>NC_143130.1:159049846-161549846 GCF_059928025.1 Delphinapterus leucas
AAATAATACAGTTAGCACACTAATTCTCAACCAGGGGTGATTTTGAGCCCCAGGGAACATTTGGTAATGTTGAAGATTTTTGGTTGTTACAACTCAGCAAGGAAATGGTATCTAGAGGGCAGAGGCCAGGATGCTGCTAAACATTCTAATATACACAAGACAACCCCCATGACAAATAATTATCCAGTCTAAAATATCAATAGTGCCAAGGCTGAGAAATACTGAGCTGAGAAAAATCATCCCTGGTCAACAGAGATGCTGAGATATTTCCCCATGGGGCATGAGAGGTCACGAAGCAAAGATTGCTGGAAAACCAAAAATAGCCCTACAGAAACTGCAACCCATTTAATATCCAGTAAGCTAACACTGGAAAAAGTAAAAGTAATTATTGACTGTATGGGTCTGTAACAGCATGTCTTAGAGTTATTTTAAAATGCTCTTTTAAAAGAGTAATATTCCTCATTAGAATCACTATTCTAAAATTCACTGAATAAGAATTCTGAGAGTGAATGAACAAGGATGCATAAGGGCTTTAGAGACCACACCATAAAAATTAATGTTGGCAAATTTATCCGGATTCCCTCTGCCAGAGGACCTTGCAAGTGAAAATGGTCTGCCAATAATGGATACTGGGTAGGAAAGAAAGTGGGCACGAATTTTCATGCTCCTTATTTATATTTTCACCCTCCTCATCCTCGCTCAGATACTTTGTGGGTGATGGGATTAAAGAAAGCTAAATGTGAAGGACTCAGAGCATCTCTTTTCTCACAGTCTCAACATCTCAGGTGAATTTAGCAGGATCTCTAGCTGGGAGAATTCCTTATCAATCCTCTCTGCGTGTTTCTCTACTTCTCCTCCAGCCTGAGCTGAAGAAGGTATGTTGGCAACTTGAACCAGAAACCAGTAAGCCCAGGGGATGGCTTTTTCTTACCAAAAACAAAAACTAGGCTTCAAAGTCTGAGGAAGAAAATAGGGAGCTCTCCATGAGGAACACACCCTTGGTCCTGACCTTCATTATTTGGGACTTAATGGTTGGTACTCAGGTAACTGGAAAGTTACAGTGAGGCCTCTTTTCCTTCTTCAGTCATTAGCAGGGAGGTGTTGCTCAAACACAGAGCACTGTTCCAGTGAACACAAGACACATGAAGAGGTATGACTCCTTTCTCATGCTTGCAAGTGAGATCCACCAGAGAAGGTCATGTGTGTCTAGGATGGACTGAATGATGTCTGCCGTATGTCAAGGGAGGACCCTTTGCAGTAGCCTGATTACAGTGGGTTGGATAATGGTGCCCAAATATATCAGGTCCTAACCCCTGGAACCTGTAAATATTACCTTATTTGGAAAAAGGGTCTTTGCAGATGTGATCCTTTGCAGGATCTTGAGGTGGGAAGTTTATCTTGGATTATCTGAATGGGCCTTAAATGTAATCATGAGTGTCATTTTTTTCCCTTAAGTATATTGATTTACAATATTATATTAGTTTTAGGTGTACAACATAGTGGTTCACTATTTTTATAGATTATACTGCATGTAAAGTTATTATAAACAATAGCTCTATTTCCCTGTGCTGTACAATATATCCTTGTTGCTTATCCATTTTATACATAGTAGTTTGTATCTCTTAATCCCCTAACCCCATCTTGCCCCTCCCCTCCTCCCTATCCCCACTGGTAACCACTAGTTTGTTCTCTGTATCTGTGAGTCTGTTTCTCTTCTGTTGTATACCTTTGTTTTACTTTTTAGATTCCACATATAAGTGATAACAGAGTATTTGTCTTTTTCTTTTTCTGCCTGACTTATTTCACTAAGCCTAATACTCCCTAGGTCTATCCACGTTGTTGCAAATGGCAGAATTTCATTCTTTTTTATGGCTGAATAATATTCCATTATACATCTATCTCACATCTTCTTTATCCATTCATCTGTTGATGGATACTTATGTTGGTTCCCTATCTTGGCTATTGTAAATAATGCTGTTATGAACACTGAGGTGAATGTATCTTTTCAAACTAGCGTTTTCATTTTCATAGATGAGTATTCTTATGAAAGAAAGGCAGAGAAAGATCTGATACACTGGGAAGAGGAGAAGGTCATGTGACCATGAGACAGAGATTGGAGGGATGTGGCCACAAGCCAAGGAATGCTGGCAGCCTCCAGAACTTGGAAGGGTCAAGGAATGGATTCTCCCTTTGAGCCTCTGAAGCAAGTGCAGCCCTTGATTACTGTCCAGTGAAAAGGATTTTGGACTTCTGGCTTCAAGAACTGTGAGACAATACATTTCTGTTGTTTTAAGCCACTGGTTTGTGGTAATTCGTTTCAGCAACAACAGGAAACGAATATACTCGTCATGACTGTGGATTCTCTTCTCACAGACCTCTATTAGCCTAACCTAAGGGAAAGAGGAGGTGGAAGAAAAAGAAAAATTAAGAAACAGAATGCAAGCAAGAGATAAAGGAAGAGGAGGAGGAGGAGAAGAAAGAAGAATCAGGAAAAAAGTGGAGGAGAAATAACTCACTGAATGGTACAGGTCATGTGTGAATCATATTGGGGAGAAGTTCACATAGCCCCTAAAGTCCACTTCTATCAGTGTGGTGGGTATTAAGGCTATGCCCAGGCCTGGGTCAGAAGAGGAATTTGTCTTTAAAACTTCTTATGATTCATCTAATAGTTGTAATGTAGCTTACTGAATTTTTTCTCATCGAGGTCACCAATGACCTCCTTTTGGTTAAAAAGCAGTAACCCCTTAGTCATCAAGTTCTTTAACCTGACATGCCAACACTATATATCCTTCAAGATCCTGCTCATAACCCACTTCCTCTACAAAATCTCCCTTGACCTGTGTTATTTTTCTGAATTCCTATTACACTCACAGGAAGTATGTCTGTTATTATTTCTGCCCCTTTAAAAAGAGGCCAGAACTGCTTGCTGCTAAACATCCCAAAATGTATAAAACGCCCCCTACAGCAAAGAATTATATTTTTATCCCCCTTCAGCAATTTTCACAGGGCTGGTCTGTAAGAGTCCTGTGGTGACTGACTATCGCTGCTTTGAGTCCAGCAATACAGATAGTCTCATCTCTTTCACTTCTACCTATTTATTGTATTGATGATCGATACATATGGTGATCGATATTAGAATTATGTCCCTGTGGCATGCTAGGTCTAAGTCATAAAAAAATACATTGACAAAATTCACTGTCTTGCTGGTTAAGAAAATCTACTCATATATTTCAGAAAGTTTTCCAACTAGAAGAGTTGAGGCCAGAAAGCATTTCTCATTCATCCTAATTTAACCCCAAAATGCAATTAATGGCAACCCCTCAAGTCTTTAATATTCAAAGCATCTGAAGATTTACGTTATTATCAGAAGAGTTACAGGTTTGTCCTAAAATACACCTGCTTTCTGGTATTCATTTCCCAATATGTGGCAAGTCTCATATAATGGAAGCTTATTTTTTAATTGATATATGCTCCTGGCTTAACATTTCCAAAAGGAAAGTTTTCATTCTGGGGCCTATTTATGCTTTTAGTATTGCTCATTTGCATCCAGCGTAACTGAAATTGAAGCTCAGTTCAGGAAACTATCCCACGGTAAGTGATCAGATAATTGCCCACATGCAAACCATTATGCACACACATGGCTAAAGAATCTAGTCAAGGATATACAACTGTTTGTGAGCAGTCCTCGTGATTTCACTTTTTTATTTTTTAAGCATAAAAATACCAAAGGCACATTGTGGCATTCCCATCACGTAAAAGCAGTGAATATAAACCACATCATACAATTAAGAATCACAAACACACAGAGAATGGTAATAAATTAAGTAAAACAACTGAACTAATTAACATACTTCCAAAACAGAAAACCAAGACTTAAAACATTATATACCTTAGTGAAATAACAGCTGCTCTTATTACAAACCATATATTCCATTAGTGTGGTATTTTGTAATTTATTGCCTTTCCCACCTTGGAAAAATTATGTTACAGTTATAAGGCCATATTAACATTTTTTGGCCTTCTATAAGTAACAGCTTTTGAAACTGGACATGCAGCTATCCATTAAGTCAGTTGCCCGAAAAAAAGCTTTCTTTTTTTTTTTTTTTAGCTCTTTCAGAATGCTCCAAAAGAATGATTCAGCGAAATCATAAAAAGATTAATTCATAATAATGAAATGATGAACTTCATAAAATATAAATGCCCTTCCCACCTAATGTGTTATCTATGTATCTAAAGCATGATGCAGTCACAATATCCACATTTACCAGATTTCTATTCTGATGACCTTAGTTAGTCTGGAATAATGGTGAGGATCAAAAGGCCCACACAGCCTGGAAAGCTTAGAGGGTTTTAGGTAGGGAAAAGGGTTCTTGACTAGGCTGGTATTACTAGGTTCCTTTTTTCAGCTTTCCAAAGAGAATCCTGCAGGTTGTGCTCTGTTCTCCTGTTTGCTCATGATAAAATGCTTAGCATTCTACTACCGCTTCTGACACTCAAACTTCACTCTGCCCCTGAAAAAGGAAAATCATTTTCTTCAACCAGGGCCTTCTTCCTTGCATTAATATTAATATCCCATGAGAATATTAGCTCTGGAGGAAAGAATGTGGTGGCAAAATTCCATATTTTCTCATGAGATTCACTCCCAACTTCCACTCACACATTAATAGGACGGTCAGGAGAAAAGCTCGCCATTCCCCCCCGCCTCTCTTCACACTTCCCCTCAGCTTCTTCTGACACCCACTCTGTTTTTATTTTTCTTTCCTACTGAACAAGAAGCCACTTTTATTAGTAGAGGCTCTTCTTTAGGCAGAGTATATTTTGTATTTATTAGAGCAAACAAGGATTTAAGTTTAAAAAAATTGGTTGGCACTGGCTAGAGTGTAGAGACAGAAAATGGAGTCTGCTCAGTCCCCTAGGCTCTAACCCCACCTGACGGCTCTTTCTCCCCTCTCTTGGGCTGCAGGAAGGATGCATCAAAACCTAATGTATTATCAAGCCTTAGTAATATTTAAGCAAGGTCAGTGGAGTTGACAGTTGTTGCCTCTCTTTTTTTTTTTCCTAGAAATGCTATTTAAAAGACTTTCTGGAAAAAAAGAAACTCCTTAATGCCATTAATTCTTCTGCATTTTAAACATCTGAATTTTGCATTTTAAAATAAAAATCATTAAAGTGGCTCTTTGCAAATGTGGCCGAGTGACAAAATACATGCATTCAAATGTGGGCTCTATGCTTATGAATGTATGATTTTGAATAAGTTATTCAACCTCTCTGTGTCTCAATTTCCTCATGTGAGATATATTTCTGAATGAAAATGATAAATACCAACCTCATAGGCTTTTGAGTTAAACTATGGAAAGTATTTCAGCATAGAGTTGGCACTCAAGAAATATATGATGAATTTATACAATCTAACAGAATAAATATGCTAATTATAGAATCCAAATACTTTCACCTCTGATTGTTGTATAGTTTGAGTGATCTGTTGCTGTTTAGTAAAAGGAGACAAGAATCTGAGCTCACTGGAGAATTTTACAGATTAAGGGGATCAGGCCTAGATGTTAAAGAAAAGTCAGAAAGTTTTATGGAGAACCAATGTGTGCCATGTTCTGAGCCTGCCATTTTTCGTGTGCCATTACACATAAGTCTCTAAACAGTTCTTCTGAAGGAGACACAATTAGTTCCACTGTGCAGATGAGATAAATGAGCTCAGAAATGTTAACTACCCCAAATCACACTTACCCCAGCTAGTAAGTCAGTGGTAGAGGTAGGATTCTAATCCTACACCATTTTAAAACCAAATATAACATGGAAAAAGGAGGAAGGCAGACTGTGCAAGTAAAATGATTTTATGAAAATGTCATTATTGAAGAGATCACTGACAAGGTTTGTTTATAATCCAAATATGGTTTGGTATCTGTCAGAATTAGCTTCAAGGTAGAGATTCATACTACACACTGTTCAGTTTTAATCCAGTGAAGAATGAATGCCACTGTGTTTTTCAACAGCAGACTCACAGACCATCAGAGATAGAAAGCGACCCAGAAGACCATTTAGTCCAACCTCCTCTGTTAACACCTAAGAGACACAAGAGGTGCAATGGCCGGCCCAATGTCATACAGGTGATTAGTGGCTGAAGTAGCCAGGATTCTTCTGGACCCAACAGTCCTCCCCTTGCAGCATGCAGGATAGCCAACTGGGACACCATGGTTTTAAATCCATCCATTTAGATGCATGTAAATTCTAGTTCATTTTAAATACCCCAACTCCTACTTTAGCACTTAAACCTAAAAAGAATATTAGAGTGATTCTTAAAATTATTTAGGAAGATATAATAAATAATGAGCACATTCTCTAGTGAAAATAAGCTTCTATGATCTAGAATCTTCTTTTTAAAAACTGACTAAAATTCTGGGATTGTTGTGTTTTATCAAACAAGAACAGGGCTTCCCTGTGGTGCAGTGGTTGAGAATCTGCCTGCCAGTGCAAGGGACATGGGTTCAAGCCCTGGTCTGGGAAGATCCCACATGCTGCAGATCAACTAGGCCCGTGAGCCACAACTACTGAGCCTGCGCGTCTGGAGCCTGTGCTCCGCAACAAGAGAGGCCGCGACAGTGAAAGTACCGTGCACCGCGATGAAGAGTGGCTCCCGCTCGCCACAACTAGAGGAAGCCCGCACACAGAAACGAAGACCCAACACAGCCAAAAATAAATAAATAAATTTATATAAAAACAACAACAACAACAAAAAACAAGAACAAAAATTAAATATTGTCTGGGTAGAAGAGCCCTTTAACGGAAAGTATTGCTCTTTATACAGAGAGGAATTAAAAAGATACTTTAACTTTTTGTTGTTGTTGCTGTACTGCATTCATTCACCAAATGTTTACTGAACGTCAAACAGCCATGACAGCAGGAGTTCTACTTTTCTTGCATATTTCACAGCACTCATTACAGTGCTGGGCTTTTGGTAGTCATTGATTAATTGGCGGTACCTTATCCTATGTTCAGTATATTAAACCACTTCAGGACAAAAGTCATTGAGGTTATGTCAGCTACTATTTATTTCCTCCTACAGAGGTGAAGGAAGGACACAGCTCTTGACTGTTCCAATGCTTGTGTTGCCCCGAACCATGCAGCATGATATGCACTTTCTTAGTTATAATATCATCAGTAATGTAAAGTCCAACGTTTTACATGTGCATGTACTGTCTCTTAGGCTGGCAACCATCAGGCTATGTGATGGTAGCCATACTGAAAAAAACTGCACTATCTAATTATGTCATAGTACACAGTTCTATCATAGGGCCAAGCTTTGTTAATGCAGGTTATAAAAGACAGATGAAAAGCACATTATCCATTGCTTCAGCAATAGTGCATTATTACAAACATAAGAAGAAAGCTAAAAATGCCAGATCTTGGGAAGATCAAACTTTTGACCTAAACTTCAAAATATGCAAAACATTACTTTGGTAGAAAGGGTTTTGGATTGCAATAGCAGTGTGGAGAGAAAGGAAGTACTAAAGGTAAAGACAAAGAAGGATGGAAGTACACAATTCTAAGTGATTCTTATGGCAGACACTTAGCCAGGTCAGCACATAAATTGTTAACTGACAAGCAGTTGTCATATGAACTAACTGAGTTTCTCAAGCCAAACATCCTGAAATAAAGGAATGCTGGTGGGCTGAATAAGCAACGAAACCACAATTAGCCACAAATTCGCTGGATATGGGCAGGCCTCTATAAGGCCTAGCAAAGATTTACCTGCCTTGTTGTGAAAAGGCTGAAGCATCTTCCTGCAGATGACACTGAAAAGTCAACAATCATGGAGCAATTGATCTTAATTCATCACATGGGTCTCTCCACTTTCCCTAAAGTGCCGTACAGCAAAATTAACTTGGGATTTAAAGGACTGACGTTACAATCTCAAGGATTTTGTTCTACATTATCCATCCAGTGGAAAAGTTCTGGCAAACTATGTGATGATGGTAGGAATCTCTACAAAGATCCACAAATATCATGGCAACACATACTCAGGCCTCAGCTATACACTTACAGAAACACAAGAGATGGTGCATGCAATGGTAACACAGATACTTAACGGATATCCATTATGGAAAATTCAGCACATTTCAAGCTCAGTAAATTAGTTATTAATATTGGTGACGTAAGGGTGTTATCTGATTGGTGTGGTTTTCCTGCCATCAGGCCACTGAAGGCATAATTTAAACCATTAAGTGGAAATTCCAAGAGCACTATGATTTGAATTCTCATGAATACAATCAGGCAACTGGGTTGTTAAGTGATGAAAGGCTCTGCAAATCTGGCTATCAAGATCAGTTAATAAACAACATTTGCTCACTGTAGTAGGGAAGGATGGCTGACAGCGTAGGTGTGGTTAGTTCAGTTATCAAATGCATTCGAAGACTGAAAATATGCCATCCACTGTGCTAGATAAAACACGATGCCTTTATTTAAAGAGCTTACTGTCTAGTGAAGCATCTTGTAATTTAGAAATATAGTAATTATATTTAGAGCATATATACATAAATCGTCAATTAAAGATGCCTTCTAGGTACCACTGATTGCATTCAGCAATTTTCTACATAGATTTCAAAGATTCTGACTCTCAATAATGATTGAAAGAGTTAAGAAGATGTCCAATCTATGATGATATCAAAACTATAATAAAAACCTAACTCTTGGTTCCTATTACACACATTTTTCTATATGCCAGGCCTTTGGCTCATAATTATAAAAATGCACTACAAATATTAAACTGGTGTTGATTTCCTTTGGTCTGACCTTCCCAAGTCCTACCTGGATTTCAAATATTAATAAACGTCTCTTCACACAAGTTACGGGTAACTTGGGAATTAGCTCCCATGATGCTACCAGCAAAAGGTAAGTAATTCTGTTGGTAACAGTATTACTTTTGTAAAACTGATCAAACATTTGTATAAAGTTATGGTGTTGAGACCAGTACCAAAATAAATATGAATCTTAGTCTGGTGTTTGTCACTTTGATGAGCATATATCATATTAGGAAAGTCTGTAGGTTTCAAATGTGTTGTCTGCACATGTGGAAGGACAAAGAAGACTCTTTACACATCCATGCTTTCAATATATAACACCCGAGTTACAAGATACCAGAAGATTTTAAGTTTTTCTTCTTTAGATGCCTACTTTGTTTCCAGTTCACTTATAATCACTCTCTGAGAGGAGCAATAAACACTAAATATTTAAGGGTAATGAAAATTTAGCCTGAACATCTACTTGCATGAACATCACATGGGAAAGTTTTTTCTTTAGCTGCTCTGTGGTACCAGTGTCTGTGACCGTACATCCCACTGAGAAATACAGAGTCCCAAAGAGCAAAATTAAGGGTAGAGAACATCTGACTTCAATCATGGGCGTCAGGATAAGAAATGCATAACACATGGTCACAACTCAAAAGCAGTGATCTCGAGGTTACTGCAGAGGATGGCAGCTGTTCAGTTGGACATCTGGATCTCTGTGGCTCCAGAAACGGATTGTTCTCACATGAGATCTGTCTATGAGAAGCTCAGCCTGTCTTCAGTAACAATTCTAACAATTTGAATGAAAGCTTCATGTAGTGCCCAACAAATAATAAATTTTCACATATACACAATATCCTTGTTTCTGGAAAGTAAATGTTGCCCAGAAGCAAAATATTAAAATTAGAAGGATCACTTTGGGGTTGTATGGCTGTGTCCAAACTGATCCTTCACCTTTAGTGTTTACCCTCAAAAGATTATCAAGGGTAATGTAAGGGTTTTTACATACTGTCTTCCTGTATTATTTGACACTATCTGAATATATATAACTTTTTGCTTACTTTTCAAAAGTTCAGTTTCATTCTCTTTTCTAAGAGCAATAATCAGCAAAAGGGGCATGAAAGGTTAGCGCATGCAAGTCTAGTTTAGTATGCAAGTCTAGTTGTATCAATTTCAAACTGTGTATAACTATTCTAATTGGTAAGCAGGAATTAAGAAGTATGATCATATTTAAACATACATGTCCAGCTAATCAACTTTATCAGTGCACTAAGCGAAGAAATTATACTTAAATTCTTTACAATTACAAGGTTAAGACTGGTAATACGTACAGAAGACCTTTTTTTTACCCAATTAAACAAGACATAATAGATTCACACTAATTAATAACGATGTAGAAATGGATAGACGATTGAATTAATGGAAATGATGCTTTCTTGGGTGGAAGGCCACTAGCCCTGAGTAACTTACGAACCTGAGTATGTGGTTGGCACAGTCCCCATTCAACAGTGGGAAGATTTTTCCAAGGCATATAGCAGCAGGTGTAATAAAATGCATCTGTATATTCAGTCTGTTTTTATAAAAAATTATCTATATAACCACTTGGTACAAATTTCAAACCATAAAATAACTGAAGACACTTTAAACACAGTTGAGGGGTTATGCTATTTGCTCAGCTTACTTGGTTTTGTTATTTATGCAAGACCTGTACATTTCAGTACTTTTCTTGCTGCAGTTGGCTAGCTGGAGGCGGGGGGCTCCTTAGCAGAGACTCTGAAGGGGGCTATCACAGTGTAGCTGCTCCAGAAACAAGCACTCTTCCAAAAAACACACTTTCTTTGATGTATGGCATAGTGTAATATTTAAATCAAGTGTTCAGAAACTGAAAGAAGTTCCTGAAAAGATTTAGTTAAGATACATTAGAATTGGAAAATTCTGAATAGCTTTTGATTTAGTCCATTCCTACGTAAATAAGGGGAAGAGGAAGCAACTTAATTTCAAACAGTTCAAATTATCAGTGATACATAATGGAGGGTACAAGATGTAAGGTAAAAGGCCAAGACAAATTATATATGGCCATTAATTATCAGAGGACAACGAGATGGAATGACATAATAAATCCCTGATCTCAGTTGTAGACAGTGAGGAAAAGTTGGAAGAGACTTAAATGTTCAACAGTCATTAAATCAAAATCTTTCTTAAGGTGACAATGTCAGAGGCTGGAAATGTTACTCTGAAACACAGTGGATGCCTGTGAGCCACTGGCACAGACGGGAAAAACTGAAATCCCATGTGAAATGATCATGCAGAACTAATGCCCCAAATCGGATTGCTCCCAAGTTCCTCGGAGGGAAGGAAACAGGATAAAAATTCAGCCCTGACGAAGTTCACACCCTTTTGATAATCAGATACTAGCTTGCACTTCAAACCAGAGAGAAGAGCTACACCTGTAGGTCCTGATTTAACTGGATGCCTTCATAACAATCTTGGTGAATGGTTGAAGGGTTCTGGTTAATAGAAGCCTGCTAGGAGAAGCAGGTGGAGAAGTGACCTCTAATAGTAAATCAAGCATCTTTGGAAGCTGCTTTATGTCCTTAATCTGGGTGACCCTCAGGCCTGGAGTCATAGTATGGATACCTGGGAGAATATATATTATTAGAAACCAAATAACCCTTGCACAAAACCAGGGAAAGAATTTTTTTTTTTTTAGTTTTGGGATAGAGACTAAAACTCAGAGAAGGCTATAGTCAAATGAACCTTTAAGGCATGGCTCTTGAACTCCAGCATTCACCAGAATCACCTAGAAGACTTGTTAGAGCACAGATTGCTGGCTCCATCCCCAGGGTTTCTGAATCCCTAGGTCTGGAGATGGTCGGAGAACCTGTAGTTCTAACAAGCTCTCAGGAGCTGTTGGGGTGCTGGTACTGCAGGTCTGGGGACCACACTTTGAAAACCAGCGCTTTAAGGAATACTGAATAAAAGGATATGTATCTTCCTCACAGAAAACTATGATTTGTCCTCAATGGAATCTAATCAGAAGGTTTACATGCAGTTAAAATTAAAAAATGAGCAATGAGCACTACCGTTAATTTGGAACAGTCAAACTAACCTCACAAAAGCCTTCTCCAATGGATGGTCTCAGTCAAAGCACAGAATGAACCTTGGCCAGCAGCGTGAGGTCTCTCAAGCTTGCAGCTGTTGGGAGGAGGCTGCTCTGCCAGTGACTCTGGGCAGGAAGTTCCTCGTTAGAACTGATGCTTCTCTTTTACTCAGCTCGGAGGGAAAAGAAGAAAAAGAGGCAAGAGCCTCTAGGCTTCTCCAAACTTCTTTTAACTATCTGACCTCCCCAAAGCCACCAAGTTAGATGGTGGCTTTGCTGCCATGGCTGCTTGACTTGTGGTAACTGGCAGCTCGAGGTTCAGGGTGATGCTAAGGCATAAATCACACCTATATCTTCACTCATGGTGGGCTTACTGACAGCATAAATAAAATGAAAATCCAAAATGACAGACAAGCACAGGGCACTGAGACCGAAAATTATCTGAAATAAGGCCACTTTGCACCTGATCCAAACTGCCAGCCAGCAGTCCATAAAGAGCATTAAGCAACAGTGTAACTTTCATCAGAAATAGGACTTCATAGCGCACATCAAGTTCAACGGGACTTCTCACAATGCTGCTTTCCAGGACCCTGCGTCAGATAAAGAATGGAGCGCTCCCGCAGCTTTTTCTTTCAAGTAAACAGTTTAAAATGTATGTTGTTGATGACAACACAGCTTCCGTGTTCATATCCTTTTACAGGACGCCTGCCATTCTTCATTCCCTTATTCCACCAAGTGCTCAGCAATAACGGGCCAACAAAATCTAAACTAGCATTACCACTACCCTAGGGATACCACTGAATGAGAGTTACGCAGTATGATCTGATAATAGCTGGCTTCAAGAGCTGAAAAGGAAAAAAATGTCTTGTAAAGGGGATATACTAGACGTTTAGATTTTAAATCCTATGTGCAACATGACACACAGTTTGGGAATTGCTCTTTTGGCTTTCAGGTAAAAAAAAGTGATAGAAATAGGTTATCATATATGAAATACATATAAATACTTCTTTAAAATATAGCTGCGCATCATCACACAAGGATGAAGAGAAACAATCTTGTTTTACCAACAGAAGCCTTTCGTACCTGGTTAACAGACCAGCCCACATCATTAGAAAAAAACTTAAGCGTTTCATGTGTTAATCTCACTAGCTCTTTATGGTGCCATTATCCTGATGTCTTGAAAGGCATACACAGGACAAGCGAGCATGACTCCAGTCCACAGGCTTGCCCAAGTCAAGGACATAAAGGTCCTTCCAAAGGTCCTTGAGGAAATGACTATGGATCCCGGGGAAAGAAATGCGAGACAGTGGGAGGGAAAAGTATTTCCAATTGAAATATAGCATGTCAAGAACAAAGAGAGGCTGCCTCATGTGTCAAAGAATATAACGTGGATTTAGCCTTTCTTTAAAGTTTGATAACTTTTTATGGGACCCTGTGAATAAAACTGATTTTTTTAGTAAAAAAAAAAAAAGAATAGAGAGGTGCACTATAATGAAGTACAAATTTTCACACTACTGGCCAAGTTTTTTTCTTTTAAAAGCCAGTTGAACTCTCCGTGGCTTCAAATGATTCAGAAATCCACCTGACTCTAAATTGAAACATTTGTAAGGAAAAACAAAAGGAAACTAATTTGATGGAAAACCTGATACTTAAAACATTAGACGTGTCCTGTTGTCACACGAAAAGCCCATAAACAATCCCCAGGAAATAAAAATAGAATCCGGGTAATAAAGTCTAACCTTTTTTCCGCGTGGTGCTTAGTCTAGTTCCACTGGCCCACAGGGTGCCGCTCGCAGAGGCCTCCGATCCGGCGTTTCAGACCAGAGCTCCCCGTGAGAAATGCCTGCCCCGACACCTCAGCTCGGCGGACTGTGTGGAAAAGGGCTGCTCACGACTCTGCGATTCAAGATGGCGGATGCGGGCCGTGCGCAGAGACTCTGCGCCCGGCACTGTGATCTGGGGCCTGAGCAGCGCAGCTGCACCTGCCTTGCAACAACTCCGCCTCCCGCCCCTCTGCCAAGGTCCCTATAAAGCGGTCCGGCCCACGGCCAATCGGCAGATCGCGTGCTCTAGAGCTCTCGCCTCTCCATTCTCTGATTAAAGAGTAAAGCTTGTCTTTGCTTCTGAACCAAACTTGGTCTTGTTCTATTGGCTTGATCAACACTGGGCAGAAGGACCCTTGCTGGGGACTGGCTCTGGAGGATTCGTAACACTTAAAAAATAAAGGTATGATTTTAAGAAAACATTAAGTCAGGATTTAAAGGAGACTGTCAATTAGTGACAAATGAACATATAATATTATCCTACTTTCCCTCAGAATAAGATATTTTCTCTTAATTTATAACATCTGAACTGTTGGTAGTTTAATATCCACTACTTTTGTTTAAAAAAATACTGCTTCAAGCTAGTATTCTGATCTTCTATTTCCAGTCGAGTATACAGCTAAGATGACACAGAGCTCCTGTATTTAAGGATAAATAGTAATTTTTGTTTTTATGTAAATAATGCCGGTCAAAATGCCTTACCAAAGAATAAAAAATGAGAGGGTGTCAAGTCGTGAGGCTCTATGGAGAGGGGATAGAAGACAGTCTGGGCATGAACGTCCAGCATCTGCCAGTTTGAGAAAAACAGAGCATTCATTCCAGGGAATGGCAAGTATGCAATGTCAATGCCTTAAAACATAGCAAGTTATTGTTAGAATTACAGGTGATAAATGTATGGCTGTATTTTGACTACAGCAGCATTTTTTCCCCCAGATTCCCACCTATATGCTCAAAAGCATAAGGTTTTACATTTTGAAAGGTGGAGGTCATCAGATTATATGTTGCTTTAACTATTCTCCTGAAAGGGATCTAACATGCTGCTACGTTTAGAAATCCAATATACTCCTGCAGAGAGCAAGGTGGGAAGTTCACATCCACAGCTGTCTCATGGCTTTGGACCACGTCAGAGTCAAGCTGTGTTATGGAAGAAAAGATACCTAGCCACAGAAGTATTCCTGGGCTTTCAACCACGAGAGTAGTCAAGGACACGTGACATTCAAATCCCTTTCTTAATTGGCTGGCTCTGAAAGACATGAAGGTGCTACAAAACCCCAGTCAGCCAGCCGCTTCATTGTAGGTTTTTGAGGTATCAGACACCAGAGGTCAACAGTAAGGGCTGACTTGGTAAAACACTCAGAGTGACTTGGGTTGGGTTTGGATTTGGGTAGGATGTGGGCACAGGATAGAGCAGGAGAGGCTAAGATGGGGACAGATGAGGTTAAAACTTAAAGGTTCAGCTGGTTTTACAGCAGATTCGTTTACTTTGTTATTAATCGAAAGCAAGGGAGACTTCTCTGAAGTTTGTTTGGGGGCTTGGAATCTAAAATTCTGCTTCTAGATGTAAGCATTTCTCCTAGCCTTAACCTAGATGTGTCGTGTTTTGTACGGAAATGAAACTAGACGGAATCTTTCATGGTTTAAATTTCTTTTTTCAAATAGGGATAAGCTGATACGTTTTTACTGCTAAACATCTGAGAACTTAAAAGTTGAAAGATGTAACTATTTTTATATCATACTTCAGAGCATGAAATGCCTTTACATACAAACTTTCCCAAATTTACTTTCCAGCTTAAGGTTCATGGTTTAGTTTTTTTTTTTTTTGCGGTACGCAGACCTCTCACTGTTGTGGCCTCTCCCATTGCGGAGCACAGGCTCCGGACGCGCAGGCTACCGGCCATGGCTCCCGGGCCCAGCCGCTCTGCGGCATGTGGGATCTTCCCGGACCGGTGCACGAACTCGTGTCCCCTGCATCAGCAGGCGGACTCTCAACCACTGCGCCACCAGGGATGCCCCATGGTTTAGTTTTGATCCAAGAAAACCAGATGCTTTCATGAGGACAGCTTCCTCATTTGAAGGCCATGAAAATCACAAATTTTCTGTTTTGTTTTAAATTGAGAGAAAATACTGGGACAGTTTGTTTGAAGAGGGGTATAAGAATCTTGGAAAAGGAATAACTTCCTCAATGATAATTCACATCGTTGGCCACCATATGATGTGTAGCTGGGCTTATGGTACAAATACTGAGTAAAACAATTTGAGATATTTACCCTTTCCTAAAATAGGGTTTGCTAAGTAAATATACCACCTAATTATATGTAAGAATTTAGTCCCAAATAAAACAATTATTTTTTAACTGTAAGATTCAATACAGATTAGAGAAAATGTAATAAACACTGTGATTCTAAGTATGCTTTACATACCTCTGACTTGAGCCTCATGCATTTACCACAGTTGAAAGGAGGAGAATGAAGAAAAATAGGCTTAATTGTTTTCTTAGCTAAGTAGGTAGGCATTTTTTATCCACATAACCTTTAAATCCAAATGCCTTATGTGCACTATTATGTTAAGCTATAGATTTCATCTCTTTATTGGTAAAAATATGTAAACTATAACAAGAAGGAAAATTCGTGATTCTGGGAAACGGCATAAGATGTTATATAACCAACTGGTTTCCAGCCTTCAAATCAGACATTAGTCAAGGAAATAATAATGACCTTAGCCAATGGGAAAAACATCAAGCCAGATTCCTCCCAGCTGTGTTTCTCCCCTCTGTGGCCTTCAGTAACTTCAATGGAAGTTTAGTATGTTTAGGGAGAAAGGTGGCCAGAAGAATCAAAATTATTAAACCAAAAAGGTCAATCTTCAAATTAAGTCTTGGACCATGATCATTTCAAGAATAAGGTTTATCCCTTCCAATGTCCTAGAGCTACAAGCAATATGGCTGACCAACCACTCAATGGGGCTGATATCACACATTATCTTGCCAAAGGGGTGAGTAAAGGAAAAACAGTTGCTGGCTTTGAAATGTACAAATCAAGCTATTAGTGTTTCTTTAGCATTCCTTTTAATTTCCCACTCAAGCTTATGGTGACTGCAAGAGATAGGAAAAATCCTCAGAGGAGGCAGGTCCTTGGATTTAATTCCATATAAACAGAGGGCCAAGGAATTTTGACAAAATTGTTGCTCACAAAAAGCTAACTTTGCCTTTGAAGTTCTTGTGCGTTCCATACTTAAAGTCAGACACCTTTATTCATCCAACCATAGTATGCGGCCTTCAATAATATGATATCATGCTTTATTTTTTTTTAGATTAAAAACAGTCTTTCATAAGATCCCTCTCTGTTATAAAATCATCAGCTAACATGTTTTCAAGGATTTGCCAAGTACACAATCTGAATTACCTTCACTTTTCAGGCCTAACTGGCCTGATGTAATTTTTTTTTTTTAATGACCACAGATGTGCTAATAATGCTTTAGATCAGTTTCTATTAAAAAGAATGGACCACATGAAGTTCTTCCCAACACATTAAGTGAAAGGGTATCTAACCATTATCTGTAGGATTTAAATAAAACCTGTTAATTTTCTCCCTTATTTCCTTCCCAGTTAGTCATTTAGATCCAAGGAGATAAAATATCAATATTATGGTACTGGTCAAAACATCAAGGAAAAAATACTGACATAATTTTTCAATACCCCAGATATTACCATAGAGTGATACCACCCCCACTAGAACCTCTGGTGCTCATTAGCACATCAATGGCTCCAAGTCTCAAGGTTAGATACAAACAAATCAAACCTGCTTAGTGGTGTCTACTCCAGAATTTCTCCAGCCAGCCTGAACACATCACTCCTTTCTCACGTAATTCCTAGTGCCAAACAAACTTTGGGACATACACACCTGTACTTATGTCTCTTTTTTCCTTCTTAACACCATGACTGGTGTTTACTGGTTTACTGGTAATAACTCAGTAAAAGGTTTTTGGAATGAATAAATGAGAAAATGCAAGGCTGTACTATCAGAGGTTATGTAGATTGTACTGGTAAATTTTGAAATAAAATATCTCTGTCTTCCGTAGTGACCATTGAGTTCCAGTTCACGGAGAATGCCATTTCTTCTGCACATTCAAATGTGGTAAGTTAGGAAAACGTATCTTGAGTAGAAAAAGAAGCATCTTCATGAAATATGAGAAATCTAAAAAGTGAGTAGATGTTAACAAACACAAAATGTAATGCACATTCCAAAGATATCTCTTTATTGTCCTTGTCTCTGTTCAGAATCTTTCCATTATGACTCAGTGGGATTTAGTTCCTGGATGTTTTTTCTTATTTAGCATTTAATAGAAATCTTTCTCCACTGGTAGATCAGCATGTAAAGGGGATAGGTTCTTAAAAACACTTTGATGTCGAGAAAGGCTAAGATGCTGAAAGCAGATAGATAGTACCAAATTATACTAGAACTCTTGGCAAGTAGATGTCATGGACACAGGAGTTTGGTGCTGTGATTTTGGTCAGAGTAAACCAAAGATGGTCCAGGATATGACTGGAGTGGTCACAGTGGGATATTTGGCCACAAAGAGACAAATAAATAAATTGTGCTACGAATGAATTCTTTAGAGCTCTACAATTCAAATATCATTTGTAAATTCTTTATTGCTATAAAAAATGGATGATTGGAAAAAAATTTTAAGATACTGCACGTAGTAGCAGACTGCTGAGATGATGGATGTAACAATCCTGAACATTTGTAAAGCGGACTGCCTAATATTATATATGCATATCTCCATGACATGTTATAACACATGATAACTTATGAGGGAGAAAGCATCAAAATAAAATCAATTGTATATAAACACTCCCTGAATTTAAAGTGCTGGCAACTTCTGCCTCAAGGGGTACTCATTTTCCTCCTTTTTAGCCAGTCATTTTTGAAACACCTCAATTATAAATCCAAATTTTGGTCAGAAAAATGTGACTGACGACACCTGAAAAAGGAAAATGCAAGGTGAAAAATATTATTCTTTCTCTGCTGGTATAAGTTGCCAATAAGTTAGTTGCATGTCATTCACGAGCTGATATCATTTGGATTGGTTTAACTTATATCATCCACAAAGACCAACTGCACTGTTATTTCAGTCAATGGTTGGCAATGCTGAAGAGCAGAAGCTACAGATAGTCTGCTAGATAATCTGGGCCAAACTGTGGCAAGGATACATATGCTATTATTTATAAAACACTCATGTAAAGCAACTAATTACATTTTGCTGTTTTTGCTTTCGTATTCCTCCTTTTTGGACTGTGGACTTGTTCCATCCATCAGTAAACTTGTGGCATCTTCCTTGATTGAAGGTGAATCTGGAGCAACTGTTCTTTGGATAAATGCTGGCAAGGTAGGAGAAAAGAGAAAAATAAACCTAGATGAATAGAATCCCTGGGCTGACAAAACTGTAAGTAATCACTGCATTTGATCGAGTTTTCTGTAAACTTTACATGGACTAACAAATCTTCAATGTAGGAATAAAATAGTTTACTATGTTTTTAAAAACACATATTCATGGGATTTAATTTTGTTTTAGATTTGAAGAGTGAGGGTGGAAGATGTGTGTTTGTTCAGTATATAGTGATATTAAAGCATTAATATGCTAATTAATAGCATTAATTCTGCTAAATCAGAATTTTAGAGGGTGAAATCTTAAGGGCCTCCTTTTCATAGAATCCTCTTTTTTACACAGAAGGAAACAGACTAGATCTGGAATGTAGGTTTACTGTTTTTCTACTACCTCTTCCCTCTCTTCTGAGCTCCAGATGCCTATATCCAAATGTCTATGTCAAACACTCCCACCTGATTTATAATCTCTGATGTCTGCCCATCGCTCGCTCTCTTCATCTTAGAAAATGATACACTCATCCACCCAGTTTCTCAAACCCTGGTTCCTTCTTTCCTTTGGCCGGCCTGCTCGACCCATCCAATTTAAGAGTAAGTTCTGAGGATTCTACCGCCCATTTCACCTGATTCCTTCTGCTTCACACCACCTCTGTTACCATCAGCCCAGCCCAAGCCACCATTTCCTCTCTTTCTGTTTTCATCTTGCCTCCTTCTCCACACACCAGAATGATCTTTCTAAAAGGTAAATCCGATTATGTCACTCTACTGCATTAACCCTTCCCTCCCCCCGCGCCCCCCAGCCTCCCAGCAAAATTAGAATAAAATCCAAACACCTGATGGTGGCTGAAAAGGCTCCACCAGGGCCTCAGCTCCCACCACTGTCTCTCCCAATCACTCTCTCCCTCACTCATTCTCACTCTCCCTCCTTCTCTCCCTCCCTCCCTCCCTCCCTCTCTCACTCCTTCAGTGTTCCATCTCTCTAGAAGACCATACCCCTTTCTTCTCTGGGGCCTCTGCACTTACTGCTCCCTCTATCAGGAAAACTCTTCCCACCCAATTTTAACTCAGCTGGTTCTTCTTGCCATTCAAGTTTCAGGTCAATTGTAACCTTCTGATCACTAATATATAGTTCTGGCCCTGGTACCTTCTATGATTTCACCTTTATAGCACCAGTCACCATTTTGCTTGTTTATTGCTTACTACCTGTTTCTTCCATGAGATGAGGTGACCTTTTCTGTCTTAGTCACTACTGTATTCCCCCAGAGCCAAACACAGAGCCTCGTGCATAGTCTCTTAGTAAATGTTGTTTGAACGCGTGAATATATTTTAAGGGATTTCAAAATGATAGTCAACTGGGGATTTTCTAGCTGCTTTCTAGAAAGCATTTATAGAGTACATACCTTGTCAAATCGCAATAATCAGAACTCAGTTATTTAAAAATATCTGGCACCTAACTGGTCAGTGAAAAGATAATCACCAAAAAATAAATAAAAAAGCACTATCACATACAATGAACCTATAAGATGGAGAGGTAGAAAGATTGTGCTTTCATGAAATAAATAAATCCTATAAAGGACAAGAAATAATATTTTACATCAGCAGTACCCCAACATTTTTATTGCTGTAAATCTTTGGCACTTTAGTTTACAAGTTTGAGGACAGACTACACATGAAGCATCCATTCAGTTAGCCAGGGGGATCCTGAAGTACAACACAGAAGTGAAGAGTATTGCTGTTCTCGCTGTGATCAAGTCCCATCTGAGGGACTTAAACCTCCATTAAAGGAACGTCAGAAAACAAATTAAGAATACTAACTTTTCTTTTTATAGCGACATATTCTGAAGTAAGGAAGTAAAAAAAAGTACTTGTTAGTAACTTTCATTGATTTGCTTTTCTAAGAACATCAAGTTAAATTAATATGTAAGATTCACTTCCAGCTCCTGAAGTAGTCTGCAGATAACATTTCCCCCCCCATGAAAAATCACTGTCCTTTCTTTTTGGGATTATTTATTTATTTAAATAAACATTATTTACCACAATGTTAGAATTATGGAAAAATTGCAATCTGCATTTATTTTAAAAATTGAGTTTATAGATACCAACTCCACAAACATTTAGCATTTGAATCTCAAAGAACTCGAGATTTCGAGGAGTCATCAGTTTACTCCAGACTTCATTCAAACCCAGTCTGGTCCGGGCCCCAGGAGTGAGGGCCCTGTCCTGAGTTGTGTTCCTTTAGCCTAAAAGGAGCTATACATGGAGACCAGTGGTCAGTCACTACTTATAAAAAGTAAAAATGACAGTTTCAAAAGCTGGCATTATGAGTCTCTCTTACTAAGCCCCCACTGTCTACAGGCTGCAGGTAATGGAATCCAAGCCTCCTAAAAGAGTGTCCTGAATCATGGCCATAGCTTCCAGCCAGCCAGGATAAATTTGGTAGTAATCACGGCTCTAAATAATGGATTTCTGTGTTCCTATTTCCAATGGTAATATAAACTTACAATTTATATATTTCTTCCCTTCTTCCTGGCAGGAGGAATCTACCTTTTCTTGAATTGACCTGAACTACACAAAGCTGACATAAATTACTACTTAAAACAAACTTTCATTAATGCTGGATCATTTCAGAGACCACAAATTATGCAGTATTTTCCCATTTCCTTTGTTTTTTCCATGGTCAGTGATTCTACACTTTCGTTTGGTCACAGTTTTGACAGGGCACCTAAGTCAGCAGAATGAGTGCCTTAGCGTCAACAGCACAGACAAAAGGGCCTCATCCAGTACCAATCCCAACCTGAGTAAGAAGGAGCCTGTTCTGTGGGCTCATAAACTCGTGTCTGCCTCAGCACCTCAGTTACTCCCCGGGTCTCCATACAGGTCTCAACTGCTCTGAACTCCAACACCCAGCTTTCATGCTTCATTCAGAGGTTAAGAAAATCCAGTACTCGCTAGTCAGACATAAAAGCTGGGGTTTTCTCAGTAGCGTTTTATTTTTGTAAGATTTCTTTTTAGCCAAAGCGTACATACATACACATATCAAATAGCACCAAAGGGCTACATAGAAAGACAGCAGTCTCTTGCTCCATCCCTCCCAGCCCCACACTCCTTCTCCCCAGACTCAACCGCAATCAACCCTTTATTTTTTTTATTTTTTATTTATTTTTTTCGGTACGTGGGCCTCTCACTGTTGTGGCCTCTCGCATTGCGGAGCACAGGCTCCGGACGCGCAGGCTCAGTGGCCATGGCTCACGGGCCCAGCCGCACCACGGCATGTGGGAATCTTCCCGGACCGGGGCACGAACCCGTGTCCCCTGCATCGGCAGGCGGACTCTCAACCACTGAGCCACCAGGGAAGCCCACAATCAACCCTTTTAGCTTTATTTTCTGTACTTGCTTCAATTTTTGAAAGAAAAAGCTGATATTGCTATTTTCTGATTTATCATTTTTAGACTTATCCACACCCATCCACTTTCCCTCATCCCATCCTCCCTATATAGTTACATCTGGACTTGTAGTTATGTCAATAGTATTTACATTATTATGACTATGTAAATATGGCTCACACAAACCTAATAGGTCTACTATGACAATGTTTCTTGCTCATTTTTTCCTGGAGTTATTAATTGATTATTTATTAAAATTCATTAATAAATTAATTTTTGTTTGTTTTTATTTACTCTTTATAACCATTCTCAATTGTTTCTAATAGCTCAGTTATACCTATAATAATCATATGTCTATTAGTAGTTTTTCTAAGCACTCAAATGAATCAAATAATCTATCAGTTTGTTTATTTCCTAAAGATTCTCCTGAGGGAATCTTTTCTTTCTTCCTTCACTATGATATAACTAAAGAATATGAGTGTCCAGATGAAAAGCTCCCCCCGCAACCCTGCCCCAGCAAATAGTTAGAAAACTCAATAAACCAAGACCCACAGGGAGGCATATCATCACAAAACTCACTGGGGTTAAAGGGACAATCCTAAAAGTTGCTGGGCCAGGGGTGAGGGTGGGGCAGTGGTGGTGAAAAGGATCACGTCAAAGGAATGGGAGTCAAAACAAAAAGACATAAGGTTTTTCAACAGCAACACTGGATTTTGGAAGATGATTGTGCAATGACTTCAGAAGAAAAGTCCTTTTTAACCTAGAATTTTATAGCCAGCCAAAGTCTCAGTCAAGTGTGAGTGGAAGAAACCCATTCTCAGAGATACAAAAACTGAAAATATTTACCTCCCTTTCTTGGATGTGCTCCCACAAAAGATGTGCAACAGCTGTTTGTTGGGTGAGCCCTCATTATCCGCCCCGCTTCTGGCCTTTGTTCTGTTTGCTTTGTTCTCTCATCCCAGGACTCTCACTAATCAGGTACTGTCCTCCTTGTATTGATTTTCTGAATATCTTATCTTTTCTCTCCTATTGTCCCATTCTTTCTTTTTCCTTATCTTCTACTTTGTAGGTTTCTCAACTTTGTTTTCCACCTTTCTAGTTCATATTTTAAATGTCTGAGACCTCTTATCCTGTGTTCCTTTTTTATAGCATCTTGCTCATATTTTTACTAAATGTACTATTTTCTCGTTTCTCTGAGGGCATTAATGATATTTTTAAGATATCTTCCATTCCCTGTATTATCGAATTACTGTAGGCTCCATTTTTCTCTTTGTTGATCTTGACAGATCTCCTTTTTAATTTTGAAGTTTCAAGAAAAATTACAGGACAGTTTCTATAACTAAGCTGAAATTGTGCTACAAAAATGGAGGAGTATTCAGGATGATTCTAATTCGCTTCCAAAAATACTACATCATGAAAAAGATATAAAAAATTCAAGGTTCATCAGAAAAGCAAATAAGAATAAACATTATTTCTAGAAATAAGTTTAGTAAATCACTTAAAATGATTAACAATAGTACCTATGATTAAACTTTTTAAAGTAACCTTAAAAACATGGAGGTAAGTATGGGAGGAAACTCATAAAACAAACTTGTCAAAAAGAACAGTAAAACTATGTGTAAATAAATAAATAATGTATCAATAAATTAATAAAGAGGTTTACTTTCTAAGCTAAATTTTCAGTCAGATTGTACAATATAGACTATAATAAGTATTTTCTTATCCAAATTATGTTCTCAATGATATTTTTTCCTATTCTTATTTAACTTTATTTTTTTTGAGCCAGTGTATTTATATAGAAACCTATGGCAGCCTATAAGTACTATATCTTAGAGAAATGACCAGGGCTAGTCATGAAATGTTACTGAATGAAAAGCTGAATACAGTTTCTTTTATTGCCTGTCACAGTATTAAATAAAATTCTAAAAAATTTCATGTTTTCCCCTTAATGTCTTCTAACCACTTTCTTCTAGGTACCTTTCTAGGGAGCCTTATGAAAGTCATAATGGCAAAATTAAATACCAGTAGAACAATGACCTCTGTGCTCATATCATGGCGCTGTTTATTTCCAGGCTCTTAAATGTCTTAATGGATGGGATATGATGTTTGATGGTGCTCTGTCCCCACCCTCCTCCTCTTCCATGCTTACATACATCAAACAGACCTGAGGAAATTTTTCCATTGCTTAATATGAAAAATAAAAATTTTGTCCTATGTGTATATCACATTCTGAGGTACAGTAACCAAACCTGAGATATGATCCAATTTGAAGGGTGACTGCCAGATTAGAATAGCAGAGAGTTTATGAAAATATATAGAATCACTTGGTAAAATGGTTAGGACAGGAAAGGGAAAATGCTTAGCTTTTGCAATAAAATAATTACGATATAATGGAAGCCAAACCATTTATCAGAAACCAGTAAATATTTATTTGATGAATCTATGAATATAAATCAGCAAAAATGAGAGTTATCATTTTTGGATTTGACCTACTTCCTTGTGGCTAATTTTGATATTTTATTTTATAGCAGCCTAGTTTTTTTAAATGACAGCATTGTCTAATTGAATGTACAAACTCTATGTCCATGGAAAACTGAAGAGCTAAATGGTTATCTAACTAAGAATCTATTAACATTTGAGTCCCAAATGGATTGGATAAAAGTGGACTTGAGATAAAAAACTCATACACTCATTCATCTCATATTAATTGAGCCTTTACTATGTGCCAAGTTCTATATAGGATGCTGAGGAAACAGTGGTGCATAAAACAGACATCACTCCTAACATCATGGAGTTCACTCTTCGGTGAAGAGAAGAGTCAGTAAACAAAATGTCACTCAAATAGCAAATAATTCCATAATTAGTATGAGAAAGGTTTTAAAGGAAAATTGTAATGCTTTGTGGGCACACATAACAGAAACCATACTTAAAACTGTGAGTCCTGAAGGCTTCTTTAAGGACATTACATCCAAGGTGAAGCATAAGTGGCTGGAGATGGTATCCTGGGTCAACAGACTCACACTTTGTCAATGTGTGTGACATTTTATCAATATTTACACTGTATTATTCACAGAATGAAATCGGACGATAATAGTTTTCATATCCTTATTCTTTGCACAAAATTAGATATTTTTGAACAGTTCTATGCAGAGATTTTCTACTTTCTGATGACTTGAATTTTATTACAATACCATCTAACTTCCTTACCCACTCATCCATAGTTACTAGCAATCTCCAGGCCAAAAAAAAGTTGCTTAATTAAGATTTTTACCTTGGGTAATTCATTTTCAGTTTTTATGAGAAGTGTAAGGTCTAAAAAGAAGCGATTCCATATATTTTTAGTAAGTTAGGTAATATTATAAATGTACTTGGGTATTATTTGTATGATTCATAATGAACATTTTTTCAAACTTACAAGATGAATATTACTATCATGTACTGGCCTTATGCTTTAATCTTTCCATGAGATGCATTTTCTTAAATCCAATTTAAAAGCTGGTACAGGACATCATTACTTACAGTGCAAGTGTGAAAATTGAGGACTAGACAGGAAGCAGCTGTGATCCTGCCAAGAGGATGACTGATCTAACCCATGAGCGTGGGAACTTTCAGCAAAGTTTCTGTCATCCTAAAAAAGAGAGCACAGCATTTTAGTTCAAATCATTGAAAAATGTAAGGCTTGGGATTCACTTAAATGTACTGAAAATAAAATTGAACCTCAAGATACCAGCTATGTTACACCACAGTTTAATATAATTATAATCCTTGTAAAAAATAAAATGCGTGGATGTTAAAGAAAATATGAAAAAACGAGAGAGAAGGAAATCATCTGTAGCCATAACAGCATAACATATTTCTTTCCAGTCTTTTTTTTCCTGTGGATAATATTTGTAAATATTGTTGTAAAACTCTGTTATTTATTTACATTTAATAATATAAACATTTTAAAAGTCATTAACCTTTAGCTTTATGTTACTCATATACTGTCTAGTGAATATACCATGCTTTACTCAGGTATTACTCTTCTGGGCATTTAGGTGGTTTCCAATGTTTTACTCCTATAAATAACACTATGAGAAATACCTTTAAATATATAACCTTTCCCATATTTAGGTCTATTCCTTATGACAAATTCTTGGGTGGAAATACGGGGTCAATAAAAACAATTTGATGTTTTTAAATACGTTTACCTAGACTGCTTTCCATAATGATTATACAAATACTCATTCAACAAATATTTAATACATAAACCAAAATGAATACAGAAAGGTCCCTCTCCTCATGGACTGTATGAATGTGTCCTTTTCCCCAAATCTTAGCTGAAAAATGGAATTAGGGAATTATATCTTTGAAAAATTTTACTAATTAAATAGGTTAAAAAACAGGTGCTTTAAGATACATTTACTTGATAAAAAATTGCAATTTTTTTCTCTTAAATGTTTTCTAATTATTTACTTCACTTCATTTTTTCTTTCTTGCACTCATTCATTCATTCAACAATCGTTTATTTGGCACCTACTATATGCTGGTCAAAGGGCAAATAAAACACTGGTGTATATGATCATGAAATCTTCAGGATTGCAGGAGAGAAAGGCATTAAATAAACTATACAAAACACAATATAGTTTAAAACTATGATAAGAGCTATAAGAAGAAGAATGGGAAATAATAGGCAGAACTACATTTAGATTTGGGGTCCAGAGAAGTTTCCTCTGGTAGGTGATATTTAAGGCAATAATTTGAATGCTGAGTATGAATCAATGGGTTAGCCAGATGAAAACTCATAGGTGGAGGATGGAAAAGTGGGAGGTAAGGGGGAGCAGAAGGGTGGTCAGGGAGTGGTGCTCTAGGCTCGTGTGAAGGTGCTAAGAAGGTAAGAAAGAGTTTGGTGTGTTTGAAGAACTGAAGGAAAGCCCATGGCTTAGGCACACTGAGCCTGGGGAAGTGGTTACAATGAGATCCAGAGGTGGGATTTGGATGTGGGTTTTTTCTTACTTAAGTACAATCGGAAGGCAATCAAGGGTTTTGAGGAGAGGAATGACATGCTTTGATTTGTATTTCTCAAAGATCACTCTGGCCTCTTTGTGGAAAACAGACTGAAACAGCACAAATGTAGAAGTGGGAATACCAGTTAAAAGACTGTGATTGAGGATGACTGCGGGGTCAAGGGAGAGGAAGGGATCAAGAATGGTGGCAAAGGTTCTAGATGAAACAACTGCTGGTTAGGTGGCCTAAACAGATTCTTCAAAACAGTAAGGCCTCATGTAGCATGACTATCTGATGAATTAGTTGTCGTTCTCTGCGCTAAGTACCAAGTTTATATTTTATTTCTTTGTCACATATATATGTATGCAAATGCAAAAGAAAGGCCAAAAAAGAACAAGTCTGTGTGTGTGTGTGTGGTGCACACACACATGCAAACTCACACACACGTCTGTAAAAGACACATTTATTCTGAGCTAAAAGCATGGACATAATCCTAAAATGACTTAAGATCATCAGTTTTCATGTACCAAAAGGGAGTTTAGGTTCATTTAGGATGAAGGCCCTGTGGTTTTTAACCAAGTGATTTATAGTTTTCACTAATTATGAGAATTTCATAAGAAACTGGAAGTCATTCATTGTAGCATTCCTGGAAAGGAAAGGATATGCAGTTGACGCTTGAACAACGCAGGGGTTAGGAGCACCGACCCTCTGTGCAGTCAAAAATCCACGTATAGCTTATAGTTGGCCCTCTGTATCCATGGTTCTGCAACTGTGGAGTCAACCAACTGTGGATTGTGTAGTACTGTAGTATTTACTATTGAAAAAAAAATCTGCATGTAAGTGGACATATGCAGTTCAAACCTGTGTTGTTCAAAGTTCGACTGTATTAAACTTCCTCATTTTCTATATATGAAAAAAAAGAAATGTGAGTGGTTGAATAAGTCAACAATTTTAAGGGAAAGGGATAACAGTCCTAAATTTTATGTACATATTAACACAGTGCCAAAAATATATGAAGCAAAACTGATAGAACTATAAGGAAAAAATAGACAAAACCATAATTATAGTTGGATATTTCAACATTCCTCTCTCAGTAACTGATAAAACAGTAGGCAGAAAACCAGTAAACATAAAGAAGACTTGAACAACACTACTGGCCAGCTAGACCTAATTGACATTTATAGAATACCCTACCCCAAAACAGCTGATTACAAGTATTTTTCAAGCGCACATCCAATATTCTCCAAAACAGACTACATGCTGGGTGATAAAACAAATCTCAATAAGTTTAAGATGACTGAAATTATACAAAGGATGCCATCTAACCACATGGGGTGAAAGAAGAAATCAACAACAGAAGGATATCTGAAAAATTCCCCCAAATTTAGAAATTAAAGAACATACTTCTAAATAGCTCATGGGTGGGTCAAGGTAGAGATCAAAAGAAAAATGAGAAAATATTTTAACTATATGAAAAGAAAAGCATAATTTATCAAAATTTGTGAGACTCAGTTAAAACAGTTTGGAGGGAAATGTATAACATTAAACGTGTATATTACAAAAGAAGAAACGTCTCAAATTGATAATCCAAGTTTCCACCTTAAGAAACTAGAAAACAAAGAGCAAATTAAACCTACATTAAGTAAAAGGAAGGAAATAATAAAGAGCAAAGATCAATTAAATAGAAAGCAGAAAAGTACTGAAAAAATGAAACCCATACTGTTATTCTTTTTAAGATCAATAAAATTTAAAAACCTCTACTGAGATTAATTAAGAAAAAAGAGGGAAGATATAAATTGCCAATATGACGAATGAAAGAGGAATATTACTAGAACATCTATAGACATTAAGAAGGTAATTAGGAAATATTTTGAACAACTCTGCCAATGTATTAGACAACTAAGATAAAACGGGTACAAATAAACAGCCTTAAAATGTGTCATCCATGGGCTTCCCTGGTGGCTCAGTGGTTGAGAGTCCGCCTGCCGATGCAGGGGACACAGGTTCGTGTCCCAGTCTGGGAGGATCCCGCATGCCGCGGAGCGCCTGGGCCCGTGAGCCATGGCCGCTGGGCCTGCACGTCCGGAGCCTGTGCTCCGCAACAGGAGAGGCCACAACAGTGAGAGGCCGGCGTACCGCAAAAAAAAAAAAAAAAAAAAAAAAAGTGTCATCCAGTATACTTCTAGGCATCTATATTAGGTTAATAAATTAAAAATACGGACAAAGATTTTTATACCAAGATGTTCATCAAGCGACTACTTATAATAGAAAAAATCTGAAATTAACCTTAAATTTCCAACAATAGGAGATCAGGAAAGTAAAGTATGGTAGAACCATAATGATAGTAATGATGATGATAGAGAAAATTCCTACATATATACAATGTTACATGAAAAAAGGAGGAAATAAAATTATCAACAAATGGTGATTTCAATATAAAAAGTTATTTATAAGTAAGAGCTGGGAAACATACACCCTTAAATTACACAAATAGGTTTTTAAAAATATTTGTTGGATTATTTATTTTCTTGTTAATTTTTTTTGTATTTCCTAAATATGCCATATTTTTAACTGTCATATGCCAAGAAGCTGGTTGTATAATTAAAAATATAAGTGGTTCTTTTTCTGGTAACAGAAAAGATATAATCTATGGTTTGATGCCAGTTGATTTTGTTTTAGAAATTTAAAACCATACCTTGGGAAGAGCGAATAGGATTTGACTATCCTGCGTACCTCATCCTTCCTCTGGGAGGCACATTTTGAGGCTGTCATTGCGCCATCTGCTTCATTCAGCAAGACGCCCAGACTTACACCTCCACTCCTGTCCTTTCTCACTGTCTTTCTCAGCCCAGGTGTCAATGGGCAAAATGTGAGTGTTTGCTTTTCCTTATTTTTTCCTTTCTCTTACTGGCCCATAATCAACTAAGCATCTCTTAGCGGGAAACCATAGATTATGCTTTTCTCTTTCACATTTTATATAGGAACCATGATTAAGTGGAGATTTATCGCATTGATTGAAAGCATAATTCTCCTTTCTATCTGTGTATCTTCCAGCTCCACCCAGGCCTTTAGTATGGCACATCTGAACCATAATAGCCAGATCCACAGCTCTGCCTCTAGTTGGCCCATGTCAACTCATTCTAAAGTAGCTATTGGAATACACCTGGGACTCAATGAACAGTTGACCCTTAAACAACACAGGTTTGAACTGTGTGTGTCTAGTTAAACACAGATTTTTTTTCAATAGTAAATACTATAGTTCTACATGATCTGCTATTTGTTGAACCCAAGGATGTGGAAATGTGGATGCGGAACTGTGGATGTGAAGGGCTGACTACAAGTCTGATTTTCCACTGCATGGAGGGTCAGTGCCCCTAACTACTGAGCTGTTCAACGGTCAGCTGTATGTCTTTAAGTTCCCACATTTTCTAAGTCTTCAAAAGACTGTCAGAGTCCCCAATGCTACCTTGAAAGATAAGTAATGAAATGAACCCTGAAAGAACATACTAAAAGAAAAACATTTCACGATCCCTTTGAACAATCAACATATCAGAATATGAAAACAATATCTTCATATTCTCCAATTATACATTGATTAACTTGTGGAATTTCTGTCTAAGTAAAGTTTACAGGGTGACCATAAGATGACTGTTTCTTTCTAATTCCTACCTGTTTTTCTGTTAAATACTTAAATATTAAAAAGGAAGTACTGGTTAAAAAGGAAGATTCTTTGCAATTTTAATAATCCTAGCTTTTGCTTTTTGCCAACTCTTATATCCTTAGCACAGGGACCTATTTTTATTTCTGTCTTAGGTCTCAACAAGCTATTTAACCAGAATTCCCTGCAAAAATTCCACTGGGTGAAGGAACTTGCATTTTCTAATATTTTCCCTGGGTTTCTTCCACTTCTCTTTCATAACCCACATTGTAATTGGTTTCTTAAAAGTTGTTCCAACCCAACTAAATCTTTTTGCTAAACTGATCTCTAATGATTAATATTTAATGATGCCCACCAAGTATTTTTCTCTCAGAAATACTGTAAGTTCAAAGTTTATAAGACAAATGATGCATTTAATTTTTTGTAAATTTTAATTTATCCAACTCTTTCCCCAGAGTAAAGGAAAAAGCACTTACGTGTTTCTGAATCTGTGGCAGAAATGTTTTCCTGAATTTGTCTCTAGCTTAACAATGCACTGTTCCCCACTCTTAATTCCCAATTCTCCATCAGTGCTCGAAAAAGCTTAACCACTTCCTCAGTAAACTTTATTCCTATTTGAAACTTCAATCTGGACAGACAGTTTACTTAAAGTCTGCCCTCCATAACTCAATCTGCACGGCTGCTATTATATAGCATTTTACCTCCATGAGGGTGGGGCTTTGATCACCTCTTTCTACCTACCAATCCCAATATTCCACAATTTAGCACAGTGCCATTTGCAACTCAATAAGAAACTCAATAATGATCATATATAATTATTCTTGACCAAAGTATAGAAATGAAAGTTTGCTATGTGGAAGTTGGGAAGAAGGAGAGTGTCACTCTCACATTCTCATTTTCTTCATATAAGGAAATGAGGGCGCTGGACCAGGTCATCTCCTAAGATTTCTCAGCACTAACGTTTTCTAATTCTAATCTACCCGAGCAGAACCACTGAACAACCAGTACATCTAGCTATGCAAACTATCTTTTCCAAATTTATACCATAATACTATAAACATGAAGCCACGCTCATGAACAGACTCATGTAAATACCGTGTTAGATCAGGAAATTTGATAAATTTACCTTTATGCAATTGATTATTTTATGGTATAAAATTTAATATTACTAGTGACTCACTAATGAAAAAGGTCATACTCAGTTTTTGTTTTGTTTTGTTTTTTTACTCATTTTGGACTTGGCTCTACATGACTTTAATCCATTTTCAGAAACTGAATATATTCATAGTGGGTAGAAATTTGCCATAAACAAGGATACTCAAAAAGATGTCACTGACTTAAGAAACAAAAGCAGAGATGCAGAGATATTTTGTAATGATGGTGCCTCACTGGAATCAGTGCTTCCTCTCTTAAAGTGACTATTTCAAAGGAAACAGTGATTGTTTGGATGAATACGTTATAACATGTTTATTTAAAAACTAATAAGACATTTAATTGGTATTCCTTATGTATCTAGTATTCATATCTAGAATTTTGAATTTGACATGATTAACAATGGTATCTTTATAGTTAAACTCCTTCATAATCTTTCCTTTCTTAATGTTCTTGTTGCGTAAATTATTGGGAAAGGTGAAGAAAGCATGTGGCTTGTTAGGGGAACTGGGTTTGGTAGAGTTATGTGCTCATCTAAGTACCCATGTTGATTCCTAAATAAGCACTTTTGATCCATTGCTAGTTTCAGGTTTTATACCAAAGAAAAATACCAACTCATTTGGCAACCTTTCGTTTAACTTTTAAAGAGCAAGATGTAATCAACTAGTTAAATATTATGGCTGGATCACTTCAAAGGCATAAAAATTGCTTCAGAGTTCAGCATGATTTGATTGCCTACGAGGTTTCAGATGTGTCATCTAAGCATTACTGGAAAAATAGCAATTAAACTTTTGTTAGAATTCCATAAAAGGCTAAAGTTAGAAAAAAGAAAGTTTAATCACCAATTTAGCATGAATTGTGTATTCTGGAGCCGAAGATAAGGCAGACAGTGTCTACCCTCAAAAATCATACAATCCAGTAGAATAGCATTTCCCAGATTTCATTATTTACCTATAGTTATCTTACTATTTCTTTTATGTTAACTTAAAGATTAGCCTTGGACCCTAAATCTGTATATAGGAGAGGCTTAAAGGATGGCAAAATTGCTTGGGGTTGGGGGAAGCGTGGAGTTATATTTACGTAGGAGATTACATGGGATTTCTTAACAAAGCATGGAGAGAGGTGGTTATAAATGAGATAACTGGGGTATTGTGGGGTTAAAGCTCCCTCAAATTCCCCCATGATTGCTACTACTGTTCCCAAGCAATATTTGTAAAATTATCTGAATAATACACTGGTGATATATTTTAGTAGTCATTAAATAAAAATCACCTACAGTCTTGAATTGCACGAGGAGTTATGCATTGCGTGCTTCAGAAGCTACAATTGTAGAAGATTTAAGATATGTACAGAAATAGCTGACCTTAGAAAGAAAGTGCTAACAGCCATTAATTGCTATGAGCAAAGCATAAACAAACCACGGAGAGATTCAAGGAGGGAGAAATAGCTTCCAGGAGCAAAGCACATTCTTATAGCATACACATGCTTACATTGAACAAATATGACAAAGGGCTTCGGCAAACTCTGGCTTCAAAACCTGTGCTGAAAGCCATTATCAACACTTCCTCACCTACCTCATCTTATCCTGTAAAAATCTGCTTCTTTAAAAAGAAATTGCATATGAACTCTTCTACTGGAAATTGAAAATCATGATGTTTTTTTCAGGAGGAGGAAGGATGGGAACAAAATATGCCTTTTGTGATTTTACTAAAAAATCCACTGCTAATTAAAACCATATATTCAGCATGGGTAGAGAGCAAAAAGGGCAGGTAGCAAATGGGAATATCTTGGACAAAACCATGCTCTTTCGTGAATTCAGATTAGCAATGCTGTGTTATTGGCTGACTTTTGAACATTCTGTTCTATTTGAAACAGCTGGGACAGCAAGGAAGTCTGTATGTCCTACAGAAACCCAGTTAGGCCTCATGAACGGGAAGCTGTGAAATGTTTCTGTTGTCTACACAGAGACAATCTGGGTCAGATTCAGCTTTGAATTGAATTCTAAATTTAAACTTTTAGATCAGGCTTTGACCAGTTAACTTGGTAAGCTTAGTACAATATATTACATTATGCTCTCAGCAGTTGTGGACATTGGTCCTGCTAAAACTCTCAATAGGTTTCTAGAAATCTGATCAGTTGGTCCTGGTGATTGCCATGGGAGTAAACAGCAGGAGTTGGTTCTCTTTCTGGATTGAAAGAGAACCTGACTTGTACACTTTCTGCTACACTTCCCCTCCACCAGCAGTGTGGCCATATTGGATGTCTCACTGCCTTCTGACATCAGCAATGACATGAGAGCAGCCAGCTGCCAATACAGTTCTGCTAGTCCAACAGTTATTTGTCTGCTAACAGTAATACAGTCAGGGGTCTACAACTGTAATGCTAATAGTGATCCTTTTCCCTGTACCTTGTCATCACAAGCCTCTTTTCAAGACTTGAGAGCATCTTTCTTCTCTGAACTCCCACTGCAGTTTTTTTGGGTCACCCTTACAGCATGTACCCCTTTCTCCTTTGTACTACAGTTGTCTGTGTGAAGACTCTGGGTTCCTAAGGACTGGCAATGGCTCTTCTTACTATGCCGTCATCCTCTCCGGCTTCCAGCACAGCGCTTTATACACAATGTAAACCCAGTAAAGGTTTGCTGAATGTTGTATTTAACAACAACGAGAGCAAACTTGAACATCTCACAACTAGAACAGAAGCTCTAAAAGGCACGGATCTTTGTTTTGTTCACGGACGTGAGTCCCAGGGGCCTAGAAAGTTCCTGGCACATAGCTGAAACTCAATAAATATTTGTTGAGTGAATGGATAGTATTATGACTTTATAAAGAGCTTGGGTAAATAAAGAGTTTTGGTAAATAAAGAAAAGAGAATATTTTACATAATGTGTAAAGGAAGTAGGAGTAGATTGGTAGTTTCTCCTTTCTCTAGAGCAGGAATTGGCAAATTTCTCCCGTAGAGGGCTTGATAATAAATATGTTAGGTTTCGTGGGCCATACAGTTTCTGTTGCAACTACTCAACTCTGCCACTGAGTATGAAAGCAGTCACAGACAACATATGAATAAATAAAAGTGGCTGTGTTCCAGTAAAACTTTACTTACAAAAGCAGTCAGCAAGCAAGGTTCGGCCCACGGGTGGTAGTTTGCCAAACTGTGCTCTCAAACAACTGTGCAAGAATTATCTATAAGGATGAAGAGGACTAGATTACTATTCCCTACTTGAAGACCATGCCTTCTGCATGTTTGTACATCCTGCCACTCCCACCTCCAACGGGTAGTGCAGTGCTTTTGCAACATAGTATCTGTATAGTCTATGTCTGTTGCATTAAACTGAATCCTACACTAACTGATTTCCTGGAACCAGAGTTTATAGTGGAACCAATGAACTCAAGAGCCTTTTCTTTGAACTCTGTCCTAGCAAAATATGACAGAAGTCAAGAGCTGCTGAAATAACATCTTATGAAACTGATGTAGTAAATGGGACACCTTATCCCTTGATAGAAAGAGTCTCAATGCCTCTTATTATTTTCTTCAAGATGTCCATAGTTAATCAGAGGTAGCTTTTCTGATTATCCATGCCTCCCCTCTCATTCTTGATAAATAACTTATTTTCATAAAAAGCATACAAGCAAATGATCATTGGTATCTACAATTCACAAAAATGCGTTCTCACATTTTTCTCAACAATGACTACAAAAGATGTGATATTCTCATGAGTTTTGTGTTAGATCGCTACATTATTTCAGGCCAGACTTCTGCTGCACGTGATAGTAACCTACATATTCATCAGTAAAATGGATTAACATTTAAAAATGTTTAGTATTAATGTGGGACAATGTCATCACAAAATGTGCTTTGTGGCTCTTCCTTATATTTGTACTGCCTATTTGCAAAATTTTCAACCTGATTTCTCATTCTGATAAGTGTTGGCCTCACAAACCAGGCTTGATTTCCTCTTCAGCTGCAAATGTAATTTTAAAGAGAACTCCAATGAGATTACTGGCTGAACGTGTTAAACATTCATAGCTTTGCCATATGCTGTTATGGAAATTGCATTGATTTATAGCAATTTGGGTGCCACTAGACAGCGCTGACTTACCTAATACCGGATCTAACTGTATTGGGAAATAATGTTTTTAATGCTTCATTTGCATCCAGACCTCTATTGAATTAAGAGGCATATAATGTGTTTATGTACTTTTGGAGACAACTGACTTTTATTTATTAAAGATATAGTCCCTACATTTGGTGACTTCTAAAAAAATTAAGGAATATCAGGTACAAATTTATACTATAATAGCCTGCTGCTCAAGGATATAGATTCTTGAAGCCAGGCAGATTTAGGTTTGAACCCTGATTCAACCACTTAACTGCCCTATAACTTCGTTTCCTTCAATGGTAAAAATGGAAAAATAATGGTGCCAACTGACAGGGTTGCTGTGAGGATTAAATGAGGTAATGCACATAAAGCATGAGACACATACAAAAAGAGCAATTTTATGTAGTTTGTTCTAGTATATGCTCAATAATGAGTCGTTATTATTATTAGCTCTTGTTACCTAAGCCTTTCACTTCTGTTTAAAGTTAGTGGCACTCCTCTCAGTGGTGGAGAAATGCTTGAGTATATGGGACCTGATGAGAATGTTGGAAGACAATTTAAAATTCACCATATGAGACAGCAAGGTCACTAATATAGTAAATAATACCAATATAAAAAGCAAAGGTAAAAAAGCACAAAGCCCCAGGACGCCCTCTTTACAATAAGGGTATAAATAACATGGCATAACTGTGTTAAATTTTTGTTTGAGATGGAGAAGTGAAGTGCTCATTTTAAGCATGCTAGGGAGGACTTATGTAAATGAATACTGTCTTTATATCCACTGAGCATTCTATCCAATTACATTCAGAGGAGGCAAGAAGCATCTTAAAAATAATTATATTTGGCTGAAATAAGTGAATATATACAGTGTAATGAATATTCATATATATTGAAGTTTGTAAGAGTATAAAAAAGCCAAAAGAACCTTTAGTGTTTTTTTATTTTCTGAATCGACTTGGAGTGTACATTAGAATATAGATGGATTCTCTCTAGGTCAGTGTTCTCGATGGGGGGCAATTTTGCCCTCTAGGGCAGGGATCCCCAACCCCTGGGCTGTGGACTGGTGCCCGTCCATGGCCTGTTGGGAACCGGGCCGCACAGCAGGAGGTGAGCAGCTAGCAAGCAAGTGAAGCTTCATCTGCCGCTCCCCATTGCTCCCCATTGCTCCCCATCGCTCGCATTACTGCCTGAACCATCCCTCACTCCCCCCCCCCACCCCCTGCCCTGTCCGTGGAAAAACTGTCTTCCACAAAACTGGTCCCTGGTGCCAAAAAGTTTGGGGACCGCTGCTCTAGGGGATGTTTGGCAATATCTGGAGACACATTTAGATGCCACAACCTGGGATGGGGAATGCTACCGGTATTTAGTAAGTAGATTCTTAGGGATGCTGCTAAACATCCTACAATGCATAGGACAGCCTCTACAACAAAGAATTACCTGGCACAAATGTCACTAATGCCGGGGTTAAGAAGCCCTGCTCTAGGCTAATAACTGTTCAGGGTCAAATGAGTTTAAAGTCACCCATACCCCACATGGATCTTGGACAGACTCTAGGGAATGGTAGGCTTTTTGTCAATACGGTCAGATCTTCCCACTCTCCTATGTTGATTCCACACTAGTGAACCACAGGCTGAAGTAGTAACATGGAGTTCTTATTCTTATGAAAGGAATGACTATAAATGCCAACGCTATGAAAGACTATATGTTACTTCACCTACTGGGGATCTCAGCACCCAGAGTAGTTGAACTTACGTACTGAGAGGGGCCACCATCCACACTAAGCCTCTGACCAATCAAGAGACCAGAGGTTTCCTGGCTCAGGATTTCTTAAGCAGCATCAATTCCCATAGACAAACAACATATTAAGCAACAATGGCATAAACTTAAAGATGAGTTCTCAGGTAAGAAGTTATAAACACAGTCTTTGGATTTTTATTTTCTACTTCTACAGAATTGAAAATCTATCTCCTACATCAAGAAATTTCTTTTATAAGTAGTACCCTTACACAAAACCTGCAAAAGCTACTTAGAAAGCTGTAGCCATAAACATGAATAATGCCCAAAGACTGAAAGTGTATATAAAGGGCATTACTTGGAAGCTTGGGATTCTGTACTTGGTGTCATCCAGGCGCTGCTGAAGAGACTCTCTGTGAACTCTGTACTTAGAAGATCTCCCGTCAATTCTGTCAGATAAACTGCGCGAACCCTGCAAAAACAACAAAGGGTCTAAACTGGTAGGTGAAAGAAAAACCAGTGCTTGAAATTAAAATAAGAAAGTTTTGATATGTAGATGATTAATCATTATAGCCGTTTAGAGAGATATATAGAGGAGTCATAGGTTCCCAAGGATAAAGAAGAAAACGATCACTTTGGATGCTATCATAAAAATAAAAACAGGGTCCCACATTGGTTATTTGAATTTCTTTTCACTGCTAGTCCCCATGCCAATCTGAAATGACTTCCTTCCTTTAGCTGAAGGAAGGCAAAAAGGTTTAATTAACAGTGAGTTGTCCAAAGATGGAACTTAATGATACCATGCCACTTTTGGATGTTATATACTATCCCTTGGAATAGTACCTGGCATCAAAATATACTCTTTGTTCAACATTTTGACTTTTAACTATTACATCACGTAGATTTTTAAACCTAAGGATAGCTCATCTGCCCTCAAAAGCATAAAATAATTCAGGTAATAAATTAAGACAGAAAAAATTTCCAGGGCCTGCCTTCCTTCCTTTCTATTTTTCCTTCATTCTGGGGAGAGAGGATAGAACACAGCAAATAAGTCACCACAGCCAGTTTTTTAGACATTTCTATTATGAATTAGGGAGAAATTAGAATAGAGTTAGGGCAACTGATTTTCATATGTAAGAAAAATCATCTATGGGATTTAGTTCCCCAAATAGCCCCAAAGAACTTTTTGAATGTTCAAACTGGAAGGGGTATTAGAATTCCAAAGTTCCCATTTTTATTAAAAAAAAAAAACAGTTACAGCCCAGGTAAGTTAAGAATGACCTGTCCAAGGCTAGGCAATTTGCGGCAAACTGGGCTTGGAACCCAGTGCTATTCCCTCTCCTCCATATCAAATATGTAATGTTTAAATGTAGGACTGTCGAGTTGAATCACTTCTTCCATAAGGGGGGAAAAAATGAGAGAGAGAGACTATGACACCTTTAAATAAGAATAAAGTCAAAACCATCTCAATAAGTTGAGGTTTGTATTCATACTTAAGAGTCACAGACTACAGTATTGCCAAAAAAATATGTGAAATGCATTTTCACATATATGCTAGTGATGCCGGTGTGAGGAGGAACGACAGAGATAATATTGTTCAAGTCTCTCATATTTTATGGATGAGGAAATATTCCCTGAGATATTAAGTGATTTTGTCTGGTGCATGAGCATAGAACAGAACTTAGGTCTTTGAACTCTTGTTAACAGCGTACTGAATTTTAGAAAGTTTTGGGTTTTGAAAAATATAATCTACGTCTAATAACCTAAAGGCTTCATGTATTTTTATTTAAGGCTATGTTTAGTTGTTTTCATTAAATTGATTACATGACCTCTTTTTAATCATACAGATGGCTTTAGAGTACATATGGAATGGGTTTCAAGCTACAGGCAGTAGGGCAAAGCAGATGGGCTTTGCTGTAAACACAGAGAAGTAGATCGTAGATTTCTCTAATTTACATACCCCAAACCTCAGTTTCCTGAGCTGTAAAATGGGGGAAAATAATGCCAATCTATAGGGTGTCTCTGAGGATTTGAAGAAATGTAATGTAAAGTACTTAGCTACTGCCCGCCACATAGCAGTGCATAATACTTGCTAACGAACTCCTTTCCCTTTTAAAGGTAAAGGTTTCAATTTTAATGACTAATACTGGAAAGTACAATTCTGAAATTTGAAAAACACTGTCCCTAAAAATTTCACTATATAGGCACCTTCCTATGTGAGTGTGTGCACATATAAGCTAGATTTGTAGATAATCACTAGCCTATAAGATGAAAAATAATAATAAATTTTTTGGCAATAGTAGAGAACACAACTTTTAAATTACCCTTATGAACGTTCTGTTTAATGTAGACCACTGGGGGAAAAATGAGCTGTCACTGGAGGTTAAACTTTATTTTTTTTATGCTGGTATAAGACAGGCATTAGTTTTTCAATGGCAAATGCCACTTGTTTCTAATACCTTCTGGTGCCGGCCTTTCATTCACTTAGATAACTTCTATTAGCTAAAGAAGAAAAAAGTGGAAAGGACATGGGTGTAACATATTGTCTGCTTTCCATATCGGGTCATATAAGGGTGAAAAGAAATTGCATCTTCTTGAACACTGGTTTCATAATTCTTTGATAGAGATTTAGGCTGCAAATATGCAATTAAATCATGAGAAAGAATTAAAACTTTAGTAAAATATACTAGGAACACTTGGCTTTATTCTATAAGTGATATTCTAGATTTCTAGATGTGTCAGCTCAACCCTAGATCCCACTCAAAAATGTTTAGTTACTGAACTAGCAAAATACACTTAATGAAATTTTAAGATAGTGTAGACCTTGAAAGTTACATCATATCAGAACCTCTAATAAATCAACATGGCATGATCTGGTTATATTTCTTACTCACTATATCCTCAAATAATATGTTAGAGTTAAGCAGAATCTATATATAAGTTATATTTTAAAGCTAACGTGAAATAAACAGTTAAATCGTTTTCAAAGAGAAACTCTCATCTCTGTTCATACAGGGTCAAGAAATTACAAACCACTAAAACTGTCCATTACATATGCACCCCTATGGGGACATGTGCTGTCTGGCCTGGACCTTGTCTGGCAGGACTGGGTGGCAGGGTCATATTTACAGTAGGTAAATTCCGACATGTAATTAACTGGCTTGATAATAAAGTCCTTTGTGGTTAGAGTTCTATCAATAAATAACATTGGATATAAAATCTAAAATTCTATGTGGATCGGAATTCATATATTGTAGTACAGGGATAACCTGTGCACTACTGTATCTCTAAGACAAACAGTACTCTGGAAATTTATAATTTAAAAAAAGAAGATAATTCATAAATTAAAATTGTTTATCAAAAAAGTCATTTAATTCCTTTAAAAGAATTAAAAGGAATGTGTAATTCCTTTTAATTCTTAGGTTTTACTAAATTATAGTTAAAGCTTTAGGGGGCCAAATGAGCTTCTGGTAATAGGGTAAAAGCCTCTATTTTCCTATATTGCGCTAATATGTAAGTTCCATTATTTTCAATGCTGGCTTCAGAAATGTCAATAAGCTCTGATAAGATTGAGTGTTAAGAGTCCCCAATGTTTTATGGTCTTTCCTCCCTCCCTACAATTTTCTTTGCACATCAGGAAGATGTCAAGTGCTTTCACTCAGATAAAAATACTGAAAGAGAAAAGCCAAACTCTTTCTCACTCTGAAGCCTTTGAAATCTTCTAGTAGGCTCAGTTTCTCAGGCACAGACTCCAGATGGTCTAAGGCCACTCGGGTACTCTAGAAAACACAAGGCAAGCAAACATTATGAAAAATTGATTAATACTTTCAGAATCCAAGTACTAAAAATCAGTCGTACCATTGGTATAAGCAGTTCAAGCTGTAGATTTAGAGAGTCAAATAACAAATAGGATGTCTAAGATAAATGTATCTACATGAGAAAAAATTTTTTCAAGAAGAATATGAGATGCATTTGCAAGACTGATTTGAATATAAGAGCCTCCTAGATAAGTGCTTGCAACTGATATACTATCAAACTTTCTATAGAGAATTTCATATTAATTTAAAAACCTGCTTCAGTGAACATCAGAAATAAATCGTAAGGTAATACTGAGAAATAGATGAATTTGCAGTTACTTATCTATGGAGCATATTAGAGATCCTCACATGTTGCCATTATAAAGAAGAAAAGAGCTCTCAACAATTATTTTAGTTAAAAAGGAAAAGAGTAGTTCTCAAAAGACTTGGAAGAAATAATCTGAAATTAAATATGTGCGACAGGGACACAAGGTCCTGTTGATAACAAATCAGTAACTTCTACAGTCTTTGATTAGCTAGTCACTGATTTACACATACTGATATAACCACTAAGAGGGAATGCTCTGAAAATTATTTCAAAGCAAATGTTGAACTAAGAGGTTAAATGGTAGAATAACCTTGAGACCAGAGACTGTACCATATACACCTCTGTATTCTTAGTCCTGTCACAGGGTAGGCACACAGATAGTAGCTTTTACATTTAAAACGAATTGTAATTATTCAATGAAATAAAAAATAAACCCTAGGGCTGTGCATGGGAAGAAAGTGTCCTGCAGGAACCTGGACATAAGTTTGCACAGAGCTATCAGGAAGTTAGTGACCACCCACTATTCCATGTACTTCCCCTACATCTCCCACGTGAATGGTTCTGCACAATAGATTATGAATGAAAGTGACATGTGTCATTTCTGGACTGAGACAGTTAAGAGTCTGTGTGTTCCCTTTTCCACCTCAGACCCTGCCATAAGGACCCTGGAGGCCACATATTCCGGACGGCAGAGCTACAGGATAGAGGAGAGCCGCCCACCATACTGGACTTAATGTGAGTGAAAAATCAACTTTTATGGTGCTAAGCCATAAGATTTCATGGTTTGTTAGCTACCAATGCATAGCATAGAATTTATTGCAAATAATACCTGAGAATTATGTAATTTAATAATAGGCTAATCAGGTGGTCAAATGGCTTTTTTTCTTTTTCTTTCTTTCTTTGGTGGGAGGAGGCTTCAAATTATATGTGCGTCAGGGTTTGTTTCTCAGGGGAGTTCAATTTTTTTGGAGCTAGCCTGGGTCAGGAACTGCTGTTCTTATCATCTGGTATGCTCACTTTCATTTACTCTTCCTGTCCCTATCTCACCCTGATGCTCTGTCTTCACCTCCCATCCGGAGCTTCTCCAGAGCATAGCCTTACATCTCCTGCAGGGGTTCTGGAGGAGCAGGGATGGAGACAGACAGTGGAGGGTCTAACTCTTCCCTGAAGACACTTTCAATGTACTCATTTCCACTCTCTCCTTCTGCAATAAAAGGGTACCACTAGCTCAAAAGCCTTTCAGAAATTCTACAGGGTGAATAAAATTTGCTTTCCGTAGCTATCCCCTTGACAGGCATTTGGGTTTCACCTCTGTCATGAGGCATTTTACCCTTTTTCTTTCGATGTTCTTTGACTTGGCATTATAGATGTCTTCTAGTTGTCAACATGTAAGCCACTGTTTCTATCGCTTCATATTTGTATTCTTCTAATGTGATTTTTGAGAGAGTAGCAGAAACATCCTTACTTTGACCATTTTGAAATTGGAAGTTGTACATGCTGTTTCTTCACATTCATAACTTTTCAAGTTCCACTTAAACTTCCTTTTCGAGTTCCATTTAAAAGACTTAGTATTTTGTTCCTTCCGATTAACACTTACATTGTTAGTCTTTTTTGTGGCATGTGCTCAACTCAAACTGCCATGCATTTTAAATAGATTTATTTAATTATTTCATGAATAGGAAAGATTAATCAAAATAACATGTTTCTTAGAGACAGACTCACAGACATGGAGAACTGGCTTGTGGTTGCCGGGGGTTGGGGGGATGGGGTGGGGGGGTGGGGAGGGATGGACTGGGAAGTTGGGGTCAGTGGTTGCAAACTATTTACACATAGAATGGATAAACAACAAGGTCCTACCGTATAGCCCAGGGAACTATATTCAATATCCTGAGATATACCATAATGGAAAAGAATATAAAAAAGAATGTGTATATATATGTATAACTGAGTCACTGCTATACAGCAGAAATGAACACAACATTGTAAATCAACTATACTTCAATTAAAAAAATGACATGTTTCTTAACATAGGCCCTAATGTGTAGATTTAGGAGAACTAGTAGTTTTAGTCACCATATATGCTATATTCATTTAAATAGTAAAATTATAGCTTTCCTCAATAATTATATTGGCCCTTGAATAGTAAAATCCAAATCAATGCCATGGTGATTTTAAAGCAAAATTTTATGCATTGGATAAAATCTTCTTCATAAACAATTGTTTCAGTACAACTTGTAGTTTTAAAACTTTATTTCCTTTTTTTTCATCCCATAATTTTTTTCATTCAAAAGTGACCCTCTGAACCTGGGTTAAATATGTTATACTTACTTTGATCTTAAAATAAGCAAATGATCTCTTTCCCTACTGTAAAGCTAGCAGGTTATATAAATATTTTTGCTTAAAATTTTCAATCACTCAGGTGATGCATTAAAAAGGTTTTTTCCTAGCATGTTTACACATACTGGTTTATTCTATTTGATTATGTTTTGGGGGTACATATTCAAATAGCTAATTTTTTTTGAGTAAACCTTCAACCTTAAAAATTTGCTTGGCTTCTTCTTTCTTAACCGGTTATTTTTCTACTTCCCTCCCCTAACCCCCCCCCCCCGCGTCTCCATTAACATCTTTATACTTTCTCTTCATCTATTGTAGTTGTGATTATTTTATATTCCATTTATGGATTGTTTCTCAATATCTTGCTCAATATCAGAAATACTTTCTGGTACACATGTCCTTCTCTTCATCCTTATATTCTAGTCAGTTAAGTAACACCAAATGTATATCTAGATACCACAGAAAGATCCATAAGACGTAGATGGCACACTTTCTCTTCTGCAGGAACTTTAAATTTACTGGAGGGAGAATATGCATATGTAAAAGATGTAAGAATTATACAAAGAAAAAAGTTAATTGCATTTATTTTAAGGAAATTACATGTATAGATGCTGAGATTTCTAAGGCATCTGCAACAATAAGACATAAATTAATGAAGATAATGAGTCCAGGCCTGCAGTCACCTCAGGCCTCATAATTTCATAATTAAGTGGTATTTGGAGAGTACATTTATTTTCTGGCCTTCTCTCCCTCTATATGTATGTTAGTGTGCTTAAACCTACCACGTTGTCATATAGATTTAAAAAGTATGCATATGCACATTCAAACTCCGTCTTCTTTTTTTTTTTTTTTTTTCCGTCTTTTGTTTTTTAATGTGAGATTGGCTGGCATCCTGTGCTTAGAGTCTTGTCACATTACATGGCATTTTAAGTTCACTTTTCCCCAAAAGCTAACTGTGCTAGAGAGACAAGAACTAATAGCAGATGGGAAGTCTAAACAGGGAACTTGCTTGGATTTTAAAGGTGCCAATGAGGACCTACAGCATGCTATTTCCTAGGGCAAAATATCTCATGCGGAGTCAGGGAAACTTTTTATTTTTTAAGTTGATTAATTACTTCTGCCTTACATGGTCGAATGCATTAAAGGGCACATATGAGTCTCCACTGGTAGAATTAAGGGAACAATTTCTCAAGTTTATGAATAATGGCACCAGGAAATGACAGGTGCTTAACCTGTCTTTAATTTTCTTAAATCAATTTTCTAGAAGAACTAAATTGGACATTCACATAGGGGTTTAAAGAGTGTTTCTCTTTTGAAAATGTTACAAGATAATAAATTTCATATCTAATTTGAAAAGAGAGAAATTCACAATTAAGACTCCATTTCATAAAAAACTGATACAATACGCTGATTATAGTACTTGCTTTATCTCAGAGGCTTAAGGAGCTGGACTTCCACTGGCCTAGGAAGCAAATGATCAATTACTCCTAATCCTGTTTAGTAGGATAATGAAAGACTAACTATAAAAATGTAATTCAATTTTGAATACAATTCTTAATCCTCATTCCACTGTATAATGTAGATACTAAGGTTATCCCCATTTTACAGATGAGACAACTGAGGACCAAAGTGTAAATAACTTCCTCACAGTCATGTGGTGGCAAAACTGGTATGCAAATCCAAGCAGTCTGAATGCAGAAATGTCAGTGTTATTATATAAATATTTTCATGGCAAATCACCAATTGAAAAGGACAGCAACCAGTAGCTGTAATAGTGCATGCTTTAGGTAAATTCCTAATCCCTTGTTAGCTATCAACTCTTAGCAGCTAGAATTTTGAAGATATGTCCTTGATGAGCTCGTTTCTGGAAAAAGAAGTCTTAAGATGAACCCAGGAAGAATTTCATCTTGCCAGTGCTGAAGGGTCTGTGCTCAAGACCGTGCATCCAATATATATACACACACAAGGGGTCAGGACAGTCTTTCTGTTGATTAGAGGACGTTAGGTATGAGATTGAGTTTTATGATACTAATATCCCCTTTTCTTTTTTTGTAACATTTAGCACTAGAATAGCACACTATCTGTCCACAAGAGGTGCTTCAACAAATGTTGGCCACATAAAGACAAAGGCAGAGTTACCGTGTTCTAATCAACCCGCTGAATCTTGACCTCTGTATTAAAAACCTAGAAGCAAAAGTTTGCTATTTCATTTATTTTCTCTAGACTAAGGGCAAGATCCAGTGGCAGAAACAACAGTGAAATTCAGAAGTCCTGTCTGTTAGGACTTCCGGCTTCTGTACGTACGGGCGTGTTTAGATACCTGTTGGAAGGGGCAATGAATCAGCTGGCAATGTTACTATTCCAAAATCTTCAACACACACCAAACTGCTGTGGGGTTGAACAGTTTGTACTGGTCCACAGTATATTTTTCTTTAGGTGTTCCTTTGCTTCAGACTTGAGGGAAATTGAATAATATAGTATGACAACATAAGTAGCAGCTATTAGGAATTAGAAGGGGCTTCACTGCAATTCTTAGATTCCTGTCTCCTGTAGAGAAAGCTTACGAAACAGAACATACTTTTCTTTGTAAAAATGTACATGTTATTTTCCTATTAACATATAACAACCACCATTTTCTTATAGTGCTATTGAAATCATATGTTTTGAGGTTTTGGATGATACATAAAGGATATGGTGTCTACATTTTTATTTTAAAAATGTGTGTGCATTTTTGGCACTATATAGATATTAAATACATGAGGTTATGAAGCAGTTTATTTGGGTTCAAAAATGCAATTCCATTTCATTTGGAAAGAGATTCACTTAAAAACTTTTTTGACAAATGGCTGAAAGATGGTAAAAGGACCTGAGTAAACAAGTTTGAAGGAGAGGAAGAGTGAGATCATGAAAAAGAGAGACTGTCTGCCTTTTCACTTGAGGTGACTAGATCCAGCACAGCTATATTGGCTTCACAGGGTCCTCTTTTCATCCAAACTGTATGACACTTGCTGGAACCAAGTGAAAAAGTAGCAGAGGCTGGGCTGCCAAAGTCATTTCGTAGACACACATCCTTCAAAGAGCCTCAGAGCTCAAAGTCATGTGGATTTCTTGGAATATCAGAGGAGTCCTCTATTTCTAGATTGTGTACTTTTGATACCGAGCAGGACCCTGTGGGGCTCCTGGGCACAAAAGCCTTTCTGTGTCCTCCATGTCTCGATAACAGGAAATAGGCTTCATTCAGCCTCCATGACCTTCCCTGAGTTCCAGTGAGAAGGTTCAAACAGTTGCTAATTAGGGAAGGGAGGGGATGTGGAGACAAGGGAGGAACAGTCAAGAGAAACAAAAATGCAGCCTCGGGGCAGGGTTCTTGTTCCCCATTAAGGGATATACATATATAACAATATCTGAGCTGTTCTGCAGATACTGAAAGCCCCACAAGGTGGGAGAAATTAATGGTATGCTGCTCTCAAGCAGGCAGACCCCAGACGTGTTGGAACCAGAAGGTTGATGATGCTAACTCCCACTTACCTCACCACCAACCAATCAGAAGAGTGTCTGCAAGCTGATCACACCCTCTCTGAACCATTACCATGAAACTTCTCACTATCGCCTCCATGTTGAGACACACAGTTTTTGAGGCAGAAGCCCGCTGTGGCCCCTTTGCCTGGCAAAGCAGTAAAGCTGTTCTTTTCTACTTCACCCAAAACTCTTGTCTCCAAGATTTAATTTGGTGACAGGGTACAGAGGCCGGGTATGGCTTCACTTTAAGAGAGTTTTAAAAATCAGACACCCACTTAGAAGTGTTTACATGTGTCTCAGGGTAAGAGGGTACATAAGGCTTGTTAAAAAGACAAACAAAAAAAAACACCAGTTAATGTGGCAATATGGCATCAGTGACTCTATTTGATCTAAAATCCAGAACTTTTGTCAACAACAAATTCTATTTGTCTTCATATAATACCATTCTAATCAAACATGGTAGAAGATCTCCTTTGAAAAGCACAAATTTATGAAATTTGAGAATAGGTAGAATATCTTCACTAGAAAATTTGAATAAAGAAGGCTTTCTAGGTATTTTCCAACTCTCGTTCACAGTAATTTTTTTCAGTGAAGAACTATAAAAAACCTAGAGAATCTGTCATTCCAGATTATTGCTTTCTTGTTTCTAGACATAACCAAATGATGAGTTACAGTCAACCCATGATCTTATTATTAGCTTAATTTGGGGATTTTTTTTCAATAAGAGAACACCAAGAATGAGTTGAAGGAGAAAGGAATACAGAAGGAATAAAGACACATATCTCTTCCCCTTGAGATCCCCTCTTTAAATATTTTTCCTGATATAAAGGAAAAATAACACACAAAGAATAGTGAGGACTAGTTTAGTGTTCTCTGTATGCTAGATAACGAACTGGGCCCTTACAACCAGTCTATAAGGAGGAGGGTCTTGAGATCCACACTTTAATTTCTGTGAAATCACTTCATTTCTTAAAATTGAAAACTAAATGCCCTCAACAAAGGAAAGAAATTTAAGAACTTTTGCCCCCAAATTGTGATTGCATGTTAATAATGGGCAAACAGTATAAGCAAATGTTTGCTGAAAGAGACAGAGTTTAGCAATTTCTGCTTAAGGTGGCAGATAAAGAAACTATGTTTGTGAGATTTACTGGTCCCAGTCACGTGTTTCAAGCTGGCTGATGGAGGACAGTGGTGAGGTGGAAGGGATGCTGAACCAGAAGTCAGCCTATCTCATTTGTGGAGATGCACAGTTCCAGCAACATTAATTGTATTTTGTGGTTTCCCCTGCCCTTCTAAGCTTCAGTCTTTTATTTGCAAAATGGGGATAAATAATGATGGTCTTTATTATCCCATACTCATAGAGTAACTGTGATAATCAAGTAAGAGTGAATGTGAAAGTACATTGAAAACTGTCAAGTACTTTCTAAATAGTATTAAAAAAAACCTGATTCTGTGAAATACTGTCAGCTCAAGGATTCTCAAATGGAGAAAAGGAGGTCAGTGACAATCTAAATTTGACAATCTAAAATTACTAATAAAAATTAGTCAACAGAGTACAAAGCAGAAACAAGGCAAACTTAATTAAAACTATATCCAATATTTAGAAATACATTACTGTTCTAAAGACATCATCCAAAACATAAAAGTAATAAAATTGTAATGGCACACAAATTGCTTTTGTACATACTGTGCCCTCGGTGGAGAATGTTCCCTGCAGTCTCCTTATCTGGTTAAAACTTTTCCCCCCAACATTATGAGCATTTTCAAGCATACAGGAAATCTGAAAGAAATTTATCGAGATCACACAAATACCCACCACCTAAGTTCTACTATTAACATTTTGTTATATTTACTTTATCACATATTCACCTATCCATCCCCACGTCTATCCATTAACCCAACTTACTTTTTGGACGCATTACAAAGTAAACTGTGTACATTAGTACACTTTACCCTAAAGACTTCAGCATGCATACCATTAACTCCACTTGAATATGTTTAATGTAAAATTTACATTAATTTGTAATGAAATGTATAAATCTTAAGTGAACTGGTTAATTTTTATTATCTTTCATCACTTCCTCAGGCAAGGCACCCACGCCTTCACTGATTTCTGTCAAATAAGCTCTCAGTTAAATCATGAGCCTTTCCTTTGCAACAAGTATTAGAGTACTAGTGTTCCATTTATTTGTGCGGTTATTTAATTAATGCTTGTGTTGACACTGGGCAGTAAGCATCCTCCGGGTGGCGAATGTCTGTCTTTGTTCCCCACTGTACCCACGGTCTACCCAGTGCTTCCACAGAAAAGGTATTCAATAACTGCTTCTTGAGTGAACGAATGCAATTTACTCAATGAAGGGGAGGGATTTATCCATTTATTCAATCTTCAAGCATTTACTAAACACTGACTCTATAGCAGACACTGTTCTACAGGTGAGCTGAGGGAGGGCCCAAGATGAGGCTGAAGATGCCTATGGTAAGATCTTACAGAGCCTTTAGGCCACAGTGAAGTAAGTGTATTTAATTCTGAATGAGACAGAAGGTCTTCTGAGGGTTTTCAGCAGAGGAGTGACATGCTCTAAAAGGAACCTCTGATGCTGTTTGCAGACTGCTGGCCCCTGAGCCCCAAGCAAGGGAAGAATTGGTGGAGTTTGGGAGTATTGTGAGAAGGGGGCAAGGCGTCTCACTCCCAGGATGGGGACCTACTGAGCAGTGGAAACTCTGAGACCCACGTCAGGGGTACCATATGGGTGGAGTTCCCTGAGAAATTTATTGGGAGAATGTACTGAAACCCCAGAAGGGCAATGGTGCCACATCTAAAGCTCTTGATTTACCCCAAATACTCTTACATCTCAAGAATAGTCATTCTGACCATAAACTTCTGAAAATGTCTTAAATGTCCACAAAATAGTTTCTCTAATAATGATAAATTATTTAGATTACTCAGATAATATTTTTATTTGTGGTAGCCTTCTGTTTAAGGACATCAAGATATATTTGAGGCAGCAAGGTACAGGGGAAAAGATCACTGAGTAGCAATCAGGAGATAAAAAGTTATATCTCAGGTTTGCCATTACCAGTTATATGAACTTGGGAAAATCATTTAACCCTTGGATCTCAGTTTCCAAATCAGGAAAATGGGAAAGAAGGATCTAAAAATCTCTAAGAGCCCTTCTGGCTCTAGATTTATTCTGCTGTAGCTTTAACTTCTTCCCATAGTAGGTTGGGAGGTTGAAAGGTTGGAAAGAGTAAGAAAAATGGCTTTCTATAAAGAGAAAGTAAAATAAGGAGAAAACCATTTAGGGATTACTGTTTACCCAAGAACACCTGAGGGGTGGAAAAACCTTCATTCTTCTGTGGCAGAAAGCAAAGTCAATGACTGCATAAGGAAAACAGGAAGAAAGATATTTCTGTCATCTTGGGTATTTGCCCTATCAAATTACTAACTCCAAATATTTGTCATTTTGTATTTTTAGAACAGATACTTCCAAAAGCAGGCAAAGAACTTGCTTTTCTTTTTTTTTTTCCATTTTATAACTGTCCTAATTAAAAAAAAATTAAAACAGAAAAAAGATTTTACAGTTTTGCCCTCATCTAGATGCTGCTAATTAGCTTCTGGTTCTATTACCATAAATGTTATTCTATATTTTTGCTTCTGTCAAAGTTTCTGTGCCATCATGACTTTGCACACTGTGGACCAAACAAATATTGCTGCCATTCTGGTAAACAACAAATGTAGCCTTGCCAGCAATCCATCAGCCAATGCAGCCACCTCCAATGATGTGCCCTGAGGGGAATTCAGGATGGAGATAAACAGGATACTGGCCCTAGATAGTTAAGATGCATATCTAAGCAATCATTTCAATGAACCTGGACTCATTCATCTTCCCATACATAGAAAAAACACTAAAATCATTAACTTGAGATGGCTGTTTTTTGTGATTAGCAGCAATCTTTCGATGTTTGACTTTTTCTTTTTTTTTTTCCCAGCAAAAACTCCTATATATCTTGGCTCCTTCCTTACCTCTTTGAAACAGTTCCTCAGAGCTATCTGAGAGCCTATATCCCGATTATATAGTCCTCAGTAAGATTACCAAAGAAAACATAATTCTCGACTTTTAGGTTGTGCTTTTTTGTTTGTTTGTTTTGTTTTGTTTTTTCAGTCGACAACGTAAAGGCCCATCTGTCTGGAATATCCTCTACACGCTGCTTAAATTAGCCCACTGATTGTCCTTCTGCAAGACTTGGCTTGGTTACTACCTCCTCTAACATGGCAGTTAAAAGCATGGCCTCTTGAGTGGTCCGAGTTGAAACCCTGATTTAGTCTCCTACTGGCCACGTGTGCCTACGGAAGTTCCTGATCCTTCTGCACTGGGACTCAGTTTCTTCACCTATAAACAGGAATGATAATAACACCCATAGCGTAGAACTATTTTAAGGATCAAATATATTAACATGTAAAGTACTCAGAATGGGGAAGGGCACTAGTAAGCACTCAATAAACACTAGCTATTGTTACAACGATAATACTAGTTATTATTCCGTGAACATCTCTCCTAAAGTATGTGTTGGGTACCCATCCTCAGAGCTTCCCATGCACACACATGCCTCCTATCACCTGTCTAATCGCTTCCTGTCTATTTGTCCCTTTCAGTAGACAGCAAATTTCTTAAAGGCAGGACTATATTCTTCCTTAATTTCCAGGGCTGAGTACTTGCTATTATACACAATAGATTTTAGTTTTATGGGGGAAAAGAAAACAACAAAAAGCCTTCTCAACGCAAAGATCAATAAATACTCATTTAGAACTTATAAGTGTTGTAGAAACATATATGTAGCACAAATTATTTTCTAAAAGTACAATTGAAAACCTGACTTGAGGGACAGTGAATGTTTTTAAACACTCAAAATTAAATAAACAAATGGAAGAAAACGAGGGACAGTAAAGTTGAGTTGAATGGTCCAGACAGAGTAAAAGAGAGGAAGATGAGAATAAAATCTTTTGTGGGCCTAATAATGTCCTAATAAGGAAATGTGGGATGTGAACAGCAAACTGTCTCCTGTGGATGAGCTGATAGGGGCTTAGCCACTTGAGGCCAGGAAGACACTGGTCACAGGGCAGATACTGAGAAATGCTAATCATTTTCCTGAATACTGCAAGGCCCTTGCCCCAAGCCCTCAAGATATGCGAAAGCAGGCAATCACATTTGCCTCTTCCATATTTAACATGGAACAGAGGGTCCTGATATGGAACACTGATAAGGAATGATAATTGTTCTGGCTGAGGTAGGGTCCAGGCTAATTTACTTAAAAGCTCCTTGGTGAGGTGAACGTAATTAATCTTCTCTGTTCTCAAAGTAAAGGGTTATTTTCTTTTAAAGAGTTGTCCTGTGTTCTAAAAAGGAACGACAAAACAAATTAATCGTTTTCCATTACTCTGCACACAGCACTTGGATGCTGAGAGAGCATGTGAACAGTTAATCCGCCTATATGGATGAGTTTCTGGTGACAGGCAGATCAGATCTAAATAGAAATCAGGCAAGGTATTTTATTTTTATCATTGTGGCTTTGAGACTTAATTCAAAAATAACTGAGACCAACTCTGACTATACTTTTAAAGTTTGCTTTCATAATTAATCCTTTTTTGAACACTTAGAAACACTCTTTTGGATCCTGTACAAAGCATTTCCCTGGCCGACCGCTGCCAAAGCAGACAGAAGCAGAGACTATCTAGAATCCTTCAAAACTATTGAAAATTCAACTGAACTATCTCTTAAGGCCATACTTAGTTCAAAGTACCAGTAATTTGAAGTTATAGCAATAAATTTTGGAAGACAGCCCACCTAAACAAGTAATGTTAAAGGTGAATTCTAAGTATGTTTGAGAGGCTCTGTTAAGGTACGTCCTGAATGGCTGAACAGAAGGGCAAGAGAGGATAGATGAAGTATATGTGAGCAAAAGTATGTATTTTTAAATAAATTCATCTAGTTTCTGAATTTGCAAGCCCTGGCTGAGAAAGATGGACCATGAAAGCCACTGGGCATTACACAACTGACAATATTATTTGATGAGCAAATTCATCTGACATTTGCCACAAACAATCGTCTTCCTGAAACTTCAATTGCTAGAAAGGTTTTTTTCTTTTTTCCAAATGAAAGCCATGTATTCATTCAACTGGACAACAATGAAGCTTTGTGGCCTGGTGGTTAGTATGAAAAGGAGTTGGTTTTGCCAAAACAATTTGAAATTTTGAACTTAGTCTCCCTCCCCCCACTTCTTTTTTAACATACTCAACTAAAATGAACGAGTTCTGTAGCCCTTACTAGACACATTAAAAAAAAAAAAATGAAACTAAACAAAAAAACAACCAACAAACCCCCTGAAGTAGCCAAAACCACATGACTTTGGACATTTAAAGTATGTTGTAAAAACTTAGAAAACATGCAATACTCTGGAAATTAGTCAGGATTTCACAGCATTTATTATACAGAAACTGGATAGGACACCTGGCCTTCCCTTTATCCAACAGCATTTACTAAGTACCTACTATGTACAAATCAAACTATAACATCACTACATCAGACTTCATTTTGCTAAAGCTGATTAGATTTAGTTCAAGCATATTCTTTTGGTTCCTGAATGAAAATAAGTTATTAGGGCAGTAGAGAGAAATATTTATAATTTTTTGTTAACTGCCTTTTCTCATTAAATTGGAAAATTTTAAGTATAGGGATTAAGCCTTACTTACTATTCTTTAAATCTATGGTGTTAATATATAATAGCTACTCAATAAATATTTATTGAATTTGGTGCTATAATTGCTTCTCAGTCATCCAGTAACTACATATATGCAACAATATTTTTAAAATTTGCTAATGTGAAAGATAGATAATTTATATTTGATTTGGGGATAATTCCATATCCTGTCAAGTGAATGTGGGCGTGTCAGGAGTTCTGGGATATACTCTATATAATGAAGTTGCAACAGTAACATCAATTACATGAGACAGGTACTCCACTTCTTCTTTGAGGACGCCTGCTCCCTAAATTTTCTTGAGATATTCTAGGACATGACACCTACAAGGAATACCAGTTAGGAAGAGCAAATATGAAGTATTACATAATATTGCTTTCCCTGTCCTTCCTTCCCTCCCACCCAACTTTAGTTGGAGGCCAAAGGTAAGAGCTTTGCTCTGTATTATTTCTAAGAAGGTACAGACATAGGTACATATCACAGCCATGCAGAGCTCAAACTTTAAATATATATATGGTCTCTTCCTCTTAAACTTAGAGGGAATCCAGTGCTTTAAAGGAAATTTCTGGAGATGCAAACAAGATGCCTATTGATAGTGAAAACTGGGTCTATCAAGTTTATGGTAATAGGTAATATCGCTTGAAGTCAGTTGCAATTTGAACACTGTGGGAACTACAGGAGATTCATTCATAACAAAAACAAACAAGCAAACAGAAAACAAAGAAACAAGGAGATAGGAATACAGAATGGCAGTTTGTTCCTAGATCTCGGAACACAACAGCATACTTTTGCTTAATCTTTGGTGTATCGGTAATAATTAGTCATCACCATTTACTATTCTGGTCCAACGGGTGAAGTTTCTTTTTTTTTTTTATGATTTTTTAAAAAATTTAATTTATTTTTTGGCTGTGTTGGGTCTTTGTTGCTGTGCACAGGCTTTCTCTAGTTGCGGCGAGCGGGGTCTACTCTTCGCTGCGGTGCACGGGCCTCTCATAGCGGTGGCTTCGCTTGTTGTGGAGCCTTCTCTTGTTGCAGAGCACGCGTTCTAGGCACAGTACTTGCAGCACGTGGGCTCAGTAATTGCGGCACGTGGGCCCTAGAGCACATGGGCTTCAGTAGTTGTGGTGCGTGGGCTCAGTAGTTGCGGCTCGTGGGCTCTAGAGTGCAGGCTCAGTAGTTGTGGTGCACAGGCTTAGTTGCTCTGTAGCATGTGGGATCTTCCTGAACCAGGGGTCGAACCCGTGCCCCCGGAATTGGCAGGCTAATTCTTAACCACCGTGCCACCAGGGAAGTCCCCAACGGGTGAAGTTTTAAAAAAATATTTTAGCTACTTGATAAATAACTTAAAGAATATAAAGAGATAGTAAAAAAAAATGTCATTAGAAGTTTTAGTAAGAAGTTAAGCACGTTATATATTCTCTTGATTTAGAAGGTATGAACGCAACGGACTACTGAATAACTGTCATCCATGATTCTGGAAAACACCCATCTTGTAAATACTGGTTAGAAATTTCAAATATATTTCTAATGAGTTCTATTTTATCATTACTTCTGGCTTGTTCTCTTGCACTTGCTTCTTCAAAACACAATACCTCTAAAAATGTGACAGCTTCTAATTTGTTTTAATATAAATTTATTTATTTATTTGTGGCTGCGTTGGGTCTTCATTGTTGTGCACAGGCTTTCTCTAGCTGTGGTGAGTGGGGGCTACTCTTCTTCGCGGTGCACAGGCTTCTCGTTGTGGTGGCTTCTCTTGCTGTGGAGCACGGGCTCTAGGCGCACATATGGGCTCAGCAGTTGTGGCTGACGGGCTCTAGAGTGCAGGCTCAGTAGTTGTGGCGCATGGGTTTAGTTGCTCCGCCACATGTGGGATCTTCCCGGACCAGGGCCTGAACCTATGTTCCCTGCATTGGCAGGCGGATTCTTAACCACTGTGCCACCAGGGAAGCCCTGCTTCTAATTTTTAAAAAATTGATAATGCAGTCTTCTTTACTACATAATTGCAGATTTTTTTCATTTTTTAGATTTATAAGTATAAATTAGAATGGTCAGTCCAACAAAAAATTTCATTTCTATATTATCTTTTCCTTTCCATCACATTTTTATACAACCTGCTTTCAGCGTTTGCCCATTTATGAACCATATGAAGTAAATTATGGTGCACAAACATAACTAAAGATGAAAGAGTACTGTCACACATTCTTTCAGCAAATGCACTGCTCCAGGTTCTTGTTGCCAAATGTTGCATAATGAAGTCCTTCTTGTTGATTAAGTAACTGGAAGAGAGCACCCTATTTCCTCTTTGTCCTCAGAAATAGGTTGTTCATTCATTGATTTGCAAAAAATTCATCTATGATATTATCATTTGAAGACTCATAATCTGACTTTTGCTTATACAATCAATTTCACCATCATCATTAGTATCTGGAATGCTACTGTCTGTCTCTTTATATTCATCTTCTGATTCATCTAATAAGTATGAAATGTCTTCCTCTGTCAGTTTCCTTCTCTTTGTCATTATGGGAGAAAATGAGAAATTCTGAACTATCAACCTGCATCCAATAAAAGTAATAATAATAAAGAAAAAGACTATAAAACTTCTTCTTGAAAGATAATACAATATTTTGATGCAAGGTACTTCTCCGTGGCATTGCTACATGTCTTATGATGGCTTTTATCCCAGAATAGCTTTTCAAGAATGTTTCTATAGCAAACAGATTTGGAAATACACTGTCTTCCTCTTAGGCAAAGGTTCGGTAGAATTTCTTGTAGTTCCCTTTATAAGACTGGGGTTACATAAGCTCAGGCTTCCTCAGCTATAACACAAATTCACTGCATGTGCAACACCCACCCGGACCCATCCCCGTATTGCCCCTGAGGGACTTGGGAGGCAAAGGGAAATGATACAAACATGCAGCTCATGGGGCCAGCTGTGCTGTGACTAATAAAGTCCTTTGTCTCATGTCTTCTTCCAGCATCCGTAAAAGTACGGCAGGCTAACTTGGTAACTGGTGAGAAGGGTAAAATTCTCAGACTCTTCAGTTCTTGATATACTTTGGACAACACAATAAGAAAATTGAAATGTTATGTAACAGTGATGATTTAGGTCACTTATTGCAACATCCTTCTGTGTGATCCCCTTATCCCTCCATCTTCATATGATTTTGGTCTCTTCTAGCATATTTGGGAACAACTGACAAGTACCAATAAAATAATTTCTAGGATGATGAAATAGGAAAATGTTTCAAGAAAATAAGATCACCAAGATTCATTATACATCTTGGATTTATAATAGGCTTCAATAGACTCATGGTGTTTGCAAGACACAATTAATTTTTTCTATCTTAAAAGTGAGGAAAATTTCTCTTTGCTCTTTGTAAGAACCAAAAAAAAAAAAAAGAAAAAAAAAGAATTAAAAAAAAATCAATCCTTACCAAAAGAAATTAATAGACTAAGTTTGGGTCCAAATGGCCCTGATGGTATAATAAAGATTAAACCACCCTTGAAAAACTCTTTGCCTTTTATCATCACCTCTCAGATCCTGTTCATCCTTTAGTACCTAATTTCTCCTTCCTGGGAGCCTTTGTAAACTACTTCTGTGGAGTCTGATATGAAGTCTGGTAGTTCATGAAGTACTTGTCCTATGCTGCTTTGCAAGATAAACCATGCTTTATACTCAGTCCTTTACATGGGTTAGTTGGTGGTCATTTGTTGAATAGAGAAATGAATGAAAGAAATGAGTGGAGAAATGAGTGTGATTTCACAGAGGGGGGAACTAACACAAAAGTAGAAAAGAGGAGAAACAAGAAGAGAGATGAGAGAGGCAGGTAGTCAAAAGAAAACTGATTGAATAGCCAATTTGCTCAGTATACTGATTTAAAAAACAACGTATTTGTTTTTTAAACTCTTTACATGGTTTCCAAAAATACTAGTTTGTAAACTGGACAATTCATTAAGGTTTATTAAAATCAGAGAATTAAACATTTGGTGAGCTCATGACTGGGTAAATTTGCCCTTGAAGTTAGGCCCAACAAGGTTAAATTTTAGTAAGAAGCTACAAGTAAGCACACGAGATTCCTGGAAATTTTTTAAAAAATAATGTTTGAGAAAGAATCTTATGAATGTTGTTTTGGTAGATTGGAAATTATATGTTGTAGGCACAGAATACATGATGGTATCAGTAGAAAAGGCATGAAATTAACTCAGTGGAAATTAATAGGACTACATCCAACAGACATGAAGGCAGAGTAACACTAGGCTCTAGGGGATGGACTGTAAAGACACATTCTTAAAGGGCACAAAGAAGATGGCTTAAATCAGTGATTCCCACACATGACTGCACGTTAGAATCATCTGAGGAACTTTAGAAACTACTGGGTCCTATCCCAGGTCAACTGAATCTGGAGGCAGGAATGTGTTGAACTAAAATTATTAGGATTATTAAATAAGAACTATAAATCTAACTTTCTCAGACCCTAAATTTGAAATAATTAAATTGAATTTTGGAGGTAAAATGTATATAACATAGAGTGCCAAGACACATAACCAGTGTGACAAAACTAGGACCAGAATGCAAATATCCCGATTAGTCAGCCAAGTCTTTCTAGTCCATGTATTGCTCCTGTGACTGGGAAAGGTAGTGCACACATAAGAGAGGATTATTTGTTTTAAATTAGAAACGGACTTTCCATCCATTACCTCATTTGATCTTCTCAGCAAATCTGTGACACAAATAGGATAAGTAATAGGCCCATTTCATAGATAATAGAAATTAGGATCAGAGGGGTTAAGTGAGTTGTCCATGTGAAAGAGCCAGGATTCACAACCAGGTCTTCGAACTCTCAGGGCACCAAATTCTAATCGTTCTCTAAGAAATGTGGAGATCACCTGGCTTTTGCCTTACCCTCTCAGTCAACTCCTTCATGTCTGGGAACAAATACACTCTTCTTCAAGGAAAAACTAATGTCTAATGTAGAGTTCTGGGGTATTACAAAGCAAAACAAGTTCTGAGTTAGAAATGATAGGGATAAAAGCTGAAAACAGTAAGTTCTCTAACAAGATATAAAGGGAGTACTTCACAGAATCTAGGTGTTTTAAGTCAGTGAGTCTATATTTAATATGCTTTAGACTATCTGGTTAATGTCTGATGACAATGAAACAAACAAGTCAGGATGTGTTCTATTGGCCTTTGCTACGGATATAGGTAGAGTGAGATCCTAGTAGAGAAAAACATTGAAGAAGCTCCAGAAAATCATTTACAGAGCACGAACTATGCGAAATAAGAACAGAGCCTAAAGACAATAATGAGGCAAGGGCTACTTTGATGGCCTTTCACTGTTTGGTGTTCAAGTATAATGTATTTGGGGGCAATGATAGGATAAAATCGTTCACTAATGTTAAATAATTAACACAAGACCACTTTGGATATTTATATTAATAGTGCTAATAGTGACAGTATACTCTCTCCAGCCTTTCATCTGAGATCAAAGCTTGTTAAAAGCCCTAAACAAACTTTATAAACAGTTGTGTAAGTGGAATTAGAGTATAAAATTAGAAAAAGATCGACTGAGGCATTTAATATCACTGAGCAAAAGCTCAGGACACAACTAGTAATGCAGCCAAGGGGCACGCCAACACTCTTCAACATTCACAAGGAAGAAAACCAGATTAAAGCTGCTTTATTAAACTCCATGTACCAAGAGGTCGAGGGCATATTTTGACAATTCTAAATATGATTCAAGAATTCAGTGTCCTGTTTATGACTCTACTTCTTGCCCTGCTCAAGGTAAATATGGGATCTCGTTGTTAATTGTCTTCCTCTTCACTTAGTATCATTCACTAGGTACTTACTTATAAAGCATTCCTTCATGTCTTCATTACTCTCAACATTCACAAGTGGAGTATGTGGAATGGAAAGAACACGGAACCACTAATCAGGACAAATGAATTCTAGCCCTTGATTTGCCATATTTGGCTATTCATAAATTCCTCTGTCCTCCATACTTCTTATTTATAGGGTGAGGGGTTTTGACAAGGGTCTCTAAGAGTCCTTCCATTTGTAACATTACCTAGAATGTGAGATCCACGGCAGCAGGGACCCAATCTGCTATATGCCCGAGGACACTGTCGAGATATGGCAGGGATTCAACAAGTATCTGTTGTATACAATTACGTGATTAAATCAGGGTAAATTGTTTGAAAGCAACTATTCATAGGGTGGAAATTTTTTAATGAAGATAATTTTTTTAAAATTCCTCCTAGACTAGAGTCTACTAAGTAAAAGACATTTAAAATATGACCCAGTCCAGCACAATTAAAAAAAAAATTTAAAAACTGAAATGTAGAGAGGTTAAACAACGTGCCCGGAGTCACGTGCCTGGTTATCGGGGAGGATATGACCAGAACCCACCATTTCTGACTCTAAATCAGATACTGTTGTACTATATCACTTTCCATCATTTAAAACTAGGCATATAATAGTTTTCAGCTGAAACCTGTATGCAATTGGTTAAAATTAGGTGCACAAAATGAAAAATTCCCAAATTAGCTTTTTATGTAAAGGCTACTTCAAAATGTGTGTAACACACACTACTCCCACCAACTATATATTAAGGGTGTAATACCAATATTTCATTTTATAGTTAGATTAGGTTCTTAAAAAGATGTAATACATTATTACTCTGAGATTTCACCCAGATATGCTCTCTTAAAGAGAACAGAAAGCATTTCTTATATGTATTATATTTTTCAGAAAGATACTTCAGAAAGTGTTTTGTAATATATACACTCATATTATCTTCACAATACAAAACAAGCGCTTTTTACCCATAGAATGCACTGTTATTGATAGTGTTTGGAACAGGACTATAAAACACATCATCAAGCAAGGCAGTTAGGCAGTCTGACCACTTATCAGCATCAACTATGAAGCTGTCAGACTGACCTCCAAACACTGAGGAGTTCAATAATACTAAATTCATCTGCTGGTGAAGCTGCATTCATTATGTAATTTCTCAATGATACTTTCCCTATGTCACCGCACTTATGAAAAATCTGACAGCGCTGTGAGAAACGATCTTTGCAGGCTGAAGGAAGTCTTACATTTTTAAATTGGTCATCACCTTTTGCCACAAGGTTGCAACTCTGTATAAACAGCCCACTGGTTTCAGCACCATTTTCTTCATTTTAACATAAGCACAGTCATGTTTTTGCAATTTAACCCTTTGAAGATGACCCCATTATTGGAAAATATACACATTTTAATACTGACGAACACAGAATACAGACTCTGTATTTTGGGACAAGGTGGCGAAAGGAGAATGTCTAGATTGTTTCAACCAAGATCCCTCATGAGAGATTCATGAGGATATTTCCGTTTGCCCTCGATGCGAATATACAGAAGGTAGACTAACATTAGAGCAGTGGGAAACTTGGCAGAACGGGCTAGGACAGGGTTTGTGCAAAACCTTTTTCCGGTTTCAGTTTGAATGGGTTCCCAGGAAGTGTCAAGTTCGAACAAATCCAAAATTTTACAATGCAGCTCAGCCAAAACTGCTGAGATTCACCTGATTCTGGGTCAAAACCGTACAGAGCACACTGCGTTTTATTTGGTGTAAAGCCAATTTGACTGAACCTTTCAGGCAACTTCAATGAGAGGCTTATAGCCTTGGCAAGACCAAAAATGAACCTGGCTTGATCTTTGGTTTTGAAACAGCAAGTTCTGGCTTTATAAAGAGATAAAGGCAAGTTTTACCCAGCTTCAAGATTCTTACAAATACTTAGAAGAGGCACTGCAGATAATTAACTGTTATTTGGCCACATTTACATACTCAAGTCAGTTATTTCCTCAGCTAAACCAGGACACTTTAGTTAAATACATTAACACTATTGGGTCCATATACTCCTAACTGCCCCAGAGCAGATTCTGGTGTCCTAACAAAGAATAATGGTCCTTCTTCAACAACTTATGTGCCTGTAGACTGGCTTGCACACGTAGTAGGGTGAAGCACAATTAGTGTTAGATCCATAGTGGGAAGGGAAGGAAATTGAAAGTAAATCCCCAACAATCAGTGTCTAACAGTAGACAGGTGAAATCAGAATATGCAGCATCACTTAGTAATTTCTAGAGACATACTGGCATACTCTTGTACGCGTGGATACCAAGATCTTGAAGATCAACTGGTATGCATACTTCAAGTCTGGTACCACTAATATTAGCTGAATGAATCCTTCAGAGATGTGCTTAAGCCTCTAGCAGTTTTTTAAAAATAGAAATCATATTTCTAACAGTTTTCCTGTGTCTTGTAATTCTTCTCAGATAGGCAAATTTGTGCATGTTTTTCTCCATATAGCTGCAGGTTAGGATTTATCCTGTAAATTATGTTATCTCTGCAAGTATATCCTAAAAATACAGGAAGCTTAGATTGTTTTAAGTAACTTTGGTTTGAGAAGTTGATTAAACACTGACAAATTGCAACTACACAGTTACACATTTGCTCTCAGTCAACACTTTTCAAAATTTTGATTACATCCTCCTTAAATAATTTTTAAACTGTATATCTCCCTTACTCTCCCCCCTTCCATACACACATTTTTAAGTTGTCAGAATGTTTTCATCATAAGTTTAGGTAGTTGCAAAGGATGAAAATTCTGGAATGTAGTAAATAGTGTCATTTTCAAATAAAACTTTTATATTACTCATATAAACTTATCCAGTGAACTTTAAATCTCATTAATTTGTTACCACCATTTATCCACTTCCAAAATAACTAAATACTATCCTCTTTAAAAGATAGATTTTATATGATTCCTTTTCCCTTTGAATTTATTTCAAATCTGTTTTCCCTCACCGACTTTTATCCTAATATAAAATATACTTATGCTTGCAGGCCTATTTATTGGTTATCCTATCATACTTTATCCTTCTCTGTAACAAAAATGTATACATATATACAGAGAGAAGAACTGATTTTTAAAACTCTCTGTAACCATAATGCTCTAAGTGTTAAACATTATTATGGATTGAATTATCATGTAATTAATATTAGGTATATTAAAATTTTTGAGAAAAAATTAAATGTGAAATGTCAAAAAACCTCAAGGCTTCCAAATGTATATCTCTTACTGGGATGGATATAGCTTCCTCTTCTCCTGTACTCAATTAGCTCATGTATCCATGGGTAAATGCTAATTTTGTTTCAATAAGACAGCGTTCCATTTCTATTTCTGTTTTTTGTTTCTATAGATTTACTCACTGAGAAGTCTTGTTCACATAAAAAAGTACGTGAGAATGAAATTAGTTTTGTTATAACAATGTCACTCAATTTCTTGAATGCCTTCCTAGTTTTATAGCAAAGATTACACAGTGATCTGTCATCAAAAATTAATTTAAATGATCTACCAGCTCGATTAGGTCCTCTTTCAATTTTGTTGAAAGCAAAGAATTAGAAACCACTTGACTTGCCAAAGGATTGTAATGTAGTTATTAAAGTCATTCACTTTCCATTTCTGGAAGGTAAACCCAAAAGGCTTTACTCACCAAGACTTAAATGACTACAACTGTTCTTTTTTCACTTAGAGATATTTCATTGAACTTAACACATGCAAAAAATAAAAATCTCAATTTTAATACCATTCTATCAGTATGAAATTTTAATATATTTATTTTATCTCAGCATTAAATATATCTGCATCCAAAACTTAGAGCTGCAGACTGGCAAAGCCAGTCCTCATTGTCAAACCAATCAGCCAAATCAGCAGTACTTTCTGGCAGAAAAAAGTCTGACTTCATTTTTCAATTCTATGTAATGTGTTGATGTGTGCTCGTGACAACCGTCTCACTTTTGAATCATAATTCTAAGACAGATAAATAGATAAGGCACGGAGCCGGACCAGAGTTTGTCACCTGGATGAAATAAGACACTGCGGCTTTCAATGATTTCTTTCCAACACATCTTAGCTTTGTTTTCTGGAGCTATACATTCTCTGATTATAGTAGGTGGTGGAAGAGGTGAGGTCATTAAATAAAACTGTCTTTACTCCTCCTCAACATCCATCAACAATACATGTCGATTTCAGAACAACCCATTCTCAACACCCCAAATATCTAATACAACCCTTTGTTCTTATCAAAAATATATGGATGACTAAGAAGGACAAGAAGCCTTACCTTAGTGACCTGATTAAAGGAGGACATGAAGGCACCCAAATCATAAACTGCCCCTTGTTTGGCACCCTGATGTGCCTGGGGGAATTTGCCATCATGGGACCCTGGATGGGTGAGAAGGAAGCCTTTCTTCTGCAAAGTGGGAGGGGGCTGATTATGAAAAGTAAGAGGGCCTCTTCAAGCCGAGCTATTTTAAGAGAACGTGCAGGTAGTAGCTGAGGATATAAAAATGGATTCTCCTAAACCTACTTGTGTCTTGACTGCCCCTTGGAAGATCTTTGTGTACTCTTGGAGGTACTCTACGGGAAGACTGTGCTGTACCTCACCAGTTCTCTTTGAACCTTACTGTCAGGGACAGCATTAATCATTTCGTTGTAAAATTAAAAAAAAAAAAAAGTGCTGCTAACATGTTTCAATTTCCTTTGCTTTTTGGTAAAATGTGTCATAGATACAAATGAGTACATAAAACATATACATAAAGAAAATGACAATTTTTGTGGTTTTAGTCATCATTTCCCTGATTATGAATGAAGCTGAATATACTCTTACATGTTTCTTCTTCAACTGAAATGCCTGCTTATGCCTTTTATCCTTTTTCTTTTTTCTTTTTTTTAAATCTGCATTGTTTATCTTTTTCTAATTGCTTTGTTGGCAATAAGATTTGGATACAAACTGATTTGGATACAAACTGCTAGTCAGTTATATCTTCTGCTACAAATGTGTTCCAAGTGTGGCTTTTCTTTTCATTCTTTTTATGTTGTCTTTTGATTTATGGAAGTTCTTAACTTTGATGTGGTCAAATCAGTCATTTCCTTTATGACCTATGTTTTCAGTGCCCCTCCCCTCACCCCTAGAAATCCTCCAAAGTCCCAAGGTCATGACGATACTAAACTATACTTCGTTTTAAAGCCTTACGGTTTCATCATTCACATTTAGGCTTTCACCCACTTTTGCATCTGAGATAGGGGTTCAATTTCATTTTTTTCATACCATCTATTAAAAAGTCCATCCTTACTCCTCTGATATGTGATGCCAGGTATGTCAGACATCAAGTTTCTATGTACACATATTTGTTTCTGGATTCTCTATTTGATTACATGAACCTATTTATATATTCCTGTGTCAAGACTACACTATCTTAATTTCAATAGCTCTAATAAGGTTATATGTATGTTAGGAAAACTCTCCCCACTTCCTCTTCTTCAGAAGTATCTTGACTATTCCAGAGTGTCTTCTCTATAAAGGCTCGAATTTTTTTTTTTTTTTTTGCGGTACGCGGGCCTCTCACTGTTGTGGCCTCTCCCGTTGCGGAGCACAGGCTCCGGACGCGCAGGCTCAGCGGCCATGGCTCACGGGCCCAGCTGCTCCGCGGCAAGTGGGATCCTCCCGGACCGGGGCACGAACCCGTGTCCCCTGCATCGGCAGGCGGACTCTCAACCACTGCGCCACCAGGGAAGCCCAAAAGCTCGAATGTTTTTGTCAGATATTTTCCTGTATACTTTGTATTCTTTGTTACTTTTGTACTGATATAGTAACTTTAATAACATTTTCTCAGCGATTGTTGCTGGAGTTAGAAGGAAAAGGGACTTTCAAGTACTGGTTTCTATCAAACTTGTTAAACTATTTTTCATAATTTAACTATGAATTCCTAGAGCTTTTTATACAAACAATAATATTACTTTCAAATAATGATAGTTTTACTGCTCTGGTTAATACCACCAACACAGTGTCTAACAGAAACTGTAGAATGGGGCATCCTTTGTTTATTCCTGGTCTTAAAGAGGGACTTTCAAAATGCTAAGGTGAGGTTTGCCAGAGATTTTTTTTCACATGACCTTTATCAGATTAAGGAAGTTCTCTTCTATTCTTAGTTTTCTAAAAGGTTTATGAGGATGATAATGATATCATAGGAATAAATCTTCTTATTCATCTATTGGGATGACCTTATTAAATTTATTTCTCCTCAATCTGTCACTATGGTGAATAACACTGACTGAGTTTTTAATTTTAAACCAACTCAATTCCTGGAATAAACTCAATTAATTGATGAATTGGTAATTTGTCAGTGTTCATGAGTAATTTTCCTTTTTATACCTTCCAGGATTTATTTTGCTAATATTTGTATATAATATTTTTGTATCCATGTTAATATGTGAGAAGTTCCTTAATTTCCCTTATTTATACATTCCGTCTGGTTTTGTCTCAAAGGTTATGCCAATTCCTAATGAGTTGGGCATGTCCTTTCTTTTATTTATTGACCTGTGAGTTGTTTAGAAGTTTACTTTGAAATTTCCAAAAGTCTATAGCTTATTTCGTTCTTTTTGAATCTTAAAGCTAGTTATAATCATGTCACTAAATTCCGGTCCACGGAAATGAACAGAAATGATATGTGCAAATTCTAGTTTTCACTCAAGGCAAGTTACATACATGCTCTCCCTTTCTTTCTTTTGTCTAGTTACAATATTAATCTAAGGGCTGGAGTGGAACAGACATCTTAGATCAGGAGGCAGAAGCAGTATATTGAAGATGGTAGAGCAAAACAACAAAAGAAGCCTGGGTTTCTGACACCATACCTGCCATGGACACCATATATTTGGATTGTTAAACGAGAGTGAAACTAATTTCTATCTGACTTAACCCATAATTCTTTTTGGATTTCTCTTAACTGAGGTCATGCTAACTCTAACTAACACAAAGGTATTGAGAATCTAAATTATCATGGCATTTATGGAAATGAAAATAAAGACAGATCTGAGGTGCGATATGACAAACAGAATTTGTATCTCCAAGCTGAACAGCCTTCCCTTCCCTTTCATTTCCTAAAATGACCCTGACTTCTTATTGTACTGCCTATATCTCCTCTTCTCCCTTGACCTCCCACTTACTAAGTTCACTAGTGCCTTTCTATAAACAAGGGTAATCACTCTAACCCTGCCTTTCTGGCACCAAACTGTCCCAATTCCTAATTTTCCTAGCACAGTCCTAAAGTTGTATTACCTCCACATGCGCTTTCCCTCTTCCTGCTTGCAGGCTCTCACCACTCCACTCCAGTGGAGTGGTGGTTGCACACCACCACTCCAGCTGTGCTCCTGCACACCACATTCACCACGCCACAACCCCTGATTGAAAACCATTAATGACTACTTATTGGCTAAATAGCCATGCTACCGCCTTTCACCTCCCAACCTCGTAATGGACACAACAGAGAATGCAAAGCAATCACAGCAGTGCTCTCCAAAAGAGCAGCCCAGAGTCCTTCCCAAAAGAATGTTTCAATAGCCAGTACTGACCAGTAGGAACTGGCACTCAGGAAGAAACCCACTTGTATCCCTGATATAAAAGATAAAATCTAAACTCCTTGGTTTGTATTTCAAAACCCCGAAGTGTCTATTACTCTCTCAAAGTTTTACAGACAATGAGGCTATTAAAAAAAAAAAAATGATGTGAAAGCCTTTGAAATGGAACAAAAACTTACTGGGTATTTTCAATGAAAAACTAGTTTTTGCCTCGCGGACCCTTCTGGGTTTTTTGATTCTACAGGATCTCTGTATCAGTCACTGTCTTTGAGCTATTTATAACTCTGTGAGTTATAGATGACTGATTGATTGCTATGCAAATGATTCTTGTACATAGACATGAAATAAATTTTGTCTGGGGAGGTTCAATTGATTTCCTTCCTCCACTATGGAAGAAGCCAGTTTTGCCTCTATTTTAAATTCACTTCAGTACTCTATTGCTCTTTGAATGTTCAAGTGAGTTGTAACATCTTGCTCATTCTCTGATTAATTAATGAGTTAAACTCATTTGTCATGAGTTCATTTTATATTTGTATGAGAGTCATGATTTCATGATTTTGCCTTAAAATTTTTTTTTTAAATATCCTTTTAGCTAACTCTTTTTTCTTTTTTCTTTCTTTCTTTTTTTTTTTTGCAGTACGCGGGCCTCTCACTGTTGTGGCCTCTCCAGTTGCAGAGCACAGGCTCCGGACGCGCAGGCTCAACGGCCATGGCTCACGGGCCCAGCCGCTCCGCGGCATGTGGGATCTTCCTGGACCGGGGCACGAACCCATGTCCCCTGCATCGGCAGGCGGACTCTCAACCACTGCGCCACCAGGGAAGCCCTAGCTAACTCTTTTTTCATTATTGCCTTTAAACTTTTATTACATCCCCAATACAGAATGTCTTCTCTGGCTCTTTCTACCTGACACTACTGATTCTTCCCATTTCAGAGAGGAAACAAATCTCCTCCATCATGTCCTCAAACTACAAAAGCCATGCTTTTCCATGACGAACCTAGACTGCAATGATGTTAATTTATTTTACAATTATTGTTTCTTTGTAATGCCTTCTACAAAATGCACTGTTTCATTCACATGTTGTAGACAGTGCATATTTATCTTACATCATTAATTCATTTATATGTAAGCAACTTCTCTCCTCAATTAAAGTGCAAGCTCCTTGAGAGAACTGATCACAATTCCTTTTCCTTTTCTCCTCTTCACTGTCTACCTAGTACCTTAGTGCCCAATAAATATCCACTCTGAGTCCCCAGTATGTGTAGGAAGGATGCTTGCAAGCTGGTAACCACTAGTTTGTTCTCTGTATCTGTGAGTCTGTTTCTCTTCTGTTTTGTTTTATACCTTTGTTTTACTTTTTAGATTCCACAGACAAATACTCTGTTATCACTTATATGTGGAATCTAAAAAGGATCCTAAAAAGGATCCTTCCAACCAAGATTTTTTTCAGGTAATCACTTAGCTTTATTTGGGGAATCAACCTACTATGTTTTGGCTGAAGGTGGTTCCTTCCTAGGAGAATTCACACTAAACTTTAATGAAGATCATGGGAGCTTCTGTGAAACACCAAATAAAGTGTAACACTGATCAGAAAGGCTAGGGAAAAAAGAATAAATTGATATGCTTCTGGGTACTTTTTTCCCTCAACTATCAGTACTGTGTATACCTATATTCCTAAGAATAGTCTATGTGAGGATTATATACATTCAGTTCAACATTCATTCTTTGATTTTACAAATGTTTATTGATTGTCAACTATATGTTAGAAATGTTTTGCAGGCCCTGGGGGTGCATTTGTAAATAAAATGTAATTTCTATTCCAAGAAGCTTACCTGCTAGTGAAGAAGGAGAGGGAAGTATTGAGAAAGAAAAGGGAAACAGACACAACTGCGACCTGAGCATATAGATAATTGGTGACAAGCCAAATCACGTTGCTCGTTATGACAAAAAAGACCTTCTTATTTTCAGGTATTATAACTACTAAACCTTTAAAATTAATCTATTGTAAATACTCCTAATGGAATAATGAAATTTCAAATTTTGCAGATCTGTATCACCAGGACACGTACCCTACATTCAAAGCCTTACATACCCTAATACCACCTAAACCAAATGAGAGACCACCAACATTTTTCTATGGTTTAAGTGCTAAGTTGTGAGAGACTAATAAATGGTCTTGAGACTGCTTCCAGCATATCTGATTTTCTGAGCTATAAAATGCTTTACCAGCTGAACAGTCTACCAAGTATATTAAATCCACTCTTTATAATGCCATACGAAGTCAAAGGATTTCATAACATTTGAGCATTAACATTATTACTGAGCATTTTCATTTTTCATTCATTATTACCGAGGTTTTACTTATGATAATTATTTCAAATTAAAACCATCTTGAGAAAACTGCCACTGTAAAAAACCTAGTTCATTTAACCAGTTTTATTTTTCTCATGATGATTTTTTATTTTTTACCTTTATTCTTAGAGGAACCCTTAGAATAAGGCATTTAAGATTTTATACCATAGCACTATGTTAGTAAAGAGATTATGTAAATAAAAAAGACCAACAAATACTAATAAAAGTTATAGGCTTCTTGTTGTTATTGATAATTTTCAGCTTCACATGACATACTAGTATAATCAAAATGATTAAATAAGAAATAATAAGCAATCACTTAATGATAATGATAACCTAACACTTGTCAGGTCCTAAATATTTTCACATATATTTTCTTTCTTAATTCTCACAACAGTGTGATAAAATATGTTTAATTCTATTCACTTTTACAGACGAAGGAATCAAGAAACAAGCGATTTACTAAATGTTGAAGTGGCATTTTGTGTACTGAACCCAGGTCCTCAAACTCAACATTTCTGTTTTGGTTCATACTTTTAAAAAGAGCATTTAATTTACAAGCCAAATACTGTTGGCAAGACACTTTCTAAGGATAAGTAAAATATATGTGGAGGAACACTAAACATTTTATTCACTTACGATGTCATCATGCTGAAACCAAGAAAGTCAGTGTACTTTCCCAATGGCCTGGTTAAATCTAAGGAATAGATTATTTCCCAGCTAGGGTCTGCACACTGTCGATCAAAATCACTTGCTTACACAGGACTAAAATACTCTCAATTAGCATCTTTCCTTTCCTCACACTCAAAATATAAATATTTTATTCTTAATTAGCCTTATTGTTTAAAAGTTTCTTATTTTTCATCTGCTCATTAAAAACATTAAAAAAAAATCACCACTAGACCCAAGTCACTCAATATTTTGTGTGTTTTCAAAAGTTTTAAACACAAAATATGCATATTCAATATTTGCATCATACTCTCCATATAGCTTTAAATACCTCCCCCTGTATATAATAGCATGTCAATATTTTCTTTTTGAAAATATGACTTTTAATGGCTGAATAATATTTCATCGTTAGGTGGTACCATAATTTATTTTACCATTCTTTCAATTCATGTGGTTTTTATTATAAAAATGTTTATTTATAAAGTAATCTAACCATGTTTTTTAAAACTTGAGGAACAGAGAAAGGAATGATATCACAGCCCTAATTCTTGTCTAACAAGTCGCTATTATAAGATTTGCTTGCTTCTATTCTTTTTTTTATACACCTATCATCATATGTTATCATTAAAGTACATGTAATTTTATATCTTGAATTTGTTTCCATTTAACATTATATAATAAATCTTTTCCAAAATCTTTGTGTCATGCTGGGTGGAAATTTCACACTTTATCTAACCATTACTTTATTGCCGAATAATAAGTCATCTCCCCTTTTTTTCTATAAAAATGTATATCATTTTCCAATAAATATTGCAAGCATGTAATCTTTATATATTTGCACTTAAAAAAAATGATTTCCTAATATCAGATTCCTACAAGTAAGATTACTGAAAAAAAGGCTAACCAGTTTTTATCATTATTTGGATATTGTAAAAAAAAAAAATGTTGACTGCCCTTCAAAGTATAAATAGCAACCTAATCTCAGTTTCTTATCAACTAGTCCTTTTAGTGATTGGGAAATACAGAAACAAATAAGCATAATTACATTTAAGCTAATTATGTTTTCCATAAATTAGTGCATCACCTGTCTTGAGAGAGCAGTGACCACTTAAACACACACAATTTTTTTCTTAATTCCTTTTTTTTTTTTTTTTCATTTTAAAAGTTTGTATCTACATATCTTTCTGGTATAGTTTAGCTTACTTTCCCCTTTGAATCTTAGATATAGTTTTAGAAATGCTTTCCAGAACTGCTTCCTTTGGGGAGTGCTCTGAAATCCACATCAGGACACAGCAGTAATCCTGATAGAAGGACAAAGAAAATGCCCCAACTTACCGTTTCTAACGCATGTACACGGTCCTGCAAATAAAGCATATTACATAATTATTAAAACAAAGCTATAAAAAATCATTTCAAGTTTACTTAATTTTTAGATTTTCTATTTATCCTCTATGAACAATAACATTTAAAAAATGTAAAAAATGAAAATTCCTACTCAGGATAATCTCTCCAATAGAAAAATAGTCACAAAAGAATCATTTTCTCATCTCAACTAGTGTTAGGAGGACTACAAGGTTTAATTTAATAGTAAATACCATAAATTCAAACATAGTTACTAAGTGGAATAGATTTTATCACTTTTGCATTGGTAAAATTATTTATCTATTTAGTGAAATATAACTATTAGATCTGAATATATGAACCACTAGACAATAGTAGTGATTTAAAAAAGGAATTTAGCACATATACCAGCTCTCAATTAGGTATACAGCACAAAGTATGCTCTCACAGGAAGTAAAGTTCAGACATAAGAATGACTTCACCAATTAAAATTAATAAGTACACTGTTAATTGAAACAAGGCAGGAAAAGTGAATGAGAAAGATATGTCACATGCAGCCAATCCTGAACCCAGATAGGTCTTCATTACCTACAATATCTTAGAAGGTTTCATAGAAATACTGGTTTTACAAAGAGTCAGTGATAATATCGCTTTAAAAACTAAATGATTAAGAATGGTTTCATTCTCAATCCAACAGTTGTGTTCTCAACTCTTCCCAGAGCTAACAGTTACATACTAAAAGTTTTTACCAAAAAAAAAAAAAAAGCTGACTTGAGAGATAGGAGACTGAAAATTCAAGGAAGTGCAAAGCCATCCTTTTTACGAGGGTCAAGGCCACTTTTCTTTCTATTCTTTCATTTTAAGTAGTTGGAGGAGATATATAAAATCTGGATTTTTAAAAATTAAATTGTTTGCGCTAAGAGGGAAAGGAAGGAAAATGGTGCAGAGGGCCATTCAGCTCAGATCTCTGTGACCGTACAGAGACTGACAGAGACCCATGACACTTAGGAGCATAAACTTGGCTCTCCCCTGCATTCCCCCAGCTTCACCTAACACACAGAGGCCTTGCCTTTGAGGACTTCTGCAACCCAGCCTTCAACCCTCAGACTGTGAAACTGGGTTGAACATTTCTGCCTCTTTAAATATTTGGCTATGTGGGCACAAGCTAAATGAATATATTATGCAAAATCAGCCCAAAGCAGATTGTTTTTAGCAATATAATCTGTTTAATTACATTCTGTTGGCATACTTGAGAGAACCTCACCCTTGCCCCCATAATTTTCATAAAATAACTGCTATTTTATCGGTGACTTGTGTACTGTCACATTTGAGTAGCTCGTAATAAATGCATACAATGCCTCAAGGGGGCTTTGATCTGCTCTTACCAGGCATCTTATTCACAGTGCATCTGGGACAAAATCATTCAGCAAAGTGTTATCATCACTTGCAGACTGAACAGAGCCTCGTTAGACAGTCTTCGGGCAGTATCGCATTCATATGAACCACCTTGGAAGGCTGAAAATATTTACAGCCACTATTTGGGCCTTAAGTTTTCCCCACACCATGTACCTATGGGGCTCATATTATTTAGAATTAGCATATTTTAAAAGCACACATACAGCTGGTTTGAAATCCGTGATGTCATATGATGCCAAAATAGTACAACTGAATTAAATTCCATTTTAATTCATAGCTCACTGTTTGGTAAAGATAAACTGATATAATTTATGTATTACTGTCTTCATTTTACTTAAATATTTGTTACAGGATTTTAAAATACGCACTGTCACGGATTACATGTTTGTGTACTCAGAATTCATGCATTAAAACCCCAATCCCTAATGTGATGGCATTTGGAGATGTGGCCTTTGGGAGGTAACCAGGTCATGAGGATCGAGCCTTCATGGGATTAGTGCCCTTATAAGAAGAGACACAAGAATGCTTGCTTCTCTTTCTGCTCTCTGCCAGGTAAGGGAATAAGGAGAAGATGGCCATCTACAAGCCAGGAAGAGGTCCCTTACCAAGAACCGAATCTGCCAGCACCTCGACCTTGGACTTGCCAGCCTCCAGAACCGTGAGAAGTAAATGTTTGCTGTTTAAGCCATCCAGGCTACAATAATTTGTTATAGCAGTCCCAGCTGACTGAAACATATGCCTAGTCTATAAGGCTAAAACGCAAATGGTCAAAAAACCTCAATTTCGTTAAAATATAAAGATCAATAATCTATTTCAATACAATTTACTTATGTCTGTCTATAATGTACTCCATTCCAAAATGGTACTGCGATAGCTTTCAATGAAAAATATATATGTTAAGAAAATGAGAAAATTGGGGAAACAAGAAATTCAATTCATTAGTCTGAATTTAAATAATTCCGTTTGCCAATCAACAACAGCTAATAGGATACCAGTCATTGTTGCCAATTAGTGAGCTCTGTCTAAATTGCAGTTTTGTTGGCCTTAATTGTAGGCCATAAATAAAAACAAACTACTCCTAATCTTTATGAACTTATTAACTTGCTTTTTTTTTTAACATCTTTATTAGAGTATAATTGCTTTACAATGGTGTGTTAGTTTCTGCTGTATAACAAAGTGAATCAGCTATCTGTATACATATATCCCCATATCCCTCCCTCTTGCACCTCCCTCCCACCCTCCCTATCCCACCCTCTAGGTGGTCACAAAGCACCCAGCTGACCTCCCTGTGCTACGCGGCTGCTTCCCACTAGCTATCTATTTTACGTTTGGTAGTGTACATACGTCCATGCCACTCTCTCACTTCGTCCCAGCTTACCCTTCCCCCTCCCCATGTCCTCTAGTCCATTCTCTATGTCTGCGTCTTTATTCCTGTCCTGCCCCTACATTCTTCAGAACCTTCTTTTTTGTTGTTTTTTTAGATTCCATATATATATGTTAGCATACGGTATTTGTTTTTCTCTTTCTGAGTTACTTCACTCTGTATGACAGACTCTAGGTCCATCCACCTCACTACAAATAACTCTTTTTATGGCTGAGTAATATTCTATTGTATATATGTGCCACATCTTTATCCATTCATCTGTCGATGGACACTTAGGTTGCTTCCACGTCCTGGCTATTGTAAATAGTGAGGCAATGAACACTGTGGTATGTGACTCTTTTTGAATTATGGTTTTCTCAGGTTATATGCCCAGTAGTGGGATTGCTGGGTCGTATGGTAGTTCTATTTTTAGTTTTTTAAGGAACCTCCATACTGTTCTCCATAGTGGCTGTATCAATTTAAGAAATGTATTGCAAAATTTAAATGGTTGAAGTTGACTTCTTTTTTGGCAGAAAAGATTAGTTATTATAATTCTGTATATAAAAGAATTAGGCTACTGCAAATCTCTATTCTCAAACAAAATATTTGCATACTTCTGCTCATGTTCTTATCATTAAAATATCCGATAACTTAAGCCAATATTGTGGCACTGATACAGTCTATGAAAACACATGCCAGTATACGTCCTGGAATGAATATATAATTATACCAAAATATATTCTCCCTATCCTCTCCCACTCTTACTATAACTGCAACTGTAGTGTTTTGTTGTTGCTGTTTAATCTTCAATTTTCATTTCAACAGATTTTATCTTCAAGCTTGGCCTGCAGGTTCAACACTCTCCCTCCTCTCCTACCACATACACACTCCTAAGGTTAGATCCCCAAAAGAAAAGAATTGCTAGGATATTGAAAGGGGGAAGAGTAGGTGAGAGGAGTAGAGGGGGAAGACAGAAGTAATGAAGTAATGAAGACACTCTCAGTATAATCATGACATTTCAGGTGGTTTTAATAAATCAGTGGTTCTTATTTTTGTAGCCATGGACTTTGAGAATCCTTTCCCCAGGAAAATGTACACTATACACAACACACAGAATTTTGTATATATTTTTAGGGGAATTGCAGACTCTCTGAAACCCACTCATGGGCCTCCAAGTGCTTTTACTCCAAATAAAAACACTTGAAATAAGATGTAAGAATTATTTTATTAGACCAAATAATTTATTTTAAATAAATTATTTTATTATGCCAAATAAACTATTTTATTAGACCAAATCTATTTATTTCTCCTGTATGAAATATTTCTGGATAACAAGGAAAGAAACAATGGGGAGTGGAAGGTTAAAAATTGGAGGAGAGGTTTCCTTCAAATGTTTTGAAGAAAAAAGCTCTTAGGGAAAAAATATGTTTTATCGTTACCAGTTTTTTTGTGATTGGAGAGTCCCTTTCCCACTATTTTTTAGTGCTATTTAAGATGGGGAAAGCCTAAGAAAAACCTAAAATGGCAACAATTATTTTAATGTTTACTCTTAAGGATTATACATACAGTCACTGCATAGTCCTTGAGTTACAATGAAGAGTACTAGCTGCTATTATCAGTGTGAATACTACATACCATTTCTAAATGAAAATAATAATGCTAGAAATCACATTTTAATTTATTCTGGGCTTGACAGATGGAGTAAGGTGAGTTATATTTTTGAGAAGGACAATAGCACATGCACTATAAAAAAAAGATGTATTTTAACTTTTTATCATTAGGTTAGTAACCTGTCTTGAGCTGTATATATTCCTTTGCTACCTGGTCACAGTGGGGCGTACATTAGAGTTTATGAATAAACCAAAGCAAATTCATTAGTATCACTGGAGATGGGAACATATTTGTAGGCTGTTAGGAAATGAACGCTACGTGGAGAGCTGGTATCTGAATCCTTGGTCATTAACAGTTTATTTGACTCAGCTGAGCCAATCAACTAGTCACATTGATTCATCCATCCCATCTAAGAAATGAAATAGAGACTCACAGGTCTGAATACTCAGAGTTCTCTCCCCCGGATAAGTAGAGCTGTACAGGTCTAGTGACTTTATCACAATAATGCAGCATTTTCCAAAAGTGCTTTAAATACATCCATTAGCATACAAAAAAAGCACAATACTGGCGTAAAAATATAATGAAAGTCTCTATTGCTTCCGAGTCTAAGAAACATTACAAGCATAGACTAATTCTGGAAACTTCTCTGTACTGAAGGGCCATGATGAACATATAATTTTCAAAAAGAAAACCCACAGTGAGGACTCCCTCTCATCACTGTTCTAAATGCACAAAGCCTGTTTTCTGGAAGAAAAATCCACTGAGCTTCACCCAGAGAGACCACTGCAGGGCATTTTTCCTGTCAATGTTATCTTGGTTTAATCAACACTCACACTTTACCTGCTGTTTCGTACATGAAGGTTATAAAATGAAATGCATTTTTCCTCTATGCATTTTTCCACATGACAACCCATTACATTTAACAAATTGTCGATCATTTTTTTAAATAATTCAAAGAGTTAGAAATAATTTCAAATGTATTCTTTTCCACACTTCAAGATATTAAAGTGAAAGAAAAGGAAAAGGCTTTTATTAACCACCTCAAAAAAAGATCAGTGTTTCATAGTCATTCTAAAAAATTAAAACAAAATAGATAAAAATCGTAAACAACCTCAATGTTGCAACACCAAAGTTTTAAAATATAGCATAAGTTGGCTTTGAATACACACAGAAGTCAAAGATCTGTACATAAAATTGCATGTTATCTATTAAAAGTCAAAGTTACTCTATATTTTAAAAACCTTTAGAATGAATGACATTAGGGCAGCATGCAGTGGTTTCCCATCATCTGGTGTTCAATTTAGCCATCATTAGATATTTCTGGTCAATCTTTGTTAACTCATTTCACTAGCTGCTTATGTGCCTTTTTCAAATAATGTACCTCAGGGTTCAAAATAACAAAACAGAAATGCTGAAAAGAAAACCACAACAAGGCATCAGGATTTTACCTAAAAAGTCATCAATAAGAAAACCCAACATTTGGGTTATCAAGAAAAGCCAGTTTAAAGGTACGTATTATTTCCTAGCCTAGTAATGATCCTTGTTATCTACCTTTCACTTGGGGACTGGAAAATCAGAAGCAGAAACAATGACAAAATTTAAGAACAAAGCCGAAGTGTGTGCTCCACATTTCTGACCTGTTCTCTCATCCACTACCGTTGCCAGATAGGGACCTGAGGCAGCCAGTTTTGCTTCTGTAGCTTTCTTCTGCTGTATTCTCAGGCTAGCGGTTTGGTTTGCGGTATTGTTATGAGGCCGTTGTTGACTACTGCACTTGCATTCAGTACTATTCAGGAAAGGCTGAGGTTGCACTTACACTGAAGTGGGATGTGTACATGGGTTTGCGGAGCAGGGAATACAAGTGGGGTGAAGGAGGAAAATGAAGAGAAAGCATGGAAATGGGGCTCTGTTGGTTTGTTTCAACAGATTTCACACTAGAAAATGCAGCCAGAAAGGCTAGGTAAGGGTTTTGCTTAAAATCCCTGTAAGCATTTCTAGTCAACAGTACAAAACTAATACCAAAAAAAAAAAAAAAAAAATCTCAGATTTACCCTTTATATTTTAGAACACAAAGCAAGGCAATGAGATTTCTTCCCCCTGCCCCCCTTTAAAATAAAGAATCACTGTAAGTTTCTTCTTTAATGCACAATGTAATACGGCGCATAGGTGTGCGCCTACAGGATAAGACTGCAACCCAAATGAAGGGCAAAAGCCAGAATTAACTTTCTGTTGGTACTGCTCAGTTCCACAGTGAAACTGCTAGTAACAGGCAACAAAAGTTCAGTGAATGACATCTAGACTGGAGAACACCTAAAAGTTATTTGCAGATAATATAAAGGCTATGATCATGGTTAGGGGTAATGCAAATGATAACCAATGTAATTTCAAAGATTGTCCCCAAAAGAGATGCAGGAACAGGAGTTGAGTAGCAGGGGAAAAAGCTAACAATCCAGAAACCAACACACCACATTTTTTTTCAAGGATTTACACCTTATGAAATAAAGTACATGTCTCCAGTTGTGAGGCCTGTCATATATCAGCTGAATATGCTCTGAACTCTTATGCAAATCATAGTGCAGTGGTGATTATGGCATAATTTATGAGTAGGTCTGTGTCATGCATAACTTGTGGAAAACAACTGGGTGTGCTTTTTTTTTTTTCAGGGTGTGTATCTGACTGCCACCAAACATAGCTGATCTAATAAGACTCCCTGAGGCTAACATCTCCTTTGTTTCCCTCAAGTGTGCACATCTCTTGGGTTTCCAAGTGAAGCATGTTCACAAGGAAACCCATATAATCACAGAACCCTTTGTCCCAAGCTCCTTGCTCTTGAATATTTGAATTGCAACACTTGATTGTTGACTACTGTGCATGTCACATGGCTGAGTCATTAAATGGCAAAAGCAAACAGTCCACCTTGGGAATTAAATTGTAATTCCAATAATCCACATCCTAATTTACATGGAAAGTCATTTACTCAATTCTTTTCAGGAATTAAAACATAAGGAATATTATATTAGATACTCTCCTTTTCACCCTCATTCCCTATTCCTTCTGCGGGCTACTGCACACAGTTATCTCTCACCATTCTATACAAAGAGAGAGGCTGCTGCTCAGAATGAACAATCAAGGCATAGACAGATTGTTTTAAAATAATGTATTTGGCTGACAAAACTCAGGCTTTTCTTGCTTCCTAACTCAGTTTGACTCAGCTTAGAACTATTACTAACCTCCATTTTGTAATACACAAGTACAGGTAGAAAGGGAAAGGTGATTAAAGGATTTAAAACTCGCCTTAGATTATATGTACTCTGATAATCAATGGTGCACTATTCTTAGTATCTACAAAAACTGAAAGAAAAAACCCAACAACTTAGTTTTCAGTTGAACTTCTGGGAAGCATACCTGAAGGCTGACTTACCCTGTATGTCCCGAAATAAAGCAGATGTATTTTGACTATTCAGTTCCAAATATTCTAAATATTTTACCTATGAAGTACTTAACTGCTTTTTCTTCAAATTGAGCTTCATTCTGATTTCTCATTGCAGTCTGACTAGCATCTTCCGAAGGTGGCATTTTAAATAGTAGCTTTGGCTGTTTAAGAGAGATGTGAGTAAAGAAAAAGAGTTGGAAAGCTCTATTGTCTACTTAAAGCACTATAAATAGTAACAGCTATAAAAATAACACAAATAGGACCATAATAATTTCTAATGATTTTTAAAGGGCCTTTAAAATGTTCCTCTAAATAACTGTTTACCCAACTAAGGTCACAAATTTTAGGGAAATCATTATTTGAAATTTAAAATACTTTACTCTTCAGGATTATAAATAAAGAATAGTGATTCATTTCAAAATATCTCCAATTGTCTGGCTTTCAAAATCATCCCAGGAAGTAACTGATCCTAAATTCCAAAGTCTATGAAGGAAGGAGTAAATAAGATGTGAGCTTGTTAACAGACGCACCTGGGCAGTTTTAGCCAGTAATGAAAGCTACTTTTAACACTCACAACCTTACCTGTGGATAATGGCCCACTAATGGAGTGTGATTTTAGGAGTTCAGGAAGGTCTGACTGATTACCCAAAATTATAGTTTCCTTCTATTTGCAAAATTATTTAAAATTCTACCAACAGAAATTTATTCTTTGAGGAAAAGGTCAAAAATTTACTCTTTGACTCTTCCCACTCCAGTTCATCTTTCAAAAGACATTCTTGAGACAGATAACCATTAAACTGTAGTTCATTCCAAGGCAGGGTCAGCAAAGTACGACAGAAGGTCACTCCAACATGCTGCCTGTTTTTATAGGTCTGCCAGCTAAGAATGGTTTTTACATTTTTATGTGGTTGAAAAAAAAAGTCAAAGTAAGAATAATCATGACGTGAAAATTACATGAAATTTAAATTTCACTTTCCATAAATAAAGTATTATTGGAACATAGCCCGCTCATTTCTTTACATATTGTCTATGGTTGTTTTCATTCTATGATGTCAGAGATGAGTTGTTGGGTGAGAGCATATGGCCTGTAAAAGTGAAAATATTTAGATACTGGTCCTTTACAGGAAGTTTGGTAACCCCCTTTTCTAAGATATTGGTGTCCTATAAAAATTACTTCCGGCCTCACAGAGGTCACCCTGTAGGAAACCCTGTATGTTACTGGAAGCAGGGGATAAGGTGAGATATGCTGACCAGGGATAAGAAACTAAAATAAGAACCAGAAAATTTTTACCCAACTTTTAAACTTTAAAGCAAAATTTAAAAGTTGTATGTGCATAAATACATATGCCCAGAATATAAACCATTCTTCAGGCTATATACGTTTCTTCCTTTTGTCCTTTATTCCTTTTATCCATTATTTTTTCTTTCCTTCCAATTTCTTTCCCTACATCATTGCTTCCTTCCTTTCTTTCTCCTCCCTCCCACTCATTTATTCATTTAATTAATTCATCCACGTTTACTGACACAGACACTATGATAGACACTGGGTACACAGTTATTAACAAGAAAGATAAGGTCTCTCTGCCTTCATGGAGCTTACATTCTAAAGGAGAAGACAAGGACATGAATAAAGAAGACACCCAGGAGCTATGATGGGGGGTAAGGGCAGAGGTTTGCTTTAGACAGGTTGATCAGGTTAAGTTCTCACAAAGAGGTGACATTTGAGCTGAAAACTAAAGGATGAAAAAGAGCTGTCACCAAAAGAGTTAAGGGAAAAGCATTATAGAGAGAGGGAGTGGCAAAGGCAAAGGCAAAGGCAAAGGTCCTGGGACAGGAAAGAATTTGCTTAGTTTAAGGAACAAAAGGGACAGTGGTATGTGTGTTGTAGTTGTTAATGAAAACATTCCTTTAAATCACCAGTATCATAAAAATCAACACCATTTATTAAAAGCTTATTATTTGCAAAAATTGTATTGGGTGCTTCTCACATATGTTCTCATTTAATGTTCACAAAAACTCTCAACGGTGAAAATGACTAACTTCATTCATTTAAGTCAGAGAAACAGACTTCAAAGATATATGTATTGAACTGTACATTGTGATTAAATGTTGGCAGTTAGACTGTAATCCAGGTCCACCTGATTCAAAGGAGTCTACATTAACTCCGAAAGACAAATAAAAGGTCACGTTAAAAAAAATGTGTGTGTTTGTTTATTTAATATGTTGACAAAACGGAGTAGTGGAAATACCATATGCTGACAGAGCAGTTTTATGAGCAAATAGCCAATAAATGCCAATATTACCACCAGGGCTATTTTTATGTGTGTGGTAGAGGTTAGAGGATATACTGGATAACTGTTCTGCAGGCTTTTCTCAAAATTACACATGCCAGAAGAGCATTCCAAAACCTTATTTTTAACAGATGTCATGTGACAGTGTAACAAAACACATACTATATCACAACAAAATTTAATGTTCAAATAAAAACCATTATTTGTACACATTTTTATATTTATTTTGGTATATAATAAAAAAAGATTATATTTTTGGCATATGCCTTTCTTAAGTAAGTTGCAACTCCCTCTGACTTCTGGGTCTGACATTAGGCCAGCTGAAACACACACAGTCAATACCACTGGGGAAAGAGCAGAAGAAAGGATAAAGGAGAGCAAAGATCTACACTTAATTAGCAGAGATGTTATGCAGTTAAATGGCACCTCTATTGTGCTGGTCTCCCAGTTCTTTTAGATCTGAGCTGCAGGAGATTAGTTTCATCACTGAACTCATAAATGGCCTCTTTCCTCCACCCCTGTTCCATTCGTGACAAATTTATTAGTTCTTTCTAACAATGAAATGAGAACCAGGGATTTCAATTACCACCAGAATGTAGTAAAGGCATGGAGTCCCTTGCAGGTAGTATTTTTCTATTTCATTTTATGGGCAAATATAGAAACATTGTTAACAGACATTAAATGTTATTTATTAGCATGCTAATAAGCCTTCACACTTTTAAAAGTAAACACTAAACTTCTAACAAATTAAACTTAGAATAGTAAGTGTAATGCAGATACTCTGGAAAAGGAATGCACTTCAGAAATAATTTTTTAAAACCAAAATAATCACTGAGTATGATAAAAAGACAAAGATATAAGAGGAGATGCTTATTAGTCATTCTTTCAGCTCAGTTTAGTTTTATCACCTTTTGCACAATTTAAAATTTATGCAAACGTTTTCAATGTTGCCTTTAATTTTTGCCAGAATATTTTGAACCTGGCTTAAAACTGAAATTGAAGAAGCCCAAGGAGGGCTTTAATAACAACTTTCTTCAGTCTGTTTATTTAAAACATGATGAATAAGCAAAAAGAAAAGGTGCAGAACTGAAAAAGAAAAATGATCCCTTCTCCTTCCTAGAAGTGTTCAAGATTACTGGATTGTTCATAATCTTGCACCAGGAATTAAAATCTTTCTCACGTGCCAATAGCTAAATATACATATAACACTGTCCAGTCACCATATACATGTGAGCTTAGAGCCTAAGGGTTTATAAGTAGTTTTAAAGTTATAGAAAGGCAGGAAGAAGTTTCACTACTATTAAGACCCCAGTGTCGCCTGACTTATTTAATGCGCTCTCTCAAAATTGTTTAGCTTCTTATAGTCTTTTTCTTGAGGAAGTAGGAGGTCAGTTAGTATTTTACCACACTAAATGCTTAATATCTTTACTAACAAATCATTCTCATAGAAAAAAATAGAAGAAATTTAAAGGAACATTTAAAGAAATGCCAGGAACCTAAACAAACAAACAAAAAAAGTGAAGAAATTCTGTTCTTCATAAGCTCACAAGGCATTTAAGCACAGTAGCACAGAAGACAAGCGAATTCTAACGCAAGTTCCAGCCTGGCCACTAACTGGCTGAGCAAGCTATGCGCCTTAGCTTTTTTATCTGTAAGATGAGAATAAAAGTATCTATCTTATAGAGTTGTTGCAAGGAATAAATGACATACATTTAGAGGTTTTAGCAGTGTATGACACAAAAGAATTGTCTGGTAGCTATTAATATCATTCATTAACAAGACAGAGGGTGATTTTTTTTCTTCTCTAATGTACAGATCATCACCCTTTGGGGTTGATTTAGCACAATCTTGACAGGAATTAACAAATGCTAAATAAGTATTTGTTAATAGATTGAAACATAACATTAGTGAGATTCCAAGATCCCAGACTGGGGAAATCCTCTGTTTCTTTATATTCTGGAAGATCAGCCAGGGATGGGAATTGGAGATAGCCCTTGAAGCGAGAACTACAGTTTCTTTCAATGATCTCCTATTAATACTTTGAACCTCAGAGATTTGTTTTATGAGTCAGCAGAAATTGTTTCACCCAGATATATATTACTGCTGAGCATTTATTTCCAAATCTGTTGTACATCACAGTCATTACTTAAAATATTGCTTTTCACAACTGTCACTGTTATCAGGAGATGGTAGACAATATAGAGAACACAATGTTATGCCCTAAATGTGGGACTTCCCTGGTGGCGCAGTGGTTAAGAATCCGCCTGCCAATGCAGGGGACATGCGCTCAAGCCCTGGTCCGGGAAGATTCCCACATGCCACGGAGCAACAAAGCCTGTGTGCCACAACTACAAATGTGCGTCACAACAAAGCCTGTGAGCCTGCACTCTACAGCCCGTGAGCCACAACTACTGAGCCCATGTGCCGCAACTACCGAAGCGCACGCACCTAGAGCCCGTGCTCCGCAACAAGAGAAGCCACTGCAATGAGAAGCCCGCACACCGCAACGAGGAGTAGCCCCTGCTCACCGCAACTAGAGAAAGCCCAAGCGCAGCAACGAAGACCCAATGCAGCCCAAAATAAGTAAAATAAATAAATTTATAAAAAAAGAACTGTGAGAAACAAACGTTTCTAGTTTAAACCACTCAGTCGCTGGTATTTTTGTTATAGCAGCCCGAAGGGACTAGACACATGGTTAGTTGTCCAAAGTTTGAGGCCCATTTAGGGATGTGACAGGAGAAGAACAAGCAGATACACGTTATGGAGCATGGTATTGAAATGATCACTCAAACTGCAACCCAAATGAAATTGCCCCAAATCGTAAGGCGACAGTTGACTGGAAACATGGCAAAAACTCCCAGACAAGTTCAACACTTGCAAAACGTCATAACGTGCTTAGATGGTTTTCATTTTTCCCAAGAAAATGCAAGTTGTTCTTTACATCAGGCCCAGTGCCCAAGGAAACCAGAGCTTGGACTCTGATGAAGGTACCAGGGGATGTTTTCTGGAAGTGTTGCTTTTTACGGTGTCAACTGCGAAAGGGATGGTGTATGGAGACAGATAAAATAAATTCCCCCCTTGAGGCAGCAATTTACAAAATCTGCAACACATACTTAGTTCATTTTCACTACTGAGCTTTTAGTAAACCTTCTGTCACAGGGTAAAATCTGGGCTTTTGAGTTCAAAGACTACACTTTGTCTTTGCATTTTTAAAATGTTTCCAAATGGCATCTGTTTTTTAGAAGCTTTTTAAGAAGCTTGATTCAAGGAGACTGCTGAATCTTTAGGACTTCTGCTTTGCATCCCTTTGGATAAACAAAACCAGCCACAGTTTTATATTTTTTATTCTCAAAAGAAAACAATCTAGTCAATCAACTTCCATACACTCAGACACAAGAATACTTCACTCTCAGGGTATTCTATTTTCCATTTTTATTGTCATAAATTTGAAATTAAAATTAAGTTGCAAATTTCACGTGAAAGAGGGTGATAAAATTTAAGGATCACTAAAATTTCAAGTGGAATCTATTTTACTGATCTTGGTTCTCTGCTCTCCTGAGGCCTGTTGACATAGTAAATTGAAGTGTGCAAATCTAATTGGCTGAGACCCTGCTTGACCCTAATACAGACTGCTAACGTTTTATCTCTGCTGAGAACTGATACCAAATTTAAGGCTTGGTAAGCCTCTTCACCTTTTGAGAAAATAGAGATTTTAATGAGCCATTAAGTCACATAGCCCGTTGCCCAAGCCTCCATCCCCTATAATCGCCCATGTTTTAAGTCATTGCTTAGGACCATTATTTTTTAATCATACATCAGACAAAGGAAAAGATACAAAGAGATTTGCCTACATTTTGAAGACTGCATCTTGGGAAGAATAAGTACATATGCATTACATTTTTGTTTCTGGAATTATAGAAGTTCCATTATAACTCTCAGGAATTATCCGAGGGATAAGCAGGATATTGCATTTACCTTCCAGTTTAATAAAGCCTTAAAGAGTCAATCCCAGTTCACCAATTTATTCAAATTGGGACTTCTAAAAACATACTTTAGGGGCTTCCCTGGTGGCGCAGTGATTGAGAGTCCGCCTGCCGTTGCAGGGGACACGGGTTTGTGCCCCGGTCCGGGAAGATCCCACATGCCGCGGAGCGGCTGGGCCCGTGAGCCATGGCCGCTGAGCCTGTGCATCCGGAGCCTGTGCTCTGCAACAGGAGAGGCCACAACAGTGAGAGGCCCGCGTACCGCAAAAACAAACAAACAAACAAAACAAAACAAAAAAACATACTTTAGTATCTCCCAAGCTAACGAGAATTTCTGGGGAAATTTAAGAATCTCTTTTACTAATCCTTCAGCTCTTCTGGAGATCTAGTGTTAGGACGCAGCATCCCACATCACCCTCACTTTCCCTTCTAAAGTAACTCAGGGACTCTTAGCTACCCCATCCCTGCTTTCTATCCACAATCTCTAAATTCCCCAAACCACAACCCAGTTTGAAAATTCAGGTTTGGACATTCTACAGTCAGGCAGAAATGACTGACAGCAAAGCCACAGAGACTACCCAGTTGGTCTGTCACTAGCCCACTTTAACCCATGGTTGCTTACTAGGGGAGGACTGGCCATCTACTGGGATTACTGAGCAGTTAATGTTCTATACTGTCAGCCTCTGCCAGGGCAATTTATTTGCCCATGTCAGTTTTCTGTCTTTGGTGGTTTTTCTTGCCTAGTTTATCTCCAACGATGTGACTGCCAACTCTACACTGGAATTCTTTTCCATAATGTAATACAACTATATTAATATTTATTAGACTTGTTCCAAAAGAACTAAGAAATTCGAGTTCTATTTTTTTCTTCAAAACACCACACTGCCATAGGCTACTCTATAAGTAGCTGTAATGAAGTAATGACTGAGGAAAAGATTATCTTCTCCTTCCAGCTCATTTCAGATGTTTGTGCCTAAGCATTGTTTAGAGGACAAAAACAAAAATCAAACACCTGCCCCTCCACTCCCAAAACATTTCCAAAAAACTAAAATCCTTCAAATGGAAGATCTCAGAATATATTTTTAAAAAGCTGTCTAGGACAGAAATTAAACATAATTACAGGTCATCTGAAAAACAACAAGTCGATAGTGCCACTTAATGTCCTTCAAGGGCATAGCTCCTGAAATGTCTCCAAAAAAAATTACTTTTTTAAAGAACATAAACCCAATTTTAAAAAATTAAATGAAGGATTCAGCTCATTTTAAATGAAAGTACTGATACTGAAGAAAGTGTCCAGAAACACTTTTTAGATTATAGATACTACAATTAAAATGTTCCCTTTTTCCTCTTAAAATAATGAGACTGATATTCATATGTAGCCCACATAGTCAATTTCATTACTGCCATATTGTGACTTTTTTCACTTTTTCATTATATTTAGTAGCCATCCAAAGATGTAACATTTCCTTTAGCACAATCATGGTTGCCTAGTGGAAGAGAGAGGAAGAGAGGAGAGGAAGAGGGAGGGGAAAGGGGAGGAAAGGAGACGGTGAGGGAGTGGCTCCACGAGGGCAGATCTCATGAAGGCAAGGATGTTTACTGTTTCAATGCCCAGCATGCAGCATGCCTGGTACACAGTAGGTGCAAATAAATAGTCCGCGTGTGGAATTCATATTTATGGAGGACCTGCCAGATACCAAGGTTTATACATTTCTAACCATAGTTAGTCCTCTCAACGGTCTTATGAAGTCAGCAATATTATTGTCCCCAATTTATATATATGAATACTGCCTCGAAATAACCTAAAGATGGCCTAGTAAAAGAGAACAATGAATAGGAAAAATCGTGTTCATAATCATCTATTTTTATCTCATTTAAAATAAAACCAAAAGCCAGATTACGGTAAGTCAGAAGAAGACGAGGGGCACATATATATTCCAGACACTCTGTTAAGTGACTGTCATAGGTAGCACTTTGAAGCTTTTCATAACGAAGCATGATACTCTTTTGGTGTGCTTTGCATTCTGGGGTTCACAAAGTGAAACGGGGGAGGAAAGCAAGAAACTGATGAAAGGTGAGCCAGGTAGGCTGGAAATTTAAAAAATAAAAGCAAAAACAACAGCAACCTTACCACTAGCAGCCATCACAAGTAAGGTGTCAGTCACTGAATACTTTTCAACTAAAGTGAGGAAGAATGGATTATCTTTTGTGTGTATTTAAAATGTTTCAGCTGATCTGCAGCGGATTAAAGAAGGGATTTGCTTGTTTCAACGTACCTCAAACCCATATGCAAATAGGACTGTGACACTGTGCCACACATTTATAGTCAAAGACCATACTTTGTTTTTAAGAAGAGCAGCACAATGTAACTGCAAATGAATGTCACACACACACACGCACACATACACGCGCGCGCACACACACACACACACACACACACACACACACAAAGCCAGACAACGTTAAGCTCCAGTGAAGAATTTTGGTAATTACCGGCTGTATTGTAAAAATCACCCAATATGTTTGTCTCCATTGTTTGTGATTCCTCTGAAGATTGAAAACACTCTCCTCTCTGCTGCTGTCCCCACCCTCGCCATTTTATCCTTTTCTGTTCCCACGGATTCCTACCACTGTGACAAATACTGACCTTTTGTTTCAATATTACATTCATGGAGGGAGGGAGAGCAGAAGAGGATACAGAGAAGGAGGGAGAGTGAAAGTAACTGTATGTGTGTGTTTGTGTGTGTGTGTATGTATGTGTACAGGAATGACAGAACTTGGAATTCGCCCCCCAGTTTTTTAAACAAAAATGAACTCTAGGACAGGGATGGTGGTTGTTTTTTAATGGGTAGACCTTAAAGATGAACCAGGAATAGGTTCTGTGTAAATAAGAGGCCAGCAGGGTGGTATTCATTTGTTTGTTTAGTCAACAGAAATTTAATGAGTACCTACTATGGAAAGGCATTATGCTACCTAGTGGATATTTACAAAAGTGAATGATTTGTTTCATAAATATGATAGGAAATTACAATTTTTTATTTTAAAATAATTTTTTATTTTAAAAGCTAAACCCCTTAGCTAAGTAGATTCAAGGATTAAACAAATATTTATTCAGCTTTACTGATTATTTGCCCTTTGAAATATTATTTGTTAAGCTTCATGACACTATGCTCCTAGAATTTATTTTCTTTAGATCTTAGACTCCTTTGCAGGATTTTCATCCTTAGCCTGTTATTTAAGTGTTGGTGTTCCACAGGGTTAAGTTTTCATTTCTTTATTCTACATACTTCCCTGGGAGTTCTCATTGCTCCTATGACTTTTATTCATTTTTAAAAATTTATTTATTATTTATTTTTGACTGTGTCGGGTCTTAGTTGCGGCACTCGGGATCTTTGTTGAGGCATGCAGGCTCTTCATCGTGGTGCATGGGCTTCTCTCTAGTTGTGGTGTGCGGGCTCCAGGGCGTGTGGGCTCTGTAGTTTGCGGCACGTGGGCTCTCTCATTGAGGCATGTGAGCTCAGTTGTTGCGACACGCGGGCTTAGTTGTCCCGTGGCATGTGGGATCTATAGTTCCCTGATCAGGGATCGAACCCCTGTCCCCTGCATCGTAAGGCGGATTCTTTGCCACTGGACCACCAGGGAAGTCCCACTCCTATGACTTTTAGTATCATCTCTATGTGATACAGAGACCAGATCTGATGACACCAAATTCTGCATGTCCAGTTCAATATAGGACATTGCCACCTGGATGTTTCAAGGTGCCCAAACTCAGAATACCATAAAATTGAACTAATTAACTTCCTCTTATCTCATGACCTAGCACAGCCATCCATGAAGTTGCCCAATCAAGAAACCAAAGAGTCATTCTTAACTCCTTTCTTTATACTCCCTAACAATCTAAAAGTTCCCTAAATTTTTATATCCTAAATTATACTAAGAAACCACCCATTCCTCTTCACACACTCTGCTACCACCCAATCCAAGTCACTGTCATGTCTCGGCAACATTCTCATGAACACTTGCTTAATTGGTCTCCCTGGTTTCAATCTTGCCTGCCCCCAATGGTTTTGGACTTTATAGCCAGTTACTTGTTAAAAATGAAAATTTGATCACATTGTTCTCTTGTTTCAAACCCTTTACTGGCTTCCCATATACTAAAGGTAAAATTCCAACTCCTTTATGAGATCCTTTAGACCTCTGTTTACCTTACAAACTCTTGTCTTGCCTCTCCTCTCTCAGACACTATACTCCACCACACTGAAATTCTTTCAGTTCCTTAAACATGAAGTTGATGCTTTTACCTCAGGCATTCCCATATCCTTCGCACTGCCTAAAACTTACCTTTACTCCAAACCCACCAATGCTAACTCCTGATTATCATTTAAATACTGGTTCCTTTGGGAAGCCGACTGGGGTTGCCACTCCACCCCTGCTCAACCTACCCACCTTCAGCCCCCTGTACTTGCACCCAACCTACCTGTATCTCTACCAAAGAGAGGTCCTGTTATATGTTCCCACAATGATGTATACATCCTCTCTAATATCATTTTTTAATATTTTATTATAAACATCTATTTAAAATTCTTTTTCTTTAATTCTGGTATAAAGGGCGACAAACTATCTAGCATAAGCAGCTTGCCCAGTACAGTGCCTTGCACAGAACTGGTACTCAATAAATATTTGTTCAATGAGTAAATGGAGCACCTTTTATTTAAAGGAACTGGGAAGTGTTTAGAGATAAATAAACACCTCCTACCCTTAAGGAGGATAACATTAAATGTAGAATGGCTGTTATACGTAATTATATGATGATAACGAGTAAATAAAATTGACTTCAATTTGGATACATGGGGATTTGCTAACACTGTAAATTGTAATGAAATATTTAGCTCTCCCTTCTGGGATAATCTAATGCACACTAAACACTTCTGGAAGACAGTTTTACGATTTTATATTACAGATAAGAAAATAGGCACAGCAAAATTACTCAAGGTTACCTAGTGAATCATAAGCAGAGCCAAGATTTAAAACTCAAAGTGGTCAATATCCAGTACTTAGTGCTATAATTTTTTGTTTTGTTTTGTTTTTTGTTTTTGCGGTACACGGGCCTCTCACTGCTGTGGCCTCTCCCATTGCGGAGCACAGGCTCCGGACGCGCAGGCTCAGCGGCCATGGCTTACGGGCCTCCGCGGCATGTGGGACCTTCCCGGACCGGGGCACGAACCCACGTCCCCTGCATCAGCAGATGGACTCTCAACCACTGCGCCACCAGGGAAGCCCAGTGCTATAATTTTTAAAAAACTACTTTTTCTTTTTCTCCCCAGAGTTCTATTTTGTGATTGTAAGACTTCTACCTGTATACTTTAATAATCTTCTCAAAAATATCACCTGTGATATTTATATTTGAATATGGAAACTCAGGAACGGAGGCCCTTTTCGATGGATTTTCCTCTAGTCTTTAAAATACAAGGCTTTGTGTGATGTGTCCCTGCACGCTTGTACGCTCTGAGAGGTATTAAGCTCCTTCTTTGCTCTTAACAGTGTTAGTATTGGGCACTAATTGCCGCTACGAAGTGCAAACGTTGAACTCTTCTGCTGTTGGACATCAGGTTGGACACTCTATGTTTAAACATCCATAGTTAGTTGGCTGGTGCATTCTAGTGCACTCAGTGGACGTTTTGGTAGAAAATGCTGCCAGTACTTAATAAATATTCGAGAAACAACATAGGCTATTACATTTAACAGGATTTCTGGTTCTAACATTCATACTGTGAGAGAAATAAACTAAAAAAAGGTTTATGATGCCATTTCAAAAGGCCAGATATGTACTAAGTACTCAATAAATATGCTTATTCTCATTGTGGTATTCTGGGGCCAATGGTAAACTTAATGCATAACCAAAATGCATAATAAAGCCTTAATCACCTTCTCACTATATACAATTAGTACACAGATATACCTTTGCTCTTTATAACAATAAGCATTGCTGACATTAATTTCTCAGAGATAGACAGGGCAAGTATACACTTGAGATTTTTTTCCTAACCCCAGACTGAACTTTCTTTCTTTTTTTTTTTTTTTTGCGGTACGCGGGCCTCTCACTGTTGTGGCCTCTCCCATTGCGGAGCACAGGCTCCGGATGCGCAGGCTCAGCGGCCATGGCTCACGGGCCCAGCCGCTCCGCGGCATGTGGGATCTTCCCGGACCGGGGCACAAACCCGTGTCCCCTGCATCGGCAGGCGGACTCTTAACCACTGCGCCACCAGGGAAGCCCTGAACTTTCTTTTTATACCTGAATACAGCACAAGATGTTAAAAGAATTCAACCTGTACAAATTGTGGCTAACACTTGCTACGTTTATTAGGTATGCAGAACACACTCCTCTTAATCATTCTTCAGTTCAATTATATAATTTTCTCTCACCAGATACAACATCAAATAGAAGAACCTCCAATTAAAGAACATTTCTCTTGCTCTTTGAGCTTTGCTTAACTCATCTTTTGTTCACCAGAAGCAAACATCTCTACCTCTAAAGCACTCAAGCCAGCTCATTATATCACTCTCCAGTCTTGCCTTGCAGCTCCAGGCCCAGGAAGAACTTTAAATGTCCAAAGTATTTACTGTTCTTAATCCCCATTGTGACGTTAAGTGAATTGGTTCTGTCATGTGAGTATAACTGATTTTGTTTCCCCTAATAAAGATAGACACTCGAGTTACCCATTTGTAAGCTAGCCCAATGTAAAAGGAAGAGAGAACTTCTGTCAGATGTCAAGTTAACATCAATTGCTCATACCATGGAAATGTCAATTAAAACTCTAGTGCAATCTTTCAAACACAATTTTCCAGTCCAAGAAATGTGTATACATCCATAGTGAACGGAGAGGCATACAAGGATAAGCTCAATATATGTGTTAATATTGTTGGTTGGTCATTAGTAGATGGTATTCATGGAGTCAGAATACTTTTGATCTTCACTTGAAAATGTAGATTCCATGAATTCATCCTCATTCATTAGCCCTGCTTTTCGGGAAAGGACTTTGTAAAGATGTTGCTTTCATTTCCTAATGCTGCAGTTCCTACTAAGCTATACCAGGGAATAAAGGTTCCTTTCAAGAGTAGCACAGAGACTGAGTTGGCTTCCTGCTTTCAGAGATTATAAATGTTCTCAAACACTTCCAAAATGAAGCAAATTCCAACTTGGGTTTCAAAGATCTCTTTATTTATTTATTTTTTTACTCCATTTGCCTTAGTGGTCTGCATGTGACAATAATGAAGGCTAACAGAGTAAAAACAAATGTTTAAACCAAAGATACCTGCCCTATTGGAGAATTTACTTTACCTGCAGAGATTCCATTTCTTCATCTTTTCTGTGAGTCTCCTCCAGCAGATCTATAATAAGAAAGTAAAATATCCATCAAAATACAATGTCAAAATGCATTGCCTCTTACTTTCAAACTCGATTCAGTCAGTAGCTTGTATAAACCGTTGTCCGGAAAGAGAATTTGATACATTTAAGTATAAGAAGCAACATGAAAGAAATGCCCTCTGATCCCAACTGGTGAGATGTGGTAGAGATCTGGATTCTGCCAAACCTAAGCTAGCTAAGAAGCCCTGGGAGGTCCTAGGTCTGGTGGCGATACCAGAAAATGAGACCAACTCAATTACAAATCCAAAATCATACCAATGTTTTAGAAATCTGGCCTAATGCTTATGTAACTCAAAAGCAACACAAAATTTTCTTTAAAAAAAAAAACCTTTTTTCGTTTGAAAGAAAAAAATAGAAACAAACCATTCGCTCTTAAAATAAGCTCCCAAGCCAAGTTCCACCTCCAGAGTCAATTTTTTAACCAAATTAAAACACCCTGGAATAATGGGTGTTATGAATGGAAGTAGAACACCACCTTAACTGTAAACTCATATTAATTATCATTTCACACTGAGAGGGTGGGAAGCATTGATGCTACATCTGACCAACTGTCTGGCACCATCTCAGAGAAATTAGTGGCTGGAAGAGAGTTCTGTCTAAATGCATGCGTATAACCATGGTATCTCAGTGCCCTAGACTAATTTATGAACTTGCTATAAAGGAAAATGAATTTGGCAAGCAGAATTTTCTGCCTGCAGCTATACCACCTTGCGCTATGATCTTATTAGATCTCACAAACCTAAAGAGGGCTGGGCTGAGTTAGAACTTGGACGAAAACTGGCAAGAAATACCTACAGCAGCGCACATTAACATTAGCATTTGCCTTACTCTGTGATTGATATAGCTTACCAAGAGGCTGTGCTGCATAAAAGGAAAATATAACGTACAGAAATTCAATATGTACCCCAGAAAGGCAAATGCAAATGTTTTTAGCAAGTGCTACTAGATGGAGTGGGAAGCAGTAATACACTGGGTAACCAAGTCACGCTGGTATATGTCATAACTGGGCAGGCAATATCCTGAAACTTCAGGAGACCTGGTAGATGATATAATTGATGGTGATGGCCCTTTGAGATTGCACAGCTAAGAGAAATACAGAGGAGTGGCAAGCAGTCCCCTCAAGACACAGTGTACTGGGATTAAGGATGAAAGTTTTTGCTATCTGTAGACGGCTGATGTTGGCTCCCCAAACACCCATAATCAGAGTTACATCAAGAAAGTTACAGGAGCATGCCAATGTATTAGGGTGTATTTTTAAAGTGTTTTTTGTTGGCACATCAGGATTTTTAGCTATATGGTACAGAAACCAACTTGGGGTGTGGTAAATTAAGTGCCCTCAATCATTCCTCTTTCTGCATCCTTACTCAATTGCATTGCGACATTGTAACTACTTCCATCAAGAGGTCACATGTATCTTGCATCTAGGCTTGCCTCCTGACTTGATTTGGTACATAGAATACAGCAGAAGCAATTCTGTGCCAATCTGCAATAAGGGTTCCAAAAGGCCTCATGCATTTTCACTTTTCCACTTGGAACTCTTTCACTACCATGTGAACAAGCCCAGGCCAGCCTGCCAGATGACAAGAGACATATGGTCCAGTATTCTTTCCACCCCTGAAACCCTGCAGGTTGCCCCAACTGGTAGCCTGCAAATGCCCAGAAGCATGGATGACTCAGATGGGAGCCCAACTGAGACCAGTCAAACTGCCCAGCTGAGCCCAGTACCGACTTCAACTCAGAGAATCATGACTTATGGAATAAATGGAATTGGGGGATGCTTTGGTACACAGCACTTGCTAACTGATAGCAACCAGCTGCTAACTGAATAGCAAGCATTCAGAATTTATTAGAAGGGTGTAAGAGTAACTTATCAATACATCTAGTAACAATAGATAACAGAAAAGTGGATTCAGACTCTGGAGAGAGTAACAACTGGTCTGGGGGTGTAGGGATGAAGGTAGCATGAACTAATGGGCATTTTATACTGGGTAACACTAATCTGTGCATTACTCCACTCAAAATGAAATTCCATAAAGAGAAGAGCTAATGAGACTAGCTTAGATCTTTTGCCTACTGCTTGGCCAGGGGAAAGTATGAAGCACTTTCACTGATAATCCCAGAAGGATTGGATGAAGAACAGAAAGGACTGTTTCCAAACATCAGCGTACTATTAACAAAAGGAGGAGGTATGGATATCAGACAGGCCAAAACAACAGCCAGTTTTAGTAATTCTATCTTCAGTACAACTCTTATCAATATTTGTGAGACATAAATTACTTCAATATCTTGGCTATCGTAAATAATGCTTCAGTAAACATGGGGGTGCATATATCTTTTTGAATTTAGTGTTTTCATTTTCTTCAGATAAATACCCAGAAGGGGAATTGCTGGATCATGTGGTAGTTCTAGTTTTAATTTTTTGAGGAACCTCCAAACTATTTTCCATAATGGCTGCACCAACTTACATTCCCACCAACAGTGCACAAGCGTTCCCTTTTCTCCACATCCTTGCCAACATTTGTTTTTGTTGTCTTCTTGATAATATCCATTCTAACAAGTGTGAGGTGGTATCTCATTATGGTTTGATTTGCATTTCCCTGATGATTAGTGATGTTGAGCATCTTTTTATGTGTACGTTGGCCGTCTGTATGTCTCCCTTGGAAAAATGTCTATTCAGCTCCACTGCCCATTTTTTAAATCAGACTGTTTTTTTTTGAAATTGGGTTGTGTGAGTTCTTTATATAATTTGGATATTAACTCCTTATTGGACATATCATTTGCAAATGTCTTCTCCCACACAGGGGGTTGCCTTTTTGTTTTGTTGATGGTTTCCTTTGCTGTGCAAAAGCTTTTCAGTTGGATGTAGTCCCATTTTGTTTATTTTTGCTTTTGTTGCCCTTGCCTGAGGAGACAGATCCAAAAAATATCGCTAAGACTGATGTCAGAGAGCTTACTGCCTATGTTTTCTTCTAGGAGTCTTATGGTTTCAGGTCTTATAAAGTCTTTAATCCATTTTGAGTTTATTTTTGTATATGGTGTAAGAAAGTGTCCATGAATGAATAAAGAAGATGTGGCACATATATACAATGAAATATTACTCAGCCATAAAGAACGAAATCTTGCCATTTGTAACAACACAGATGGACCTAGAGGGTATTATGTTAAGTGAAATAAGTCAGAGAGAGGAAGACAAATACTGTATTATTTCACTTATATGTGGAATCTAAAAAACAAAACAAAACAAAAACATACCAAAAAACCCCCAAAACAAAACAGAAACAGACTCATCAATACAGAGAACAAACTGGTGGTCCCTGGGCGTAGGGGGATGGGGTTGGGTGAAATAGGTAAAGGGGATTAAGAGGCACAAAATTCCAGTTATAAAACATGCAAGTCACAGGGATGTAATGTACTGTATAGGGAATACTGTCAATAAAATTACAATAGCTTTGCCTGATGACAGATGTTTACTAGACTTATAGTGTTGATCAATTTGTAATGTATATAAATGTCAAATCACTAAGTTGTACACCTGAAAATAACACAATATTCTATGTCAATTAAACTCCAATTTTAAAAATTAAATTAAAAAATAAGTACTTGTGAGATACAAGATCACTACTGCGTCTCTATGTGGACGTGGCCATTTTGTTCCACTATGGATATTAGGAGGTTCTCAGAGCTGAGCCCCTTGTAATGAATTGCATTGCTTAATGATACAGTGGAGCTGGAATGGTGGATAGTGGGGTCTATCAACCATTAAAGAAAACTGATCTAGTTCCTCCAGAGTCAACTTGGTATGGCAAACACCAAACCCCTTAGCTAAAACTTAACTGGATAAATAATGGGTACTGGATCTCTTATGCAGCCAAACTCAACTCACACATTTGATAAAATATATATGTAAAGGAGTTCAGTCTACCCTCAGAACTTCACAGAATTACTGCAATTTAAAAATCATGTTCTCAGTTTTCTTCAAATACATAAAGGTCATGCTGCTCTTCCAAAAAGCTGATACCAATAGCGACGCTTGCTTTTGAATGGCTGAAAAAAAACTGCCAAGGAATTCCTATAATTGATATTTAAAATACAAAATCCCCTTCTGTTCACCCCCACTGACTCTCATCCCAGCTTATATCAAGAGTATAAGTAGACACTTGTTTTTGTTTTTGTCTCCATGTCACATCCCTCCCCTTTGAGAACTTCACGTTCTTCTTTTCCATGTGATTCCTGTGAACTTTCAGTCAAGGGGTTAACTTCTTTGGCCACAAAAGTAAGTCATGACCCAGAATGGCCAATTAGAGCACCCTACCTCCCTGCACATATAAGCTAAGCAAGGCCAGCAGTGATATGGATACCAGGAAAGAATATCTCCTTCTGAAGCTGCAAGCTTATATGAGCCTGGAGCTTTCAAGGCTCTATTTTCTACTATGTCAAAGGAACTTGTACAACAATGAAGCTGGTAAAGAAGAAAGCAGAGCCAAGAAACAGAGAGCTGGTTCAGGACAGATACACCCTTATCTGAAGTCCATGTAACTCCTGAACTTCTAACACTATTTTTTTTCTTTAGTAGCGGTAGTTGGATTGCTGTCATTTCTAAAAGTCTCTGGGGATGTGGCTGTATTGAACCTTATCTCTATGCAGAAACTTGGAGAACTTAGAGTTAGCAAGAACTTTCTATTCCACAGTGAAACATTTCATTCTGCAATAAATAGATGAAGACATGAAGCTCAAAGAAGGCAAATGGTTTGCCTGCAATTACCTAGTTAGTGCTAGAGACACAACTAGAGCTTTGTTCTCCTGTTTTCCTACCCCATCATATCATGCTCTCTTTGGTACCACTCAGTACTTATTGTACCTTTCTTCATATGGTTATTTTTTAAATGCACACATTTGTATTCCTCTCACTTACCTTAGGAGTTCACTGATGTCAACAACCAGGGCTTTGATGTCTTTATACCCACAGCCTCCCTAACCACTGCTTATCTACCTTTGCTACTTAACTTGGATCCCCCAAATACCTTTCTCTGCCTACATCACTTCTCTATGCAATTGCTCACTTGTTAAGTGCATTGTTCAATTACATGCATTTGGGATGATTAACAAGGTTATCAACCTGTGCTGATGAAATATGGCTACTGGGCATCACTGAGGAGTGACTACTCTACTGCAAACAGACACAGGATGAGAGAACCTGTCCACAGGTGAGACCTCTGGACAGTTGACGTTACATAATGCTGTGACACCTGAGCGTGATGAGTGCACCTGGATATAATGAGTAAACTTGCTGTTTGTTCTTCCAGCATCAGAACAAACGATCGGCATGGAAAAAGCTGAAGGGCTGCTCTGCTCCCTTGCTCAGCACTGGCATGTTCATGTTTTGCTTTATTATTCTCTGGTTTGCTGTTCTATACAAACAGAATTCAACTGCCATGCAAATTGCTGTGGCTAAATGTGCTTCCATCAACATTAGTAAATGAAAGATATTTTTGGTGAAAAGGGCAACCATTCTGTGTATTTTCCTTGGACAGGCTCTAGCCAGTTTAAAAGAGCTGATACTAACTCATTATGACATATGGTTATTAGAGGAGGGAAAAAGTCCCACTTAAAAAAGCAGGACATCATGGATGAGAACTGGAGAATCCTGTTGTTTTGTTTTGTTTTGTTCCACGTTGCATTTCTCTGGCACATGCAGGGTAATACATCATGATCATGTTTTTGGCTAAGACTGTCTTCACCACTTCCTTCGCAACTAGTGGTCTGGCTATTTAAGGAGGTTTGACACTTTTTATGTTGATTCTGGTTCCTAGTAGCCAAGGAAACAGATAGGTTGTTTGTTTATTTGCTTTTAAAAGGAGAATCATGTTCAGGTGGGCATAACCAATACACTCATCTAGCAACTTGACCCTTCATAGAAAGGTTGGCAATCATGTTTAGAAAGGAGTAGTGTTTCTTTTCCTCTCTTTTACTATAAAATATCTCATCCTTATTATAACTCAGCCCAGCTGGTAATGAAGAGAAAGTTATAGAAACAAGGGTTTCAGACTCCGCAACATTTATAACAACAGCACCGGACACAGTAGCACTGGCAGAAGAATATGGTGAATTAGTGACTGAGGTTTAGGGAAAAGCATTAGTCTCTGGCTCCTGTATCTTCACTTAGTAATTCAGTGCACCTTTTCAATGCTACTCTATGTGTCCTGACATTCAGTGAAAACAAGAGATAATGTAAATTCTCAAAAGAATGCAATACTTTTTAAAAAGTAAATTTGTGCCATTCCTCTTTGCGGGTGGCGGTGGCAATATAATGAAATTAACCAAATTAAAGAGCGCACTACAACCCTTAAAAGGTCATAAACGATGGACCTAGCATCCCACAGTTACATACTAGATACTCCAGATTTTATCTACATGCTGAAGACAATGGTTGATTTCTCTTTTCCTTTCCTGGCTCTCTAGTTATTTAGGATTACTGACATTTTAGGGACAGAAGGGACTGCTGAAATAACCTAATGCCAAGGTTTTCAGTTTTTTTTAAAAAAAGAAGTAGAATTCTGCCTTACAAGTGAAATCACACACACTTTCAAGTGTATATTATGAATAAACAATTAAGGAAGCTGCTTTGGTGGAAGCAGAAGTGAAGGGCCTGGAGGCCAGACCACTGGACTTCCCTCCTATCCTGGGGTCAACCCCTGTGGTGCCGTGGTGGGGCAATTAAGCTCCACACTGTGCTGATTGAAAACCACTGATCTAATCCCACCTTCTCACATCTTGTAGATGAGGACTGAGTTCCGAGAGATTAAAAGCCTCTGGCGACATCACATAACTAGTAGATAGAAGTATGTGAACCTGAGCCTAGGGCTTCTGAACTGGACCAGGGTCCGATACTTTGTTTCATAAAACAGTGACTACCTTCCTTTGCCTTTCAAGGTTTCTACTGAAACGACATAGTATTTCAAGCCCTACCGTGAATGCCTATACATTTTCCAATGCCTCCCCAAACTAAAAGTAAATTTTGCTAAAGCACTTGTGTAACATCAGCAATCTATGAGAAGACCTATAGTTAACAGCTGTGCACAATAAAATTCCTCACCTCTAGGAGATAACATCAAAAGATGTGGCTGTGATGGAAAGCAAATACCTAGACACTTGAAAAAGCAGTTGTTTTTGGCAAGATGTGTTCAACATACAACATACAGAATATCTCACAACATAAAACAACAACAAAAAATCTGTTTAAATGAATGGGTAACAGTTGAATAGTGTCTCAGCTTAATGCAACATTTGCCAGTCAATGTTTTTCCTATTTTATTGTACTAGTAAACGTAAATAGGATAAATGAATAAAAATATGACTCTGTAGTAGACGAAATACCTCAAAAAACAATAAAATGTGTTGGTTTAAAATTAACATAAGTAAAACACTTAAAATAGTGTCTGGTACTTAGTAAGAGTTTATATATATATATATATGGTTTTTTTAAAAAATTACCCTTCAGTATGCCTGCTAAAATCAGAAAAATGTGTGAAAAATAATCACCTGCATTTTAAAACAAATAAGCAAAAAAAGCCCTCAAGCATCCTGCTTTTAGATTCCATCCATAATTGGTAGCTACATTATTTAGAACTCTGCCATATCTACTGCCACCCACTGGTTCATATCTGGATATACCACAATGAGCTAAGAGCTTTCTCATAAGGTCTGACCACAGAAAACACACAGGTTGAAATGAAGAATAACATTCAAAAAGTACGGCTATCCTCTGTGGTTTGTCTCAGACGCTGAAACAACATGCTGGTCTACAGATGGAGCCCAAATGGTCTAATAAATGAAAGGTTTATAATCCACTGTCTGTCTTAGGTATGTGGTAAAACATCCAAATACAGGTACTCATGTTTTATTTGATGTCAGTTCATTTCTGGTGAAACTTTCCATCTTGACAACTTTACAGAGATTTAAAACATCTTCTCCACAAAACTGCTACACTACAGAAAACAACAAAGTAATCTACCCCATTCTGCCTAATTCTTGGCTCTGGCATGAAGAAACAACAAGATATAGATTGAAAGTTCCGATTCAATCAACTATTAAGATTTTTAACATTTCTATTAGCAACAAGAGCAGAAAAAGAACATATTCATTAAGAGACAAGTAACCTGTCTTAAATCAGTCTAAGGGCTATCTTGGTCAAAAGGACTGCATGTGACAATTAGCAAAATGAGCAAGAGACGTTTATGATCTATTATAAACACCACTTCAAGAATAAGTTTCATATGCTCAAACCCAGGAACAAAATCATGTTCCTTCCTACATACAATATCTCTAAATTACAATCACCTAATGGAAACTTTGGCTTTTATTTAAATTCCTTTATCTTGGACTTTGTTCAGGTTCTAAACTCATAAGGTGCAAGTGGGTATGTATTTTGGGGCCTATAGAAATTCTGGGTATTTGACTTGTTCATCTCCTGTTTACAGAAACTATAAACGTTTGTGCTGGTTTCTTTTTTTTATTATTATTATTTATTTATTTATTTATTTATTTTTTATTTTTGTGGTATGCGGGCCTCTCACTGTTGTGGCCTCTCCTGTTGCGGAGCACAGGCTCACGGGCCCAGCAGCTCCATGGCATGTGGGATCTTCCCGGACCGGGGCACGAACCCGAGTCCCCTGCATCAGCAGGCGGACTCTCAACCACTGCGCCACCAGGGAAGCCCTGTGCTGGTTTCTTGATGCACCTACTAGTAAATTAGATCTAGCTTCCTAGGCCTTTCAGACTCCTGGGTCTACCCTAAATCTATTCTAAATACAGACCAAGTTCTGAAAACCAAACATAAAGAACAAATCTTGACAGCAATGAGAGATAAATGATACCATAGTTATAGGGGGGAAATAGAATGCTAGCTAATTTCTCATTATAATCCATGGAGGTTATTATATTTTTAAATGCTGAAAAAAAGAAATGACAACTCAGAGTCCTGTATGCAGTGAAAATATCCTTCTAGAATGAAGGTGGACTCAAGACATTCTCAGGAAGAAAAATTAAGATAATTAGTTGTCAGCAGACCTACACTAAAAAAACAACTAAAGAAAAGTCTCTAAAAAGACAAGAAATGATAAAAGAATCTTAAAAGATCAGGAAGAAAGAGCACAGTAATCAAATATGTGGATAAATCCAACAGATTTTCCTTCTCCTATTTAGCTTTTAAAATTATGTTCGATAGTTGAAACAAAATATGTAACATGATATGATGTGATTCTAAATGCATATAGAGGAATATATAAGACAATTAAATTATAAATAGGAAGGACAAAAGAACATGAAGGAAGAAAGTCTTCTACAATTCAAACTGATAAAATGACAATACCAGTAGACTTTGACAGCCATGTATATGCAGTGTAGTGTTTAGAACAACCACTGAAAAAGCTATACAAACAGATGTACTCAAAAACAGAATTGAAAAATCAAAATGGAATTCTAAAAAATGCTCAAATAACCCATAGGAAGACAGAAAAAAGGCAGAGAAATAAAAAACACAGAAAACAAACAAAAATGGCAGACATTAAGTCATAACATCAATAATTATATTACATAAAAATGGTCTAAATGTACCATTTAAAAGATAGAAGTTGGCAGACTGGATTAATGACGACTCGGCTATTAATCCATGACATTGCCCATGGACCCAACTATATGCTGTCTGTAAGAAAGTCACTTCAAATATAATGATACAGGCAGGATGAAAGTAAAAAATGGAAGAAGACACACCATGTAAATATTAATGAAAAAAAGCAGGAATGATTATATTAATATAAGATAAAGTAGATTCCAGAGCAAAGAAAATGATCAGAAACAGAAAAGAACATTATATAATGATAAAAAGGGTTAATCTACCAACTGATATAACTGAAAGGAACAATAGAAAAAATTCAAAATTAGAATTGGAGACCTCAACACCCTTCTCTCAACAATTGGTATTACAATCAGACAGAAGATCATCAAAGATATATATAAGCAAATACCAAGGATATATATAAGCATAAATATAACAGGGAAAACACGTGGAAACTAAACACTTCTAAATAAAGCATGGGTCAAAGAGAATGTCTCAAGGGAGATAAAAATATTATAAATTGAATAAAATGAAAACACAACATGTCAAAGATTATGGAACACAGTCAAAGCAGTGCAGAGGAGAAAATCTTAGAAATAATGCTTACATTAGAAAAGAAGAAAAGTCTTGAATAAATACTGTATGCTCCCACCTAAAGAACCTAAAAAATTACAAAATAAATCCCAAGCAGTGAAAGGAAAAAAATATTAAGATAACAATAGAAATCAATGAAATTGAGAATAGGAAAACAAGAGAGAAAAATCAATGAAACAAAGAGGTGCTCCTTACATAGTTCAACAGAATTGACAAACCTTTAGCAAGACTGATGAGAGAAAGAGCATGTGACATCAGTAATGAAACAGGGGATTTCACTACAGATCTTGCAGATATAAAAAGGATATTAAGGGAAGACTATGAGCAACTCTTCACATATAAATTTGACAACTCAGATGAAATGGACCACTTCCTTAAAACATATAAGGTACCATAACTTACTCAATATGAAATAACTAATTTGAATAACCTTGTAAGTATTAAGTAAATTATATTTGTAATACAAAAATTCCCAGAAAAGAAATCTCCAGGCCAGAAGGTTTCACTGGTGAATTCAACCAAATGTTTAAAAAAGAATTAGCACCAATTTTACACAATCTCTCCCAGAAAATAGAAAAAAAGGAATACTTTTTAATTCATTTTATCAAACTAGTATCACCTTGCTACAAAAAATATACAATTAAAAAAAGAAATAGAAAGAAAACTGCAGCTCCCTCCTAAATACAGATGCAAATAACCCTAACAAAATATTAGAAAATAAAATTTAACAACATATAAAAAGAATTATATATCATGACCAAGTTGGGTTTATTCTAGGGATGCAAGGTTGGTTCAATATTCAAAAATCAATCAATGTAATCCATCATTTTAACAAGCTAAAGAAGAAAGAAAATCACATAATTGTATCAATTGATGCATAAAAATTATCTGACAAAATTCATCATATAGTCATGATTAAAAAAAACTTCAGAAAAAATATAGAACTTCCTCAACTTGATAGAGTGCATCTATAAAAACCTACAACTAACATATTTAATGGTAAAAGATGAAATGTTTTCCCTGTAAGATCAGAAATACGGCAAGAATGTTCTGTCTCACAATTCTTATTCATCATGATATTGGAATACCTTTTCAATGCAAAAAGCAAGAAAAGGAAATGAAAAGTATATAGATTGGAAACAAAGAAATAAGTGTCCCTATTTGCAGATAACATGATTGTCTTCATAGAAAATCCCAAAGACTCTAACAACAACAAAAACCCAAACAGACAAAAACTAGCTCTTGAAATCATTAAGTGAGCTCAGCAAAGTCACAGGATACAAGATAAAAATACAAAAACTGATTATATTTCAATATACTTTGAATGAACAGGCAGAAACCAAAATTAAAAATTAAAATACCAATTTAAAAGACTCCCCTCCCAAGCGAAATACTTAAGTGTAAATTTAACAAAACATATAAAGGACTTACATGCAAAACAATGATGAGAAATACCATGTTCATGGACTGGAAGACTCACATTGTAAAGATAACAATTCTCTCCAAACTGATATAAAATTCAATAGAATTTCTATAAAAGTCCTAGCAATATTTTTTTGGTAGCTAAAGACAAGGTTATTCTAAAATGTGTATGGAAAGGTAAAGGAACTAGAGCAGCTTAAACAAATGAGCGAACTGAGTGAAATCAGTTTATTCAAGTTCTAGACTTGTTACAGAGCTACAGTAATCAAGACTGTGTGGTCTTGATAGAAGTATATGCACATAGATCAATGGAACAGATAGAGAACCTGATTATAGAAATGGAGAACAGATCAGTGGTGGCCAGAAGTTAAGGATGAAGTGGGGATAGAAGTGGGTGTAGCTATAAAAGGCAACATGAAGGATCTTGGTGTTGATGGAAATGTTCTGTATACTGACTGTATCAATGTCACTATTTTGGTTGTTATACTATACAATAGCTTTGTAAGATATTTCTATTGGGGGAAAATGAGTAAGGGGATCTTTGTGTATTATAGGATCTCTTAGTATTCTCACAACTTCATGTGAATAGAAAATTATCCTTGAAATAAAAAGTTTAATTAAAAAATTCAGAAGGGCTTTAGATAAAATGACAGAAAATGGATATTAAAAGTTAATTAACTAATTATGTTTTGAGGTCAATACCTCAACATGCCCTTTACCATCTATCCATCCTCATTGCAACTGCCCTAGTCCAGACAGCCATCTTCTCTTTTCTAGACAACTACAATTACCCATATTTCTAGAGCAAAGTGTATGGTTGAACTCTCTACTATTACTAAAAGAAAGAAAAAAAACGTTGGACATGCTGAGGAATATAGGGTATAAGCTTTGGTGTCAGTCACTTGGATATATAATCTTATCCATCTACTCTTCTTTCCTCCAGTCTAAAATGGGGGCAAAAATGCCAACATTCTAGGACTGTTATAATGATTATAGAAGAAATATACGTAACTTTTCAATTACACTTGACCTTTGAACTACACAGGTTTGAACTGTGCAGGTCCACTTACACACAGATTTTTTTTCAAGAAACTTGTATCAATACTACAGTACTACACAATCCATGGTTGGTTAAATCCATGGATGCGGAACTGCAGATATGGAGGGTGGAATGTAAAGTTATATGCAGATTTTTGACTGTGTGGAAGGCTGGCACCCCTAACACCCACATTGCTCAAGGCTCAACTGTAATAGTAATTATCATCATCATAATTCTTTCATCACACCTGTACAAATTATAATTATTGTTACTATCAATTATGAATACAAATTGTGTTGATGATTAGAGAGCCCCTCCTTTGCAAGAAAGAAAATAACTGGATAAAACTCCACATTGATGGGATAAAAAACATCAATATTCTCTTGAATATTGCATTCTGTTCTGAAGACTGAGACTCAACAACATTACTGCCTCCCTTTCATTATATCTTACAAACTAGAAATTAAATCTTTTCTTACTGATTTGAATTTGTGGCAGCCAACATAGTGGAATTTGTGGGAATCAATATAGTGGGAATCAATATAGTGAAATGTTGTGAAACATGCAATTGAGGTTTTACTAAATCCAAAATGGATGGATAGGGGGAAATTAGTACAAAAATTTTTAGAAAAGCTATGATATCTTCAAGTTCTATACATTCCATTTCGAAAACATATCTTGAAATTCTCACCTGAATTACTACAACAGCATCCTACCTGTGTTCCCTAGCCCCAATCTCCTCTTACTCAATCTTCCCCTACACTGTTCCAAATTATGAATCTAAAACAGAGATGCCATGTCACCCTCCATTCAAAAATGTACTGAACTGTTAATAGTATTGGATTCTATTTGTGCTGCTGAAAGTGATTGGTCATGGCTTCTTGTAGCATATATGGTCAAGTATTCTAACAATATGCCTAAGCTCAGTAGAAAGAAGTTTCTTAAATTCAGTTTTGATGTCCTCCATGGATATGGGGTGGGGGGAATAACGCAATGTAGACATCTAGTATTTCCCATGCTGAGACACATAAAGTCCAAACTCATTAATATGTCCTTTATAAAGGATATGTCTACAAATTTAGTTCCAAGACCATTGTCTTCTCTCATCACTGCAATATCTCCTTGCATTAACTGTAATGCCCTTCCTGGACTTCACTAACTAGAAAATATCTAACCATCCTTCAAATCCCAGCTAAAACAAATATCCTCTGTTGACTTTCACCAACTATCCCATACCCACTCATATTCCTGGAGATATTGCTTTAGCTTCTGTATCCCAAAGTACTTTGTTTCTACTTTTATTATTTATTCTATTATAGTAACTGCAAAATAATTATTCTGAAGTTATAACTACAATTTACTTCATTACATTTTGTTATTCCTCTATATTTTATCTCTTCTAATTCTCCTGAAACAATTGGGGCTTCCTATTCCAAAAGTTGGTATCCTCTGGCAAAAGTCAGAAGAATCAAGTCAGACCTGAAATCAGGATAACTTGAAAATTAGGACAATAGCAAAACCATGATAATACAGGCCAATCAGTAATGTTGAGGATCATGGCTAAGTTTTGACCAAGCCCATCCAAAGGAGGTATGGTTTACTCAGTATGATGAAAAAATATTAGAATGAGAGAGTCAGGAGACCTGGGTTCTAGCTCTTCCTCTGCTATTAGTTAGCTAATTAGATTTGTAAGAATGGTCACTTAATCTTTCTTGGCCACAGTGATCATGTCAATAAAATAATGGGAGTGGATTAGATTATTGCAAAGAGCTCTCTAGCACTGAAAGTTTAAGCAATGTACTTTAGTAGATTGCTGCATGGTCTCTAAATGTTACCTGTTGTCTCTTAGTTGAGTGCCTCAATCTGGATGAGTAACAATTATTCAGAATCAACATGGATGACAATCATCCCCCCAAAACTTTTTAAAAACCCAAAGAGATTCTTCACTTAGTTTAAGTAATTATTCTTATTGTTAGGACCATTTATAGATAATAAGGACACATGACAAATTCACTCTCATTCACCTCTAATATATATTTGTTTTCTTTTACACCCAGGGTAAACACACTTTTAGATAATTACAAATCTTCCCTTTTGGTTCTTCAAATCCTCACAATTACAATAATTCTTCTCTATCTTCTTATTCAGAGTTCTTTTAAATTCTAACAAATAAATTAAACCAACTGTTTTATCTGGAAGTAGAAAAACTTCACAAAATGGATTTTTACACAAATGAACTATATAACACAAATATTTTCAGTTGTCATATCAGTTTATTTTCTTGTCAGTGACACGGCAAAAAAAAAAAAAGACTGTGAAAGTCCTCAAAGGACAGCTTTCTCCCAAACCAGGCATCATACAGATCTTCTAAAGGTCAGTCAGGTATACCAAACCTAGTTCATGAATAGGGAGAATTAGGATTTTAGTGGTTTTAGTCCCTTCCCATTCATGAGAATGAAAAATGTGTGTCCCATTTAAACAAAGGGATTCAACAAATACCCAAGTAACTAGCAATAGAAAAATGAAAGTAAACCAATACAGTTGTCAATGTAAGGTTATGGCATGAAAAGAAAAATCTTAAATGAGTGTTTTCTTAGTTGTTATGTTCAGATGGCAAATGGTTTTCATGGATAATCTCACAGGTCATTGCTTCCTTTAATTAGTGACTTTTGCTAAACATAAAAAGAGTCTCAAGTAATTTTTAATACTGATTACAACTGTCTAGCCCATTAACAAATCGTCGTATTAACACTGGCCACACTGTACTGCGTATCTTTAAAGGTTACTCATTTCATTTTCTTAGATTTTAATCAGCTTTTCCTTTCCCACTAGGGTTGATCATTAAACAGTAATAGAGGTATTTTGCCTCTTTTGCTTTTGGATCTGCAGCATCTTGACTGAAAAAGAGGTCCATAAAATGCAAAAACTGTGGATCCGAAATTGGATGGTGGTGGTGACTTACAGATATAGTCAAAAAGCCAGGCTCTGTGAATTCCACCAGCAACCTGACTGAATCAATTTCATGTTGCCACAATACTTCTGGAAGAGTCTTTAAAATTCCTCTTTCCATCAGCAGCTTCTCTTATTTTCATTAGCTGGGAACAGTACATAATCATAACTGACAGGCTGGAGGGAGTTTAGGCTTATGAAACAGGGAGAGGAAAGGAAAATGTTCATTGTTCAGATTCCCTAAAATAGAGACTGCTATCTTTGTTTGGGAAACAGAATGTACTGCATTTGTAGTCTAATCCCTAGGGGTTAGGCAGGTCTACCAGTTTATAACAAACCTCAAGGGTTCTACTCTCAAAAAATGGCCTCTTTCCCCCCAGTACTTTCATTTATAAATATGTGCAGAGAACAGGACAGCCTGGCTCTTGAACACCATGCCATTACATATATATGACCTCTGTTCAAATGTCACCTTATCAGAGAGAACTTCCCTGGTCTAAGAGAAGATCTAAAACAGTACTCTCTATACTCCTGCCTTGATTTGATATTGATATATATACTATATACAAAATACGTGCACATTTTATATATACAACATTTATGAACATCAAAGGCTATGTATCTAAAGACAAACATACAGCTCACTTTCAAAATAAATGTGTACCCTAAAGAAAATAAGTATATACTAAGAAAAGATTGAAGCTGCACAATAAGTATGACCAGGGTAAACAAACTAACACAAAATTAGAGAACAAGGAGGAAGGAGATAGAGTGAGGAACAAAAGAAAAGATACATGGGGAGGACTACTATTCCAGTAGCTTTTCCCTGCTTTTCCTAAAGTAGATTTCAGTTTTCAATTCTGTCTGCACATATGCGACCATCCTGTCACCACCTCCATCGGTTCTCTTGCTGCTCTTATCTATTGCAACTCTCTTCTTTGCAGTCTCAGCTCTAGTCCTACTTGCTTCCCTGCTCTTCTGGGAATATGCCATTATCACTGCGGCAGGGTCTTCACCAAGAACAATGAGTCTTCTGCCTAGAACAAACTTCCCATTCACTCCTTGATTGCATTTAAGTCCCTGCTCAAATATCACCATACCAGAATAGGACTTCCCTGAACTAAAAAGATATAAAAGGGTACACACATCCATTCTGTCTAACTTGTGCTGCTTTTATTTTCTTCTTAGTACTTTTTGACACGTGGAACATGATTTGTATATTTGTTTAACTGTTGCCTTTTCCCCTCCACGAGAAGGAAGCACCACGAAAACAGTGATTTTGTTTGTTCAGGTCATTGAAGTATCTCAAGCAACTAGAGCACTGCCAGGCACATAGTAGGTACTCAGTAAATAACTTGTTGAATAACTGAATCTAATTCTAGCTTTCCTACTAACATAAAATTGAACTTTATTATATAGCACAGATTACATCTCATTTCACATCTTCATTTTCCTCTAACACCAACCTAATGTTGCTTAAAATAGCTTAATCACTTCCCAGTGGTTTGAGAATATAATCCACATTCCCTTTATGGACTGTTCTTTGTTTAATTTTCCAGTTTTATCTTTCACCACTCATTTTCGTATTCTAAATTCTGGTCATACTAAAAGTATTTGCAGTTCTAAAATGTAGGATTCTCCCTTCAACCTCTAAATCCTACTCTATTTCTTCTGCCTGGAGTACACTATCTATTCCATTTACCCTGACTAACTCCTAGTTGTCCTTCAGAATCCAGCAAAGCTTTCCCATTTGGGGTTAGATACCCTTAGTAATTGCTCTCACAATCACTACCCTGTGCTTTGCTTTAATATGGCATTTCCACACTATTTTTAAAAATAATAATGGTCTCCTTATTTATCTGTTCCTCCTTCCCCATTTCCTGAAGACTTCAGGAACTGCAAAGGGTCTCTTTGCACTTATTCAATACAGTACCTGGAACCCAGTAAACAAGTAATGAATACTGACTAAATGAATGTATATGATAAATTTATATCAAAAACTAAATTATTCCGGGTTTTGAGATTTGAGAGATTTCTGAATAATGACTTGAGAATACTGGTGACATATAATACTGCAAAGACTGTAAGATCACAAATTTCTACATGAGAGCCTTCATTTTCAAAAAAAACTACATAATCAAATATTTGTTATATGTAATTTCAAACATAAGGCTGAGATATTTTAAACTTGGTAAAGCATTTGGATAAGTAAATATTATGTAATTGGGAAGGGCTAAGCATGACTCATTTTTTTTTCCCCAAAAGTTACCTTGGTTAATATTTCAAGATTTGCCTATAAATGGAAATTCCTTCCCTGTAACTGACTTTGAACCCTTTAAAACCAAAACATTAAATCATATATCTTGGACAGCATAAATAGCATGAGTTTTGTTCAAGATGTCAATTTAAAGATTCCATTATGATAGCCCCCTCCACTGTCTGCTGGGTGAGCTTTTGGGTGTCCATTTTCCCACATGGTGATAGATTTGCACTTTGCTTCATCGGGTCTTCACTGGGCCAAGAACACATTTTAGATGTAATTATGGGAGCAGTCTGTGGCAGTGGAAAACCAAAGTTAACTGAACCACATGGAAATAAAACCCATGTCATTGGTGTCATTACCAGTACACTCTAACCAACAGAGTTAACCTCAATGTAAATAACAGGCAAAAATAGCACAACACTCCATCTTTTGGAGAAATCAGTCCCTTTGGAAAGAATGCAATAAGAAGGAAACACCTGAACTCATATTTTTTGGACCAAAAGAGGACAAAGTTATTGATTTTTTAAGATTATATATGTACATGGGTAAAAACATTTCAAACAGTTGAAAAAAAAGTTTACAATGAAAAGTAAACTTCACCAATCTACATAAAGAGAAGAGCACTGAAGAAGGAATAAGTGAAGGTAAAATAAAAACTTTCATTTTTCTTATTCTCAAATGTTCTAACAAATAACAGTTTGTTTAAAATAATAATAGCAACAATGTATTTGATTATATATGGCTTATGCATATATCTTTATATATAAATAAATATATATATGCTTATATATTCTCATATGTAAGTGAAATGAATGACAGTAATGATATATCAATATGATACAGGAGGGAGGAATTAAAATTATTGTTATTATAAAGTATTCACTACTCCTGAAGTGGTACAGTGTCATTTGAAAGTAGACTTGTATTAGTTATAAATGTATATTGCAAACTCTAGGGCAACCACTAAAAAAAGTAAAAAAAGTAAAAATTAAAAAATAAAAAGTAAAATATATGCTAAGAAAGAGAAGATAGAATCATATAAGATCCTCAAATAAAACCACAAAAGGCACGAAAATGGTGGAAGGGAAAACAGAAACAAAGAATAACAAATAGAAAGCAGTAATAAATATGCTTGATGTTAATCCAACTACATAAATAATCTCTTTGAATGTCAATGTTCTAAATGCATGCAGAAACTGTCAGAGTGAATTAAAAAACACCATGACCCAACTATATGTTGTCAACAAGAAATCCACTTTAAATATAGACACATATGGATTATAAGTAACTGGATGGAGGAAAGTAAACCATGCTAACACAAATTAAAAGAAAGCAGGAATAGCTATATTAATTTCAGACAGATCAGACTTTGAGCAAAGGAAGTTATTAGGGATAAAAGGGCATGACATAATAATGAAGGGGTCAATTCCCCAGGAAGATATAACAACTCCTAATGTGTATGAATCTATCAACAGAGCATCAAACTTGTGAGGCAAAAACTGATAGAATCACAAGGCGAAATAGATGTATCCACTATCATAATTGGATACTTCAACAATCTCTATCAAAAATGAACAGAATCAGTAGGCAGAAATCAGTAAGGATGTAGTTGAACTCAACAACACCCATCAATCAACTGAATATAATCAACACCTAGAGACTTCATCCAGCAACAGCAGAAGATATAACTCTTCTCAAGATCACATGGAACATTCACCAAGATAGACTACATTCTGAGCCATAAAACACACCCTGACAAATTGAAAAGGACATACAATGTCTGTTCTCAGACCACAATGGAATTAAATTAGAAATCAATAATATAAATAACTAAAAATTCCCAAATATATGGAGATTAATCAACACACTTCTAAATAACTCGTGGGTTGAAGAAGAAATATGAAGAGAAAGTAAGAATTATTTTGAACTAAATGGAAATGAAAACACAACTTACCAAAATTTGTCAGATGCCATGAAATTATTGCTAAAAAGGAAATCTGTAACACTGAATGCATATATTAGAAACAAAGAACAATCAAAAATCAATAATCTAAGTTTCTACCTTAGGAAATTAGAAAGAGAGGAAATTAAATCCAAAGTAAACAGAAGAAACAATAAAAATTAAAACAGAAATCAATGAAACCGAAAACAAGAAAACAACAGATTTTCTACCAACAAAACTAAAAGCTGGTTCTTAGTAAAGACCAATAAAAGCAGTAAGCCCCTAGCCAGGTTAACTATCACAAAAAGAGAGATGACACAAATGACTAGAATATCAGAAATGAAGAAGGGCACATCACTACAGTACCCATGGAAATCAAAAGGATAATAAAGGAATACTATGCACAACTCTATGCTCTCAAATTTGATAACCTAGATGAAACAGTGCAATCTGCCTAAACTCACACAAAAAAGAAACAGACAATCTAAATAGGCCTAAATCTATTAAAGAAAGTGAATCAATAATTAATAACCTTCCAAAACAGAAAGCACCAGGCTCAGATGAGTCCATTGGTGAATTCTACCAAACATTTATGGAAGAAATTATACCAATTCTCTACAATCTCTTCCAGAGGATAGAAGCAGATGGAGTACTTCCCAACTCATTTTATGAAACCAGAATTACCCTAGTAGCAAAACAAGGCCAAGACATTACAGGAAAACTAAAGATCAATATTTCTCAAAAAAAGATGCAAAAGTTCTCAACAAAATAATAACAAATTGAATCTGACAATGCATAAAAATAATTATACATCACAACCAAGTGGGATTCATCCTGGATATGCAAGGATGGTCCAACATTAGAAAATCAATTAATGTAAGCCATATCAATATGTTAAAAAAGAAAAATCACATGATCATATTAATATATGTACAAAAAGGGCTTGACAAAATCCAGCACATATTCATGATAAAAATCTCTGAGTAAGTTAGGAACAAAGGGGAACTATCTCAACTTGATAAAAAAATTCTACAAAAAACCTACAGCAAATTTCATACTTAATGGTGAGAAACTTTACGTTTTTCCCACTAAGATCAGGTACAGGGAAGGCAAGGATGTTCCCTCTTACCATTTCTTTTCCACACACTACTAGACACCCTTGCTAATGCCATGAGGCAAGAAACTAAAATGAAAGGTATATAGATCAGAAAGGAAGTAATAAAACTGCCTTTGTGCACAGAGGAAATAATCAGCTATGTAGAAAATCTGAAATAATTGACCAAAAATATACTGCAACTAATAAGCAAATATAGCAAGGTTGTAGGATATGAGGTTAATATACAAAAGTAATTGTTTTCCTATATACTTGCACAGAACAAGTGGTATTTGAAATTAAAAACACAATCCCATTACATTAGCGCCCCCAAAATGAAATGCTTAGGTATAAATCTAACAAAATATTTGCAAGGTCTATTTGAGGAAAACTACAAAACTCTGATGAACAAAATCAAAGAATGAAATAAATGGAGTTATATACCATGTTCATGGATATGAAGACTCAATATTGTCAAGATGTCAGTTCTTCTCAATTTGACCTACCGATTCAATGCAATCTCAATCAAAATCCCAGAAAGTTATGGATATTGATACATTGACCCAAAAGTTTACATGGAGAGGCAAAAGGCCCAGAATAGTCTATACAATATTGATGGGGAAGAAAAAAGTTGGAGGAGACTGATACTACCTAACTTCAAGACTTACTGTAAAGCTACAGCAATCAAAACAGTGTGGCACTGGTACAAGAATAGATCAATGGACCAGAATAGAGAGCCCAGAAACAGACCCACATAAACATAGTAAACTGATTTTTGACAGAGGAGCAAAGGCAATACAATGGAGCAAAGACAGTCTTTTCAACAAATGGTGCTGGAACAACTGGACACCCACATGCAAAAAAAAGAATCTAGACCCAGACCTTACATTATTCACAAAAATTAACTCAAAATGCATCATGGACCGAAGTGTAAAATACAAAACTATGGAAGTTCTAGAAAATAACATAGGAGAAAACCTAGATGACCTCGGGTATGGTGATGTCTTTTTAGAAACATCACCAAAGACAACCCAAGAAAGAAAAAAATGATGAGCTGGACTTCATTAAAATTAAAAACTTCTCTATGATACACAATATCAAGAGAATTAGAAGACAAGCCAAAGACTGGGAGAGAATGTTTGCAAAAGACATATCTGACAAAGGATGGTTATCCAAAATATACTAAGAACACTTAAAACTCAACAATAAGAAAACAAACAACATGATTATAAAATGGGCCAAAGACCTTAACAGATACCTCACCGAAGTAGATATACAGATAGCAAATAAGGATATGAACAGATGCTCCACATAATAGGTCGTCAGAGAAATACAAATTAAAACAACAATAATATACAAGTATATACCTATTGGAATGGCCCAAATCTGGAACACTGAAATCAACATATGCTAGCAAGGATGTGGAGCAAAAGGAATGTTCATACATTGCTGGTGGGAATGTAAAATGGTACAGCCACTTTGGATGACAGTTTGATGATCTCTGACAAAACTAAACACACTCTTACTACAAGATCCAGGAACTGCAGTCCTTGGTATTTACCTAAAAGAGCTGAAACTTCTGTTCACACAAAACCTGCACAGGCATGTTTATAGCAGCTTTATTCATTATTACCAAAACGTGGAAGCAATAAAGATGGCCTTCAGTAGACTGGATAAATAAACTATGAGACATGCAGACAATTGAGTATTATTCAGCACTAAAAAGAAATGAGCTACGAAGCCATTAAAAGACATTGAGGAACCTTAAATGTATAATAAAAAGTTAAAGAAGCTAATATGAAAAGACTGCATACTGTATGATCCCAATTATATGACATTCTGGAAAAGGCAAAACCATGGACACAGTACAAAGATCAGTAGTGCCAGGAGGTTGGGGCTGGGGAGAGATGAAAAGACAGAGCACAAAGGGTTTTTTAGAGCAGTGAAAATACTGGGTATGGTATTATAATGATGGATACATGTTGTTATATATTTTTGAAAACTCATAGAGTGTACAATACCAAGAGTGAATCCTAATGTAAACTATGGAATTTGGGGGATTATGATTTGTCAATGTAGGTTCAGCGAACGTAACAAATGCACCACTCTGGTGGCGGAGACTGATAGTGGGGCAGGCTATTCATGTGGGGGGGTGGGGGGTATATGGGAAATCTCTTGCTATCAATTTTGCTAAGAACTTAAAACTGCTTTAAAAAATAAAGTCTTAAAAATTTGTTTTCAAAGTAAGCTTCATTCCCCAGCACTCAAATATTGACTCCCCATCCTTTAGTTACCTTCAAGAGTCAATATCTATTACTACTTTCTAAATTTTATTTCTAGCTCAGTGTATCTGTATGTGTGTATGTGATATGTGTGTGCATATGCACAGTCCTCTTTAACAAATGGTAGCAAGTTATGTACCTGCTGTTTGTTTCATGTGTAAATCTTTGATCCATCTGGATTAATTTTGCTGAAAGGAATATAGATCACACTTTATCATTTTTTCAAGATAAATGTCTAGTTGGCTCAAAACCATTTACAGAATTACCAATCTTTTCTCTATGTATTTGAAATGAAACCTTATTGGGAACTAACCTCTGTATGTATATGAACATATCTCTGGAAATACTACTGCTCTTATAACCTGTTTGCATAGTTATTTGTTATTACCATTGATTTAACATTGCTTTATGGTTTTGTTAACTCAGAAGAGGTATAAGAATCTAACAACGTATCATGCAGTAGGTGACACAGACTGCTAAATGTGTCATTATGTTATGAATATTAGAAACTATAATTCATGGGGTACTCTCATCAATCCTGAATCCTATGTATTTTTACATAAATTAGGGATAAAACCTTTACTTTAACATTCAAGTAAAACAGTATGAGCAAACTCGTATTTTCATGCATTCCTAGTGGGAGTGGAGTGTAAATCAGTATAACCTTATGGAAGGAAATTATGCAAGCTTTACCAAAATGATCAATCTACATAACTTTTGCTTTACCAACTCTACTTCTGGAAATTTATTCCACAGCTATACTTGTGCAAATGACAAATGTATATTGCTATTCACTGCAGTGTTACAGCAAAAGCTGAGAATATCTTAAATTCATATCAGTAGGGAAACTTGTTGAATAAATTACAGCATTTTCACACAATTTCTACAGAGTTGCTAAAAAATGGGGAAGTACCTTATACATTAATATGGAAATATCTCCCAAAAAATGTTAAGAAAATAGCATAATGTTGAATAGTGTGTAGTGTGCCACCATCTGGGTAAAAATCAATAGAAAAAGAATATGTATTTTTATTTGCTTGTATATGCTAGGTTATTCCTGGCAGGATACATAAGAAAATAGGAGTAGGACTGGGAATAAGATTTTTCAATAAATCCTTTAATGTATCATTTTAGTTTTAAACCTTGGAACCAATGGTAAACATAAAGTATTTATTGAGAATCTACAATGTTCCATGAACTATATGATATGGAGTTTTCACTTTTGTTATTAAATTATTCAATCCACCTTGGTTAAACATTAAAAGACTGAAGAGAAAATATTAAGAACCTAACATTGCCATGAATTATTGAGAGGAAAAAAAGTGAGCTGGATCTTACCATCAAGTAGCCAAAAATCATGAAAAATTTTTATCTAAAGTAAACTTTAGTTTGGAATGAGAAGGAATGTATCTTATAAATTATGACTAAGTAAATCAGCAGTGAATTCTAATGAAGATACCTCAATGAGAGATATAGATAATTCAGTTTCACACAAATGTCATAGCATCTTACATTATGGCTCTTTTAAAGTAAAAACACCTTGATAAAATTACTGCTTAATTTCAAGTATTCCTCAAAGTTAAATGATATAACAATATTAAATATTTTATATAAGAGAAATCAGTAAATATTGTTCTTAATAACTTAGATAGAAAGGTACCTATTAGCATAATAATGGCTATGATCTTGCTGTTTTATGCTGTACAAGCCACAAAAATGTAGTCTGCCTTTTAATATTCTGGTAAGCATTTTTGCATTACATAGCATTACATGTAATGCATTACATAGCATTACAATGGTAAGCATTTTTGTCCAGAACTGTTTTGATAGATTTCAGAGTTCTTTTGTCTCTGATGAAATTGTGTTAAAATCACCTCTCATATCTCAAAATGAGTGAAAGGGTAAAAGAAGAAAATAGAGAGTTATGCATACATATATAATGAAAGAATAAAAAGGAAGAATTTTCAATTCTAAGGTTAGGAATATTATGGACAAACAGAATGATCATATTAATTTGATCAATGTACTTCTCTTGTTATGTATAGCATCCTTGGTGACTAATTACCACATTAAATCTTACTAGATGAGAATATTATGATTTGTATTCACTTTAAAAAGTGCCATATACTTTAATTTGAAAATTAACCAGAATTGCAATTTAAAAAATATCAAAGGACACAATACGAATCAGAAAGATCCCAAAGATCATCCTACGTAAGGGTCTAGCTGGGCTCAGGTGCTTTACTCCTTTCCCTGATCTTTCAATCAACCACCACCTGATCACCACAGGACCTGGGTGCTCTTCCTCTGTCTTCCTTCTGCTCCTCTAGTGTTTTCTCTTCAAGTCCTGCCCAAGGATCTTGGTGCTCTTTTCACACATGAGACCACTGAGCCTCGTCTCTGAGTTCTCATTTACAAAGCCAAGATATGGAAGCAATGCAAGTGCCCATCGACAGATAAGTGGATAAGAAAGATATGGGGTGTGTGTGTGTGTGTGTGTGTGTGTGTGTGTGTGTGTGTGTATATATGTATGTATATATGTATATATATGAATAAACACACACAATGGAATATTAGTCATAAAAAGAATGAAATTCTGTCATTTGCAGCAATGTGGATGGACCTAGAGAATATTATGCTTACTGAAATAAGTCAGGGAAAAACATACTAAATAATATCACTTATAAGTAAATTTAAAGAATAAAACTAACAAATATATATAGCAAAACAGAAACACACTCACAGATATAGAACATAAACTAGTGGTTACCAATGGGGAGAGGGAAAGGGGAAGGGGCAAGATAAGGGTATGGGATTAAGAGACACAAACAGCTATGTATAAAATGTAAGCAAGAAAGATATATTGTACAGCAGAGGGAATTATAGCCATTATTTTGTAATAACTTTTAAAGGAGTAAAACCTATAAAATTAGTAAATCACTATGCTGGACACCTGAAACTAATATAATATTGTAAATCAACCATACCTAAATAAAATAAATCAGTAAAACAAACCAAAAATAAATAAAAATATAATATAAAAGGATAATCATATTCTTTGAGAGTCCATGATACTGTATCTTGGAAACTGAAAGCAAACTGGTATCAAACTAGTAATGAAAACCAATCTGAAGAGGAAAAATGGACCTAGTAAAATTTAGATACCTTAATAATATTAGTGAAAATTAAAATAACAATACATCCAGATTTACTGTTGACAATATGGAATTCAACTGAATCCAGGAAAGCTCCAATAGATCTGATTACATTTTGATCCTTAAAGATCAGAGAAGCCAGAAACATTGTTCTGAAAAGCTTAAAAATAAAAGTACCTGCTAGGTAACGATGGTTGTGATCTCACAGTTATATGTAGCACATACTATATACAGTAACTTCAGTCTGCCTCAAAACTATTCCGAAATAACAGAATGCATTTTTTAAAAGTATTTTCCAAAATCATTATCCAAACAACCCTTTACCAGAAATGTTTCTCTCCTCGTCTCTCCCCAACCCCTCCATCTCCATATATATATATATATTTCTAAATATAAATTTTAACTGGCTTCAATTTATTTTGATGAAAAGTCATTTTGAATTAAGATAGGAAGCTACCCAGGAAGAGCACTAGAGTGGAACACTGGGCAGAAAACTGTAGTAAAAAGGCCTTTCAGGAAATAGAGTTCTTTATGATGGGAAAGTTCAGATATGTGCAAATCCAAATACACCTCTTCATCATCATAATAAGGAAAGTACAAAGGAAACCACTTAATTGTTTACATAAAAAGCTATTCTCATTTAATAAAGGAAAGGTGATTAGAGAAAATATTTTATATATAATTTTCTATAATAAAATCATCTCCTATATTTGACAAGACAAGGTTTTTAAATAATAGGCGGGGAATAGTCACAGAAAAGGGAATGATAGATATAGAATTAATAAGCAAGATACATAAAATATAAATAAAATGGGAAGGAAAAAATTGAGGTGGTTAAAAAAAGAAAGGATGAAAAAAAGAGGGCAATGACTTCCAAATGACAAAATGACTTAGGAATAATAGTTTATTTTGTTTACAAAATTATATTATCATTACATAATCTCCATACTGCTGCAGCCAATGGACATTTTTCTATCCCTATCTTATTTGAGATCTTTGAAGCATTTAACACCTCTGACGACATTCCTGTGCTGGAGACTCACCCTTTCCTTGGCTCACATGACAATGCTCTCCAGAGATGTCTCCTATCCTTTTGTCACTCTTTCTTTTGAGTATCTTTTGAGCAGTCACCTTCCCACGGCTAAACCTTAAATATTACTAATTAATGAGGTCTGTTCTTAAACTCGTCAGGTTAACATCCAGGGTCTCTGAAGATCTGATTCCAGAAAACAACTAGCCTAACTTCAGACCCCATGACCCACCTCTAACCATACAGAACCCTGTCCCATCCAGGCAGGCTGTTTCATGAGATCTTGTTTCATAACGTTGCTCCTTTCTTCTGAATGACTTTCTTTGCTTGGATAACTTCTACTTAACCTTTAAAACTCAGGTATAGTGTCATCTCCTCTAAGAATTTTCTCAAAAAAACCTAGAATAGGATAACATTCTTTTGGTGCTTCCACAGAAATCTTCTCATGTAATAATAGCATTCATCACTGCTTAAAAATCACTAATTCACACATCTCCTTTCCTACTAGACTATAAATTCCTTGAGGTCACAACTTTCATTTTTTCATTTTTTTACTAAGTATAAAATGTAGATAGCAAAGGTTATCAAATACACAGTTCAATGAATTATCACCAGGTGTATAACTACTCCCAGAAAGATCATATTAAAATATGATCTTTCAATTTGCATCCTCAGTGATTAGTATATAATAAACACTTAATAAATATATGATAAATAGTAACAAATGACATTAATCAGGTGTGGAGTATATTAATCATTCCAAGAAATCAGCCCAGTGCTATGATTCAAAAATTAGATTTTTACATACAAAGATTAAATATAATTTACAATGGGGAAACACTACAGTCATGTAAACTAGCAACAGTATAAAACTAAAGTTCACAATTCAACAAATACGATGTTAAGTAACAACTTTGCCATGAAACCGAAAATACAGGGAGCTTGGCATCAATACCCAGGGAAAGATCAAGGTCCATCAAATATTACTTTTGTCAGCACATGATCTGAGCTAGCCAGTTCCAGGAGGGAATAGCTATATGAGATCTCTAAAAAGTAAAAACAAAAGATGGGCATTCTACCAACAGCTAAGCAACTTAGCTTCTTAGCACTGGACATGTCAAAAGGACTGATGAAACAGGACAGCTATCCATCTGCATCATGATGAGTGGACGTGGAAGACTAAGCAGGGTAGGCAGGAGAAATGTCAGAGGGACGTGGAGAGCACAACTCCATGAGTCAAATGTTTGGAAGGGACAGCAGCAGACAGGCCCACACTGGTGTACAGGACTGAGAGATAAATTGTCTCAATTTATGTCACAACAGTCTATAACCTGGGAGGCTAAACAGCAGAAGCTTAAATACGGAAAGGCTATATAAGCAATAGCAACAGATTCTAAACGATGGGACTAACTACAGATGTACTTCACCTAGAAAGGGCTAAAGGTTTCCGGTGGCCTGTTCAATTTCACTCTTGCCGATATGAACAGTGTCCCTGCCAGACTCAAATAATTATTTAACAAAACTTAAAAATTTGCATTCGGTTTCAGTATTGCATTTTTACTTCCCTGATAGTTCATTCAGTGAGAGCTATAATACAAAGGAAAGATGCTTAATAGGAATCATAGTGACAATGACCATAATAATAGCTAAAATTTACGAGTGCTTACTGTGGTCCATATACTGTACTAAAGGTGTTCATGCATTTTCTCATTTAATCCCTACCCAATTATGTAGAGACTATCACTTTCCCCATTTTACAGAGAAGGAGACAGGTTGAGAGAGAAACTAACCTTCACGACTGGGAATTAGCAAAACTGGATATCTAATTCAGAATGGACTGAGAACCTGCACTTTTCTCTGTTATGTTAAATCACCCAAATTCAAATGATTTCTTTCTGTGATAAAAGTATTTAAAAAATCAAGTGGTCACATTTCTAATCATGATGATGGAGGCTAATGGGATTCTTAGGAAGCAAATAGCAGAAGGGTCTTGTAAGATGTCCAAGTTTACTTTAGTTCTCCCAATCATTTATAAATGGTTCAAATTCACATCACTATACATCACAAAGAACTATATGGAGTCTCACTGAGGAAAGAGTGGAAAAATTAGATTGAATCATCAAGAACTAACAATCTGTAGTTTTAAAACCTAAATTATTATAACTACTGGTATTGAATTAGAATGTCAGAGCTACAAGGACATTTAGAGATGATGAAGTTTAAAAACAAAAAAGAGAAAACTGAAACCCAGGGAGAAGAGGTGACATAAGTAATGGCCCCACAGTCTAGTCTGTATAGAACAAAGACTACATATTTCTTAGAACACAGTCCAATGATTCTGTTACTCACAGGGCCCCAGTAAAAATTACTCAGCCCCCGATACAAAAAACTTCCAATAGTTGGGCTGGCAATTTTGCAATCAATAAATCATAGTATAACCACAGAGGAAAAGATCTCGAACTAAGCAAGTCGGCCTAGTTACCATACAAAAGACACTTGGGCAGCAAATAGACCTGGGTTCAAATTCAACTCTGATTCACTAGGGCAAAATATTTAATCTATGTAAAAATTATCTCTTAAGAAACATAAAAGGGTGGGGTGACTAGTAATAACTACTCATAGGATTACTGTAAGCGTTAAAGAGGAAATAGGAGAAAGCAGCTAGTATGACACACAAAACATGTTTGTTCAAATGCTGTTTTCCTTTCCTAAAATGAAATTGTGGTGTATTGGTTAAAGCATCAGCTGTGTAGTTGAGCGGCATGGGTTCAAATTCCACTTCACATAATAGCCACGTGATTTGGGCAAGATACCTAACCTCTCTGTTTTGGTTTTCTAACACACAAAATGAGAACGGACTGTTTCTAAGGATTTAATTAGATGCATAGTAAAGCACTCAGCTCATATCCTAAGACATAATAAGTGTCCTTCATTCCATTCTGTAGTATGCAAGAAATATAAGTTCAATACACCCATTTACTTTTACTCTCTAAAAGGCACTCTGTGAATACCTTTGCTTCAATTTTTATTCCCATATCATTTTTTCGGTAAAATTTAAATGTGGTCATCATGTAAATACAGTAGATGCTACAAAGAATCTAGTACAAAATAGAGAAAACTGAAGGCCAAATATCCATTCTCAATGTCCAAATTTAAAATAAATCACAATGTGTATTTACCATTCAAAATAATATCAATATACAACATGAACAATTTAGCTAAGGCCTTTGGCAATAAGATGGCTCTAGCTAAGCTAGAAGTCTTCTTACTGCACACATCTTGAAATTCTGAATAAGACAAATACACAAGAAAACAAAAGGAAGTCCCCAGATGCACAAAGAGTTAAATGAAAACCTGGGAGGTAAGAATAAGTTGTTGCTGTAGCAGACCCTGAAGTGGGGATAGGATTTCAGGGGAGGCCCTAACAGCTAGAGTTCTGAATTTTAACACCTATTAAGTGACAGGAAGGTAAGTCTTGGACCAATCCTGAATGAGACAGGAAGTTGGAACTCAGATTCCTGCAGGAAGCTGAAATCCTCTTTAAGGCCATACTTGCCAAATTTTAGCATCCAGAAGACTCACCTGGAGAGCTTATTAAAACCTCCATCCATTTCCAGAAATTCTGACTCAGCAGGTCCGGGAATTTGCATCTCTATCCAAGCTCCTAGGTAATGCTGATGCTTCTGCTCCACAGAACACATTTTGAATAAGCACTGCTCTAAGAGCTGCATCATCAGTGAAAAAGATCCAAAAAATGATCTTTCCTGACCCAGAAAAATAATAAGAAAGCTTATCTCCGACCAGTGCTCCTATGCTGTATACTGGTTTGGAGTAAAAATATACACTGCCTACATGGTATATGAGTGCTACACCTAAGAAATTAACATTAAAAAATTGGTGCTGGGTTGGGGATTCTTCTGAGGCATATGAAAGAAGTAGACATAAGACTGCTCTGTAGAGAAACTTTCACAAGCCAGATTACGTAAAATTCCTATCTAAATAACTCACAACCAATAATTACAAAACACACAAGGAAATGTTTACCATGAACAAAAGTGTACACAAATAAAAAAACAGGAAGATTGGCACCCCCAAAACTTAAGATAATAGAACAGTTGAAAACCTATAAAATAAGTTTTCAATTATTTAAAGACACATGAAGGAATAGAAAACATAAAAAAGTAACTTCTAGAAATGAAAAATAATAGCCATCATGCAATTAAAATTTCCATAGATAGGTTTTAGACATTGGTGAAGAAAGAACTGGTAAATCAGAAGAACTACATAAAGAAATTACACAGAATACAGCACAGGGGATAAAAAGATAAAAGATACCAGAGAGCAGTAAAAGTATACTAAGAGTAGGATGAGAAATTCTGACATGTGGCTAATGGGAGTTTTATGAGTTGCACAAAAATAGAGAGAAGTAATTTTAGAATAGTTAAGAATCTTCTAGAACTAGAATTCCAGGATTAAAGAATCATAGAGAGAACAAAGCAAAATAAATAAAAATAAGCTTATACTAAATACATAAAATGGTAACACTGCAGAATACATTGGCAAAAAGTATCTTAGAGGGATGAAAAAGATAAGACAACTCTTTGCAAAGAAATTACAATTTGGCTGACAGAAGATAGATAACAATGGCAAAACAGAAATTGAAAGACAGTAAGATATCTTTTAAGTGTTGAGAGAACATAACTGTCAGCCTAGAATTCTCTACTCAGGTATACAATCATTTAATAATTAAGGAAAAATAGGGGGAGACCTTCAAGATGGCGGAGGAGTGAGACGTGGAGATCGCCTTCCTCCCCACAAATACATCAGAAATACATCTACATGTGCAACAATTCCTACAGAACACCTACTGAACGCTAGCAGAAGACCTCAGACTTCCCAAAAGGCAAGAAACTCCCCACGTACCTGGGTAGGGCAAACGAAAAAAGAAAAAACAGAGAAAAAAGAATAGGGACGGGACCTGCACCACTGGGAGGGACCTGTGAAGGAGGAAAAGTTTCCACACACTAGGAAGCCCCTTCACTGGCAGAGACGGGGGGTGGCAGAGGGGAAGCTTTGGAGCCATGGAGAAGAGTGCAGCAACAGGGGTGCACAGGGCAAAGTGGAGAGATTCCCACACAGAGGATCATTGCCAGCCAGCACTCACCAGCCCGAGAGGCTTGTCTGCTCACCTGCTGGGGCGGGTGGGGGCTGGGAACTGAGGCCCGGGCTTCGGAGGTCAGACTCCAGGGAGAGGACTGGGGACAGCCTGAAGGGGGCTAGTGCGCTACAGCTGGCAGGGAGGGAGTCCAGGAAAAAGTTTGGACCTGCCTGAGTGGCAATAAACCATTGTTTTGGGGTGCGCGAGGAGAGGGGACTCAGAGCACTGCCTAAATGAGCTCCAGAGACAGGCGCGAGCCGCTGCTATCAGGATGAACACCAGAGACGGACATGAAACGCTAAGGCTGCTACTGCAGCCACCAAGAAGCTTGTGTGTAAGCACAGGTCACTATCCACACCTCCCCTCCCGGGAGCCTGTGCAGCCCGCAACTGCAGCCCACTGCGGCCAGGGTGCCGTGATCCAGGGACAACTTCCCTGGGAGAACACACGATGGGCCTGAGGCTGTTGCAACGTCACACCGGCCTCTGCTGCCACAGGCTCGCCCTGCATTCCGTACCCTTCCCTCCCCCAGGCCTGAGCCAGAGCCCCCTTATCAGCTGCTCCTTTAACCCCGTCCCGTCTGAGCGAAGAACAGATGCCCTCAGGTGACCTACATGCAGAAGCAGGGCCAAATCCAAAGCTGAACCCCAGGAGCTGTGCGAACAAAGAAGAGAAAGGGAAATCTCTCTCAGCAGCATCAGGAGCAGTGGATTAAATCTCCGAAATCAATTTGATGTACACTGCATCTGTGGAATACCTGAATAGAAAATGAATCATCCCAAAATTGAGGCGGTGGACTTTGGGAGCAATGATACATACATTTTTTTCCTTTTTCTCTTTTTGTGAGTGTGTATGTGTATGCTTCTTTCTGTGATTTTGTCTGTATAGCTTTGCTTTTACCATTTCTCCTAGGGTTCTGTCTGTTTTTTTTTTTTTAGTATAGTTTTTAGCATGTGTTATCATAGGTAGATTTGTTTTTTGGTTTGGTTGCTCTCTCCTTTCTTTCTTTTTTTAATTTTTATCTAATTTTAAAAAAATTTTTACTTTAATAACTTTATTTTCCTTCCTTCTCCCTCCCTTCCTTCCTTCCTTTTCTTCTGAGCCATGTGGTTGACAGGGTCTTGGTACTCCGGCCGGGTGTCAGGCCTGTGTCTCTGAGGTGGGAGAGCCGAGTTCAGCACATTGGTCCACCAAAGACCTCCTGGCTCCATGTAATATCAAACAGTGAAAGCTCTCCCAAAGATCTCCATCTCAACACTAAGACCCAGCTCCACTTAATGACCAGCAAGCTCCAGTGCTAGACACGACATGCCAAACAACTAGCAAGACAGGAACACGACCCCACCCATTAGCAGAAAGGCTGCCTAAGATCATAATAAGGTCACAGACACCACAAAACACACCACTGGACGTGGTCCTGGGCACCAGAAAGACAAGATCCAACCTCATGCTCCAGAACACAGCAAATAGTCCCCTCCACCAGGAAGCCTACACAACCCACTGAACCAATTTTAGACACTGGGGACAGACACCAAAAAGAATGGGAACTACAAACCTGCAGCCTGCGAAAAGGAGACCCCAAACACAGCAAGTTAAACAAAATGAGAAGACAGAGAAACACACAAGAGATGAAGAAGCAAGATAAAAACCCACCAGACCTAACAAATGAAAACGAAATACATAGTCTACGTGAAAAAGCATTCAGAGAAATGATAGTAAAGATGATCTAAAATCTTGGAAATAGAATGGAGGAAATACAAGACACGTTTAACAAACACCTAGAAGAACTAAAGAGAAAAAAAAAACAATGATGAACAACACAATAAATGAAATTTAAAATTCTCTAGAAGGAATCAAGAGCAGAGAAACTGAAGTAGAAGAATGGATAAGTGACCTGGAAGATAAAATAGTGGAAATAACAACAGAGCAGAATAAAGATAAAAGAATGAAAAGAATTGAGGACAGTCTCAGAGACCTCTGGGACAACATTACATGCAACAGAATTTGAACTATAGGGGTCCCAGAAGAAGAAGAGAAAAAGAAAGGGACTGAGAAAATATTTGAAGAGATTATAGTTGAAAACTTCCCTAATATGGGAAACGAAATAGTTAATCAAGTCCATGAACCGCAGAGAGTCCCCTACAGGATAAATCCAAGGAGAAAGATGCCAAGACACATATTAATCAAACTAGCAAAAATTAAATACAAAGAAAAAAATACTAAGAGAAGCAAGGGAAAAACAACAAATAACTTACAAGGGAATCCGCATAAGACTAACAGCTGATCTTTCAGCAGAAACTCTGCAAGCCAGAAGGGAGTGCCAGGACATATTTAAAGTGACGAAAAGAAAGAAAGATTACTCAACCCAGCAAGGATCTCATTCAGATGTGACAGAGAAATTAAAACCTTTACAGACAAGTAAAAGCTAAGAGAATTCAGCACCACCAAACCAGCTCTACAACAAACACTAAAGGAACATCTCTAGGCAGGAAAAACAAGAGAAAAGAAAGACCTACAATAACAAACACAAAACAATTGAGAATACGGTAACAGGAATATACATATCGATAATTACCTTAAATGTAAATGGATTAAATGCTCCAACCAAAAGACACAGACTGGCTGAGTAAATATAAAAACAAGACCCATATATATGCTGTCTACAAAGACCCACTTCAGACATAGGGACAGATACAGACTGAAAGTCAGGGGACAGAAAAAGATATTCCATGCAAATGGAAATCAAAAGAAAGCTGGAGTAGCAGTGCTCATATCAGACAAAATAGACTTTAAAATAAACACTACTACAAGAGACAAAGAAAGACACTACATAAGGATGAAGGGATCAATCCAAGAAGAAATAACAGTTGTAAATATTTACGCAGCCAACATAAGAGGACGTCAATACATAAGGCAAATGCTAACAGCCATAAAAGGGGAAATTGACAGTAACACAGTCATAGTAGGGGACTTCAAAGCCCCACTTTCACCAATGGGCAGATCATCCAAAATGAAAATAAAAACGGAAACACAAGCTTTAAATGACACATTAAAGAAGATGGACTTAACTGATACTTATAGCACATTCCATCTAAAAACAACAAATACACTTTCTTCTCAAGTGCTCACAGAACATTCTCCAGGATAGATCATATCCTGGGTCACAAATCAAGCCTTGGTAAATTTAAGAAAATTGAAATCATGTCAAGTATCTTTTCTGACCACAAGGCTATGAGACTAGATATCAATTACAGGAAAAAATCTGTAAGAAATACAAATACATGGAGGCTAAACAATACACTACTTAATGACCAAAAGATCACTGAAGCAATCAAAGAGGAAATCAAAAAATACCTAGAAACAATGAAAACATGATGACCCAAAACCTATGGGATGCAGCAAAAGCAGTTTTAAGAGGGAAGTTTATAGCAATACAATCCTACCTCCGGAAACAAGAAACATTTCAAATAAACAACCTAACCTTACACCTAAAGCAATTAGACAAAGAACAAAAACCCCCCAAAGTTAGCAGAAGGAAAGAAATCATAAAGATCAGATATGAAATCAATGAAAAAGAAATGATAGTAAAGATCAATAAAACTAAAAGCTGGTTCTTTGAGAAGGTAAACAAAATTGATGAACCATTAGGCAGACGCATCAAGAAAAAAAAGGGAGAACACTCAGATCAATAGAATTCGAAATGAAAAAGAAGTAACAACTGACACTGCAGAAATAAAAAGGCTCATGAGAGATTACTACAAAGCAACTCTACGCCAATAAAATCGAGAACCTCGAAGAAATGGACAAATTCTTAGAAAACCACAACTTTCCAAGACTGAACCAGGAAAAAATAGAAAACAAGCACTGAAATTGAGACTGCGATTAAAAATCTTCCAACAGGGCTTCCCTGGTGGTGCAGTGGTTGAGAATCCGCTGGCCAATGCAGGGGACGCACGTTCGTGCCCCGGTCCGGGAAGATCCCATGTGCCGCGGAGCAGCTGGGCCCGTGAGCCATGGCTGCTGGTCCTGTGCGTCTGGAGACTGTGCTCCACAACAGGAGAGGCCACAATAGTGAGAGGCCCAGGTACCGTAAAAAAAAAAAAAATCTTCCAACAAACAAAAGCCCAGAACCAGATGGCTTCACACGTCAATTTTATCAAACATTTAGAGAAGAACTAACACCTATGCTTCTCAAACTCTTCCAAAATATAACAGAGGGAGGAACACTCCTAAACTCACTCTACAATCACTCACTCACTCCACCATCACCCTGATACCAAAACCAGACAAAGATGTCACAAAGAAAGAAAACTACAGGCCAATATCACTGATGAATATCGATGAAAAAATCCTCAACAAAATACCAGCAAACAGAATCCAACAACACATTAAAAGGATCATACACCATGATCAAGTGGGATTTATCCCAGGGATGCAAGGATTCTTTGATATACACAAATCAATCAATGTGATACACCATGTTAACAAATTGAACGAGAAAAAACAATATGATCATCTCAATATACGCAGAAAAAGCTTTCAACAAAATTCAACACCGATTTATGATAATAACCCTCCAGAAAGTAGGCACAGAGGGAACTTACCTCTACATAATAAAGGTCATATATGACAAACCCACAGCCAACATCGTTCTCAATGGTGAAAGACTGAAACCACTTCCACTAAGGTCAGGAACAAGACAAGGTTGCCCACTCCCACCACCATTATTCAACATAGTTTTGGAAGTTTTACCCACAGCAATCAGAGAAGAAAAAGAAATAAAAGGAATCCAAATCAGAAAAGAAGAAGTAACGCTGTCACTGTTTGCACATGACATGATACTATACATAGTGACTCCTAAAGATGCCACCAGAAAACTACTAGAGCTAACCAATGAATTTGGTAAAGTAGCAGGATACAAAATTAATACACAGAAATCTCTTGCATTCCTAGACACTAATGATGAAAAATCTGAAAGAAAAATAAGGAAACACTCCCATTTACCACTTCAACCAAAAGAATAAAATACCTAGGAATAAACCTACCTAAGGGGAAAAAAGACCTGTATGCAGGAAACTATAAGACACTGATGAAAGAAATTAAAGATGATACAAACAGATGGAGACATATACCATGTTTTTGGATTGGAAGAATCAACATTGTGAAAATGACTATACTACCCAAAGCAATCTACAGATTCAGTGCAATCCCTATCAAACTACCAATGGCATTTTTCACAGAACTAGGACAAAAAAATTCACAATTTGTATGGAAACACAAAAGATGCCAAATAGCCAAAGCAATCTTGAGAAAGAAAAACGGAGCTGGAGGAATCAGGCTCCCTGACTTCAGACTATACTACAATGCTACAGTAATCAAGACAGTATGGTACAGGCAAGAAAATAGAAATATAGATCAATAGAACAGGACAGAAAGCCCAGAGGTAAACCCACACACCTATGGTCAATTAATCTATGAAAAAGGAGGCAAGAATATACAATGGACACAAGACAGCTTCTTCAATAAGTGGTGCTGGGAAAACTGGACAGCTACATGTAAAAGAATGAAATTATAACACTCCCTAACACCATACACAAAAATAAACTCAAAATGGATTAAAGACCTAAATGTAAGGCTAGACACTATAAAACTCTTAAAGGAAAACATAGGCAGAACACTCTACGACATAAATTACAGTAAGATTCTTTTTAACCCACCTCCTAGAGTAACAGAAATAAAACCAAAAGTAAACAAATGGGACCTAATGAAACTTAAAAGCTTTTGCATAGCAAAGGAAACCATAAACAAGATGAAAAGACAACCCTGAGAATGGGAGAAAATATTTGCAAATGAAACAACTGACAAAGGATTAATCTCCAAAATTTACAAGCAGCTCATGCAGCTCAATATCAAAAAAACAAAAAATGCAATCCAAAAATGGGCAGAAAATCTAAATAGTTATTTCTCTAAAGAAGATATACAGATAGCTAACAAACACATGAAAGGATGCTCAACACCACTAATCATTAGAGAAATGGAAATCAAAACTACAATGAGGTATCACCTCACACCAGTCAGAATGGCCATCATCAAAAAATCTACAAACAATAAATACTGGAGAGGCTGTGGAGAAAAGCGAACCCTCTTGCCATGTTAGTGGGAATGTAAATTGATACAGCCACTATGGAGAACAGTATGGAGGTTCCTTAAAAAACTGAAAATAGAACTACCATACGACCCCGCAATCTCACTACTGGGCATATACCCTGAGAAAACCATAATTCAAAAAGTGTCATGTACCACAATGTTCACTGGAGCTCTATTTACAATAGCCAGGACATGGAAGCAACCTAAGTGTCCATCGACAGATGAATGGATAAAGAAGATGTGACACATATATAAAATGTAATATTACTCAGCCATAAAAAGAAACGAAATTGAGTTATGTGTAGTGAGTTGGATGGACCTAGAGTCTGTCATACAGAGTGAAGTAAGTCAGAAAAAGAAAAACACATACCGTATGCTAACATATAAATATGAAAAAAAAAAAAAGGATATGAAGAACCTAGGGGCAGGACAGGAATAAAGACACACATGTAGAGAATGGACTTGAGGAGAAAGTGAGGGAATGGCATGGACATATATACACTAACAGATGTAAATAGGTAGCTAGTGGGAAGCAGCTGCATAGCACAGGGAGATCAGCTCGGTGCTTTCTGACCACCTAGAGGGCTGGGATAGGGAGGGTGGGAGGGAGACGCAAGAGGGAGGAGATATGGGGATACATGTATATGTATAGCTGATTCACTTTGTTATAAAGCAGAAACTAACACAACATTGTAAATCAATAATACTCCAATAAAGATGTTAAAAATAATAATAATAATTAAGGCAAGATAAAAGAAAATTCCAAGACAGAGAATTTACCACTCATTGAAAAAACTAGTAAATGGTACTTTTCAGTAAAAAGGAAAGTGAGCCCAGAAGAAAAGACTGGGTCACAGGGACAATCATGAGCAATGAAAATGGTAAATATATGCGTAAATCTAAAAAAGCACCATGATTAACAACAATAACTAATTTAAGAAGGCTTTAAAACAAGATGGAACTAAAACCAGGTAATTCTAATATGTAAAATGGGGTGAGTGAAGAGATTAAAAGGATTCTAAGGTCCTTTTAATGTTTGAGGATCCAGATACTGAGTGACTGTATATTTATGTCAAGGAGTCATGTTATAGTTTCAAAGGAGTGTACTAAAATAATAGAAATAGGAGGCAATACTTCCAAATATGTAGACATGAAAAATGTAAAGAAAACTGAAACAAGTTAAGGATACGTACATAAACAGTAAAAGTATAAATATACACACAAGAATGATATGTAACTGAGTTCAGGATAGTGGTCACAACTAGAGCCTGAAAGAAGGGAAAGGAATATGCTTAGGATCCTAACAATAGGCAGCAATGTTTTCATGCAAATATGGCAACGTGTTGTCATCTGCTAAATCCAGGTTGTGGGTACGTGAACTTCCACCATTTTGATTTCTGTCTACTATGTGTTTGAAATATTTCAGGATGGATTTTTTTTTTAGGTGAAGAAAGCAAAGAAGTTTACCTAAGGCAACATAATAAGAAAGGCTTAGTTAGCTGGATAGAGCTCATATTTATTTCCCAAAAGAAGTCACAGTGGGCTAAATTAATTGGGTGGCAGGCCCAATGAAAACCAGGTTTAAAAATCTCTAATATATATTCTCTCTCCTCTTGAATCTCTATCTATTTGGTTTGTCTATGCGTCTTTGATTATAGAAGAGCTTATAATGAAAAATATATATACCAAAAAGTCGTGTTTCCATCAGTGATCAGAAGTGGAGATGAATGAATAAGAGATGATATTAGACATGATTTAAAGCAAATTATACAAATCAAACAAAATTTTGTAAAACTGTTTGAAGGACAATAGGACTATACTAACCAGCTTAAAACATACACATAATAAAGTCAGAAAGGCTAAAAACAGTCTGTGGGCTTCCCTGGTGGCGCAGTGGCTGAGAGTCCACCTGCCGATGCAGGGGACACGGGTTCGTGCCCCGGTCCGGGAAGATCCCATATGCCGCGGAGCGGCTGGGCCCGTGAGCCACGGCCACTGAGCCTGCGCGTCCGGAGCCTGTGCTCCGCAACGGGAGAGGCCACAACAGTGAGAGGCCCATGTACCGCAAAAAAACCAAAAAACAAACAAACAAAAAAAAACAGTCTGCATTCTAGATTAGCCTTTGAAATGTATTAGTTTTCTTATTTCTCAAATGTCAAGCTCCAAATCTGCTGTGATATATTATTTTGCTTCAGTGGATCTCCAATCTCAGCATTTTTCACTGATAACTCAATCCCTCTCCTACTTGTAAGGGTGTTTTTTGTTTTTTTTTCCACTCAACATTATATAAAACTCATGCTTCTTTTTTCTTTAATGACTCATATTTACAGTATGTTGTTTATTAATTCCAAAACAATTCCTGTTAGTGACTGTTATTATATCCCCAGGAGAATGAAGGCTGAAATTAGACCTTTTGACTTCCACTTCTTTCATGAGCAGGTACGTGCATGCTTGACCTTTCCCCTCTCCGGCTGTTTATTTCTTATAAGGCAGCAGCAGAAGGGCAGAAGTCAGAAAAATGTAATTCCCTGGCTAGCTTTTAAAATTAAAGTTGACAGGTACAATGGTGTAAAGGAAAAACATGTGCACACAGATGTGGTGATAGAGTTTAGGGAGCTGTTTATGGTATTATTTATGCAGCTAAAAATAGGTATCTATATTGGAGTGTTTTTTGGTCTTGTTTTGGGTTTTTTGTTTTTGTCTTTTGTTTTTACCTGTAGACAAAGATGGCATCTTCAAAATACTTCTTTTTCATTGAAATGAACCTGTCCTGTCCCTTGCTAATCTCATATATTAAGGTTTAAAGCACTGTCTGTTTCAGGTTTCATCAGCTCTGGTCAGAAATATAAAATGTCATAACTTACATTTATATTTTTTACAACAAAATATATTTGCCAATGTCAGGAAGCAGAAGAATAGGAAACTGGAATGTCACATGACTCTTTAACACATAGGAGGTACTCAAGAAACATTTGGTGAATTTGATGCTGAACTAGAGCAGAGGTCAACAAGCTGCTTCTATAAATGAGCAGATAACAACTATTTTAGATTTGCTGGCTGTATGGTCTCTTTTTCAAATACTTTACTCTGCTATTGTAGTGGGAAAGCAGCCTTAGACAATACACACACAGATGAGCATAACTGTATTACACAGTAAAACTGTATTTATCAACATTGAAATTTGAATTTCAAATTTTTTGAAAGCGACAAAAGAGTTTTCTACTTTTGAATTTTTTTTTTTTTTTTTTGGCCGTGCCACGTGGCTTGCAGGATCTTAGTTCCCTGACTAGGGATTGAACCCTAGCCCCCCTCCGCAGTCCTAACCACTGGACCGCCAGGGAATTCCCTTCTTTTGATTTTTTTGACCTTTAAAAATGCAACAACTATTCCTACTCATGGGCCACACAGAAACAGGCAGAGAGCCAGAACTGGCCTGCAGATCATAGTTTACTGATCCCAGAAACAGAGTTTAGTGACTTCATAAGCCATCTGATCTTATTCTTCAAAATTACATGTGGAATATAAAGGATTAAATTGTACAGCATAATAAATGTGTACAACAACTGAAAGCATGAGCAAAGTAGTTAAAACCACTGGCTCATTTGAAGTGTGGACACATTTACATATGTATTTTTCTTTTTGAGTAGTTTCACAAGAGACTAGTAACCTTTGATTCACATACCTGCAGGCTGAAAGCAACACATATCTTGAAAACATAGATACACTGATTTGAGCTGAGTTTTATAATAGAAACCTAAGGCTACATCTAAGGCAGAAATTCTGAATCTGTGACCTATACATCTATGCTTAGAATCAATGGCTAGTCTTTAGGGGTTCCTTGAATTCTTGATTTTGAAGTTGTAAATATTGGTTTATATGTGCATTTTTCTGTGGACTCTGGAGCTTTCATCAGATTTTCAAGGGGTCAGTGGGTTCAAAACCCAGTAACCTAGCAGATTGGAACGGATTACCTAATAGGTTCAATTACTATTCCTTTGAATCTTCAATATCCAAAAGCAAAATAATTTTTTAAGAAAAGAAAATATCTAAAAGCTTGATATTCCATTTAGTATTAGAGAAACACATATTAAAAAATAATTTCCTTCTAGAAGCGATTTTTAAGGTACCAGATTAGTTCTCTCATTCCTATAAAAATCAAGGATACCCATATTACTCTTCAAAGCCACAAAATACTAAATAGGAACTGTAGTAGGTTGAATAATGGCACCTAAAGATATCTAGGTCCTATTTCCTAGAACCTGTGAATATATTACTTTACATGGTAAAAAGGACTTTGTAGATTATAAGGATCTTGAGATGAAGATGCTACCCTGGATTGTCTAGATGGGCCTTAAATGTAACCACAATTATCATTATTAAGAAGCAGGCAGAGGGAGATTTGTCTACAGGAGAGGAAAAGCCAATGTGATGATGGAAGCAGAGACTGGAGTGATGTACTTTAAAGATGGAAGAAGGGACCACAAGCCAAGGAATACAGACAACCACTAGAAGCTGCAAAAGGCAGGAAAATGGATTCTCCTCTCAGATCTTCCAGAAGGAACCGGCCCTGTGGACACCTTAACTTTAAGCCAATGAAACTGATTTCAGACTTGTGACCTCTAGAACTGTAAGAGAATAAATTTGTGTTGTTTTAGGTAATGACCTTGTGGTAGTTTGTTATAGCCATTAACAAAGTAATACAGAAACTATTTATTCCTGCTTCCACCAGTAGGTACTAATTGGTCCTGTACCTTTTCACCTTAATTTTTATTGAGTTTAATATCTGGCACCTGAGAAATCAAGATATGAACAATTTGATTTTGAATTTTATGTTTATGTTTTCCACAATTAGAGAAATATACAAACCAAAATGACAGTTAGTAAGGGTCTAAACCTAGCCAACTTTTTTCTCCCTAAAGCAAATCCTACGAATGTATTTGTAGAATAACTACTGAGAACTTTCATGTAAGTTATGTCTCCAATATTTATACTGAAAATACTCATCTGAAAAAGAAAATTTTAGAAATTATTAGAATACCATGTGCCTTCTCTAAATACCTCGTGGTCTCAACAGAGTGCAGTCATGAAAAGAAAGCAATATCATCTCTCCAAAGACATCCCACTTTACCTTCCTCCCATCACACGTATGCATATGAAATTGAGGGACAAGGGAACAATATAAGTAGATAAAACAGCTGCCCTAAAATCCATGCATCCAAAAAATCATACATTTTATTCACAGGTAGAATCCTCAAGGTTTTTTTCAGAGTGTAATGACTTTTATACTCCATAAAATCCCAGCCAAGTAATTTTTTAGGCCAAAGTATATTTAAAGAAGTCAACCATACTCAGGCATACAGAGATTCCGGGGAACTAGTAACAGAACACATTGGGATCACTGGATGAAGCAGCATTTCAGAATTAGAAAGCAAAGAGACAAAGGAAATGTTAGAGCATGGTACAAGAGCAAGTAGTGCTATATTTATTCTCAGTTGATGCTGAGGACAATTATTGTGTTACAGTATAATCATCAAGGTTGGCAACAATGGACCCAAGTCCTTAAATATATGTTCAGCATATTCTGCTTAAGAATGTAAGGGAAAAACAAGAAGGTGTAAGGATCTTATCAAAAGACTCTCAGATGCAATTAAAACAAATATTCAAGCTTAAGCAAGTAAGTGTCAAGTACTGAAACATTTATCTGTGTGCAGCACTTCATTACTAATGCTGCTGGTAGGACACGGTAGATGTTCAATTAACATTTGATGGGTAGATCTGTGAATAAATAGTGCATTACATGAAGATAATTTGTTGAGGATGTGCTGATAACAAATGCAATAAATTATATATTTATTTCAATTTTAGTTAATAGAAATATTCAGAAATTATCTCTTTCAAGAGAAGCTTTGGAAAAAAAGAAGAAAATTAGAGAAAAGAAAACACGTAGAAAAATAATTTGAAGTCCATTTCAAAAAAGGTTTAATAAGCAGAGATTGGTTCAAGATGGCAGAGTAGAAGGACGTGCTCTCACTCCCTCTTGTGAGAGCACTGGAATCACAACTAACTGCTGAACAATCGATAGGAAGACACTGGAACTCACCAAAAAAGATACCCCACATCCAAAGACAAAGGAGAAGCCACGATGAAATGGCAACAGGGGTGCAATCACAATAAAATAAAATCCCATAATTGTTGGGTCAGTGACTCACAAATGGGAGAACACTTATACCACAGAAGTCCACCCACTGGAGTGAAAGTTCTGAGCCCCACATCAGGCTTCCCAACCTGGGGGTCCGGCAATGGGAGGAGGAATTCCTAGAGAATCAGACTTTGAAGGCTAGCGGGATTTGACTGCAGGACTTCGACAGGACTGGGGGAAACAGAGACTCCACTCCTGGAGGGCACACATAAAGTAGTGTGTGCATGGAGACCCAGGGGAAGGAGCAGTGACCACAAGGGAGACTGAACCGGACCTACCTGCTGGTATTGGAGGGTCTCCTGCAGAGGCGGGGGGTGGCTGTGGCTCACTGTGGGGACAAGGACACTGCCAGCAGAAGTTCTGGGAAGTACTCCTTGGCGTGAGCCCTCCCAGAGTCTGCCATTAGCCCCACAAGAGAGCCGGATAGGCTCCAGTGCTGGGTCGTCTCAGGCCAAACAACCAATAAGGAGGGAACCCAGCCCCACCCATTAGCGGACAAGTGGATTAAAGGTTTACTGAGCTCTGCCCACAAGAGCAACACCCAGCTCTACCCACCACCAGTCCCTCCCATCAGGAAGCTTGCACAAGCCTCTTAGATCGCCTCATCCACCAGAGGGCAGACAGCAGAAGCAAGAACTACAATTCTGCAGCATGTGGAAGGAAAACCATATTCACAGAAAGATAGACAAAATGAAAAGGCAGAGGACTATGTACCAGATGAAGAAACAAGATAAAACCCCAGAAAAACAACTAAATGAAGTGGAGATAGGCAACCTTCCAGAAAAAGAATTCAGAATAATAATAGTGAAGATGATCAAGGACCTCGAAAAAAAGTGGAGGGAAATATCGAGAAGATGCAAGAAATGTTTAACAAAGACCTAGAAGTATTAAAGAACAAACACCTAGAAGAATTAAAGAACAAACAAGGAGAGATGAACAATACAATAACTGAAATGAAAAATACACTAGAAGGAATCAATAGCAGAATAACTGAGGCAGAAGAATGGATAAGTGACCTGGAAAACAGAATGGTAGAATTCACTGCTGTGGACCAGAATAAAGAAAAAAGAATGAAAAGAAATGAAGGCAGCCTAAGAGACCTCTGGGACAACATTAAACGCAACACATTCGCACTATAACGGTCCCAGAAGGACAAGAGAAAGAGAAAGGACCCGAGAAAATATTTGAAGAGATTATAGTCGAAAACTTCCCTAACATGGGAAAGGAAATAGCCACCCAAGTCCAGGAAGGGCAGAGAGTCCCAGGCAGGATAAACCCAAGGAGAAACACGCTGAGACACATAGTAATCAAATAGACAAAAAGTAAAGACAAAGAAAAATTATTGAAAGCAACAAGGGAAGAACGACAAAAATCATACAAGGGAACTCCCATAAGGTTAACAGCAGATTTCTCACCAGAAACTCTACAAGCCAGAAGAGAGTGGCAGGACATATTTAAAGTGAAGATAGGGAAGAATCTACAACCAAGAACTCTACCTAGCAAGGATCTCATTCAGATTCAACGTAGAAATTAAAACCTTTACAGGCAAGCAAAAGCTAAGAGAATTCAGCACCACCAAACCAGCTGTACAACAAATGCTAACGGAACTTCTCTAAGTGGGAAGCACAAGAGAAGAAAAGGACTTACAAAAACAAACCCATAACAATTAAGAAAATGGTAATAAGAACATATGTAGAGATAATTACCTTAAATGTAAGTGGATTAAATGCTCCAACCAAAAGACATAGACTGCTGAATGGATACAAAAACAAGACCTGTATATATGCTGTCTACAAGAGACCCACTTCAGACTGAGGGACACAAACAGACTGAAAGTGAGGGGATGGAAAAAGATATTCCATGCAAATGGAAATCAAAAGGAAGCTGGAGTAGCAATACTCATATCAGATAAAATAGACTTTAAAATAAAGAATGTTACAAAGACATGGAAGGACACTACATAATGATCAAGGGATCAATCCAAGAAGAAGATATATTATAAATATATATGCACCCAACATAGGAGCACCTCAATACATAAGGCAACTGCTAACAGCTATAAAAGAGGAAATTGACAGTAACACAATAATAGTGGGGGCTTCAACACCTCACTTACACCAATGGACAGATCATCCAGACAGAAAATTAATAAGGAAACACAAGCTTTAAATGACACAATAGACCAGATAGATTTACTTGATATTTATAGGACATTCCATCCAAAAACAGCAGATTTACACTTTCTTCTGAAGTGCACACAGAACATTCTCCAGGATAGATCACGTCTTGGGTCACAAATCAAGCCTCAGTAAATTTAAGAAAGTTGAAATCATAACAAGCATCTTTTCCAAACACAATGTTATGAGATTAGAAAACAATTACAGGGAAAAAAAATGTAAAAAACACAAACACATGGAGGATAAACAATACGTTGCTAAATAACCAAGGGATCACTGAAGAAATCAAAGAGGAAATCAAAAAATACCTACAGACAAATTACAATGAAAAGACAATGATCCAAAACCTATGGGATGCAGCAAAAGCAGTTCTAAGAGGGAAGTTTATAGCTATACAAGCCTACCTCAAGAAACAAGAAAAATCTCAAATAAACAATCTAACCTTATACCTAAAGGAACTAGAGAAAGAAGTACAAACAAAACCCAAGGTTAGTTAGTAGAAGGAAAGAAGTCATAAAGATCAGATCAGAAATACATGAATTAGAAACAAAGAAAACAATAGCAAAGATCAATTAAACTAAAAGCTGGTTCTTTGAGAAGATAAACAAAATTGATAAACCTTTAGCCAGACTCATTAAGAAAAAGAGGGAGAGGACTCAATCAATAAAATTAGAAATGAAAAAGGAGAAGTCAGAACAGACACAACAGAGATACAAAGCATCATAAAAAACTACTACAAGTAACTCTATGCCAATAAAATGGACAACCTGGAAAAAATGGACAAACTCTTAGAAAGGTATAACCTTCCCAGAGTGAACCAGGAAGAAATAGAAAAGATGAACAGAGCAATCACAAGTAATGAAATTGAAACTGTGACTAAAAATCTTCCAACAAACAAAAGTCCAGGACCAGATGTCTTCACAGGTGAATTCTACCGAGTATTTAGAGAAGAGCTAACACCCATCCTTCTCAACCTCTTCCAAAAAATTGCAGAGGAACACTCACAAACACATTCTGTGAGGTCACCGTCACCCTGATACCAAACCCAGACAAAGATACTACAAAAAAAACAAATTACAGACCAATATCACTGATGAACATAGATGCAAAAATCTTCAACAAAATACTAGCAAACAGAATCGAACAACACATTAGAAGGATCATATAACATGATCAAGTGGGATTTATCCCAGGAATGCAAGGATTCTTCCATATACGCAAATCAATCAATGTGATACACCGTATTAACAAACTGAAGAATAAAAACCATATGATCATCTCAATAGATGCAGAGAAAGCTTCTGACAAAATTCAACACCCATTTATGATAAAAACTCTCCAGAAAGTGGGCACAGAGGGAACCTACCTCAACATAATAAAGGCCATATATGACACACCCACAGCAAACATCATTCTCAATGGTGAAAAACTGAAAGCCTTTCCACTAAGATCAGGGACAAGACAAGGATGTCCACTCTTGCCACTATTATTCAACATAGTTTTGGAAGTCCTAGTCATGGCAGTCAGAGAAGAAAAAGAAATAAAAGGAATACAAATTGGAAACGAAGAAGTAAAACTGTCACTGTTTACAGACAACACTATACTATACATAGAGAATCCTAAAGATGCCATAAGAGGTGCAGTGGTTGAGAGTACGCCTGCCAATGCAGGGGACACGGGTTTGTGCCCCGGTCCAGGAAGTTCCCACATGCTGCAGAGCAGCTAGGCCTGTGAGCCATGGCTGCTAAGCCTGCGCGTCCAGAGCCTGTGTTCCGCAATGGGAGAGGCCACAACAGTGAGAGGCCCACGTACCGCAAAAAAAAAAATAAAAAAGATGCCACCAGAAAACTACTAGAGCTAATCACTGAATTTGTTAAAGTTGCAGGATACAAAATTAATGCACAGAAATCTCAATTAATCACATAAGTTTCTGATTCAAAAGATCAGAAAGAGAAATTAAGGAAACAATCCCATTCACCATTGCAACAAAAAGAATAAAATACCTAGGAATAAACCTACCTAAGGAGGTAAAAGACCTGTTATCAGATAACTATAAGACACTGATGAAAGAAATCAAAGATGACAAACAGGTAGATATACCATGTTCTTGGACTGGAAGATTCAATATTGTTAAAATGACTATACTACCCAAAGCAATCTGCAGATTCAATGCAATCCCTATCAAATTACCAATGGCATTTTTTACAGAACTAGAACAAAAAATCTTAAAATGTATGGAGACACAAAAGACCCCAAATAGCCAAAGCACTCTTGAGGGAAAAAAATGGAGCTGGAGGAATCAAACTCCTTGACTTTAGACTATACTACAAAGCTACAGTAATCAAGACAATATGGTACTGGCACAAAAACAGAAATATAGAGCAATGGAACAGGATAGAAAGCCCAGAGATAAACCCACACACCTATGGTCAACTAATCTATGACAGGAGAGGCAAGGATATACAAAGGAGAAAAGACAGCCTCTTCAATAAGTGGTGCTGGGAAAACTGGACAGCTACATGTAAAAAGAATGAAATTAGAACACTCCCTAACACCATACCCAAAAATAAACTCAAAATGGATTAAAGACCTAAATGTAAGACCAGACACTATAAAACTCTTAGAGGAAAACACAGGCAGAACACTCTATGACATAAATCACAGCAAGATCCTTTTTGAACCACCTCCTAGAGAAATGGAAATAAAAACAAAAATAAACAAATGGGACCTAATGAACCTTAAAAGCTTTAGCACAGCAAAGGAAACTACAAACAAGACAAAAAGACCAACCTCAGCATGGGAGAAAATATTTGCAAATGAAGCAATGGACAAAGGATTAATCTCCAAAATATATAAACAGCTCATGCAGCTCAATATTAAAAAAAACAAACAACCCAATAAAAAAATGGGCAGAAGACCTAAATAGACATTTCTCCAAGGAAGACATACAGATGGCCAAGAAACACATGAAAAGCTGCTCAACATCACTATTACATTACATCACTATTACATCACTATTACTATAACATTATTAGAGAAATGCAAATCAAAACTACAATGAAGTGTCACCTCACACCAGTCAGAATGGGCATCATCAGAAAATCTACAAACAACAAATGCTGGAGAGGCTGTGGAGAAAAGGGAACCCTTTTGCACTGTTGGTGGGAATGTAAATTGATACAGCCACTATGGAGAACAGTATGGAGGTTCCTTAAAAAACTAAAAATAGAATTGCCATATGACCCAGCAATCCCACTACTGGGCATATACCCAGAGGAAACCAAAACTCAAAAAGACACATGCACCCCAATGTTCATTGCAGGACTATTTACAACAGCCAGGTCATGGAAGCAACCTAAATGCCCATCGACAGACAAATGGATAAAGAAGATGTGGTACATATATACAATGGAATGTTACTCAGCCATAAAAAGAAACGAAACTGGATAATTTGTAGAGATGTGGATGGATCTAGAGACGGTCATACAGAGTGAAGTAATTCAGAAAGAGAAAAACAAATATCACATATTAACACATATATGTAGAACCTAGAAAAACGGTATAGATGAACTGGTTTGTAGGTCAGAAATTGAGACACAGATGTAGAGAACAAACGTATGGACACCAAGGTGGGAAAGCGACAGGGGGCTGCTGTTGGTGGGATGAAGTGGGAGATTGGGACTGACATGTATACACTGATGTGTACAAAATGGATTACTAATAAGAACCTGCTGTACAAAAAATAAAGTTCAAAAATTCAAGGAAAAAAAAGCTTTAAAATAAAGTAGAAAGAGTGCTCACTCAGATTTTTTTGGTGTTAGACATAATAGAACTAGAGCAATACTCCACTAGGCTCTAAAATGAAAGTCCCATATCAGAGATTGCATTTGATTTCCCTTAAGAGTTTTTCAAGTAACCTAAAACATTTATCTTGCTCAGGCTGTGTGTGTGTTTAAATCATGTTCAAAATCTCCTCAGCACAACCCTACTGAAGGCAGTTTAGTTCCCAGGAGTAAGCACACTTGTGAAAAAGCTTAGACTGCAAGGGCAGAAAATTCAGAGAACTTCATACTGTTAGAGACCCATGGTGGTTTGACAGATCAAACTAACCTCCAAAGGGAACTTGCCCTTTGATTAGTAAGTAGATGATTATGGACATGTGCCTGAGGTTTTATTTAGAAGCATAGATTAATGCATCTGTTATCCTAAATAGTGAATGTTGGCAAGAAAGATTTTCGTTTCCCTCATTTGGGAGCACTATAGATATGTTTATTGGTACCCTCTTATCTTATCAAAAGAATGTACATTTCCTTCAGTTTCATTGCATGTCTTTAGACACAGCATCAAGTTATCAAGTTAGGAAAAGCACACTGCAAAAATGGCTATATGTAATGAAGCTTAAGAGGAGTGAATTTATTTCAACGTATTTAAACCAATTTCAAAACATGACATGGCTTTAATTAATAGGCTAAATTCCCGACATAAAATACAGCTACAATGGATGTGTATTCTCTTTGCCTGTCCAGCCTCCATTTTCTCCTTTTCCCTAAAGAGGGTGCCCAGATTTTGCTTTGGCAAACACCCCTCCCCACACTCATCCTATAAAGCTCTAGCAGGGCTAACCCCACTGTCTGGTTTTAGCTTTGGACAAGTGACTGAAACCTGGTCAATGAGAGTACACAACTGGGACTAGTTTAAGGGTAGCATACATGATCAGGTGAATCAATGTCAAGGAGCATCAGACGGAGCATCAGCATCTTTTACTGGAAGTACTGGGAAGCAAGGCTTTCCTTGTGAAAGATGTAAGAAGCCTATAGCTACTGAGGCCAGGCTGCTGCTACTTAGAGAAAGCCAGACAGAGAGTGAGTTAACACAAAGGGAAACTTTCAATTTTAAAGTGCTGACAGGTCAATGGACTAAGATTTTTGGATGCCACAAATAAATTCTCTTGTGCTCAAGATAGGGGCTAAAACTACAAATGTAGCCTAAGTCAATAAATAACCCCAACTCTTCCTTTGCCTTTCTTTTTTTTTTCCTTTTTGCTTAAGCCATTTCTTTTTCCTTAACCAGGCTTAATGTCACTTCAACCAATGTTCCTGACTAAAACAATAGCTCCTACAATTATTTTTCCTCAAATAACTTTGAGATTTTACTAGTTTGCAACAATCGAAAGAATTGCGCTTTGACTTCTCAGTGAAGCCTGAGTTCTAATCCTAGGTTCAGCAATGCAAGTTGTGTGGTCTTTGACCATCTGTGTCCTCTGTGGCTGGTTTCTTTGTGTGTAAAATACACAGAAGAGTATGTACCTTGCAGGACTGTGGTGAAGATTAAATGCACAGTGTGTCCAGCACAGCAGAAACTTGGCAAATTGCATTTCCTTTCCCTTTCTGGAGAAACAGAAGGACTTTTATATATTTATCTTTTTTTTTTTTTTGCGGTACGCGGGCCTCTCACTGTTGTGGCCTCTCCCGCCGCGGAACACAGGCTCCGGACGCGCAGGCTCAGCGGCCATGGCTCACGGGCCCAGCCGCTCCGCGGCATGTGGGATCCTCCCGAACCGGGACACGAACCCGCGTCCCCCGCATCGGCAGGCGGACTCTCAACCACTGCGCCACCAGGGAAGCCCTTATATATTTATCTTTATATTTTTTACATTTCATAAGTGGAGTGACAAAGTTTCCTCTGAGAAAGGGTTCTCAAATGCAAAAGACAAAGGTAATTAATCCTTAACACACCAATAAGAAACTTTCTTTTAAAATCAACTATATTTCAATAAAAATGTAAAAATAAAAAAGTAAAATAAATTAAAAAATCAGGACAATAATTTGAATCAGGTTTTTGGCCATAGGGATGCTAGAGGAAATGAGCAACAATAATTCTGCTGTTTATTAAGTTTAATAAAAGGTATGTATGGTGTAAAAAGAAGAAACTTTTTTTTTTAAAAGGTAAGAACACCCTGTCTTGGGGAACTAAATAATATTCTAGAAATAGGTCATTAATAAATGACCTAGTAAAATTGTTTCACACAAGCAAAAGCCTTAGTAACGTACATCAACATGAGGTATGGTCTCGGCAGGCCTAGGGTTTGTGCAGAAGTTTTTCTTTGTGATTTTTATTGTTGATTTTAATTGGTGTGAGGCTTTTGTTTTTTCTTTTATTTTCTGTAAGTGTCTGCAACTTTGAGTCACACATTCCTGAGATACTATAGTTCTAACAACATGAGAACTAGGTATCCTGGTAACAAAACATTTTGAGTTGGTTTTAGGTAGACAAATCTATTTAAGAGTGCATTGAACATGTTTTAACCATGTAGTTTGCTATTCATTGACCCAATTAAAGAACTCCATAATGAATTCAAGAAACTTGTAAATTTCTAAAGCGATGTCAGCTAGCATAAAAATTTAGAATACTTTAATTTTTCTTTTACCTTTGAAACCCAATCTAGATGATATTTCCAAATTGCTGTTACATACCCTTAAAAGAAAAAACAATCTGTGCTATTAGGTATAGAACAGTCCCTTCTGCTTTGTTTAATGTTTCTTTAGGAGTGGTCAGTATAGACATACTCCAGTTTCATTGGTGATCTAAAAACTAATAATCAACTATTACTCTTAAATATTCACATACTTCTACAAACTATGTTGGATACTTCTCTTACGTGGCATTAGATTATGAATAAAAATACATTCTATCAGCTCAAAGCAATTTATTGTAAATTATCTAACCTGTTATTTTTCAGAAATCATAGAATTCTATAAGCAACTAAAACTAAATACTTGTTATTGAGATTAAGTAGTATGGCAATGTGACATAATATTTAATATTAAAATTTTCTATAGGGTTTAGAGTTTACGCTTAGATGTGAATTCATTAGGATACTACTTTGTAGGTAGTCAATTTAAGGATTAACATTATGAAAGATTCTTTAGCATATGAAAAAGAAACTTTTAAGAAACATCCCCAAATCTGCCTTTGTAAGAAATTGAGTCATGGCAAAAACCACAAGTTACCATAGCAGTTGACTTGCTACAATAATACACACATTCTTTCTGAATTATATGGAGAACAACCAAAAAAACTCCAGCTCTCTAAGCCAATAAACAAGTATTTATATTAAATTTTCATTGTTTGATCTCATGGCAGAATCTAAGCAAGTTTTTATTTTGTAAGGACTAATCAATATAGTGAAAATAAGTTAATCAATCTAGATGGAAAAAGACAAATAACTCTACAATAATTTAGAATCACAAAAGTACTATCAGGGCACAACCTAATATAATGTGGACAGAAGGTAACATTAAGATTACGAGACATAATCTTACAATGTCAATTCTCCATAACATGTCTTATTTAGGCTTCTATTTTTTACTCATAGGCAAAAGCAAAAGAAAATCTGCAATGTCAACTTTCTGAAGAATAATTTTTACCTTTATACCAACACACTTAAAAACATTCATACTTTTTTGATCCAATAATTCCACTTAAACGAATAATCAGAAACATACAGAATTACATACAAAGATTATCATTCTCTTGTTACTTATAATAACCACATTTTCTAAAGGACCTAATGTTTGGCAATAGATTAGATATCACCTCCTTTAAGAAGCTGATGAACCCTAAGGAATAAATATACAGTTGACCCCTTAAAAACGTGGAGGTCAATCTGTGTATAATTTATAGTCAACCCTCCATACCCTTGGTTCTTCCACATCTGAGGATTCAATCAAGCACAGATCATGTAGTACGGTAGTATTTACTAGTGAAAAAAATCCAGGTATAAGTGGACCGGCACAGTTTAAACACTACTGTTTAAGGGTCAACTGTATACATTTGCTTTGCTTCTATAACACACATGCATGCAGGCGCACATACACACACACACTGAACACGATATAAAAACTACACTGTCATCTAACTTTGAAACTATTAAAGGAGTCAATAACAATTTTGTAATGTATAGGAATAACTTTTAGGATGATGGAAGAAAGAGAATGCACAGTTTTCAGAGAAGTGAAAAAATGCAGTACACTTACTACTGAAATTAAAATGAATGGTCTAGAGAGAGAAAAAATAAAATTCAAAAATTGAAGGCTAAAAAAAATTTTACTCATTTCTATTATTCATATTCAAAGACAACACTACAATATCAGTTTCTATATATGATTCAGTAGCTGCCAAGATCAATGAGTGAAGCGCCAAGAAAGCTGATCTTTGAGTTGTATTAACTGTGATTAACAAAACATGAAGCAATTTGTATTTCTCTTGTTCCATAGGAGTACAAAGTACAATGTTCACTTACTCAGGCAATTCAATTCCATAAACATACCTACTATGTGCCAAATTTAGGTGCCAGTTATACAAAGAGGAATAAAATACAGAGCCTATATTGCAGGGAGCTCACCATTTTAAGGAGAATTATCATAAAAATTTATTTCTAACGCTAGAATGTAACCTGCATAAGGACAGGAATTTTTGCCTGTTTTGCTCAGTTACATATCCTAAGCACCTAGAAAAATTTCACGATTAGTAAAAGAGAGAGGCAAAATTTGAACCAAGGTTTGTCTGACTCCAAAATCCATATTCTTAGCCAACATGTAATTCGGCTCACCAGTATTGACTCTTTACTAAGCTTCTGAATAAAAGTTGGCTTCTTCTAAAATATATAAGTTATACATTTGAAACACAACAGCAGGAACACTACATAATAATTACACAGAAATGTCAGAAAAATAGCAAGAATAGATACAATGACCACTATTATTCAGGCTCGTTCTTGATAGTTTTCTACATATGTACATAACCCTAAATAACATTGTTTCCTTTTCCTTTTAACATTTTATAAATATAATTATACTGAATGTGTTTTCTGTGACCTGCTATTTTCACTCAACTTCATACTTCTGAAACTACTATGTTGGTGAGTTGATATGTATAATGCATTCATTTAAACTTTTTAAAGTATCCTGTTGTACGGCTATACCAGTTTTTAAATTCTTCTATGGGTGGATATGTCGGGTTTTTTTCAATTTGTTTTGCCATTACAAACAGCAAGTATTTATGTGCGTAATCTCCTGGTTTAGGTGCACAAGAGTTTCTCTTGGGTGTATATCCAGGAGTGGAATTGCTCAGTCATGCGGCAAATACACATTCAACTTTATAAAACAACACTGAGTTATTTTTCATTCTTATATTTATAAACTGGGGTTATAAATATGTCCTAAAAGTGAATGAAAGTTCTATTGCTCTCATTCTCATCTCATATGTTATTATATATTTTAAAATATTTTGAAGTTTGCTAATCTAAAAAAGAAAGACAGGAAGGAAGCAAATGGTTTCCTTTATCACTTTCCTCCAGAGGGATAATAATATTGGCATGAGAGGTCTGCTTTATTAATAGTATATTTCTCACTGTGAAAGTTTCATTGTAAAGTCCCATAGCAATATTAAGATACAAATCTACTCACATCCCTCCTTGCTTAAAGCATAAAAGACATCACAGGGGATGTATGTTCAAGCTAATATTCCTTGCGCGGCTCAGAAGTTCTCCTAGCTCTGCTGCTAGCTCCTGCCTGCTTCTCCAGCCTCTTCTGTCACCACTCTTTGTCCCTCTCCCTCTCATGAATGCTGCTGACAAACTGAACCTCTTCCAGTTCCTCCAGTGAAACTTCCAAGCTTAACAATCAGTAAGCCTCTGCCTCTCACACACCTGCTCCCACACCCAGGAAAAGCAGAACATCCCACTATGTGCTCCCATCAACTGGCTGAACTATAGGTTTTAAGAAGTTGGGGATCACATCTACCTCATTCACCACTGCACTCCTTTGTCAAGCTCGCTGTCTGGTTCAGGTTAGGTCCTCAATAAATATTTAAATGGATGATTATATATTCCTAGTTAAAATAAATCTGCTCCTTATGAGAGGTAACCATTCTTGGTGTGAAAAAAATCTGAATCCATAAGTCAAAGGACCAGTCCCTAGACCATGGTGAATTTATAAAGGTCAAGGGCTACCTATAGAGCCCCTTGGGTCAAGGAGTCGTCTCTGGGTATGTATGTCCATGACAGGAAGTACCACAAATGTCCTCTTTAACATTTGCAGAAATACAACATTATTCCTCCCCCCAAACCTGTTCTTCTTCTAGTGTTCTCTCTGCCAGTGAGTAGCAGTACACATAGTCCTTTGGGTCTGCATGCCAAAAATGTACCTCTCATTCTAATCTATCACAGCGTCCTTCTGATTTAAGCTCTCTCTCAAATTTAGCTGCCTCTCAACGTTTCCGTGACCACTATGCCAAGCTGATAATATATTTTCTCTGGTACTAGAATAGTCTCTCAAGTGGCCTCCCCACTTCCATTTTTGCTCCCAGCTCTTCTCCACATTTAGTCGGGATTATCCTTTCAAAACACAAATCTGACCATATAACCCCAGCCTGATTAAAATCTAGCAATGGACTATCAGTGTTGTTAGAATAAAACAAAAATGATTGACATGGTCTATCCTACCTGTGGTAAGCAGAATAATGGTCTCCCAAAGATGCTCACATCCTAATCCCAGGAATCTAGGACTATGTGTGGTTACATGGCAAGACGGAATTAAGGTTGCAGATGGAATTAATATTGTTAATTAGCTGATGTTAAAATAAGAACATTAGCCTGGGTGACTCATGACCCAATGTTATCAGAAGGTCCTTAAAAGTAGAAGAGGGAAGCAGAAGAGTGAGAGAAGGAGGTAAGAGGACAACAGCAAGGTTGTCAGACTGATGTGATATGATGAAGATTCAGTCTACCTGTAGGGCCACAAGCCAAGGAACGTGGGCAGACTCTAGAAACTGAAAAAGCAGGAAAACAGATTCTCCCCTAGAGCCTCCAGAAAGAATGCAGCCCTTGTTTCTTGAGGTGAGATTGAATGGCTATAAACTTCCCTCTTAGAATTGCTTTTGCTGTGTCCCATAGGTTTTGGGTCATTGTGTTTTTGTTGTCATTTGTTTCTATGTATTTTTAAAATTTCTTCTTTGATTTCTTCAATGATCTCTTGGTTATTTAGTAGCACACTGTTTATACTCCATGTATTTGTGGTTTTTACAGTATTTTTTCTGAATTGATTTCCAATCTCATAGCATAGTGGTCAGAAAAGATGCTGGATAATGATTTCAATTTTCTTAAGCTTTCCGAGGCTTGATTTTGTGACCCAAGATGTAATCTATCCTGGAGAATATTCCGTGTGCACTGTTGGTGGGAATGTAAATTGACACAACCACTACGGAGAACAGCATGGAGGTTCCTTAAAAAACTAAAAATAGAACTACCATATGAACCAGCAATCCCACTACTGGGCATATACCCTGAGAAAACCATAATTCAAGAAGAGTCATGTACCACGATGTTCACTGCAGCTCTATTTACAACATCCAGGACATGGAAGCAACCTAAGTGTCCATCAACAGATGAATGGATAAAGAAGATGTGGCACATATATACAATGGAATATTACTCAGCCATAAAAAGAAACGAAATTGAGTTATTTGTAGTGAGGTGCGTGGACCTAGAGTCTGTCATACAGAGTGAAGTAAGTCAGAAAGAGAAAAAAAAGTACCGTATGCTAACACATATATATGGAATCTGACAAAAATGCTACTGATGAACCTAGTGAAAGGGCAGGAATAAAGACGCCGACATAAAGAATGGACTTGAGGACATGGGGGTGGTGGGGAGGGGAAGCTGGGGCAACGTGAGAGTGGCACGGACATATATACACTACCAAATGTAAAATAGATGGCTAGTGGGAAGCAGCCGCATAGCACAGGGAGATCAGCTTGGTGCTTTGCTATGACCTAGAGGGCTGGGATAGGGAGGATGGGAGGGAGGCTCAAGAGGGAGGGGATATGGGGACATATGTATACATATGGCTGATTCATTTTGTTGTACAACAGAAATTAACACAGCACTATGAAGCAATTATACTCCAATAAAGATGTATAAAAAAAATAAACAAAGAATGCAGCCCTGTCCATACCTTGATTTTAGCTCACTTTGGGCTTCTAACCTCCAGAACTGAAATTTACAGAAAGAAATTTGTATTGTTTAAGCAACTAAGTTTGTGGTAATTTAGGATAGCATTAATAGGAAACTAACATGCCACCTAACACTTCTGGTCTAGGCCCTCTCCTTCCTCAGAGGCGCCATGCTCTCCGCTGCGACAGGGCCTGCGAGGATTTGTTACACCTGTCTGTGTAATCCTTGGATTAATAATACCATGCCTCTAACTGATGGTAAACTCAGTTTACCACAGTAGAGATAGTATCTCCAATTTGTTCACCATCCTGTCCCAAGCTTTCACCCCAGAGCTTGACAGAAAGTAGGTTAAATAAATATTTGTTGAATGAATGCAACCAGCATATATGTACCGCACCGAATCTTCGATTACAGCCCTCTAGTGGACTTTTGCTCCAGTATTTCTCTTCTCTGATACATCTGCTATACCAACCCTGCACAGAGTCTGCTAATCTACCAAGCACATAATTCCTCAGTTTAGGAGTTCACCATGTCTCAGTACCTGTTCATGGATTAAGGTCACATAGAGAGATGGACATAAGTGGAGCACACCGCAATTCCTCCTTTTGCTACTTCTTTGCTGAGGTAAGTGGATTTAGACTACTTAGTTAACCCCTCTGGCCTTCAGGTTCTTCACTCTTAGGTCACAATAATCTCGTGGAGGTTGAAGATCTGGACAAGGAATACATGACTCGACAGTATCCAAACCTTACATTATAGGCTCTCTGTTTTCTATCCCTACCTTCCCCTCACCTTTACCTCATTTATAAACTCTATAAGGTCAAGGGCTGTGTTTGCTTTTGTGCCTCCCACTGTGTCCTACACAGTGTCCACTGCAGACATTCAGAAAATATTTTCTAAATGCATGAAGACAATCAATAAATATATACTAAACAACTGAAGAAAATATTCTGAGTAGACACATTTTTATCAGGTCAGTCTCTGTACTGTGTAATATTCTTATCTTCCTTATTGTGGGCTGAATGGTGGCCAGCTGCCAAAAGATATCAAGACCTATTCCCTGGAACTTGTGAATGTTACCTTATATGGAAACATTTTTTGCAGATGTGATTAAGTCAAGGATTTTGCAATGAGGAGATTATACTGGATTACCCAGACGTAACTGAGTGAAACATCTTGAGATGAGGAAATTATCCTGGATTATCCAGGTGGGCCCTAAATATCATCACCAATGTCCTTATAAAAGAAAGGAGATGAGACGCACAGAAGAAGAGGAGACAATGTAACAATATAGATAGAAATTAGAGGGATGCAGCCACAAATCAAAACATGCCAGCAGCCATCAGAAGCTGGAAGAAGTAAGGAACAGATTCTCTATCAGAGCTCCCAGAGGGAATGAGGCCCCGCTGACATCTTGATTTTGAATCAGTAAAACTGATTTCAGATTTCTGGCCTCCAAAACTAAGAAAGAATAAATTTCTGTTACTTTAAGCCAACAGCTTTATGGTAATTTGTTACAGCATCCACAGGGACTAATATACTCTCCTTTGGACTTCTGATCATATCCTTTCTGAAATGCCTTTCTTCCTTCTCATGTGTCAACAATATTCAGTAAATAAACAACAATGAAGAGCCAAATCATACATTCCTTCAAGTGTTCTTTCTTCCATAAAGTATTCTCTAAATACTTCCAGCCATGTAAATCTACCTCATCTGTGTATAGAGACAATAATTTCTATAGAATTTTATAATCTGGGGGCTTATGTATACCCACTGGTATATTTTTCTAATTATCCCATAGAAGCAATTCAGTGTTTAATTTTTTCTGGTGTCCCTCAGATTGTGCACAAAGCTTTATTTAGGGGCACAAAGGGCCTGGAGTGCTTTCCTCCCAGGTGCCCACAGGGCTTCATGCCTCTCTTCTCCTCAGATGTTTGCTCCTCTGTCATCTTCTTATCAGAGAGGCCAGACTGAGGGAGGAGATGGAGGCTGAGCAGCTGGAATCTGTCCCCTGTGGACAGACACTCCACGATAAAGATAATGGCAGGAGCGAGGAGGAGGTGAGTCCTGCTTGGATAAAAGATAAGGAGACTATACATTTCTCATTCTTGAGGTCAAGGAGACCTCCCTGACTACACATGCACAGAAAGACTCCTTGTCAAAAGAGGAGGAGGGGGCTTCCCATGTGGCGCAGTGGTTGAGAGTCCGCCTGCCAATGCAGGGGATACGGGTTCGTGCCCCGGTCCGGGAAGATCCCACATGCTGCGGAGCGGCTAGGCTCGTGAGCCATGGCCGCTGAGCCTGCGTGTCCGAAGCCTGTGCTCCACAATGGGAGAGGCCACAACAGTGAGAAGCCCACGTACCGTAAAAAAAAAAAAAAAAAAAAGGAGGAGGCACCACCCCAAAATAGGTGATGTCAACCTTCCCATAGGCCTCTGCGCTGGAATCCATTTTGTCCAAAGATGCATACGTGTGCTGGAGAGAGTCCTAGAACAGGTCAGGTGTGGGAAAAAAAATGAAATAATTGGCCAAAGGTAAATGAAGATCCGGAAGAACTGCCCTATATAAGTGATATGAATCACCTCTCTGGTGCGCTTCTCCTCATTAGGGGGGACGCCCACACCCTTTCTCTCCAGGTGTGCATCTCTGCCTTGCTTCTGTCTTAACTAGACAAACTGTTTCTCTGTGTGCTCTCCCACTTGTTGTGCTGTTTTTCTAATAATAAACTTTGTACCTGTTTTTACAATTTTAGCCTCCTTGAGAAATTCATTTTTCAGTGGGAGCAAGAGCCAGGGAAACTTTGCCTCCAGCCTCTAGGCCCTGGTGGACCAGCAGCTAGGATTCCTGGTTTTCACCCAGGCTGTGCAGCTCCAGTTTCGGGGCAGGGAACTAAGATCTCACTTCAAGCCACTGCTCACTGCTGTCTCCTCAAGATCAAGACCTGACCATCCAATCTAAAACTAATATCTCTTCCATATCTTTCTACCTCCTTACCCTACTTTATTTTTCTCTATAACACTTTTCATACCACCTGATATAATTCTTGTTTATGATGTCTCTTCCCCTTCCACAATAAGACAGTGAGCCCCAAAAGGGTAGGGACAGTGCTTAGCACATAGTAGGAACTCAATAAATACTTACTGAATGAATGGCTGCATGTAAGGAAATGCCAACTATTAATATTTTTATTAGCTTTATGAGGCTAAGTAGTCTGAACATAGGTGACTGAAATGATAGCTCCTGGTATTTGAAAATCTATCTCTGAATTCAACCAAGGCCCAGTATTTCAACTCTAGGAGTCCCTTTATTCAGTTTCTTCTAAAGTCAATAACCCATTACAAAACCACCTAGAGATTAAAAATAAAAAATACAGTCCTTTTCTCTTCTTTTCATTCCATTACAGGAAGCTCTGAAAGGTGACATGAGAAGAAAAAAACATGGAATGCAGGCCCCCAACTCTGTATTGCATGGACGGTTGGTTAGAATCTATGTACAATGTCCAGCAATCACAAGTTGACCATTTGTCAATGGAGTGTGCTATGTTAAAAGGTGGTATTGAACCAAAGAACTAACCCATATTAAAATCATACTTGTTTATCTACTTCTGCAAATGAGAGTTAAACTTATCTTACCTTCAAATAACCAAAACGTTTCTGATTATGAAGTTAAGTGTACAATATTAAGTCACATAGTACTCATTCTGGCAGATAGATACAAGATATGGTTCAGAAGCTGAGTTCAGACAAAACAGTTTTATGCAAAGGCTACCAAACATATGGGATAAGTTACCAAGAGAACTGCTGAAGCAAAAAACACCAGTGTGTTCACTGAGAGCAAGAAGGGTAGTTACATATGATTCAAATGAAGACTGTGGGAGAAGAGTAAAATACAAGTTTCCTGGAGAACTGGAACTCTCCCCAGCAAATGTGTGCCTGAGGTAAACTCACTGTCTCCGTTATAACTGAAAGACAATGACGGATTCTGTGCCCTTCTTAAATATATTTATGGTTGGCATTTGTTAGATCGCTTATAATGAAAATCTGTGGACCACCCATATCTTTTTATTCTAATACAATTGGTCTAAAATTAACATATTACTGGAAATAATACTCTTTGTATGTCTTAGAAACAGCTGATTACCATCTTTCAATAATAACTGGTCTTTACCTTGTGGGGTGAAAAAGAGGAGTTAAGAAGGTAAAATGCAAACGTCCCGCTCCTTTGCGTAGAATCATAACCTTACTTGGAGCCATGGCTTGTTTTGATGGAGAGTTGTGTTCTTAGACTGGAGCTGGTAAGAAGAGCTGACAGTAATTATCACATGCTGCCAGAACCAAGGAATAAACAACAAAGTTTAACTCAATCTCTCTGACTACAAAGGCAAATAACACATAATCAAATTCTTTCTTATAGAAATTGACTTTTCCATGGACCGAGACCAACAAAAGCATTCACTGCATGAAATTTATAAAAACCTCAGTAACAAAAGCATTGCTTCTAACCACCGTCCTTTGGAATATGGAACCATCTTTGTAGTTCTACTCCGAAAGGGTATTTACAGTAACACATTTTCATTTCAGAAGTGATAGATCTGTGATTAATCAGTTCAACTGGTGAGATCATAGTGCAAATAAGTCTAATTCAGGTGTATAGGAGGTACCCTCATCCTTCTTTTCTAGATTACAAAGTATGTCGTTCATGATAGGTGGGATCAAACTAGAGATGGAGGATAAACTTCTTTTTAATCTACCACGATTATTGCTAAAAAAACAAGTTTCAGGACCTATTAGTAAAGGGTAAAGACTACTACAATGACATATGGAAGGACAGTATATTCATATTATTTTTTACTCTCTCATCTACTAATTCCTCAAGTTACTATAAAGGGGCTCTCACCTCTTTCTAAAGCCACTACCAATTCTCTGACGATGTTGCGTCCAACGGACATTTTAGATGACTTACCTAACTTGACCTATATGTTGCACTGAACACTATGGACAATTTCCTCAAATTTTTTTTTTTCCACAACATTCTCTCCCTTTATCTCCTGAATCCTCACTTCTCTGTATACTTTCCTGGATCTCCTGCTTCTTTTACCATCCCTTTAAATGTTGATGCCCTCCAGGGTTCCATCTAGAGCCTTCCTCTTTTCTCACTCTTGACTTGGCCTCTGGACAATCACAAACATGAAATGTGGCTTTGACAAGTGCCCATACGTAAACAGCTCCCAAACTGGCCCTCTCAAAAGACCTATCCCTTTTTCTGAGCTTAAGTTCCAAATTCCAATAGTCTATTAGCCAACCTGATACTTAAGGGCGCTTCAAAGCCAGCATCTAAGTCTGAACTTGTTACCCACCACTGTCCTCCTAAACTCTAAGAGCATGAGTGAAATACCAGGAGAAAACACCCAGTTTTGTCACTGCCTACTTAAACTTATTTATATTAACTTATTTACATTCTTTGAGAATTGACTCCTAGCTACTGTGAAGGGCTGTTATGATGAGAATTAAATTAAATTGGTAAACACAAATTTCCAAGTTTCATTCTATTGCCCTGTAGTCTCTATCTCAGTTGAAGGTACCTTGCCCACCCAGACAGCAAGGCAGAAACCTGAGACTCATTCTGGACATCTCTCTCTCTCCCAGCATCCATAACCAATTAGCAATAGACTCTGAACTGTCTACCATCTGTGTATCTCCAGCATTTGCCCCCTTTTCTATAACTCTACACTCATTTTAGATTAAATCCTCATCATTCTCTATTGCAACCGTACACTCACATCCATGCTTCTAACTGAACCTTTATACTATTGCTCTAAACATAAAAAATACCATGGCTCCTTGTTTTACAAAAGCTAATGTTTTTTATTCTTAGCATGGGGTCCAAGTGCCTTTTCCACTTGGCCTCCATATACCTTTACAGTTCTATCAAGTGTCGATTTTCCTAGTACCTTAAGCTTCAGTCACAAACTACTGAGGTGCTGTCATTACTTCACCGTTTCTCTAGCTTTGGGTTATGAGCCCATCATTCCACCTTTTTCCTAGAGTCTGATACACTACCTGGTATAAAGTGTGCACAGAATAAATATCAACACTTGTTGAATTAAAATAGATTAAAATCAAGTTTTAAAATATTGATAGCTGCTGAAGAGTGCTTTCTGGGTTTAATGTGAATGACTGTTAAAAGGTTCAAAAAGGATATTTTTCCCTACTTTTAAGAGTATTTATCTCAACAGTGAAAGAGAGTTCTCTTGTAAATAATTAAAATAGCCATGTCAGAACAACTTAGCAATATAATTCAATTTAGTACTGCATGTGTGGGATGGGGAAGATACAAAGAAATAGGGAGATGGCCCTACCTTGAACTTAACCTGCAAACTGCTGGGATTCACGTCAGCCCAGAGATATATGAGCAGTAAGTAGAGAAGGGCCTGCCAGGAACCACTTCACATGAAAGATGGAAGAGTCTCCTGGAAAGACCTCATCCTAAGAAAAGAGGGAGTCAAACTTGGTACAGTAATAAAGCTTTAGCATTAATGGAAACAGTCATTCTTAATACAACACGGGGTGTATAATTAGGATTTATTGCTTTTGAACCTACGTTAACTGTGTAAGAATGCTGTTAGGTTCCACAAGTTTCCCAGGCATCAGCAGCGGAGCCACTGGCCAGCACACGGCAGTCAGGCCCATCAGTAATGGAGGTTGGCAGGCACCACGGCAATCAGCAGGGAGAGTCGGGAGGCCTCAGCAGTGTGGCGCACACCCGAGCTTAGGCAACGAGGTTTACCAGTGATGGTGATATATGAAATGCACAGCAACGTGCCGTCAAAGGGGCGCTGGTATCCGACAGAGGCAGCAAAGCCTGGTAGGAGCAGTAGCATGTGGCAGAAATAAACACAATCCTAGCCAAGCGGGTGGAGTGCTTGGCTCATACCAAGTGTAGTAAGTTGAACGGTGATCTGCCCAAATGCATGTCCACTTGAAACCCCAGAATGTGACCTTATTTGGACATCAGGTTAATTAAAGATCTCAAGAAGAAATCATCCCGGGTCCTAAATCCAATGTCTGGTGTCTTTATAAGAGAAAGGAGAAGGAGATTTGGATGCAGAAGCACAGACACACAGGGAAGAAGGCTATGAGATGACAGAGGTGGAAATTGATGAGTGCTGCTATAAGCTATAAGCCAAGTAATGCCAAAGATTTCCAGTCGCCACCAGAAGCTGGAAGAGGCAAGAAAGGATTATTCCCTAGACCCTTCAGAGGGAGCATGGCCCAGAAAATACCTTGATTTCTGACTTCTAGCCTCCAGGACTATGAGAGAATAGATTTCTGTCATTTTGAGCTACCCAGTTTGTGGTACGTTGTTACGGTAACTCTGGGAAATCAATAGAGCATGTGTTACCAATTAGACAAACACTTAGACTCCTCAAAATACTTGCAGCAACAGGAGAAAAGACTTTACTGTGAGGGTGAGGCCTGCAAAAGCAAGTAAGGACAAGAGCTAGTAAACCGGGGGTGTTACACTGTCGAGAGAAATGCAGTCCACTTTGTTTTATCTGCAGTATTTTTTTTAACCACCAATTGTTTCGGTTGTTTCAAAAAGAAGATACTGTCCTTCTCAGAGATCTCACTGACACACAAAAAATGAGAAATCAAAGCTCAAATACCAAAGGAGCAATTAGTAATGACCACTACTAATATTAGCCTCTTTTGTTAATATTCAACTCAAGGAAACAACACAAAATAGTATTAATATAAAACCATTCTTTCAAGGTAATCATTTAACCACTCTATTTCTGCAAAATTAAGTTCACTAGAAAATGAAAGGATGTGAGTCATGACAACTGGACTTTAGTTAGTCTCATGAATTAATTAGATAATAAAGATACAAAAAGAGGCACAGTAACATATATAGTTCACAGTGTTATTTTAATGAAATAGAACATTTTCAATAATACATTCTTAAATTACCAATTTGCATTTTATAGAAAAATAATCCATTTTCATGGAAAAAAACGTATGCTATTTCATTCAGTAAAAATGAGAGAGCAATAGTACAGGTTTGAGGAAAGACTACAAAGGGTGATAAATGGGACATATAATTCTACCTATGCGACATGGGCTGAATTATCAGAACACTCTGCATCCCAGATTCCTCATCAGTTAAGTTAGAAAGCTAATGAGGTTACTTTTCACTCTAACAAGCCATCACTCTATGAACCATATATAAACATACACTATTTTACCCACTTCTCAACAAAAATGAAGCAGTTGAGATACACTATGGGTATATTTTAAATGGTTTTCCTTTTGAAAATGATTTTCATATATGAAAATACAACCCCAATTCTTTTATTCAATAAATGTTAGTTTATATTTTATAGAAATGCATTAAAGTATTGTACCTTGCATAAAAAATGGCTGCTGTCATCAAAGAGTTAATATTCTAATAGGAAAAATTAAGCAAGAAATGAGCAGCACACAGTAAGTCTAAATAAGTTGGTAAAATCCAGCAATTGTGCTCTTTAGTATTAACCCAAATAAACTGCAAACCTATGTCCACATAAAAAGCTGCACAGGGATGTTAATAGCAGCTTTATTCATAATTGCCAAATTTTGAAAGTAACCAAGATGCCTGTCAGTAGGTGGATGGATAAATAAACTGTGCTACACCCAGACAATGGAATATTATTCAGTGCTAAAAAGGAATGATCAAGCCATGAAAAGACATGGAGGAACCTTAAATGTCTATTACAAAGTGAAAGAAGCCAATCTCAAAAGACTGCGTACTGTATGATTCCAACTCTATGACATTGTGGAAAAGGCAAGGCTATGACGACAGTTAAGATAATCAGTGATTGCCAAGGGTTCAGGAGAGAGAGGATGAACTGAGAGAGTACCGAGAATTTTTAGGGCAGTGAAAATACTCTTTATGACACTATAATGGTAGATACATTTCATTGTAAAATTTTCAAAACCCATAGAATGTATAGCACCAAGAGTGACCCCTAATGTAAACTATGGATCTTGGGTGACTATGATGTGTCAATGCAGGTTCATCAAATATAACAAGTGCACCACTCTGGTGGGGGATGCTGATAATGGGGGAGGTTGTGGGTGTGTGGAAGCAGGGGGTATAGGGGAACTCTACGTACTTTTCACTCACTTCTGCTATGAACCTAAAACTGCTCTAAAAAATAAAGTCTACTTTTTAAAAAGCAAAAATTAGTGGGAGGACTTGGAGGACAATACATTCCAAGCAAACATAAAAATATAAACAAAGGGGCTTCCCTGGTGGTGCAGTGGTTGAGAGTCCGCCTGCCGATGCAGGGGACACGGGTTCGTGCCCCGGTCCGGGAAGATCCCACATGTTGTGGAGCGGCTGGGCCCGCGAGCCATGGCCACTGAGCCTGTGTGTCCGGAGCCTGTGCTCCGCAACGGGAGAGGCCACAACAGTGAGAGGCCAGCGTACTGCAAAAATAAATAAATAAATAAAAATATAAACAAAGGCATGGAGTGAGAAAAGCACAGTGGCTATTAAGGGTTCAGGTGACATTCAGATTGGTCAAAACACACAGTTCACCAACATCAGTAACAGAATTGATCTTTAATGAATTCTTTAACGAATTGATCTTTAGTGAATAATTGATCTTTAAGGAATACATCTTAAATGTAAAACACACATACACTTTGGAAACATACATCTCTACATATATATTAATCATATATATGATATATGCATATATATACACACATCATTCAAAACAGATGTGTAGTATTCCACTAAATATATTCATGAATGTAATCAACAAATATTACTGAGTTCCTACTGTGTTCAGGCACATTTTAGATATCAGAATTTATTCAGCATTCTCTACTTTGGCCAATTATGTTGATTTCATTTGTTTATTATCATAGCACTGAGATGAACATACATGTATATAAATTTTTCACAGGTTTTTTCACTTTTCTAAGAGCAATTTCTTAGAAGTAGGTCAAAGAGTACTTTCATTTATAAGGCTTAATATATATATATGAATGAAAATTTCACTCTAGAAAGGCTGTATGAAATGTTTAAGAACACTTACATCACTACCTCTTACCAACACTATGTACCATCAGTTTAAAACAAAATCTGCCAAAAATTTCCACACAAGGAGATTTTATCTATCTCCTTCTATCTTTTCACTACATTTTGCTGTTTTGTTTTCTCTGCACGACTTATCCCATTTTCCAACCCCCTTCATTTGGAGGCCTTGCATTCTGTTGAGTACATCGAATAATCTAAGAATTATTTTTTTCCTGGAGATTGAACTACATCATTCTCAAAGTTGTGCTTTTTCTCTGAGTTTTTGGGTAATATTTTCTTTCCCTTGAACTATAGTATTTTAAAAATAGACTCTATATTGATTTCTTCTCCTTTACTGATCCTTAAACAGGGCAATAGCTGTCAAGACTCAGTCACGCCCCCTTCGAGACCTACTGTTGCAGTGGTCCTCAACTGGGGGCAATTTTGCTCCCAAGGGACATTGGGCAATGTCTGAAACAACTTTTTTTGATTGTTGAGACTGGGGAGAGTGGGTGCTACTGGCAGCTAGAGTAAAGGTCAGGAATGTGGCTAAGCAGCCTGTAATGCATAGCACAGGCTCCCCAAACAAAGAATTATACAGTCCAAAATATCTATGGTGCTGAGGTTGAGCACCTTTCTGTTAAAAAACCAGTTTATATTCACTGCTTTGGATCTAATTCACAATATTTTGCAGGCACTCATTAACATCATGTAGTTTTGCCAAGGTGGATATTGCTCTTGATCTCACTGCTTGGTTCTCAGACCCTCTAAACTAGCAGGGTATATGGAAAATTATATTTCCCTATTTGCCAAATTTAATTAGCTCCAGTATGTTTCCAGCTTTACTACAGAGAATATAGGTCAAAATATGCATGTACCCGTCCACCCCGTATGTCCTGATGAATTTCTCGAAGTTACTGCTTCTCAGTGGACACAGAAATATGGCTACCCAAAAAATCAGTGAGAGTGAGGGTTAGCTGGTTCATGGTTACTGCAGAAACTGGGTCTCTGAGTCATGAGAAAAGGTGGCGGTTAAGCAGAAGTGTCTCCCCACCTCTCTTCAGAGGGTCTTTAATTAAGGAAGTAAAGCCTGATTCAATTTTCCTCAATTCAGTTTTACCTGCCATGTGTCTATGGAGTTTAATTCTAGATTTCAGTATTAGGTTAGCTGTTAGTCTTGGTTTTTAGTATTACTGATAGTTTCTGTCTTGGTAAATAGCTTGATAGATGTTTTGGTGGGGTGTTGGAATAGTCTTCATTAGAGGCGGCAGCTAATACGCAATTATGAATTAAAGCCTGAACTACGAATTTCAGTTATCAACAACAATATATGCACCAAACTAAACTAATATTACTAATCTTTCCTTGCTATTCTTTACTTACATTATTCAACTAACATCTATTTCAAACTTTTCCTAAAAGAGATCATAAGATGGGTACATAAAAATAAAAGTATGCTAAGGAAAATACCAATTAATAAAGGGCGTCTGTAAAAGAGTATCTACGTATCTGTAAACTTTAAAAAAAAACAAACAGAGTTGTAGACGTTCATCTGTTTACTCATTCTTTCACTCAGGTATTAAATATTAGTTTAAATCTGAAATTGTATTAAACATTAATGGATCAAAGGAAAATGAACAACATACTACTTGCCTCTGGGACCTTATGAGTTTTGCAAGGAGAAAGGTTAAGATCTAATTTCAGCAAGCAGGAAACAATGATACAGTAAAATATAAGCTGGCTCACAGTAAAGTACAGATAGTATCAAGTGGGTTTCCAACACGGCTAAGAATTTCTACGAAAGGGTTTGAAAGTGTGTTTGGGCCAATGGAGCCTAGACGAATCTAGACGATTTAAGAAAGTGTAAAATACTGACATGAAGCACATTAGCAGCAACAAATGAGAAGTAGGAAAACTTAACCATAACGTTCACATGAACTTGTGGAAGAAGGGGCCTGGCAAGCAGGTAAGATCCTGCATTTGTTTCCTGAAAATGTACAGAGGTAGGGAGACAGAAATGGGGTGGGTGAGGGAGGTGGATGGGCTCCAAAGGTAAATACGAAGGACGGTGGTTCAAACTGCACTCTCCAATTTCCCCTCCGCCCCACCCCCACCCCTGCAACTAACAGGTAGTACACAAAGACGGGGCAGGTGCGACATCTGTCTTCCGAGGCCACCCATAATCTTACTTGTCCTACTTGATACTGATCTGCTGGTGGAGGTAAAAAGAAAGAAAAAAAGCCTGAAGAACATGTCTCTAGTTTCTGGTTTATGACAAAGGATGTGACATTTAGAGAGCATGAAAGAATTAAGTACCTAAAAAATAAAACTCAAAAGAAATAAAGATGCTGCTGCAGTGGAGAAAATGCGAGCCTGGTGGAAAGAATGGAGGGCAGATGAATGAAACAAAAAGATGAAGGGGAAGAAGCAGGACCTCTGAGCCTCTGCAACCTCAGGAAAAAATGATGCAAAGCTTCCCGAGATCTGGTCTCCAGGCCGCTTGGATGGGGTGTACGTGGGTTAAACAGCTGATTTTAGGGCCTCATCTTGCAATTCCAAAATCAGAATCTTTGAGGAATGGGGCTCAAAAATCTATATTTTTACAAAGTCCCTCCAAATATTTATGCATATTAACTTTTGGGAACCACTGGAATGGAGGAAGAATCTAATTCTTTCAATTTAAAAGCAATCTTCCAAATCTCATCTGACATTTTTTAAATTGTGAGATGTGACCCCTAAGTGGATCATTATATCAATTTTCTGTGTTCGGTAAGTTTCTTTGTAATGACACAGAAGCATGGAAGAGTATTAAAAAAAAAAATGACATCCTGGCATAAGGAAAGTATTGCTTCACAGAACTTTTGTTTTAGTCATAAACACATGTACAATGTATCTGTGTGTGTCCACTACACACGTGTACCAGGTAGTGACAAAAAGTGCATTTCTTATGGAAGGTCATGGTCAAAAAAATTGGAAAAGACATTATTTTATAGAGCAATAAGAGACATTCTTAGGCAATAGCAGGTCATTTCTTATGGAAGGTCATGGTCAAAAAACTTGGAAAAGACATTGTTTTACAGAGCAATAAGGGACATTCATAGGCAATAGCAGGTTTGAGGAATTCAGCACTTGACCTCAGGAAGAAGAGTTGGGTATTTGTGATTGGTGATTTTCTTCTATATAGGCCTGACATGACAAATTAGAAAGTATACTGTTTCCCTGTAGCAAATATGAGATATGTGACCTGACAAGGCTTATCAAATCCACTGGCCGGTATTTATTATTTCTGATTCACTTGGCCATGAATAAAATAGTGAGAAAAAAAATGGAATATATGTATAGTGACTCCAAAGCCCAAGATAGGAAGCTGAAGGCCTTGGCAGATAGAGTTTTCATTTCTTCTTTTAGTTGAAGGTCAGGACATTTAAATAGAAAGGGGGATATGGGAAGTGAAAAAATAGCTATATAGCTGATATAGGACAAAATGAAGTTAGTTTTCTAAACTAAGGACATGAAGCCAAAATGGGCTTCTGGCAGGGAAAGAAATTTATCTCATCATTACTAGGAAGAAAAATTTGGTGGGATTTTTATCAGAATGCCAAAGAGGATTTTGACCTGAAATGTGGGTAAGTGGAAAAAAAGTTTCAAATAAGATACTATGTGAATCACAGTTCAGGGTGAGTGAAATAGTTTATAGGAGAAAGTAACCCATGGAAAGGTAAAGGACTATATAAATAGTCATGGACATCTACATATCATTATGGAGAGTACTGGTGATGGTCACTGTGAACTTCAGAGGTGAACAGATGGAGATAAAAACTATGTCCTAAGTTTTATCAATGAGACTCACTTATTCAACAGATACTCAGTCTCTTCTCTCATTCAGAGAAGAAAGAAATGGCTTTACACCCAACAAAGTTCTATTTTAGGAAAAGAGGCACCAAATATATAAAATTATATTAATGGAACAGGATTGGTATCCAAAAAGATGCAGATAAATTACAGTGGGAGTTTAGAGAAAGAAGAAAAGACTTGGGAGGGAAATTAGGGAAAGCTTTCTGCAAGACATAGCTTATTTTGAAGTAAGTCTTATAAGAGAAATTAGACTCAAAAATCATGGCTGGAGTGGGATAATGGAATAGTAAGAATTATTTTAGAAACCGAATCTAATGAAGGGGTCAGGGAGTAGCAATATGTTCCATTATACTTATACTTATTTGTATATACGTATATTGCCATAAACATGAGTACAAACACATGAATAAAGGTAAGGAAGTACAGGGAACACCTTTTTTGTGAATAAAGGAAAGAGAAATAAATTGATATTTCTGGGGAGGATACTATATCCTTCCTTGTTAAACAGATAACATGGAAGATGCCATATCAGAACTTATTGTAAAGCCAGACCACAAAGCAAGATCTAGTAGGGAAGGAAGAACAAAAATACTAATACAATGTCTCACCTTGTCAGCAACTGTGTCTTATTTATCTCTGAATAAGTCTTGAAAGAACGAAAAAATAAATGGATGAAAGTTTCTAAAAAGGGAGCACTGGATATATTCTCGACTAGTTGGACTGGAGAACACAGGACATAATCAGGAAACGGCATGAATTTTAATTTGGCTGGAATACTGGGAGCATGTAGAAGACCATAATGTTCACCCAGGGGACTGGTGAGAAATTAACATTTCAAAGTTAGATTTGCTCTGGTTAGATGACTTGAATCCAGGCTTTACCACCTGGCTTTGTACATTTATTCATGGGAAGCCACTGAGGATACCTGAGAAAGAGGTGATGTGATCTAAAAGAATTCTAAGAAAATTAATGTGGTGATAGGTAATAGGTTGGATTTGGAGAGACTCTGGGCTAGACTGAAGGATGTGAAAATTGTCATGGTTGAAATTATGGGAGTAGATTAGGTCCCTTGAAAGAAGTCCAATGACAGAGCTTTAGAGACTTCTTCTCACCAGAAAACTTCCTGAAAGAATAGACAGTACGTGACGTTTCCACTTTCTTAACACCTATTTAACTCATGTACTTTGGCTTGAAATGGTCTCTCAAATATCAGTGGTGACCTAATTGCTAAATGTAATGTCCTTTCCTTTTCCTCAATCTTCATCTTTTTAACTTTAGTGAGGTATTTTATATGACCCTTTCTTTCTTAAAACCTTTTCTTTACACTTTTTTACTCGAGGTTTACCTACTTCTCAGATCAATATTTTCATGTCTTTTTGGTCTCTTCTTCCTATTTCTCCCCACTGCTACATGTTGGTATTTTTCAAGGTCTTATTCTTGACCTTTTTTTCTCTTTGTAAGTCTTTTTTTTTCTTTCGTCCATTCTGTGTGAACTGAATCTCCATATGCATGATCTAAATCACCCTCTATAAACTGCAACTGCTCTTCTAAACCACAGTTTTGCCATTTCAGCTTATGTTCTAATTGTCTTGAGGACACAATTTGTATAAGCAATCATCTACCTGACACCAAAATTATTTTTTTCTCTAAATGTCACCACACTTTTCATAGTCACGGTCTAAATAAATGTCACTTTCCTCTTTCTCCCTCTTAAATGAGTTAGTAATTCCTGTTGATTCTTTGTTCATATACACTCGCATCCGATCCCTTAACCTATTGGTATTGTTTCTACCTCTGTTTATGCTCTTATTATTTCATATTTCATATCTAGGCCTGATTGCCAAATAAAGGTAGGGGGTTTGGAGGTACATAAGATTATATTTTGGAACTGAGGAATAAAATATCATAACTTCCATATCACTACCCCTATATGTATAACCCTACCCTTATCCATCTATCTATCTACCTACCTACCTATTCTCTTCATATTGCCAGAGTGATCTTACTAAAATATAAATCTAGTAATGTCATATCCCTGTACACCCTTCAATTAGAGATTTATAATGATGTGCAAAATCCTTAGCTAACATGAAAGACTGGTCATAATGTGGCTACTGTATCTACTTCTAGTCGAGTCACTCACCACATGCCGTTCGCTATAATATGTCCTTCTTAATTCTACTCTGTTCCTTCCTGCTCCTCCTCTGTCTGCCTGGCATCTTGCCAAGGGTTCAGGGGTAAGTACATGACCCAGACCTGGCCATTCATAAAACAACATCCTCTTGGCCACAGTGACTGGCTCCCAGAACTACAGCTGACTGAATTAAGGAGGAGTCTCCAGGGAACTTCTGTTATGACTTTTAGGAGAGAGGCGCCTTACCATTGGGATTGTACAGCTGGTAGAAAGACAGATGGGGGATATTGGTGGTTATCATTGCCACCACTTGGCAGAAATGTGCCTGAGAAACACAAAAGAAAATGGAAAAGAGACAAAAGCAGATTCCTGACAACAGACCTTTGCTGGCCTTTTGGGTGACATGAGTCAATGGAAATCCTTTTCCTTTTGTTTAAGCCAGATTGAGTCTATCTTCCTTTCGCTGCAACTGAAAGTATCCTACTGATAAGACCTACTCAGGCAAGCCTTCACTGACCTAATCTGTTTTACTCATCCTTCTTCTGTGCTGCACATCACTGTTTCTCCTCTCCAAATACCATGAATTTAGTCACACTCAGATGAAAACCGGAGCCTTTCAAAAACCTAAGGAGAAATTTTACATCTTTGGCAAAATCCAAAGTTAATTTTCTATAATAAAGTTCTCCATTGAGATTTAATGAATAAGGGAGTCCGGGGTGGGGGGAGGGGGCTGAGGTCAATATAAATGTGAAGGATTCTCAAGTATTTCTTGAAAAATCCAAGTTTATGAAAGAAAACACACTCAGGACAACAGCTCCCCTGCTTTCAACCATCTTCTTCCTATAGTTTGAGTTACAGGTTGCATTTACTCAACCTTGTTGAAAGCAAGGGCATGCAGCCAAGGGTGGCATCCTAGAGCACTGCGTGAAAACAAATAGGACTGGAAAGATGGGACTCCTTTTTCTTTTTTCCAGCTAGAAAGTTCTTAGCCTTCTTAATCATGGAATTAGTCAGACACTAAATGTGACAAGTTCTAAGATGCCTCTGGAGAAAATTAAATTAAGTTCTATTCCACTTAAATCTAATGAGAAAATTGTGAATAAGCATACTTAAAACAAAATCAAAAGAACACCAAATCCAAATTTAACTTTTGGTCATGAAGAAAGAGACCAGAATTAATATTTACAGCATGTTACTAAACTCCCCTCCTCTGGTCATCCCCTAATATCCATGTTCCTATTTTTTACTGGCCCTGAATCCACCTGAACTCACTCATACAGACCTTTCCTGTTTTGAGCTGTCCTGGCCTAACCCTAATGTGGTGTAAATAGCACTAAGCCACCCAGCCAGGTTTGACTAGTGGGAAATCCATTCATTTCCTAAGAATAAATTGAACGTTTTTGTTTTTTTTTTAATGGTGGCATCTCATTTTTCTCAAAAGGCAGAAGTCTATTTTGGTCTTATATTTGGTGGCCATTAAATGGAGATTAAGATTCTTTCAGAGAAATGACACAAAGAAGTAGTTGCACTTCATGTGTAATTTATACATGTAATTCCCATTAATACTAGAGAACAAACATGTAAAAAGCTTGATGGAAGAAAGGGAGGGGAAAAGGGAAGTTTGAAAGAAACTCTTTTTACTAAGACAGCCAGAGGTCAGCTTTGAACAAGAACAAGAAATCTTTTGTAACCAAAAAAAACCCAACAGGTGACATGTACTGATGTTAAGCAAGACAATAAAATGTACCTTTAAAAATCCTTTTCGGAGGCAAGAGCTCTTGAATAAACACGTTTCAGCTGAAAGTGCCACTGAACATCCTGTCTCCTGTTACTGTGTATACTTGAAGTTTTTAAAAAGCTATCACCAAAGTAGGGTGCTTCACATTGATAACTTAGATCTTCCAAGAACATGGAGAAAAAAATTAAAAGTTAATTGGTTTTTAATTCACCTAGTACAAGTTTAAATAGGTAATTTTTCATTTTTGATCTGACGTTGCTTATGGGCATGGCAACTATAGAAGAATTATGGTAAGGGATATAGAAAGAGATAGAGGAAATTGGTTTTGAGTCTTCTTAGGTTTTGCGTAACATTCTTTTGTTGTTGTTGTTTGAAAGCTTTATTGCCCTATTCATATTTATGCTTGTCAGCAAATTTCCTTTGGCTACATTCAAAAGGCAGCTGTTCATCCACAGTCCCCAATGAATAAAGAATTTATCAAAGCCAATTCTTGGCCCAGTGACATGATCTGATTTCTAGAAGAGCCGCCAGCTTCCTCCTTTAAGAGAGGAGTGCGTCACAGTGTGTCACTGGGACCCAGCAGCTGGCATATTTACTTATTTTTAAATTATCTATTACTATATTCCAACGACAATACTTCGAAAGTAGGATAATCATGTAGAGATTTGCAGGCTCAGAGCAACTAGTAATGCAATTTTTTAAACATCTCTATAGATATAGAATGTCTATAACATCTTAAAATAAGAATGATGAAGATTCCTCCCTAAAAGCTGAGAACAGGTATAACAGATGTGGTACCCTTGTGAGTAGAATAGGTATGGTTGATCAAGAAACTGACAAAACCCGGCTCATGCAGTATATCAAGAGCTATTTTTATATTGGAACACCATGGGCAAAATGATATTAACTATAAAGGTTTTCTGCCACCATAGATGAAGATCCAGTTCCCAAAATAATGCTTAAAGCTACATAATGAGACTGCTGACAGAGGTCAGGGAGCAACCAGACTGTACAACAAAGCTTGTTTCCATGTAACTGACCCACCTGAACATAAAGTGTAAACATGGCCTGTGAATACTTGAGGAAATGAATTTAGAGCCATTTTTAGAAAGACAGAGTACTGTGACAAGTGTTAAAATGACTTCACAGGACAAAGCTATTGAAGACCTTTGTTCCCTTCAAGGAAATGGCAGATCTTTTAAATGAAAATAAGCTTTGCTAATTAAGACAAAAGTCATAAAGTACAAATAGGTCACAGTTTCATTGGAAAAGATGCTCTAGAGAGAAAAGTGGCAAGATTTGGTAATAATTTTGTCCCACCACAGGAAAGGAGTCAAGAAAAAAATATAGGTTCCAAAATGCTCCTCTCTGCATCAAAATAATTTATCTTAACATTACTTTGCAATTAATTATTATTACCTGCTTCAGGGCCTGTCTTTCCCACTGGACTGTATGCTTCCTGAGGGCATGGGGCTCGACACATACCAAGTGCACCATAAATATTTGTTAAATGAAGGAGGATATGCATGCACTGGTATGCAAGTAGAAAATCCCAGCCGTACTGCCATCATTTATGGCTTTCCTTCATGTAACAAGCCTGAGTGATGTCTATAATTCCCCAGTTTACTCAGTTGAGAGCTCTGCCACTTTAAACATTTGAAATTCTACTAAATATAATGAAAAACACTTGCTGATCTAAATAATTATGGTACTACCACTGAAACATGATGATAATATTTATATTTTAACTAATAGAACAGGTCAATACCAGTCTGTTACAATGGAAATTAGTGAATCAGGTATGTATTTCATTAGCAGCACCTGTTTTTTAAAAATTCATGTAAAACTATTCTAAATAATAATGACACCCATTTTCCAAGTCAGATGTGCAATTACTTGACAAATCAGGAGTACTTATAACTCTTTAATTATGATGATGGATTTTGACTACCCATGTCCCTTATCAGGTGGTTTGAGAGGCCTTTTACTGAAGTACAAAGCTAAACTTTCCCGGAATGCAGGCCCTTTTGACTGCAATGTTCCCAGAGCCATACAGTGTATGCTAAAGGCTATGTTTATCAGAGATCACAAATTTGAGGTACATGACAAATACTTACAAATGGATGGGTAGGTCTTCTATGTACACTAAAGATACCATGAATTATCAAAACTGTAACATCTTCAATGTCTCAGTACTTTATTTTCCCCTCTTCTTTACCCATATACTCTAAATACCTCAAAGACAGAATAGAAAATGGCTTTGAGATATGAAGAAAGAGGTTTAAATAACAGGATGGGGCTCACAGCATTTCAAATACTTTGTCTATATTTTGTCATTGTAAAATTAAAAATCTTCAATGTGTACATATCACCTGAATTAACATGTCAACTCATCATATGTTAAAACATCATTTGCTTATTGTATCGTACCAAGTAGTTCAGAGATACAAATGCGGTAACTGACACTCATAATAACTGTTAGTCTTGAGTAAGTTATGTACCGTTTTCTACATTAGAATACTTGCCAATTATACAGAACATAAAATTACTTCTTCTATCAGATTTTGTGATTGCAGAGATAAATCTAGAAGAGTCCATAACAAACATAAATTTAGCCTACATCAGACTTAGGTACAGACACATGCTAAATAGCAATTTAAAAGCATTAACAGATCACTGTCATGTTGACTAGAATGCTTCAACAACAACATTTACTAAATGTTTGTTATTTTTAGGTACTATGTTAAACACAGTTAATCTTCACAACAATCTTATGAGGTATATAGTATTATTTTTACTCACGATTTATGCATGAGAGGAAACCAAGGGTCAAAAATGTTATATAACACTGCCAAAGTCACATGAGAAGTAGTAAAGGAGAGCCTGACTTTTTAGCCATTTGGCTATTCTGTGTCTCTAGCACATTTTCCTTAAACGTATACCCTGAAACATATGGAGATGTTTTATCTAAATTAACCATTTTACCTGAAAAAAAGTTCTACCCAAAATCTTTAGTACTTCTTTGGTTGGAAAAAATAAAATCCATTTTCTTATCCACTGACTTCCTCATCTCTTTCTACAGAAAGCACATGCATCAAGATTCATATAAATGCACCCCCCAACCCTATACTGATAAGAGTAGCAGGACTTTTCTAAGCCACTTGCTTTCCCAGTAGTCTCTGGAATCCCTTTGTGTTAGGGTCTTAATTTGAGGGGGTTCATTTCTTTGGGAAGCCCACTAAGAAATGTGAGCACAGGGATGTCTTTCAGGATAGTGTCATACTGCCACACGGCACCTGGCTGATACAACATGGTTGTTATTGTCGATGATCATTCTTTATCTTGCCATGACCTGTCTCATCACCTCTTGGACACTTCTTGTGAAAAAATTTTTTCAAAAGCACCGTTGAACATGGAGCAGAAGAGGAAAGACTGATGCTATTGGTTTGTCTGGTAGGGGAGCACTTATTATTTAATACTCTTTTTATAATACTGGTTCCATTTTGGGAATATGGAAAACTTAGTGCCATCATTATTCAGTTTCTTCAGAAATTGAAGAAAAAAATGGACTCAGGTAAAAATGAATTACCTGGGTCAAGCTGATGACAAATTCAGTATTGGGTAGTGGAGAAATTGTGTACCAAGTTATGAATTTTGCACAACAGATCTTAGAATGATGGTATTCATTTGAAATATGAAGTTATGGAGGGAGATTCACATCTCTAAAATATTTTGATGTGAAAATGACCAGGACTCTTATGAAAACCAGGATAGTGCTAACCACCAAGGTTCGATGGAGGCTTAACTGCTGAGTGAAACTTCATTTGCGTAAACTCAGACTTGGTCACCCAATGAAACAGAAATATGGGGTTAAAGAAATAGAACTAGTAAGTATTATAAAAAGAGTATTAAATAAAAACTGTTCCCCCACCAGACAAAGCAATAGCATCCAGTCTTTCCTCCTCCTCTGCTCCACTGCCAATAGTGCTATGGCTTTATTTCCTTCCATCTGGTTAAAACTATAGCATACTGGTTTGTTGTGCTAATGTTTGTTATTGCTAGGATCACCCCTACATCTTACCACCACCATCAGTATACTTCAAAGGTGCAAGAGGCCCTGGACAACCACAGAAGAAGTCGGAAATTGTTCTTTCTGCCTAATGGTCCAAGGTTATGAATCTATTTTAATTGAAGATATGTTTCTGCTTATGATAGGGGCTAAACTGAAGTCTCTCTCTTAAGAATAACAAGAAAAATAGTGCAAATTGTTTTCAAGGGGAATATTTATACAATTGAAAGACCAAACTGTTTGCAAGAATTTCAGATGTGCTTGTTAAGTACATACATGTAAACAGACTGTAAATACAGGCCAACATTATCCTTTAAAAAGATACTGTGAAATTATAATTCTTCTTTTCATTAAAGAAGGTATTTCCTGGGCAGTTTGACTTCAAATAACTATATGTATTAAGCAATATAAGTACATTTTTCCAGAATGTTTTTTCTTTTATAATTCAAAATTTTCACTAATGCTGCCTCTCAACTCCAACTAATGAGATTTAAAAAGTGATCAGAATAACCAATAAAATATGAATTCAAAGTAGTGTTGGGGAGGGTGGCTGAAATTCCTTAATGGACTAAAGGACATCAATTGCTTAATTATACAGAATACACTGGGTTGAAACAACATCACTCAGCTTCTATCAAACATCCATCAACAGAGAGAGAAGCTTTCCGGCTGTTTAGAGAAATGCTTTTTCCAGACTTGGTAATACTACAAGATTTTTAGATATGATCAACTTGATCTGAGCTGAACACATGAGAAACAGCAGTAACAACATTTCACACGACCCCAGCAACAGAGAATAACATTTGTTGAAACATTCAATAATTAATTAATGGAAATATACATCATTTGTGGGTACTAAAATATTTAGGAAAGGTAGTCTAAATAGTTTATCTCATGAAAGGTGGCTGACTTACATGTTTTATAGTGGTAATTATTTCTGTTTAGAATATAAAATATTAAGCACACTTTCAAACATTAGATTTTAAAGTCTAAAATTAAATTTATACCTAAAACATAAATAATATTGCAGTCTCTAGAGATGGTTATTTTACTACATTTTCTAATTAATTACTGATGAAAAATTCTTTTAAAAACCACCTATTTTTAACAAATTATTATTCACTGTGACCTCAGTCATTGTAAGAATCAAAATGGATTATCAAAAATCAGAAAAGAAGAAGTAATGCTTGCAGATATCACTGTTTGCCGATAACATGACACTATACAAAGAGAATCCTAAAGATGCTACCAGAAAACTACTAGAGCTAATCAATAAATTTGGTAAAATAGAAGGATACAAAATTAATGCACAGAAATCTCTTGAATTCCTATACACTAATGATGAAAAATCTTAAAGAGAAAATGAGGAAACACTCCCATTTAGGATTGCAACAAAAAGAATAAAATAACTAGGAATAAACCTACCTAAGCAGACAAAAGACCTGTATGCAGAAAACTATAAGACACTGATGAAAGAAATTAAAGATGATACAAACAGATGGAGACATATACCATGTTCTTGGATTGGAAGAATCAACACTGTGAAAATGACTGTACAACCTAAAGCAATCTACAGATTCAATGCAATCTCTATCAAACTACCAATGGCATTTTTCACAGAACTAGGACAAAAAATTTCACAATTTGTATGGAAACACAAAAGACCCTGAATAGCCAAAGCAATCTTGAGAAAGAAAAACGGAGCTGGAGGAATCAGGCTCCCTGACTTCAGACTATACTACAAAGCTACAGTCATCAAGACAGTATGGTACTGGCACAAAAACAGAAATATAGATCAATGGAACAGGATAGAAAGCCCAGAGATAAACCCACGCACATATGGTCACCTTATCTTTGATAAAGGAGGCAAGAATATACAATGGAGAAAAGACAGCCTCTTCATTAAGTGGTGCTGGGAAAAGTGGACAGCTACATGTAAAATAATGAAATTAGAACACTCTCTAACACCATACACAAAAATAAACTCAATATGGATTAAAGACCTAAATGTAAGACCAGACACTATACAACTCTTAGAGGAAAACATAGAAATAACACTCTGACATAAACCACAGCAAGATCTTTTTGGACCCGCCTCCTGGAGTAATGAAAATAAAAACAAAAATAAAGAAATGGGCCCTAATGAAACTTAGAAGCTTTTGCACAGCAAACGAAACCATAAACAAGACGAAAAGACAACCCTCAGGATGGGAGAAAATATTTGCAAATGAAGCAACTGACAAAGGATTAATCTCCAAAATTTACAAGCAGCTCATGCAGCTCAATATCCAAAAAACAAACAACCTAATCCAAAAATGGGCAGAAGACCTAAATAGACATTTCCCCAAAGAAGATATACAGATTGACAACAAACACACGAAAGGATGCTCAACATCACTAATCGTTAGAGAAATGCAAATCAAAACTACAATGAGGTATCACCTCACACCAGTCAGAATGGCCATCATCAAAAAATCTACAAACAGGGCTTCCCTGGTGGCGCAGTGGTTGAGAGTCCGCCTGCCAATGCAGGGGACGCGGGTTCGTGCCCCGGTCCAGGAAGATCCCACATGCCATGGAGTGGCTGGGCCCGTGAGCCACGGCCACTGAGCCTGCGTGTCCAGAGCCCGTGCTCCGCAATGAGAGAGGCCACAACAGTGAGAGGCCTGTGTACCACAAAAAAAAAAAAAAAAAAAATCTACAAACAATAAATGCTGGAGAGGCTGTGGAGAAAAGGGAACCCTCTTGCACTGTTGGTGGGAATGTAAATTGATACAGCCACTATGGAGAACAGTATGGAGGTTCCTAAAAAAACTGAAAATAGAACTACCATACGACCCAGCAATCTCACTAGTGGACATATACCCTGAGAAAACAAACCATAATTCAAAAAGAGTCATGTACCACAATGTTCACTGTGGCTCTATTTACAATAGCCAGGACATGGAAGCAACCTAAGTGTTCATCCATAGATGAATGGATAAGGAAGATGTGGCACATATATACAATGGAATATTACTCGGCCAAAAAAAGAAACAAAATTGAGTTACTTGTAGTGAGACGGATGGACCTAGAGTCTGTCAGACAGAGTGAAGTAAGTCAGAAAGAGGAAAACGAATACCGTATGCTAACACATATATATGGAATCTAAAAACAAACCAAAAAAATGGTTATAAAGAACCTAGGGGCAGGATGGGAATAAAGACGTAGACCTACTAGAGAATGGACTTGAGAACACAGGGAGGGGGAAGGATAAGCTGGGACAAAGTGAGAGAGTGGCATGGACTTACATACACTACCAAATGTAAAACCGATAGCTAGTGGGAAGCAGCCGCATAGCACAGGGAAATCAGCTTGGTGCTTTGTGACCACCTAGAGGAGTGGGATAGGGAGGGTGGGAGGGAAGGAGATGCAAGACGGAAGAGACATGGGGATATATGTATATGTATAGCTGATTTACTTTGTTATAAAGCAGAAACTAACACACCATTGTAAAGAAATTATACTCCAATAAAGATATTAAAAAAAAAAGAAAATGGAGATAATTCACAGGATAAGCATGAAGAAAACATGATAGGATATAAGCAATTCTGATCTTCCAAATGACCAGAATCACTGTTTAAATGATTACTCTGTTCTCTAAACTCTCCTCCTCCTCAAAGGAAAAAAAAAAAAACAACAAAACACTTAACAGATACAGATGCCTTACATTAGATAGATAGAAAAAGATACTTTTCTTAAGAAAAAGAAAAAAAGGTGGGAGAATTGAATCAAGATGGCCGAGAAAATGGACCACTCTCTACTCCAGATCCCAGATCATAAAATGACAGTTACGAAATGAAGTAAAGAAAAAAATAAATAAGACCAAATATTATCTAAAAGAGGAAGAAGAAAATCAACTTTGAGGTATGAGCAATTCCATGGCTTTCCCAACTTTAGAGTAAAACAATTATTTAAAAGATCAGGAGAGGATGACCACCAGGGTAGATAACTTTACAATGCCATTAAACTAATTCAATCAAGTCTGTTTATAATGAGCAGCAGAGGGGAGTGATATGTGTCCCCAGGATAAACCCCTAAGTAATCCTTTTTATAAATCACTATCGATCTCAAGAAAGAAAAACAAAAAAGCTGGAAGCATTTTTTTGAAGTTTATTTTATTTTTTTATTCAGCAGGTTCTTATTAGTTATTATAATTAGCAAGCTTTTACTTTCATGTCTCAAGATCATATATCAGCTTCTTCTCCCACTAAGTTCACCATAAAATGGTGTGCTTTTTTTTTAAGTTTTGAATTTTATTTATTTTTTTATACAGCAGGTTCTTATTAGTCATCAATTTTATACACGAGTGTATACATGTCAATCCCAATCTCCCAATTCATCACACACACACAGCCTGCCACTTTCCCCCCTTGGTGTCCATATGTTTGTTCTCTACATCTGTGTCTCAATTTCTGCCCTGCAAACCAGTTCATCTGTACCATTTTTCTAGGTTCCACATATATGCGTTAATATATGATATTTGTTTTTCCCTTTCTGAATTACTTCACTCTGTATGACAGTCTATAGATGCACCCACGTCTCTACAAATGATCCAATTTCGTTTCTTTTTATGGCTGAGTAATATTCCATTGTATATATGTACCACATCTTCTTTACCCATTCATCTGTCGATGGGCATTTAGGTTGCTTCCATGACCTGGCTATTGTAAATAGTCTTGTAATGAACACTGGGGTGCATGTGTCTTTTTGAGTTTTGGTTTTCTCTGGGTATATGCCCAGTAGTGGGATTGCTGGGTCATATGGCAATTCTACTTTTAGTTTTTTAAGGAACCTCCATACTGTTCTCCACAGTGGCTGTATCAATTTACATTCCCACCAACAGTGCAAGAGGGTTCCCTTTCCTCCACAGCCTCTCCAGCATTTATTGTTTGTAGATTTTTTGATGATGGCCATTCTGACTGGTGTGAGGTGATACCTCACTGTAGTTTTGATTTGCATTTCTCTAATGATTAGTGATGTTGAGCATCCTTTCATGTGTTTGTTGGCTATCTGTATATCTTCTTTGGGGAAATGTCTATTTAGGTCTTCTGCCCATTTTTGGATTGGGTTGTTTGTTTTTTTGATATTGAGCTGTGTGGGCTGCTTGTGAATTTTGGAGATTAATCCTTTGTCAGTTGCTTCATTTGCAAATATTTTCTCCCATTCTGAGGGTTGTCTTTTCATCTTGTTTATGAAATTATGCTCCCTAATTTCAAACTGTATTACAAAACTACAGTAATTAAAACAGCAGGCATTGGCATAAAAATAGACACAAAAATCAATGGAACAGAATAGAGACCCCATAAATAAAACCACACATATGGTCAAATAATTTATGACAAAGGAGTCAAGAATATACAATGGGGGAAGGATAGTCTCTTCAATAAACGGTTTGGGGAAAACTGGACCGCCACATGCAAAACAAAACAAAACAAACAACCAAAAAACACTTGTCCATTATCTTACATAATACACAGAAAATAACTCAAAATGGATTAAGACGTAAATATAATACCTGAAGCCATAAAACTCCTACAAGAAAACACAGACAGAAAGCTCCTTGACATAGGTCTTAGTGATGATTTCTTTGAATATGACACTAAAAGCAAAAGCAACAATAAACAAGTGGAATGATATCAAACTAAAAAGCTTCTGCACAGTAAAGGAAATCATCAACAAAATGCAAAGGCAACCTACTGAATGGGAGAAAATACTTGCAAATCATATATCTCATATGAGGCTAATATCCAAAATATATAAAGAACTCATATAACTATCAGAAAAACAATCTAATTTAAAAATGGGCAGAAAATCTAAACAGACTTTTTTCCGAAGAAGACAAACAGTGTGTACATGTCAATCCCAAACTCCCAATCTATCCCTCCCCTCACTCTTCCCCCTGGTAACCATAAGCTCATTCTCTAAGTCAATGAGTCTGTTTCTGTTTTGTAAATAAGTTCATTTGTATCATTTTTTTCAGATTCTGCATATAAGCAATATCACATGATATTTGTCTTTCTCTGTCTGTCTTACTTCACTTAGTATGATAATCTCCAGGTCCATCCATGTTGCTGCAAATGGCATTATTTCATTCTTTTTAATGGCTGAGTAATATTCCATTGTATATATGTACCACTTCTTCTTTATCCATTCATCTGTACACACTGTTATATTTAAAATAGATAACCAACAAGGACCTACTGTATAGCACAGGGAACTCAGCTCAATATTCTGTAATAACATAAATGGGAAAAGAAACTGAATAAGAATAGATCTATGTATATATATAACTGAATCACTTTGCTGTACACCTGTAACTAATACAACACTGTTAATCAACTATACCCCAATATAAGATAAAAATTTTTTTAAAAAAGACATACAGATAGCCAATAGGTACATGAAAAGATGCTAAACATCAGTAATCATCGGGGAAGTGCAGATCAAAACCACAATGAGATAACAACTCATACCTGTTAGACTGGCTATTATCAAAAAGGCTAGAAACAACAGTGTTGGCAAGGATGTGGGGAAAACGGAACACTTGTGCATTGTTGGTGGGAATGCAAATTGGTGCAGCCACTGCGGAAAACAGGAAAATTGTGACTGTTATAAGCTTCCACATGCCTATCCAAGATTTTATTTGAGATTTTAACATACTCTATCATAAATGAATTGATTAAGAAAAAACCAGAAAAGATTCTAACAACAAAACTAATAAGCTAAATCATTAGATATATACAAAATTCTTACACTACAGAAATGATATACGCATATATATATTTTAAATATACATGAAATACAAAAGTATGACAGGCATTGAGATATAAAGGAAGTTTCAATAAATTTCAAGGGACAAATACTATAAACACCAGTTATCTGATAATACTGCAATTAAATTTAAAATTGGCATTGGAAATGTAGTGAAACAAAAACAAAAACAAAAATTTGAGGGATTGAAAAATCAAGTTGTACGCCTATATAATTCATAATGGAAGTTATAAAATATTTATAAATGAACAGCAATGAAAGCACCACATATCAAAACTCAGGGAATACAACTAAACATAAATAAATGTATTACTTTAATGCATTAATTTAAAATATTGGAAATAAGTTAGTTTAAATATTCTCCTTAAGAAACTAGAAAAAGAAAAAGCAGAATAAATATTGAGAGAGTAAAAGGAGTGAAATAATAAATATAAGGGCAGAAATTAATGATACAGATAATGAAAAAAGATTAGAGGGACAAGAATACCAAAATTTCTCTCAGAAAGGGAAAAATGCTAATCAACTGATCAGAAATTGATAATGGTAAAAAAGAAAAATAAAAAAAATTGTTAGAAAAAAAGTACGTGCCAGTTATAAATGTAGTTGAGTTTCTTAAACTATTAAGAGAGTACTATAACCAACTTTATGATAGTTGGCTTAAAAAAGAAATAGAAAGACTCAATAAATGCATAATCATTGAAGGCAGTAAGTGAGTAATCAAAGGTTACTGAAGTAACTCTAAAAATAAATGATGGTATAACTGCAGTTAAAATGAAGTAAGACTACAGTTTAGAACTTCCCTGGTAGCACAGTGGTTAAGAATCCACCTGCCAGTGCAGGGGACATGGGATCAAGCCCTGGTCCGGGAAGATCCCACGTGCCGCGGAGCAACTAAGCCCGTGCACCACAACTACTGAGGCTGTGCTCTAGAGCCCGCGAGCCATAACTACTGAGCCCGCCTGCCACAACTACTGAAGCCTGCACACCTAGAGCCTGTGCTCCGCAACAAGAGAAGCTACCACAATGAGAAGCCTGCACACCGCAACGAAGAGTAGCCCCCGCTTGCCGCAACTAGAGAAAGCCCGCACACAGCAACAGAGACCCAATGCAGCCAAAAATAAATAAATTAATTAAAAAAAAACCCTACAGTATATGGTCAACAGAGTAAAAATTAAAAATTTGATTATTATGTGGAAAAGTAATCTGTATAAAGCTTAAAAATCTATAATCAATAGTATATATATTTTGTTGATAGACAATATGTAGTAATAAAAGGACATAATATGTTCAGGAATGATAAACACCAAGTTCCAATAGTGGTTACCTCTAGGTTCTCTCTTCTCAGAAAGAACAGTGGATTTGGGAAGGCATAGTAATTAGTTATAGAGGCATCAACTAACTTCTTTAAACATCACAGTAGAGTAAATCAGTAAAACCCAAAGCTGTTGTTTTTTTTTTTAAGACTAAAAAATGAAAAATTATTTGTCAAGTCTGATTAAGGAAAAAAAATGAAGCAGAAAAATTTAACAACATTGAAAGATAGGAGGCCTAAGTATCTGTGAAAGTCTCATACCTTCTGGTATGAGCTGAACTGTGTTCCCCCCCAAATTCATTATGATGAAGTTAACCCCCAGTACCTCAGAATGTAAGTGAATTTGGAGATAGGTCCTTTAAAGAGGTGGTTAAGGTAGGTAATTCCCTGGTGGTCAAGGGGTTAGTACTGCCAAGGGCCCAGGCTGACCCCTAGTTGAGGAACTAAAATCCCACAAGCCACGTGGCTTGACCAAAATAAATTAATAAAAGAGGTGGTTAAGGTAAAAAGAGGTCACTAGGGTGGGTCCTAATCCAATATGACTGGTGTCTGTAAAAGAAGAGATTAGTATACACAGAGAGGGAAAAGAAGGGATTAGTATACACAGAGAGGGAAAAGCATGAAGACAGAAGGAGAGAGAAGAGGGAGCATATGGCCTCCACAAGTATAGGAAACATCTCAGAATGTACCCAACCAACCCTGTCGGCACCTTAATCTTGGATTTCTTGCCTCCAGAACTGTGATAAAATAAATTGCTATTGTTTAAGTCACCCAGTCTGCGGTACTTTGTTATGGTAGCCCTTGCAAACTAATACACATGGGCAAAGGAAGTTCCTTATTAATTGAGACAGTGTGTGTTAAGCTTTTCTGTCACTGTAACACTTGTGAGTTCTCTAATACATTGTCATTTTATTTTGGCAGACCTTTAAAAATGTCCTGAAAGGGCAAGACATTTGATTTACTGCAAACACATTTTAAATTATTTGCAAAATTTATAGTACTTGAGTAAAGTATGAGAAAAATGTTCTGAGAGGTTCAAGTATAATTTATATATGAAGAAAATACAGGGTGTGACTATAACTTTATTTTAAACCTCTCTGGGACTTCCCTGGTGGCACAGTGGTTACGAATCCACCTGCCAGGGCAGGGGACATGGGTTCGAGCCCTGGTCTGGGGAGATCCCACATGCCGCGGAGCAACTAAGCCCGTGCGCCACAATTACTGAGCCTGCGCTCTAGAGCCCGCGAGCCACAACTACTGAGCCCACATGCCACAACTACTGAAGCCCGAGCACCTAGAGGCTGTGCTCTGCAACTAGAGAAGCCAATGCAATGAGAAGCTCGTGCACTGCAACAAAGAGTAGCCCCCGCTCGCCGCAACTAGAGAAAGCCTACGTGCAGCAATGAAGACCCAACGCAGCCAAACATAAATAATAAATAAATAAATACATTTACAAAAAAAACCACCGTCTCCTTCGCTAAAGAACTGCAACCCTGGCTTGACCAATATCTTTGGTGGAATAACATTTGTTGATTATTTAAAGGCTGGTGCTTATTTAGGATGTATTTTGTGAAGACTGAGATGATCAATTGAATTCAATTACTGATTTTGTTCCAACTTTACTATAATAAAAATCTAAAAAATTAAAGCTTTACTAGCTCCAATACAAAAAAACAAAAATCCAGAAAAAAAATATGGCTGCTCATTGTATCTTAAATATAATGAAAATTATCACAACAAATTACTAATATTTCTAAGTACCCTGAGTTGCAAACAGTTTTAAGGGAAAACAACATTATCTTCAAAGTGGCAATTGGAAGCTTAAGACTAGATGAACATACAATTTCTAGACATCTGTTAGAAGTCTGAGGAGATCAGGAAATTTTTAAAGACAAGAATTTGGAAATAATCAACTGAAAATAAATGTATATCTAATTAATGTGGCCAATGCTATTATATTTATAGATCTCACTCCAGAAAAATTGGAAACTGTATTCTGGTATTCTGTGCTACAATACTCGTATTGTATTGTTGGAGGCTTAGTTTTTTGAGGAAAAAGAAATCATCTTGATGCTGCTTTTAAATATAGAAACATAACTCTGGTTTACTCTCTCTCCCAAGGTTCTTACTGGTTTGACTGCTTCCTGGTACTTGGATTTCTACTAATAAAAAGTATGTTAAAAAAGAGTTAGAAAATTTGGAAGAACACAGCTATCGCAACATGATTATCCAATTTCACTGAGAGGTTAATAAAAGGGCACAGGACTAAATGTTTCAGCGTTTCTAACCTGCAAATGTGAGACAGAACTAAAATTCCAGATATTCAGTGTTATTATAACAGATCAATATTTTTAAAACCTAAAGCCGTCACACTTCATTTATCAGCTACTGGTACCTAACTCACCTCCAACTTTCAGTTCATTTTGATAAAGATCCATCACTATTTAAAAAAATAATATAAATCTTAAAAGTATTATTTACAAAGGTTTTTTATTTACAAAGGTCTTTATGTGAGAAAGATTCTATACTTGCCTTTTCATATAAATTTGATTCAATGATTATCTCGAGGCATAAGTTATCTTGAGCCATATCACATTCAGTTGCTTTTACCTTCTTACTTTTAAATTTTACTAAATCAAAGAATCCTTACTTAAACCAAGAGGTTGTCAGAGGAATGACTATAAGCATTTGGTGGCTCCTTAGGGTGTTGTAGATAATCAGATCAAACAGAGATCCAGAAGGAGAAGAGGAGTTTGTTATAGGCGATGACACCCAGCATGTTATCAGATGGTAACTTATTAAATATAACACACTGAAAGTTAGAATGCTAAATATTTCCACTAGGGAGATAAAGGTAAACAGATTTATAAGCTGATTATTTTTGAATTAAAATAACACATGAGAACTACAAACCACTGCTCCGTGATTAAACAGCCTTGGATTACAGGTAAAGTACTGCGGGTATCAGACAGTCACAAATGCCACATTCTTTGACAGACTTCTCCATCAGTTAGTTACATATGGTTCATCATTAATAAACATATCATAAGGCAGACTTCCAGAGAAGAGTATCCAAACTAAACCTAAGATCAGTTCAGTCATTCTCAAACCTTGTGTCATGCTAAGCCACAACACAAGACAATCACTGCCTCTACAGTGAAAACAGGAAGCATAGTCCTTTTCTACACCTTATAAATAAGATAAAATCCCCTTTCTGTAACAAAGACAAGTTATGGGGAATAAAGAGAACTAAACAGGGAATTGACTGATAACAAACCAAAAAGAGTTTAGACATGTGAACAGTAAGAATTGAAATTCACCACTCTTTTTGCAAGCTGGGCAAATTGGATGCTTTACTTTAATGAACCACGGAGAAGGACTGATTGATTATAGGGGATGTTGCTTTATGGTTTACTGTTCACAAATCACTGATATCCTTATTGTATTGTCTATATATAGTAATCAGTTTTCTCCTTCTTGCGTTTTGGGGAAAGCGCTGAGGGGACAGGTTAGGGAGAATTTTACATCTTCAAAATTATCCTGGGTTTCCCTGGTGGTGCAGTGGTTGAGAGTCCGCCTGCCGATGCAGGGGACACGGGTTCGTGCCCCGGTCCGGGAAGATCCCACATGCCGCGGAGCGGCTAGGCCCGTGAGCCATGGCCACTGAGCCTGCGCGTCCAGAGCCTGTGCTCCGCAATGGGAGAGGCCACAACAGTGAGAGGCCCGCGTTCCGCAAAAAAAAAAAAAAAAAAAAAAATTATCCTCACATATCAAAACTGACAGGTTCTTGATGTTTAAAAGCAACTTTCACAATTCCAATTTAGTAAAAGCAAAAACAGAGATTTACACCAAAGAGATGACATATAAACTGACCTTGAGGCCCAGTGGCCTGCCAATTATAAATTACAGATTTCTAGGCCTATTTTTCTGGCAATATCAATAGAATATATATATAAGCTAGTTACTGGCTGTAAAATTAACAAATCTATACAATTTATTATAAAAAAGGAATTTATACTAGGAAAAACTATTGTTTAAAATATCTTCACAAGGAGCATAGTAGTTGTCTCTTGTTCTGTGAAATTAACTTGACAGCATTAAATTTTGAGATACTTATTAAGCAACAAAAGTGTACTAAACATGAACAGAAAAATCTTTTTAAAACAAATAAGGTCATAGAATTGCTAATACTAGAGTCAGTATATTAAAATACTTCTCGAAATTAGTTTCTATAAAAAGGAACTACAAAGATAACCAACAATCAAACAAACAAATCCAATATAGCTAAGTTTTTTAAGGTAAAGTATTTAGCTACAAAGCATAGGGGGTTGGGGGTGTGCGGAGCCATAATTTTGAACCAAGCTCCAATGTTTTTAATACTTTCCTTTGCCTCTTGTTTTCCATTGTCATTTATAGATATGTATTTGTGCCCGTCAAATGCCCATCTGTAATATGGTTTATTTTCCCATTTTTTTCTAAAATTTCTTTGACCTCGAAATCAGTTTCATTTCACAAGAACAGCTTATGCTTTCTAATTCAATAATGTTATTTTCTAATTCAGAAAATACTATAGCATTGGGAAGAATATTATATCACATGAAAACTAAGCAAAATCAAAAGATAACACTTTTCTGTATAATTATTCCACTGAAGTTGGTAAAAGTAAGTTAAGTGAAAGCTAACAGTGGCAATTTAATTCCTGTCTTTATCCTCTCAGAATAATTTGTTCTAAAGCTCAAGGTTCTAAACTTTTGTCTCTAAGATATTCAAGGTTTAAAAAAGAAAGTGTAATTGTTAGAAACCTTAGAAAAGACAGGCAAACGTTTATGTATAGTATGATCTATATAATAGCACGTCTCATATTCAGGGTATTTTTTTCCCCTGAAATCTATGTTAGGCCCGCAATTAACAATAAAAAGGAAATTTATAGTCTTAGCAAAATTTTAAAATTACCATTCTAGTAAAAGATTTACATAATTATAAATCATTTTAAAACACCTCCATTCTGAAATCATAAAGGAACACTTTGTGGTGGTTGTTTGCACAAAGAAAGCCAGGATATTCATTAAAAGAAATATATCAGCATTTCTTGTCTCACTAAAACTATTGTTTCATTAATGAACTGATAAGCATTTTTTAAATGCATTAAAGCAAAGGAATAATACACACAGAAATGTAAAACTGCTTACAACATATAATCCTGGCCTACCTTTGGTTTTCCTGAAGAAGACATGTATGCCTTTTTTTTCCTTTTCTTTTTTTTTAAGCATCAGAACTCTAGAAAAGATAAGCTTCCATAAACTCCCCAAAATTAATTAATAAATCCAAGAAAATGCTATCTTCACAGCAAAAATAATAAAGGATTTTGAATCACTTGTCCTTTATAGGAAACAGACAATGCTTCTGACTGGCAAATTTTGAAGCAACTCAGCAGAGAAAATAAAACAATTTTATAAATAGGATTATGAAAAAGAAGTCCATTTACCTTTCTTTTCCTAGACAAAAGATTTTTTTAGAAAGTTTCTTGAATATTTATTCTATTTTTTATTCCACTTTTAAAAATGTATACGTTTTTGGTATAGAGAACTGATAAAGGGCTGAAAGATTTTAATCAGAAAACCTGGATTCCAGCCCTAGCTTTGACCCATATCAATTGTGTGATATCTGAACTTAAAAGGATAACAGTATCTAAATCAAAGGACCTTTTTTTTTTTGGCCATGCCACATGGCTTAGTTCCCGGACACAGGGATGGAACCCATGCCCCCTACAGTGTACAGTGGAAGCACAGAGTCTTAACCACTGGACCAGCAGGGAAGTCCCTAAATCAAAAGACATTTAAAAGGATTACTAAAAGCAATTAATACTATGCTTACTGAATAGCCAGCAGTCATGAATAATGTTATTATAGTAATAATTATTCCTGTAATTATTCACCATCATTATCATCATTATTACAGATATTTTAGATATTATATCTTTATAAATATTTTCTACTTCTGCTCACCAAGAAGTGATCCTACAGCACTCAAAGTCTGTGACATATCACATTATTTCTATAAAATGGATTGGGAGGTTCTGAAAATATTCAGTCAAATGCAAAATGTATTTTGGAACAGGGAAAAGAAAATGTTCAAGAGCTTAATTTTCTTCTCTTTATAAGAAAATGTCTTTATTGAGTCTTGGAAAATTCTACAGTTTCAAATGAAGAAAAAAATATGTCTCAAAAATGTATGTGTGATATACTGAATATATATGTATAACAGTACATGTGTGAATGAGATAGAATAAAAGGGGCACAGTTCATACCAACTTGCTTTATTTTATTTCAACCATATATTCTGGCACTGAGCTTCCTTTATTATAGAGAAGACAGTAAGGTAAAACAGTCACATTGGCTTAACCACTAGAGAAGCTTATTTCATATTTTCCCCTATAAAGAGACCCAGACACCTTGTTCTACTGCATGAAAATAATATACAAATTCTCAATCCATAAAGATACTACTATGTGTAGCATAATACTTACATCTTGTTTAAAGTACAGAGCTGTTGTAAGGTTCAAATGGAAATCGCATTCTAGCTTAATGAAACCATTAATTACCGCCATTCTGCTATAGTCTCATAATCACTCCCACTCCTTTTTACACTTTCCTGCTCCCTTGCAGGATCTTAAACATACTCTTAGACACACCACTTGTTATACATATGTAAGAGGTTCTCTTGAGTAAATCCTCTGGAGTAATATTACTAGAACACGCAGTATGTGACTGTTCAACTTTATAAGGGAATACAAATTTTTATTGAGAGGTTATACTAACTTATATTACACCAACAATTCATAAGATACTGGTGACCCATATCCTTTCCAACCTTTGATATTGTTAGATTTAAATGTATGCTAAATGAGAGAAAATGGGATTTTATTGAATTAGTAACCTGCAGTTAATTCATTATTTCTTCCTATTTATTGAACCTATGTCTTTCTTCTATTAAATATTTATTCATGTTTTTTGCCCATTTTGATTGAGTTCTTTTTCTTATTGATTTTTAGTTCATTTATTCTTGATATTAATCCTTAGTAGGTAAAATTTTAGAATATCTTTTAATCTGTAGTTTATTTCTTTTCTTTTTTTTTTTTTTTTTTGGCTGTACGCGGGCCTCTCACTGTTGTGGCCTCTCCCGTTGCGGAGCACAGGCTCCGGACGCGCAGGCTCTGGACGCGCAGGCTCAGCGGCCATGTCTCACTGGCCCAGCCGCTCCGCGGCATGTGGGATCTTCCCAGACCGGGCCACGAACCTGTGTCCCCTGCATCGGCAGGCGGACTCTCAACCACTGCGCCACCAGGGAAGCCCTATTTTTTTTTTTTAAGTATCCTTTGATGAAAAGAAGTATTTAAGGCTGCCAAAACTGTCAATGAATAAGGGATACTTTAAAAATTTTTACTATATGGATCAACCACTTTTCCCTATCACATTTACTGAATACTCCTTCATTTCCCCCTAAAGTTTCATGTAAACTGTCATATTTCAAAGTTTCATGCATATATATTTTTTTCTTTTCCTCTGTTGCTGAGATTGCTACTGAATTGTCTATCCTTGAACTGATACCACCCAAGTCTTGACTACTATAGTTTCACATTAAGCTTTGGCATGTATTAGGATTAGATCCCATACTTGTTTGCTTCAGAATTTCTCTAAGCTACATTTGTTCACTTACATATCCTTAAACATTTTAGTATCAACTTATCAAGTTATATAAAAAGCACTTTGGTATTTTAATTAGAATTAATATCACCAAATCTATAGGTCAGTTTGGAAAGGATTGAGGATATTTATGATATAAAGTTTTCCTATTCATAAACATGATATATTTCATCATTTATCATTCAAAGTATTTCAGTAGTTTTATAATATGCATGTGAACATCTTACACATCTTTTCATAGATATATTCCAAAGTGCATTATCATTGTGCTGCTTTTGTAAACAGAATCTTTAAAACTATGTTTTCTAATTGCTCACTGTTAGTAAATAGAAATGTAATTGATTCTACATATTGAATTTTATATCCAGACACTTGTTAATTTCTTCTATCATTAGTAATAATTCTTCTGTAGATTCTTTTTCTTTTAACAGTCAGATTATCTATAAATCATGACAGCTTTATTTCCTACTTTCCTATCCTTACTGCATAACTTCTTTACCTTACTTTATGGCACTGGCTAGCAGCTCATACTAATAAAAGGTTGAATGGAAGTGGTGATAATGACTATTGTTCCTTACACCTGTTTTTTAAGTATCTTCCTATTTTAAATGTTGTTTTTAAGGAATATTTTGGTAGATATTTTATATCAGGTTTAAAAAGTCCTCTAATTTACTAAGAAAATTTTTTAATATGAATTTGCGTCAAACTTAATCAAATACTTTTTTTCCTACAACTACTGATAATGATCATGTGGTTTTTCTCATTTAATCCTTTAATGTGGTAAGTGGAATTTATAGATTTTCTGATATTAAACTGTCTTTGGAGTCTGGGACAAAGCTAACTTAACCATTACATATTATCTTTTTCATACGATATTAGGTATTTACATTTACATTTGTGAGTGAAATGAGTCTAAAATACTCCTTTCTTATACTCCTTCTTTGTCTTTTGTATTAAAATGATAGTGACCTCATATTTGAGACCTCTGGGAGCCAAACTGGAAAAGCACTATATCTAAGATAAGACTTTTATATATGAAGTAGTTTTAATATTAAATTACCTATAAAGAGTGTACTTCAACCTTTCTTCAACTTGGAGCACGTGTGTGTTCATGTGTATTTTTCTGCTGCTTCTCTGTTGATAATCTGTTCCTTATTTATAGACATATTAACCTTAAAAAGAGCTAGAAAGCAATTCTCCCACCCAGGTGGTTTTAATCAAAAGAAAGTAAGTTTAACCAAAAGTAGACAACAAAGAGTGAAAGAAAGTAATGTTATTTAGCTCAAAAAAACTAAAATAACAATTTAAGGAAGTCGCTTCAGTTACACAAGAAATAGAACCCTTTGCATATTTAAAGGAAAAAGTGTTCTTCCTCAGGTAACAATCTACATTACAGGAAATGCACAACTTGCTTAAGTGTGGCTGAGCCTAATGGAAAGATAAAGATATAGCTATATATCAAAAGAAAAACAGAGCAGTATTATTTATCTCACAATATATTAAAACCACAAAACTTTCACTGTAATTGGGGTATTAGACTGGCATTAACACAACAAATAATTTAGGAGCTTTAGCAAGGAAAATGTTTGGCTGCTCAAATGTTTTTAAGAGACATCTTTCATACATTTTGGAATTATATAGTAGAGTCCCTAATACAGAAAGCTAGGATGAGCTAACCTATATTTTTCTGATTTTCTTGGCTTAAGGCTGTTTGTCAACTACTATCCACCCTCTATTTTCAACATGGACAGTTACTCTTTAAGAGATATATATGCTTAAGGGAAAATTACACAGCAGCTGCAGTCATGAAGAACTGCCCATCAGTTAGCATGGATTCCCACAGTTGACCTGAGAGCCCCATTTCAATTAACACGAAAATAGAACAGCATGTATACAGTAGATTCAGACTCTCCACCACTTTTTTCTTGGATACAATCATTGAGGATAATATGTAATCCTGCTGTGAAAGGAAATAACTCAAATGCTACTTTCATGTAAAAGATCGTCTATCAAAAATATCAAAAACGCTTTTACAATGCTTAAGCCAAAATGTTCTAACTACAGTCCAAAAAAAAAGAAAAAAAAGAAAGACTCTAAATAAGTATGAGGTTAACCAGTTAGAAGCTAAAAAGTAAGAGTGAACTCTCCCCAGAAATGAAACTCTAACTCATGCTTGAAAATGAACATCTGACCATGGAATGCCTGATGACACACCACATTCTTTAAAAAAACTAAATACATAACAGATATTTTTTCAGGTGACAGATATAATATATATAAACTTGGAATTAATAAGATTTTTTATAAATCGCTGTATGAAAAACCTTAAACCAATTATTTGCCTCCTCTCTTTCTTTCTAATAGTTGCTTTACTTTATTCTGGCTTGACTTTTAATAGACGGATAAGACAGACAGATCAAGTCTCTGTCTTATTATCTATGTCTAGTTGTCTGTCAGAGCTTTTATAAAATACAGACTTGCCAGTATTTCAATTTAACCTCATCCTTAAATATTTACCCTCTACCAAAATGCATGCTTCTCCAAACTCTACAATGATTAGAACAAGTATTAAATATTATATTAACTTTATTTAAAACAAAAAATGTTTCTAGATGATCAGTAACTTCTTGAGGTCTCTAATTTTTTCCAATCCTTATGCTTAATGATTTCACCTGGACTGGTCCAGACTCCATACTGACCTTAATTCTCTGCTCTCTGCTACGTTGTTCTCATTGTAAAAATAGCCTTGGCAACAAGTACAAAGAATGCATAAATTCAGTTATTCACTAGCCTATTTATTCTATATCCATTAACAAAAATAAATGAAATCAACACTCGCTACTACGACTTAACAAATAGCATCAACTTTAGCAAGAAGCTCTTTGTAATAATAGTTCTCAAACCCAGAAACCTAATGTTTCTGTACTGAACAAACTTTCACGTTTGTTTCATTTTGTTTCCCTGATTGTTCCCTGATCAGATTAAGGCATCACACAGGAAGCTCACGGGAATCCATCCCCAATCTCCCATTCAACTTCCTATTAGTTGATGACAGCAAATAGAAGAGTATTAAAATGTTGGAAATATTTCCTAACGGTGGTTTAGAAACAATAATGGAATTATTATTCTATCTCTATTTCTGTAGGAAAACAAGTGAGGATATCCTTGCTTCATAAAGTTTTGGAATAACTATATCAGATAATTTTAATATATTTTATTATAATTATTATAATTTAATCTATACAGTTTCTTACCATCAAGTCTGAATTATATCAAATCCTTTTGAGGGCAGACTTCAATTGGGTGGAAAAAAAAAAAAAAGACCAAGAGTTAAAGATGGAGGAATCATAAGGTAGAATTTTTATCAGCAAACATAATTATCCCAAAATATTCATCAAGAAACTGTAATGGTCCGTACTTCTGCCTTGCAAACAGGTTCATCTGTACCATTTTTCTAGATTCCACATACATGCGTTAATATACGATATTTGTTTTTCTGACTTACTTCACTCTGTATGACAGTCTCTAGGTCCATCCACGTCTCTACAAATGACCCCATTTCATTCCTTTTTGTGGCTGAGTGATATCCCATTGTATATATATATATCACATCTTCTTTATCCATTTGTCTGTTGACGAGCATTTAGGTTGCTTGCTGGTTATTGTAACCAATGACCTGGTTATTGTAAATAGTGCCACAATGAACACTGGGGTTCATGTGTCTTTTTGAGTTATGGTTTTCTCTGGGTATATGCCCAGTAGTGGGATTGCTGGGACATATGGTAGTTCTATTTTTAGTTTTTTAAGGAACCACCATACCATTCTCTATAGGGGCTGTATCAATTTACATTCCCACCAACAGTGCAAGAAGGTTCTCTTTTCTCCACACCCTTTCTAGCATGTATTGTTTGCAGATTTTTTTGATGATGGCCATTCTGACTGGTGTGAGGTGATACTTCATTGTAGTTTTGATTTGCATCCCTCTAATAATTAGTGATGGTGAGCATCTTTTCATGTGCCTTTTGGCCATCTGTATGTCTTCTTTGGAGAAACGTCTATTTAGGTCTTCCGCCCATGTTTTGATTGGGTTGTTTGTTTTTTTGATATTGAGCTGCATGAGTTGTTTGTATATTTTGGAGATTAATCCTTTGTCCATTGATTCAGTTGCAAATATTTTCTCCCATTCTGAGGGTTGTCTTTTCGTCTTGTTTATGGTTTCACACAGATGTGGAGAACAAATGTATAGACGCCAACACGGGAAGGGGGGATGGGATGAACTGGGAGATTGGGATTGACATATATACACTAATAAGTATAAAATAGATAACTAATGGGAAAAAAGAAAACAATAAGTAACCAACACTATGTAATTCTCGGTAACCAACTGAACCATCTAATCAAGCTTTATAAGGCACTAAATAAATAAATATCAATAAAAATGAAATATATTGTTAAAAAAAAGAAACTGTTATGGTACCTCACAATACACCAAGCACTAGAAGTACAAAGAAGATACAAAACACTTCTTATCCAAGTTGCTCACAATCTAAGTAGGAGGAGGTCAAGCTACATCAATCTACAATTTGGAGGCAACACTGAAATGAAACGAACAAATGAATTTAGAGGGACCATCATAAAGAGAGAACAGACTTGGACTTAAAGAGGGCAAGAACAGTGGCAAGAATTCTATGCTACTCAAACTGCTACATATTTAAGTATTATTCCCAAATTTATACAGGAGATACAACTGTATGTAAATTAAAAATTGCTCAAAAATTTACTGAATATATGTTAGACTCTTAGAATACAAGCATTAAAAAGCATAAAATATATGTTAGACTCTTAGAATACAAAGAATTAGGGTTTGAGAAACTTATACATTTATGTACATATACACATATATATAATTTGTGCATAATACAACAGGCTTATTATATTAGAGGCCAAGGAAGTTCTTTTCTAAAATGGATAATATATAAAAAATATTTTAAAGTAAAAGCATTCTTAACTTGTGCATCCATCAGTTAATTTATATATAATCACAGAGTCAAATTTTAGTGACTTCCTGAACTATATACTCTTTTTAAAAAAATCATATAACAACTTGTGGAAAAGGACAAGAAGAGGGAGAAATGTACCAAAGCAAGAGAGTAGGTCTATGACACTGAATACAAGGCATGGCAATCTTGAAAATATCAACCATCCATCCTATTCTAACCCCTTCCACTTGAATTAGTAAAGTGGTCTTTTTGGTAAGCTCTTCCAAGCTTTTGAAGTAAAGGGCTTAATGTTTAAATTAGGTTCATTATTTTATACTGCTTTATGTTTATGATTGACAGAAAACATAGTTTGGCAGACTTATATTCTCTGTTACATTACTCAGAAGAGAGTTTGATGATAAGTAGCTTCAGTCTTCTGGAAATTAAATTTCTCACATTGGTTGGCCCAGGTGTAGATAAAATCACTGCAAACACACTCTAAGACATTTTAAGACAAGTGTTAAAAAAAAAATGAAACCCTACATCATGACATACACCTGAGTGACAAGAAAATATATTTCTTTTCATGTGTGTGCAATTTCAAACCAGTGTATAAAGCCTCACTTTAATGTAAGAATTTATTAACAACAAATTCAACTATCAATATCCTATTTAATACCTTACTTAAATAACTTCTGCTTTATGGCTTTCCCACATCCCTTTACTGAACTTATATCTCTTTATAACAAATCTATTTTGGAACTCAAAATAATTTCATTATATAGTATACTGAAATACTGATTATTTTCTTGCATTTTTTTCATTCATTAAAAATAAGTAACCAATGTTAGAAATAAAAATTTAATTTAAATAGTTGCCACAGAATTTTAAAACACAACATACTCTTAATAATAGTTGTGCAAAAAGGACAATATTGTAATGTTTTTCCTATTCTCCATCACAACATAAATCTACTCTAACAGTACAGCATTAAATAACTCCACAAACCTTTCTATGTTCAATTAAAACATGTACTGTGACCTATAAGTACATGTAGCATTATCTCATTGTAAAACATTAACACAGAAATTTGGTACCAAAATCCACATACCAATAAATATAGATACAAATTTTTCTTAGATTCCTGGCCTTCCCAATAGGTGTCTTTATTTTTCTTCTTCTTCTTTTTTTTTTTAAAGATCTTTTTGTTACAATATTCCTTCCATTTTATGTTTTGGTTTTTTGACCAAGAGGCATGTGGGATCTTAGCTCCCTGACCAGGGATCAAACCCACACCCCCTGCATTGGAAGGTGAAGTCTTAACCACTGCACCGCCAGGGAAGTCCCTATCTTTCTTCTTCTTTAAATGGGGTGAAATTTACTTTAAAACTTAACTACAAGCTGAAAAAGACAAATGATATTAATCAGAGGAGTCAATTCTCTGTTTAAAGAAATAATAGCGGTCATGCGGATACCTAGGAAGAAGAGAATATCATAGGTAATCCCCAATCACAGTTAAACCACAATCTTCTCCCCATTATCTGGGATCAGACTCTCAGGGGAGGATTAACCACAGCCAAGTGACAGAGAGACAGACCTAGGACATGGTCACCTTACCCACAGGCCTCAGCAACTAATCAACAGTTGACTGGGGCTGACTGTCTGGCAGGGAGAAAGAAGAGCAAACTGGTTTATTCTCCCACAAACAAGGCAGACCTTCCCAGACTTAAAAAAATTCCAACTGAAAAAATATTACCCAAAGGAAAAAAAAGTAAACTACTCATTAAATCTTCATAAATAAAGGGCTAATGAACTAACTGCACACCTCTAGAGTTGAACCAAGTGAAACTGCAGTTCTTGTAGGTGTAAACGATTCAATCTAAATTCCAGGAAGATTAAAAATTAGGATATGGTAATTAAACCTAAATGAGGTTTTTAATATCTTGAATTTATTGTTAAGATATAATAATTTAAAAATATCCCACACCCAGAAGTATGTAATAAAAATTTAAACTATTGAATTAGGTAAAGTCAGAAATTTGACAGGATGAAAGGCAAATAAAATATGCAATGCATACAAAGTAAATAGGACCATCCCATCTTGGTCATGGTCCGGGTGGATGCAAAAGGCCCCCAAAAGACAAACTGTATAACTAATCGCCTACTTAGAAGGGTTTTGAACAGAAGGTGGAAATTGGATTTGGGGATCTGACGGTTTGTTGAAACAGAAATTAAGGTTAGTTGTCAGGAAAGGCCAGGACACAAGATTCAGCCACAAGGAGGTATCAGTCAGCATATTATGAAATGGAAAGGAATGACACAATACCTATAACAGCTGGTGATGTGAGTAAAGTGATATGTGAAGAAATTTGGTTGGCTAAGAAATTTTGGAAGAGTAAAAAGGTCATGGCTCTGAATCACATCCAGAAATCAACTTCCATTAGTCATCTCTAAACTGGCAAATCTCAGATAAACTCTGCATGAAAAGTAAAATCAACCTACTGAGTTCAATTAGTCATGTGGCTATCATGATGATACCAAAGAAAGGATATGTACTCTGAATGTTAAAAGTATAAACAGGTGCAATTCACATGAAAACTGGCTATCATAACAGACTTAGGAGAATGTCCACATGATCTGGTGACACTGAATCCTGGAGACTGGAGAAAACTTCACAGGTAAAATTAAAAAGCCCAAGCATGGAATGTCCTTCTATACATCTAGTTAGTCATTAAGTGGTATTAATTATTCTAGACTATACAAAGCAGACTATGATCTCAGGCAACAATAAATTTTATTCAATAAATATTTTATTTTGGGGGGTGCTTAGACTTCTGGTTATGAAAAGATAGAGTTGGGTTAGATTATCTTTGCGGATCCTTCCGGATTTAAAACAACATGATTCTGCATGGACCGCCTCCCTCCACACATCAACTCGCCTCTACCTCAGTTTTCCTCAGATAAGGAGAGTTTGCTCATGTGCTGTGGAATTGCCCAGAACCATTTTTACAAGGAGGCTTCCTATATTTCTCTAATTTGGGAACATAGATAATATCCCCACTGGTCTAAGGCAGTGCTTCTCACACTCCAATGTGCATTTGAATCACTTAAGAGATCTTGTCAAAATGCAGACTGGAGCATGAGATTCTATATTTCTAATAATCTCTCAGGTAATGCAAATGCTGCTCGTTCATGGACCATACTTTGAATTGCAAAGGTCTGAGATACTCTGGAGGTCTCTGTGGCTTTGAAAAAAGCAACAGCAGCGTACACTAGATTTCCTAAAGTCTGTAGAGCAATAGTTCAATGAAATATTCATATTTTAGATGAAATTTAAGGCCTATTTACAAGTTCAATTTGTTTTCAAGTCCCCTATAACAAAGATACAAATTTCCATTCCATTGCTAATATTTCACTTTAGGACAACAATTTAATCGAGTCAGTTGGAAAGAAAACCACACCTACGTGTCATTTATGCAGTAGTTCTCAGAAAATACAGGTTGTAAATAGCTATGTTCTATTTCAGAAGCAATAGTATTTATTGACAGTTGGAGTTTATTTTCAAAAACACGGACTTTATCCTCTAATGAGACATAAAGTACTCTTCCAAAGCTCAACTGAAATCCAATTTTTATTCTATATGGAATTAATTTTTGGTCATTAAAAATAAACTGGTATCATTATTTCTCTTAGAGAAAAAAAAAAAGGTCATCAAATATTTTATAGGTGCTCTACAAAACAAGGATGAGAGGCCATACTTTCTTTAAAATAAAAAAACAGAACAAGAAAGCATCCAATATTAAGTTATGAAATCTAAAATTCAAAAATATTACAAAAAGGCAGCTCCAGACTTACTAATATGTTTAACTGTATCTATAAGTCAGTTGTGTGAAACTTAGACCATAATTTCCCACTTTAAAATTCTGTTGTCCCTAGATCATAATGCCTACTCAACTAATAATTTGGTTGAAATATTGTTGTTTGCATTGCCAAAATAAATACACATCTGAAAAACAGCAATAATTTAAAAGAAAAATACTGCAATTAACTATGAAATCATTTTCAATTTACATTAGATGCTAATGTTTCAAAAGGGACGTCTGAGGATGAAGATGGATATAGCGGGATGTCTGTGTTTTCTTCCACAAGTGCTTTAGACTCTTCAGTTCAAAGTTTTATTTTTTTTCCTCAAGGCAGGAGATTTCACTTGCATAGTTTCTGTACATTAACCATAACTATGGATTACCTGTTGCTTAAACTATTAAGCTAACCATATTATTAACAGTTTATGAATAGGAAAGTTAAAAAAGGAAAGGGAGTAGAGATGTTGCTGAGAGCAAAACTTGGAGTAGAAAGAGAAAACATTTGTTGCAGGGGTTGCATCTGGGCCAATGAGAAAGAGGTTGCCTAACTGTGGAAAACATGAAATGCAAGACAGGAGAAAAGCATCGGAAAGCATGCAAATACATTACCTCATAAAGGAGAAAATAGGGTTTGGGAAACATGGGGTCAGAAATTTGTTCACTGGTCCTGACAGAAGCTGGGCAAAGGCCAGGCACTGTTGCAGAAACTGGGTGACATATACGTTGAGCTTTGAGAAATAATTAGTTCACCAGTAGTTGAAGACGGAATTTGAAAGAGAGAAAAAGCATTTCCAAAGGGTCATGATATAAAATGGCAGGATGTGTTCAAATAAAGTTGGTGTTGCTGGAAGGCAGTGTCTGGGAGAGTAAGAGTATTAAGAGACTCCGAGGTAGCCAGAGCTGGAGACGCTTGGGTTCTGGGGTCACAGCTCTGCGGGAGCACAGAGCACTGGACCAGGAAGGAAAAGACCACCCCTGGTGCCACTGTCAGGTTTACAGACACTGTTCCAGCTCTCTGCTGTGACCACCACTAGGCAGTGGCTGGCTGGCTGCCACTCACCATGACCACTCCCCCCCAAAAAAAGAGACTTTCAAAGGGTCCATATAATGTGTCCCTTATACAACAGAATACTATGGAAAGGTTTTAAGCAGGAGTAAACATCTTCAGGATTCTTTGTGGATCAAGCAGACTGGTATTACAGAATAACAGACTGGATGGTGGAAAGACTTAGATACAGGGAATGTCACACGTAGTGTGTGGAAAGTCTGAACGACAGTTCAGTAGTAATGGGGTTGGGGGAAGGAGAAAGCAGTGGTGGAGGGGTTGAGGAGTATGAATTTTCAAGCTATGAAGAAGGTAAATGAGGACCACTTAATAATAGCTTGGTTACTGGGATGGGGCCAGGGCATGGGTGGCGGGGTGTGGGGAGGGGAAGGGGAGAATGGATTAAGAGGAAACTGGAAAGACCTGGAGGTTTCTAGACTGGCTGAGTGGGTAAATAAGGAATAAAGGAAGAAAAGTAGTATGTGAAAGAATATAGTAAGCTAATACTCAGACACAATGCATATGAGCTACTTGTAGGACATTCAAGCAAACATATATTTGAGAGACAGTAAGAGACCCAAATCTGATATATTTGAGAGACAGTAAGAGACCCAAATCTGATATATTTGAGAGACAGTAAGAGACCCGAATCTGAATCCTGAGGAAGAGGTTGTGGCTAGAGGTCATGAGCATTTGGATATTTAAACCATGCAAGTGGATTCAATCTCCCAAGGAGCACATAAGGTACGAAAATATAAGAGGATCTATAATCAATATTTAGGAAACACCAAAATTTAAGGAATGGGCAGAGTAAAAGGAGCTGATAGAGGAGCTTGGGAAATGCTTAGGAATGCACTTAGTAAGCAGAGAAAAGTGGTGTCAAGAGAGTTTGCTGAGGGACTTCCCTGGTGGCACAGTGGTTAAGAATCCACCTGCCAATGCGGGGGACAATGCAGGGCTCAAGCCTTGGTCTGAGAAGATCCCACATGCCGTGGAGCAACCAAGCCCATCCGCCACAACTACTGAGCCCTCACGCCACAACTACTGAGGCCTACGTGCCTAGAGCCCATGCTCTGCAACAAGAGAAGCCACCTCAATGAGAAGCCCATGCACCGCAACTAAGAGTAGCCCCCGCTCACCGCAACTAGAGAAAGCCCGCACACAGCAATGAAGACCCAACGCAGCCAAAAATAAATAAATAACTTTATTTTAATTAAAAAACGAGAGAGAGTTTGCTGAGAAGAGAACAGCTATCAACATCAAGGGCTAAAGAGAGATGAAATAACAAATGCACTGAAAAGTGGCCTGAGGATTTTACAATTAGGATACCACCCCGATCTTAGTGAGAGTGGTTTCACAAAAGCAGTAAGATGAGAAATCAGATTTCAGTAGGCTGAAGAAAAAAGGGGGCGGGGGGAGCTGAGAAAAAGAAAAAAAAAACAATGCACAAGATGGTTCTTCAGAGGTCTTTGAATAGGAATAAAATAAAACTGTACCTAGAACTGTATGAGGTTCAGAGAGGGTTGGTTGTTTGTTTGAACAGGACAGACTTGATCACATTAATATACTGCAGGAAAGGAAGCAGTAAGGACATGCATATAAAGATATAGAAGACAGTGAGGATAACTGAGGTAGGAGATCATGATTCAGAGCAAAGATGGAAGGTGGTTTTCAAGTGGAACCCCATCACCAGACTGTGCACATTATCTGGATGAAACCTGAGACATGACTCCTTGATATCAGCAGTTTATTTGAATTTGGGTCATAGCAAATCACCAAATGCCAACAACTGAAATTGAAGAAATAGAAAAGTTTTCTAAACATTGAAAGTAAGGAACTCTGGAAATCAATGAGACCTTTCAGAGATACAAGGTTTCCCTCTTATTTTAGCTTTATTCTAAAACATATCTTATCGATGAACTAGGAGTATAATGCTTGTTCTTCTTACACAATAAAAAGAATTTAGAGGTACTAGGAGTAGTTAATGGATTTTCTATTTTCATGCCATAATTATATCTCCCAAAATGTATCTAACAGTCATTCAAATAAATATCTTAAACACATCTTGAAATATCTGAGATTAGGGATTTCTAATGAAATAGTACCTAAATGATCTATTTTTCCCTCTCTAAACTTATTACTATTAAAATCAAATTTGAAAAACCTTATTTAATGGATTTTATTCTTAAAATAAGAAGGCACAGCCATTTTCTTTTTTGTCTGCACTTGTATTTTGTTTTTAATAGTGCAGGCTCACTTGGAAAATGCTGAATAGAAAACAGGCTAACATTTTAAAATAGAAATATAGAGGAACACTAGAACATCTGCTCTATTTGCTTACCTCAAAATGTGAAAATATGTTAAATCAGACTTTGAATGTGCTTTGTTTTATTTTATTAAATAAGAGTTTAGGGAGTATTACAAGAAGATTCATTGAACAAAGAGTTGTCAAGGCAAAAGTTGAAAACCAAACATACTTCAACATTTTCAGACATATCGTTATGGCATCAAACATGACCAAAGAAAGCTATTCACAGGACTGTGTACTTGTATTTGTTTAAAAAAAAAAAAAAGATATGTCAGAGACCATATATATTGTAGCTGTAGATTTTCAAATTATTATTTTTTCCTTTTGTCTTTCTGAAAATGTGGGCTTTGCCCTAGTCATTCCAAAGCATCTATCTGACTGAGTACAGGTTACAATTAGTAACTCAGGCTTTTGTTTTGAATTAGGATTACTTTAGGATTTTGTGACCTAAGGAATTCAAAGAAAAAGAACAATGTAATATTCAGCTTCTTTCACACAAAATAGGATTTATGGAGCCAGACAGGCCTTGTTCAGGACTCTGAAAAGTAACTGCCCCATAGACTGCCCCAGATGGCAAAGCCACACCACCTTGGAGGCAGAGCATTGTCGGGGAGGAGAAGGAGGCAAGGTTTAATCAGCCTTTGGTTCCCATGAGGTCTGAAAGGGAAGCAGAAGCAGCTGAGAGCCTGGCTGGAGCACCTACCTGAGAGGCTGCCATAATGTAGGGAGGCTGCACAGCAGACAGTTCTGTGGAATCAAACCGGACACATATCCAGGTCTGAGAGGAACTGAAGGCAGCAGCAGGAGTAGAGGTGAAATCAAGTCAGCCAGCGCTACAGGGAACGCTGCCCGAGATGAAATGCAGCAGACGACAAGTGACACCAGCCTCCGACTCCAGCAGTGAAAAAAGCACCGCCAGGGAAGCAACGACCAGATGGATGAAGAACTTCACTCAGTGACAGGGGAGGCAGGGGAGCTAAATTTCTTCTGCCTCAAAGATGCATAAGCTGACCTCTGCCAGGATGCAGAGGAGGCTGTCTGAGAGACTAAGCTTTCTTGGCCCAAGACAGACTAAAAGGGACTATTTTAAATTTTAAACCCGATCTGAATTTAGTTCTCTCTTTCCCACTAGTTTTCTTTGCTGCTCCACCACCGGCCTCCCCACCTCGGACATGAAGAGTCCATTGTTTAAGCTAAAAGCTGTCATCATCTTTGACTCCTTTTTCTCAAACTCCACAACCATGCTCCCCTGTGCTCACTCTGCTCCAGCCACACTGGCTTCCTGGCCATTCCTCAAATATGCAGGACACAGAGCTGCCTCAGGGCCTTTGCACTAGTGCTTCTCTCTACTTGCGATGCTCTTCTCCCAGATATGCATGTGAATTTTTCTCTTGTATTCCTTGTTCCAATGGCACTTTCTCAATGAAGCCAACTCTGATGATCTTATTTAAAACTACACTTTGCCTTTACTGGCATTCCTCGTGCCTTCTTTGTTTTTTCCCCATGGCAATTATTATCTTCTAAAATACTCTATAATTTACTTGTTTTTGTTTATTGTCTGTCTCCTGCCAAGAGAATATAACCAACACAGCTGCAAGAATTTCTGTGTATTTCATTCACTGCTGTATCTCTATTTCCAAGAATAGAGCCCAGCATTACAGTAGGCACTTGACAACTATTTGTTGAATGGATGATTAACCAAAGGTTCAAGATTCAAGAAGAAAATCAGATTAGTTATATACTGAATTAAGGAAATCACATTTCCCTATATATCCATTTGCCCTTGACATTACAGGTGCTCAAAGATGATTTATTGATTCCTTGTGTATCTACTCCTGACCATATTTTTATTATCACTCTTGCCCATTCCCTAGTACAGCCTTTGGACCAAACAATGTCTAATGAGAGTAAAACCAAAACAAAGAGTCACGTATAAAAATAGCAATTAACATTTACTGAATACATTCCAATCAATTTACCTATATCAGTGCATTTGATACAACCACCATTCCAGGTAAACAATATTATTAACTCCACCTAACAAATGAGACAACTAAGGGATAGAGAGGTTGGGAAAGTTTCTCAAGGTCAAAAATGCGGTAGAATCAGGAATCAAACCTAGGCAGTGGGAGTTCAGAGCCCTTGCACTTCCAAAGGTCCCTTGGATACCTTGTGGCAACTACCTGCTTATTTTGTGAACTACACTCTAATAAGAGCTATTCCTTTAAAATCAAGCAAAAAAAATTTCTGAGAGGTACAGTAATACAAATACAAAAAGCAAAACACTACACAGAAGATCCATATATAGCAGGGTTATTTAATCATATAAATGTCATCACCCAAAAATGTACACTATAAAAAGATTATTTGTTTTTACCATTCTTATGGTAACTCTGGACAGAAAAGAACTAAAGGAAAAGTTCTTAAAATAGAGAGTGAAAATATACAGATTGACAGATGATGCAGGAAAAAGAAGGGCAGAGATCAAAGGTAGGCAAAATCAATCACTGCTTTGTTAAAACAGTAAAACCTTAGAAACATCACTTAATCTTTCTGGGTCCATTCCTCCATTTGTAGCAGAGACAGTTATAAACACGTAAGGTATAAAGGGACCCTTCCAGTTCTCAAAACTATGATTATCGGGCTTCCCTGGTGGCGCAGTGGTTGAGAGTCCGCCTGCCAATGCAGGGGACACGGGTTCGTGTCCTGGTCCGGGAAGATCCCACATGTCGCGGAGCGGCTGGGCCCGTGAGCCATGGCCGCTGAGCCTGCATGTCCGGAGCCTGTTCTCCGCAATGGGAGAGGCCACAACAGTTAGAGGCACGCGTACCGCAAAAAAAAACAAAAAAAAAGACAAAAAAAACTATGATTATCTCCTAGTCCAAATTAAGTTGGGCACATAAGTTCTTTAGCATCTAACATTGAGACTTCATTCTCTATAGCATCCCAGTGTGTTAACATGCCTTTAGTCACTGACTTTCACATTTGTCATGGCACATTTAAAGATCCTTTTACTGAACAGTATTAGTTTTTAAGAACTTATTAAGGTCCTATTCTAATTTAAATTTTTAAAACTTCAAAAGCTAAAAAATAAGAAATTAGAAATGTGTTCACTCTTTTAACTAGGTTTGATATCTGATTTTCTTATATCAATCATTTCCAATTCAAAATATTAGAATCAATGTAATCTATTTTTCACCTTTTTATTGTGAGATAATAAGAGACTCACATGCAGCTATAAAAAATAATAGAGATGACTTATAACCTTCGCCCCTTTTCCTCCGACGGTACCAGTTTGCATAGCTGCCATTCAATACCACAACCAGGAAGTTGACGTGGATACAATCCACAGACTTTACCTGGATTTCATCAGTTTTTACCTGCACTCGTGTGTGTGTGTTTAATTCTATGCAATTTTATCACTTCATCACATGGGCAGATTCATGTGAACACCAACACAATCATGATACAGAAAGTTCCTGCACAAAGATCCCTCATCCTGCCCTTTTACAGTCACAGATACCACCCTCCTTCCCTATTTTCTTTCACAATAAAAGAAAACCAAAGAAAATCGTCTGGGCAATAACATCTTAATTTAGATTCAACCCACAAAATAATTATTGATAAAACTTTAAACTACCAGAATTAAGAAACTATTTTAGATTAGCAAGACAGATGCTTATGTAATGGGGGAAAACACACTAAAAATAACACCTTTATTTGTTCCTTACCACAGAATCAAATATAGAATGACAGTATCTCTGGGATATAATTTCAATATGTAGCTGTAAATCATTAGATTTTACTAAGATTAAACTGGGATTTAAGCAGCCGGTATTCATTTGGAGAATGAAGAAAACCATCAAGCAAACGTTCCAGCGAATAAGTTAACATTTTAGCCAAAAGAATGCTCAAATTAAATTTTCTAAGAGGAAGAAAAGAGGTACCATATACTAAATAAAATTTAGGATTTCGTTACTTGAAAATAATTATTTATGGGTGTCAAACAAATGAGATGTCAGATAGATGCATATGTTTTCATATTTTATATACAGATACATTATTGTGTGATGATTATATATACATTAGAATTCTGAGGCTCTAGTGCAAGTACATATATTTTCCCACCACATCTGTACTTCAACAAATGCAAACAACTTATTATTATAGAGATTTTCAGGACTATTCCTCATAAGCTAAACAACTATAGAAGAATCTTAGGCCCACATTTTTATGCTTGAAAAATGGAAAGGTATGTTAACTATAATTTTCTATAAAATTAAGACAGCAACAATATTGAATTATGCCAAAATTTTGGCTACATTAATTCCATCTTCCCTTTTCTCAATCTTTCCAACCCTTTCTTTCTTTCCTTCCTTGCCTCATTTCTTCCTTCCTTTTTAAACCTTTTTATTATGGAAACTTTCAAACCTATTCAAAAGCAAAGACCTAGATCAGTATAATGAACTGACATACACATTACCCAGTTACAACTTTTATCAATACCTGAACAATCTTTTTCACATACACCAAAGCCATCTGCATCACCCCATTCCAATTATTCTGCAGCAAACACCAGACTATATCACGTCATCAGTAAATATTTATTTTGAACATTCTTTTGGCTAAAATAAAATGATTCTTATGGTTTAAAACATAACTACAGGGGCTTCCCTGGTGGAGCAGTGGTTAAGAATCCACCTGCCAATGCAGGGGACACGGGTTCGAGCCCTGGTCTGGGAAGATCCCACATGCCACGGAGCAGCTAGGCCCGTGTGCCACAACTACTGAGCCTGAGCATCTGGAGCCTGTGCTCCGCAACAAGAGAGAGGCCGGTGCACTGTGATGAAGAGTGGCCCCCGCTCGCTGCAACTAGAGAAAGCCCTCGCACAGAAACGAAGACCCAACACAGCCAAAAATAAATTAATTAATTAAAAAAGATTGACTATGTAGATTAAAAAAAAAAAACATAACTACAGCACCTCAGTCACACCTAAAAAAAAAATTCTTTAATAGCAATATCACGAATGCTATTACGCAGTGTTCTTATTTCCCTGTCCTTTTTTTTTCATGTTTTTTGGGACCATGCAATGAGATTTCATGCACTGTGTTGACTGATAGGCCTCTGAAATCTCTTTTAACCTATAGATTCTCCTTCCAGCTCTTTTTATTCTCCTAATTTTTTTGGTTGAGAAAACAGATCTTCTGTCTTGTAAAGTTTTCCACAGTCTGACTTCTGATGATTGAAATGATTCCTATATATTTACCATACATTGGAAATAAGATCTAGAACCTTGATCAGACTCATTCAATTTGGTGCATATGTGTGTGAGAGAGGGAGCGAGACTACTTCACAAAGAATAAAGGGCATGGTGGTTCTGAAAACACCTGAAAATCTTCAACACTTCCCCCACGGAAAGGTGAAACATGGGAGGTGGGAGGAGGGCTATGTCCCCCTCCTTGGATATGAATAGGCTTGAGTAGCTCGTAACCTACAGGGTGCAGGAAAGTGATGCTGTGTGACTTCTGGGGCTAGGTTAGAAGAGGCAATGCAGCTTCTGCACTATTGCCCCAGGGACACTGGTGCTAGGAGTCCTGAGGCTGCCATGCTGTGAAGAAATGGAGCCACGCAAAGACTCTCTTGTAGGCAATCCTAGCCTCTGAATTCTCCCGGCCCAGATACCAGGCACTGAAGAGGCATTTCTCTTCATTGCTGCACATTACTACACATTCTTTTTTCTACCAGTCCCATACTGATAGACACTGGGTTATTTCCTCTTTCGCTATTAAAAAGTGATGCAAAAAACAGCATTATGCAGTGGGCGTTTGTATCGTTGCCACTGTATCTGTGACACAGATTCCTAGAAGTAGGATCGAGGAGGCAAAAGTAAGTGCTTATGAAAATTAACTAGATTCAAAGGCACCTTCAAAAGGGTACCATTTTTCATTCCCAGAAGCAATGTATAAAAGAGCCTGTTTCCTCACAGTTCCCAGCCTCACTGTTTATATAATAGGGATATAAACTCCTGTATATGGTAAGACTTGCAAATATTTTTCCCAATCTGTAATTTGTCTCTTTATTTTGCTTATAGTGGAGGCTTTTCAGCCATAAAAAACAAAAAACTAAAACAAAAAAAACCTTCTATGCAATCAAATATATCAATGTTTTATCCCCGTTGCCCTTGAATTTTAGCTAGTAGGTAACTTTTGCCTACTGCCAGACTATAGAGGCACTGCCCATGCTTCTTCTAGTATTTGTATAATTTCATTTTTTACACTGAAATCTGATCCATTTAAAAAATATTCAGTGGATGGCATCAGGAATGGATCTAATTTTATATTTTTCCATATAGATATCCAGTTATCCCAGTACACTTATTAAAAAGTCTATACATCTGCACTGATTTAAAATTCCAACCTTACTGTAGACTAAATTTCTTCAAGCGTTTGGGTTTATTTCTGGATTTTCTATTCTGTTCCATTGGTCTGTCAATTATTTTTTTAGATAGGTTTAGAACTGCCTTTTTCCCTTGCTCTTCTTTTTCAGATTTTGCTGGATATTCATGATTTTTCCTTCTTCCAAATGAATTTTATAATTAGCTTTCCAAGCTCAAGTTTAAAAAGAGAAAAAAAATGAGATTATATGCATATGGGTTTGCATTAAAGTCATAAATTAATTGAGAAATAAATGATATCATTATGATATTTGAGTCTTCCTATCTGAGAAAATGGTATGCCTCTTACTTCTTCCAGTATACTTCCATGTCTTTCAGGTGTGTTTTACAGTTTTCCTCATATGGGTTTTCACATGTCTTGTTAAGGTTAGTTACACCTAGGTATTTTATTTTCTTTTTTGATAAATGAATAGAGTCTTCACTTTCATTCTATCAACTGGATTTTTTTCTGAATGCTTCAATTTCTTATTACCAACAACTTTGATAGTTTACAAGTGAAATATCAAATGAAACATCGGCCTTGCTTAAGGATAATATCTGATCAATGTAGGATCCTCTAATTGTACACAGGGCATTAAGAAGTAAAGCATAATGTGGAGCTGTAAGAAAGCTGTAATGGGATCAATATGTATTTCACATTTGTCTCTATAAACAATTCACAAATGCCACAATCAGACTGTCATCTTTCTATTTCAAACTACAGAGCAATGTGGCATATCTAAAAACTAGGAGAGTAACTAAGAATAATAGAATGGCTAAAACAAGAGTTCTCTTGTTAAAAAAAAAAATAGCCAGTACAACAATTAATTCTGGACTAATAATTATTTTTGAACCTTGACCTTTGGGGAGGCAGAAACAGATATTCTATACCTATAGCTATTTGAAAAACACAGCTATTTGTTAAGTGTAGATATGTACAATCTCAGAATGATGAAATCATGTCGTAAATTGGTGCAAACATAATCTCCATTACCAAAGGGTTTTAAACACACACTGAAACAGTTTTTGTGTTCTTCTCATCTGCCTTCTTTGATAATCTGTTACTAGGCAACAGATCTTATTGACTTTTTCTCATGGGAGATCCCACAATTATAGTATGAAATCAATATAACATATTGAGTATAGAAGAAAAGTTAAGAAATACTGATTAAACACTAAGAAACAAGATATATCTATTCCTATCTATTTCAGAGTTTACTGGATTCATATATATGTGTGCATTATATATATATATATAGTCTGTACCACCTATTGAAATAATAAGTGTGAAAAATATATAGTTGTAAAAAAGTAAAAATAACTTGTCCATATCATAAAACCTAATTTCCCAGACTTTCATTCAAGTTATTCTAGAACATTATAAATATTAAAGGAATAGATATTTCTATTGACATACTCTCATTAAGGAGTATACAACTGAATACAAAATAAAGCAAGCCACTTATAAAGTTCTCTGAAAACAAAAATCATCTAATTAACCCCCTGTTGTTGGATCTACATATCACCCAGCTCAAACCCCCATAACTAGTCAGATATTTTACCGCATGCACATTCCATTGACTTTAATTGGATATTTTCTTGAGCAGAATTTTTAAAAAATCAAAAGTGATTTAGAATAACTAGAACTGACAATGTGCAAACTCCAACAAAACATTTACATAAAAAAATTGCAAGACCATAATATGACTGTGAAATAAACCATCGGATATTCAAATTGTCCAATAGTTTTCTTTAAAGTGATAAAAAAAATTACAGGCTAAAATCATTAACTTGCATACTCCAGAGCATTAAAGTAAATCTTGATAACTCACCAAATATAATAAACATCCATCCCCTTTAGAAAACAAAGCATAGCACCCCAAAACAAAAGAGCTCTTTTGGCTTACCAGAGAAGTTATCTAATTTTGTTTGTTTGTTTTTCTGATCTCCAAAAATGATTTTCATTGTTTATATAGACTGAGGTAAATGTTGAACTGAGGCAATATAAAACCAATGAATCCACTTAGGACACCTTCCCTGTAACTACTCTAAATCAGTCCTTTATTACTTGTTCTTTTTCTTTCTAATGAAGGAAAAAGAACATTCCCTTTAAAATGTGGTCTGAAAATTGACATATGAGACTACATACAGTGTGTATATATATATATAAACTATGTGTATACATACTAATATAGCATCAAATAAGACATAAAACAATTTCCCTTCAAACATAAGCAAGAAGCTATAGCATAAAATATACATGAAATTGCAGTAGTAGTGTATTTGTTTCTTAAAATGGAGTGAGAATAATTCTACAGGCCTAATGGTATTTCCTTATTTAACTCTTTGCATGCCAATTCATTTTTTATTATCTTATTCTACTACAAACGCAAGTACATTAAAGTAATTTGTTCCTTCTAGTCTAATTCCAATGATTACACATGGCCATCTTAAGGAATTAGTGCAAAATAGGATAATTCAATAATCCTCTTTAGAAAGAAACTTTTTAATTTGAAACTTTGGGGGTGGAATTAATATGAGGGTAGAAAAGTTTGAAAATACAATCAAACTAGACTTAAAATCTGCCTCCAACACAATAAGGGGTTTGAGACAGATAACTCCAATGAAAAGTAGTGTACACATTCTCTAAAGAGCTCAAAATGACAAGCCTCTTGATCATTTCAGCTTCTGTACTTCCACCTGACCCTATCAGATCAAGGCAGGCTTTTTTTTAACATTTTCATGGATGTAAAAGGAGGCTCTAGAGCCTGGGCCCTTCCCGTCCCACCCCAGATTCCATTTAACACCCTAAGGGGCCTCAGGCAGACGAGTGCAGAAACCACTGCACACATCTGACCTCTGCTGCCCCCTCAGACAGCTACTCTTAAGCTGCCTCTTGAGCCTAGAGGTATTCACACTGTCCTTGCGAAGACAGATCTAGGGAAAGGGCCTGAACTTTTCCTCCAAGTAGACTCTGGCAGTTTGATCAGAGAATTCTGGGGTCTACTACGCAGAGTATGGTCTAGAAAAAGGAGATACTGGCTTTGAGTGGGTAGCCATGTATCCATGGCCCCATATACATCTCATCCCATAGAAGGCGTTCTGAAGTAGAAAACACAAGGCAAGCATTCAGATGTATCCTCAAAAGGCAGCTCGAGATCACAAGATCTCAAGGACTACCACAGCTGTTCAACTAGAAGCCTTCTTAAAGTTCTGCCAATCAACCTATCTCAATCAGAAACACATCAGCTGTTCCATCAATGAATATCCTGAAATGACAAATAACCAAATCAGTAGCAAGGGTGCACTTTCCCTGAGCCTTGTATTTCCCCATTAGATCCAGCTCAGGCTGGACCAGCAGTCTACTTCCAAATGCCATACAACCTACAAACTCTAAACTGTAAAATTCAAGGTTAAACGAACTCCATCTTTTGCCAGATAATGCCCTATCTGGAAAGAGTACAAAATTTAATCATATCACAGGGCAGTCAAGGTAGACACAGGTATACTAAAACTGAACAATACTGTAGTAGTAGCTACAGTATTATTACTACTACTAATAGAATAGCTATCAAGAAAAGCACTTTATACAGAAGCCATTATAGAGGAAGAGCATTTTTTCTATTGCTCCTAGCATCATTCTACAAATAAGTAAGAGGAATCATCACACTCATTCCCAGAAAACATCTGGTAGTTAATATAAAACACTCTTGATAATCTGATACCAAACCACATATATATATATATATATATTTTTTTTTTTTTTTTTTTTTTGCGGTGCGGGTCTCTCACTGCTGTGGCCTCTCCCGTTGAGGATCACAGGCTCCGGACGCGCAGGCTCAGCGGCCAAGGCTCACGGGCCCAGCCGCTCCGCGGCATGTGGGATCCTCCCGGACCGGGTCCCCTGCATTGGCAGGGGGACTCTCAACCACTGCGCCATCAGGGAAGCCCCCAAACCACATTTCCACGCTTATTTTATTTCCTTCTTCCTCTCCCGCTTCTCCTCTGCTGAAATTTACTCCTGCCCCTCATCTAAGGAAACCATTTTTTATTCTTGGCTTCCTGAATTCCTTCCTATTTCCTGGGCAAGCATGGCCTTTTCAGAAGTCTATGACTCTTGTATAGCTTGTTTCAGTTGTCTACTTCTTCAGCTGTCAAACTCCTATTTAACCTTCAGAGTCCAACTGAAATAGCTTTCCGTTCCTCCAGCTCATCCAGGCAGAGACAGTGTTTTCATCATGTGTGTATACAGCACCTTCTTAGTATCTACAGCAATATATCCAAAGGCGAATTGAAGTGAATATCTAGACTATGGGGCTATAACCTCCTCTAGGGAAGGGTCAGGGTTTTATTATTCTTTGAATCTCCCCAGCCTTGCATATAGTAGGTTTATTTTTGTGTATGTATTTAAATCATAAAAAGTTTTTAAATAAGAATAACTTCTGTGTAGCATCAGGTACTGGAAAAAAGAGAAGCTTGCAAATAATAATAGCAATTCTGTTTCTAATTTTATGTCGATTGTATTCATCATCCTACAACCACCTGATCTGCACAAAGAATCAAGAGTCAGCTGCATGGAAAATCTTGGTTATTAGAAACTATGTAAAAGCAACTGGAGCCTAGCCATTCAATGCTGCAGTTTCCTATTCTATTTTTTAGCACCTAGTGTTTATCTGTCTCACTCTGCTGAGTAGTGAAAAGTTAGCAAATTCAATTCTATGAATATTATTTATGCACATGGGATCCAATTTTAATATTCTGAAAAAATAAAGCTACTTGTAAGAATATACTGAATACTGTATTATTTTTCAATATAGCAGAGGCCAGCAAAATATCAAAATGTAAATCTCAGACATCTAATTGTACAATATAATTCTCCTCAAGAAGCCCATGTTTTCTTTAGGATGTGTGTACACAATTGGAATCTTTAACTTTCCACATGAGTGTCCATGGTTGCATCACTCATTCAAGGAGTAATAATATATGCACACACACACACAAGGCTATTTCTCTCATTAGAAATATAAACAAGGTGTGTTTTTGTGCATATGCATTAGCACACATGAGCACATAAGTGTGTGTGGGCCCAACTAAATAGAAGGCATGATACAGCAGGGTTTCTCAATGCTAACTTAGAATCAACTAATATCAGACAGGAAGCGACCTAGAAAATTACCCAAGCTCTCTCATATTTGCTCCATGCTGACTGTAGCTACATCACTTCAAAGCCCCCATAAAACCAAGAGCTGAGAAGTGTTTTCCCCACTCCTTCACACTTTCTATTCACACCTCCACCTGAGAAAATCAGACCATATCCTAGACGCAGCACATTAATACCTTAAAAAACATGGAACATCTTAAAAATAGCAGTATTGTCCAATCACTCAAATACTGTATTATCAAAAGGCCAGCTCCCAACTTAAACCAACTGAAGGTCAAAATGACACTTGGAAAGATATCAATTACATAGGATTATTTTATTTTTAAAAAGTAATTATAATAATAGCTGAAAAATACTATTTCAAGTCATTAGGGCATCAAATAGTCTTCCCACATGCGCTTCATCCTTTGAAAATTTGCCTCAGCCATATTTTGAAAAACAAAATCCTAACCTCCCACAAGTCAATAAACAAATAATTTTTGAACTCTTACTGTTTGTCGGGCATTATTCTACTAGGCAGGGGCAAAGCTTATATGATTAAAAATAAGATAATTTCAAACACTGATAGAAGCAATGAAGAAAATATATGAAAATGTGAAAGCAAGTTGGAATTATTGAAGATAGCTTTCCCGTGGAGGTGATAGGCAAAAGGAAAAGTCTGGGGTAAGAGCTTTAAAAAACAGAGAGAGAAAGGAACAAGTACAAATGGCCCAAGAAAAGAATGAGACTCTCAGACTAGAAATTAGTAAAATAAAGAGGGGCAAAAAAACTGAGTGAATGTTAAGCCAAGGAATGCCTTCATCTACTTTATATAACAGCCATTTACTTGCTGTATGGCCTCGGGCAAATTGCTTGACCTCTCTGTACCTGAGTTTCCTCATCTATAAAATGGGGACCAGTAACAGCAACTACAGCATAGAGTTGTGGTAAGGATTAAATGAGTGAACATTTTCATACTTAAGAAAGTATGAAATATTTACGTGGCACAGTAATTGTAAAATGACTTCACTGCTATTTCATTAGCATTAATATTACCCATATCACCATCAATTTAAAAATATTCACTCTGCCTGGCCTGCAAATATTTGTAGATGAAACAAATAATTCCATGAATGTAAGAGTGTAGACAGGTATAAACCACCTAGGAGGTCACTGCAATGATATCCAGGCAAAAGTTGATTTTGAACCAAAAGTTGAATTTGAACCAAAGAGGCAAATTTGGAATATAGTTTATAGGTAGAGCTGATAAACTGTTTAAAGAATTAGATATGCATAGTGAAGGAAAGAATAGAAATTAAATAACACTCCTAGTTTTTAACAGATTAATTGATACACTATATGAATCACGATTTAACATGTACAATTCAATGGCTTTAAGTGTGCTCACAAAACTGTACAACCATCACCACAATTTTAGAACATTTTCATTATCCCAAAAAGAAGCCCTGTATACCTTAGTTGACACATCCCAATTCGCCCATTCCCTCCACCACCTTGGCCCTAGGCAACCACTAATCTGTTTTCTGTTTCTATAGATTTGCCTACTGGGGACATTTTTTTCAATTTATTTTTTTAAAATTGAGGTATACTTGATTTACAATGTTGTGTTGCCTATCAGGGACATATGATATAAATGGGATCATACAATATGTAGTTCTTTGTGATTGAGTCCTTTCACTTAGCTTAATGTTTTCAAGGTTCATCCATATTGTAAAATTTATTAGTGATGCATTTCTTCTTATTGTTAAATAATATTCCATTGTATAGCTAAACCACATTTTATTTACCCAATCACCAGTTGATGGACATTTGGGCTCCTTCTACTTTTTGGCTATTATGAACATTTGGCTGCTATGAATATTCATGTACAAGTTTTTACGTGGACGTATGTTTTCATTTCTTTTGGGTATATACCTTGGAATAGAAAAGCTGAGTATTATGGTAACTCTATGTTTAATGTTTTAGATAACTGCCAGACTTTTCAAATTGGCTGCACCATTTTACATTCTCATCAGCAGTGTATGAGGGTTCCAATATCTCTACATCTTTTCCAACAGTCATTATCTGTCTTTTTGATTACAGCTATCCTGGTGGGTGTGAAATGGTATCACGTCGTGGTTTTGATTTGCATGTCCCTGATGGTTAATGATGTTGAGCATCTTTTCATGTGTTCATTAGTCATTTTATATCTTCTTTGGAGAACTGCCTATTCAGACCTTTGCTCATTTTTTAATTGAGTTATTTGTCATTTCATCACTGAGTTGTAGGAGCAAAGCAAAATACCTTAAGCAAAGAAAAGGTAATTTGAGATAGAAATAATGGCCAAATCCAGCACGTCATGATAGTTCACAAAATTTGTAACCTCTTAAGGGCAAGAACTCTGCTCTCATTCACTTTGAATGATATTTGTCCCTTGCAGAGTGACTAGCAGAATTGGAAGTTAAAAATTTTAAAAAGCAAATGAAAATAGAATGCTTGAAGCAAGAAGGAAGAACCATTATCTTCAGTTTAGATAGAAAGCTATAACATTTAGAACTTATTTCCTACACATATTAACAACTAAATTTCACTACATGGGTCAATTCAAATTAGTTGGCCATGGCTACCTAGAGCAATGTTTTAGGAGGGATACTGAAGTTGTGCCTGACCCAGAGGAAACCAACTTTAGTAATGTCTGCCATGAGCATCAGAAGATGAGAATGGTAGCATGTGTGGTAGGGCACCATCCCTAAGAAGGTTTATGTATCTTGAAAATATAAAAGCAACTGAGAAAGACTTTTTTAAGCCATACAGGTTTAATTATTTTTAAAAAATTAGAGATATTTAGAGTATATTCTTCAATTTCAAAATGACCAAATGAAACATAAGGACTGTGCTTCCAATAAAACATCTACATGGGGGCCATTATCAGAATCAGAATATTGAGTCAAATGGATCATTGATCTAATTTAGTATGCCATTTCACATGCATCTCTGCAGAGCCTGTATCTCCTAATCCTCATTTCCATGTAACGCAACAAAGCCAGAATGGTGAGTCTGTTATTTTCCCACGTAACTGAACATGTGAGTTAAAGTAGAATACGAACAAGTCACACAATTCAAGAGCAATGACTTGACTAGTATAAATAAAAGTCTGTACAAATTATCAATGCCAATTCATTAATTCTAGTATAGGGATAATTTCACATTAATAGGTATTTATATCACTTTCATCTTTTCAACAAAGTTTCATAGTATTTACTTCTAAATTTTAGTAAAAATAAGGCTGACTCAAAAAAAATTAAACAACTAGTTTCAATGGACCCAAAATTTATAAGGCACAAAAACACAATAATTTTAGCAATAAAATGATACAGTCTACAAGTATATAACCATTTTGTATTTTATATATATGTATATATCACACATAGATATCTTACCTCTCTAGGTTTTCAGAAATTGAAGGAATACTGAAAAAATTCTAAACAGAAAATATACAGCAGCAAAGTGGAATCATCATATCCAAACTAAATAAAATTAGTTCAACATGACCTTGTAGTGATGTTGAGAAATATTTTTTAATTTAACCCAAGAAAACAAAATGGATTCTGATAATCCCTTGCTGTGGGTATTTAGGGATGAGATTGGGAATGTTGATCTGTCAAGACTCTGCTTGTAAGGGAGGTAGAGCCACGGTTCACTATTTTAAGCCAAAAGGGAAGAAATGAAATGCAGCATCTTATCAAGAAAGGCACAGGCATGAATGAGGATAAATGGGTACAGGGGCTTGACACCAGCAAGCCTATCCCTTGTCTCAAGTCTTTAGTTTTTTTCTGAGTGTTGACTTATTTCTCTATCACAGTTTTCTCCTCTTGACATGGAATATGATCTCTGACAGAGAGCTTTGTAACCTTTGGATACCATGTCCAAAGCATAAAAGGAGGTTCTCCTACTTTGAGCTTGACATTTTCAATCAAGGAAGGATTCAGAATGGACCAAACTGGATCTCTTGAAACAATCCCTGTGGTGAGGGGGAGCGAGCTACCAGGCCAGCTCAGGCCCGGCTACATAGCTGTCTATGTGAGTCAGGAAATCAGATACTTTAGAACAAAGAGCGGGATATGGAGCTAGAAAGTCAAACCAATTGGTATTTATTACAATTTGGCAACATTAGCAGAAGAAACAGAAAAGTAAGAAGATGAAGGTGGGAAAAACAGTTTAGGATGCAATTATGGCAATCCAGGTACCAAAAGGCAAAACAATAAAATAAAATAAAGCCAGTATAAAATGTGTCTAGAACTTAATGCTCATGTTGAGAGGGGAAATGGACAAACCTGGAGAGTAGATAGAAGCCAAACTCGGAGGGATATTGCCAATCATGGTAAAGAACTTGGCTTTTTCCCCCCTAAGTACATGAGTTATTGAAGGGTTGAGGTAGGGTAATAAGATGGTATAATTTATGTTACAAAATAACTGCTCCAGGCTGCTGAGTGGTGAATGACAGGTATGGGTCACAGTTGAATGTGACAGAATAAAGAGGCAGTAATTCCTGCACTCCCAGTCAAGCCACATTTTACAAAGGAATCCCTTTACATTATCCACTGATCCAAAGGCCTGTCACTTAACCTCCATGAGTTTCAATTTCCTTGGTAATAAATCAGGAATAAAAATACCTATCTCAAATGAAAGACTATCTCTGAGAAATTATGTAATGTGTCTAACACAGAATTTGGCATGTGGTAGATACTCAGAAAACATTAGGTCCCTTTTCATTTACTTCCTGTGTAACTAATAAAAACCCTTCCAAATTCATTAGAAGGTGCTAACTTTTGAAAAATAAAAAGCTGGAGCCAAACAACTTGGTCTAGGCAGTTGAAGCAGAGCCTAAGCAATTTAGACTCTGTAGTCTGAATGGAAAATAACCTTGACCTGAGCAAAATATTTACTAAGCTCTACACTCTAAACCAAAGACAATATGCCCTGCATGCTCCAAAGAATGAACTCTCTATTTAATAACTATCCAAATTCTTTACTGAAATCTATTCAACACACAGAAAAATCTAGGTAAAGAAGGCAAATAAACCTCCTTGAAATGTCCTTCCTTCTGATCTGCTAAAGTTATCTTTGTCTACTGCCCAGCTACATAAATAATTGTGTTATTCACTACCATCTGTTTTGAAACAGATGTATAGAAGATTAGAAAACTCAAGTAAGCTAACCTATGTAAATTATTTCTATACATCTTTAATTTTCCTTCACATATTTTGGTATTCTGGTATAGTCTTACTGTAAGATGCCTTACATCATTTTTCACATATAAAATTTTTTCATAAAGAGAAGATAAGAATATATGAGCTTCTGTTTACATTCTTCACCTTGGACTTCCTAAAGAGTTCTCAATAATCCTAGGAATCCTACTACTACAGATGAATCTCTCATCAAAGGAACGACAAGATGAAACAACAGTCAATATAGAAGGTCTTCTAAGGCTGTGCTGTCACATACATTGCCATGAACCACATGCAGCTACTGAGCATCTGAAATATGGCTGGCTGGGGCTCTGAGATGTGCTGTATGGGTAAAATACATGGCAAGTTTCGAAAGCTCCATAAAAAAAGAATGTAAGCTAACTCAATAATTTATGTTGATTATGTGTTGAAATGATCATATTTAGAATATAACGGGCTATATAAAATATATTATGAAAGCTAACTTCACATTGTATTTTTACCTTTCTTAATATGGCTTTTAAGTAACATATGTAGCTCATATTTGTGTCTCATTTCTTTGGGGCAGTATTACTCTGTAATGTTGCATATTTTTATTTAAATCAACTCGGTGTACATCTGTTTTATAAGCCAGGATATAAATACATGAAGATGAATAAATAAATAAGTGGATGAATAAATAAGTTTATGAGGGACTTCCCTGCTGGCAGTTGGGAATCCACCTGCCAATGCAGGGGACGCAGGTTCAAGCCCTATTCCAGGGGGATCCCGCATGCCGCAGAGCGACTGGGCCTGTGCGTCACTGCTGCTCAGTCTGCGCTCTGGAGCCCGCGAGCCACAACTGCTGAGCCCGTGTGCCGCGACTGCTGAGGTTTACGTGCCTGGAGCCTGTGCTCTGCAGCAGGAGAGGCCACTACGGTGAGGGGCCCACGCACCGCGGCAGGGGGTGGCCCCCCGCTCACCACAACTAGAGAGAGCCTGCATGCAGCAGCGAAGACCCAGCTCAGCCAAAAGTAAATAAATAAATAATTTTTAAAAATAGTTTATGATATCTCTGGATAAATTATTTCACAATATTGCTTAATAATTGTCTGAGGAAAATGCTATTCAAATAATTAGGTAAAGGTCAAAGTTAGTATTACATTTCATCTGATGAATAAACATGCATTAAATTAAATGCTTATGGGTCACACGCTGTGATAAGTCATGGAATATCAATATATTTAAGACAAGGTCTATGCTCTAGTGTGATTCATAGCTTTCTGAAAGGATATAAGCAAGAAAACAAGTAAGTGCAAAACAATTTCCGGTGCTTTGTGAAAGGCATCTAGAGCTCTAAAAGAAAGATGTAGAGGCCTTTTTCTTGTTTCAGGGATAGCGCTGCTGGTATTTAGTGTTTGGAGGCTGGGATAACCAAATGTCCTTCAGTGGGTGGGAGCATCCTGTACCACAAAGAACTGTCCAATTAAAAATATTCATAGTGCCCCTGAACTACTCTGGCTCCTGAACATTGTGGCGATTCCAGAGCAATATGCTCAGAGACTCCATTCTAAGAGTGCAGTCATAAGATTGCACAAAAGCATCTCTATTCTTCGGTGTATAAATATACATACACATACATAAATGTATCACATACACTTGTTTCTTTTTAACATCTTTATTGGAGTATAACTGCTTTACAATGGTGAGTTAGTTTCTGCTTTATAACAAAGTGAATCAGCTATACATGTATCTCCATATCTCTTCCCTCTTGCGTCTCCCTCCCTCCCACCCTCCCTATCCCACCCCTCTAAGTGGTCACAAAGCACTGAGCTGATCTCCCTGGGCTATGCAGCTGCTTCCCACTAGCTATCGGTTTTACATTTAGTACTGTATATATGTCCATGCCATTCTCTCACTTTGTCACAGCTTACCCTTCCCCCTCCCCATGTCCTCACGTCCATTCTCTAGTAGGTCTGTGTCTTTATTCCTGCCCTGCCCCTAGGTTCTTCATGACCTTTTTTTTTTTTCAGATTCCATATATATGTGTTAGCATACGGTATTTGTTTTCCTCTTTCTGACTTACTTCACTCTGTATGACAGACTCTAGGTCCATCCACCTCACTACAAATAACTCAATTTTGTTTCTTTTTATGGCTGAGTAATATTCCATTGTATATATGTGCCACATCTTTATCCATTCATCTGTCGATGGACAATTAGGTTGCTTCCATGTCCTGGCTATTGTAAATAGAGCTGCAATGAACATTGTGGTACATGACTCTTTTTGAATTATGGTTTTCTCAGGCACATACACTTATATATATGGTCAATAGTAACATATTTTGCCATTCTCAGTCTAAGAAAAAAATAGGTTACTTGAAGCATTTAGTAACTATAAAACAGAATTTCCATATATAAGCAAATAACTTCTTTAAAAAACTTTTCCAACTTACAAATAATATTTTTCTCACTGAGCAGGAATACCATCCTTGGCATTCTGACCTGACTCCCAATTGAGAAATAAGCAGAGAGAGGGGGAGGGAAGAACCTTCTCCATCATTTGCCAGAGAGGTCACTCTTTATTCCTTTTAACCACTAGAAAGGATATTGCTAATCTAGAATAGTATGGCGAGCAAAAGATAGGTACTACTCAATACAAAATGTTGGATTCATTAAAAGAGAAACAAGTCAAACTACCATAGATAGAAATTAAGGTATTCATTATTTGATAATAATAACTTATAAGTATGTATGAAATCTATAAAAATGTCATGCCTCGATGTCAAACCCACTCATCTCTCCCACACAAATCAAAGAAAGATCCTTTGAAGAACTGACATTCTAGAATCTTATTCAGGCTTGAGGCAACAGGAATATTTCAATCCATGCTTACATCTAGGGTAGCAAAGCTATTTGCCTCAAAAATAAGGGTGTAGTACCCTTTTCAAAATGCATTACTACATAATTTAATTATCTCTATAAGAAGCGAAAAACTCTGAACCATAAATTATGGAGGGAAATCTAGCATAATGGTGGAATAGTGTCCAAAAACTGATACCCCTTTTGCATTAAAATATTCAGGGCTAATTGTGATTTTAGCACTTGTTTTTATCCTTGCTTTGTTCATTGGCCAAACTTAAACACTTCTCATCTCCTTCAATGAAAAGTGGCACTATTATGTTCCTGGAAGCATGAGCAGGGTTCCTCAAAGCCCAATTTTAAGGTCTTAATTGGCTGAGGCAATGGGAGACCATACAAAGCCCACTTCACAGAGAAGGGCAAGATTGCCAGGTCACTTGAGAAGAGATGAAGAGCTAACTGGAAACTATTGCTGAAATCTTAGTGTTCTGGGAAGTTTTACCAAATAGTAACTTAGCAGAGAATGGAACACAATCATCCATCATGACACAGAACCCAAAGGTGCTGAAGTCAGCTTGTAAAAACAGAACAATTAAAACAGAAACAGTTACCGTCACTTAATAATTGAATATGATAACAAGCCAAGCAAGCTTTACGGAAACTGGGTACTTGATTGGTTCTGTGTGTTGTTGATATCAAATGTTCAATTATATCATCTCATAAACTCTAAGTCCCAAAAACCATGTGCTCACAAGTCAGGTGAGTTGTTACTTACTAACACTTTTGTTTTATTTGGTACTACTGGACCTGTAGTCTACTGTTACCTTTGTGAAGTTGAATAATCACCATCCATCCATCCATCCATTTACCCTTCCAACATTTGTTGTGTGTTATGTGATAAAAGACACTTAAGACATTGAATAAAATTATCTTGGCCCTCAAAGAGTTCATTATTATTTAACTAATAATAATTAATAATTAATAAACATACAACCATTATAAAAACATCCAATTTGGATAATTTTAAGTAAATTAATACTTTCATCATCAACTCTAACCACCGATGACAGGTTCCCAAAACAAACCAACAAAACCAAAGAAGACCAATTTATATTCGTGAAATTCAAGACTCTACGAAAGAGAAAAGTTAAAGGTCCAGAATTAACCTAAAAAAACTTTTAAATAATTTTATGTTCACAAAAATCAATAAAGACACATAATTTCAAAAAAAGATATCAAATGATATTTTAACGCTTTGGGGGGCTGATAACAGTGAAGACTTACTACTGGTATCCATATACTATCAGATGCTAAAATGCTCATAAATCTGTTCTACTTTGCTGTTACAAAAAATATAAAAAGAGGCTTAATTTTTTTTCAGGATACTTCCCCATGCAATTAATACCTTCTGATTATTTACTCTGGACTACTACCCTACGTGTCTGCTCCTCTGTCCATTTACTTATTACTTTCCTCAACAACTATTTTTTGCATAGCTAGTATATGCTCCTATAAATAACAAGGAAAACCAAGGTGCCTGTTGTCAAGTTCTACCTCCACTTGCCCCCGTTATATGACCAAGGTTTTTTGTTTATTTCTTTGACTTTTTTTCTCTATCAACCACTGGAATTCAATTCTTAAGTTCAGATATATTCTATCTTATTCTTATTTTCCCAGGGCCTCTTATACCAAAAATTTACTACATTATTTCTATTATCTATACTAGAGCAAAAGTTCCTTCTTTTTTCAATCATCACCCATAGGTATTAACCACAATTGATGAAAATTGAATATACAAGCAAGAAAAGTTCTATAATTCCAAGAATTAAAATATGCTAGAATTTAGCACAAGAGAAAGTTCACATAGATCAGGGGATACTGTAATTCACAATCAAAATTAAACTCTAAAAGAAAAACCTCTTGGAGAAAATATGCAGCATTAAAAAAAAAAAACCTGAAGATCTTATTAAGGGATCAAACCAAGAAGAAGATATAACAATTATAAATATATATGCACCCAACAATAGGAGCACCTCAGTGCATAAGGCAACTGCTAACAACAAAAGAGGAAATTCATGGTAACACAATAATAGTTGGGGACTTTAAAACCTCACTTACACCAATGGACAGATCATCCAAACATAAAATTAATAAGGAAACACAGGTTTAAATGACACAATAGACCAGATAGATTTAATTGATATTTATAGGACATTCCATCCAAAAATAGCAGATTACACTTTCTTGTCAAGTGCACACAGAACATTCTCCAGGATAGATGATGTCCTGGGTCACATAACAAGCCTCAGTAAATTTAAGAAAATTGAAATCATATCAAGCATCTTTTCCAATCACAACACTATGAGATTAGAAATCAATTACAGGGAAAAAAACATAAAAACACAAACACATGGAGGATAAACAATACATCACTGAATAACCAAGAGATCACTGAAGAAATCAAAGAGGAAATCAAAAAATACCTAGAGACAAATTACAATGAAAAGACAATGATCCAAAACCTATGGGATACAGCAAAAGCAGTTCTAAGAGCGAAGTTTATAGCAATACAAGCCTACCTCAAGAAACAAGAAACATCTCAAATAAACAATCTAACCTTATACCTAAAGGAACTAGAGAAAGAAGAACAAACAAAACCCAAAGTTAGTAGAAGGAAAGAAATCATAAAGATCAGAGCAGAAATAAATGAAATAGAAACAAAGAAAACAGTAGCAAAGATCAATAACACTAAAAGCTGGTTCTTTGAAAAGATAAACAAAATTGATAAACCATTAGCCGGACTCATCAAGGAAAAGAGGGAGAGCACTCAAATCAATAAAATTAGAAATGAAAAAGGAGAAGTTACAACAGACACCACAGAAATACAAAGCATCGTAAGAGACTACTCCAAGTAACTCTATGCCAATAAAATAGACAACATGGAAGAAATGGACAAAGTCATAGAAAGGTATAACCTTCCCAGACTGAACCAGGAAGAAAAAGAAAATATGAACAGACCAATCACAAATAATGAAATTGAAACTGTAATTAAAAATCTTCCAACAAACAGAAGTCCAGGACCAGATGACTTCACAGGTGAATTCTATCAAATATTTAGAGAAGCGCTAACACCCATCTTACTCAAACTCTTCCAAAAAATTACAGAGGAGGGAACACTCGCAAACACATTCTATGAGGGCACTGTCACCCTGATACCAAAACCAGACAAAGTTATTACAAAAAAAGAAAATTACAGACCAATATCACTGATGAATATAGATGCAAAAATCCTCAACAAAATACTAGCAAACAGAATGCAAAAACACATTAGAAGGATCATACACCACGATCAAATGGGATTTATCCCAGAGATGCAAGGATTCTTCAATATATGCAAAGCAATCAATGTGACACACCATATTAACAAATGGAAAAAACCATATCACCTCAATAGATGCAGAAAAAGCTTTCGACAAAATTCAACACCCATTTATGATTTAAAAAACCTCCAGAAAATAGGCATAGAGGGAACTTCCCTCAACATAATAAAGCCCATATATGACAAACCCACAGCCAACATCGTTCTCAAAGATGAAACACTGAAACCATTTCCACTAAGATCAGGAACAAGACAAGGTTGCTCACTCTCACCACTATTATTCAACATAGTCTTGGAAGTTTTAGGCACAGCAATCAGAGAAGAAAAAGAAATAAAAGGAATACAAATTGGAAAAGCAGTGAAGTTGTCACTGTTTGCAGATGACATCATACTATACATAAAGAATCCTAAAGACACAACCAGAAAACTACTAGAGCTAATCAATGAATTTGGTAAAGTAGCAGGATACAAAATTCATGCACAGAAATCTCTTGCATTCCTATATACTAAAGATGAAAAATCTGAAAGAGAAATTAAGGAATCACTCCCATTTATTTACCATTGCAACTAAAAGAATAAAATAACTAGGAATAAACCTACCTAAGCAGACAAAAGACTTGTATGTAGAAAACTGTAAGACACTGATGCAAGAAATTAAAGATGATACAAACAGATGGAGAGATATACCATGTTCTTGGATTGGAAGAATAAATTTTGTGAAAATGACTATACTACCCAAAGCAATCTACAGATTCAATGCAAGCCCTATCAAATTGCCAATGGCATTTGTTACAGAACTAGAACAAAAAAATCTTAAAATTTGCATGGCCAAAGCAGTCTTGAGGGAAAAAAAATGGAGCTGGAGGAGTCAGACTCCCTGATTTCAGACTATACTACAAAGCTACAGTAATCAAGACAATATGGCACTGGCAGAAAAACAGAAATATAGATCAATGGAACAGGATAGAAAGCCCAGAGATAAACCCACACACATATGGTCAACTAATCTATGACAAAGGAGGCAAAGATATACAAAGGAGAAAAGACAGTCTCTTCAATAAGTGGTGCTGGGAAAACTGGACAGCTACATGTAAAAGCATGAAATTAGAATACTCCCTAACACCATACACAAAAATAAACTCAAAATGGATTAGAGACCTAAATGTAAGACCGGACACTATAAAACTCTTGGAGGAAAACGGAGGAAGAACACTCTGACATAAATCACAGCAAGATATTTTTTGATCCACCTCCTAGAGTAATGGAAATAAAAACAAAAATAAACAATGGGACCTAATGAAACTTAAAAGCTTTTGCACAGTAAAGGAAACTACAAACAAGAAAGAAAGACAACCCTTAAAATGGGAGAAAATAGCTGCAAACGAATCTACGGACAAACGATTAACCTCCAAAATATATAAACAGCTCGTGCAGCTCAATATTAAAAAAACAACCAACCCAGTCCCAAAATGGGCAGAAGACCTAAATAGATATTTCTCCAAAGAAGACATAAAGATGGCCAAGAAGCACATGAAAAGCTGCTGAACATCATTAATTATTAGAGAAATGCAAATCAAAACTACAATGAGGTATCACCTCACACCAGTCAGAATGGCCATCATCAGAACCTCTACAAAGAACAAATGCTGGAGAGGGTGTGGAGAAGAGGGAACCCTCTCGCACTGTGGGTGGGAATGTAAATTGATACAGCCACTATGGAGGTTCCTTAAAAAACGAAAAACAGAATTACCAGATGACCCAGCAATCCCACTACTGGGCATATACCCAGAGAAAACCATAATTCAAAAAGACACATGCACCCCAATGTTCATTGCAGCACTATTTACAATAGCCAGGTCATGGAAGCAACCTAAATGCCCATCGACAGACCAATGGATAAAGAAGATGTGGTACATATATACAATGGAATATTAGCCATAAAAAGGAATGAAATTCGGTCATTTTTAGAGACGTGGATGGATCTAGAGACTGTCATACAGAGTGAAGTCAGTCAGAAAGAGAAAAACAAATATCGTATGTTAACGCATATATGTGGAACCTAGAAAAATGGCACAGATGAACCAGTTAGCAGGGCAGAAATAGAGAAACAGATGTAGAGAACAAACATATGGATACCAATGGGGGAAAGTGGTGGGGGTGTGTGTGATGAATTGGGAGGTTGGATTGACATGTATACACTAATATGTATAAAATGGGTGACTAATAAGAACCTGCTGTATAAAAAAAATAAATAAAATTAAATTTAAAAATTCAAAAAAAAGAACCCTGGAGAACTTAAATGGTGTTAATTGCAATTAATTGACTTGCATGGAATAACAACACATTGGTATTTTTCATCTATATTTGCAAATCTTTAGAAATTACAAATCAGGCACATGAGATCTTAAAAAAATAACTGCTGTCCCCCCTAAATAACTCTTCCCCAATAAATGCTCTAACCATTCAATTATTCTCTTCCTTCACCTAGAATAAGAAAAAAGAAGCAATATAAGGTACCATGCAGAAAAATAAATAAAAACCCCTATAAGATCTTTTTCGTAGTACATAAGCATGTCTCCCCTTTTCTTTCCCAATCTCCAAATACCCCAAAGCTAGGCACTTCCTTCATTTCCTTGTATCTTAGAAACCAACCGATATCTCCTATCTCCTATTACCTATTACCATGACATATCTGATTTAACCAAAGCAACAAGTGTTAATAACATCTGACTAATAGGGAAAATTCCTAATAACAAAATGACGAAGAAAAACTTCTCTTTATGAGTTTTACTATGATCTACACAATTTATATTGCCTCAGGGCAATTTATATTGCCTCAGTGCAATTTACAGCAATTCATAGTTATAGAAGACAGAAGAAACGATCCCCTCAGTGGCTCCTTCTTCTGAAGCACCACACCTATGTGAAAAGAAGAATTCTAGAACCAACCAGAGCCACTCCATCAATAGCTTTTCCCTTTTGTGAAGCGTACATCCACAACTATATAATCCTTTTCATAGTCTTACATGTAAACTCTTCTGTGAATCCTTAACTGAACTAGAATTTTAAATTTAAAAGACACTGTCTCTTTCACATACGGAATCCAACGAAACAACACACACTCCAAAGACATTGATAGGTAGTCACTGAAAATAAGTCACTTTTGGTTTTCCTATGGCTTGCCTAAGCAAGGAAAGTAGTTTCATTAGCACAAATTGAACTGAAGGAGTTACAAAGTAAACTATACAGCCAAATATGCACAGCAATGAATCTCATTTAACACTTCTGTCCAGGTGGTAATAAGAATAAATGGAAGGGAGGACCTTCAAGATGGAGGAGGAGTAAGATGCAGAGATCACCTTCCTCTCCACAAATACATCAGAAATACATCTACATGTGGAACAGCTCCTACAGAACACCTACTGAACGCTGGCAGAAGACCTCACACCTCCCAAAAGGCAAGAATCTCCCCACGTACCTGGGTAGGGGAAAAGAAAAAAGAAAAAACAGAGAGAAACAAGTAGGGACAGGACCTGCACCTCGGGGAGGGAGCTTGAAGGAGGAAAAGTTTCCACACACTAGGAAGGCCCTTCACTGGCAGAGATGGGGGGTGGGTGGGTAGGGGGGAAGCTTTGGAGCCACGGAGGAGAGCGCAGCAACAGGGGTGCAGAGGGCAAAGCGGAGAGATTCCCTCACAGAGGATCGGTGCCGACCAGCATTCAGCAGCCCGAGAGGCTTCTCTGCTCACCCACTGGGATGGGGTGGGGGCTGGGAGCTGAGGCTCGGGCTTCGGAAGTCAGACCCCAAGGACAGGACTGGGGTTGGCTGCGTGAACACAGCCTGAAGGGGGCTACTGCGCCACAGCTAGCTGGGAGGGAGTCCGGGAAAAAGTGTGGATCTGCCAGAGAGGCAAGAGACCATTGTTTCAGGGTGCACAAGGAGAGGGGGTTTAGAGCCCCGCCTAAATGAGCTTCAGAGACGGGTGCGAGCCACAGCTATCAGCACGGACACCAGAGATGGGCATGAAACGCTAAGGCTGCTGCTGCAACCACCAAGAATCCTGCGTGCAAGCACAGGTCACTATCCACACCTCCACTCCTGGGAGCCTGTGCAGCCCGCCACTGCCAGGGTTCCGTGATCCAGGCACAACTTCCCCGGGAGAATACACGGCACACCTCAGGCTGTTGCAACACCATGCTGGCCTCTGCCGCCGCAGGCTCACCCCGTGTTCCATACCCCTCCTTCCTCCCAGCCTGAGTGAGCCAGGGGTCCCTAATTAGCCACTCCTTTAACCCCCTCCTGTCCTGGCCAAGAACTGACACCACACAGTGACCTACATACACAGGAGGGGCCAAATCCAAAGCTGAACCCCAGGAGCTGTGCGAAAAAAGAAGACAAAGAGAAATTTCTCCCAGCAGCCTCAGGAGCAGCAGATTAAATCTCCACAATCAACTTGATGTACCCTGCATCTGTGGAATACCTGAATAGACAAAGAATCATCCCAAAATTGAGGTGGTGGACTTTGGAAGCAACCGTAGACTTGGGGTTTGCAGTACGTGACTAAATACTTTCCGATTTTTATGCCTATCTTAGTTTAGTTTTTAGCATTTGTTAGCATTAGTGGATTTATATATTGGTTTGGTTACTCTCTTCTTTTTTTTAATCACTTTTTAATTTTTAATAATTAATTTTAATAATTTCATTTTTTATTTTAATAACTTTTTAATTTTATTTTATTTTATTATTAGTAGTATTTTCTTTTTTCTTCTTTTTCCTCCCACTTCTTCTGAGCCGTGTAACTGACAGGGTGTTGGTACTCCGGCTGGGTGTCAGACCTGAGACTCTGAGGAGGGAGAGCCGAGATCAGGACACTGGCCACCAGAGACCTCCCAGACACATGTAATATCAATCAGTAAGAGCTCTCCCAGAGATCTCCATCTCAACGCTAAGACCCAGCTCCACTCAACGACCAGCAAGCTCTACTGCTGGACACTCCATGCCAAACAACTAGCAAGACAGGAAAACAACCCCACCCATTAGCAGAGAAGCTGACTAAAATCATAATAAGTTCATAGATACCCCAAAACACACCACCAGACATGGTCCTGCCCACCAGAAAGACAAGATCCAGCCTCATCCACCAGAACACAGGCACCACTCCCCTCCACCAGGAAGCCTACACAAGCCCCTGAACCAACCTTACTCACTTGGGGGCAGACACCAAAAACAAAGGGAACTACAAACCTGCAGCCTGAGAAAAGGAGACCCCCAAACACAGTAAGTTAAGCAAAACGAGAAGAAAGAGAAACACACAGCATATGAAGGAGCAAGGTAAAAACCCACCAGACCAAACAAATGAAGAGGAAATAGGCAGTCTACCTGAAAAAGAATTCAGAGTAATGACAGTAAAGATGATCCAAAATCTTGGAGATAGAATGGAGCAAATACAAGAAACGTTGAACAAGGACCTAGAAGAACTAAAGAGCAAACAAACAATGATGAACAACACAATAAATGAAATTAAAAATTTTCTAGAAGGAATCAATAGCAGAATAACTAAGGCAGAAGAATGGATAAGTGACCTGGAAGATAAGATAGTAGAAATAACTACCGCAGAGCAGAATAAAGAAAAAAGAATGAAAAGAACTGAGGACAGTCTCAGAGACCTCTGGGACAACATTAAATGCACCAACATTCGAATTATAGGGGTCCCAGAAGAAAAGAAAAATAAAAGGACTGAGAAAATATTGGAAGAGATTATAGTTGAAAACTTCCCTAATATGGGAAAGGAAATAGTCAATCAAGTCCATGAAGCACAGAGAGTTCATACAGGGTAAATCCAAGGAGAAACACACCAAGACACATATTAATCAAACTATCAAAAAATAAATTAAAAGAAAAATATTAAAAGCAGCAAGGGAAAAACAACATACAAGGGAATCCCCATAACGTTAACAGCTGATCTGTCGGCAGAAACTCTGCAAGCCAGAGAGGACTGGCAGGACATATTTAAAGTGATGAAGGGGAATAACCTACAACCAGTATTACTCTACCCAGCAAGGATCTCATTCAGACTTGATGGAGAAATCAAAAGTTTTACAGACAAGCAAAAGCTAAGAGAATTCAGTACCACCAAACCAGCTTTACAACAAATGCTAAAGGAACTTCTCTAAGCAGGAAACACAAGGGAAGCAAAAGACCCACAAAAACAATCCCAAATCAATTGAGAAAATGGTAATAGGAACATACATATCAATAATCACCTTGAATATAAATGCATTAAATGCTTCAAGGAAAAGACATACACTGGCCGAATGGATACGAAAACAAGACCCATATATATACTGTCTACAAGACACCTACTTCAGACCTAGGGACACATACAGACAGAAAGTGAGGGGATGGAAAAAGGTATGCCATGCAAATGGAAATCACAAGAACGCTGAAGTAGCAATACTCATATCAGATAAAATAGACTTTAAAATAAAGACTGTTACAAGAGACAAGGAAGGACACTAAATAATGATCAAGGGATCAATCCAAGAAGAAAACAACAATTATAAGTATTTATGCACCCAACACAGGAGCACCTCAATACATAAGGCAAATGCTAACAGCCATAAAATGAGAAATCGACAGTAACACAATACTAGTGGGGCCTTTATAACACCCCACTTACATGAACAGAAAGATCATCCAGATAGAAAATAAAAAAGGAAACACAAACTTTAAATGACACAATAAATTAGATGGACTTTATTGATATTTTTAGGACATTCTGCCCAGAAGCGGAATGACACACCTTCTTCTCAAGTGCACATCGTTCTCCAAAATAGATCACATCTTGGGTCAAAATCAAGCCTTCGGAAATTAAAGAAAATTGAAATCGTATCAGGTATATTTTCTGACCACAATACTGTGAGACTAGATATCAATTACAGGAAAAAAACTGCATAAAATACAAAGACATGGAGGCTAAACAATACACTACTAAATAAACAAGAGATCACTGAAGAACTCAAAATGGAAATCAAAAAATACCTAGAAAAAAATGACAATGAAAACATGACGACCCAAAGCTACAGGGTGTGGCAAAAGCAGTTCTAAGAGGGAAGTTTATAGCAATACAATCATACCTCAAGAAACAAGAAACACCTAAAATAAACAACCTAATATTACACCAAAAGCAATTAGAGAAAGAAGAACAAAAAGTCTCCAAAGTTAGCAGAACGAAAGGCATCATAAAGATCAGGTCACAAATAAATGAAAAAGAAATGAAGGAAATGATGGCAAAGACCAATAAAACTAAAAGCTGGTTCTTTGAGAAGATAAACAAAATTGATAAACCATTAGCCAGACTCATCAAGGAAAAAAGGGAGAAGACTCAAATCAACAGAATTAGAAATGAAAAAGGAGAAGTAACAACTGACACTGCAGAAATACAAAGGATCATGAGAGATTACTACAAGCAACTCTATGCCAACAAAATGGACAACTTGGAAGAAATGGACAAGTTCTTAGAAAAGCACACCCTTCTGAGAGTGAACCAGGAAGAAATAGAATATAAAAACAGACCAATCACAAGCACTGAAAATGAGACTGTGATTAAAAATCTTCCAACAAACAAAAGCTCAGGACCAGATGGCTTCACAGGCAAATTCTATCAAACATTTAGAGAACAACTAACACCTATCCTTCTCAAACTCCTCCAAAATATAGCAGAGGGAGGAACACTCCCCAAACCATTCTATGAGGGCACCATCACCCTGACAGCAAAACCACAGAAAGATGTCACCAAAAAAGAAAACTACAGGCCAATATCATTGATGAACATAGATGCAAAAATCCCCAACAAAATACTACCAAACAGACCCCAAAAGCACATTAAAAGGATCATACACCATGATCAAGTGGGGTTGGTCCCAGGAATGCAAGAATTCTTCAATATATGCAAATCAACCAACGTGATACACCATATTAACAAATTGAAGGAGAAAAACCATATGATCATCTCAATAGATGCAGAAAAAGCTTTCAACAAAATTCAACACCCATTTATGACAAGAACCCTCCAGAAAGACAGAGAGGGAATTTACCTCAAAATAATAAAGGCCATATATGACAAACCCACAGCCAACTTCATTCTCAATGGTGAAAGACTGAAACCATTTCCACTAAGATCAGGAACAAGACAAGGTTGCCCACTCTCACCACTATTATTCAACATAGTTTTGGAAGTTTTAGGCACAGCAACCAGAGAACAGAAGGAAATAAAAGGAATCCAAATCGGAAAAGAAGAAGTAAAACTGTCACTGTTTGCAGATGACATGATACTATACATAGAGAATCCTAAAGGTGCTATCAGAAAACTTCTAAAGCTAATCAATGAATTTGGTAGAGCAGCAGGATACAAAAGTAATGCACAGAAATCTCTTGCATTCCAATACACTACTGATAAAATCTGAAAAAGAAATTAAGGAAACACTTCCATTTACCACTGCAACAAAAAGAATAAAATAGCTAGGAATAAACCTACCTAAGCAGACAAAAGACCTGTACGAAGAAAACTATAAGACACTGATGAAAAAATTAAAGATGATACAAACAGATGGAGACATATACCATGTTCTTGGATTGGAAGAATCAACATTGTGAAAATGACTATACTACCCAAAGCAATCTACAGATTCAATGCAATCCCTATCAAACTACCAATGGCAGTTTTCACAGAACTACAACAAAAAATTTCACAATTCGTACGGAAACACAAAAGCCCCTGAATAACCAAGGCAATCTTGAGAACGAAAAATGGAGCTGGAGGAATCAGGCTCCCTGATTTCAGACTATACTACAAAGCTACAGTAATCAAGATAGTATGGTACTGGCACAAAAAGAGAAACATAGATCAATGGAACAGGATAGAAAGACCAGAGATAAACTCACGCACATATGGTCACCTTATCTTTGATAAAGGAGGCAAGAATATACAATGGAGTAAAGACAGCCTCTTCACTAAGTGGTGCTGGGAAAACAGGACAGCCGCATGTAAAAGAATGAAACTAGAACACCCCCTAACACCATACACAAAAATAAACTCAAAATGGATTAAAGACCTAAATGTAAGGCTAGACACTATAAAACTCTTAGAGGAAAACATAGGCAGAACACTCTATGACATAAATCACAGCAAGATCCTTTCTGACCCACCTCCTAGAGAAATGGAAATAAAAACAAAAATAAACAAATGGGACCTAATGAAACTTCAAAGCTTTTGCACAGCAAAGGAAACCATAAACAAGACCAAAAGACAACCCTCAGTATGGGAGAAAATATTTGCAAATGAAGCAACTGACAAAGGATTAATTTCCAAAATTTACAAACAGCTCATGCAGCTCAATTAAAAAAAAAAAAAACAACCCAACCCAAAAATGGGCAGAAGACCTAAACAGACATTTCTCCAAAGAAGATATACAGACTACCAACAAACACATGAAAGAATGTTCAACATCATTAATCATTAGAGAAATGCAAATCAAAACTACAATGAGATATCATCTCACACCAGTCAGAATGGCCATCATCAAAAAATCTAGAAACAATAAATGCTGGAGAGGGTGTGGAGAAAAGGGAACACTCTTGCACTGCTGGTGGGAATGTGAACTGGTTCAGCCACTATGGAGAACAGTTTGGAGGTTCCTTAAAAAAGTACAAATAGAACTACCATATGACCCAGCAATCCCACTACTGGGCATATACCCTGAGAAAACCAAAATTCAAAAAGAGTCATGTACCAAAATGTTCACTGCAGCTCTATTTACAATAGCCCAGAGATGGAAAGAACCTAAGTGCCCATCATCGGATGAATGGATAAAGAAGATATGGCACATATATACAATGGAATATTACTCAGCCATGAAAAGAAACGAAATTAAGTTATTTGTAGTGAGGTGGGTGTTCCTACAGTCTGTCATACAGAATGAAGTTAAGTCAGAAAGAGAAAAACACATACCATATGCTAACACACATATATGGAATCTAAAAAAAAAAAAATAGTTCTGAAGAACCTAGGGGCAGGACAGGAATAAAGACGCAGACGTAGAGATGGACTTGAGGACATGGGGAGGGGGAAGGGTAAGCTAGGACGAAGTGAGCGAGTGGAACTGACATATATACACTATCAAAGTAAAACAGATAGCTAGTGGAAAGCATCCACATGGCACAGGGAGATCAGCTTGGTGCTTTGTGCCCACTTAAAGGGCTGGGATAGGGAGGGTGGGAGGGAGAAGCAAGAGGGAGGGGATATGGGGATATATGTATATGTATAGCTGATTCATGTTGTTACACAGCAGAAGCTAACACAACATTGTAAAGCAATTATACTCTAATAAAGATGTTTAAAAAAAAGAATGGATATTTCTTTCAAAAAAAATTTTAATAAAAAATTAAATTGAAAAAAGAATAGATGGATATTTCAAGGAGAAGGGGCTGAATGTGAACATAGTTAATTCCTACAAACCAATTTCTTACAAAATGGACTTTAGGACTGAGATGCTGAAAGGTGAATAAAATATTTGAGAACCAGAAATGTAAAAGGAGGGAGACATTTCAAGGTGCTCATGGAGAAAAACTGAACTAAAGAAAGACTGTAAAAAAAATTGCAAATGAAAAATAAACTAGAAATTTAGATGGAGCTAGAGCTGTGGAAAAGTAATGAGATGCTCAGTCACCTGGCCATGGTTATGGAAGCGTGGAAATTGAAAGACCAATACAAAATCATTGTAAAAAAGTTCAGAGTGGTTTACATGGAGACGTACGTTGGAGGCCAAACAACACTTATGTCTTGTCTAACGCCAGCCTTACACCAAGACTTACACAAAAACAAGGTTACAATTTGACCTGGGGAGGGGTGATTGTAAAGAAGTTAAACAGTAAGGTACTTTAGTTTAACATGGAATGAAGATCAATTTACAGTAACCTTTAAAAAATAATCAATCAATAAAAAAGGTTTGCAAGCAGAAGCCTCAGGAGGAAGTGCAGACACTCATCCCAGCTCATTCCAGATGTCAGAGAAAGCAAACCCTAAAGCACCTGTCTGCCAGAAGTATATTTTAAATATTTGCTCCACAGATTTCAAAAGAAGAGGAAAAGATGTACAGGTACACATTTCTATGGCAACTGTATAGAAAGTGTTAGTATCGAATTCAAATCCAAAGAGCAGAAAGATATTTCAAATTCTTTTTTTTTTTTGGCACACCGCACAGCATGCAGGATTTTAGTTCCCCGACTAGGGATCGAACCTGTGCCCCCTGCAGTGGAAGCGCAGAGTCCTAACCACTGGACCTCCAGGGAATTCCCTCAAATTCTTAATTCGTATTCCTAATGTATTTAAATCAAAGCTTTTTTATTATCTCTTAATAACTGACAGATTATTTCTCTGCCTGGATTGAGAGAAGAGCAAAAAAAAGTGATAATTTTTAGATTTAAGTAGAAAATTAGTATAAACATATATGCAGATATCAATATTGCAGAACAGTGTGAATACAGTAGGCCTGTGTTTTTACACTGAGTTCCAAGTGGAATGTAAACACACATTAATTAGCTATATTTTCCTCTTTTAACAGTTTATTTTTTGAGAAGAACTTGTACATGAAGAATGTTTGCTTGAAAACTTGTTATTTCATTGAAATTGCATTTGCCTTTCCTCTCCTCCCTTAATGAACACCATTATGATAAGCATATTTAGTGAAATATTATGAGAATTTGTGTGTTTAGAGAGTATCTCTGAAGATGTATTACACACAGCCGCCATTTTCTCTTGCCTGTACTGCCCTAAAAATCATTTTAACCTCACCATGAACAATACAAATATTAAACTAAACCCATCGGAGGCCTCACTGATATGGAAGAACAAGAGATCATGTTACCTAGAAATATACCTCTGTGAAATGTTCACATTAAACAGCCATCGCCACAAAGTGCCTGGAAAGCAAGGTCAGTTCCTTGTTTAAATGAGAGTTCACAATTTCAGTTAAAGAAAGAATAAGAAAACTAACTCCTCTACTTGTTCATAATCATTAGCATTTCACTGCTGCTAAATCATACTACATAGATGTCTCCCCTTCTGAAGATCTTTGAAGAAAAAACTCCTTCCAACTGCCATAGACATTTTAGTTTCTAGTAACCTCAGAGTTTCAAAATATCTTTACATCTTAGCTAAATCCTTCAGCTGCAGTTTACATCCCCCTTCTCAAGATGAAAGTGCTCTGTGTTAAGGTGTGTTGAGTCACTACAGTCAGAACCGAAGAAGGTAGAGGGACGTTAACCTGAGAGCAACTGTTGATGACACTGCCAGACTCGGCTGAGGTTCTAGGGGGGAGATATGACCATGTTAAGGGAGGAAAGAAGGAAGAAACTGTGAATTATAAATTGGATACACACCTGTCCTGAACCCAGTGAACTCTGAAACCTTTGAAGAGAGCCAAACTTCTCATGACCAAAAAAGTAGATGGTTTGAACTTAGTTCCCTCTTTATGGGAGAGAAAGGATCTATTCCATATTAGAATTAACTTCATTAAACGGGCCTGAGGCTTGCTATTCCTAGCCATGAAATTATAGACTACCACATGCTAAAATGACGTGAAAGAAAATTCTGGGAATATTAGAGCTATCACAACTAGGGAGTTAATGTCCAAACAGCAAAACTGACCATTTTTTTCTAGAAAAGCATTTTTAGTGGTTTAGTTGTTATGGTAGCCAAAAAAGATATTTCAACAGAGCAATTTTCTTTCTAACATTCTTAATAAAAACTTGATCTCTTTACAACTTCAGGAACTAGATCCCCCAAAAGTGAGGAAGAGCAGGTTGTTTCCAGTTTGCAAGGCCCACTGAAGTTGACTGTGGAGTGCTGATCCATATTGACATGTGATATGATAGTAGGAACACAACCCTGAGTTTCACAAAGTCCTCTCCCATCTGTAATTCACTGTCCCATATCGTGAGAAACAATCTACCCCCACTGCTTCCCAGACTCAGCTGCCCGACTGTAAAATGCGATTAATAACCTCTCATGGTTGTTTTAAATATGAAATAAGACATATAAAACATATAAACAACATATAAAATCCTGAATATTAGCAAGCCCTCAAGAAATGTTAGCTTCCTTCATTCGCCTAAGGATATCTCAAAGACAATGAAGCTGAACAGTTGAACATAGAGATCAAACATCACCTGTAGGGGACTGTGGTGAGGAATCTTTTCAAAGTGTGACATGGTTAAGAAATGAATTTTAAATACTAGAGAACAAAATGAATAGTTTCAATAGGAAATAAAGCAAGTCTGTAATCTCTCATGGTTGATGTGATGAACTATTCATCTAAACTAGGAAAGAGAATGTGTGTATCAAAGTCTTTCCAAATTAGGGAGAACTTGAAGGACTTGACTCTGGAAAGATAAATAGCGGAAAGCTTCTCTTATTGCCAATTATCCTAGTTTCAAAAGATATATTGAAAACAGCTTAGTTAATACAGGACATCATCAGAGTAGTTTGGTGGATAATTCCAAGTTGTCTATTACTTCATGTTTATTCCCGTGTCTTGAAGAAGCAGAAATATGAATAAATCAACACTGATGTTTGTTTTCTTTTTGACTGGTAGAACAGACCTAAGTGTCTAAGAGTAGATATGATAAGGGGATATAGCTTCTGATGAAGACACCATAATAAATGGGATAAAGAAGAAGGATGCTAAATCTGTGCTATCCATTTATCTATTGATCTATCCATCCATCCATCCGCCTGCCCACTTACCCAAACATTCAGTAAGTATGTTTATTTCCTGTTTAAATATAAAACATGATGCCAGATGCAATGGGAAAACAAGGGTCTAAAAACAAGAGATTAAAAATATAAAGAGACATATATGCACATAATCAGAGGAAAGGGCAGTAAATGGCAAATGTCATGCAATATTCAAAAGTTTTAACAGTAATAGGGTAGTAAAAGGAAAAATGTTCCTAGCAAGGGTGATAACAAGGAAAGAGAGGGAAAAAATGATGGGGCACCTGTAAGAGTTTGAACATTAATTATTCAGCAGGGAGAAAGCCACAGAAGGTATCTGAGCCGAGCAGTCATGGGCTCTAAGCTGTGTTTAATGAAGATGCATCTGGCAGAACTGATTAGGACAGCAGTGGCGTGTGTGCACATGGTGTGTTTTCTCCAATGAAGCACTACTGGGTGGAGATCAATTATGGGGTGTGTTGCCAAGTAATTCATTATAAAAATTACAAGATCACAGTTTTAAAATGATTTCCTGTTTTTGTAGTAATCTAAGCATATTCAAGGTTATTCCTAAAAGATGTCAGTTTACCAAGTGCTTTATTAAATAGCAGAGAAATAGATGGAGGATATCTGGGGCCCAGGGAATGGTGTGAACTTGAACACACCCATAGGAGTGTGCCTGCTTGGGAAAGTCACCTGTCTTGGGGGCTCTGGCAGGCTCAGAGGTAAAGACCAATCAAGTAGAAGACAGCAACTAGAAGTCAGGAGGACCTTGCAAATAAGAAGCTTCAGCAACCTTAGAAGATATGAAGGAATAAGGAGCTAAATAAGACAGTAGTCTAAATGCAGAGGGAGGAGTAGGTAGGTGAGAAACCACCAAAAAAATCTTGGTAAAGTCACTAGTTGCAGGAGACGAGGAAGTAGAAGAAAGCAATCTTTCTTTCAAATCATAAGTGTGAGGGTAGGTTTTAAATGCTCTCAGGAAAGCTTTCAAATTAATAAATTAAGAAAATTTTCCTTGGAGTTTCAAATTAAAATTTCATAGCTATAAAGCAATATAAGCTTTATATACAATATGTTGCCATCCACTATTTTAAAATATTTCCATTTTAAATTTCACGGCACGCATGTTTATTCTCAGCCACCACATCTGTTATCTAAAGCATTATGGATCCCAGCTCCATCAACAATAAAGAATAATCAAATTTCAAATACTTAGTCAAGAATGCAACCACAAATTGAAGCTTAATATCTACCAAATGTGTACCAGTCATCTGAAAATTGAGTTCACTGTAGGGACAAATAATTTTTTTTAATCTAGTAGGTGTATAACATTAGGTCAACCACAATCTTTGTGTCTGCCCTTTAATTTCCTTATCTCATTATGTTCCAGCCAAGCTCCTTCCCACTTCAGCCCTTCACACACGTGGTTCCCTCTGCTAGGACAACTCTGCCGTCATCCCTTGCCTAGCTCATGGCTACTCAGACTCAGGTTCCCCATATGTAACTTCCTAAGGAAACCCATTATCAGTGTCTCCCTCACCACCTACTGCACAGCTAGAGCCCCCAGAGGACCTCAGAGCATAGCCTATACTCTTACATCCAGCCTATACTTTTCCACTAAGCACAGTAGGCACAGCGTCTACAGCCAATGAAAATGTCTTCATCTTAACTGATTATAAAGCCAGAAGAAAAACAAATATAATAATGAATATATAATAATAAATCTAGCCTGGATTATATTCATCTTCATACCCATGTAGTCAAAAATCTAATTTTCTTTGAAGGGACCCATGAAGGCAAAAATGCCTAAGGGGCCATAAAAGTCATAATGTGGGGCTTCCCTGATGGCGCAGTGGTTGAGAGTCCGCCTGCCGATGCAGGGGACACAGGTTCGTGCCCCGGTCCGGGGGGATCCCACATGCCGCGGAGTGGCTGGGCCCGTGAGCCATGGCCGCTGAGCCTGCGCGTCCGGAGCCTGTGCTCCACAACAGGAGAGGCCACAGCAGTGAGAGGCCCGCCTGACTGTTTTATTTTTTTTGAAAGCTGGATGATGGTACCTATTTGGGAATAACTGAAATAATAAATTTCTTAAAGCACTTAAACAGTGTCAGGCACACAGCAATAAATGTTATACAGGTGAATATAATGAAATTATATTCATTTTGAAAGTACCACATTTCACACATTTTGAGAACTGTCTCAGTGCATTTCCAAGTTAGTTTTAGTAGACTGAAAGTAATATACATATATTCTTAACTTTCTGACAAATGTCCAAAGATGGGCACATGTACCCAAAGAGGTTCAAGCAGGCTGGAGAATTACTTGACATAAACAGAACTGAGAACCAAGAGACAGAGAAACTATTACAAATCTCTAACTTCATGATTTTACTGGTGTATTAGTTTGCATGTACACTGTAACAAATTGCCACAGACTTTCTGCATTAGAACAATGCAAATTTATGATGTTACAACTCTGTACATTAGAAGTCCTGTACGGGTCTCACTGGGCTAAAATCGTGGTGTCAGCAAGGTTGCATTCCTTTCTAGAGGTTCCAGAGAAGAATCAATTTCCTTAACTTTTCTAGCTTCTTAGAGACCAGCCACATTCCTTGGCTTTGGTCAACTTCCTCTATCTTCAAGGCCATCAATGAATGGTACATTGAGTCTTTCTCACATCGAATCATGTGACTCCCTTTTCTGCTTCCGCTTTCACTTCTAAGAATGCTTATGATTACAGTAGGCCTAAATAGATAATCCAGGACAATTTCATCTCCTCTAAACCCTTATATGAATATAGCTACAAAATCTCTTTTGGCATATAATGTAACATATTAAAAGGTTCTGGGGATTAGGATGTAGACATCTTTGGGGGAGGTGAGCTGGTATTATTCTGCCTACTACAATCGATAACGAATATATACAAAACAAAAATAGAAAAGAAGCGTTAGCTTAAAAGAGCTCAAACACAGCAAAGATATGCTTTGAATTTAATAAAAGCTAATTACTAACCTAAAAACTCACATCAAATCATTTTAGCACATGCAACTTTATCTTATTTTTCTCCCTGAATATGCTCATGATTCAAATTTAAGTAGACCAGCTTTGCTGTCGTATGAAACAGCAGAAAATAATACAAATAATCTATAAAAGGATCAAAGAAGAAAATCTAGGAATTCATTTGTATAGTATATTTAACATTTATGGATTTTCCAGAATACAGAAATACATCCAATAATTTAGGAGAGGAAAAATGTAAACTTTAGATATCTGAACTCTCCATTCAATCAATACTTCACTGTTGCTAACGGACTATATTACTTAAAATATTGAAAATGTTTGTCTCCAAAATTAAGTTTAGCCAATAGAAGTAGTACAAGCATCAGGCTCATTACCCACATGGGCAGGTGGGTGGAGATACTTATACCTAACTAAAGAATAATTAGCCATAACTTTCTATTGTCAATTTACTCACTAACAATGTGAATGTTGATTATATAATTCAAAGTTGACACCTGCATAGATCTGGTTATCAGGAGCTCCAGGCATATCATTAATTTATTCAATGCTGGTCCTAGGAACATTTAGCCAATTGAGTTTAATTTCAATCCCTGTTGACCTTTGCCCTGGCTAGATTTTAAATCATAACACTAAACACATGAGAAGTAAAATTACTGTAATGAAACATATATAAGCAAAAACACAGATTAAGATTAAAATGAAATTCTGATTTGACTCAAATAGTGGACATAATTTTTTAAAAACCCACTGTTTTTCAATTGGTTTTTGAAAATAATTATGAAGAAAGCCTGAAAATACATGAGGGAAGACATAATTTCACATTAAACAAAATAATAGTTTAATGAGTTCAAATAATTTCCTCAATCAATTAAAATAATCTTTCATTATCTCTAATGATCAAGATCACTAAACTTCCGAACAAACCGGTGAAATGTAAAATAAAGTGCTAAAATAACCAGAATCCAAATAAATTACATGACACTTAGAGATTATCCCTTAATTTAGAATTTTTAATTATACTCCAATAGGCAATAGAAAAAATTGGTTTTCCTTGTTATTAGACTAGACAATGACTAACATTTATATAAGCTGCATGATCGTCAAATATTGTTTCATAACAATGAAGAATTTCTAAGTCAAAGATAACTAATGAGAACCCGCTGTATAGTACAGGGAACTCCACTTCGCTGTACAGTAGAAACTAACACTGTAAAACAACTATACCCCAATTAAAAAAAAAAAAAGAAAAAAATTCTAAGTCAATAACTACTAAACTTCTAAGAGGTCCAAGACATTAACTTCTCAATAGGTTTCCTCTCCTTCTGGAACATTCCAGCTCCAACCTACAGGCCTAAAATAGCCCAGGAAACATAAAACAACTCAGATCTACAAATCTGGCAGCACTCACTGATAGAAACTCCTTGTACATGGGCCTAGGTTAACCTGGCACATGTCAGTTAATACGACACTAAATCAAACTAAGAATATTAGTGCAGAGAATGGTTATTCCAATGAATAGAATATTCACTGGATATTTTTCTGTCATGTTTCACTTATAAATAGGTTAACATTGTTCTACCTAACAGACAAGTTCGTAAGATAGTGAAGGGAATCAAATATAAATTTCTACAACAATTAACTTTGATACTTCAGAAATATCTAAATTTAATCATCAGTTTGGCTGTCCTCCACCTCTTCTGTGTATACCATTGTAAACAAATGCTGAGATATGCAAGAAGAGATCACTATGCAGATAACCCCTGGAGAGAAGTTTTCCTCCTCCTCTTTCTTATAGAAATCCTGCTGCATTTTTCACCATGTAAATTAAAAGATATGTCCTACAAAAAACCTCCCCATATGGGCCTTAACAGAAGTAATCAGTACTCCCCTTTTCACCAGGAACATGGTGCTTATATTTCTAATAACATATTTATTTCATCCTACTTCCTAATAGATACATTTGTAAGTAGGCAACTACAACAGCCTTTGCTTGGTCTTCATTACCCATATTAAGTTCTCATTATTTCTGAATCACCAGGTAGCACCTAAAACATCTTACACCTAATACATCTTATACCCATAAGGCAAGAAATTACCATATCATCTCTCTGTCACAGAAGTTTGGGTCTTCCTGAGACCTTTTTTTATGATTTTAAGGAATAGATAAAAACAGGATCCCTCTTGTTCTCCCACCAAATCAGCTCCTCCTTCCCAACTTTGCTATTTCTCCCAATGGCAAAACCACTAAGACCTGTGAGTCTTCTCTCTTCTCTCTCATTCACCTACACTGGTCAATCCTGCACTAATTCCTCCACAAAATCTTTTGCATTTGTTGCCACTACTAATGTCCTCTGTCAGTCCCTCTTTTGCTTTTACTGAGACTTACAACAGGCTCCTAACTAGATGCATTTCCACAATCAGTACTAAGATGGGATCTAATAACTGAGTTTCAAAATATTTGGAGAAAAAAAAATCACACACACAAAGTAATAGCTGGATATTTTAAAAATCCTCTATCAGTTACTGATAGAAATAAACAATTTCAAGAAAAGAAATTAACAATATCAGTAGGGATATAGGAATCACCAGGGACATAGAACAGTGTGAAACAATTTAGCATAAGTGATTTTTACAGAACATTTCACAATAAATTCAGAACATAACATTTTCAAGTGCACATGGAAAATTTACTGAGATAGACCACATTTGGGGCCATAAAACAAGTCTCAGAAAAGGATCAAAATCATTGAATCAAGAGTATGTTTTATGACTGCAAGGGTACTAAATTTAGAAACTGATGATAAAATATCTAGAAAACTACATAACTGGAAATTAAGTAGTACACTTCAAAAAAAACCCCATAGGTCAGAGAAGAAATCACAAGGGAAATAGTTTCTAATTCAGACTAAGTGATAATAAAAAGACAAGATACCAGAATTTGTGGAATGCATTTGAAGTATTGCTAAGATGGAAATTTATAACTTTAAACGACTATATTAGGAAAGAGAAGTATTAAAATACATTTTCAACTTGGGAATCCAGGAGAATAACAAATGCTACAAAAAGGAAGTAAAAGAAAGGAAATAAAAATAACAATAGAGATCAATAAAACATTAAAAAGACAAACAACAGAAAAAAATTTAAATTTGAAGGCTGTTTCCTTAAAAATAGTAATAAAACCCTCAGCAAGACTTATAAAGAAAAAAAGAGAAAACAAATTACCTATATCAGGAATATAATAAGAGACATCAGCACAGATCTTACAGAAACTAAAAGAATTAAAAAGGGGATATTACAAAAAGCTTTAAGCCAATAAATTTGACAACTGCAATAAAATGGAAAAATATCTTAAAAGGCACACAGTAACAAAACTGACTCAAGAAGAAGCAGAAATTCTGAAAAACCATACATTAAAGAATTCAGGTTTAAAATTAAAAATCTTCCCAAAACAAAAACTACAGGCGCAGAAGATTTCATTGATGAATTTTATGCTACATTTACAAAGAAATAATACAAACTTTACACAAATGTTTCCCAAAAATAAACAACTCATGTTAAGAGTCACTGTTATACTAACATTCAAATCTGATAAAGACATTACAAGAAAAGAAGTTATAAACCAATATTCCTCACCCACACAGATGCAAAAATTCTTAACAAACTATCACTAAATCAAATCCAGCCATATGTAAAAGGAGAAATACGTTTTGACAAATTGGAGTTTATCCCAGGAAAACAAGGTTAGTTTAATATGTACTGAAGGTTCCAACCAGTTGATTAAGACAAGGGAAAAAGAAAAGAAAGAAGAAAGCAAAACTGTCCTTATTTGCAGAGGACATGATCATGTACAAGGAAAACTCTAAATGCAAGGAATAAACAACAACAACTACTAAAAGCTACTACAAGTAATAAATGAGCTTAAGGTTACAAAATACAAGTTTAATATACAAAAAAATCAATTGTATTTATACCTACTAGAAAAGAATGTTGGAAATTCAAATTTTAAAGTTATTTTATATAACATCATAAATTTAAAAAATAGGAATAAATCTAAAAAGGATGTGCAAGACCTGTTTGCTGAAAATTACAAAACATCATGAGAAAAGTTAAAGACAACCTAAATTAATGGATAGATACACCATGTTCATAGATTGGAAAATATCATCAATATTAAGATGTCCATTCTCAAATTAATCTATACATTTAACATAACCCTATCAAAACACCAGTAGGTTCTTTTCTAAGACTGACGAGCTGATTCTAAGATGTATAAAAGAATTCAAGTGCTCTATAGAAATAAAGGCAATCACTTTGAGAGATTACAAACTTCACACCTCACCTTCTGAAGCTTTTATGAAAAAGCTGGGCATTTGATATAATTATCTAAATGCACAGATATGTGGTTCTTTTGCATTTCTCCCCAATGACAGTTTTATGCTTTTATAATAGACTACTGCATATTCCTTATGCAAAGAAATGACTTACACAGTGCCAATACTGATAAATATTTACTAAAAGAAAAATGGGGTTGTAATCTAGTGTTAATTAGTGGATAGGCTATGACATATAACATGTATAGAGATCATATAGTGTTTTATCTATAAGTTCCATAACAGATTCTACTGTACTGTCTTTAAAAAAAAATTAAAGGGCATCCCTAACTTTTACTATTGGCACAATTTACATCTTTCAATTGCACTAGACCAGCAATTCTCAAAGGGTGTTTGGGCACCATCCAAGACCCCTTAATTATAATACTAAAATGTTACTTGTCTTTTCCACATTCAATTTCTCATGAATGTAAAATGCAGTTTCTTCAGGCATTACATGACAGGTAATATAACAACAGATTAGATGAAGAAGCAAAACTGAAAATGCAGCCATCTTCTTTTAAGACAGCAATTAAAGAGATTTCCAAACGTTCAAAAAACAAAGTCACTCTTTAATTTTTTTTGTATTGAAAAACAGTTAAATTTCATTGATTTTTATGTCAGTATGAATGGATTTATAATTATTATTTTAAAGGTATAAATATTTTCAAATACCCAGTTTTAATTTTTAATATGACAGATATTGATATACACAATGTACATTAATAAAAGATCTTTGAGTTCTGAAAAATTTTAAGAATGTAAAGTGATTCTGATACCAAAATTTGAGAATCACTGCAGGACAGTAACAAACAATTTTTAAGTGGTATGTGTAGAGAGAATAATCCTGACCACTAAAATAAAAAACAAAAAAAATATTTTAAAAAGAATTATCATATGTTAATGTTTAGTTTTTCTTAGTGGGACACTATATGACTCCTCTTTCTGGTTCTTAATAAAGTTTAGCAAGAGAAAAAGCCTTGGATTTCCCTGGTGGCGCAGTGGTTAAGAATCCACCTGCCAACGCAGGGGACACGAGTTCAATCCCTGGTCCGGGAAGATCCCACATGCTGCGGGGCAACAAAGTCTGTGAGCCACAGCTACTGAACCTGTGCTCTAGAGCCCACAAGCCACAACTACTGAGCCCGCATGCTGCAACTACTGAAGCCTGCACGCCCTAAAGCCCGTGGCCACAACAAAAGAAGCCACCGCAATGAGAAGCCCATGCACCACAACAATGAGTAGCCCCTGCTCACCACAACTAGAGAAAGCCTGCGTGCAGCAATGAAGACCCAACACAGCCAAAATAAATACATAAATAAATAAATTTGTATATTAAAAAAAAAGCCTAAGGCCAACACAACATAAGATACACATAGAATTCCTATAACTGATGCTATTTTTCTTCTTCCCATTATATCCATCCCTAGTAGAACCAAACAGAAAGGTAATTTTCCATGACTCTTGTCTAACTTTTAAAGTTAAGTATTGCCTACATATTAAACCCTGTGCCGTGCTCTCCCAAACTCTCCTTCCCTTACTCTACTGCTTTCAACAACGTGCTTATAACCTCATATATTACATTATTTACTTATTTATCACATTTATTTTGTCACCCCACTCAATATAATGTAAGGTAAACGAGGGTAGGATTTTTGGGACTTTCCTGGTGGTGCAGTGGTTAAGAATCTGCCTGCCAATGCAGGGGACACAGGTTCAACCCCTGGTCCAGGAATATCCCACATGCCATGGAGCAACTAACCCCATGAGTCACAACTACTGAGCCTGTGCTCTAGAGCCTGCGAGCCACAGCTACTGAGTCCACACGCCACAACTACTGAAGTGCGTGCACCACAACTACTGAAGCCCATGTGGTCTAGGGCCCGCGTGCTACAACTGAAGCCTGCACGCCTAGAGCCCGTGCTCCGCAATAATAGAAGCCCCCGCAATGAGAAGCCCACGTACCACAACGAAGAGTAGCCCTTGCTCGCCGCAACTGGAGAAAGCCCACACGCAGCAATGAAGGCCACCCAACGCAGCCAAAAAAAAAAAAAGGAAGAGTAGGATTTTTTTTCTCATTTACTGATAATATCCTTAGCACCTATAATAGTACCGAAGACAAAATAGACACAAAGTAAATATCTGTTGAATGAATTAATGGGTATTTTACTGAAGTAAAATATAAATTTTGGCATTTTACCAGGGAAGAACAAGCATGTCTTAGCAAATTAGCACTTGCAAATGGACAACAGACACAAATGCTATCTATGTACACAGGAGGGATACAGTAGCTGAAGGAGAAATTCTCAAGGAGAAACAGTTTTCTCTTCTAGACCCAGAAATGAAGATAAGGAGACAAGAGACAAGGAAAGGAGACGAATTTGGAAATTCTGTAGTTCAAACCAGAGCCAAGAGAAACAGAATTTTTTTCCCAAACATAAGATTCCACAAATATAAACAAAGAAAAATAAAAGAGTAAGAGCAGTTAACACACCTCTCTTCTCCCGATGTATTTCTTCCAGAAGCTGCTCCTGTCTTTCTATCTGTTCAAAGAGACACTGAAGCTCAGCCTCCTTGTTTTCAGTCATGTTCCCGAGTTGTTGTCTGCACAACATCAGCTGGTGCCGTAGACTCTTCTCTCTGTTTTCTCTCTCTCTCAGTTCCTCACAGAGCCATTGAAGTTTAGTCTAAAAATATGACAGTTACATCTAATTTTTTAAAAAATCTAGAAAACAGTAGCATTCCAAAACATGAGAAAGTCATGATAATCTGAATTTAGACAATAACTAACAAATTTAAGCAAAATTTTAAAATACCCATAATGTTTTAATTTGCATAATGGTTTATATCAGTTAAAAGTTTGTGCAGAAATGATTTCCTTGGATTTTTATAAAATATTTGGTATACTCTATCATCTTTGGAAAGGCAGTACTACAGAAAAGTTTGGTCTCCTAAACTTCCAGGTGTAATACAATTAACCCCCTAATTTGATATATAAAGCAGTCTGGTACAAGCATTTGAAGATCCAAAACACCCCATAATAGACCTAGAAACTGGTTATGAAGGGAATTTTAGAGATTAAAAAATAAGATAAAATTCCTAGTTTTGTTTCTAAAAATGCATATCCCCAAGGGCCCAGCTAATCAGGTAGAGAGAGAGATTCTGTATGGCATGAGGCAGATAAAGTCTGCATTTGTCCACATTTAAAACTAGGAAATTCAATCAAAGCAACTCTCTTTTCCATGGACTCTAACCTCACCAACTCTAATACTTAGATATTTAAAACAGGGATGAGGAAAGAAATCTTTCTTCCACCTTCAATAGAACAGAATTTCAGTCGGGTCTTAGGACCTTCCCAAGTGAGACTATCATCCAATTTCTAGTTGATTTTAAATAATCTAAACAGTCTTCACCTCAAAGAAGCAAAATAGGGGAAGTCATGAACTAGAAGGGAAAATGAGATTAAGCAAAGGGACAATTTCCCTGAATAGCATGAATCCATAAGCAAGAATGTTCTAGGCCTCTAGAAGTCTAGAAGGTTCTTAGGACATGCCCCAGTATATTAAAAGTAGCTGTGATGGAATTAGCCTATGATGAAGCAGAACTGGGATATGGCCCTTAGACCGGGGTCTCCCCACATACATCAGCTTTCAAACATCCCCAGAAATGAAAAAAAAGGCAGTTCCTTTGGTCAGAAGGTCTAACAGATGGTGACATAGAACAAAATGCTGTCATTAGTCAAATTATGGATAAATTATACACTTATATTGTAAGGTAACAAATGTATAATGTGTTGGGTGAAGAAAAATGGAAATCATGCTTATAAAGGCATGATTTATTAATAACAAAGCACTTTTGATCAGACCAGAGCTTATGTTAATGAGGTGGCGTAGGGTGGGGCCCCCAGATAGCCTCCGTAAGGGGCTGATCATTAGAGAGTTGAAACTTACAATCCTACTCATCAACCTCTAAGAAGGGGGATGGGGGACAGGCAGGGGAGGACTGAAGATTAAACTCTATAAAGACTCCTGAACAATGAGATAGGATGAGCTTCCAGGTTGGTGAATACATCCACATGCCAAAAGGGTGATGCACCCAAAATTCCAGAGACAGAAGTTCCAGTACTAAGGACCCTTTGGGACCTTGCCCTATATACCTCTTCATATGGCTGTTCATATGCATCCTTTATAATAAAGTAATAATAGTAAGTCAAGTATTTCCCTGAAATCTGTGAGCCATTATAGCAAATTAATGAACTATGGGAACCCCAATTTGAAGCCAGCTCAGATAGAAGTGTAGGCAACCTAGGGACTCAATACCTGTGACTGGCATCTGAAGGTGGGGGAGGGGGAGTCTTGTGGGACTGAGACCTTAAACTGCAGGATCTGCACTAACTCTGGGTAGTTAGTGTCAGAGCTGTAATTAGGTTGTAGGGCACCCAGTTGGTGAATGCAAAAAATTGAAAAATTACTTGATGTGGAAAACTCAAACTTCTGGAGTCAAAAATGTTGTGAGCAGAAACATCATAATAGTAGGTATTTCACAGGAAGGGCAGACCACTAGGAGTTTTCATCTTCACAGCTCTGATTTGCACAAGCTAAATTCTTGGTAACTGCAACAGAAATACTGGGAACTCCCTCCTCCACCAACTCTCCACTAATAGGGTGGTCACTCTACTGCAGACAAAGCAAGCTAAGAACACTGAAGTCTCAACTGTAATTTCCCCAGATTGTTTACAAGGCTTCAGTTATGAATATAACTTATGAATAGATATTTTTTAAAATCTTCAACAAAATACTATCAACCAGAATCCAGAAACATACAGAAAGGTTTTTACAGCATAATCAAGTGGGATTTATCCCAAGAATGCAAGGCTGCACTAATATCTGAAAATTAATTAATGTAATAGGCCATATTAGTAAGAATTAGGGACATAAAGCCACATGATCATATCAAAAGGTGCAGAGAAATCATATGATGAAATTCAACACCCATTCACGATGGAGACACTCAACAAACTAGGAATAGAAGGGAACTTTCTCAACGTGATAAAAGACATTTATAAAAACCCCACAACTACTATCATACTTAATGGAAAAAGACAATGCTTTCTCCCTAAGATCAGAAACAAGAAAAGAATATCTGCTCTCACCACTTCTATTCAACACTGTATTAGGAGGTCATGGCAGGGCAATTTTGCAAGAAAATGTAACAAAATATATCCACATTTAAAAAAAAGAAGTAAACATATTTGCATCTTTTTTGCAGATAACATGCCCCTGTATAAGAAAATCCTAATGATTTCACTAAAAACATATTAGAATAAAATAGTTCAGCAATGTTGTAGTATATAAGGTCAATATACATAAATCAAATTGTATCTCTATATACTTGAATGATCAATCCAAAAATAAAGTTAAAAGTCAACTGCATGTACAATAGCGTCAAAAGGATAATATACTTAATAATACACCTTTAAAAAGAACTGCAAAACACACTCTGAAAATATCTGAAAGAAAAATAACTCTACAAAACACTGTTGAAAAAAACTTTTAAATACCTAAATAAATGGGACCATATCCCATGTACAAAGATCAGACGACTTAATATAGTTTAGACAAAAATACTCCCCAAACATCCTACAGATTCAATGCAATTGCAATCAAAATCCCAGCTGGTTTTTTGGAGAAATTGACAAGCTGATCCTAAATTTCATATGGACATTCAAGGGACCCAGAATAGCCAAATAAAGTGTTGAAAAATAAGAACAAAGTTGGAGGACTCACTCTCACCCATTTCAAAGCTTACTACAGAGCTACTGTAATCAAAACAGTGTGGTACTGGCATAGGATAGACATATAGATCAATGAAATAGAATTGAGAGTCCAAAAATAAAACTATACATATACAGTCAACTGGCTTTCAACAAGAGTGTCAAAACAATCTGATGAGGAAAGAATAGTCTATTCAACCAGTGGTGCTGGGACAACTGAATAGTCACATGTAAAAGAATAGAGTTGAACCCATACCTCATACCACATAAAAAAATTAACTCAAAATGGATCAAAGACCACATGTAAAAGAATAGAGTTGAACCCATACTACATAAAAAAAATTAACTCAAAATGGATCAAAGACCTAAATGTAATTGCTAAAAATATGGCTACAAAATAAAATAAATAATTAAATAAACATTTTAAAAATAAATAAATAAAAATATAAGACTCCTAGAAGAAAACAGGGAAAAGTCTTTGTGACTTTGGTTTGGCAATCATTTCTTAGACATTACACCAAAAGCACAAGCAACCAAAGAAAAAAGCTGATAAGCTGAACTTAATCAAAATGTAAAATATTATGCTTCAATGGCCACAATTAACAAAGTGAAAAGACAACTCACTAAACAGGAGAGAATACTTATAGATCACATATCTGAGAAAGGACTTGTATCTAGGATACGTAAAGAACTCAAATAATAAATTAAAAGATAACAAATTGAGCAAAAGATCAAAATAGACATTTCTCCAAAGAAGATATATGAATGGCCAATAACCACATGAAAAGATGCTCAACATCACTAGCCATCAGGGAAATGCAAATCAAAACCACAATAGAATTCCATTTCACATCCAGCAGGATAGCTATAATCAAAAAAAAACCAGATGATAACAACTGTTAGTGTATATACAGAGAAATTTAAATTCTCATATACTGACAATAGGAATGTACAATGGTGTAGTCACCTTGGAAAAACAATCTGGACTTTCTTCAAAAGCTTAAACATAATTACCGTATAACTCAGCAATTCTCTCCTAGGTATGTACCTATGAGAAATGAAAACACACATTCACGCAAAAAACTTGTACTCAAATGTTCATAGCAGCACTATTCATGACAGGCAAGAAATAAAAATAATAGAAATGAACATCAACTGGTAAATGAATGTGGTATATCCATACAATGGACAGTTATTTAGCAAGAAGAAGTAAAGTAATGATACATACTACAACACAGATGAACCTTGATAATATTCTGCTAAATGAAAGAAGTCAATCATAAAGGATTGCATATTTTATGATTCCATGCATAGGAAATGTCCAGAACAGACAAATCTATAGAGATAAAAGCAGATTACTTGTTGACTAGTGCTACAGGGAGGGTGGGATGGGCAGATAAGGATGTGATGACTAATAGTCCAGATTGTCTTTTTGGGGTGATAAAAATGTCCTAAAATTCATGTAGTGATGGCTGCACATCTATGTGAATATACTAAAAACTACTGAATGGTAACACTAAATAGGTCAAATGTATGGTACATGAATTATATCTCAACTTAGCTGTTATGTAACAAAAGAAAGAGAGAGAGAGGGAGGGAGGGAGGGAGGAAGGAAGGGAGGGAGGAAGGAAGGGAGGGAGGGAGGGAGGGATGGAGGAAGGAAGGAAGGAAGGAAGGGGAAAGTAAAAGGGGATAGATCAACAAAGCTAAAATTAAACCTCCCTGCAGAGATGAGATCTGGCTGACCTGGCTTTAGTACTTGCTATACAATTTTTAGGCCTCTGTCTTGTCTATATGTCACTAGATAAATACAGGAAGTCCTCAACTTAAATTAGGATGTGAACTTCCAATTATGACTACAGAAATTTAGTTAAGTCTGCTTCATTTCCCAATATCCACCATGAAATACTATTGCAAATAGAAAAAGAGAAAAAAACTTCCATAGCACAGAAAACATGGCCAATTCTGCCAGATTAAAGGAGTACTTTCTACTATAACATTCCACTAATGCATTTAGGAAGAAAACACGGTGAGGGTGAGGGATATACCATCATCCCCATCTAACCACAATATGAGAGACAAGGATGTGAATTGGACTGCTCTTTAGAAAGCATACTCTCTATGTAGAGTGGAGCAAATATCGGAGGCTGGAAGTCAGGAGGCTATTACAATATTCCAAACAAGTGAAAATGGTAAGGGTTGAGCCAAAATGTACGTATTTGGTCTTAAATGTGAGGGGGGTAAGGAAGAGAAAGGAATCAGTATTGATGGCCAATTTTTAGCTTAAACTGAAACAGGAAACCTAGAAGAAGCAATGATTTAGGGGTTAAGAAGTTAACATTAGGATGAAACATATAGAAGTTGTTAGGAACAAAAGATACAGAAGCATAGATGACTAATTGGATATCTAATTATATATATATAGCTCTAAAGCTCAAGAGATATGGCCAAGAGATACAAACTAAAGAATCAACAGCCTAAAGGAAGTTAACGGCATAGGAAGAGATAAAATAGCTCATAAAGAATATCTACAGAGAAAATAGAAGAGGGTTTAGAAGAGATAAACACAAGAGAATTTCAAAATAAAATGGAGATGTAGATAGAAAGTTGGGAGGAAAATACAAGAGTCTGGGGCGATAGAACCCCAAAGGAAGAAAATACTACAACAAGGTGGATATCCTCAATGTCAAAGACTCAAAAGGAAGGGACAGGTATATCTAAAAATATACATTTTCGTCAAAAATAACTGTAGCTCAGCCCATTAGATCAAAATAGGACTGAAAGCATGAACACCAAACTGTTTATGGTGATTATGCCTTTATACCTGCAAAAGATGAGTGTAAATATCGAAATTTTATTCTCAATATTGCTATATTTGTTACTGTTTATTTCTCCATTTAGCTATGTTAGTTTTTCCTTTAAATATTTAGGTGCTCCAACATTGGGCACATATCTACAATTGTTCTCTCTTCTTGTATTGATTCCATTATAATGACCTTCTTTGTCTCTTTTTATCATTTTTTGTTTACAGTCTATTTTGTCTGATATAACTAGAGCTACCCTTGCTTTTTCCGTTTTCTCTCTTTTTTTTTGGGGGGGGGATGGGTTACCATTTGCCTGAAATGTCTTTTTCCATCACTTCACTTTCAATCTATGTGTACCTTTAAGGCTAAAGTAAGTCTTTAATAGGCAGCATATTTTTGTATCTTGTTTTTTCCTATCCATTTGGCTATTCTATGTCTTTTAATTAGAGAATTTAATCCATTTACATTTAAAGTAATTATTGATAGGTAAGGGCTTGCTATTGTCATTTTGTTAATTGTTTCCTGGATGTTTTGTAGGTTCCTTGTTCTTTGATTCTTATCCTGCTGTCTTTTTTGTGTGTGTTTTGTTGTCTTCTGGTATCAGTAGGCTTTGACTTCTTTATCATGTTGTTTTATGTAATTATTATAGGATTTCCCCTTGTGGTTACCATGAGGCTTACATAAAATATCTTAAATGTGTATCACCCTATTTTAAACTGATAACAACTTAACTTCAATAGAATTCATAAACTTTACACTTTTACTTCTCTTCCCCCTCACATTTTAGGTTATTGCTGCTACAATTTACATTTTTTAAAAAAATTCTTTAACTAAGGTTGTATGGCTATATGTGTGTGTGTACAGTTAGTTACAATCTCCAAAATGAGAATGAATTCAATGCACTAAATAATAAAAATTATTCTAGACAATTATTCAGTAAGTTTGATACAGGTCAGTTGGAAAATGATTCTAAAACATTACTACTTAAGTCATTAATTTATTAATTGATATTAACTAGGAAAAATAAGGAAAAGCCTATGCTATCACTGCTTCTATATTAAAACTACAATCTGAATCTGTAGACCACACCTTCTATTAACCTCATCAATCTTTGCCAGTTCCTCAAGAAAAATAAATAAAATGAAAAGCCCCAGTGACTATCATATTATTATTGGTATGATGCAAGGAAATAAGGGAAAGGTTAGATGTACAGTTTCTGGAAAAGATATATTTTCAACAAAGTCTTTTTGCTGTTTATTTGGCACCTCAAACATACACACATCTTTATTCTTGTATGTTAAAGAATTTAATATAATAAACCCTCAACACATTTTTCAAGAATTTGATAATAATATTCTTCGATTAAAATCTCCTAGGGAGTTTCCAAAACAACCAACATACGTGCATGCGCACACACACCCACACGCACATTACAGCTAGTTTTGCACATCATGAGGCCCTGACACATGTAATTAAATGAACAATTAGATGCTGTTAATTTTTTTTGGAAAGACATAGCACCTTGCATCTAAGTAATAAAATAGAAAAAGAGAATGGTATCTTGAAAACAGAAAAAAATCCAAAGTTCTTTTAGTTTTAATATATTAAGAAAGTTTAATTAATATTCAAAAGTAACACATTTAGGACCTGAACACTATCAATTTGAATTATAAAAAATACAATCACAAAGAAGAAGGGCTGAAAGTATGTACATACAAAAGCCCTGATAACTCTATGCCATGTAGGCATGGTCCTAAACAGCAGCTTTCAGATGCTAATCCCCTCAGGATTAGTCTAAAATCAGATAATTAATATTATCACAGATGGCTAGGTATTAGAATATAAATTGATGTATTAGAATGCTGGAGACAAGTAAATGAAATAACCTTGACATACAGAAGAAATACATACATGCAAGATGAAATCTGAAACAGATTAACCAGAAGGAATGCACTTAAAAAAATCAAATATGGATTGATAAAAGGTATGAGGTTCACAGTTGACCATAAAAATCCTTGTGAGGAAAGAGTAAAAGGAGTCAGATTATTCAACCTCTTATTTACAGGAAGACCAACATGTTCTAGGACCAATTCCCTATTAGATAATATTATAGGAGTTAATTTCATTGGTTTACATCAGAGGCATCAAATGTACATGCTAAAGGTGCCAGATAGGAAACATCTGTAAAAGTACATAGAAAATATGTTCTCTTTTGTTTTTCTTGAAAAGTTCAATTCAGGCTACTATGTTACTATTTACCATTTTGAACCACGCATGGATACAAGAGATAAATCCACTTCTCTTCAATCGACTTCAAAAAAAATAATGTGCAAGCCTAAAGATAACATCAAGTAATACTTTTCTTCCATATTGGGAATCAACAGAAAATGATGGTGATTATGTCAAACGATAGCTAACTATATTAAGAAAGCTTAATGAACAGTCAAAAGTAACACATTTAGGATCTGAACATTATCAATTTCAAATATAAAAATTTAACCACAAAAAAGAAGGGCAAGAAGGGCACCACATCTAATGTGGTGTCATGTCCATGGTTCTTCTTCTTAACTCTGTTTTCTACCACAACGGAATGAAACCCTAGTGTTATCAGATCCTCTGATATCTCAAAAGGAAAACAATTTCATGTTGCAATAATACACTTAATTGATTTTTTTTAAATGTTCATTACCAAATCAATTTTTTTAAACTCATGTGGTCCAAACAAAATGAGTCCCTGGAGATCACCAGCTTCAATCATCTGGTTTAATCTGTTCTTTCCCAATGATTTAATGGCAAATTTAGAAAATACCTTCACATTTCTTTTTCATAATGCTTTCCTACTTATTCCATCCCAGTCTTTGGCCTGTGTTCACTACCGTTGCTAAGAGATGATGATAAAAAAACAATTCTGTTTTGTCATGACAATAATCCTACTGGTTCTGATAAAAACAAACAATAACAAAAAATTATTTGCAACAAAGCATTAATCAGGTTTGATCTGTGTTATGGACTGAATTACATCCCTCTCAAAATCATATGTTAAAGCCCTAACTCTCAGTGTGACTGAATTTGGACACAGGGCCTTTAGGGAAGTAATTAACGTTAAATGAGGCCATAAGGGTAGGGCCCTAATCCTATAGGGCTAGTGTCATAAGAAGAAGAGACACTCTCTGACTCCTAACCTTCAACTTCTCCAACCATACCGCCAACCCCCACATGAGAGGTGGCCGTCTACAAGGCAAGGAGAAGTCTCACCAGAAACCAACCCTGGCAACGTGATCTTTGACTTCTAGGCTCCAGAGCTGTGAGAAAATAAATGCCTGTTGTTTAAGCTACCCACTTTTGTTATGGCAGCCCTAGCAAACTAATACAGTATGACCTATGGCTCCAGTCAATTCCTATTGAGCCTTTATTCCATTGCCATACAAAATTAAAAATAGGTTATAGTTAGATGCTTGATATGAATTGAATAAGTATCAGAATATATTATTAATCCTACGAAACAAATTAACTTATGGAAATTTAATCACCAATAATCAATTAAGAGAATCAGAGTCTGTTAGAGAAACACCCGTTATCTATCATTCATTAAGTATCTTGGAGAAACAGCTTGGAACACAGTATAGGAATAACTTTACCAATTCCAAACAATAATTTGCTGACAAGGCTATTAATCACAGTGCAAACACCATTCTATTAACCGCTCACAAGAGCATCTTACAGATTACATAATAGGCTCATTTATTTAACTACATCAACAAGTATCGCTAAGTAAGCCAAAATAGGGAAAGAATTTCTAAATAAGGTAGTTTTTTACCTTCTTAGTTGACAGCTTGCAACTAGGTGGGAATATTTTGAAGTATCTAGTAAAACAATCAAAATGATCTTTTTAATCTGTAAGAATCCTCTAATGAGATTCACTGGAATAATATACCGAAAGTCACTAAGGAGTGACTCAAAGCTAAAAACCAAGGAAAACAGAAAATTCAAATAAAAGATTATAGTTGACAGAGTTAGCAATAATATCAGCAAATAATTTTGCTGCTTTTAACTACTATGCTTCCTTCACCAAAACTCTAAAAACAATTTTGAGAGAAAATGCTTACGTAAGAACCAGAGATAAAGAGGATGGCAATTCTTTAAAATGTGCTAGATCACCAAAACAAGAATTAAACCAGAACTGCAAAGTTCAAATCTAAATCAACCTCAGAATATAATTTTCAATTATACTTTCTCCACTTTTCTGCTTGGTTTGAAAATAATCTGGAAGAAATATACCCATAATCATAGTACATATTAAAAAATACAAAATGCTTCCTCCAATTAAGCTGAGTTTGTTCCCTGTATACTACGTAAGGATATTTCCACCACGTGAATGAAGATACCTGAGTATTTGTATCACATTTTGATGTCTACACTGGAACGATAAAATACTAGATGGTCATTTGCATCCTTCAACAAGAATTAAATACAGTAGGTCTAATACTTCTCACACAATAACTGTTTTTAAAAAATCCACATCACTAAAAAGACAATATATAAATGTAAGGTTTATATTCAAGTGTAGGTCACACAATCAGTAGAAAAAAACAATGGCACAGAGTTCAGAGATCCAGGTTCCCAAACCCTTCTCAGAAACTAGTTTTATGTCCTTAGATAAAACTCAAAACTCCCACGACCCGTTTCTCATCTACAAAATGAGAAAGTCAAACTTCACAATCTCTAATGCTGCTTCAGTTATAATGCAAAAACAGTAGGGAAAAGCAAATGCTTGTCAATGCGTGAAACACGTTATATTGATACTATAAAAAGTGTGACTCTTTGGGATGATACCAAATAGGATAATATAGGAAAATCCCCAAATAACTTGGAAGTATATTTCTTATTTATATAATCTTAAAATTTACAGTACTGATCAAAGAAAACCAATAGTTGAGAACTGATATATTTACTGAAATCTAATCTGCTTGTTATTTATTCATTGGTGATATTTAAGCTGAGGAAGTAACCTGAGTAGGAAAATGCAGCAAGGCTAATTACTCTCTAAAAAAAAATATTTATTGAGCATTTAGCCAAGCCTGTGGTAAGCACTAAAGATGCAATAGGAACAGGATAGACACAGGTCACCCCTCATAACGCTTACAGATTAAAGAAAGAGGAGAAGAGTAAATGGGAGTTTCAATACAGTGGGATAAAGGCCAAGAAGGAAAAGATCTTCAGAGCCAAAGAAGCATGTAAATTCTCCTAAGATACACCTTTGTGCATCTTAAGAGAATAATGAATACCAGACTCCCAGAATTAAATGTGCTCTCTAAACAAAAGAGTACTGAGACTCCTGCATTGTGCTGAAGAGCAGTTGACATCAGCTTTTTTATTCACTATCATAAAATGATAAGTTAAGATCTGGGATCAAGAGTGATGCTTGCTAGTATTGTGGTTCCATCCTGAAAGTGACTGCCTGATGGCTCTAGATTTGATGATTTGTGCCTACTTTCTCACTGCAAGTGTCTTAGCTACTTCTCACTTCTCTCCATGATTTGAAGCTAAACTCTGCTCTATGCCTTTGTCCCTGCTTCTCTTTAGGCATTCCTGTCCAGATGGAACTTTCTGGATATCAATCCCTGTGGTGGAAACTCTTCCAATACTTCTGCTAGCTTGCCTACCTAGGACCCTGCATGTCTGTCTATTCCAATACTAACCTTTGACTGTAGTCTTCTAGTTTAAATGGAAAATCCTGGACACCTCCTTCTCCATCAGCCTCTGACATAACATTAAACATCACTTGCATACTGTCACCAAAATGTTTCTTCAGTCTGTCCCTTCCTCTGAATCTCTACAATTTCCTAAATTCAAACTTTCACCCTACCTCAACCAGAGTCCTGGGTCTCACTCAAAGACCTCTTAACTGGTGTTCCTGCCTTTGGGCTTCCCACCTCTAATCTACCTTTCACATCACTACCAGAGTGATGCTTCTAAACTATGAATACGAACATTTCACTCTCCTGTTCAAAACTCCTTCATGATTCCCCACTAAATGCAGAGCTGACCCAACCTTTGAAAATGGCATACAATGCTCTTCTTGATGGATCTAATCTCTCCCTCCTTCTGGAGCCTCATCCCTGACATTCCCTGACTCACATTTCCATACTGTATGTAGTACTGCCAAATCACTTGGGGTTTCTTTTGCATTTATCATGCTGTTTCTCTTCCAGGCCATTCCTACAATTGTTTACTCTGTATGCATGTTCCTTCCTCTTTACCTGGCTGGCTTCAAGATTTATCTGCGACATCAGCCTCCAAGGCAGCTTTTACATACCTCTGTTACAGCTCTTACATATAATGTTGAAATTAGCTACATAAGTGTCGACTTTTCTAGAGAAAACATGTTCCTCAAGAGGAAGGATCATTTCTTTAATTCATTCGTTATATCCACAGCATGTAATATAAAATTGGGGCATAGTAGCTACTTAGAAAATTCTCTGCTAAACTGAATAAAATTTGGCCTCTGCATGCCTTGTCAGGATTTATGATAAACACAAATCCTTTATCTATGGGAACTCCTTGCATAACTTAACGACCACCTCAACCCTCTTCCTCCCTGCAGTGTATTATTCTTACCCTTTATTGGTCATTTTATCTATGAACCTGGTCCAACTCTTAGTTGGGCTTCATGTTTATGTTATGTCACCAATGCCAACCAAGCAACAGTGACACAATTCCCACCCAGTCCCTTAGTTCTTCTACAATTAACACTAAAAGAAGAAATTCATTTGGCAGATTTATGAAAACAATTACCAAATGTAATCAGAGGTCCTTCTAATACAGCAAGATGTCAGCATGGACTAGCTGAATAGCAATTCTACTTTCCATATAGTTTTTGTCCTTTGATGTCAGATCTTATCTTCAATACTTATAGAGCTGTCCAGTCATAGTTCACGGGAATTACAGTATTGTAGCCCATCAATAACCTAAGCCATCTTTCTAGTAAATAGAATCAATTCCTCCTTAGTCAGTTGGTCAGCGTAGTATTGCTTATCATGACCCTTCTACACTGTAGAGGAACAGTTGCCTCATGCAGTATTAAAACTTGTCTGATCGGAAGTTCAATCCCATTAAATGATAAGGGAAAACGGCTCACTCGCTCCCAAATTAAAGAGCTATGATTAAGAGTCATCTCTGGCTCTCATAATTTAATTGAACAACAGCAGTGAAAGCTTTCTGTTCAGAAATGATAAAGATTTTAACTTGAAAGAAAATTCCAAGTACATTGCTCTGTTGTCAAAATTGTGGAGTTGGGAAAAAAAGAGAAATTCTTTATTAATGCACAAGAAGTTTCTATCTAAAAAATTCTGAGACAGCAAAACATGTCTATTCTAAATTTACTATACAGGTAGCATAAATACAAGTTTGCATTTAGTTCTATCAAAAATGGTTAGGTATGCACGGGATCACTGTATTTAAAGTAGGAGAGAAAATTTTATAAGGCTGAGTAAATTTCAATGTTCAATCATAATACTGTTAGTTTCTTATTAAGAATTTTTTTTTAAAGAGGCTTCTCTAATGAATATCTGGTTTTCAAAAGTGAACTCTGTTTTTGCACCACCTCCCACCTGTACCTTACTCACAAATCTCAGGGCCTTATCTGTGTTGACTCAAATATTCATCTTCTTGCCACTGTTATACTTAGCCAATTAGAGTACTTCTACATATTGTGTGTATGACTAAGTTTAAACATTGTATTTCTGCAGAAGCCTTCTGTGACATGCTGGCAGTGTCATACCCTCCCATCCTCCCAACATGAACACCATAGTTCTTCCTTCTTCTGTGTTCCTTTGTCAATGTTTACATATTTCTATAACAATATAAAACACTTTATGGATTTCTAAAATTTGTTTACATCTACATTTTCCCTATTAACTTTCACAGCTTGCTAACACTTACTTAATATCCCCAATGTCTGTATACAAAACAGTACTCAATCAACAAATCTTGGCTGAATGAACAAAGACTTTAAATGGTAATACACATAATAATAAGAATGTTAATTGTGAATCTGACATGGCATGTAATACATTTTCCCACTCTTTATATGGCACTGAGAAAGTCACATACCTTCTCAGAAACCTCACTTTGCTCATATTTTTAAATAAGGATATTGTACAAACTTAAAGTTTCTTTCTTGCAATAAAATCCTAAGTTGGACCACAATTGGTGAGGTTTATAGTACAGTTGGTTTTCTTATAGAATTTAAATGGGATGGAAGATTTTAGTAATTTAAAGCTGAAAAAAACTATTCTAAAAAGGAATGCAAGTGCTTAAGTATTGATAATTGAATAAACAGGTATCAACATCTTATATGCTCATAACTCTCTATATATTTCAATTAGTGAATTTCTAAGTTGATTTGATCTATGAAGATAGCTGATAACTATCTCACAGTGTAGAAGAATCTTTTTTGCTAAAATGAGCAAATTGTTCAATTGATTTATTTTTGGTTACCTTCCACTAAATTTAAATCATAATGCCAAAGAATCATGAAGCAGCAAAGTTATCTTCAGAACACAAAGTTTACCCCTCCCATTTTGTAAATGAGAAAACAAAGACACCCAGAGAGATGAATGATTTGCTTGAGCCACAAAGAGATTTGGCAGGCTTTGAGCTAACCCTCCAGAATCAGAATATAAGTATATATGTGTAAATGAAGGTTGGTTACAGCTGCCCTGACCTTTGTGCACCTCCAGAGACAAGGCCTATCCCAAGGAAAAGGCAGAGGAATTTGTCTCTCCGACAGTCTAATTCTGATATTTCAACAGTTTTACTTACTGTCATTTATTCTCTCATTCCATGCCTATATATTTAAGCTAATTTTTAAATGTTAAACTAAAAGAACATGGAAGTTTCTGGAATGCATTACAATGATATCTTTCCCAGCAATGAAGTATTATGCTTTCATATGCTCAGTTATATGTCAAAATATATGACTAGCCCAAATAGGATGCCTTGAATGTCATAAACATTATGAAAACTTTAGGATTCAAAGATTAATTACCTTGCTTTCTGCTAACCAGCGATGTGGGTCATAATTAATATCAGGACCAGATGAAAAAACCTACAAAAAAGAGGAAATCGTCTATCAGATTCTTCTCTGAGGTGAACTTACATAAATGAAAATTCTTCACCATTACATCCAAAAGTTTAGTGTCTAAACTTAAGGGTTTAAAAAGAAGAAAGTTCATACCAAGTATGAAACCAATTCCAAACCATTATTTATTTAACATGCCTATTTATGTAAGCATGTATATATGTATCCATGTATGTATGTATGTATTGACAGTAAATATTTAGCTCACATAGAGAGACATGAATCACCTTTCAAGTGCTATTACTGCTTGAATCACTGAGTCTGATTCCATGGAGTTCTGCATGGCAGGCAGCCTCATTTAAACCAATTTATTTCATTTGTGTTTGTTTCTTTTCCTCAGTTTTGTCCCAGGTAATGTATTTCACAGTGAGTTAGATGTAATTACATAGAAACCTAATTCTTTGTCTCATTTTTCCTTCTTTAATTTTATACTATGCGGGCCATTTTGTCTCATTAATGGTTGTGCAGAACTGACAGGACCTAATCAATATGACTTCATACCAACATCGCTTTGTAATTCATGATGGTAACAAAATTCTACCTTCACACCAACTCATTTATAAAATCCCTTGTCCTCTGGTTCTGCCTTATTACTGATAAAGCTACACTCAAAGGTTGTCAATGACTTCCTAATTTTAAACACAAGATTTTCTCAGTGCCTACCTTCTTTGAACTCTGTGAACTACCTATGATATTTTTGCATCACTTTTTCCTAGAAATTTTCTGCTTAAAAATATCCTATCCCTTTGCAAGAGATGTCTATTCCTATTCTCAAATACTTCTATACTTCTTAATGTGTGTGCACATCATTCCCCTAAGGAATATCATTAGGTAATTCATTTAGACATATGAATGCATAATGAGTGCTGACTACATGCCATATACAAGAGTATTATATTCTTATATCCAACCTTTCCCTCATCCATGTTTCTCATTATCTAAATCTCACTCAACTCTTGTGCCTTGCCCGCCTTTTCAGTGAGATTTCCCTTAATCACTCTAGTCCATAGTGTTTTCTTCCTCTTCTACCTCTGTACCATGTTGAATATTTGTAAACATCAATTTGTCATTGATTATGATGTTTTTATTATTCTTTTTCATTGATCTATGTCATAGTCTCAAGTCTTCAGTGATCTAAGGTATAGTGCTCAAGATTAAAGTCCAAAATAATTTGAGATAAGTACAATGTTCATATTTTGTGACTTGCTTTACAAATTTATATATAGTTTAGTATTTAAGAACAGTCACTTGATCACTTATAAGTGGTGTGACTTAATTCCTCTAAGCTGTAGGTTACCATCTGTAAAGTGAGTAAACTACCTCCTCAGGCCAAGGTATAAATTAAATAAAATGGGTGTTAGCACAGTGTCAGGCATACAGAACACCATTATCACTACTAACTGCGTATCAAGATATAAGCATCAATAAATACACTTCAGGGCTTCCCTGGTGGCACAGTCGTTGAGAGTCTGCCTGCCGATGCAGGAGATACGGGTTCGTGCCCCGGTTCGGGAGGATCCCACATGCCGTGAAGCGGCTGGGCCCGTGAGCCATGGCCGCTGAGACTGCGCGTCCGGAGCCTGTGCTCCGCAACGGGAGAGGCCACAACAGTGAGAGACCCGTGTACCACAAAAATAAATAAATAAATAAATAAACAAATAAATAAATGCACTTCAAAGTCTATTATGACAAGAGCACTGTAACAGGCATTTGTCATAAAATGATTAGAGAAACAGAAGCCATATACATGGTAATATGAGTATACTACAAAAAAAGCTCTACATAATAAGGACAGCTATCATTAGTTGAGTATCTACTAAGTGCAAGATACTTCACACTATGATGTGCACCTTCTATATCTATTTTTACTTTATCTTCATATAACCCAACTTATAAATGGGACATGAATTCTTAGAATAGAGATTACATAACTCATCCAAGGTCATATATTAACAATCTGAACCCACATCTGTCTTGGTCCAAAGCCTATCCTCTTCATGCTCCACAAATAAATGCTAAAACCAAGTGTTAGGGGAAAAGCTCTGGAATTATCAAAGATTGGTCAATGAAAATGTTGTATCTTTAATTCAGACACTTTTCTAATTGCTTCATAATAGTGGTGGTTTATTAAGTGTCTAACCACAGGTTTTCAATCACTGCATGCACTTACTAATGTGGAATAAGCAATAAATATGGCACTGAAAAAAGAAAATATAATGAGAAATAATGCCAATATTCCCAAAGACTTTTCTCAGACTCATTTGCTGCATATCTATTATGCAATCCATTCCATAGACAGTCACTTTCTACATACAATGGCTGAAAATTTCATGAGCAATATTTCAAAAATGAACAAATGACCAGGAATAATTGGAATTATTCCATTTTTGAAAACATTTTACAAGGACCACCGATCTCCCCTATATTTCTGAACTATAAAGCAAAGAATCAATTTTATTTTAACAAACACCTTGGTAGTTTCTGTGAGGTGAGAGCAAGTGTTATGTTCTTGAGTATTCCTCTTTTTTTTTTTTCAATTTTATAGGAATGAAACAACAGAAGTTATTAATGGAAAGAGACCCACAATGAAAAAAAAAGAATTCTTAAAAAAAAATCTTAATAGAATTTCCATTCTTTTAGATTTACTTTCCACCCATCACTAAGACTGAATTAGTCTTTCTCTAGGGGAAGAGGTGTAAAGACCTATTACCACAGTCACTGCATTCTTGAAAGCCTATTAAAGAATAGGGTACTTTTCAGAATATTGGAAGGATAATTTGAACCTCATAAAGAAATAAAATATTTAAGCCATCTGCTATCTGCACACTATGTTTTAGCCTGTAATTGGCCATAACAAGGTTTATATATCTTATAACACAATCCAAATGTTTCCATTTTTACATCACTACTTGACTGAAAACAAGCCATCCTGACACAAATTCTTAAATACAGAATAAATACTGCATTGTTAATCTGTGCATCTTTGTGATAAAATTAGGATTTCAAGGCTTTAAATATATGTAAACAAGACAAGTCCTAAATAAAGCATCATTCGACAGGGAAAAGAATAAACCAGCATTATAACAGGACTGAAAGTTGGTTTTCCCCTAAAGCCAATTACTTCTCATACTTGGCTCAGAGTCCTCTCAAATTGACGTCTGGGCTTTTTAAAAAATGTATATAAAAATATATATTGTAGAAATTCCATCAACTCCACCAAATTCTACCAGCTGAAATATTTCTTTTAAAGTTGAATCCTAAGGCACAAGTGTAGAATTATCATTTGATTTTCTTTAAAACATTACTTAAGGAAAAAAAAAAAAGATGGGCAGGAAGAGAGGAACAGCAGGAAGAAAGAGGGGAAAGTAGTTTAGGGAAGAGTATTTTTTTTTAATTAATTAATTTATTTAATTTTGGCTGCATTAGATCTTCGTTGCTGTGCGCGAGCTTTATCTAGTTGCGGCGAGCCAGGGCTACTCTTCGTTGCGGTGCATGGGCTTCTCACTGTGGTGGCTTCTCTTATTGCAGAGCACGTGCTCTAGGCACGCAGGCTTCAGTAGTTGTGTCTCACAGGCTCTAGAGCACAGGCTCAGCAGTTGTGGCACACGGGCTTAGCTGCTCCGCGGCATGTGGGATCTTCCCGAACCAGGGCTCAAACCCGCATCCCCTGCACTGGCAGGCGGATTCTTAACCACTGTGCCACCAGGAAAGTCCAAGGGAAGAATATTTTATATGAGAAAAAAGATGAATGACAAAATAATAAGAAGAAACATCTGAAGAGGTTAAAAAAAACCTTTATGCATAATATCATAATTCGAGTGCTGTCACATCATCAAATGAAATAAATACGGGGTAAATGATGGGCTAAATTATAATGTATTCTGGTTATACCATATTAAAGCACTGCAATGCTCTTTGTATGTAACACAGCAGTACTAGGACCTAGAGTCAGAAGAGGTGCTTACCTTCAAGGAATTAAGAACATCCATGATTAACATGTTTTTATTTATCATTTCACTAGGACTACATATTGAGTAGCAATAAGCCATTTTACAGATAGGAAAACGAAAGTAAATGTAATTTTTTTAAATAGGGAAGGCAAATAGCATAGTGGTTACTTGTTTAAGCTCCACAGTTGGACACCCGAGGTTTGAAGTCCTAGTTCTAGCTTTTGACTAGATACGTGGCCAGGGGCAAGTTACTTAACCCTTCCAAGCCTTGTTTTCTCTTTTCTAAAATGGATTTAATCTGAGTACCTAAAGGATAGAGTGGTTTCAGCAATTAAGGGAGAGGATGCGTACACCGGTACTTACTTACACGGTATCTGTAATATAATTAGTACTCAAAAGATGTTAGCCAGTAATATACTAACAACAACAAAAATAACCAGTGATAATAAAAAATTCAAAATCCAGGCTTCTTCACTCGAAGGATTTTGTTTTAGTCAGAACTGTTGCTTCCCTTGTAAGACATTTTCTTTTACAGAGTGAGATACAGGCAGTTCAGTGGAATAAAAGCATACTATCTCTTACCATGAATGTACAATAGATAAAACAGCTCATTCTAAAAAATGCAAGATATTATTCTGTTTCATAAAACTCTCTGGAATAAAAATGTGACTACCATGTAACCATGCATTAAAATCTTCTTATAATTATATATTAGGAAACTAACTGAAAGGCACAATGAGAACTCATAATTACTTTCAATTTCTCCATTGAGTCCCTGGAGAAGGTTTTACAAGCTGCATCAATTTCCTTTCCTATCACACCAAGAATGGATTCCTGTTCAGTCTCCAGACAAAGAAGTTGATCCTTGAGCTGCAATCTGGCCTCTTCCATCCTCCTTGAGTGCTCTTCTTCATTGTTTATATGTTTTTCCTAAGGCATTGATAAGAAATAAAAACAGAAGTTAATTATTAAGTGGAGACAAGAAACACGTGTAGTATCTGTACAACCAACTCAAAGAAGCATATTAGAAAACAGCTTTCAATAAATATTAGTAAAACGCTAGAAAAGGCAAAATGTCAAATAAGACAGTGCTTCTTCATTTCAGGAGAAAAAAAAAGTGTTACTACTACCTTTACCTCATTAAAACAGTTTTTTAAAATGTCTATGTTTTCAAATGCAGTTACACTGCATAAATGCTTTGAGTCATGAAAATTTGATAGAAGATGGAGGTACTTTTCAAGTAAGCAAATATACTTAATGAAAAGGGGTTTCTAAAGAACCCTTTAAGACAGGGGTCCCCAACCCCCAGGCGGTTACCGGTCCGCGGCCTGTTAGAAACCGGGCCGCACAGCAGGAGGTGAGCGGTGGGCGAGTGAGCAAAGCTTCAAGTGCCGCTCCCCTTTGCTCACATTACCGCCGGAACCATTCCCCCTGCCCCACATCTTGCACGAAAACGGTCCCTGGTGCCAAAAAGGTTGGGGACCGCTGCTTTAAGAGATTACAAGGACTTAGGGGCCCCCCTAGACAAAACAATTCTCAATCATTATGATTACACAATTTAATTGAAAATTTATTAGAGAAATTCAAGTGGTATTACACAAGGCTTGGAGGAAAATAACAGAATCACTAGAATTCTAAGTATAAACAGTGGACCAAAAAGTCATGATGGCTGGCTAGTTATGCCTTCAGTCATTACATAGTAGCCTAATCGTCTTTACCTACCCTAGTAAATACAACACAAGCAGGAAGATGATACGGCCAACAAACCAGCTTGAATTTAAAATAACAAAGAATTTTTCAATGAAAAGTAATCATGAAAAGTGGAATGGCATTCGAGCAGAATAATCATACATGATATTTCCTTGCAATTCAACTTACTTTAAAAAATGAAAGGAACACCCTCTGCACAAAAGAACAGAGTCCTTTCACAACCTGTCTTCAGCCGTTCTCTCCAGCCTCATCTCCCTCCTTTCCACTCTCTCATACTTTTAACTACTTTCAGCTCTCAAGTAGGTCTACACATGTCTCCTCCGCCCACATCTCATCTGAACAACTCACTCTGAAATTGCACTACTTCAAAATGGAACTGGCAGTCATGAGACAGCATTTACCTTCATGAGTACATCATCCCAATCTGGAGCTCAGCTTTGTAAACCTAGGAGCTGGATTTTCTTTTCTTTTTGGTACTCCAAGTTGAGTCATGTTTCAGCAGTAGAGTACATTAAGCTCACAAGAGACAAATGCACACACTAGAATACCACTCAATTAACTACATTAGCTTACCGTGAGAACCATAACTGCCATATGGATCAGAATGTAGGTATTGTTGTTACGTACCTACCCACCTATACATCTTATCCTTCAAAGTTTATCCTTCAAGACCCAGTCTCCTTTCTTTCCTGATCTCCCAATGCAGAATGTTTCCACAGTATATTATGTATCGTGTAGTTTTTTTAAAAATGTACTAAGCTATACGATAATTATTTGGTCTTGCACCTGTCTGCCTTAATAAACTGATAATTTCAGGAGGCCACAAAACATGATTATAGTCATCTTTAAACTCCTCCACTTTGCTAAATACATGATTTAAACATTTTTTGCAGACAAATTCAATACTGTAAAGATCATTTCATCAACTACCATGGAGATCTATATACTCAAAGGCCACTGAAGTGTGCTAGGTTTCCTCTATACAAACATAGGCCTCCAAACAAACATAGGCCTGCAGTGTTCTCGCTGATGTAATATTAATAAAGAAAACACTCTATCAGGGGTTGCTGACATACTTATGGGACAACTATTCATATTCGAAATCCACACAATTCACGAGGATGTTCTAATTGATCTTTCTTTTCTCTCTTCCCTCACAGCCATCTTTCTTTTTCCACTGTCACTTTTCTGTGCTCTCTGTTACTTCCCTCATTAAAAAGAAGACAAAACTATTTCTACATTTTGATGTTCTTAAGAATGCTGAAATCACTTTAACAAAGGCTGAAAATTTCATTATCCACTTCACTATCCTCTGTGAGACAGCATACCATGTCCAATCTCCCTTTGAAGTGAAACTCACAGAGCTATAAACTCACATAAACCTTAGAGAGCAGTGGGTTCAACTATCTGTTCTTTCAGGATCTCCTTCTTTGACATTTCTGACAGATCGTCATCCAACCCCTACCTACACGACCAACTCAAGTTTCAAGGAAAAGAGTAATTGACAAAGCTGCAAAATCCTTCCATTAGTCTAAGTGCTATACTCAAAAATTAAAGTAAATAAATGAATCCTCCACCCCTACTGAATCTTCTGATGTTCCAGGCAAAGGTCCAGGTTCTTTTATTTAACTCGGTTTCAGACACTGCATCATACTGGTCCTCCATCCTTTCTGCATGTCCTTCAAGACCCTAAATCTAAGAGTTAAATAAGCTCTTCCATTCTGTACCTAAGCAACTGTAATTTGATTTCTTCACTCATTCTACAAATTTTTATGGAAGGCCTACTATGGCAATACACTCTTCTGGATGCTAGGGATAGAGTAAATGAGATAGATAAGGCTTTTGCTCTCACAGAGCCAACAAATTTCTCCTTGAAATTTCTGGCTTGAGAATATCAATCTAAACACTAATTATGGCACCCAAAGAATTAGCTGTTTCTCCCACTTTCATGTTTCAGAAATAGCTCTACCAATGGAGCAAGCACAGCTAACTCTATGGGAGGAAGTTAAACTGGCTGACATTAATTCAATCAACCATCTCATTGGGGGCATACAGATTAATAAAAGCAGATGACAATATTTAGGCACTATTATGGCTATTCCCTGGTCTTCTAGTGAAATCAGAGGGAGCAGTAATTCTACAGCAACATTAACAAAACGCTATCATATTTCAAGAGAACCAGAAGTAAGACGCGGTATTTCAGAGACTATTTAGAAACATGGAAGACACAGATAGTCCAACTTCAATGTTTCAGCGTAAATGGACACAGATGCCTGGGTCTTGGGAATATAAGGAGTTTCTTTGCAGCGGGTAGGGGGATGGGGATAGACTAAGCTGACTATGACAGTCTATATGATCCAAGAAAAGGGATATCAGTCCTAGACCATGACTGAGTTGGAGAAAGAACCTTAGAAAACAAACCCAACCCTTAATTTTATGAAATGAGGAAACCAAAGTTCAGACAAAGCAACTTGACTGAAGTCAAAGAGCCAATAACCCGTAAACTGAGTCCCAACTCCCTTACTTGTGCTCTCTACTGAAATGCTATAAAGGTTGAGTTCTTAAAACTGAAGTTTAGAAAGCCAATGTGAAAAACTCAAAAAAGTTGTCAGTAGGTGTTAGGGAAGGTAATAGTCTTGTTCAGGCTTCAGAGGCAACAATAGGCCTCTGACCAAACAAAGACCCTGAAGGGAGCTACGTGCCAAACTGCTGGACCACGTAGGTCAGCAGAAATGGCGCTAGCAAGCCTGAAAACCAACAGATAAGGAAGGGAGTAAGTCACGAAGCTTCCTGGGCCTTGGGAATCTGGCCAGTTCAGCGGACATTCCGAGACTTACGAAGAGAGCGCAAAGCATTTCTGATAATGGCCAGAGCTGCATATTTGCGCGTAAGCTAGTGATTATCAGCTGCGGCTTGGCGTTAACGAGCAGGACTCCTTTGAGCAGTACTCTGAAGTCTCAGCTGTGGGGTGGACGCACTGCTCGGGACCTTCCAACTGGGACTCCAGATCACTGTTCCAGGGATTTCCCAGCGCTGCTTGGATCTGAATGTAGGGGCTTCCCCAATTTGGTGATGTATGTACGTGTACCTCTCTATATACATATATTGCTTGTCCTCATACTGTAACTTACTAATATAATAAATTTCCTTATTTCTTGCTTATTAAAGTGTGGAGTGGTTATTTTACCAGTGAATCCTCTGAACCTGAAGCTGAAAGTAAGCCTTTGGGCAAAACAGTAGCTTATATGGGGGCTAACGTAGTCATAAAGTAGAAAGAATAACTCAAAACTATTTCTGAATAAGCCTTATCACTGCAAATGAAAATATATGACATACTGGCAAATTCAGAATAGACCACAAAAAAGGGGGAAAAAACCCATCAAGCATGCACAGTATCCTAAACCTTTAGGGGCTACTGCGTCCTCTACACTGGAGATGTACCTGTGTACACATAAAATCTGCTCTAGATTTCAGTTCAAAAGTATACCTAATACCACACTAAACAAGGTACGGTTCCACAGTCAAGACAGAAGAGGTTTCATGAAGCTTCCACTTCAAGACAGGAAAGGCTTACATTGTTGACGTTTGTGTCTAAAGGAAACAAAAATCATACTACTTACAATGTCATCATACACACACACACGCACACGCACACACACACACAGCTTAATCAATGAACCTTTAATTCAAAGGATAAGAAGTGCTCCTCTAATTAGAACATTCACTCTCCCAAAGGCTATAAAGATTACAAGGAGACACAATCTTAATGAAAATAGAACAACTTCAGTAAAACTAGAGCATGTCCAAAATGTTATCTCCTTGGCCAAAGCTTATGAGATTCCTTCAATGCCTTAAGTATTCCAGAAAACCCACTTTATTTCCAATACGGTTATTACATAAAATGAAAACAGTTCTTCACACACCTTAAGAGAAACATTATAGCAAATAAAGCACACTCACACCACTAAATAAATCATTAATTTACAAAGCTAATGTTTTTCCTTTACTGAAAACTAACTTGAATAAGTGTGCAATATTTCAGCCCCAAGGCCATCTATAATACATGAGCAGGGGGTGGGAGAGACAGAGAGAGAGTAAACAGTAAGAGAGAAATCAAAGTTAAGGGCTGAAGTTAAAACTAATGCAATGTAATTCAAAGTTACTGGAAGCATGGCTTATTGAAACTATAGTCCTGCACACATCACCTAAAAAGTTTTGAGGAAGAATATTTCTGTAACTCAAGATAACTATCATGCTTAAGCCTTAAATCCAGGATACTAGCATTACAAGGCAAATTATGAAACTATCCTGAACAAAAACTGGATCTGTCTGGAAGCCATTTATCTGACTCTCTAAAGAAGGCTCACATTACTTCTGCCAACAGAGCTGACTCAGCTGCAAGGAAGCTAAGATACTATATGAAATGCCAACCAAGGCAGAAACTGCAGCATGACTAAAAGAGAAGGATCTACTATGGATATTATAGGAAATTTGAAAAGAGTTTAATCTGGAAAATTACTATACTGCAGTTCAAGCTGTCTGACAAAACAGCCAACAAAGAAATAAATAATGCATTAATTGCTGACAGATGTAACTACTTTTTTCAAACATTTCTTAAAAACAGAAGATCGTACATGAGTATGGATTTCTTAAAATTATGGCTATATATTAAACACTTAGATGGGTATCAAAAAATTAAAACCACAATATTTACAAAAATATTGTAAAACCACAATAAAGCAACAATTCTAAAATCAATAGTTAAGATCAATTTGAAAGAGTCCCCATGAATTCAACCTCCGTATATCCTTTGCCTTCTGTGAACCCAACACTACTCTGGAATAAAGAGGACAAGGGAAGGTCATAAACTGAATTTTTTACTTGTTATGAAAGTCCAATAACATGCACCTACTTCATCACTCACGTGATTATTATAGCAATGGCAGGTAACCTCAGTTCTTAGGAATACTAGGTGTTCCTTCTCTATGTTCCTGGGGCACTTTGTATGAGCTTCTGCTGTAGCACTTACTACTCTGTGTGTCTTTTATGTCTGTCACCTCAACAGACTGTGAGTTCCTCTAGGGCAAAGATCTTATTCCTCTTCATTTAAATATCTCAGCACCCCTCGTACAATGATGGTGGAAATGTAAACTGGTGTAGCCACTATGGAAAACAGTATAGAGGTTCCTCAAAAAATTAAGAATAGAACTACCATATGATCCAACTATCCCACTTCTAGGTATTCATCCGAAGAAAACAAAAACACTAATTAGAAAAGATACACGCACGCCTATGTTCATTGTAGCGTTATGTACAATAGCCATGATATGGAAACAACCTACACGCCCATAAACAGATAAATGGATAAAGAAGATGTGGTGTGTGTGTGTGCACACAGACACAAAATGAAATACTTCTCATAGATAAAAAAAGATGAAATCTTGCCATTTGCAACAACGTAGATGGAACTTGAAGGTATTATGCTAAGTGAAACAAATCAGAAAAAGACAAATACCGTATGATTTCACTCATATGTGGAATATAAAAAACAAACAAAATAAAATAAGTGAACAAGCAAAAACAAACATATAGATACAGGGAACAAAGTAATAGTTACCAGAGGGAGAAGACTGGTGGGGAGGGCAAAATGGGTAAAGGGTAATCAACTGTATGGCAACAGATGGAAACTAACTTTTTGGTGGTGAGCACACACTGCAGTGTATATAAAAGTAGAGAGTTGTACACATGAAATTTATATAATGTTGTAAACCAATGTTAGCTCAATAAAAAGTAAATTTAAAAAAAGAGAAAAAAATCACAGCATCTAATAGAGTGTCTCACATAGCAGTCAATCGATAAATCTTTCTGAAACATAAATATCCTTTAATGTTCCATTCATTCCATTAGTGTTTCTTTTTTTTTTTAGTGTATTTTCTATGTGCCAGGCATAGTCCCTAAGTACACAACAATGAAGAAGAAAAAAAAAAAAAAACCAGAATCTCTAAACTCAATAACTTCTTGTGTTTCAGTAAGTTTGTTTTTGTAATATATTAGTCAAATCATTGAGGGCAAGCATCTTGTAAGTAGCAGGTTATTATAACCATCAAAGTAAACTTATGTCAGAAAACTAAAGGCTCTGTCAGTGGTAAGTAAATCAGAATAAATTTTGAGGGTAGAGGTAATAAGATTTGCTGATGAGTTACGTATAGGTCTATGTGTGAGAGAATAAGAGAGTTCTTTACATGTATTTAGAAAGGAAAAGAACATTGTAATTCCTACTAGAAGATTAAAATCAAAATGCTACTATTTTTTGAGTTAGATATTCACTTCCTTCTCCTCTGTAAGTATATACTTTATACTATTTCCTTCAAAGGAGGGAAGAAATTATGATTAATAGTATATAAGAGTAAGAACTAAGAGCATTAGTAAAACAGTAGAGTTAATTGAAAAAAGTAATGGCATAATTAGAAAACAGGATAGATGATTTGATGCATGTTAAAGCTTGAGTGTGGAAGACTTTCCAATCTATAACCTGGTCTTAGGCAGGCTTAGGAAAGTTATCCATAAAACAGAAGTCAAAAAATGGAAATTCAAATTTAAACTTCTAACCCCATTTAAGGAAATTATTCTTGCCTCAGGCTTTTTAGTATCTTTTTCTAGGAGAATATTGAGCAATACAAAGATCATTGGCAGCACAATCAAAAAGGTGTTAGGATATGTATTGGATACATTCCTAGAAATTAATATTCACAGTTGGAAACAAAAATGCCTCTAAAGGGTATTTTATGCATTCATTAACTTTTAGGACCATTTTGTAATTATGATGTATTTCTCTTAAGTCAGTGCCTGGAAACAGAAATAACATTCGTTATTTAAAATCAGCCACTTTTGATGCATTTCTATTTCTGAAACAAAATACGGACAAGGAAACAAACAACTAGAGTTTCAAATTATGCATTTGGAACGAACATTGTTTAATTTTCAAAAGAAAAAAAGTGCATCATTCATTTCCAGAGAAATGTTTATAAGCTTACGGTGTCTTTGGAAACCATGAGAATTTCTTCCTCTCCTCTATTTTTTTCTTTAGAGGATGCTTAAGCATGCATTTATTCTTATGAAATAATATGGGAAAAAAAGTTTAAAAACAGATCTCCAAATAACATAACTCATGTATACAATAAGCACCTTCTAGTTATTGGTTTTGCATTAACTGAAAGAACATTGCTTGTTCAAGATTAAATGATAAAATGGACTGAGTCAATTGGTGCTTTAAATGGTGATAAACACAATGTAAACGAACCAGGACGTTCATCTTATGTTCCCTTTTAGGGTCTACCAATGCAAGCTAGGTCTGCTCAACATCCAGCAGAGCACTGACACAGATGCAATAGAGATCTTTCATGTGGCCTCTTCCCCTTGGCTTTACACACCACAAGCAACTGTAGGTATTTTAGCCTAACTCCTACACCCACAGGATGGGTATCACTCACAGTTTCACAAGGAAATGAAATCAAACTAGTAATAGAGGATTTTAAAGGCAAGTGCCCAAAAGGACTTCTTTCTTCTCAAGCCCTTATAGTTATCAACCACTCAGCTAAAGATTAAATGCCTTGAAATCAAGTCCAAATCAGGGGTCATAAAGACACAAACTTGGACTTCACTCCTTAAATTCACTTAAAATCAACCTCTGTGAGTGTAAATAGTTGGTGAAGAGGTCACTGCCAATGGAGGAGAGTTTGGAAATGGCTTCTCCACGCCTGTGTTCCAGTCTGGAAAGTAGACCAAATGTCCTTCTATACATCTTTATATCTTGACCCTCCCTCCACTGCAGCTGTATGTATAACTGGGCTCCCCCGGCACTGCACAATCACTCCATCTTTGCATTCTAAACTTGTTTCTTAACACCTGGCAGAGTGATTCGAGTGATTCATACATGGTAAACACTGGTGTTTCTGTCAATTCTCTGTGAAAGTAAGGACTACTGTGGCTTCAATGACTATCAGGGATTCAATTAAAAGCACTTTATAAACGGCAAATGCAAAATTTATAATGTTACCTTCAATTTGACAATTTTATTATTATTTTCATTGTTGTTTTTAAATGAGAGAAATCTGACAGGAACTTACTCATAGTATCTTAATTAGTGTTTATTTAATGTATCTGGTTTAAGTTTGCTATAGCTTTACTCTACTCACACTATTTATAATAGATGAAGCACCAAAGAAAGAGCACAGTCTGCCTAAAAATGGCGTAAAGTGTAACCATTAAGTAAATGCTAGAAGTCAACAGCTCATTTGCTTCAATTTCTTTCTCGTACTTGGAAAAAAAATAGAAATCAGAGAATTCTGCCTGCTACTATCTTAGTAAAATATGTGAAACTGTGGTTTTTGCAAAGTAGTGAATACTTTATAGAAGAGACATCTGACAATCATATATATTTTTCCACATCATGAGAAAGAAACAGCAATCCTAAACAGATGGTCAAATTAGAAACAAAACACAAATTTCAACAACACTGATTCATTTTTTCCAGTCACAGATATCTTTTATGTGGAAATATCAGGTTTTAATTAGACTTTTCTAACAAAATCATTGATGACTTCTATTCCAAAATTTGTGTCAGGCTAAAAAACATAAGAGAGGATATGGTAATGTGTTGAATATAATAACCCTAAATTTAAATTCAACACTAAAATTTCATTGAAAAGACACAAATGTGAGTCATTTTACTGGCAGTAAATAAAGGGAAAAATACAAGGAATTTATGCTCATATCCTGTTTTCCACCACAAGCTATGCAATGTTCGGCAAGTCACTATACTACACCCTCGCCCTCAGTTTCCACCATCTGTAAAAAATGGGCATGATAATTACACTTGCAAATGTGAATTATAATTACCATTTCTTAAAGATCCACATTTTGTATAAGAAAATTATTTCCTAAGTGTTTTCAGCCAACATAGCCATAGCTTTAAATATGTTGCTAGGTGTCACTTCACAAATGATTTCAATAAAGGATTTCATGAGAAGGAACAAAAGTACATTTCTACAAATCCTAATCAATTCAACACTTAGGTTCCCGTGAACTGCAACTGCCTTAGATGTCTCAAAATTTGTCTCCTAACTGTTTCACTGCAGCTTTCACACTTCCCAAAAGAACTAATAATAGAAAATAAAGGCAAAAAAAAGAGAAAGTCTTCTAAAAAAACTTAAGTATAACTATGGAAAAAACCAAGTATTCACTGAGTTAGCTAAGCATCTCAGACAGCCTACATAACCTATACACTGACCAGAAATGGTTCTTACAGAAACCCTTTTGATTAGAAAATCCTTTAATCCATTAGGCCCTATTTATCAAGTTCACTCTATAGCTTAAATAATAGGAATCTTTGGGATATAAGTCATGGGTTTTTTTTCATAGAAAACATATTTTTGTCCTGTTTTCTTGTTTTTATTTCCCCCAACCCGGTCAAAATATACACACTCGGACTTCTGGGAAGATGGCGGAAGAGTAAGACGCGGAGATCCCCTTCCTCCCCACAGATACACCAGAAATACATCTACACGTGGAAAAACTCCTACAGAACACCTACTGAACGCTGGCAGAAGACCTCACACCTCCCAAAAGGCAAGAAACCCCCCACGTACTTGAGTAGGGAAAAAGAAAAAAGAATAAACAGAGACAAAAGGATAGGGACGGGACCTGCACCAGTGGAAGGGAGCTGTGAAGGAGGAAAAGTTTCCACACACTAGGAAGCCCCTTCGTGGGCGGAAACTCTGGGTGGCGGAGAGGGAAAGCTTCAGGGCCGAGAAGGAGAGCACAGCAACAGGGGTGCGGGCGGCAAAGCATAGAGATTCCCGCACAGAGGATCGGTGCCGACCTGCACTCACCAGCCCAAGAGGTTTGTCTGCTCCCACGCCCAGGCGGGCGGGGCTGAGGGATGAGGCTCAGGATTTGGTCGGATCTCAGGGAGAGGACTGGGGTTGGCGGCGTGAACACAGCCTGCAGGTGATTAGTGCACCACGGCTGGCCGGGAGGGAGTCTGGGGAAAAGGCTGGACCTGCCTAAGAGGCAAGAGACTTTTTCTTCTCTCTTTGTTTCCTGGTGCCCGAGGAGAGGGGATTAAGAGCGCTGCTAAAAGGAGCTCCAGAAACGGGCGGGAGCCACGGATAAAAGCGGGACCCCAGAGACGGGCATAAGACACTAAGGCTGTTGCTGCCGCCACCAAGAAGCCTATGTGCGAGCACAGGTCACTATCCACAACCCCCTTCCGGGGAGCCTGTGCAGCCCGCCACTGCCAGGGTCCCGTGATCCAGAGACAACTCCCCCGGGAGAACCCACGGCACGCCTCAGGCTGGTGCAACGTCATGCCGGCCTCTGCCGCCGCAGGACCGCCCCGCACTCCATGCCCTTCCCTCCCCCCAGCCTGAGTGAGCCAGAGCCCCCGAATCAGCGGCTGCATTAACCCCGTCCTGTCTGAGCGAAGAACAAACGCACTCCAGCGACCTACACGCAGAGGCGGGGCCAAATCCAAAGCTGAGACCCTGGGAGCTGTGAGAACAAAGAAGAGAAAGGGAAATCTCTCCCAGCAGCCTCAGAAGTAGCGGCTTAAAGCTCCACAATCAACTTGATGTACCCTGCATCTGTGGAATACATGAATAGACAACGAATCTTCCCAAATTGAGGAGGCTGACTTTGAGAGCAAGATTTATGATTTTTTCCCCTTTTCCTCTTTTTATGAGTGTGTATGTGTATGCTTCTGTGCGAGATTTTGTCTGTATAGCTTTGCTTCCATCATTTGTCCCAGGGTTCTATCCGTCCGTTTTTTTTTTTCTCTTAATAATTATTTTTTAATAACTTTATTATATTTTATCTTACTATTTTATTTTACTTTGTCTTCTTTTTTCCTTCCTTCCTTCCTTCCTCCCTCCCTCCCTTCTTTCTTTCTTCCTTCCTTCCTTCCTTCCTTTTTCATTCTTTCTTTCTTTCTTCTACTAATTCTTTCTTTCTACTTTTTCTCCCTTTTCTCCTGAACCGTGTGGATGAAAGGCTCTTGGTGCTGCAGCCAGGATTAGTGCTGTGCCTCTGAGGTGGGAGAGCCAACTGCAGTACACTGGTCTAAAAGAGACCTACCAGCTGCACATAATATCAAATGGCGAAAATCTCCCAGAGATCTCCATCTCAACACCACGACCTAGCTTCACTCAACGACCAGCAAGCTACAGTGCTGGACACCCTATGCCAAACAAACAGCAAGACAGGAACACAAGCCCACCCATTAGCAGAGAGGCTGCCTAAAATCATAAGTCCACAGACACCCCAAAAAACACCACCAGACGTGGAGCTGCCCACCAGAAAGAAAAGATACAGCCTCCTACACCAGAACACAGGCACTAGTCCCCTCCACAACCCACTGAACCACCCTTAGCCACTGGGGACAGACACCAAAAACAATGGGAACTACGAACCTGCAGCCTGCAAAAAGGAGACACCAAACACAGTAAGATAAGCAAAATGAGAAGACAGAAAAACACACAGCAGATGAAGGAGCAAGATAAAAAACCCACCAGAACTAAAAAATGAAGAGGAAATACACAGTCTACCTGGAAGAGAATTCAGAATAATGATAGTAAAGATGATCGAAAATATTGGAAACAGAATAGACAAAATGCAAGAAATATTTAACAAGGACCTAGAAGAACTAAAGATGAAACAAACAATGATGAACAACACAATAAATGAAATTAAAAATACTCTAGATGGGATCAATAGCAGAATAACTGAAGCAGAAGAACGGATAAGTGACCTGGAAGATAAAATAGTGGAAATAACTACTGCAGAGCAGAATAAAGAAAAAAGAATGAAAAGAACTGAGGACAGTCTCAGAGACCTCTGGGACAACATTAAACGCACCAACATTCGAAATGTAGGGGTTCCAGAAGAAGAAGAGAAAAAGAAAGGGACTGAGAAAATATTTGAAGAGATTATAGTTGAAAACTTCCCTAATATGGGAAAGGAAATAGATAATCAAGTCCAGGAAGCACAGAGAGTCCCATACAGGATAAATCCAAGTAGAAATACGCCAAGACACATATTAATCAAACTGTCAAAAATTAAATACAAAGAAAACATTAAAAGCAGCAAGGGAAAAACAACAACACACAAGGGAATCCCCATAATGTTAACAGCTGATCTTTCAGCAGAAACTCTGCAAGCCAGAAGGGACTGGCAGGACATATTTAAAGTGATGAAGGAGAAAAATCTGCAACCAAGATTACTCTACCCAGCAAGGATCTCATTCAGATTTGATGGAGAAATTAAAACCTTTACAGACAAGCAAAAGCTGAGAGAGTTCAGCACCACCAAACCAGCTCTACAAGAAATGCTAAAGGAACTTCTCTAGGCAAGAAACACAAGAGAAGGAAAAGACCTATAATAACGAACCCAAAACAATTAAGAAAATGGGAATAGGAACATACATATTGATAATTACCTTAAATGTAAATGGACTAAATGCTCCCACCAAAAGACACAGATTGGCTGAATGGATACAAAAACAAGACCCATATCTTTGCTGTCTACCAGAGACCCATTTCAGATCTAGAGACACATAGAGACTGAAAGTGAGGGGATGGAAAAAGATATTTCATGCAAATGGAAACCAAAAGAAAGCTGGAGTAGCAATTCTCATATCAGACAAAATAGACTTTAAAATAAAGACTATTAGAAGACACAAAGAAGGACACTACATAATGATCAAGGGATCGATCCAAGAAGAAGATATAACAATTGTAAATATTTATGCACCCAACATAGGAGCACCTCAATACATAAGGCAAATACTAACAGCCATAAAAGGGGAAATCGACAGTAACACATTCATAGTAGGGGACTTTAACACCCCACTTTCACCAATGGACAGATCATCCAAAATGAAAATAAATAAGGAAACACAAGCTTTAAATGATACATTAAACAAGATGGATTTAATTGATATTTATAGGACATTCCATCCAAAAACAACAGAATACACATTTTTCTCTAGTGCTCATGGAACATTCTCCAGGATAGATCATATCTTGGGTCACAAATCAAGCCTTGGTAAATTTAAGAAAATTGAAATTGTATCAAGTATCTTTTCCAACCACAATGCTATGAGACTAGATATCAATTACAGGAAATGATCTGTAAAAATTACAAACACATGGAGGCTAAACAACACACTACTTAATAACGAAGGGATCACTGAAGAAATCAAAGAGGAAATCAAAAAATACCTAGTAACAAATGACAATGGAGACACGACGACCCAAAACCTATGGGATGCAGCAAAAGCAGTTCTAAGAGGGAAGATTATAGCAATACAATCCTACCTTAAGAAACAGGAAACATCTCGAATAAACAACCTAACCTTGCACCTAAAGCAATTAGAGAAAGAAGAACAAAAAAACCCCAAAGTTAGCAGAAGGAAAGAAATCATAAAAATCAGATCAGAAATAAATGAAAAAGAAGTGAAGGAAATGATAGAAAAGATCAATAAAACTAAAAGCTGGTTCTCTGAGAAGATGAACAAAATTGATAAACCGTTAGCCAGACTCATCAACAAAAAAAAAGGGAGAAGACTCAAATCAATAGAATTAGAAATGAAAAAGGAGAAGTAACAACTGACACTGCAGAAATACAAAAGATCATGAGAGATTACTACAAGCAACTCTATGCCAATAAAATGGACAACCTGGAATAAATGAACAAATTCTTAGAAATGCAAAACCTGCCAAGACTGAATCAGGAAGAAATAGAAAATATGAACAGACCAATCACAAGCACTGAAATTGAAATTGTGATGAAAAATCTTCCAACAAACAAAAGCCCAGGACCAGATGGCTTCACAGGCAAATTCTATCAAACATTTAGAGAAGAGCTAACACCTATCCTTCTCAAACTCTTCCAAAATATAGCAGAGGGAGGAACACTCCCAAACGCATTCTACGAGGCCACCATCACCCTGATACCAAAACCAGACGAGGATGTCACAAAGAAAGAAATCTACAGGCCAATATCACTGATGAACACAGATGCAAAAATCCTCAACAAAATACTAGCAAACAGAATCCAACAGCACATTAAACGGATCATACACCATGATCAAGTGGGGTTTATTCCAGGAATGCAAGGATTCTTCAATATACGCAAGACAATCAACATGATACACCATATTAACAAATTGAAGGAGAAAACCCATATGATCATCTCAATAGATGCAGAGAAAGCTTTCGACAAAATTCAACACCCATTTATGATAAAAACCCTGCAGAAAGTAGGCATAGAGGGAACTTTCCTCAACATAATAAAGGCCATATATGACAAATCCACAGCCAACATCATCCTCAATGGTGAAAAACTGAAAGCATATCCACTAAGATCATGAAGAAGACAAGGTTGGCCACTCTCACCACTCTTATTCAACATAGTTTTGGAAGTTTTAGCCACAGCAGTCAGAGAAGAAAAGGAAATAAAAGGAATCCAAATCGGAAAAAAAGAAGTAAAGCTGTCACTATCTGCAGATGACAGGATACTATACATAGAGAATCCTAAAGATGCTACCAGAAAACTACTAGAGCTAATCAATGAATTTGGGAAAGTAGCAGGATACAAAATTAATGCACAGAAATCTCTGGCATTCCTATATACTAATGATGAAAAATCTGAAAGTGAAATCAAGAAAACACTCCCATTTACCATTGCAACAAAAAGAATAAAATACCTAGGAATAAACCTACCTAAGGAGACAAAAGACCTATATGAAGAAAATTATAAGACACTGATGAAAGAAATTAAAGATGACACAAACAGATGGAGAGATATACCATGTTCTTGCATGGGAAGAATCAACATTGTGAAAATGACTCTACTACCCAAAGCTATCTACAGAGTCAAAGCAATCTACAGATTCAATGCAATCCCTATCAAACTACCACTGGCATTTTTCACAGAACTAGAACAAAAAATTTCACAATTTGTATGGAAACAAAAAAGACCCCGAATAGCCAAAGCAATCTTGATAACAAAAAACAGAGCTGCAGGAATCAGGCTCCCTGACTTCAGACTATACTACAAAGCTACAGTAATCAAGACAGTATGGTACTGGCACAAAAACAGAAAGGTAGATAAAAGGAACAGGATAGAAAGCCCAGAGATAAACCCATGCACATATGGTCACCTTATCTTTGATAAAGGAGGCAGGAATGTACAGTGGAGAAAGGACAGCCTCTTCAATAAGTGGTTCTGGGAAAACTGGACAGGTACATGTAAAAGTATGAGATTAGATCACTCCCTAACACCATACCCAAAAATAAGATCAAAATGGCTTAAAGACCTAAATGTAAGCTCAGAAACTATCAAACTCTTAGAGGGAAACATAGGCAGGACACTCTATGACATAAATCACAGCAAGATCCTTTTTGACCCACCTCCTAGAGAAATGGAAATAAAAACAAAAATAAACAAATGGGACCTAATGAAACTTCAAAGCTTTTGCACAGCAAAGGAAACCATAAACAAGACCAAAAGACAACCCTCAGAATGGGAGAAAATATTTGCAAATGAAGCAACTGACAAAGGATTAATCTCCAAAATTTATAAGCAGCTCATGCAGCTTTATAACAAGAACACAAATAACCCAATCCAAAAATGGGCAGAAGACCTAAATAGACATTTCTCCAAAGAAGATATACAGACTGCCAACAAACACATGAAAGAATGCTCAACATCACTATTCATTAGAGAAATGCAAATCAAAACTACAATGAGATATCATCTCACACCAGTCAGAATGGCCACCATCAAAAAATCTAGAAACAGGGCTTGCCTGGTGGCGCAGTGGTTGAGAGTCTGCCTGCCGATGCAGGGGACACAGGTTCGTGCCTCGGTCCGGGAAGATCCCACATGCCGCGGAGCGGCTGGGCCCGTGAGCCATGGCCGCTGAGCCTGCGCGTCCAGAGCCTGTGCATCCGGAGCCTGTGCTCCGAAACGGGAGAGGCCACAGCAGTGAGAGTCCCGCGTACCGCAAAAAAAAAAAAAAAAATCTAGAAACAATAAATGCTGGAGAGGGTATGGAGAAAAGGGAACCCTCTTGCACTGTTGGTGGGAATGTAAATTGATATAGCCACTGTGGAGAACAGTATGGAGGTCCCTTAAAAAACTACAAATAGAACTACCATATGACCCAGCAATCCCACTGCTGGGCATGTACCCTGAGAAAACCATAATTCAAAAAGAGTCATGTACCAAAATGTTCATTGCAGCTCTATTTACAATAGCCCGGAGATGGAAACAACCCAAGTGTCCATCATTGGATGAATGGATAAAGAAGATGTGGCACATATATACAATGGACTATAACTCAGCCATAAAAAGAAACAAAATTGTGCTACTTGTAATGAGGTGGATAGACCTAGAGTCTGTCATACAGAGTGAAGTAAGTCAGAAAGAGAAAGACAAATACCATATGATAACACATATATATGGAATTTAAGGGGAAAAAATGTCATGAAGTAAAACAGGAATACAGACACAGACCTACTAGAGAATGGACTTGAGGATATGGGGAGGGGGAAGGGTAAACTGTGACAAAACGAGAGAGAGGCATGGACATATGTACACTAGCAAACGTAAGGTACATAGCTAGTGGGAATCAGCCGCATTGCACAGGGAGATCAGCTCGGTGCTTTGTGACCACCTGGAGGGGTGGGATAGGGACGGTGGGAGGGAGACACAGGAGGGAAGAGATATGGGAACATATGTATATATATAACTGATTCATTTTGTTGTAAAGCAGAAACTAACACAACATTGTAAAGCAATTATACTCCAATAAAGATGTTAAAAAATAAAAAACAAAAAAACATACACACTCATAGAGGGAAGGGAAATGGGGGAGAGACAAAGAGAGTGAGGGGGAGGGAGGGGGAGGGGGAGAGAGAGGGAGACTGAATGTACATACATATCCATAGGTTATTGATATTTTTTATCTCCATGTAAACATATGTGTACGTACTTGCGTGTATACACACCTATCTCTTCAACCACAATTTACTTATAAATTACCTACCATGGGCTTCCCTGGTGGCGCAGTGGTTCAGAGTCCGCCTGCCGATGCAGGGGACGTGGGTTCGTGCCCCGGTCCAGAAAGATCCCACATGCCGCGGAGCAGCTAGGCCAGTGAGCCATGGCTTCTAAGCCTGCCCGTCCAGAGCCTGTACTCCACAACGGGAGAGGCCACAACAGTGAAAGGCCCACGTATCGCAAAAAAAATTACCTACCATGTGTCAGTTTCTCGGCCTCGTCTTGGAGATAAAAAAAACAACCAAGACTTGGTTCCTGTCTTCAAATAGCAAACATAATTACAAACCTGCCCACCTGTTTGGTTTGCTTAACAAACATGCCTGCAATATCACTTGCTGATAGAAATGCCAGCTCTTCCCACATCGGTGCCTCTTTGTGGACCATCATCTCAAGTGATTCAACACAGTCGGGCTGTAAACTTCCAATCAGCATAGTTCCACAGTAAGTCTTACTCCCAGTTCCCTGGCCCTTAATACCTGACACATTATTGGGTAGTTAATCAATGCTTGCTGATTTATTGCTGGGCTGAACCATTAACTGGCATCTATTTGGTAACAAAACAATAACAAAATAATGGCAGCTGCTAATCGATACCTTATCAGGTATCAGAAATTCAGCCAAGCACTTTATATACATTTTCACATTTAATTCAATAATAGAGTTTATTATTACACCTGTTTTAAGAATGATATAACTGAGGCTTTGAGTTTTGTTTTGCTTTTTGAATTTTATTTATTTTTTTATACAGCAGGTTATTAGATATCGATTTTATACACATTAGTGTATACATGTCAATCCCAATCTCCCAATTCATCACACCACCACCACCACCCTACTGCCGCTTTCCCCCCTTGGTGTCCATACGTTTGTTGTCTACATCCGTGTCTCTATTTCTGCCCTGCAAACCGGTTCATCTGTACCATTTTTCTAGGGTCTTTAGATTGATCCACGTATCTACAAATGACCCAATTTCATTCCTTTTTATGGCTGAGTAATATTCCATTGCATATATGTACCACATCTTCTTTATCCGTTCATCTGTCGATGGGCATTTAGGTTGCTTCCATGACCTGGCTATTGTAAATAGTGTTGCAGTGAACATTGGGGTACATGTGTCTTTTGGAATTATGGTTTTCTCAGGGTATATGCCGAGTAGTGGGATTGCTGGGTCATACAGTAATTCTATTTTTAGTTTTTTAAGGAAGCTCCATACTGTTCTCCATAGTGGCTGTATCAATTTACATTCCCACCAACAGTGCAAGAGTGTTCCCTTTTCTCCACACCCTCTCCAGCATTTATTGTTTGTAGATTTTCTGATGATGCCCATTCTAACTGGAGTGAGGTGATACGTCATTGTAATTTTGATTTGCATTTCTGTAATAGTGATATTGAGCAGCTTTTCATGTGCTTCTTGGCCATCTGTATGTCTTCTTTGGAGAAATGTCTATTTAGGTCTTCTGCCCATTTTTTTATTGGGTTGTATTTTTAATATTGAGCTGCATGAGCTGTTTACATATTTTGGAGATTAATCCTTTGTCCATTGATTCGTTTGCAAATAGTTTTTCCCATTCTGACGGTTGTCTTTTCGTCTTATTTGTAGTATCCTTTGCTTTGCAAAAGCTTTTAAGTTTCATTAGGTCCCATTTGTTTACTTTTGTTTTTATTTCCATTACTCTAGGAGGTGGATCAAAAAAGATCTTGCTGTGATTTATGTCAAAGAGTGTTCTTCCTATGTTATCCTCTAAGAGTTTTATAGTGTCTGGTCTGGTCTTACATTTAGGTCTCGAATCCATTTTGAGTTTATTTTTGTGTATGGTGTTAGGAAGTGTTCTAATTTCATTCTTTTACATGTAGCTGTCCAGTTTTCCCAGCACCACTTATTGAAGAGACTGTCTTTTCTCCATTGTATATGCTTGCCTCCTTTGTCATAGATTAGTTGACCATAGGTGCATGGGTTTATCTCTGGGCTTTCAATCCTGTTCCACTGAGCTATATTTCTGTTTTTGTGCCAGTACTATATTGTCTTCATTACTGTAGCTTTGTAGTATAGTGTGAAGTCAGGGAGTCTGATTCCTCCAGCTCCGCTTTTTTCCCTCAAGATTGCTTTGGCTATTCGGGGTCTTCTGTGTCTCCATACAGATTTTAAGATTTTTTGCTCTAGTTATGCAAAAAATGCCATTGGTAATTTGATAGGGATTGCATTGAATCTGTAGATTGCTTTGGGTAGTAGAGTCATTTTCACAATGCTGATTCTTCCAATCCAAGAACATGCAGTATCTCTCCATCTGTTGGTATCATCTTTAATTTCTTTCAACAGTGTCTTATAGTTTTCTGCATACAGGTCTTTTGTCTCCCTAGGTAGGTTTATTCCTAGATATTTTACTCTTTTTGTTGCAATGGTAAATGGGAGTGTTTCCTTAATTTTTCTTCAGATTTTTCGTCATTAGTGTATAGGAATCCAAGAGATTTATGTGCAGTGATTTTGTATCCTGCAACTTAACCAAGTTCATTGATTAGCTCTAGTAGTTTTCTGGTGGCATCTCTAGGATTCTCTATGTATAGTATCATGTCATTTGCAAACAGTGACAGTTTTACTTCTTCTTTTCCAATTTGTATTTCTTTTTCTTCTCTGACTGCCACGGTCAGGACTTCCAAAACTATGTCGAATAACAGTGGCGAGAGTGGACTTCCTTGTCTTGTTCCTGATCTTAGTGGAAATGCTTTTAGTTTTTCACCACTGAGCATGATGTTTGCTGTAGGTTTGTCATATATGGCCTTTATTATGTTGAGGTAGGTTCCCTCTATGCCTACTTTCTGCAGGGTTTTTATCATAAATGGGTGTTGAATTTTCTCAAAAGCTTTTTCTGAATCTATTGAGATGATCATATGGTTTTTATTCTTCTATTTGTTAATGTGGTGTATCACATTGTTTGATTTGCATATACTGGAGAATCCTTGCATCCCTGGGATAAATCCCACTTGATCATGGTGTATGATCCTTTTCATGTATTGCTGGCTTCTGTTTGCTAGTATTTTGTTGAGGATTCTTGCATGTATATTCATCAGTGATATTGGTCTGTAATTTTCTTTTTTTGTAGTATCTTTGTCTGGTGCTGGTATCAGGGTGATGGTGGCCTCATAGAATGAGTTTGGGGGTGTTCCTTCCTCTGAAATTTTTTGGAAGAGTTTGAGAAGGATGGGTGTTAGCTCTTCTCTAAATGTTTGATAGAATTCACCTGTGAGTTTCTATTTCTTCCTGGTTCAGTCTGGGAAGGTTATACCTTTCTAAGAATTTGTCCATTTCTTCCAGGTTGTCCATTTTATTGGCATAGAGTTGCTGGTAGTAGTCTCTTAGGATGCTTTGTATTTCTGCACTGTCTGTTGTAACTTCACCTTTTTCATTTCTAATTTTATTGATTTGAGTCCTCTCCCTCTTTTTCTTGATGAGTCTTGCTAATGGTTTATCAACTTTCTTTATCTTCTCAAAGAACCAGTGTTTAGTTTAATTGATCTTTGCTATTGTTTGCCTTGTTTCTCATTCATTTATTTCTGCTATCATATTTATGATTTCTTTCCTTCTGCTAACTTTGGGTTTCGTTTGTTCTTCATTCTCTAGTTCCTTTAGGTGTAACATTAGATTGTTTACCTGAGATTTTTATTTTCTTGAGGTAGGCTTGTATAGCTATAAACTTCCCTGTTAGAACTGCTTTTGCTGCATCCCATAGGTTTTGGATCATCGTGTTTTCATTGTCATTTGCCTCTAGTATTTTTTGATTTCCTCAGTGACCTCTTTGTTATTTAGTAATGTATTGTTTAGCCTCCATGTGTTTGTGCTTTTTACGTTTTTTTCCCTGTAATTGATTTCTAATCTCATAGCATTGTGGTCAGAAAAGATGCTTGATATGATTTCAATTTTCTTAAATTTATTGAGGTTTGATTTGTGACCCAAGATGTGATCTATCCTGGAGGATGTTCCATGCGCACTTGAGAAGAAAGTGTAATCTGTGGTTTTTGGATGGAAGGTCCTATAAATGTCAATTAAATCTATCTGGTCTATTGTGTCATTTAAAGCCTGTGTTTTCTTATTAATTTTCTGTTTGGATGATCTGTCCATTGGCATAAGTAAGGTGTTAAAGTCCCCCATTATTACTGTGTTACTGTCGACTTCATCTTTCAGAGCTGTTAGCAGTTGCCTTATGTATTGAGGTGCTCCTATATTGGGTGCATATATATTTATAATTGTTATATCTTCTTCTTGGGTTGATCCCTTGATCATTATGTAGTGTCCTTCCTTGTCTCTTGTAACATTCTTTAAAGTCTATTTTATCTGATATGAGTATTGCCGCTCCAGCTTTCTTTTGATTTCCCTTTGCATGGAGTATCTTTCTCTATCCTCTCACTTTCAGTCTGAATGTGTCCCTAGGTCTGAAGTGGGTCTCTTGTAGACAGCATATATATGGGTCTTGCTTTTGTATCCATTCAGCAAGACTGTGTCTTTTGGTTGGAGCATTTAATCCATTCACATTTAAGGTAATTATCAATATGTATGTTCCTATTACCATTTTTAACATTGTTTTGGGCTTGTTTTTGTAGGTACTTTTCTTCTCTTGTCTTTCCCACTTAGAGAAGTTCCTTTAGCATTTGTTGTAGAGCTGGTTTGGTGGTGCTGAATTCTCTTAGCTTTTGCTTGTCTGTAAAGCTTTTGATTTCTCCATCGAATCTGAATGAGATCCTTGCAGGGTAATCTTGCTTGTAGGTTCTTCCCTTTCATCACTTTAAGTATATCATGCCGCTCTCTTCTGGCTTCTAGAGTTTCTGCTGATAAATCAGCTGTTAACCTTATGGGAGTTCCCTTGTATGTTGTCATTTTTCCCTTGCTGCTTTCAATAATTTTTCTTTGTCTTTAATTTTGCCAATTTGATTACTATGAGTCTCGGTGTGTTTCTCCTTGGGTATTTCCTGTATAGGACTCTCTACACTTCCTGGACTTGGGTGGCTATTTCCTTTCCCATGTTAGGGAAGTTTTTGACTATAATCTCTTCAAATATTTTCTCGGGTCCTGTCTCTCTCTCTTCTCCTTCTGAGACCCCTATAATGTGAATATTGTTGTTTTTAATGTTGTCCCAGGGTCTCTGAGACTGTCCTCAGTTCTTTTCATTCTTTTTTCTTTATTTTTCTCTGCAGTAATTATTTCCACTATTTTATCTTCCAGGTCACTTATCCATTCTTCTGCCTCAGTTATACTGCTATTGATTCCTTCTATTGTAGTTTTCATTTCAGTTATTGTGTTGTTCATCTCTGTTTGTTTGTTCTTTAATTCTTCTAGATCTTTGTTAAACATTTCTTGCATCTTCTCGATCTTTGCCTCCATTCTTTCTCTGAGGTCCTGGAGCATCTTCACTATCATTATTCTGAATTCTTTTTCTGGAATGTTGCCTATCTCCACTTCATTTAGTTGTTTTTCTGGGGTTTTATCTTCTTCCTTCATCTGGTACATAGCTCTGTGCCTTTTCATCTTGTCTATCTTTCTGTGAATGTGTTTTTTGTTCCACAGGCTACATGACTGTAGTTCTTCTTGCTTCTGCTGTCTTGTCTCTCAAGGCTTTGAGTTTTAAGCAACTTGCCTAATGCCACACAGCTAGAAAATGATTTATACTCAAAGTTCTGTCTATAGCCACTAATTCTATACTACTTTCTGAAGAGAATGGCCCTATCTGTAGATGACTGAACCCAGTGAAACTTCGATTCATAGCTAACTATACTAAAAAAACAGGCCAACACAAACCACTAAGTCAATCAAAACTACATAGCAATCATGTACACAAAAAGTATTAAAGAAAAGCAAGCATATACGCTGTGTATATTTATATATGTGTGTGTGTCTATGTATCCTTAAGATTATTTACCATTTTAGACGTCATAGACATCTTTTCTCTGCATTAGGATCCATTATCATTGACTATATAGTTTTAACAACTGAAAGGCGATTTTGCTTTTAATGATCCCACTAGAAGCTTTCAACTGCAGATCTGTGTCTTATCTATTGATATATTCCACCCCCAGCATCCAGCACAATGCCTGCCACATACTAGATTGTCAGTACATAGCAGAGGAATACAGTAGTCCCCCATTATCTGCGAGGGATATGTTCCACGACCCCCAGGGGATGCCTAAAACTGAAGATAGTACCAAACCCTATACATATTATACATACATACCTATGATAATTTAGTTTAGAAATCAGGCACAGTAAGAGATTACCAACAATAACTAATAATGAAACAGAACAACTGTAACAATATACTGTAATAAAAGTTATGTGAATGTGGTCTCTCTCTCTCAAAATATCTTACTGTACTGTATTCACCCCTCTTGTGATGATAAGAGACGATACAATGCCTACATAAAATGTGATGAGATGAAATGAATGAGGTAGGCATTGTGACATAGCATTAAACTACTTCTGACCTTCTGATAATACCTCAGAAGGAGGATCACCTGCTTTGGGTGATCCTGGATCATCAAGCCATGATGATGTGGATGGTTGGATGTTAGGAGCAGAGGACTGAGATAGGTGGGGATCACGGGTGTTAGAAAGTGGGACAGCTCAAGATTTCATTATGCTACTCAGAACAAAGTGCAGTTTAAAACTTATGAATTATTTCTGGAATTTTCCATTTAATCTTTCTGGACTGCAACTGGTCCAAATTTGGTAATTTCAGTTACCATGGCAGGTAACTGAAACAATGGAAAGGGAAACCACTAATAAGGGGGGACTACTGTACAATCATTAAATTTTAAAACTCTTTTCTAAGGTGAATGTTCCACTTATATGAATGTATGACAATGCATACATACCTGGAACGTCACAGATAGTGGAGAAGCATTTATTTTAAGCAGAACAAGGTAAACTTTCAACATAAAATTTCCCCCACTCTTTCTTAAATGCAAATAATTAAACACAAAACATGTTAATACAATCTTCTGGCTAACTTTTAATTATGGAAAAGTTGGAAAATTTAGTATTATCTTCAAAGCAACTACACCCTGGCAACAGATACATTAATTATGTGTGAACATTAGACTTAGTCAAAACAAAGCATGACATAAGAACTAAATCACAATTGTCAAGATTGTAGGCCTGAATTTAGCAACTTAAGCACATTTAATCATAAACTCCAAACTAACTTAAATTTTATTTCCTTGATTTTAACAATTACTAGAAAGGTAAAAAATATATACAAAATACAGTGAAACAACAAAAAGAGGAAAAGATGAGCAAAGCATGAAGAATGTTTCTTCTAGAGGTTGATGACACCCCACCCAGTGATATTTCCTTCAACAAAGATGTTAGTTAGTAACCCTTATCAAGAACAGGAGTCATCTGGCCCAGTCTATCCTGCCTTATCCTATTATCCATATGTTAATAGTCTTTTTTTTTCTATTTGACTTCTATCACACTCCAATGCAAATCCTTTTAGGAAGTTGGTAAAGACATAGAATGCAAATTTAAGTATTCTGTCTTCTGTTCTTAGTTGACTTTTGGCCACAAAAGTAGTGACTCTAGAAGTCCCTAGTATTCTACCCAATGCCTGGTATATAGCAGACACCCCCCAAATTTTACACATCTACTGATAGGAAAGCAGTGAGCCTGCTGGGAACATTCCAAGGTTGCCAACCTTCTTAAGTTTCAGTCTCTTTAACTGCAAAAATGAGCAAAATAGTATTGATTTCATAACATGACTATGAGCATTAAAAGTGCCTAGTGCACAGTGACCACCTCATCTATTATATATTGTATTTTGAACCTCAGTTTCCTCATAGGTTAACAGGGATCAATAAAATCTAACCCAAAGAGTTGTGAGAATTCAATGAGTACACATATGTAAATCAATTGGCATAAATACTTGCCATAAAGTAGGTCTTCAATAAACCATAATTCCTTTCTTTGCTACCTTGCCTCTAAATGCCTATTTTAAGATCCAGAAGAAATTTAAAATCAAAAGTATTAGAAGGTTACTAGTTGGTTGAAAGAATAAAAATCACAGCATTCTAATAAACTTCTATGATGTCTTCTGGCACCAATACAAATTGCTATTAAAGCCTAACAATTAGCATTTAGTAGTACATAAACTATGTTCTAGGAGAAACACTAGAAGAAATTCAAAAAAGTCTTTTAAATTAGAGTTCATTCACATTTTTACCTTTTCTTCTAGTTGGTCCTTCAAACACTGGTACTTTAGCTTCAGTTTTTTGTTCTCATTTTCATTCTGAGTTAATTCCTCTGTCAGCCTGTCATACTGTGATTTCAACTTCTCTAGCTGAGAACACTGGACTTTAGCCATATTCTTATCTTCTAAGCTTTCTGCCTGAGAGAAAAAGGAGAAAAGAGAAAGTCCACTGGCCACAGACAAGCTGTACACAAAACAAATTCCACATTATATCAGTGGGCAAACACTTTGAGATTTTACTACCTCTAAGCGTTCACACATAAACATACACGCAAAGGAAACATTCTTTGCATGTGGTCAATCTCTCCTTAGCATTCACTGAGCAACCAATTAAGTGACAGGTACTCTACTAGGTGCTGAAGATAACAGGCATGAACCATAAAAGAGACAGATGCAACAGTCAATTCTGACAACGATGAACAAGAAGTGCTTAATAAAGGTGCAAGCAGAGGTACGTGCAACCCAAAGAAGGGACACTAACTGCTGAGAGGGGAAGGGTTATTAGAGAAATGTCCCCATAAGGATATAGTATGGGACATTACTGCCTGATTAGTCTCCTCATCTATAAAAGGAGCTTAACAATATTCCTATTCAAGCTACACTCTCGTTTTTGTGAAAGGCTTGCGTATTTTTTGTACAATGTAATTATTAATACCACTCTTGTGGGGCTAAAAAGATTATGGATCAGAGTAGCCAAAAAACTATAAATAACTTAATATGAAAGAGTTTACCAGTGATTATTTCAGTACCAATAGTGCAATAAAGTACCTCGTTTTCATTTATTATTTGGAATATAACCAGAATCAGCTTTAAAAAAAAACAACAGGAATAATCTGTGGATGGGATTCAATAAGGATTTGCCAGGCACGTGAAGTTAAAGACTTAAAATAACAACAATGTAAATACTGACTGTATGTCAGGCACTGCTCTAAGACCTTTTCGTACAGTTGTCCCTCATTCCATCCTCACCACAACCTGACTAGGGAGACACTGTTATTGTCTCCTGTTTTGAAATTGAAGCAGAACAACACTAATCATTTGCCGAAGGGTATGTAGTGAGTAAAGCAGAGCCAGGATTTGAACGCAGGAATTCTCTCTACTGTCCATGTTTTCAGCTGCTCTGCCTCACTGCCTTTAAAAGGACGTATATCGTACGGTTTTAAAAACCAGCTGGGTGCAACTTGCAATGTTAACTAGTTACACCTACCAGTTACTGACAGCCTGTAAGCACCCACATAGAATCTGTTTAAATTACATGTTTCAATGCCTAAAATATATTTGTTTCTTTCCTTTGTATAAGTTTATTATATGTATATAATCAAGTACATAGGAACGTAATCGCTGGAAGCAATTTCCCAAAAGGAAGAAGTTTTGTGAGTTTCAGACAAGAATCTATACCTTATTCACCCCACAAATTTCAGCTAAGACTTGATGCCACTTTGAGTTAACAAAAGAACTGATGTTTTTAATGAGGAATCCTGTATTCACTACCCAAAAATAAACTTACAAAATAAAGTCTCTTATCAGGAAAATTGTTCATTATTTTAAATTTCAGTAGAATACTTAGCATTTTTTGTGTCTTATAAAAAGTGTAGGTATAGACAGTTTTCCCCCAAGGCCAGTGGTGTCTGGGCCAGCTCATAGAGACACTCACGAACCAACTGTGCTCATCTCTTCCCAACTCTGCCTCCAGTGATGTTGTTTGATAGCTTGAAACCAGCCAAATGGGGGGTTTTATACTGCTGAACTTGGCAAATGCTACAAATCAGGGTTCCCCTCTTTGCCCCCGGAGAACCTATTTTTAAAACAGCACAGTAATGCCTAAGTTTGACTAAGAACTTACTTCTTCTTGTAGTTTCATTATTACATTTACATTTCATTTTAGGGTTTACAAAGTGATATAACACTCAAAAAAACCCTGTGACAGAGAAAGACATTACTGTTTCCATTCTACTGATGAAGTACAAAAAGGTTAAGTAACTTGACCAAGATCATATGGCCAGCAAATGGCAAAAATACAGAACTCCACCCTTGGTCTTCTGATTCCAATAAGGGCTCCTACAAAATTATTTTTGTTGAAATCATAATAAGGTGATAACCCAATATCCTTCAAATATTAATAGCAGCTAGAGTATTTCATAAAAATAGTTTACATTTAAATTTAAAAACAGGCATGAGGGCATCCCTGGTGGCGCAGTGGTTGAGAGTCCGCCTGCCAATGCAGGGGACGCAGGTTCGTGCCCTGGTCCGGGAGGATCCCACGTGCCATGGAGCGGCTGGGCCCATGAGCCATGGCCGCTGAGCCTGCGCGTCCGGAGCCTGTGCTCCGCAACGGGAGAGGCCACAGCAGTGAGAGGCCTCGGTACCGCAAAAAAAAAAAAAAAAAACAGGCATGAGAAGGGTAGATCTAGATGGGGAAAAATATAACTTCTGCAGAGAAAAAAATATGGGTAATGTATCACACTTATTAGACTCAGAAAAAGTAACAGATTAAGGTGAAGCCAAAAGACAAAGAAATGTAACATTTACAGAGCTATTTATCTAAAGCCCTCTTATACATAAATCAGTATATTAAATCTTCGATGACAACCATTGCTATCAACTCCTGTTAATTAATATAAATGAGTCAAAAGTACGGAATTATATTCATAAAATAGCATGAGGTGGGGCTGTTCCTATGGGTAACTTATTCGGTTTAAGAGAAGAGTACTGGGCTTTCACGATCTCTGGTTCTCCTGTTAAGCTCGTATGCTTCTTTTGTACCACATTATAGAGTAACTATAATATCCCTCCGCATCTCAGTCTTCCGAATTAAAAAAAAAATCTAAAGTTTTTGGAGAATCTACAGAATAGTTCTAAACGGTGTCTTCTTTATATACAGGTAATTTCTTAAAGCTTTATTGTCACCTCACTATACACAAATACAAAGCACTTCCTTTGGATGAGGAAAGCAATTTTACCACATTACAGGGAAAGAGCCAAACCAGACAGATCACAAAGCAAGTCAGCAGCAAATCCTTTGATTTCTAGCTTTTCAAACATTTTAACCCAACATCCACGGAACATGTTCTGTATGTCTCAAACATCATGCTAGACGCCATAAGAGGATACAAAAATGGCTAAGACCTGCTACCTGCCCCTCTGGAGATGTATGAAGACACAACAAACAACACCATGATATAAGGCAGCCTAAATGTGCTGTACTAGCAGTTCCAAAAAAGAGCTATGGAAACACAGAGAATAGAAAGATTTATCCCAACCTCAGTTGAGATATATGCCATCTTCAGTGAATCCATAAAAGAAGTGAAAAATTAATTGGGCCTTGAAAGATTAGGTAGCCTTTTTCCTCCTGCAGATTGAGGGAAAAGACAATCCAGTCCTCATGGTGTTTTCATACTAATAAACGGAGATTAAAAAATTAAAAATATGGAATCTATATATGATGAGGAGTGCTATGGAGAAAAACTAAAGCAGGAAGGAGGGATAGATTTATCACACTCCTGACAATCATGTTATGAAATGATTCCCCTGCATGGTGATAAATGCTAATACCATTAGATCTTGCAATATTTCCCCAAATGTAAGATCTCAATTATGCATTTACCCAGGCAACTTTGATTTGGAAAAGAAGGGGTAAATCTCAAAAGCCTTGGGTTTACAAAACCCATAAGCTGATCCACTTTAGTTACCATACCAATAAGGACCATGGTTATAGCTTCTATGGCCTTGACAAGTCTTTGCCTTTTATATTTTAGGAGATCATAAATGTTGAATGAGGGCACGTTTCAGGTCCACGACTTACTGCCGCCTCTGCCTTTCCTGAACTCCCAAAATAGCTAAACGTTCTTTTTAAAGGGCTTCAGTGCTCTGAACTAGGTGCTTCCAGGTGGCTGCTATAACTCATTTCAACCTGGCCGAACAGGCATGAATAAGCCTCTTTATTGTTAGTTCTATCTTCCCTTCAGTGCTTGGGAATACAGAATGATCTCTAAAAGTTTACGCTTTATTAACTTCATGAGCCACCAGAAAATTTCCTCCAGTATCATCAGGATAATTCAGTGCGGGTACCTTCAGTGTCCTAATATGATTCTCGGCCTCACTCTTTTCTTTCTTGAAGTGCTTCATCAGCTCCTGGATACTCTGTTCATGTTTAGTTTTCATACTCTGCAATGAGAATGTGAGATCTTCCAGCTCCCTCTGGTGAACATCTCTTTCCAGCTTTAACTGTGTAACGATTGTAGCTGTTTCTTCGTCTTTGGATTTTGCCTGTGTCTTGAGGTCAGAGAGGTTCTTGAGTACCTCTTTCCTGGCTCTCTGTTCCTCTGCCAATTTATTGGCGAGATCTGCCCGGATGGCACTCAAGTCCTTGATGGCCTCTTGCATCTCAAGAAGCTGAGCTTGGTCCTTGGCCTGGCTCTCCTTCAGCGCTGCAATTTCTTCCTCCAGGTGCGCTTTCTCAGCTTTCATCTGGCTTTGAATCTTACTCTGCGTTTTCAATTCACTTTCTAGCCTATGGATGGTATCCAGGGAATCCCTGACTTCTAGTTCAAGGTCAGCTTGATGAGACTTAACATCACTTAGTTTCTGCTCCTTACAGTGAAGCTCCTCCTCTTGAAGGGCGCGCCTGGTTAGCACATCATTCAATTCCTTTCGAAGATTCTCTATTTGTTGTAACGCTGCATAAAGCTGGCTTTTCAATTCATCCTTTTCTTTTAGAATCTATTGGGTTAGGAACAGAAAGCAAAAATTACTGTAAAATTCACCATATACACTGCCAGAAAACAAAAATAAGGTTTAAGCCACAAGGAGAAGAAAACTTCATAAAATAATATTTTGTACTTCTTTCTGGTTTTTTAATGAAAAATACTTTTTAGGCTAGAAAAAGGAAGAAAAGTACAATTGCTCTGAAGTAGTACCACACTGAGACATATGTTTCAGATTTTCATCACCAAAACATATCAATCCATGATCATAAATAATTATTTAAATGTAAGATAAAATTGATCAAAAGAATGGGGGAAAAAAGGCTCCAATTATAATTTACCAGAGGTTGAAATAATACAGTGTTACTTAAAGTAACATGATTTGCATTTCAATGGCACACTTTTTAAAAGGAGAAACCTCAAAACAGATACAAAACAGATTCGGAAGATAATACAGGGAAGCAAACAAATATAATCTACGAAAGGTTTTGGTACAATCAGTCATTATTAATCAAGTAATGTTCACAGTGACAAGAAACACGCCAGTATGTTAACAGGGAGTCTTCAAGTCCCATGAAGGTAGAAATGAGTTTAAGATTAGGAGAGGCTGGGAAAGGACTCACAAGAAAAGTCAAAGGACCAGAAGGCCATCGCCCTCTGCCAGCCTTTTTAGGGGGTTAGGGCTGACACTGAGGGACGACAGCCAAGAGCTAACCTGCTACTACTCACCATCCATCAATGCAAACAAAAAAGCCAGCAGCTAAGGAGGCTGAAACTGTCCCCCCACCCCCGCCCCAACACTGGCACCAAGACCATTTCTGTACCTGGTTACTGATGCCTACCATGGCTTGAACCCGGAAAAAAAAAAAAATTAAGATTCATTTTAGAATTAGAAATAATGAGTTAAGATGCAAACGGTTTCAAGGCATTTTTATACTTGACATTTTACACTGCAGTGTGAAACAATTCATGATAAAATGTAATGAGTCAATCACTCCAAAAAAAAAAAATAGTTTCCTCAAATCCCTCTCATTTTAACGGGGAGAATCAGCATGAAGCTAACATGAGAAATAATAAAAGGAGGGGATTAAGCAGTTGAACTCTGACCAGGAGAACTGAATTTGATTCTCAGTCCAGTCATAAGCAGTTCTATGGCCTTAAAGAAATTATTTATCTTTATAAAGATAGTAATAAAAGCTACATCAAAGGGTTGTGATGAAGACTAGTGGGAAGGGAGAAACAAAAAGTGGGGGTGGGATTTAAGTTCAAGGAGAAACCAGGATCTCAGGGAGGTACTTATGCAAGATAGTGATCAAAGCTGTGAAGAGAGGGGATAACTGATAACCCAATGTCCCTGGATTGAAAAGAGTCTGGAACACAGATGACAGAGTTTACTCTAGGAGAAAGATTTTAACGCAGGAAAAATGGCTAGGAATATAGATAAGCCTAAGGGTGGATGGATTATTTTTCTATTGCAGTGTAACAAATTCCAACAAATTTCGTGGCTTAAAACAACACCCATTTATTATCTCATTGTTTTCCAGAGGTCATAAATCCTGACAAGGTATTCTGCCTCCGGTCTCCTAATGCTAAAAGCAAGGTGTCAGCTAACCTGGGCTTTTAGCTGGAGGCTTTGGGGGGAGAATCCACTTGCAAGTTCATTCACGGTGTTGGAAAAATTTAGTTCTGTGGACCTAGGACATGTTTCCTTGCTAGCTTTGGGCCAGGGGTTTTTCTGAGCTTCTGAAGGCCACCCACACTCCTTGGCTCATGGACTCCTCTGTCTCTGCAGCCAGTAACACCACACTGAACCCTTATCATGTTTTGAATCCTTCTGACTTCCCTTTCTCCCAACAGCCAGAATAATTTATCTGCTTTGAAGGACTCCTGTGATTAGATGAGGTCCATCCAGATAATCTCCTTATCTTAAAATCAACTTGCCAAGTAACATATCATAATCATGGGAGTGATATTTCATCTTATTCACAGGTTCCAGGAGTTAGGCTGACACATCTTTGGGAGGTCACTCTACAAACCACACAAAAGAAGACAAAAACTGACAGAATCCAGTCTTGGCTGTAAGGGTAATGTGGGAGGGACCTTAGAATGAGGGGAGGGTGCATAAATATAGTGACTAATGTTTGGAACAGATAACATAGGCCCCTGGCCCTGAGTTAAGAGACTTCCATGTAGCCCTGAAGATAAAAATCATATTTCCAAGATGGTCCTAGCACATAAAATGTCTTTGATTTCAAAATACCGTAAGGTGGCTTAAACAGCAAGGATATTTATTTTTCTCACATGATGGGAAGACCAGAGATGGGGTGTCTCAAGAAGAGTCCTTCAAAGCTCAGGCTCTGATACTCTACAACTCTCCATGTTTCGCCCTCAGCTTCAGTGTTCCAAATGTTACATCAATTCATGACCAACGTGACAGCCTTTGGGTGGACAGTCTCCGACTATGTTGGTCAAGTTTAGAATTTCTTTGGCAATATAGATACTAAAAGCTAAGTAAGTTCTGTCTATTTTCTTTTGGTTAATGCTTGGCTAGTAGCCATAGCCCAACATTTTGTCTAGACATTGACTCCGAGTCTGAAAATGTCAGTGTCTTAACCGCTACCTCAGTATCCTGGACATTCCCAGGGGCCCTCAGTTGACTAGCCTTTATCTTGCGGGAATTCAAAACAATGGACTTGGGTCTCCTTTGTCTGGCCAGAAGCACTTAAATAGGAGAACTTGAAAGGGGCCTGAAAAATCAGGCTTGTTTTTTTTACCTCATTTAAATTTCTGCTAAGTTTCCTACCTCTCTCTCTTGCTTGGACTAACTTCAGCATGGATAAGCAATTTGGCTTTTCCAACTCCAAATTATCAGATTCAGTAAATGCGGATTATAGATTGCAGATTTTCAGTCTCCCAATGCCCCCAAATGTTGCTCTCTGCTTTTAGACAGATCAGTTTCAACCTATATTTGTCTTTGCCTTCCAGGACTTTTCTGAAGGCTGCAATAAGTACACAACAGACTCCAACATCCTAAAGTTTTTCTACTGGTCACTTAATACCATCCCCTGAAGCACAGCATCAAGGTCCCAAGGTATGACTTCTGATGGTTCAATCAACAGCATGGCAAGGTTTTCCAATTATTCCTTTAGAAAAGTACAATCCTCCCTGTCCTGACCCCACTTCTCCACTTAATCAACGCTACATTTTAGGTTCTTTAACTTATAGCTCCTTACTCCTAGAACTGATGTTTCACATAAGCTTGAATTTCTTCTGATGAGAACAAGGGAAAACTCCAGTTCAAGCTGGCTTAAACTACAAGGTAATTTATTATCATTCCAGGCAGAACTGCTCCACAGTATGTCAAAGCTCTAGATCCACCTCTCTGCACTGCTCTCAGTAGTACCCTCCCTTGGAGTGAGGCTTCATTCTCAGGACCATAGCAAGATAGCTTCAGCCATTTCAGACATCACAGCCAAACATAACAATGTTCAGAGAAGAGGAACATCTCCCTCCTAGTGTTATCTTTTCTTAGGAATGAGTAAATGTTTACCAGAAGCTCCCCAATAGACTTCATAGTTCATTCTTCAGAAGAAGAATAGTTCTTGATCAGACGAGGGCTATATGCATAGTAACTGGCCTACATTAATTTTTTAATGTAATGGAATGAATTGCGGTGCGGTCAGGGAGGTAACCAAGACCTCTATAGGAGCCAATTGATATCCTACGTAAGTTTTGCTAGTACCACTCAAGAGCAGGAACAGAAAAACTAGAGAGTTGGGTTGATTCCAAATTGAACATCAGTAAAACATGTGAGGTGGAAGCAAGAAATTGAAGATGCTGGTGAACATGTCGTCAGAGTAGCTTTTCACGAAGTCCAGTCTGACAGGAAAAAACCGATTCCAGGAAACAGCTGGTCAACCAAAGGAATGTGGAAAGATCCAAAGCAGATGGTAACAGTTAAAAGAGGAAAAGGGAATAAAAAAAATGTGGACAGAGGCTGAAATGTTAGAACAAAAGATCTGAACACAGAGAAATTACAGATGATGACAAATCTTAGCCATTGAAATTAGCTGCTGAGTGATTTGAAGGTCACCATAAAAGAGGAAATTAGTGAAGTATAAGGATACAGAGTTCAGTGGGTTGCTGACTTGAACTTGGAAATCACCGAAGATGCTGGCAAGAATTACATGTAATGAAACAGGCTGAGGGGAAGCCAGGTGTGAAAATCCTTGGGAAATGTGGAGGCGAAATGGAGAAATGAGTAGCAGTCAGGAACAATGGGAAGGGAATGTTCTAACCAAACACTGCTTCCATAGAAGAAGAGCTGTAAGGGAAGATTATAAGACGAGGATTGAAAATGGCTGGCGTAAAGCCAAAAGAATGATACGGCCTAAAACCATGGACATTATAGGAACAGGAACCAATTCCTCCAAGGCCTGACTGCCCAGTATATATAGTTTTTTGAATTAACTAAAAGGTACACAAGAAATATTTTTAAAGAAAAAAAGGTTATTTTTCTGCATGTGAGGGAACATGCAGAAAGACTACTGGATTATACTAACATATCAGTGCTCTAGCCTTTCTTAAACTGTGTATAACAATTACACATTAAAAAAGTATGCACTTTAGCACTGATCCTTCTTACTTTTCAACCATTAAGAAATTCAAATATTAAAAGACAGTATATATTACATATAGCTCTTTTATTTCCCTCAGCATGAAGGCAATACACAGAAGGAAAAGACGGCAATTTAAGATTCTTGAAGTCAAATACTATCAAGCAGAAAGCTCAATACATGGGCAAGCCAATTATTCTGCCAATTCAACAAGAAAAACAAGACAAAACCAAGCCAAACCTAGGGATCATTCCCATTATCCATGTTATAAAAAAGAACATGAATTTCGAAACATTCAGAAAAGTATACATTATGATCAAAATCCAAGTTCAGATTTTTTCCTTTATCATTTTCAAAGCACATATAAAAACCAATGACTTCAAAAAGCACTTTAAAAGAAAAAGGCAACGAGGGGAAGATGGCGGAAGAGTAAGACGCAGAGATCACCTTCCTCCCCACAGATACACCAGAAATACATCTACATGTGGAACAGCTCCTACAGAACACCTACTGAACGCTGGCAGAAGACCTCACACCTCCCAAAAGGCAAAAAACTCCCCACGTACCTGGGTAGGGCAAAAGAAAAAAGAATAAACAGAGACAAAAGAATAGGGACGGGACCTGCACCAGTGGGAGGGAGCTGTGAAGGAGGAAATGTTTCCACACACTAAGAAGCCCCTTCGCGGGCGGAGACTGCGGGAGGCGGAGGGGGAAAGCTTCTGAGCCGCGGAGAAGACCACAGCAAGAGGGGTGAGGAGGGTAAAGCGGAGAGATTCCCGCACAGAGGATCGGTGCCGACCCGCATTCACCAGCGCGAGAGGCTTGTCTGCTCACCCGCCGGGGTGGGCGAGGCTGGGAGCTGAGGCTCGGGCTTCAGTCACAGCGCAGGGAGAGGACTGGGGTGGGCAGCATGAACACAGCCTGCAAGGGGTTAGTGTACCACGGCTAGCCGACTAGCTCGCTAACCGGGATGGAGTCCGGGGAAAAGTTTGGACCTGCCTAAGAAGCAAGAGACTTTGTCTTCCGTCTTTGTTTCCTGGTGCCCGAGGAGAGGGGATTAAGAGCGCTGCTAAAAGGAGCTCCAGAGACTGGCGCGAGCCTCGGCTAAAAGCGCGGACCCCAGAGACGGCCGTGAGACGCTAAGGCTGCTGCTGCCGCAACCAAGAAGCCTGTGTGCGAGCACAGGTCACTATCCACACCCCCCTTCCGGGGAGCCTGTGCAGCCCGCCACTGCCAGGGTCCCGGAATCCAGGAACAACTTCCCCGGGAGAACGCACGGCGCGAATCAGCCTGGTGCAACGTCTTGCCGGCTTCTGCCGCCGCAGGCCCGCCCCGCACTCCATGCCCCTCCCTTCCCCCCCCCCCCCCCCGGCCTGAGTGCGCCAGAGCCCCCAATCAGCGGCTCCTTTAACCCCGTCCTGTCTGAGCTAAGAACAGACGCCCTCCGGCGACCTACAAGGAGAGGCGGGGCCAAATCCAAAACTACGTCCCTGGGAGCTGTGAGAACAAAGAAGAGAAAGGGAAATCTCTCCCAGCAGCCTCAGGAGCAGCGGCTTAAAGCTCCACAATCAACTTGATGTACCCTGCATCTGTGGAATACCTGAATAGACAAAGAATCATCCCAAATTGAGGAGGTGGACTTTGAGAGCAAGATTTATGATTTTTTTCCCCTTTTCCTCTTTTTGTGTGTATGTGTATGCTTCTGTGTGACATTTTGTCTGTATAACTTTGCTTCCACCATTTGTCCTTGGGTTCTATCCGTCCTTTTTGTTTTTTTTAATAACTTTTTATTTTAATAACTTTAGAATATTTTATCTTACTTTATTTTATTTTATCTTCTTTCTTTCTTTCCTTCCTTACTTCCATACTCCTTCCCTCCCTCCTTTCTTTCTTTCTTTCTTGTTCTACTAATTCTTTCTTTCTACTTTTTCTCCGTTTTATTCTGAGCCGTGTGGATGAAAGGCTCTTAGTGCTGCAGCCAGGATTAGTGCTGTGCCTCTGAGGTGGGAGAGACAACTTCAGGACACTGGTCCACAAGAGACCTCCCAGCTCCACATAATATCAAATGCCGAAAATCTCCCAGAGATCTCCATCTCAACACTAGCACCCAGCTTCACTCAACGACCAGCAAGATAGAGTGCTGGACGCCCTAACCCAAACAACTACCAAGACAGGAGCACAACCCCACCCCATTAGCAGAGAGGCTGCCTAAAATCATAATAAGTCCACAGACACCCCAAAACACACTACCAGACGTGGACATGCCCACCAGAAAGACAAGATCCAGCCTCATCCACCAGAAAACAGGCACTAGTCCCCTCCACCAGGAAGCCTACACAAACCACTGAAGCAACCTTAGACACTGGGGACAGACACCAAAAACAATGGGAACTACAAACCTGCAGCCTGCAAAAAGGAGACCCCAAACACAGTAAGATAAGCAAAATGAGAAGACAGAAAAACACACAGCACATGAAGGAGCAAGATAAAAATGCACCAGACCTAACAAATGAAGAGGAAATAGGCAGTCTACCTGAAAAAGAATTCAGAATGATAATAAAGATGATCCAAAATCTTGGAAATAGAATAGAAAAAATGCAAGAAACATTTAACAAGGACCTAGAAGAACTAAAGAGGAAACAAGCAATGATGAACAACACAATAAATGAAATTAAAAATACTCTAGAAGGAATCAATAGCAGAATAACTGAGGCAGAAGAAAGGATAAGTGACCTGGAAGATAAAATAGTGGAAATAATTACTGCAGAGCAAAATAAAGAAAAAAGAATGAAAAGAACTGAGGACAGTCTCAGAGACCTCTGGGACAACACTAAACGCACCAACATTCGAATTATAGGGGTTCCAGAAGAAGAAGAGAAAAAGAAAGGGACTGAGAAAATATTTGAAGAGATTATAGTTGAAAACTTCCCTAATATGGGAAAGGAAATAGTTAATCAAGTCCAGGAAGCACAGAGAGTCCCATACAGGATAAATCCAAGGAGAAATACGCCAAGACACATAGTAATCAAACTGTCAAGAAAACATATTAAAAGCAGCAAGGGAAAAATAACACACAAGGGAATCCCAATAAGGTTAACAACTGATCTTTCAGCAGAAACTCTGCAAGCCAGAAGGGACTGGCAGGACATATTTAAACTGATGAAGGAGAAAAACGTGCAAACGAGATTACTCTACCCAGCAAGGATCACATTCAGATTTGATGGAGAAATCAAAACCTTTACAGACAAGCAAAAGCTGAGAGAGTTCAGCACCACCAAACCAGCTCTACAAGAAATGCTAAAGGAACTTCTCTAGGCAAGAAACACAAGAGAAGGAAAAGACCTATAATAACGAACCCAAAACAATTTAGAAAATGGGAATAGGAACATACATATTGATAATTACCTTAAATGTAAATGGACTAAATGCTCCCACCAAAAGACAGAGATTGGCTGAATGGACACAAAAACAAGACCCATATCTTTGCTGTCTACCAGAGACCCACTTCAGATCTAGAGACACACAGAGACTGAAAGTGAGGGGATGGAAAAAGATATTCCATGCAAATGGAAACCAAAAGAAAGCTGGAGTAGCAATACTCATATCAGACAAAATAGACTTTAAAATAAAGACTATTAGAAGACACAAAGAAGGACACTACATAATGATCAAGGGATCGATCCAAGAAGAAGATATAACAATTGTAAATATTTATGCACCCAACATAGGAGCACCTCAATACATAAGGCAAATACTAACAGCCATAAAAGGGGAAATCGACAGTAACACATTCATAGTAGGGGACTTTAACACCCCACTTTCACCAATGGACAGATCATCCAAAATGAAAATAAATAAGGAAACACAAGCTTTAAATGATACATTAAACAAGATGGATTTAATTGATATTTATAGGACATTCCATCCAAAAACAACAGAATACACATTTTTCTCTAGTGCTCATGGAACATTCTCCAGGATAGATCATATCTTGGGTCACAAATCAAGCCTTGGTAAATTTAAGAAAATTGAAATTGTATCAAGTATCTTTTCCAACCACAATGCTATGAGACTAGATATCAATTACAGGAAATGATCTGTAAAAAATACAAACACATGGAGGCTAAACAACACACTACTTAATAACGAAGGGATCACTGAAGAAATCAAAGAGGAAATCAAAAAATACCTAGTAACAAATGACAATGGAGACACGACGACCCAAAACCTATGGGATGCAGCAAAAGCAGTTCTAAGAGGGAAGATTATAGCAATACAATCCTACCTTAAGAAACAGGAAACATCTCGAATAAACAACCTAACCTTGCACCTAAAGCAATTAGAGAAAGAAGAACAAAAAAACCCCAAAGTTAGCAGAAGGAAAGAAATCATAAAAATCAGATCAGAAATAAATGAAAAAGAAGTGAAGGAAATGATAGAAAAGATCAATAAAACTAAAAGCTGGTTCTTTGAGAAGATGAACAAAATTGATAAACCGTTAGCCAGACTCATCAACAAAAAAAAAGGGAGAAGACTCAAATCAATAGAATTAGAAATGAAAGAGGAGAAGTAACAACTGACACTGCAGAAATACAAAAGATCATGAGAGATTACTACAAGCAACTCTATGCCAATAAAATGGACAACCTGGAAGAAATGGACAAGTTCTTAGAAATGCAAAACCTGCCAAGACTGAATCAGGAAGAAATAGAAAATAAGAACAGACCAATCACAAGCACTGAAATTGAAACTGTGATGAAAAATCTTCCAACAAACAAAAGCCCAGGACCAGATGGCTTCACAGGCAAATTCTATCAAACATTTAGAGAAGAGCTAACACCTATCCTTCTCAAACTCTTCCAAAATATAGCAGAGGGAGGAACACTCCCAAACTCATTCTACGAGGCCACCATCACCCTGATACCAAAACCAGACGAGGATGTCACAAAGAAAGAAAACTACAGGCCAATATCACTGATGAACACAGATGCAAAAATCCTCAACAAAATACTAGCAAACAGAATTCAACAGCACATTAAAAGGATCATACACCATGATCAAGTGGGGTTTACTCCAGGAATGCAAGGATTCTTCAATATACACAAGTCAAACAATGTGAAAAACCATATTAACAAACTGAAGGAGAAAACCCATATGATCATCTCAATAGATGCAGAGAAAGCTTTCGACAAAATTCAACACCCATTTATGATTAAAACCCTGCAGAAAGCAGGCATAGAGGGAACTTTCCTCAACATAATGAAGGCCATATATGACAAACCCACAGCCAACATTGTCCTCAATGGTGAAAAACTGAAAGCATTTCCACTAAGATCAGGAACAAGACAAGGTTGCCCACTCTCACCACTATTATTCAACATAGTTTTGGAAGTTTTAGCCACAGCAATCAGAGAAGAAAAGGAAATAAAAGGAATCCAAATCGGAAAAGAAGTAAAGCTGTCACTGTTTGCAGATGACATGATACTATACCTAGAAAATGCTAAAGATGCTACCAGAAAACTACTAGAGGTAATCAATGAATTTGGTAAAGTAGCAGGATACAAAATTAATGCACAGAAATCTCTGGCATTCCTATACACTAATGATGAAAAATCTGAAAGTGAAATAAAGAAAATACTCCCATTTATCACTGCAACAAAAAGAATAAAATATCTAGGTATAAACCTACCTAAGGAGACAAAAGACCTGTATGCAGAAAATTATAAGACACTGATGAAAGAAATTAAAGATGATACAAATAGATGGAGAGATATACCATGTTCTTGGGTTGGAAGAATAAACATTGTGAAAATGACTCTACTACCCAAAGCAATCTACAGATTCAATGCAATCCCTATCAAACTACCACTGGCATTTTTCACAGAACTAGAACAAAAAATTTCACAATTTGTATGGAAACACAAAAGACCCCGAATACCCAAAGCAATCTTGAGAACGAAAAACGGAGCTGCAGGAATCAGGCTCCCTAACTTCAGACTATACTACAAAGCTAGAGTAATCAAGGCAGTATGGTACTGGCACAAAAACAGAAAGATAGATCAATGGAACAGGATAGAAAGCCCAGAGATAATCCCACACACATATGGTCACCTTATCTTTGATAAGGAGGCAGGAATGTACAGTGGAGAAAGAACAGCCTCTTCAATAAGTGGTGCTGGGAAAGCTGGACAGGTACATGTAAAAGTATGAGATTAGATCACTCTGTAGTGCCATACACAAAAATAAGCTCAAAATGGATTAAAGACCTAAATGTAAGGCCAGAAACTATCAAACTCTTAGAGGAAAACATAGGCAGAACACTCTATGACATAAATCACAGCAAGATCCTTTTTGACCCACCTCCTAGAGAAATGGAAATAAAAACAAAAATAAACAAATGGGACCTAATGAAACTTCAAAGCTTTTGCACAGCAAAGGAAAGTGTAAACAAGACCAACAGACAACCCTCAGAATGGGAGAAAATATTTGCAAATGAAGCAACTGACAAAGGATTAATCTCCAAAATTTATAAGCAGCTCATGCAGCTCAATAACAAAAAAACAAACAACCCAATCCAAAAATGGGCAGAAGACCTAAACAGACATTTCTCCAAAGAAGATATACAGACTGCCAACAAACACATGAAAGAATGCTCAACATCATTAATCATTAGAGAAATGCAAATCAAAACTGCAATGAGATATCATCTCACACCAGTCAGAATGGCCATCATCAAAAAATCTAGAAACAATAAATGCTGGAGAGGGTGTGGAGAAAAGGGAACACTCTTGCACTGCTGGTGGGAATGTGAATTGGTACAGCCACTATGGAGAACAGTATGGAGGTTCCTTAAAAAACTACAAATAGAATTACCATATGACCCAGCAATCCCACTACTGGGCATATACCCTGAGAAAACCATAAATCAAAAAGAGTCATGTACCAAAATGTTCACTGCAGCTCTATTTACAATAGCCCAGAGATGGAAACAACCTAAGTGTCCGTCATCGGATGAATGGATAAAGAAGATGTGGCACATATATACAATGGAATATTACTCAGCCATAAAAAGTAACAAAATTGATCTATTTTTAATGAGGTGGATAGACCTAGAGTCTGTCATACAGAGTGAAGTAAGTCAGAAACAGAAAGACAAATACCATATGCTAACCCATATATATGGAATCTAAAAAAAAAAAAAGGGTTCTGAAGAACCTAGGGGCAGAACAGGAATAAAGACACAGACGTAGAGAATGGACTTGAGGACATGGGGAGGGGGAAGGGTAAGCTGGGATGAAGTGAGAGAGTGCCATTGACGAGGATGTCACAAAGAAAGAAAACTACAGGCCAATATCACTGATGAACACAGATGCAAAAATCCTCAACAAAATACTAGCAAACAGAATTCAACAGCACATTAAAAGGATCATACACCATGATCAAGTGGGGTTTACTCCAGGAATTCAAGGATTCTTCAGTATATGCAAATCAGTCAACGTGATACACCATATATATATATAACCACCTGCAAGGTTGGGATAGGGAGGGTGGATGGGAGGGAGACACAAGAGGGAAGAGATATGGGAACATATGTATATGTATAACTGATTCACTTTGTTATAAAGCAGAAACTAACACACCATTGTAAAGCAATTATACTCTGATAAAGATGTAAAAGAAAAAGGCAAAAGTATCACCATTTATGATTAGATTATTTATATCAATAAAATTTTAGACCTTCCAATATGCGTTCATCTACATATCTCTAAAGAATATCATGATTCCCTGATATAAACATCCATGTCATTGTCTTTTTTTTCCCCCCAACATCTTTATTGGAGTATAATTGCTCTACAACAGTGCGTTAGTTTCTGCTGTGTAACACAGTGAATCAGCCATACATATACACGTATCCCCGTATCTCCTCCCTCTTGCGTCTCCCTCCCACCCTCCCTATCCCATCCCTCTAGGTGGTCACAAAGCACCGAGCTGATCTCCCTGTGCTATGCAGCTGCTTCCCACCAGTCATCCATTCTACATTTGGTAGTGTATATATGTCCATGCCACTCTCTCACCTCGTCCCAGCCCACGCCTCCCCCTCTCTGTGTCCTCAAGTCCACTCTCCACATCTGTGTGTTTATTCCTGTTCTGCCCCTAGGTTCTTCAGAACCCTTTTTTTTTTTTTTTTTTTTTTTAGATTCCATATATATGGGTTAGCGTACGGTATTTGGTTTTCTCTTAAGGAAAGTATACAACCTTACCTTTCTGGGTTTTTTCTGCAATAATATGCTATTTGTTTGATATTACATATTCTTCAGTAATGACATAGTTTTGTGATATGATATATATCTTATAATCTTACCAAGATTCCAAAATGTAAAGAGCAGAAAAAAATAAATAAGAGCAATTTTTAAGAGAATAAAAGCCTTTGGCCTTCTAATGAATTTTTAAGTGGCACATCTTAAAGCAGAAAATAAATTAAGCTGGAAAAGAAAAACAGAAGTAGGCACAGAACTATTTTGAAAATCCAAAAATTGCATTATCTGAGCATATAAAATGGCTCAACAAGGCTACTTATTAAACAATTAACTCATTCTTTAAACTATAATGTGTTTTATTTGTAAACCAGTATCATTTTTATTTTAACATACACTTCCAAATATACCCTGGAGTCATTTTTGGAAAATAATTAGTCCTAAAAAACAAAAAAGGAGTAAGCTGTATTACTACTGCCCTAAGGTGGCTCTGTGATTTTATTAAAAATTAAATACTCTTTAGAGGCATTATTCAGTAAGATATTAAAAATATACTTTTTCCAGGGCTTCCCTGGTGGCGCAGTGGTTGGGAGTCCGCCTGCCGATGCAGGGGACACGGGTTCGTGCCCCGGTCCGGGAGGATCCCACATGCCGCGGAGCGGCTGCGCCCGTGAGCCATGGCCGCTGAGCCTGCGCATCCGGAGCTTGTGCTCTGCAACGGGAGAGGCCGCAACAGTGAGAGGCCCGCGTATCGCAAAAAAAAAAAAAAAAAAATACTTTTTCCAAAGTTATTTACAATGTATTTCCACATCACAGACTTACTGGACACTTGAATTTGCAGTGAAATATCTGTTACCCTTTCTTCTTTGATTAACCGTTGCTCTAACTGCGACATGCTGCATTAATTTTTAAGGCTTTTAAAGTGGAAATTACAATGCCTGCTGTGATAATTGTAATTCTACCCTAACTGTGGCAATCACTTTAAAACTACTTCTTTGCTTATCATTAGCAATGCTAAGTGATAAAAATAATTATATCAAGAGTATTCTGGGAAATGACTGTTTAACAATTTTTAATATTCTGAAAAGCTCAATCTAGATAACTCTCAGTACCATGGATTAGGATACTGTCTGATGGCATGGACCCTTCTAAATTTCCTCTAATTAAGTAAAATCCCCAGATGGTTCTCAATCAATCAATCCCCCCAACCACTCTTCTCTCTAGCTACCTCCCTTATAGCCAGGCTCATTGAACCAGCTGCCAAACTTTAGGCTGACAACAGAATAATCAAGGTAGAGCAATTTCCTGGGATCAAATCAATTCAGATTCAAGCCTGAAAGGCTTAGAGCTGCTTTACCTTGGGGCAACTAGTCATCCAGTAAGTGTCAGATGGGTTAAAGTGAAAAGCACTCCACAATGAGTGCAAAGTGATCACTTCCTCCATCTTTTATATGTCCAAGAAATTCATACGTAAAAATGAAAGCATCTTTTCCATGACAGCTCATCTGTCATGAAATAAGCATCTGTCACTCTTAAGTGCTGACAATTGATTTTATAAATATAATTGCCCTACATTTTGCTTTCTTTTGAAAGAAAGTCGACTTATCCAAATGACTATTCTTCTGGAACACTCAGAGTTCTTGACAAGTGACAAATGACAAAGCAGAAGTGATAAACCAAGACTAAACATGGATAAAAATCAATCATGACTTTCCTGCTTATTACCTTAGAAACATCTGGGTTTAATTCAATGCAAAGATACAGTTGAGAATCAACATAGGAGCATAAAATCCATTTAAAGTAACTGATTATACAAGAGAAAAGATGATGTGAAATGCATACACAGATCAATGAAATGCTTTTTGTTGCTATCAAAGAGGCACAAAAGTCTTAAAGAGGTTTGAGATCTGATAATACCGTCAGCGAGATTATCAATGTCACTCACTTAACTTATAGAAGCTGCCAGAAAATGCTCCAGTAGTAACGGCTGCATTTTAAACGCTTCTTTCTGACCAATACTTAAGTTGAAATATACAAATAAATGAGATTTTAAAATACATGCATTGGGGGAAAAGGCATGTGATATTAAGGAAGATTTTGTGATTCTCTTCCATTTGGATATTAAAGAATAATTTCAAATTAGGGAACTAAAAGCTATACTAGAGGAGGAGAGTGGATCTATTTTAAGCGTAAACTCTAAAAAGCCACAGAATGTTAAAAGATTACAAAGGCTTTAAAACGCTTTTAAAAACTAAGTTACCTTTTACCTTGAAATAGTCTAGACATAAAGACTCTTCTATCAAGAACATCTTGATAGGTTATATGCACAGCATAGCATTCAAGTGTTTGTTCAAAGGACATATGAATGAATGGTTGGTCACAGCAAAAACCAGTCCTCAGGAATCTGGCTTTTATACCTGATTATTCTTGTCTGTCAGTTGATCAAGAGTTTCAGATTGTTTCTCCAGTGCTCGCTCTAACTTCTTATGCTTAAGCTTCCACTGCCTAATGGACTCCTGAGCTTTCACCTTCAGCTCTTCTCTCCTCTCCTCTGCCACCTGTCTCAGGGCCTCCGACTGCTGGAACTCAAGGAGGTACTGCTCGGCCTGATTGGTTGCATCCTCAGCATGCTGAGTCAGCTTTGAGATCTGGAGGTCAGCGCACTTATGTCTGGCGTCACATGTCTCAAAGTGATTCTGGATCTCCTTCAGTTCATCCAACATCTCTAGTTGCTGTTTCTCCCTGTTCTCCAATTCACATGTTAAATTCTAGGAAGAAAGCATGTGAGATATCAGGAACACGTTCTTGTCAAAATTAGATGCATAACATATCATCAAACAAGAATCACTAACGTCACTAAATTAGCAATCAATCTAGAAAATATGATCTTTTTCCATGTATTTTATGATCACACTAGTTGAGAATAATTTTTTATAAAAATATTTTCTTTTTTAGACTACTTCATTATCCAAAAAGGAAAAATATTTTTTTTTCCAATTGACTGTCACTAAAATAGAAGGTCTTGCTGATGAGAAAAACAATGTGCATTACTTTAGTAAGAACCTAGTGTTTTGTACAACTGAAGAAACGTCAATGTTTTAAAATTTGTCAGCTATCAGAGCAATTATATGCAATCATACGTAATGCTTCACTTTTTGGCAGCACCTAAAATTTTGTTATAATAAAATAAAACTCTGTAACAAAAATTGAGCATTGATGATAGAAACATCAGTAATAGATAACACTGTATGTGAAAGTCCATTTAAAAGACTCTCTATAGATAGGTTATTTCCAGCTAAATCAACATAATGTTGTAAGTTGATGAACTTACCTCGAGCTTATATAAATCACTGCAGGATAGATTTTTAAATAAACTTAAATTTATGTGGAATACATACCTAATCAAGAAAAGAACCTAACTTTTTTTTTTCTTTATTTTTTTAAGAACCTAAACTCTTAAAAGCTAGCTTCCTCAAACCAAAAGTGGTCAATAATACATTTGGAACTTACACTTAATCATCATGATTCATACATATTTTTAATCTGAGAAGAATGGGCAAAGATGGATTGTTAACTTCAAAAATGAGAGGACATTATATAACATTCTATACAAATAGAAGAATGAATATAATCATTAACATTAAGCCACTCTTGTAAAACTCTGGAAGGGAGTGACAAGTTCAAATACAAGTGCTTCCAATGTATCCCATAAGCTGTCCCTCCTGAGCCTTAGTTTCCAAATACCTGTGGTTACAACGGTGACATGAAAATGTCATGTGTCCAAGTAAGACTAGGTTCAGAAGGCTAAGATGATGCTGCAAGCTGGACAAACAATAAATATCATCTACACTGTCCTGAAGCACCTACAGAGACTGGAAACATTTAAAAACCTCCTATGACTCTAACAGCAGAATTTTCAGTTCCAGATTCATCATCCCTGAACTGTGGCTCAAATAAAGTTAAATTTCTCTCATGATTAAAGTCATGGTGTGACATTATGGCAATAACATAAAAATAATGCCTCGAAAACAAGAGGTTTGCATTTGCTCAGTTTGCTAAATTCAATGCAGCCTGGAAGAGATGAGTCACTCCTTTATCCACCCAAACAAAATAGTAAATTGAGAACTGTGCACTTGTTTGTGTGGAAAATTCTAAAATGAGATCAGAAAACCCTAGTGATGGTGGTTTACCCCTTTGCCCTTATCTAAAAGTTTTACCACTATGCCAGAAATCAGCTTTATTAACAAGCAGTAGTCAAGTGGTTTCCAGATCAACAGAGAGACACCATTTTTTTCCCCACAACAAAGACTTGGGAGACTGGTTTCACTTGCTATGTGTTAGGCAGATAATTTACAGAAAGGTTAATAAGATCTGGCTACAACACCAAAGAAGATAATAATCTAACTGTGGAGATATTCAGACTATCAGCTAAATTACAAGAGTGGATAGTACAAGGTGATGACGGACAGCTACTTGAACGGGTCTATATTCTACAGCGTGGCTGGGGAGGGTCTCTTAGGAGGTGACATATGAGCTGAGATCTAAACGAGAAGGAGCTGGCAATAATAACAACAACAACTACTACTACTACTACTACTAAAGTTCATTAAGCAGTTAAGTTGTGCAAGGGATAGTGCAAATGCTTTATACGAATTACCTCATTCAATGCCACCACAAAACTAAAGTAAGGCACTCTTACTATCTTGGTTTTACTGAAAGGTAACGAACACTTGGAACTTGCCCAAGTTCACATACCTAACAAGTGAGAGCACAGGATTCAGGCCCAGATAGTCTGACTCCAGAGCCCATGTTTTAAACTCTTTACTAAGCTTTCAGATTCCCAGAGGACCCTAACTCCATGCCTCTTAGGTCACCCACTCCCATAGTCCTATCCTAGGGTTTTTTTCAGAACTGTCACCTTTGAAGCAAAAGGTATGTCCAACCCCACCCCTCCCCATTATCTCCCCCTCAGGCCTCTGGCTTTATCTACCAATCTTCCCAGTTCCCTTTTCTTCTCCTTTTCTTCTGATACATCTGTTCCTCATTGTCAAGAGGATGACCATTCCCTTGATATTCCTTTTGCTGATTTTAAATTCCAGGCTCTTTAACCTAATTTTCTTAATTTCACTTTAGCCACTCCCTTGCTCACATCTCAAACTCCCTTTAAAAACTGCTCATCTACTGAACTTGAACAGCAAAACCACCAACTCTGGAGGAACTACAAAAATCTCCTATTTTCTATATCAGGTTACTCAGTCCTCCAAGGAAAATCACACATGAGTATCAGGCGATGTGATGGGACACTGAAAGCCATCCTCAGTGCCCAGAAATTCTTCTGCAGGCCCCCACCCAGTCCACTGTACTATCTCTGAACCTAACAGCTTTTTACTCACTGTAGGATATAACATACCTCCCCCGTGAGAAATAAAATTGAGGCTATTAGGCAGGACACCCCCCAAATTTCCTACATGTACCATCCTGAATCTTACCAATGGTTAGTCTCTCCTCCTCCCTAGGCTCTGAGGAAAAGGGATCTTTTAGAGAAACTAGCCTACCTTTGCTATTTCCTTCCACATCCATCAAGGGATTCACTATACCAGTTATGTCCTCTCCTTCATGTACTGAACCTCTCTTTCCCTACTAGATCATTCTTCTCTACTTCTCCCACCTTAAAAAACACAGTAATTTTTTTTTAAACTAAACAAACAAAACAACCTTTATCAATCTGACATGATCTTCTAACCAGCACCCTGTACTCTTCCCTTCCTGTTAAACTCCTGCAAAGAGCAATCTACACTTGATGCCCCACAATCTTATTTCCAATTCACCTCTCGATTCACTGGTACCGGTCCCGATACACAATTAAAATAACTCTCATCAAGATGCCCAAAGATAACCTACAGCCAAATACAATGGACTCTACAAATCTTTCCTAATATCCTTGTTGAATGTGGCACTGCCAATTACTTCTGCTCATTCTTAATCTCTCTTCTTCCCTGACTTTCATAATATACTCTTCACTAGTTCTCCTTTTTCTTCCTGTTTTTTCATAGTCTCCTTCCCTGGGTCTCTTCAAATATTTGGCTTTTAAATAGAGATAACTGTACAGGGTTCTAGTATTAAGCATCATTCCATCTAGACAATGCCTTTGGTGGTAAGTATATAGGTAAACAGAGATATAAGTGATTCCTAATTCAGAGCCAGACTCATCTTCTCAACTCCAAACCTTTAAATATCTAATTACGTAATGACTTTCTACACTTGGTAATCCCACGGGCATCTTAATTTCAGCACGTCAAAAAAGTGAATTTATTGGATGCCCAACTCCTAACAAAAAAAATAGTCTTTTTAAAATAGCAGTAAAGGCTCTCTGCTGAGGAAGGATAAAAATGGAGGTGGACTTGTGTATTTAAATACAGTGAGAAAGTTGGAAATAACTGCTGTAGGAAAAGAGAAAATCAACAAGAGATAAATGTTTAAAAGCTGACAAATATAAATGAGGTTACAGTTAGACAGTCTCAAATTTCTAATGGATCCAAGAGTATACAAAATTCTTCGAATTTCTCCAGCATTTCTTTTGAATCCAGAAATAAAATAAGTTCAGCATTATTTATCCTTCTGTCATTACAGAGCACAAGAATAGGCACAGGATTAATATATGCAAGCCCAGAGCTTAACAACATAATAGGAAGATCCTATTCAGTCACTCTTCTGACATTCTCTTTAATCCATCTTCCTCAAAAAACCAATCAGAATAATCTCATTGTAATAAACATTTCTCCCCCACAAATCAAAAGATTATGCTATAGAACCCTCATAACAATTCCTCCAATAAACACACACACTCATACATACATACACACACATCACACACATATACACAGAGAGAGCACATGAAGCCTACAAACACATCATTAATGCATGGATAAATGCTTTCAAGGTAGGCACGTATAGTAAATATTAGTATCCTCCTATGTACTACATGAAACGTTAAATGGAAGGCAATTTTCTTATTTATTCCATTATGATGATTTTCAATGCCAACATTACTGTCATACATTCCTGGAAGCACCTTCTACCCTGAAGAACTTTTTATATTTAAATTGTGTGAAATTATCTCAGCTACTAAAGCTGGTTAAATTTCGTATTACTTAATTAAGCCCATTATTTATTTCTCACTATGTAAGTAACCATCAAAGATAAGAACAATCCAGAAACACACTTTTTACCAAGAATTCCTTCCAGTTGGAGGGGAGGAAAAAACTTTAGAATCCTAAAGGGAACCTTTTTAGTTTCTGTGGCTGGGCCTGAGAATTAAACTAACATAAGACAGATTAACAGGAGAAAAGAACATGAATTTTATTTAATACTTTTATGTATACATAGGAGCCTTCACAGAAAAAAGAAGATGCAAAGAAGTGGTTGGGACTGAGCGCTTATATACCTTTTTAACAAAGAATTTATGGAGAGATGACAAGACAAAGGAAAAGGGATTTAATAGTGGGAAAGTGACTAGGAAATATATGGGGGAATGAAAGATAAGGGTTATTTTAGGTTTGTTTGTACAGATTCATTTTGGCATCAACTCCCAGTCTTCAATGATGACAGTGTTCTTCTCTTCCTGGTACAGAGAGAGCACCTTCCTCATGGGAAATACTGACCTGCTTTTAGGTAGAAACAGGAGGTCAGAGAGCCCTTCCTGCATCTACTGGTTCTCAAGTGCCCTTGGCTGAAAATACTCAATATGCCAAAGTGGCATATTTTCAGGTGGCATGTTCTGATTCCCTTCACAGTACATTTCCAAAAGATTTATAAAAGCTCCAACTTACTAAAACTTCATACATTTGAATGGATTTCTTTTCTCTTGCCTTCTTCAAGTGGGAAAATATATTAATGGGTAGTTGTGTTGAGGGTCTCAGGTTTGGTGATAGCTAGAAGGGTTCACAGAACTAGAAGCATATTGAAGCATATAGTGGTACTTATGGTAAGGTTTATCAGAGTGAAAAAATACAAGGCAAAATCAGCAAAGGGTAAAGGACATGCAGTGAAGACCAGTGGAAACCAGCTGCAAGCTTCCAAGAGTCTTCTCCTTCCCAGTGGAAACACACAAGACATGCTCAATTCTTCCAGCTGTGAATTCTGACAACACGTGTGAAGTGTTGTCTACCAGGGAAGCTCATCAGAGACTCAGTGCCCATAGTTTTAATTAGGGGCTAGTCACTTAGGTACTGTCTGCCTAGTATGTACCAAAATTCCAGACTCCCAGAAGGAAAGCAGGTGTTCAGCATAAACCACATTTTGTTTGTACAAAAGGTCCAGTCACAGTGAGCTACTCTTATCATTTACGAAAGGTTTCATATCAGTGTAGAGAAATGATTATCACTCAAGTTCCTAGATGTCAGACAAGGGCCTACCTTGCAAGCAGGCCCTCCTGAGGAAATCTGTCTCAGGCCTATTAAGTTAACTCTTCTCTTCCCAGTAGTAAAATGGCCAAAGAACAGAAAGGAAAAAAGATAATAACGCCCTAAATAAGTTCTTAATTAAAAAACAATTAACTATAAATAATACCTGTAAAACAATGCATTTAGAAGTTGATAGAAAAGAACCCTCTCCCTTTAAAATTGGTTGGCTTTGGCTGCCATTGGCTCCCTCTTTAATAGCTGCAGTGGTTGTACTCAAATTCTAAGAAAATTATAGACGGACTACTCATATGAATAAGGCATTAAAACACAAATAGGAAAAAAAAAAAGAGAGATATTCTATTAAAATAATAATGTAGATAGGACCCACCATAAATTCTAGCATTAACGGATCACACATCTAAGATCATAATTTTACATATTTTGATTACAAGGGATATTTATCAAGTTGAAATTACAAAAGTGGAAAAATTGGATAAGGTAGGAGAATAATGGAGCAAGTATACAGAATAAAGAAATCAGCTCTGTCTAGCATACAAAAATCTTTCCACCCACCTTCTTCCCATTTCTCATATTCATGAAGAAGAATTGCTAAGCCTACATTTAAAACATTTTCCATGAGGAATTAATTAAGGGAGAAAAAGTAGACTATGGTGTAAGTGGCAACAGTGATTATTTGTTCAACAATGTAACTAAAATACAACAAAATACAATTTCTCCTCTACTCTTAATTGACAGTCAACACACACAAAAGATTAGGCACCTTAGTGAACATTTAAAAGTAAAAACCTGAAAGAAGATGTGGCACATATATACAATGGAATATTATTCAGCCATAAAAAGAAACAAAATTTAGTTATCTGTAGTGAGGTGGATGGACCTAGAGTCTGTCATACAGAGTGAAGTCAGAAAGAGAAAAACAAATACGATACGCTAACATATATATATGGAATCCAAAAAAAAAAAAAAAAAGGTCATGAAGAACCTAGGGGCAGGATGGGAATAAAGACGCAGACCTACTAGAGAACAGACTTGAGGATACGGGGAGGGGGAAGGGTAAGCTGGGACAAAGTGAGAGAGTGGCATGGACATATATACACTATCAAATGTAAAACAGATAGCTAGTGGGAAGCTGCTGCATAGCACAGGGAGATCAGCTCGGGGCTTTGTGACCACCTAGAGGAGTGGGATAGGGAGGGTGGGAGGGAGGGAGACGCAAGAAGGAAGAGATATGGGGATATATGTATAGCTGATTCACTTTGTTATAAAGCAGAAACTAACACACCATTGTAAGGCAATTATACTCCAGTAAAGATATTAAAAAAATAAAATAAAAGTGAAAACCTGCCTCAAATAAGCCAGGGTACAGTGAATGGCATTTATTTTAAATAAACATTTCCATATACAGTATTATGTACTTCATGTGGAAACTTGTAATGGTAATGAGAAAACAGCTAGACTTAAAAGACTCAAAAGTAACACCTATAGGGAGACGGTGGTATACCACGGAAACAGCATGGCTTGAGTTCAAATCCCAACTCTGCCAGTCTATGACCTTAGAAGAACTGCTTACTATCTGTGAACCAAAGTAACAAGTGAATTTATAAAATGGGCTCAGTAACATTTACACCACAGAAGAATGATGACCTACGTGGGATCACTTAGATAAAACAGCTGGAAGAGTGACTGGCACATTTCAGGAACTCAACAATGATAGCTCGTTATAACTAACTAGAAACAATGTTAGAATTAAAGAAGCAATCCAATGCCTACATTTTAGAGATAAGGAAATGGAAGGCAGCAGAAGATAAAGTGATCAATCCAAGACAAGGGAGATAGTTTTCAGCCACAGGTCCCTAATATTCAAACCAATATTGATCCCACATCAGTATATTACTGACTTGGATACTAGCCAACCTTCTTAATAATTAAATAAGTTGCCATGCTCCTTCCTGAGACAGAAGGAAATCCTGAATAGGAATTATACAATCTCTGATGCATAGAAGTTTCTAGAACTTTTTCTGAAACAGAGAGAAAAACCACAGGATAAGGTTGACTTGGGTTAAAAAAACCCAGAAAAGTACTGTAAGAGAAATACTGATTGGGGCAAATATGACCAAGCAGGAGGGAAGCAATATCAACGGTAACTACTAGAAACAGGATCTAAGTTTGTAAATTTAAGAGAAACTATTCTGATCAGCAAGACCTCATAAAGAAGGAGACAAAGTAAGGACACAATGGACAAACTAAAGTGTAAAGAAGAGAAAAGACTGGGTCACTGATGGAAAGGAGATGAGCATCCATGACCAATGATAGCATGCGCAAGAGCCGCAGAGTGGGCGAGCCATCTGAGGCTGCTCATGAAGAGTAATAGCTCAAGAGGGCTAAAGAAGACTGGAAGATAAGTTGAGAAATCAGGTTGCGGGGATGCCAAAATCCAGTTTAAGCTTTCAACAGTTTTTAAGCAAGGGTGTAACATGATCAGACGTGCTTGAAAAAGATTAATCACCAAAGGACATTATCCTAACACTAGGATAGTAAAATATTATAGCAACATTAAAAATCATTGAAGATCATCCTTTTAAAGCAGGAAAGGACTTTGAGAACCAATTCTTCTCTCATCTAAGTTCAATTTCAGCAATCAAATTCGATGGAGCTGGTTTACAACAGACAAGAAGGAACAGTGGCATTTAAGAGACAAGAAAAAAAAAAAAACACTATTGACACTTGTCAGTCTTCCTAAAGAAAATACAGATATATTTCCCTTCAGTCCAATAAACACTTACTGCATTCAGCAACAACCAAGCTGCCAAGACACAAAGCTGAATAAGACAGTATGGTTCTATGTTCTACTCCTCTGGAGAACCATACAGCCTAGTTGGGGAAACAGACATGTAAGTTATTTTGAATAAATGCGATAAATATGAGCAATTCTTTCTTCTCTATTTCAAATTTTGCCTCTTCCCCATTTATGCTACCAATTATATACTTATGTTTTATTCTTCTACGTCTTTACCTGATTATGTAATGTTTTCTAACAATAATTATTTGTCCAAAGAAAAGAGCCCCGAACAACATTAGGGAGTGACAAAGGGAACAAAAAGAAGATAATTCAAAGTTGCTGCTGAAAGTAATAAACAGAGAGTGAGAAAGAGAGGGAAGGATGGGGAAGAGAGAGACAGAAACAGAGATAGAGAGACAATGAATGCTCATGCCAGCCAATCCCAGAACTCAAACAACCAACAGCACTAAGGCAAGAGCATGCCTAGCACTCCTGCCCTGTTTCCCTCTGATGCCTTCTTTCAAGATGGACATGCCCTTAACATTGGTGTTGGCAGGGGAAACGGGATTGAAAGGAGTATGGGGAAGAGGAAAAAGATTAACAAGAAAATCTGATCAATAAGACACCTTTCCCAAATATTCACAAATAAAGCCTTCTGTAAGAATTCAAATAATTTGATTCTGCAATGTTTAGAAAAAATACCAAAATAGGGGCAAGCCAAATGGAAATACAATCATGTGTAAAGACTCTATTTACTAATGAAAAATACAATAGTTGTACCTATACATACACACTTTTTAGTGTGCTAAACACACGCACTGTAAAATTATGTGGTGTTTGTATTATACTCATTTTACCAAAAATAAAGAATATTTTAAAATTTTAATTATTATAGAGATTAAGAATTTTTACATCTTGGCATCAATGACAACTTCATTTTAAGCATAAAATATTTTGGTTTAAAAACCCTTGGTTGGAAACACAACTCTTAATTATAATATTTACCATTTAAAAACACACAAACCACAACAGAATAATCTGTTTTACAATACAGTTCCTAGAAACCCAACAGAATAAAAGTAGTAACTGTTTGAATGTACCAAAGTGATACACTGAAACAAAAATGATGTTTAAAGCATAAAGCTCAGTTCATTACAAGGGAAAAAAAACAGTGACATTAAAGCTAATAAATAACAAGCCTCAAGTAGAATACCATTTGAAATAGAATTCAGTTAATCATCTTTAACACTATGTGAACAATGTATTTGTTCACTAATTCCAGCCCAAAATATGTCTTCCTTAAAGCAGGGACAAGATGAAAATGCTGACTGAAGAAAACAGTAACATTATATCCAAAACGAGATGCAAAGAGCCCAGTGAGGAAGATGATTAACTCAAGTAACAGGAAAAAATATTAAAATTTTATATTTTTTGTTTTTATTGAAATTAAACTCTTTTCCAGCATGTTGGAACATTTTTGTTTTCATGTGACCAGTTAATTGTATTCATAGATGATTTAGTTTCAACTAAAATGGACAGGAAGCTTTAAAAAAAAAAACTGTAAAGAAACTACAGGTTGAATATAACATTACTAATGCATGGATATGTGTTTGTAAATGTGATATTAGGTCTAACATGAATTCAACCTGTGTTTGCTGAGTACCACCAGGTTAGGCTCAAAAGCTATGAAAAAGATAAGGCAAGGTCATGTTTCTCAACAGAAAGAAAAACCTGATTACTGCACTGTTGTGTATGACCCAATAGTAGTCAGCCTCTAGCCCCACTTCCTAATATACTCTCCTATTCCATGGAGGCTACAAAACCAAATGCTCAGCACTCCCTAGAGCTAGGCTCCAGGGGCAAATCAGATGCGATGCAGAGAGATTTAGAGATTTAGAATGTGGAAGAGAGGCAGGGACCATATACTTGCTAATTTGGCTTTTTACTTCTTGCCAGCAAGGTCATAAAAGATAAAATTTATTCTGTTCTGTAGTGAATCTCTCCCTTTGTGCTATCCATCCTTTCTTGGAAGCCTAGGCAGGGCCACATCTGCCAACATCATAAACAACTATTGTATAAAATACCTAAAGCAGTTCTATTTCCCATACTAAACCCTAACTGATATTATAAAGTTTTGCCTTTACTGAGTAAATAAAAGAACTAACAGATTTAATAGGATTTCACCAGAAATTCTCAGATTCTCAATTAAGCCATGCCCCAATCACCTCTACTGGGAAATCAACTTGACATATTCTTACATGTCTTGATGAACTCATTCATTTCAGCATAATTCAGGTGTTTTATGAACAGATACCGAGAGGACAACTAATCAATTTTCCACAGTAGGAAGAACTAAGGCAAGTCTCTTTTAATAAAAGAACTCAAATCAATCAAAACAAGTGTGGTAGCACCGAAATATACCTACATGCAGTTAAAATAGGCCACCACTCATTGGGATCATACTATTTAAAACTTTTTTTTTAAGTCATGATTGGTTAAAATCTATGAGTCAATTATTTTTAACTCAAGCAAAACACGTATTAATAATCTTTAAAAACTGCTTCAAACCCTTAATGAGTGAGGGATCAGCCACATAAAACATCAGGGGCCATTATGGTAACCATGTCACAAATATTCTTCCTTTAAAAACGTTAACCTTCTGCCTTTTCTACCATACTAATTTTGACCACATATACTATTATCATTTTCTTTTCCCCCAATGAAGCAGAGACACACAAAGGATATTACTTCCAAATAATAGGTTCCTCAGTCTTTCTCAGTGATTAAAAATAATTATTTCTCCACAAGTCCTATGAGAACATACCTGCTTCATACAATTACAGTTTCCTTGTACTTTTTAATGAAACATGATACTAAGCTTAAGCAAAGTACACAAAGTAATGTTCAATTAATTAAATACATTCATCTCTTTGTGAAGAAATAAAATATTAACTTCTGCTTCATTAGCAGTGATGTTCACTACACGGAACATTTTAAATACACATTTCTTCAGAGCGTTTAACTTAAAACACAGGGGGACATATAATTATCATCTAAGGCCCCAGCAACACACTAGGGGAATTCTGACCCTGGCACACATATCTCAAAGTACATTTGCGTTTTCTTAATTTTTCTCATACTCTATAGACTGATAAATTTAACTCTGCAACTCTGATGTTTAAAGTAGGCACTCTGGGAAAAGAAAATTTGAATACAGATAGGATAAAACTGTTCTAAGCAACTGCTTTAAGCAGATTGGTATTTGGGACAACCCTTGTTGGAGGTGGAACAACCTGTGGTTACACACTTGCTATGAAATGCAACAGCCCAAAGCAGGTATCGGAGAAAGATGTTCACCTGTGACTTTCCAGTGTTGATGTGGCAGCTTAGAGGATGAAGATAAATTATGTAGTTCAACTAAAGAAATATTATTCCTAATTATATGACATATCATGAAAAGGAGAAACTAAGTGTAACATAGCACAATACTATTGCTCTACATCATTATAGAGCATTACGATTTATTTGAAACAGATCAGACACATTATCTTATATGATACAATAACCTTGTGCAATTGGGAGAAATCAATTTTTCTATTTTAGACAGGAGGAGAAAAGAGAAGCTAAGGAAAGCTAAATGAGATAAAAGAGGCCTATTTTCTTTTTGTAAAGTAAATAGTGTTTTGAACGAAACTAATGATCCCTTGAGATACCACCTCACACCCATTCAGGTGGCTACTACTTAAAAAAAAAAAAAACCAGAAACCAGAAAACAATTGGTGGAGAAATCGGACGTCTGTGCACTGTTGATGGGAAAATAAAATGGTACAGCGGCTCTAGTAAACAGTATGGTGGTTCCTCAAAAGATTAAACACAGAATTACCATATGATCCAGCAATTCCTCTTCTGGGTATGTACCCCAAAGAACTGGAAGCAGGTCTTGAAGAGATGTTTGGATACCCATGTTCAAAGCAGCGTTATTTACAGTAACTAAAATGTGGAAGCAACCCAACTATTCATCAACTGATGCATGGATAAGCTATATATACATACACACACACAATGAATATTATTCAACCTTAAAAAGGGAGGAAATTCTGCAATATGCTACAACATGGATGAACCTTGAGGGTATGAGGATATTATGCTAAGTGAAATAGCCAATCACAAAAAGACAAATACCATATGACTCCACTTACATGAGGTATTGATATTTAGAGTAGTCAAAATCATAGACAGAAAGTATAGTGGTAATTGCCAGATGCTGGGGGGAGGGGAGAATGGGGGGTTACTGTTTTAATATGTGTAGAGTTTCAGTGGGGATGGGGATGGATGATGTGATAGCTGCACAGCAATCTGAAAGTATTTAGTACCACTGAGTGGTTCACTGAAAAATGGTTAAGAAGTTAAGTTTTACGTTATGTGTACTTTACCACAAAAAAGGAAAAATATAAATAATCCCTTTTTTAACTACGGTAGACATAGAAGGGGATGGCTTTGAGAAATGCTTCTATAATCAGCCCCTCAATAAAGTCAAAGAATATGATCCTCCCCCCACACAGCCAGACCACATTCAGACAATCAAAGTAAAATCAGTGTTTTCTATACCAATGAGAATTCAAGATATGGCTCCTAAGCCAATTTCATACCATCTAATCACATTGCCACCTGTTAATTCCACTGATATTTAAAGTTCAGTAAAATTAAAAATTCAGTCACACTGACCTCATTTCAAGTGCTCAATAGGTACATCTGGCTAACCTGTGTGGACAGTGCAGATACAAAACATCTCTATCACTGCTGGAGGGCTACTGGACCCTGCTAACCTAGAGCAATCACCTGATGTTTTTCCTAATTTTTCTTATCCTTTATATCTACAGCTAGAGCCTTTGTTTCTAATGTTGATCATGTACATTCTCTTTTCTAAGTTTAAAACGAATTGCATAAATTTTACTTAAGAGTGAAAAAAAATTTTTGTTCTCAATAAAATAAATACTTAGGACAATATGTTTTGTGGGAGCAATGTGACTGAAAATGATTCACTGGGTTCTTTTGTTTGTTTTTGGTTTAGCTTTAAAGCTCTGGTCAAAGTTCATTTTATTTTGACATTTGATTTTGTGTCTTAACTGAAATATATCACTTCTTAATGTTAGTAATTTATCTATATAGCCTGTTGGATTTTTAAAATATCAATTGGAAATAAAGACAGCATAATTAATTCCTTTCCAAAGAGATACCTTTCTTTTTCCTTTCATTATTGCCTGGACCAGGAGTCCCAGTATGTTGCTGAATAAGAGGGAAGTGCTTGCCTCATTTACAACCAATAATTCACTGTTAAGCATGGTGTTTGCTATAGGTTTTCAGTAGGTACTCTGCAGTATCAAGAAGTTTCCCTCTCTTCCTTTTAACTAAGAGTTTCCCTAATTAATGGATGTTGAATTTTCATAAGTGCTTTATCTGTTGAGGTAATAATGGTTTTTTTCTCTTATGCTGGTTACTCTACAAACTTTATTTAAATCAACCAGGCGGTACTGGAATAAACCAAATATACACAAATGATATATAAAGATGACACAATTCCTAACTTGGATATATGTACTGTAAATATTTCCTCCCAATGTAGCTTGTTTTTTTCATTTTCCTAATGGTACCAAGCATAAAGCAGAAATTTTTAACTCTGTCAAAATCAAATTTATATATTTTTTCATTTATGATTCATGCTTTTGGTGTCCTAGTAAGAAACCTTTGTTTACCGGATGCTGTGAATGCTTTCATTTTCTTCCCCTGTATTAGTTATTTATCCATTACTCTTCTTTTAGTGGTTACCCTAGAGATTTCTATATGCAACCTCGACTTATTAACATTTAGATTAGTAATTTTACAACTTTCTTCATCTTAGAACCAAGGACTTTAAAAACACTTCAACTTAATGTACAATTCCCAAATTAAGCAGTATTATTGATGTAACTTTAATTTTCTGAATAATTTAAATCAGATATTATTAAAACTGGTTTTAAGTCAATATTCATTTAGACTTTTCCCAAATTTTTACCCCATGTATTGGTCTTCATTCCCTGCTACGTTTTTCTTCTTTCCTCTTCAAAAAATTACCTTGACCATATCAGTTCTACTAAAAATGAATTCATCAGTTCTTGCTGTCTAGAAATATCTTTACTTCACCTTCACTTCTGAAGAATATTTTCACTGGGTATGGATCTAGATTGGCAATTATTTTACTTCAGTACTTTGAAGACATCTTCCTATTCTTCTAGTTTCCATTTTGATCATTTATGGTAAAACATCTTCTTTCCCCTCTAGCTGCATTTGAGGTTTTCTCTTTCTCTTTGGTTTTACTAATTTTACTATGACATGTCTAGTTGTGATTTTTATTGTATCTGTCCTGCTTGGGATTCTTAGGGCTTCTTAATTATGGGAGCTGATGTCTTTTCTCTTCAAATATTGCTTCTGCCTCTCTCTTCTGCTTTTAAGATTCCAATTATATATACATTAGAACTTCAGAACTTTTCATTATGTCCCACCTATCTGTTATAAATGTTTCCATATTTTCCATCATTTGTCTCTCTGTGACTCAGAGTGGATATTTTTTTCCAAATTGGTACACTATTTCTCCCAAGGAGGAGGACTTCCCAAATGGCAATGTAAGGAGGTTAGCAGACCCTATTCCCAGCAAAACAACCAGTTAACTGGTAAAAATTATTTTAAAAAATAAAAACCATTTAAAACATCTGGAAATTGTCCTAAGGGCATAGAGCAAATAAAGAAACATTTATTTAAGAAAATCTATTAAATCTTGGTAAGAATAATGAGAGGCTGTGGCATCTCAGCCACAATCTATTCCAATGTACGCTTCCTTAGCTCAGTGTGAACGAAGCAACACTCCAGGCAAGTATAGCCCAAGAAGACAGGGCTTCCCCTATGCCCAGCTCCCAGTCTAGGGCTACAAATTCACCCATAGAGGGGCAGGCCCCCAGATCAGAATTGCAGAAGCTCTATCCCAAGAAGGCACAGCCAAAGGACAAGTCTCCTTTCCCCCAACCAACCCCCGCTTGTAGGGCAAAAGGCATAGTACATCTAGATTGCCCCCGCCCAAGTTCACTCAATACAGTGAAGGATCCATAACAGAAGGGGCAAACTGTGAAGATCAGAGACTACCATTCCTACCCAACACCACACCTGAAGAGCTGGAGTATCACTCCAGAGGGAAACAAATTATAGTCCCTGAATTCAGCTCCAATGCAGGGATGCAGAGGTTCTGCTGAGAAGGAGAGAGGTCATATGAACAGAAAGCTCAACAGCTCTGCTGTTATTTGTAACAGAGCATAAGAAAATTCATTTCTAAGGATGATGTCAAAAACAGTGGCGATCTTGGGTGTGAGCAGTTAAGAGGCTGGTGGTTTCCATATCACTAGTAGGAACAAGTGAAACAGCAGATCAGATAGAAGTTTAATAGAGAGAATCAAATAAAGGATAGCTAAGGAGAGCTCTCCTGGGATCAGAGAATGCCCCAAAGACTGGCAACACCCTAGCCTTGCATAGAGGCCCAACCTTAACTGAATCAGATTGTGGAGCAATTTATACCAAAGGGCACTGTCAAAAAATCAGCTAGCAGTTAGTGGAGAGGCTAAAAGCTAAGTGAGATAATAACAAAGTCAGCCTAGCCAGAGCTGAATGGGAGGAGCAGGGAAATAGACAATCAAAGAGAGTCCGGCTAAAACAATAATCATCCCTGGTGGTCATGGAGGCTGTGCACATACCCAAGGCTACAAATATAAATGAAGAGTGTGACATAATAATGAAATCACTAAACCTGTAAAACTATGAAACCATTGTTTCAGATTTTCAATCACCAAATACCAATTTCTATTTGAAGATATTTCTGCTGTTTTGTCTTCTGATGACTCTTTGCCTTTATATATATATAATATATATAATATATAATAATAATATATAAACAATATAATATATATATTGTTCTGTCCTTGGAGGGTAGGAGCCATCTTGGTGCAGTAGGGATGGAGGAGCCTCATGCCCACTTCCAAAGGTTCAAGGCCCCAAGCCCATACCCCTGGTTCTCCATTTTAAGCCTCACAGTGATTCTGCCCGCCCACACTGAAGAGGCCTGGTTTTTCTAGCGAATTGACACTTCAGTGCTAAATGCAAGTTCAGTGATTGTGCCTTTATTGAGGGCAATGTTGATTTCATTTGTGTACACCCAGATCCTAGCACCAGACCTAACAGGCCCTTAATCAAAATTTATTGAATGAAACGACTGCATAAGTTGTTTCTCTCATTGCCAATTAGAAAATAGAAAAAACAGAACACAAAACCAGAAACCAAACCACATACTATATTATACATTATACATCCTAAGCATATATGTGGATGGACGCCTCATAAAATTCTTTAGAGAATTAAGAAAAAAAATAAAATTCTTTAGAGAATTAAGAAAAAAAAATGTATCCAATCTTCCGTTAAACTCTACCTACCTATCCAGCTCTTAATTTAGTTATTATATATTTCAATTCTCAGATTTCTAGTGATTCTTTTCATAATGTCCTATTCTCTGCTAGGATTAAATATCTTATAACCTAATTGCTTAACATATTAATAACCATCGTTTAAAGTTGAGTTCTGTTAACACCTATATCTGAATAGTCTATCTGCTGGTTTCTATTTCTTGCTTTTTTTTCTCTTGCTAAAAAGTAGTGTGGTTTTGTTTCCTGATCTGCCTGCTAAGTTTTGATTAAAGGCTAGACATTGTATGACAAATTATAGAAACAATATCAGGGCTCAGGATGATCATACCTTCTTCCCCAAAAGATTTACAGTTGACCCTTGAACAACACAGGGGTTTAATTCAAGTATAATTTATAGTTGGCCCTCCGTATCCATGGTTCCTCCACGTCCATGGATTCAACCAACCACAGATCATGTAGTACTGAAATATTTACTATTTAGAAATATCTGCATATAAGTGGACCCATGCAATTCAAACTCATGTTGTTCAAGAGTCAACTGTACTTTTGTGTAAATGGGCAGTAAGGATAAGGACAGATAAAATCAAAGCAGATTCAAAGCTATGTTACGGTCTTTGTGACTGTTAGTGTATTTTCAGTTCACCCAGACTCCTGAAGTTTAGCCCTTTGGGTATCCCAACTGAAACTGCAAGATGTTCACCGGGCTCTTCCTCTTCAATGGGCCTAAGCTCTGTTGTAAACTCTGCTCAATTTGCGATTCAGAACCCATTACAAGGGAAAATGATGCTAAGTGTCAGGCCCATCACTTTGCACTCCACTCCTTAACAGAATACTTGATCCCTCTTGTCCTTGTCCCCAGATAACTCTCTGATAACTTCAAACAGATTTTTTTAAATATATGTCTTCCCCAGCTTTTCTAGTTTTTCTTAGTAGGAGGTACTGTTCTTTCATCAGAATTGCCAAAAGTTTGCCTAATTTATAATCTTCTTTAAGGAAAAGCAAACAGTCTAACATTTTATCATTACAGGTTCCCCCAAAATAAAAGATTGCATAATATAAACACATACTTCACCCAGTGAAGTACTAGAGACTAAATGCATGTAATAGATTTGAAAAAACTTGCTAACATTAACCTTTATGTTAGCCATAGATACTTATTAAAAACTAAAAGAATGTTTTCTCAGTGCATATGAATAATTTAATTTTCTTACAAAGATAATTCATACTATTTGAACATTTCCAAGAGTATAACGAACATGCTGACTTTTTTGTGGTTTAAGGCTCAGTACAATCTCATTTCCACTTGTAGAAAGTTGCCTGAAAACAAACACCTAAAAAACAATTTAGTTTTCCACTTAAAATGATATGCTATCAAATTAAAATCACTCTAATGATAAGGTAACGATTAGGACTACAGGTATAATGCAAGAACAGTTAAAACTGTATTATTATAAAGTCTTCTTATCCCCCTTTTAATGGCATTTGTGGTAGTCAAGAAATGAATAACCATCAATTACTGAGGCAAGAACACTACCTCATTTGTTTCATATCACCCATTTTTCTAAAGCAAGTCCTTCAATCATTATTCCCAAGGCTATATTTTATCTTTATAATTGCTTTAAATATTAAACCTATAGCTAATATATGTTTTTGATACGTCATTATTTTGTGAGGAATGTAAGTTTCTCCCTCTCTCACCACCACCTCAAGCATGCATGCACACACACGAACGAACAAGCACACACACATCATATACACACAAAGAATCAAAGGCCTACGTATTCAATTTATATGTAAAAAACGATGCAGAAAACATCATGATTTCAGAAAACAAAGAACTTGAAAATGGACATTTTTATTCCTAAATTATTTCTTTATTCACCACATTCAAATGATAAGTTATAATAAATATTAGTGATAGTTTAAAAGCAAAATTAAAATGCTCATTCCACTTCTACTTTCTGGCTTTATGGAAATATTCGTTGCAACTCAGTTACAGAAAACAGAAAAACGGCCTTTCTTCACAACTCCTAAAATTCCTATTTTTTCCATATAGATGAAAGACCTTGGAATTAAGCTAAATCTTTCAGGAAGTGTAAAGGTTTGTTTAGTTTTAGAGTTTTTACTTGTACAGCATCTGTGCCAATAATCATTTTTTAAGAACTTGGAGTACAGTGCATCTACGGTCTTAGCAATTGTCCTAATGTGAGAGTTAATTTGGTTAATAATAGTGGCAGACTTGATCTCTACTAGGTTCCACAATTTGAGCCTTTCTCTGTAAAGTTTTGCTACCAATATTTTTCTTTATAATCTAACCTGTATATTAAATATTACTTATTGCTCAGGTAATACCTTATTTTATAACATGCCCTTGGATAAGGAAGAAATTATTAAGATTTTAAAAAAAGAAGTACAATAGGAAATTACAGACAAGGTTATTAAGATGTCTAAGACCGCAGGTCTCTAAGAAGGGTTTAAAAGTAGTATTGAAGTGGGCATTACTGCATAGGAAAGTGGCCAGCTTTATATAAAAAAATGCAAAAATCAAAACAGTTTATCCTAAAAGCATGCATGAAAGGAACAATCTTCCTTCTGTTTCTAATGTACTAATCATAAAAACGTTATTATTGATTATCATTTATTTTCCACAATCTTCTCTCTTCTTAAAAGGAAATGCTGGCATTACAGTCCCAAGTTTCTCTTAATGAACAATCATGTCAGTTGTCACTCAATTATCACTTTCAAAACTTACTCTACATTATGTACAGCACCTTGCTTTTTCTTTGAAGTTCTTCATTGAATTTAAAAGTCAAATTTTTTTTTTTCCCCCAAGAAGAGTAAGTTGATGGAACATGGAGGCTGAGATCAAATCAGGAGGAATCATTGATCAAGGATGCTTGGAATTCTTATGAATACAAATAGCCTATCAAGGTTAATGAGGTTCAACTCAAGTTTAGAAGAGAGAAAAACCGCACTTAGTATTTTTTAGGCACATACAGATTTAAGGTCTTAGATAGAATTTGAAAAGTAAATTATGCAAACTCAAATGTAGCTTTCATTTGGGTTTTTCACAAGCTATTTTCATTGTTTTTTCCCCAGTGTAGAACAACTGCTTAAAATATATATTCTGGATCAACAAAAACTAATGCAACTAGTGAGAAAGAGCAAAGGTCCCCCCTTGAATACTGACAACTCTTCCAGAAATTAATGTGCTTTTAAGGAATGACCGGACAACAAATGTTAGCTTTGAAAATTAACCGTAAAATTTTTCTACAATATATTATTTCAGTCAACAAATATTAACTGAGTGCCTAAAATGGGTGAGACATTGTTTGCAGGGGTTGCGTAAAAGGATATTGAGATAAGACCTGGTTCTTACCCCATACTCATTTATGATTTGAAAAGGGTCTAAGTCTTTAATTCATAAGTGGCTCCCAGAATGCCACAAGTTTGAATTATAACATCAATGCATGCTGGTAAATGGCCCAGAGCAAACTCTGTGCACAGCAACATATCAAAAGAAACTGTAAACAGAAGGTTAAGCATCAGAGTGGAAGCACAGGAGATTGATAGAAAATCAGTTCAACATACTCCAGGAATAAAGACAGAATCTGCTAAAGTAAACAGGATCTCTGGGTACAAGAATGCTGTTACAGAGAGGCAGAGGGTGGGGGAGCCTTACCATAGCCATGAACAAACAGTCCTTTAGACATTACTCTCTGATTCTGTGTTCACCAACAACTTTTTGGTTACTAATTCAGCTTTCTAAAATGTACGTACAGGAAATTGGGAGACTGGTGCCCTGCACAAGAGAATAGTGTATAAATATCCACGTAGGATTCCCACAGGGTACATCAATGAACTGGCACTCTTTTATATACTGTTCTCTTGCAAGTGTCACTATTAATATGAACCAGCATCCTGGGTCACATTAATTCTAGGACACAGAAAACTCAAGTTTCCAGATGTCTTGTCCAGAGGACAAGACATTGAAAAATGGTATCTTTACCAGGTAGGAACATCAAGGTCAGATTTGTCTTGGTGACAGGACCGCTTTCTTCTGCAGCCCCATTTCTCCTTTATTTCAACCTGCTTTGAAATTTTAAAGAAACATACCCAGATTACTTTAAGACAGTGTGAGATGGGTGCCATAAGATCCTCAGTGACATAGGCAAAAGGATGGTTCAGAAAGAAGGATTATCACTTGCAGTGGATACAATCCAAGAAGGCTTCAGGGAGGAAAAGTTTTAGAATTTCCACAAAAAGAGGACACTATGGAAACACTGAACAACTAGAACAACAAAAGATGGAAATGAGGATGGAAGATAAAGAAAAAATGAGTCTACAAGACTGTATAAGGTTCTGCAGGAGAGGTGTTAGGTCAAGGTTAAAGAGAAAGACATTAATGATCAAACAAACCACAAGAAATGTTACTATTCAAATGTTCTTGGGCCTGATCAATAATCTCAATTTATGCATCTTTTCTTACTTACATTTGATTTCTAAAAAAGCAACTAAAGGAGATTAATTTCCACTTTTTATGGAATGTATAAGGCAATACTCCATACCACCAAAAGTAAAGCAGAGGCTAAATGTTTTTCAATTAAATTTCAATAAATTTTCCACTGTTAGAGATTAAATTGAGCGATCCATGACCTATATATATCTCTCACAAAGTCTATACTAGATGTCACTTTGAGAATAGCTTAGGAATAGATATTCAGAGGGCCTCCGCAAGTATAAAAAATAAACAAGCCATAATCAGAAGTGTCACTAAATCTAAAACAACTGATATAAATTTAATTAATTATTTTACTGTTAAAAATAAGAAAAATCAGGGAAAACTGATAAATGGTAATTTCTTCCAGGATGAACAATGTCTTTTTGTGATATGCTTTTCAATGGAAATTAGGAAAAAAATATTTCATCCCCCAAAAGGAATTTCAATTATACTTGCAACAAACTCAAAGAACATTCTATGTCAATTTTAGATTATCATCTTCATAGAACAGGGAAATCTGAGGGGTTTTTGTTCATTGCCATGTCACCAGTAACTAGAACAGTGCCTGGCATGTAATAGGTGGTCATTAACTATTTCATATGTGAGTAGATGTTCAATCTTTCTCTCCAATTGTGTTTCATATCCAAATCTATACAACCTTACCCCAACTAACCCAAGAGAATTCCAACTCTTCTGGTAACATATGTGAAAATGTAAAAGAACTATTAATTTAGGACTTTAGGGAAAGCCAGCCTCTTTCAATGAGAGCATTATTACATTATAAATAATTTTTAAATGTCTACATACTTGAGGTTTTTTCAATTTATTCCATAAATGGTAAATAAAAAGAAACAATGGGAAGGAAGGGAGAAGAGGAAGGAGGGAGGGAGCACAGACCAACATGTGGTTTTAAACAACTCAGCAAAGAGATTTTTCTACCTCTGGCATCATTAGCATAGTTTTTTTTTTTTAATATTTAACTTTGACAAAATAATCATATATTTTACCACATTTGTCAGCAGAATAAAAGGCTAAATAATTCTCATAAAAAACCTTTAAAAGTCCTACAATTACAACTGCTCTGAGAATATTTCTAGTAAGAATTTATTAAACATGTAGAGAGGAAGGCAAGATCAAGATGGCAGAGTAGGAAGACCTTCAGCTCACCTCCTCCCAAGGACACACGAAAACTACAACTACTTATAGAACAACTATCTCTGAGAATGACCTGAAGACTAGCAGAGTTGCTCTTCCACAATTAAGGATATAAAGAAAGAAAACCACACCAAGATAGGTACAAGGGGAAGAGAAGTAATTTAGTCAGAACCCAGAAGGTCAACCCCCAGCAGGTGACCCAAAAGAGAAAGGAGACGTCCTCCCTAAGGAGCAAGGGGTTCAGTCCCAACTTCGGGTACCCCAGCCCTGCAGACTGGCACCTGGAAGACAAGCCCCCTTAACTGGTTTTGAAAACCAGCAGGGCTTACAGCCAGGAGAGCTAGAGGGCTGTAGAAAACTGAGACTTTGCTCTTAAAGACTGGCAACACAAACTTACTCCAAGTCCCAGAACAGAGGCAGCAGAGTGACAAGTGCCTGACACCCTAGCTGTCCTGCCAAGACTGCCTCATCAGACCCCCCCAGCCCACACAAGCCTCCCTCTCCAGTCCCCCACCAAGGCGGCAATCCCTGGCACACCCCTGGAGAAGCCTTGGTTCATGCTGGGCTCCAACTCTAGCCCCTCTGGCTCCAGCTCCCTTGCCAAGGTGGTGGCCCTCTATGGGCCTTGGGCGAAGCCCCAGACCACACGGCTCCAGCTCCAGCACCCCTACCACCAAGGAGCAGCCCCCAGTACACCCCAGGAGAAGCCCAGGATCACTTCGGCTCCAGACCTTCCATAAAAGCCACTGGACATACATAGTCTGTATAAAGACACTCCTACACAAGGACACATCTTCAAGACATGGAGAGGTAACTGTTTCTCTTAATTCATGGAGACAAACACAGAAAGTCAAGCAAAATGATAAGACTGAGGACTCTGTTCCAAACAAAAGAACAAAATAAAACCCCAGGAAAAAGAAAACCACAAAACTTTAATGAAATGAAGGTAAGTAATTTACCTGATACAGAGCTTAAAGCAATGATCGTAAAAATGCTCACTGAACTTGGGAGAAGAACGGAAGAACACAATTAGAACTTCGAAAAAGAATTAGAAAATATAAAAGAGAAGGAATCAGAGGTGAAGAATACAATAACTGAAATGAAAAATACACTAGAGGTGATCAACTGCAGATGAGGTGATGCAGAAGGATACATAAGCAACCTGGAAAACAGAATAGCTGAAATCACTAAGTCAGAACAGGAAAAAGAAAAGAGAATGTTTACAAATGAGGAGAGCTTAAGAGACCTCTAAGATAACATCAAGCATAGTAACATTCACATTATAGAGGTGCCAGAAGGAGAGGAGAAAGAAAGGGGTAGAAAATGTATTTGATGACATAACGGCTGAAAATGTAACCTGCCGGAAGAAACAGACATCCAGGTCCAGGAAGCAAAGAAAATCCCAAACAAGATGAACCCAAAGAGATCCACACCAAGACATACCATAATTAAAACAGTAAAAGTTAAAGAGAGAGTTTTAAAGGCAGAAAAAAAAAAAAAATCAAGTCACATACAAGGGAAGCCCCATAAAGCTATCACCTGTTTTCTCGGCAGAAACATTGCAGGCCAGAAGGGAGTGGCATGATATATTTTATTTAAAGTGATGAGAGGAAAAACACCTACAACCAAGGATACTCATGTGGCAAAGTTATTCAGAATTGAAGGAGAGAGAAAGAGTTTCCCAGACAAGCAAAAACTAAGAAGAGGTTAACACCACTAAACCAGCCTTCCAAGAGATGTTAAAGGAACTTCTTTAGGGGAAAATGGAAAGGCCCTATAAAGGTAGGAAAATATATGAAAGGAAAAAACCTTACTGGTAAAGGAAAATATATAGTAAAGGCAGTGAATCAACCACTTAAAAAGCTAGTGGAAGGTTAAAAGTCAGAAAATCAACTGTAACTACAATAAACAGTTAAGGATACACAAAAAGATGTAAAATTTGACATCAAAAACATAAAACATGGTGGGGCGGAATAAAAAATGTAGAGATTTTAGACTGTGTTTAAACTTAACTATCAGCTTAAAGCTAATTAATTAATTGATTAATTAAAATACATTTTCTATTGATGCACAGACAAGATGAAAGAGAAACACAGACTGCAGTAACATTAAATATTTCCTTTGGATTATATAAAGTTATATGCTTTTAACACCAATTTTCTACCTTTCATTATTATTTAGGAAATTCTTCAAACGTGGCAACTTATTACAATTAGAACACAACTTCACTAATAAGAACAGAGTAAGACTGATACATATCTATTTCCAAATGTGTCCTCCATGTTTGATCTAATTTGCATAATTAAAATAGGAATTAAGCCATTTTCTTTTTATGAAGTTCTCTCCTTTGGTTTTTAATATTTTCTGATACTTACGCCATCTGTGCTAGATAAAAGGCAACCTGGAAATGGTAGCTGCCTAGTTACACTTCACTCATGGTTACCACATCATTCATGACTACTACACAACTCTAAATTGATGGAGGCATCACAACTCTACCTCATGGAAAACAGCTGGAGATTTGAAACCCTTTATGTTTCCAAAGAAAAAATATCAGTAATAACTTTTTGCTGTGCCTTCTGCCAGTTTCATCCCCTAAATAACTGTTCCTTCAAAGAAAAAAGGACCCTCTGTCTGAGGGATGGGCTCAATTGCTACTGGAACAAGAATATTTTCAAGTTTGATAGGTATCCTGACTTTGAGGTCCCAATGAAGAGAAATGAATTCATAGAAATTTTTGTATGTAATTAAAGTGGTCATCTATATAACTTTACCTTATCTATATCCAAACTAGAGTTCATAAAACATCACAATCTTTATATTAAAATTTCATTAAGCAATTCTATGAAACAGAACTGAAGTACTTTGAATACAGCTTAAAAACAGCAAAGTCACCTCTACTTGTGCTGCCAAATGTACTCTCTCCTTGTCTTTTCGCTCCAAGCACCGCTTCACTTCCTCTAACTCAGATGCCATTGCACTGAAGTTCAGCTGCACTCTCCAATCTGACATCTGCTTCTCCAGATCCTCTTTTTCCCGCTCAACCCCTTAAAAGAGAAAATGTAAAGCTTGATGGTTGTTCGTTACTCACAGGATAATGTACTTTCGAATGGTATGTTTTAATATTCTACCTAATACAATCCACTTATTAACTGTCACTGTCACCCAACAGACTTCTCAGAATTTGTCATTCTATTGTTTCAAGTCTCACACAGTTTTCTAAAATATACACATTGCTGTGTCATCCAATACTATCACATTTTGATACTAAACTTAAAGTGTTATCTGATTTCTAGTACAAGTTATTTCAAGAAAATTCTATGCATTTTTTCTTTAATTTGCCTTACATTCCTATATTACCCCCAAACTCTAAAACAAAAATACTGAAAGAATTTTCAACTAAGCTTCTCCACCTAACTGAAGTTACTGAAGTTCACACAACAAAACACTTTTCTTGCAACGTAAACAAATGATGCTGCTAAATTTTGATTGTGTTATGACCTCTAATCTATTAATTCTGGAGACTACTACCTACAATTGTATCACTGAACAATATAAATTGGCTTAGTATTTATTTTTAGTTCAACATGAAATACTTGGTATATGATGAACAGGACACTGTTAACACCATCTTTTTCAAAGATAAATAACACAAAAATCCTTTTCTCAATGAGCTTGCACTCCAAGAATAGAAAGAAAACATAAAAATAAAGTACTTCCATGAATTTAAGATGTCAAAAATTGGAACATATATCATCAATTTAAAACTACTCTTTTTCTAGTAGCTTCCTTTCCAGAATAGGAAAGAAGGAAGGAAACACTAGCAAATCCAATTTATAGATCATGTGTAAGACACATGCTAACTTTAGAAATATTAAAATGTCAAAATTGTACATTTTGGATGAAAGATACATAGGTATTTTAATAGTGTGATAAGAGCACTTATAGATACTAGACAAACAGTTCTCTATATCTGTATAATTTCTGGATAATACATGGTTATTATACAAAAATAGTCCAAAGGATAGAATGATTAACTCTATCTTAATGAGAAACTGAGGTAGGAAGAACTGGTTACTATGGTAGTTCTAAAAAATAGATACAAAATTTCACCAAGCAAAGGAGATGAAGTTGGGGTGATATTTCAGGGAAAGGAAACAGCATAAAGCATAGAGGAACAATATTGGATTTCATATTCAGGTAACTGCACACACAGGAGTTCTACATAGCTAATACATATGAGGGAGGGAAACAGGAGAGTCAGCAGGGAGCTATGCATTGCCAGGGAGCTTAGAAATTAGCCTACAGACCAGGAGTTAACAAACATTTTCTGTAAAGGGTCAGATAGTAAATATTTCAGCTATATGGTCTCTGTCACAACTACTTATCTCTGATATTAAATTGCAAAAGTGACCTGGACAATGCATAAATGAATGGGAGGAGCTTTAGTCCAATGAAGTTTCTTTACAAAAACAGGGGGAGGTCTGGATTTGGCCCATGGGCCATACTCTGCCCACCCCTGCTAGGACTTCAACATGAAAATATGCATATTTTTTATGTGTAAATGTATTTGACAAATATACACATTCATTCATCTTATAAATACATTTTTTATTTTATAAATTTATATATGCATATGTGTGTGCATATATCTCTCTATAGTACCTATCTACATATAGACATAGACATGTTTCATGATATATATAACATTAGTGTATACATACGTATACAAATTAACATTAGTATGAATATATTATACAAATTATGGAGATAATACACATGAATATGTGTATAAACACATACATATATGTATATTTATAAAACACATATGTATTTGGTGTGATGACATAATACTTTGATATGTTTCATAATATAGATATAAAACATGAGTGTGGATATATATAAATATATAGATATACACACATATATACATATATAATGAAACATTTATCAAAATTAAAATACTTAAAACATAAAGTATAAAATATAGTGTTACAAACACTCCTCCCACACCCAGTGGGTTATATGCTCCATTTTAAAGAACTCTTGCCACAAACAATGATGGGTCAGTACAGGATAGCAGTTAAGAGTTCAAGTCTGGGTAGAAAAAAGACTTGGTCTGCTACTTCCAACAAATGTAACTTTAAGCAAGGCACTCAATTTCTTTGTTCTTTAGTCTTTTTTTTAAGTCATTAAAATGGAAGTAAGAATACTCCCCCCTCATAGAATAGTTTTAAGAACTAAAGGAGACAGTGTAAAATGAGTAGCATAATGCCCTGTAAGAACTCAATAAATTATAATGAGAGGTTTTAATCAAGAGAATAACATGAAAGGTTTGTGTCTTAGAAGGGTCCCTTTAGTAGCAGTACAGAAGACAGATCACAGACAAGCTATTCAACAGAGTAAGACAAGTTAAGAGGGTAACAGAGATGAGATGAAGCATGCCTAAACTGGGCTAGGGGGGATAAGAAAGAAGCAACTTCAAGAGATATCAGGATCTACAAATAGACAGGACAGTAGAGACTAATTAGATGGAGGTGAGAAGGAATAAGTTTGGATGTTCTTTGTATTTTAGGCTTATCTGGATAAAGAATGATACGATCAATTAAGATAGGAAATAAAAACAGGTTTTGAGGAAAGGATGAATTCAGTTGTAAATCGGCTGACTGAGCATTCTGGAAGGGCATATATTGATGCCCAATGAACAACTCCATCTGGAGGGTTGAAGGTTAGGAGAGTGAGATGAGCTAGATTTAGGGATCATCGTTTGTAGGTGATAGCTAAGGCATAAGATTAAATAACAACCCCTAGGGAGAGGTACTAAGTGAGAAAAACCATAAATAGGATTCTAGACAACAGAGGCATTTAAAAGGCAAACTGTAAACAAAAGGAAAAGATTCAAATACAAAGACTGAAAGCAATTAAGACAGAAGAACCAGGAAAGAGTAGGAACAATGAAGTCAGTGGAAGAGTTCTAAGAGGAAACAAACAGGAGTCAAGTAAGGCAAGTAATGGAAAGATTCCTTTGAATTTGACAGAGAAGACCACTAGTAAACTAAGCAAAGTCAATTTTAGAAGTAGAAGTGGAAGTCATTTTGCAGTTGGTAGAGGAACAAACAGCAAGCAGAGCGTGATGAGTGTAATTTCTTATGTAGAATTTTTAAAAATAATACAAGTATTCTATAAAGATGAAAACTCTAGAATTGTTAAAAGAAGGTGAAGAAGTCCACTGTCACAATGACAAGAGAACTTAAAGGGTTTTTTTTTTAACCTGGGAAGTAGTTAAAAAAAAGAGATTCTTCTAGTCCTCAAAGACACCAAAAATAACTAGATTTTATGAGACAACAAAACATATAGCAAATGTACCACAGGATCTTTTTCCAAACAAAATGAGAGTTCCTATGTGCATCTTTATGAAATTTTGATGAATAATCTAATACCTTATATTTTACTGTTAAAAATAAATTTTAAAGTATTTGATGTTAAAATATGATTAAATTACAACATCAAATGAAACTTAAGCGAACTTAATGGCATGCAAATATATTAGGATAGGTATGTCAAAATTTGCCATCCAGTGAAGATTTTCTGGCAATGTGGAAATTCTAACTTAGGCAACATATTGAGTTATGTGTAGGGAATCTGGGGAATTTGTAACATCAGATGCTTACAAGAGTTTCTACAGTAATTTAGGCATCTAAGAAGCGTTAATATTTAAATAGTCTGAAATAGTCTACCAGAAACCATTATAAAATTTCAGTATCACCATTTCTGTTAAACACAAACTTTCGAAAAGAAATACATCCAGAGTAATTAAATTCCACAGCCTAAATCAATACCTCCACTGAAAAAGCATTCTAACAGTTTTCAAACACAAAGTCTTCCTAATCAACATAAGAAAAAGCCAGTCATATTGTTCATAACCACTTCTACAATGTGATTAAATTTCGTCACCAATCTCCAAGTAACAAAAATATAGAATCTTAATTGTATGCATATATTGGGAAAAAAATGTGTGTGTGTGTGTACGAATCTGAAAAAAATTCCACTACTGCCTTGCTGTCTCTTTCTAAAAGAAAGACTCATGAGATAAGCAGGTCTGACAACAGAAATGGGTTTAAAAATCAAGAAGAGAAGACATTAAAATTGGATGCTAATATCAGCAAAAAACAAGTGAAATTTGAAATTGAAGACAATACCATTTACATTAGCATCCACAAAAAATTAAATACTTAGGTATAAATCTAACAAAATATATATGATGAAAACTACCAAACTGTGATGAAAGAAATCAAAGATTAACAAAATAAATGGAGAGACATTCCATGTTCATGGACAGAAAGATTCAATACTGTCAAAATGTCAGTTCTTCCCAACTTCATCAATAGAAGCAAAGCAAGCGCAATCAAAATCCCAGCAAGTTATTTTTTGTATGACAACCTGATTCTAAAGTTACATGGAATGGCAAAGAATCCAGAATAGCCAGTGCAGTATTGAAGGAGAAGAAAAGAATTAGAGGACTGACACTATCCAACAAAACAGTGTGGTACTGGCAAAAAAGAAAAAAAATGGTCAGGTAGATACAAGGGACAGAATAGAGAGTCCAGAAGTAGGCTCACATAAAAACAGTCAACTGATCTTTGCCAAAGGAGCAAAGGCAATACAATGGAGAAAAGATAGTTTTTCAACAAATGGTGCTAGAACTGAAGACCTACATGCAAAAAAATGAATCTAGACACAGATCTTAAACCTTTCACAAAAATTAATTCAAAATAGATCACAGATTTAATGTAAAATGCAAAATTATAAAACTCTTAGAAGATAAGAGAATGATTTGGGGTTTGGTGATGGCTTTTTAGATGCAACACCAAAGTCACAGTCCATGAAAGAAAGAAATGACAAGCTGGACTTCATTAAAAATTTCGGCTCTGTGAAAGACATTGTCAAGAGAATGAAAAGACAAGCCACAGACTATGAGAAATTATTTGCAAAGACATATCTGATAAAGAACTGCTATCCAAAATATACAAAGGACTCTTAAAATTAACAATAAGAAAACAAACAAGAAACAAATAAGAATAAAACAATAAGAAAACCATACTAAGAAATGGGCCAAAGACTTTAATGAATATCTCACCAAAAAAAAATACACATATGGCAAATAAGTATATGAATAGTGCTCCACACCACATGTTAACAGGGAAATGCAAATTAAAACAACAATGATATGCCACTACAAACCTATCTGAATGGCCAAAATCCAGAACACTGACAACTTCAAATGTTGACAAGGATACAGAACAACGGGAAATCTCATTCACTGCTGGTAGAGGGAAAAATGATATAGCCATTCTGGAAGACAGTTTGGAAGATTCTTACAAAACTAAACGTACTCTTGCCATATAATCGAGCAATCACACTCTTTGGTATTTATCCAAAAGAGATGAAAACTTACATCCACACAAAAATCTGGACGCAGACATTTAATTTACAGCAGTTGTATTCATAATCGCCAAAACTCGGAAGCAACCAAGATGGGCTTCTGTATGTGAATGGATAAATAAACAGTGGTACATCCAACAATGAAATATTATGCAGTGCTTTAAAAAAAATTTTTTTTAAAAGAGCTACCAAGCCATGAAAAGCCATGGAGGAAACTTAGAGGCATATTACTAAGTAAAAGAAGCCAATATGAAAAGGCTACACACTGTATGATTCCAACCATACTAGGTTCCGGGAAAGGCAAAACTATGGAAACAATAAAAAGATCTGTACTTGCCAGAAGTTAGGGGAGAGAGGGAGGAATAGTGAAAAACAGAGGATTTTTAAGACAGTGAAACTACTCTATGATACTATAATGGTGGATACATGTCATTATGTTTGTCCAATCCTGTAGAGCACACAACAAGAGTGAACCCTAATGTAAAATACAGACTTCGGATGACAATGATGTGTCAATGTAGGGTTCATCAGTTATAACAAGTGTACCACTGTGGAGAGGGGTGTTGATGGTGGGGGAAGCTGTGACATGTGGGAGCAGGGGTACATGGGAAATCTCTGTACCTTCTGCTCAATAGTGCTATAAACATAAAATTTTAAAATTAAGTCTGTTTTTAAAAAACTGGATGCTAAATTATGATTAACTTGGAAAACCTTGTAGTAGATGAAGAAATAGGATGAAAAGAATATATAACATAAGGAAAGCGATTCTGAAAATGGGAAATATTTAAGAAAGATCAAAAAAGCCCCAGACATTTACAAATCAGAATTATACCTCTTCTAAACCTCCAGTCATCTTCTTGTTCGTCCTGATGGTTTGACTGTTGTTTGGAAGTCTGAGATACTTGATGTACTAAGCCTTTTTGATCACCTTCTGCTTTCATGAGCTGTGTACGGAGTTCTTCTACCTAAATACACATAGTCAAAAATGAAATTTTATCAGTTTTAAAAGCAGGAAAAGAATAACTGAACTTACAAATTATTTTTCTAGGGAAAAAAAATGTACTTCCAATGGGCTACTGTAAGCACAAGTTGAAGCCAAGTTAATCTCCTTGTTATGCCAAGCACAGTGGAACAGTCTCTTGCTCCATTTCTTTATTCCTCCCATTCCTTCCACAAACAATGAATGTTCTTTCCCCTTCTCTGTGTCTACTGTGACAAAGAATTTGACCACACTTTTTTTAAATCCCTATTTTCACCTCAGTCCACTCTACTGTTAATTAACCCAAACTACCTCCAATTAAGTACTATACATTTTTATATTTTTCACTTATTTTCTTTCATGTGAGCATAGTCTATTGGTTGGTAAAGTCAAATAAAATGATCACAATTTAGCACACTGTGATATCAAAGTACTGCTCAAAATAAATAAGCAATAAAAGCTGTTGAATAAACTATAAACTCCTTGAGGTAAGGTACCATTTTATTCTTCTTTGTATATCTGGAGACTAGCAAGCATGTCCACAACAACCTTTAAACAAGTCAGCAGTGGCAGAGACTCAGGTAAAGTCACAATGACAACTTTAACACATAAATCTCTTATTTCAAAAGATAAGATTAGAAATTACAAGGCAGAGTTCAAAAAAAAAAATCAGAAGGAAATGAATACAAATATAAACTTCCAAAAAAGAAACTCTAAACTCTGCCAACATTAATTCCATTGGACCACTGGCTGCAAAACAAAGCCATTACACATTTTTAAACATTTTGTAAAACAGGAGCTACGGTTTCAGATGCTTCAGGATTAACTTTCAAAACGTAATACTCCTTCTGAACGTCTAAGATGTCTGACAACTTTGCCTGCCTAGCATATTATGTAGTGAGTTATGTAAGCCACACCTCAAAACAGAGGAAGTTACAATTGCAATTTATATTAAACACAGGCAGAAAGGTAGTTAGAAACCCACATGCCTTTACCCAATGTGTATAAAATGGCTATTTCAAGTTACTGAACTTTAGATATCAGAAGCACCAAACTCCTATTATCGGCTAATGGGCTGCAAAATGTTATGCTTTAAAATTAAGCCTTATCTCTGGTTAAAAGGAAGCAGGGCAGGTAGCAGCTTGAAAATGTGAATATAAGACAGTGATGCATTCAAAGTAACTTGAACATGCAAGGTTTGTTTTATGTATTTTACTTCCGCCTACACTCTCTAACGTCTCCTTGAATAAAATTAAGCTCCTGGGAAAATCTTATCTTACACATCCAGTCTCACTTTTACACTGGTTGTGCTAAGAGAGATAATTCCTAAACTGGAAAAGCAATCAGCAAGATATGCTGTCACAGTGGGAACCTGGGCTGGTGTTTTATATTGGCTTTCTCTGAATCTTCCTGAAAGGATTTCATCTTTTGCTTATGTGTGTTAATATACATTCCTTAAGGAAAAATACTTCTAGATCTAAGGTTTTTTTCCCTTTCACAAAGACATTTAATAGGGAAAGAGACTCAATCCTGATTTAATTTAAAGCAGATTATCATAGCTTGCATAGACTTACCTGATGCAAAAGTGTTTCTCTGCTGCCTTCTGACTGATTCAATAACCTTCGAGATAGCTCCAATTCCTGTTCAAGCTAGAGTTTCAACAAAGAATAAGGAAAAATGTCCAATGGGGCAGAAAATAACTAAACTATTACAGGCTCAGTTTAAGAGGAGAAAAGTGAAAAAGTTTTCAGATTTTTACAGCTAACATAAAAGGAAAAATATCTTGCTCTAAACATATATCAATGCTCCCATTAAAATAATGGTAATTAAATAACAAAAAGTGAACCAGACCAGACTGCAGGAGGTCTTGGCTCTAGTCAGTTCCACCTCAATTATGACCCCCATTTAAATCTCTTTTTCTTAGGCCTCCTTTCTGTCACCTCTAAGTTAAGGATTTTATATTAGACAATCTGAGATCCCTTCAGTTCTAAATCATTTTAATGTAAATTCTGAAGCAGTTTTTTCTTTAAATTACTACATGTAGTATCATATGAACAAAATTAGAATAAAAATTTCAGGGACCCAATGACTCAAAGTATATTTCATCCAATTGGTTATTTTTTATATTCTTAATATTCTTATATTCCTAATATTTCCAATATTCCTAACATTTCTAAAAATTTTAATCAGAATAAGATATTTTAAATTTCCCTAATAATATTGCCATTAGATAAGTATCCACAGAAAATGTGCCAGTTAGGTGACTAAATACCCTACAAAGTCAACGTGCTTCGCTTACCTCAAGCTGAAAAATATAACAGGATGTGAAGGGGAGAAGAATATTCCACTTCAAAATATGCCTCTTGGCACAAGTATTATTCTGAGTTGATGGCAATCAAAACCCAACAGACTCAGGAAAAGCTTTTTACCTTCCCCTAAATTGCATTTAAAAACTTAAAAAGGAGGTCTGTGCCAGAAAGAGAGCTGTTACCAAAGATAACTTTCTATATCTGAAAGACCTCTTCACGGCAGGGCAAACATTTGTTTACCATACATATACTCTTCTCATCTTCCTGTGAACTGTGTTCCTCCCCTTTGAAGCCCCAAGCCCCTATTCCTTGCCTTAGTTCAGGATGGTAGATAAGCATCAACTGCCTGGCTGTCTTTGAGTCTCATATTTTTATGGGGCTCCCATACATACAAAATAAACTTGTTTTTCTCCTGTTAATCTGTTTTATGTCAATTTAATTATTATACCAGCCAAAGAACCTAGAAGGGTAAAGGGAAAATTATTTTTCCTCCCCTACAGATGGGACACTTTTGTTAAAAATCCACAGCTTACATATGATGGACATGTTTGCACTCTGTAAGGGTAAGGTTGTTTTGTGAAATCACAAATTTATATTAAGATGTTATTAAGTGCTTTGATTTGTAACAGTTATCCTAAATTATCATTTCATTTGAACAAACTACTATCTATACATTAGTCTTTCAGAAATTGTTCATGTGGAAGGTGTGACTATTGAGGAGTAGCATGAGGGAACACTGTGGTGATGGAACAGTTCTGTATTTTGACTATCGCGGCAATAAGATTGAGACTCATGAGATAAAACTGCATAGAAGTACACACACACAAACACACACTTAACACACAAATGAGTATACACATAAAGCTGGTGAAATCTGCATAAGCTCTGTACATTGCAACAGTGTCAATTTCCAGGTTTTGATGTTGGATGGCAATTATAGAAAATGTTATCACTGAGAATAACTGGCCCATGGTACATTTTTGTTTTGCAACACCTATGAATCTATTATTATTTCAAAATAATTTTTTCATACAGTTATATAAGTTTTTTAAAAGTGTACAGCAGCTCATAAAATAACCATCACATATTTTTAAAAGTACAGTTGACCCTTGAACAACATGGGTTTGAACCACACAAGTCCACTTATACACGGATTTTTTTTCACTCGTAAATACTACAGTACTATAGGATTGAATTCACATATGTGAAACCATGGCTAGAGAGAAACTGCAAATACGGAGAGCTGACTACATGTTATACTCGGATTTTTGACTGCACAGAGGGTCAGGGCACCTAAGCCCCCATTGTTCAAGGGCCAACTGTAAGTCAACTATAAAGTACATGTGGAAGCAGAGAATCCACACAAAATATTACCTGACCTGTTCTCTTGTTTCTATAAATAAATAAAAAGGGAAGAAATCGCACTGAAGTCAACATGGTTTCAAAATCTACCAGGGTCCATACGGGTCATGTTTCCTGGGTAATATCAGCATCTACAACTCCCAAAGAGCAAACGTGATGACCTGATGTACCTTGCTTACCACCGTAAAGACAGCAGGGACGCATCATGCAACTTTACATAGGTTGGTGAAATAAAATAAAGGAGGTAAGGGTAAATAGAAAAGGCAATACAGAGTAAAGAACATTATATCAGAAGCAAAATTTCACTTTATCATTCATTACCTTGGGCTTGGCCTTTAATCTACTCATTTGCAAACTGAAGAGAGTTGTTTGGCCTCTGAGCTACTTTCTAGCTCTAAAATGCTACGCTCTATAGCCTCACAGACATGAATTCATATCAAAGATACTTAATATTTAATGAGAATAGAGGATTTTTCGGAACTAGGCTGGTAACTGTTCCTATCTTCTATAACAAAAATGAGTAGATACAAAATATTCAACCTTTAAAAAACAGGTCTTTCCCAACCCTACAGTAAAGTCAACCTCTTTAAATGTTCTCCAGCAAAGAATGGTCAAGTTTAATTCACCTCTAGAAAAGGAGAGCGGCCAGGAGACAAGGTAGCGAATTACCTGTGTATGTTTCCAAGAGCAAGTAGCAGAGAGTGGCAGAGCCCTCAAGCCAAGTGACTCCACATCAAAACATAAAGGCTTCACTGCACTCTAACAAAAAACCTCAGGGACACTTTCCAAGGTACTCAATGAATATCACTGGCCCCAAACAGCATTACACTTGAAAAGTTAATTTTCAAAGGGGAGACAGCAGAAGCAAGAAGAACTACAATTCTGACCCTGTGGAAGGAAAACCACATTCACAGAAAGATAGACAAGATGAAAAGGCAGAGTACTTTGTACCAGATGAAGGAACAAGATAAAACCCCAGAAAAACAACTAAATGAAGTGGAGAAAAGCAACCTTCCAGAAAAAGTATTCAGAATACTGAGAGTGAAGATGATCCAGGACCTCAGAAAAAGAATGGAGGCAAAGATCAAGAAGATGCAAGAAATGTTTAACAAAGATCTAGAAGAATTAAAGAACAATCAAACAGGGATGAACAACACAATAACTGAAATGAAAACTACAATAGAAGGAATCAATAGCAGTATAACTGAGGCAGAAGAACGGATAAGTGACCTGGAAGACAGAATGGTAGAATTCACTGCCACAGAACAGAATAAAGAAAAAAGAATGAAAAGAAATGCAGACAGCCTAAGAGACCTCTGGGACAACATTAAATGCAACAACATTCGCATTATAGGGGTCCCAGAAGGAGAAGAGAGACACAGAAAGGACCTGAGAAAATATTTGAAGAGATTATGGTCGAACACTTCCCTAACATGGGAAAGGAAATAGCCACCCAAGTCCAGGGAGCACAGAGAGTCCCAGGTAGGATAAATCCAAGAATAAACATGCCAAGACACATAGTAATCAAATTGGTAAAAATTAAAGACAAAGAAAAATTACTGAAAGCAACAAGGGAAAAATGGCAACATACAACGGAACTCCCATAAGGTTAACAGCTGATTTCTCAGCAGAAACTCTACAAGCCCGAAGGGAGTGGCATGATATATTTACAGTGAAGAAAGGGAAGAACCTACAACCAAGATTACTCTACCCAGCAAGGATCTCATTCAGATTCGACAGAGAAATCAAAAGCTTTACAGACAAGCAAAAGCTAAGAGAATTCAGCACCACCAAACCAGCTCTACAACACATGCTAAAGGAACTTCTCTAAGTGGGAAAAACAAGAGAAGAAAAGGACCTACAAAAACAAACCCATAACAATTAAGAAAATGGTAATAGGAACATACATATCAATAATTACCTTAAACGTGAATGGATTAAATGCTCCAACCAAAAGACACAGGCTCACTGAAAGGATACAAAAACAAGACCCATATATATGCTGTCTACAGGAGACCCACTTCAGACCTAGGGACACATACAGAATGAAAGTGAGGGGACGGAAAAAGATATTCCATGCAAATGGAAATCAAAAGAAAGCTGGAGTAGCAATAATCATATCAGATAAAATAGACTTTAAAATAAAGAATGTTACAAGAGACAAGGAAGGACACTACATAATGATCAAGGGATCAATCCAAGAAGAAGATATAATAATTATAAATATATATGCACCCAGCATAGGAGCACCTCAATACATAAGGCAACTGCTAACAGCTCTAAGAGAGGAAATCGACAGTAACACAATAACAGTGGAGGACTTTAACACCTCACTTACACCGATGGACAGGTCAACCAGACAGAAAATTCATAAGGAAACACAAGCTTTAAATGACACAATAGACCTGATAAATTTAATTGATATTTATAGGACATTCCATCCAAAAACAACAGAATACACTTTCTTCTCAAGTGCGCATGGAACATCCTCCAGAATAGATCACATCTTGGGTCACAAATCAAACCTCAATAAATGTAAGAAAACTGAAATCATATCAAGCATCTTTTAGAACCACAACACTATGAGATTAGAAATCAATTACAGGGGGAAGAAAGTAAAAAACACAAACACATGGAGGCTAAACAGTATGATACTAAATAACCAAGAGATCACTGAAGAAAGCAAAGAGGAAATCGAAAACTACCTAGAGACAAATTACAACGAAAACACGACGATCCAAAACCTATGGGATGCAGCAAAAGCAGTTCTAAGAGGGAAGTATACACCTATACAAGCCTACCTCAAGAGACAAGAAACATCTCAAATAAATAATCTAACCTTACACCTAAAGGAACTAGAGAAAGACGAACAAACAAAACCCAAAGTTAGTAGAAGGAAAGAAATCATAAAGATCACAGCAGAAATAAATGAAATAGGAACAAAGAAAACAATAGCAAAGATCAATAAAACTAAAAGCTGGTTTTTTTAGAAGATAAACAACATTGATAAACCTTTAGCCAGACTCATCAAGAAAAAGAGGGAGAGGACTCAAATCAGTAAAATGAGACATGAAAAAGGAGAAGTTACAACAAACACTGCAGAAATACAAAGCATCATAAGAGACTACTCCAAGCAACTCTATGCCAAAAAAATGAACAACCTGGAAGAAATGGACAAATTCTTAGAAAGGTATAACCTTGCAAGACTGAACCAGGAAGAAATAGAAAACATGAACAGACCAATCACAAGTAATGAAATTGAAACTGTGATTAAAAATCTTCCAACAAACAAAAGTGCAGGACCAGATGATTTCACAGGTGAATTCCATGAAACATTTAGAGAACAGCTAACGCCCATCCTTCTCAAACTCTTCCAAAAAATTTCAGAGGAAGGAATGCTCCCAAACTCATTCTATGAGGCCACCACCACCCTAATACCAAAACCAGACAAAGATACTACAAAAAAATAAAGTTACAGGCCAATATCACTGATGAACATCGAAGCAAAAATCCTCAACAAAATACTAACAAACACACTGAAAGATCATACACCATGATCAAGTGGAATATATCCCAGGGATGCAAGGATTCTTCAATACACACAAATCAATCAACGTGATACACCATATTAAAAAATTGAAGAATAAAAACGATATGATCATCTCAACAGATTCAGAAAAAGCTTTTGACAAAATTCAACACCCATTTATGATAAAAACTCTCCAGAAGGTGGGCACAGAGGGAACCTACCTCAACATAATAAATGCCATATATGACAAACCCATAGCAAACATCATCTTCAATGGTGAAAAACTGAAAGCACTTCCTCTAAGATCAGGAAAAAGATAACGATGTCCACTCTCACCACTATTATTTAATATAGTTTTGGAAGTCCTGGCCACCACAGCAATCAGAGAAGAAAAAGAAATAAAAGGAATCCAAATGGGAAAAGAAGAAGTAAAACTGTCACTGTTTGCAGATGACATGATACTATACATAGAGAATCCTAAAGATGCCACCAGAAAACTACTATAGCTAACCAATGAATTTGGTAAAGTTGCAGGATACAAAATTAATGCACAGAAATCTCTTGCATTCCTATACACTAACAAGGAAAGATCAGAAATAGAAATTAACGAAACAATCCCATTCACCATTGCAACAAAAAGAATAAAATACCTAGGAATAAACCTACTAAAGGAGGTAAAAGACCTGTATTCGGAAAACTATAAGACACTGATGAAATAAATCAAAGATGACACAAACAGATAGAGAGATATACCATGTTCTTGAATTGGAAGAATCAATATTGTGACAATGACTATACTACCCAAAGCAATCTACAGTTTCAATGTAATCCCTATCAACTTACCAGTGTCATTTTTTACAAAACTAGAACAAAAAATCTTAAAATTTGTTTGGAGACACAAAAGACCCCGAATAGCCAAAGCAGTCTTGAAGGAAAAAAACGGAGCTGGAGGAGTCATACTCCCTGACTTCACTATACCACCAAGCTACAGTAGTCAAGAGAATATGGTACTGGCAGAAAAACAGAAATATATTTCAGTGGAACAGGATAGAAAGCCCAGAGATAAACCCACACACCTGTGGTCAACTAATCTATGACAAAGGAGGAAAAGATATACAATGGAGAAAAAACAGTCTCTTCAATAAGTGGTGCTGGGAAAACTGGACAGCTACATGTAAAAGAATGAAATTAGAACATTCCCTAACACCATACACAAAAATAAACTCAAAATGGATTAAAGACCTAAATGTAAGACCGGACACTATAAAACTCTTAGCGGAAACCATAGGAAGAACACTCTCTGACATAAATCACAGCAAGATCTTTTTTGATCTACTTCCTAGAGTAATGGAAATAAAAACAAAAATAAACAAATGGGACCTAATGAAACTTAAAAGCTTTTGCACAGCAAAGGAAACTACAAACAAGATGAAAAGACAAACCTCAGAATGGGAGAAAATATTTGCAAATGAAGCAATGGACAAAGGATTCACCTCCAAAATACATAAACAGCTCATGCAGCTCAATATTAAAAAAACAAACAACCCAATCAAAAAATGGGCAGAAGACCTAAATAGACAGTTCTCCAAAGAAGACACACAGACGGCCAAGAAGCACATGAAAAGCTGCTCAACATCACTAATTATTAGAGAAATGCAAATCAAAACTACAATGAGGTATCACCCCACATCAGTTACAATGGGCATCATAGAAAATCTACAAACAACAAATGCTGGAGAGGGTGTGGAGAAAAGGGGACCCTCTTGCACTGTTGGTGGGAATGTAAATTGATACAGCCACTATGGAGAACAGTATGGAGGTTTCTTAAAATTAACTAAAAATAAAATTACCAAATGATCCAGTAATCCCACTACTGGGCATATATACCCAGAGAAAACCATAATTCAAAAAGACACATGCACCACAGTGTTTGTTGCAGCACTGTTTACGATTGCCAGGTCATGGAAGCAACCTAAATGCCCATCGACAGACGAATGGATAAAGAAGATGTGGTACATATATACAATGGAATATTATTCATCCACAAAAAGGAACAAAATTGGGTCATTTGTAGAGACGTGGATGGATCTAGAGACTGTCATACAGAGTGAAGTAAGTCAGAAAAACAAATATATATTAACGCATATATGTGGAACGTAGAAAAATGGTACAGATGAACCAGTTTGCAGGGCAGAAATTGAGACACAGATGTAGAGAACAAACGTATGGACACCAAGGGGATAATGGCAGGGGTGGTGGTTGTGGTGGGATGAATTGGGAGATTGGGATTGACATATATACGCCAATATGTATTAAATAGATAAGTAATACGAAACTGCTGTATAAAAAGATAAATTAAATAAAATTCAAAACTTTAAACAAAATGTTAATTTTCAAAATCTTACTTTACTCTTTTCAGTTTCACTTTGTCTTAGCTTATTTTTCACTACTCCCTCATTCTCCTCTGCTTTAGCTTCTTGTTTCTTCAATGCCTAGAAAGAAAGACGTGGGAAAATCAGTATTATTCCAAAATACATATAAAACTGAAAGATATTACTAGGATCTATTAAGAAAAGGCTGAGGAAGATGATTATGAATTGTACAAAATATACACAGGAATTACAACCTGCTCATTCACTGAAGTCATAAGATCATTTCATTGGGGCTCAAATATGAACAACTTCCCGATCTACCTAATCAAGTTCCACTTAGTTTCACTTTTTCCCATCTTTAGGAATTCTGTAACACATTTAGAGAGCTTAGACAGCTAACAGTTTTCTTGGAAACAAACAAATTTTACCTGCCGAAATAATAGTATTTAAAAGTTATATTATCAGCTCAACAATTTTGACATAATACCTAAAACCAGTTCACTAGTTTTTCAAATTCTGAAAAAATATCAAGGTAGAAACATGCTTGCTGCATCATTATCACATACATGACATTTTATCACAACATATAACTTGCTCTTCAACCATACTTTCACATAGAGCAAAGAAAAGCATTCTTTTCTACATTTTTCTCTCTTTAATAAATTGGAAAAAAAGGAACTTTAAGATAATACAAATTTCAAAAGTTAACCACATAAGTGTTTGTTTCTATGTTAAAACAAAATTAAACTTAAGGAAAAAAATTTATATTAAGAGCAATCTTTCATAACATCTAAAAGACATTCCATTTGTTTAAAAAAAAATTCGACACTTAGCATTTAGACTTAAAAAGGTGTATGTGTAGAGGCCATCTAAGTTGAGAAAAGCCAAATTTCCAGAAGTCTTTTCCAACAAGTTCTATGATGCTCAATAGAAAAACTATTTTTAGGCAAACAGCAAAACATGTTAAAACTGTTTTGATGCAAGTATAATCAATCATATTCCAATTTCATTAACTCACATATCCAACATATATCTCCAAAGTGCATATATATGCATATATAAAATAACAATGTCCCCCCTACCCATGAGATTACAGCTCCCTCTGCATGGCTCCTGCTCTCACTAATAAAAAACAATTGACTAAAAACGCGGAGAGACACCATCAAATAAAAATAATTTTGATTTGAGTATAAATAATATAGTGTTTACTATGTCCGGGCATTCTTCTTCTTCTTACATATATTAACTAAACACATTACATATATTGAATATATACATTTAATCTTTATGATGGTTCCATGAGTTACTATTAAGTCCATTTTTTTTTTTTTTTTTTTTTTTGCGGTACGCAGGCCGCTCACTGTTGTGGCCTCTCCCGTTGGGGAGCACAGGCTCCGGACGCGCAGGTTCAGTGGCCATGGCTCACGGGCCTAGCCACTCCGCGGCATGTGGGATCTTCCCAGACCGGGGCACGAACCCGTGTCCCCTGCATCGGCAGGTGTACTCTCAATCACTGCGCCACCAGGGAAGCCCATTAAGTCCATTTTATTAAGAGGGAAGTTGGGGCTACAAGGAGTTGAATAACTTGCCCAAGGTCATTCACCAAGGTCGTGAGAGAGTCAGGACATAGACTCAGGCTGTGTGCCTCTTAACCATTGAATGGCACTGCCTCTCCACGTTGAAACAATATCAAGCTTATAGGGTGGATATGAAGACTAAATAATTTTATACTTGTAAGGCATTAAAATATACAATAAAAGACAACTATTACGATTACTAAATTGTTAACAATTGATAAAGTATTACAAAACATAATGCTTTTCAGGTAGCTATCAAATGATTTTGATGTTTATTATTTGTTCTTTACTGTAGCCTAAGTGGAATTTGTAATAATATTTACTTAAGTATGTATAATCTATTCAGTTTTGGCTGGTGGGATGTGTTTATAAATTTTTCCTGAACGAAATTATCCTAGAAACTTGAAAATTACTGCTGGCATCTTCATTTTTCCCATGCTTCCTCGGTCTAACTCCACCTAATATGTGTGTGTGTGTGTTTCTGTGACAGAGAGGGAGAGGAAGAGGGAGAGGGAAGGAGGGAGAAATATTTTTTGAAAAGATATGAATTGTTGCTGTACTTTTCATCAATTCATTTTACAATATTTGAACTATCTTATTCCTCAACATCATCATTCAACCTATAGCCCCGTCACCTGTTTTTCTTTAATGAGTTACACTTAACTGGTTATCTTTTCAATGTTTTTTTGCCAGTTATGTCATACACCTTTTATTGCCAAGTATATTCTTCATATCAAATATATATTTGCAGGTTCTCTAAAACTTAATCTAGTGCTGGTCTAGAAGTAAGTTACTGTAGAAAGCATGCTGCTGTTTTTTAAACAAACAAAATACTATTTTTTCAAGGTTCATGGATTCAGTCAATATTTTTTCATTGAACTAAAAACCAGCCTGGGTTTTTCCACAGAGAGGAGATTATGAGGAAGACTTCCTCAGGCAGTTGATAAGTTTCATCAAACTGTAAATAGTCAGCCTCCCATTCTGGATTCAAACTCCTGGGCAGAAGCCACTCCAAATGAGTATGCAGTGAAGGCTCACCCAAACCCGGTGACATCACTTAAGGCCATAAGCAACTTCAAACAAGATGGGCTTGTCCCAAATATAAGAGCCATTCACTTCCAAAGCCAAATTCAAAATCTACCTTGGAAGACTCTGCAACCTTCAAACAGTAGCTGCTAAGATCCTTCCAGTGTGATTCTGTACATCTCTTCATGTTCCAAGTTGTTTCCACCTGTGTCCTCTGCTTACTGAGGTACGAGAAACAGAAGGAGTCACCTGCTAAGGTTTTAAAACTTGACTTAACTGCATGCTGCAACTCTAGGAGTTTAACTTGCTAAGAATTTAAACCCCAAAAATTCTCCAGTGAAGAAATTTTTCCATTTTACTAACTGGAATTAATCCATTTCTGTCCCTTTCTCATGAGTTCCAAAACTTACATTTTAAAAATCCTATTACATTTTACGTCAAAAAAACAAGAAAGACATATTAACATTTCCCAAGTGTTTACATACTTTATTTTGATTAAGTCTATTAAAATGTGCTTAATTCATTTATATGCTTATTTTTACTTAGATAGACATACAAATAATCGTTGTTTATCTAGAGGTTTACATTTCCAAAGAGTAATATAAAAGATTTGGTGTCACTAAGGTGTAAGCTTCAGAAAGCCAGGGACCTCATCTGTCATGATCATATTTTAACTCTAACACAATACTTGACGCATTTTAGGTGGTAAACATATGTTATCGAATGGATGAATAAATATCCCTTTATAATTCCTGAATAACAACTTCACTTTGCAATTGGCCAATTCTGTTCATCACATATATGAAAGTTTTCCAGATTTCTCCCATCTTTCTTAACCACCATTATTTTCTCAAGCACCAAGCTGTGTTTCTTTCTGTAAAAACAATTATTACGGTGTAGTGATGTTGGAAAATAAATATTTACTTGGGGGTTTAAGTCAAAGAGTTAATAATCCTTTCCTGTTTTCAAAGTCATCATTTTAGTCTTTTCCTTAGAAAAAAATCCTCTGAATAGGTTTAAGTTTTTTTATTTTTTAAATAATCCAGATTTACAGAACAGTTGTAAAGACAGCTCAGAGTTCCCATATACTTTTCACTTAGCTTCCCCTAAAAGTAACATCTTCCATAACCAAGGTAAGTTTATTGAAACTAAGATGTTAACACTGTTACAAAACCAAAAGCTACAGACTTTACTCAACTATCAAATGTTCTTTTTCGTTCCAAGATACTTCAGAGCAGCTTGTCTCTTTAGTCTCCTCCAATCTGGGAAAGTTTCTCAATCTTTCCTTGCTTTTATGATTTCAACATTTTCGAAAATATTTCAGGTATCTTCAAGCCAGGTATTTTGTAGACTGTCCCTCAATTTGGGTTTTTCTGATGTCTTCTCATGATTAGACAAAGCTCATAAATTTGGGAACAGAATACCACAGAGGTAAGCCGTTCTCAATGCATCACACTGGTGGGTATGTGATATCAACATGACTCAGGACTAGTGATGTTAACCTTGATAGCTTGATTACGGTAGTGTGGTGTCTGCCAAATCTTCCTGCCATAAAGTTAGTATTCTTTCCTTTCCAGACTCTGTTAGAAGCAAGTCATTAAGTCCAGCCCACACTCAAAGGGAGAAGAATTAAGTTCTACCTCCCAGAGGGAGAATATCAAAGAATATGTAGAACTACGTTAAAATCACTAAAGTAATGAACAAATATTTTGGTAGATAATTTGAGGCTATGCAAGTATCCTTAAAGTTTTACCCACCAATTTTAGCTCAAAATCAGACCAACTATAACATTATCAGTACTTTTTTGGCCTACAAACTTTTCCCCCATCAAACCTTATGCCTAATGCAACCCAGACTCCTAGTAAGTTAACTCATAGCCCAGTGCTCACCACTAAGTAGAACGCTGAACCCCTTTACATTCACCTCCAGATAACCTACTTACACCAAAAACATTAATGAGTGATGTAGAATTTACGTAAGACTGTATCGGTGGATGGAGTACACTCATCAAGCCTCTATATAATCCTAACTCTCCTGGCCTACTCCACTAACCAGGAATTCTCCTTCCCCCCTGTTTCCCTACATCTTCTTCAGCTTCACTGTTCAGTTTCTTTGCAGCTTCTGGGCCTTCCCAACAGGCTTCTAAATCTCCCTCCCCGAGTTAACGCCGAGCAGTGTGCCTCTATTCCAGTTCTCAATTTTGAATGCTGACACTGATTACCATGCCCAGTACCCCATTTTCCTCACCACACAAAGAAAAGACCTGTTACCAGGATCCATCCCCCTTAAAGGGCGGTTGAGAAATAATTATTTTCTTTCTCATACTAATAGATATTTAATATTCATTTCTTATAATTAGTATAAATATTAGTAATTTTACTTGATGTGAAAGGAATAAAAATCAACAAGCTGAACTTTAATCAAACTGTGTTTTCTAGTACATGGAATTATGCCCTATAAAAACATAGTTCTTCTGAAAGTCAACTATTTTTTTTTTTAATTTGAATTTCCATGTATGAGCTGTTGAAAAAAAGAACCTCTGATTCTCCTGGATATCTAAGATTTTGCGATAAAATTTCCTTTCCTCTGAACTTTCCACCTTGTACATCTGACCAGTTATTTATAATATCACTTTTCCAAAATAATATATGTCTCTACTGTAGCTAATACTCTAAGGATATGTAAGTCTTGGAAAATTGAGGCAATAAGAACTTAAATTCTATTGTTTTCAGCAGAGGAACAAAAGTCAGGTACTGAGGAGCAACCCAAAGCAAATTACTATATTTCCACCTTATCATTTAGAAAAGTCAAACTTTAAACAACCTATAACACACCTATTAACTTTTTTTTTTTTTTTTTGCGGTACACGGGCCTCTCACTGCTGTGGCCTCTCCCGTTGTGGAGCACAGGCACTGGACGCGCAGGCTCAGCGGCCATGGCTCACGGGCCCAGCCGCTCCGCGGCATGTGGGAATTTCCCGAACCGGGGCACAAACCCGTGTCCCCTGCCTCGGCAGGCTGACTCTCAACCACTGTGCCACCAGGGAAGCCCACACCTATTAACTTTAAACCTACCTATACAACATAAGCCAGTAGACAACACACAAGCAATATTCTAGCCCAGAACACTGAACCCATTTTCTATATTACCTAGTTTAAAATGAAAGACAAAGAAAGAAAATCTAACTCTTAAGACCAAGTAAATATAATGCACTTTAAATTTCGGAAACACAGATAACAGTCAATGAGAAACAGTTTTAAAATTAACTAAATCAAAATTACAAGTCATTTCTTCAAATCTTATAACAAACTTTAACTCATTTACTACCTTTTTTAAGTGTGTAAGGCTGCACTGGATTTCTTTTCCATTTGACTTGGATCAAACAATTTAGAATTATATTAAAACTGACCCAGTAAAAGCAGCTATAAAAAGAGGAAAAAAATCACATGCCAATGACTTTCTATTACTATGTTATTTTGCCCTTTAAAGCTTTTTTTTTCCTTAAAAGCAGTTCAGCTATAAAGCTATCATGTGCCCTGCTCCTGGATTCAGATTGTCTTTTACACATTTAAGATCACAGCAACAACACTGAGCCTTAATAGAGGGCCCCTGGAGCACATTTAAATTTCTAATAACAACAATTTTTCTTCTTTTCCTTAAGTGTGCCTATTTCCATTAAAAAGACTAACATATTGAGTATTGTACTACTGCAGTTCTTTAGAGGTAGATGATTTGGAATTCTCACAAATATAATAAAAAAAATACAGCCTTTCCTTTTAAAGAGTAGGGGAAAGGAGAAAAAGAAAATGTTTGTAGACCTCTCATCTGACCATAAAAACTGCCACAACTTTGACAATAGGCATGTTTCTCAAGAGGCTCTAAAAAATAACACACTCAAAAATGTAGAACAAATAGGGAATTAAAGGCCCTTTGTCTACTTTAAATGGACCAGCAAGCTTGGGTAAGAATGATGGAGCTGGAATGAAATAAAGGTCACATGTTAACACCCACACAGGCCACTGAAATTTCCAAAACAACAAAAAAAATTATGAACATAAGCTATCCTGTCTTATCCTAATCACTCAGCAGCACTACAATTGCATGCCTTTGGTCACAAGGGCAAGAATATGTTGATGATTCACTGGTAAACCAACAGGACTATAGAAAAACAAGTCTGTGCTCATATTGAACAATAGGTCTGTAATATTATATTAAAGGTACAAACTTTTAAGTCATATTGTTCCCGTAACAATAAAGAATGAAAGTCATGTTACTGAGAATTATAAAAATACTTGCTCTTAATATATATATATGTATATACATATATATATATTATTTTTCTAAAGACTATTTTTTTAGAGCAGTTTTAAGTTCACAGCAAAATTGAGAGGAAGGTACAGACAGTTCCCATATACACTCAGCCCACACACATGCATAACCTCCCCCATTATCAACATCCTCCAACAAAACCTCCACCTTTGTTACAAGTGATGAACCTAAATTGATGCATCATAATCACCCAAAGTCCATGGTTTACACAGGGTTCACTCTTGCTGTTGAACATTCTATGGGTTGGTCAAATGTGTAATGACATGTATTCATCATTATAGTATCATACAGAGTATTTTCACTGTCCTAAAAATCCTCTGTGCTCCACCTATTCACCTCTCCCCTTCCTACCCCATCTCCTGGTAACCAATGATGTTTTTACTATCTCCATATTTTTTTTTCCAGAATGTCATGCAGTCGAAATCCTACAGTATGTGATCTTTTCAAATTAGCTTCTTTCACTTAGTAATATGCCTTTAAGCTTCCTCTATGTCTTTTCATGACTTCACAGTCATCTATTTTATAATCATTCTTCATGTAGGTACAAAATAAAAATCAGCAAATATTTTAAGCTTCACAATATGGTGATATTCTGATCCAAATTAGACCACATAAGCTATAAACTGAAGTTATAAGTTGTCTATGTTTATGTATTTTAAAAACTTAAATAGCCTTAAGGACATGTTATATTTCAAATCAAGGAAAAACATTACTAAGTACTCAGTATGTATAAAACACTGTAATTGGAACCTGACTTAACTGGAATTTTTTTTTAATATAAAAATCTGGTGTCCATTTCCAAAATTCTCTTCTGTAAACCTAAATCACAGCTCCAAAACCAAACATCAATAGAAAAATACACATTTTGAAAAGGAATATATACACATAATACAGCAGGATTTTATTGCTCAAAACTAATACTACTCATTTAAATTAACATAGATTTTATTTCTGTCAAGTTCTGTGAATTTCTAAATTTTGTTTTTTCCTAAATCAAGTTAGAGATTCCTCCCACATGAAAACTAGCTAAAGTCATGGAAAATTTTAGCCTTTAAGTTCATCCAGTTGGGGATTATCTGTGCCAACAAAAACCAAAACAAAACAAAACAAAAAATTAAGTTTCTTTTCAAGGCAGAAAACAATACATTCATATTCTAAATCCCTGAGCCAATATCTCAGAAATAGCTAAGTGATTGCTACTTAAATTATTCAAAGAAATTTATTTTTCAGGCAATACCAAGGAACAAAAATTCCATACCAACATCTACGATTTTAAAACACTTTAATAAGTGAAAGTAGAACTGCGTGACAGAAGTCCGAAGAGAATCCAATATTGATCATCACCATTATGACACCATACAGATTTTGGGGCTATCAAAGGGAGAGATTCTAAAGACTTGCTGCCAGGTGAACTATGTGTATTTTCCAGATGGAAGTGGTAAGCACATAGTGAGTAGAGTCACAAGTTGCAACCATCCTTGTTTTGCAAAGAGTAGAGTAATATCAGGTATCATGTGGTTAAGTAAGATTTATCAGTAGTTAAGTACATTGGTATTACTTCTGATGGTAAGTGTAATCCTAAATAATGTTCTTTAAAGATACCTGAGGTTTTGAAACATAAAACTCAAAGCTTCTCTTTGAGAAGGGCCTAGATGTCTTTTTCTTTTTTTTTTTTTCCCTCCTTCTTCTTATGATAAGGTGATCATTATTTCAGGAATCCAAAAAGCTTTATAGGAATTATTGTGGTAGAACAGATGAGCACATATTACTGACCTATGTTCCCTGATAAATAAATAAACTTATTGGTTCCACTACATCCATATTTATGGAGTCTGTGACTGGTTAGGGTACCCTGTGCCAATGAAGCCAGCCAAGGCCATGGGTTCAATCACTACGAGAACCAATTCCCTTTGCTCTCTTCCATGGCCATAGCCTTTACCCTAAACCTTAGCCAAAGGCCACATGGAAGACTAAGCAGGCCAGAGACCATGGATGAATCCGCGAAAATCCATTACCATGACTATAAAAATAACGCAAAAGTAAAACCCCTATTGACTAGTGTCAGGATTTTGTTCTTCAAACGTTATTAAATTTGCCAATCTGCAAAACAAAACCTTAATTATTGCCTACAAAGTTGGTATGCTGAAAAGACATATAAGTCCTTTGACTTCTTTAATTCAAAAGCAACAATGGTAATGAGTATTATTCTCCTAAATGCCATTGCTTTTACTGGAATGGATTGTATTTTTATGCAATCTTTTACTTAATAAAAATCTTGCAAGTAAAGTTAAATGTGAGCCCAACAAGTACACTTTCCAGGATTTCCTTCAAAATCAAAAAGCAACCACTCTTAGTGGAGGGTCTGTTTTTATCTGAGTAGTTTCCTCTCAAAAAAGAGACTCATAGTTTTATTAGAAATCCCAGAGCAATATGATACTTCATTTGACTTTCTAAATGCAGGACCACGGAGTTAGAATTGTTGACAAACAGAAGATCATAGATAATTATGGAAATTTAATTTAGAATTTCTCAAGTTTTATATGTATTTGAGCAGAATGTCCTGTAAATATACAACATCTTTCATTGTTCAGAGTTAGAGGGTATTATTTTACGCCTTTGGATTTTGGGGGAGAGGGGGTTGTTTCTTTTGCTTTTTTCTAATCAAAATAAAACAGTACCAAATCTATGAATAAGCCTATTTGTAGCAAAGTCATCTTTGTTTGCACAATATTACTATGCACTCAGTAGTTACCCAATAAATATTAATTGATAATGACGGAAATAGGGCTTTATAAACAGATGGTCTAGGATAAGTTTGCTGAAAACATAGATAGAAACATTCCACTCTTCAAGAAAAGCATAAAGTAGAAATTAAACAAATTAAACAAGTCCTGCACTCAGAAAATCTCAGTCTATTGTCAGACAGCTGTTCAGTCAACAAGAGCACAAACATTTTTCATCATCATCATAGCATTAACAGAATTAAATGTCTATTTTCATACAGTCCCTACACAAAGGAACTCACACAGACTCATGCTAGCCTTATTTGTTATAATTTACAATGACAATATTGGCAAGAAAAAATATGCACACATGGGAAAAGAAATGTGATTAAACAATACTTTGAGATCTAATCATATGTAGTATGAACATAAAATATGTGTCAGATTTAAATGCAACTCACAGAAGCAATGTGAGTATTTATCTATAATGTAAATCTCAACTATTTCCAATGAGAATTCGAGATGCTTTATAAGAACTCCTATGCCTATGCTGAAAGAACAGGTGAAACAAAAAATGAGTCGGAGACCATAATGGCCCTAATAGAATAAGCAGTAACTCTTCGAGAACCGAGAGCAAATAAGCAGGAAAAAAAAAAAAGAGAAAAAAAATTGTATGAGGACTAACTTCAATGAGGGTAGGACCAAGGAAACTACAAGCAAAGTGATCAACCCAGAAAGACACTCTGAAAAATGCACACTATTCGAAAACACTTGAATAATAAGAAAATGTAAGTTAGTATACATGGGAGAATTTTGGAGAAAGTTGAAATGGGGAGGTGAAAGAGGATAGAAAGTACATTACAAGCATGTAATGATTAAAAGCCTTAGGTAATTTTTTTTTATAAAGTAAAAAGCCTAACAAGACATGACATGAGTGTTAATTATATAGAAATGAGACTATAAGAATTTCAGGACAACTTACATACACACATCCTCTCACAGAACTGCACCCTTCAAAGGAATCCAAAGGCCTTAACCAGCAGGCTAACAGTTGACATGTTACCTCTTCTCTGATGTGGAATACATTTCTAAAAGTTCAGCTTTTGTTTTATCAATATTAAACAGTAGGCCCCTGAAAAACAGTTTCAAAATGGAACATTCTTTAATCCAGCTAGCTATTATTCTCAATATTTCCCAATACGAAAAAGATAGCATGGCTTGTGGAGACTTGTCCTTAATATCCACAAACCAGGCAGGAAGTTTGCACTGTGAATGGAAATTCAAGCACTGGATGAGTACAAGGTTGAAAGAGACAACATCTAAGATCTCTTCCAACTTCTGTAAGAAGTTCAGGGAAAAAAATACTTTCCACACAAAGAATAAAGTGTTTTGTTGTCATCTAAATGATCAAAGCCTAATAAAATAGACTTTATGTTAAATAAGTGGGTGGGCATGTGAGGCAAGCGGGGGGTGGGAATCAAGGAAAAGACTAAGGAAGAAGACTAAAGAACACGATATGTCTGGGACTTGCGCATTTCCAGCTGTGCCAAATAGTGTTCAACCAGCTGTGAAAGACAAATCCCCTAATATCCAGTCATTTGTTTCCATCTACTTCCTTTCTTTCAGCATGTTGACATTAATAGATTTTTCACAACCTTACAGAAAAAAAGTATTTACTCTAACCTTGCAAAGAAAAAAATAATCCACAGGTAACAAACATAAAAGAGAGAAGAAAATAGTTAGCATGGCATAAAATAAGACAAAGAGCTATGTTGTGAATCAAAAGTATAGTGGGTCAGAATTTAAATTAGTATTTCAGCCACAGATTGGTAAAGTGCTTATCAAGTAGCAATAAGCCACGGGGTAGAATCACATTCATAAAAGAACTGCCTAAAATGATTTGAAAATGCACAATCTCTTTCACCCAAATTTTCCAAAGGGCAGAGAAGGGGTAACTATTTCCTGTACGGGCTAGTCTAGAGTCTAAGCAAAGCTGAAATAACACACTTATTGAATTACAATGACTGTTAACATTTCTATTTTCCCAACTAAACTGAGAGCCCTAAAGAGCAATACATCATTTTAAGTGTTTTTAAATCCCTAGTCCCCAGCACAGCACCTGGCACATGGTAGGTCCATGAGGGTATTGGCCAAATGAATATTTCACTATGAATAGTTCTGACAACATAGCATATAACATTCATTCCTTCAAGAAACACTTACTAGACCTATGCCAGGCACTGTTCTAGGTGCTGGAGATACAGCAATGAGCAAAACAGACTAAGTGCCTACCTTCATAAAGCCTGCATCCTGCTCAGGGGGACAGATAGCTGACAGATGACAAGTAAGGAGAAGTGTTATAAAGAAAAAAAATACAGCAATGTAAGGGGCTCAGGAGTGAAGAAGGGGTGTATTATGTAGAATAACTAATAAGGCCTTTCTGAAGTAGAGCTCTGAGTGATAGGAGGGCATAAGCAATGCAACTGTTTTCAGAGTAGAAAATCCCTGGCTCTGGGAATGGAAAGTACAAATGTCCAGAAGCAGGAGGGTGCCTGACATGTCCATGGAAAAGCCAGGCGAGTGTAGTTGGCCTAGAGTAGGCAAGTGGAAGAATGACAGAATCAGAGTAAGATGGCAGGCAGGGACCACCTCAGAGGGGCCTTTTAGGCTGAAGATTTTAGATTTCATCCTGAATGTGATAAAGAAAGCACTGAAGGGTTTTGAAGAAAGAAGTGGCATTATCTGATTCTATGGGGAAAAGACTGCAGGGAAGTAAGAATGGAAGCAAGGAGGCTACTCCACTAGCTCAGGCAGGAGACAAGAGTCACAGGATGATAAATGAGAGTAGAAGTGATAAAAGGTGTGAGTTGTTATCAATTAAAATATTTTCAAGATAGAGCTGACAGAATTTAATGATGAACTGGATGTGAAGAACGGAAGAAACAGAGACAGCGAGGACATAAAAGAAACACAAAAAATTTTTCATATAAAACTAAAATTATTTTACTATCAAGATAAGTAGCCATCTTTTCAAAAAGAAATAAATCATATGAGTTACTTATTAAGATGAACCACACAAAGAGGTAAGGTTTAGCAACTTCTATACAAGTTCACAAGTCAGGAGGGGAAGGATCAGGAAATGGAGCTCCAGAGATCAAGTCTGCCCAGGCTTTGTGGCTCTGAATCACAGAATCACTCTGACTTGATCCCCATCCAAGACTGATACTGGTGATCAGCACTTCAGGTTCTCAACCTCAGAAAATAAACATGAAAAGGCGTAACTTTTTCTCACTGCCATATGAGGCCCACCAAAAAACTACATAATAAGGTTACAGCTGCAAATACTGTTCCAACCTGGTCATAATATGGGCAAGGGTATGTTAGAAAAACCTAAGCAGTTTCTCTTTTCTTGAGCAATAAATAAAACTACAGCTGCAGTATAAAAAAAAGAGAGAAAAGAAGGAAGAGAGGAAGGAAGGAAGGGAGGAAGGAAGAAAGGAAAGAACGAAAGGGAGGGAGGGAGAGAGGGAGGAAGGAAGGAAGAAAGAAAGAAAGAAAAAAAGGATCCAGCGTACTGAATAAAAATGTAAATTCACTAGAAATGCAATGAGTCATGACAGAGCTAAAAAAAAATGCTTTTCTAACAAGTAAAGAAAAACAAACAAGATTAGCCAGACGAAGAACAAACAGCATTAGAACATCAGTGGAAAATGAATATAACTGGGGTGAGTAGACAACAGGGTGCAAAGGCAATGATTATTAAGGAGAAGAAAATGATAACTAGGGAAAAGTGTTTTAGATCTATATAATATAAAAATTTAGAGAACGTGTCTTTGGTATACTTCTGTATAGCTTAGAAATATGAAATGTGGAAAATGGCATAAGACTATATGATTCCAGTGAAATAAACTCTCATATCAAATTGTAGTCTTTGTTTTACTACACATAAAAAGATTTTTCCTCAGCAGGAGGGAGAGAGGAAGAAAGGAATTATAACCCTGAATAGAAAGCCTCAAAGAAACTCTGACCAAAAGGCATAGAAATGACAGTTTTAGTGTTAAATATAACAGATGTCTTAATATGTAATACTCCACATGTCATATTTTATTTTTCAACAGTGGAAAGCAACACCATTTCAAATTTAAGTTTTCAAATAGCAATAGTTAAATAATTAGATTTTTCAAGTTGCAATATCTGTGGCCAAGTGTATTTTCAGGGAGCCCTAGGAGATGAGGTATGTGTATATATTATACGCATTTTTCAACAAAGTTTAGCAACTTTAATAAACAATGCCTGCAGGGTCACAACCGATGGTTCAATACTGACGACTAGTGGTCAAAAACATGTACTAATTCATTCATACTAAGTATTTATCCTATGATTTTTATCATCAAAATTTGAAACACGTAATGCAAATTATGTGAAAAACCTTAAAAGAACTTTCCTTACACACGTCTTGAAAATTACAAAAGAAAAAACTGTATCTGCAAAGTCTCTTAAAAAGTCTTTTCTGTCCATTATTTGCAATGTCCCCAAACCCAAGTCAATCAGCACCAGCTATTGACCCATAATGGGAAAATTCCATAAAGTGTCATTTATCTACATCCACACAGCTGAATTAACATGGTTTCAGAAATCCATAATTATTTCAAGAGGTCTTACTTTCAGATTTCATGTATCTGTGCAGCTCTAATTCTTTTTCTAACTTTGTCTGCTAGACACAAAGAGAGCAGAAATCCAGCTGTCCTAAATTTTAGACATAATTTGAAAAAACAGTAACCTGCTATAACAAAATGTTTTTATAAAGTTGAAATATTTAAAACTTAATTGTGATTGTCTGAATTCTTGAAGAATGTGGGATTTGGTTTAAATCTTCTTTTAACAAAGAAGTTAAAATTTGTTGATTTGCACTTTCTGCTCTGCAAGAATAAGATCCACAGAATAATACAAAAATGTATACAAACCTTTGAAAGAAAACTTTTTTTTTTACCAAGAACATTATATGCAGCTAAGTGGTTATTTACATTTGAAAGCAGCCTTCATTTTCCAACGACTATTCACAGAATGTCTGTGGTGTGATAAACACCATACCACAGCCCCAGAAACAGGCATGATGGATGAAGTTCCTGCCAGTGGAGGAAGAACTATTCAATACAGTAACCTAAGTAGTTATGCTATATGAGAAGACACACAATAACATAAGTAAACAAATCACAACTATAGGTGATGTAAAGTACTATTAAAAAATAAAGTAACATGACAATGACAAGGAACAACGGGGCAGAAAGGGGCTATTTTAGAAAAGGGGGCAGGAAAGTTTTCTCTGAAGAGGTGGCAATTAAACCTGAAGGATGAAAAAGGATAAGTTACACTGAGAATCAGAAGAAAAATGGTCGGATAAGACAATAAGAGGAAATCACTGTGCCTGGAATATGTATTTCTTAGAAAAATTTGTAGCGTCACACATAAACATTTTTTAAAAAACCAGAAAATGTTTAATTTTTTTACTCATAAAATACCAAATAACCAACAATGGTACTAAGCCAAATGGGAATTTTCAACAAATTTCAAGGAATTTAAAGATAAATTGTAAAAAGTTAAAAATTAAGCATACATACATATTTGAAAATTCCAAAAGGCACTCCTAAGTCTTGAATTATAGAAGAAACCATAATAGAAATTATGAAATTTAGAAATAAACTATCATAAAATAATAGCATCTCAAAACACAGGGTAATTTGTTCATGAATTTACAGCATTTATTTTAAAAAACAGACAAGTCAATTATTTAACTTGCAAGTCTGAAAAATAAAACAGCAATCCTAAAAATGAAAAATCAGAAAAAAAGTAATAGCATTAAAGGCGGAAGTTGATGAAGTAATAAACAAAGCTAGTCAAAACGAAAACTAATAAAATAATCATGTCTAGTAAGACTAATAAAGACAAAGAGAAAAAATAACTAAATAATATTAAAGAGAAAGGATACACAGCTTCAGTATCAGATTGAAAAAATAATATAGCAGGGCTTATGAATGCTTCTTTAAATATCAAAACACAACAAAATGGATAACTTATCAAATCAGGAGGGCTTCCCTCGTGGCGCAGTAGTTAGGAGTCCGCCTGCCGATGTAGGGGACATGGGTTCATACCCTGGTCTGGGAAGATCCCACGTGCCGCGGAGCGGCTAGGCCCATGAGCCATGACCGCTGAGCCTGCGCGTCCGGAGCCTGTGCTCCGCAACAGGAGAGGCCACAACAGTAAGAGGCCCACGTACCACAAAAAAAAAAAAAAAGAAAAATCAGGAATAATTACCAAACTGACTTAAAAAATAAAAAGGTTATATTGATATAAACCAAAAAATACTGAAGAAGTTGAAAATCTCACCCACCAAGAAGACAACAGGTACCAATGATTACATGAGTGAATTTTAACACACATTCAAGAAATAAACAATCCTTCTCTTAAACAGCCAGGGAAGAGAAAAAGAAGGAATCTATCTAATTCATTTTATGAGATTAATGTAACCTTGCTTTCAAAACCAAAAAAGGTAATGCAAAGAACATACAACTGATCTCAATCATAAATATAAACATACTAAAGAAAAGACAAGGAAATTAATTCAGCAATGTACAAAACAATAATATATTATGGCCAAATAAAGCTCTCAGGAATGCAAGGAGAGCTCAGCATCTACTGATAGAGTCAAATGTATTTAAATATTTAAAGAGAAAGACAGCAGCAAGAATATTTGATAAATTTCACATCCCATTCATGGTTTTTTTAAAAATCAACCTCTCTTGGCAACCTACAAATAGAGGGCAATATTCTCTATCTGATAAAGGATAGCACTCAAAACCAGGAGCAAACACCAAACCATGAGGTTAACACTTTAGAAGCATTTCTATAAATATCAGAGTAAAACAAGATTCTTGCTATCCTTCCTTATATTCAACATTGCATTTGAGTTTCTAGCCAGTGCAATAAAACCACAACAAAAGAGGAATTATAAGGGAAGAAATTAAATTGCCTTTAATTTCAAATGATATGATTAGCAACACAGTAGACAATATGTCAGTAAAGCTACTAACAAATTATAAGAGCTAATAAGATCATTAAGCAAAAATGCTGGATAAAAGAGCCACATACAAAACCAACTGCCCTCCTGTATACTACAAATAACCAATCAGAGTTGTAATAAAAGAAAATATCCCCCACACACAATTAAAAAGAAAAACCATAAGGTACCAAGGAATAAGCCTAAGATGTACGATATTGTTATAAGACAATTATAAAACATTACTGAAGAACATTAGAAAACACCTTCTCTTCAAATTAATCTACATATCTAATACAATTACAATCAAAATGCCCAGAATTTTTCATGGAACATGACAAGAGACTTTCATTATCATTTACCAAATTATAATGAAAGCTCTAATAATGGAGACAACATGTTATCAGCTCAGGAATAGACAAACAGATCAAAGCACATAGAACTCAGACAGATATCATGCAACACTGTAAAGCAGAAGGCATTTAAACCAGAGGGAAAAGAAGGCATTATTCAGAAAGGATGCTGAGGCAACTCATCAGTCACATAAGAAATAACTTAAGCCTCCTTCCTCCTGCCATTAAAAAAGTTAAATTCCTGGAAGAAAACTCAAATAATCCAGTATTTTTAAATGAGCAAAATTTATAAACAGGCCATCTGTATAGGCACAAATGAAAACTGCCAGCAAATCTGTGAAAAGATGTTCAAATTCACTAATAGGAAATGCAAATAAATATAAAAATGAGTTAACACTTAATCCTCATCAGCTTGGCAAAAATTAAAAAGAATTATAACCACTATTAACGGTAGGAATGCGGGGAAAAGGGCCACTCTCAGCCATTTTGCTGACAGAAACGTGGAGAGTCAGAACTATTTGGAAAAATAATCTGGTAACATCTATTATAATAAAAGATCTGTCCATGGTAATAAAAGATTAAGTCGGAACAACATCAGCTAGTTGGAGGAATTTCCAGAGAGTATTGATGAGAGAAGAAAGCAAGATGCAGAAATGTATATACAATGTCATCAGTTTTTATTAAAATAAAAACATACCAAAAACAGCCCCTATATATATATATACAAAGGTGTATATATTAATAGTTTATACGTATCTGTCCAGGATAATTAAGAGCACAAAGAAAAATATAAAGGGATATCCCAGGCTGTTTACACTAGTTCTTTTTATTTTAGGGAGTAGGGGTAGTGATTGATGGTGAAAAGAACAGAGGGGAAGAAACGGAAAAAATGAGCCAAGCAAATAAATAAATAAAGATGCATTTAAAAAAAGAGGCTGTTTGTACAAGCATTTATGATAGGAACACATTTAGTTATGCATTTATTTAAATTAAATATTAAAAATACTTTTTATACAATGTAATAAATGTAATAAAATACATTTATAAATGCAAATGTTAAAAGAAAACAACCATATGAGAAACAAAACTAGTTAAACATTGGATCAAAACAATGCATCAGGGTCTTCCCTGGTGGCATAGTGGTTAACAATCCGCCTGCCAGTGCAGGGGACACAGGTTTGAGTCCTGGTCCAGGAAGATCCCACATGCTGCGGAGCAACTAAGCCCGTGTGGCACAACTACTGAGCCTGCGCTCTAGAGCCCGTGAGCCACAACTACTGAGCCCGCACACCACAACTACTGAAGCCCACGCACCTAGAGCCCGTGCTCCGCAGCAAGAAAAGCCACCACAATGAGAAGACCATGCACCGCGACGAAGAGTAGCCCCTGCTCGCTGCAACTAGAGAAAGCCCGTGCGCAGCAACGAAGACTCAACGCAGCCAAAAATATAAATAAATAAATAGATAAATTTATTTAAAAAACCAATGCATCAGTACGGTCACTACTTAAAGAATTCAACAAATATTTATTAAGAGCCTACTATGTTAAATGCTAGAAATAAAAAATTCTCCAAACAAGTACAATTAAAAGCAACAATACATCAAGAAATGGTAATTAACAGTAATAATCTGAGACTAAAAACCTCACCTCACATAGTATATATTACCAGAAACTGAACAGTGAAAAGAAAAAAAGCCATCTTTGCAGAAGAAGGAGAAAAATAGTCAATGGGATTAAGGTTCATTAAAAGAATAAAAATCGTGACTCAAAATAAGGCCCAAATTTCTTCTACACACACAGTTTCACCCCCTAAAGAACGAACACTAGAGCATAAGTTTTTGAATTTTCTCTTGCTACGCACGTTCTCCTACAAAGTAGTACATACGTGGTTTTTCTGGTGTGATATTCAGTGCTTTCAGCCCCTTGTTAGTCTGGGGCCCTGTGTGTCACCCTGCCTGGGTCACTCTCTGCCTATTATACTCCACCTGGTCACCTAAGCCTGACAAAGGACTGAATTCTACAGCTCATATCCCAACAATTACAAAACTGAGGTGCCTCCTCCAAGCTTTCCTTGTGCTTTCCTCAGAACTTGTGTTTTACTTTTAAACTCTCCTTTACTTGTAAATTCCACTGTTTTTTCTCAACGTCCAGGGAGGCTATTGGTATGTTCAATGTGAGGGTGATTTAATGTGCACTTAAAAAAAAGTATCTAATAATATCAATCGGGAAAGGGAAGCTTATACTATGAAGTAAATATATGAAAATGTGGGGCATACCTACAAAAGTTTTGCAATTCATCCTTGGAAAGGCAAGTGAAGGGGGTCTAAAATCTAGCAGACTCAGAAAGGCCTCCATAATTCCAAATCAAGTAGGGGAGTCTCTAAAGGAAGAGCGGGAGAAAGGGTTAAGGAGGCCATGTTAAAACATTTAGCGGACTAGGATCTCCTCTGAACTGGCTCAGAAGTCTCAAGGGAGATGGTAAAGCTATTAAGAGGACATTAGGAAAACATTCTTGGCTTCAGTGGAAGCTTCTCCCTTAATGAGTCCAAACTAAATACATTAATAAACAGTACCCAAGGCTTTTCTTAGTTGAAGTAGCCATATCAGTCAGCATCTCTGGAGCCACAATGACATTTCTGGGAAGGAACGAATAGCTATTTGTTCATTAGGTTTCTCACAATTGATATAGATGCCAAAAGATGAAGGAAAATACTGGGGGAAATAAATCTATCAATTAATTTTTCTGTATATGGCCTTATTTTATTGACGAGACTCACATAATCTGGTTTTCTATCAGAGCACAGACTGAAAACCACTGAGCCTAGCTCCCACATTACACTGAATTCCTCACTTAGACTTCACTATCTTCTATTCAGATTCCATGCCCTGCCTGCCCCATTCTCCACGAAACAGTCTTAAACCTTAAGGAACCTGATTCACTTTAGGTTATATGCAAGCATGGAATATTCTTGGTGGGGGAAGATCAGGGAACTAGTATTTTAATATGCTACAAAATGCTCTGAAAAACATATACAAATATACACCCAACATTTATCTCATGTTTTTCATTTTATGGAATTCAATTGAACAAATAACATTCAATTTATAAGAAAGAGCTAATAAGAAAAACAAGTCAGGAATTCCCAAGATGCCATAGTCAAGAGTCAGAAATGTTATCTAAGATTTATGTAAATTCTGTACCTGCAAAAGAGTTCTGATTTGGGCTTACCATCTAATAAATACCTCTTTCATGTCCATTCCTACCTCATGCCGCTAAATTTAACTAATCAAAGTTACCTTACTATCAAGTGTCTGATCAAAAGGAATTTGTAATACGATAAATGTACTCTAATGTTAAACAAACACTTTATTGTTTTCACACTGGTTCAACAAGGAAAGACTGATGGTTACAGGCTTAATATTTGAATGCAATTAGTAAAAGTTCAGAGAACAACCATTCAAAATTTAAAAGAGCTATATGAGTGGTGCTGGGAAAATTGGACAGCTACCTGTAAAAGAATGAAATTTGAACATTCTCTAACACCATACACAAAAATAAACTCAAAATGGATTAAAGACCTAAATGTATTGGGTTGACCAAAAAGTGCATTTGTTTTTTTCCGTAAGATGGCTCCAGTAGCACTTAGTTGTCTTTAACTTCATTCGAAACAATTTTGTTAGACTGTATTGTGACAGCTGTCATATCAGTGTGCATTTTAAAACAAACTTACCAAAACTGGTGAATTTTTGTGTAGCCATTTTAATATTGAAGATGGAAGAAAAGAAACAATGTTTTCAGCCTATTATGATTTATTATTTCAAGAAAGGTAAAAATGCAACTGAAACACAGAAAAAGATTTGTACAGTGTATGGACAAGGCACTGTGACTAAGTGAACGTGTCCAAAGTGGTTTGCGAAGTTTCGTGCTGGAGATTTCTCACTGGTCAATGCTCCAGGGTCGGGTAGACCAGTTGAAGTTGATAACGATCAAATAGAGACATTTATAGAGAACAATCAACATTACACCACATGGGAGACAGCTCATATACTCAAAATATCCAAATCAAGCGCTGAAAATCATTTGCACCAGCTTGGTTATGTTAATCGCTTTGATGTTTGGGTTCCACATAAGCTAAGCAAAATAAACCTTCTTGACCATATTTCCCCATGCGATTCTCTACTTAAACATAACGAAAATGTTCCGTTTTTAAAACAAATTGTGATGGGCAATGAAAAGTGGATACTGTACAACAATGTGGAACGGAAGAGATGGTGGGGCAAGTGAAATGAACCACCACCAGCCACACCAAAGGCCGGTCTTCATCCAAAGAAGGTGAAGTTGTGTACATGGTGGGAATGGAAGGGAGTCCTCTATTATGAGCTTTTTCCGGAAAACCAAATGATTAATTCCAAAAAGTACTGCTCCCAATTAGACCAACTGAAAGCAGCACTCGACGAAAAGCGTCTGGAATTAGTCAACAGAAAACGCATAATCTTCCATCAGGATACCGCAAGACAACATGTTTCTTTGACGACCAGGCAAAAACTGTTACAGCTTGGCTGGGAAGTTCTGATTCATCTGCCGTATTCACCAGACATTGCACCTTCAGATTGCCATTTATTTCGGTCTTTACAGAATTCTCTTAATGGAAAAAATGCCAATTTTCTGGAAGACTGTAAAAAACACCTGGAACAGTTCTTTGCTCAAAAAGATAAAACGTTTTAGGAAGATGGAATTATGAAGCTGCACGAAAAAATGGCAGAAGGTAGTGGAACAAAATGGTGAATCCGTTGTTCAATAAAGTTCTTGGTGAAAATGAAAAATGTGTCTTTCATTTTTACTTTAAAAACCAAAGGAACTGTTTGGTCAACCCAATAGGAACAGATACTCTAAAATTCCTAGAGGAAAACTTAGGCAGTACGCTCTTTCACATAAATCACAGCAATATTTTTTTGGATCTGCCTCCTAGAGTAATGGAAATAAAAGCAAAAATAAACTAATGGGACCTAATTAAACTTAAAAGCTTTTGCACAACAAAGGAAACCATAAACAAAACAAAAATATAACCTATGGAATGGGAGAAAATATTTGCAAAGGATGCGCCCGAAAGGGGATTATTTTCCAAAATATACAAACTGCTCATACAGCTCAATATCCAAAAAACAAACAACCCAGTCAAAAACTGGGCAGAAGCCCTAAAGAGACATTTCTCCAAGGAAGACAAACAGATTACCTACAGACACATGAAAAGATGCTCAACAACACTAATTATTAGAGAAACGCAAATCAAAACTACAACGAGGGACTCCCTGGTGGCGCAGTGGTTGAGAGTCTGCCTGCCGATGCAGGGGATACAGGTTCGTGCCCTGGTCTGGGAGGATCCCACATGCCGCGGAGCAGCTGGGCCCGTGAGCCATGGCCGCTGAGCCTGCACGTCCGGAGCCTGTGCTCCGCAACAGGAGAGGCCACAACAGTGAGAGGCCCACGTACCGCAAAAAAAAAAAAAAAAAACTACAATGAGGTATCACCTCATCCCGGTCAGAATGGCCATCATCAAAAAGTCTACAAATAATAAATGCTGGATAGAATGTGGAGAAAAGGGAACATTTCTCCTACATTGTTGGTGGGAATGTAAATTGGTACCGCCACTATGAAGAACAGTATGGAGGTTCCTTAAAAAACTAAAAGTAGCATTACCATATGGTCCAGCAATGCCACTCTTTCCATATATCTGGAAAAGACAAAAACTCTAATTTGAAAAGATACATGCACCCCGATGTTCAAAGCAGCATTATTTACAATAGCCAAGACATGGAAGCAACCTAAATGTCCATCAATAGAGAAATGGATAAAGAAGATGTGGTACACATATACAATGGAATATTACTCAACCATAAAGAAGAATGAAATAATGCCATTTGCAGCAAAATGGATGGAACTAAAGATTATCGTACTAAGTGAAGTAAGTCTGAGAAAGACAAATATCACCTGATATCACTTATATGTGGAATCTAAAAAAGAAAAATGATACAAATGAATTTATAAAACAGAAATAGACTCACAGACATAGAAAACAAACTTATGGTTACCAAAGGGGAAAGGGGGCAGAGGACGGATAAATTAGGAGTTTCGAATTAACAGATACACAGTACTATATACAAAATAGATAAACAACAAAGTCCTGCTGTATAGCACAGGGAACTATATTCAATATCTTGCAATAACCTATAATGGAAAATAATCTGAAAAAAATACATATATATATATATATATATATATATAACTGAATCACTTTGCTGTACACCAGAAACTAACAGAACATTGTAAATCAACTATACCTTAGTTAAAAATATAGAGAGAGAGATTTTTTAAAAGGTATGTGAAAAGAATATTATTGCACAACTAATAAAACATTCATCTCTCTAAAGAGACCTCTACTGAGAAATGAAAACAATGTTGTTTAAAATGTGATATATGAGTTCTGAAGGCCAGGGAAGGCCCTCACCAAGTTAAGAAAATCTGACATTCATGTGCCAGCAGTAGCACATAAGTAGTTGAGCTTCACCAAGGGAAGTGGATTCCAGAGCACGTGCTTAGCCCTTTTGCTTAGACCAGGAAGAAAGAAAAGAAGGAGAAGAAAAAAAGGAACAGAAAAGAGTGAACAATTCTTTAAAAATTCTAAACAAGAAAAGGAGAGTGGCTTTCCCTCAACCAATTTCCAATGGCTAATACTGTGATTTTCATTAAATGGGAACAGATAAAGCTCCGAGGACCTAAGAACCTCATTAGATCACTAAAAAGAAGCAAGTTTTATTAGCCAAAACCACAGATTGACACCCTATAATACATTACACCTAGAAATCTCCAACATTCTGGAATTTTTAATGATTACTGCTAATTAAGAGATTATGACTTTTGAATGTCATAATTTTCACTAACACTGAATTATACATTTTAGGGAGGCAGGAGAACATAGTGGCTAAAAGTCCAGGCCTACTTACTCACCTACAGATTCAATTTTTCACCATAGCCAGAAACAAAATATATAAATTACTATTATCATACAGTATAGATATAGCCATAAGTATTTTTTAATAACAAAAAGAAAGCAAAGTATTTTCTCTCCCTAAACGTGACCCTTCCAGAATAGTCTAAGCCACTTAACTTGTGAGTAGGAAAACACATCAGGCTAAATTAATCCTTTCCAGTTTCCATTGCACTGTTTAATCCAAAACCACCTATTAAAAGCATATAGGTCACCACTTATATTAAAGTGACAAAATATGAAATTAAACATTTCTTATCAATAGTGATCCTCTATTGTACTGTCAGAGATGGAATTCCAAATCATTGCTCAAGCTTTTAGTCAAATTGACAATTACAATGCAAATATTCAGGCTCTGGTTTCTCAAGAATAGGGGTGGGAAGCAATCTTCCTCTCCCTCTTTCTTTGTAATTTTGTGCATTCTGCAAAGAGAATAGAATATAAGCATGGAAAACTTCTCTAATTCTCTCTCGCAAAAAAGAAGAATTGTCATTTCAGTACTATTCTTATGCTCACCAGATGCAATGTGCTTTGAGAACAAACGTATAAAAATCAAGGTTTAAAAAAAAGGCTACCCACATGCTGTATCTAATTATTCAACAAAGTATCCTCTTCAAAGTAATTACCAACTAACAAGGGTATGCTTCCTTTTGTGAAATGGAATTTTAGAAAGATCTGCTTTTGTTTTCTGTCAGCTTACGTTATAATTTCAGGTTTGCAATTTTTGTTCCTAATTTTCAACTGGCATGTCTCCTAATACTTAAAAAAAATTTTAATCTGTCAATTTAAAAGGGTTAATGATCTTCAAGCACACATAAGTGCATCTGTAGAACATCACTTTTAGAGAAAACCACTTTGTAAAAGAAAAAAACGTTCATTTTGTTTTTAAATCTTTTGGTTTTCTTGCTGTTTCTAATTTTTTACACTTTATAAATCTAAGAAACATTTAAAAGGAATCACAAGTTTTCTAGGACAGTTATAAAACATAAACAATATAATGAGAATTCACAAACCTATACCAATAATAATGAATGAATGAATGAATGAGTGGAGAAAAAGACAAGCCCTTCCTGAGAGTAGGAATCCAACTAATAAATGTGAAAGGAATGACAGAATATTTTTTAAATCACGTTTAGTATCACCTATAGCAGTAACTTTCACAAAAGAATCATCAATAGCTGCTAAAATTTGTAGGTGAAAATTTGATGAGAAATAAGCAATTTTCAAGTTTTAAAGAGCCTCCCCATAAGACAAATAATTTAAAAGGTATAATATAGTAACTTCACAGTACAGAAGCCTGGCAAGCAACACCTTAACCAATGTTCAGTTTTTACCAGTATTGGGACAAATCAACACTACATGCCCCCTGATATGATATCCTGGGAAAAACGCAACAGTTCTCTGGGTTTCCTGCCAACAGCCTATAACCTAATCTAGTCATGAGGAAAAAAATCAACAAACCTAAAACAAAAAACATTCTACAAAATAACTGGCTAGCACTCTTCAAAATTGTCAAGGTCATGAATGACAAAGAAAAACTGAAAACCTGTTCCAGATTAAAGGAGACTAAAGAGACATGATGGTCAAATGCTATATGTAATCCTGTATTGTATCTTGGACCAGAAAAGAACTTTAAGTGGCAAAATTAGAATAAAACCTATAGGTTGGAGGGTGCTTCAAGATGGTGGAGGAGTAAGACATGGAGATCACCTTCCTCCCCAAAAATACATCAAAAGTACATTTACATGTGGAACAACTTCTACAGAACACCTACTGAACACTGGCAGAAGACCTCAGACTTCCCAAAAGGCAAGAAACTCCCCACATACCTGGGTAGGGCAAAAGGAAAAACAGTGACAAAAGAATAGGGATGGGACCTGCACCAGTGGGAGGGAGCTGTGAAGGAGGAAAGGTTTCCACACATGAGGAAGCCCCTTCACTGGCAGAGACAGGGGGTGGGCGGGGAAGCTTTGGAGCCACAGGGGAGAGCGCAGCAACAGGGGAGCAAAGGACAAAGCAGAGAGATTCCCGCACAGAGGTTCGGTGCCGACAAGCACCCACCCGCCCGAGGCTTGTGTGTTCACCCGCCGGGGCGGGTGGGGGTTAGGAGCTGAGGCTCGGGCTTCAGAGGTCAGACGGCAAGGAGAGGACTGGGGTTGGCTGCATAAACACAGCCTGAAGGGGGCTAGTGTGCCACAGCTAGCCGAGAGGGAGTCCAGGAAAAAGTCTGGAACGGTCTAAGAGTCAAGAGACCATCGTTTCGGGGCACGAGAGGAAAGGGGATTCAGAGCACCGCCTAAACAATCTTCGGAGACAGGCACGAGCCGCAGCTATCAGTGCGGACCCCAGAGATGGGCATGAAACGCTAACGCTGCTGCTGCAGCCACCACGAATCCTGTGTGCAAGCACAGGAGAACACACAGCATGCCCCAGGCTACTGCAATGTCATGCCAGCCTCTGCCGCCACAGGCTCGCCCCGCATTCCATACCCCTCCCTCCTCCCGGCCTGAGTGAGCCAGAGGCCCCTAATCAGCTGCTCCTTTAACCCCCTCCCGTGCGGGCAGGGAACAGACACCCTTAGGCGGCCCACACACAGAGGTGAGGCCAAAACCGAAGCTGAACCCCAGGAGCTGCGCAAACAAAGAAGAGAAGGGAAATTACTCCGTGAAGCCTCAGGAGCAGTGGATGAAATCCCCAGAGTCAACTTGATGTACCCTGCATCTGTGGACTACCTGAATAGAGAACGAGTCATCCCCAAAGTGAGGCAGTGGACTTTGGGAGCAACTGTAGACTTGGGGTTTGCTGTCTGTGACTGCCTTGTTTCTGATTTTTATGTTTGTCTTAGTATAGTTTTTAGCACTTGATATCATTGGTGGACTTGTTTATTGGTTTGGTTGCTCTCTTCTTCTTTCTTTACTTCTTAATTTTTTATGTTAATAATTATTTTACTTTAATTATTTTATTTTTTCTTTCTGTTTTTCTCCCTCTTCTTCTGAGCCATGCGGTTGACAGGGTCTTGGTGCTCCAAACTGCTGTCAGGCCTGAGCCTCTGAGGTGGGAGAGCCACGTTAAGGACACTGGACCACGAGAGACCTCCAGACCCCACGTAATATCAATCGGCAAGAGCTCTCCCAGAGATCTCCATCTCAATGCTAAGACCCAGCTCTACTCAAGAGCCAGCAAGCTCCAGTGCTGGACACTCCATGCCAAACAACTAGCAAGATAGGAGCACAACCCCACCCATTAGCAGAGAGTCTGCCTAAAATCATACCAAGTTCACAGACACCCCAAAACACACCACCGGATGTGGTCCCACCCACCAGAAAGACAAGATCGAGCCCAACCCAACAGAACACAGGCACCAGTCCCCTCCACCAGGAAGCCTACACAAGCCCCTGGACCAACCTTAGCCACTGGGGGCAGACACCAATAACAACAGGAACTATGAACCTGTAGACTGAGAAGAGGAGACACAAAACACACTAAGCTAAGCAAACTGAGAAGACAGAGAAACACACAGCAGAAGGAGGAGCAAGGTAAAAACCCACCAAACAAAAAACAAGAAAAATCTCAAATAAACAACCTAAACTTATACCTAAAGCAATTAGAGAGAGAACAAAAAAACCCCAAAATTAGCAGAAGGAAAGAAATCAGAAAGATCAGATCAGAAATAAATGAAAAAGAAATGAAGGAAACAATAGCAAAGATCAATAAAACTAAAAGCTGGTTTTTTGAGAAGATAAACAAAATTGATAACCATTAGCCAGACTCATCAAGAAAAAAAGGGAGAAGGCTCAGATCAACAGAATTAGAAATGAAAAAGGAGAAGAAGCAACTGACACTGCAGAAATACAAAGGATCGTGAGAGATTACTACAAGCAACTCTATGCCAATAAAATGGACAACCTGGAAGGAATGGACCAGTTCTTAGAAAAGCACAAGCTTCCGAGACTGAACCACAAAGAAAGAGAAAATATAAACAGACCAATCAAGCACTGAAATTGAAACTGTGATTAAAACTCTTCCAACAAACAAAAGCCCAGGACCAGATGGCTTCACAGGTGAATTCTATCAAACATTTAGAGAAGAGCTAACACCCATCCTTCTCAAACTCTTCCAAAATATAGCAGAGGGAGGAACACTCCCAAACTCACTCTACGAGGCCACCATCACCCTGATACCAAAATCAGACAAAGACCTCACAAAAAAAGAAAACTACAGACCAATATCACTGATGAATATCGATGAAAAAAATCCTCAACAAAATACTAGCTAATAGAATACAACAGCACATTAAAAGGATCATACACCATGATCAAGTGGGGTTTATCCAAGGAATGCAAGGATTCTTCAATATAGGCAAATCAATCAATGTGATAAACCATATTAACAAACCGGAGGAGAAAAACCATATGATCATCTCAATAGATGCAGAAAAAGCTTGACAAAATTCAACACCCATTTATGATAAAAACGCTCCAGAAAGTAGGCATAGAGGGAACTTACCTCAACATAATAAAGGCCATATATGACAAACCCACAGCCAACATCGCTCTCAATGGTGAAAAACTGAAACCATTTCCTTTAAGATCAGGAACAAGACATGGTTGCTCACTCTTACCACTATTATTCAGCATAGTTTTGGAAGTTTTAGCCACAGCAGTCAGAGAAGAAAAAAGAAATAAAAGGAATCCAAATGGGAAAAGAAGAAGTAAAACTGTCACTGTTTGCAGATGACATGGTACTATACATAGAGAATCCTGAAGATGCTACCAGAAAACTACTAGGCTAATCAATGAATTTGGTAAAGTAGCAGGATACAAAATTAATGCACAGAAATCTCTTGCATTCCTATACACTAATGATGAAAAATCTGAAAGTGAAATTAAGGAAATACTCCCATTTACCACTGCAACAAGAAGAATAAAATACCTAGGAATAAACCTACCTAAGGAGACAAAAGACCTGTATGCAGAAAACCTTAAGACACTGATGAAAGAAATTAAAGATGATACAACGGAGAGATATACCATGTTCTTGGATTGGAAGAATCAACATTGTGAAAATGACTATACTACCCAAAGCACTCTACAGATTCAATGCAATCCCTATCAAACTACCACTGGCAGTTTTCACAGAACTAAAACAAACAATTTCACAACTTGTATGCAAACACAAAAGACCCCGAATAGTCAAAGCAATCTTGAGGAAAAAAAAAAGGAGCTGGAGGAATCAGGCTCCCTAACTTCAGACTATACTACAAAGCTACAGTAATCAAGACAATATGGTGCTGGCACGAAAACAGAAACATAGATCAATGGAACAGGATAGAAAGCCCAGAGATAAACCAACACACATATGGTCACCTTATCTTTGAAAGGAGGCAAGAATATACAATGTAGAAAAGACAGCCTCTTCAATAAGTGGTGCTGGGAAAACTGGGCAGCTATATGTAAAAGAATGAAATTAGAACACGTCCTAAGACCATACACAAAAATAAGCTCAAAATGGATTAAAGACCTAAATATAAGGCCAGACATTATAAAACTCATAGAGGAAAACATAGGCAGAACACTCTATGACATAAATCACAGCAAGATCCTTTTTGACCCACCTCTTAGGCAAATGGAAAAAAATAAATAAATAAACAAATGGGACCTAGTAAAACTTACAAGCTTCTGCACAGCAAAGGAAACCATAAACAAGACAAAAAGACAACCCTCAGAATGGGAGAAACATTTGCAAACGAAGCAACTGACAAAGGACTATTCTCCAAAATTTACAAGCAGCTCATGCAGCTCAAGATCAAAAAAACAAACAACCCAATCCAAAAATGGGCAGAAGACCTAAACTGACATTTCTCCAAAGAAGATATACAGATTGCCAACAAACACATGAAAGGATGTTCAACATCACTAATCATTAGAGAAATGCACATCAAAACCACAATGAGGTATCACCTCACAACAGTAAGCATGGCCATCATCAAAAAATCTACAAACAGTAAATCCTGGAGAGGGTGTGGAAGAAAGCAAACCCTCTTGCACCGTTGGTGGGAATGTAAATTGATACAGCCACTATGGAGAGTAGTATGGAGGTTCCTTAAAAAACTTAAAATAGAACTATCATGTGACCCAGCAATCCCACTATTGGGCATATACCCTGAGAAAACCATAATTCAAAAAGAGACATGTACCACAATGTTTATTGCAGCACTATTTACAATAGCCAAGACATGGAAGCAACCCAAGTGTCCATCGACAGATGAATGAATAAAGATATGGCACATATATACAATGGAATATTACTCAGCCATAAAAAGAAACAAAATTGAGTTATTTGTAGTGAGGTGGATGGACACAGAGTCTCTCATACAGAGTGAAGTAAGTCAGAAAGAGAAAAACAAATACCATATGCTAACACATATATGTGGAAACTAAAAAAAAGAAGAAAAAGAAGGGTTCTGATGAACCTAGGGGTAGGACAGGAATAAAGACGCAGACGTACAGAATGGACTTGAGGATATGGGGAGGCGGAAGGGTAAGATGGGATGAAGTGAGAGAGTTGCATTGACATATATACACTACCAAATGTAAAACAGATAGCTAACGGGAATCAGCCACATAGCACAGGGAGATCAGCTCTGTGCTTTGTGACCACCTAGAGGGGTGGGATAGGGAGGGTTGGGGGGGAGACTCAAGACGGAGGGGATATGGAGATATATGTATACATATAGTTGATTCACCCTGTTATACAGCAGAAACTAACACAACATTGTAAAGCAATTATACTCCAATAAAGACGTAAAATAAAAAATTTTTTAAAAACCTATAGGTTAAATCATAGTATTGACCCAATGTTAATTTCCTGTGACTACAGAAGAGAATGTACACACCGTATTATTTAGATTTAAAAGTATTTACATCATGTCAGCAACTAGCTCAAAAAAATTTTTAGATATACATATATATGGAGATACATATATAAAACAATAAAGCAAGTCTGGTAAAATATGAATACTGGGGGAATCAAGGTAAAGGATATACAGAAATTCTTTGTTCTAATTATTCAACTTCTTCATAAGTGTAAAATTTCGAAATAAACAGGTTACCTAAAGTGTAAGTAACCTCCGTTTTGAATTGGTTTGATGATAGTCTAGGCCAGGGATCTGCAAATTTTTTCTATAAAGGGCCAGTCAATACTAATTTTAAGCTTTGTGGGCCATATGGTCTTTTTCACAACATCTCAACTCTGCCAACGGTGTGTCCCAAAAGCACCCACAGACAAACTGAAAATGAATGGGAGTGGCTGCGTTTCAATAAAACTTTATTTACAAAAATCGGCAATGGGACAGATTCAGCCCATAGGCCAGTTTGTTTACCCCTGGTTTAGTTCACACCAAAGAAAATTAATCCAAATAATTATACTTCCAGTTAACATGTATTCAGCACATGCTAGACACTACGTTAAGTGCTTTACCCACATTAACTTATTTACCCCTGCACCAATGTGATCAAGTAAATACTATTATTATTTCCATTTTCCACAGAGGAAATGGGCCTAGAAGTGAAGGAACTTGCCCAAGGTCACACAGCCAGTAAGGCGTAGACTCTGGGTTTGAACCAGGTAGGTTTGTCTTCACACAATGAACTATAACCAATATGCTATACTTCTACAGACTGAACTATATTTTCACATGCAACAACTAAAGAATTATAACGATTTTAACAATAGCTAAATAACCACCAAAACTCAAGATTTACATTCCGAGAAGGTATTTTTCACAAACCTCCTGTAGCTGCAAAGAAATAAGTCCCAGTTGATCCTGCCGTCTTTCCACCAGCTCTCTTTCTGTACGCATCTCTCTTTCTATTTCTTGAAGCCGTCGCTCTACCCGATCTGAAACCTTAACATGAATGAAGAGAAAAGTGAGATTACAGAACTGTTAGGCAAAAAAAAAGACTAAAACTGAAGAGATATTTTACGCCAGATACACTATCGCCTAAAGCATTTAAGATTGGCTTATTTGTAGAATCCTTTTTTAATGACACTATTATAAAACAGATCACAAAAAAAATGACTGAAAGTTGCAATAGCAAACAGTCATTAGTCTCCAATTAATCCAAATCTGGATCCCAATAAAGGACTTAAATTTTCCAAAGTAGAATATAATATGTCAAAAGATCAGAGTTAAAAGTAATAAACTAGAAAATAGTGCCCTCTGGTGAGTTAGAAGAAAAATACCAACTTTGCCTACAACTGCATTTATTACTCTGTTAATGATAAACTGTTCTATCTATTTAGTTCTTTTTCATTTTAATTATCTATGAGCGTGACCTGCCTAGGAAGGTTTTGATATTTATACGCATCAAATAATTGAAAGGGCTTGTCAATCTTTGCTACTATGATCTGCTAAAAATAAACCAGCTGTAAAAGATCAAAAACTAAAGTCAAACTGCAAAGTGTTTAATTGGGACTCTCTAAAATAAACATGAAAGAATTTTCTCTCTGATGTGAGATCTTCCTTGCTAAAAGTTGTGCAAATGCAAACACACTTCAGAAGCATCACTATACAGTCCCCTAAATAAAATATACACTATTTGACTATTTGTGTGTATTTCACAGAGGAGGTACAGTAGATAGAAGAGAAGCAATAAATACAGCCCTGTTATAAGAAATCTTTTGCCATAAATTCTATAGAGTCAAGAAAGGTCCTGGTCACAAGGGATCTTACTGGGGCAATAGGAATGTTCTAAACTGGATTATGGCGATAGCTGCACAACCCAGTACTTCACTAAAAATCACTGAATTTTACACTTAAAGCAGATTAATTTTATGGTAAATTACACCTCAAGTCAGGTTGTTTTTTAAAAAGACATTGGTAAACATAAGTTTAATTAGTCAATAAAGGCTGAGCAAAAATATTCCATCAAAAAATGAGCAGTTAACATTTACCAAGACTGGTAAGTCTTGGGTTTCCAACTTCGAGTGCTGAAAAACAATTAAGATGTTTACTATGATATTCACAGTGCCTTACTAAAACTTCAAAATAGCCTTCAGCATCAAGCTTCTTATTTATCCTAACAATCAACCCTAATATCCCAACAATTTATTACTGCATCTGAAATAAAGGCAGTACCAGCTGCTATAGAAAACATTATAAATAAATACTGAAAAATAAAAAGTTGTTAATTCATTCCATTTTTACAAAATGGAAATATCTTTATCGTTCAATATCAATATAAAAAGTAATAGCAACACTTATCAAAAATAAATAACAGGGAACCACCTCAAGCACACTAGGATGGCTATTAACAAAAAACAGAAAACAAGTGCTGGGGAGGCTGCAGGGGAACTGAAACCCTGGCGCACTGGTGGTGGTTTGTAAAAGTGGGCGGCCGCTATGGAGAAGAGTGCGGTGGTTCCTTAAAAAATAAAAACAAAGGTAGCATATGATCCAGCAATTCCATTTCTAGGCATATGCCTAAAAGAACTGAAATCAGGGTCTCAGAGGGATATATGCGCACACCCATGTTCAAAGCAGCATCATCCACAATAGCCAAAATGCGGAAGCAACTCAAGTGTCCATTGACAGATAAATAGATAAACCAAATGTGGTTTATACATACAATGGAATATTATCGAGCCTTAAAAAGGAAGACATCCTTACACTTGCTATAACATGAATGAATCTTGAAGGCCTTATGCTAAGTGAGATAAGCCAATCACAAAAAGACAAATACTGTATCATTCCACTTATATCAGGTATGTAGAATAGTCATATCCATAGAAACAGAAAATAGAATGGTAGTTGCCAGAGGCTGGGGGAAGGGGGAATAGGTAGTTGTTTAATGGGTGTAGTTTCAGTTTTGTAAGATTAAAAGAGTTCTGTATTTGGTTGCACAACCACATGAAGGTACATAACACTACTAAACTGAACACTTAAAAATGGATAAGATGGTAAATTTTAGGTTATATGTATTTCACAACAATTAAAAATAAACAAACAAATATAGAATAAAAAACTTTTTAAATCTGCTAATACCACCTAGCACGAAAAAAATAATGCTAAGTACTTTGTTGTATACTTCCAGAAATTTTTCTATGCATATGTGTATGACCAGTCAAACACATATCAATTTCATTTAAATTTTTAAACAAAAATTGGTTGTTATACATAGTATTTTATAGATTTTTTCAGTTTATATATATATATATATATATATATATATATATATTTCCATTTTTTTTTTCCCACCGATCACAGACAACTTTCCATGACAACAAATCTACATCCTCATTTTTAGCAAAGGCATAGTTCTCTGTAATTGATTAAAATAATTCCCTGTTGATAATGGGATAACAATTAATATTTATTTTTAAATATTAACATCTCAGTGATGAGATGTTACTGCCATGATTAGGTTATAAAAATTCTAACTTTCAATCCTGCTAGCATGTTCTCTCTTGCCTTCTCACTTGCTTGCTCTAATGAAGCAAGCTGCCATGTTGTGAGATGCTCTGTGGAGAAACCATGTGTCAAAGAAACAAAAGAGGCCTCTGACCAACAGATCATGATGCTTGATGCTTCAGTCCATTAACCTACAAGGAACTGAATGAGCGAGGAAGCAGATCTATTCTAGTCAAGGCTTGAGATGACTGCAGCCTGTGAGAGACCCAGAGCCAAACAACCCAGCTAAGCCATGCCTGCATTCCTAACCCACAGAAACTGTGAAATAATAGAAGTTTTAAGCCACTGAGTTTGGGGAGATTTGTTATGCAGCCATAGATGACTAATGCAATTTTAAATTGGTTTTCAAATAAATCCTCACCCAAGAAATAAAGAGTCTGATGAAGAAAAATATATATATATTCTCCACTCCATCCACAAAATGGCTATCCATTTCATAGAATTTGGTTCTCCATTTCAAACTATTACAGCTCCCCATTTCTTCCATGGTAAAGGAATTTTAACTAGACAGGTGGCTACAAAATATAATCAATACATTTTCTGGCCTCTGCAGCTGCTAGCTGGCCATGTGACTTAAATTTTGGTAAATGGGATACATGCATAAATGTTGTGACAACTTCAAGAAATTATCCATAACAGATAGCGCATAGGCGCCTTTTGCTCTCATACTCATTCCTTCCTCTGTCTTGCTGCCTAGTACACAGATGCTGCCATCTCCGACCATAAATTTGAGACCATAACAGCAGGAAAAACAAAAAGAGGATGACAGGAAGAGCCTGAAGCTATTACATACTGTAGATCAGTGCACACCACGTGGAACCCTGAACTCCCTACTTCAGACTTTCCCACAGGAGAGAAATAACTTAGTCTTTTTTTCCCAATCACTATTATTTGGGGTTTTCAGCTATTTACGGCTGAAACTGATCTTAACTGACAAAGAGAAGCACTTAGTGGAAGGCAAAATGCTAAGCAAATACAACTACTGCCTTATACAACCATCGGAACATGGGAAAATAGTCATATCCTGCTCTGTTTCAGTCAAGCCTGAAGAAAACTATAATAAAATGAATAGGCACTATAGCTAGTCAGTATTGAGGAAAAAATAAAACAGATACACAAACTAGCATGATTGAAAATGAATAAACACAGGAAGTATTTTATGAATTTCAACAGTGGTAGAATTATAATCTGGTGGCCTGTAAGGCCACCAAAGTATCTTTATCGACCCAATCATCCAGACAGATCAATATGCTCAAAGTACTTTCCTTTTCCTACTGCTAATACACTGATTTACCCAACTCCAACTAAGTCAGCAACAGCCAAAGACCTAAAATACACATTTCTATAACTCCAGTTTTCTCTTTATCTATTCTTTCTCGTCTATGTCTACATTACATTCTGTATCAGTTAGGGTACAGTCTAGGCTCTCTCAAAAAGATCAAACATACATCAGCTAAAATAAGATTAGTATTACATGCGTGCTCTCTCATCTTACAGCCCAGAAGAAAGCAGGACAAGCTGGCAGGCCACTCTGCTCCCTAAGGTCATTCAGAGGTCCAGGTTCCTTCCACCTCTTGTTCCACCACCCCTAGGTAGTTATCCTCACCTGCCTGGTTTAAGCTGGGTTAATGCTACATCCCCATTTCAACCCACATAAGGAGAAAGAAAGTCCCAGACAAGTGGCTTTGTTACAAGGAGACAACCCAGAAGTTGCATGTACCACTTTTACTCACACTTAGCCACATGGTCACGACTTAGCCACACAGGAAAACTGAGACATGTCATCTCTACCTGAGTAATCACATGCCTAGATAAAACTGCCAGGGGTGTGGAGAGGGCTGATAAGGGAAGGAAGATGCAGATCTGATACTAAAGGAAAGAAGAAACTCAATACAACGGGCCGATGAGAACTAACATAACTTCAACACACATATTATAATTTTAAGGTAAGCCACCTTTCATCCTTTTTTGGAAAAGAGTAAGATAAATGCTAATTCTCAGATGAAAGTATTAAAAAGAAGACATTTAAAATACTAATTATAAAATTGAGCAGTATGTAACAAATTACAAATGCACATAGACTTTAACCTTGTAAATCCACTTCTAGAAATTTATTCTACCAATTTACTTTCCCATGTGAAAAATGGTACATGTACAAGATCAATAATTGCAGTGCTGTGTATAAAAGAAAAGATTTAAACCACCGAAATGTCCATCAATATAAGCCTGGTTAAATAAATTTTGGGACATTCATTCAATAGAATGCTTTAAATATTAAAAGAAAAGGAATTAGGAAGCTCATGAGAGGCTAATATGGAACAATCTCAAATCTCAAAAATACATTATGTGAAAAAGGCAATATACAGAACAGTGTGTTTATTAGGCTAACTGCTAACAATTAAATAACAAAAAAGGGAGAGCAGGAGAGGCCTCTCTCAGGGTAGCGACATTCAACAGGAGCCTTGAATGACAAAAGGGAGCTAGCCATGCAAAAAACTGGGGGAATAAAAGTGAAGCCAGTGCAAAGACCGTAAGGTAGGAATGAGTTTGGCAAATTCAAGGAACATAGAAAAAGCCAGATAATGCAGGCAGTATAGGCTATGCTAAGGAATTTGAAAAAGAAAAAGCTCAGGTAGGATTTTAAAAAGCATGGGAGTAATTCACTGTGATGACAATTTTTAAAAATCACTTGGGGGAATTCCCTGGCAGGCCAGTGGTTAGGACTCTGCGCTCTCACTTCTGAGGGCCCAGGTTCAATCCCTGGTCAGGGAACTAAAATCCCAAAGTCTGTGTGGCGCAGCCAAAACATAAAAAATAAAATGAAAAATAATAAAATAAAAAGTAAAAATCACTTGGTAACTGTCAGCACAGATATGCGCAATTGTAGGAGGTAAGAGACCAAGTTCAATGCAGTCTACTGCAGTGAACTCATAAAAAGTGACTGAACAGAAGTATTAAGCAGATACAGATAGAATTGAGCAAGATTTCAGAAATAAAAAGGACAAGATTTGATAATGGATTGGAAGTGTGGTATGTAGAAAAAGATGTGGAGTGAATCCTAGGTGACCACTGGATGGATTGTGATGCCCTTTCCTGAGACAGGGAAGACCAAAGCAAGAGCAAGTAAAAACAGTTCTAAACAGAATGGCATGGACTTTGTACCTAAGGACACAGCATATATTTGCAACTTTTGAATGATAAGATAATTCCCAATAATAAAAATTATTTTAAGGACTGCATTTATTATTGCCTCCTCACATTTACTTTCTATTTGTAAGACCTAAGGGAAAAATATTAACAACATCACCCAATACTAAAAAATTCGTTTTTATCAGAGTATGTACCAATCAATCAAATTTACTACTAAGATATCAAAAAGTCCTGAATCTCTAAATTTACTTATAAAAATAGCAAAATAGGGACTTCCCTGGTGGCGCAGTGGTTGAGAATCCGTCTCCCAATGCAGGGGACATGGGTTCAAGCTCTGGCCCGGGAAGATACCACATGCCGCAGAGCAACTAAGCCCATGTACTACAGCTCCTGGGCCTGAGCTCTGCAGCCCACAAGCCACAACTACTGAGCCCACGTGCGGCAACTACTGAAGCCACATGCCTAGAGCCAGTGCTCCACAACGAGAGGCCCATGCACCGTGGCGGAAGAGTGGTCCCCACTCGCCGCAACCAGAGAGAGCTTGCGTGCAGCAACGGAGACCCAATGCAGCCAAAAATAAATAAATATATTTATTAAATAAATTAATTAAATTAATTAAAATAGCAAAATAACAGAATAAAAATTAGAATACCTTTAACGTTAGCATTTAATGAAAGGAGGTGAAACAAAAGCAAAAGCATTCTGTTTATAGGATTGTATTCTGGCTTTTCAATATGTTGATCCCTCAGATCTTTAATAATGTCTGCTGGTTTAAAATACATTCCAGGGCTTCCCTGGTGGCGCAGTGGTTGAGAGTCCGCCTGCCGATGCAGGGGACACGGGTTCGTGCCCCGGTCCGGGAAGATCCCACATGCCGTGGAGCGGCTGGGCCCGTGAGCCACGGCCGCTGAGCCTGCGCGTCTGGAGCCTGTGCTCCGCAATGGGAGAGGCCACAACAGCGAGAGGCCCGCGTACCGCAAAAAAAAAAAAACAAATCCATTCCAGTAAGTATTTGTTACTTATCCTGCTGTTGTAATCTGTGCAATAACCATCTGACTAAACACAGTGTTGAGAAAGTTTTTAGAGTCAATTTATGATTAACTCTTCCAGAAGTAGCTGGATCCACGTTTACATTTTTAATTTAAATAGTGACCCTCCTACAGAAATAAAAATAAAATTGTCTTTTTCTTCCATAAATAATCAAACTTAATATGCACTCATATCACACTCAAGCGGGTAAAGCCTAGACAACTAATAGACTAAAATTTCCCCTGTGGTATGAGGCGCACAAAATATTGTTTATTATCACAATTGTTAACAGAAAATATTTTCCATAGCATCATGCTATAAATAATATCTCCCTTCCAATGGGCAGTTTGAAAAAAGAACAAACAAAATTATGATTCCCAAAGGATTAACAAATTAAATCTTGGCGTGTTTGATAGGAATACTTTTTGCCCCTCAAAGAAAAATGTGTTCTATAAACTTTCAAGATGTATTTTAGTTACTGAGAAAATGCATGATGAACAATTGCAATCTCAGAATAATGCACAATAATTCTGATTAACAGGAGTTACCAAAAGGAAGTGAAATTGGTGGGAGATAGGAGCAGTCATTCATTTTTCTTTATATATTTGTACAATATTTAAAAGTTTGCCGCAGTGAATGTGCATCACTTTGGTAATTTTATTTTACACTTAAACCTGGAGGGGGGAACACAGCTGCAGCCTCTGAGAAGTTTAATGCTCAAACAACAAAACCGCATCTTCCCTGACAACATGCTATCATGAATTCACAAATACAACACAATATGTCAAACAGTTATAAAATGTAAATGTTGACTTCAGTTGGAATAAGTGAGTCACAATATCTATATTAAGCCTTGCACAGGTTGAAAGTAAACACCACGTGGCCTTCAGAAGACCTTCTAAAATTCCACAATATTATTTTTAAGTTTTGCATTAGGCAATTGTTTCTTAATCAGAACTACATACACCCATGTGAGGTTTGACATGCTCTCTGTACAGTTATGAGACAACCCTACTTTGAAAGCAAATTACAGAAAGCACAAAACAAGGTGTAACATCACAACTTGATGCGAGGAACTAGCAGATGAACAATTCAACCAAGTGCACAGTTAGGTGTGTATGATTTTCCAGGTTTTGACAACATAAAAAGATGTGCCCTGATGAGCTGGGCCCACTGGACAGTTGAGTAAACAAGCAAGTTGTATAAACCAATTACACCAAAGAACTGAGCACTAGTGAGGTATGACATCTATGGAATAGCTGTGCAATCATAGCTTTTATCTGATGTGGGATAATTTTTGATGGATAGTAATGATGAGAGAACTCAGGCTTTCTCTGAATTCAGCTGCTAAGATTGAACTCAGTGGTTATATTTTAAACCCACATTAACACTCTAGACTATATAGACAGTACTTGCTAACTTTACTTGCTATATGAAAGAAATATAAATGAAGTAGCTCAGGTCCTCTTGTAAAAATGGCAAAACGTGAAACTTAAAAAATGTACTGTGCATTATGCAAATTAGCATTTCAAACTCCCCAAACTCAAACTATCCCACCTATCTAACAATGTCAAAAACCAGCATGACCATTGGATATGTCCACGGCTTAGTCAGATCTATAAGGATCTCAGCAGAACATTGAAGATATCTGAGTTTGGATCAAATCCCTCGATACAAGCATGCTCACGAGTTGTATACCTATGTAGCAAGTAATAGAAGCCTCATACAAGTGCATTAAGAATCACAAACATAGTAATGGAATCTGATAGATATAGAAAGATTCAGGGAGTTTCACTTCTAAAAATGACAGACTAGATAATTCAGACCAATCCTTCCACTGAAAATAACTTAAATAGCAAGAAATAATACTTTAAATATCTGTTTTAAGGCATTGGAAAGCTAAAGAGATAAAGACATATGAGACCAAGATGCAAGAGAAAAAAGAAACCCTATCCTTTCTCTCTCAAATATCAGCCCATTTCAGAAAAGGCAGCAGAGACACTGAGAAGCTTAATAATTTTTCAACAGATGCATAGGGTTAAAGAGGAAAAACAAGTTGAGAGCCCTTCCCAGGAAGGAGGTGCCTGGTTAAACTTCTCCATCCCCACAACCCAGCCTGTGGGCTGGAATCCTGAAGGACTATACAGTAGCAGGAAGGATGAATCAAAAATAGTTGAAACCTGGCACTAAAGTTTAACACTGAAATATCTCAACAATAAATGATAAGGTAATTCATGAGTGCTATGGCCCCTAATCTAATCTGTAACCAAAAGGAAACATGTCCTTTCATACATAGTAATTATCAAGTTATCTATGCAAGTTTACTTTGAAGAGAATGAAATAGTTTCTGTCATCAAAAATAACTAGACAATCAAAAGTAAACAGAAGGCAAAAACAATGCAATCAAAATCCCAGGAAAATAAGACGTAATAGAAACAGACCTATAGAAGATCCAGATGATGGAGTTATGAGACACAGATACACAGATTGAGGATTAGAACTACAAAGTAAAAAGAAAAGAAATAAAAATTCTAGAAATGAAATTGTAATAAGTGAAAATAAAAATCAGTGGGTGGTTTTAATAGATTTGATTCAGCTGAAGAAAGGGACTAAATGAAAGGTCAGAAGAAAACATTCCAAATGAAAAATGGAGAAACAAATTTTAAAAATCATAAAAATGGGGCTTCCCTGGTGGTGCAGTGGTTGAGAGTCTGCCTGCCAACGCAGGGGACATGGGAAAAGATGGAAAATGAACTAAATTAAATTTTAACAAAAGGTTCCATTAAGAGAGTTTTAAAAATAAGAAGCAGCAGCTGTAGAATAGGAGACAATATTTGCAATACGGATAACTGACAAAGTGCTTGTATACTAAATATATAAAAACCTCCCACAAATCAATAACAAAAAGACAATCAAGCCAGTAAAAAAGTGGGCAAAAGAAGCAAACTGGCATTTCAAAAAAGAAACTAGCCAATAGCCGACAAACATACGAAAAGATGCTCATCATTGAGCTCATCATTGAGCATCATGAGTAATCATGAAAATGCCAATAAAACCATGCTGAGATACTGTAAGCACCTAACATAATGGCTACTAATGAAAGACTAATGATACCAAGTCTTTGAAAAGCAACACAATTTCTCATATGCTGCTAAAGAGTGTAAATTAGTGAAGCCACTTTGAACACCTGTTTATCAGTATCTACTAAATTGGAAGGCACCTAACAATTGCACTCCATGTTATATACCAACAGAAATGCAAACACGTGCACTAAAACAATAAGATTGGTAGCAGTAGATTATGCGTAATAGCCCACAATTTGAAATAATTCAAATACCTATCATAAAATGTTAAAATATATTGCAGTATATCCATACGATGCAACACTAAGGAGCAATAAAAAATGAACAAACTGCAAGTACATGACACGTCACCCAGAAATATCACAATTATGATCAGCAAAAGAAGTCAGACACAAAAGATGCCCTACATGGTTCCATTTATATAAAAAGTTCAAAACAGGTGAAATTAATCTATAGGTTTAAAAGTCAAAATAGTGGTCAGAAAAGGAGAAATTAGTGATTGGAAGGGGGAATAAGGAGGCTTCTTGTGCACTGGCAATGTTCTATTTCTAGATCTGGGTGGTGGTTTCATGGGTGTGCTCACCTTGTAATAATTCATCAAGCTATATAATAATACATGTACTTTTCTATAAGTACATTGTACCTCCAAACTTTTTAAATTAAAAATAAGAGAAAATAAGTTGATCTCTTTAAAAATAGAGCATATCCATATCTTAGCATATGTGGCCAATAAATTCAAACTCCAAAATAAATTCAGCACATCTATGTAAGAAACTGTAAACACAGTAACATCTGGAGAAAAATTACAACTGGAGAAAAATTATCTGCTTTTATTAGGAAACTCTCAATTTTAATAAAACAAGTTAAGAAAATTCTGCTACTATCCCTTGCCTTACAAAAACAACGTTTTTGTGGTAAATGAATGAATACACAATTGCTCCTGAAGTGGATAAGTTTGCAACAGTTTAGTGACAATTTCTAATGATATTTTTCTCCTAAAAAAAGAAAAAAAACAACCTGATGATGCAAAGAAATGGACAATGTATGTACTTCATTTTTTATTTTAATTCCATCAAGAATAGTGATTTGATAAAAAGAAATCACTTAATAATGAGTGTCGGGCTTCCCTGGTGGCGCAGTGGTTGAGAGTCCGCCTGCCGATGCAGGGGACACGGGTTCGTGCCCTGGTCTGGGAAGATCCCACATGCCGCGGAGCGGCTGGGCCCGTGAGCCGTGGCCGCTGAGCCTGCGCGTCCGGAGCCTGTGCTCCGCAACGGGAGTGGCCACAACAGTGAGAGGCCCGCGTACCGCAAAAAATAAATAAATAAATAATGAGTGTCAACAATCTGAGTTTGAGATAATAAAACTCGAGAATTAGGGGTTTTTTTCAATCAGCACCACGTCAAACAAAAAACAGAGCAAGGAGCTCTCTGCAGCAATGCTGATTACACAATTCTGTGAGATGACCTGAAAACACTCAATGGGGAGCGCTACAGAGTCACTACCAAAAAATTCTGTATATCTCAAATATCATTTAATAAAAACCACAATATCACTGAATCAATAAAATTTTAAATCTCTTTCAAATATTCATAACTCTAAAAATTAATTCTATCTCTAATATACTACCACTATAAATATTTCAAACTTAAATACCTAAAATTCATGAATATTTTATAAGAGGTGCAAGAACATATTTTTAGACAAAATGCATATACTACCCAAAAAGTTAAAATCTAGTAAACTTCACCGTGATTACGACCAGCTCAATCACTCTACCACCTGTGTATGAAATAAAACTTTCTATAAATAAAGAGTTCTCACCACTTCTTGTTTTTGGGTCTCATTAAGTTTTTCAGTCAGTTCTTCCAAAGCCCTTTTTGTTTCAGCATCGGACCTAGGCACATAACAAAAAAAGAGTATTTTTTTTAAGTTGGCTATTTGAGAAAATATACATAATTCGTGAAATTTACAACATCATAATATGTTATTACATAATACTCTGCTGCAGTGGTTCTTAGACGTTAGCAAACCTATGAAACACCTGGAGGACTTGTTACAAACACAGTATCTATCAGTAGATATGCAATGGAGCCCAAGAACGTACATCCCTACAAATTCCTAGGTGATGCTGATACTGACAATCTGGGGACTACACTTTGAGAAACAATGCTATACTAGATCACCTTGAATAAACAAACACACTGAAGTATCTCCCATTTTAAATTAAGAAGAATGAAAGAGGTAAGGAGGACAAAACTCTTGATCTCACATCCTCTCCAGGAATTCGTAATCAAATTACATCTGAGTGTGCTATACAAACTCTGTCCTCACTCATTTATCTCCCATTACCTTTTTCCCATCAAATTAATAACACACATGATAAATAATCAAATCGTACAGGAAAACGTATAAAGAAAAGCAAAGCCCTTTCTCTCTCACACTTATCTGGTTCCAACCCCCGCTGGCAACCATGCTCAACTAATACGTTCTCAATTCTTTTGCGGGCTACCTCCATCATTTTCAACTCGAGATATTTTCAACTCTGTTTTGAAATATTTAACTCACATTCCTCTTCAATTTCAGATAAATTTATTACTATTTTCAGTTCTTCTATTGGTTACCTGTGTAACTTAATACATTTATACCCATTATGAATTACTCCATCATAGAGAATTAATGCTTTTTGCTTACATTCTATCATGCTCACATTTTTGTCAGCTTCCTAGTTGGATCACTAACTTTCCTGTGCTTTCTTTTTTTTCTAGAGTTTTCCGTTACCTTTTGGCCTTACACGGGCCTTATTATCACATCATTGATGTTTTTCTCCCACTTATTACTCAATCATCTACTAAGAATCTACTCCATTCTTCTCGACTACATTCTTCTCAAAGGACACTTACTTCCTGCTCGAATTCAGTGATTACTTTCTGGGCCTGCTATATGGCTATCATGCTGGAAATTACTTTCACTGAAGTCTCAGGTTAGTTTTTCTATCTCTTATAACCTATATCTTCCTTTTTCTTGGTTGCCATTTTATTTGACTCATATGCCCTTAGTAATTTCCTCAGAAAGAAGTTACCTTAAACGGTCGACTTTCTAAGTCTTTAGATCTCTTAGAAAGTCTTTACTTGTACTTCTTTCTTGGCTTTTGTGATTCCATGTGCTGCTGGATTTCCCATACCTCACTAGCTCTTTCTTCTCAAGCCAGCTCCCCTTTTTATATGACTTCTAAATATTGGAACTCCTGGGCATTCAGCTCTGTTCTTGATGTTCTCCCTACAGTTTCTCTCTAGATATCATCCATTTCCATAGCTCCAAATGCCACTTCTATATGCTTACCACACTTAAATTTATCTCTCTAATGGAGACTTCTCTTTTGAGTTCCAGAGTAAATATCTGGCTGCATATTTTACATTCCCACTTGGATGTCTCACTGGCATCTGAAACCTAACATATCCAAGGCCAAACTCTTAATTTCTATGCCTCACCTACCCCCACCAGTCTTCCATATTTCAGGAAGTGGATTTACCATCTATTCAGTTACTCAAGTCAGAAATCTGAGAGTCATCCTTGGTTTATTCTCTCTTACCCCTCATAACCAATCCATTGCCAAATCCTAGCTCTCTGTTCTCAGATAAAAACTTGAAACATCCCTGTTCATCTCTCCCTTACCATAAACCTGGTCAAGCCATCATCTCTCATGCTAATGCAACAGTCTTCTAGTTTGCCCTCCTCTAATCAGTTTTTCATATGGCATCCAAAATAGGTGAGTTCTCAGTTAACTTTATATAATCCTTTCTAAAAGTTTGCTTTCAGTAAGTACACTTATTATTATAAATAACAAGTGTACTCTTATTATTTATGTACCTTTTGCAATAAATGTCATGAAAAAAATTAAAAATTAGTAAGTAAATGAGAATATCAACCTTTCTGAATCATGTAGGAAGTTAAACCTAACAACTTCCTACCCAGAATTTTTATAAACATGAATTAAGAATTGTGGTCTAAGTAAAGCAGAGCTGGATCCTAAATCTTCCTCATCCACAAAGTTAAGCCACCAAGATTCAGAAGAAAACTGACTCTTATTTTGGCTCTAATAAAATTTTTCTGCCTTACATATGCCCCTAGGTCACACAAACTATTACCAGATGGTACCAGCCCATGGATCAGAAGATTCCCAGTCCACCACTGCATGTCCAAATGACCATTTAAACTAGTCAACTAAACCATCCCTGCAACTTCCCCTGTATCTTCCTACAGGACAACTACTTCCTGAAACTCATGTTCCTAATGCTTAATTTATACCCTTCCTTCAAATGTGGAAAAGCTACATAATAAAGCCATTCCAAGAACATACTGTATTAGAATATTAATGCCATTCTGTTGAGTTTATCAACTTGTCAGAAATAAATACCTAAGTATTAAATTAACTAACCCTTGCCATTTAAAAGATTAATAACACAGCTCAATAATATAGTTTAAAATTCAAGAATTTAAATGCCTTATTCATATCAGCTATATGTGAAAATGATCTTGAACCACAGTGTACTATAAGTGGTAAAGAGCAGACACTCTGGGGCCTTACTGCCTAGATTTGAATTCTGACTCCACCACATCCCTCCTTTGATCTCCAACAAGCTGAGTTACTTCATCTCTCCGTGCCCTGTTTCCACAACAAAAAAAAAATGGGGAAAATAATAATTACCACTTCATTAGAACTGTTGTGAGAATTAAACCTAATTCTACCTGACATGAAATAAGTGTTCAATAATATTTACTGGTGGTAGTAGTAATAATGGTAACAGCAAGGTCTTTTATTCTTATTACTAAATTTCCTGCCTTCCTCATACAGAAGCAGATAAGTTATGCAGACTATAGTTGATATTCAGATTTAACATTTACAGCTTTGACTCTTTTTGCTATAGCAACACAAAACTGTCATGTGGAATGATTTCATTAGCTCGAGTACGAGTTAGCAAGTGAACCTAGCAAGTGAACGAATTTCAATTCACCTTTTTTGTTCTCTAATCATTGCTGTATATAGATTATGACTTTTGAGATGGTATAAATGTTTATTCCTTGAAAAATATGGTCTCTAAATGAAAGTCACCTGTCACCACTGATGATGAAAATGAAGACAGTGAAGAAATCTTAAATAAAGTGATACCTCTTAGGGAATACCCAGAATTGACAAAATTGCAAAAACTGGGCAGACATAAACAACTAGCTTTTGAAGATTTCAACTGAAAGATAAAATGTCAGATTCTACAATGGCTCATGTCCACTGACAAATTCCACATTATGCTTCTATTTGCTCCAGTGTCGATCAATGGGTCTCTCTCTCCAATGTATTTGCAAATCTACCTCTTTACTAAGGTCTTGCAACATATCTCTCCATAATGTCAGCATGAAATAAAATGTTCTTAAAAATATGAAATTAATTTGTCTAACACTGAGTCATGATACATTGTAAATTCAAAGGGTTTTGAACTGTTCTATGAATATACTTTAAAATACTAGTATAAAAACATAGCACTTTTTTTTGGAAATTCATATAAACATGTCAATTACAGAACCTATTTTATTCTTCTAATAATTCACCCCTCAACAAAAATCATATTCAGCTTTTACCGGCTTCTTCTGGCAAGTTCCCGGTTGAAATCATCTCCAAGGCGAACTTGTTCACTGCTGAGGTCTCGGAGGGACTGATGAAAAGCATGAAACTAATAAAAGCAAAACAAAGTTATCCATTTAGGATTCTGTTGAATTCTTCCATAAAGATTCACTGACGGTAAGAATAAGAACTTGCTCTTTGCAATAATACCCATATTTTATAATGTTATCAAGACCTAATAAAATTTTTTCTCTCAAAGAGAAGTTTTTAAAACTATATGTAACATTGACCATTACATCCTCTATAGTGCACTATTTCACTCTTTATAGATACTCTTGAAAAGAGGTCTGGAAACTTTTTCTGTAAACAGTACAACAGCATATATTTCAGGCTTTCAGGTTCTATGGCCTGTGTCATAATTACTCAACTCTGCCATTATAGCACAAAAGTAGCCATAATCAAATGAGCATGGCTGTGTTACGGAACTTTATTCAACTAGACCACATGCCTCAGCATGCCAACCCATGCTGCCAAGAAACCCTTGCCCACATGCATGAGGAACCATGAACAAGAATGTATGGAGCAGGGCTTCCCTGGTGGAGCAGTGGTTGAGAGTCCGCCTGCCGATGCAGGGGACACGGGTTCATGCCCCGGTCCGGGAAGATCCCACATGCCACAGAGCAGCTGGGCCCATGAGCCATGGCCGCTGAGCCTGCACGTCCGGAGCCTGTGCTCCGCAACGGGAGAGGCCACAACAGTGAGAGGCCCGCGTGCCACAAAAAAAAAAAAAAAAAAAAAGAATGTATGGAGCAGCACTGTTCATGATGAGAAGACTAAAAACAAACCAAAGTCCAATAAGAATGAAATGGAGATAAACTGCAATATATTCCTCCAGCAGAGTATCACACAGCAGTGAAAATGAAATGATCAAACCTACCTACACTCCAAAAACAAAACATTAAATGGAAAAGGAAAGTTACAAAAAAAGTTACACTGCATTATTCCATCTATATAAAGTTTAACACAGGCAATACTAAGCAAGATATAAGCAGTAAAAATATTTTTAAAAATCAAGAGAATGATTAACATAGAAGTCAAAATAGTTGATAGCCCTTGGGGAAAGGAGGAGTGTAAAAGAGGTTTGGGGTGTATTATAAACGTCTATTTCTTGGTCTGGGTGGTAGTTGCATGGATTTTTCATATTGCTGTACTTTTAATGGTAAATATGTATGCTATACATGTATGTGTAGGCTATAATTTATAATAAAAAACTAAGTTATACAGACTTGCAGAAATAAAAAATTGATTCATTTCAACAAATTCACATTGTGCAACTAACCAGTGCCAGCAACTGTGCTGGGAAACAAGTGTCATGGGAGACAGATATGTAAACAAAACCACAAATGCTGCACTGGGGCATTAAGAAAGTACACAGTCATATGGAGCTAAAGGTCATCATAAGAAATGGACTAAAACAAGGAAGAACAATTAAAAAGAAAGGAGTGGAGGTAATACAGCAGATGAACAACAGACCATTCACTTAGGTTCTGCTGTGATGATTTTCCAGTTTTGCAAAGCAGAATCCTAGGACTCATCTTTGACACCGCCTTTTCACTCATTCCCACCCTCCCCAAATGGTCATCTGATCTTCAAGACCTTTCATTTTATCCACCAAATAGTTTTTAAATCTACCACTTTCTCTCCAACTCCATTTATCCTAATCCAAGTGGCCATCAGCTCACACCCAGAACACAGCAATATCCTTCTAATTGGTTTACCCACACTGACTCCATTTTCTACACTAGAGCCAGAGTGATCTTTTCGAAGTAATTGTCACCCTCTTACGTGGCTGTGTATGGTCTCAGGGTTTCACACTTTTTTAGCCACATGGCCTTCTTTAAATTACTCATAGGTGCTATCTTCCTTCCTGCCAAGGTATTTGTTCTACCTCAAATGACTCTTACTCAACTTTCGGATATCAGCTCAATCATCCTTTCTTTGGGAAGCCTTCCCTAACTGCGGCAGGTCCCTCTATAAACACTCCTATAGCCCTATGCTTCCTTCCATTAGAGCATGCATCTCGGCTCATAATTATGGGTGTATTTACATACTTTTTGATTAGTATCTAGCTCCCCCTCTAAATTGTAAGCTCTGTGAAAAGGCAAGGTTTTTGCTCATCACTGTTTCCAAGCCCAAGCACTGTCCCAGGACAAAGGCACTAAATAAATAAAATGAAAGAGTAAGTAATATTAGGATATTGTTCTCTGCTCTAGGTTTTATCACATAATCCACACTAGCAAGTTGCACCTACCAAAAAATAACACTGTCAAGGAAAAGTTTCTACAAGGCGTCTTCTAAGGCACTTGGTTCTGTTATCTCTGTATCTTATGTTATAATAAGGGAAAGCTATAGATGAGTATCCTAACAAACTCTGAGTCCTCAATCTTAAAACTACCAAAACAAAGATGTCTAAGTCAGCAACATCTCCTAGTCCTTATTTAATTAATTTAGCTACCCAACACAATAACAAAAAAAAATTTTTTTCAGCTCTTGCATAGAAGTTTAAAGAAGCAGAAAAAGAAATATAGCTATAGAACTAATACCTTCAAAATCTTTAGTGAATGCATAGAAAAAGCCTAGAATTCCTGCTTAATACAAAATGGCTCCATCAATGATTCAGCAATCAGAAAAACACTAATGGAAAAATCAATAGGTTAACCACACAAAGACTAACTTATTCATACTAAACTAAACTTAGAAAAATAGAAACTAGCTGACTTAGCAGAGCTTGGAAAAGAGCAAGCCATCTGAGCAAGGAAACAAAACATGTCCAGCTAAACTCACTTTTAAATGTTCTACAAAATATAATCCTCCATAACAAAATTCAAAATAAATGTATGATGATGATCAACACATTGAAAATAAAATACTTTACTTGGTTTAAAAAAAAACCATTACAAAGTTAGTGATGATCAAACTCTTAGTTAAAATACAGCCATAAAATTCAAGTGTTAGTGATTTAAATAGAAATGCAAGGAACCAGACTACAGAATGGGTACAAAATACCTGGCCCACGTCATCAGTCTCCCGAACAAATCGGACACCAGTTCTGGACCTATTTCGTTTAATACGCTGTTGATCCCCATAGTCCTTCAGAGGTGAGGTAGGTGGAAAACGGTGGCTCTCTTTACAGAAGAAAGAAAAGGGAAAGGATTAAAAACACCACATGAGAAGAAACGATCTAAAATTTTACTCAGGAAATACACAGCAGACATGGATATATACATGTGCCCTCAACCTGGATTATTTCCCACAGACAATCACAAACAAATATCTTGCTGTGGCCATAAAATTCCACAAAATTGGCACCTATCTTGCTCTTAAAGCAGATAAAATGAACAATTGAAATAACCTGGAACTAGAACACATCAAAAATTCTAATTGGCTGTACTTTTCTAAGAAGTAATATAGTATTTTCTCTTACATAAAAATAGTAAGTTGCTAAAAAAAAAAATAACTTTTATGACTCCCTAAAATAATACTAATAAAACAGAATTTTTCAAATAACAAATTATCTAAAATCTGAATGGTGTTTAAAAATAAGTATAGGGCTTCCCTGGTGGCACAGTGGTTCAGAGTCCGCCTGCCGATGCAGGGGACACGGGTTCGCGCCCCGGTCCGGGAGGATCCCACATGCCGCTGAGCGGCTGGGCCCGTGAGCCATGGCCGCTGAGCCTGTGCATACGGAGTCTGTGCTCCGCAACGGGGGAGGCCACAACAGTGAGAGGCCCGCGTACCGCAAAAAAATTAAATAAATAAATAAAAAATCAGTATAAACTAAACTACATAAAGAAATATAGCTGATTGTGATTTTTAATCATTATTATCATGACCAATAATGATATTAACAACACAAGCTACTAATGTTCACTCTGTCTAAATCGCCTCTCTTCACTGCAGACTTTTCTAAGTCTCTTCTATTCAAACATGAACCTCAGTGCTGTAGGGAAGTATAATTATATGCAAACTAAGTGTTATCACCTTTTATGTAGCCATTGAAATCGAGCTGCACACCAAGGATAAAATTCCCCTTTATTAACAAGTGTCACAGGATATTTCATAATGAGACTTTTGAAAAACTATGAACCTAGGACAAGACTTCTAATCCAGAAAGTACACCACACAGTAAATCCTATTTGTGTGTGTGTTTTCACTGGAGGCAGACAATTAAATAAGGTTCTGTCAGGTGAAGCTCTACATGGTCTACAGAGCCTGAGAAGAAAAAAGTAACAGACTCAGAATATCAAAGTCCCATTGAACATACTTCAAAGTATTCACTCTAAAACCCTGACTGCATCTTCTAACACCTTATTTGTATGATTTTATGTATGGATTATATTTGTCTAAATACTACATGTATCCAATATGTACTTCAGGAATATTTTTAAAACAAAGAAAAGGTTTTCAGAACATCTGAAGAGTTTACCTGTCACAGTGCCACCATCGAGGTCACTTGTACTCAGACTTGTAACAGAAATACTTCTCCCTCCTGAGTTTCTCAATAACCGTTGACTCCGCAGTTGGCCTATTGATTGCTCCAAGCTTTCTTTTAACTAAATTAAAGGATACAATGAAGTTTAAAAAACTTCCAGATACAAATAAGCCTAGAGATTTTAAAGCTATTCATGAACTATCTGGGTTCCCAAAGAGAATTTATATCAGAGAAAATTTTGAACTAAGTTATATTAATAGAAATATAAAAATAGTAAACATAAATATTTTAAGACCCAATTCTAACATCTGGTTTTAAATAGCATCTGTCACTACCTATTCCATCTTTCTATTACCATCAGATTGATGTGCCCATGCTTAGAAACATAACAAGGCCAACACATCTGAAAAAGAGAAAGCCTTCCTCCCTTCTAAACATTCCTTAAGAAACCTCAGATCTATAATAAACAGGAAAATGAACAGCTGTCACAGTGACTTCTGCTTTGAAAAAAAAGTGCACTGCCCAATTCTGTAGCAGAGTACCTTTCATTCATTCAAAGATTTCAAATCCCGGAAAACCATGTGGTCAGATGTTGGACTGTTAGTACAAACTAGGATCACAGTTGTCCAAATGCTCCAGGTTATTAGGAAGTTAGCCAGCAGGGAATATAAGACAACATCTTTTAAGACCTAAAGGGCTACAATAAATAAAATCACGCTTAATACTGAGAATATAATCCAGAGCTGTACAGAACTATTGACCTGAAAAGAGGATTCAACAAAAAGCCAAAGGAACAAAGAGTAAAACTTAGGAAAATCCACATACCCTGAATTGCTGAGAAACTTCTGGTCTAGACATTTTAGCCAAGGATGAATAAAAAATAATATTAATAAAAATAATGTATGGATCCAGAAAACAAGTTATCTATAACTCTTTAAAGAGAATGTCAAAACAAAACAATTGATTGAAAAGAGAGGGCTTCCTAAATTCAGCCAGAATTAAAAGGTAGAACACCACTGATGGAGGAAATAAGTTGGTTTCCTTGGGGAACTGTGCAGAAAGAAAGTAGCTTCAACTGAAGGAAGAGCACAGCTGAAACAATATGAGTCACAAATGAGCAAATCCTTTTTCACTTTGGTTGTTTGGACTTAGCTGTTCTGGAGAACCAAGGTTAAAATAGGCTGGATTAAAAGAAGTAGAGTTAGAATTTCAACAATTTATCTCTATTACCACTCTCATTTCTGGAAAAAAAACAAAAAAAGAAAGAAAGAAAAAGCTAATATTTCCATACCCTCTGTTCCCTGCTTCTCTAAACTGGCATTTGTGCAATACCATCCTGACTGAGTGTTCACCAGCTGTAGGACCTAGACTATCAATCCAGGAAACATACAGATGAGGCCTGGGAGAACTAAGGTCTACCTGGAGAGTAATTTATACACAAGTAAAATAAAAAACTATGTTTAACATGTAAGTAGTCAAGAGGTCTTACACAGTGAACACAAAATAGCATATCAGTAATCTATGACAAAGAGTCAGAATAAAATTGTACAGTGTTAAAATTAAAAAGCTCAAATCCAAACTGTAACATTAAAAAAGGACTAGAAAGGTAAAATGACTTTAGATCACATAAGTTAGTGACAGAACCAGCTCTACTAACTTTTCCTGTGTTTATTATTTGCATCTTTCAAGCTAAGCCTGATGTCAGTATCCTTTTTCATAGTTTTTTTTTTTTTTTAATTGAAGTAAAGTTGATTATCCTTTTGGAAGTAAAGTCAGCTGACATTTCTAATTATTGCTTCTTTTTGAACGTAATTTGCCCCTTACAGCTCTGGCTCTTTTTAAGATTTTCTCTTTGACTTTGAGTGTCAATGGTTTTACAATGATATGACTATGTACAGCTTTACTTGTAGTTATCCCATTTCTGACCCATAGAGACCATGGAATCTGTAGCTTAATCTCTTTCATGTGTTGTAAATTTTCAGCCACATCTCTTCATTCTTTCTGCCTCATTCTTTCTTTCCTCTCCTGGAAATCCAGTTGGATTTAAGTTTTATCTTTTCTACCAAATCCCATGGGTCATTTATGCTCTTTTCTGTATTGTTCATCCATTCCTCCATTCTTCTTTTTGGATATATTATGCTGATCTATCTCTCAATCTATTAATTCTCTCTTTAACTGTATACAAGCTGTTACTTAATCCATCTGTTGATGGTTTTTTCTAATTTATTTGTTTGTTTATCTTAGTTATATTTTTCAGTTTCTGTAATTTTCATTTTTTGTCTTTTTTGTTTGGTTCTTTTTAGAGTTTTCAATTGTCAAAATTCTCAATCTTTTAATTTCTTTTTTTTTTTTTTTTTTTTGCTGTACGCGGGCCTCTCACTGTTGTGGCCTCTCCCATTGCGGAGCACAGGCTCCAGACGTGCAGGCTCAGCGGCCATGGCTCATGGGCCCAGCCACTCCACGGCATGTGGGATCTTCCCGGACCGGGGCATGAACCCATATCCCCTGCATCGGCAGGCAGACTCTCAACCACTGCGCCACCAGGGAAGCCCTCAATCTTTTAATCTCTTGAACAGGTTAATCGTAGTTATTTTATAATCTCCTACTTGTTTCTCTTGTCTGTTTTTTCCCTTGGTTTTCAGTCAACTCTTGTATTTTCTTATGCCTGAGTATTTTTTTATCATGTGATAGACATTGTATATGAAAACTGTAGAGCTATTTAAAGCTCTGGATGATGACATCTTCCTTCAGAAGGGATTTGGGTTTGCTTCTATCAGGAAGTCAGGCTAGGGTCACTAGGAAACCCAATGTACCTTAATTCATTAGAACTGAGATGATTCAAAGCTGGGCTTCTGTCCCCATCAGCACTGGTCAATTTTCAATTTATCACTGCTCTGATTTTCAATTCACCATTTTTCCTAGGCTATCACTCTTTGGGGTCTCAATCAAAAGCTGGAGGGTTCCTGAACTCCAATTTTGGTCTCTCTAGCCTCTTTGAGTCTACAGATAGTTCTAATCTTATCTGCTTCTAAGCCACCTCTTTTGAAATCAGCTACTGCCTTGACAGAGAAAGACTCCCAAATGTAGGACTCTTCCTTCTGGATTTCTATTTTTGCCAGATCTTGACTATAACATTCCTCACTGCCTTGGTACTTCTCTGATGGTTTCATAATATTATTTTTTTACAATTTTTTTGCCTTTCCAGTTGATCTGAATGGGAGAGTTGATCCAAAATAATCTTATCTACCAATGCCAGAAGCAGAACTTGCCAGCATCCTTTTCATGTGGGCTTATTTGCTAACAAATCCTGAGCTGTAACTAAAAACTGATTAAGAAGATGAATTTTCACACACACATGCACACACACAATATCACTACTAACAACAACAAAAAACTCACCATGGAACATATGGGAAAATATTGCAGAACAACAGAAATGATACATTACCCCCCAAATCTAGGAGGAATAACAGATGTTAGAAAATTGATCATTTCAGAAATAAGATAAAAAGTTAGACAAACTATTTGGCAACCTCATTTTAAAACTCTCAAAAGATGTATCATAAGCCATTGAACAGATGAACAGGCTAATACATAAAGACCAAAAAAATGAGCTGTAAAAGGCAAATGAGTGAGATGACGATTTCTTTTAATCACTCCTACAAACGTCATGGCAAAAACAGATCCTCCACCTAAGATACAAAACTAAACATGTAATAAAATTAGAACCTACACTTAAAGTAGCAATAATACAACAGACACGGCACAAAATCTATTCATGATGTACAAAACCAATTTGATAACTCCTAAAATACAAAAACCAAAAGATAAAATTTGTTTAAAACTCTTTAGGATTATAACTTCTAATTAGGTGCAAAAGCAAACGAAACTCGAAATTACATAAAAACAAAACAACACTAATAAAATTCAATTTAATATTAATTTATAATACTATGATGGATAATGCTATTTTGCTGAAACTAAATCAGTGTTCCACACAGACTGTGGTACTGACTGCAATGGTGCAGATTCTAAAAGTTTATCATGAATACCTCACCACATACCAAGTGTTGATTCCATTTCCCCCACTTTCCCCTATATAAACTACCGCAAAACCAGCATCATGGAACATGTTATGACATATTTTCACCTCAACTTGATATAAATGTACCATTTACATATTAGGTCTATTCTTTTATCTCTGTTCATTTGACATTAGACTAAAACAAATGAAGCATTACAATAATGTACCAGTAAGAATAAAAATAAAACTTGGGCACTGAAATTGAATGGCAATGCTTGTTTGCAAGGTAGTTTATCCAAATTGTTAAGACATGCTTTTAAACACAGAAGTCAAGTGGGAAATCTCTCTATAGCCAAAGATGAAATAATTTGGGCATCGATAAAAATATTAACTACAATGGAATAAAGCAGTTCAAACATGAATAAATTTGTGAGTTAATGATACTCAAGGAGAAAAAAATAGTCACTGGTCACCAGCAGAGAATGTTAGGGAAATAACTCATTATTTTTGAAACTAGTAAATAAATTAAAAAAATTTTAAACCGTATAAGCTTTTAGATTAACATTAGCGTACCAAATTTTAAAATCCTCATAGAGATCTCTGAAAGCCCTGTGACATCTCTATTTGAAAGTCTGATTTGAGACAAAATATAAGTCAAGCTTAGAGAATCGAAAAATACATACAACTCTGAAAAGCTGACTATACTGCACACCAAATCTATGAAAAGAGATCATCTAGGCAGCAATGGGTCCTCCATATAAGAAGTGTGATCATTAAAAACATCATGACTCACAAGGGCCAGAGGAAAGCCTAGCAGTACTTTCCTCAGTTCTACTCCTTTTGTTTCTGTTCCTGTTGACATATTTCACACCCTAATATTTTATTTTGAGGATGAAATAAGATAATGTATGTAAAATAATTAGAGCAATGCCTAGGGAAGATTAGTTTGTTGAGTAAATGGTAGTTTTTACTGTGATGACTACACACAATGAATATAAGAGCAAAAGTAAGTGAAGAAATGGGATGTTTTAATCTGGAGAAGCTCTCTAGAAGAATGGCATTCCCTAAAAATGAGTTCACTGAATTCTTCTAGTCGTATATCTACAGGCTCTTAAACAGCAAAATTATCAATGTTCTCACTATCACCTATTTCTTTTTAACCCCACATCTAACTCCTCCATAATACAATTCAAATTTCATTCCAGCATTATCACTTTTCATTTCCTTGCCACACTTTCACCTTTTTGACCAATTCCTTTATTATTATTATTATTACTATTTATTCTTGTAAAATAGCATGCAGGTTTATCATTGGGAGGCAAGGAGGTATCACAACTATAATTTTCACTGTCTGTGACCCATCAGCAACAGACTTCAAAAGCAGCAATTTGTTATTTATACAATCATGTGTGGACTGAAGAGCCAGCAGTAAAGTTTGTCCTTTTTGCAGTTACTCATCGTTAATATACTGTTGTGTTAGCTGAAATGTGAATTGTGTTGTTTGGGGACTGGTGTTATTTGACCAAATAGGGGTAATGAAATTCATGCACATCAAAACCATGCAACAAGGACCAACTGTCTTTACCTTTCAGCATTCGGAGAGGTTTTATAGCTGTATTCAGTGGAAGAGTATGCTAAACTCCACCTCGCCTGGGACCAGAACTCTGGTTTGTTTGTTTAACTAAAAAAATATTGACTTTCCAAAATTCATTAATAGCAAGCTTCTTGACCAGTTTCTGGGAAGGTAAGGTTACAAGCAACTGTAAACAACTAAGAAACTAGGCACCAACTTCACACACACTATCAAAAATGCCTAAGAAATAAATCATATTCAGTAAAATCTGACTTCAATAAGACGAGATGAAAAAAGGCAAAGAGCCACATGGGTAAACTTCGTTGGTCAATTTACAGTTACTGATACTAATAACCAGTGTATCTCACGTATTCACATTCTCAACAAAACTAATCACATCCTTGACTAAGCTCACTGTGAGAAAGAGAAAAATATATCACACTAAAACTAGTCACTAGGAAATTCTTAAAAGATATCTACCATTACTTCCACAAAGAGACCATAATAAAAATAAAGTAGGAACAGTGATTACTCACACATAAATATAGTAGCTACCAAATATTCAAATAATTAGCTTACATACAAATGAAAACCACAACTTTAAAAAAAAAAAACCTTGATAAAAGTTCTAAATGCTGCAATTCAAAGTCAGCTTAAATTCTGGAAACATTAAAGATCTATTTAGTTTCCCCAGATACTTTCTTACTCCAAAGTATCCCTTATTTTCATACTAAGAAAATATATCCCCTAACATAACACAGATTATACAGAAATGCATGCAAAGTATAGGTAACTGCATTCACTCAGCTGCATAGTTGAGCAGAAATTGGAAACATCTGAATATTTCATCTAACCATTTAGTTTTGTTTTCACCTGACAGTAAAGACTCAGTATTTAGCAAACATTCACAATGTATATAGCACTGGTAACTATGGAGACAGTTTGTGTATTAAGTTTAGATATACCTATAATGTTGACATTAGAAACAAAAAAAAAAATTAAAGTACTTTGATTTACAAATCTTAGGGGTCAACTTGGCAAAATCCAGGGCAAGAGTAGAGGCAGAAAAGAGGTCATTTTAAAAAGTTTGTCCTGGGTAATAATGTCAACCGTAGGCACGTTGATTAAGTGCTTTCTGCTTGACTTTCCTTCACTGCCTGTTTCTCCACAGAATGCCAAGCTTGATCTGGCAATACACTGCAAAATAGATTGGTTGTAGAGCTGATTTTATCAGCTCTATTTTGGTTCCTTACAGTCTATTAAAACTAGAACAAAGAGAAGGAGGAGGACAAAAAAGGAGGTAGAAGAGGTGGAGGAGGGGAGTTTTATAAAATTAGAGTGCAAATTTATGGTTTGCATAATTTTCTGGTCCCACCATCTGTTGCTGAAATGTATTTTTTAAATGATTGCTGCTATCTTATTTTTTATTTACCAGAAAGATCATTAGCTCTGACTGCTATCCCTAACCTCTCTCCATAGGCTGATTTATGGAAATATAAGTCTATACTAATAGTTCTGAAATTTAGAAATTCCCTTTCAAATGATACATCATATTTATTTATGTAACTATTTTATTTTTAAATGAGATCTCATATATTCAAAACCCACATAGCATACATATTCTAACAATTTTTTAAATTTTTTAAAGTATTTCCATATAATATTCTGAATGTTATTAAATGAGCATACATGGGGGCTTCCCTGGTGGCCCAGTGGCTAAGACTCTGAGCTCCCAATGCAGGGGGGCTGGGTTCGATCCCTAGTCAGGGAACTAGATCCCACATGCTGCAACTAAGAGTTAGCATGCCATAACTAAAGATCCTGCATGCCTCAACTAAGACCTGGTGCAGCCAAATAAATAAATAATTTAAAAAAAAAAAAAGAACATGCATGGAAAATGGAATGTGCTCTTAATAGTACATTATTGTATTTTGGGTGGACAGACAATATAATCATGAACATAAGGGGGAAAAAGCAGCATTATGTATGCTGTCTAATTTGGCATATACTTTGAAGTCAAAACAATCAGATACACCTATCACTGTGAATGTTACAACATATTATGTTGTTTATAGTCACAATAATACACAAAAGAAACTGAAGTTAGGCTCAGTGAACTCAAGGAAAGGAAAGGAAGAATACTCAGTGCCTATAATGTACCAAGTACTTAGTGTCTATAATGTACCAAGTACTTAACCTATATTAAGAACATAGCAAATACTTGAAGATAGGGATTACTGGATGAATTAAAGAAGTAACAAGAACATAAATGCTTAGCAAGTGTCTAAAACAGCGTGACTACTTCAATAAATGTTAGTTATAATAAGGCATATATAATTATGTTCATTTTTCAGATGATTAAATTCAAGTTCAGAAAGGTTTAATAACTTGCCCAAAATCACTGAAATGGTTTCTAGTGGAAAAAAATCAGGATTCAATTTTAAGTCTGACTCCAAAGTCTACATTTTTCCACTAGCCTCAAAGCAAAATTTTGTAAAAATTATTCTCCTGTCTAGTAGTTTCATGAGAAACTTGGCAATAAAATTTTAAACATAAGACTCTAAGAATCTAATTCCTAAGATCTGAAATATATTTACAAAAAAAGTTCCTGACAGAATTCAGTTGTTCCATTATAATTTCTTACCCATACATTCTCACTACTTAGCCCTGAAGTTGTTAAAAGATGGAACAGTTCTCACCTTTAGGACAATTAGTAGAACTCAGCCAGAGAGAAAGTGATGGGTACCTTCAGCTCTGGGATATTACAAGTGGCTTGTGCCTGGCTCCAAACCATTAACATTAAGCTTCTGGGCTGTCACTATGTATATCTGACAACTGAAATCCATTGAAAAGAAGAAAAAACCTGGACTTTGTTATTTAACATTCAAATTCTTCCAAAGTTCATATATGCCAGATGGTAACGTCCTATTACTCCCAAAGGGAAATTTTAATCAGAGTACTTAATTAGAAGAAAAATTACCTATTAATGCAAGTCTCTAAGCTCTAATTTGATTTTACTATATTTTAACCACTCTTTACCTTAAAAATGTACTTAATGAATCTGCCGATTTGAAACAAAAGAACTGTATCTTTCTTTTATACCAAATATTAACTACTTTAGCCTCATCAGCTACAGTCCAAATTTCCACTGCAGAAGGTATTAACTTTTTATGTTGGATATTCTTTCCTGAGGGCATTCCATTTTTATGGCATTAACATAAAAACAGACCTGTTCTCTCATGAATAGGAACACACAGCTCTAGATATGTTCTAAACATTAAGCTAGTCAGTTGCACTATGTAACACAGGAGTATATGTTCCAAATATTCCCAGTAAACTTTCATATAAAACCAACCGCACAGGTCCTCTTTGGACCAAATGTTCTCAGACCTCCCAAGAAATTTACAGCATGAGAAATAATGCAGGATGACGCTTACTTAAGGTCATGAAGTTCATTAAGACCAAAGATCCTAAGTCATACTATCCAACTTAATATGGCTGATTGGTTGGGCTGGCTACAAGAAAGGCTTGTAAAAAAAAAAAAAAAAAAATCAGTGGTTGTTACTTAGGAAGAAGGGGGAAACCAGTGCTGGTGTAGGCAACCTGCAGAATCCACCACACTGCCTTAAGTGGCAGCTAGAACAGCCAACTTTGGCAAGCCTTCAATGCCAATCCTAGCTCAGCATCAGATTTCTTCCCATTCTGTTTCTGTATTTGTTCCATCTAACTCTCATTCTGGACATTGCACCAGCTGTAACATTAATGACTTGTGTGACAATGGGCTTTGGTTTTTCCATCAGTTAAGATAATCTCCAGAATCTAGTTTATAAATGTAAATTATATAACCCTTCAAACTTTGAATCCAAAATCCCAATTTTCAGAAAAATTAAATTCATATCACCATTAAAATGTGAGGAAGCACAACTCAATGATGTGAATGAATCCTGATGCTGGGTTTTGGGATAATATCCTATCCTTGGCTCTGTCACTGACTAACTGTGAGACTGTGGGCAAGCTAGTACCCATTCTGTGCCTTAGTATTTTTCTCTTGTAAATGAGGATAATAATAGTATCTACCTAATAGGACTGTTGAGAGAATTAAATGAGTTACCACACAAAAAACAAAAAGGTACCTGTAAACTAAGCTTATGAAGATATTCCCAAAGAGAATATGAAAAGGTAGATGCTACTTCTCTACGAAACACCACACACCCCATTGCTGATCCTCTAACACTGCTCAACTCCTCACAGAGAGAGGCCTTCACATATTATAAGCAAATAAATAAATTTAGAGTTGGAATAAAGATTCAAGAAAACAACAGTGAAATTATGTACATTTCAAGAAAAGGTAGTCAAAAAAGTGACTCATCATGACTCCTGACCCTTACAAAACCAACAGGAACAATTCTCACAATTCTCTTGTTAGGGCAGATCGTCTCAGGAGGAAAGTATTGCACTGAATATTTACATAGCTCCTCACTCACTGGCGAATTATGTTCACAAAACTGAACCTCCATAAAATAAATATGTAAGTTCATACACAGTTGACCCTTGAACAACATGGGTTTGAACTGCACTGTTCACCTGCGGATTTTTTTCAGTAGTAAATACCACAGTACTACATGATCCAAGGTTCGTTGAATCCATGAACACAGAATCACAGATACAGAGGAACTGCAGAGAGGGAGGAACCTCAGATACCAAGGGCCAACTATAAGTTATACACAAATTTTCAACTGTGTGGAAGGCCAGAGCTCCAAATCCCATGTTGTTCAAAGGTAAACTGTGTATCACTTGTATCCATTTCCTGAGGTTTAGCATTAGTATCATTTATAAAATCTAAGTTAAAAATAAAAGTTCTTGAGATACCCTCATCTACCAGAGAGCAGACAGCAGAAGCAAGAAGAACTACAATCCTGCAGCCTGTGGAACAAAAACCACATTCACAGAAAGACAGACAAGATTAAAACGAAGAGGGCTATGTAACAGATGAAGGAACAAGATAAAACCCCAGAAAAACAACTAAATGAAGTGGAGATAGGCAACCTTACAGAAAAAGAATTCAGAATAATGATAGTGAAGATGATCCAGGACCTCGGAAAAAGAATGGAGGCAAAGATCAAGAAGATGCAAAAAATGTTTAACAAAGACCTAGAAAAATTAAAGAACAAACAGAGATGAACAATACAATAACTGAAATGAAAACTACACTAGAAGGAATCAATAGCAGAATAACTGAGGCAGAAGAACGGATAAGTGACCTGGAAGACAGAATGGTGGAATTCACTGCTGCAGAACAGAATAAAGAAAAAAAGAATGAAAAGAAATGAAGACAGTCTAAGAGACCTCTGGGACAACATTAAACACAACAACATTTGCATCATAGGGGTCCCAGAAGGAGAAGAGAGAGAGAGGGGACCAGAGAAAATATTTGCAGAGATTATAGTCATAAACTTCCATAACATGGGAAAGGAAATAGCCACCCAAGTCCAGAAAGCACAGAGAGTCCCATACAGGATAAACCCAAGGAGAAACATGCCGAGACACATAGTAATCAAATTGGCAAAAATTAAAGACAAAGAAAAATTATTGAAAGCAACAAGGGAAAAACAACAAATAACACACAAGGGAATCCCCATAAGGTTAACAGCTGATCTCTCAGCAGAAACCCTACAAGCCAGAAGGGAGTGGCAGGACATACTGAAAGTGATGAAGGAGAAAAACCTGCAACCAAGACTACTCTACCCGGCAAGGATCTCATTCAGATTCGACAGAGAAATCAAAAGCTTTACAGACAAGCAAAAGCTAAGAGAACTCAGCACCACCAAACCAGCTCTACAACAAATGTTAAAGGAACTTCTCTAAGTGGCTAACACAAGAGAAGAAAAGGACCTATAAAAACAAACCCAAAACAATTAAGAAAATGGTCACAGAACTTACATATCCCTAATTACCTTAAACATGAATGGAGTAAAAGCTCCAACCAAAAGACACAGGCTTGCTGAATGGATACAAAAACAAGACCCATATATATGCTGTCTACAAGAGACCCACTTCAAATCTAGGGACACATACAGGGGATGGAAAAAGATATTCCATGCAAATGGAAATCAAAAGAAAGCTGGAGTAGGAATACTCATATCAGATAAAATAGACTTTAAAATAAAGAATGTTACAAGAGACAAGGAAGGACACTACGTAATGATCAAGGGATCAATCCAAGAAGAAGATATAACAATTATAAATATATATGCACCCAACATAGGAGCACCTCAATACATAAGGCAACTTCTAACAGCTGTAAAAGAGGAAATCGACAGTAACACAATAATAGTGGGGGACTTTAACACCTCACTTACACCAATGGACAGATCATCCAAAAGGAAAATAAATAAACAGAAGCTTTAAATGACACAACAGACAAGATAGATTTAACTGATATTTATAGGACATTCCATCCAAAAACAGCAGATTACACTTTCTTCTCAAGTGCGCACAGAACATTCTCCAGGATAGATCACATCTTGGGTCACAAATCAAGCTTCAATAAATTTAATAAAATTGAACTCATATCAAGCATCTTTTCTGACCACAGCACTATGAGAGTAGAAATCAATTACAGGGGAAAAAACACAAAAAATACAAACACATGGAGGCTAAACACTACATTACTAAATAACCAAGAGATCCCTGAAGAATTCAGAGAGGAAATCAAAAAATACGTAGAGACAAATGACAATGAAAACACGACAATCCAAAACCTATGGGATGCAGCAAAAGCAGTTCTAAGAGGGAAGTTTACACCTATACAAGCCTACCTCAAGAAACAAGAAAAATCTCAAATAAACTACCTAACCTTACACTTAAAGGAACTAGAGAAAGAAGAACAAACAAAACCCAAAGTTAGCAGAAGGAAAGAAATCATAAAGATCAGATCAGAAACAAATGCAACAGAAACAAAGAAAACAATAGCAAAGATCAATAAAACTAAAAACTGGTTCTTTCAGAAGGTAAACAAAATTGATAAGCCACTAGCCAGACTCATCAAGAAAAAAAGGGAGAAGACTCAAATCAACAGAATTAGAAACGAAAAAGGAGAAGAAACAACTGACACTGCAGAAATACAAAGGATCATGAGAGATTACTACAAGCAACTATATGCCAATAAAATGGACAGCCTGGAAGAAATGGACAAATTCTTAGAAAAGTACAACCTTCTGAGACTGAACCAAGAAGAAACAGAAAATATAAACAGACCAAACAGAAGCAATGAAATTAAGACTGTGATTAAAATCTTCCAACGAACAAAAGCCCAGGACCAGATGGCTTTCACAGGCAAATTCTATCAAACATTTAGTGAAGAGCTAACACCTATCCTTCTCAAACTCTTCCAAAATATAGCAGAGGGAGGAAAACTCCCCAACTCATTCTACAAGGCCACCATCACCCCGATACCAAAACCAGACAAAGATACTACAAAATAAGAAAATTACAGACCAATATCACTCATGAATATAGATGCAAAAATCCTCAAAAAAATATTAGCAAACAGAATCCAACAACATATTAAAAGGATCATACACCATGATCAAGTGGGGTTTATTCCAGAAATGCAAGGATTCTTCAATATATGCAAATCAATCAATGTGATACACCATATTAACAAATTGAAGAATAAAAACCAGATGATCATCTCAACAGATGCAGAAAAAGCTTTTGACAAAATTCAACACCCATTTATGATAAAAGCTCTCCAGAAAGTGGGCACAGACGGAACCTACTTCAACATAATAAAGGCCATATATGACAAACCCACAGCAAACATCATTCTCAATGGTGAAAAACTGAAAGCATTCCCTCTAAGATCAGGAACACGACAAGGATGTCCACTCTCACCGCTATTATTCAACATAGTTTTGGAAGTCCTAGCCATGGCAATCAGAGAAGAAAAAGAAATAAAAGGAATACAAATTGGAAAAGAAGAAGTAAACCTGTCACTGTTTACAGATGACATGATACTATACATAGAGAATCCTAAAGATGCCACCAGAAAACTACTACAGCTAATCAATGAATTTGGTGAAGTTGCAGGATACAAAATTAATGCACAGAAATCTCTTGCATTCCTATACACTAATGATGAAAAATCTGAAAGTGAAATTAAGGAAACACTCCCATTTACCACTGCAACAAAAAGAATAAAATACCTAGGAATAAATCTTCCTAGGGAGACAAAAGACTTGTATGCAGAAAACTATAAGACACTGATGAAAGAAATTAAAGATGATACCAACAGATGGAGAGATATGCCATGTTCTTGAATTGGAAGAATCAATATTGTGAAAATGACTATACTACCCAAAGCAATCTACAGATTCAATGCAATCCCTATCAAACTACCAATGGCATTTTTTATGGAACTAGAACAAAAAATCTTAAAATTTGTATAGACACACAAAAGACCCCGAATAGCCAAAGCAGTCTTGAGGGAAAAAACAGAGCTGGAGGAATCAGACTCCCTGACTTCAGACTATACTACAAAGCTACAGTAATCAAGACAATATGGTACTGGCACAAAAACAGAAACATAGATCAATGGAACAAGATAAAAAGCCCAGAGGTAAACCCATGCACCTATGGTCAACTAATCTATGACAAAGGAGGCGAGGATATACAATGGAGAAAAGACAGTCTCTTCAACAAGTGGTGCTGGGAAAACTGGACAGCTACATGTAAAAGTATGAAATTAGATCACTCCCTAACACCATACACAAAAATAAACTCAAAATGGATTAGAGACCTAAATGTAAGTCTGGACACTATAAAACTCTTGGAGGAAAACAGAGGAAGAGCACTCTTTGACATAAATCACAGCAAGATCTTTTTTGATCCACCTCCTAGAGTAATGGAAATAAAAAAAAAAAAAACAAATGGGACCTAGTGAAACTTCAAAGCTTTTGCCCAGCAAAGGAAACTATAAACATGACGAAAAGACAACCCTCAGAATGGGAGAAAATATTTGCAAACGAATCAACAAAGGATTAATCTCCAAAATATATTAACAGCTCATGCAGCTCAATATTAAAAAAAACAAACAACCCAATCCAAAAATGGGCAGAAGACCTAAATAGACAGTTCTCCAAAGAAGACATACAGATGGCCAAGAAGCACATGAAAAGCTGCTCAACATCACTAATTATTAGAGAAATGCAAATCAAAATGACAATTAGGTATCACCTCACACCAGTTAGAATGGGCTTCATCAGAAAATCTACAAACAACAAATGCTGGAGAGGGTGTGGAGAAAAGGGAACCCTCTTGCACTGTTGGTGGGAATGTAAACTGATACAGCCACTATGGAGAACAGTATGGAGGTTCCTTAAAAAACTAAAGTAGAATTACCATATGATCCAGCATCCCACTACTGGGCATATACCCAGAGAAAACCACAATTCAAAAAGACACATGTATCCCAGTGTTCACAGAAGCACTACCTACAGTAGCCAGGTCATGGAAGCAACCTAAATGCCCATCGACAGACGAATGGATAAAGAAGTTGTGGTACATATATACAATGGAATATTACTCAGCCATAAAAAGGAACGAAATTGGGTCATTTGTTGAGACATGTATGGATCTAGAGACTGTCATACAGAGTGAAGCCAGTCAGAAAGAGAAAAACAAATATCGTATATTAATGCATATATGTGGAACGTAGAAAAATGGTACAGATGAACCGGTTTGCAGGGCAGAAATTGAGACCCAGATGTAGAGACAAACGTATGGACATCAAGGGAGGAAAGCCACGGGGGTGTGGGTGTGGGGGTGGGGGTGTGATGAATTGGATGATTGGGATTGACATGTATACACTGATGTGTATAAAATTGATGACTAATAAGAACCTGCTGTATAAAAAAAAATAAAATTCAAAATTTTTTTAAATAAATAAATAAAAATAATAAAAGTTCTTGTCTTCCCTAGAGCAGAATGGCTGATCCCATTTCCTAGGAAATGTCTTATATTTTAAAAGAGAAATACTAATTTCAATTAGGCAATGGATATTTAACATGGAAATTTTTTTAACAGTTGAACACTGATTAAAATGGATTAACGAAAATTCAATATCCATTCATGATAAAAACTCTTACCAAAGTGGGCATAGGGGGAACATATCTCATAATAATGAAAGCTATTTATGACAAACCCACAGCCAACATAATACTCAACAGTGAAAAGCTGAAAGCCTTCCCACTAAAATCTGGAACACGACAAGGATGCCCTCTCACCACTCCTATTCAACATAGTATTGGAAGTCCTAGCCACAGCAGCCAGACAAGAAAAAGAAATAAAAGGTATCCAAATTGGAAGGGAAGAGGTAAAATTGTCATTATATGCAGATGACATGATACTATATACAGAAAACTCTAAAGACTCAACACAAAAACTACTAGAACTGATAAACGAATTCAGCAAGGTAGCAGGATACAAGGTTAGCATACAGAAATCTGTTGCATTTCTTTGCACTAACAATGAAATATCAGAAAAGGCATGTAAACAAACAGTCCCTAACAATCCCTTTTAAAATTGCATCCAAAAACAAGAAAAAGTACTTAGGAATAAACCTGACCAAAGAGGTTTCGAAAGACTTTTATGCTGAGAACTATAAAACATTGATAAAAGAAACTGAAGATGACTCAAAGAAATGGAAAGATATCCCATGCTCTTAGATTGGAAGAATTAATATAGTTAAAATGGTAATACAGCCCAAAGCAATCTACAGATTTAATGCAAACCCCATCAAAATACCCATGACATTTTTCACAGAACTACAACAAATAATCCTAAAATATATATGGAACCATAAAAGACGCAGAATTGCCAAAGTATCCTGAGGAAAAAGAACAAAGCTTGAGGCATAACCCTCCCAAACTTCAGACAATACTACAAAAAGCTACAGTAATCCAAACGGCATGGTATTGGCACAAAAACAGACATATAGATCAATGGAACAGGATAGAGAGCTCAGAAATAAACCCACATACCGACGGTCAATTAATCTACAACAAAGGAGGCAAGAATACATGATGGAGAAAAGACAGTCTCTTCAGCAAGCGGTATTGGGAAAGCTGGAAAGTCGCATGTAAATCAATGAAGTTAGAACACTCCCTCACACCATACACAAAAATAAACTCAAAATGGCTTAAAGACTTAAGACATGACACCATAAAACTCCTAGAAGAGAACATAGGCAAAACATTCTCCAACGTAAATCGTAGCAATGTTTTCTTAGGTCAGTCTCCCGTGGCAACAGAAATAAAAGCAAAAAGAAACAAATGGGACCTAATCAAATTTATAAGCTTTTGCACAGCAAAGGAAACCATAAACAAAATGAAAAGACAACCTACGGAACGGGAGAAAATATTTGCAAACAACGTGACAAAGGATTAATTTCCAAAATAAACAAACAGCTCATACAACTCAATAACAACAACAACAAAAAAATCCAATCAAAAAATGGGCAGAAGACCTAAATAGACATTTCTCCAAAGAAGACATACAGACGGTCAATAGGCATATGAAAAGTTGCTCAACATCACTAATTATTAGAGAGATGAAAATCAAAGCTGCAGTATCACCTCACACCAGTCAGAATGGCCATCATTAAAAAGTCTGCAAATAATAAATGCTAATGAGGGTGTGAAGAAAAAGGAACACTCCTACACTGTTGGTGGGAAAGTAAACTGGTGCAGCACTATGGAAAAAGGTATGGATGTTCCTTAAAAAACTAAAAACAGAATTGCCGTAAGATCCAGCAATCCCACTCCTGGGCATATCCAGAAAAAACTCTAATTCAAAAAGATGCATGCACCCCAATGTTCATAGCAGCAGTATTTACAATAGCCAAGACATGGAAGCAACCTAAATGTCCATCAACAGAAGAATGGATAAAGAAGATGTGGTATATACATATATACAATGGAATACTACTCAGCCATAAAAAATGAAATAACGCCATTTGCAGCAACATTGGATGAACCTAGAGATTATAATACTAAGTGAAGTAAGTCAGAAAGAGGAAGACAAATATCATATGATATCACTTATATGTGGAAACTAAAATATGATACAAATGAACTTATTTACAAAACAGACTCACAGACATAGAAAACTATGGTTACCAAAGGGGAAAGGGGGTAGGTGAGGGATAAATTAGGAATTTGAGATTAGCAGATACAAACTATTATATATAAAGTAGATAAACAAGGTCCTACTCTATAGCACAGGGAACTATATTCAATATCCTATAATAAACCATAATGGAAAAGAATATTAAAATATATATGCATGTGTGTATAACTGAATCACTTTGCTGTACACCAGAAACTAACACATTGTAAATCAACTATACCTCAATAAAATAATAATTATAATAACAATAATTTGAAAATGGATTAGCCTGTTACAGGCTGTTGAAAAAAAATAGCAGGTTCTACATCAAGAGAACTTGCATGAGCTGGAGCACAGTCTCAAAAAGAAAGAAACAAACAAATCACTCTCCAGGGTCCCTCCCTAAACAGAACACACAATAATTAAAATTTTTAAAATAGAGGATAATACTATCATGTACTTAGAGGACTTAAAGAATACAAATAGAAAGGTTCAGATAAATCACATGATAGTTGGCACATTACATACACTCATTTTTAGGTATGCCCATTTTACTGCTGTATTTTGTAACAGTAAGTATTTTAATGCTAAGAAAGCAATTTTCACTGAGCAGCCCATCAGATTCACTTGTTGTGAGAAATACTCTTTCTGAGTTGCACATCTTCCCATAGATTACAGCAGGTGCCCCCCCCAGGTTACTTACAGGTGGTAGGGTGGAAATCATTGCTCTATCGACAGAGTGTAAATATAAGGCAATGAGTGACATCCCCCTCTGGCATGCTGGGAGCAGAAATCATTGAGAGACAACTACTTTCAGAACAAGAATTTGAGGAAACTAAGGGGAAGACTCTAGACCAGACAAGGAACAGCCTAAAGTAAAAGGAAAGAATCTTATTTTCCTGTGTCCTATTTTAAATGAGTGGCTTTGCAGTCTAGGTACTTACAACTCAGATGGGAAAGAAATACCTGTTGAGCTTATCTACTTCTCATGTATAAAGCTACTCCCCCAGAGCTCAGCATTATTCAATTCTAGGCCTACCAATTCTAGGAGAACACATTCTGTGTTTTAAAAGCTTACCTGTACAGAAGTTTCACTTAATACATAGTTTTATTTCCCAATTGCTCAATTCAAGGGAAATTCGTCTAATATTCAACCTGACAAAGTAGGTTTTTCTCTGCTACTAGTTAATAATGTTTTTATTTTTTTACTAATAAAGAGCAAAGAATTAACTCCCATTATTAATAAGGTAGTTAAATCTAAAACATTTCATGAGCTACCCAAATATATAAAATCTATGGCCCCATCTGCAAATATACCATAAATCATAAAAATTTGGTAGATACAAGAAAGTCCAAGTTTATTTTCTAAATGAAAGTAGTAAAAAAAACCTTATGAGAGAAAATATGTTCCCTGTGCTCAAGCAATTAGCTTCCGATTACAAGCAAATGATGACTATACTTCTGCTTTGTAAAAAGAAAATAACAAATAATCAATTAAACTTGGGGCTTATGTGACAACTCAGTACAGCACAGATATATATAAAACTATCATTATAGCACACATGGAATACTAATCTTATTAGAGTGTATACTCATAATTAGAAACATGAAGGAATAAATTTCTTTGGTTTTCTAAGAGTTTACAGAAGATGAGTTAGCAAATTCCAAAACAAGGAAATAAGAGACAGAATTAGCAAAATATTAATTTAAAAAATATTCATTTTAGGGAATTCCCTGGTGGTCCAGTGGTTAGGACTCCATGCTCTCACTGCCGAGGGCCGGGGGTTCAATCCCTAGTCAGGAAACTAAAATCGCACAAGCCATGTGGCACAGCCAAAAAAAAAAAAAAAAGTAAAGCTTTCAAATTCAATAGAATCTAATCTATATAGACTAGCTGGCAAGCCATCTGACAAGCTAAATTTAAACTATAAAATAATAAAGCAGTTGAAAAGCTAAAGCTATTCACAGTGGTTACGTCCTTTATCTCACATCCATACTCCTCAACAACTAAATTTCCAAAAAGGTGGGTAAGAGTAAATGCAAACATATGTAAACATTCTTACGTGTTCTATAGCCCCCGCCTGTCCATTACTATATTCTCGATACTGTCCAAGCATCTGGTCAACTTGCCGCAGGTTCCGACTAGTGTCCTAAAGAAAGAAAGTGGACTTTATTAATTGCTCCAAACAATGTTTTCCCCAATCAATCTTAGCGGCATATCGAACAGCTAGGTCACCCATTTGCAAAAGGTACAATTTATATAATAATTAAGTTGGGTAATATACTTCATAAATATCAAATAAATCTTATTAACAGCACTGACAGAGAAACTCAAACCCATCTGCAATTTACTTGTGTGAAATCTGAAGCACAAAATTTGAATCCTTATCCAAGGTTCCATAATAAGTTGGCAACAAAACCATAAATTGGAAAAGAATCCTCACCGTCAATTTGTGCACCTCAACTAATTCAGACCCTCTTTATAGAAGAGAAATCCTGAGAAAAATCTAGTCGATTGTGTTCATGACAAGCAAATCATTAGGATCAATGTTATTTCAGTTATTACTTTACCTCAAGGACTCCATTAAGAGAAAAGAAAACAAAGTATCCTTTAACTTTTAGCTATAAAATTTGTTTGTAATTACAATAAAAATGGTTTCCACCTAAATATGCTAGGTTTCACCTGAGAGGTAAATGGAGGCATTTCTTTCAAAAATATATACTTACTAGTATGTTTCAGTAGTGGGAAAGTACAAGAATTTGTACTGCAAGAATCCAATATTATGTTAATTTAAATAAGTTTAGAAAGAAAAAGGCTCCGGAGTTTTAAATCAAATTATGGTTTCTCCACCAGAAATTAGCCTCTTCTTATCTTAAACATACTAACCCAAAGCAATTGAAAGCCAAAATCCATGTTTATCCAGGCAAAACAGAAGTAAGAGATTAAAGGGTAGGAAAAAGTCTGAGTTTCCTTTTTGCCCTTCCTCCACCTCTTTTCCAAAGCCCTTTCCTATGCAGGGAATGTAAACTGCTGCCACTCAAACTTCCAAACACTGTCAAAAATTAGCCTCTAAATAAAAATGGCATCTCAGTATCATTCATCCATGAATAAGTTACCTACCCAAAATATGAACAACTTCTCTAAAGGCAAATGTCCACAAGAAGGTAAACTATGGTAATAATTCCTATTGGTTTCACTCCCACAGAATTTTATTTGGAAATACTGCCTTATCCCAAAACATTTCCACAACCTATCATATATTTCAAATATATCTTTACTGACTGTGTTAGGCAGAATAATGCCCCCAAAGATGTCCAAGTCCTAATCCCTCGAACCTATGTGTATGTTTCCTTATATGGCAAAAGGGATTTTGCAGCTATGATTAAGTTAAGGACCGTGAGATGAGGAGATTATCCTGGATTACTGGGTGGACTCAATCAAAAGCATCCTTAAAAGTGGAAGAGGGAAGCAGAAGAGTAGTCAGAGTGATATGATGTAAGAAGTACTCAACCCACCCTTCCTGGCTTTGAAGAGGAAGGAAGGGGCTACAAAACAAGGAATGTGGGCAGCCTCTAGAAGCTGGAAAAGGAACAGATATTTCCCTAGGGCCTCCAAAAAGGAATACAGCCCTACTGACATCCTGCTTTTAGTCCAATGAAACCAGGGTCAGATTCTGACCTACAGAACTTTAAGAAAATAAATTTCTGGGTTTTTTAGACATTAGTTTTGTGCAAATTTGTTACTGTGGCATAAAAAACTAATACACTGACTGAAACCATTTCTTAGCTCAACCTAGTTAAAATCTATTACATGCAACCATTGCTAAACTAACCTGTAAAGTACTTGTTATAGTGTTGACCTTCTCAGTGACATCCACAGTAGGACGATTTCGAGTTTCCCTGTGTATTGAACTGGCAGCCCATCGACCCAATCGGTCATGAGAGCGGAAGTGGTCTGAATCGTTGGAGGATCCTGCCATTGAGGTGCAAAAATCCTTAAAAATAAATCCAGGTCAAGGTCAATCAAATGGTAAGAGCACAGAAATAAGAGATTAATTTAACTATGTACTTTTTGATCTTTTAAAGTATTTATTACATTAGCCCTTTGCCATATCATAGTTTCTAACACATAGCTTGAAAACACAAGTCATTTCCACATGTAATTCTCCCTCCTTTGTTTTTTCTGGTTTATGAGCAATTCCTCAGACATTTAAAACTCCAAATAATAATAATCACTTAGTTTTGTGCAATGCTCCTAAATTTTATAAGCTCTTTCACATACAGTATCTCACATAACTCTACCAACAACACTGTAAGGTATATGAGACACATAGATTGGTATCTCTACAATGAAGAAAAAAAAAAAACACAGATATTCTCTAAGGCTAAAACCTGCAGGTCTCAATATTAGTCTGATGTCCATTCTTTTTTTTTCTTTATTTGTTTTATATTTTTGGCTGCATTGGGTCTTTGTTGCTGCGCACAGGCTTTCTCTAGTTGCAGCGAGTGGGACCTACTCTTTCTTGCGGTGTGCAGGCTTCTCATTGCGGTGGCTTCTCTTGTTGCAGAGCATGGGCTCTAGGTGCACAGGCTTCAGTAGCTGTGGTGCACAGGCTCAGTGGTTGTGGCTCGCGGGCTCTAGAGTACAGGCTCAGTAGTTGTGGAGCGCGGGCTTAGTTGCTCCGCGGCATGTGGGATCTTCCCCGACCATGGCTCGAACCCACGTCCCCTTCATAGGCAGGTGGATTCTTAACCACTGCACCGCCAGGGAAGCCCTAGTCTGATGTCCATTCTACTAAGCTATAAGAACATGTGTATCTTTAAACAAAAATACAACACACACAGAATGACCTAAAATAAAAGAATTCCATTCACTGTACAGTGAACACTCTCATACACCTTAATTTAAAATATAGTAGAATTAAACAAATGCAGAGGTAATAGAGGTACAAACTCTACAATAACAAGTGTGTGAGAAGATGGAATCTTCAACATCTCCACCAAAACAGAAAGCCAAACATCCTGAATATAATCTCATCAGTAGAAAAGTCTCTAAATATGCTTTCCTCCTATCCTTACCTCAATTTTCAATCTAATGCAAAAGAAAATTATTTCACGCAAGACGATCTCAAAAGTTTCAGAATACCTTTTATAGAAATTGAAGAAATGAAATATATTTGTAACAAAGAAGCATCAGAGAAAATTCAATTATCAAAAGTGAAAGTTTGAGTATTCCAATAATTTCATATTCTGCTTAATAGAAGGTTAACATAATCTTTATTTTAACATTAATTGTTATAATCTTCCTAAAATCTGTATGACCAGTTTTCTGGCCTTTTAAATACAGTATGATGAAACCTCTCTTTAATAATCAAGAATATTCTGAAATTTTTGGATCTTTATTCTGAATGCATCTGGGAAGTACATGACCATACATCTAAAGCCAAGATAAAGGGAATTTGTTAAATATGTATAGATTCTCGAGCATTTAATGAAAGTAGTCATGTTTTTAATATATTAAATAAAATAAAACTAAATAAAAAGATAAGCAAGGAAGCTTGCTGTGAGTTTAGGTTTTTCAAAGTGAAATACAGTTTGTCCTTGTAGCACCAGGAAAAGAATCAACGGAACATCCAACTTCTTCGAACTGGCTGAGACACGGCTAGCAAACACCTGTCACACTCGAGCCTCTCCTCTGCCCAGGCCTCTCAACTTCCTTCCTCACCTCTCTCCTCTGGTTCTCGCCCCCTTCCCCTGTCTAGAAGTACAAAGGTACAGTGCCCACGATGTAGCTCTCTAACGTCAAAAAACATGAACAAGAAACAGGCTGAAGCAATTGTTTGGCTATGATTTTGCAGGATCACAACTGTTTAAATCCAAAAGAATAAACTTAAGAAGAAATCTTAAATGTAAAGTTCACCTTTATACTTAGGAAATCACGGGTGTGTGTGTGTGTGTGTGTCTTTGCACACCTGTGTGCACTCATGTGAGCACACCCATAAATCTATGTATGCCACATGACCTAAAATCATTTGCTCTATGTAAATGTACTTTCCAACATTTTCCATTAGTGAAAACATTTTCTGAGAGCCTGCTACAACGCTAAGTACTATATAGATGCTTACACAGACAATCCAACTTAATTCTCATAATAACTTATTAAAATGGGCAGTTAACCCCTAATCTATCGAGGATGCTGAGGGGGAGCTGTTAAGTAATAAGTCCAACACCATATAATGATTTTAAGCAGCAGACCAAGGATGCAGACCCAGGATTCAGCCAGGCTTCTCTACCTTCAGTATTCTCTTCATTCTACTTTGCTCTGCTGTCCCCTAAACACTACTTACGAACAATCTTAACAGTCAGTAAAAATCATTACAGGCAGCAGCAGGCCATGGTTCACATATTGTCTACAGCCTCTTCAACCCCCTCTCATTTCATTTAAGCATAAAAATATCAAAATGAGGAAGGCTGGGAATCAAGTAGCAATATAAAATCTGTATTAGGCACCAGGAAAAAAACTAAGTGACATATCTATGCTGCATATAATAAACAGCCTTAAAAACAAATCAAATCATTGGCCTCAGAGTAAAGGGGTTTTTATTTCCTGTTCCTTCTACTTTTTGTATAATGGAAAATAATAATTATGCCTGGATCTGTCAAATTTTTGTATCTAAAAGTATAATGAATATCATTTTAATAAGTCAAAATTCTGGAAACTAAATTGGAGTTAGGATACCACCACGCAGAATAAAAAGGTAACATTGGAAACCAGATGTTAACTATAATGGCTACTGGTGAGAGCAGGAAACAAGATAACCATCTATGAGACAACCTGATTTTTTTGAGCACCAAACTTTTAATAATAATCAGTTATCTACACACAACTTCAATGGATATAAATGGTGTATCAGACTCATCGAATGAGCAGACAGTCTGAGTTTCAATTTGACTACAAACAGTGATAACTGAAAATTTTATGGTTATTTTTTAAAATTTGAGAAAATATTTAAAATATAAAATAGTAGAGACTAATATAACAAGCATGCATGTATCTACTACCTAGAATGTTATTATTATTCTTTTCTATTTCTGTCTTCTTTATTCTATTTCTATCACCTTATTTCCCTATTATTTTTAAGAATATATTCTTAATATTGTTATTTCCCATTCTGACACGTGTGCTTCTAATATTTTTAATAAAATATTTAGAACGCTATAAATAAAATCTTAGTACCCGCTCACACTACCCTCCACCCAGTACTACTCCTGCCCCACCTCCCCTGGGATAACTACCAGAATGATTTTGTGTTTAACTTTCCACACCACACTTCTATACTTTTACCGCGGGTATATGTACCTTGCAGTCTTTCTTAATGGAAAACACATTATAATCAGTTGATAAATATTAACAAGTAAAGACATGGGATATGTGAATTTAAAACAGAAAATCTTAGCAGCATTACACAAAATTAACAACAGCATTAACTAAATTATTTGTAATTGTCACATTAAAAAAAAAAAACCTCTCACCCCTATTAAGGATTACATACTTTTAATAAGAAAAAAATCACACTTTCCAGCATGAATTTCACTATTTCACACACAAAGTCTTCAGCTTTTAATTTCAATTACTTTGAGCAATAAAAGATTTTCAAACTCCTGCATCTGATGGAACTCCTGTAGAAATATCAAGATTTTAAGGTGAGATATATCTGAGAATTTTGCATGGTTTTTTTAATAGCTTATGAAACATTCACTTTTATAGCATATGAAAGGACTTCAATTACGTGTCATAAGGGTTGAAGGACTTTAAAGACATTAAAGAATCTGATTATAATAAAAAATAGAAATTAGATTAGTATTTTATTGTTGATAAAAACTTAGCACTTTCTAAAACTATTACTGACAATTCAAAAGGTCAAACACGCCTCTCATAGGTAACAGAGAGAGCACCTGACCCTAAATGTCACAAAGCAGAAGGCAGATATGGTGGCAGAGGTCCAATCTTACCAAAAGATGCCAGTCAGCCAACACCTCCACTCCCCAGACATGGAGTTGACGGAGGAAAAGAGAAACAAATGAGAAAGGAGTGGCCACTAGAGTTAGCCCATGAAGATAGTTCCCAAGAGCTCCTTAAGATAACTAAGAGAAGCACAAAACAGTAAGCGCCAATTATACACTCTTCACTGACCATTTAGAATGTACTATTTTATACTACAAGTAAAAAATTAATCTTAAAAAAGTACTGTTTACCCTAATATCAGTGGCATTAATGAAAATAAGATTTTCAGGCCTCTGAAAATCTTCCCCCCAGTGAAATTGTGCCCAAAGTATTAGATTCATTCCATGTTGATAAAAGCATACTGAGCAGTAACATAAAGAAAACAAATATGCATGGCCATGCAAAACTGTTCTATCTAAAACCTAAGAAATATAAATTATCAGTGAGATGCTTTTCTAGACCATTAACTTGTTTTCCTTTAAATAATTATGTCTATGTTAGCCAGGTTGTAGGGGAAGGAACACTCCTAACCTCTCCTACTGGATATGTGTAAGTTGATATAAGTTGTCTGTTATGTCAGCAGTTTGTACATTTAACCTACCAACTACACTTCCAAAATTTCCCCTAACAAAATCATCTGAAATACATACAGAAATTTATATATAAGGATATTTACTGAGAAGTGATAATACAGGGAAAATAAAAACAACTTATATTTCAAATTATAAGAGAATGGTTAAAACACAGTACATACAGGTAGTAAAACAGTACACAGACATTAAAACCCTGTTTCTGGAGACATTAAACAGCAATGCAAGGGATAAAAGTATGAATCCCAATTTTGTAATAAACATTATATGATGTCTGTATGTGAATGCAAATTACCCATATACCAATTTAGAGGAGCAGGAAAGGACGATGACAAAAGGGGAAGAAAATAGAAGTATATGTATTTACCATGTAGAGTTTACAGCTGATTTCTACTTTTTAAACATTCCTATCCTTCCTGAATTTTCTACAATGATTGAATAATCAGAAAGAAAAATATATAGTTAAAAGAAAGAAAAACAAATATAAAGATCCCCTTCAGAGATAGCAGATTAATAACAAGTTGACAACCTGGAAAATGTGTTTAAATAAAAGCTATACATTCAGAACCCCCTTTTTCCTAGCAGCTGTTTCCTTTCCCTTCCTGGCAACTTACCTGACCATTCTTCCTAGTCTCCTAACATCTATCTAGGTAGGGTCATGTCACCAGTTCTCACCAATGAGCTAAAGAATTAGGATTTCAATGCCAATCTCTAATGTTTCATACTGAAGAGTACTGGCTGGCCAAAGAAACCATTTATCATGAGTTTGTGAGCTAAAAGAATGATTTTTTTTTAATTATGTATGATTCGTTCTTTGCAATTTTGTTGAACAGTCATTAGATTCAAAAAATGATTCTCTTAAACATACTAAATACTGGAATGAACTTAAAAATTGAAGGACTATGTGAAAATATATTAATGTGTACTGGCATGGCTTATGCAATCAAATTCTGCTTTGGAAAACAAATTTAAAGTGGTTCATGAATGATATTTAATCATTACTACAATTTGAATTCCAAAGAAGAATTATTAAGACTAGTAGAAAAACACCTAGTGTGCTCAAGAAAAATCTTCATCATTATTTTTAAAGAGTTAAAAGAAAAAAGTTCAGTTGGATTAGAAATGCATTCTTATTACCATAAGAAATTTCAGCATGATGTTTGTTGACAAAAGAAAAGAATTGCTAAATTTGAAGAATGATTAAAGAACTCTTAAAGAACAATTTAAAGAAACTGAATCACATAAATCCTGGTTAAATGTGAGAAAGGCATTTCCTTTAACTGGAGAAAAAGCAGTAAATACTCTCTGCAGCTTACTACCACCTACTGGTACAACAAAATTTACCATTGATGGGAAAGCAGTACTATTTACATTGTCTGCTTTTCAGATGCTGAGCTTCTTCCAAGACTCTGGAGAGGACTAAGATGGGTGACCTTGGGTGAAAGTCTCCAGAGACTTAGAGAAAGCTCTGGGTCTGAAAACAGATGGTACAATTCTTAGAATAGTTTATTTAGCTGCTCCCAACACATCAGTATTTAAAGGCATAAATATTGTTGTTTCTGCCTTAATGAACCTTATAACGAAGACATACGGCCACCAGAGCAAGTGTAATGAACCCTTCATCAATTCTCTCCCACTGAGGATCTATCCATCAAAAACAAATGCCCATATGCAAACCTGAACACTGCAAGAGAAGAAAACTGCATTCAGCCCTGTAATTTCAACCCTTTAATAAGAGAACTTGCAGTGAGTCTTTACAAACTTTCAAGTCCACCTCTTTTTTTATTTGACCTAAAGAGCCATCAGATTGTCTTCATTATAATGATGCACATTTGTGTGTATGAGAGCTGTAATTTATTGATTCTCAAGCCTCTTCTCCTCAGAGCCAGTTTAAAACAATTAGGATTTGCAAGCTGTTCCATAAAAGATAAGCAACCAGCATCAGGGGTGATGTGTCACAAAGGCTGACTAGTGCATGTTAAATAGGGGATTGCCTCTGTGGCCTCCAAGTGCCTCAAACGTCCCTGTCCAAGGCAGCTGTCCTCAAAGAACATATTCAAGGTAATGATGCTGATACTTAAAGGAGGTCAGGGGAGCTAGGGAGTGTATTTTAAGCCTAATCACTAACCAAGTTCAAAATTTTTAATACATTTCTCACTGTTTCAATAGCTGTAGGACGTGTGATTGCCTCATCCTTCAAGAGAAAAAGTTAACAAACCAGCAGAGATTACCATGTACAAACAATTATCACCTGTATCTGTCTTCTTTATGTCAGTCCTCCTCTGTAACTTAATCTCCTCAAACCCTTTTGGTAAATTCATATAAGATCAAAGTTAGATTGGAAGAATCAATACTGTCAAAATGACTATACTACCCAAGGCAATCTACAGATTCAATACAATCCCTATCAAATTACCAATGGCATTTTTCACAGAACTAGAACAAAAATTTTTTAATTATATGGAGACACAAAAGACCCCAAATAACCAAAGCTATCCTGAGAAAGAAAAATGGAGCTGGAGGAATCCAACTCCCTGGCTTCAGACAATACTATAAAGCTACAGTAATCAAAACAGTATGGTACCGGCACAAAAACAGAAATACAAATCAATGGAACAGGACAGAAAGTCCAGAAATAAACTCACACACCAATGGTCAATTAATCTACAACAAAGGAGGCAAGAATATACAATGGAGGAAAGACATTCTCTTCAATAAGTGGTGCTGGGAAAACTAGACAGCTACACATAAAAGAATGAAATTAGAACATTCTCTAACACCATACAAAAAAATAAACTCAAAATGAATCAAAGACCTAAATGTAAGGCTGGACACTATAGAACTCTTAGAGGAAAACATAGGCAGAACACTCTTTGACATAAATCACAGCAATATCTTTTTTGATCGACATCCTAGAGCAGGGGTCCCCAACCCCCAGACAGTCCATGGCCTGTTAGGAACCAGGCCACACAGCAGGAGGTGAGCGTCGGGTGAGTGAGCAAAGCTTCGTCTGTATTTACGGCCACTCCCCATCGCTCACATTACCGCCTGAGCTCCGCTTCCTGTCAGATCAGCAGCAGCATTAGATTCTCATAGGAGCGTGATCCCTACTGTGAGCTGCACATGTGTGGGATCTAGATTGCACACTCCTTATGAAAATCTAATGCCTGATGATCTGAGGTGGAGCTGAGGCAGTGATGCTAGCACTGGGGAACAGCTGCAAATACAGATTATCGTTAGCAGAGAAGTTTGACTGCATGGAGACCATAACAAATCAATTGTTTGCAGACTCATATCAAAACCCTATCAGTGAGTGGCAAGTGAATACAAGTTCAGGGCTCCCACTGATTCTGCATTATGGTGAGTTGTATAATTATTTCATTATATATTACAATGTAATAATAATAGAAATAAAGTGCAAATTAATGTAATGAGCTTGAATCACCCTGAAACCATCCCCCCTGCCCTGGTCCATAGAAAAATTGTCTTCCATGAAACGGGTCCCTGGTGCCAAAAAGGTTGGGACTGCTGTCCTAGGGTAATGAAAATAAAAACAAAAATAGACAAATGGGGCCTAATTAAACTTAAAAGCATCTACACAGCAAAAGAAAGCATAAACAAAATGAAAAGACAACCCACAGAATAGGAGAAAATATTTTCAAACAAAGAGACCAACAAGGGGTTAATCTCCAAAATATACAAACGGCTCATGCAGCTCTATGTCAAAAAAAACAAACAACCCAATTAAAAAATGGGCAGAAGATCTAAATAGACATTTCTCCAAAGAAGACATACAGAGGGCCAAAAAGCACACAAAAAGATGCTCAACATCGCTAATTATCAGAGAAATGCAAATCAAAATGACAATTAGGTATCACCTCACACGGTTCAGGATGGCTATCATCAAAAAGTCTACAAACAACAAATGCTGGAGATGGTGTGGAGAAAAGGGGACCCTCTTGCACTGTTGGTGGGAATGTAAATTGGCACAACCGCTATGGAGAACAGTATGGAGGTTCCTTAAAAAACTAAAAATAGAACTACCTATGATCAAGCAATCCCATTTCTGGGCATATCCAAAGAAAACCATAATCCGAAAGAATACATGCATCCCAATGTTCACTGCAGCACTATTTACAAAAGCCAAGACATGGAAGCAACCGAAATGTCCATCACCAGAGGAATGGATAAAGAAGATGTGGTACATATATACAATGGAATTTTACTCGGCCATAAAAAAGAATGAAATAATGCCATTTTCAGCAATGTGGATGGACCTAGAGATTATCATACTAGGTGAAGTAAGTCAGACAGAGAAAGACAAATATATGATATCACTCATATGTGGCATCAAATTTTTTTTTAAAAGATACAAATGACTTTATTTACAAAACAGAAACAGACTTACAGATATCGAAAACAAACTTATGGTTACCAAAGGGGAAACATGGCAGGGAGGGATAAGTCAGAAGCTTGGGATGAACACACACACACACACACACACACACAACTATATATAAGACAGATAACCAACAAGGACCTACTGTATAGCACAGGGAACTTGACTCAATATTCTGTGATAACCTATATGAGAATCTAAAAAAGAATGAATATATGTATACGTATAACTGGCTCACTTTGCTGTACACCAGAAACTAACACAACATTGTAAATCAACTATACTCCAGTAAAACTAAAATTGAAAATAGAATATTTAAGAGTAACTGGGATTGGGAGAGCTTTTTTAGAGAAAAGTGGTCAGGACAGGGGTCTCATAATTAGAGAACTTAATGATGAGAAGGAACCAGTCACACGGACATCTGGGGGGAACTGAATTCTAGACAGGCGGAAGAGCAAATGCAGAGCACATGAAGTAGGAAGGAGTTTGGCAGGCTTGAGAAACAGCAAAAGGCAGGAGCACAGAGAGCAAGGAGTAAGGTGGCATGGGATGAAGTCTGAGAAGCAGGCTAGGGACAGCACATGGAGAGCTTCAAGGCTGAGAGAAGTGTGGATTTTGTTCCAGTCCTCATGTAAGTTCTATGAGGGGAGGCATTTACTCTACGTATTCACTGTTGACACCACAAGGTCCAGAACTCTAACACACCTGGCACTCGGAGGAGATCCGCTGGACTGAGAGTGAATCAAGAACACCAAACGTCAAGTCATCAACTGCCCACAACCCAAGGCCAGCTCCATGTGGCGGGGACATTTTCCAAGGTGACAGAGTGGTTGAGATCTCATGCCAAATCTTTAGCTTAGGACTGCTTGGGCTACTCAACAGCATCTATTACCACCTATACGAGGACGCATAGAGGGAGCTAATTATAATGTGTCTTGCCCTGCTCCTGAATAATTAAATGTTTCATTGTAATGTTACAATTTGAATTTATTATCTTTTGTTGGGGAATAAAATTAAACATAATGAGGACTGCTAGTCTCCTCACAAAAAAAGATCCAAGTCAACTGTCCAGTCCAGTAGCTAGTTCTCAGTTAAGCCAGGAGATAATATAAGCCACAGGAACAGAATCAAAGAGGTACAACAGATTCATGCATTCGTCATTTACTGAATCGTCACTACATCAAAAATGAAAGATGAAAGTAAATAAGTCACAGTCCATGATGGGAGAGAAAGACTTGTAAAAGTTCTATATATGGTGAACTAAGTAACATGACAAAATGCCAGGGGAGTCAGGTTAGGATCTTTCCACCCATCTGGAAGGATGAGAAGAAGTTTGACAGATGGATGAGACAAAGAAACGAGATTCAGTTGAAAACCATCTGTCTCAGAGGAACTAGAGAAGAGACAAATAAGCAGAGCTCTCCCATCCTTCCACCAGGGCATGGCTTTAAAACTGTCTCCGGATATTCCTAAATATCCCCTGGGGCAGGAATGGGGTGGGTGAGTAAAATCATTCCCAGTTGAGACCTTCTGATTTACAGAATTAAGTATATATGTATACTAACATACATATACTAATATTCCAAATACACTAGGTTTGATTTTTTATTGTATGTTTCACTTATTCCTGTTGTTGCCATCCATTTCCTCTCTTCCTCTCTCCTCCTTCCTCCCTCCCTCCCTTCCTCTATCTCTCTCACACACACATACCTCTACTCCATGGATGATGCCTGGAGGACTCAGCCCCCAGGCTCCATTTTGCTCCCCTTGCTGGAGTTCAGAGGGCAGAGTCACATGGACCAGGACCCATCAAGCAGGGGGCAGGGGCATTTCTGGAAAAGGCTATGTGGCATACAAAATGACTGTTTACTCAGACATGGAGATAAAACTAGTAGCTGCTTGATTATATTATCTACCAGTTGTTAAAAATTAGTGCAGTTTTAAAAGAAAATAAAGTTACTTAACAACTCTTTCCCTGTCTCACAGATATTTTAGAGTCTTACACCTACACATACTTCTAAAATAAATGAGGCAGTTTAAAAAATTAAATTAAAACATGTCAAGATAAAAAAAAATAAACAAAAACCCAAGAGGAAAAAAAAAAAAACAGAAATGGATGCTAACAAACAGAAGATGGATTTCTTACTTGTAGTTAAGCCCTAGAATTGTACTCTCTCTATTTGCTGACAGATAAAAAATAAATACAAACTACACTATTCCCGAAACAGCAGACAATAATGCAGCCCTCTAGGGGTGCAGCCAACCCCTAATAATTGTCCAAACTGTTCCAGATTGGGCAAGAGATCAGCCTGGGCAAAGACAGAGCTAGGATCCCCGAGTTTCTAACACCATTCTGTTTAAATCAGAGGATGAAAAGTGGAGAACTACAGACCAAATCCAGCCAACCAATATGTATTTTTAAATAACACTCATTGTGTTACCTTAAAACCTTAATTTGAAAACAAAGAGACTTCACTTAAAAAATCTAATTTCCAGTTTTTCTAGAAAAATCCAAAGATCTGGCAACACTGGGGATGAATTTTCCCATGGCAACACAGATGTAAATAGTGGCTGCCCTGGAGTTTGTCATGTACCTTCCTCTTGCCCTTTGCCCTTTACAGTCCCCACTGGGCCTGCTTCAGCAGTGTGTTACCCAATTAGCAGTTGAGTTTGCAACCCTATTTTGGATAAAGAACCAAGACAAAGGAAGTTTATCAGCCTCATTCTCCAGTTAAAAATGAGCAATTCAACTGTGAAGAATTAATCAAGGTTAAATGCTCGAAAGATAATGCTTTCCTCTACAGACCAGAAGGGAAATAGTGAGTAATACAGCTTCAGTATTAGCCATGCCTATACACTGTAAAACCAGAACAAGATACAAGCATTGAGCATAAGGACTTGATTTTCAGCAAACTACTTAGAATGTTTTCACACTATTGTATATAGAAGAAATTAAATGCAGAACAGTGCTGTACCTTGCATAATCTGGCTCCAATTCTTCACCCCTCCCAAGATGCACTGCCCTCCCACCATAGGTAGAGTTACCCCCTGTCTCTGAGCTCAGCTATTTGACCTACTTTGGCCAATTGGATTTTCGCTGACATGGCACAAGCAGATGCTTGAAATGGGATTACGCACTGGAACCTACTCCCCCACAACTCTTCCATCACCATGAGGACGTGCCCATGCTATCCCACCGGAAGGTGTGGGAAACGTGGTTGCCCCAGTGGCTTCCAGCTTGGATCAGCAGGCCAGACAGCTGAGCTCAAACAAATGAGTCTAGCCAAGATAAGCAGACAAAGTGTACTGTTGTATACCGGCAAGGTTTTATTTATTATGCAGTAAAGGCCAACTGATATATATAGGTTACTAGTAAGTCATTTGATTTGGTTCAGAAGATGGTTAATTTCCTGACATTTCGTCTCGAGCCTGCTCTCCTTGAGAAAACAGGTTGGTTTCAGCCTCTTCTAACCGTAGAAGCAAAAAAGGACAGGTTCATACTAGGATGCACAAAATAAGCATTAAAAATTGATATAACAAGTGACAGGCCACCAATTTTTGAGAAAGTAATCATAAATATCAGTTGGAGCTATTTATTTGTTCCCTGTAACATTAAGGTTTTCAAAAGAAACATACGGGCTTCCCTGGTGGTGCAGTGGTTGAGAGTCCACCTGCCGATGCAGGGGACACGGGTTCGTGCCCCGGTCTGGGAAGATCCCACATGCCGCGGAGCGGCTGGGCCCGTGAGCCATGGCCACTGAGCCTGCGCGTCCGGAGCCTGTGCTCCGCAATGGGAGAGGCCACAACAGTGAGAGGCCCGCATACTGCAAAAAAAAAAAAAAGAAAAGAAAAGAAACATACTATTTCTTAAGTGTATTATAAAGCTTATTTGTTTTCTTCCTATTAGTTTTTCAAGTAGAAACAGAAACTCCTCTTGACTTTCCTAGTGAACAAAACAACATGAAAAATTTTAAGAAAGGGAAATATTTCTTATTGCTATTTATACCTTAAATTTGCATATTGCTTTATAGCTTACAAAGAATTTTCATTAGCATTTTCTCTTTTGATCTTCACCTGAATCCTATAAAGTTGGTATAATTACAACCCTTTACTTTTGTTGCTAAAGGAAAACAAAGTTTTAAGTAAAATACTTATCCATGATTGCTTTGATAAAGTTACAGTAACAGAACTGGAACCTAGATCTTGTGTCTCTAAGCCAGTGCCTTTTGCACAGCATTCTTAGATGCAAAAGAACTGTGTAAATTCCAAATACATTGTCCAATCACTGAAATGTCTGGGGGTTCTTTTGTCCTTCCCTACCATATTTCTTACGATCCATTCCCCCCACTATACACACACAACCAATGCATTTAAGGCCAAACTATTCCATATGTACCCATTTACTCAGAACTAAAGGTTTATATAATGAATACAGTATAAGATAATACAGTATTAACTATGTAAATCTGCTATACATCCAATTTTCTACAGCTATTTTAAGATGAGTTTTAAATAATCCTGTCTCGTATTAGGAATATTTACAACCTCTCTCAAGCCGAAAAGCATTCCCTTTTTTTTTTCCCAGAAATCATATCCTAAAGCCTTAAACTTAAAAAAAAAAGTATTATGAATATTTTTCCTCCACTCTTTCTCAATCCCCATATTTCTTTCTTCCCCCACTCTTCTTTTACTTTATATCTTTAGATCTCCCTTTAACTCTTCTATAATAATGAACTGGAACACTTTTTTACTGTACTTAGAAATATGATTACTCAAGAGTTTGGTATTTTTTATTCTTAATTTTTAAAGTGGGTAAAAAGAATGATGTATATATTCTTTCCAAGATATAACAAAAACTTCTATTTTTTTTAAAAGGTGATTAGAATACTTTGTACCATGAACTGTTTCCTTTAATATTTTTAAATGTATACATAAAAATTTTAAAGATATAGAATTAGAAAGGAATCCAACTATAATAAAATACAGCTCAATATCATATAAAACCAGTTACATTGAAACACTGAATTACTGCAAGTACATGGATGTAAACTCCACTTAAGAACCTCAATTTTAAAAACTTTCAAAAAACAAAAGTTGAAATAATAATGCTGAATAGCTAATGCTCTAACATCACAGCTTGCTCTATGACAATAAGCCTACAAAGTAAGTACCATTGTCATCATGATATGTAGATAAGAGGCTTAAAGAAGCTAGGTGAGGTACCCAAGGTTACACAGCTTCCAACAGCAGAGCCGAGTCGTGAGCCTTTCTTCAAGGCCCAGATTCCTAACCATGTATGTATCCCTTCTCATTACCACCAGCGCCATTCATAATTCAGGACTTTTCTTAACTCATTACTAGCCACTATAATGGTTTCTCTGAGTCTTTTTCTACCCATTCCAACCTTCACTGACACTCCACTGCCCATGTGATTGAGTCTAGGTTCTTGAATCAGGAATTCAAGACCCTAATCAAGCCACCCTTCTCTTAACGAAAGAATCATAGAAAATATAAGGCCTACATTTAGCTATTACACCAGCTCTTCTCCTACCACTTCCATCCCTCACTAATGCCATTAGGTCTGACTGAAATGCCGTCTGCTGTCGACCATTGCCACCTATATAAATTCCACCCATCTTTCCAGGTAAAGGTCAAATAATACAATCTCAGCAAAGCCTTCCATCTCCAGCCAGAAGTGATCTTTTCTCTGTCTGCATACTTATAGTTCCCTACTTATAGCAAGACAATAATTAAACATGTCCATAGTATGTAATTATTCCTGCCACAGAATCTTTTTCAATTTCTCAAATATGTTATGCTCATCTCACCATTATACCTATGCTGGAGTCACCACCTAGAACATTCTTTTCACTCCTTTTCCTTTGGCTAACTCTTACTTGTCCTTCAAGTCTCAGTTCAGAGGAAACTTCCTCTAGAAAGCCTTCCTTCACTGCCTCCACCTTAACCCTGGGCCAAGAGCCCACCTTGGACACCAACTCCTCACAGCCCAGACATAGCTAACTGGCTGTTTACTTGTCTGTCTCCCTTCTAGGCTCTAAATCTCATCATAGACTCCATTTACTTTGTTCATGGCTGTATTTCAACACCGACCATAGCGCCTGGTGTGTAGCTGGAATATTTTTTAATGAATTTACAATTAACTTCTCCTTATTACACTGTCTGATTAATCCAGAGACAAATTTCAAAGTACAGGACTTTGCAATTGGTGATTCTAATTAAATAATTGTTGGATGAAATAATTTTTGCAGTAAATAGCCTAGATTAATTATCTTAAGTCCTCAGACAATATGGATTGAACTGCAAAACGGTATAAATAAGAATACTTGATATGTCTTTAGAGTAAACAAGGATAATCATTTCAAATTCATTTGAATGTGTTAAAACTTATAACTGAATCAAACCTAGGTTTGCTTGAATTATTGCAAATCACTTTCTCATTGCTATTTGCAGCTACCTACATTCCTCAATTATTATTTATTGGTACTATAAACCTCTACACACTCCAAAGTACCTAGGCTCTTTACTATCTGTGTCCATTCTCAGTACTGTTTTAATGTACCAATTACCACTCATAAGCTAACCCGTTTTTGCCATTTTAAAGCCTTCACTCTCCCGCCATCGAGCTTTTTCCTTCTTCCTACAATCTATAAAATTATCTCTTTTTTTAATTTAACGTTTTTTTAAATAAATTTATGTACTTATTTTCAGATGCATTGGGTCTTTGTTGCTGCACGCGGGCTTTCTCTAGTTGCGGCGAGTGGGGGCTACTCTTCCTTGCAGTGCGCAGCCTTCTCATTGCGGTTGTGGAGCACGGGCTCTAGGCACGTGGGCTTCAGTATTTGCAGCACGCGGGCTCAGTCGTTTTGGCTCGCGGGCTCTAGAACGCAGGCTCAGTAGTTGTGGCGCACGGACTTAGTTGCTCTGTGGCATGCGGGATCTTCCCAGACTAGGACTCGAACCTGTGTCCCCTGCATTGGCAGGCCGATTCTTAACCACTGTGCCACCAGGGAAGTCCCTCTTTCTTTTTAAATAATCAGAGTTCACTTCTTCCAAGAAGTCTGTCTTCACTAAAAGCCTAGTTCAGGCTTAGCCTTAATTCACCTATTCATTCATCTATGAGCTCATTCATTCATGAGTACCTGTTTCATGGCAAACACTGTTCATAAAGTAGATTTTAAATGTTCATCAGCTAAATGGATTCATGTAACCACAAATACTCCCATCTCCCAAACAATCCAAGTACAAGTATTGTACAGATATATATAAAGGGTTATATGAATTTCAGGGAGGTGCTAAATATCTGATAAAGACCTGAGAAGCCTCTTAGGATCATTCATAATTATTAATAAGACACCAGAAACAAGGTTGAAGAACTAAAGTAAAAACTCAGAAAAATATTTGGATTATATGAAAACCAAAGAATTTATCACCTCTTTAAAAAAATAGAAAAAAGAACATTCCAGTAGTACAAGGTCCACAGGATAAACAGGCAATTCACAGAATACATGTAATATATTCTATTTCACTAATTAAAGAATTACAAATTAAAGTAATGATATTCCTTTTTATCTGTTTTGTACCTGTGAAAAAATGTTCTCACCACCAAGGGCACACCTTGCTGTAAGAATATTAACTAGGATAGCTTTTCTAAAGAACAATCTGGCAAGTAAAAATAAGTAATATGCACATGTTTTGACCCAGAGATTCTACTTCTATAACTATATCCCTAAGAAAAACAAAAGGAGATGTATGTATAAGATGTATGTATACCCTTAGATGTAGATGGCGGTAAAAGAGCTTCATGGCAGAATTATTTATAGTAGTAAAAAGAAAAAAAAAAAACCCACAAATCCACTGATAAGGGATACATTAAATGTATCTAGTCATTTGGGATACTATGTAGCAGTTAAAAGAGACAAGGTAAAATTTTATATGTACATTATTACAAGAAAGAAAAACACTACAGAATAGTATGAATATATTGAAACATTTCATATTAGAATCAACCCAGTGACATTATTACATGGATTACAGTGAATCTACTCTAGGTTATTTTTATATTACTCCCAAATGTGTTAAGACTGCAGTTGAAAACTTCTGGACTAAATTATCCTAACAGGCCCCTCCAGCTCTAATATTCTTTCATTCTAAGAACCTTTTACACATTTATCTTAGACAAAGTGTTATTACAAGACCCCAATCGGTCTTCCCTGCATGTTTAAGTGCCCTTTATCTAACTGAAACGTGAAAATGCTAAAGTGTCCCGAATTTTCAATCTATGATGCAAAACCTGAGTTAACACTATCCTCTTGATTATCAATGACAATTTATGTTGCATACATACACTTATAGAAATCACAGATACAGTTACCTCTTACCTCAATAATAACATAAAGACCATTATATTGATATCTTGGAAAAATAACTAAGAAAGATAATAGAAGCCTTTGAACATTTAAAGAGATGAATAACAAGAAACGTGGCTTATATGGTACACAATATAAAAATACTAACCGCAAATCAAACCCTATTAGAGGGCAATCAGAGACCACAATGTGGCCTCTGTGTGGTGGGTAGGACTGGGATTTAGAGTCAGAAGACCTGGGGATGAAGAAAGACCACTCTTTTGGCTGCAGAATCCAAGCAAATCAAATAACCTATCTGAGCCTCAATTGCCTCATTTCTAAAATAAACAGAAGGATAATAAATGTATTATATACAACATGTAAAAGGTGCCTAATACAGGGCCTGAGACAAAACAGGTTCTCAAATACTTGTCTAATAGAAGCAGGTGCATTATTATTGTTTTTATTAAGGTATCTAGTTTGTTCCCCTGAATTTTTGTAACACTGCATGTACAACCATCCTATTTAATTGTGATACTGCATGTTAGAAAGGGGTTTCTTGCTCCTTAAAAGTCTATTTGTTGCCATATTCTTTTCCACTATAAATATGCAAAAATATGTTATCTCAGAAACTCAGGGAGGAAGCATACTTACAAAGCACACCCCCAAAACTCTGTGTTGCTGTCCTCTGAGCTCAGTGCTCTTCTTAGGCACGTAAGTCTGCCTCCTATCATTTCTTCATGAGGTTCAGGGCAAAAGTCCTAGTCAAATGGATGATCTTGGTTGCCCCTACACTTTTCCCAAACCACCTACAGATAAACGAAACAAGGAGTAAAACACACCCACAACCTTAATTTTTTTTAAACAATTAAAGATAAAAATAAGCTCACCCTATGTACAGTTTGTGTACACAGCAGAGAATATATCACATCAAGTCAGAGAACAGAGAAAATGTTCCTTGGATCATGCAAAAGCCCCACTGAAGTCACAGGAATTCTTCACACCCAAGTGCCCAGCCAGCATACTCCTTACTGGTGACTTCCGCCCATACCTGGTCATGCCTTGGGCTGGCTAGAGCATGTCGCAGTGTGAACTGTAGCCCAAGTCTAGCCAAAGGTACTATCCCTAAGCATGTCTCTCAGTGGGTAAACTAAGGCAGGTAACGAAATTAATGTTACTTCTGAATTTAATGGCCCGACTCTATTTCCAAGCCAGTAAATGAACTACATGCTACCACTCCTAAAGGAAATATTTTATAAACTGCCCAGCTCTTCCTACATTTAGTATTGCAATTAAATAAGTAAAAGTAAAATGCCTTTGGTTTTAAGAGCTGTGGACAGAAATATTCTCAGTTCTTTGTGACGCCTTTCAAAGTAGTAAGAATCCACTGAAAATTATCCACAGAACTGCTGGTTGTCCACAGAAAAAATAGATCTGGGAATACATCTATCAACCACTCCAAGAAAAAAGGTATTCTCTTAATCAAAACATACAGTCAAGAGAGAGTTCAAGTTGACCCAGAGGTCATGCAATGGCAGAGAGGACACAGGTATGATGCATGTTTAACTCTTTTAACAAAGCAGCTACTACCTTCATTCTGTGAGTCACAGACACCCCCAAATTTCTGTGCCAACATGAAACTACCAAAATTTTAATCTTCTATCTGTGCTGTCCAATACAATAGTCACTAGCCATATGTGGCTAATGTGCTAAAAATGTAAACTAGATGCAATACTTAGCACCATTTTTTAAAGTTTTTTAGGATGTAAAATATCTCAAGTTTCACACTGACTACAGGTGAAAATGAAACATTTTGGATCTACTGTGCCAAACCAATTACTTAAAGAAATTTCACCAGCTCCTTTTTACTTGTTTAGTGTGTGAGTACTAGAAAATTTCACCTTGCAGTGTGGCTCACACTATGTTTCTATTAGCACAGCTCTGTATAGTTAATAAAAATAAATAACAAATACTGAGCACTCCCAACGGCCCAGGCCCTGTTAGATACTCTACGTAATACTTGGCACAAGGATACAAAGCGGTTTTACAAGATGTCCGCGGCGGTGACTGAGCTTCATCAAACCGACAAAGGATGCAGCTGGAATTCAATGTCAGGTGTTTCTACGAAATAACTCAAATACGGGGCTGTTAAATAGCTGACACTGGGGCAACTCCCATGTTGGCATAGGAAAGACAAGTCACTGATACAGCGTTCCCAAGGGTAGCAAATTTTTGTGACTCTAAAACATGTACAAAACGTCCAACTATATCCCAGGCCAGGCAAGTACACGCCAGAACGAGGGCAAACTCCTTGACAGCTCAAGCTTCACAGCTCCTAGTGGCAGGACAAGCTGCTCTCAAAAAGAGAACAACGAAGTTCAAACTCCCTGCATGACTTGACCAGGACCTGACTGTGGACACCCACGCCGAGGGAGGGGGGTGTCGGGGTGCCAGGCACGCCGTCTCCCCCAACTTTAGCACACACACCACCCATCCACGGCCTTACCCCAGATCTCGGGCGGCTCTGGCGTCCCCACCCCTGGGACGAGGGGAAGCGGGACCTAAAACGTCTACGACAGGATAGGGAAGTGGTAAAGAAAGAGCGAGGGGACGGTGGGGCGCAGGTACCTGAGACAGAAGAGGACCCCAGGTCCTTAATGCCGGATCACTGCCGAGGCCCCACCCGGCTCCCGCGGCCACCAGTGACCCACAAGGTGTAACTGACTGGACGCAGCGACGCAACCGACTCTGCTCTCCCCAGACTCGCAGCTATGGCAACTTGAACTAGCCGCCCAGCCGCGGCAAGTGTACAGTGCCCCGCTGCTACCACTTGGTCCTCTGGGGGTTGTAGTCCGTCTCATGCTCAAAAGCAAGGAGTTACTAGGGCAGTGCGGCCCCAAAAGAAACTGCATTTCCCAGGGTGCCATACGACTGGCCTTGGGGTGACTTTTCCGGAAGAAGCCGAATTAGCTGGCACCTGAGTCCCTCGGCCGCGCCCTCTTGCCCTGGTCTTTATTTTTTAAAGGGCCAGTAACTCCTATAAGCGACAAACACCAGATAATGAGCTGAGAGCTGCTTTAGCCCTGACTCTAGCATAATCAGAAGTGTCTAAAATATTTACTTTGTAAAAAATAACAAAAAAAATCAAAGCAGCTGCAATACTAACACAAACTATGTTTCTTTTACTCCTTGGGGAACAGGGAAGCGTAACTTCCAGCACTGAAATGTAAAAATCCCCTTAATACCAGGACCCAATGTCTTTTTCATTTCTTTTTTTTTAAATTTAATTTTATTTATTTTTATACAGCTGGTTCTTATATACATATTAGTGTATATATGTCAATCCCAGTGTCTTTTTCTAAAGGCTCACAAATTCTTAGAACTGGAAGCGAACAGGGAAGATTATCTAATTAAACCTTTTAGGCCTGGAAAGAGTAAATGACTCGCCTAAAACCACACAGTTCATTAATGGCAAACCCAAGGTATATGAGACTGTCACTTCATGGCTGCTGCTACCTCAGTCGTTCTAGAACATGAGAGAGACATATTCCACTCAGAGAAGCTGGTTTCAGTCATGAAAAGGTAATGATAAAAACCTCGACAAAAAATTGATCTTTGGAAAAGCTACGAAGACGGGAAAGTCAAATTAGTCAGCTGGAGCTTTGTTCCCTTCTGCTCTGCCAAAAAGACCATTGATTCTTTCCTCCTCAAGGCTAAAATCAAATTTCACTTTATCTGTGACAGCTTTCCTGGCTACCTCAAGAAGAGCCAGATCACATTTTTAAACTATGCAGTTTCCTTATTCTAATAATCTGTACCATAATTATCCATTTCCCAGTTGGTCTCTTCCACTAAATTCTAAGCCCCTCCTGTGTTTACAGGATCTTAACCTATTAAAATTGTTATTTCTCTTCTCAGCCTTTCCTCACTTCACACTCTTCCTTCATATTTCTCTCTCTCTCTCTCCCCCTCTCTCTCTCTCTCTCTCTCTCTCTCTCTTTTTCTCTTTCTCTTTCTGTCTCTCTCTCTCCCCCACTCCCACGGGGGCATGCATGCACACAAAATCATAAATAATATATATTGGAATTATTCAAATATTTTCTCTGGACAACACTGAGGTAAAGTTTATTTTATATTCAGCTTCAATATAAAATAATTCTTCTAAAGATCTACCTATGTACTTGCATCTATCTTCAAGCTATTTGCTCAAAGTTGTGTTCAAGAATGTGCTCCACCTGATACTGAAATTAAGGTGATTCAGAACAGCCTTAAACTTGCTCCATATGCATGTGGAAGCATAATAATTACTCCATTTATTCACATTTTGATTTTTCAAAACAAATGTATCAGCCATTTAATTCAGCAAATGTATGCTGAATCTTTCTATGATCCAGACATTGTATTAGACACTGAAGATGCAGTAAAAATGAGGAGGTAAACAACATAGCCTCTGCCCTCATGTTAGAGTCAAGTGAGGGAAATAGATTATTAAACAAATTATTACAAACCCAGGTGAGAGTACCACATAGGTTTCTATAGATAGACATAAAACAACTTCCTGAGGAATTGATGTCTGATTAACTGCAGGAAGAATGACTACCCAAAAAAAGCTAATGTAATCTTGGGATGAATTAATAAAAGCTGATTTTTCCACAACCTCTCTTCCCTGGTTCAACCACATTTAGAAAATTGGATTAAATTCTGGGGACCCCATTTTTAAAGTGATATTAACAATAAAAAAGCAAAATCAGAGTATACAACTGGGACTGATGGATAGAGAATCAGATTTGAGTTCACTATGATGAAGAAATTTTAAAATACATTATTAAATTTATAGCAGCTTTCTGTCATATGGTGTGCTCTCAATACACAGATATGATATCCAGAAAAAATACAGTGAAGTCAGATCATAGACTCTTTCTCCTTCTTAATAAAAGAGATAAAATAATAAAGCCAATTAAAAAAAAAGATTTTACACAAAATGTGCCTGTAACTACCAAATGACCTTAATTGCTTTTAACTGATATGGTGGGCACACATTATCCAACCCCAAAACCATAGTCAAGATGAATCACCTGAAGTTAGAGGTGGAAAAACCCACAAGGATTACCACCTGCAGTGCATAGTCTTTTTTCACAAACAATGTTAATAGAGGCACAGAGAGGTCACATGATGTATTTGGTTTGCTAGGACTGTCATAATAAAATACCACTGAATGGGTGGCTTAGACAACAGAAATTGATTTCTCACAATTCTGGAACCTGCAAATCCAAGATCAAGACGTCAGCAGGTTCAGGTCCTCCTGAGGCCTCTTTCCTTGGCCTGAGATGGTTTTCCTCTCTGTGTGTCCTCATGTGGCCTTTTCCCTGTTTGGGCAGTTGCCTGGAGTCTCTCTTCTTATAAAGACACCATCACGTTGGATTAGGGCCCCACCCTTATGACCTCATTAAACCTTAATTACCTCCTTAAAGGCTCTATCTTCAAATATTGTAACATTGAGGGTTAGAGCTTCAACATATGGGATGGGGGAGCACAGTTCAGTGCATAACACATGACTTCCCCAAAATTGTACCTATTCAGGATTAGTGTCATCAGTGATCCTCCCACCACACAATACCTTGATAAAATTAGATGTGCTGGATATTTTTTACATACCTCACCCACACTTCACCTTTACTGGGAATGCTCCTACCCATAGCATTGGGCTCCTGAAGCTTTGTTTATATTATACAAAGCCCCTATCTCTCTGACCGTGGGTGGCTGGACAAGGGACAGATACTTGAAATAATTTGGGCCAATTATGCTCTTTATCCTTTAAAACTGGGACTCGAGCATTTAATTCATTACGTGAATAGTCTTGATGTATAGGTACAAGCTGAAGTTGTCGTAGGGAGGTGACCATTTTCAACTGTGTTCAAGAAGAAACAAAAATCTAATCCACAGAGAAAGAGAGAGAGAAACAAATGGGTAAAGCAGCAGGAGTAAACTGTGCAGCCCCAGAGGAAATAAGCCTAAGAGAAGAGGGCCTTGCTTCCGGACAACTTCCAAGTTCCTGGCTCCAATCCCACTTGTATTATTAAAAGTGTTATTCCCACTTGTATATCCTGTACTTGTGACCCAGGATACACTAGAGGCAGCTGGAGGTGGTTAAATGAACAGATTTTGGAGCCAGACCACTCGGGTTCAAATCTTAGCTATAATACCTATCAACTGTGTGACCTCAAGCACATACTTAATCACTCTGTGCTTTCAATTCTTCCTCTGCAAAATGTGGATGCTAAGGATAGTACATAATGTGTAGGGTTGTTTTGAGGATAAAATTAATTAATGTGTGTGAAGGATTTAGCCCAGTGCCTAGCCCATAGTAAGCAGTCAATACAGTTTAACTGATATACACTATGATATCCTAAAATGTTAGTTCCATGAACATTGGGACCTTGTTTATTGCTTTGTTTTAGGTACTTAGAATGAAGAATAGACCATGTTGCCTTGTGATGATTTCCCTTTTGAAGCTTAAGATAAGTTCTACTGACTAAAATTCAAAGAGCTTTGACTAAGATTACACTGGTGACGCCTAACTGTCCAGCCTGTGAGATTTGAGGTATTAATGTCACATCTAGCTTTTCTGAGCAATTTCATCAAAAACCCTTTTGAACCACACCAAATATTAAACATCTAGATAGGCTAATCAATAAAGAGGTTGTGGGATGAGGCTAGCCTGAAAGCATTGACATGAACCTCACAACCCAACTCTGCTATTGTGTGGCAGACAGAGGCAGTGGTATTTCAAGTAGAAAGGGCAGAAGTTTGTTCTACCTATATCTTGCAAACTCATGCTACTGTGAAATAACAGCAGAAAACTGATTATTTCTATGTGACAAGAAAATATATTTGAAATACTAACCAAATTTTCCCCAAGTATTTTCTTGTCCGCTTGGTTCCCTCAACCACCCACCTCCATTTCAGCCAGCTAAGCTGTGCTGTGCTTATGGCTCAGAGAAGGGATGTGACCACAGGAATCAGAAAGGGAGAGGAGGCAAAAGAGAATAAAAAGAAGAGAAAGAGTAGCCTCTTCCTGACTCTTAAGCATTAAGCCTAAAGATCCTCAGATAAAGAGGATCTGGCTATATAATTTGTGAGGCCCAGTGCAAAATGAGAACATGAGGTCCTGTTCAAAACTGATTAAGGATGTTAAAATGGCAACAGCAGAGCATTAAACTAAGATCAAGGTCTTTCTGAGTGCAGGGCCCTGTGCAATTACACAGATTACAAACCCATGAAGCCAGCCCTGCTTTCAGAAAGGAGTTGTGGTATAAGCAAAGAATTTGGAAGCAAATATGAACAAGAGAAGTCCCCACAAAAGAAAAGCTATTCCTGATGGGAATTGTCATAAGAAACAGAGAAGAGAGCCCTAGGATGGGAGGTTGGGGGTTGAGGGGCAGACCTGATGGTGTTGAAGGAAAGCCCATGTCCATAGAGCACACAGCCTCCACTTAAGCAAGTACCATTCACAGCCTGAACCTAGCTGTCCTGCCCATTGGCATTAGGGGAGATTGTCCCTTCAAAAAGCATGCATTTTGCCCAGTGATTTTCCAGTCCAAGTAATGACCATCTGTACCATTAGACTTTGCTTGGTTCTGTCTAGCCATCACAGATTGTCAAGCTCCCTCATAATATCACAGGACAATTATAAGCCCTAAGAAGGAAGATGGATCACCAAAGTGGGATGCTATTGGGAAGGTAAAAAGGAAATCCTCAACATCCTAATTTGTTAGGACTGAATGAAACTACTCAAAATTCTCTCTGAACCAAGACAGTGGTGAAAGCCACTCTCTTTACACCAGCATGAGATGATCATAAATGGTCATTGACTCTCTTTTTTATTATTATATTATTATTTTTATTTATTTATTTTTGGCTGCGTTGGGTCTTCGTTGCTGTGCGTGGGCTTTCTCTAGTTGCGGTGAGCCGGGGCTACTCTTCATTGCAGTGCGTGGGCTTCTCATTGCAGTGGCTTCTCTTGCTGCGGAGCACAGACTCTAGGCACGCGGGCTTCAGTAGTTGTGGCTCATGGGCTCTAGAGCGCAGGCTCAGTAGTTGTAGCACATGGGCTTAGTTGCTCCGTGGCATGTGGGAATCTGCCCAGACTAGGGCTCAAACCCGTGTCCCCTGCATTGGCAGGCGGATTCTTAACCACTGTGCCACCAGGGAAGCCCTGTCATTGACTCCTTATGCATCAAGTTTCAAGATAACTGCAAGTCTAATAAGAGCTGAAATAAAATATAAGATGTTGCAAAAGTGGTATCACCCACTACTCCAGAATCATCTTCAGCCATTCATTGTGCAGAAGCACTGTTGATCCTGTAATATTCTTTCTAGCCATACACTTCCTAATTATAGGTATTTGTCACTGCCAAGAACATCACAAATATAAAACAGCAATTTTGATGCATTTAAATCAAAATGAAAAGCTATTAATGTACAAAGCCAAAATTGTAAGACATTTTTGTAGCTAAATAATATAGCCTATGTTCCACTTTAATAGGCACCTTTTTTTTTTTTGCGGTACGCGGGCCTCTCACTGTTGTGGCCTCTCCCACTGCGGAGAACAGGCTCCGGACGCGCAGGCTCAGCGGTCATGGCTCACGGGCCCAGCCGCTCCGCGGCATGTGGGATCTTCCTGGACCGGGGCACGAACCTGTGTTCCCTGCATCGGCAGGCGGACTCTCAACCACTGCGCCACCAGGGAAGCCCTAATAGGCACCTTTTGAAAAAAGACAAAACACATAGAGTAATTCATTGCTAAGTACCACTTTCTGATATTTGAACCATGCTAATGGTTGTCCTACATAAAGGAAAATATAATGTTCTATAGCCATTTGCATTTATCTGTTGTATTTTAAAGGATTTTTTTGTGTTTAATGGATCTGAGTGCAAACACTTCCCTTTATTTAAATGGATTCATCTTCTCATCCTGTGTGTTTATTTGCCCCAGTTTAAAAGTTATGCTAAAGAAAGAAAGTTGCTTTATTATCATACCAATTTGTTGAGCAGGCTATTAGAACATAGCCATTCGCCGAGGGCTTGTTCTAGTTTACTAAATTGAAACTGGTTGACATAGGAAATTTCACCTACATTATGATCACCACTAAGCCAATTTTATGCTGTCTAAATCTTGATTAAAATGTTACAGATTTCAATGTACCATTTCTGTTCCCAATAAAGATGGAGTAGGAGAGACCAGACTTACCCTACACCTGAATCAAACAAAAGTACAGGCAAAATATATGAAACAATGCTTTTCAAGACAGTAGACATCAGACAAAGAAGGGCAGAGAGATAGGAAACAAATAAGGTAAGCCTTATGATTGCCACAACTTACTGCCTCGAGAACATTTCCTGGGCATGGTGCAAGGAGAAGGAACTCAGGAAGAGCCCAGCAGATGCTCTGAATTGAAGAAACAGAGCTGAAAGTCGGGAAAGACCAATGTAGCTGGAGTTTGCAGAACAAACGAGTGGAGAGAACCACATAGAGAGAAAGCTCCAGAGAACTCCATGAAGTGTTCAGCAGAGTATGAGTCATCACATTTACGTGAAGAAACTGAGGCTGGAGACAGAAGCACCTTACGAGAGTGGACGGAAAAGTGCCTGTCACTCACAGGACCAGGAATAGTGACTATTCCTACCTGCTAGATTGAAACTCCTCATAATTCATGGAGCATTAGGTAGAGTACTCAGAAGAGTCTTATCTCAAGGCTGGGGAATAATTAGCAACAGATTAAATGCTACTCTGGTCCCACCTAACAAACCTTGAAAGCAAGATCCCAAAATATTAAAGTTTCCAAGTAATTTAATCATATCTGACAACAAATCTCAACTTTATGTGAAATCAAATAATTCAGTACCAACGGGGTTAAAATTTACATCAGCCATCCAAATAAGGTTATCAGGCATATAAAGAAGAATGAAGGGCTTCCCTGGTGGTGCAGTGGTTGAGAATCTGCCTGCTAATGCAGGGGACACGGGTTCGAGCCCTCGTCTTGGAAGATTCCACATGCTGCGGAGCAACTAGGCCCGTGAGCCAAGGCTGCTGAGCCTGCGCATCTGGAGCCTGTGCTCCGCAACAAGAGAGGCCGCAATAGCGAGAGGCCCGCACACTGCGATGAAGAGTGGCCCCCGCTTGCCACAACTGGAGAAAGCCCTTGCACAGAAACGAAGACCCAACACAGCCAAAAGTAAAATTAAAAATAAATAAATAAATAAAAGAAATGCATTTCCGTAAAAAAAAGAAGAATGAAAATGTAACCCATTTAAAAAAGAAAAATCGGAGTTGACGAAGATGGCGGAAGAGTAAGACGCAGAGATCACCTTCCTCCCCACAGATACATCAGAAATACATCTACATGTGGAACTACTCCTATAGAACACCCACTGAACACTGGCAGAAGACCTCAGACCTCCCAAAACGCAAGAAACTCCCCACGTACCTGGGTAGGGCAAAAGAAAAAAGAATAAACAGAGACAAAAGAATAGGGACGGGACCTGTATCAGTGGGAGGGAGCTATGAAGGAGGAAAGGTTTCCACACACTGGAAGCCCCTTCACGGGGGGAGACTGCGGGTGGCAGAGGGGGAAGCTTCGGAGCCGCGGAGGAGAGCCCAGCAACAGGGGTGCGGAGGGCAAAGCGGAGAGATTCCCGCACAAAGGATTGGTGCCGACCAACACTCACCAGCCCAAGGCTTGTCAGCTCACCCGCTGGGGCGGGCAGGGCTGGGAGCTGAGTCTCGGGCTTCTGGTCGGATCGCAGGGAGAGGACTGGGGTTGGCTGCGTGAACACAGCCTAAAGGGGGCTAGTGCGCCACGGCTAGCCGGGAGGGAGTCCGGGGAAAAGTCTGGAGCTGCTGAAGAGGCAAGAGACTTTTTCTTGCCTCTTTGTTTCCTGGTGCTCGAGGAGAGGGGATTAAGAGCGCCACTTAAAGGAGCTCCAGAGACGGGCAAGAGACGCGGCTATCAGCACAGACCCCAGAAACGGGCATGAGACGCTAAGGCTGCAGCTGCCACCACAAAGAATCCTGCATGCAAGCACAGGCCACTATCCACACCTCCCCTCCAGGGAGCCTGTGCAGCCCACCACTGCCGGGGTCCCGGGATACAGGGACAACTTCCCTGGGAGAACACACGGCGCGCCTCAGGCTGGTGCAACGTCCTGCTGGCCTCTGCCGATGCAGGCTCGCCCCGCAACCGTATCCCTCCCACCCCCGGCCTGAGTGAGCCAGAGCCCCCGAATCAGCGGCTCCTTTAACCCCGTCCTGTTTGAAAGAAGAACAGACGCCCTCAGGCGACCTACACGCAGAGGCGGAGTCAAATCCAGAGCTGAACCCCGGGAGCTGTGCGAACAAAGAAGAGAAAGGGAAATCTCTCCCAGCAACCTCAGGAGCAGCGGATTAAATCTCCACAATCAACTTGATGTACCCTGCATCTATGGAATGCATGAATAGACAACAAATCATCCCAATTTGAGAAGGTGGACTTTGGAACAAGATATATTACTTTTTCCCCTTTTCCTCTTTTTGTGAGTGTGTATGTTTATGCTACCGTGTGAGATTTTGTCTGTTTAGCTTTGCTTTCGCCATTTGTCCTAGGGTTCTGTCCACCTGATTTGTTCTTGTTTTTGACTTTTAAAAAAATTTTTTTTCTTAATAATTATTTTTTCTTTTAATAACTTTATTTTATTTTATCTTACTTTATTTTATTTTATTTTATCCTCTTTCTTTCTTTCTATTTTTTCTCCCTTTTATTCTGAGCTGTGTGGAAGACAGGCTCTTGATGCTCCAGCCAGGAGTCAGTGCTGCGCCTCTGAGGTGCGAGAGCCAACTTCAGGACACTGGACCACAAGAGACCACCCATCTCCACGTAATATCAAATGGCGAAAATCTCCCAGAGATCTCCATCTCAACGCCAAGACCCAGCTTCACTCAACGACCAGCAAGCTACAGTGCTGGACACCCTATGCCATACAACTAGCAAGACAGAAACACAACCCCACTCATTAGCAGAGAGGCTGCCCACAATCATAATAAGGCCACAGACACCCCCAAAACACACCACCAGACATGGACGTGCCCACCAGAAAGACAAGATCCAGCCTCATCCACCAGAAAACAGGCACTAGTCCCCTCCACCAGGAAGCCTACACAACCCACTGAACCAACCTTAGCTATGGGGGACAGACACCAAAAACAACAAGAATTACGAACCTGCAGCCTACAAAAAGGAGACCCCAAACATAGTAAGAAAAGCAAAATGAGAAAACAGAGAAACACACAGCAGATGAAAGAGCAAGGTAAAAACCCACCAGACCTAACAAATGAAGAGGAAATAGACCGTCTACCTGAAAAAGAATTCAGAATAATGATAGTAAAGATGATCCAAAATCTTGGAAATAGAATAGAGAAAATGCAGTAAACATTTAACAAGGACCTAGAAGAACAAAAGAGAAAGCAAGCAACGATGAACAACACAATAAATGAAATTTAAAATATTCTAGAAGGGACCAATAGGAGAATAACTGAGGCAGAAGAATGGATAACTGACCTGGAAGATAAAATAGTGGAAATAGCTACTGCAGAGCAGAATAAAGAAAAAAGAATGAATAGAACTGAGGACAGTCTCAGAGACCTCTGGGACAACATTAAATGCACCAACATTCAAATTATAGGGGTCCCAGAAGAAGAAGAGAAAAAGAAAGGGACTGAGAAAGTATTTGAAGAGATTATAGTTGAAAACTTCCCTAATATGGGAAAGGACATAGTTAACAAGTCCAGGAAGCACAGAGAGTCCTATACAGGATAAATCCAAGGAGAAACATGCCAAGAAACATATTAATCAAACTATCAAAAATTAAATAAAGGGCTTCTCTGGTGGTGCAGTGGTTGAGAGTCCACCTGCCGATGCAGGGGACATGGGTTCGTGCCCCGGTCTGGGAAGATCCCACATGCCGCGGAGTGGCTGGGCCTGTGAGACATGGCTGCTGAGCCTACATGTCCAGAGCCTGTGCTCCGCTATGGGAGAGGCCACAACAGTGAGAGGCCCGCGTACCACCAAAACAAAAAACAAAAAAAAAAACCATTAAATACAAAGAAAAAATATTAAAAGCAGCAAGGGAAGAACAACAAAAAACACACAAGGGAATCCCCATAAGGTTAACAGCTGATCTTTCAGCAGAAACTCTGCAAGCCAGAAGGGACTGGCAGGACATATTTAAAGTGATGAAGGAGAAAAACCTACAACCAAGATTACTCTACCCAGCAAGGATCTCATTCAGATTGGATGAAGAAATTAAAACCTTTACACACAAGCAAAAGCTGAGAGAGTTCAGCACCACCGAACCAGCTCTACAACAAATGCTAAAGGAACTTCTCTAGACAAGAAACACAAGAGAAGGAAAAGACCTACAATAACAAACCGAAAACAATTAAGAAAATGGGAATAGGAACATACATATTGATAATTACCTTAAATGTAAATGGAGTAAATGCTCCCACCAAAAGACACAGACTGGCTGAATGGATACAAAAACAAGACCCATATATATGCTGTCTACAAGAGACCCACTTCAGACATAGGGACACATACAGACTGAAAGTGAGGGGATGGAAAAAGATATTCTATGCAAATGGAAATCAAAAGTAAGCTGGAGCAGCAACTCTCATATCAGACAAAATAGTGTTTAAAATAAAGACTATTACAAGAGACAAAGAAGGACACTACATAATGATCAAGAGATCGATCCAAGAAGAAGATATAACAATTGTAAATCTTTATGCACCAAACATAGGAGCACCTCAATACATAAGGCAAATATTAACATCATAAAAGGGAAAATCGACAGTAACACAATCATAGTAGGGGACTTTAACACCCCACTTTCACCAATGGACAGATCATCCAAAATGAAGATAAAGAAACACAAGCTTTGAATGATACAGTAAACAAGATGGACTTAATTGATATTCATACAACATTCCATGCAAAAACAACAGAATATACTTTCTTTTCAAGTGCTCATGGAAATTCTCCAGGATAGATCATATCTTGGGGCACAAATCAAGCCTTGGTAAATTTAAGAAAATTGAAATCATATCAAGTATTTTTTCCGAGCACAACGCTATGAGACTAGATATCAATTACAGGCAAAGATCTGTAAAAAAATATAAACACATGGAGGCTAAACAATACACTGCTTAATAATGAAGTGATCACTGAATAAATCAAAGAGGAAATCAAAAAATACCTGGAAACACATGACAATGGAGACACGACGACCCAAAACCTATGGGATGCAGCAAAAGCAGTCCTAAGAGGGAAGGTTATAGCAATACAATCCTACCTTAAGAAGCAGGAAACATCTCAAATAAACAACCTAAAGCAATTAGAGAAAGAAGAACCAAAAAAACCCAAAGTTAGCAGAAAGAAAGAAATCATAATATCAGATCAGAAATAATGAAAAAGAAATGAAGGAAACAATAGCAAAGATCAATAAAACTAAAGCTGGTTCTTTGAGAAGATAAACAAAATTGATAAAACACTAGCCAGACTCATCAAGAAAAAAAGGGAGAAGACTCAAATCAATAGAATTAGAAATGAAAAAGGAGAAGTAACAACTGACACTGCAGAAATACAAAAGATCATGAGAGATTACTACAAGCAGCTCTATGCCAATAAAATGGACAACCTGGAAGAAATGGACAAATTCTTAGAAATGCACAACCTGCCAAGACTGAATCAGGAAGAAATAGAAAATATGAACAGACCAATCACAAGCACTGAAATTGAAACTGTGATTAAAAATCTTCCAACAAACAAAAGCCCAGGACCAGATGGCTTCACAGGCGAATTCTATCAAACATTTAGAGAAGAGCTAACACCTATCCTTCTCAAACTCTTCGAAAATATAGCAGAGGGAGGAACACTCCCAAACTCATTCTATGAGGCCACCATCACCCTGATACCAAAACCTGACAAAGATGTCACAAAGAAAGAAAACTACAGGCCCATATCACTGATGAACATAGATGCAAAAATCCTCAACAAAATACTAGCAAACAGAATCCAACAGCACATTAAAAGGATCATACACCATGATCAAGTGGGGTTTACTCCAGGAATTCAAGGATTCTTCAGTATATGCAAATCAGTCAACGTGATACACCATATTAAAAAATTGAAGGAGTAAAAACATATGATCATCTCAATAGATGCAGAGAAAGCTTTCAACAAAATTCAACATCCATTTGATAAAAAAAAAAAAAAACCTGCAGAAAGTAGGCATAGAGGGAACTTTCCCCAACATAATAATGCCCATATATGACAAACCCACAGGCGACATCGTCCTCAGTGGTGAAAAACTGAAACCATTTCCACTAAGATCAGGAACAAGACAAGGTTGCCCACTCTCACCACTATTATTCAACATAGTTTTGGAAGTTGTAGCCAAGCAATCAGAGAAGAAAAAGAAATAAAAGGACAAATTGTAAAAGAAGAAGTAAAGCTGTCACTGTTTGCAGATGTCACGATACTATACATAGAGAATCCTAAAGATGCTACCAGAAAACTACTAGAGCTAATCAATGAATTTGGTAAAGTAGCAGGACACAAAATTAATGCACAGAAATCTCTGGTATTCCTATACACTAATCATGAAAAATTTGAAAGTGAAATTAAGAAAACACTCCCATTTACCATTGCAACAAAAAGAGTAAAATATCTAGGAATAAATCAACCTAAGGAGACAAAAGACCTGTATGCAGAAAATTATAAGACACTGATGAAAGAAATTAAAGATGATACAAATAGATCGAGAGATATCCCATGTTCTTGGATTGGAAGAATCAACATTGTGAAAATGACTCTACTACTCAAAGCAATCTACAGATTCAATGCAATCCCTATCAAACTACCACTGGCATTTTTCACAGAACTAGAACAAAAAATTTCACACTTTGTTTGGAAACACAAAAGACCCCGAATAGCCAAGGCAATCTTGAGAACGAAAAACGGAGCTAGAGGAATCAGGCTCCCTGACTTCAGACTATACTACAAAGCTACAGTAATCAAGACAGTATGGTACTGGCACAAAACCAGAAATACAGATCAATGGAACAGGATAGAAAGCCCAGATATAAACCCACGCACATATGGTCACCTTATCTTTGATAAAGGAGGCAAGAATACACAGTGGAGAAAAGATAGCCTCTTCAATAAGTGGTGCTGGGAAAACTCGACAGATACCTGTAAAAGTATGAAATTAGAACACTCCCTAACACCATACACAAAAATAAACTCAAAATGGCTTAAAGACCTAAATGTAAGGCTAGACACTATCAAACTCTTAGAGGAAAACATAGGCAGAACACTCTATGACATCAATCACAGCAAGATCCTTTTTGACCCACCTCCTAGAGAAATGGAAGTAAAAACAAAAATAAACAAATGGGACCTAATGAAACTTAAAAGCTCTTGCACAGCAAAGGAAACCATAAACAATACCAAAACACAACCCTCAGTATGGGAGAAAATATTTGCAAATGAAGCAACTGATAAAGGATAATGTCCAAGATTTACAAGCAGCTCATGCACCTCAATATGAAAAACACAAAAAGCCCAATCCTAAAATGGGCAGAAGACCTAAATAGACATTTCCCCAAAGATGATATACAGATTGCCAACAAACACATGAAAGAATGCTCAACATCATTAATCATTAGAGAAATGCAAATCAAAAGTACAATGAGATATCATCTCACACTGGTCAGAATGGCCATCATCAAAAAATCTAGAAACAATAAATTCTGGAGAGGGTGTGGAGAAAGGGGAACACTCTTGCACTGTCGTTGTGAATGTGAATTGATACAGCCACTATGGAGAACAGTAAGGAAGTTCCTTAAAAAACTACAAATAGAACTACCATACAACCTAGCAATCCCACTACTGGGCATGTATCCTGAGAAAACCATAATTCAAAAGGAGTCATGTATCAAAATATTCATTGCAGCTCTATTTACAATAGCCAGGACATGGAAGCAACCTAAGTGTCCATCAACAGATGAATGGATAAAGAAGATGTGGCACATATATACAATGGAATATTACTCAGCCATAAAAAGAAACGAAATTGAGATATTTGTCGTGTGGTGGATGGACCTAGAGTCTGTCATATAGAGTGAAGTAAATCAGAAAGAAAAAAACAAATACCGTATGCTAACACACAGTATGGAATCTAAGAAAAAAAAAAAAGGTCATGAAGAACCTAGGGGTAAGACGGGAATAAAGACACAGACCTACTAGATAATGGAGTTGAGGATATGGGGAGGGGGAAGGGTAAGCTGTGACAAAGTGAGAGAGTGGCATGGACATATATACACTATCAAACGTAAAACAGATAGCTAGTGGGAATCTGCCGCATAGCACAGGGAGATCAGCTTGTTGCTTTGTGGCCACCTAGAGGGGTGCGATAGGGAGGGTGGGAGAGAGGGAGACGCAAGAGGGAAGAGATATGGGAACATATGTATATGTATAACTGATTCAGTTTGTTATAAAGCAGAAACTAACACACCATTGTAAAGCAATTATACTCCAATAAAGATGTTAAAAAAAAAGAAAATAAAAAAAGAAAAATCAACCAATCTAAACTGACCCAGAGCTGACAAAGATATTACAATTATCAAACACTGTTGGGGGTTGAATTATGCACCCCAAAAAGATATCTTGAAGTTCTAACACCTGGCACCTGTGAATGTCACCTTATTTGGAAATAGAGTCTTTGCAGGTATTCAAGTTAAATTGAGGTCAGAGTGGATTAGGGTGGACCCTAATCTAATGCCTGGTGTCCTTATAGGAAAAGAGAAGTATGGACACAGAGATACACAGAGAGAACATCTTGTGATGATAGAAGAGAAATTGGAGTAATGCAAGCCAAGTGACGCAAGTCAAGGATTGCTGGCAACTATCACAAGCTGGAAGAGGCAATGAAGGATCCTTCCCTAGAGCCTTCAGAGAGAGAACACCCCTGCCAACACCTTGATTTTGGACTTCTAGCCTCCAGAACTGTGAGTGAATTAATTTCTGCTGTTTTAAGCCACCAAGTTTGTGGTTCTTTTTTTTCAGCAGCCCTGGGAAACTAATTCAGATATCAAAATAGTTACTGTGATTTAGATGTTCAGAAATTTACATAGAGACAAGGAAAATACGTTAAAGCCCAAATAGAACTTCTAGATATGAAAACTTCACCTGAGATGAAAAATATACTGGTAAGACTAGTGGCAAATTAACTCTTTCAGAAAAAGAAAAAAAAGAATACTGAATATGAAAACATAGCAAAAGAAACTGTCTAAATGAAAAATAGAAAAAGAAAAGTTTTGATATAAAAAGTATCAATGAGCTCTTTGTGGGACAACTTCATTCAGCCTAATGTAAGTGTAATAATTGGAATCTCCAAAGGAGTAAAGAGAGATAAGGGGATAGAGAAAGTATTCATACATGAAGAAATAAAGCCTGAAATTTTTTCAAATTATAAAATTTGAAAACCATAAATGCACAAATCCAAGACCCTCAAAATACTGCATAAGAAAGACGAAGAAAAATACATCAAGGTACATGATAAAATGACTCTTAACCAGTGATAACAAAAGTCTTAAAAGCGTCCTATGGGAGAAAAAAACATGCTGCAAAAGAACAAAGAAAAATGACAGAAGATTTGCCCTTGGAAATGATGCAAGCAACAAGACAATGAAGCCATATTTTGTAAGTACTGAAAAGAAAAAACTGTCAGTCTATGACTCTGTACTAAGTAATGATACCCTTTAAAAATAAAGGCAAAACTAGCACTTCTCAGACACACAAAACCTGGCATAATTTATAACCAGAAGATCTGTACTACAAGAAACGTTAAAGTCTTTCAAGCAAAAGCCGGGTGACAGGAGAAAATACGGCTCTACATACACTCAGGAATGAAGACCAAAAAGGATAACTAAATGAGTCTTTTCTTATGACTTAAATTTCTTTGAAAGATAAGGGGTTATCTTAACAAAGATAATAAGAACGTATTGTAGAGTTTATAGCTTATGCATAGGTAAAAGGTACGGCAACAGAAGCATACAGGCCAGGAAAGGAGAAATGGAAGTAACACCGTTATAGGGTTCTTAAACCATACATAAAGCAGTGTAATAGCAGCTGCAGGTAGACTCTGATAACTTAAAGACATCCACTATAAACCCTAAAGCAGGCACTATAATAACCAAACAGTTATAGCTAAGAGTCAACAAAGAAGATGAAATGGAATCATAAAAACTCCTGAATTAATCCAAAGAGGTTAAAAACAGAAAAGGAAAAGGGATCAAAGAATAGATGGGATGAATAGAAAAACAGGAGCAAGATTACAGACTGAAACCTAATATCAATAATGGCATCTTGGGCTTCCCTGGTGGCACAGTGGTTGAGGGTCCGCCTGCCGAGGCAGGGGACACGGGTTCGTGCCCCGGTCCAGGAGGATCCCACATGCCGCGGAGCGGCTGGGCCCGTGAGCCATGGCCGCTGGGCCTGCGTGTCCGGAGCCTGTGCTCCGCAATGGGAGAGGCCACAACAGTGAGAGGCCCGCGTACCAGAAAAAATAAAATAAAAAATAAAAAAGTAATAATAATGGCATCAAATGTAAATGATCTACACAATCCAAATAAAAAGCAAATATTGAAAGCAAAACCTGCTTTCAATCTGCTATTTATAACAAATGGCACTTCAAATATAAGGATGCAAAGAGGTTGAAGTAAAAGTATAGAAAAAGACTAGCATGGTAACATTAATCAAAAGAAAGTTGGATTGTCTCTATCTATAACATTAAAAAGTCAATTAAAAAGAAAAGGACATCACAAGAGATAAAAAAGTACATTTAGGGAAGCTTGAAGATGGCGGAAGAGTAAGACGCGGAGATTGCCTTCCTCCCCACGGATACACCAGAAATACAGCTACACGTGGAACAACTCCTACAGAACACCTACTGAAGGCTGGTAGAAGATCTCAGACCTCCCAAAAGGCAAGAAACTCCCCACGTACCTCGGTAGGGCAAAAGAAAAAAAGAAAAAACAGAGACAAAAGAATAAGGACGGCACCTGCACCAGTGGCAGGGAGCTGTGAAGGAGGAAAAGTTTCCACACACTAGGAAGCCCCTTCGCGGGCGGAGACTGCGGGAGGCGGAGGGGGGAGCTTCGGGACCGCGGAGGAGTGCACAGCAATGGGTGCGGAGGGCAAAGCGGGGAGATTCCCGCACAGAGGATCAGGGCCGACCGGCACTCACCAGCCCGAGAGGCTTGTCTGCTCACCCGCCGGGGCGGGCGAGGCTGCGAGCTGAGGCTCGGGTTTCGGTTTCGGACGGAGCGCAGGGAGAGGACTGGGGTTGGCGGCTTGAACATAGCCTGAAGGGGTTAGTGCACAACGACTAGCCGGGAGGGAGTCCGGGGAAAAGTCTGCACCTGCTGAAGAGGCAAGAGACTTTTTCTTCCCTCTTTGTTTCCTGGTGCGCGAGGAGAGGGGTTTAAGAGCGCTGCTTAAAGGAACTCCAGAGACGGGCGCGAGCCGCGGCTAAAAGCGCGGACCCCAGAGGCGGGCGCGAGCCGCGGCTAAAAGCGCGAACCCCAGAGACGGGCGGGAGACGCTAAGGCTGCTGCCGCCGCCACCAAGGGGCCTGTGTGCGAGCACAGGTCACTCTCCACACGCCTCTTCCGCGAAGCCTGTGCAGCCCACCACTGCCAGGTTCCCGGGATGCAGGGACAACTTCCCCGGGAGAACGCACAGCGGGCCTCAGGCTGGAGCAACGTCATGCCGGCCTCTGCCGTCGCAGGCCCGCCCCGCACGCAGTGCCCCTCCCTCCCCCCCACCCCCACCCCCACCCCCGGCCTGAGTGAGCTGGAGCCACCGAATCAGCGGCTCCTTTAACCCCGTGCTGTCTGAGCAAAAAACAGACGCCCTCCAGCGACCTACACGCAGAGGCAGGGCCAAATCCAAAGCTGAGCTCCTGTGAGCTGTGAGAACAAAGAAGATAAAGGGAAATCTCTCCCAGCAGCCTCAGGAGCAGCGGATTAAAGCTCCACAATCAACTTGATATACCCTGCATCTGTGGAATACCTGAATAGACAACGAATCACCCCAAAATGAAGAGGTGGACTTTAGGAGCGAGATCTATGATTTTTTTCCCTTTTCCTCTTTTTGTGAATGTGTATGTGTATGCTTCTGTGTGAGATCTTGTCTGTATAGTCTTGCTTCCACCATTTGTCCTAGGGCTCTATCCGTCCATGGTTATTTAAAAAAAATTTTTTTCTTAATAATTAATTTTAATTGTAATAACTTTATTATACTTTACCTTCGTTCTTTCTTTCTTTCTTTCCTTCCTTCCTTCCCTCCTTTAGACAACGAATCACCCCAAATTGAGGAGGTGGTCTCTGAGAGCAAGATTTATGATTTTTCCCCCTTTACCTCTTTTTGTGAGGGTGTATGTGTATGCTTCTGTGTAAGATTTTCTCTGTACAGCTTTGCTTCCAACATTTATCCTAAGGTTCTATCCGTCCCTTTTTTTTTTCTAAATATTTTTTAATTCAATAACTATATTATACTTTATTTTATTTTTACTGTATCTTCTTTCTTTCTGTCTTTTTTCCTTCTTTCCCTCCTTCCTTCCTTCCTTCCTCCCTCCCTCCTTTCTTTCCTTCTTTGCTTCTTTCTTCCTTCCTTCCCTCCTTTCCTTCTTTCTTTCCTCATACTTCTACTAATTCTCTCTACTTTTTCTCCCTTTTATTCTGAGCCGTGTGGATGAAAGGCTCTTGGTGCTCCAGCCAGGAGTCAGGGCTCTGCCTCTGAGGTACGAGAGCCAACTTCAGGTCACTGGTCAACAAGAGACCTCCCAGCTTCACATAATATTAAACGGCGGAAATCTCCCAGAGACCTCCATCTTAACACCAGCACCCAGCTTCACTCAACGACCAGCAAGCCACAGTGCTGGACACCCTATGCCAAACAACTAGCAAAACCCCACCCATTAGCAGAGAGGCAGCCTAAAATCATAATAAGGCCACAGACACCCCAAAACACACCACCAGACGTGAACCTGCCCACTAGAGAGACAAGATCCAGCCTTATCCACCACAACACAGGCACTAGTCCCCTCCAACAGGAAGCCTACACAACCCACTGAAACAACCTTAGCCACTGGAAACAGACATCAAAAACAATGGGAACTACGAACCTGCAGCCTGCAAAAAGGAGACCCCAAACACAGTAAGATAAGCAAAATGAGAAGACAGAAAAACACACAACAGATGAAGGAGCAAGATAAAAATGCACCAGACCTAACAAATGAAGAGGAAATAGGCAGTCTACCTGAAAAAGAATTCAGAATAATGATAGTAAGGATGATCCGAAATCTTGGAAATAGAATGGACAAAATGCAGGAAACAGTTAACAAGGACCTAGAAGAAATAAAGATGAAACAAGCAACAATGAACAACGCAATAAATGAAATTAAAAATACTCTAGAAGGGATCAATAGCAGAATAACTGAGGCAGAAGAACGGATAAGTGACCTGGAAGATAAAGTAGTGGAAATAACTACTGCAGAGCAGAATAAAGAAAAAAGAATGAAAAGAACTGAGGACAGTCTCAGAGACCTCTGGGACAACATTAAACGCACCAACATTCGAATTATAGGGGTTCCAGAAGAAGAAGAGAAAAAGAAAGGGACTGAGAAAATATTTGAAGAGATTATAGTTGAAAACTTCCCTAATATGGGAAAGGAAATAGTTAATCAAGTCCAGGAAGCACAGAGAGTCCCATACAGGATAAATCCAAGGAGAAATACGCCAAGACACATATTAATCAAACTGTCAAAAATTAAATACAAAGAAAGCATATTAAAAGCAGCAAGGGAAAAACAACAAATAACACACAAGGGAATCCCCATAAGGTTAACAGCTGATCTCTCAGCAGAAACCCTACAAGCCAGAAGGGAGTGGCAGGACATACTGAAAGTGATGAAGGAGAAAAACCTGCAACCAAGACTACTCTACCCAGCAAGGATCTCATTCAGATTTGATGGAGAAATTAAAACCTTTACAGACAAGCAAAAGCTGAGAGAGTTCAGCACCACCAAACCAGCTTTACAACAAATGCTAAAGGAACATCTCTAGACAAGAAACACAAGAGAAGGAAAAGACCTATAATAACGAACCCAGAACAATTTAGAAAATGGGCATAGGAACATACATATCAATAATTACCTTAAATGTAAATGGACTAAATGCTCCCACCAAGAGACACAGATTGGCTGAATGGATACAAAAACAAGACCCTTATATATGCTGTCTACAAGAGACCCACTTCAGACCTAGAGACACATACAGACTGAAAGTAAGGGGATGGAAAAAGATATTCCATGCAAATAGAAACCAAAAGAAAGCAGGAGTAGCAATTCTCATATCAGACAAAATAGACTTTAAAATAAGGACTATTAAAAGAGACAAAGAAGGACACTACATAATGATCGATCCAAGAAGAAGATATAACAATTGTAAATATTTATGCACCCAACATAGGAGCACCTCAATACATAAGGCAAATACTAACAGCCATAAAAGGGGAGATCGACAGTAACACATTCATAGTAGGGGACTTTAACACCCCACTTTCACCAATGGACAGATCATCCAAAATGAAAATAAATAAGGAAACACAAGCTTTAAATGAGACATTAAACAAGATGGACTTAATTGATATTTATAGGACACTCCATCCAAAAACAACAGAATACACATTTTTCTCAAGTGCTCATGGAACATCCTCCAGGATAGATGATATCTTGGGTCACAAATCTAGCCTTGGTAAATTTAAGAAAATTGAAATTGTATCAAGTATCTTTTCTGACCACAACGCCATGAGACTAGATATCAATTACAGGAAAAGATCTGTAAAAAATACAAACACATGGAGCCTAAACAATACACTACTTAATAATGAAGTGATCACTGAAGAAATCAAAGAGGAAATAAAAAAATACCTAGAAACCAATGACAGTGGAGTCACAACGACCCAAAACCTATGGGATGCAGCAAAAGCAGTTCTAAGGGGGAAGTTTATAGCAATACAAGCCCACCTTAAGAAGCAGGAAACATCTCGAATAAACAACCTAACCTTGCACCTCAAGCAATTAGAGAAAGAAGAACAAAAACACCCCAAAGCTAGCAGAAGGAAAGAAATCATAATATCAGATCAGAAATAAATGAAAAAGAAATGAAGGAAACGATAGCAAAGATCAATAAAACTAAAAGGTGGTTCTTTGAGAAGATAAACAAAATAGATAAACCACTAGCCAGACTCATAAGAAAAAAAGGGAGAAGACTCAAATCAATAGAATTAGAAATGAAAGAGGAGAAGTAACAACTGACACTGCAGAAATACAAAAGATCATGAGAGATTACTACAAGCAACTCTATGCCAATAAAATGGACAATCTGGAAGAAATGGACAAATTCTTAGAAATGCACAACCTGCCAAGACTGAATCAGGAAGAAATAGAAAATATGAACAGACCAATCACAAGCACTGAAATTGAAACTGTGATTAAAAATCTTCCAACAAACAAAAGCCCAGGACCAGATGGCTTCACAGGTGAATTCTATCAAACGTTTAGAGAAGAGCTAACACCTGTCCTTCTCAAACTCTTCCAAAATATAGCAGAGGGAAGAACACTCCCAAATTCCTTCTATGAGGCCACCATCACCTTGATACCAAAACCAGACAAGGATGTTACAAAGAAAGAAAACTACAGGCCAATATCACTGATGAACATAGATGCAAAAATCCTCAACAAAATACTAGCAAACAGAATCCAACAGCACATTAAAAGGATCATACACCATGATCAAGTGGGGTTTATTCCAGGAATGCAAGGATTCTTCAATATACGCAAATCTATCAATGTGATAAACCATATTAACAAATTGAAGGAGAAAAACCATATGAAAATCTCAGTAGATGCAGAGAAAGCTTTCAACAAAATTCAACACCCATTTATGATAAAAACCCTGCAGAAAGTAGGCATAGAGGGAACTTTCCTCAACATAATAAAGGCCATATATGACAAGCCCACAGCAAACATCATCCTCAATGGTGAAAAACTGAAAGCATTTCCACTAAGATCAGGAACAAGACAAGGTTGCCCACTCTCACCACTCTTATTCAACATAGTTTTGGAAGTTTTAGCCACAGCAATCAGAGAAGAAAAGGAAATAAAAGGAATCCAAATCAGAAAAGAAGAAGTAAAGCTGTCACTGTTTGCAGATGACATGATACTATACATAGAGAATCCTAAAGATGCTACCAGAAAACTACTAGAGCTAATCAATGAATTTGGTAAAGTAGCAGGATACAAAATTAATGCACAGAAATCTCTGGCATTCCTATACACTAATGATGAAAAATCTGAAAGTGAAATCAAGAAAACACTCCCATTTACCATTGCAACAAAAAGAATAAAATATCTAGGAATAAACCTACCTAAGGAGACAAAAGACCTTTATGCCGAAAATTATAAGACACTGATGAAAGAAATTAAAGATGATACAAATAGATGGAGAGATATACCATGTTCTTGGATTGGAAGAATCAACATTGTGAAAATGACTCTACTACCCAAAGCAATCTACAGATTCAATGCAATCCCTATCAAACTACCACTGGCATTTTTCACAGAACTAGAACAAAAAATTTTGCAATTTGTATGGAAACACAAAAGACCCCGAATAGCCAAAGCAATCTTGAGAACGAAAAAAGGAGCTGGAGGAATCAGGCTCCCTGACTTCAGACTATACTACAAAGCTACAGTAATCAAGACAGTATGGTACTGGCACAAAAACAGAAAGATAGATCAATGGCACAGGATAGAAAGCCCAGAGATAAACCCACGCACATATGGACACCTTATCTTTGATAAAGGTGGCAAGAATGTACAGTGGAGAAAGGACAGCCTCTTCAATAAATGGTGCTGGGAAAACTGGACAGGTATATGTGAAAGTATGAGATTAGATCACTCCCTAACACCATACACAAAAATAAGCTCAAAATGGATTAAAGACCTAAATGTAAGGCCAGAAACTATCAAACTCTTAGAGGAAAACATAGGCAGAACACTCTATGACATCAATCACAGCAAGATCCTTTCTGACCCACCTCCTAGAGTAATGGAAATAAAAACAAAAATAAACAAATGGGACCTAATGAAACTTCAAAGCTTTTGCACAGCAAAGGAAACCATAAACAAGACCAAAAGACAACCCTCAGAATGGGAGAAAATATTTGCAAATGAAGCACCTGACAAAGGCTTAATCTCCAAACTTTACAAGCAGCTCATGCAGCTCAATAACAAAAAAACAAACAACCCAATCCAAAAATGGGCAGAAGACCTAAATAGACATTTCTCCAAAGAAGATATACAGAATGCCAACAAACACATGAAAGAATGCTCAACATCATTAATCATTAGAGAAATGCAAATCAAAACTACAATGAGATATCATCTCACACCGGTCAGAATGGCCATCATCAAAAAATCTAGAAACAATAAATGCTGGAGAGGGTGTGGATAAAAGGGAACACTCTTGCACTGCTGGTGGGAATGTGAATTGGTTCAGCCACTATGGAGAACAGTATGGAGGTTCCTTAAAAAACTACAAATAGAATTACCATATGACCCAGCAATCCCACTACTGGGCATATACCCTGAGAAAACCAAAATTCAAAAAGAGTCATGTACCAAAATGTTCATTGCAGCTCTATTTACAATAGCCCAGAGATAGAAACAACCTAAGTGCCCATCATCGGATGAATGGATAAAGAAGATGTGGCACATATATACAATGGAATATTACTCAGCCTTAAAAAGAAACGAAATTGAGCTATTTGTAATAAGATGGATAGACCTAGAGTCTGTCATACAGAGTGAAGTCAGAAAGAAAAAGACAAATACCGTATGCTAACACATATATATGGAATTTAAGAAAAAAAAATGTCATGAAGAACATAGGGGTAAGACAGGAATAAAGACGCAGACCTACTGGGGAATGGACTTGAGGATATGGGGAGGGGGAAGGGTGAGCTTTGACAGGGCGAGAGAGAGTCATGGACATATACACACTAACAAACGTAGTAAGGTAGATAGCTAGTGGGAAGCAGCCGCATGGCACTGGGATATTAGCTCGGTGCTTTGTGACAGCCTGGAGGGGTGGGATAGGGAGAGTGGGAGGGAGGGAGACGCAAGAGGGAAGACATATGGGAACATATGTATATGTATTACTGATTCACTTTGTTATAAAGCAGAAAGTAAAACACCATTGTAAAGCAATTATACCCCAATAAAGATGTTAAAAAAAAAGTACATTTAATAATGATAAAGGCATCAATTCACCAAGAAAATAAAAGAGTTCTAAATAGTTGTATATTTAATAGTAGAACTTCAAAACATATGAATCAAAAACTGATAGAAATACAATGGAAAAAAAGACAAATCCCCAATTATAGTAAGAAAATTTTAGTACCCATGTCTCAATAATTGACATAACAAGTACATAGAAAAATCAGCAAAAATATAGATGATTTGAACAACACTATCAACAACTTGATCTGTTGTCATTTGTAGAACACATTCAGAATATACATTTTTTTCAAATACACACTGAACATTTGTCAAAATAGACTTTATTCTGAGTCTCACTAAATTTAAAAGTTCTCAAGTCATACAAACTATGTTCTCTCTCTACAGTGGAATAAATTTAGAAATCAATAACAGAACAATATGTGGAAAGTCCCCAAATATTTGGAAACTAAATAACACACTACTAAATGACCCAGAAATCAAAGAAGAAAATTAGAAAGTATTGTCAGCTGAATGAAAATAAAATTACAAGATATCAAAACCTAAGAGATGTCTCTAAAGCAGTACTTAGAGGGAAAATCTATAGCACTATACAATACTATCTTTTAAAAAGGTCTCAAATCAATGACCTCAGTCTTCACCATAAGAAACTAAGAAAAGAAGGGCAAATTAAACCCAACAGATGCAAAAGAAAGGAGATAATAAAGATCTGAGCAGGTATCAATGAAATAGAACATAGAAAAACAATAGAGAATCTATGAAACAAAAAGTTGCTTCTTTGAGAATATTTATAAAATTGATAAACCTCTAGAGGTACTTATCAGGAAAGGAAGAGTGAAGACACAAATACCAGTATCAGGTATGAGAGTGCTGACATTAGAACAGATTATACAAATATGAAGAGGATAAGAGAATATTATGAACACATTTATGACAATAAGTTCAAAAATTTAGATAAAATGGACAAATTCATAGTAAGACACAAACTGTTAAAGCTGTCTCAGGAAGAATTAGATACACTGAATAGCCCTACCATCTATTTTTAGAAATTTAATTTGAAGTTAAAAACCTTCCAACAAGTAAAAATGTCCAGATAGCTTCACTGGTGAATTCTACCACATAACTAAGAAAGAAATAATATCGATTCTACACAAACTTACACAAATTTGAAGAGGAGGGAATATTTTCTAACTTATTCTATGATGGCAGAATTAGCCTTATACAAAAACTTAACAAAAACATTACAAAAAAGAAAATGACAGTTAACATCTATGCAAAACCCATAACCAAATTTTAGAAAATTTAATCATAAAATAAATTAAAAACTTAATATGTCATGATCAAGTGGGGTTTATCCCTGGAATGCAAAATGGGTTTAACATTCAAAAATCCATCACTTTTATTCACCACATTAACAGACTAAAAAAGAAAAATGCTGACTCATCTTAACAGATGCAGAAAAACCATTTGGCAAAATCTAATACCTATTCCTGATTAAAGACTCTAAGAAAAGGAGAATAGAAGGAAAATTTCTCAACCTGATAAAAAGCATTTATGGAAACTGTATACTGAACATCATATTTCATGATGAAAGAATGATTTCCCCCATATGATTAGAAACAAGATGATAACTGCCCTTAATCTTTCTACTCAAAATTGTACTGGAGTTTCTAGCCTGTGCAGTCCAATAAGAAAAAGAAATGAGAAGCATTCAGATTGGAAAAGAAGTAAACCATCTATACTCAGACAATACAACTCATCTATGTGGATAATTGGATGGAATCTATGAAACAGCTTCTAGAACTAATAAGTGAATTTCGTGATATTGCAGCCAAGCTATCAGATAACTGCAGCCCTAGCCGTCATTTTGTTTGCAACCTCATGACAGACCTTAAGCCAGAGCATCCAGTTAGACCTCTCCCAAATTGCACCACAGAAACTCTGAGATAGTAAATGTTGTTTTAAGCCAATATTTAACATTTTGGGGTTATTGATTATGCTGCAACAGATAGCTAATATAGCCATTGCCTATTCATTCATTTAACATTTATTATTTCCTAACTCTGAGCTAGGCACTGTTCTTGGTGTTAGGGATACAGTGGCCAAAAAAAAAAAAAAAAAAAAAGCAAGGTTCCTGCTTTCATGGAGCCTATATTTTGATGGGGATGGGAGAGCAGCAAGAGACAGGCAATAAATGAGTAAACTAATTAATAATAATAACCAGAGATAAGTGCTTTGGTGAGGTAATATGTTGGGGGGATCGTTACTTGAGAAAGGTTTTTCCAGAAAAACTTACGATACTTAAACAACAACTTGAATGATGTGACGATCTGGGGACAAATTGTTCCAGGCATAGAGTTCAACAATGGCAGAGGCCCAAGGGTGATAATAAACTTTCTCTTTCCAGGTCCAGCAAAGTGATGGTAAGGGCTGGATCTTGAAAAACAGGAATCAGCAAACTTGTCTTCTAGGTCAAATCCTGCCCGAGTCCTGTTCCAGTACAGCCTACAAGCTAAGAATGGCTTTTACATTTTTAGAGGGTTGTATGAAAAAGAAGAAGGAGGAGAAGATGTGACAAAGATCCTATGTGGCCCACAAAGCCTAAAACATCTAGGTTCTTCACAGGAAAATTTCTTCACAGGAAAAGTTTACAGGCACCCATAGTAGGATTTCATTGGTTAGTATAAAGAATTTATACTTAATTTTCTTTAAATTTTTTTTATTTCTTCTTTTTATTGTGGAATAGTATTCCATTGTATGGATGTATCACTCTTTGTTATCTATTACCTAGTGGAAGAACATTTGGGTGATTTCCAGTTTGGGGGGATTAGGAACAAAGCCACTAAAAAAATTGAAATACACATATTTAAAGTGCGCAGTTTGATGGATTTTGGCAAATGTATACATCCACTTATGTCCAGTCTAATCAAGATGTAGAACATTTCTATCAATATAACTGCCATGAGTTCTCTGCTGTCCTTTTCCAGTCAATCTCCCCTAACCATTATTCTGATTTCCTTCACCATAACTTCCCCCCGCCGTCCCAGAAGTTCATAAGAATGGGACCATATAGCATGCGAAAAGATGCTATATGATGCTATATGCTCCTTTTACCCAAGAAGAATTAGTAAGCAATTGAAAGGTTTTGAGAGCGAAATTGGCACAATCTGATATTTATTTTAAATTATCTTCTTGGCTACTGTGTGAAGGATGATGAGTAGACAATAGTGTGCCCCTTAAGTATTCTTCTTCCCACCTTCTGGGTGGATATATGGCTCGATAATATTCCTGGCCAGACCAGAATTTACAGGTCGACTTCAACTACATAGAGCAAAGCTCGATTCAAGAGTTCCATTCAAGGCACTCGAACAGTTTCTGCCGTTCCCGGTTCTCCCGGCAGGTGGCGCCAGAGCCCAGTTCCTGGCCTGCCTCGCCGAGTCCGCGCGCGGCAGTGAGAGCCGGACGCCGCCGAACGCCGCCAGATGGCTCCCCGCGGCGATTTCTGCGCTAATGGCTGCGCGCCGCCAGAGGTACGGGTTTGCGCTGAAGTTGGGGAGCCGTGAGGATCCCGCCGTGGGTGTCGCGCCCCGGCCTCGGCCGCACCTCGGGCTGGCAAGCCACGTGTGCCCGCCTCCGACCCTCGGCAGAGGCGTCCTAGGCCAGGAGGAGCTGAAGTTCTGCGGCACCGGCGTCCGTCCCGGGACGGTCCTTTCCGCTGCAACTTTCTCTGGATAGGGGGTGCGTGCGGATGGATCCCGACAGGCAGCGCTTTGGAAAGGCTACCCACCCATGGGAAGAGGTGACCCGTTGGGTTTAGAGCCAAGGAAAGGAGGGGGCGTGTAAACTAGGTTTTGGAGGGAAGTAATGGGAGGGGTGCGTGAGGCAGGTTGGAGAGCATAGGGGACAGCCTGGACCGGCGCTGATTGTCAGGCAACAGACGGGAGTGGCATGGGGCAAGGAAAGTGAAGTACGTAAGCTTGTTTGGGTGGAGGGTTGCCTAGGGAAACGGAGCACTTGAGAGCCTCTTCTTTCGCCTCTCCAGCCTCCTCTTTGGTGCTGAAGTCACGACCCCATCGATTTCTCCTTCCTCCCACCCCTCCCGCCCTCCTTCAGCCTGAGGGAACCCGAGGCGCAGAGGGCTGAGAATGAGGCGATAGTGGAGGATGAAGACATAGCATCGGAGCCCCGAGGACAATGAAACCGACGCCCCTGCTGCAGCTGGCGCTGCTTCTTGTCCTGCCCAGGAGCCTGAGGGGGAAAGGGTGTCCTTCTCCGCCCTGCAAATGCCACCAGGAGGACGACTTCAGAGTCACCTGCAAGGATATCCACCGCATCCCCAGCTTACCGCCCAGTACGCAGACCCTGTGAGTACCTGGGAGAGGAGAGGGGAGGACTCAGGGCTGGAAAAGGTGGATGGAAGTGCACAAAAAGAGCTTGAGAGGGTTGTGTGTGCGTGTGTGTGTGTGCGCGCGCGCGCAATGAGTAAAAACTCCATCGACCAAACGTGGGATTGCTGACGCTCGAGTTACTCATAACACAGAAAAAGTTAACGAAATTTTAGTACAAGATGAAAAGTGAGAGTTGTTCTTTCTAAAGAGCTGCTGTTCTGCACTTTGCCTACTCCCAGCCCTGGCTGAATCTTAATTTTACTTAAGATGTAAATAAGATTAATAGCAACTCAAAAACGGATCCTTTTGATCTTATTTTGGGTGATGAAAATTGCAAAAAAAAAAAGGGGGGGTTTCAACTTTTAATCTTTCTAGATGGGAAATTATCTTAGCAGGTCTCTTGATTCATCAAACAGTTGACAGAAATTTAATCAGGGCTCTTTTAAAAACACAGTCGTCCCTCGGTATACATGGGGGATTGGTTCCAGGACCCCTGTGTACACTCAAATCAGAGGATGCTCAAGTATAGCATTTGCATATCACCTATGCACATCCTCCTGTATACTTTAGATAATCTCTAAATTACTTATAATACCTAATACAATGTAAATGCTATGTAAATAGTTGCCAGTGTGTGGCAAATCCAGGTTATGCTTTTTGGAACCTTCTGGAATTTTGTTCCCCCAAATATTTTCAATCCAGTGTTGGTTGAATCTGCAGATATGAAACCTGCCCAGATGGACGGTCAACTGAATATCCTTTATACTTTGTCTGGAATTCACTTTGTATGAAGTATCTGAGTTATTTACTCAAATGTGAGATACCCACTGATGTAGTGCATCCAAAAATCTCCTTTGGGTTTGGCATGGTAGAGGTATAAAGAGATGAAATTTCATAAAGTACATTTTTATCTGTGTGTTAAATGTTACCAGATTAGAAACTTGATGTTAAATGAGTTTTGTGTGCATCTGTTCCTTAACAGATGTTGAAATCAACGATTGAAAGGATAATTGTAAACAAGGGAAGAAGGCTTTCTTGGGTGATTAGAAATAGAACAGTGGAAAGAATAGTAAGACAATCTGGTTTTACTGTTTACTTAACTGGTTAAACCCAGTTAAGGTACAAAAGCTCAGGTTATTAAAGAAAATGTAGGTAAGTGAAAAGCAATGGTGAAGTTGTATTTAAGATTTCCTCAAGAATTCAGCTCATAGGGACATTCAACAGTGGGTTATGAACGTTTTGGACACGGGTGTGTATTTCTATGCTGCGATATCTCAGTTTCTTATCTCACCTGGGTCAATTAGTGTAATAACATCCAGTGAATAACATTCATTCTCGGGCTTCCCTGGTGGTGCAGTGGTTAGGAATCCGCCTGCCAATACAGGGGACGCGGGTTCGAGCCCTGGTCTGGGAAGATCCCACATGCGGTGGAGCAACTAAGCCTGTGCACCACAGCTACTGAGCCTGCGCTCTAGAGCCTGCGAGACACAGCTACTGAAGCCCGCACGCTTAGAGCCCGTGCTCCGCAACAAGAGAAGCCACCGCAGTGAGAAGCCCACATACCAGAACGAAGAGCAGCCCCCGCTTGCCACAACTAGAGAAAGCCTGCGTGCAGCAACGAAGATCTCCATGCTGCCACTACAGAATAAAATACGTTCTTATCCTCTTGATTAAACCCCTGCATTGACTCCCCATGTCTCCCATGATAAAACTCTTTTGTACAACCTACAAGATCCTTTAAGACGTAGCCCAGTCTTTCAAACCTCATGGCTCCTACTCTGTCACACTTTTCACTCCTACTGAACAGAATTTCTGGCACTTTCCCCAAAGTTCTTTGCTCTCACAACTAACTGCCTAGGCCTTCCCTTCCACATTCTCTTCCCTCTGCCTAAAGCGACTTTTCCCTTTTCTTCATCTGGCTAATGCCTACTCCAAGGTCCAGATTAGGTGTCAACTCCTTCAGGAAGCCTCTCCTGGCCCATGACCCCTAGGCTGGGTGAGCTACCTTCTCCACAACATTCTGTGCATTCACCCTGTCCTAGCCCTTACACACAGCTTTTCCGTAACTTGATATTTCTTTGAGTGCCTGTCTAAGCAGGACGTGAGCTTCTCTAACGTTCATTCAACTCTGGAACTACTTTGATGCTCAAAAAAAAGCTTGTTAGGTGAATGAAAGAACAAACAAATATGCTGGTCTCAGATTGTCTGCTGTGTGTGGGGAGAAAGGAGGCCAGAGACATCACGACTTCAGAGACTTCTTTAAAGGGAGCAGAACTTCAAGAGTCATTGAAGAGAAATGTGGCTCTGGCAGTGGAAGGGGAGCTGGAATCATTCTGTGTATAGTTCCACCAAGGGATGAGACAAGTAGTGTCAGAGAAAGAGCAATGAAATCAGAGTCAGGATACACATCTCTTCCTCCCTCTCTCACGAACTGTGAAATTAGGTGAGATAATTTATGTGGCAGGACCCAAGTTTCCTTCAGGGTAAAAGGGAGGGTTCCATTAGGTTCTTTCTGATGCCTGTGATGCCATGAGAATAGTCTGAGGGAATCCACTGAATCACTGGATAAAGACAGTAGTGGGGAGAATCTGACCTTGAAAACAGTGGGAAGGTGGGGAGAGGGAGGGCAGGAGGGGAGCTATTCTGAAGAATGAAGTTATCCTGAGATAGAGAAGAGAAAATTGATGAAATGTATAGGTTAAAGAGCATGCTAATTTGAACAATGACCACAGCCCTGGGCAAAAGTAGCAGAATGATTTTCAAATCTTTTGGGGGCAGTAGAACTCTCCTGTGAAAGGAAAGCTTATGAGAGAAGCCAAATATGTAAAGCCAACAAGCATACTGTGCTTATTCCTGTTCTCAGTACTTCATACCTTTGAATCCTCAAGAAATCCAATCTAGCAGACGATCTTATTACTCTCATTTTATAGATGAGAAAACTGAGGCACAACAGAAATGAAGCCATTTGCTCAATGTCACAAAACTTGTAAGCGGTACTGCCAGGATGTGAAATACTGCAGAGCTGCACCCTGGGCCCCCTGCTTTCAGAGGAAAATGGGTCTCACCCTGCCAGCTCTTCCCCAGTATGGTTGTGAGGCTTTGGAGAGAAAAGTTTGAAAGCTAGTGATGTCCAATAAGCCACAGATAACCTTGGGGGCTATTGTCCCTAGAAATATGCAGTAACTCAGAAAATGGGAGGGTAAGAGGAAAATAAAACAAGGAGAGAAAGAAGGAGGGAAAGAAGAAATTGGGAGGGAGGATTGGGACAGAGGGAGGAAAAGAAAGACTACATCTATCGTACAAGGCCTTCCCTGGTGGAGCAAACCAGATCCTTGTCATTAAAAACCTGTTCTGAGTGGTAACCCCTATTCCAAATACAGATGCTGTTTAACCATTGCCTAGCCATTTCACAAATTACTATGGTGCAATTTTCCCTAACCCTTACCTTCTATCCACATAGTATGGTGCTGAAAGGTAAAGAGATTGCATCTTTCTTCACCACCCATACACCTGTCACATGGGCTGGGTGGGAGTTATACTGTTTATGGCTCCCACTGAAACAGTGGTTCTGAATCTTTTCTTCCACTTCCCCCCCCCCCAAATGGGCATGATACACTCTCTTTATAACAGTGGTTCTAACTAGGTGAGAAGTGAGGGAGAGCTGGTATCCCTACTCCCTGGTGGAACATTCTAGAATCTTTGATACACAGGTAGTCTGAAAAAATTGCTCCTTCCAATTGAGAAGTACTGATTTAAGGGAACGTTAATGAAGCAAGAAGAATAAAATTTAAGTTTTCATGTATAATTATAGATCATATTACCTTAACACCAAGGATAACAAGATTGGCCCATCACTCTCATTCAGAGAGTTGCCATTTGCTACTTCTATGTATAAGAGACCATCCCTTCTCTGAATGAGGAGGTAGATGAGGTTAGACGGCTGTTCTGGATTTCTGCGGATTCTTCCTCAAGAAAGTGCTGCCTTACCTTGCCTTGTCCTTTTAACCCACCTGCTTTTAGTTTTATGATGGTGACAATCATTGCCTCCACCCCCTCCATCCCCCACCTTCCAGAGTCTAGGGCTTCAGTGAAGTAGTGGTTTGTCCATCACGCACTTGTGTGCCTTCAGAAATGTTTCTGAAAGAGTTGTAGCTATTGTTTTCGGGTTCTGGATTTTGCTTCAGTTTTTAGTCATTTGCATTCTGTATCTGTGTCTCTAATTGATGGCCTGCCCTGGTGTCTTCTAAACTGAAGATGGTAACTCACCATCTTCAGGATTTTTGCCTTCTCTGTGTTCTACCCGTGCTATTATTTACTCAATATTTTTAGGTTGAGTCACTTCTTCAACTAAAATAAATTTGTTTATAAGGCTTATATTGTGACTATAAATGGAAAATTAGCACGCCTTGCTCTAAATAGGAGGTAACTAGAAAACTAAATACAATTAAAACATAAATGTAATTCTATTGTAGCTTGAGACTATTGTCTTTGAATGTTCTGAGCCTGAGGCTGCCTTCTCTTTGTTATAAAGGAAGTTTAATAAGTGTTCAAGAAATATCAAAGAGATATCAATCCACCAATCCTTGGTGGTGTCAGATAGACTGAAGGACAATGGAAAAGGGAATCACTTTCTCACTGTGTGATTCAATATTATTTAAAGCCATGTGGGCATTCCACCTAAAATAATCTCAAGTATCTCCAAATCACACCTGTTTTACACTTAGGGAAATGTGGATTAATTCTACATTTCACAATTACTTCAGTTACAATTAGCAGTCATAACCTGAATAACATTTGGCTTCAACCTAAAGAGAAGCCCTCTGCTTCAGCACCCATATCCTGTCCAAACATGGACCAAAGCTTTGTGTCTTATAAAGGCAGCTTCACTTCACACTTCCAGGCTCTGTGATTTATTCTCTGTTATTCTGTGTGAGTATGTGTGTGTGTATATCAGTCAAGGTTTTCATTGGTAAGTAACAGAAAACCCGCTGTGTCTCGCTTAAGGAGAAAAGAAATATTTTGAAAGAATTACATATAATTTACAGAATCATCGTAGAACCAGGCTTTGAAAATAGGCCAAGGCCCACAGCAGGCAGGAAGTTGGAAGCACCGCCAACCATCTGGTTGGAACAACTCCATGGACAATACCGTGATCACAGCCACAGAACATCTGTGGTGCTGGGCACCCAGTTGTATAGCTGCTGGACTATCTGTGTGCTGCCATAACTAATTTCTCAATTGTCCCTGCCTCTTTGAATCACCAGCCAGAGAATGATGTCCTATGTGAGAGCAACTGATTATCTGGTGTAGGTTACCTGCTGTGTCCTAGCTGCTGGGGGTAGGAAGAGGAAAGAGGTCTCCCTTTATCATTTTTGGTGTCAGCAGTGGGAGATGCAGAATAGTGTCCTTCTAATATTACACGCAATGGGGAATTTCCCACCAAAGAGGGGCCATATGCCCTCCACATGGCTCATCACTTCTTTCATTCTGCAAATGTTTATTAAGCACTGGCTATATTCCAGACACTGTGCTAAGCTCTGGATTTGGTGGAGAATGATGCCAACATGTCCCTGTCCTCAGGGATCTCACAGTCTAGTGTGGAAGCTGAATATTAATCCAGTAATCCCATAAACATGTAATTAGAATTGTGTAAGTGTGCTGAGAGTATACTTGGTGGAAATGGGCGGTGAGGGGGGGGCTAACTTTGACTGGAGTTCAAAAAAGGCTTTGAGCTGTATCCTGAACCAGTAGAATTTGGGTATAAGCGTTTCATGGAGGGTGAGGAAGCATTGTTCCAGGAGATGGAACTGCTCGTTTGAAGAACTTTGGAGAATTCTAACTTAAATGCTGAAGGGTTTGATTAATTCACTTGGGACAAAGATATTGATGGGCAACAAAATATGTACTACATACTTTCTTCATAATACAATACGGGTCAAAGTGAATTCTGATGTCAGTGGGGGCAGCTTTTGTGTCCAAAGAAGGCTTTTGAGGGTAACTGGTTTTAAAAACAAATATTTGACTCATTAAAGTAATAAATGTAAAACCTAGGGTTTTTTTTTTTTGAGTTTTCCATGTATTTATTATTTTATTTGTAAATCTAATTGTAACAATTACTTTAAGGAAGAGTTTATAATTTAATAATATCTTAATAAGTACTTTAATAAAATAATAAGTAGTTTAAATGAATACAAATGTAATATATTTTCTTTTAAAGCATGTGAATATTTGACAAAACTTTCCAAATACTTGGAAAATTCTAGAAAGTCTATTAAATTAAATCTTATAAGTACTGGGAATCCTAAGTTTTTAGATATCCCAGTGCTCTTTACGGGGCAGGAGAATAAAGTGGTTAAGAGCATGCTCTCTGGAGTGAGGTCATCTGGGTTGAATGGCTTGCTGTACTGTTTCCTAGGTATGCTTTTGAGAATGTAGGAGAGAAAAAAATTTCCCCCTACCCTTCTAAGTTCTCGGCTGGGGCCTCTGTAACAGTAACAGATTAACAAAAGAAAAGCATACAAATTTATTTAATATAAGTTTTACATGACATGACACAGAGCTTTCATAAGGAAATGAAGACCCCAAGAAGCTATTATACCTGAGCGTCTTTATGCTAGTTTTGATGAAGCATGGTGAGCCATGGAACAATATGACAAGACAAAAAAGGGTGTGAGCTAAGTGTAATAAAGGGGCAAACAGCAAAGTCTGTTCATTCAGATTCCTCTTGACTTCCCTCTGTCTTTAGAGATAGGGATGGTCCTTCCCTCTGGGTATAGGGAGGACACCTCTGACAAGAGGGTGTTGTGACCTGCTTTGGGGGAAGGTCAGAAAGTCCTCCCTGCACATGCTCTTTCTCAAATTCCTTAAAATACTCAATATGCCAAAGTTCTGTATTTTGGGGGAGCCTGTCCTAAACCCCATCAGGAACATTGCCTGATAGTTCTGTGCCTCAGTTTCTTCATCTATAAAATAAGGATAAAAGTAGTGCCTGCCTCATTGGATTGCTGGGAGGTGTGAATGACCTAACACTGTTAAAGATAATTTTCAAAGGCAGGTAAAATTATGACTCTCCTACAGCTATTAATTGAACACATTAAAGATTGTACTTAACTCACTGCAGCGTATTAGTTTCCTAAGACTGCCGTAACAGAGTATCACAAACTGAGGAGCTTACCATAACAGAAATGTATTGTCTCATGGTTCTGGAAGCTAAGTAAGAAATCAAGGTGTTAACACGGCTATGTTCCTCTGAAAGCCCTAGGGAAGAATCCTTCCTGCCTTTTCCAGCTTCTGATGGCCATGGGAATCCTTGGTGTTCCTTGGCTTGTAGCTGCAGGATGCCAATCTCTGTCTCTTTATTGATGTGGCCTTCTCTCTGTGTGTCTTTGTCTCTGTGTGTCCTTTCCTCATCTTATCACAATCCCAGTCATTGGGTTTAGGGATCACCCTACTCCAGGATGACCTCAGCTTAACTAATTATATCTACAAACACCCTATTTCCAAATAAGGTCACATACTCAGGTTCCAGGTGGACATGAGTTTTACGGGGACACTAGTCAACCCACAACAAGGAGAAAACTGGTAAGATGTTGCAATCAGCTTAAAGGAGAGCCCACAAAATCAGCACTTTTATAGATGTGGAATACCGAAGTGAACATGCTGATGGAGGCAAAACTAACTTCTTTCGTGTGGGGAAGAGTGGGCAGAGTCAACTGAAGCTCTCACAGGACAGAATTTGTGTGTCCGCAGACAAAATTGTTTCGCCTTGTTGTCAGTCATCTACAACCTACAGAGCTGTAAAGTAGCTCTTGTTGAATCAGACTCAATCTTGGAAGAATGTGCTCTAAATCAATGCATAGTTTTCCACTGAAGCACGATTTTGCCCCTACAAGGTGTATAAATGGCTTAGAACAGTTACTGGCTCACGGTAGACATTTACAAGTAAATGCAGTAAAACATAATTTCTTTTCAACTTAAATCAAAGGTTGAAATAAATTAATCATTCATTTTAAATTGGAGTTGCAAGGGCAATCTATTAGATATTCCAACAGCCCAAGTTTAAATAAGACAAAGACCGAACATACCAAATATGTATTGACTATTCTTAAACTCAACACAAACATATTGATACTGTGGATCTGAGTTAGCCTCTCATTTCTATTCTTAACTGTAAAATTTCCCAGGCTAAAAGATGTCTATTCAGTAAGCAAGTTGGTCTTCCTCCTCTAACGAACTCTGGTTTTTAAGGAACCATCCACAGGCTTCCTAAGTTCCTTGTAATTAGGGTTGCCCTATCTGAAAGGAACCTTCTCATGTACCTGTTGTCCAGGTGTAATTAATAGCATTCCTTTCATTCTCAAAGGTGTCCCAATTTGGAGGATAAATTACTAATAGAACATAAAGTCCAGAGGCCCGTAGGACATATGGGGACATTCTTAGCCTTGTTTATTGTCACCGTAACTGGGAGACAATAACTTAAAATGGGTTGGTCTCTCAATACCCCCTCAAAATCTGCAATCCCCACATAGTTAGGTAGCTAGCTTCGTTCACTGCTTCAGTTGATTTTGTGTTTCTTTGGCTCTCTTAAGATACTGAAAGTGTCTTCCCTTCTTGCTTACTGTAGGAGCCTCCGAACCTGTCCCGTCTTCCACCCCTGCCCTCCACAGTCTGTTCACACAGCAGCCAAAGAGCTTTTAAAATGTAGGTCAGGTCACGTCCCTCCTCTACTCAGGAACTTCTAACAGGGTTCCTAGTTATCTCAAGATAAAAACCAAAGTCCTTACAGTTTTGGCCCAAAAAGCCCTATGTGATTCAGACCTTCTTTACTTTTCCAATTTTATTTCTTATTACTTTCATTCGTAATTCAGCTTCCACTCCATTGGCCTCCTTGTTGTTCCTCACATTTGTCAGGATTTACACATTTGGTCCTTCCCTGCGTCTCAAACATTATTTTCCCAGACATCCCCACGGTTAATCGCTGCACCTCCTTCAAGTTTCTGTTCAGATGGTACCTTCTCAATAAGGCTTTCCTAATCACTCCATTTAAAATGTAACACTCCTGCTTTAAAACATTTTTTAATCCATAGCACTTGTCACCTTCCAGTAGCTAAGTAATTTGCTTGTTTTTATGTTTCTTGTTTATGTCTTTCTCCACAAGAATATAATCTCCACAAGGGCAAGGTTTTTGTTTTGTCTGTTGTTGTTGTTTTTATTGTTTGTCTGTTTTGTTCAGTTATGTATCCCCAGTGTCTAGAAAAGGCCTGGTATATAATCGATAGTCAGTTAGTATTTGTTTAATAGATGAACAAACACATGAATGAATGTCTCCAGAGGCACTCTAATGTTATCCCATTGGGTTCTTTGCACCCTTTTATAATTCTTTTTCCAAGTCCTTTAGTTTTATTGCCCTGTTAAGACGGATGGAATTCTGCTTTGTTTCGTATTTTTCCTGGCTATCTGGGACACTACTTCTTTAGATACTGAAGTGACATCCACATCTCTCATTGTTTGTTCATATTACTAAAGACCTGTTGATGAAGATCCTTTGAACTGCCATCCCCAAGAAATTAACTACCCCAGTGCTTTCTAAACTTCCCAAATGTAGGGCTCCTCAGCAAGAGGAAGTGGAGCAGGGCCCCTGGGATAGCTGGGACACTCAGAAGGAATCCAGGGCAAGCAGGACATTCCTTCGAAGTCTTTGGTTTATTTTTTAAATTTAACTTCCAAAAAATTACTAAAATTTTAAATTCTTTTCCATCACGTATTTGTTTTTCATGTGGCTTCTTATATACCTTCCCGGAGTTATTTCCTTGTACCTTCAGGTTAATGCATCTCTGTATTTGAATATCCCCGTCACTTGATCCACAGAAGTGCCTTGATGCATGGAATGGCAGGCACTGAAGGAGGCCAGTGAAGAAGTAGTTTGGGAGGCAGTGCTGTGTGTAAGAGCTCCATGATCAGACCAGCTCTGCAGAGGCCAAGCCCATTCAGTCCTGTTCTCAGAGACCTGGGTCCAGAATGGCTGGTTATGTCACCTGCCCCGGGTCTAAGTCTGTCTTTGTATATCAGCTCTGAGAAAGTAGTAGACATAGAAAACAAATTCACACTACTTAAAATGTGTTGTTAAATGAGTGAACTTTACCTGAATTTATCAGTCAATTAATTGAAATAGCTTTTTCCCCTCCAGAGCTGAGAAATTAAAATGATCTATTTGATTATTTTAATGTTTCTTGGTTGTACAAGGTATGCTTTTTACCCTTCAGGTTAAGATTTATTCCCAGAGAAAACCATAATTCAAAAAAACACATGCACACCAATGTTCATAGCAGCACTATTTACAATAGCCAGGACATGGAAGCAACCTAAATATCCATCAACAGAAAAATGGATAAAGAAGATGTGGTACATATATACAATGGAATATTACTCAGCCATCAAAAGGAACGAAATTGGGTTATTTGTAGAGATGTGGATGGACCTAGAGAGTGTCATACAGAGTGAACTAAGTCAGAAAGAGAAAAGCAAATATCATATAATAACACATATATGTGGAATCTAGAAAAATGGTATAGATGACCTTATTTGCAAAGCAGAAATAGAGACACAGACGTAGAGAAAAAATGTACGGATACCAAAGGGGAAAGGGGTGGGGTGGGAGGAACTGGGAGACTGGGATTGACATATATGCATTATTGATACTATGTATAAAATAGACAACTGATGGGAACATACTGTATAGCATAGAGAACTCTACCTGATGCACTGTGGTAACCTAAATGGGAGGGAAGTCCAAAAGGGAGGGTATATCTGTATGTGTATGGCTGATTCATTTTGTTGTGCAGTGGAGGCTAATGCATCATTAGCCATACTCCAATAAAAATAAAAAAAAAAAAGATTTATTAACCAGAAGTTCATGGGCTTCCTAGGGGTCTGTGGTTGGCCTCCTGGGAATCTGTGATAATGTAAAAATTTGTATACAAGAACATTAGGGCATTGCTGAGAGAGTCTATAATTCTTCTCAGATTTTTCAATGAAAATCTTTGGAGGTTTCCTGAGCTCCAAAGAAATTCTGTTTTGGCATAATTTGGCATTTTTGTGTAACTGTAAGTATACATTTGGTATCACCTATAATTCTTTTTATTATAAACATTTTTATTTTACTACAAAGAACGCTTAAACACATATTTAAACAACAAAAAAAGTCTTGATCGTTGAATGTGATATATTTTCTCCTGAATACATTAGTATGGTTACTTTTTTATGCCTCACACTTAGCCTGTCCTTTGAATAGGCTTTTCACACAGAAGTTCACTGAATGTGGCTATTCTTCAAGCCAATAGTTTAAAAACAGATCTTACAAGTGTCTAATACCTCATGTCTGGCATCAACTCCTCCACACTGACCCTGTTTCCATTTTCACTGAAGCTGGCCAGTGTGCTTCATTACTCTTTAGCCCTTCATTCCTGCAATTAAAAAATCATTGAAGAAAATTTCAAGTATGGGCAAAATGGTCCCATTTGTTCAAAGCTACAAATTGGATTTTAAAGGATACCATTTAGATGTCAGACATTACTTACTTTGCTTCATTCTTGTATGAATCCTTAAGATCATTTAGGGTGTTCTGGAAATGTTCAAAACAGATTCTTTTCTTAAAATTACAGAGCAGGCATTTGTGATTTTTAAAGCATCTTATAAATATTACTCTCTTAACGTAGTGACATGTAAATATGGCGTAGGTTTTGCACCACCACAATAGTCCAGAAATTCAAATATTTCATCTTAACTAAACTCCCCACACCCCTTTTGCTCCTGGGAAGAGCTCACTGTGTCCCAGTTTTTCTTTCAAAACCACAATCTTTGTATTTATATGATACATAAGCTCTTGGTTTACATTTTACAAGCATTAGCTTAATTTTACCCACACCCGTGTGTTATCGTAATTACTCAACTCCAGTTAGAGGATTGAAATCGTCTCTTCTTATTGCCAGGTCACTCTGTATTTTGTTATTTCAATCTTTTTGTGAGCTGGGAAACTAGAAGGCTAACTTTGGGTGAAGGATGTGGACTTGAGAACAAATAGGCTCTAAAGGGAGGGTGTCAGTGAGGGGCTTTCCTGTGGCAGAGTCTTTAGTGGGCTGGGTGACTGCTCTGTTTCCTTCTCAGCACCTTTTTCAATTATTTCTGGCTTCATGGCCATGGTCCAGAGATTTGAGATGACCAGAAATCTTACCTCTAGATAGATGGCATTTTGTTCTAGTTAGTTATTCTTCCTTCCTTTCTTCTTTCTTTTTTCAATAAATATTCATTGATCACCTATTAAATGTAAATACCATTCTAGGCATTGGAGATATATAATAAATGACCTCCTTGACCTTACATTCTAGCAGGGGAAATAGCCACCGAAAATAAATTAATAAATAAATAAGGAAAACACATAGAATGTGATAAGTATAATGGAGAAGAATAAAGGAAGGGGGAGGAGGAATGCCGGAAGTTGCATTTTAAATGGTCAGAGAAGGCCCCACTGAGAAGGTGACATTTGGATAAAGACCTGAAGGATCTAAAAAAAACTAAGCCAGGCTGGTATCTGGGTGGGGGGGATTCTGAGTAAATGCAAAGACCCAGAGTCGGGGGGACAGGAGAAGAACACGCATAGTATGTTTAAGAAGTAACAAGAAGAGAAATGTAGCTGGAGCAGAAAGAGTTGTTGGAAATGACATCAGAGCAGTTATAGATCATGTTTACTTTATAGATCATTATAAGGTATTTGTGTGTGTGTGTGTGTGTGTAAAAAATAAATAAATATTTGTTTGTTTTCTGAGTGAGATAAGAAGCTAGTAAGGGTTTTTAATCACCCCCCCCCCAAGAAAAATCGCATGAAAAAAAATACTCCCCATAGGTCAGGGTGTTAACTCACCAACCTTCCGGGTTTCTTATGCATGGATGATAAGAGTTTCCAGATATTAACAGAAAAGCCCCGGGGTGGAAGGCGAGAGGAGCATGATGCAGGGCTGAGATGCAGCACTGTCAGGGTGCACCTGGGTAAAGCCAGCTGGCTTCTGCATGAACCGGTGGCTGCGGAATGGCTAGAGTAGGAGGCATGTAAGGCTGAGAGGATCTCAAGTGAGGTATAAGAGATCTCCAATGTAGTTCACTCTTTGCACCACTCAGAATCTGCCCAAGATTTCCATTATATCCTGCTCCCATACGAAAATATGTTATCTGCAGTTTTGTAGGAATGATATGCCCTTACTTCTTTCCTGAGAGAGAGGAGGATACAAGTCCAATCTGCCACTCTCTTCAAGATGCAATCTTTGCAAAGACATAATGCAGGAGAGTTTCTGACATGAGCTAAAGTCTTCTCTGTTGTGTTTGATCCCAAGCTTGTAATTGATAGTTATCATCTCTCTGCAACTCCAATTCTAGATTTCTTTCTCCTTCGGACAGCACATTGACTGGCTGGGGTGATTGCCTAGTGGTAGGACCCACTTGCATCTCCAAGTGTTCTAAACCCTTAGCTGCCTTGCCCTTTTCAACTATAGCCGCCCCATTTTCTCATTCACCATTATCACTGGCCATAGAAGAACCAAGGTATGTCCCAGTGAAATTCCTGGGTTCTAGACATACTCCTTGCAGCTGCTAATGTGTAGCAGCCACCCCAGCTTCTCCTGGTTCTGTTATTCCCATCAGTAGAGAAACTCCTTTATTTTCCTATTCATCCACTGGTACAAGGAGCCCAAATGACCAGGTGGTTATTATAGCATCAGGCCCCCTGTGTTTTACTTTGTGGAAGTTATCTGTCCATCCAGGAACTAGGACCTCTAATCTGGCAGGAATTGAGAAGTTCAAATTCTGGAAGTAGGTCACTGTGGTGATGGTGAGAAGGGCCAATCCTACCAACTCCCCTAGGTCCTCAGACCCAGGTATTCTAGCTGTAAAGAACATAATAGCATACAATGGCTATTGGTTCAGTGTGTATACTTCATTAGATCATATCCCCAACCCTGCAGGACTTAGTCTCCAAGTTGGAACCTTAGCTGAGCCTTTAACGGGTCAGTCCCTCATTTTATTAGGCAATCTGCTTCTGCACGATGGTAGGACTAGTGGATATGGCGGTCATGCACCCTTTGTTGTGCCTCCTCTGTCATGAAATGTGTCTCTTGGTTGAGGGTTGTATTGCACTGTTGCACAAGTCGCTTGTTGCGGTATTGTGCAGGATTTCCTACTGGTAGATCAAGCATTTTGTAAGCCCTTGAATAGTGGTTCTGGTGGATGTGTTGAGGTCAGGGAAGGCAAACCGAAATCTAAAGTAAAAATTCTTTTTTAAATGAATCACTATTTTCTACAGGGTGGAAAGGGTCCAGTGTAACCAAACTGCCACCAAATGGCTGGCTGTTTTCTGGGGAAATTTACCTTATCAAGGTTGCAGCATAGGGCTCTGCTGTTGGCAGGTCGGGATTTTACAGAGGCAGTATCTTGACTAGCTGTGATGAAAAGGAGCCCATGTTTGGCTTCAGTCCCTGTCGCCATGGCCGTTTCATTCATGTTCACTGCACCATAGAATGGGTCATCTTGTCCACCTGGTTGTTGAACATCACCTCTAGGGTGGCATTGTAGAAATTTCCTTAGGGTGATCCAGCCTCCCTTTCAATCAATAGACTCCTGGTCTCAGAGATATTAAAGTTTTTTTCCAAAAATGTGCATCTTAAATTAATGAAATAGAGTGCCTCTTGATGTAGGTCAAGCAGTATTAGAGTGAAGAATTTGCCGTAACGGTAATTTTTAGGGTTAAATTAATGCCTTGATGCCAGAAAACTTGAGTTTCAAAAACAACTAGTTCTTCAGAGCGTTTGGATTTCTGAAAATTGCCATGATTTTTATCTACTATGGTTTATTAATCCAAGTTACTTTTATTACATCATAACAGTTTGAGCAATAATAGGAATTAAATGAGTTCTGTGTACTGCCTTAAAAAGCCTATCACTGTTATGTTATTTTCTTTTGTTGAATTATGTTCTGTGTGTGAACTCTGTGTCCAGCCCCATGCTATGTGTTTTCACATATGATATTTCACTTAGGACTCATGGTAGCTCTGTGAGGTAGATGTTTGACTCAAATGAGGAATCTGAGACCTAGAAATGTCATCTCTCTTATCTTTTATGTCACAACGAGTTTAAGTGAAAGGGTATTCGAACTCGGGTGTCCTAACTCTAAATCCAAGGCTCTCTCTACTAGTCTGTAGTTCTCTTCCTAAATAACTCCCCACCACCCTCTCTTAATTGATGTGAAATTCACACAGTGCACCGAGTAGTATTTAGTACGTTCATAGTGTTGTACAGCCATCACCTCTAGTTCCAAACTCTTTTCATCATCTCTAACGGAGATCCTGTACCGATTAAGCAGTCTCTCGCCATTCCCCCTCTCCACATAGCCCCTGGCAACCATTAATCTGCTTTCTGTCTCTATGGATTTACCTTTTCTAGACATTTCATATAAATGGAATCATACATATGTGACCTTTGTGTCTGGCTTCTTTTACTTCATGTTTTCACATTTCACCCACGTTGTAGGGATAGAAAGACTGTGGGTGATCAGACGAGTGGCCCAGTGCAAAAGGAGATGTAAAAGACCAAGCTTTGTTTACTTTCAAGATTTTTCATACAGGTTCATTTCTGACACACCTGTATAAAAAGGACCCCCACCCCTTGTCTAAACACCTTACACCTTAGATATAATAATGTGAACACCAAAAATGTCCATACTTATTCTCAGAGGCTTAGAGCTACAAAATAACTTTCCCATGTCAAAAGGTTTTAAGAATACCCATCTTGTGAGGGAGAGTGTTTCTAGCCAGTTGGCTGAGGAACACCATGCTCTTATCCCTTCTGGATCCCACAGCAATCTTAGTCAACACTTCTACAAAGAGGTGACTTAAGAGCAATGCATGAGCCATTATCCATAACTCTTACCCTTTTAAGAGCCAATATTTATGCAAAGGACTTCCCTCTGTTATAGGGAAGCTGCAGAACTCAAACAGTATCCCATTTGTAATGGTGTTTCTGTTAATACTATTTTCCATCTCCATTAAAAATTTTTAACCAATATGCCAATAAAGGAAATTTGCTAAGAATAAAAAAAGGTTAAATGAGAGAAGTAGATTATTCTTCCCCTTATGTTTACCAGAGTTTACTTCTCAGCTATTTCTTCCCGACCTGCTCTGGACTTGGAGGCAGAAGCTGTATGGTCAAATCCTAGCTCTCCATCAACTCACTGTGTGGAAGACTCTATTTGCTCAACTCACAGCATGAACAAGCTAGTAAGTTGTGCTATACCCACATCATGGAGTGGTTATGAGGATCACGTGAGGTTATGCTAGTAGCATGTACGTGAAATACCTGATAAACCAGAATAAAGCCTTGATCACAGGTTAACTGTTATCACTAATGCAGTAGTGGGTCTGAGAGCCTGTGAGATCTGGCCTGATTTAACCCTTGATGTGGGTATTATATTGCCTCAGGGAGGTCAGGCTTCCATGCAGGGACCATTCAGCGGCTGTTTGGCTTGAGGGTTGTACAGCTTTATTAAGAAGAGCAAACACTTGTCCACTGTGCAAAAGGGACAGTTTAAAGATTTACAAGATTTCTTATCTTCTTCCCGAGATATTCATGCCTGAGAAGTTACTTAGTAGGGTAAAGTGACCGAAATTCTAGTTGGGAGGGTCTCTGTCCCAATAAGACCCATAAATCCCTAGGAAGGGTTTATCTGTTCTGTGTCAGAGTTTGGCTGAAAGGCTTGTTAGTGTTTCCAAACTCTCCAGATGCCCCTATTTAATGCTTGGCTGGCCTTCTTTTGTAGCATAACCAAGTTGCCATTTCAAAACCATCCTCAATCCCTGGAATCTAAAACAACAAAGCCAGAAGCTCTGAAATGTGCTCTACGAAGCATGAAAGAATCCATTAAGGTTCTGTCTGATCCAGTTCTATGTGACAATAGAAGTTCTAATGTATTTATGAAGAATTCCTTCTACTCTTAAGAAACTGGGCACTTTACAGAAAGTATGTTATCTCATGGCCAAAAAAAAAAAAAAATAGAGTGACTTGGAGGGGCTATGCTTTCTTTTTATATTATATCCAATGTCTTCAGTTTCAATAGCAGCAAAGTATGGAGGGAAATATTGTGGTTAAAGCCATGTCAGCTAAAAGTCATAGTGAAGAGTAGAGGATGGAAGTTTCTGGAGCAATAAGTAAATGATTATATGACTATGTGACAGAACTCTATATAGTAAGAGTGGTAAATAGAAATGGAGGTCATAAGTCAGGAGACCTTCAATGAGTCATGAATATTTTAGCAAGGCACTTAATCTTTCTGTGTCTCACTTTTTGTATCTGTTAAATGAACACCAAGGAATGGCTCTGTCCTACCTCGGAGAACTGTTGGGTAGACCAGGGAAGTAACTGTTCAAGTGTAGAAGGTGCTCTTCATTATTCAAGGACTATCTTTCTCATTCAGCAGAGTAAGAATATGGGGGGTTATGCTTTATCAAATATTTTGGGGAACATAGATGTATCATATAGGGATTTTGAGGGAATTAGACTAAAAACAAAGCAACAACAACTAAATACTTAATTTAAAAGCATCCACATCCATCCTTTCCTCCTCCACTCTTACAATAATGGAAGAGGAGTCTCTCCACCTGTGTCCACGCTCCCTGGTCTCTTCACCCTAGACTTTTTTTCCTCTCTCTTTCTCTCCCAGATCCTTTCCACTGCTCTCCAAACACACTCACATCTCTGTCTTCTTAAAAACATCTCTATAGTTCTCACATTTTAGTCCATCTACCACTCCTACTTCCCTGCCTTCTTCCCTTCACAGCTAAATATTCATAAAGAGTTTTCTCAAGTTGCTCTCTTGATGTTTTTACTTCCTATTCATTCTTTAGCTTCGTGAAATCCGGCTTCTGCGCCCATCACTCAGTTGAAAAATCTCTTTTCCAAAGTGACTAACAATCTACGTTGAAAAATTCCGTGGACATTTTAGAAACTTTCCTGGACTGAACCTTTGGTAGCAGTGATGACCATCTCCCTTGGATTCCTCCACTTTACACTCTGATTGCCTGGCGCCTCGAAGTGGCTCTCTGATCATCATCCAAGGTAGGGCTGCTATTGCACAACGAGGGCAGATACTGAGATACTGAGCCAGTTAGGAGTGTCAGCTGCCCTCCTACAGCTTAATAGCAAGTGCTTTCTTGAACGGAGTGCTCACCTCCACAACTGGATCTCAGTTGGTCTCCGGATCACAACTGGTATTTATAGTCTCTCTCTTCCACTGTCCATTCTAAATTCCCCTCACACTCAGCTTTCACCTCAGCTGGTCTTGATGACTGATCTAGTTGTCTGATCCAAGCTTTCATTCCTGAGGGGTTTGAGCCCATGGTAGCTATACCCTTCTCGGGTCAACGTTGCTGTCCGTGTCCATTTTAGTCATAACGGAACAAGTACTTCAATATGCCCAAATGGATCAGCTGAATTCCACACATATTCCCTTCTGCTCTCACTGTGGAACAGCAGCCCTACCTCTTCCTGCTGATCAGGGTCACTTACTCTTGCCAAGATATTAACTCCTCCTTTAGTCTGCTGATTCCCTGGACATAAGGACTCCAAAATGCCTAGGTAGCAGTCATAGTTTAAAGTTCCCTGCAGAGCCAAGAATTGTAGGGATGGGAAACACAAAGATCCTTAGTGGGTCATTGGATATAAAGGCAACTGAGGATACTCCTGCTTTGGCTGCTTGGTTCCCTGGCCCATTTTTCTTCCTAATAGATCAAACATCCAAATAGAGGTTTGTGATTCAATGTGTAACATGCATAATGGTACCCCATCACGGTGGAGTATTGCCTACAAGTTGTGCCTTTTGCAGGCTATTCCATTGCTCGGTAAAATCAATTGCTTCTGGATTATATGGTACTTGATATGACCAGTGGATCCTCTGATATGGACTCACCTCCCTATCTCCTTCTCTGTGAAGTAGGTCTCATCGTCAGATGCTCTATTGTATGAGATTCTATGCCTGTGGATCAGACACTTTGAAATCTCTCAGATAGTGGTGCTGGTTGAGGCTCTAGAGGCAGGAAAGGTGAACAGTTACTGATAATGTCTACTATTATGACAATAAACCACTGGCCCTTCTAGGAAGAAAGGGCTCAATGTGGTCAACTTGTCACCAAGCAGCCATGTGGTGCTATCAAGTAATAGTGCCACATTGATTTCTGTTGCCAACTAGCTGGACTTTCAATGGTGATAGTGGCCAGATAAGCCTTGATAAGTGGGGTGGAGGGGGGCAGGGGGGTGTCTATGGTATTGGCGTGTAGTCTCCACTCTGTTAATATTCCATTTATGCTAGTTCTGGGGTGGCCAATGATGAAGGCTGGCTACTGTCAATTGATCAAGTGATTTTGTCTTGGTTATTTCAATGTTTCTTCTATGGTAGCAACTTTCTGACAGTCATTAATATATGATACAAAGGTCTTCACATTTTACACCCTTTCTCATTTATTCATTCATTCTCCTCCATCTAGCCCAAACTTTTTTCCCTTCAACCTTCTCATCTTTGTCTTTTCCTTTCTTTCCTTTTCTTTTCCTTTCCTTTCTTTTTTTCTTTTCCTTTCTTTTCTTTTCCTTTCCTTTCTTTTCTTTCCTTTTCTTTCTTTTCCTTTCCTTTCTTTTCTTTTCCTTTCCTTTCTTTTCTTCCCCCTCCCCTCCCCTCTCCTCTTCTTTTCCTTTTTGTTTTTCCCCCTGCATCCTGAACATCTTTGATTTTCTTTCACCTGGGGTCTTCTCTTCACCTTCCTTCTTTTGCACACAGCATCAGCACTTATCGTATGGAGCCTGGCCCAGATGCCACCACGTGGGGTGTGGGGCTGGGATTGCCCCCCGGTACGGCTCACAGAGTGCCCGTGGAGTGAGGGCGGGGGTTAGCACAGGGAATAGTGCTGAATGCTGCAGAAGTGAGTGGTGCTTGGCGGCAGGAACTGACGGAGGCTCAAGGGTGCCGCATCTGTTTCAGGCAGTGAATAACCTCAGACTTCTGGTAGCTGAAGACTGTGGACTGTTGCTGCCCAGCTGCCTTTTCTAGTCTTTTTCGTCCCAGGCCCCTGACCAGATGGCCAAACCATTTTTTCACAAATCCATATCTTTTTTTTTTTTTTTTTTCTGCGGTACGCGGACCTCTCACTGTTGTGGCCTCTCCCGTTGCGGAGCACAGGCTCCGGACGCACAGGCTCAGCGGCCATGGCTCACGGGCCCAGCCGCTCCGCGGCATGTGGGATCTTCCCGGACCGGGGCACGAACCCGTGTCCCCTGCATCGGCAGGCGGACTCTCAACCACTGCACCACCAGGGAAGCCCCATATCTATTTTTTATCTCTGAACACTTTTCCATGAATTGAGCCCATTAGGAAGATTTTCCCTTGCTGCCATCTTTCAAGGCCACTTCCACTTGCAGCTGATGTCGATTTTGGGTGGACATAGTGAACCAACATCTACACACCAGCAAATGATCCATTGACCAAGATCTGGCTTTTTGTTTTTCCCTTAGCTTCTCATATGGGACCTCATACAGCCATAGGTGTGAACAAGGAAGGGACTGTGCTGCAGTCTTAGTAGGTGACTTGAGGGTCTGGGTTACCTGTTCAGACAGTTTACTCATGCTTTGTAGTCCTGCCCAGGTTTGATCTTGGATGTACCACTTTCCATCTGATTAACTGCTGCTGAGTCTGCCAGGTGCTCTGACTTAGCCAGTCCTATAGAATTCAGCTCATGATGGACAGTTTAGGATGCGTGGCCTCTTGGTTGCCAGGGTCCAGTGTTCAGTCTCATTTGACTGAGAGCCCAGGAGCTTACCAAGAGCTGTTTTTCTGTACTGCAGATGGTGCGGCCTTGCTCTAGAACTCCAGGGGACTGCATTATGGTTCTCTTGTGAGGGCTAACCGTAAAGTCCAGCCAACCCAGTGGGGAGCTCTTGAGTGAAGATTGCCTGTTAGAGGAGCCCCACATTGGGTGTAAAGGGTAGGCTCTAATGCCTCTTCCATGCTCAGTCACTGGCTGTGGGCTTCCCAGGAAGAGTGGGTATTGGTTCAAACTCTGTGACAAATCTGAACTTGCTACAGATGGAGGCTGGCAGCTAACTGCCTCTTGAGAGCAAAATAGAAAGCTGTTTCTTCCAAGGTGATCGGAGTGGCATGTCTCCATGGCTGCCACATCCATTTTTCTCTTTCATCTTTTCTGTTTGCACATCCCTGGTTTTCCTTACAAGCTTCTCTTTCTCCATCCATCATTTAAACAATGTTGTTTATTAAGTTCTCTTCTCATAGGACACTTGCCCCCAACTGTCTTGTTCACTCCAATTCGTACATCTATTGAGATGCTAAATGAATTGCAATTTCAGATCTTTAGGCTAAGTCTATTTTCTGAGCACTAGATCTATATCATCCAAATGCCTGTTTAGACATCCTACAGACTCCTAACATTTATATTTCCCAAAGTGACCTCATTCTCTTCTTAGCCAAAACTACCTTTCTGTCTACTCATCTCAGTGAGTGGATCACCATTTACCCAGATACGCAAAACAGACAGCATATAATAGTATCTTTGGTACTATCTTCTCACGCATCCCTAATATCAATCCATAATCATTACCAATCTAAACATCTCTTGAATCTGTCTCTATTTCATTCGCGTTACTGCCATGCAAGTTCACACCACCACCATTGTTTTCCACCTGAACCACTATAAGTGGAGATTCTTCTGTCCTTATTAAACGCAGCAGTCAGAGTGATGTCTAAAATGTACTATGGATGGGGGTCTCAGTTCCCTGTTTAAAATACATTATTGGTTTTCGTTGTTCTCAGGAGAAATTTCAAACTCTGCTTGGTTTATGAAGCCTGTGTGATCTGGCCCTGCTCCTCTTTTCAGGCAGATCTCTTACCAGTTTCCCTCCATTTCAGTCACTTCTATTATTTCAGCGACTTTTCATTATTTTTATAGTCTAGAATGTGTATGCACTGTGCTGCTCTTATGCAGTTTTGCACAGGCTATTCCTTCTTACTGGAACATTCTTTATCTGCACTCCTTTTTTATCTGGTTAACTCTTACTCATCCTTTACTTTTTAAAATTATAATTTACATGTATAAAAGTACAAAAATAGCAATGCAGATGGCTGTGTATTACCATCAAGATTAACCAGAAGTTGGGGCTTCCCTGGTGGCGCAGTGGTTAAGAATCCTCCTGCCAATACAGGGCACACAGTTTCGATCCCTGCTCCGGGAAGATCCCACATGCCGTGTAGCAACTAAGCCCGTGCGCCACAACTACTGCGCCTGCACTCTAGAGCCCATGAGCCACAACTACTGAAGCCCGCATGCCTAGAGCCCATGCTCCACAACAAGAGAAGCCACTGCAATAAGAAGCCCGCGCACCACAATGAAGAGTAGCCCCAGCTTACCACAACTAGGGAAAGCCTGCGCACAGCAACGAAGACCCAACACAGCCAAAAATAAATAAATAAATTTATTTCAAAAAAGATCAACCAGAAGTTAACATTTGGCCTTATTTGCTTCAGCTCTCTCTTTTATACTTTAAATAAGTAAAATGTTATAGAAACAGCTAAAGCCCTACCATTAGCCTGTATTTTGCTTCTCTCCCCACCTATAGGTCAAGATATATGTCTGTTGTCTCTTGCCTTCTATTATTGCTGTTAAAAATCTGCCATCGGTCTAACTGTCATTCTTTGTCTTTGACTTCTATTTGCTTTTAAGGTCTCTTTGTCTTTGATAGTCCACAGTTTTACTATAATGCGCGTAGGTATTATTTAATTTTTATTTATCCTGTTTTGAATTCATTGTCATGAGAATTCTCAGTCATTATTTCTTTAATATTGTCTCTCCTCATTTTCTCTATTCTTTTCTTCTGTAAGCCCTATTAGATGTATTTTGGATCATTCATCTTCCATTCTTTTCTCTTAACTTCTATTTTATGTTTTCCAATATGATATCTCTCTATGCTACATTTTATCTATTTTCCATGGCTTTATCTTCCAATTCACTCTTCTTCAGCTGACTACTTTTCTATTTAATCCGTTCAGTATTACTGCATATATTTTTCATTTCTGTTATATTTCAGTTATCTGTTCTTTTTAATATTGCTCTGTTCTTTTCTGTGGTTTGGGTTATATCTTTTATGTTTTGAATTATTTTAAACAAGCTTACTTTATAGTCACTATGAAATTGTTCTATTTTCTGAAATTCTTGGGGTCTCAATTTGCTAGCATGTTGAGTCTACTAGCTCTTTCATGGTGAATTGTAACCTCCTTATTTTTAAATTTTGGATTATAAACTCATCTTCAGCAGGGCTGTGTCACTGAGAATCTTGTGCAGGCTGGGCTGTGAACCGAGCATGTTTCATCAGGAGCTCTGCATTTGTTTCTATCGGCAATGTCATGGATCTCATCACTCAGGTCCATACTTTGTGTTACTATCACTGCTTGGGAGGTATCTCAACCAGGCAGCAGTTTAAGTGCTAACCCAGACACCCACATCTGTGGGTAGGTGCATTCCAGATTCTCAAAATATTTTTTTAATACAGAATGTATACAAGGGATATACAAACTTTGGTCAGTGGGCAGATCTTTTCTGACTCACATTTTCACTAAGTGTGTAGCCATCTTACATCACTAATATTGTAAGAGTATCTTAATTCCAACTCTGCCCTTCACGTATGCCAATGTCTGTTCTTATGACCCACTGTCAGCATTAAAAGCCAAGCTCCCAGGTTACCGAGTCTGGCAATGCCTTCCCCACTATCACTTTCCTATTTCTAGAGTGCTCACAAGGCTTACCATTCTGTTTGCCGTTCTCTCTTGATACCAGGGGAGCTCACCTATCCATTGAAAGAATTATAGTGTCTTACACAGAATTTACAGATGGTCATAGTAGCAAGGATTTTGGATTGTGTAGACTTCCAGGAAGTCTCCATCTTTCAGTTTCTAGATTATTCATTCTACAGATATTTTATTGTCTCAGGGGCTTTATAGGGTGTTGAAGACAGGGTCTTAAGGAAAAGGATAGAGATCCTATGCTATCAACTGTACAATATAAATTAGGCATCAGTTTCTCCAGGAAAACTTCCCTAACTTTCCTCAAATCTAGATTACGTAGACCTAATTCAGCACCGTATGTTTCCTCGTTCTTTAACACTATTTTAATTGCATATTTACTTGTGTGTATCATCTTCTAGACTGAGTCCAGTCTCCAAGATGGTGATCTTGGTGGTGATGGTAATCTCCAAGATGGTGAAGAATGTCCTCTCGATTAATGATTCCACAGCACCTTGCACAGAGGCAGCATACTGTAGGAACTAGAATGTAATTGTCAAACGCAATTATTCCCAAAGATACTTGAAAATTTTAAGTCTTTATGAAAATTCCATTTTCAGCCTTTTATTTCCCCCCGTCATTCTTACAAATGTCAACCTTTCTTTTTTTCTCAAGTTTTTCTTCTCTGCATATAAATGTGCTCAGGCCTCCTCTATTCTTAAAAACAGAGCAAAGCAAAATGATACCTCCCCTGGTACTTGGTACCCTCTCAAGATAGCATTCTATCTATTCTTCGGTTACGTATTACTCCATTCTCCATTCCTGCCTCTGTGAGTTCTCTTAAAAGCAAGGCAAAGCATTTGCAGCAACATGGATGGATCTAGAGATTATCATACTAAGTAAAACAAGTCAGAGGGAGAAGGACAAAGATCATATGATATCACTATATGTGGAATCTAAAAAAATGATAGAAATGAACTTATTTACAAAACAGAAATAGACTCACAGACATAGAAAACAAACTTCTGGTTACCAAAGGGGAAAGGGGAGGGGAGAGATAAAGTAGGAGTTTGGGGATTAACAGATACACACTACTATATATAAAATAGATAAACAACAAGGACCTACTTTATAGCACAGGGAACTATATTCAGTATCTTGTAATAATCTATAATGGAAAGGAACCTGAAAAAGAATGTGTGTGTGTGTGTGTGTGTGCGTGCGTGTGTGTGTGTGTGTAACTGAATCACTTTGCTGTACTCTTGAAACTAACACAACATTGTAAATCAACTATACTCCAATTTAAAAAAAAGCCAGACAAAGCAGTCTTGGTGCTTCCCATATGTCATTTCCAAAGTAATACTGGTCCTCCATGGAGGCAACTTGCTGTAGTACATTGACACTGGATGCCAGCATTTATGACTTCCAGCCAATTCCCTTACCTCCTGGTGACCCCCTGAAGGCTTTGCTTTCTCATTTCTATGCGGGTACTTCAACTCTGGTTCAGTTTTTTTATATTGATTGTATTTTAACTCTACTTCAAGTCTTATGCTGCATCCCACACTTTAAAAAACTAAAACCTTTCATCCCACTTTTTCATTGACAGTACAGTTCACCTGAGATTTCTCCACCAGGTTGCTCAGCTCTGGAAGTTCTCTGCTGTTTCCTGGTAACTGACAGACCAGTACTTCGATTAGGTTACACTGCCAGTGCTAAGCGTTTTGCTTTATGTAGTTACCCCTCAGGTTCTAGTATCTTCCTTTCACTCTCATATTCCTCATTGCCACTGTTTGTTCATCCTCTATTCATTCCTCGTTCCTTTGCCACTTACTTCTGACCCCATCTTTCTACCAAAACTTGCTATCCTGTGTTTACAAGGGCTTCTTCTCAGTCTATCTTCTGGATGCTTTCTGGTATTTGAAATTCTCGTCCTTTCCTTTCCTTTCTACCCATAACACATTTATTCCAAGAACTGGAAGTTCTGTTACAAATTATCTACTTTAGGGGTTTTCAAATTTGACTACAGGTTAAAATTACCAGGAGAGCTTATTAAATATATTGGTTCCCAGGCCCCATTCCTGAAAATTCTTACCCAGTAGGTCTGAGGTAGAGGTTGGAAATCTGCATTTTAATATATTTGTTCAGTTAGGTAAAACGTGTGCGTGGTAAAAATTTAAACAATACTCATGTGTAAGTGCTAAAATGTAAGTCCTTCTCCATCCTTCCCCTTAAGTTCCCTAAATTCTCTCCCCAAAGGCAACCACTGTTAACAGTTTCTGGATAGATCCATCCATACCCAAAAGTCCATATTTTTAATATGTTTCAATTGATTTTGGTACAGCTGGTTCACCAAACTTGGGAAACCTTTTACCCTCATCTTTCTTGAAATTCTTTCTTCCCTTGAAATCCTTTATGCTGGTTGTTCACTATCTCTGACAGTCTGAACTCTGTCTTCTCGACTCATGCCTCTTACTTCTTCTGACACCTAAGTGTGGGTATTCCCTAAAGGCATTCTCCTTGATCTTCTTCTGTCTCTGTCTTCCTCCTTGACAATCCCTCCCAGACCCGTGAGTTATTCAGAGGATACACTCATCCTTCAGTCTCTCGCTCCAACATTTTAACCTCATCACAGACCAATATTTTTTCTACTTTTTAGACATTTCTGCCTGGTTGTCTGGAAGGACCTCAAATTCAACACACAAAGCAAACTCATTTTCCTGTCAACAGAACTGCTCATCCTTTGCTCTTTCCTGCCGTCTTTACAGTCTCCCATCATCATTGCCTCTTCTGTCTCTTCAATGTTATCGTACCTCTGAAATGTCTCACACTTTCATGCTCTGCGTTCCAGTTTTATGTTACAGAATTTTACACACCACTTTCACTTCTGTTTCCCATTCCCCTGCCCACTGCTCATCACCCGCTTAAGGACAGGAGCTCTGTCGTCTTTATTTCTGTGTTGTCAGCACCTTGCTCTCTCTCTCTCACATAGTTAAGTGTTCTATAGATATGTTGAGTCAATGAATACAGGATAAAGCTCAAACTTAGCTTGGTGGTTGAGATCTTCCATTTTCTACTTTACCAATTTCTTTGATTTAGGTATCTATTTACCCCTTGCTTTGACCAAAATGAACTAGTCATGCTCTCTCGCATACACGTTATACTTTTCCTTTTGTATTCCTTTGTGTATGATTCTCCTGCCTGACATGCTCATCTGCCCCATAATTGCCTATCAAAATCCTACAAATCCTGAAAGCTCAAATGCCTCCCTCATTCTTCACAGATGTTTCCCAAATCTCTAAAGCCCTGGGTCCGCACAACATTTGGATTCAGAAAATGCACCTGTCAGATTTATAAAGTCACAGGATTTTAGGTGTGGAAAAGACTTTTGAGGTTATCTAAGGCAACCCTGTATTTTACAGCTAAGAGCGCTGAGGCCCAGGAAGAATAAATGTTGTTCTCAAGCCAGTGACCCATAGAGCCAGACTTAGAAGGCAACTCTCCTGAATCCCTTTTTCAGAGCTGTGCTGCCTATGCAATTATTTTATCTTCTCTTCTAGACTATTAGCACCTAAGGTCACGGATTGAATTTTATTCAGCTGTGCTTCCCTTGTACCATCTAATCTAGTGCCTTGCAGATTCACAAAGTTATCCTGGATTGAAATGAACTTTCGTGTGCTGGTTAATTGATATTTTTAGCTAATAGCCATCTTGTCCTAGATTCCCTGGAAAACAGGGTCTGAGGCGGAGGTTACTTGCTGATGTGAGCGTGAAGAAAAAGAGAAGTAAGGCAGGGAGGGCTGGGGAGCAACGCACTGCTGCAGCTTCCTTCCCAGTAAGCCAGAAAAACTCCTGCAGGTCATGTGGTGAGTGCATCCGCACAGCCATGTAGGGCATCTGTGGACAGGCCCTGTGGAAAACCCATGTTTCAGAAGACAGTTCATAAGAAGGCACCTACCCACTCCCTCCCACCTCTTGCTTCCCATTGATTGAAGTCACTCCCCTGCACTTACAGGTGTTATCTGGCCTCTTTGATGGCTCCTTGGAAAGCCAGATTCCGTTCCCAATTAGAAGGCTTCTCATTTGAGTCCATAATAGAAGAGGATGCACATAAGATGCGTCCAATAGAATATCCCTGACCTAAGCCTGTTATGATTGTTACTGCGCTAGTTTCTATATTGATGCTAGAAACACAGGACTGGTGGCAGTTTTCTTTAAGAGAGAGGCCTGAAATAGGAATCATTTTAAAACATTTTATACAAGTAAACAGTGACATTCATGAATAAGAAGATTAAAATACAGATCGAACAAGTCCTAATTTTTTTCTCTCTTAGTCAAAAGTAATTTGTAAATTCATACACGGCTTTTAAAAAATCAGTATTTTCTCCTATAATGTTATTATGCTAAAGTAAAAGACCTAGAAACTCCTCTTTCCATTAAATTGCTCAGTATAGTACAAAAGAGTCCAGCCTTTATAACCTGTCACTCTCTGTCCTCATATGTTAAATCACATCTTTAATGAAAGCTGCTCACCAGTGCACATGACAAAAAAACACTTGAGTGGGGAAAAGAATTCTTTTTTTCAGACAAGTGGTTTTACCTACTTACAAAAAAGACTTGAGAACTTGGACACACTTCAAGAGCCTCTGAATATTTTTCTTCAGCAGAAATTCCAGCCCAGACATTCAGTAACCCAGGTTTGTTTTCAAAGTGGAAATAAAGAAACAAATTTCATAAAGACAGGGCAAAATTTGAAAGCAATTAATGTTGACAGGGCCAGGGATTTTGCTTCATTTTGTTATTAACCCTACCCCTCTTTCCAGTTTTATTGTCAGATATTGGAGAAGAGGAGAGGGGAAAAGTCTGGGAACTGAAAATAAAATTCAACAGAAAGGGGACATTTGAAAACCATGTTCAGAGTAGAGCAAGAGTAATTGAAGGAGCAGATGGTCCGAGAACACTGTAACAGCAGATGACAAATAAGAGCCTAAGGAAGGTTCATAGACTTCAAACTCTGAAAGGAATTTTGAGGACCAAGTTCAGCTGACATATTGGTGAAGTTGCTTTAAATTAATTCACACCACCAGAGGGATTCACACCATTCAGAGGAATTACATCCCTCGGTGCTGAAGAGATCCAGCCATCAGTCTCTGAAGGCACAATGTGGAATATCTGGGGAATCTTGGGGGAAAAAAAAATTTTTTTGAACAGAAAAATAGGACCCCTTTTTCCTGGCTTTCTAAAAAAGGGGAAAAGACACTTCTTACTTGCTGGGTCACTTAATTGCTCTGAGCCTCTGGTTCTTCTGCAAACTGAGGATTATTTGCTAACCCTATTATCCATCAGAATTGTTTTGAGAATTAAATAAAATCTGCAAGCTAATCATAAATCCTAAATCAATATAAAAATGTTAGCAGTTGTTTAAATCTCTTCCTTCTTTGCACGTTCACTACGCTTTACACGGACTCACGGACTCCTGTTACAGGTCTTAACACGTTGCATAATATAACTGGAAACTTTGTGTCCAGTTTCCTGACTGGAATGTGAGATCCTCAAGAGGAGAGACAGTGACTTAGTTTTTCATTTGACTGCACAACCCAAAACAGTGACTAGCACTTAGTGGGCGCTTAATCAATATTTGTTGAATGAGAAGAGATTAAAAAATAATCTCAGTAGGCTATGTTATAAATCAAACTGTGCTAGATGATAAATTTAACCGAGATGAATATAAACCCTATAATCAGCTCTAAATAATAAATTACACAGTTACAGGATGGTAACATCCTAGCCCAGATTTCATGGTAAAAAGCCTCTGGGGGCTGTAGCTAACTATAAAAAGAGCCAAGAGACAGATGAAATTCCTAAAAATATTAACATTAATTTTATTAATAGTATAGGGTATGCAAATCAAGAGAAATGATAGCCTCACTGCATTCAGCACAAGTCAAATCACATTTGAAAAGGGAAAGGACAAACTAGAGTAAATTCGGGTGACTGCCATCCAAGAAGGTAGACAGTACCCCAGGCTATATTTTACAAGTTGAAAGAGCCCAGATAGGGCCCTGGGGGAGAGAAAAATTAAAAAAAAAACAGACTTGAGCTGTTTTCGAATATTTAAAAGCTATCCGGTGTTGCCCTTGTAGGCAAAACCTAGATGGGTAAAAATTTACTTCCAAATTGGATTGTCATCTTTCAGATTTAGATACAGTATAAGACGGAATGTTCTGAAGATAGCAGCTGTTCAACGGTGGAATGGACTCCTCTAAGAGATGGAGAGACAAGCATTCAGGCTAAACACCTGTGGCTTAGACCTTCCTTGTAGTCCCCTCGGTGCCTAGCATAGCGCTGAGCACACAATCCATATTCCCTAAATATTTTTCTCAGATTGATGCCAAGGGAAACAGTCATAGTTAATTATGAGCGCATGCCTATCCTGCCCAGTAAAGTTTAGAATTGGGCAAATCACCCAGAGGCGTGATCTCCAGATTCAATTTGTGGTGTGCTCTTATCAGTACGTTTTTGAACACGTGCTCCTAATATCCACATTTACTCATAAATTCCGTGCTAAACTACTGAGCTGATCAGCACACTTTACACGCTCATAAAACACACAAATAACGTGAAGGCAAAAGGTGTGAGAAAAAGAAATGCTAGCGTGTCATCTTTCTGCACTTTAGTGGCTCGGCGTGAGCCCCTGCTTTGCAGAGAACCAGCGGGCCAGTTAAGGAGCTTAACATACTTCTGTCTCCAATGCCTGGCTGTATGGATGCTTCTTGGTGTGAATTATCTACATATCAATCTTAAATTTTTCCTTTTCCCATGTAGATAAAACTAGTTTTGATTTTTTTTAAAGAAGGGTAAGTGATTTTCTGGAGTTTCTGTATATTTTTGTAAGTCAAAAAAAGTAATAGCTTCCTGTTGACCCTGCATGATTTTGATCCTGTTTTTCTATCTTATGTCTTAAAAATAGGTGCATTCCCTTGTAAATATAATAAATTTTACAAAATTGCAACTGTGTGGTGTTCTGTTGAGACAGAAATTTAAATAAATGCATCAGCAGGAACTGAATCAAGAATTTATACTCCTTTCTGTCAGACTTTCAGTTAAATCCCAAAGTCCCAACATAAACCCAGCAGCCTTGTTTGAATACTTAGAGGTTCTTTGCTTCACCAATATCTTTTCCCTTTCCTAGGAGATTTGAACTGTTTTTGCATAAATTATTATGCAGTACAATGCTACATATTCCCATGATTGTCCTTTATTTTTGGAAACATTGTTCTTTGGCCAAGTGACTATAATTTTATTGCAACATCTTCTGAATCACATTGCTCCGTCGCAGTAAGCTTTCAGAGAACCAGCCAAGGGAGTAGTAAGAGACAAGCAGGTGTCATCTCAGAAATTTATTTCCAGTTGCCTAAGGGGCCAAAAAACTCCCACAAATTCAGATCTGATCCTCAGCAGAAAGAAGCACTCTTCCAGTAATTGGGAAAACCTGGGGTTTAAGCAATGGCACCACTAGGAATCCAATCTCTTGCCTAAGTTTTCTTGGGATTCTCATAGCAATAGAGGAGGGGAAGTCTCCTGTACTAGTTCCTCCTTGGGCCTCCCTGGCTCCTGTTTTCTCAAATCCTAATGAAATAGACCCTGTGGTCTGAGGTGGGTGGAGGTAGTGGGATAGAGAGAAAAAGAAAAAAGTTTCTTCTTGTTCAGCATCCACTCACCAAATCTGTTTCTCCCAGAGCAAACACAAGCCTTAGCACTGGTTTACCAAGTCTCTTACTGCTCTGCTCTCTGGGTACCCTGAGACCAAATCAGTAAGCTACTGAATCTCAGTTTCTTCAACTGTAAAGAAGACATTATTATTATCATTATTATTATTATCATTATATCATCATTATCATTATCATACTATTACCATCTTTTTAGTCACTTCTGTTTCCTGCACTTAATCTCATTTAACCCTCATGTCAGCCCTATGAGTCAGGTTTTGTTGTTCCCACATTACAGATAAGGAAACTGAGTTTTAGTGAGGGTTCAGGAACTCAGACAAGGTCATACAATTAGAAAAGAGTAGCCCTGGGACTTAAATGAAGCCTCTGTGACTCCAGTACCCCATGCTCTGCACCTCCCTTGGGAGCAAGAAGAGCAATACCGTCTCACAGTTATACCTTACAGAGCACTTTAATCTTTATTATACCCACCTCAGAATAATTCCATGAGGTAAACAGGAAAAATATTAACATCTCTTCTTCCCTATTCCTCTGTACCTCTTTAGCCTGCATTTTAAAAATATTTAAGGAAAGTAAAGCCTAGAAAATGCAAAGGATTTTTCTAAGCTCATATGGATAGTAAATGGAGTTGAGATTAAGCAGGCTTTAGTCCTGTGATTGCTCCACCACACTGCTTTGTCACCTAGCGATAAAGAGACCCAGCTTTGCCTATAACTAGCACTTTAACCCTAAAATGGTCATTTAAACCCTGCAGTTTTTGCCTATGAAAAATAGATGGGAGTAACAATAATAATAACTAATACCTATGTTAACTACCTCACAGTGTTATTACAAAGATCAAATGAAATCATATATGTAGGTGTTTATGGAACAAATGGACAATACACAAACCCAGACAGTGTTATCATTGGGATTATGCTGGTTAAACTATCATAGCATTATAGTACCATAGCATTATTTGCCAGTCTGGTTTCTGGCAAAATGGAAGACAGGGCAGGTTTGTGGTTAACGCTGCCCATCTCCCTGCCTTCCAATTCCCAGGTAGCACATACAACCCTGCTGCCTTTGTCCTGCCTCTCAGAAAGGAATGTTGCCTGAAAAGGCATTTGAAGGTATTTAAGAAGCAGGAGATCTTCCATATTTACTTATATTTTTATGATGAGGCTGCCTATCTCAACTGTCCCATGAGGTGGTGTTCACCGACTTGGGAAACCATCCACAGCTTGTTCTCCCCTGCATGGGACTTGGAAGCAGTTTTGTTGTGCTTTAGAGGGAAACCTGGAAAGCCAAGTGCGTTGGGCTTACACCGCTGTGAACTGTCCCAGCGCCCATTTGATATAATTGGTTACAAAGGTTAATGAAGTAGTTTAAAAGGAGGAAATAGAATCTTTGCTCTGATCCAGAACAAGGGGACAAGAAAATACTGCTATCTTTCTGAAATTTATGAAATGAAAGGGGAGGCTATTTTTATTTTTTTAAGGAACTTTTCCAAAAAAAGTAAGTTGTCTGTGTGTGTGTGTGTGTGTGCGTGTGTGTGTGTTGTGATGTGATGTGGAAGACATGAGGAGCATTGGAAGGAGCAGATCATCATTTCCTCGCTTGATTTCTTCATTCAATTCAATATTTTTGAGTGCTAACACTATGCTAGGCACTGGAAATGGGATGCTGAACAAGACAGATAAGTTGTCCATACTCTCATGGAATTTGCATTCCAGACGGGTGGCCAACATTGATCAAATGTATCATTACAAGTTTGATGGGTGTTATAAAGGAGAAAAAGAGACTTCCGTTACAACTTTATTTGTGAGCATAGTACAATGCCTTGAAGTTATTACTTATAAAGGTCAAGAAGGAGCTACTGCCACATTCTAAAGAACACCAAGTGATTTCCAACAATGAAAAACTTGAATTTCTTAAATAGCAACTATTCTGAAAAGAAGCTCGAATGGCTAATCTTGGTTCTCAGTCTCTCTAAAGCCAATATAAAGGAAATGAGAGCTATACAACATTATCTTGACCTCACTGACCACCAGATAGCCCAAGAAACAGTGCATGCAATATGGTAGAAGGAAGGATCAAAGAATGTGTTTTATAAGGATAATGAATTCTGCTGAATTTTCCCTGTCTGGGCTCTAATAATTTTGGCTTCTTTTGTAATCATACCCTGTTGGAAAGCCACATGGCTTGGACTGATTTTTGCCTACTACAGATTTTGGATTCCAAAAGTACATCTCCATGACTAAAGAAATGGGCAGTCCCAGGTTGGCTGGCTCCATCAAGAATACTTAAAACTTGATTGCACAACTGCATGGCCAACTGGGGTCTTAGCATTAACTTGAATTTTCTTACTGGCATCCAATTTTGAGGATATCATATTACTTTGGGAAGAAGGGAGTAGTTATTATGATTTTCATGGACTTGAGGGGTTTTAGTATTGGAAAGAGGGACTTGGAGATCATCTATTTTAATCTTCTACCGAATGTAAGAATCTCTTGTGGTTGATTCATGATATTCATCCTTTGAATACATATGGTAAATACTATCTCGTTTTTGAAGAATTCTGTTATCCTTTCCTGCACTGGAGAAAATCTAGCACTATTGGTCTTAGATGTGTCTACTTGAGTGCCACAGATCGAATCAGAAAGAATCTCACTTCCATTTAATGACTTTCCTCCTCCTTAGTCTTTTCTAGGCTGAACATTCCATTCTTTCCCTCCATTTTCTACACAACATGATCCTCCAAACTGCTACACTTTTGGATGATAGATTGAGGAGATGGGAGAGGAGCAAAATATTTGTCTCTTCCCTAACACATTTGCCATTTCTCTCACACACACCCACAACTTAACTTTTTTGGAAAAGTTTCTTAAGTAAATAAAAATAGCCTCCCTTTGTTTCACAAATGGCAGAAAGATAGCAGTACCTTCTTGTCCCCTTGTTCTGGATCAGAGCAAAGATTCTATTTCCTCCTTTTAAACTACTTCATTAATCCTTGTGACCGACTATATCAAATGGGCGCTGGGACAGTTCACAGCGGTGTAAGCCCAACGCACTTGGCTTTCCAGGTTTCCCTCTAAAGCACAACAAAACTGCTTCCAAGTCCCATGCAGGGGAGAATGAGCTGTGGATGGCTTCCCACCTCAGCAGGTTCGATCAGCATACCACCTGTGCCCGCATCCATATTGATATTTAAACTGCACAGAGCTACTTTAATTGTAAAGATAAAAACAGAATTTCTCCATTAATATAGCCAGATGGGGTGGCTTGCCAACTCATTCTCTGTGGTTCTAGAAAATGCCCAATAAAATAATATTGACTCTAAAATTAAGCTTTGGGTTTGAAGATGCTACCATGCTGTTGAGTCACAAGAATATATTAGTTCTAACTTTTATAATGCTACTAATTTTAGTAACTTTGGCAAAGGGAATATAAAAACAGGCTGTCCCCAATTTATAGGGTTGTGTTCCACAAGTCAGTTGTTTGGAATGTATTTCACATGTGTATTAAATTTTCCGGCTAGCCTACTAAAGAGTTTTTAACCTTAAGATGCCAGACGTTATAATACCATTTCCAGAAATCAGCTGTAAACCAGAATGCAGTCTCGGATTTTTTTTTGCTTCACATGCACCTTAGGCACCACCAGAAATATTCTGGCACCCAACACTATGTTTTACCATGTTTCTATGGGTTAAAATGTCAAATGTCCAAGTGACTACTGGGATCACTAAGAACATTTTCATGCTTGCCCTTTCCTTTCCAATAGTTAGTCCCCCTGCCCCAGTCAGCTGAACAAAGAAACCGGAAGCTCCTTGTGACCTGAGCCTGGTGGTGGTGGGAGGGTGAGGTGCAGTGATAGATGCCAAAGACCTTCTGAAAAAAAGCATACTGTCAAGTATACTTCTCAGTCTTCACTGGTTCTACTCAGACACCCCTTCTTTTCTTCCATGTCAGCCTGATTCATAGTCTCTTCATATTCATTCTCAGTCTCTTTTTTTTTCTCTGTCTTCCTGGGGGTCACAATGAAGTCTTTCAGGTTTGCTTCACTTGTCCCTTAAGCATTCTCCAAGGTTTTAATGGTTTTTCAGTTTTTCCCCCCACTGAGTAGCAAAATGAATGAATGAATGACTATTACTAGGGAAATAGGAACTATAAGGAATCTCTCTAGTAGCATCCTCTGTCCCTCAATATCTCTTTCCATTTTCTGTCTTACTAACACCTGGAAGGGAGAGGCAGGATCACCTTGACCCTACTGGTGGGTCAAGTTAAAAAAAAGGAAAAGCAAGGACAGGCCATGCTAGACCTTAAAGGAAAGAAGGTGACGTCTGTCTAGCATCTGTCTGAGCTTTGATAAAGAAGCAGAACAAAGCTTCTTGGGACATTTGGGAGTGAGGAGCTGGGACCTAGCTCTACTAGTCTTCCTTTCACCCTCTTTTCTCTTGTCACAAAGGAATAGGTGTTCCCAACCCTTTCCAAGGCCATACCCCCACCTCTGTTACCTTCTCCCCTTCTTTTCCTTTGGAGACATGTCCAGCTATTGTGGGAGCACTGTTCCCTATCCACAAAATTCAAACAGCTCTGTACAGTGACAATTTTTTGGTAACTCACAGAAGCAGAACTTGGCCCAAACTAAAGTGAGTTATTTATAGTCTTAATTCATTCATATATTTACAAGTGGCATATTCGTAAAGGGCTCTATTTTCCGGCATCTTCCTCTTTCCAGCAAAGCGTAGAAGTTAAAAGCATAGACTCTAGTGCCCCTAGCTGGACTTAAATCCTATCTCTGATACCAGGTGTGTGTGACCTTGCTTAATTTACTTAACTTCCCTGTGCCTTAGTTTCCTTGTTTGTAAAATGGAGATAATAGCAGTGCCTACCTCAGTGTTGTTGTGAAAATTAAAATGAACTGATCTATATAAAGTGCTGAGAATAATTCCTGGCACATGGTAAACACTTTACGTTTACTATTACCATCATGCTTTGTCCTTCACTGCTACCTACAAATATTATCTCATTTCCCCCTTGATGCTATCTTCCCAATAGTTAACTCTCTATCAGTTTCCTTTCATTCTGTCTTAAAGAGAAGACCATACATTCGCAGTTCCCGTTTATGTTCCGTCTGCTAAAATCCTGTCCATTATCCCTTTACTCAACTCTGTGATAACTGCTCTCCTAAAGGTCCCTTAGGACTCTTAACTGCCAATTTAAAATGTTGCAGTTTAGTTTTTATTCTGCTTGATATTCCCATAGATTATGATATTTCTGTAACAAATAGACCCTCTTCCTACCTCGTCTCCATTCTGCCTCTCCTGAGACTTGTTCATTAAATGTTGACCTTCCCCAGGATTCGATCCTTTGTTCCTTTTGCACACTCCCCAGGCTCCTTAGAAAATCTCATCCAGTATTTGTCTTTCTGTGGCTGGCTTATGTCACTTAGCATAATGTCCTCAGGGTTTTGTATGACTCCACTTATTTGGGGTATTTAAAGTCATCAAATTCATAGAATCAAAGAGTGGAGTGGTGGTTGCCTGGGGTTAGAGGGAGTCGGAAATGGGCCATTACTAATCAAGGGACATAAAGTTTCAGTTAATCAAGATGAATAAGTTCTAGAGATCTGCACAACATTGCAAATATAGTCAACAATAATGTATTATATACTTAAATATCTAAGAGGGTAGATCTCTAGTATTTTTACTAAAATCAAATAAAATTTAAAAAAAAATAAAAATAAAATAACACCTAAAACTTAAATCAGAAAAAGCTGGTAGCTGTGCAGTAGCCAGCTAGTAAGTTTTGCTTCAATTTTTCGGTAAGGAAAAGCAGTTTGCATAGTAATAGCATACTATGGCTTATGTGAAAGAGATATTTATTTTCTTTTGAACAATATTAAAACAAACAAATTATTATACAGTTCAGTAACGTAATGAGCACACAATAGAGTTAACCTTTTAAAAGTCACTTCCGGTACAATCACAGTAATGTAGCATAGACGATTAGAGTTATTTCTTGCCACCTTATAAAATTGCCTGCTCATTTCACATTTTTCTTTTAATGTTCTTCAGTGAATTATTGCATTTTATAAAAATTTCAGTCTCATCATATAATGAACCTCTATTAATTGGTTTATTTTAGTTCCATTTACTATTAATTATCAACAATGAATCACATTTAAAAGACATGTTAAAATGTCATCCTTTATTCGTGTGCTAAATTGATCATTTCTTTACAGAGTTATAAGAAAGTGATTTAAGTACCCTTCTAAAAGAATAAAATTTGAATAAACCAAAAGAAAAAGGAAAAAGAAAACCTCGTCCAATTTAACATGTCAGCTATCATCTGGATAATGATTACCAGACTTTATCATTAACCCTGAACTCTTCCAGGTACTTCAGACTTCATTTCCTATTGCCTCCTAGACATCTCCACTTGATGACCTGCAGGAAATTCAAACTCAGCTCATCTCAGCCAAGCTCATCATCTTCTCACCAATATCCTGCCCATAATCCCCACTCCCAACCCCAGAAGAATCCCACATTTGTGCTTCTTCATTCTTCATCTCAGTTTTGACGACATTGTACTTCACCGGCTAGCTTCAGCCAGAAATTCCAAATCACCACCTTTCTTTACTTTCCACATTCACTTACTCACTAAATCCCACCAATTCCTTTTCAGTATCATCACGAAAATTTACCTACTGCTTTAATAAGAACTTCCGTCAACTATCATGTAGATCAGTGGCTTCACACTTTTGACCATGACCCAGAGTGAAAAATATGTTTTGCATTGTGCCCCAGGACACAGACGTATTTATGGATGTGTGTGTTTTATTTTATTTCATTTCCCTAAACTGATGACCATGATACCCTAAATTGATTTAACAATCTACCGATGGGTTACAACCTGCAGTTTGGAAAAACACTAACCTAGAGTAATGGCACTTTTCTACCCCTTCCCTCTCCCATATCTGTAACAGGGGTTTAATACATAACACTACAGGGTGTGTGTATCAGGACCTCCAAGGGCAGGTGTTGCAATTTGAAAAAGAAAATCACCCCCCGGCAGGTGATTCTGATATCTCCTATATGTTCTACTCCGTTATCAAAACAATAAGAAATATTTATTAAGCTGTATATATGAAGCTTAAGGCAGTAGTCAAAATAAGCATGATTTACTTATCTGGCTTTTATATTTACTTTTACTCAGAGTCCTCACACGTCTCTTAACACTCCAAGCATTTCACAATTCATACCTTTGCACATATTATTCTCCTGCCTTGGAATGCCTTTCACGCTCCCTTTCATCAGGTGCATGTCTACACTTAACAATGTATATAAAAATCTATTTCTTGGACTTCCCTGGTGGCACAGTGGTTAAGAATCCGACTGCCAGTGCAGGGGACACAGGTTCGATCCCTGGTGCAGGAAGATTCCACATGCCGTGGAGCAACTAAGCCCGTGCACCACAACTACTAAGCCTGTGCTCTAGAGCCCGTGAGCCACAACTACTGAGCCCACATGCCACAACTACTGAAGCCTGTGCGCCTAGAGCCCGTGCTTCGCAACAAGAGAAGCCACCATAATGAGAAGCCTGCGCACTGCAATGAAGAGTAGCCCCCGCTCGCCACAACTAGAGAAAGCCCACACGCAGCAACCAAGACCCAACGCAGCCAAAAATTAATTAATTAATTAATTTAAAAAGAAAACTCATTATCTCTTATTAAAAAAAAGACTCTATTTCTTTACAAAAGACAACTCGATAGTAGGGGTACTGTGTCCAGTTTATGTGCTGTCCAGTTTCTCTGTTTCCTGGTGAGCATGGGCCCTGCAACAGCTCATGCAGTTCCTACTAGCTCACCCCAAAAAGCTCTGGTACATTGGCCTGCACCTCATTTTTCTCTGATGTGTTCTGATTCAGAGGTACTGAAAGTCAGGTTCAAGGTGAAACAGGAGGGAAGGGGGCAGGCACACCTTTTATTTATTTATTTATTTATTGGTTGCGCCTGGTCTTAGTGCAACCAAGCGGGCTCCTTAGTTGTGGCATGTGAACTCTTAGTTGCGGCATGCATCTGGGATCTAGTTCCCTGTCCAGGGATCGAACCCAGGCCCCCTGCATTGGGAGCTCAGAGCCTTATCCACTGCACCAACAGGAAAGTCTCAGGGCACACGTTTTAAAAGAATGACTTAGCCATAGGACATGACAAAAACTGGTTAGAACCAACTAGGTCCAAGATGGTGGAAGATTTGACTTCCAGTGGACCTTTAGCCTCATTATACGCTCATTGTAATACATTAGCATAAGCTAAGTGACACACCAACCAGCGCCATGACAGTTCCGAGGGCGACCATCGAAGATCAAAAAGTGGGTAGGGGCCCAATTCCTGGAAATCTCCGCCCCTTCCCCCGAAATAGTTGGAATAATCCTCCCACTCATTAGCCTGTGAAATTACCCAGCTCATAAAAACCAACCACCCCATATTTCAGGGCCTCTCATCTTCTGAGATGGCCCACACTCTGTCTGTGGAGTGTGTCTCTTTCTAAATAAATCCACTTCTTACCTATCACTTTGTCTCTCACTGAATTCTTTCTGTGATGAGACATCAAGAACTTGAGCTTCATTAAGTCCTGAGACTAGGTGTGTGATTGCAATTAAAAGACCTGTGCAATCTGGGTTGCACGGTTTCAAAGGTTTGTTGAAGAACAAGTAGAAAGCTGAATCTGACATTTATGGGCTGCAGGTTTTACAACCACATGGGTTTCTGATTAAGAGAGTTTCCATCCTGATGAAACCAAGGTTTTTTTCCTCATCCCTCTCCTACCTGGAAATACAACATGAGGTAGTACTGTTATGATCCCCATTTAAAGGATGAGAGAGCCAGGGCAGAGAGAGATTAAATAATTTGTGCAAGGCACATACCCAACAAGTGGTAGAGCCTATAGTTTGAAAACATCCTTAAAGATGAAAATATATTACTCACCTCTACTATTGTATTAAGGGGGGGAAAAAAGCCCTAAGAATCTAGTTTATACTTGCTTACCCAGTGGTTCAGTTTTTTCTGGCTACTAATGATATGGTCTCCAAACCCTTTTGTGTACTTTAAAATATATGTGTATTTAAAATATATGTGCTCTCAATCAGCACTTTAAAATATATGTGTATGTGTGCATGTTTCATAGACACATACTACTGTGTTAACATACCGTGTAAATTATAAGACACACACACACAAACAGAAATCCAAATATTTTAAAATTATAAATAGAGGTTCTAATTTTTTTCTGTACTCCAGAACGTTGCCTTGGACACTGTGTTTTGGAAACCAGCTATAAAGTATTATACTTAATAGAAAAACATGCTTTCCTCCATACACAGAAATAAAATTGACCTACAATCAATATTTATTCACAGAATTGCTTTTCAAGGTGTGTTGGTCTGCATGTCACGTCCCCCAGGGCAGCATTAAAGACAAGCATTTGCAGTTTTGAGATGGCTAACCCTGATTAGGAAAGTAAATTATAACTGCCACAGATTATGATCTGACTAATGTGCCCTTGAAACTGCTAGACTACAGAAGTTTTTGAATTTGGGGTCAAATAGGAGTGATGGGAAGAGGGCTGGTTGATTAACAGCAGATAAGAGTTCTAAATAATTTGACTTCTACCTAAAATAGCTATGGGACTTGGGCAAAACATTTAATAATGTCCTTTGATTAAATTGCTTTTGCATGTATTAATTCCACTGATGTCATAATAACCCTGTGAAATAAGTAGGGCAGATACTACCACCTTCATTTTACAAATGAGCAAAGGCTTAAAGAGGGAAAATAACCTGCCCACACAGCATGAGATATAAGTGGGCTTCACCACAGCATTTTTGAGTTTTGTACTGCCTTGTTTAACCTCTTTGGGGTTCACTTCTTTAAAAAAAAATGTCTATTTGTAGAACAGTTTTAGATTTAACAGGAAAATTGTGAAGATAGTACAGGTAGTTCCTATATACCCTGCACCCAGTTTCCTCTATGTTTTGGTTTGTTAGAGCTGCCATAACAAAGGACCACAGACTGGATGGCTTAAACCAGTGGTTCCCAACCTTTTTGGTACTAGGGGCCAGTTTCGTGGAAGACAAGTTTTCCATGGACTGGGGGTGGTTTGGGGATGATTCAAGCACATTACATTTATTGTGCACTTCATTTCTATTATTATTACATTGTAATATATAACAAAATAATTATACAACTTACCGTAATGCAGAATCAGTGGGAACCCTGAGCTTGTCCTCCTGCAACTAGATGGTCCCATCTGGGGGTGATGGGAGACAGTGACACCCAAAGTGTGTTGCTTATGTCCAGTCTACTCCGTAAGATGCAGCTTAATCGTCACTTGCCACTCACTGATAGGGTTTTGATATGAGTCTGCAAGCAATTGATTTATTACGGTCCCTGTGCAGTCAAACCTCTTTGCTAATGATAATCTGTATTTGCAGCCGCTCCCCAGCACTAGCATCACCTCCTCAGCTCCACCTCAGATCACCAGGCATTAGATCCTCATAAGGAGCGCGCAACCTAGGTCTCTCGCATATGCAGTTCACAGTAGGGTTCGTGCTCCGCTGAGAATCTAATGCTACAGCTGATCTGACAGGAGGCGGAGCTCAGGCGGTAATGTGAGCGATGCGAGTGGCTGTAAATACAGATGAAGCTTTGCTCACTCACCCGACGCTCACCTTCTGCTGAGCGACCACGTTCCTAACAGGCCATAGACTGGTAGCAGTCCATGGTCCGGGGGGTTGGGGACCCCTGGCTTAAACAACAGATATTTATTTTGTCATGGTCTTGGAGGCTAGAAGTCCAAGATCAAAGTACAGGCAGCTTTGGTTTCTTGTGTGGCTTCCCTCCTTGGCTTTCAGACTACCTCTTTCTCACTGTACCCTCTCAAGGTTGTCCCTTGATCTGTGTATTGTCTGTGTCCTAATCTCCTCTTCCAATAAGGACACCAGTTGATTGGATTAAAGCCCACCCCAATGACCTCATTTTAACTGAATGACCACTTTCAAGACCCTCTCTCCTGGGACTTCCCTGGTGGCACAGTGGGTAAGAATCCACCTGCTAATGCAGGTGACATGGGTTCAATCCCTGGTCCTGGAATATCCCACATGGCGTGGAGCAGCTAAGCCCATGTGCCACAACTACTGAGCCCACGTACCACAACTACTGAAGCCCACATGCCTAGACTCCATGCTCCGCAATGAGAAGCCCACGCACTGCAATGAAGAGTAGCCCCCACTCACTGCAACTAGAGAAAGCCTGCGTGCAGCCAAACTCAGCCAAAAAAAAAAAAAAAAAAAAGACCCTATCTCCTAAAGCAGTCACATTATGAGGTACTGGAGGTCAAGACTTCAAAGTATGAATTTTGCAGGGGACACAACTCAGTCCACAACACCATTTTATTAACACCTTATATTTGTATGGTACATTTGTCACAATCAATAAACTAATATTGATATATTAACTAAAGTCCATACTTTATTCATATTTCCCTAATTTTTACCTAACGACCTTTTCCTATTCCAGGATGCCATTCAAGATACCACATTACATTTTGTTGTCATTATGGACCGAACTGTGTCTCCCCTCCCCCCACCCAAATTCTTATGTCGAAGCCCTAACCCACAATGTGATGGTATTTGGAGGTGGGGTCTTTGCAAGGTAATTAGGTTTAGATGTAGTCACAAAGGTGGGGCCCTTGTGGTGGGATTCGTGCCCTTATAGGAAGTGGGAGAGACCAGAGCTCACTCTATCTCCATCATGTAAGGACAAAGCAAGAAAACTGCCATTTGCAAGCCAGGAACCAAATCCGCCAGCACCCTGATCTTGTACTTCCCAGCCTCCAGAACTGTGAGAAGTAATGTCTGTCTAAGCCACCTAGTCTATAGTATTTTGTTATTGCAGCCTGAGCAGACAGAAACAGTCATCATGTCTCCCTAGGCTCCTCTTGATTCCAACATTCTCAAGGGTTCCTTGTTTTTGATGACCCTCACAGTTTTGAGTACTGGTCAGGTATTTTGTAGAATTTTCCTCAATTGGAATTTGTCTGATGTTTTCCTTGTGATTAGACTGGGGTTACAGGTGTTTAGAGGAAGACTGCAGAGGCAAAATGCCATTCTCATCATGATTTATCACTATTAATATTAACCTTGATCTCCTGGCCGAGGTAAGGTTTTTCAGTTTCTCCACTGTAAAGTTGTTCTTTTTTCCCCTTCCATACTGTGCTCTTTGGAGGAAAGTCACTATGTGCAGCCTGAACTTAAGGAACGAGGAGTAACAGGTTTTCACAACTTTTATCTGTAAACCAGCAGGGCTGGAGTAGTTGGTTTCTAAATCACCTTTAGTTTTTTCCCCACAATCATGAGAAGTGTTTTTCTGCTTTAAAAAGAAGTCTGTATTCACAGAACAGGGTGAGAATTCTGAAAGCTTGTGGGGGTCTCTTCTTCACACCAATGACAGAGATTTGGATGCAATGCACTGTTTTCAGTAATCAGTACTCAATAATTATGTTAATTGCTGATTAGTTGCATCTGACAAACAAGAAACTCAGTACCATTTTCTATAAGGGTAAAATTTACTAGAAATTTTACCTTGAATACAAACTTTATGTAGTTTACATTTTTTATCCCAGTATATGATGCATGCAGTGAAATTCAACCAACACGAATATATAAGATAGGCAAAATAAGTGAATGTTGAATGGAAATTGTTTTCAGTCTTTATCAGAGATGAATTATTCTTAAAATAGGAAGAATTGCTAATTGTTTCATATCAATTTTCTATTTGCTGTATCAGCTTAAAAGCATCCACATTAAGAGATTCTTGAAAGCTCCAATTATTCTAGGAATAATAAACATTTTCTCTTTAAATATTGGAACACTAATTCGTTGTTCTTTAAGATTTCCTTCTTTAATGATTATAGAAGCACATCTGTTCAAGTTAGCAACAACATTTTATCCAAGCAACATGGAATTGTGTTTTACCCATAACCAGTCCTCAGATGACAAATAATTTTGCTGTTTACAAACTAATTAAAATAAAGTTTAAGCCCCATTAAACATGATTACATGGGCAAAATACCCACCTTTTTAAAGGAGAGCTCTACAGAGTTAATTTAGAAGAATGATTATAATTAATAGTTTCCACATTCTCAGATTTTTAAAACAATATTAATATAACCATACTTTTATCTCTTTGTAATTTATGGGACAGGAAGCAAATGATCCTGTCTTGAATATGGGAAAAATTTTTAAATGAAGTTTCTGGAGGTTTCAAGTCGGCAAAATGTTTTTCAATGACATCATTTGTCTTATAGGCCACTATTATTCATATACTTACTGGCTACCCTCCGCATATTGTAGGTTCTTTATTATAGAACATTTAAAATGCATAAAGATATACACTGTACTATAGCAAATACCCTCTTTCAAGAAAATTATTAATAATTTTTATAGTTTTATGGCATATGCCATATCATAAATACCATAGGATTGTGTTTTATATTTTAACATTTTATTTAATGGTATCACATTTTGTGTATAATTCTATAGTTTAACTTCTTGACTCCATATATGAGTTCAAGAGAAATTAATATTGATATATGTAGTGTAGTTTATTTTAGTGGCTATATACTATTTCATCACATAGCTAATCAAACTTTATTTATCCATTTCCTTATTGATAAGCTTCAAGTTGTTTCCAAAAGTTGACTCTTGTGAAGAATGCTGCAATGAACATCTTTGTATATGTTGCCTTGTGACAGTTTCTTTGGGGTATATACCTAAGAAAGAGGATTTGTTGGGTTGTAAGATACAGTAAACTTCAGCTTTATCAGACAATGCCAAATTACTTTTTGTAATGATTGTAGCAGAATTCACTCCTAAGAATAGAACATGAAAATTCTTATTTCCAAATATCCTCACCACATCCTTAGATGTTAAATATTTACCAATCTGATGAATATTTTTCTTGCTCTCATTTTCCTTGTAACTACTGAGGTTGAGCATTTTTCATATTTATTCATCATTTTAACTTTTTCTTCTGTAACTTGTTTATTTATTGCCTTGTCTTTCTATTGCTTCAAGGAGTCCTTTATCTATCTTGGGTATTAATGCTTTGGTATACAATTGGTAAGTATCTTTTCCCAGTCCATCACTTGCCTTTTGATTTAATTTTTAAAATATGTATTGAATAGGAAGTTATATTCTAGTCATTTAACTTTAATTGTGCAATCCTTTATTATAGAGGTAATTTAAATTTTGATGTAGCCAAATGTATCTTTAATTTCCTTTCAATCAAATCTAGTAATTTACTCCACTGAGGTCTTGCATGTCTTCCATTTTTAACTATCTTGTAGTTTTGTTTTTATTTTTCTATGAGATTTTTTCAAATTATATTTTCTAAATGATTTTTGCTGGTGTACAACAATGCTGTTGATGATTGTATGTTAATCTTGTTTAAAACCAACTTTGCTGAATTCCCTTGATTTTCCTTACAGAAAAATATATAAATATGATTGTTTTGTTTCTTCCATCTTAATATCAACTCCTAAATTTTTCTTCTCTTAGTGCATTGATTAGGAACTCCAGTACAACACTGAATACGAGCATCCTATCTTCTTGACTTTAAAGATAATGCTTTGGAAGTTTACCCATCACATATGAAATTTGCTGCATTCTTTAGTAGATACCCATTGTAAGGTATATCAATCAGGATTTAGAGTTAGAGGTAACAGAAGCTTACCCCAATTAACTTAAGCTGAAATTAGACAAATCCATTACCAAGGACACCATTGCAGGTATTGCTGCCTCATGGCACTGAGTACTGCTCCTATCATGTTCTCACTGTCATGGCTATCAGAAAACTTATCAACTTCATTATGGCTTGTTGTCACTCTCTCAAGATTCAAAGGCACATATGTGAGCAGCCAATTAGCTATAGCTAGGAAATAAGCATGATTAGGTTGGGCTTTTCCTTTCTTGTACTGTCAAGATTGTATGAGCTTCATAAAACTAGTTGGTACACCCTTCCTTCCTTCCTTCCTTCCTTCCTTCCTCTTTCTCTTGTCCTCTTTTCTTCTTTCTCCCTCCCTCCTTTCCTTCCTTTTCTTCTTTCTTTTTTTCTGGAACAATTTGTACAAGAAGGAGAGTGTCAGTTTCTTGAAGGTTTGGTAAATCCATTCAGGCTGGTGCCTTGGGGGAGACAGAGATAGATATATAGCTAGCTAGATAGAATTTAATCATTATTTGTCTATTTAGGTTTTTCTATTTCTATTTTTGGCCATTCATTTTTTTCTAGAGACTAATCAGTTTCATTTAATTTTAAAAATTTATGAGGATAAAGCTATTCATAGTATTCTTTTCAGTTATTTTTTCTTTTCTTTTTTTTTTTTTTTGCGGTACGCGGGCCTCTCACTGTTGTGGCCTCTCCCATTGTGGAGCGCAGGCTCCAGACATGCAGGCTCAGCGGCCATGGCTCACGGGCCTAGCCACTCCGCAGCATGTGGCATCTTCCCAGACCGGGGCACGAACCCGTGTCCCCTGCATCGACAGACGGACTCTCAACCACTGCACCACCAGGGAAGCCCGTTTTCAGTTATTTTTATAAATCTGTACAGTATGTGTAGTTGTAGCCTCTTTTGCATTCCTAATACAGCTACGTATTGTGCTTTCTTCCTTTTTTCTAATCAATCTTGCTAGATGTTTGTCTATTTTATTTTCTCAAAGAACCAGCTTTTATGTTTATCAAATTTTTAAAATTATGGTACAATATTTATGGCCTAAAAGGAATTATAATTAGAATTTTTAGTCATATGTAGTAATTTCTAGGAAAAAGTTTGTTTGTCTCAGTGACACTGAAAAGTCCCCTGGAAAATATGAATTAAGATTTTTTTTTTTTTCTATGTACTTCTTGCAAGGAGAATCTTAACACATGTACATATGTGTAGAGACATTTAGGTGTTTTTTTCTGATGAACATATGTCTATATAGGATTTGTTAGGTAAGCGCCATTGTGATAGACTTTGTTGCTACAAATATGAACATACATGCCCTGTCCTCCAGGAGTTTTCAAGCCAATGAAAATTTATAGCCACTTTTTATGTTCCACTCTACTGTTAGGAGTCAAGGTCATTATTAATCAGCTTTCATGACACTGGGCACTGACTTCCTGGGAAAGTGACTGGCCTGGACCTCACAGCCTCCAAAGCTTTCTCTTCATACCAGGCCACACATATGGCCCACGGAGTGATATTTACTCTGACCTTTTAGAGTCTGAGAAAACATTGTTTAGTGGTCTGGCATCATCTATATTTACTTGGCTTGATTTGGGATAGAGTATAATCCCAACTCTTGATGAAAGGATTTTCATGCCTTAACCTTATGGGTCTTGATATTTGTGGGATTATTCCCACTCATAAAGTGATTTGTGGAAAAAATGTGTACTAATCTTTAATTTAGGATTAAAACAGATATACCCAGGAGACATGGGTCTATAAAATTCACCTTAACTTGAGAAATGCAATAAATAAACATTTCTAAAATATCTTGTTGGTTCAGTTATTTCAGTCCAAAACCAATTGGAGATCTGTTCTATATCAAGATTCCCCAGCCCTGTTGCGAGAAGGAGCTGTTTTTCACAATGTCAGAGATGGTCCTCCTCAGAGCCCTACCGGGTCTGCCCATATAGAAGTGTTTGTCTCCCCAGGAAGAAACAGGATGACCTGAGCTTAAGTGTCAGACCAGAGAGAATGGTCAGATTGAATATCAACAGCCAGTCCCTGACTTTAGAGGTATCGTGGCTGATTCACATGATGCCAAATAACAAATATCTTTCTTTTAGGTGTCAGAGTCCAGTATGGTGGGGAGTTTGTATCTAGGGGATATAAAGGAGAATAAATGAGATCCTACGTTGAAAAGCCAGCCAGAGTACCTGAAAAATAGCTTTCGGTAGATTTCTTCTCTACTTCCTCCTTCTCCTCACCATCTCATCCTTAGCACCCCTCTAGAATTGTCTGTATAAGCCCTAAAGATTTGATTGGACTTTGGCACCATACAGTTAATGCTACTGGACTCTAACATGCTCCGATAGCCACAGTTTCATCGAATGGGATCGGGGTTGGTAGCCAAACTAAGCTAATGGACTTTGTCATCATAGAATTCCCACACCAAGTAGGAGGCATAAAATGACTTGGAGACCTGGTCATGCAGCTATTAGTCATGGTGTGTTAGTGGAATGCAGTCTCAAAAAGTTATTTCCTAAGTGCTTTCCAAAGACCTGGTTCTTCACACAGAGAGTTTTGGCCAACTGTAATGGCAGGGAGAAACTAGAGTGTCAGGGAGAACAGAATTGATGCTTTAAGTTTAATTTTATTTTGGATCAAATGTTCCTTAAAAATAAACCTTCACCTGATCCTAATTTTCATTTCAATGCCATAGACTGGTGATTTGAGTGTTGGGGATAGAGATCTTAGAATCTGTTTATGTGGTATAAATACAGAAATGGTCTGGTTCTGAGTAGTAGGATCATGATCAGTGTTTGGATATAAACTCAAAACCTCTCTAAGTCACGTGTTCTTTTTTGAAGCATAGAAATTGGTCTTTGCAAACACCCTAAATCCCTTTGTTTGAGAAACTTTAAATACACATTGAGTCTTCTTGCCATAAAGTTCTGCACTGCATCTAGAAAGCTTCTTTAAAAAATAGCTCTGAAAACCTGAGGCTGGCAAAGAAGTTGGATAGTTGAAGGGGAAATGATAGAGCATTCTGTTCTGTGGTAAAGGGGAACAAAGGAAGGGGGAGAAGTTATTATTGTCAATTTAAAATTTTGTTTTAAATTTCTAGTGTACAGTGTTCAAGACTGGCAAAAATTTCAGTTTGTTTTATCCAAACATAGTTACAGTGTTAGATGTGTGTTAGAAATCCAGCATGTGGATGCCACCTCCTTAAATTTTAATAGCACAAGAAATGGGAACAGCAAGGGAATAAGGAAATAAACAGAGCACAGGCTTTTGCAGTTGATGGAATACCAATGGCGCTTGGAGGTAACAAAGGTAAGATAAGGAAAGAGCTGAATTTGAGCAATGTCTCATTTTTACCCATGTTACAAGTTTCAACCAGTTCTAATGTTCTGCTAATATTTTGTAATTTTATAGATGGTAAATTTGGATGGTGGAGGAAAGGGACTGGCATTAGGGTAATGCCCGGAGGGACGCTGGAGTAACCCCAGTGCAGCTTGAAGGTACTGGGAAGGTAAAAGGAGAGAGGGAGTGTACAGAGGGAAACTTGCCCCCTTTAAAACTGAGGTCAGCTGTGTGTGACACTCCAGAGCATTATTTCTCAAAGTGTGGCCCCCAGGACAGCTTGCATCCAAATTACCTGTGAAACTGTTAAAAATCCAAGTTCCCAGATGGCAATCCAAATCATTGAAACCAGAACACTGGGAATGTGGCCTGAGACTATGCATTTCAAACAAATAGCCTAGGCAATTTCAAGGCATGCAAACTCCTGTTTGAAACTTTGTGCCAAAGAATGTCAAGGGTAAGTAAAAAAGTAAGAAAGGAACCTACAAATACCCTACATTAAAATACCATATATAAAAATGGCCACTGCTCAGGCTTCCATAACCCTTAGGTCAAACTCTCCTCTGCAATTGCCTAGAGAGTCACTGGGGAAATTTCGAACATGGAAATTTTGGAGAATCTCTAGTGTAACTGAAAGAGGGGAAGAATTGCAAAATGCCAAATACGTAGATAGCATGCCATTTATTGGGACAGATTGGCCAGGGCCCATTTCATGTCTCTCCATTCCCATCTTGAAATGTACGGTCCAGCCATACTGAGCTGACTACATGTCCTCAGATGGACCACACTTTCCCTTGTCTCCATGCCTTTGCACTTTGTTGTTCCCTCTGCCTAGAATGCCTTTCTCCCGAGGGCAGATTTCTATTTGCTTTTCACGTCTTAGTTCAAGTGTTGCTTCCTCTGAGGAGCCTGACCACCCCAAATTCCATATTGCACAATTCTCTATAATAGCACTTAACACCGTCTATTGAATTACTCACCTGTCTTTCCCACTAGCCCACTAATTTTTCAGGGCCATTTATTTATTTCCTCTATTTAGTACAGAGCTTAGTTCATGAAAGCTGCTTGCAAATATTCTTTAATAAATGACTTAATGTCACATACTGCCTAACCTGCATAATCCAGTAGCGAGAATATTGTCACTTCACGTTGTGTAAGATTCCATTTGGAGTAAGTGAGAATTTTAGTTCAATAAATGAAATCAGTCAGTTATCCAGTAGCATGAATTGATTCCACCTTTGGTTTTCCAAGGGTAGGAGAGAAACTACACACAGAGTAAGGAAGAGGTGACATGGGTAATTTTGACAAAAGTTTTAGGGTTAAATTGGTTCTGAGTGCAGCCATGCAATGAATGGGTGAGGGCTGTGTAAGGGCACTGAGCAGGAAGGACTTGGCAGGTAGGCCATAGAGAGGTTGAAAGTGTGGGGTGGAGGTGGGTTAGAGGGAGGAGGATGCAAAGTGCTTATTTCAAAATTTTACCTAGAGATGGCCCTGCACTCAAGAGTGGAGGCAGCTCTATTTACAACAGCCAGGACATGGGAGCAACCTAAGTGTCCATCGACAGACGAATGCATAAAGAAGATGGGGCACATATATACAATGGAATATTACTCAGCCATAAAAAGAAACAAGACTGAGTTATTTGTAGTGAGGCAGATGGACCAGAGTCTGTCATACAGAGTGAAGTAAGTCAGAAAGAGGAAAACAAATACCGTATGCTAACACATATATATGGAATCTTAAAAAAAAATAATGGTTCTGAAGAACCTAGGGGCAAGACAGGAATAAAGACGCAGATGTAGAGAATGGACTTGAGGACATGGGGAGGGGGAAGGGTAAGCTGTGACAAAGTGAGAGAGTAACATCGACATATATACACTACCAAACGTAAAATAGATAGCTAGTGGGAAGCAGCCGCATAGCACAGGGAGATCAGCTGGGTGCTTTGTGACCACCTAGAGGGGTGGGATAGGGAGGGTGGGAGGGAGACACAAGAGGGAGGGGATATGGGGATATATGTATATGTATAGCTGGTTCACTTTGTTACACAGCCGAAACTAACACACCATTGTAAAGCAATTATACTCCAATAAAGATGTTAAAAAAAAAAAAAAGAGTCGAGGCAGGCAACTCCTCCTTCTCTGATGGCCATGGCCTCCTTATGGCTCCTAAACACAAAACTCAAGCAGGTCCTAATTCTACCACATGAATAAATGAAGCAGGCTGTGGGGACCTGGCCTGAGAATTTGACCACCCTAAGGAAAAATGCATTCAAAATCCCAGAAAACAGATTTTCAAACAAACTTTTGAAATCTAACCAACTCAGAAGTTGAACAAGGCCTAGATTAGCTTTCTCGCACAAATCAACTTAGTAATGAAAGCAGATTTTATTTGTGCAAAGGTCAGTACTCCAGAGATACAGCAAGAGACATTTTATGAGAAGGAAACTAGATGCAGTTTGAGGAGCTGGAGGTATTAAAAGAAAAAGTGCATTCCTTAAACAAAGAGTATCAAAATGACCAAACTTTCTGAACCCAACAAGCAGACACATGATCTTATAAGTCATATAACATATGAGTTGGCCCACTCCAAAGAATCTGTGGTGCAATCAATATATAAAAAGGGTGACTCAGCTGTGCCAAAATACAAGCAAGATTGAACAGGCAAGAAAATGTGAATGGTTTAGTGCAAGCCAATCGCCATTTCTAAAACTCATTAACAAATATTTATTAAGCGTATGTGTGAGAGAGAGAGATACTTAGGCACATAAGAGGTATTTAATAAATATTATTGAATGAATGAATGAATGAATAAATAAATAAACATCTACTATGTGTCAGGTACAGTACTGGAGCTGGGGAGTAGTCCTAAGACACACATGGTATTTATTCTCATGGACATTACAGTCTAGTGGGATGACAAACAAAAGTGTTATGTGTAGAAAAGGAAGTACTAGTTTCTACTGGAGCACATATAGCAATTAATTTAAGCCAGAGGGTCAGATAAAATATCCTCTTTTGAGATGAGGAAAATTGGAGAAAAGGCTGGCTTGGGGTTGGGATAGGTGGACAGAGATGATATCATGAGTTAGATCATAATGAGATATAGTTAAGCTCAGTTAACCTGTGCACTCAATATGTTATAGTGAAACACAGGAAACTTATCTGTAATCCAAAACTCGAACCCAAAACTTTAAACCAAAGCTAGAGTTCTGCTTAAAATATGCAGCACTAGCAGTGGAAATCTTAATATCCAGGCAATGTTTATTTTAAAAACCACGTATATAGTAAATCTGTTCTTTGAAATGGAATTGATTGCCCAACAGAGCTGTTTTTCTTCCTGTCAACTTTATGCTAACTAAAAGAACTCAAGAGTATGGACATTACTTAATAAGTAGGTATTATGTTTCAGAGGAAGCCTGTATAATAATTCAGCTGAGTATAATTAATAATTTTAACTATGTAAATCTTTTGAAAATCTACTTTCACAACAACTTCCTTTGAAGTATAATTGACTTGCAATACTAGGGTCAAAACAACTTCCTTTATTCAACACATGTACATACACAATTTCTCAATCTTTTTATTGGGCTGAAATATATGGAATTGCAGGGTTTTGGTCAAAAATTATTGAATATAAGTTGTTTTGTGTGGGTTTCATACGGTTTGACCTAAAGTTCTGGAACGGTACCTTGGGATCTCTGATGAAATAAAAGGAAATCTCTGATACTTATGTCAAGGAAAAACTCGAGATCAATTCAGACTAGACAGACAGATGGATAAATAGATAGATGTTTTTCTTTCATTTTACTCTAAGATAAATGTTGAATCTGAGGGTAGTATATATTTATTTCTATCTTTAATCATTTCAAATTTCTTAGAAACATAGACTGTTAGACCTGAAAACAACCCTAGATAACTACTCAGTGAGTTTAGGTAGTTAATCAAGTAAATAAATGTTCCAATTTGCTTATTTATTTTTGTTTATACAAATCAAGATTTTATTAAGCTGCCCACTTATTTCAGTCTTGGGAGCACCATGGTTGATTTTTTTTCCTATGTTTTTATGGAAGTATAATTGATTTACAATACTATAGTTGTTTCAGGTGTACAGTGTAGTGATTTGCTATTTTACACATTACAAAATTATCACTATGATAAGTCTAGTTACCATCTGTCACCATACAAAGTTATTATAGTATTAGTGACTGTATTCCTCAGGCTGTATATTACATCCCTGACTTATTTATTTTGTTACTGGAAGTTTCTACCTCTTAATCTCCCTCATTTATTTCACTCATCCCTCCACCCCATTCCCCTCTGGTGACCACCAGTTTGTTCTCTGTATCTATGAGTCTGTTTCTACTGTGTTACATTTGTTCATTTGTTATAATTTTTAGATTCTATATATAAGTGAAATCATACAGTATTTGTCTTTCCCTGTCTGACTTATTTCACTTAGCTAATACCCTCTTGGTCCATTCGTGTTGTCACAGATGGCAAGATTTCATTCTTTAATAAATGTTTCAATTTACTGGTGGTGGTTACGGGGGCATGGGCTCTGAGGTCAAACAGATCTTGATTTATCTATTTATTTGACAAACTCTTTTTGATATCTCACCATTAAGCCAGACACTGATAGAAGCTAACTTCAAATGGTGAACAAAAGTCATCCTTACTACCTTACACAGGACTGGTTTTGTGGGACTCAGTTTTCTCTGTTATTGGGATGGGAGAAGAATAAAAGCATATGCCTCAAAGAGTTGTTATGAATATTAAATGAAATAAATGCATGGAAATTATTTAGTAAAGTGCTGAGCATATGGTAAAATTTCAGTGTATGGTAGCTGTTGACATTACTGTGGACCAAGCCCTCATTTTAAAGCTGACAAAAACGGTATCACCCACATGTTCTCATTCTCCTCACAACTCCAACTTCTCTTACCTCTGTATAGGTTTTATGCTCAGAAAGCCTTGCAATATGGTGGCAAAGACGGACACTGGGAGCTCTAGGCTTGTTCTTGCTGCTAATGATTCCAATGAGAAGACCGTGCCTTTGCCCAGCGATTAGTGGGTGGTGAGCAGAGTGAGGGGTTAGCCCCACTTGAACCACAAAGAAAGTATTTATGAGAAAGAGGGTTTCTACTACTAGAAAACAAGGATCAAGGAAAGGCAAGCTAGACAGACAAGAACTATAGCTACCACAGTTCACTTTAGTGAGACAAAGCGGAAAAAAGGGATGAATATGTGTGGTGGTAGTAGTGGGGTATGTGTGTGTGCATGCACACATATGTGTTTGTGAACTGTGAGTATGACTTAGATGACTCTAAAGCAATGGACTAGAAACCACAAAAATGATCAGTTCCTAAAGAAAAAAAGAGAAAAGTGAGCACTCACAAAAAGGTCATTTTCAAATTTGCATTCAAATTCTTTCATTGTACTCTATTTTGCACAATTCCTTATCATTTAATATGGTGAAGTCAACTACAACACTACGGATGAGAGCAATCGAAGTAAGATTCCTATGATTGCAATGATCAGAAACCTATCTCAAATTACCATTTCATGAAGATAAAGATGGGAGGTGAGGATAGGCATAGACTTACCTGGAGATGACAAGGCCAAACCAGATTTCTGTACCAGGTAGATGCAGGTGATGAACCTCTTGTATTTGCAAATACAGAAACTGTCAGGTACACCATGAGATTAGATTCTATAATCTAGAAGAATAGGAAAAGTAGGACTCCTTGAAGAAATATCCATAACAATCTGAAACTTCAAAATACATGGGCAACAGGCACTTTCTAAATGAGTATGAGTAACCACTGAATGAGTTCATGCAATGAGCAGAGTCATCAAGAATTCACACTGCTTTACCACATTGATCATAATTTGCATCAACCCAACATCCTTGATCTCAGAGCGATACTCAGAAATATTAAGAAACATGTCCCAAAGTCACACAGCCCATAATTTAGAAGGCTAGGTTGAGAGCCCATGTTCCCTGAATCTTAACCTATAGCTCTTTGTCTGTACTAGTGTTTGTCAAACTTGAGCATGCATTAGAATCATGTAAAGAGCTTGTTAAAATACACATTGGATTGCCAACCCCTGAATAAGGGCCTAAGAACTTACATTTCTTTCAAGTACACAGGCAATGCTGATGCTTTGGGTCCAGGGACCACACTGAGAATGACAGGTCTATACCAAACCTACTACCTTTAATATTTCCTCAATAATAAATATGAGATACAAGGAACTGCCAACACTCACTGAGAATTTACCATGTGTCAAGCACTGTTCTACGTATATCTATGCATGTTAATTCCCATGAGGCAGGGATAAAGCAGGCAACTTGCCCAAGGTCATACAGCTGATATGTGGCAAAGCTGGGCTGCAAAATCAGGCCATCTGGCTCCAAAGGCCAGTATCTAATTTATACACTATAGTCCACCTTTGGTACTGCAGTAGTACCTGTGGTATATGTAAGTCTACCCTTAGCACATATCTGGTGTAACGTCAGAAGACCCAGAGCTGACAAAGACAATGGCTCTTACTGGGAGCTGCTGGTGTACAGAAACTGAAGTAATGAGTAAGAAAGAATTCTTTTAGTAACATCCACAATCTCTCCATTGCCCATAATTCTACAAACAGTAATTGCAATTTGTCATATTTTTTACATTGTCTTATTTTCTAGTAAATCCCCAACAAAAAATGGAAAATGTTAAACATGAAATTATGTAGGTACTAATCAGAATACTGATAAATGTTCAATTTGATTGCAATTTTTTTCTTTAACAAAATCTGCAAGCAGAAAGTCAAGTATATAGAAATGGAAGTGGTGACAAAAAACATAAGAAGAGATATCCAAACAAGTTATCAGAATAATAAGTGTTGAGAAAGATATTGGAAGGTGGAGTCTGAATTCATGGAATCAAAGAGCAGGACTGTGAGAGCAGGGAATGATGGGGGTCAAAGTTTGGGTAATTTGGTTTCCAACCACAGAAAGAAACCTTGGATGCCTTAAGAAAAAATGTACTTAAAGACTATGAGGTTACTCATATCATTTAATAATTCCTTCCAGAATATTTCTCTTTGCTGACGAATCCCTGATCAACCTTTGAGGCCCAGCTTACGTGTCTCCTCCCCTGTAAAGTCTTCTGTCAGCATAACTGATCACTATTGCACTGACAGAGTTCATCCCTTCATTTATGGGTTAGGTGTTCTACCTGCTTGTCTTCCTCACTAGGATAAGAGCAAAAAGATTCTGTGTTTTGTCCATCTTTGTTTTCCCTAAATCTACTGATCGTAGTAAGGGAAGGAAGAAAGGAAAGAAAAGGAGTAAAGAACAGAGGAGAGGACAGTAAGAGAGAGAAGGAAAACAGAAAGGTAAAATAAATCATGTTCTCCTGCCTCTAAAGAAATTATGGTGCATGAGAGATATGGTAGCCTGGTTGTTAGATAATGGAAACCTCAATTCTACTTTATACTCAATAAACATTGTTAAATGACATTAATTGCCCTACCACTCTGGGAAGAAATCTGTAATTTTATAATGTTTTAGATCAGTTCTTTTTAATATATTTTTGCAGCTCATTCAAACCATTTAGCACACTTTTAAGTATGCAAAATATACAACCTGACTCGTGGTAAAGACATTTTCTAGGTAACGATGTCAGTAAATACATGGCTGCACTTTCAGTTATGACCTACTTTTACTCTTTTCTAAGTTTACAACCTCAGTCCGTTCTCAATGACTGATCCTGTTCAATAGCTGGTACATCACATACATTGATCTAAAAGTGGGCTTTAAAATTGCAGTTATTAGTATGGGTATGACGGTTAATTTCATGTGTTAACTTGACTGGGCCACAGAGTGCCCAGATATTTGGTGAAACATTAGGTGTTTTTGGATGACATTAACATTTGGATAGGTAGACTGAGTAAAGCAGATTGACCTCTCTAATGTGCGGGCCCCGGCTTAATCAGCTGAAGGCCTGCATAGAACAAAAAGGCTGACCCTCTTGCAGTAAGAGGAGACTCCTACTGCCTTACTGTTGAGCTGGGATACTGGTCTTTTCCTGTGCTTAGGCTTAACTGGAACACTGGCTCTTCTTGGGTCTCGAGCTAACAGCTTTTGGACTGGAACTTGTAGCATCACCTGTCTTGGTGCTCAGGCCTTTAGACTCACGTTGGAACTACACCATCAGCTCTGCTGGGTCTCTAGCTTGGCAGCTGCAAATCTTGGGACTTTCAGCTTCCACAGTCACGTGAAAACCAATTCCTTATAATAAATCTCTCTCTATATATATACATCCTGATGGTTCTGTTTCTCTGGAGAACTCTATCTAATACAATGGCTAAATCAGTAGAAATATATACTTGTTTTTTTTAATGTGAGAAGAGGTGGAAAGTTAGGTTTGGACAAATCTGAAGCTGTTTTTATGAATAAATCCCTGATACTGATTTTTATAACTTAATGCCTATATATCTTTCACGTAAAATAAGATGTAATGGGAAGGGTGTTTAGCTGGGAGTCCGGATGCTTGAGTTCTGGATTGGATTCATATTATAAACTATATGTGAAACCTTGACTAAATCACTGAATCTTTCTTTTTCTTTTCTTTTTTTTTTTTTTTTTTTTTTTGCGGTACACGGGCCTCTCACTGTTGTGGCCTCTCCCGCTGCAGAGCACAGGCTCCGGATGCGCAGGCTCAGCGGCCATGGCTCACGGGCCCAGCCGCTCCGCGGCAAGTGGGATCTTCCCGGACCAGGGCACGAACCCGTGTCCCCTGCATCGGCAGGCGGACTCTCAACCACTGCACCACCAGGGAAGCCCACACTGAATCTTTCTAGGCTCAGGTTCCCTCACTTTAAAAGTGAAAAGATGGACTATTTAGTTTCAGAATAGTAAAAATATCTAGATCCTATACCAATCTCTGGAAACAAACCAAAACCAACAAGGAAAATTAGCAACAGACATTCCCATTGTGATTATTAGAAAATCCTCATTAACTTGAACCATAATGTACATGAGGAACAGCTGTCAAGTACAGTAAAATTGGCCCAGAGGGAGGGAATAAACTGAAAGAAGAGGGCTGCTGGGGATCATAGCCTGAGAGGGCAAAGTTCTCTGAGTAGGTGGTACATACCAAGGAGCAAGACATTCATAAAACAAGATGGGTGAGCTCAAGGAGCTCTGGAAACCACACAAGGTACCCTGCAGTGGCAGGGCATGTGATAATTAATGAGGGCATTTGCAGACAAGCTAACTCTTCAAGAAGTTATCTTTGTGTTTGGCAGACCAGATGAGAAACTGAATGATAAGCATTTTAGACTCTCAATCTCCATCCTCTACAGAATGTAAACTCCATGGAGACAGGAACTTTTTTTCTGTTTTATTGCTATATTCCCCAAATCTAGAGCTGTACCTGACACAGAGAAAGTGCATAATAAATAAATAAATATTTGTAGGATGGATGGATGGATGGGTGAAGAGAGACTATGGCTAAATCAACCCCTTAACATACTTATAAGTGATACACACACACACACACACACACACACACACCCTTTCATTTTATTTGGGACCTTGATGTGAACTGAAAAATCTTCCTGCTATCCCAGAGCACCTCTCTGTCCTTCACATATCCTCATACATTATTCTGCTACACCCAGAGAAAAATCCTTCATTATCAAAAAAGAATTTGATAGGATTTATGCAAAAGCGTAAGATTTACGCAAAAAATAAAAACCTATACAAGTAACAAAGAAAAGGAACAAAACAAATAAAAATTATAAAAAGGATACCTACCAAGCTATTTTTATTGCTGTAGAGCAAACAAAACATGTGACCAAATAGTTATCTGTGAGCTCACAAAACTTAATGAGATAAAAGTCTCAAAAAAGAAAAAAGAATAAGACAACATAAAATTAAAAAAAAAATTAACTGGCAGATCTTGGGATAGAAGTGAAAAATAAAGTTATCATAGATATAAAAGCCTTGTTAGAAACAGCAATGCTGCCAATGCTGAAAATACATTCAAGACATCTTGAGAAAACTAAGCAAAATGAAATGGAAAAGAGTAAAGATTATAGTAGATGGAAAAAAGGTAGCTAAAGAACACAGAAGGAAATCCAACACATGCAACATATGTTTTAAAAGACAAGAACAGAACAAACGGAGCACAAAAATATTCCATATGTGCCAAAAACTCCTGAAATAAAAGAAGACCTGAATCTGTAGAATTAAAGGATGCAGTATTCCAACAGATATAAGTATCTCCTAATACCCATGGAAAATCTAGTAAAGTTAATGGATTTCAAAGAAAAAGAAAAAAAAATATCCACAGAAGGGTGACATAAAGATCCCATCTTAAAATCAAAAGAATTAAGGTAGCTTCAAACTTTCCACATTCAGTGCAAGGAAGAATAAAGTCATGTCTGAAAAGTTCTCAGGGAAATAAAGTGTGACCCCAAAATTGTATACCGAGACACACTAGGCACTTTATCTCACTGTTCATATATGCAATAACTTTTTCAAATATGCAAGAAGTTAGGAAAATACAAACTACATGAATTTTTAAAAAATGATTATCAAACTTAATCAAGATATGAATGTATTACATATAATAAAAGGACCAGCTGTGAGCATAGAGTCACTTTATATGTAGAACTCAGGTTAAAATAACTTGAGAGAATTATGATTATAGAACAGACTATAAACATAATAAATTATCACTTTGTAGAAATAATATAACTAACAAAAACCAGGTCTAGAGAGAAAAGAAGATGGAGGTAGTATAAGTGTACTGATTTCCTAATCTTCAAAGTATGTGTTTAAGGCTGCTCTAAGATCAAGTACATAACTAAACAAAATAAGTGTAGCAGAAAAGAAAAACAAGAAGGTGAAACTGAAAGTATTCTAAAAACATAATCACTCAGAGTGGGGCATTAATAGATACTGGTTAAAGAAAGAGAGAATGTAATATATTATTTGAAGTTATATTTTAGAAGATGACAAAAAAATTACTAGAACTAAAATTGGACCATACATCTTCCATATTATGAAAAAGAAATATACACATGGGCAAAATGAACCTAAGAAATCACAAATCAATGGTAAAATGTTAAAAACAAAGCATAAACGACTTCCGCTTCCAGAAATATTCACAATAACATGAACATAACATAAACCACTCCTGCTGAGAAAAAGTAACAAAGCAGGATAAAAAAATTATTTTTCAATCTCACAGTCATCAAGGTAGTAAAGAATTGTAACAAACAAGAGAGAAAGGAAACCTAGAGAGGTGAATCCCAGGAGTGGCTGATGATTCTGGAAGAGGTAATTAAGGGAGAAAGCACAGATTTTGGCAGCCCCATAGGGCTAGATGGTTAAAAAAAATTCTAATCTAAGTTTTGTCAAGTAGGGATCTCTGACAAAGCCCCCACATTGAGTTGGGATCCCAAAGGGCTTCATCTTAATGTAAGGAGTCACTGGAAGAAACTTGGGACTAAAGTACAGTTTCAAATCATCTCAGTCCCTATAATTGGATTAAGGTGATCTAGGATTGCTGGTGCCCCTAACCACCTCCAAAGGCAAATGTAAATCCCACCTGGAGGAAGCTAATTCCAGGCCTTAAATTATTTCAACATTTTTTTCCATATACAATGTCTTGCACAGAATTAAAAATAACCAGACAAATGAGAAGAGAAGATGATTTAATTAAAAAACCAAGAGAAATAACAGCAATAGAAATGGATGCACAGGAAATTCAGATAATGAATTCTAAGACAACTTTAAAATTTTTAATAGAAAAGATTTTTTAAAAACCCAAAGTTTGCTGTACAGTAGAAACTAACACAACATTGTAAATAACTATACCCCAATTAAAAAAAAACAAAAACAAACCAAAGTTGATTGTTTAAAAAGATGAATAAAATTGATAAACCCCAGGTGAAGCTCCTCAAAAAAAAAGAATAAGAAATGAAATGGGATATATCATTACAGAGCTTACAGATATTTTAAAAATTATTATATCATTTAAAGATATTATTAACAACTTTATGTTCCTAAATATGAGAATTTAGATAAAATGGACAAGTTTCTAGAAAAAAATTCAACTTACCAAAACCGACACAAGAAGAAATAGAAAGTCTGAATTATCCAATAAACTTAAAGAAATTAAAAACCATATCAAAGTTTCATTGTAACTTCCCCAGAGTTATCCCATTCACTTTTTCTACTTAAAACTTTATTTCCATATTTTTGAGAAAGCATTCATTTTTCTATAGGAATGTTTGGGGAATTTTAAAAAATTGTGAGTACCTATTTCCTCTTCATCTTATTTTACTCAATTTTCTCAAACTCTCCTATGATTTACTTTTAAGGATTATATGTATTAGCATCTCAATTATATTTCAAACCATAGGAGGTAGACCATGTGACAGAAGAGTGAAGGAAGAAAAGGAGTAAGGAGGGAGACATGGAAGAAGGGAGAAAAAAAAGAACTGTTCTGACTTGAATTATTAAAGTTCTGCAACCACACCCTTTGCTGCCTATTTATAGCCTTCTGACATATAGTCATGAATAGTCATGGATGTTATTAAATATGAAATATATTCAGAGAAGCAATATGAAAAGAGGTTAAGATTTGTGTGTGTGTGTGTGTGTGTGTGTGTGTGTGTGTAGTCTTGTAGTCCTTGAACAAGGTCCTTGGACAAATTACTTAACCCCTCTAATTTTCAATTTCCTAATCTATAAGATAAAGATCATCATGGTACACCTCCCATACCACTGTAAATACTAAATGAGAAAATACACGTCACAGTATTGGTACAGAGCCTAGGATAAAGCAGAATTCTATGAATAGTAGTTATTTATAATTATGATGGAGAGAAAATAAATAAAAATATATGTGATATGATTTTAGGCTTTAAAATGTGTTAATGAGGAAAAACCCAAATCAGTCAAAGTCTCTTTATGCATCCTTCATGGAAATACAAACTTTCTATCTATACTAAGTGGTAGAAATGAGTATGGCCATTCTGGGAAACTGTTCTAAGTTGGCCTACCTGATGGCCTATGAGTTGAACAAAACATTTGACATTTTTCTAAAGAAAAGAAGGTGAAATAATAACTTGGCCTTTCTTTAAAAAAATATACCAAGGACTCTGCATCCTTGCCAGTTTTCTGTTACACGGTTTGTTGAGACTGCCCAACATTGTCTGGAATTTCCAAGCCTCAGCACTATAAAAATAATTCACTAAAACCATCCTCCAAATAATTTTATATTGTGTACTTACTTAACACTGCACTTTGGACTACAGTATGGGATGGATATGCTGGGAATTATGTTGAGTTCAGTGAGAGTCCTGTATAAAGCCTATTTTGTCGTAAAGAGCAGACCCTGATGTTTAAGGAATGGTGCTGATAGGTTCCAGAAACTTATTACCTACAATTACTAGAACATATTTGTCGCAGCAAAGAGGGTATTTAAGAATGGCTGATGCAAACTCTGCAAAACAAGGTTACTGATGTTCCAGTTTGAACCTTCAAGAGCCCTTGAAGGAAAAAAAAATTACTTTCACGGTGAACTTTCAATTGCCTGCTCTCTGATGTCTAAACAGAATAGACTGAGTTCATTTTTTTCCTTGTCTCTTGGCTAAAAGACCACAGCAAACTGATCCTTCACTTAATTTCAAGAAAAAACAAATTGTATTTCTTTTGGTTAAATTCATTTTTCACCTCAGGGATTGAGTTCCAGTTCATCACATCAAAATATATTTTCTTTAAAAATCTGAAATCCTTTCCCTGAATTTTATTGAAAGTAAATTCTACTTTAATTATAATACGAGGTAAAATATTTTGGTGTTAATCCTTTTCTCTTTCAGTGAATTAAAACACATAGAAGCACTATTTAAAAATCGTGACTCGAGATAAACGTTAAATTCTTTTTACCAAGGATCTTTTGTTTTGTGAAACCAGCTTTTCCATATCTGAAGGCATCACTCAAAAAAGGACTTCACTGAAAAGTGTTTTTAATCATTCTGAATGGAATTATCTGAATATGACCTCCCAGATACTGATGCATTTGGATTTCCCATCCACTTAGACTATTTCATTCATAATCAAAAATCATGTGGTTTCATGTTCATTGTTTTTTCAGTTGAGAGGATTGTCAGGAGGAAAGGTGAATGTGACTTTCTTGTTTTTTTTGTTTCAATCAAGAGAATTGTCAATAGGAAATGATTTCTGTATAAAATACACATGGAGCAAATATGACCTTTTGGTCATGACATTTTTCCATTATTACACTGGAGATTTTTCAGAGGTACACATCATGTTTTGCTGCCCTTTTCACATAAAATTATAGCACCATAAAACTTCAGACCTGTCTGTGAAAGCTAAAGAGTATTGGGAACCAGGAAGCTCTGACTGATTGCCATGATGAATAAAACAACCAGGAAATCTCTAGATTTTTCTTCCATAGATTTGAATATCCAGGTATGCCCTGCATAAGCCCTCGATCTTAGAAAACCTGTCTATACTTTTCCAACAGGGGACAGGGGAGATGGAAAGCTGACCTGCCAGTGATATATACAGCATTATACTTGGAAGAGCATGGGTTCCCTCCACCCTGCCACTCTGCTCTTGGCATCAAGTCACCAGTTTAGGTCATGCAGTTTAGGTCTCTAGAGTCATACCTTTGGAGGAACTACAACAATAAGAGGCAAAGTGGGCATTGGCTCTGAGTATCTACATTAATATTTTGATGAATAGTATTTATCAAAACTTATTTTTAACTGAGTAATAATTTGAGTTATAGTAAAAATATAAAGTTGTTGTTGGTTGGGAAAAACATTAAGCTTCAAATTGGAGAAATAATTTTTTTTTTTTTTTTTTTTTTGGTACGCGGGCCTCTCACTGTTGTGGCCTCTCCCGTTGCGGAGCACAGACTCCGGACGCGCAGGCTCAGCGGCCATGGCTCACGGGCCCAGCCGCTCAGCGGCATGTGGGATCTTCCCGGACTGGGGCACAAACCCGTGTCCCCTGCATCGACAGGCGAACTCTCAACCACTGCGCCACCAGGGAAGCCCAAGAAATAAATATATTTTAAGGGCAATTCTATCTACATTGTTCCTCATTTATTTACACTTTGCTACTATAGAACACCAATAGGGTACCTGGTTTCAGATTTTTAAAGTTTTTTTTTTTTTTTTTAGTTAATTTTTTTTTTCATGTGCTTCTTTGGGCATCCGGTTTTCCATGCATCTCTGCTGATTTTTGTTTTAATTTTTTTCACACCTTTATTGGAGTATAATTGCTTTACAATGGTGTGTTAGTTTCTGCTTTATAACAAAGTGAATCAGTTATACATATACGTATGTTCCCCTGTCTCTTCCATCTTGCATCTCCCTCCCTCCCACCCTCCCTATCTCACCCCTCTAGGTGGTCACAAACCACCTAGCTGATCTCCCTGTGCTATGCGGCTACTTCTCACTAGCTATCTATTTTACGTTTGGTAGTGTATATATGTCCATGCCACTCTCTCACTTTGTCACAGCTTACCCTTCCCCCCCTCCATATCCTCAAGTCCATGCTCTAGTAGGCCTGTGTCTTTATTCTCATCTTAACCCTAGGTTCTTCACGACCTTTTTTTTTTCTTAGATTCCATATATATGTGTTAACATATGGTATTTGTTTTTCTCTTTATGACATACTTCACTCTGTATGACAGACTCTAGGTCCATCCACCTCACTACAAATAACTCAATTTCGTTTCTTTTTATGGCTGAGTAATATTCCATTGTATATATGTGCCACATCTTCTTTATCAATTCATCTGTTGATGGACACTTAGGTTGCTTCCATGTCCTGGCTATTGTAAATAGAGCTGCAATGAACATTTTGGTACATGACTCTTTTTGAGTTATGGTTTTCTCAGGGTATATGCCCAGTAGTGGGATTGCTGGGTCATATGGTAGTTCTATTTTTAGTTTTCTTTTTTAGATGTTGGGGGTAGGAGTTTATTAATTTATTTATTTATTTTTGCTGTGTTGGGTCTTTCTGTGCAAGGGCTTTCTCTAGTTGTGGCGAGCGGGGGCCACTCTTCATCGCGGTGTGCGAGCCTCTTACCATCGTGGCCTCTCTTGTTGCGGAGCACAGGCTCCAGATGAGCAGGCTCAGTAGTTGTGGCTCACGGGCCCAGTTGCTCCACAGCATGTGGGATCCTCCCAGACCAGGGCTCGAATCCGTGTCCCCTGCAATAGCAGGCAGATTCTCGACCACTGCACCACGAGGGAAGCCCTATTTTTAGTTTTTTAAGGAACCTCCATACTGTTCTCCATAGTGGCTGTATTAATTTACATTCCCACCAACAGTGCAAGAGTGTTCCCTTTTCTCCACACCCTCTCCAGCATTTATTGTTTCTAGATTTTTTCATGATGCCCATTCTGACCGGTGTGAGATGATATCTCATTGTAGTTTTGATTTGCATTTCTCTAATGATTAATGATGTTGAGCATTCTTTCATGTGTTTGGTGGCAATCTGTATATCTTCTTTGGAGAAATGTCTACTTAGGTCCTCTGCCCATTTTTGGATTGGGTTGTTTGTTTTTTTTGTTATTGAGCTGCATGAGCTGTTTATAAATTTTAGAGATTAATCCTTTGTCAGTTGCTTCATTTGCAAATATTTTCTCCCATTCTGAGGGTTGTCTTTTGGTCTTGTTTATGAGTTCCTTTGCTGTGCAAAAGCTTTAAAGTTTCATTAGGTCCCATTTGTTTATTTTTGTTTCCATTTCTCTAGGAGGTGGGTCAAAAAGGATCTTGCTGTGATTGATGTCATAGAGTGTTCTGCCTATGTTTTCCTCTAAGAGTTTGACAGTTTCTGGCCTTACATTTGGTCTTTAATCCATTTTGAGCTTATTTTTGTGTATGGTGTTAGGGAGTGATCTAATCTCATACTTTTACATGTACCTGTCCAGTTTTCCCAGCACCACTTATTGAAGAGGCTGTCCTTTCTCCACTGTACATTCCTGCCACCTTTATCAAAGATAAGGTGTCCATATGTGCGTGGGTTTATCTCTTGGCTTTCTATCCTTTTCCACTGATCTATCTTTCTGTTTTTGTGCCAGTACCATACTGTCTTGATTACTGTAGCTTTGTAGTATAGTCTGAAGTCAGGGAGCCTGATTCCTCCAACTCCATTTTTCGTCCTCAAGATTTCTTTGGCTATTTGGGTTCTTTTGTGTTTCCATACAAATTGTGAAACTTTTTGTTCTAGTTCTGTGAAAAATGCCAGTGGTAGTTTGATAGGGATTGCATTGAATCTGTAGATTGCTTTGGGTAGTAGAGTCATTTTCACAATGTTGATTCTTCCAATCCAAGAACATGGGATATCTCTCCATCTATTTGTATCATCTTTAATTTCTTTCATCAATGTCTTATAATTTTCTGCATACAGGTCTTTTGTCTCCTTAGGTAGGTTTATTCCTAGATATTTTATTCTTTTTGTTGCAATGGTAAATGGGAATGTTTTCTTAATTTCACTTTCAGATTTTTCATCATTAGTGTATAGGAATGCTAGAGATTTCTGTGCATTAATTTTGTATCCTGCTACTTTACCAAATTCATTGATTAGCTCTAGTAGTTTTCTGGTAGCATCTTTAGGATGCTCTATGTATAGTATCATGTCATCTGCAAACAGTGACAGCTTTACTACTTCTTTTACAATTTGGATGCCTTTTATTTCCTCTTCTTTTCTGATTGCTGTGGCTAATACTTCCACAACTATGTTGAATAAGAGTGGTGAGAGTGGGCAACCTTGTCTTGTTCCTGATCTTAGTGGGAATGGATTAAGTTTTTCAACATTGAGGACAATGTTGGCTGTGGGTTTGTCACATACGGCCTTTATTATGTTGAGGAAAGTTCCCTCTATGCCTACTTTCTGCAGGGTTTTTATCATAAATGGGTGTTGAATTTTGTCGAAAGATTTCTCTGCATCTATTGAGATGATCATATGGTTTCTCTCCTTCAATTTGTTAATATGGTGTATCATGTTGATTGATTTGTGTATATTGAAGAATCCTTGCATTCCTGGAATAATCCCCACTTGATCATGGTGTATGATCCTTTTAATGTGCTGTTGGATTCTGTTTGCTAGTATTTTGTTGAGGATTTTTGCATCTGTGTTCATCAGTGATATTGGACTGTAGTTTTCTCTCTTTTTGACATCTTTGTCTGGTTTTGATATCAGGGTGATGGTGGCCTCGGAGAATGAGTTTGGGACTGCTCCTCCCTCTGCTATATTTTGGAAGCACTTGAGAAGAATAGGTATTAGCTCTTCTCTAAATGTTTGATAGAATTTGCCTGTGAAGCCATCCTGGGCTTTTGTTTGTTGGAAGATTTTTAATCACAGTTTCAATTTCAGTGCTTGTGATTGGTCTGTTCATATTTTCTGTTTCTTTCTGGTTCAGTATCGGCAGGTTGTGTATTTCTAAGAATTTGTCCATTTCTTCCTGGTTGTCCATTTTATTGGCATACAGTTGCTTGTAGTAATCTCTCATGATCCTTTGTATTTCTGCAGTGTCAGTTGTTACTTCTCCTTTTTCATTTCTAATTCTATTGATTTGATTCTCTCCCTTTTTTTCTTGATGAGTCTGGCTAATGGTTTATCAATTTTCTTTATCTTCTCAAAGAACCAGCTTTTAGTTTTATTGATCTTTGCTATCGTTTCCTTCATTTCTTTTTCATTTATTTCTGATCTGATCTTTATGATTTCTTTCCTTCTGCTACCTTTGGAGGTTTTTTGTTCTTCTTTCTCTAATTGTTTTAGGTGCAAGATAAGGTTGTTTATTTGAGATGTTTCCTGTTTCTTAAGGCAGGATTGTATTGGTATAAACTTCCCTCTTAGAACTGCTTTTGCTGCATCCCATAGGTTTTGGGTCGTCATGTCTCAATTGTCATTTGTTTCTAGGTATTTTTTTATTTCCTCTTTGATTTCTTCAGAGACCACTTCGTTATTAAGTAGTGTATTGTTTAGTCTCCATGTGTTTGTATTTTTTACAGATCTTTGCCTGTAATTGATATCTAGTGTCATAGCATTGTGGTTGGAAAAGATACTTGATACAAATTCAATTTTCTTAAATTTACCAAGGCTTGATTTGTGACCCAAGATATGATCTATACTGGAGAATGTCCCATGAGCACTTGAGAAAAATGTGTATTCTGTTGTATTTGGATGGAATGTCCTATAAATATCAATTAAGTCCATCTTTTTTAATGTATCATTTAAAGCTTGTGTTTCCTTATTTATTTTCATTTTGGATGATCTGTCCATTGGTGAAAATGGGGTGTTAAAGTCCCCTACTATGATTGTGTTACTGTCAATTTCCCCTTTTATGGCTGTTAGCATTTGCCTTATGTATTGAGGTGCTCCTATGTTGGGTGCATAAATATTTACAATTGTTATATCTTCTTCTTGGATCGATCCCTTGATCATTATGTAGTGTCCTTCTTTTGTCTGTTGAAATAGTCTTTATTTTAAAGTCTATTTTGTCTGATATGAGAATTTCTACTCCAGTTTTCTTCTGATTTCCATTTGCATGGAATATCTTTTTCCATCCCCTCCCTTTCAGTCAGTGTGTGTCCCTGGGTCTGAAGTGGGTCTCTTGTAGACAGCATATATATGGGTCTTGTTTTTGTATCCATTCAGCCAGTCTGTGTCTTTTGGTGGGAGCATTTAATCCATTTACATTTAAGGTAATTATTGATATGTATGTTCCTATTCCCATTTTCTTAACAGTTTTGGGTTTGTTATCGTAGGTCTTTTCCTCCTCTTGTGTTTCTTGTCTAGAGAAGTTCCTTTAGCATTTGTTGTAAAGCTGGTTTGGTGGTGCTGAACTCTCTCAGCTTTTGCTTGTCTGTAAAGGTTTTAATTTCTCCATCAAATCTGAATGAGATCCTTGCTGGGTAGAGTAATCTTGGTTGTAGATTTTTCTCCTTCATCACGTTAAATATGTCCCTTCTGGCTTGCAGAGTTTCTGCTGAAAGATCAGCTGTTAACCTTATGGGGATTCCCTTGTGTGTTATTTGTTGTTTTTCCCTTGCTGCTTTTAATATGTTTTCTTTGTATTTAATTTTTGATAGTTTGATTAATATGTGTCTTGGCATATTTCTCCTTGGATTTATCCTGTATGGGACTCTCTGTGCTTCCTGGACTTGATTAACTATTTACTTTTCCATATTAGGGAAGTTTTCAACTATAATCTCTTCAAATATTTTCTCAGTCCCTTTCTTTTTCTCTTCTTCTTCTGGGACCCCTATAATTTGAATGTTGGTGCATTTAGTGTTGTCCCAGAGGTCTCTGAGACTGTCCTCAGTTCTTTTCATTCTTTTTTCTTTATTCTGCTCTGCAGTAGTTATTTCCACTATTTCATCTTCCAGGTCACCTATCTGTTCTTCTGGCTCAGTTATTCTGCTATTGATCCCTTCTAGAGTACTTTTAATTTCATTTATTGTGTTGTTCATCATTGCTTGTTTCCTCTTTAGTTCTTCTAGGTCCTTGTTCAATGTTTACTGCATTTTCTGTATTGAATTTCCAAGATTTTGGATCATCTTTACTATCATTATTCTGAATTCTTTTTCAGGTAGACTGCCTATTTCCTCTTCATTTGTTAGGTCTGGTGGGTTTTTACCTTGCTCCTTCATCTGCTGTGTGTTTTTCTGTCTTTTCATTTTGCTTATCTTACTGTGTTTGGGATCTCCTTTTCACAGGCTGCCGGTTCAGAGTTCCCATTGTTTTTGGTGTCTTTCCCCAGTGGCTAAGGTTGGTTCAGTTGGTTGTGTAAGTTTCCTGGTGGAGGGGACTAGTGCCTGTGTTCTGGTGGATGAGGCTGGATCTTGTCTTTCTGGTGGGCACGTCCACGTCTTGTGGTGTGTTTTGGGGTGTCTATGGCCTTATTATGATTTTAGGCAGCCTCTCTGCTAATGGATGGTGCTGTGTTCCTGTGTTTCTAGTTGTTTAGCATAGGGTGTCCAGCAGTGTAGCTTGCTGGTCGTTGAGTGAAGCTGGATCTTGGTGTTGAGATGGAGATCTCTGGGAGATTTTTGCCATTTGATGTTACATGGAGCTGGGAGGTCTCTTGTGGACCAATGTCCTGAAGTTGGCTCTCCAACCTCAGAGGCACAGCACTGACTCCTGGCTGGAGCACCAAGAGCCTTTCATCCACACAGAAAGAGAGGAAAAGGGGAAAAGATAATCTATCTTGCTCCCAAAGTCCACCTCCTCAATTTTGGATGATTTGTTGTCTATTCAGGTATTCCGCAGATGCAGGGTACATCAAGTTGCTTGTGGAGCTTTAATCCACTGCTTCTGAGGCTGCTGGGAGAAATTTCCCTTTCTCTTCTTTGTTCTCACAGCTCCTGGGGTTCCTGCGAGGTAGCAAAATTATCATCTTCCTCCTGTACTTCCTCTCTCCAGGTCCCAAAGTCACCTTCACATGGTCTGCTATTGTTGGAGGGTCTCCTGAAGAGGCGGGGGGTGGCTGTGGCTCACCGCGGTGACCAGGACACTGGCAGCAGAAGTTCTGGAAGTACTTCTTGGCATAACCACTCCCAGAGTTCCTAAAAGTTTTTTTTTTTTTAATCTGCATCATTTGGCTTATTCCCTTTCAATTATGTTTTAGTATCTCATGTATTTAGAACAATTTCCTAAAAATCTTTTGTGGTTCAGAAAGAAACATAGAATATTAAGGCTGGGCTTACTCTTTATCTGGTGCTGTCCAAGAGAAATATAATGCAAACCACATGCATAAGTTAAAATTTTCTAGTTGTCACATTAAACCAAGTAAAGAGAAATAGGTGAAATTAGTGTCAATTGTATGTTTAATTAAATTAGTATGTTCAAAATTTATAATTTTAACGTGTAGTCAGAATAAGATATTATAAATATTTTACTTTTTCTCTTATTAAGTCTTCAAAATCCAGTGTGTATTTTACACCCACAGTTCATACCAGCTGCATTTCAAGGGCTTGGAAGTCACATGTGACTATGACAATTGTGTTGGGCATTACAGCTGTACTCTATGAAGGGAAGTTATGGCTACTGTACTGGGTTGAAAGAACCAATACTTCCTTCTTTCCACTATTCTCAACCCCCAACCCCCATGCCTTTGAACTTTTAATGAGAAAATGACTCTTGTAGAACTATACAGCATGTTCATAGCTATGAGTAAAAATGATCCAACCCTGCTCCACCTAACCACACTTTTTAAAATGGTTAATAACTTTTCTTTCATTACAAGTGAAATACATGTTTTCTGTAGACAAATTAGAAAGTACGGATTACAAAAAGAAAAATTTAAATATCTCTAATCCCACTCCCTGAGAACTTCTAATATTTTGTTGAACATCTATTTAGAAGTTTTTTTGTGCAATTGATGTAAAACAGTTTTATAATGCATGCACTCTTTTGTGACTGGATATTTTTTACCTAGTGTTACCTTTTAAACGTTTCTCATGTTCTTTTTATGCAACTTCTAGATGAATTTTAATGGCAGAATAATATTTCATTTAGTACATGTACCATAATTTATTTAACCAATCCCTTGTGTTTGGACATTGCAACTATCTAACTATCAAATTTTTTGCTATCGCAAAGGAGTCCATTCTTTAGGTTTGTTTTGCTCATGTTTGGAGTGAGGGAGCAGGGAGCACTTTTACAGGTAATCCAAAAAATAGGAAGATAGTTGTAAATTGCAGCCAACTAAATAATAGTTTCCGGGTTTATCTGGATACTTTGAAATGTTCAGTTTAGCATGCATAAGGGATCCTCATGAAACTATCAGAAAAACCATACACGTGTCTAAAGATCAAATGCATTTTATTTATTTATTTATTATTGAATGCATTTGAAATGCTTTTCAGGCTCATGTAAGAAAACAATAAAAATTAGGCTCTTCCTTTTTTCCAAGTAGGTATTCTGAAAGAAAATAGGTAAACACAATCTCTTTTATGTTATCATTTGTTTTTTGAGTCATCATCACTGTTGCAATGAAAACATAAATCCAAACTCATTTCATTTTCTGAATTGTTAGGGAAGCTAGAAATCTAAAGCGTAATTTCATGAATGTAAAACATCTGCCTCAAGTGTCTCGTTTCCAGGGTGTGGGAAAAGGAAAGATTGTTCATTGAGTTCTCTCTTCATCTTACCCCCAAATTATTCAAAATTCACAGAGGCTATTTTTCACAAAGTCAGTTTTGCTTCCTTAGAGCAAGTAGAAATAGCCCACTGTTGCCATGAAGCCACTGCTCTTCCAGGTCTTTGCATGGAATGAAGTGGGTCTTCAAAGAAAGAAGATCTTATACTCAGCCCAGCAAGTTCCATGTTCGAATGCCTCGGATTACAATGTCTTACCTTACGTTCTCATGACAAGCAATTATTTCCATAGTGATCAGATTAAGAGGGATGACCCAGCCACAGGTCCACCCTGCACAGAATCACTATTAGCTCTATAACTATTTAAACTCCTGCAGAGTCTAGGTCAGAAGTCTAGATTGCCCTACCACTCAGGTAAGTTCCATCAAGGGGTCCCCTGGGTGTCTTTTCCTTTCAATAAATCACACTGAGAACCATCTTAGTCCTTTAATGAGGTTCTAGTTACATCTCAGCTCAGGAGGGAAGGGGTAAAAGCTTTCCTTCCCAGGAGACCTTGATCCTGGTACAAACTTTCTCATATCTTCTTCAGTGATCAGCCCTTCAAGCAAAAAAAGTAATGGAATAGAGAGCTTCATCAATCCCCCAAATGGGCTTCTCTTACCTTTCTCCCAGGATGGCTTCACCTCTGGCTTCAAAGGTCCTGGGTTCAAATCCTTGCCAATTCATTTGTTGTGTAACCTTGAGCAAGTCAATTAACCTTACTGAACCTCAGTTTCTCTACTTGTAAAATCGCAGGGGTGTTGTAAGGCTTTATGTAACATAAAGCACTTAGCCCAGCAGCAGGCACCTAGTAAACTACAGTATTCGTTCCTGTATTACTTACCTATACATAACTAAGAAGGGAAATAGCAGACTGTGGTGCTCCATCCATATCAATTTAGATCCCTTTATTGTTTCAGTGGACCCCTTCCCCAACTTCTGTGTGGTTTTGCTTCTAGCAAATCATGCTTGCTCTTTAGAGGAATGCCTGGAGCTGATTTGAGGAGTTTATAATGGACTGAAGTAGGACTATGAAAGCCACACTCTTTCTTTGAGTGAGGACCGACTCTAAGGCATGATCTATACTCCAGAGCTCTCTGTGGGACCCTGCCGAGGCTGGGACTCTGCCTGAAATCACACCTTCACTCTCACACTCCACACACACACAGACACACACACACACACACTTCTCAGTCTTTCCTGTCCTGCTTCCCTCTGTCCCTCTACAGTTTCCCCTAGGAATACTTCCCTAATAAATCACTTGCACACGAATCCTTGCCTCAGGGTCTGCTTCTGGGCAACATGGACTAAGACAGGAAAATCCAGTGATTCTTTCTAAAACAAGAAAAATCTATTCCAAGATATGTTGATGTCTTGACAATGTTAATAGCACCTGCTCTTGCACACACACAAATTCCAGTCTGCCTTAATGGGATATCAGATACAGTAGTAATACATAAAGCTTATCCCTAAGGTTGAAATAATAATGAAATCTTGTAAATTATTTCATGAGGGGAAAATTAGCGTTTGGCCATTTTGAGGCAACTCGTTTTATCATCCAGTTGAAATGTTTTCATAAAATGGCTATTAGAAAAGCTTACCCCAAGAGAGTCTCATGATATGGAGAACTGAGTGTTTGTAGCCTTATAAAAAAGTAATTGATTTTTAAACTGTGGTAAGAAAGCATCTTAATGTTATTTTTTAAATAAAATTGTTTGCAGTGAGGACAATATTTATTAGCTTGTGCCTCCCTCCTTCCCCACCAAGGAAAACTCCTTGTGAGCCATTTTCTTGTATGATTTGTGGAACAAAATCAGGAAAATGTGTGGAGTAAGATAGCATCTAAAAATGAGGCAGATAGGACTTCCCTCGTGGTCCAGTGGGTAAGACTCCACACTCCCAATGCAGGGGGCTCAGGTTTGATCCCTGGTCGGGGAACTAGATCCCACAAGCATGCCACAGCTAAGAGTCTGCATGCCACAACTAATAAGTCCGCATGCTGCAATGAAGATCCCCTGTGCCGCCACTAAGACCCAATACAGCCAAAATAAATTAATAAATTAATTTAAATAAAATAAAATAAAAATGAGGCACAAATAACCAGTAAGGCTTGGTCACTTTGTATAACCCAATACTTTGGGGAAGGAATGAAGTAGAAAAAGGAAGGGAGGAAGAAACTTTGTACAGAATTTTGGAGGTTCATCAGGAGCGGGTTTGAAAGAAGGGAGAAGCAGAGGAAGGGCTTTTAAAGATGTGTTGTGAAGATTAAGAATGATTCCCCTTTGGAGATCAGCTCAGTGCTTTGTGACCACCTAGAGGGGTGGGACAGGGAGGCTGGGAGGGAGGGAGACGCAAGAGGGAAGAGATATGGGAACATATGTATATGTATAACTGATTCACTTTGTTGTAAAGCAGAAACTAACACACCATTGTAAAGCAATTATACTCCAATAAAGATGTTAAGAAAAAAAAAAAAAAAAAGAATGATTCCCCTCTGAACCCTCCTGCACTGTTGGTGGGAATGTAAATTGGTGCAGCCACTGTGGAGAACAGTATGGAGGTTCCTCAGAAAACTAAAAATAGAATTACCATATGATCCAGCAGTCCCATTCCTGGGCATATACATGGACAAAACTATAATTCAAAAAGATACATGTACCCATATGCTCATAGCAACCCTATTCCCAATAGCCAAAACATGGAAACAACGTAAATGTTCATCAACGGATGAATGTATAAAGAAGATGTGGTATATACATATATACAATGGAATACTACTCAGCCATTAAAAAGAATGAAATAACGCCATTTGCAGCAACATGGATGCAACTAGAGATTGTCATACGAAGTGAATTAAGTCAGAAGGAGAAAGACAAATACCATATGATATCACTTATATCTGGAATCTAAAATATGGCACAAATGAACCAATCTACAAAACAGAAACAGACTCACAAACACAGAGAACAGATTTGCAGTTGCCAAAGGAGGGAGAGGGATGGACTGGGAGTTTGGGGCTGGTAGATGCAAACTATTACATTTAGGATGGATAAACAACAAGGTCCTACTGTATAGCACAGGAAACTATATCCAATCTCTTGGGATAAACCATAATGGAAAAGAATATCAAAAAGAGAGTGTCTCTCTCTATATATATGTGTGTGTGTGTATCACTGAGTCAGTGTGCTGTACAGCAGAGATTGCCACAACATTGTAAATCAGCTATAGTTCAAATAAAAAAAAGAATGGTTCCCCTTTAACACTAACTAACTCCCACAAGTAGAGACAGGACTTCCTTTTACTGACTTAACAGTATTTCTTTGAAAGTGACATTGCAGTGAGCCTAGGTCACATGGGGCCTTGAGTTATTTCTGAACTAATTTCAACCTCTACCTTTCACTATTCCCTAAATCAGAATCAATTTCAGTTTGAAAATGAGAGACCTCTGTTCTCTTCAAACCACTTCTTTATCCCTATAATTGGGAGGGCAAATATTATGATATAAGAAGTTAAATGCTTGTTAACTATAATACCTATTAATACCATTATAATCACAATCATAAAATTTTCATTTAACTTCAGTTAGGTTGTTTTACCTGGTGATCATTATAACCCTGTGGGTTAATGAGAAGAGATACTATTCTCCACACGTGAAAAAAAAATTGAGGCTCAGAGAGTTTAAAATTCACCTAAAGTCACAGAGACAGTTATTAGCAGAGTTGAGATTGGCCAGCCCAGTCAAAAGGCAGCTAAACTCTCTCCCCCATTGTACTGATGGAACACAGGTGGTAAAATAAACACTAACAATGCTACATGGAGAAGAATCATTTCTAGTTTGCCTCTTTACAGGTTATTAAACTCTGTTATTACCCAAGTTTTCAAGTAACTTTGCAACCAGGATAGAAATAATAGAGGGAAAGAGAACAGTGGACATGAAGCTTAACTTCTGTCATTCTGCAGGTGCTTATTAAATCAATCCTATTACATTTATCTCAGCTTGGTGAGGTTTATTATGATAAGATGTGGCTACTCTTAGCAATATGTGATATATGTAAATTCATAGCACAATATTTGACTGGGTATTTTAGTTATCTATTATTGCATAAAAAATTAGAGGTTTAAAACAACCATTTTATTATATCTAAATTATAATCAGGAATTATATAACCTAAATTATAATCAGGGTAGGATAAGATATAGCTGAATCATTCTCATGGCATCATCAGAGTTCACTTAATGGTATTCGCGTGTGTCACTGGAAAGCCCAAGGTGTGTTCCTTCACATGTCTGCTGCTTCGTGGGGATGGCTGAATGCTGGTCTCAGGTGGGACTGTGACTGGAGCTCCTACACTCTTCATTTCAGGGTAGTCAGACTTCTTTCATGACAGTTCAGGGCCCTCTAGGAGAATATTCAAAGACACCCATGCAGAAGCTTCAAGACATCTTCTAATCTAACCACAAAATGCAAGAACACTACTTCTACCACATTCTTTGGTCAAGCAACCAAGGCTAGCCCAAATTCAAGGGGAGGAAAATTTGTGGCCATCTTTTTACTACCACAGTGGACATCAGTAAATCTTTTTTTCCCTTAAGTAACAGTTTCCACGTTATCTTATCTCTCTAAGCAATAGGAATTTTTTTTTTTTTAAAAAAAGGACAGGAGGGGCTTCCCTGGTGGCTCAGTGGTTGAGAGTCTGCCTGCCGATGCAGGGGACACGGGTTCGTGCCCTGGTCCGGGAAGATCCCACATGCCACGGAGCAGCTGGGCCTGTGAGCCATGGCCGCCGAGCCTGCGCGTCCGGAGCCTGCGCTCCGCAACGGGAGAGGCCACAACAGTGAGAGGCCCGCGTACTGCAAAAAAAAAAAAAAAAGTTTAAAAAAAAGGACAGGAAAAATCCATAAAAAAGAGAAAATCAGTTGATAACAACAGACCCATAATGACAGAGATGATGGAATTAACAGACAATGACACAAATTTTCTGTTATAAGTCTTCTAAAGAAACTCAAGAAAAGAAAACATGACCATAATGAGGAGAGAAATGGAAGATATGGAGAAGACCCAAATGGAATTCTATGGTTAAAAATACATAAAATGAAAAATTAACTGGATGGGCTTAATAGCATTAAACACTACAAAGTGAAAAATATTAAAACTTTGAAGACTTAGCAATAGAAAATACCCAAAATTGAGTACAGAGGGGAAAAAAGATATTTAAAAAAATGAAGAGTGCATCAATGACCTATATGACAAAATCAAGTCTTTAATACACATGTAATTGGAGTTCCAAAAGGAGATGAGAGAGAAAGGGAACAAAAGAACATTTTGAGGCAGTAATGACCCAAACTTTTCCAAATCTGATAAAAACTCTACGCCCACAAGTTCAAGAAGCTCTAATGAAGCAGAAGAATAATAAACAGAAAGAAAGCTACACCAGGGCACATCATAATCGAATTGCTGAAAATCAGTGATAAAGAGAATATCTTAAAAACAGCCATAGAAAAAAATAAATACACAGAGTTCTTGTCAGAAACTCCACAGATTGGAATGCAACAGAATGACATCTTTAAGTACTGAAAGAAAGAAAAAGCTGTTAACCTATAATTTTATGCCCAGTGAAAATATCTTTCCATATTGAAAGCAAAATAAAGACTTTTTCTGATAAACAAAAGTTGAGTAAAGTCATTGCTAGTAGACCTGCACTAACAACAACAAGAAGAATAACATGTTAAAGGAAGTTCTTTAGGCAGGAATAAAACAATACCAAATGGAAATTTGGATCTACATAAATGTATGAAAAGCAGCAGGAGTGGTAGGGAGGAAGACTGTGGTTTGAAATCAGTGTATAACACTTAAGACGCAAGCACAGAAAAGAAAATTAACTCATTCAAAAATGTTAACACCTGAAATGCAAATTAGGAATGAGAAGAACTTGCTTTTTGATCATTTGTTAAATAAAATTATTTTTCTTCTCCCTAACAACAACAGCAACAACAAAAACATACACACACACAGACACACACAGGCACCCACACACATCTCCTTCAAAAATATTTGACCCTGGTATTTAACATTTCTGAATAGAATATATATATATGATAAATCTATTCATACTAACTCTTTGATGTTTCACTCATTGTCCTGACTGGTTTGAAAGTTTCCTAAGCCAATAGTCTTTTCTCCCTGGATAAAATTCACTGACAGTACTTTGAAATTTTAATGAGAGATGATGAACTTAATGAACTGCCAATTTGCACATGACTACGAGAAAAAAATGTTAATGTTACCCTCTGCCAAAGCCTGCATTGCCATTTTTAAGGAAAACTACTTTCCAAACACTGGACAGATGGCAAGTGTTCACCAAGTGCTTTTTTTTTTTTTTTTTTTTTGCGGTACGCGGGACTCTCACTGTTGTGGCCTCTCCCACCGCAGAGCACAGGCTCCGGATGCACAGGCTCAGCGACCATGGCCCACAGGGCCAGCCGCTCCGCGGCACGTGGGATCCTCCTGGACCGGGGCACGAACCCGTGTCCCCTGCATCAGCAGGCGGACTCTCAACCACTGCACCACCAGGGAAGCCCTCACCAAGTGCTTTTATCTGGAGTACAAACTGGAGGCCAGCTATGTTTATGGGCATCATTTTATATAAGACCTCATGCATTATAATTCCTGACATTCATTCAGTATTGTGTGATATATAATTCACTTTTCATTTCTCCTCATAATAACTAAGTGAGAAGAGTGGATAATATCATCACCCTTCTTTGGTTAAGGTTCAAAAAGCCTTGACTCCCAGTCCATCACCCTGCTTCTTTCACTGACACTTTTAATCCTTCAGATTCTGTTATAAATTATAGCCTTCTGGTTTCGGCTTAAATAAGCTCTTTGGAGAAGACTTCTTATGCACTTGCACAGATCTGGGCTCTTCCTTCATAGCATTAACACAATGATAATAATCTAGTAAGTTAACTGTATTAATATAGCTTTTTTAATGTCTAGCTCCTCCACTGGCCTCAGCTTCATGAAGGCAGGATGTCCATCTGAGTTGTTTATCATTGCATTCCCCTCACCATGCGTGGTGCCTGGAACATGGTAAACACTCAACATATGTGTAGTACTAAATATGTGTTGATTCCCGAAGTGCCTCTGGGTCACACCTTCACAACAAAGGAAAGAACCTATGGTTATGTCGTTTCAGAACACCATATGTATGTATACTTTATAGTGGAAGGCTTGCAGGACTGCTATTACTTTATTATATGAACTTAAGTCACTCAACCTTTCCTCATATTATTCATCCATAAAATAACAAGGTTTAGACAAATATATAGGTTTTAAACAGTGCTCCTCAAAGCCTAAAATGCTCCATGAGGGTTGAGGAAATGTTAAAGGGAACTGTTTACATTTTTTCTTTTATTTACATACCAAGTAAGACTACCACACAAAGTAAACGGTAGTCCAAGGCTCTGTAATAAAATATTCCCAATAATATTGAGGCTGCACTGTAATGCTCCCTCGTAAATTAGAAACAAATGAAATAGAGGAAATTTTTAAAGTAACACATAATGGATCATAATAGAGATATATAAAGTCTCTTAAAGGAAATACAACAACCTCACGCAATCTAGTTGAAGAGAATATCCATCTGGCAGAGAATTGATCAGCCATAAACGCAGAGAGGAAGTGGAGCCACACACGAGAATTGTGGAAGCTCCTGTCTAGTCAATGTCCAAGACAAATGAAACTTAGACCAGTGAATGCAAAGTGCTGTGATCCCACAGGCAAGGTCATTCCTTGTAAGAAGTGGTGATGTTAGGCTCTCTTAGCCTGAGAGCATTAAAAAAATGAGTTCATCTCCTTCTTTTGATGGATTTCATGCTCTACAAGCAATCTTCTGAATCTGTCTTGGTTCCCTACAATAGTCTGCTCACAAGAAAACATGGGCTTGGCATCATGACTACTCTGGTCCATGTGACAGTTGTATTTCTCATCATCGATTAATAAATTGGCAAACAGATTTGTATATTTTTATTTCTTTAAAAAAACAATTCATCTAGTGTTCAACCACTATGTGCCAGACATTGTTCTAGGTGCTTCTAACAATAATTTGTTAAATCTTCATGGCAATCCTATGAGGTAGGTATTATTATTATCATCTACATTTCATACGTTGCAGAACAGCAGTAGTGTATACTGAAGAATCTGATGTCTTTTTGCCTGTGATTAAAACCCTGCTCTCCTACTGAACAGCTGTGTGGCTTTTAGCAAGTTATTTAACCTTCCTGTATCTCAGATCATCATCTGTAAAATGGGGATAATAATATTACATAACTCTCACGGCTGTTATGATGGTGAAGTAATAAATGTAATGTACTTTCATAGTGCCTGGCTCAGAGCTATGTAGATATTTATCATTTTCAATTTACATCCTTGTTGTACTAGTCTGGATTTTCCAAAGAAACAGAATACACACATATATATTCTATATACAGAGACATAGGCAGAGGGAGGATTTTTTACAATAAGGCATTGGCTCACATGGTAATGGAGGCTGAGAGGTCTGAGACCTGCAGTTGGAAAGCTGGAAACACAGGAGAGCTGGCAGTATATTTCCAGTCTGAGTCCAAAGACCTGAGAATCAGGAGAGACTCTATGTAAGTTCCAGTTAAGTCCGAGTCCAAAGGCAGGAAAAGACCAGTGTCCCAGCTGGAAGATAGGCAGGAAGAGAGAAAGAATCTTCTCTCTTATACAGGCTTTTTTTTTCTATTCAAGCCTTCAATGAATTGGATGAGATCCATCCACAATGGGGAGGGAAATCTACTTTACTCAGCCTACTCATTCAAATGTTTACCTCATCCAGAAATACCCTCACAGACACAACCAGAATAATGTTTAACCAAATATCTGGGCACTCTATGGCCCTGTCAAGTTGACACACAAAATTAACCTTCACACTTGGGTTTACAAATATACTTTTTTACATGACTGTGCATATCTCCAAATCCTTTAGCAGTTAAAAATACCAATCATGTGGTATTGGTAAATACCAATTGGTATTTACATACACATCTACCAGTCTGGCTAAAATTTAAGACAGATAATACCAGGTGTTGGTGAGGATGCAGAGTTAACTGGAACTCCCATCCATCACTGGTAAGAGGGAACATGGTACAGTCACTTTGGAAACCAGCAGTTTTTGTTATAATTAAGTATATATTTACCTATGATTCATAAATCCCACTCCTAGGTATTTACCTAAGAGCAATGATTGTATATGCCCATAAAAAATTTGCACACGGATGTTCATAGAAGCTTTAAACATAATAGCCCCAACTGGAAAAATATCAATTAGAGAATGAATAAACAAATGATGTGTATTCATAGTTAGCGATAAAAAAGAATGACTGATACAGGCAACAACATGGACGAATCTCAAAACCATTATGTTGAACAAAAGAAGCCAGACAGAAAAGGGTGGCTAATGTATGATTACATTTATGTGAAGTTAACAAAAAGAGCAATCTGAGAGGGACGGGGTTACTGACTGGAAAGGGGCACAAGGGAACTTTCTCAGATGATGGAGATACTCTATATTTTGATCTAGGTCCTCGTCACATGGATGTATGTGTTCATATATGTAAAGTATAAGTATACCTACCTATACTGGATGAAATAAAAATTCATATTTTAAGGCAAGACAAGAAAAATTTAAACATAAAATTTTTCTCTGCCCTTTGGCCTCCTCCCTCCCCTCTAGTGCACATTGTGTGTCTACATTATATGTTAACCAGACCTCCCCAACAGCAGAAATAACTGCTCAACCCTAAAGATCAATTTTCTCCTTCTGGCGCCAGCCATGTAACTCCTCGGAACATAACATTCCTTTCTCAATCCTAGAAGGAGTCACAGTGACTCACTACTCCCCTGTATGTGCAGACATCTCTGGTGAACTGTATGTACATTGCCAGTGTATCATTTCCCTTAAAGATAGCGATTGGTGTGGAACAGACTATTCACACGACCTGGGGAGATACTGGCCCACACCCTGTGGAAGTTGTTAGCTTAAATACTTAACTGATGACCTACCAATATTACTAGTCATATTACTTGTATTCTGCCTAATTGTACAAGATTATTGTTTCTCATATTACAAGATGTGTGACTGAGACTCAGATAAAATTAATGATGATTAGGCACCTTGAAACCTAATTGATCAAGTTTATAATTCTATAAGATCAGTTGCTGTAATAGTGTAACTCTAATTATGAGAAGAAGCAACAAGAGGGAACCATTTCCTGGACCCCGACAGACAGGTAGTCCAGAGGATTTTGGCTACTGTTAACAGGGCCTACTTCAGTAACAGCACACTGAATGGCCTATCAACGAAATCCTCACCTGACCTGGGGATGAGCATTCCTAGCACCATGGGACAAATTGCTCATGAAATGCCTCCCAAACCTTGGTTGAAATTAAGACCGAAAGGGAAGGGATTATAAAATATAGAATGTTGGGCTTCCCTGGTGGCACAGTGGTTGAAAGTCCGCCTGCCGATGCAGGGGACACGGGTTCGTGCCCCGGTCCATGAGGATCCCACATGCCGCGGAGCGGCTGGGCCCGTGAGCCATGGCCGCTGAGCCTGTGCGTCCGGAGCCTGTGCTCCGCAACGGGAGAGGCCACAACAGTGAGAGGCCCGCGTACTGCAAAAAATAATAATAATAAAAATAAAGAAAGAAAGAATGTTGTCCACTATCCAGGTCTACACATTAGCCATTGCAGTCGCTGACCTGCAATACACCTTGAAAGGAATTCATGGCGAAGATCAGGAAGAGGCACTCTGTGCTTTGGGAAAACTGGCAGAACAGACCTTCAGATAGATATTTTCAGGGGAAATTTTTTATAAACCTAGATTCTTGCATCTTCCCATACTTAGAAAAGCACTAAACCATTAACTAAGACGTCTGTTCCTTGTGACTAGCAGCAAATTTCTACTGAGATGTGTGTTTGATTGTATATACCCCATTCACCAAAATCCAATGTATACTGGCCTTCCCCTTTACCTCTTCAGAGCAGTTCTCAAAGCTCTCTGAGAGACTGTGTCCTGGGTTATAAATCTTAGACTGGCTCAAATAAAAATTTCCATTTCATTCTTAGACTGACTATTGATTAATTTTTTCATTGACACACTGGTATACCCTTAAGTAGCTAAGTAGACATTTAAGATTTGTGCATCTTACTGGACACAAATTATACTTGTGAAAAAATTTCAATACAATAAGTATCCCAAATGAAATAAAACTAAATTAAATATGTATTTTTCAATCTGGAAACCAAGCATCATAAATAGAAAACTCTCTCCCAGATGACGTAAGCTGGACAATTTCCATAAGCCAGATCTGTCAGGCCATTGCTTGGGTTTCTAAGTCTCGGATCACAAAAATTAAAGCCCAAACGGAAACTGTCTGTCCCAAAATGATGACTCATAGGCGCCTCTGGAATCTGGGTATTGCAGTTTCACACCTTGTGCTGCAGGCATCACCTGGTATTTTTGTACTGTTTGTAAATAATTCAGCAGCAGCCCTGACTGAAATCCCACCCTACCACCAAAAACAGAAAACACAACTCAGTACAGATTAAAATTTGTTCATACTTAAACATATGGCCTATATGTAAAGAGTGCCAACTATTTGACTGTGTGATTCTTCTGGGCCTACATCCCTGATATTAATCCCTGTGCTTGCTGCACTCTCTCACAACTCACCACAGAGTTAGAAAAAAAAAAAAAATTTGCACAGTGGTAAAACAAATTCACCAATGAGAATTTTTTTCTCAGCCAAGTAGAAACAATGGGAAAACGATAAATGTCATATATTGTCCGGTTTATAGTGTACAACTTCACAATATATAAGTATCTGGATTATTTGCACCAATTCTCTCTTCTTCTACTGCCAGTACTTTCCAGTACTTTTTATGGTCACACTTGGCACATCTAAATGAATTATCAGTTGATTGATACAGGTATTTAATAAAAAGTAGCTTTTACAGATCTGCTAGTCAACACAGTGCCTGTAGTTAACAATGATGTATTGTTCACTAAAGATTTGTTTAGCAGGTAGATCTCATGTTAAATGTTCTTAACACACACGCGAAAACCAAGAAAAAACAAAGGAAAGGGGACACAGGAAACTTTTGGAGGCGATAGATATGTCTATTACCTTTATTGTGGTTTCATGGGTGCATGAAACCCATATGGGTGCATATGGCCAAACTCATCAAATTGTATACATTATTATGTATAGTTTTTTGTATGTCAATTAACCTCCACAAAGCTGTTAAAAATAGAATTAATGTAATTCTGAATAAAAAATACTTTCTCCTAAAATTTTTTTTAACTAAAAAAATAAATAAAAAGGAGCCCTTGAAATGCAGATGACAAGGGAATTCCCTGGCGGTCCAGTAGTTAGGATGCCAAAAAAAAAAAAAACACCAGAAAGAAATGCCGATGACAATATTAAACAAACAAGCTTCGTGCAGAATCACAAAATATTCTCAGCCTGGGCTTCCTTGGTGGCACAGTGGCTAAGAATCTACCTGCCAACGCAGGAGACACGGGTTCAAGCCCTGGTCCAGGAAGATTCCACATGCCCTGGAGCAGCTAAGCCCGTGCGCCACAGCTACTGAGCCTGTGCTCTAGAGCCCACGAGCCACAACAAGAGAAGCCACTGCAGTGAGAAGCCTGTGCACCGCAACGAAAAGTAGCCCACGCTCACAGCAACTAGAGAAAAGCCCGCACACAGGAATGAGGACCCAACGCAGCCAAAAATAAATAAATAAATTTATAAAAAAATAAAATATTCTCAGCCTGATTGCCAAGAGACCAAAACTGTGACACGCAGGTGGAAAGTTTGGTGTTTCTGGACCACACAAGCTCAGCCATGGCAAAGAAGATCAGCAGGGATTCTCAACTCATGAGATTCAGTCTGGCTCATCTGCTCATACTCCACATTCTTTATCAAGTAAAGGCTGTAATGGGAAACCTGAAGCATTGCTTAATTAAAACCTCACCCACATGTACACACTGACACAAAAACTATGTATTATGAGTCCAGAAACCTTGTAAAATACAAGACGCTGGAATGTTGATTGGATTTAGGTGTTGATAAAATTTCAGTGAAATGAGCCTACTATCATGCAAGATTACCGTGAAAAATTTAATTGCGCTAACTGTTCTTTTTGGAACATAGAGAACTATCTGCTCTCTTTAGTAGCATTAATCAGATTTCCCTCTTCCATCGCTACTGCAAGAACAAAGACGGTACTTAAAACTGGATCCTATTCGGCAAAATCTGTAAGTCAATCAGTGGCATCTCACATGCATTTCGATTTCTGCACTGCAGCTTCCAAATGCAGATATTTGAGAAATATAAATCTTGCCTGCTCAAAGCCCAGAAGAAACATTTGACTCTAAGTCGTATTCTCACTGATACTTCTTGGTTAAATAAGTCTTAGAAAAACAAATTAAATTACATCCGCAGCTTAAATATTTATTCTCTCTTGTAATTTCCATATCTTAAAGCCAACCTGTTTAACTATTAAATGTACATAGTCCACTTAGGATACAAAACTATAGCTGTAAACTTTTTTCCCCAATGACTTATATGCGATGCCTTAGTCATTAATAGTAAATACCGATACTATTTGTATAAAGTAAGCCGTCTGAGTTTTTTCATTCTATTTTAGAGAGAATAATCATTGCCTTCTTATTTTGAACCATCAAAAAAAAAAAAAAAGCAGAGTCTCTTCTGTACCTGGTGTATTTTCATACGAAATAAACACTGTTTTGATGCTAATCCTTTGGATAATAGTATAACACCTTGAAGCTTTTCTAATGTTTTTATCAAAAGGATATACTCTTAGATATGTATTTTTATCTTCCAAAAATATTCAAAATGTATTCTGAAAGTAAAATAAAATATTTTGGCCAAATAATTACAATCATTTGCTTTCTTTCCTCTCCCATCTGCTTTTAAAGCAGTAATCATGGGCTTCCCTGGTGGCGCAGTGGTTGAGAGTCCGCCTGCCGATGCAGGGGACATGGGTTCGTGCCCCGGTCCGCGAAGATCCCACATGCCGTGGAGTAGCTGGGCCCGTGAGCCATGGCCGCTGAGCCTGCGCTCCGCAACGGGAGAGACCACAACAGTGAGAGGCCCGCGTAAAGCAAAAAAAAAAAAAGCAGTAATCACATGTCACAAAATTCTTTGAATAAAGTTCTGCTTTTGAAAATATAGACAATGGAAAGAATATTGTGCATATTGTATCATTAGTAAGACAGCTGTACTGAGATACGTAATTCTTATCAGTGCATTTATATGGGTGGCTTTCTTTGATGAGAAATCTGGCTGAGAAGAATATCTTGTTTGTGCAATCAAGCAAAATGTTAGCATTTCAAAAATGATTGTCTTTTAAAACACGTTCTGCATGTAGGTGAGGGAAAAAAAATATTTCCCTTCTACTCCTCTAGGTTCTCAGCTAGGACTTTGTAACCAAACACAGAGTGGCAAGAGAAAAGCATACAAATATATTTAATGCAAGTTTTACATGACATGGGAGCCTTTATGAAGAAATGAAGACTTGAAGAAGTGATTAAACTTGAGCATTCTTATGCTAGGTTTAATGAAGATAGGAAAGTGGTGGGAAAATGTGATAGGACAAAGGGGTATGAGCTGAGAATAGTAAGCTAGGGGAAACTTGCAAGGTCTGTTCATTCAGAATCCCCTCGGCATCCCTCTGTCTTCTGTGATAAGGCTGCTCCTTTCCTCCGGGGAGGGCACCTCTCACACTCTGAAGGGCTTGCTTCAGAGTGTGAAGGGGAGTCAGAGAATCCTTCCTACACCTCTGCTTCTCAGATTCCTCCAGCTTAAAGTATTTAGTATGCCAACACAATATGTTTTGGGACAGTGTGTCCTGAACTCCATCAACTACAACTAACTCAGTAGTAGGTAAAAGATCTTTGTTCTGACTTAAAGTGTGTATGTGTTTACGTGTGTGAAAGAGAAAGAGAGAATCCAAGAAACGTGTATTACAAATTTCAGAAATTCATATATTGGAAAATGATATAAACATTATTTGAAACTTTAACCAAAGGCTATTAAATTGCATTTAGATGTTATTTCTGTTCCAAGTCAAAATTCTCTGAAACCATTGTTATTCTAATTTTCTTTTACATTAAGTATAGTTTCTTTACTTTTAAAGACAGAATAAACCCCCAAATTTTTAGCCAATGAAAGCTACAAATTAAGTCCGCATTACCTACAAGCAGCGTGCAAAATCTTAGATAAATATGCCCTCAATATCCATGCCTTAGGACATGCTCTATAAGTAAGACTATCTGTGAGCTTAAGTAAGTCTCTTCGGGTGATACCCAACAGGTGTGTACCTTATCCTTTGTTTTTCTTAGGCATGGCCCAATTTTACTGGGAGATTTTAGTCCCAACGACTTGTTATTCTCATTTCTTTTTAACTTCAGAAACTTGGATCTGGACCAACAGGCTTTTAATCAATCCAATTAAGGGAATGTAAGTGGGAGACCTGTGAGGGAGTACAGGTAATCTATGGGACCTGAACTTCTGGAATCATATGAAGGCATATTGCGCTTTATGCTGAATCACCAGTGTTGCAAAGGGCTGACAATCTACCCTTTTATCATTCAGGTTGCCTCCCTCTGCCCCCTTTTATAAATTAATTTGGTTTTACTGAGGCTTTGATTAGGTAAGTTACAGATGTATTTCTTGATAGACAGACATGATGTACTGGGTAAAAGGAATGGCTATAAATAGGTCTTAGTAACGTGGTGATAAGATGTCAGGGGAGGGGAAGTGTTCTATATTCCTGTGATTAGCTATTTTAGTGAGCCTATGCCTCTGGACTGTGAACTTCACAAGTGTTTCTCAGTTTTTTTCTCTCCCCCCTAGGTAGGACAGAATGGCTAGAGAGAGCTGGAGTTGTGTATTTCCCTTCCACAGGGTCTGGATAACTAGTTTCCCCTGAGGGTAGGCCTTGTTAAAAAGAACAGAGTGCTCTGATGTACAGTTGGCCCTTGAACAACATGGCTTTGAACTGCATGGGTCCACTCATTCGTGGATTTTCTTCAGTAGTAAATACTACAACACTACTTGATCCAGCAGTGGTTGGTTGAATCTGCAGATGCAGAACTGCAGATACTGAAGGCCAACTATAAAGTTATACGTGGATTTCTGACTGTGTGGGCATTGGTGCCCCTAACTAACCCCTCCATTGTTAAAGGGTCAACTGTATTTCCAGATGGTTCCTTTTCCCCTCCCTGTGACAGAAGCACAAAGGGATTTTTCCCTAGTGTTTACTCTTAGAACCTTGTGGAACTCCTGGAGGTAAATCTCACAAAATTGTGGAGGTCTGCCTGTGACTAGGTTCTCCTAGAATTTCCAACTCTCAGAGTTGTCTGCACTGCACCTCTGGCAATTGGTCAATCACAGCTCAGGTTTTCCTACCCTACCCTGGCACTGATTCCCCCTTATAGTTTTTGCTCATGAGTCTCTGCTCTGGGAAGTAGGGACTCCTTGTATTTACCTGTCTCTCCAGTCCTGGGGACAGTGGTTTGCCCTATGTCTTCCCCTGTCCCACAGATCCAAGAAGAGCTGTTGATTTTTCAGTCTGTTCAACTTTTTGCTTACTGTTAGGAGGGAGGGGTGACTTCCAGGCTCCAGTCATGCAGAACCAGAAACGAGAAATTCTAAATATATTTCAATCACTGCAAAAATTAGTAGTTCAAAGAGTACATAGATCAAGGAAATAGATTACTGAGAAAAAACCCTGCAGCCTAGAAGGAAAAATACACAATCTCAGTATGATGTCTTTTAAAAAGGTAGCAAATGAACAATGTGTAATTACCAACATTTAAATGGCAAAAACAGACCCACGGAGAAGAGGATAAGCATGGTGAGGCATTGGCTTTTTGCAAAGCCAGCTTAGAACAGTAAGTACACCTTTCTCCATACAGAATTCTATTCAAGCAGTTGCTATAACAAAGAAAGACAATAAAAAATGGAGGATCAAGGTGGAGACATACTGGAATGCATAAAGAGGTCTCATTGAGTAAGGAAACCACTCTCCGCCTTCTGAAAAGTAACAAAAAAGCAAACTGGAAGAAAAGGCACAAACTTTTGGTTGCATATGCAACAAAGACATCATGATCCTGAGAGGAATTAGCTCCTTGTCAGTCATTTATTTCCAAATTGCAGCAAGTTGACGATAAGATCAAGGTAATGGTTGAAGAGACCTTTGCTTGGGCAAAAAGATTATAATCATACCACTATATTTAATCTTTAAGATATATCAAATGCATTTAATCCTCTTAATACATACTCTGGTGGCATTTCAAGATATTTCCATTGACCGTGAATTCAGTAGTCCTAATAAACTTATGAATATGTTATGTTGCCCTTCCATTAACAAATTAAATATGATGTTATACAAGGCATACTAGTTCACTGATAATTCAAAGGCCAAGTTTGAAGATTTATTGTCTGCATTTGATTCTCACTCTCAATTCTTGTTTTGTTGGGGGAAAAATTGTTTTCTTGCTTATGTATGATAAAATATACATTGTAAGGATTGTCATGCTTCTAATAACGTGTTCTGTATAATTAAGGTGGGTTACTAGAAAAGTCTAATGATTTAAACTCTAATTGTGTAACTGTTATTTTCATAGGAAGTTTATAGAGACTCATCTGAAAACCATTCCCAGTCATGCATTTTCAAATCTGCCCAATATTTCCAGGATGTAAGTCAATTTTTTTTAATATAAAGAGAAGTTTGCAATTGTGACATGTTATTTTCTAAATGTGTTCTATCAAGAAAAATACTTGTTATATATCGCACTTGCATAAGTCAATAACATTCTACATTTCCAATATATATGAAGTTTATGTACAAGATGTTTATTTGATTTGGCTACATATTTATTCCCTAATTCCTAAATGATTTTTTAAACCTAAAGTAAATTTAAATTCCTTTGGCCTTAAGAATTTAATAATTCTTGATGTATTTCAATGTATTTTGAGATGTGGCAAAACCTTAGCCAGGAATCTCTCCCATAAACAGATCTATATATCTATCTCTAATCTATCTATCCCAGTTACCAATTCTTGATTTTCTTTTCACCACTAGTACAAACGTTTACATTTTGTCATAAATGTAGCCAGTGATTTCAGACTTCTCACTTTAAAAAATAACTAAAATTAATTTGAAAATTTGAAATCGTAGAAAACTGAATTGCTATACACTCAAGAGTGAGGAGAAAAAGGGGTTCCATGTTGCATTGACAAACAGTGTATGTGTCTGAAATGAGCCAGGTCTTTATTTCATTTAGTTGATTCTGACAAGCAATGCAGATAATCCAGGCCTACCAATGACATTACCACCAGCCCGTGTGGTCTCTGGCTAAATTTATTCATTTCATTACCATTTATTGAGTGTCCATTGCGTCATGTCAGGAGCATTTGATGTTTTTGGTTGTCACAACTGGAGAGAAGGGTGCTACTGTCATCTAAGGGGTAGAGGTAAAGGATCTACTCAACATCCTACAAGGCATAGAATGCCCCCCACCTCCAACAAAGCATTATCTAGTCTACAATGTCAGTAGTGCTGAGACTGAGAAACCATCCCAGCTGAACATCTCTGCAGTTTTTTCTTTTTCTACCAGCCCTTCCTTTTTCAAATTCTTGCCTCCTTTGGTTTCCCTGCTGTTGTTCTCTCCCTCTTTTTAATATCTTACCCTGGCTACTCTTCCTCAATTTCCTCTCCTGGATTCCTATTTCATTTCATTTCATTTCATTCAGTTACTTACATACCAGTTCTTTGTTTATTTTGTCCTAATTCCTTTATACCCTCCGCACCTTGAATGAAAACTCCCATTCCTTTGGCTTCACTATTACCTAATACAACTAATTCCTAAATGAGTATCTCTAGCCCTGAGTTGTTCCTGCAGTTCAGGCCTGTATTACAAACTTCCTTCCAAACAGTGTCACCTTGATGTCCCACAGACACTTCAAACAACATGTCCAAAATAAACTCATCATCTTCCTCTAAACTGTTCCCTCTCTACTCCTTCTTGTAACAGCAGCACCATTTAGTGGTCTGAAAGCTAAAAGCCTCAAATTCCCCTTTAGCTCTTCCTTTTCCCTGATCTCCCCTATACAATTGCCTATTTGGTGGCTCTACTTGGCTATATTCATTCATTCATTCATTCATTCAATGAATATTTATTGAGCCCTACTTTGTGCCCGGCGCTTTGCTAGATGTGTCACGTACAACAGTAGACAACACTTATGGAGCCTCCAGTTTCCTTCCTAAGAGAGTGATAAGTGCCATGATGGGGTCAGTTCTAGGGTGACCTGGGAACTCATATGAGAGGTCTGTTACCTGGATATGGGGTGGGGTCAGGGAAGGCTTCCTGGAGGAAATGGTGCCTAATTTGCAATGTGTATTATCTGGCCAAAAAACAAAAGATAGAAAGATAGTTCCAAGCAGAAGAGAAAAGGGATGTCAGTGAAGTTAAAAATAAGTTTGTTGAGGCTGGAGCTTAGGCTGGGAGTGGGGACAGTAGAGAAAAATAAAATTGGGAGGGAAGCGAGTACAGGGCCTTGTGAATCATTTGAAGGGGTTTGAAATCTTCCCTAAGGACCAAGCCACAGAACGATTGTAAGCAGGGAAGTGAGAGATCAGATGTTTTAGAAATATTCCCTGGCTGGGCTGTGGAAAAGGGGTGGAAGTGGAGCAAGGCTGGAGACAGGAAGTTAGTGAGGAGGTCGATGCAGTGCCTGGGGAGAGGGGACGGCAGGTTGAATGGTGAAGGCTGAGTGAGAAGAAAGAAAAAGTGGCCAGGTTTGAGAAATAAGGGAGAACGGACAAACTTAAAAGTTGATTGATTTTGAAGGGGGAAACAGATGGAGAATTTCAACGACATTTCTGACTAGGACACCTGTGTGGTTGATGAGCACATTTGCCAAGGTAGAGAAGTTTTCTGTGCATTTGCTGTGGAGGGACAGGGGGTAAGTTAGGAATTCAATTTGGGGCCTGTGGCATTTGAGGTGCCTTTGAGGCATCCAGCAGCTATGTCTAATAGATATCAGGATAAAATTCTTTTATTAATTCATTCAAGAAATATTTATTCAGTCCCTGGTATATATCAATCATTTTTCCAAGAGATAGGGATACATCAGGGAACAGATGCACAAAGGGCCATGCCCCTGTGGAGTTCACATTCGAACGAAAAGAAATAGGCAAGGAACCAAAAACATAATAAATAAATGTATTAATACAGAAGGGAATATGGATATGGCAAAAAGGAAAAAAAATCAAAGTAGACTAAGGAGAACTGGAAATTCTGGGTATGTAGGGGCACTCAGGAGAGATTTTGGTAGAGATTAAGACTTGAGAGTCATAAACAGGTAGAAGTAACTGGGACCAGGGAAAGGCATCAAAGAGAAGGAGAGGCTTAAAAAAAAAACTGAAGAAAGAACAATTTTAAGAACATGAGGTCCCTAAGAAGGCAGGAGGGAATGGGGTCCAAATAGAGGGATTGACCTTTTACAGGAAGATGGACACCTTTTGTACTATAACGAGAAATAGTAGTTAGAGATGGGGCAGGTGCAGGTAAATTAATAGGCTTATTAGAGGGGGATTCCAGGAATTCTCATCTCAAGGTTTCAATATTTTCTACAAATTATTAAAAAGATTATCTATTAATATTTGGGTAGAAAGGGCAGAGTTAGAAATTTGAGAAGGTTTGAAATAAAATGATGGGCAATAAAGAAGGAAGTTTGACTGGGATATTCAGGACATCCAGGCAGATTTGAAGGTCCTGATGAGGACTCTTCCAGGGAGACTATGTTTAGATTCTCCAGTCTGGGTTAAGTGTGCCCTGAACCCCATCAAAGAATTTGTCACTCTACATGTTAATCCCATTTACCTGTCTGTATCTCCCACTACTGTGAGTTCCTTGAAGCTAGGGAACAGGTCTGAGTGGTCAATGCTCATTTACTGACATATAGTGAATGTTTAATAGATATTTGTTGAATGAAAGCATACACACATACCTAAATAATAGTTAGGGAGCTGTCACATCTATAGGGCAAGAGATCACCAGGTAGCTTTGCCTGGAACACTACAAATTCCCACCTATTATTCTGGCATAATTATTAATAGCACCCTGCATTAACTCACAAAAATATCCTATTTTGGATGATTAATGATATGGTTACTCTAGTTATTACATGAGACTTGCATGCTTAGAAGAAATATGAGGAAGAGGTGGGATCTGATTTTTCCTGATTATAAAAATGGGATAAGCAAGTAGGGAATCACTGCTCTTATCCCACTGAATAAATGGTTCCTATATGTTGTCTTCACAACCAAGCTACAAGAGTCCTCTAAGGAGGTATCATTCAGCTGGAGAAATTGGAACTTCAGTGATCATGACATGTGCTGAATGACTAAAACCTTAAGAAAGCTTTGCACCTCCTAAACTAAGAAATTCAGGAGAAAATTTGGAGCAATGGATACGATGCAAAGTTAGGAAAACAAGTTTGCAGCCTTCAAAATTAATCTTGTCCTTCAGATGGCTCAGCTTCATCCATTATAAATCCCCACAATCTCTACACAATAAATTAATTCTTTTCAACATCTTCAGTGGTTTCCTCTATGTTAGAGATATGATATTTGGATCAAAATAATTTATGTAATGTTATCCACAAGTGGCAATGACTTGGGAGACCTGATAAATCAAAGGATAATTGTTTAGAGAATAGATAATTCAAAACAGAAAGCACAGGACCTTTAGAATACACACAATACCCATGAGAAAAACGCTCAAATGGAACAGTCAGCACTCCTCTTATAAAAATTGTATTAATGAAAATATTTTACTGGCAGATTCAATTCAAACTATAGGCCGGTGGTTCTTAACCCTGCCTGCGCATTAGAATCATCTGGGAAGCTTTGTAAAAATAAAAATGTATGCCCCATCCCTTAAATACTCTGAATTACTTATCCTGGACCGAGTCTTGGACATCTTATGTTTTAAAAGCCTCCCAAATAGTTCAGTTGTATGGCCAGGGTTGAGAAGCTCTGCTACGGCCACAGGTGGACACCGTCTGTTAATCATTAATTTTCCCAAATGTCATAGAAATGCCTCTCAATAAAAAGCAGTCATTGAATTTGGCTGCATTAGTCATTCTTATTACAAGACAGAATTTAGGAGACTTTTTGAAACATCATCCCTTATGTATTCTTGACAAGTTGTATTTAGAAGTTTCTCTTTTCTCCTTTTTAGTACTTAAAACTTTTATTTGTGTTGCCTTTCAATTACAAAGTTCAAAATAAATATTGAGTTTTCAGCCTCCCAAAATCAAGAAGAGAAGTCTTGAGAGAATATATAGTCACCACCCTATGGAATGTTCCACTAGAGAAATGTGGCTTTTTCTTCATCTCCTTTGTAACTACATCTCTGACCTCATGCAATTAGCTACTCCATTAAAAATGCCTCTTATTTATTGGTGAATTCTTTTCTAACATCTTTCATTTTCTGCTATTTTGAGTAACTCACCTGTTCGTTCATTCACTCAGTCATTCACTTAATCCATAATTATTGGAAGTCTACTACATGACAAGCAATATGAAAGGTACTCAAAATTCAGTGTCCATCAGAAACAGACAGTTCCCCATTTCAGAGAACTGGCACTCTAATGAGACATCAATCACATATCATCCAAACACTTGCAAAGTTTCATTGTGATAATTAGTGGAAGGAGAAGTTCATGGTGCCATGAGGATATACTATGCAAAATTTGACCTAATCAGGAAATTTGGGGACAGCTTCTAAAGGAAGTATCTGTTGAATGAAACCAGAAGAATGAATAGGTCCAATGAATTGGGAAACTTTCAGATAAAACAGGATCTAAAAAAAGTAATAACTAATTTTAACGTAATTAGGGAGAAACCATGAGGGTTGTGCATGTTGCGTGACCTGGGAAGCCCCTGACAAAGAAGTTACATCAAAATTAATAGTATGTTTGCAGTTCACAACCCTACTAACTTTCTACTTTGTTTTATATTTTTGTGATGTTCAGCTACTTGTCAATAGATGCAACTCTGCAGCGGCTGGAATCACATTCCTTCTACAATTTGAGTAAAATGACTCACATGTAAGTACAATGAAAAGTGAAGCATAAATCCAAGCCACAGCCACTCTTAACTGATAATCTGGGGGCTCCAGATGGCAATAGCAACTAGAACATGGGTCAGAATTTCCATTTATATTCAATTCTTAACTTCTTCTCACTCTCAGTTTATGTTAATTCATCCTAATTCTAACTTGCATGGCTGGAAGTTAAAGACAAAATTAGAAGTCCTCTTTTTGAATTGTCATTTCTTTCTATTACTACTGTGTCAACAGATTTTATTGACATGGATATCAGTAAGTCAATAAATATTTACTGACCACCTACTGGATTCCAGGGCCTGTGCAAGTTTCTGCAAAAACTAACTTTTTTCCCTCATTTAGGAAAGAGAAATGTAGCCTTGTGAGATTAGAACAGGAGTGGAGTTAAGAGCTCTGGCTTTGGAGTTGGTCAGAGTTGGGTTAAAACCCTGGTTTCTTTGCCTGTCATTGTCTAACCTCGATGTTCCCTGGTGGTCTAGTGGTTAGGTCACAGCAATCTCATTATCTAACCTTGGACATGTCATGTAATCCTTCCTAACCTCAGTTTCCTCAGTTGTAAAATAATGGTAATAAGAGTTCCAACTTAATATACTTATTATAAATATTGAATGACATAATGCATGTAAGCATTTAGCACAGTGCCTCCCACATAAAACCAATCAATACACTTCATAAATAATTATTCTGTTTTTATTTCTGTAGTACCTTGCAATCTATAAAAAGTTTTACACAAATAATCACATTACATTCTTTTAAGCAGCCATGTATTATGAAATATTAACTCTCTTGTCTTGATGAAGAACAAAAATACTTATCATCTATGAATACTTAGTATGTTCTAAACATTATGCTGAACATTTAAGTACTTTATTTATTTAACCTTCAAAAAACAACCCTGTGAAGTAGAGATTATCATTTGTATTATTTATTTAAAAAAAGCATAAATGTAGAGAGACTAAATACATTATCCTAGGTCACAGAGTTACTACCGGATAGGGTCAGAGGTTTTACATCATAAATATGTTACTCAAATCTTCTTTCCCGTATGTAATACCGTACGCTGCCTTTAACACATTTTTGACCAGAGACGTGTTACGGCCACAGGTATTAGTTTCTGCAAAAATCCCCCGGACAATAACGTGTTAAGAATACTGAGGCCCAGAAAGTTGTCTCCAGCTATGGTAGGCTAGCGGACATTATTATATCAACCATTGGTTTGAAAACAACTAGAGGAGCTGGAAAAAAATCTGTTTAAAGGTATTTGAGTGTTATGAAGGCAGCAAGAACTTAAAGGGAGAGAAGCAAATCCCCAAAACAACATTTGATTACTTTCCTCTTGAAGTATTTTCTAAACTGTAAACAACAGCTGAGAGGCTGCCCAGAGGTTTAGGCAGTCTCATAGAGCTAGGGAAATAAAAACTGGAGTTCAAGGCTTACTAAAGAGATGGTTCCTAGTAAACACCCAAGGATTTTAGCTGGGATGCCAAAAAGAGCTTCATCCCAGAAGTATGGTATAATGGGAAATAGATCAGTCCTCACAAAGACTAAAGCTCAGCTTTCAATAAAAAATAACCAAGCATACAAAAAAAATTAAAAATAAAGAATTTATGGCAAAAATCAAGAGAAGAAAACAGACAATAGAAAATGATCCACAAGAGATTCAAATATTGGAGTTATCAGATAGACTTTAAAATAACTATGATCAAGACATTCAAAAATTTAATTGCCAAGATAGAGAATTTTAGAATAGAACTGGAAAATATTTTTGAAAGGATCAAATGGAAACTCTAGAATTTAAAAATTCAATAACTAAAATAACACCTAAATACATGAGTTTAACAACAGATATACATAGATCAAAAGAGAGTAAGTAACCTAGAAGTTAGGTCAGAAGAATTTATCCAACCTGAAGCATGGAGAGAAAAAGAAATATGTGGCACACTAAAATGTCTAGCATACCTATTACTGGATCCCAAGAAAAAGAAGAGAAAGAATGAAAGAAGCAATATTTGAAAGAAAATTTCCAAAATTCATGAGACATCAAGTCACAAATGTAAGCAGTACTGCAAGCCCCTAAAGGATAAATACAAAGAAAACCACATCAAGGCACATCATAGTAAAAGTGCTAAAAAATCAAAGAAAGAGAAAATCATAAAAAGCTGCCAGAGGAAAAAAATACATAATACTTTCAAAGAAGTAACAACATGACTGAAAGCTGACTTTTCAACAGAAATGATGGAATCCACAAAGCAAAAAGTAAGATATCTGCAAAAAGGCGAACCACAAAAATAACAACAGCAAATATCAGCCAACCTAACAAAAAGATTCTCTGAAATTGAAGACAAAAGAAAGACATTTCAAGCAAACAAAAGCTGAGAGGATTCATCACCATTAGGCTCATATTAAAGAAACTGCTAAAGGGAATTATTAAGGCAAAAGGAAAATAATCCTACCTGATAGCACAGAGGTACAGGGGGAAATGAAAAGCAAAAAACAAACGAACAAAAAGAGCTAAATATAAATTAACCTCGACTGTACAAAACAAAACAAAACGTCTTACGGGGTTTAAAAAACAGGCAGTCTTTGCTCTGCATGATAGTGTTGGATCATAAAACTGTGCATGCTGAAACTGTGCAAAGCGATCTTAATCAATGAAAAAAAGATTACTTTTTGTGACAAAAATTCTTGTCAAAACATTAAAATCTCTCTTACTATTGGGTTATAAATGCATGGGGAAAGTAAAAATAGTAAAACTAATATTTTTAGCACATTGTAATTTTAAACGTTAGAAGCATTTTAGAAGTAAAATGTTTTATTTCTTTCTAAAAAGCTTATCAAGAGTAGTTTGAATAGCACACACATTTTTCTCTGTTGTATGTATAACTTACAAGAGAGTATCACGTCACTGTCTTGGCAAATTGTCATACTCCTTTCTAGGTCTGGATCAGCTTCCAATATCTATCCTCTGTTCTTTCAATGTCAAAATATTTCTGAGAGTCCCTTTAATGTAAGTTCTTTTTTTTACCAGCATCATTTCTTTGGGGACATCTTCATTCTTTTATTCACAACCACTTTTCTTATTTATGTCAATAATGCACCTTCACTTAAGTTCCTCTTATTAAATGTCTAGAGTCTCTCAAATGGTAGCAGTATGGACGTTCCCATGGTTAGCAGTTTCTATGATTCTATTTACATTTATTCAAATTTCACTTCCAGCACTATCACATTTTGTTTCTTTGCTTCTTCCATCTTTGTTGGTCAATTACCTCTTTCAATTATCCTCTTTTATAAAATGTTGTGTGGGTTTATCACTGAGAGTCATGGAGGCAACACAACTGCACACCTTATTGTTTGTGTATGAACTGAATAATAGATGCTAGGTGACCTATCACCAATGACTTTGAAAGGAGCAGTGTAATTGATCACCTATCATGATGTGCATCTGTTACTTACATAGTGATGCGTGGACTGAAGATCTGGCAGCAAAGTTCGTACTTTATGCAATTACTCATAGTTAATATATTGTGGCAACAAACTTGAACCATGTGGTTGGAACCAGTTATTATTTAAATTTAACTAAATAATGGTAACTGAACCTCATGTGTATGGGAACCATGCAAAGCAAGGACTGCCTGTATACACGGAATTCAAATACACAATAGCAAACAAAGTGATGGGAGGGTTTTAAATAGTGTTAATGCATTCTAAGTTCTTTGAATTGTCTGGGAAATGGTAAAAGCACTAACTTATATTAGACTTTTACAAATAACGAATAAATATTCTAATCCATAGGGCAAAAACTAAAATAACTGTAAAAGAATGGATAAATAACAAGCTAATAATAGTGAGGAATGGAATAATAAAAATTAATACAAAAAGGGCAAGAAATTAGAAGAAATAAAGAACTTCTGGAACAAATAGTAGATTTAACTCCAAATAACCAATATTTACATTAAGTGCATAAAAGGACTAAACACTCCAATTAAAATACAAAGATTGCCAAATAGGTTAATTAAAAATGCTGCTTATAAGAGACATACTTTAAATGTAAAGATATAGAAAGATAGAAAATGTAATCATGAAAATATTAACATGCAAACAGTAACCAAGAGAAAATTGATATAAATATACCAATATATATAAAGCATGAAGCCTTGCTATATATAAAAAGAAATTTTACTACGATATAAAAGGATTACTATACACTGTACCAAAAAGATATAATGATTCTAACCTTGAATGTCTATAAGAGCATAGCTTCAAACCATATAAAGCAGAAAGTAACAGAACTAAAAAAATAAAATAGATAAATCCACAATCATAGTGGGAGTTTAATATAGCTTTATCTGATAGAACATATATACCAAAAAAGTAAATAATCATACTCATAAGAAATTAATATCTCAGTAGCTTACAAAAAATTAAAATCAACCATATTCTCTGACTAGTAGGTAGTACACTTCTAAATAATCATGGCTCAAAGAAGAAATCCCAACAGGTACTAGAAAACAATTTTAACTAATTGTCAATAAAAATATGACAAATCAAAACCTGTAGGATGCAATTTAAGTTATACCCAGAAGAAAATGTATATGTTAGAAAAAAGGCTGAAAATAATTCATTTATATATCTTTCACAATAAATTTATAAAGGAACAGTGAATTAAAACCAAAGGAAGTAGAACAATACCCAAGAAAACTGAGAATTCAGGTCATTAAGAACAACAGTTAAAATTCAAAACCAGATTTCCAGACTCCAAATATAATGTTCATTTATCACACCATTTTGCTCCTCTGCCCCACTCACCAAAAAATCAAGGCAACTGATTTGTAATAAAGCTCTATATAAATCCTGCATCTCTTAAAAGCAACTGTTTTGTTTTATTACAGTCTTTTTCTCATAAAGGTTCTAGTTGTTAATATTTCTCTTATAAATATCCATTTTCCCTCTCTGAGCAAAAGTGTTAACTTCCAAAAGCAAAGGAAACTATTAAATACAATGACTACAACAAGGATGAATTTGAAAATGCGTTTTTAAAAATATACTTTCCTTATATATATGAGGTATTGAGAGCCTAATATCTTAGAAAGTAAGAGAATAATGCATCTTGCATTCTTCAAATTTTCCTACTATATATCCAACATTATTATCTGCAAATGGTTCTAGTCAACATGAAGGATAAATAAAGACTTTGGGTGCCAAACATCAATAATTTGTTTAATCCACAGACCGCATGGTACTGTCAACCAAAATTTCCTGGGATTCCTGAGCACAGAATTAAAGCCCTCTGATTTATTTAGGAAATAGCTCTTCACCATGTTGGATTTGCTGCAAGGGTAGGTACTAAACTAAGGAGTACTGATTTCAAATGTCAGTGCATGTTGCCAGTGCTTATTGAAATGCCTCAGTGAGCACATCAGCAGTTAAAGCACATAATGTTATTCTGTTTTGTGAATATATTTCCTTCCTCAGCTGCCCTCTCTCTACCCCTTTCTGACCATGTGATTTGTTGAATAGACTGATCTAGGGCTACGGAGAACTCACACTTCATCACCCCCACTTCTAATCATCTCTCCAATGCCTTTTCAAACTTTTCCTGCCCAAGCTCAATATTTGTCCTCTGAGACAGCTTAATTCATGTTTAGATTTTATTCCCTGATATGAATTGGGGTGGTAGAACATAAACATTGCTTCTGTTAGTGACCATGAGCTAGGTTTCCAAAGATACAAAGCTACCCATTCATTCAATAAATACGGTATGTTTAACACTGTGCTAAAGCTGTGGTAACTGCATCTTATAGCTAAGCATACACAATAATCCACTATTCAAAATAGTGGATTATTCTATTTTTATCCAAACCCTCTTCCCCTGGGCTCTGTGATACCACACTCCCGGCTGTCCTCCAACCATGCTGGTCAGTCTTTCTCATTCTCCTTTGCTAGTGTCTCCTCCTTCCCCACTTCAAAATGTTGGGGTTCCATATGGCCCAGTCCTGTGTCCTCTTCTCACTCCACACTCTCCCCCATGTGATCTTATCCAACAAGTCTCAAACTTACACATCTAGTCCAGGCCTCACTTTTTAAGTATTGGACCATTAACCTATTGGTCTACTTGACATCTCCTCAGTTGTGTTACATCTCTCTCACTACTTAAATACCCCAAACTGAAATCTACCTCTCCTCCTGAAATCTGTAACTCCTCTGATACTTGCTGAGCCTGTATATGGCACCTCCATTCACCTTACTGCAAATCCCAGACACCTGAAGGGATCACTATACCTTCTTTCCTCATCACCCACTTCTAATCCTTCACCATGTCCTGTCCATTCTACTACGCTAATACATAAAAAATTCATCCTCTTCCTCTCCGCTGCCACCACCCTTGTCCAAGCCACCATCATCTCTTGCTTGGACTACAATAACTTCATAGCCGAACTGGTTTTTTCCAGTTTTGGCTTCCTCTATTTCATTTCTGCACAACAGCCAGAGTGATTTTTCTCTTAGGATAAATCCAGAGTCTTCAACATAAACTTCCAGGCCCAGGACTTCAGCCGGCCCTGCCCACCTCTGTCTCCTCATCTTGCTCCATTCCTGCACACCTGTGTTCTTTAGTTCCTTGAACAGTCCAAGATCTTCTCCACCTTGGGACCTTCACATCCTTTTGCCTCTGTCCAGAAAGTTCTTTCTCTCTCTCTTTACCTGGTTAACACTACCGATTATTTTTTCAGCCTAAATATTACTTACACATACCCTTGATCCCACCTAAATGAATCCTTCACTTGAATCTATGATTGAACCCTTTATTTTTGCTTTATAGAACTTATTAAAATTTGTGAGAACAATGCAAATGTGTGAAGACAATAATAAATGTTTCCACGAGGCAGTGTGTTTTATGTGCCAATCACTCACACCATCAAACCAAAACCAAAAAACGGGGAACAATTAGATATATTCTAAACATGCACTTTTAAAATCAGGAATTGAAGTAGAAGACTGAAGAAGTCTGAATTAATGACAATTACAATTGATAGAACATTTAGTATTATGTGTGAACATACACAGATGCATATATGTTTAGCTGTCCTTAATGGAGAATTTACCATGTCCCAAGCACTATGCTGAATGCTTAACACACATATTTACTCACTTAATCTTTGCGACAATCCTCTGAAGTAGCTACTATATTTTACAGAAAAAAATGGTGTTCAATAACTATATATATTTATATATAAAGTGCATTTTATGTAAACGTCACATAACTGGACCTTGCTTTTCTGTCTAATAATCCCTACCCTTTTTTTTTAGTCCATTACATTTACTGTAATTATTGATATGATTTAAACCTGCCATTTTCCAATTTGTTTTCAATTTTTCTTCTCTGTTCTTTGTTCCTCCTTTGTTTTCTCTTGGATTAATCAGGTTGTTTTTGCTTTTGTTTTTGTTTTCTAGTATTCTGTTCTATCTCCCCTATTAGCTGTTTAGCCCTTTGTAATATTTTCTTGTGGTTACTCAAGGGATTATAATATGCATCCTTCACTTATAATAGTCTACCAAGAACGATTATACCAATCCCCATATCATGTAAGAAACTTTTGAAATTATAATTGCATTTGCTGTCTCCCATTTTTTGTTCCGTTTTGTCATATATTTTATTTCTATATATGTTATAAATCCCACCACATTGCTATTTTTTAAAGAGTTAATTAACCTTTAAAGAATTTGAGTAAAGAAAAACTAGTCTTTTATATATATTCCCATATTTAATATTTCCAGTGTTAATTCCTCCCTGTAGATCCAATCATTCCCTTTAGCCTGAAGAACTTCTTTTAGCATGTTACTGTGGTTCTGTTGGCAACAAATTTTCTCAGCTTTCATTTATCTGAAGATAACTTTATTTTACCTTAATATTTAAAAATTAGTTTTGCTGGGTATAGAATTCTAGCAAGACAGTTTTTTGTTTCGGCCTTTTGAAGGTATCTTTCCATGTCTTCTGGCCTCCGTTGTTCACTTATATTCTCATCATTGTTCTCCTATGGGTAACATGTCCGTTTATCTCTGGCTGCTTTTCAGGATTTCTCTCTATCTTTGGTTTTCAAAATTATGTACCTAGGTGATATTTTCTTTGTCTTTAACCTGCTTGGGGTTTGCTGAACTTCCTGGATCTATGGATTTCTGGTCTTGTTCAAATTTTGAAACTTTTGCCCAATATTTCAACAGACTACGGTGGAAGTGACATCATGCATTTTCAGGCCCAGTCTTTAAGAGAACTGGCAGCTTTTAATTTAGACTCTTGGAGGCTTGAACCACTATGTATGAAGTCCAGCTACACTGATGGGAAGACCATATGGGGAGGCCCTGAGATTACATGGAGATGGAGAAGCAGCCAGCTGAACCTAGCCTTCTAACAACCCACATCAGAGCCAGGCATAGAAGCACAACCATCCTGGACCCTCCAGATTGATCCAGACACCAGCTATATACCAACCAACGATCCTAGGGGATGCCACATGGGGCAGAAAAATTGCCCAGTTTAGCACTGCCTGAAATCCTAAGCCACAAAATTGTGACCTATAATAAAATGGTTGTTATTTTAGCCATTTAGTTTGGGGTAATTTGTTATGCAGCAATAGATGGCCAGAAGAGGTGGGACACTGAGAATTTGTAATAGAAAACGACAAGAATGGCAGGTTCCTTTGCAAATTATTGAGGGTCCTAAGTGGTTACCAATCAGTTCTCCTCAGTTCTAAATTTCAGCTAGGATACTGGTTGGACCCAAAAGTGTACATACGATAAAGATTTATAACTGTAAATTGATGAAACACTAGCCACATCCATCTTCTATTTCGTTTCCTTTATAAAGAAGCCAATAGCATATAGTAGACGGTTGCTGTTGTTACTCCTATTAATAGTAGCTACCAATTACTGGATGCCTTCTATGGGCACGCACTCTGCTAAAAGGGCTTCACATGTACTGTCCCACTTAATCAGACTAAGCCTCAGTTTCCACTATGTAAAATGAAGATGGTAATAAGTATCTCGCAGCGCTCTTACCCAAGTTTACTCAGCTAAGAAATTTCAGAGTCAGAATTTGAAACCAAGAGTGTCTGCCTCCAGAACCAATGCAAACTCAAAATATTTCTTTAATTAAAAGAAGAAATAACTAAATAAAGTGCTGCCCTCAGAAAAATGTTTTTACTGTTTTGTGGATTTTTGGGGGTTTTGTTTTTGTTTTGTGGATTTTTTTGAAAATCACAAGTAAACAAAAATTCTACAACTGGGTAGGTAAAATGTGTGATTTACAGCAGATTGTGAGATAAGACTTAATTTTGCTGATTCACTGAATTGAATCAAGTGGATTTATTGGAGGTTTTGAGAGAGCCAGTCTTAGTCCTGATCATTAAATAATCATGAAAGCAGCTGTATACATCCTCCAGGCATATATACACTACCATGTGTAAAACAGATAGCTAGTGGGAACCGCCTTACAGCGCAGGGAGCTCAGCTCAGTGCTCTGTGGTGACCTAGATGGGTGGGGTGGGGGGTGGAGGGGTGAGGGAGGTCCAAGAGGGAGGGGATATATGTATACATATAGATGATTCACTTTGTTGTACAGCAGAAACTAGCACAACACAGTAAAGCAACTATATCCCGATAAAGAAAAAAAGAAATTGAAAAAAAGAAAAATCATTTTTATAATGTTCTATTTCTAGTGGAAAATCTGCTGATAAACTTACATTTTCCTCAATCTGCTTCAAAACTGAACATTTATAAACTCGCTTTGAATTTGCATCTATTTTTTAAATTACTCAATAAATTAAAAATGCATCAAAATCATGAATATCACCTTCCATTATAGATTATTTTTCCCCAGTTATGTAATGGAATGTTAGTGGTAAAATACTTTATCGATAATTATCATAGTAGAATAATTAGGATATCTCTCACTGAAAAGCCTTGATACACAGTAGCAGAGACAATAAAACTCAGAAAAGTCTGATGGGAGGAGTAAGCTGTTAACTTTGGAGTATACAGTGTAAAACCTCTCCCCTGACTTATGAATCTTCAGTAAAATCTACATTGCTCATTTTCTGTTGTGAGTGGATTCCTTATTATCAACAGGCAAGTATGATGGAACAGAAGAATGATGGGACAGTCCATATCTGGGTTACATTTTAGAAAAATGTGACTACAACAAGTATTTTTTAATCCTGTAATCTGGTGTTGAAGAAGTCCCCCCAAACTAAAATTGATCCATTAATAAGCATTTTAGGATAAAGTTGTTCAATAATTTTGAGTCATTAAACTTACTCTTATCTTAAATTTAAAAAAAGAAAATAAATTTAAAAAAAGGAAATAACTTATTCTGTGAACTTATAGACTATTTCTGAAAAGTGAGTGTTAGTCCAAAAATCAGGACTTTAGAAGCTAAGGATCAAATATATACAAGAGCTTTGACAGCCTTGTACTTTTTAACCCAGTAATTCCATTTCAGTACATTTTCCCTAAGAAAATAAACATAGGAGTGAGAAAAAAGTTCACATAAAAAGCCATTTGGGGCTTCCCTGGTGGTGCAGTCGTTGAGAGTCCGCCTGCCGATGCAGGGGACAAGGGTTCGTGCCCCGGTCCGGGAAGGTCCCACATGCCGTGGAGCAGCTGGGCCCGTGAGCCATGGCCGCTGAGCCTGTGCGTCCGGAGCCTGTACTCCGCAACGGGAGAGGCCACAACAAGTGAGAGGCCCGCGTACCGCCAAAAAAAAAAAAAAAAAAAAAAAAGCTATTTGTCTCAGAATTAACTTATAATAGCAAAAATTTGGAAACTACTCAAATGATTAATTAGGTAGAAGAATGGTTTAGTATGAAATATTGAGCAACCATTAGACATCTTTTGTCATAGACTAATCTCAGAGGAACTGCTTTTGACACAATGCTGTTAAAACAACAACAACAACCAGATATATCTACGGAGAGAAAAAAACTGATTTTCTTTGTATCATGGAATGATGGGAGATTCCACATCTTTTTGATGTGAAAGTGTTTACAAGTTTTACAATGTATATATATATATATATATATTATCTTTGTAGTCAGATGAAATAAACTTTTTAAAAATTAAGGAGTCCTTCAATATGCATTAATTTTGAAATTAATACTTGATGTTAAAATACATGGGTGATTCAGCTCACTCCCACTGGTGCAGGTCCCGTCCCTATTCTTTTGTCTCTGTTTTTTCTTTTTTCTTTTCCCCTACCCAGGTACGTGGGGAGTTTCTTGCCTTTTGGGAGGTCTGAGGTCTTCTGCCAGCGTTCAGTAGGTGTTCTGTAGGAGCTGTTCCACATGTGGATGTATTTCTGATGTATTTGTGGAGAGGAAGGTGATCTCTGCGTCTTACTCTTCCGCCATCTTGAAGCTCCTCAGTCCAGTTTTTGTCCCTAGGCATTCTTTAAATGTCAGTCTCTTCTTCCCACCGTCTCCACTTGCCTTATGTTACTAACGTGATGGTTGCATGAGATCAACATTTTATGGTTTCACATTTGGAAAAGGGAATCTCAAGCCTGTATTGCACAATTTTCTCTGTTCCCCATAAAGCTCAATTAATCTCATATTAATTCCTCTTCTAGCCCTTTTACTTCAGTAATTACTAAACTTGTGACTGCCATAAACTGACTCTCATAACGTTTCATGCTATTAGTGCAGAAAACTATCCATTTACTTCAAATCAGACGGATTTTATAAGGCGAAAAACATTTTTCAGCATGGGTGAACTAAAAAAAAAAAATACGTGGGTGATTTGTTATGTGATAAAAGCCTATCACAAAATGTTACTTCAACATTAATTTACTTAATTCTTAGTCCCAGTTTTCACATCGGTATAGTACAGCATTTAAAGTATTTAAAGTAACAAAATTCTGGCTTTGCCAACATAGTCACATCTTGTTTTTTTTGTTTTTTTGGGTTTTTTTGCGGTACGCGGGCCTCTCACTGTTGTGGCCTCTCCCGTTGCGGAGCACAGGTTCCGGACGCGCAGGCCGAGCGGCCATGGATCACGGGCCCAGCCGCTCCGCGGCATGTGAGATCTTCCCGGACCGGGGCACGAACCCATGTCCCCTGCATCGGCAGGCGGACTCTCAACCACTGCGCCACCAGGGAAGCCCCACATCTTGTTTTTAAAGTAGCTAAATAATTAGTTGCTACTTCCCTACACCTCCTGGAGCATGCAGTAAAGTTGCACATGATAGATGTCCACTAATTATGTGTTTAACGAATCTCTCCACACACCACTCACTAGAGTAAGCAGATCTAGTCAAAGTCAAAGTGGCCTGCCTCCCATTTTTTTGAACCATTGCCACTTAAAAGCAGACTAGAACAAAACCCTGAAAATCAAATTGAAATAAGAGTTGCGAAGGATCTGGGACTGGCTGAGAGCTAGGTTTTTGGTTAATAGTCTTGCTCAGTTTCTTGTTTTAAACAACACAGTCTTACGCATTATTGCATTTGTATTTCTTAAGAGTCCAGCTATGCTGACTGGGGCAGCTTCTCTTCTCTTCAGTTATTTTAATTCAGTCTCCGAGCCCGGTGGGAGTCTGAAGCTTTCCCATCGCCCTTGGCCCCATCTAACTTTGCAGGTGAAATGCCAACTCGACTTTATTACCGCCCTCAATTCTTTCCCAGTTTGGCGTGCTTTTCATTCATGGACTGGAGATGTTTAGGGTATATAGGCAAATATCTCTAAGGCTGAGGATCACAGTCAAATGCCAGGACTAATGCCTATTGAATAATTGAGGTGGGAGGGGGGACAGGACAATGGAAGAAAATCAGTAGTTGGAAAGTTCCTTCATAGGAGGGTTTAAGCCTTCATTTCTCCCTTTTTTGTCTGCTCCCTCCCCAACCTGAGAACTCCCTTCTCTCACCTTGCTGATTTCCCTGTTCTTTCGGTTTAGACTGGGTACTAACTACCTGCCACAATGCCAGTTGTTTTAAATAAACCAATTTCTCTATTTTTGGCTCTTATTAACAAATATTTCTCAGAAGAAAAAAATCCAGAATCTAGATGTATGATTAAATGAACCTAATGTATGCTAAATTATTAATCTGCTGTCTTGTGAAAACACTGCACACTGGGCATCGTTAGACTTTTCATCTAAATGTCCATTTTATTTGAAATCCAATGAAGGGAAATTAAGCAATAATGAGTATTTATATTTAAGCTCTGGTCGATGATCTCCTTTAAACATCATTAAAAAAAAAACTGTATTTGGAGTTAGAATTCCTAGTTTAAGGCCCAGAGTTGCCTCTAACTGTGTAACAGATCAGTCACTTAACCTTTCTAAGCGTCTGCATTGTTTTGTCTCTAAAATAAGGATGATGTTACCTGTTTCTCTAAAATCAGTTCTATTCCCTCACTGGTAGAACTGTTCTGAGTAATAAATATACCCAATCCCTTTTCACCTTATAATTTTCCAAGGCTGGGCTTTTTTCTATTCAGTAAGCTTCAAGACCCTCAAGTATTTCCCTGACACAGCTAAATCGCCCCACTCCGTGGAAGAGCATACTTGAAGATTTAAGCAGACCCTTTGGCACTGCATATTAAAATTTTTTATATAGGATATGTATTGCTATTTTTTTTAATTTGGGGTTTTCTTTCGCATGGCTTTTATTATATTTTTTTCCTCATTTGAACAAGATAAAATAAAAAGTGAAATTCACACATTCCTAGCCTCCAAACCTTTCTCCCAGAGATGACCACTATTAACAGTGTGCTCTGTATTTTAAGAATTTATTGATGCTTATTGTATGAGTTTGGGTAGGCTAATTACTGTAAGAAATAGACAAAAATAAAAATGTGTAAACCCTAAGGTAACAAGTTTATTTCTTCTTTATGAGACAGTACTGGCTAGATGAGCAGGTGGGCAGAGTAGCCTTCCTCCATGCAGTCACTCGGGGACCCAGGCTCCTGATCCAGAGGCACTGGGATCTTCAGCTCTTGTTCAAACTCACCCTGCGGGACATCCCTATTCCAACCCACTGTGCTGCAGTTGCATATAGGTTTTCTTTCTCTCGGTGTCCCCAGCTTCCCGGCAGCGTATCTGGCCTCCTGCACACTTGAGCCATAATTGCTTTACTCAGAATTGTGTGATTCAAATTCACCCTCCCAGGCATTCTTGGAACTCATTCCAGTTTGGACTCCTATTTCCTCCTTCTTATCAGAGGTTTCTGGTACTTACCTCTACACCTCCATTGCTTTTTTTGCAACAGCTATACCAGCTGCATTCACTTCTGACATCGGTCTCCATTCAGCTAAACTACTGGCAGTCCATGCCCCACTCCCCTTCTTTGTTTCAGCAGAGATTTTACTTTTCTAGATTTATTGAGATGTAATTGACATACAACATTGTGTAAGTTTAAGGTATACAATGTGTTGATTTAGTATACTCATATACTGCAAGATGATTCCCACCATTGCATGAGCTAACACCTCTGTCCTGTTACATAATTACCGTTTCTTTTTTGTGGTGAGAACATTTAAGATCTCTTGTAGCAACTTTCAGTGATATAATACAGTATTATTAGCTATAATCACCATGCTGTACATTAGATTCTCAGAATTTGCTAATCTTATAACTGGAAGCTTGTACACTTTAACCAATATCTCCCCAGTCCCCTGTCCACACTCCCACCCCAGTCCCTGGTAACCACCACTCTACTCTCTGTTTCTCTGAGTTTGGCACTTTTAGATTCCACGTATAAATGATTTCATACAGTATTTATCTTTCTCTCAGCAGAGATAGTTTAAAAGTCATTTGCAAACAAGTGTTAACCACTTACCTCAGAACGTGGCTTCTTTTGCCTGGTGTTTTCTTGTGGTATCTCTTGTCCATCTTTCCCCTTTCTTTCACTCATACATTTTCCCTGAAAAATCCATCTCCTCTTTTGTGTCTCCCTCTCTCTGCCTGTAGCCTCTCTCACCTCTTTCTTCTCTTACAGCCACCATGTTGGTTGCCAGCCTCATTTAATCAGCTGTAACCAACAGCTGTGGTTCATTTCCCTTTCATTCTCTATCCCTAAAGTTGATTCAGCCAGGCTACACTCTTTTATTGTGACATTGTCTTGGGCTGCTCGCTCAAGTTCACTTGTTCAACAATAGTCACTCATGGAGCAATTTTCCAGACTGCAAACCACACTCAGTTGTCAAACTCTTCTAACTAGTTTACGTTTGATTGACAGACGTTTGAACCATCCTCTCCAAATGGAAAGCTCTGGCAAGGAGTTTACTGCTCACCACACAGAGCATCTCAACAGACTCTGATAGTCTTAGAGGGGCAAGGTGGGATTGCTATGAGAGTGTGCAGTGGGGTAGCCAATGGTCCTAGTTTACCCAGGATAGAGGTAGTTTCAGGGATGCAGGGCTTTTAGTTTCAAGCCAGAGCAAAATTTAAACCATCTAGTTTAAAGTGGGTCTTTCTATGCAGGGTCTTGTTTGGATAAAGATCGTGATATGATAGTTTAGGATTAGTGGACACAACAAGGCAAAGATTTTGAAGTGAGGGTTTCTAAGAGTTTGGGGATATAAACTGTTGAAGCATTGATGGGTCTTTCAAGAAGTTCCCAAAATTAATAATAAAGTTATTTTCCTGGGCAAAAGTTATGCTAATGAAGACAAGGGCCCAGGAAGGTTATGCTAATAATAGACAGTAAGCTGAGGTGGGGGAAGTGGGAGATGGTTTCTGTTCTCAGAGTTAATGCCACTCTCTCTTTTCCAAGGTCTGTTTCATATCCACTGTCCTTGTCAAATGCAAAACCTAGTGGGGGTTTTTTGTTCGTTTGGTTTATGTTTTTAAATTTTTGCAAACATTGCATTACCTCCAACCCCAAGTCTCCAATGTCTGCTCCAGCTTTCATTCCACTCAGGAGAATAACAATAATAAAACTATCACCTATAGAGCCTTCACCATAAGCTAAGACACATGTCAAACCCCTTATAGACATTATTTGACCCTCATAAAAGTCTTATGAAAGAGGCACTATTATTGTCCCTATTTTACAGATGAGGAAACTATGGCTCAAAGAGGTCAGGTAACTTGTCCAAGGTCATGTAGCCAGAAGTGGCAGAGCCAAGATTTGATCTCAGGTCCATCCAACTCTTCAGTAATAAAAGGGAGCAAATTACTGATATATGCTACATGTGGATGAACCTCACAAACACTCTGTTAAGTGAAAGACGCACAAGACTACGTATTTATGATTCCATTTATATGAACTGTCCACATAAGGCAAATTTGGAGGTAGAAAGGAGATCAGTGGTTCCTAGGCAACAGGCAGGGCGTGGGAATTAATTGCAAATGTGCATATGATTATTTTTTGTCATTGATAGAAATATTCTAAAACTGGATTGTGATGATAACTGATTTTACAATTCTGTAAGTTTACTAAACATCATCTAATTGTATCTAATCACAACGCATGAAGTTAATGGAAATTCTCATTCAGTAAAACTGTTCAAAAAATCCCAGAGGCCAGATTCTAAGCCTTCTAGTTGTTACCAGCAACACTAGGTGCAGGTTCCTTTAGGAATCAAGCCTAACGTGCCATTCAGAAGGGGATAGACTATAAGTCTTACTAAGTTTTCCTACCCTCTTCACATAAGCCTAGGGAGGGCCTTTAAACTCTTTTAACCAATCTACACATGTTGAATACATTTAATTCTACCAATGAGAGCCTATTTCTAAACAGGCACTAATTTCATTAATGCTAACTGTGCATTTTGATTAGCATGTATATAAACCTAAGTAGATAAGTTATAGACATATATGATGTCACATGTGCTCAAGAGTTTTCAATTACTGATATAGAAAAATAAACCCAAGTGAACTCTTAATACTCACTACCTCTACTGCCTCTGAAATAGCAATTGACAGAGGAGCCTCACTGACCTTATTTTCTTGCTGTAATCCATTATATAATCCACTCAGACTCCCACTCCAGGGCCAGGTTACTTGCTGTTGTTAATAAAGTTGTCTTCCCTCAACAAACCATTGGAGAGATTTTTCTTTTCTATTCAAATCTAAAAGGTAAAAAGGCTCTGAGACTGTAGGTAAGAGAAAGGTCACCCCAAAATTTAAATGGATTGAAACTAAGCCAGTGATGAGAGCTGAACAGCCATCGTGTCCCTGAAAGGAGCCAAAAAGTAGCTTGTTGTGGATGGGACTGGCTCCTGGGAGAAGTCCCTGGGGCACCATGTAAATGTGTATTCATCTCAGGAACATTTGTTAAACCTGATTTATGTTGTTTTATCTTTCATAAGAACAGAAAGGGATATATTACAGTGAATATGTTTCCTGTACTTTTACAGAGAGATTCGGAATACCAGAAGCTTAACTTACATAGACCGCGGCGCCCTGCAAGAGCTCCCCCTTCTAAAGTTCCTGTAAGTATTAACTCCTGTCCCTTCCTACCGTTTTTTTTTTAAGAGAATTATAATGTAGGAATATCCCTAGGATGATGTGAGCCATTTTAGTGGTGTGTGGCCTGGAGCAAATCACATCCTGTGACTTACTCCCCACCTTTTCCCATGAGGCAAGGTAACAGGTGAAATGATCCACATTTTAAAAACCTATTCAAAAGTCAACACATAATGCTGGGACGAGAGACCTGCCCCAAGAGACATGAGGGAGAAAATGCCATCATGTATATATGGTCTTTAAATGAATATAACAAAACAAAACAAAAACCTCTGAAAGCCCACTGGTCAATCTTGTTAGGAAATGGGTACCACAATATTAGAGTGACTGTTACACAAAAACAAACAGAAAACAAAAAAGGGTAAAACCTAATCTCTTAGAGCTAGGGGGACAAAAATGGAAGGGACAGCACTTACTGCTTTGCTTTGGTGACACCTTGTGAGCTAACTGTAACCTCAATGAGAGCAGGGACCGCAACATTTTTGTTCTTTGTTGTATCTTTACTGCTTAGCGCCTACTGCCTAGGTACTCAAGGAAGTGTGTTCAGTGGATGTGTGTGTATGGCCTCAGGTCTTCTGGGTACCTTCCTTTCTTCCCTTCTTTCTTGCTCACATGCGTTGTAAAAAATTAGAACACAAAAACTTTATGAAGAAAAAAAAGCCAACCTTAATCCCAATACTCAGAAATAATCACTATTAACATATTAGTTCATTTCCATCTAGGGATTTTAAATAAAAGTATATATCCAAATGTATTGTATGAAATTAGTCTTTAAGGATGAATAGAGTTTATCCAGGAAAAGGAGGGGGAGGGGTAGAAGAGAAATACAAGTGGATGGGATAGGATGATAAAGATACAAAGGTGTGGAACCACATGCCTTGTTTGGGGAATGAAAAATAGTTCAGTATTGAAGAGGTAGGGGTGGGAGATGCCAGGAGAACAGAAGAGGATATGGATGAGAAATGTGGCTGAAAGGGTATCTGGGGAGTAATAAAAACTTATAGCACAAGGCAATTGCTCCTGTGTGGACTTTGAGTTCCAATCCATCAGTAACTCTGTGATATGATGGTCCCCTGCTATGTGCAGGGCTCAGTGGGGAACATGTAGGATAAAAAAACATTGTCCTTGCCTTCAAGAAACTTACAATCTAGTTAAAGAAGATATTATATATGGGATTGAAAAGTTCCTCCCCTAGGAGAACAATGGCAAGTGACAAATAAGAGGTACATACATTATCTGGGGGTGCAGGTAATTAGAGGAGACATCCAGAAGGAGATGGACTTGTTCGGGGTTTTGAAAAATAGACAGGTCTTGGTCCAAGTCCCTAATATGGCATTTCCAGCCCTTTTTGATATGGTCCCCACTTAACTCTGGGTCTCCCCACCCCACTCTTCCACATGAACAGCTGTTGCAATTGAACTAGTTTTTTTACTGTTCTTCAAATATACCTCATGGAATCTTACATCTCTCCTTTGTTATTTAGAATGTCCCATTTGCTTTCTTGAGACCTCAGGCTCTGCTTCCTCTTCAAATCATATGTCTTCCTCTCTAGAAGGAGTCAGGTCAGAATTTGCCTTAGATGGTAGAGCAATGGGACTAGAATTTTCTCTACTGGAAGACTTTCTTTAAAGATTTACTGGTAGTTACAAGTTCTCACCACGTCATACCGAAGCTCTCAAAAAAAATCACTAAATCCACTACCTATGTTCTAGTAGCTGCAAGAAATGTTAAACCAACTAAGTCTGAGAGGCATCCAGAGTTTGAGAGTTTTTGTATTCATGCTGTCAATGCACGTTTTAATCTTGACATTTTGCCCTGATGACACAGCTTTGGAGAGTGAAGATATTGTCTTTGACTGATTTCCTCCCTTATCTGGACATAGTTTTATGGTACTGCTGCCATGGTATTCTCAAGTGACTACCATGGGAATACCATTCTTGGTAAAATAATGAACACAATATAACGTAGAGTTTGAAAGAAGACGCCTGGCTTGGAGTTGGGTGATTATATTGTCTTCCTGTCCCATCCTCTCCTTATTCTACCCTCTCTTCCCCCCAACACACGCTTAATGTCCTCCAGTTAAAACAAGGAAATTACACACACACACACACACACACACACATACACACACACGAGAAAAGAAACCTGAATTCCTATTTCTAGGAATCCCACTTGGTTCAAACAATCCCCAGATTCTTCTAAACAGAAAAGATGTATTGACACTGGGGGACTGGGTTAGATTCTTGTACCTTCAGGGAGCACCATTTCATCCAAGGATTAGAACTTGCCATGGTCTCTCAGATAATTAATGAAGGACTTAGGATTTGATCCTAGTCTGACTTCAGAGCACATACTTTTAGCTATTACATTATTCTACTTCTTATGTGTTGATTTTCTTACCTTATTTCTGTTCTTTTGTTCTTCTTTTTCATGTACTTTAGTGGCATTTTCAACACTGGACTTAGAGTATTCCCAGACCTGACCAAAGTTTATTCCACTGATGTATTCTTCATACTGTAAGTGTGCACATATGCAATATTTGGCAATATTTTACTTGCCACTGACAAGAACTGGGCTGCAGCCAGAGGGGTTGGTTGAAACCAAGTGAAGCAGTTGTTTCAAGGGGGAAGCAGTGATCAGCTGTGACAAATGCACTGATGGATGAAGTAAGGCAAGGACTGAGAAATGGCCATTGGGTTTAGTAACACGGGGCATCGGTGATTCTGAAGAGAATGCTTCCAGTGGGGTTATGGGGGTGGAGAAGTCTGGTTGGAGGGGGCTCAAGAAAGAACCAGAAGGGGGAATTAGAGAGAGTGACCATAACAAACTCTTTAGGGAAGTTTTACTTCAAAAAAGAAGCAGAAAATGCCTCAGTAGTTGGAGCATATTGAATACGGAGAAAAGGGTTTTCTGGTTTTTTTTGTTTTTAATGGGAGACACTATGGCATATTTTTGCTGCTGGGATTGTTTGAATAGAAGGAATTTGATGATAATGATGATACTTTATTTTTCACATAGTTTTTCATAGCTTTTCACTCTTCCATGTGTTATCATATTTGCTCCTCTCAACCACCTTATGAGACATAAGAGGAAGTTACAATTTTTCCACTAAACAAATGAGGAAATGGAGGAATAGAAAACCTAAGGGATTTTGTCTGAGGAGAGTCCCAAGGAGCAGTTGTGAGTGGTGCTCAAACTATTTCCTGTGACTTCTGATTGGGGCCATAGTGCTCTTTTCCAAAACCTATGACACAGTTAAGTATCTTACTAGTTGTTTAGAAGTGAAAGGACATATGCAGAGAGAATTACAGACTGAGTTTGAACTACAGAATCAGCAAAATGTAGAATGATAGGATCCAAACTCGGGATTTTGTTTGAAAAAATGCCCATGCTTCTTTGCTGCAGAAGAGCTCAGTTCAAAATACAGGCCGTCTTCCAGCAACTAGACTGGCATAGAAATGTTCTCTAGGAGTATATGTCTTGCAAGTGGAGGGCACTTCAGTAATACTCATGAAATGAAATCAATTGATCCCATTCTAGCAACCCTTTTTAGGGGTTCCACACGCTGAGAAAACGAGTTGCCCTGGACAAAGTATTAGTCAGAGATTCATGAGAAATCTCTGAGACCCACCTGCTCCCCTTGCACATGAGGATTGTCAGGAACCTCAGCCCACACCCAAAGCTCACTTGCTCACTGCATATGTGGGGCTCTGAGTATATGTCCACCTAGGACATCTCTCACCACCTCACCGGACCTCTGAGCCACCAACAGCTAAGAAGTGTCAATGACACCTAAAAAGAAATAAGATAAAACTGAATTGTGTCAGGTTATTTATTTAAGGGCATATGTGCAGCAAGAGCCCAGTTCCAGAAGGAAAGCATTTTTTTAAAAATTTATTTTTGGCTGCATTTGGTCTTTGTTGCTGCACACAGGCTCTCTAGTTGCGGCGAGCGGGGGCTACTCTTCATTGCGGTGCGCGGGCTTCTCAGTGTGGTGGCTTCTCTTGTTGCGGAGCATGGGCTCTAGGCATGTGGGCTTCAGCAGTTGTGGCTCGCGGGCTCTAGAGCGCAGGCTCAGCAGTTGTGGTGCACGAGCTTAGCTGCTCCGCGGCATATGGGATCTTCCCGGACCAGGGCTTGAACCCGTGTCCCCTGCAAAGGCAGGCGGATTCTTAACCACTGAGACACCAGGGAAGCCCAGAAAGCATTTTTTTCACCAGGTGTTTTTGTTCCTCTCCTGCAGTGAAATTACAGACAACCCCTACATGACTTCGATCCCTGCGAATGCTTTTCAGGGCCTGTGCAATGAAACCTTGACACTGTGAGTATTGCCAGTTCCACTCCTGCCAACAATGAAATATTTATTTGGGCCGCTGTACTATTTCCACAGGCCATCCAAGAACCGTACTACCATATAGTATGTGCTCTATGGTCTACCGAGGGTTTCACATAGTTAAATAAGAGTAGTGACTCATGGTGTGGTGCTCTACAGGTGACGAAGTGGTTTAGGTAACAAGACGAGCATATTCCCTTACAGAAGTGGTCAGCGCACTTTATTCAGATTTTACGGACCACATGGCCTTTGTGGCAACTGTTCAAATCTGCTATTTCAGGGCAAAAGCAGCCATCCACAATATATAAACTAATGAGCATAGCTATGTTCCAACAAAATTTTATTTACAAAAACAGCCAGTGGGCCAGATTTGGCCTGCAGGCCTTATAATAGTCTGGGTTCTAGTATCCCCATTGAACAGAGGAAGAACCTGGGGTTAAAGCAAATTTAAGTGACTTTCCCAAGGTCACTGAGCTAGAAAATGGTGATGCTAAGGGCTTTTCATACTCTGCACTCATACTTCAACTGTGTCGTCACAAACTATTATTAAGTTCCTATGAAGGGATATTGAATAGAAAACATAGTTCTGCTCTACATCATCATTTTTCCAGAGTTTGAATGGGTTCTGCTCTTTAGTTGTTCAAAAGAAATGCTAGATCAGGGAAATTCACAAACTGTTCTAATGAAGGAGATCTAATAGAGGTACAAAAGATAAGTGAATTCTCCAAGCCGGTAAAAATTCCCCTCTCTCATCAAATTAGCTACAAAGTAAAGTTGGGACTACGTCCAAAGGATCCCATCTCTCTAGTTTCAGTACCACTGCCCAGGTTCAGGCCTGGTGGGGGTTTTGCCCAGATTGTCACCCAGCTCCCTTTCTCCAGTCACACTACAGTCCAAGGGTTCTTCATCGTGTGCAAACCAGCAAAATTGATCCAGGCCTCCACATGACTCTTTGAAGAGGCAGTTTCCAAGCATTCCAAGTCAAGCAGTCTTGACCCTGTGAAGGTATCTCAACCTCTGGGACTCTATCCACAGTGGAGCATTTCAATTCATCCTTCTCGAAAAATGGGGAGAGCTCTCTTGATAAGACAAGAGACTCCTCAGCCACCATTTCATTTGAGAGCACAGCAAAGACTGGGGTTTAGCCTGCTCAGTCCCCAAACCTCAAGGCCATTTACCTTTTCTGTAAAGCCTTCCATTGTGCCCACTCATTGTATATAAACACCAGTCTCAATTTCTTTGCAGAATGTTACCTCCACATTTTGACATCTTTTTCTAAGGACCCATATCCCAAGCAGCCCTCTCAAGTGAAAGCTGCTGTTTCACACCCAGCATGGGGCCCAGTAGGCATTTGATAAACCTCTGAATGAGGGAACCTTAACTTTCCTGAAATCTAGAGGTGGGGACGGCATAGCTTGTCCATTATCTTTTCAGATGATTATTTCTACATACCTGCAAAAGTCCTGGCTTCTTTAAAGCTCATGCTCAAAAAACTATAAACGTGAAAGGGTATGTGTCCAACAGCAATCTTTGTTCCTATATTCCTGGTAGGATAGAGTTTCAATCAAAGTTTGCAACCCTTTGTTCTTTCTTTCCTTACTATGTTTTTCTTTCTTCACTATTTTCCCTTTTTGAGACCTACTTGTCCAATAAGAGTTTTATTTAATCTTTGAAATGTAATTCCAACAAAGAACATTTTTATTGTCCAGGCCTCTCAGCAAAGTTTGGGAAAATAGAAATGCCAAATGTACAATTCTCACATCTTCATTAATGAACTCTAGTTCAGAAAAAATTAACTTACCTCTAGAGCTTTCTCAGCCTCTGTGTTTAGTGTCCCGGTGCATTGGAGTCCTCCCCCAGGACACCTTAGTAGCAGGAAATAAACTCATTGTGTAATTATTTTAAACAAAACAAAAAACAAACAAGGATTGCCTCTTAGTTCTTCACAACTACATAAGATAAATCCAAGTTTGCAAGGTATTCATTTTAACATGGTCGTCTCATAAGTGTCCACACCTTACTTGTTAAATGTATAGCTGTTTTATCCTCCCAGTAACCTTTTGATTAGGTATTATTTTATCATATTTTTACAGACAAGGAAAACTGTGGATAATTGAGGTTGAGAAGTTCTCAGGGTCACCTACTATGAAGTGACAGAGCCAGGTCTAATTCCAAGTTTGGAGTCTCCTGTGTGCTTCTTACTGTGTTACCAGAGTTCACAGGAGGCACTGCAGTAGTTTTCGGAGTTCCCCTACAATCGCCACTCACTGTGCCTGATTGTGGACATGGAAGCCTTCTCTTATCCTATGCCAGTAGCCCCCAGGAACCCCCATGCACCCCTGTGTAGACCAGAGTTCCCATGGCTGGAGCTCCTTTTCCAGCAGAAAGGATGTGTCCTTTTGGTGGGTGGGAAGAATTGCTTTTGAGTTCAGAAATCCTGATTCCCGACAGCTGTGCATCAGTGCGGCTTTGGCAAGTCGCCTCCATACCTCAATAACCTGACTAGGAAATAGAGGAGATAATGCTTCAGTCCAGCCCTTGGAATCACTGTATGAATTAATTAGTTGCAGAAACATAGCAACAAGTTAAAACATTAAAAGGCCCCCCAAAAGGCCATGGTCTATCTATTTTCTAAGATTTGTTTTTGAAGTTCAATTTGATTCAGTCCTCAACCATTTAATTAAGCATTTAATGTATGATACACCCTGAGGATTAAAAATATGACTATAAATGTGAAACAACATTTTAAAGAGAAAAATATAAAACCTATGCATTCAGATGAATGATGTCTTTTAAAGTGCTCATCTTGAGAAACTGCACTTATTCCTCTATTATTGACATTGGGTTAACTATTTCCTGAAACCCCAGTTTTTTGAGTATATGTAGAACATTTTTTAAAAAATCCTTAATGATTGCAAATCTTTGTTCATTAAAGTGAATATGCTTCTGGAAAACAGCTTAAAGCTCTAGGAGCTAAGTCTGGAGAATGCGTATTCAAACTGGAAAACACTATTCCATGTCCCAAATAAGACGTATTGTAAAGTTTTCTTGTAGGGCCTAAGAACCTTCATGCACATCTCTGGCACTGAAGAAATGAAGTGCAACCCTCAGAGAAGGGCCAGCACTACCTCTTATAGGTCACTGATTTCTCCTCTCTCTGTTGATTATAGGAAACTATACAACAATGGCTTTACTTCAGTCCAAGGACATGCTTTCAATGGGACAAAGCTGGATGCTGTGTAAGTCAAGGGTTGCCATGGAAACCACTATCCTGCCCTACACTCCCTCCCCCAAGAAGGACCATTCAGTGGGTCAGAATTCTGCTAGAGATAGGTTCCACCAGAGCATTCCTCAACCCCAGAGTTAGCATGACCAAGACTTGGGGATAATGTTAAGGAACTTGACAAGAGCCAGCTTTAGTGGACTTATATTAACTCCAATTCTAAATCCCAAATCTTTTATCTTTAATAAAATGGAGAACGATGGTGTCACCTTCTATTATCTTGTAGGAGTGTGTGTGTGTGTGTGTGAATGTTCATCTACCATGTACATGAAGTAAAGGGGTGTCTTTAATTAAGTCCAAAGCTATTCAGAAGGTAAGCCTTTTCTTTTCGTTTTATCTGACATATTTTCAGGAAAGGTGTCAGTTTATATTTGATTCACTTAGAAATAGCTGAAAAGCCATATCCAGATTTTGCCTTCTCTGCAAATAAATAATACCTAGAACAGGGTATTGGCAAAAAGATAGTGATTAACATGGGTCTCTGTCTTTGTAGTACTTTTCTATCAGATCTCTGTGGTCCCCAGTGTCCATGCCAGAGCATACTTTGTGTCTAAGAGCTGCTAGACTGGTTCAGCCATACTGGTGTGTGATTTAAACTAATAGCTAATAAATGACAAAGAGCTTTAGTAGAGTCTGCTTTCCACAGTATGGTGAACTAGATAATTTGTTTCTACTACGAAAGAACTAAATGATATATTTTGAAAAAACATATTTTATGTCATATCCCCAAGAGAGGAAAATGAAACAACTAACAAACAGTAGCTGAAACCAAAATGGTGGGTGCTTACAGAGGGTGCAGTTCCCTTGGGGGCAGCTGCCAACATCAGTGGTGCCAGGAGACTAGACTCAGTGAGAAGTCAGTGAGAAGGTGGAGAAGTGATGTAAACCTGAGACTGCTGGATTAAGCCTGGGAACCTGGATGAGAGCTGGAGTGGGACCGCACTAGTAGAACCTCTGGACTCCTGGCAGAAATAAATGCAAACCTCTGCAGAGGAAAGAACCCCAGTGCAGGCCCAGATTTTTAAAATCAATCAAATAGGTGCTTACAGTCAAAAATCACACATAGGAAAGGAAGAAACTACCATGCGTAAGAGTCAGCTGAAGCAACAAACGATAGATTCTTGTATTTAATTTGTTTTATGACAGTTTATTGAGTATTTATAAACAATTGTATTTTTTCCATTCCAGAAGTTCTATTTGCTTCTTTAAAAGTCTGCCTGCTCATTTTTGTAATTCCATCTTTTTTTTTTCCCTTTAGACATTTCATACATAGTTGTTTTATATTCTGGAAACGATCATTGCACAATCTTAAGGCCTGTGGTTCTAGATCTGTTGTGCTCTACGGTGCTTCTCAAACTTTATTGAGCATATAAACGATCTGGGGGGTCTTGTTAAAATGCAGAATCTGATTAAGTAGATCTGGGGTGAGCCCCAGGATTCTGCATTTCTAACAAGCTCCCAGGTGATACTGAGGCTGCTGGTCCATTGAGCAACTTGAGCAGGGTGAGTTAAATTACCTGCACAACACAGGTTAATAAGTTCAAAGTCATTATACCTTGACGTGGCTTCCTAAGTTCTGTTTGAGGTGGGGTCTCACTCTTTACCAGGCTTTTGGGTTTCCTAGTAGTCTTTGTTAAGTGAAGATCAGAGTACCTATATCTAGATTGCCTAGGTGTAGGCTCATCTAGGTTGATATTAGCCATTTGTTTAAATACATAATTATAGGGGAAGTCTGAAAAGACTCAAGAGAGTAACATGAATACTTATACATCAAATTTATTTACAGTATTGGAGAGACCCTACTTCCATCTTAACTTTATTGTTCAAATCTCACACAATCCTACATTTAATTTTCTTTGCTTTTTTTAGTGTGCAGGATGTTTATTGAGGAGAGCTCCTGGAATCTACCGATATGGAAGGGAGGGTATGAAAGCAAAGCAAGATGGGGTAGCAGGAAAAGTTGGCTGACCTGACAGAGAACTCTGGAGCTAAATATGGCCTAGAGTTTTCCTGTTTCGCTAAAATGGCCAGACAGCTATACTCCCATCTTCTTTGGTCGTTAGATTTAAGCTACCCTAACATAGGTGTCCTTAGGTGAGACCATTCTCTGCAGCTGAGGCAATCCCAGGGACTGATAGCTAAAGCTTTTCTCCTGACAGTAGGCCCAGCAGCTGGATAGACAATTCCTTCCTAGATGGAGGACCCAGGTGTATGAGCTCCATGCCCATCACTGTCATAACTTGAACCTCTTGGATTCAACTTATTTATGTATTTATTAACCTTTTCATTGGAGTATAATTGCTTTAAATGGTGTGTTAGCTTCTGCCGTATAACAAAGGGAATCAGTCATACATACACATATAACCCCATATCTCCTCCCTCTTGCGTCTCCCTCCCTCCCACACTCCCTATCCCACCCCTCCAGCTGGTCACAAAGCACCGAGCTGATCTCCCTGTGCTATGCGGCTGCTTCCCACCAGCCTCCCACGTCACACCTGGTAGTGTACATATGTCCATATATACACTACCACTTTCACTTTGTCCCAGCTTACCCTTCCCCCTCCCCGTGTCCTCAAGTCCATTCTCTAGTAGGTCTGTGTCTTTATTCCTGTCTTACCCCTAGGTTCTTCATGACCATTTTTTTTTTTTAGATTGCATATATATGTGTTAGCATACGGTATTTGTTTTTCTCTTTCTGACTTACTTCACTCTGTATGACAGGCTCTAAGTCCATCCACCTCACTAGAAATAACTCAATTTCATTTCTTTTTATGGCTGAGTAATATTCCATTGTATATATGTGCCACATCTTCTTTGTCCATTCATCTGTCAATGAACACTTAGGTTGCTTCCATCTCCTGGTTATTGTAAATAGAGCTGCAGTGAACATTGTGGTACATGACTCTTTTTGAATTATGGTTTTCTCAGGGTATACGCACAGTAGTGGGATTGCTGGGTCATATGGTAATTCTATTTGTAGTTTTTTAAGGAACCTCCATACTGTTCTTCATAGTGGCTGTATCAATTTACATTCCCACCAGCAGTGTATGAGGGTTCCCTTTTCTCCACACCCTCTCCAGCATTTATTGTTTGTAGATTTTTTAATGATGGCCATTCTGACTGGTGTGAGATGATACCGCATTGTAGTTTTGATTTGCATTTCTCTAATGATTAATGATGTTGAGCATTCTTACATGTGTCTGTGGGCAATCTGTATATCTTCTTTGGAAAAATGTCTATTTAGGTCTTCTGCCCATTTTTGGATTGGGTTGTTTGTTTTTTGGATATTGAGCTGCATGAGCTGTTTGTAAATTTTGGAGATTAATCCTTTGTCAGTTGCTTCATTTGCAAATACTTTCTCCCATTCTGAGGGTTGTCTTTTGGTCTTGTTTATGGTTTCTTTTGCTGTGCAAAAGCTTTAAAGTTTCATTAGGTCCCATTTGTTTATTTTTGTTTTTATTTCCATTTCTTTAGGAGGTGGGTCAAAAAGGATCTTGCTGTGATTTATGTCATAGAGTGTTCTGCCTATGTTTTCCTCTAAGAGTTTGATGGTGTCTGGCCTTACATTTAGGTCTTTAAGCCATTTGAGTTTATTTTTGTGTATGGTGTTAGGGAGTGTTCTAATTTCATACTTTTACATGTAGCTATCTAGTTTTTCCAGCACCACTTATAGAAGAGGCTGTCTTTTCTCCACTGTATATTCTTGCCTCCTTTATCAAAGATAAAGTGACCATATGTGCGTGAGTTTATCTTTGGGCTTTCTATCCTGTTCCATTGATCTATATTTCTGTTTTTGTGCCAGTACCACACTGTCTTGATTACTATAGCTTTGTAATATAGTCTGAAGTCAGGGAGCCTGATTCCTCCAACTCCGTTTTTCTTTCTCAAGATTGCTTTGGCTATTCGGGGTCTTTTGTGTTTCCATACAAATTGTGAAATTTTTTGTTCTAGTTCTGTGAAGAATGCCATTGGTAGTTTGATAAGGATTGCATTGAATCTGTAGATTGTTTTGGGTAGTAGAGTCATTTTCACAATGTTGATTCTTCCAATCCAAGAACATGGTATATCTCTCCATCTGTTTGTATCATCTTTAATTTCTTTCATCAGTGTCTTATAATTTTCTGCATATAGGTCTTTGGTCCCCTTAGGTAGGTTTATTCCTAGGTATTTTATTCTTTTTGTTGCAGTGGTTAATAGGAGTGTTTTCTTAATTTCACTTTCAGATTTTTCATGATTAGTGTATAGGAATGCAAGAGATTTCTGTGCATTAATTTTGTATCCTGCTACTTTTCCAAATTCATTGATTAGCTCTAGTAGTTTTCTGGTAGCATCTTTAGGATTCTCTGTGGAGAGTATCATGTCATCCGCAAACAGTGACAGCTTTACTTCTTCTTTTCTGATTTGGATTCCTTTTATTTCCTTTTCTTCTCTGATTGCTTGGCTACAACTTCCAAAACTATGTTGAATAATAATGGTGAGAGTGGGCAACCTTGTCTTGTTCCTGATCTTAGTGGAAATGCTTTCAGTTTTTCACCATTGAGGACGATGTTGGCTATGGGTTTGTCATATATGGCCTTTATTATGTTGAGGAAAGTTCCCTCTATGCCTACTTTCTGGAGGGTTTTAACATAAATGAGTGTTGAATTTTGTCAAAAGCTTTCTCTGCATCTGTTGAGATGATCATATGGTTTTTCTCCTTCAATTTGTTAATATGGTGTTTCACATTGATTGATTTGCGTATATTTAAGAATCCTTGCATTCCTGGGATAAACCCCACTTGATCATGGTGTATGATCCTTTTAATGTGCTGTTGGATTCTGTTTGCTAGTATTTTATTGAGGATTTTTGCATCTATGTTCATCAGTGATATTGGCCTATAGTTTTCTTTCCTTGTGACATCTTTGTCTGGTTTTGGTATCAGGGTGATGCTGGCCTCATAGAATGAGTTTGGAAGTGTTCCTCCCTCTGCAATATTTTCGAAGAGTTTGAGAAGGATACGTGTTAGCTCTTCTTTAAATGTTTGATAGAATTCGCCTGTGAAGCCATCTGGTCCTGGGCTTTTGTTTGTTGGAAGATTTTTAATCAGAGTTTCAATTTCAGTGCTTGTGATTGGTCTGTTCATATTTTCTATTTCTTCCTGGTTCAGTCTTGGAAGGTTGTGAATTTGTAAGAATTTGTCCATTTCTTCCAGGTTGTCCATATTATTGGCATATTGTTTCTTTTAGTAATCTCTCATGATCCTTTGTATTTCTGCAGTGTCAGTTGTTACTTCCCCTTTTTCTTTTATAATTCTATTGATTTGAGTCTTCTCCCTCTTTCTCTTGATGAGTCTGGCTAATGGTTTGTCAATTTTGTTTATCTTCTCAAAGAACCAGCTTTTAGTTTTATTGATCTTTGCTATTGTTTCCTTCATTTCTTTTTCATTTATTTCTGATCTGATCGTTATGATTTCTTTCCTTCTGCTAACTTTGAGGGTTTTTTGTTCTTCTTTCTCTAATTGCTTTAGGTGTAAGGTTAGGTTGTTTATTTTAGATGTTTCTTGTTTCTTAAGGCAGGATTGCATTGCTATAAACTTCCCTCTTAGAACTGATTTTGCTGTATCCCATAGGTTTTGAGTCATTGTGTTTTCATTTTCATCAGATTCTAGGTATTTTTTGATTTCCTCTTTGATTTCTTCAGTGATCCTTTGGTTATTAAGTAGTGTATTGTTTAGCCTCCATGTGTTTGTATTTTTTACAGATTTTTTTCCTGTAATTCATATCTATTCATAGCATTGTGTCAGAAAAGATACTTGATACGATTTCAGTTTTCTTAAATTTACCAAGGCTTGACTTCTGACCCAAGATATGATCTGTCCTGGAGAATATTCCATGAGCACTTGAGAAGAAAGTGTATTCCGTTGTTTTTGGATGGAATATCCTGTAAATATCCATTAAGTCCATCTTGTTTAATGTATCATTTATATCTTGTGTTTCCTTATTTATTTTCCTTTTGGATGATCTGTCCATTGGTGAAAGTGGGGTGTTAAAGTCCCCTACTATGATTGTGTTACTGTCGATATCCCCTTTTATCTCTGTTAGTATTTGCCTTATGTATTGAGGTGCTCTTATGTGGGTGCATAAATATTTACAATTGTTATATCTTCTTCTTGGATTGATCCCTTGATCATTATGTAGTGTCCTTCTCTGTCTCTTGTAATAGTCTTTGTTTTAAAGTCTATTTTGTCTGATATGAGATTTGCTACTCCAGCTTTCTTTTGATTTCCATTTGCATGGAATATCTTTTTCCGTCCCCTCACTTTCAGTTTGTCTGTGTCCCTAGGTCTGAAGTGGGTATCTTGTAGACAGCATATATATGGGTCCTGTTTTTATATCCATTCAGCCAGTCTATGTCTTTTGGTTGGAGCATTTAATCCATTTACATTTAAGGTAATTACCAATATGTATGTTCCTATTCCCATTTTCTTAATTGTTTCTGGTTTGTTATTGTAGGTCTTTTCCTTCTCTAGTGTTTCCTGCCTAGAAAATTTCCATTAACATTTGTTGTAAAGCTGGTTTTGTGGTGCTGAATTCTCTTAGCTTTTACTTGTCTGTAAAGGTTTTAATTTCTCCATCAAATCTGAATGAGATCCTTGCTGGGTACAGTAATCTTGGTTGTAGGTTTTTCCTTTTCATCACTTTAAACATGTCCTGCCACTCCCTCTGGCTTGCAGAGTTTATGCTGAAAGATCAGCTGTTAACCTTATGGGGATTCCCTTGTGTGTTATTTGTTGTTTTTCCCTTGCTGCTTTTAATATTTCTTCTTTGTATTTAATTTTTTTTTTTTTTGTGGTACATGGGCCTCTCACTGTTGTGGCCTCTCCCGTTGCAGAGCACAGGCTCCGGACGCGTAGGCTCAGCAGCCATGGTTCACGGGCCCAGTCACTCCGCGGCATGTGGGATCTTCCTGGACCGGGGCACAAACCCGTGTCCCCTGCATCAGCAGGCGGACTCTCAACCACTGCGCCAGCAGGGAAGCCCTGTATTTAATTTTTGATAGTTTGATTAATATGTTTCTTGGCATGTTTCTCCTTGGATTTATCCTGTATGGGACTCTCTGTGCTTCCTGGACTTGATTAACTATTTCCTTACCCATATTAGGGAAGTTTTCAACTATAATCTCTTCAAATATTTTCTCAGTCCCTTTCTTTTACTCTTCTTCTTCTGGGACCCCTATAATTCGAACGTTGGTGTGTTTAATGTTTTCCCAGAAGTCTCTGAGACTGTCCTCAATTCTTTTCATTCTTTTTTCTTTATTCTGCTCTGCAGTAGCTATTTCCGCTATTTTATCTTCCAGGTCACTTATCCATTCTTGTGCCTCAGTTATTCTGCTATTGATCCCTTTTAGAGAATTTTTACTTTCATTTATTGTGTTGTTCATGATTGTTTGTTTGCTCTTTAGTTCGTCTATGCCCTTGTTAAACGGTTCTTATATTTTCTCCATTCTATTTCCAAGATTTTGGATCATCTTTATTATCATTATTCTGAATTCTTTTTTAGGTAGACTGCCTATTTCCTCTTCATTTGTTAGGTCTGGTGGGTTTTTATCTTGCTCCTTCATCTGCTGTGTTTTTCTTTGCTCATTTTGCTTAACTTACTGTGTTGGGGGTCTCCTTTGCGCAGGCTGCAGGTTCGTAGTTCCCATTGTTTTTGGTGTCTGCCCCCAGTGGCTAAGGTTGGTTCAGTGGGTTGTGTAGGCTTCCTGGTATAGGGGACTAGTGCCTGTGTTCTGGTGGATGAGGCTGGATCTTGTCTTTCTGGTGGGCAGTTCCACATCTGGTGGTGTGTTTTGAGGTGTCTGTGACCTTATTATGATTTTAGGCAGCCTCTCTGCTAATGGGTGGGATTGTGTTCCTGTCTTGCTAGTTGTTTAGCATAGGGTGTCCAGCACTGTAGCTTGCTGGTTGTTGATTGGAGCTGGGTCTTGGTGTTGAGATATAGATCTCTGGGAGATTTTCGCCGTTTGATATTACGTGGAGCTGGGAGGTCTCTTCAACTTTTTTATATATATTTGTAGAGAGTTCTTTTGGCATTCTTCCAGGATTCTGGTGGCCATCTCTTTCTCCAAACTCCAGAACTCCACACTCCAGAGGCCCTCCTTTGGACGTGCTACCTTTCCCCTTCCATGCATGTCCTCTACTTTTCAACATATTTATTGAACACCTTCAATGATCCTGGTTACTGTGCTTTTCACTGGCAATACAAAGATGCACAAGACCAATGTGCTCCCTGCTCACACTTAACACACATTCTAGTGGGGTCAACTTGCAGGCAGCAATATCAAGGGTCAAAGTACATTAGGAAGAAATGTACCCAAATCAAAATATGCATTTCAGATTGAAAATAACTGAACACTAAGTATCCTTGCTTGGTGACATAAGCATGATTTTCCCTAGATTTATCACATTAAAAAACTATTAGCATTCAATTTTAATATTACATGAGTTTAACAAAATGTTTTCCTCTTTATTCCTAGAAAGCTATGACCCTTAGGGAAATGATCTTCTCAATTCAAATTTTCTATGAATGAAGTGTGGAATTGGGACTTTTCACAATAAGTTAGACAGTTTGTAAATACTTAAGGTATAAAGATGTCAGAAGATTGTCACTCTGTTCTAGACATCAGTGTCATCAAGATGTTAGCATTAAGGCAACAGAGAACCACATTAGCAAGGGCTGGGGTAGGAACAGTGAAGAAACTTTCAACCAGGGAGACCAGAGCTGATAATATGACTTCTGAATTCAATGTGTCCACCTGAACCCAAATTCGCCTGAACTCAAATTACTTTTGCAGAATTCTGGATGAGAAGGACCCCAAACCAACCTCAAATATAGAGTAATTCATTTCTAAAACTTTTCTTTTTCCACAAGCAAATGATTTTAATGCTCAATATGAGGATCTGTGCTTTCAATCATTTGCTTCTTTGTCCTGCCATATTTAGTCATTGGATGATATCACCCTCAATCCCTCTCAGTTATCTGACAGAGATTTGAGTATAAAATTCAGACTTTAAGGTCTGCAGAGCGTGGTTCTTGGTATTGGCTGCAAATTTGAATCACCTGAAGAGATTTGGAAGCCCTGATGCCTAGGCTTTACCACCAGAAATTCTGGATTAATTGGTCTGAGGGTAGCCAAGGCATGGGAATTTTAAAATCTCCCCAGTGAGTCCAATGTAAAGCAAAGGTCAAGAACCACAGCTGTGGTGTATGTTATCACTCTTCTTGTCCAATAGTCACAATTTACACATAAAAGGAATGAAGCCCAAAGTGAACATATGGCTTTTTTTTAAGTATGGCTTTTTACATTTGATAGAGCTATCACATGGCCAAGCCAAAGCCAGAAACTGGATCTCCTGACTCAAGACTTCCCTGTGCCCTGCTGGGATTCATAACCGCTGACTTACCAGCCACCACTAAGGCTTGGAAACCCAACTCCTCTCGCCACTGCTACTTGTTTCTTAGCCCAGGAGAATATTTACACTTCTTAGTCTTTTAAAGTCATGAAATACAGAAGCTAAAAGATCTTGTATCTGGAAAGAGTGGACTCATGTGAGAGAAAGGAGGTCACTCAAGACTCAAGGCGCAACCAGAAGTTTCAGAGAACAGTCACACCAAGCAACGGTGTCATTTGTCAGGGAGAACCTGACTTTAACCAATGCAGCAAGGTCACCAACTCAACCAGCTTCCAAATGAGGTCTGAGTGAGGGACACCTTGATGAAAAGGCTGGCATGATCAAATGTTATTAAATTCAAAGATTTGGGGTTAAAATCAGCCTATGTGTGTTCATCATTTTGCTTCGAAACTTCTCATGCCTGCTCATAATGGGCCTTTTGGTCGTGTTTAGGGAACTCCACAGACACTTCAAGAGATTTCCAAAGTGAATCTTCTGTAATCAGCAGTCTGTTCTGCTAAGTGGATCGCAGTGTAAATCTAGTAGCCTGTTATGTTACAGTTTTGGTCATAAAGTCAGCTGCAGGATATCAAAGGAGTTAGAGACATTTTTATTGAAAAAATGAAAAAAATAACAATGGAACAAGAATTTCTATCCCGACTTCTCCCTAGCTTTTGTGGTAAGAGAATAATTTGGGGGAGGGGAGGGGAGGGCATTTCCTAAACTATGTTCCTTAAGCTCTCTTGCCATGGTCAATTAACCGGTGTTACTTTTTAAAAAGCTATTCATGACCTTGTAAAGTTAAACAAAGTATACAGGTGGACTTCTTGCATCTTTTGATAGAATAATCTGAATTACTAATATCCAGCAGGGGGATACAGTATGCAGAGCTTCTCAGGGAGCTCTTGGTTCCAGGAGCACCTCTCTGGACTGGTGTTCCACAGAACACTTTTTGGGGAAAGCTACTTAAGAAGAATCTTTTGATATACTGCCTTGTTCGGAGGCAGGTAAATTTAACAAGGTTTATTCAAGAGGCAGGCTATGGAGAATCTTAAGAGCCAGTAAATTTTCAGATCATCCTGTGGTCTTCTGAAGTTAAACCTATGAAAAGATTATGTAGGAAAACGGTCTCTACCTTCCTACCAGCTTTCTCCTTAGACCATATCATGGGCTCTGTGAGAGGCTTGGTTGATGGGAGAGAGTTATTCTCATGAAAACAATGGATTTTAATTCACTGATTCTCTGAATTACATACAGTCTGTTCTAGTCACTACAACTATCCCTTGAAACACAGGAAAGAAATCAACGCACCATTTTCACATACTTTCTTGACATTTTTATGTAAAATTTGGAAGGGTTTAACAAATGTGGGCAATATTTCTTAACTGAGAATCATTTGTTTCTTGATTTTTAGAAGTCTAGATCTGAGATCAGCAAACTTTTTCTGGAAAGGGCCGGATAACAAATATTTTGGGCTTTGTGGGACATAAGATCTCAGTCACAGCTTCTCAACTCTACCATTGTAGTGTGAAAGCAGCCACAGACAATTCATAAACAAATGAGCATGGCCGTATTTCAATAAAATTTTATTTACAAAAATTGGTGACAGGCAGAATGTGACCACATGGTCATAGTTTGTGGACATCTGGTCTAGATGTAGGTATTCAGTGAGGATGACCATTGTGTGATGAAATATGTAGCTTATTTCTCCCAATTCCTGGTAAAGGTTAAATGGCAAACATGGGATAAAGATAAGAAGTATCTGGACAAAAATATTTTAGGGTTTGAAAGTTAAGATCCAATCATAAAATAAAATAAAGATCTTTTTATCCAATCAGTATTTTAAATCTGAACTTAAATCTCTGCTCCTGTTATAAAACAACATTCCATCTATTCGTTCTACCCTAAGTTTGTGATTCCTGGTTGATGGAAACTAAATTTTTCTTAGCTTTATGCACTCCATTAAAAGGTATCCTATAAATCCAAGGTAAAATCAAGATGATAATCATGATAAAGATGCCTGGAACTAGAGGAAGATAAATAAGGGTTGAGCTGTAGATGGAGAAAACAGAGGTCAGGTTTCCATAGTGATAACAAAATAGTATTCACTTTGTGATTTTTAACATGGAGCTGTTGCCTCTATCCTCAATACTAACTGTGATTTAAAACTAATGTAAACACAACAGTATTCTGTAATTACCCTAATATTGTTCAAATACTGTACATGGCATGTTAGCAATTTGTTGAATCCTCCAGAAGTATGTTCAAATATTTTAACTTCTAATTTAAACAATTGCTCATCCAAAAGCGTGATTGTTCCCCATCATCTGCCTCATGTCAATTTACTGAAATTAGCAGATTTGACCTCACTTAGACCTATTTTTTTAGTGTAACTGAAGAACACGGTTGCAGCCAAGTTGGACAAATTCCACATTGAGAACAAGCGCTGATGCCTCAGCAGCAGTTGGGTAATTAAAAGTTCATGAAAATTATGGCAGATGCTCGAAAGTACACGGTCCTGTGATTTCATATGGAACCAAGCACACTGTCATCACTCAGATGTGGAATTAATAATAATACAAGCATCCCTTGCTCAACAGAAGTTGAACTGCTCTCAGTCACAAGTTAAGTCACACATTCATTCTTTGGAACCTCTTTTCCACCCTCTCCACACAATCTGGCATGGAGATATATCGCTTATCTCAGAAAATTTAATTCTCTGTATTGTATTTTGTATTGTCAAATTCTAGCAACAAGCTACCATCTGACAGTAAACATTTGGGCAGAAAAAAATACCATTTTGATGTGCTAAGAGCATACTGAAACACGAATCGTTATGAACAGAGAAGTCAGCACAATTCATGTACTAATTAGCATCACACATTAGCTTATTACAAGCAAAACACTGCAGCTTGGAGCACTGGGAAAAGATGACGATAGAGAAGATTATAGGATTAAGCAGGCTATTCTTTCTAATGGAGTAAGTATTTGAACAGCTTGTAGGATATGCTCCAAGGCTGGCTTTTACCTCTGCCTGTTGAAGCCTTGAGCATTTTCTCACCTTTTACTGTTTACAGGCAGGTATCCTGATTTCAGCTACTAAAAGGATTTTTATGGAACAGTGAGGGCTGGGCAGCGATTCTCTTTAATTTTCCAAATAACTGATGCTATGAGAGCGAAATAAAGTTCCCACAGAAGTATCCCCATGAGAGTCTCACAGTATAAACAGGTGCCCGCCCATTTACCCTAAGGGGATTGTGGAAATGCAGGCTCAAATTCTACCTTGGAGCTGAAACGTATCCTAAAACTCCCGAGAGAGCAAAGCTCAGCAGCAACCACAACTCTCCTTACCACAGTGTCATACTCCTCCCTCTGACACGTCCTCATTTAAACATAATACAGAGGGTGCCTTGAGCTAGGAGTTACCCAGCAACTGGACTTTCATTTAGTCATCCAGCATGTTTTCACTGAATGGCTGTTGTGTGCCAAGTGTGAGTCCAATGGGGAAGGATGTCAGCTATGTCTATCATACTGAGTTCATCAACTGGATATTCTTCCCCAGCTCATTCCTGACCATCTTCATTTTTCTGACCACACTGTTCTTCCTTAACTGTGAGATACACGGCACTTAAATCAGGGCAGGACTTCTTAACTCCCCTCTCCCTACACGCCCCCCACCCACCACATGAAAAATCTGACATAACTTTTCTCGGAAGAACTTCATTTCTTCCAAGAGGTTCTCAAAGAGGCATACATACTCCAAAGAGTGAAAAGGCATTGAATACTTACATGTAGCAGTGTCTATCCTATTTTTAAAGGAGATACCCGTCCTTTGCTCATAAGCCCTTCCCAGTATTTGTACTTAGAAAGACTTTCAAGAAGTCTTTCCTTTCACCGCAGACTCCGAGACTTTCTACTCTTCTTTTGTTTACATTCATCTTGTCCTTGGAAGAGACAGTTTAGATGATCACACACACATACTCTCCCAATAAAATAATCATTGTCTGGAGTAGGTTACCCATGTAGTCTACCAAGATTTGTGATTGATTTACCCAAGTTGGCTTACAGAATGTGGATTCCAGAGGAATCAGGATAAGTCCAGGTCAAGGAATCAATTTAACCTGACATTCCCAGTAAACATTATACGATAAATGAGGCTGATGGAAGCACAATCTTCTTGGATATTAAGGCTTCTGCAGATATATTTCCCCATCCCCATCCCCTCCACTCCAGGAGAAGGTAGGATCAGCAATCTGAACCCAAGGTTAAAGCTTCATGGCATTATCATAATTTGTGATAATAAGACAGCCCTCCAAACCGCTAAACAGCGGAATGATGGTTTCATTTTTAAGCACCTAATTATTTCTAAGAGATGAAGTGCCCAAACAACCCTCTTGGTTTTGAAGAATGCAGCCTCCCTCAAGACTCCAGTTCATCTCCGTTCAAGTTGGCTGCACCCTCTCTCCATCCTCCTTCTCCCCTTCTGGACTCTGGCTGGCTTTCCCAGTTTAAAATCTTCTGCAGCATTTCTGGTAAACTCTAACGCTTATCAACCAGACTCCTTATCCTTGGGGGCGTATTGAATATCAGATGAGAACACTGCAGAATTGGACAAGCAATTATTTAGTTTTACAGTCATTTCTAATGATTAGAGCAAGCTGATTTTCACTTGCGGCAGTCAGAGATGAAGAGGAAAAACTGAGATGAGCTCACCAGTCCTTACTTGATTTTCAGCAGTCTGGGAAAAGAATGTGATCTGCAAGTTGCATGGTCCAGAGAATATAAAAAGAGACACAAGCCAGTGTGGCACTTGAGTTGAGTTAGTTGTCTTTTTACAAAACCATGCTGCTCAAGATCTTCTCTCCAGGTGTTTTGTCTCCAAGGCGGCTCTTGTCTGCTCTGGCTATCACTGATCATGAACTCTGTGGACACAGTGGGTTGAAGGAGACTCAAACAACGATCGAATGAAGACTATGAGTGAGAGACTTACATGATAGCCATTCATCCAGAAGGCACAGACTTGCTGCTGTAACATCTCAGTTGCATCTTTGTACATATATGAGGGTTAATTGATACCCCCGCTCCATTTTTGACTTAACAGCACCCTGGAAGCTTGGTATCCAACCAGACATTGCCTGAAGAGGCCATGTCTGGACCATACCCTTGTGGCATTTGTAAACAAGTTGCCTGTCACTGCCATCAAAAAAGTCAATCGGCCACCACACCATATGATGAGTCTTCTAGCTTTCATTCCCCATTACTTCTTCCTTAAAGTTTAGCATAGCTCACCTCACTATCTTGGAGGAAGAGTGCACTGATTTTTTATTCAGTCATTTACACCCTCCTTCAGTAAATAGTTATAGAGGCACTGAATTTGGCACTGGTGATACAACAATGAGTAAGACAGAGAGCTTAAACTCTGATTTGGGAGACAGACGATGAAAAAGTAAACAAATACACAAGATAATCACAGACTGTGATAATGCCATGAAGGAAACAAAGATTGCAATGAGGAAAACTGATGGTGGCTACTTTAAGTTAGTTCTCAAGCTCGATTTGAGAAAAAATGTAAAGGATCACAAAATGTATACCAATTTATGAGATGTCATCGTGTGAAGTCGTAGTACTTGTCATTTGGTTAATCCCTCATCCTGCCCAGGAGAGGGAGACTTCTTGGTGTTTGGTAAAACTCTTCCTCCGATTGCTCCAGTGAACACCCATCTATGGCTCTGGGGCTGCCCTCTCTTATTCTAAGTTCCATCCTCTACAAAGGACTAGAGAGGAGCAGAGCTGCTGGACCAGGAGAGGTTGAGGGCAGACCTCACGGAAGTGCTGTTTGTGCTTTCGCCTTCTGAACAGCAACAGAGGCTACCTCATCATGGCTCAGCCACAAATAAAGCCACCCTCCCTCTCCTCAATCTCACCAAGAGATGCAGAGAAAGAGAGAGAGAGACTATTAACCAAGGAGAAGTTCTTCTGTGAGGGCTCTGGGGAAAGAATCCTTCTGACACAAAGTCCTCATGTCACACTATTCTTTTTTTTTTTCATTGAAGTATAGTTGATTTGCAATGTTGTGTTAGTTTCAGGTGTGCAGCACTGTGATTCAGTTATACGCATATATAGATACAGATATAGTTTTTCAGATTCTTTTCCATTATAGGTTATTACAAGATACTGAATATATTAATAGTTCCATGTGCTATACAGTAGGTCCTTGTTGTTTACCTAGTGTCACACTATTCTTATTAACCATCGCCCTTGAGGATTTTGCATCATGAAGAGCAAACACCATAAACAGAATAATGGAAGCATTATCAGTATCTAAGCAGATCTCCTGAGTCTCCACTGCATTCATTTTGCATCGACAGGTGACCACTCACTGACTCTTAAATGGACTAGTCTATGCAGGGGTGAGTTATTCTAAACATGTGTAAATTGAGATCATTTATAACAAGGAGATTTTATACACACACACACATATGATGGCTATATATATATACACATATATAATGCTTCGTTTCGTTTTAGATAACATTGTTCTCTAAAAAAGCTAGGGGGGAAAAAGCCAGTTTCAAAATGCTTGGAAGCTTTTCTCCATTTGGAGGTAATTTTATGTTTCAGAATCACTTTGTGACTTAAATTGCTCAAAAATATTTTACCCTCAACTGCCCAATATGTTTTCAAAATGGAAAGATCAATGTGCCCATCAAGGCCCTTCAGGAAAGGTATACTCTGTAATCTTATCTGTATAACCTGCCCCCCATTCCCCATATAGGATTGCCACAGAAAATGCTGGCCACCCAATTAAATTTGAATTTCAGATAAACACCAAATAACCTTTTAGTATATGAATGTTTCAAAAATTACATGGGAAATACTTATACTAAAAAATTATTCATTGTTTATCTTGGCATCCTGTATTTTTACTTGCTAAATCTGGCAATCCTGCCCCAAATAAAAGATGTGAATCTCTGACAGTTCCCATTACCACTCGCCACCTTCACTGAATACCTGATTTAAGCCCAGTCATCAAAAGTAAATGTAAATATTGATCAATGTTGAGAAAAAAAATTTAATTTAGTTGGTATTGAAGAAGATTGAAAAATACAGTCGCCATTGGCCAGGTAAATAGGGAATTGGGCAACTTTTATATAATCTAGATATGCAAACTAGATCATAAACAAGTTCTCTTTCAAAGACTTCTGCCATAATTAATGTGTGTAAACCTTGCACAATTGAAACCTAGAATATTTTGAGTGCTTAACCTGGAAGAAGGTAAGGTGTTTTCCAAATTCCTAAGAAACAGGTAATAGCTAAGGAGACCATGCTCTCATTTTATTTTGGTGTTTATGTTAATTTGCTTAACCTCACCTAATCCATCCTCTCTCTCACTTTCTCTAGTTACCTGAACAAGAATAAATACCTGACAGCTATTGACAAAGATACATTTGGAGGAGTTTACAGTGGACCAACCTTGCTGTGAGTAAGACATACAAAAGAATATTTGCCTTTTTTTTTAATGGAAGGGAGGGGCCGTTAAGAAGAGTAGCTGATGATGTCTGTGGGGAGGGAATGTTGTTGTCTTGGATAAAGGCTTCTGCTAGTACTTTTCTGCCCAGCTGTATAGGTTACTGCTTGGAAGAAAGTCCTTGTTCTTTGAGACTCAGAAGGCCCCAGACTCCACTGTGCCATCCTGATGCCTGATGCCACCTTGGTGTGGACATTCGTGAAGGCCCTCTTTTGGAAAAAAAGACATTTTTGAGCAGCTGGTGTTTGCAAAATTCTGAGATATGAGGTCTACAAATAGGTGGAAGGCACTCTAGTCTTTGCTGAGAAATGAATGTGTATTGCATAATGCAATACATTATGGTACTGTACCATATGGGGGTTCATAGCACAAAGAAGGAAGAGTATAAAAAGTTTGATTCATATCTGGGAAAACTTACAATCACTGGAAAAGATGGGATGTAAACAGTTTTTAAAACAGCATGGAAAAAAAGTTATTTGTGCATTTCCTCTGATTTATACCTCCACATGTAATCATGATGAAGTTCTGTTGATTCTGTCTCCCGCAAGCCTCTTCTAGTGCCATCTTCTCCATCCCCTTGGTTTTGCCTTAGTTTAGAACTTCATTCTTGAGCATCTAGTACAGTCCTTGCCAAAGTGGAAAAGAGCCCCCCAGGAGAAGCACAAGACAATCCATCAGAGGCACGAAGGTTCCATCCATACATAAGAGGTTCCATTTAAAAATAAGAACAAATTGGGAATTCCCTGGTGGTCCAGTGGTTAGGACTCTGTGCTCTCACTGCTGAGGGCACGGGTTTGATCCCTTGTTGGGGAACTAAGACATTGCAAGCCACGTGACATGGCCAAAAAAATTTAAAAAAGAACAAATTAATTTCTACTAATATTTTACATATAGATGATCACTGTCCCTCAGGTGTCAGGTAGGTAATGATTGCATCCCAAGGGAACAGCTGGTGATCCACAGTCTCAAAGACTTACATCCTCACTCTTTCACTTTTAACAATTTCACTTCAATTTTAAATTGAATACACCCAGTTAAGTGGGTTTATAGCCTTATTTTCTTATCACACAGGCTCCATATAAGAGGGCAGAGTGACCCTGAAAATCTATTGTACCATACGGGGGGTCATTGTTAACTCATGGCAAAGTCCTCAAAAGTATTATGCATTTTTCTTTTTATAAAAAGACAAGTGAAAAAAAGTGTATTGATCTTTTCTGTGATTTTTTTTTTAACCTGGAAGACATTTTTTAAAGACATCTTTAACTGCCCCTTCAAGATAAAGGTGATATTTCACCAATGAATGAGGAAGGTTGTTGCTCTTCTAAAGAAATGTGTGCTTTGGAAAGTCTTTAGAAACAGGTATTTGGAAACTTTTCCATATTATGTAATTTTCCTGATGAAAATAGTGAATGTCACTTATAAAAGTTTTGTGTTTTTAAGATCAGAAACTGAATTTTAACATGTTTTAAAACCTTTCAAATTAAGAGTTGCAGTGGGTTTAAAATCCATGTATATAAAATATGAAAATGAAACATTTTTAGACTAGTTTGCAAAAACTACTTATTGACAGCTGAGAATATGAATTTCAATAAAAACATGTATTTAATTACTGAATTGGATTGAGAGATGAGAATCTTAATTTAGTAAGTACAGCCAAGCCTGCCCTATTCCATTTGGAACCATCTATCTCTGTGAGGTAACTTTTTCAATTGACAACCATTTAAACCAAAACCAAAATAAACTGACCCAGAAGCAGACCTCTGAATAGCTGTATTAGAAAGTGTTAAATGACAATTTTTATAATTAGTAAAGTATTATTTAATACCATTGATTTCACTTTGGTGAAATTTTTTTTAATATTACTTGTTTTTATTCTATCCTTTTAAATGTATGGTTAGTGTGTTTTGTAATGTATAATATATAACATGGTATTACAGCAATATGTGTATAGAGCTCATAAATATACACATGTTAAAGTACATATTCAGACATTTTTTACTTATAAATACATGACATTGAAAGAATTTGAAGACCAATAGTGTAGACCAGAAACATTCAAAGTGTGGGTCCACTACAAGGTTGGCTCCAGAATGTACTTCAAAACACTGCATCCTTCGTGGATAAAGGCTTCCTATGAGAGCAAAGTTGCCCAAACTAAGCAGTGTGCTTAGTGAAGTAGTTGCTTACATTCCAGTACAAGCTTCTTACTTTATCAGGGACTCATAAGAAACAGCCAATGGTCACCACACTTTGAGTAGCACTAGTCTAAACGACAAGAGAATCCAAATTTCACCTGGCCTTCTATCTTTGACCTTCTCAATTTTACCCTACCCCAAACTCCTTGTGTTCAAATGCAAATAGGATCTTAAAAACCAATGCTGGTCTCCCATTCCCCTCAGGATAAAGACCTTGGTGTGGCATGCAAAGCCCTGCTATAATCTTCAGCTTTAACTCTCACGCCTCTATACACTCCTGACCAATCATCCATCCATATTGAAACTTTCAGCTCCCCTAATATTCCAACCTACTTATATGGCTAAACTCTTGCTCTTCCTACTGCTTTGAAAACCCTAGCACAACCTTATCTGTCTGATAAGCACCTACTACCATTTTGACATTTGAGTAAAGATCTCTCTGAAGTCATTCTTGGCCCTCCTCTCCTTAGGGAAGGATGACCATTTCTTCCTTTATACTCCCCGCCTCTATTTATGCATCTCATGGCACCAGTGACATGTTTCTATCTATCTCTCCAGGAGCTCCTAGACGGCAGGGGCTATGTCTGTTTCATTTCTACAGTTCTAGTTCATATTACAGTGCCTGAAACACAGTATTTGCTTAAAAATGTTTGTGAAATTAATACAGTATACTATAAATATTTGAATCACACTTTCATAAATGCTATGGCATTTAAGTAGTAGTCACATTTTAAAGATATTTTAGTACATTGTCCTTATGGGAGAGTGTCCATTTCTACTTCTTTGGAAGCGGTAAATTAAATTACCTATTTGTTTGTGCTGCTTAAAAGTTGTTTTGATAGTTTTGGTAAGTCTCTTTTTTACAAGACTCTCTAACCAAGTTAAGAGCAGATGTGCAACAGCTTGACGATGCCAGTTCTGCTTCCTAGAGGCATGCCAGGTTACAAAAAGTGAACTAGATTAGGAGCTAGACCTGGAGTTGATTCTTGGCTCCATCACTAATTGTGAGACCCAAGTCTCAGTTTTCTTATTTGTCAAAACAGGGTAGCTAAAAGTAGTGAAACTTAAGTAAGAAAATAAATCTGAAGTATTTCATATATGCTTAATAAATGGTCAACATTATCATTACCTTCACTTCTTCCTGACTCTTGACAGCATCACTATTCTTATCTTTTGTAACCTCTCTGATCACTCCCTCCCGATTTCTCTCACTAGAGCTCACTGACCCAGAATTTCAGTGTGGCTCAGTCCTGGATCTTTCTCCTCTATATTTTCTCCTTTGGTTAAATCATTTGCTCTCTAATATTATGAGAATATGAATAATTTCTAAATTTAAGGTTTCCGACCATAGCTCTTATTTAGTCATCTCACCTGCCTGGAATTCCTCCCTCCTCTCCCTCTCATTCCTACCCATTCCCATCAGTTTGATGAAACTTTTCCTGACCAACCTCTGAAAATGTACAGTCAACATTTACTGAGCACTTGGTAAGCCCAGGACTCTTCATTATGAGCTTTCAATAGGGGAGGGTCACCACTTTGAAGGATGGTCAGGGAAAGCCTCATCAAGAAGGTCACAACTGGGAAAAGATTGGAAAGTCATAAGGGAGCAAGTCATGTGACTATATGAGGGAAGATCATTCTAGGCAAGTGCAAAGACCCCCAGGTGAAAACATACCTGGCGTGTTTGAAGAGTAGCAAGGAGGCTGTTATAGCTCAAGCAGAGTGAACTAACAGACGTATACATTTCATCCCAAAACAGCAGAACACATTCTTTTCAAGTGCACGTGGAACATTCTCCAGAATAGATCACATCCTAGGCCAAAAAAGAAGTCTCAATACATTTAAGATTGAAATCACATCAAGCATCTTTTCCAACCACAGTGGGATGAGACTAGAAATCAACTACAAGAAAAAAACGGAAAAATCACAAACACGTGGAGGCTAAACAATATGCTACTAAACAAAAAATGGGTCGCTGAAGAAATCAGAGGAAGTCAAAAGATACCGTGAGACAAATAAAAATGGAAGCACAGTGTCCCCAAATCTATGGGACACAGCAAAAGCATTTTTAAGAGGGAAGTTTATAGTGATGTAGGCCTACCTTAGGAAACAAGAAAACTCTCAAATAAACAATCTAACATTATACCTAAAAGAACTAGAAAAGAAGAATAAACAAAACCCAAAGTTAGTAGAAGGAAGGAAATCATAAAGATCAGAGCAGAAATAAATGAAATAGAGACTAAAGAAACAGTAGAAAAGATCAACAAAATTAAGAGCTGGTTCTCGAAAAGATAAACAAAATGGATAGACTTTTAGTCAGACTTCCAAGAAAAAAGAAGAGAAGGCCCAAATCAATTAAATCAGAAATAAAAGAAGAAAAGTTATAACAACCACAGAAATACAAAAGTGTTTTCCAAACTATCTATCAAAGATGAAGGTAAAATAAAGACATTTTCAGATGTGCAAAACCTCAAAAACTTGATTTCCCTTCACCTTTTCTTGAAGCATAAACAAATAAAGAGAAAAATGAGAATTTTAATGATCAACATTGGACAGAGGCAAACGGAATTCCCAGGATGACCAAAAAGGGAGGTCCTGGGAATCTTGAAACCAGGACATCTACATCAGGGCTGAAGGAGGGCTCCAAGAGAAAGTTCTACAAATAAAAAGGGATTGATAGATTATATGATAGGACTGACTTTATGAAAAACTGAGTTGAGAGATATTTTAAGAACTTTGGAACACATAACAAGACTCAGCAAGAGGTCCATTCAAACCAAGATATGTAAATAAAAGAGAAATAGACATCTCATGAAGAAACTAAAAATGTTACACAAGAAATAAAATGAAATCACAATATGCAGGCTTGTAATAACCAAAATACTAAATATAGGTTTAACCAAATACATCCTAAAACTATTTCAGGAAAGTTAAGGGGGTGTGAGAAGGATGTATGTGCAGGGTGATGGAAGAGAGCTAAATCCTCATCTTCCAAAGTAAGGAGGCAGTGGGTGAATGAAAAACCAATAAATCAAGAAGTATTTTCAATTATGGAAAGAATACTGGAAGTTGAAAGCGGTTGCTTCAGGGGCATCAGAGAGCAGAAGGCAGGGAAGAGCTGCACAGGAATCTGCTGTGTGTGTTAAGTTTCCAGTATAATTTGCTTTATAAAAATAAGTTCATGCATTATTTTAATAAAATTCTAAATTAAATTTTCAAAGAACACCACAAAGCATAGGAAGAAAGGACAATGGAGATTGTAGCATTTGAGAGGCCCGTAGGAGGAAAACAAGAAATGAATAAGAGTCCAGTCTCATTTCTCCACTTCCAAGCATCTGTCTTAAAATGCATCTGTTAACTAACCATGTATGGCCTTGCAACATCACTTTAATTCTTGTCTTGAACTTTTGTCAAAATCTTCATTACTTTATTTCCCCCATATCTTCTCCCCATAACTAGAATTTAAGATCCTAGAGGAAATGGACTGTGTCTTATACTTTTTGTAATGCCCCCACTTCAAAAAAGAAGACAGCAAGTACTCAATAAATCTTGATAAAGTATAACTTAATATCAAAGAGCCATGATTTGGCTATGATTTGGAGTAAAAGCCAAACTTGGAAAATCTTAAACTCCATCTAAAGAGAAGATAATTGGAATATATGTATACCTCATAAAGGTATTTGTGAATGACTGTATTCATCTCTGTTGACTAAAACAGTCAAATTTGCCCATTTAGTTTACCACCTGTTTTCAAGGTCATTTCTTTAAAAAGAATCTAATTTAAAACAGCTGCAACATCTAAAGTGCGATCTCATCTCCAATCTTTGCTAATTTTTAAAAAGCCTTTTAAATTTAGTTTCATAACATTTTTTCCTTATTGATTTTTTAATCAAGATATGTAATCTCATTTTCCATTTTTATACTGTCCATTTTTGATTATCGTGTTTTCTTTTCATCTTATTTTGAAAGAGAAGCTCTTGGTGTTTATAACCCCAAAGGAAAGAACACACTGAAATGTAATGCCTTCCATAATAACCAGAGTCCTCCAAGGTCTAAATTATATAACTCACTCTAATAGGCATTTAACCTACTGTTGATAATGACTATATTATAATTGTCCCACTTACTATTATAAGTAACTCCTAAGAAGATGAAATCTCTGTGATAATATACTTGAGCTTGCACTACATGTTATCAACAAAAACAAACTTCAAAATAAACTATTGTTGCTATTAGCTGATCAAATTAATCATTTGAAAATCTAAGAGTCATGGCACTGCCATCTTGGTTTAGAGAAAAATAAGTCTTTCATGTATTTCTTTTGACTCGTAATGCTCTCCACAAGGTCATACTATTAGATGGCTGAAAAATTGTGGCAGGGTTCTTTCTAGCATGGCTGAAGTCCACAGGCATGTTGAATACATGATTTTCTAGGTTGATTCTGGGCAAAATTATTTTTTTATTGAGGTATAATTTACATACAATAACATGCACATTTTTAAAGTGTACAGTTTGATGAGTTTTGGCAAAACTATGTTACCTCAGTGAAGGCTTAGAACATTTTCATGGCCCAGAAGCTTCTCTCATGCCCCAATGTCCCATAGACAGCCACATATCTTTTTATTCTTCTAGTGTAAAAATAGGAGTGAAATTATCAGGTCATAGGATAGATGTATATTTAACTTTATAGGATATACTGTCAGACTGTTTTCCAAAATGACTATCCCATTTTCTAGTCCCAGCAGTGAAGAGAGTTTCATACTTGCCAATCCATTGTATTATCAATCTTTTTTTTTCTAGCTATGCTAGTGGGTGTAAAGAGATATCTCATGGTGGTTTTACTTTGTGTTTCCCTGACTATTAATTATGTCGAGCACCTTTTCATGTACTTGTTAGCCATTTGTATATTTTTTTTTATGAGGGTCTGTTCAAATATTTTATCCATTCTTAAAGTTGGGTTGCATGCCATTTTGTTGTTATTGAGGTGTGGTCCTGAGTAATGAAATCAGTTTTAGTCCTAACTACCAGTCCTCTGTCAGCCCTAGTTTATTCTCTCTTTCTGTTTCTCTTTTCTTTCTAAGGAGAAATAGCTAATCTGAAACAAACTCACACAAGGTGTTCATTAACTCATTCTGAAGATATTTTACTGAGCACCTACTGAACTCCATGAAAATTATAAGAATAAGATACAACCTCTGCCCTGAAAGAGGTTACAATCAAATTCAGGATAAATGTGAATAAGGCACTATAAGTTTAATGTAAAAAGAGCCATAAGAAGTATTTAAAGAATCAAGATAGCATTTCTGGTTAGGGTGACCAGCAAAGGCCTTTTTAAAAGAGGTGGTATTTGAGATGGGCTTCAGGTGAGGGGTAGAATGACAACAGACAGAGACAGAAACTATAAGAGGAAGAACAAAGGCAAACCTACAGGAAAACAGGATATATTCTAAGAGCAACAACAACCAAAAAACATAATTTGGGCCAAAGGATAGTGTCTGAAAAGCGCGTTGTGTTGAAATCACGTTATGGGAACATGACCTGACTGAAGGTTACCATGGAAAGATTAGTAATAGCTGCATAATCCATTACAGTTTGTGGCCCTCTTCAACTCACCCCATGCTTCCTTTCCTTGGCCTCTGCCCACCCTTGACCCTGACTATATTAACCCTGGGTAGCTCTGTCCCAGCCATGGCACTGGGACCGCTCATCTCTACATCTTGGCTGTTTGGCAGGCACTGGCCCTCCATCAGAGGGAGGGAAATCGAGCCCAAAGACCTAATCAGTCTAGTGTTCCATGTCTTCCTTTCTGTGCCTGCCAGCAGAGCCTCTGGAGTAGCTCTCTTGGAGAGGAAGGGAGCTTCCCAAGGGTGGAAAACCAGAGGGGTTTGTCTACTAGGCTGCTCTACTCTGGGCTGTGAAATGAGTTACAAAGACAAACAGACCTCTTGCAGTGCCTGACTTGGGCACCAAGCCAGACTCATGCCAAGGAAGCCAGGTTGTCAGGGAAGCAACCAAAGCAGGATAAGCAACTTATCCTCCTAAGTCATACACCTTTTTCTCCAGAGGCACAGCAAAGGAGAGGGCCTGTGACCATTTTGTAGAGTCTATGAGAGCTTCAAGGAAGGTCACAGAAGAACTTGAAGAGAAAGAGAAGACAATTACCTTTCCAGAATTGTGTGCATGCTGGCTTCTTGCTAAAAATAAAAGGATGGTCTGCTTCAGCCCTAGGAATCTTTGGACCAAAGGAGTTATGTCAATAACTCAGGATACTTGATTCCCCCCAAATCCAGATTTATTGATCAGTAGCATCTCTTACTACCATAGCCATTGATATGAGAAGAAAGGATTAATACTTTAAGTCATGGAAATCTATAATGATAAGGTTACTTTTTACAATTATTGAGAAATTTTCAGAGCATTTCCCAACTAGGGGGTGACTCTGGTAGGAGAAGGATGATGGAGTTATTGCAAAGATCCTCAAAGCCGTACAAACTTTTCAGCTTCTTCAATTGACTAAAAGCCCAGCTACTATTATCCTCAAAAGATTTTTACTTTAAATAAAGTTCTCCAAAGCACTGAGAGCCACTGTCCTAGAGCAATGGCCTCAAATGATCATGCATTTTACATCAGGGGATTCAGTCTGAGTAAAGGTTTTTGTATCTATGCCACGCCAAAAAGTAAACTAGGATGACTGCATCTCTAAAAAAGTATAATTCACAAATCCATTAACTGTTTCTTTTAACTCAGTTTTGCTAAAGTCAATTATTTAAAGGATTTTTACTTTGATCAAAACTGATAGAACATGAAAGAATCTTTACTGAGTCTGAATTCTAGGTAAACAACAGTTGTAGTTTCAGGGTAAAAAATTAGAAAAAAATTTCTAAGCCATATTAATTTTCTAAACCAGTTTTATTAACTAATCAGTGCTCTTTAGCCAAGAGCCCTCAACAGTGAATCTTCAGAATAAACAGTGAGGGCTTCCTGGTGGTGCAGTGGTTGAGAGTCCGCTTGCGGATGCAGGGGACAAGGGTTCGCGCCCGGTCCGGGAGGATCCCACATGCCGCAGAGCGGCTGGGCCCGTGAGCCATGGCCGCTGAGCCTGCGTGTCCGGAGCCTGTGCTCCGCAACGGGAGAGGCCACAACAGTGAGAGGCCCGCGTACCGTGAAAAAAAAAAAACAAAAAAAAAGAATAAACAGTGAATCTTCAGAATAAAAAGCAAGTAGGAACACACATTTTTTCTCTGCAACTTTACATGTACATAAATCTACTTTTTAGTGAGTGCCTACTAGTCTCAGTGCTAAACATTTTAAAATAAATTATTTTATTTTATACTATCAATCCCAAATGTTTCTAACCTCTCCACACTACTCCACTCGTAATTTCTGGTAATTTTACCCATATCAAGTCTCAGTTGTATGATGAAAGAAGAGAAATGAGATTGCATAGGGCCAAATAGATGAGGCAAAAATCATGCGTACTCTGTTCTGTAGCAAGTTTTACTCAGGATTTTATAATTCACTAAAAGATGCTGATAACAGGCTGATAGGAGGGGTGAATCAACCTGGGATTAAATTTTTAAATAAATAGCCCACAAATATAAATAAAGAAGCAGTTTACAGTGTACACAAATGAGGCACTCAATTCTTCCCAAGTAAATATGGATGAGTACTAAATCTTTGACTCTTCTGTGATTTTTACTCTTGGAACAGGTGGAAGGAAATAAGGTAGTTAAGGGTTTTCATTCTGACATGCTATCTCTGTCAAGTCTCTGAAATCCATTTTGTTAATTATGTTCTGCTTCTGAGTCTAAAAGAAACAAACACTCGAAAGAAAGTGGACTTTTCATTTCTCACAGACTGATAATGATGGTCATTATGTATGTGTGTTGTGCGTCAGGGAGGACAGGGGAGAGGACTTAACACGGAGGAGGACATGTTTGTATTTCAGCATTTGACTATCGGTAATACCTTGCCATCATTTCCTCTTCTTACTGTGTGGAGGAGCTCCAACCTTACTGAATTATAGTATACAGGTAGTTTTTCATTCCAGGATATATAATGCTGAGACAGTCAACTCCATGAGATTTCATAGGTCATGGAAGCTATAGTCTTAAATGAAGTGTAATTATGCAAACTCAAGAGCGAAAAGAAAAAATAACAGTGATTATCGGAGTTACAAAGCAATTTTGTTTGTACGCAAAGGCTTCAAGAAAAGATTGGTAATTTATGATCATCTAAATCTTTAGACAAACATTTTCTTGTTAATAATAGGGGCCATTTTTGAGCTTCAGCTGCGTGCTAGGTTCTTTACAGATCACCTTGAGTCTCTTTAACTATTCAGTAGTAGGTGCCATGATCCCTATTTAACAAATGAGAAAACTGAGGTGCAGAGATATCAGGTAAGTCCCCAAGGTCACCTGGCCATAAGTGGTGATATTAGGATGCAAACCCAGCCCTAACCCAGAAACACCATCAATTTACAGCACATCAGGTCAACCCCTTTCACATAAGATGGTTCTTGCTCCTGTTGTAATCCTCCAACGTTGCTTGATCATTTTCTTAAATTTCTACTTAAACATCCCCAGTTCTTAATCATCTGACTCTGAAAAAAACCAAAGTCCTCACCAAGGCCTACAAAGACCTATGCTGTTCGCCCCCTGCCCATGACCCGGTATCTCTGATCCCATCTCCTGCATCTTTCCTCATCACTCCACTCCAGCCACACTGAACTGGTGCCCCCAGGCACGTTCTCACCTTGGGGGTTATGCACCAGCTGTTTTCTCTACCCAGGAGGCTCCTTCCCCAGATATCCATGGGGCTTGCTCTTCTGACTCCTTTGAGGTTTTGCTTAAATGTAAGCTTCTCACTGAGGTCTTCCCTGAATTCCCTGTTTAAATTTGAAGCTGCCCATCACCCTTCATCCCATTTCCCTGCTTTCTTTTTCTCCATGATACTTAGCACCATCCAAACTTCTAGCCATTTTAGACATCTACTGACTTGTTTACTCTTTCTCCCTCCATTAGTATGTAAATGTAATGGGAGAAGAGACTTTTTTTCTCTCTTTCCCCATGGTTGTAACCCCAGTGCCTGATACAATGACTCACACAGAGCAGAAACTCCTTAAGAACGCCTCTTTTCTTATGGGTTCTCCGAAAATAAGCAAGCCCAGTAGCGAAGTAGTCCATGTGAACAACTTGCAAATTCTTGTTGCAAGTCAATCCTCATATGAAAAAACTAAAGACATTTACCTGTGGGCACCGGCAGCTTGGAGGGATCTTAAAGTAGAATACCTGATTTTAAAACATGCTAATGGTTGGCTCATGTTGTAGAAACATAAGCAGTTTATATAAAATGAAGTCGAGGCAGATGCCCTCCTGCCTCCTCATTGTTGCTTTTGGACCATTATCTCTCCTCCTCCTTAAAACCTCTCCCCACCTTTGACTCTCGTGCCCTCAAACATTACCACCCAAATACACTTTTATTTTTTTTAACCACTCTTTTTTTGGTGTGAATTCTATACAAACCTTTATTTTTTTTTAAATTTTGTTTTATTTTCTTTCTTTTTCTAAAAAAAATTTTTTATTCAAGTATAGTTGATTTACCACCCAAATATCTTTTTTGTTGTGATTTGTGAACTCCAAAGTTACTCTATCTCATTTCTTGAAGCTCTCAGCACCTGATGTACTGTTACTGATTCCTCTAACACTACTCCTTTCATAATTTTTGTTGATTTCAGTATCCATGTGGATCTTCTTTCCTATACCTTGGCCTCTGACTTCCACTCTAGTAACCTTGTCCTCCTGGCCTCTGACTTCCACTCCAGTAACCTTGTCCTCCACTCTACCTCTAGACTTCAGGTCCATGGCCAATGATTCCAAACCCTTCATAATCTCAGTCTCAAACATTCTGCTGTCTTTCCACGTGTTTCCTTCTAATACAGTCATTCCTTTAATTCTTTGGTTTTACTAGGAGCTACAGTCTATTACTAATATTTCACTGTCTTTCACCTCTCTCTTCATTTCTTCCTTATGAAGCTTAAATTCCATATCTATCATTATAAGCACTGATTTGTACACACAGCCAACTGACTACCTTGACCCTCTCTCTATCATCCTTGCATAGAAAAACCCTACCTTGGTTAAGTCCAATTCCCACCTACTGTGGGCCTGGACTTTTGCAGGTGGGCTTGGCAAGTGGTTTCATTTTAAATCATTCACCCCAGGTGGGCCCCAAGTGCTGTACATAACATCCCATTTCCCTAGGCACTCTCCCAGATGAACATGTCAGACCTCCTCCCCTCTCCTCAATTCTCTAGTCCTCTCTCATTCTCATGCCCAGCTGATCACCTTGACTTCCATTTCATTTAGAATAAAATCAATCAGAAGAGAATTCCTCATGCTCCCACCACCACATCTACCCACCTTCCTGTATCTATGTCTACATCCTCTGTCTCCTCTCCTGAATTTTAAGTCACTTTTTAAGGCTGGGCCCTTCACCAAGGTCTTGGGTCCCATGCCCTCTCAGCAATTCAAGGGCATTGCTTCAGCAATCCTTGCCCTTCTGTCGCATAGCATCTATATTTTCCTCTTTACTGGATTATCTCCCATGAACATTTAAACATGCTATTGTTTCTCCCATCTTAAAACAATATTTCTTGAGCCTATGGATTAAAAGACACCTAAGAGACATATCAGTCAGCTGTAATACTTAGGTCAACTTGGCTCCTGACTCCAGTGAGACAACTACCTTGCCTCTCTTGGAACACTGATTGAATATTTGATGACTTTAAAGAGTTATTATTATTTTTAAGTGTTCTTTTATTTTTAGAAGATACTTTAACTTTCAGGACTATATACTGAACTACTCATAATTTTAAAATATCCCTTCAACTCCATATCTACCTCTGTGTCCTTTTGTAGCAAGACATCACAAAAGAGTTGGCTAGAATCCTAAATCCTCTCCCCCAATCCCTGTTAAGCTCACTCCAATCACGTTTTCACCATGCCACCAAAACTGCTCTTTTCAAGGTCACCAGTGACTTCCACAGTTGCTAAATCAAATGGCCAATTCTTAGTTCGTGTCTCAGAAGCATTTAACTAGGTTGATGACTTCATCCTCCTTACAATACCTTCTTCTTCTGGCTTCCAAGACACCACTCTCTCTTGGTTTTTCTCCACACCTCTGATTGCTCCTTCCCAGTCTCCCTCTCTGGTTCTCCCTCTTCTTCCTGATCTCCTGTTGTTGGAGTACCCCAGCGTTCCACCTGTGGCCTTCTTTTTATCTCTCTTTATTCGTGTCCTTGGTGATCTCATCCACTCATATGGCTTTGCATAATGCCTGTGATATCTAAATAGAAGTCTCCAATCCAGACAACTCTACCAAATTCCAGACTTATAACACACTGCCTACTTGACACTGCCACCTGGATGTCTCATAGGCATCTCAAACTTGACCTGTCAAAACTAGACCTCTGACCATTCCTCCAAATTTGCTCTATCTTCAGCCTTCCCCAGCTCAGGAAATGGCAACTCCATTCTTCCAGCTGCAGACCATGTATCATGGAGTCATTCTTGACCTCACTTTCTCTCAGACCCCATATCCAAATCCATCAGAAAATCCCATTGGTTCTACCTTTTAAATCTATACAAACTCCAACAATTCTCAGCATCTCCACTGCTACCACTCTGGTCCAAGGCACCACCTTGTCTATTGTTGGTCTCATTGTTTCCACCCTTTGCTCCCTTTGGTTTATTCTCAAAGCAGTAGTTTGATCCTTTTAAAATAAGTCAGATTGTACCATTCCTCTGAAGGCTTTTGATCTCACTGTGATGAAAGGACAAAGTCCTTTTGATGGCCTACAAGGCACACATGATCTGGCTCCCCATTACCTCTCTGACTTCTTCTTCCACATTTCCTAACCCCCCACTGTCTCAGCTCCAGCCATACTGGCCTCTCTGCTTGTTTAAACATACCAGGTACACTCTCATCCCGAGGACTTTGCACTGACTAGTCTCTCTGCCTGGAAGGCTCTTTCCCAGGTATAACTATGGCTCTCTCCCTCATCTCCTTCAGATCTTCGCTCAACCAACTCCTCAGTGAGGTCTTGCCTGACACCCTTCCCCATCTCTAATTGTGACCTACCTCTGGGCTCTTCCTTTCCCCTACTCCGTATTGCTTCTCCCCATGGTACTTATCGTTATCATCTAACATACTGTTACTTTTTAGGAAAAATTATCCCTCTCTCTAGAATGTAAGCATAAGAAGAGCAGGAATTTCTGCATGTTTAGTCAACTGCTATAACCCTAGATTCTAGAACTGTACCTGAGACATAGAAAGCAATCAATAAATACTTATTGAATAAATGCACATGCTGTTTTAAAATTTTAAACAAATAATTAAACAAGCTCACTGTCTTGAACTTATAGCTTTTAAGCCCTAGTTATTTTTAACTCAGTATCAATAAATTAATTAAACTGCTTTTTAAGCAGTAAGTTAATCTTCTTTCTGCTCTTAGATGCATTTCATCTACCAATTTACAGATGTGACTACACATTTATAATGGATCAGCTTCTACATACTGACCTTTAGAAAACCCCACATTCATTACAAGCAAACATAAAAGAGACTTGCAATTGCTGCTGAAACATTGGCAAGCCGATTAGTGCTTATTTAATTTGCAATTGAATTCATCAAAGGTTAATCGTGTATTTGATAATGACAAAATATCTCACAAAAAAATAGAAACTGTTCCAATGTTTGGGGATGCTAGAGCACCTAATTGCTTCTGAGGAGCAATTTGTTCTTCCTATGACATCAAATATCAGTTGGGTCTTTTCTTTTTCCTGGCATCCTTAAAATTTGGTGATATTCTTGCCCAGTATATAACCCTGCAGGCCTCACTCTCTCCAAATTCAGGTCCTGTTACTTTCATTAGACACTTAACTTGAGATGGTTCCCATGACCTAGGCAATTAGACTTCAAACTGTCTGCCAGGCTCAGCTCAGCTGCATTCTGTTTTGTGAGCAAATACTTGCTAGAGACAAATTCTCTTGAAGTTCAGTGCCCATCACTTGATGAGCTCCTTGTGGAAAGTGCCAGTCAGTAAGAGAGAGGGAGGCCCTCCAGCTAGTAGGCTTCATTCGATATGGCTGCATTCACAAAGGAATTCAGGTCCTTTAATAGCTGATAGCTACTCTCCATATTGTTATCACTTCAAAACCAAAATTTAAAAATTAAACTATATTTTGAAGGATTTATTTTAGGAAAGACACACTATTAGGAAATTCTGGATTCAAAGTGGTCAAATAAAAATGTAGATGAATGTGAAAAGATACAGTTTCAAATAACTTAAAATGATCCCTGCCTTGTTAAGTCTGAGGATTTCTTCAGACTGAGGCTATTTCTCCAACAACTCCAGATTTGGAGATTGTCCAGTGTGGCTCAGCACTCAACAAGTATTCATTCTCAGCTCTTGCACACTTCTGCATGCTAAATGGAGTAGTGATTAAAAGTCAAAGATGATGCATTGAACTTAAGCCTTTATTTCTTCTCCCTCCCGAGATCCCTCTTAAAAGATGGGAAAGAAAATTTTAATGTACATAAATCAACAAGGACAAAGAAGACGGGTGAGGGCAAATGGATGGTCTGGAGAGCTACAGAATTCTGGGGGGAAAAAAGGCAGAGGAGAAGGAGGCAAAACCCACACGGAGCATATATTCAGAGGCAACTTCCTTGCCTTGCAGAATCTCTGAAGGGTATGAGATTTAGCAGTGATGGATGTGACATGTGGCAAGAAACGTGGGACTAAAAACAAAAGGATTAATTGAAGGTCTCTGTCTGGAAATGGTAACCCTCCACCCCATTCATGCAAAACACCAACAGCCAAGTACCTCCCCTCTAAGCTGAAGATTGAAGTCTTTTTTCTGAAGAAGTTGAAAAACTCTAAAACAAAAAAGACCTCCACATTGGCATTTTAGGGTTCAACAGCATAATGGCCATCTCCCCACAGAATTGCCCTAAGGCACAGTCTACTGGTAGACAAGCTCCCCATCAGATTTTCAGTGCCTCATTCTTCAGCATGAATGTGACACCAAGGAACACAAGCCAAAGAATGCTTCTAACATGAAAGATCAAAACCAAGAAAAACAAATGGGGGTGGGGGTGGGGAGGGGGATGAGTCTGGAGGAACCAAAGACGTTAAAGAGAACAGAAAAGAACTTTTTACAAAGCAACAATTAGTGACCTGAGATAAATCTGAGATGTTTTATCCCTATAACAGTAATGATAATAACGGCTAATATTCATTGACAACACACTGTCAGTTACTGTTCACAAGATGAGGCACAAAATGTTAAGTAACTGATAGTAAGTGGGGAAGCCAAAATACAAATCCAGATAGTGTGAATTGAAAACTCATGCTCCTAACTGTGTGTATGCGTCCTCAAACATGCTATAAAAAAGGAAGATAAAACAGGAAAGCACTCTTTAAAAATGTATTTGACAAGTATATATTCAGAGCCTTCTGTCTTCTAAGCACCAGTCTGTGTGCGAAAAATATAGCGATAAACAGAACAGGCAGAGTCCCAGCTCTCATCAAGCTAAAATTAAAAAATTCAAAGCCAGGCACAGAAAGACAAATACTGCATGATTCCTCTTAGTTGTGGAATCTAAAAAAGTTGAATTCATAGTAACAGTAGAATGGTGGTTGCCAGGGGATGGGGGATGAGGGAAATAGGAAAATGTGGGGTACAAGAGGTACAAAGTTTCAGTTATGCAGTGTTAAATTCTGACTGTCTAATACACAGCATGGTGACTATAGTTAATACTATATCGCATACTTGAAATTTGCTAAGAGAGTAAATCTTAAGTGTTTTCACCACAGTACATGGCACCGCGTTACATCTGTGTGAGGTGATGGATATGTTCATTAGCTTGATTGTGGTAATCATTTCACAGTGTATACATGTATCAGAACAGCACTTTGTACACCATAAATATATACAATTTGTATTTGTCAATTATACCTCAATAAAGTTGGACATTGTTTTAATTAATTTTTTTAATTCAATAGAAGAGATGGAAGACACAGTCAAGGAATTTTACCAGACGATCCAATAAAAATAATAGCAGAAAATTATAAGAAAAGATGGAGATGTGTCTGATGGTTCCAGGATGGTCCTTTTCCACTTACCAGGAATTCCAGGGAAGAAACTCAAGTTATTGTGTTATTCCAAGGCACAAGTTATCCTGGAAACAATACCAAAAATTGTCTTACAGGTGAAGAGCACAGGTCTCCAGATTGAAGGGACCCCTCTATCCCAGTGTCCAGCACAATAAATGAAAAAAGATCTATATCTATATCAAGGCACACTTTCATGAAATCTCACAGCAGGGAAGAGAAGGCCATATAATTATTTCACAATATATACATATCTCAAATCATCATGTTGTACACCTTGAACGTAATATATGTCAATTAAATCTCAATAAAGCTGAGAGAGAGAGAAGGCTATAAAAGCTGTCAGAGAGTAAAATCACATCAATGGCCAAAGAATATATGGAATTTAAAAAGAAAAGAAAAATGGTTCTGAAGAACCTAGGGGCAGGACAGGAATAAAGACACAGAGGTAGAGAATGGACTTGAGGACACAAGGAGGGGGAAGGGTAAGCTGGGACAAAGTGAGAAAGTGTCATGGACATATATACACTACCAAATGTAAAATAGATAGCTAGTGGGAAGCAGCTGCATAGCACAGGGAGATCAGCTCGGTGCTTTGTGATCACCTAAAGGGGTGGGATAGGGAGGGTGGGAGGGAGATGCAAGAGGGAGGGATATGGGGATATATGTATACTGATAGCCGATTCACTTTGTTATACAGCAGAAACTAACACACCATTGTAAAGCAATTATACTCCAATAAAGGTGTTTAAAAAAAAATGACCAAAGAATAAGAACCTGAATGGCACCGTACTTACCAAAAGCAACACTGGGTGCTAGAATTCAATAGAGTAAAGCCTTTAGAATTCTGAAGAAAAGTGATTTGCAACCTAAAATTTATAGCCAGGTAAAGTGTCAATTGAATACAAGAGTAGGGAAAAAAGTCATTTTCAGTCATACAAGAACTCTGAAAATATCTTGCATATATGACCTCCAAAAAATTACTTGGAAATGTACTCCAGGGAATTCCCTGGTGGTCCAGTGGTTTGGACTCTGCACTTTCACCACCGAGGGCGCAGGTTCAATCCCTGGTGAGGGAACTAAGATCTTGTAAGCCAGGAAAAGAAAAAGAAAGAAAGAAAGGAAGGAATGAAGAAAAGAAAGAACGAAGGAAAGAGAGAGAGAGAGGGAGAGAGAGAGAGGGAGGGAGGGAGGGAGGGAGGGTGGAAGGAAGGAAGGAAGGAAGAAAATGTACTCCAGTGAAATGAGGGAGAAAACCAAGAAAGAAGACAACACAGAATTCAGGAAGAGACTTGCGCTGGAGAGAGGGCAGAGACTTAGAGAAGCGTGAACTGTAGACATTGGAGGAACCATGGGTTTCAAGCTGGAAAGCAACAAAACTTGTTCTTTCCAAGTTTTAGAAAGAACATCCTGTCCTAAGTCTGAAGGCAGAATTAGTAGACACTTTCTGGGAGACGAGTCAGGAAGTTTTTGCAAAACTCAGTTGAAATGTAATTCAGACCTAAACTAAGGTGGTAGTTATGAGAACCATGACACTGTAGACCCATAAACAGCAGAGCTGAAATCTGATTGGGGGTCTAGCTCAATCGCATTTTACTGTAAACATTCATGGCATGAATACTGAACAAGGACAAGAGAGAATCCACAAGGACATAAGCCCTGGAAGATGGCACTTGGTGGGCAGGAAATAAAGAAATACCAGCAGGCTTAGAGGGAAGAATCATTCCATTGGGTAATTTTGAAAAGAGAGGCAGTGCTACCTCCACTGGGAAGTATAGGAGCTCCTACCTTCCTTTCTGCAACACTCAGAGCTGTCTGATTGAAACTGTAGATCTCTGCAACAGAGGTTAAATTTTTTTAAAAGGGGGGGTTGAAGGGGAAGCCGTTGTTCCCCTTGCTTGACTCTGTAAGGGCTGAAGTAGCACCAGTGCAGCAGCCTACATCAGGAGAGGGCCATACCTCAGAGTACTTTAGGAGCAGTAGGCTTAATGGATACTTAGAGCTACATCAAGTGGCTCATGCCTGTGGGGAGTGAGATGGCTCCAGATAGATTCTAATTTGGGCTGTAAGCAGTCTATGGCCCTGAGATGAGGTTGGAGAGGAAGGCAAGGGCCAGATCTGCAGGGCCTTGACAAGCATGGTATGAAGAGTAGATGTTATTCATGTATATTAGGAAGTCACTGCAAGGTTTTGAGCAGGAGAATGACCTTGCTCCACCCATATGTTACGACTACTCTACTGCTGTGTGGAGAATGGACTGGAAGGGAGTAAGAGCTGACAAGAAAACTACCACAGCAATAGATGCTGTTAGCTTGAACCAGAGAGCTTCCATTACAGATGCAAATATGAGCTCTTCTGGAGTTCAAATCCCTGTATTTTGCTCGATTAAATGGACGAGGAGCAGGTTGGTGTCAGGGTGGGGGATTAGAAGCTAAATTTGGGATGGATCTGTCAAGTTGGAGATGCCTGTGAAAAATCCATATGGAAATGTCAAATAAGCAGTTGACTATATAAGCCAAGATCTGGGCTGGAGCTGTATTTGCTTGGTTCCTTGCTTCTGACTTGAGCTTAAACTCTAGATTGTGGCAAGGAGGGCATTAACATTGAACACCTACTATATGCCAAGTACCAATTATGTTACAGATGTTTCCATAACAAAGTTTATACACGTTTTCCAAAAATGCCTTCCCAATTCAGCCCCACCAGGACCCAACTAGAGGCTACCTGGGAAACGCTCATTGCAGACACTCAGACAAATCAGGGAGTAAATTCCTCCCCCGCCCAGATTGCTAACGAGTTCCTGGAGGGGTTGCTGCACCTGGATTTGTGTTCAAAGACTCCAGAGACCTGAAGATATGAAGGAGACTGGTGATAATCCCAGCCCCCAGCCACTGAGCTGTCCTAACCTTCAAGTCTTCCTGGCTGAGTCCCAGACAGCACAGAGCAGACACAAACCATCCCCTCCATGCCCTGTTCAAATTCCTGGCCCACAAAAGCTATGCTTGTAATAAAAAGATTGTTGTTCGATGCCATTTAGTTTGGGGGTATTTTGTCATGCAGTAACAGGAATGGTTACTAAAGTGTTTTCTCAAGAAATATCTATTTAAAGACACAGACCTACTAGAGAATGGACTTGAGGATATGGGGAGGGGGAAGGGTAATATATATATATATATATTAAAACGCAAACGCAGTACTTGGAAGGATAAACTCTTTCAGATGAATACACACAATCAGTGTATCCAACAGACAGCAAAGCAGAAAAAAGGAGCCAAGAGATGCTTTCTTGTTTCACCGACAGAAAAGAGGCACGTAAGTGGCCTCCAGAAAACCGGAGGCATAAAGATGGCCACACCGTGAAGACACACGGCTGAAAGAGAAAGAGATGCGTCCAAAGGAAGATGAGGCAGGAGAGCAAAGTCCAGCCTCATTTACCTCACAGCTGGGCTTAATTCCTCAACTCTCTCACTAACCACAAAGTTATTCATTTAGGCCAGTTTTCCAAATGTACCTGCTTAATGTTAAAAATCACCTGGGGATCATATAGTAACAAGCACCAAGGGTAATTATTACCCCCAGGCAAGTTTGGGAAATGCTGAAATATGGAATTTTTAAATTAAATATAAAACAAAATAGTGAACATGACACCCTCCCCCCAATAATCACAGTTCTGCAGTGAATGGGGTTAATACTCAAGCCTCCTGTTTATAAAAAGCAAGTTGCAAGTTCTAGCAGCCTTGAACCCTGAGAATGTAAATCCCAGCTAAGTCCAATTACAATAATGTGGAGTAGAAGTTGAAAATATTGGAATTCATTTGCTAATCAGTCATTACTAATTACATGAAATATTATTGTAAAAAAAGGAATATTTAATGAAGGTCAATTTAATTCAATTGATAAAATATAAAATAAGAGAGATGTTAGTTTAAATATTTATGGTCTTATTCAGGCTGTTACTCAACACAAGTAAAAATGATGGAGCAAGATATGTAACCTGGATTCTGTGGGACTGAGAAAAGAGCAGAAAATGTCACACTAAAAGCCATGAATTAATTCTACTTTAGTAACTGACACTAATGTCTACACTGTCCCCAGCCTCACCACCTCAATCTGAATCTCATTTCAAATTGTTAATATAAATACTGGAGTTTTCTTTCCCGGAATACACTTAGAGCCTTCTAAAGAATCTGTGGCGAGATTGTTCTGAGTCATGAAGTCACCATGTAATTGGTTATGACTCCCAAGTTCTGCATCATTAGGAGAAGACTTTCATGATACTGGTATTGATCCATATCGATGAACACTTTATCAATCCCAAAACCCTAGCCCCCACAGAGACTGGGAGCAATTTAGGCCCCTCTGAGCCTGTTCAAATTTATTTCTCTTGCCTCTTGAGATCATTTAGTAGTTATATGACGTAGTTTTCCAGAGTAAAATTGACATCCATCTCTGATTCCAAAAGTTTGTGTCTATTGTAATGGGTAAAACAAAATGTCTGCTGAACTATGTATTATTTGTACTGATAGATCCTGGAGTTCTAAACAATAAAAATGGAAGTCCCTTGCAACATACCAACTTAGAAGCATAATATCCGTCCTTAGACCAGTGGCTGTGTGTAATAACTCAGAGTGCATATTCTACAGCAGAAAGCATCATGTCATCTCCCCATTTATCTCAGGCCTCTCTGTCTTTCTGGCCAAGAACTGGAAGGCCCTGGCGGCTCACCATCTCTCTGTATCACTGTTCTCTCCCTCCCAGGGATGTCTCTCATACCAGTGTTACTGCCCTGCCACCCAAAGGCCTGGAACACCTGAAGGAATTGATAGCAAGAAACACTTGGACTCTAAAGAAACTTCCACTTTCCTTGAGTTTCCTTCATCTCACACGGGCTGACCTTTCTTATCCGAGCCACTGCTGTGCTTTTAAGAATCAGAAGAAAATCAGAGGGTAAGTGGCAGTGTCTGGAATAAGTGACAAAAGGCTTTGGTGGAAGTTTAATTAATTTCTGGGTTTGAGGAAGAAGCTCTGTGGTTTGAAAACCAGGTGGAGAAGAATTTGGAAACATCTGTCAGAGACATGAAGTTCATGGGACACAGTGACTGCAGACCGAAAGTGGTTGCAGATAAGAAATAAGGCCTGTGTCGCTGGATCACAGCAGGGGAGGGAAGGATTTTAGGTGATGATGTAGGAGAGGCAGGAATAACCAGATCATGCAGAATCTTGTAGAGGTTACACGACATGATTTCTGGCCTCCAGACCCAACCCATATTAGGTGCCACAACTATGAGGACAAACTTAGGAACAACACAAGCAATTGGATTACCTGGTCAGTTCAGGCCTTGCAAATGTCACAGCTCCCTGGTTACAGTGTGGGCTTTGTAGTCACCTGGGTTTGTGTCCCAGCTTTGCCACTTCCTAGCTGTGTTATCCCACTCTACTCACTTAACCTTCCTGAGCCTTTGTGAAGGGAGATCGTAATGCTACCATTTACAGAGGTTTTGAGAAGAGCAAATGAGAAACTGAGTAGAAAACACCTATCACCATGACCTGGAATTTAAGTTCTCATAATATGTATTATTTTATTAACAGGCTGCTTGTGAAGCTGCAAAAGAGGGATGGCCTTCTTTTTCTCCCATGCTCTCTCTGAATCTTGTCTTCACCTACAGTTTCACTCTGCATCATTTCCCCTTTTGTGTCTGTTCTTCATTTATCTCTTATTCACTCCCTCTTGGTTTCTATATAATATCTGCGGGTTGACTTCCTGCACTCAGACTAGCAGTTGTAAATAAGTTGGGATCTAGCTGTGGGGATAGAAGCAAACAGGAAAGTTGAACAGCTGTGCAAAGAAAGCTACTGTGGGCATAACAGCTGCAGAAAACTAGGAGTGGGATATGGGGATGGTGTTAGCCAGCCCTGAGCAGAAAAGGGACCAGAGACAGGTGGGAGGCTAAAGTGGACCCCGAGGGCAGGATCCAGATTTCTCGTCAACCTCCAAACAGGTTGGAATAGGCAGTCCACCGGGCATTTTAAGCAGAGCTCAATAGATGAATCTGCTCAGCAACTAAAGCCAGTTAAAGAATCCCATTTGGGGAATTCCCTGGTGGTCCAGGGGTTAAGACTCTGTGCTTCCACTGCAGTGGGCACTGGTTCGATCCCTGGTCGAGGAACTAAGATCCTGCATGCCGCGTGGCATGGCCAAAAAAAAAAAAGAATCCCTTTTGATATCAGTCTGGAGAGCTAGTGAAACACTAAATCTTACTTCCATAAGCATGTCTGCACAATAGTGTCCATTTATCCATTTGTTCAATAAATATTATTTGAGCACCTGTTATGTGCCTGGCACTGTCCTATCCACATCAAGAGCCTTCTTGCATTTTGTTTACGTTCTAGAATGGGAAGTCAGAAAAGAAACAGGCAAACAAATAAGAAGATATTAGATAGTGCTGTGAAGAAAATAAACACAAGGCTCAGGCAATGTATTAAGGAAGACGAAGGAAGCCTCTTCTGAGGAAAGAAAATCTGAGTTTAAAACTGAATAATGAGTAGAGGCCGCCATGAGTTTTTCAGGCAAAGGGAACATGGAATTCTAAAGCTCTGAAGGGGAAAAATAATAATAGTAACCAAAATATACATGGCACTAACAATGTTCCAGGTGCTGTCATAAGAACTTCAAAATGATAAACTCATCTAATCCTTTAACAATCCAAAATGAAATAGATACTCTCCCTATCCCGTTCTACAAATGAATAAACGAATGTTCATAGACCTACCCAAGATGAAACAGCCAGTAAATAGTAGACTCAGATCCTAACCTAGGCAGACTGGCTCTAGCATCCATCCTTTTTTTTTTTAAGTCACTGCTGTTCTTGAACCGGTTGCAGACGAGAAATAAGGACCAATGTCAGTGGATCACACTTGGAGAGGGGAGGGTTATAGGAAATGACATAGGAGAGACAGCCCTGACCATATAATGTAGAATCTCACAGAATCCTGTATATCATATGAAGTAGTGTGCATATTTTGCTAAGTGTTGTGGGGACTATTAGAGGGTTTTCAGCAAGTGGTGACTTATATCTACTGCCTTGCAGAATCCTTGAGTCTTTAATGTGTAATGAGAGCAGTATTCGGAGCCTGCGTCAGAGAAAATCTGTGAAAGCTTTAAATGGTCCCTTCGACCAAGAATTTGAAGAGGATCTGGGTGACGGCAGCGCTGCGTACAAGGAAAATTCCAAGTTCCAGGATACCCACAGCAACTCTCATTATTACGTCTTCTTAGAAGAACAAGAGGATGAGATCATTGGTTTTGGCCAAGAGCTCAAAAACCCCCAGGAAGAGACCCTACAGGCCTTTGACAGCCATTATGACTACACCGTGTGTGGGGGCAGTGAAGACATGGTGTGTACCCCCAGGTCGGATGAGTTCAACCCCTGTGAAGACATAATGGGCTACAAATTCCTGAGAATCGTGGTGTGGTTTGTTAGTCTGCTGGCTCTCCTGGGCAATGTCTTTGTCCTGGTCATCCTCCTCACGAGCCACTACAAACTGACTGTCCCACGCTTTCTCATGTGCAACTTGGCCTTCGCAGATTTCTGCATGGGGATGTACCTGCTCCTCATAGCCTCTGTAGACCTCTACACGCAGTCTGAGTACTACAACCACGCCATCGACTGGCAGACAGGCCCTGGGTGCAACACAGCTGGTTTCTTCACCGTCTTTGCCAGCGAATTGTCAGTGTACACACTGACAGTCATCACCCTGGAGCGCTGGCACGCCATCACCTTCGCCATGCGCCTGGACCGCAAGATCCGCCTCAGGCACGCCTACGCCATCATGGTTGGGGGCTGGGTTTGCTGCTTCTTGCTCGCCCTGCTCCCTTTGGTGGGAATAAGCAGCTATGCTAAGGTCAGTATCTGCCTGCCCATGGACACCGAGACTCCTCTTGCCCTGGCATATATTATCCTTGTTCTGTTGCTCAACATAGTTGCCTTTATCATCGTCTGCTCCTGTTACGTGAAGATCTACATCACAGTCCGGAATCCCCAGTACAACCCGGGGGACAAAGACACCAAAATTGCCAAAAGGATGGCTGTGTTGATCTTCACTGACTTCATGTGCATGGCCCCAATCTCATTCTATGCTCTGTCAGCACTTATGAACAAGCCTCTCATCACCGTTACCAACTCCAAAATCTTGCTGGTTCTCTTCTACCCACTTAACTCCTGTGCCAATCCATTCCTCTATGCCATTTTCACCAAAGCCTTCCAGAGGGATGTGTTTATCCTGCTCAGCAAGTTTGGTATCTGTAAACGTCAGGCTCAGGCATACCGGGGTCAGAGAATTTCTGCAAAGAACAGCACCGGTATTCAGGTCCAAAAGGTTACCCAAGACATGAGGCAAAGTCTCCCCAACATGCAGGACAACTATGAACTGCTTGAAAACTCCCATCTAACCCCAAATAAGCAGGACCAAATATCAAAAGAGTATAAGCAAACAGTTTTATAAGTGGTAGGGGGACTTGGGCTGGTTTCTTGAGCATGCATTCCAACCACTGACAAAACACACAGTTGACCCAACCTGCAGGTAGTGTTCAGCTCTGGAGAGGGACTAGCATTAACCTAATCATTGCCTCCAAGAAGGAAGAGAGGCTACCGACATGTCTGAATCCCAGGTGATATCAAAGTAATGTATACTTTCTGGAAGAGTTGCTGGATGCTAAGTGCAGTGATGACATTGTATAAAATGCTTAATAAATATCACCTGAGCCATGTTGACATTGAGTTTTCTCACTTTCATACGGCATTTCATACTAAAGATTCAGCAAATGGCAAATGCTATTAACTTGGTTGGTGACCACAAGATAAAACTGGCCCCATGTTGGTTTAGTTCCACTTCATGTTCCCTGATACAACCCAAGAGAATGTGAGTCCCTACAAACTGAAAAGTCAAGCAGAACATCGTGCAAGGAACAGCTATTTTGACACATGAATGAGGGGGAAGGTGTAGATTTGAGTTGTTTTTTCAGACTCTGAAACTTAATCATCTCTGCACAAGAATCTACCTGATGTGACCCAACTGTTGCCTGGAAAAACTGGCAAGATTTCAGCTGTTGTGGCTGAGCAGACTAAGAATTACTCTTCTTGGCCAGTCTTCTGGCATTAAAGATGTGAACTCTAGAAAGTACTTATAAAAGTGACAAGTGGGAATTATGAGCGGGGCACACTAGATCTCCCACTGATTAATAAAGCAGGCTGGACACTAATTTACTATTGGATCTTGGGCAAATTACTGGCCTTCTAAAGTCTGTAGAAATGAAGGAGGTTGATGGCCTCTTCCAGTTTTGAAACTCCATGTATATCCCTTTCCCTCAAAACATAGGTTGCCATGACAAAGAGAAAGAAAAACAATAAGGAAGCAGAATCTGTTTTTCCTATCTTGTAGGAAAAACAATGTGCCATCTCCTTCTCTTTGGAGCCTAGACATATGACCCAGGAAATTTTTTCTTTGTTTCATTTTTGGTTATGGTGTCTGAACCAGAAATTCTATTGAGTGACCATATTGGGTTGGCTCTGAACCACTCATCTAATTATTAGATCTACACAGCTATAATTATCAGGCCAAAACCAGATTGATATTCACACAATAGAATTAGGGTTAGGGTGGTTTTGCAAATGCTTGTTATTTAGAGTTACTACTTCACTGTTCAGGTTCACTTCAAACATTTAACTTGTCTTCAGGGATTGGTTTCTTTACTTAGCCTTTTCTGACCCACAATACAGTACTAAAGAGAGGTTTCTTCTCTCTGAAACTGCCAGCTCTTTCCAACCTTGTTGACCACTGGACATAAAATCTTTATTCCCTAACAGTGCTCCCTTACTTAATATGGTCAGGATTTTTATCTATAGATGTATTCTCCAGGTTATCTGTCAAGACAGTCCCTTAATTTCATCCCAAAGAGAGATGGCATTTGCTTCTCAGTGCTCATGAACCACACTGTGCATTAAAACCACAGCATGAATTAAAAGCTTGTGTTAAGTCTATGGAGTGGGGCAAGTGGGCCCAGTGGGTCCCCAGAGATGGTGACCCTGACTTACCTGGAAACTCTCAATAGCCATACCCATTCCTGATTATCAGTGAGACATGGATTAGATGTCTTAGTAGAAATATTACACACACCTAAAATCATGACTAATCTACCAGTTCACTTGTAACTAATGAAATTAAACAAATGTGTTACCTTTGACATGTATTTCTCATCTGTAACATTTTGAAATACCACATCCTGATAAATAATGTGTTTTATCTTGAGTAGTTGAAATAATGCTTTGGAAACAGTCCTAGAAAAGTAACTTCGACAGAATTGTTGCTAAAATTTGCATTTGCAACATGAAGTAAATTTTCTTCCTATGAAATGACTATGCTGAGTCCTAAAGTATTGCTTTTTGTAATTTGTGAGCTTCTTTAGAGTTATTATTATATGTGTTAAAACTAAAGACAGGAAAAAAACTGGCACATTGGCTAATAAATCCATATTAATAAATAAATAATTGACTACTAATAAGTATAATATTGTATCTTGGTTGAAAATGGTCTTTATGTGAAAAAATTTACTCATGGTGAAATGAATTATGATTCATTGAGAGGCAATGACATCTAAGGGAAAAACAACGATTGGTGTTGACACTAGGAATTTATATAGTGCTCTAATGAAGATAAAAAATCTACAAGACCTGGTCAGAGTTCACTTTATCTGGCAACTATCTAAAGATTTCAACTATCTAAAGATAGACCCAAATCAGTGAGGACAAACAGCCTCAAGTCAGTCACAATAGATATCACAAAAATTCATGCCCTAAAATTTAAGCATGTTGCTCAAAGGAGCGTCTCTCAAGAAACCCTCAAAGTTTGACTCTTGCTCTATGGATAATCTGCTGCATATCAGAAGCACCTGATCAGAAAAGGAGAGTCTATTACAAGGCAGCACCATGAGAGGGGCAATAAAGTAAAAGTGAGGGCAAGAAGATGACACTGGAATCATAAGAATTAAAAACAATAACAGTTTGAGAACAAATACTCCTCACTGCTTGAAGATTTTGGAGAAAAAACTGTATCATAACACAGTGGTGTGATTCTCATTCATTCTGAATACCTAAAGGGACAAGAAAAACTTGGTAGCAATACGTTCTACTTCAAAAGATATAGAGTTCCAGCTCAAAGTGATGGATGAGTTCTGGCATCTCTCAATCTTCCTTTTTCAAATTCCACTGAAATGGCAGTGAGAAAATATAAAATGGAATCAAGCCAAAACTGTATTGTAAACAGGAGAAATGGTACCAACAACACACCCAAGTCTTTGATGACTTTCTGAAAGATGGAAAGTTTCTGGCCTTGAGTTGGTGGATAACTTAGAGTGGAGAAGGCCGCAGCCTAGAACATACAGGATAAGGCTGTAGCTGTGGAAGGATATGTTCTTCCTTGCAGAGTCCTAAGAGACCCCTAAGCCTGAAGGTCACAGGACTGAGAGGCTAACTATGTAATTAACTGCCAGTCCATCTCACCTGGCCCCTCCCATCCCCTCTCACTCCATTTAGTTAGAACAACTGACACATTCAGTGTTTGCCCCAGGTTGAAATCAAGAAACTTATCTTAAAGAAAGTGAATGTTCAGTGTAGATAGGGCTAAGTCCCTGGTCTGGGGCAGGGGGCAGGAAGCAGGGAACCTAGCCCATTTGCCCACTTCCTGCCCTCACATCATAAAGTGAAGCCTGGTCATTGACACAGACGCATCAACCTCAGCGTCCAGTCAGGGAAAGGCATCTTGGGGGAGAAAGATCTACGCCATCAGCTGACATTAACCATTCTCATCCTTTATTCAAAAATAAAAATGAACCACAATAATTATCAGACATTTGAGAAAGATGAACTGCATATCAATAGCCCAAAAAAAGACCAAATTGAACAAAGAGAACATTTTCCTAGAAAAGACAGTTCAGAAACACAGTATTATTTTTAAATTTGTAACTGATAACATCAGAGAAATTTGAGAAAATACTGGGCCCCAAAACAATTGCAAGCTACTATTTTTTTAAAAAGTAATAATCAAAAATGAGGAGGAGTTTTGGCAAATTTAAAATGGGATTGCCAAAGCCAAGAGCTTTAATAGAAGGACTAGGAGTTAAAGTAGAAGAAATCTAAAATGAACAAATAAATAAAGGTGTGAAATATTTGACAAAAGTTGAAAGATACAGAGGATTAGTCTCAAAGTCCAACATATGTCTAATAGGAGTTTTAGAGAAAATGTAATAATACCAGAGCAACAGAAGGAAGAAACTTTCTTGAACTAATAAGATTGATAGTGTCTCCTTAGTACTAAGGGGGCGGGGGGTGAATGAAAAAGATTCACGTGTAGAACAGTCCATATAAAATGTCAGAACACCAAAAGTAAAGGGGAGATCTAAAATGTCTGAGAGCGAATCAAGAGAGAAAGAGAGAAAAACGTCAGGTATTGTAAAGAATTAACAAGCAGAGTCACCTTTAATTCAAGTTAACAAATTGTATACTAGAGGTCAATGGAACAACACTTTCAATGCTGTGGGAAAAAAATTTAAATCCAGGATACTATACCTAGCCAAATGTGCATCCAAGTGGAAGGGCAAAATAATAACATGTTCATATTACAAGTACTTGGAAAGTTTACTTATTTCAGATAAATTATCCAACACTTGGAAATAAGCAAAAAGATAACTTTTTTTGGTGTGTTTTCAGTGCAGTATTGGGCTTGACTTCCTATTGTTCAGGCTATTTTACAACTTGGTAAGGACAGAGGTTAACTTGTGCAAATGGTTTTGATCTGATAGAGATTCAGCTAACTTCTGCATGGTTTGTGGCCCCATTGGATATTAACCAGTTTTGTATCTAACCCAGCAGTTTTATCCTAACACTTAAAATTGCTTATAGATACTTAGCTTCTTAAGTGCTTTTTATTTGGACCAATTTTAACAATTTGCTAATATCTTCATCAACTTTTTTTTGTGTTTTAATTTTTTTTTTTTTAATTTTTTTACTTTTGGCTGCACTGGATCTTCTTTGAGGTGCGCAGGCTTCTCATTGCGATAGCTTATCTTGTTGCAGAGCACGGGCTGTAGGCATGCGGGCTTCAGTAGTTGTGGCTCGCAGGCTCCAGAGCACAGGCTCGGTAGTTGTGGTGCGCGGGCCTAGGTGCTCCGCAGTATGTGGGATCTTCCCGGGCCAGGAATCGAACCCGTGTCCCCTGCATTGGAAGGCGGATTCTTAACCACTGCGACACCAGGGAAGCCCTTCATCAACTTTTAAGTTGAGTAAAACCTTTGAAAAAAATGTTTATTTTATATTTTCAGAAGTGTCATTTTCTAACACTACTTATATATCCCATCTGAAAAATTACTTGAAGTTGTACTTCAGATATGACGTAATTTTCTTTTCAATGAATCGCAACACACTCCTGGTTTCACAGTTAATAATATTTGTGTGTCATAATTCTCTAAACATTTTTAGAATCAAATTATATGGCTCACTTATATTTACCAATAGAATATAAATATTACAAGCCTTGACACGTCAAAGTAATGGTACTGCTGACAAAAGTCAGGAGGGGGAGGGGGAAGGGAGAGGAGCAGGACATGATAAAGGAGCTAATTCCCTATCTTACACAGTGTGGAGGGAGGGAAGACTGCCCACAGTTAACAGAATAAGAAATAGAAGTTTATTTTCTAAGGTTATAAAGTTGACCAACTGAAAAATTTAAAATTAATACCAGCCTCCAAATTTTAAGGCTGAAAGTTAGGAGATTATGCTAAATCAACTAATTTCCTAATCTCCCTTATGTGCAGACAAAAGATACATTGTCTAAATATCTATAGTTCAAGTAACAGGTACCTAAGTATATAATAGTAATACAATAACAACCACCAGAAGAACTAAAATCAGAAAATGGCTACAAGTAGTTTTCTAGGGATTGGGACTAGGGATTGAGTACTGTTAGGGGCTGAATTGAGTCCTCCCAGATTCATATGTTGCAGCCCTAACCCCCAAGATAACTGTATTTGGAATAGGACCTTTTTGGAGGTAATTAATGTTAAATGCAGTCATAAGGGTAAGGGCGTAATCCCATTGGACTTGTGTCCTTATAAGAAGAAGAAGAGACACCACAGCTTGCTCTCATTCTTGTGCACACAGAGAAAAGGTCATGGGAGGACAGAGTGAGAAGATGGCCATTTGCAAGCCAGGAAGAGAGCCCATACCAGAAACGGAATCTGACAGCACTTCAATCTTAGACTTTTAGCCTCCAGAACTGTAAGAAAATAAAATTCTGTTGTTTAAGCCACCCACTGTGTGGTATTTTGTTATGGCAGCCCAAGGTGACTAACATAGATGAAAACTTTTCAACTGGTGCTCCTCTGTACTGCTAATTTTTTATCATATGCATACTTTTTAAAGACATTGGAATGGAAATTATTATAATAATATTATTCTTTAAGATAATAATTAAAATGCATCATTTAAAGAAAGGTGCAGAATGGTCAAGTTTATCAGGTAATTGAGTTATTATATGTTTAGAGCTATAAGAGGGAGGCAGATATCACATTGAAGGTCACTTGAACAGTAATCTGACCATTATGAAATTTAGATTTTTAGGATGTGACAAATCTAAGCCATGAGTTTTAAAGTGCCTAATTTGCAGCAATATCAAGTAAACTAAACACTAAGAAAGTAAAAGCCCTTCAGAATTTATTCTATTAGACAGTCTAATCACATTAAATCAGAATTTCTGTTTCCCTTAAATGCATTGCTGTAAGTTGCATAGGGAGAATGAAGCAACTAATTGTTATATGAAATACGAATTTAGTAAGTAAAAAGAAAAACTCTGAATAAGGAGAGGAAACTAAGATAGTGTAAACAACTTCAATTTCATCACCCATTTAGCATAATTTTGGAATCTATTTTGGGAATATTTAGGAATATTCTGTTTCATTTATTGAAGTATTTTAGATGGAGAGGGATTAGGAAGGTGAAGGACAATTGCTATTGGACAGCACACAATAAAAACTTTAATTGTATCTCAGCGCTGTACCTGCTAGTCTTAAAAAACATAACATGGTTCCTTATAGCCCATCTTGGGGGTTTAGAGTCACAATGCACTATAAAAATGGCTCAGGCATATGGAAACCTTGTAATGATGTATTAATAATTCACCATAATGGGATACAAACAAAGGATTCTAGTCATTGAGAAATTTACAATCAAAAACAGCACTATAGATCTGCCCATTGGATGGGAAGCGTTTTGATAAAAGCCTATTTATAACTCATTCCTGTGACTCAGGTTTCTTTCACCACGGGCACTGCAATTTAAGGACTAACCCCAAAGGCAGTTGCAAAACGGTCTGAAAGAGCCTCAGTTCTCTAGGAGGCTTTTCAAGTTTCTCAGCAAGGGCCATATTAAACAGATGAGGTAAAAGTTTGAGAAAAACAAGACTAGTTTCATCCCTGTTTCTTTTTAGCAAATCCCAGGTCTAAATTTTATTACATTCCACATCAGTTCCCCGGACACCATGTGGACAAGACTTCTGGAATGATAGCAGACAAATTTAGATATTGTCAAACGAGATATGGGCAGATGATTTGTGGATCTGTGGGAATATGGGACTCCTAAGATTTTTTTTTTTAATAACAAATTAGAACCATTTTGCTCTGTTTGCTCTCAGATATTTCTCTGATTTCTCTAAGTGTTCTTTAAGCACTTTGACAGAGGAGGAGCCATGGGAAGTATTAATAGCTTCAGCAAACGCTGGAGAAATGAGATACTGTGACCAGTCGATGCCATGGTCCAGATGAAAGAGGAGATGCCTGACATCACACCTGTTTTCACCATCTGTAGGCCAACTCTGGAGAAAAGGAAAAAGTGAGCACACACCTCTGGCACTCACAGGCCTTCCCAGAGATGTATCCAAGTTGCTACTTGATTTCATTTTCATTAATACACTTGAGCCACTAGTGGGAGCAACAGTTGGAGGAAATTAAAGCATTTTCTTCTGCTTCTTTAACTGTTTGACCATCCAGCCTAAATGGCACCCATGGTACCCACTCACCCTACAGCCACACCCTGTCTTCCATCTAGAAGACCCTCAATCTACACTGACCCTTCCATCCTATCCTAGTCCCAATACCCTCTGTCAAACCTATTCATTCTTTTCTATCCTTCTTCATGTCCTAAAAGTACCATTTCTTTGGCCCTCATGCCACTATTAAAATGGGGAAAGGGGCCTATATGCTGCATCTAGGATATATTCAGAAACCTTTCAGGAATCATCATCATAGACTGGTGATGGAGAAAGTGAGAAGGTGCAGAGTGTAGTAGTACCAGTGGTTGAATGGTTCAGGATTAATTACATATAATGAGAAAGGAATGTGTGGCTGGTGCTTTTTATCATCTCCCTCAGTTGAAAAGGAAATGCAGGGGCTAATAATTTCATATTTATATGGTTGCCTCTTACAGCAGTTGCTTAGTAATGCCTACCATTTCTGCAGAAGGATTCTTTAACTTTTTGATAAGTTAATAATAACCACTACAAAATCAATGGTTAGAAGAAGTGTCCAGAAGCATCTAATTCTTTTGGGAAGACACGAGTTCTTAAATCCTAAACTTTAAAAACACTTTGTTAGGGGCTTCCCTGGTGGCACAGTGGTTAAGAATCTGCCTGCTAATGCAGGGGTCATGGGTTTGAGCCCTGGTCAGGGAAGATCCCACATGCTTCAGAGCAACTAAGCACGTGCGCCACAACTACTGAGCCTGCGCTCTAGAGCCCACAAGCCACAACTACTGAGCCCACGTACCACAACTACTGAAGCCCGCATGCCTAGAGCCCATGCTCCACAGCAAGAGAGACCACCGCAATGAGAAGCCCATGAACCGCAATGAAGAGGAGACCTCGCTCAGCACAACTAAAAGAAAGGCCACGTGCAGCAACAAAGCCCAACACAGCCAAAAATAAATTAATTAATTTAAAAAAACACTTTATTAATAGCTAACACACACATAGATATGTGTATATGTATATAGTAACCCTGTTATGGTTCTTACTATAGGTTTCAGAGCTGTTCTAAATGTTCTGTTAAAAGTAATTCATTTAGGATAAAGAAGATGTGGTACCTATACACAATGGAATATTACTCAGCCATAAAAAAGAACAAAGTAATGCCAATTGCAGCAACATGGATGGACCTAGAGATTGTCATACTGAGTGAAGTTAGACAGAGAAAGACAAATATCATATGGTATCAATTATATGTGGAATCTAAAAAAAGGCTACAAATGAACTTATCTACAAAACAGAAATACAGTTTCAGATGTAGAAAATAAACTTGTGGTTACCAGGGGATAAGGGGTGGGGAGGGATAAATTGGAAGATTGGGATTGACACATATACACTACTATACATAAAATAGATAATTAATAAGAACCTACTGTAGAGCACAGGGAACACTACTCAAGACGCTGTAACGGCCTATATGGGAAAAGAATCTAAAAAAGAGTGGATATATGTATATGTAAAACAGGTTCACCTTGCTGTACATCTGAAACTTACACAACATTGTAAATCAACTATACCCCAATAAAAATTTTTTTTAATAAAAAAGAGAGGAGACCTTCAAGATGGCAGAGGAGTAAGACGTGGAGATTACCTTCCTCCCCACAAATACATCAGAAATACAACTACATGTGGAAAAACTCCTACAGAACACCTACTGAACACTGGCAGAAGACCTCAGACTTCCCAAAAGCCATGTGGCTGACAGGGTCTTGGTGCTCCAGCCGGGTGTCAGGCCTGTGCCTCTGAGGTGGGAGAGCTGAGTTCAGGACATTGGTGCACCAGAGACCTCCAAGCTCCACGTAATATCAAACGGTGAAAGGTCTCCCAGAGATCTCCATCTCAACACTAAGACCCAGCTCGACTCAACAACCAGCAAGCTACAGTGCTGGACACCCTATGCCAAACAACTAGCAAGACAGAAACACAACACAACCCATTAGCAGAGAGGCTGCCTAAAATCATAATAAGGTCACAGACACCCAAAAACACACCACCAGACGCAGTGCTGCCCACCAGAAAGGCAAGATCCAGCCTCATCCACCAGAACACAGGCACCAGTCCCCTCCACCAGGAAGCCTACACAACCCACTGAACCAACCTTAGCCACTGGGGGCAGACACCAAAAACAATGGGAACTACGAACCTGCAGGCTGTGAAAAGGAGACCCCAAACACAGTAAGTTAAGCAAAATGAGAAAAAATAAATATACAGCAGATGGAGGAGCGAGGTAAAAACTCACCAGGCCAAATGAATGAAGAGGAAATAAGCCATCTACCTGAAAAAGAATTCAGAGTAATGATAGTAAAGATGATCCAAAATCTTGGAAACAGAAAGGAGAAAATACAAGAAACATTTAAAAAGGACCGAGAAGAACTAAAGAGCAAACAAACAATGATGAACAACACAATAAATGAAATTTAAAATTCTCTGTAAGGAATCAATAGCAGAATAACTGAGCCAGAAGAACAGATAAGTGACCTGGAAGATAAAATAGTGGAAATAACTACTGCAGAGCAGAATAAAGAAAGAAGAATGAAAAGAATTGAGGACAGTCTTAGAGACCTCTGGGACAACATTAAACATGTCAACATTCAAATTATAGGGGTCCCAGAAGAAGAAGAGGAAAAGAAAGGGACTGAGGAAATATTTGGAGAGATTATAGTTGAAAACTTCCCTAATATGGGAAAGGAAATAGTCAGCCAAGTCCAGTAAGTGCAGAGAGTCCCATACAGGAAAAATCCAAGGAGAAACATGCCAAGACACATATTAATCAAAGTATCAAAATTAAATACAAAGAAAAACTATTAAAAGCATACAAGGGAATCCCCATAAGGTTAACAGCTGATCTTTCGGCAGAAACTCTGCAAGCCAGAAGGGAGTGGCAGGACATATTTAAAGTAATGAAATGGAAAAACCTACAACCAAGATTACTCTACCAGGCAAGGATCTCATTCAGATTCGATGGAGTAATTAAAACCTTTACAGACAAGCAAAAGCTAAGAGAATTCAGCACCACCAAACAAGCTTTACAACAAATGCTAATGGAACTTCTCTAGGCAGGGAACACAAGAGAAGAAAAAGACCTACAATAAAAAACCCAAAACAATTAAGAAAATGGTACAGGAACATACATATCAATAACTACCTTAAATGTAAATGGATTAAATCCTCCAACCAAAAGACAGAGACTGGCTGAATGGATACAAAAACAAGACCCATATACATGCTGCCTACAAGACACCCTCTTCAGACCTAGGGACACATACAGACTGAAAGTGAGGGGATGAAAAAGATATTCCATGCAAAGGGAAATCAAAAGAAAGCTGGAGGGGCTTCCCTGGTGGTGCAGTGGTTGGGGGTCCACCTGCCGATGCAGGGGACGCGGGTTTGTGCCCTGGTCCGGGAGGATCCCATATGCTGAAGAACAGATGGGCCTGTGGGCCATGGCCACTGGGCCTGTGCGTCCGGAGCCTGTGCTCCACAAAGGGAGAGGACTCAGTGGTGAGAGGCCCACGTACTGCCAAAAAAAAAAAAAAAAAAAGAAAACTGGAGCAGCAATTCTTATATGAGACAAAATGGACTTTAAAATAAAGACTATTATAAGAGAAAAAGAAGGACACTACATAATGATCAAGGGATCAATCCAAGAAGAAGATATAACAGTTGTAAATATTTATGCACCCAACATAGGAGCACCTCAATACATAAGGCAAATGCTAACAGCCATAAAAGGGGAAATCGACAGTAACACAATCATACTAGGAGACTTTAACACCCCACTTTCACCCATGGACAGATCATCCAAAATGAAAATTAAAAAGAAAACACAAGATATAAATGATACAGTAAACAAGATGGACTTAATGGATATTTACAGGACATTCCATCCAAAAACAATGGAATACACTTTCTTCTCAAGTGCTCATGGAACATTCTCCAGGATAGATCATATCCTGGGTCACAAATCAAGCATTGGTAAATTTAAGAAAATTGAAATCGTATCAAGTATCTTTTCTGACCACAATGCTATGAGACTAGACATCAATTACAGGAAAAAATCTGTAAAAAATACAAACACATGGAGACTAAACAATACACTGCTAAATAACCAAGAGATCACTGAAGAAATCAAAGAGGAAATAAAAAAATACCTAGAAACAAATGACAATGGAGACACGACGACCCAAAACCTATGGGATGCAGCAAAAGCAGTTCTAAGAGGGAAGTTTATAGCAATACAATCCTACCTCCAGAAACAACTCAAATAAACAACCTAACCTTATACCTAAAGCAATTAGAAAAATAAGAACAAAAATAACCCAAAAGTTAGCAGAAGGTAATAAATGATAAAGATCAGATCAGAAATAAATCAAAAGGAAATGAAGGAAATGATAGCAATAAAATGAAAAGCTGGTTATTTGAGAAGATAAACAAAATTGATAAACCATTAGCCAGACTCATCAAGAAAAAAAGGGAGAAGACTCAAATCAACAGAATTAGAAATGAAAAAGGAGAAGTAACAACTGACACTGCAGAAATACAAAGGATCATGAGAGAGTAATACAAGAAACTCTATGCCAATAAAATGGACAACCTGGAAGAAATGGACAAATTCTTAGAAAAGCACAACCTTCCAAGACTGCACCAGGAAGAAACAGAAAATATGAACAGACCAATCACAAGCACTGAAATTAAGACTGTGATTAAAAATCTTCCAAAAACAAAAGCCCAGGACCAGATGGCTTCACAGGGGAATTCTATCAAACATTTAAAGAAGAGCTAAAACCTATCCTTCTCAAACTCTTCCAAAATATAGCAGAGGGAGGAACACTACCCAACTCATTCTACGAGGCTACCGTCACCCTGATATCAAAACCAGACAAAGATGTCAAAAAGAAAGAAAACTACAGGCCAATATCACTGATGAACACAGATGCAAAAATCCTCAACAAAATACTAGCAAACAGAATCCAACAGCACATCAAAAGGATCATACACCATGATCAAGTGGGGTTTATCCCAGGAATGCAGGGATTCTTCAATATATGCAAATCAATCAATGTGATAAACCATATTAACAAACTGAAGGAGAAAAACCATATGATCATCTCAATAGATGCAGAAAAAGCTTTTGACAAAATTCAACACCCATTTATGATAAAAACCATCCAGAGAGGAAGCATGGAGGGAACTTTCCTCAACATAATAAAGGACATATATGACAAACCCACAGCCAACATCGTTCTCAATGATGAAAAACTGAAACCATTTTCTCTAAGATCAGGAATAAGCCAAGGTTATACACTCTCACCACTACTATTCAACATAGTTTTGGAAGTTTCAGCCCCAGCAATCAGAGAATAAAAGGAAATAAAAGTAAACCAAATCAGAAAAGAAGAAGTAAAGCCGTCACTGTTTGCAGATGACATGATACTATACATAGAGAATCCTAAAGATGCTACCAGAAAACTACTAGAGCTAATCAATGAATTTGGTAAAGTACCAGGATACAAAATTAATGCACAGAAATCCCTTGCATTCCTATACACTACTGATGAAAAATCTGAAAGTGAAATTAAGGGAAACACTCCCATTTACCACTGCAACAAAAAGAATAAAATACCTAGGAATACACCTAACTAAGGAGACAAAAGACCCATATGCAGAAAACTATAAGATACTGATGAAAGAAATTAAAGATGATACAAACAGATGGAGAGATATACCATATTCTTGGATTGCAAGAATCAACATTGTGAAAATGACTCTACTACCCAAAGCAATCTACAGATTCAGAGCAATCCCTATCAAACTACCAATGGCATTCTTCACAGAACTAGAATAAAAAATTTCACAATTTGTATGGAAACACAAAAGACCCCGAATAGCCAAAGCAATCTTGAGAAAGCAAAAGGGAGCTGGAGGAATCAGGCTCCTGGACTTCAGACTATACTACAAAGCTGCAGTAATCAAGACAGTATGGTGCTGGCACACAAACAGAAGTATAGATTAATGGAACAGGATAGAAAGCCCAGAGATAAACCCACGCACATATGGTCACCTTATTTTTCGATAAAGAAGGCAAGAATATACAATGGAGAAAAGACACCCTCTTCAATAAGTGGTGTTGGGAAAACTGGACAGCTACATGTAAAAGAATGAAATTAGAACACTCCCTAACACCACACAGAAAAATAAACTCAAAATGCATTAAAGACCTAAATGTAAGGCAGACACTATAAAACTCTCAGAGGAAAACATAGGCAGAACACTCTATGACATACATCACAGCAAGGTCCTTTTTGACCCACCTCCTAGAGAAATGGAAATAAAACCAAAAATAAACAAATGGGACCTAATGAAACTTAAAAGATTTTGCACAGCAAAAGAAACCATAAACAAGACCAAAGACAACCCTCAGAATGGGAGAAAATATTTGCAAACGAAGCAACTGACAAAGGATTAATCTCCAAAATATACAAGCAGCTCATGCAGCTCAATATCCAAAAAACAAACCACCCAATCCAAAAATGTGCAGAAGACCTAAATAGACATTTCTCCAAAGAAGGTATACAGATTGCCAACAAACACATGAAAGGATGCTCGACATCACTAATCATTAGAGAAATGCAAATCTAAACTACAATGAGGTATCACCTCATACCAGTCGGAATGGCTGTCATCAAAAACAATAAATGCTGGAGAGGGTGTGGAGAAAAGGGAATTCTCTTGCACTGTTAGCGGGAATGTAAATTGATACAGCCACTATGGAGAACAGTATGGAGGTCCCTTAAAAAACTAAAAATAGAACTACCATAAGACGCAGTAATCCCACTACTGGGCATATACCCTGAGAAAACCATAATTCAAAAAGAGTCATGCACCACAATGTTCATTGCAGCTCTATTTACAATAGCCAGGACATGGAAGCAACCTGTGTCCATTGACAGATGAATGGATAAAGAAGATGTGGCTCATATATACAATGGAATATTATTTAGCCACAAAAAGAAACGAAATTGAGTTATTTGTAGTGAGGTGGATGGACCTAGAGTCTGTCATACAGAGTGAAGTAAGTCAGAAAGAGAAAAACAAATATCGTATGCCAATACATATATGGAATCTAAAATAAAATGGTTTTGATGAACCTAGGGGCAGGACAGGAATAAAGACACAGACGTAGATAATGGACTTGAGGATATGGGGAGGGGGAATGGTAAGCTGGGACGAAGTGAGAGAGTGGCATGGACATATATACACTACTAAATGTAAAATAGATAGCTAGTGGGAAGCAGCCGCATAGCACAGGGAGATCAGCTCGGTGCTTTGTGACCACATAGAGGGGTGGGATAGGGAGGGTGGGAGGGAGGTAGACGCAAGAGGGAAGAGATATGGGGATATATGTATATGTATAACTGGTTCACTTTATTATAAAGCAGAAACTAACACACCATCGTAAAGCAATTGTACTCCAATAAAAATGTTTAAAAAAATAAAAAAAAAGAAGACTTCAAAAGGTTACTTTCAAGCTGGGATTTCAAGGGTGAATAGGATTTCAAATGTATAAATATAGGAGGATGTTGGGAAGGGCATTCCAGACTGAAACATAAACATGAGCAAAGTCTCAGGAATGTGAACCACCATTAAGAAAAGGAACCAGAATGCGTAATGCATAGGCTTACAGGACCGGAAGGAGGGAAGGAATGTGCTGGTTATTCTCCAGAGGCATTCTCCAACCTTTTCTGCCCTGCAGAGGCTGACCCCTAGGGACTGCATCACCCACACTCTGTTGCCTTCTGGATTCCAGTTGGTTTAGCAATGAGGGTGGGTGGGCACTGGCTTGAGATCAAAGTGCAGCTCTCCAGCTCCCTCCCTGTCTCCTGGCTGTTCTGGCAGTGGTAGGTCTATGGTTACAGCTCCTGACTTACCCATCTCTCTTCTTTGGCTCCAAGTTCTCTCCAGGGTCTATTATCACCTCATCCCTGCTTTCCCTGTCCATTCAGCCGAGGGGTAGTAATAGCTTTGCTGTGGCTAACTCCTGCGTTAGTGTTTCATCATCCCTGTTGGGTTCCCTCAACCCCACGCATCACTCTGTAGATAGTTTGATCATTAAATTCTCCTCAGTTAAACCCTTTTAGTGGGCCATCTGTTTCCCGGCAGCATCTTCACTGATTCAAGCCGACTGAAGCCAGACCATGGAAAGCCTTGCATGCCAGACTGTAAAGTTTAACCTCTATTCAGTAGACAGTGGAGAATATCAAGGCTCTTAGCATAGCGTTGTGTGGATTGTGCACTGCACAACCAAATGTGGAGGCCCTCCCTCTTAAGAAAGGGGGTGACATGGTTAAGAAGAACACAAAGGAGGAAGCTGGTCTGGGAGATATTTCTAGGAGAGAATCAACATGACGATACTATCAGTAGTTCAGATTATCATAGGCACTCTATGATACTAAGACTGGCAAGAGTGGCTGTCAGTTTTAAATAGAAATTGTCACAGCTACTTAAGTCTGAGCTAAATAGCTCATATCCTCCCCAATGACCAGAGTTCATCTTTTGCATCAACCTCTGCCCATTCACTGCAGGATCCTCCAGCACTTCTGACTTAGAAACCAGTTGTAGCTGAAGGTTCTTTAGCAGGTATTTTTCCACGTCATTATTTTCTGATGTTAGTCTGCGGTGGTGCTGGGAACCAGATAACCAAGTATAAGGAAGATTAGACATTTCCTTCAGGATGTGAAACCCAGGTCCTCTGACAAGTGAGACCTTATAGCAGTGCTCCCCAAACTTGTTTGCATCATGGCACGCTGAGAATATCATCATATTGCATGCACACCACCTAAATGGATGAGGCTGCCCTTGGCCAGAGGTGACCAAGATAGAGGCTCTGGCTGCCCCCAACCTCGGCCAGCTTCCCCAAGGGTTAAGCAGTTCAACATTGAGTCACATGTGCCACACACTCAAGACGTATTAGTTGTGAAGTTCTGCTTTAGAGCTCCAACTCCTTCTGCACAAGAGTCTTTTCCTCTTGGAGCTCTCTCAGGAATCATCATTGACCTCAGGCAGGGTCTGGTCCCCTTTAACATTTGCTCTAATCACAGACATATGACCCCTCCCTTGATTCTCTGAAGCACCGTCAGGGCCATAGCTAGCCCGTATTGAACTCCTATACAAATTAGAAAAAGGTGCCCTTGCTCTGGATGGACACTGCCTAGCACCAAGATGTGACAGCAGGAATGTTTAAATAAGGTTTTATTAAAAATTCATGGGATTATAAAAAGGAAGTGGCATCACTCAATAATCAGCCTTAGTTGGGCTTGGGGCTCACTGAAAGGCTGCCTCCTTACTTTGCTGGGCACCTTTCTACTCTCCCGCAAGTCACTCTATCTTTGTGACCCTTCCAGCTGGGAAACTGACTGTCCAGTCCTATTGGCTGGCTCTTCCCTAAGCAGCTTAACCTTCCTTGAAAGCCATACTTGTATATCAAATACCGTGATATATTTCCAACCCCGTGTTGTACTGAGCTTTAGCAACTATCTTGATGATACCCAAGATCTCAGGGAAGTTTGGCCAGTTCTACCATCTTCTCTCTTGAAGCTTTTACTCCTACTTCTGCTTCTGGGCCACCTAGTAACGAGGCTAATCCCATTAATCTAACAGCATGATCCACTAACCATAATGTATAGTATCAACTCCTTGATCAAAATCAATCCTCCGCCCTCCAAGGTTGGCAATAGAGGAGACTAGGAGCAGAAGAAAAAAAACTGAAGCTTTAAAGTACCCTTTCTTTATGGAAGGTCTCACGGCTTGGCCAATTTAAAACTGGGCTTGATTATATTAGGGAATTGACAGACAATTTTAGTTTTTACTTTGGGTAGAATAAGCACAGGAGAGTCTCTCATGAGTCAAATACACATGAGTAAAATACACACTGGGATCAATAGGTCCAATAACTAGTTATGTGCTGTATTTGTGTACATCTAATGTCCTAGGTAAGTCCTGTTGCTGGACACATAGGCTCTTCAATAATAGCCCAAAATAGATCTGGCAGACTCAGCCTCAGAGTGAAAACGTGGCAAGGGATGAACTTTTTTCCAAATGTGGGGAAGGTTAACATGACCTAAAACTAAAGCTCCTCTGTTCCTTGCCAGATGTGAATGACCTTTTTGTGACAAATAAAAAAAGAGAACCCTAATGAAATATACCTGCACCACTAGGTGTGCTTACTGCAGACACTTACTCAGCAAGTCCATTAGGTCAGTGGATGAGGTCAAGGACTTGCCAAACTGGGGTCACTGTCAACTAATGGAACAAAAAGAGAAGGAAAAGAGAAGGAGGAAGAAAGCTAAGCAGTTTTGAGCTGAGACAGGAGTCACAGCCTCCTACATAGAGCTGCTTGAAAATACGTCTTTCTCCCCCTTTCTCTTGCTAGAGAATTAGGAGCCTCTCAATGTGTTCACAGTTGACTGGTGTCACACAGCAAATCCTCACCTTGATGGCATTCTTCCTCTGCAGGCTGCTCAGCTGGAGTACAAGGAAGGCACCTCTCCTCAGCTGTCCCCCAGTGTGACTGACACGTCTCCTGTGCCACTCACCCTTGGATGTCATTCTCTTGGCCAGCATATTATAACAACTAATTGCTCTGCTAGTGATTCAAAGAGGAGAATACAAAACCACTGCTGGACAACTTGGTTCTTCTTTTTACCTTTTTGCCTTGGTCTGTAATATCGGCCACAATTAAGGCACATCCATGTTAGCATGGCCCCAACAGTATTAGAAAACACCAAATTAAAGAGTTTTACTGCATTCTATGAGACCCTTTGGCACCTTATTGTTTTAGTTAAAACTCTCCAAGATTGCTTGTCCCATCTGATAATAATGGCTGAATTGGGGAATGGTGGCTCGCACCACTCTACTTCACCTCGCCACCATTGTAAACTATTCAGGTTGTTTGAAAAAAGCTTCCTTTCTCAAAAAAGGTGGTACATTTTGATTGGCCTCAGTCAATCTGAGGCCAAGTTACCTTGTGACCAGTCATGGGGCAGGAATTGTTTTAAGGAAAGAATCACAGAAGATAAGAATGCTTCTTGTAGCTTAATAACTTACATTTGGCAGGTTGAACATTAGACTTTCACAGGACTATCTCTCCCTAAACTTCCCACAAGAATCAGACTGTATTCCTTGGGTGAAGCCAAACCCAGTGACTTGGGCCCCTTTGACACAGCGCTCTTTTCTCCTGTCTGCATGCTGAACTCCTTTGCCCAACTGTGGTCAAATCCAAAGCAACACCATTCTACCAAGTGCTATCACCATTGATGAAAGTAGGTAGACTTGAGGAGTTGCCCTACTTCTGCTTTGCTGGATAGTGTCCCTCTTCTAGAAAATTTCACAAAGGTGAAGCTCCAAGTTCATAGGTGAAGAGCCGAGTGCTGCCCAGCATAGACGTGCACTCCCCAGGCTACATGAAGGAGCATCCAGTGTTTGTCAATCATTAAGCCTCTGTGAAACATGTTATATTTTTAAAGACAAAACTTTTTAAATACAAAGTTAAGATGATACCTACTTACAGGTAAATTAAATTTATAAGACAAAATGTAGACAAAGTTCTTCAACTAAAGTAATGCAACATCTATACTCAACTCTTCATAAGCAGCAAGCTGCATATTTAAAAAATAATGAGTTGTTCAAACAAATAAATGAAATTGTGTTTAGGCATCAGGGCCCATGCTAGTGGCTATCAGGAAATAAAAGAATGTAATTAACTTGGAAAAACTTTCAATGATAAATAAACAAATGTGATCACTATATATTTTAATCATCCTTGTTACCTTTTGCATACTTGCAAAACAAAGTCATGATTAGCTATCTTATGGCAAACACCCAGGTCATATACTCAACTAAACCCATCTTCCCTACATCTTGGGCACACACCTACAAACACATCGCCCAGCCATGCTTGCGGTTATTGAGGTCTGGCCAATGGAATATAAACAGGGGTAAGAGTGTCACATTCAGGTCCATAAAACCTCCCACACAATCCTCCTGTGTTCTCTGTCTTCTGTCTCTGCCAGACAGAAGCAAAGGATCCCAGGGAGATGGAGAGAGTATCTGAAATCCCAGGGAAAGGTAAACTTATTAGATGGAAGGAGCCTATGTCCCTGAATTACTGTGTGGAGCAGAGCCTTCCCTACCAACCTGGAGTGCCTGTGACACGCAGGAAAAACAAACCTTTACTGAGTTAAGCCACTGGAAACTTGGAGTTAAAGAAACATTACATAAGTTCACTTTCTTTGACTAAATCACATTCTTACACTGTATTCTTACCCCTTTATTTCAGAAATTGAGCAATGGTAGACAACATACCTTTATCTTTTCCATTTTTAGAACATACTTGAACTCTTTGCCAATGTTACTTGAATTCCTTCCATGTCAAACCTATTTGACAGCACAGATAAATAATACAGAATTATGTAGTCATCTTTTATGCAGTCCTTTAGACAATCATGCTAATCCATGATGCTAAATTTAGAATTAAAATGCATTGAATCCAAATGTAAATAGTTGGGAGAAAATTTTTAAATAGTGTTATATTCCTTCTTTAATAATAATCCCATAATGGCCATTTCATGGAAAAGTAAATATTTTCCTCATGTTATATACATTACTGTCAACAAATATCCCTGAATTACACAGGAAATCACTGTCATTGCCCGATGTATACAAAAGGAAATTTCAAAAAACTTTTTTCTTAAAAGGAATGATTTTGACATTTTTTGACACCTGTATTGATGCTACGTGACTAATAAAACCGTGAGAATTGCTTAGACTAAATCAAGGAACAGTTTGTGTTCAGAATGAACACAGGTCAAAATGCTTAAGAGAGAGGAATGTAGTCTTCACCTGTATGGATCTCTACCAAAAAAAGGTAAAATATAAAAAATGGAGTAACCAAAATGTACATTTTCTGAGTAGAATTAACTTAGGCTTGGAGAGTAATAATAGTGGCATCGACAAAACGTATTTTTGATGCCACCATTTTATCTTTGAATTTTTGTTACATATTTATATGTCAGGAATGTTTATTGGGACATCACCTCTGAGGAGAGACAACTGAATTGAGATAAAAGCTAGAAACTGTCCTGATTTATATAAAGAAACTCCATTGCCTGTAATTCATGGAGTAATTGATTTTGTTATAATGACATTTGTTTCACTTTCTTTTAAAACTTCCCACACTAATTTTTTTCTTACAGTTAATGTTCAGGTTTATCCATGCTTACCAATTTCTTTGTTCTCCATTCCTTCTTTCACCCCCGTTCTGGTTCCCATAATCTTTTCTCCTGAAATTCATTATTTATCAATACTGATTCTTTCAGCCTGGGCCTTATAAATAATTTACACTTTCCAGTTTTATCTAAAATTATTTTTATTTTCATCCTCACTCAAATAGTAGTTTTAACTTGTTATAGGCTTCTAGGTTGAATTGGTCCACTTTAGCACTCTGAGTACACTAACTAGGTCATTGCTCTTGCTTTTGATGAGTAATCTATCTTAGTGGGTAAGTAGCTGGTCTCTAAGTTCAGCCTGTGTCCAGGTGTGGCTCCACCATTCACTTGCTGTGTGACTTGGGGGGAAAATACACAATCTTTCTGTGGCTTAGTTTCCCTATCTGTAAAATGGGGGGGAATCTAAAGCATACTGCATTGGGTTATTGAAAGATTCATGCATGACCAGTGTCTGTAACATAAAAAGCAATTTGGTATCTTTTTTTATTTATCTTGCTCAGGACTAGATGTAAATGTAGATTCTATAGCTGTGCTTGAGTTCTCATGGGATTCTTTCTGTTTCACCAGAGCCCTGGACATATGCATGCTTCCTTGAAAGGCACTACAGTGCAGAGACTAAAAGCACTGATTCTAAAGACTACCTGGGTTTCAATCTTCATGTGACACTTGTAATACCACTGAACTTCTGGCATATTGTTTAAAAAAAAAAAACATTCTCTGTGACTCAGTTTTCCTGTCTGAAGTCCCTCTTCAGTGAAGGGGGATTAGAAAACTCCACCAAAAAAATGACAATAAAAGCTAACACCTATAACACATGACATGTGCCCTGCACTGTTCTAAATATTTTACTATATTAACTCATTTAATCTTCATAACAACCTTACAAGGTAGGTATTATTATTAATTTCATTTTACAGAAAGGAAAACAGTCATGGAGAGGTTTTTGTTTGCTTGTTTTTTACACGATGTCTAAGGTTCAATGGATTTTCTTTCCTTTCTTTCACACTCAGTTCTGTACACAATTTTTTTTCTTCTTTTGTACCAAAAAGGCTTGGAGGAGTGGTTAGGGCAAGGGACGAGGAGTAGGGATCGCAGCTCACACTAGCACTGTCTGCTGTGTTGCCAGAATCCAAAGCCTGCAACTGAATTTTGAACACTCTCTTCAGTCAAAGCCATTGCTAGAAAAGGCTCTTTTTGCGACACCATAAGTTCTTCTCTAATTCTATTTGAGAATGTGCTTTAATTTTCTAAAATCTTATTGACAACATGTGGCCTTTTCCACAGCACATCACTCCTAGGAGCCAAAAGTTCTTATCTGTAGGATACAAGCAAAGCAGGTAAGACGTCACCTCTGAAACCCCAGCCTCTTTCCAAAAATCTCCTGTCTTAATTATTAAACAAAAATAATCTTCCTAGACTCACTAGAATCATTTTATACAATGGAAGAAATAATAGTACAATATAGTCATCAAAAATAGTTTGCTTGGAAGTTCAAAGAAATAAGTCAAACTGCAGGCTTTTCTGATAGAACCAATTTTTTCTTTGCCTAGTGTGTATAGGAAGAAATAAAGAAAATATTGGGAAGAAAAACAATGTCGATAAAATTTAACTATCCAGAATTTAAACTAGTGTAATTTAAATATTGGTCATGAAACTTGCTGTGATTTTCTAAACCATTTACCTGGCAGCTGCAAAACTACAGTATATAAGCACTAGCTGTGAAACTAGTCCATGGTTCCCCTAAGTTCTCCCATCTGAAGCCCCTGATGACAAAATTTCAGGGCCACAGAGGTGGGGTGGGAGGGAGTCTTCTGTAGGTGAAAAAGGCACTCCACTGAGGAACATCAACGAGATCAGGGCTCAAACCTGGGACCTGCTGCTTACTCTCTTGTATGTCATTAATGGCCCTCAAGGAACGACCTAAGCGTCAGCCAGACAGCTGATTTTACCCCAATTCTCCTGTCTTGTAGGTCACCATTTCTTTAATATTTAAATTAAAAGGTGTAAACTCCCATTCAAACACAGGAGAAAGCAACATGCTGCCTCCCACCCTAAATAGTCTGGAGACACCCAGGAGTATATGTTTCTCCTGTGGACCTTCTGCTCTGATTTTCTTGATCCACTGTATCTTCAATCCCACTCACATCTTGTCTCCTGGAGTTTTGTCTTCCCTTCACCCTCAACTAGCCCAACTCAAAAGGCATCCCCTCTTCCTTTGATTCCCCAAAGCCACCATGATGATAAGCCTTTTGAATGAATCAGACCATTTTTTGAAGGCTTAAGAGTCAAAGGGATTTGTGGTGATGAGGGTGGGGAATGCCTCCCATTACAGAATCATAACCGCATATGCCTTCATTTTGAACTTTAGACACTGCTGTTCTTAAAAGCCCCTCAAGGGCTTCCCTGGTGGCACAGTGGTAGAGAGTCCGCCTGCCGATGCAGGGGACACGGGTTCGTGCCCCGTTCCGGGAAGGTTCCACATGCCGCGGAACTGGCTGGGCCAGTGAGCCATGGCCGCTGAGCCTGCGCGTCTGGAGCCTGTGCTCCGCAACGGGAGAGGCCACAACAGTGAGAGGCCTGCGTACCGCAGAAAAGAAAAAAAAAAAAGCCCCTCAACTATCCTCGATTATAGAAACTTATCCTGGGCTGTTTTCCTCCTTGGGGACGTCCCTCCACGTGATGCAGGACCAGCCCTCTTCACTTCTCTTCCTTCTTTTCCAACCAGCCTTCAAGTTCTCACGATCTCTTGGCATTTTTCACACACAGCAGTTTTTCTCTGTACTCCTTACCTCAAACCTTCTGAAGCCTACTTTTTAACGTCATTAAGGTGCTTCAAAAATAAAGGGCCATCTATTTTTCCCCATTTCCTAGCTCCAACCCCAAACACAGCAGAAGCTGTGACATCGGGCTCTGTAGGATCACATTCCTAGAAGTGGCTCCCTTACTCTTCAGTGTCTTTACAGAGAAGGAACCAGTATAAAGACTCATTCTTCCCATTATATGAATTATGCCACCTCCTCCTGTTATCTCCCTTAAGTAGAACCAAAGACAATTCATTTTTTGTTTTAAATAGTAATGTTTCCCTTCCCACTACAGGAAGTAATATCTGTTCTCCAATGGAAATGAGGATGACATATGTGGATAATAAGCATATGCAAACTGCCAGGCCTGTATTAAGTATGGAGACATTGTGGTTGCTCTGATTTTGACTGGTATTATTTCCTCTCCTTTTGGGAATAGTGATCTTTTAAAAAAATAAATCATTTTATCATGCTATCCTCTGCTTTAAACTCTCCAATAGACTCTCATTGCACTCAGATATAATCTAGGGCCTACAGGCCCTACTTTCTAGCCCTTTCATACTTCTCTAACCTCATCACCCTTCAATCCCCTTCTTGTTTATGCTGTCACACTCCAGACATACTGGTCTTCCTTCACGGCTTGCATTCAAGACATACGTGTTGAGCATCTACTGTGCACCAGGTAATGTTTTAGACACTTGAGGTACATCAGTGAACAAAACAGAAAACACTTCCTCACACAAAATATACTGTAGCTGCTATTTCCTCTTCCTAGTATGTTTACCCCAGAGTTTCGCAAAGTCCGGCTTCTCTTCATCCTTTAAGTCTTGGCTCAAACATTACCTCCTCCAAGGACACTTACCCAACCACACTTTCTGGAGTAGTACCCACTCCCCTGGCCACTATGTATTTCATCATCTTTCTTTGATCGCAGTTGTACTTACTACTTTTCAATATTATCTTGTCCATTTATTTATTTAATTTTTAAATTTTACTTATTAATCATCTATCTTTCCCAGTTAGAAGGTAAGCTCCAAGAAGGCAGGGACTTAGTCTGTTATGTTCCTCATTAAATCCTTTGCACACATGACAGTGCCTGTCATGTTGTAAACACTCAATAAACTGGATACACTGAATGAGTGAATAATGGATGAATGAATGAATGAAAGAAATTACATCTGCTTTTGCCTGAAGTCATTTTCCTTGCTCCGTGTGGTCCTTGTTGTCAAGAATGGTGTGTCCCCTGCCATCCCTGGGTAAACGTGGACATGTGACCAATTTGGGTCAATTATGGACTTGCATTCTTTGGACACAGTGATTAGTCCAAGGATTGGGCACAGGGTCCCAGCCAGGCCAATCAGTATAGTTCTCCAGATTTTTCAAAATAGGAAGTTAAGAGGGGTATCCCTTTCTTCTCAGCTCACAAGCTTTAAGGATCTATATATAGGGCTACTGGTGGCCACCATCTTCCTTTGACATAGAGTCTGTCCAGGGTAGACCAGAATGAGATGAAAATTTAAGGTGAAACTGGACAAAGAGATGGAGCTAGAGAGAATGCCTTGATAACATTAGTTAAGCCTCTGCTTCCAGTCTTGCTTAAAAAGCCTAGTATCTCAATTCTGTGAGTCACTAAGTTTCTATTTTTTACTTAAGCCAGTTTAGAGTTGGGTTTTTGTACGGTGTGATTGAAAGAGTCCTGACTATGAGTTGGTGCTTACACAGTAATTTCTAAGGCCTCCGCTTCTGTTTTCCAAATGACAATAAAGCACCACCAAGCAACAGCGATGGCATTTGCCCCTATCGTCCTAGAGGGCTATTTAAAACCTGAGCTTGAGAGAGGGCTGCTACAAGTCTACTCCCCTGCTTCAGAGAAGCTGCATACTGCTTGAGAGGTCACACTAGTTTTTCCCTTCCTCTTACTACTCAGTAAGCAACAAGGAGCAAGGTTTATGTTAAGTGGAGGGTGACTTTGTCTCCTACCCCATACTTCCCCTGAAGAGCATCCTTTGCCCCAGGTCTGGCCATCAATAGCACTGGGAATGGCTGTGATCCTCTCTCCATTTTCCCCCAACCCCACTCCCTTTTCCTAATGGCCAGAGCCCAGATGAGAGGCAAACCAAGATCCTATGCCTAAACACAGAGTGGTGGCTGACTTATTCATTCTACTTCTCTATGAAAGGACAAAAGCAATGACATCAATGGGTTGATTGTGCTTGGGTGGTTGTAAAACAATACCTTTCCTGCCAAGGCCAGAGCCTGCAATTCACACTGGCTTTAAATCTCATCAGAAAACCCAACGCAAAAGGCAGCAAAAATCAAACAGAGGCAAGGCCCTTATCCCACTATGCTTAGCACCTGACAGGGCCACTTGACTTTTCAGTCTAATTCTCCTTAAACATATTTATAACCTAGCAGGGATCTGTTCCTTTCCTTGAAATCTCCCAGCTTGAGAACAGCATCTCCCTCCACAGGGCTCTCACCTCTCCCTATCTGTTCCTTTAAGTGCTACAATTAAAGAGTTCATCAGAAACAAAGGCATCCTCACATTCCTACTCATGAACTTTCTTTCAGTTGCCAAGACCTAGAGGCAAGAAAACACTGTACTGAAGGAGCTTCTAGGGTCTACCACATTCTCTAAACCACATGGCGAAAAAAGAAGACACAGAACCATATTTGCCCTGACATGTGACAAGGGGAGAAGTATACTATTTCTTGGATATACTCTGTACAGAGATCAATATATGTACAGTATGTACAGTATTTAATATTAATAATACTAATAGCTAACTGTAGTGGGTGGAATGGTGGCCCCCAGAAAGATATGTCCATGTCCTGGAACCCCTAAATATGACTTTATTTGGAAAAGGAGTTTTTGTAGATGTAATTAAGTTAAGGATCTCCAGATGAGATTATCCTGGTTTACCCAAGGGAGTCTTAAATCCAGTGACAAGTGTCTTTATAGAGTAAAGCAGAGAGATTAGACACACAGAGGAAAAGGCCATGTGAAAATGAGACAGAGACTGGAATGATGCAGCTCTAAATCAAGAAAAGCCTGGGCTACCAGAAGCTGAAGTGGCAAGGAAGGATTCTCCCCCTAGAGTCTTCAGAGGGAACACAGTCCTGCTGACACGTGACTCTGAACTTCTGACTTCCAGAACTGAGAATAAATTTCTGTTATTTTAAGCCATCCAGTTGGTTGTAAGTTGTTATGGCAGCCCTAGAAACGGAATGCACTGGCCCACATTGTACTTACCCTGTGCCTACACCTGTGCTAGGTGCTTTGCCTTCATTTTCTCCTTTATTCACGGCAAATCCTCCTTACATGGGAGGTATTGTTCTTCCCCCTAAACGATGCCTTGCCCAAAGGTTTTAAATGCCTTGCCCCAAAGTCCCCTGAGGAAAGGTGGAGCCTTAACTCAAATTCAGATCTACCTAACTCTGAAGCCCATGCTCTTTCCACCATGCCTCTATTTCTGTATTTAATAAAGTGTTTGTTTTCAAATTATTAAAGAATAGGGTCTGATCCCGATGCCGTTTCTAGAATATTTGACACCCAGAGCACTTCATTTTTTAACACCTCCTCCTCTCATATATGACACAATTATTTTCAGTAATAGTCATGAAATGAAATGAGAGTATTTCATTTACAGACTAAAATTTGCATTAACCAAACAAAAGGATTGCACTTCAGAGTTTATACTGTTTTATATTTAAGCAGAATAAAATTCCCAGTGGTCACAAGGAAGGACACAATTAAATACCTAAACTTTGTTTCTTCCCTTACAATTATTGCGCTCCAACTGTTTCTTCCTAATCTACTGTTTAAAGACAGAAATATACACTACCACAAGAGTTGGACGCATGAGCTTAGCCTTAAATGAGTGTGAAGAATTCTGAACCCAGGGGAATTGATTCTTGAAACCAACGAATATGACTGTACCCCAAGTGTCGGGGTCTGATTGTATAACTGGCAGTTGTCCAAATTAACGTCCACACTGATTATGTTTGTTAAAAAATATGTATACTTTTAAAAATTGTGGTTAAAAACATAATATAAAATTTAACCATCTTAATTAACCATTTTTAAGCATACAGTTCAGTAAAGTATATTCACATCGTTGTGCAACTAATCTCCAGAACTTTTTCATCTTGCAAAAATGAAACTTTCTACCCATTAAATAACTCCTTATTTGCCCCTCCCCAAAGCCTCTGGCAACCACCATTCTACTTTATGTTATTATGAATCAGACTACTTTAGATACCTCCTATCAGTGGAATCATATGGTATTTGTATTTTTGTAACTGTCTTATTTCACTCATGTGAAATGTAGAAAAATGGCTTTTAAAAGATATGTAATGCAAATGAAGCTAACAAATATTTTATTATTAAAACTCAACACTAACTGCTGTATTTAGGCCAATTAGAACTTACACTAAAAAATTATTTCTTGCAGGGAGTGGTAATAATAAAAGCATGCCGAATTTAATCAGCTTTATTATTACGTCTAAATTCTCTGCAAACAGTTCGCCCCCTCCTTGCCTGTTCCTGGGACAGATTGCCCCCTGCCTTGGGGATACCATTGCTGCAAAATGTGCCTAGGAGGGCCACGTGGGACAGCTTTCCCCGGAGGCAGGCCAGGCCGGGCAACAAGAGTTGCTGCCCACGCTCAGGTACTTAAATTAAAAACTGAAAGTGGGGCTTTTCAGTGACCACAGGGCATCAGCCTCTGGGTTTCTATATTCCTGCTGCGCCCTACAATGAAACCCTCAAAAGCTGTAGGAACCACTTTGATTGCATTAGGGAGCTTACTTGGGAATAAACCTCCAGAAGAGAAGTGGTATGAGCTCAGTGTAGACAACCCTCCCTTCAGGTAAACAAAAACTTTTTTTCCTGAAAGCACGTTCTTTTCCTTTAACTCATTTAACCTAATCCTATTAGTAGAGGGGGAAAAGTCATAACTAACCACTTTGCTGATCCTCAAGTGAGCACAGAACCACTCTCCAGAGTGGCTTTGTCACTGTGGCCCCAGGTGCTGTATTTATTTCTCTCCCTGTCTTTTCAGTGTCCTTTTAGAGTGGTGAATGCAAACGGTGAAGAGTCAACGAGTGTTCCCAGAATGCCTCCTCTGAACGAAAACAGGAGACCAGGCTGCTGTAAGGCTGCAGCCTCTTGTCCACAGGTTTAGCTAAGGTGAAAACCATTTGTTCCTGCAAACTGAGGAGATGGAGAGACCTAACTCACCCTTGAGCTACAATCTTGGCCTCACTCTGCAACAAGCCTAAGTTTCACTATCATCATTTCACTATGTGATCTTAGTCAAATTACTTGACCCCATAAAAATAACCACCCTCAGGGCTATTGTGAGAATTAAAAGAGCAGCCAAAGCTTGTGGCACTCAAGAAAGATTCACTCCTAGTCTCTTTCCTTCATCGAAACCTCTATTCCCAAACTTTTCTTTCTGCTCCACTAAGAGCTGTGTCTATAAAACCTTTCAGTGCGCTTCTCCTGTCATCTTTGATGCCCTTCTTATTTGGGAACAAGAACTCCCCACATAAGGTCCCTTGACTGTGGGAGGTAAAACCCTAGGGGGAGGCTCCAGAATATATAGGACATGTCAAAAAGAGGGTTTAATAAAGAACATTAAAATAACATTAAGTACCCATCACACACAAACTCCTTATAACGTAGAACATATAAACTAAAAAGTGCCATGATAGGGCACAGGGTCCTGATGTATGTTTATACCAAGAAAAGAGAGGAAGTTTTAGAGTGGGGGGCCTGGTGCAGGCAGACTTGTGCTAGAACAGGTTTAGGGAGATGTCGATGACTATGGAACCTCTGTGCTCCTTGTTTCCTACAAATGGGCCTCCAGTGGCCTCATCCAGGCAAGCCCCAGCCTCCAGAGAGCAGTGATGCTAGCGATGAGGCATCTTGACCTGACTCTGCCGACCCTCCTGACCACTCACTCTACCAAGACTGTATTGGGTTGGAGTTTGGGTCTAGCTATCACGGTGCATGTAGTAAGTATTCAATAAATAATGACAAAGCTACAAATAAGGAGCTAAAATTTAACTGAAACTCTTTTATGCTCAAGTATAATCAGCCAGCCAACCAAAATTGTAACTGTTAAACAGTAAATAATGTTAACAATAATAATGTAAATACATTGCTGTTTTGTGTATCCAGTGAAGGTTATAGGATATTGAATGCCTAATGGGAGGAAGGGGTTAATATAAGGCAGAAGACTCCCTGCAAGGGAAGGAAGGTGATTCTTAAGACATGCCTCTGTTTCCAGTTTTGCTGAATCAAACCTTGTTACCCCAGCTTACCAAGAGACAAATGTGGAAGTGTTTGAACACTGGGATAGATGTATAACTGAATAGGAACCTTGCTGCTGAACCATGCAAAGGACACTGCTTTGCATGATTAAGAAAGCTTTTCATGCTAACTCATAGTTCAGTGTGGCTCATTCCCAAGTGAACTGAGCTACACTGTCAGGGCTCTTGGTTGTGAACAATAAAAACAAAATCTGATTAATTTAAGCAGGAAAAGAATTGATTAGAAGAATAGAGTAGTTTGCAGAATCAACAGGAAGGCTGAAAAACCAGGCTCAGTGAGCAATCAAGCAAAGGAGGCAAAGCCACAGCCCTGCCCCAGCAAAAGTGTGCTTAGGAGGCTGCCACAGATACCCTTGCCCCAGACAGTCACTGTCACACCACTGGATCTAAACATATATAGGACCTCTGCCTGGTCCTGAAACTTTGTTTCAAGCCCTCAAGATTCAAAGTCCTCTGATTTTAAAACTTACTACAAAGCTACAGTGATTAAAACAATGTGGCACTAATATAAAAGCAAACACATAGACTAAAGGAATTGAGAGCCTAGAAATAAACCCTCACAAATATAGCCAAATTATTTTGACTAGGGTGCCAAGACCATTCAATGGGGAAAGGACAGTCTTTTCACAAATGGTGCTGAGAAAACTTGATATCCACGTGCAAAAGAATGAAATTGGACCTGTATCTAACACCAAATGCAAAAATTAACTCAAAATGAATTAAATACCTAAATCTAAGGCCTAAAACTATATAGAAGAAAACATATGGCAAAAGCTTCACAACACTGGATTTGGAAATGATTTCTTGGATATGACACCAAAGGCACAGGCAACAAAATTTTAAAAATAGATAAACTGGACTTCATGAAAATTAAAAAATTTTGTGTATCAAAAAACAATATCAACAGAGTAAAAAGTCAATGCACAGAATAGGAGAAAATATTTGCAAATCACATATCTGATAAGAGATTAATATCTAGAATATATAGAGAACTCCTAAAACTCAACAACAGAAAACAAAAACCACCCACTCAGAAATGGGCAAAGGACTTGAATAGACATTTTTCCAAAGAAGATATACAGATGGCCAATAAGCACATGAAGCTCAACATCACTAATCACTGGGGAAATATAAATCAAAATTATGAGATACTACTTCACACCCATGAGGATAACTACTATGAAACTAACCTGGGTGGAATTCTTCATTTTCCTCTCTGTACTTGCTCTGCCCAGCTTTTCCAAGCTACCCTACGGCATCCATAGTGTGGAAGATCTGTCAACACTGCAGAAAAGTCAGTGTGCCTTTTTCAAAATGAAGAAAACAGATCCTTGACTTTCTTCATAATAACCAGCACAGCACTTTTATTTACTCACTCGTTCATTTAACAAATATGTACTTTTAACGTCTGGCACAGAGTTCAGTCCTGGAAATATGGTTGACATATTCACAGCCCTAATGGAATGTATAGTCCAGTGACCCAATCTTCAGCCCCTAAGGAATGCCATAGAATACTCTTCTCTTGAGGCTTTTAATGAATGCTCACATTCTCATCAATTTGATGGCCTCCAAAGTCTATGCCTAAGAAAACAAAAATGGCCCAGATAACCCCTCAAGTTACCCTTATCCTATGGGATGTGTAAAATTTTCAGATTTTGAGCTTTTTCATATTTTAGAGCTCTCATAAAGAGATGATTATTGAGGAATGGGAATTATGCCTTTAAACCAAGCTCCCTTAAAACAACAAAACAGCCAGCTGTACCCTGTTTCTCTAATTACAATCAGGAGTATTTCACACAAGGAGGTACAAGACTAAGCCCACAGAGACACTCTGGTGGTCCCCAGGTATTCCCTCCCACCCCATAGTCTGCCTTCTTGTAGAATACAATTGACTTTTTCTTTTTTAACATCTTTATTGGAGTATAATTGCTTTACAATGTTGCGCTAGTTTCTGCTGTATAACAAAGTGAATCAGCTATATGTATACGTATATCCACATATCCCCTCCTTCTTGCATCTCCCTTCCATCCTCCCTATCACACCCCTCTAGGTGGTCACAAAGCACAGAGCTGATCTCCCTGTGCTATGCAGCTGCTTCCCACTAGCCATCTATTTTACATTCGGTAGTGTATATATGTCAATGCTACTCTCTCACTTTGTCCCAGCTTGCCCTTCCCCCTCCCCATGTCCTCAAGTCCATTCTCTAGGTCTGCATCTTTATTCCTCTCCTGCCCCTAGGTTCATTAGAACCTTTTTTTTTTTTTTTTTAGATTCCATATGTATGTGTTAGCATACAGTATTTGTTTTTCTCTTTCTGACTTACTTCACTCTGTAGATGGACCTAGAGTCTGTCATACAATTGCCTTTTATTTTGAAAAGGCAACAAGGTTTATAGCAGCTTCTCACAGATAAGTCCCGGAGGAAACAGAACGGTCTAGGAGGGTAACTTGACCTCAAATTGAATGGGATATTTTCACAAATCATTTTGCATCTGTTCTTAAAACCAACATGTGACAGGCTGTCACATGGGACCAGAGATTCATTGCCAAAAACACAAGCAGTTAGTACAAACACGTAAAGTAGGCCAGGTGTAAGAAGAGGAGAATTGCCATCCTTTTGTCTCAACTGTACATTAAAAAGCCACCATTGTATACTATTAAAACAAGTTCGAGGAAACTTGGCCATGGGACATCACTGCCTGTAGGTTGCATGCCTCAAGGAATCTACCTAGGTATCAGGAGACCTTCTGGCTATACCTTTTATTAGTTGCACAATGTTGGTTAATTTGCATTACTTTTTTGGGGGTTTAAAGTCCTCAACTGTAGAGTATGAAGATCAAACCAAAAGAAACTTAAGGCCCTTTTGCTAATATAATGAAATATTTTCAGGGAATTTCCTGGCAGTCCAGTGGTTAGGACTCAGTGCTTTCACTGCTGGGGCCCAGGTTTGATCCCTGGTCAAGGAACTAAGATCCTGCAAGCTGTACCACATGGCCAAAAGAAATTCAGACCTAATATGTGCCCTACACTTTACATACACTATATCTTACAAAAAAGGATGCAAGATAACCATTATAATAATGGTTTTACTATAGATTTTATAGATGAGGGATCTGAGGCTCAGAGAGAGTAGTACACCTGGCACTCAACCCCAGGTCAGCCTGGTTCCAAAGTCTGAGCTGTTTCACCCTATAGTATTTTCCACTGTGTGTCTAGGAGCTATGCTCATAGGCCCCTATGAGTATAGAGAAACAAGAGTTTCCCAAGGGAAACACAGTCTCAAAACCTAGGCCTAAAACAAGCCAGCAAATCATCAGGGAAAAATGCAGAAAATTGTATACAATTAAAAGGCAGAGAGGTGAGAAGAAATAAAGAAAAAGAATGGTAAACAGAAAATACAAAATCAGTATTTATGATAACAGTAAATGGAATAAATTACCTACTAAAATGCTTAGTTACAAGAAGTCATGAAGGGGCTTCCCTGGTGGTGCAGTGGTTAAGAATCCGCCTGCCAATGCAGGGGACACGGGTCCATGCCCTGGCCTGGGAAGATCCCACATGCCATGGAGCAACTAAGCCTGTGCGCCACAACTACTGAGCCTGCGAGCCACAAGTACTGAAGTCCGTGCTCTGCAATAAGAGAAGCCACTGCAATGAGAAGCCCGCACACTGCAACAAAGAGTAGCCTCCACTCGCCGCAACTAGAGGAAGCCTACGCACAGCAACGAAGACCCAACAAAGCCAAAAATAAATAAATAAAACAAATAAATGTATTTGAAAAGAATCTGCCTGCCAATGCAGGGAACATGGGTTCAAGCCCCAGTCTGGGAAGATCCCACATGCTGCACAGCAACTAAGCCCATGCACCACAACTACTGAGCCTGTGCTCTAGAGCCCGTGTGCCACAACTACTGAGCCTGTGTGCCATAACTACTGAAGCCCGCGTGCCTAGAGCCCGTGCTCTGCAACAGAGAAGCCACTGCAATGAGAAGTCCACGCACCACAATGAAGAGTAGGCCCCGCTCGCTGCAACTAGAGAAAGCCCGTGCGCAGCAACAAAGACCCAATGCAGCCCAAAATAAATAAATTTATTAAAAAAAAAAAAAAAAAGAAGTCATGAAGGATGCTGTTTCTTTCCATCTTCTGCTCTGCCTCCCTGTATCATCTTTATCTTAAGCTCAGTTCTCAAGGTCATAGGATGGCTGCTAATGCAATTGGAGCTAATGCCTCCTCACCCAAATCTGACAGGAGAGAGTCTGAGCATTTCAAGCAAGAATCCTGAATCCCTGAATCAATGACCATGGCCAGGAAAGAATGGCTTAAGCTAACCAGGACCTCATCTTTATTAAAATACTATCCTCTTTGACTTGTAAAACACCAACCTCTCCCCTTTCTTCCTACTTAACTGGACTTGCTTCCTCATTGTCCCTTACTGACTCCCAGGACCAGCTTCAAAGGTATGTGACAAGTGCAGTCACAAAGGGCTCCACTGTCACCATCTTGAAATTCTTAATACGTTTTGAACAATGGGCCTCGCATTTTCATTTTGTATTAGGTTCTACAAATTACGCAGCCATTCCTGTTAACTAATCCTTTTCCCAATCTGTCTTGGGAGTGCCTTTAGGGTTGGTCCTGGACCCCTCTCTTTTTACATTCTTGCTTAGGTGAATCATTTCTATGGCTTTAAATCCTCTCAATATGATAATAAATACCAATGGTCTTATTCAGCTCAGACATCCCCGCTGAGCTCCATCTGCTTATATCTTGCCTTCTTGATACTTCAACCTGAATGTCTAATGGGCACAACAAACTTAATATATCAAATATGGATCTTTTTATTTCTCCCCCAAATATCTGTCCTCTCCCATGCTTACTACACTTGAGCCTCTTAGATAACTTTTGTACCTTGTAGACACCATCCCCCTGTCCTGACTTGAAACACTTGTGTTTCTTGTTCCCTCTGTCCACCAGAAAGCTGTTACCATTTTGCACTCCTGCAAGCAATGCATCATAAGGTCCATTTATCCACACCCTGACCATGACAGGGTATTTTTTTCTGGTCATTGGGTAGATGGAAAAATGATTTATTATTATTGTCTTATTTTGTATTCTTTCAATTATTAAAAGGGTCAATTAATTGACATCTGCCTTTCTTCTTAGATGAATTGACTTGTTATATATATGTATTTTCCCTAATGGAGTATTCTATTAATTTTTAAGAGTCCATTACATTAAAAATATCAATTGTCTTCATAAAAAGTGAGTTAGAGCAAACCTGGGATGAGGAAGGACAAATCAAGAAATGTCAATGTAAGACAAAGCATGGTAGAAGCAAAAGGAATGTTCTTGACAATGGGAATATAAAGATCTAAAGGGAGAATGTTGCAGGCATAGGGGGAAATCAGGTGTAAATGCCTTGCTTAAGAACTGAACTTTGTGTTACTAGGTGGGTCCCCCTATGTAGTTGCCACCTGTGCATCCAAACTGTGACTCACTTCCACGTGAACATATATTAAGAAATGGGCTTTAGTGAGACAAATCTACAAAGTCAGGGTCAGCAAGAGAAGAACGAGCAGGGGCCCACATCCTGTCACAGAGAGGTAGGCCAAGGCCAGGGGCTCTGACAGACACAGTTGAGATCCAGTTGAGGGAAGCTGCCCCAGGTTCTCCCTTCATAGGAAAGGCCAAGTGTAACCTTTGTCAGACTAGTTGATGCCAGTCTGGTTTTGGGATGACTCAGACTAGGTACCAGTGAAAAAAAGAAGGGAATCAGGAAAAACTTGTGGGTTTTGTTTTGAGCACCTGGTAGGCAGTAGAGCTATTTCCTAATATTGGTGAAGACTAGGTTAGATGATACTGAGCTTCAAATCCCAGTGACTGGGAGAACAGTAGTCACTGATACACACAAGGTTTGGGAGTGGGGAAATAGAAATTGGAATGAATTCCATTTCTGTCACATTGTGTTTAAGAAAGCAGGCTATTCCAGAAGTGATCTGGAGGTAACTGGTATCATTTCAACTCAACAACCTTCAGAAAGATGAAGTTTGAAGATAAGATCCAGAACATTCTTGATTCAAGAACACAGAATTCATTTCCAATGTGAAGACCACAATTATAAGTAAGCTTCTAGAACTATCTCCATTGGCAAGCTCAATGCTCTCTATAATTGCTAGTTTTTAGTCCTCTGATCTCTCACTTTAATCTGCAGAAGCATCAACCCAGACGGTAAATGTGTTTCTATTATGACAGGAAGATAAGGAAAATTCAAAGTAACCTAGCCAGTCTAAGATCTTTTCTGTGACCATTATGCCTTACTAAAACATATGAATATATACACATGTGCCAAGGACTGTGCTAAATGCAATGTATGCATCATGTCATTATCTTATCTTCACAACAACTCTATGAGGTAGTAGGTTTGGTAACATGCTGAACCTCACACTGCTGTCAATCCAATCCACACTGGGATTAGAACCCAGACAATCCAACCTCACTGCTTTTAAAGGCAGCAACCATCTTAACTCATCTCTGGCTCAACCAATAATACTGATCATAATTCCTGGCCTATGGGAGATCACCAGAAAGAGTTGAATGAGTGAGTTAATACGTGCTCTGTGCTCGATTCCCTTTCAAACTAAGAAAATTTGTATTTCAGAACAGAAACAAAAGTAATCGATTATTTATATATGCATCTTCTTCCTTGGCTGGGAAGTAGGAGCATTGACACGAAGGTCATTTGCCTCCAGAAATAGGATTGCCAACAATCCCTAGGAGAGGGGTTCAGGTCAGACTCAAGAGTGATGTAATCATAGTTTCAATGTCTTTCAATAACAATAATACTTCATTATCATTTTCTCCATAAATGAAATGAGCAGAATCCACTGATATTTAGGAAAATCATGCAATTTTTAAAATGTTGTATTGCTACTACAGTTTTAGCTTTGGGAAAATTCAACCTATTTTAGACATATAGTTCAAGAAATGTGTACTTTAGGGAAAAAAGGCTTAAAGCCTTCTGGTGTGTTTCATTATTCCTATCCATACCCATCATTCCCTTTTCTTCCCTCAGGCACTTTCTGCTACAGACAGATGCACTGCTTCACTAACTCAGCCTCCCAGGCTTAATTTGCTTGGCTGTATCCACATCTTTCACTGCCCCTCCTTAAATGACCACATCCTCTTTTGCTATTTTTGACCATTTAAAAACATTTTTTCCACTCCACAGGTCATTTTAAATTATATAATTATGAAATTAAGTAAATAACTGGGATATCTGAGTGCTTACCATGTACTACAAAAATCTTTACATGTATTATCTGTAACCCTCAAAACCGTATTGTTGTCATTTTACATATGGAGAAACTGAGGCCAAAAAGGTTAAGATCATCAATGTAGGAGCTTGAATTAAACTGCAAAAATACAAGATTTGCTGGCAATAAACAAAATATCTTTATTATGATTGTTTTAATGGTTAAAATTTGCATGTTTCCTAGATAAAGTAGTCCGTAACAGGATTAAAAAATTACAAAAAAGCAAGCTTCTTAATGATTCATTTGAATTAACTATAAATTAAAATACTTGCTAATTATTTAATACCTTCTAAAATAACACAAAATATATTCAATATGTAATACAAGCCTTAATAATCTGATTCTCCTTTTATGCAATTATTTACAAACTCTGAACTAAAAGAAAAACATATGGCTAAATGGTGGAATTAAAGAACAAGTATGTTCTCAAATAATTTTATCCTAAGTAATCTATTCTTTGGAGTAGAAATACTCACTTAATACAGTATGTTAATTATAATCAATTTTAGCTACACTTTGTTGGTGCGAATTTAGCCCAATTTAAATTCCTGTGTGCCTAGAAATCACAACTATTCTCTTTAAAAGCTACTAAGAATTTATAACACAGTTTAATATTCAGACTGATATCCCACCCTACTTATTTTAAAGGTACAGAATTTAATGATACCTTCTTTTGATAAATGGAACTTACTAACAATGTAAAGCATTTTCCTTTCTAAGCTGTATAGTTTTATTCAGTTATCTATATAACAATGTTATAAGCTAGTAAGCAAAGCAAGCAGCATTACTTTTTTTAAATAACATCTTTAATTAAAGTTTTTGCAAAGGTAAAATATTAAACTTAAAATAGGTCTTAGTACATCAAAATACTAAGTTCTCTAATTGTATTCCAAGATGGTCTTTAAAACATAATATCCCATATATCACAGAAGAGCAACCTTGATCTGCAATTGTACAGAATGAATTTTACAAACATAATAAATATATTTACGCCCTTACACATAACAGTATGTACAACAGCAGTTGACAATAGTAGCTCAGAACAGCAAAAAGGATTAGCCCCTCCCCCCAATTGTAGCCCTGATACATACTGGATGATTTAAGGAAACTTGAAATAGTAGCTACTAACTCAATGTAGTTCTTCCCTTAAGAGAGAAGAAAAAAACAAGTTTATCTTGTTCCTCAAAATAAACAAAAATATCAAGTTTGGTGTGCTCTTCCTTAAACCATAAAAAAATGACAAAAAACAGACTAAGGCAGGCTTAAAAAGGGAATACAAACTTCAGAATAATTTCCATAGCATAATAGATTAAAATGCAAAACTATTTAAAACAAACCCATGAGGAGATATATAAAGTAACTATTTTTTAACCAATGAATTCAAAATCTGAAATAGCTGATTCAGACAGATAGGTGGGAAATAGACATATGAAATAAAATGAAAATGTACAAAGACGGATCAATAAAATATTACATTGCACAAAAGCTCAAAAAAGTTCAAGATGAAATAATCTGAAAATATAGGAATTTTCTCAAGTGGAAGAAAAAGCTAAGTTATAAAGGGGACTCCCAAGAAAATTATGTCTGATTTCCTATACAAGGTGTATTTATCTTCTGAAAAGAATGGTGACGTTATTGCTATAAGATAATCAAAAATTACTCTTAGAAGGAGATAACCCTCTTCATTCCTCCATAAAAGCCAGAAAAAAACCAAATCCTTGATTTTCATATAGCAAAAGAAAATCTTTATACAAAAGCTATTATATTTTTATGTTCTTGCTGTCTAAGCCAGTCTATTACAGTATGCTCTTCAAGAACACATTTTAATCACTATACACACTGCTCAAATCTTGATGTATCCCTAAAAGAATAACATCAAGGTGGCTTTGATTTTAAGAGAGGCAACAATATAAACGTGGTATTATGATGGCATTTAATAGAAAGAAATGTGAACATTTAAAAAAATATAAAAGCCCAATATAAAGATCCCCCTCATATAACAGACATTTTACTCTAGAAACTAATTGCACATTAAAGAGTTGTTTCAGCCAAATGTGGCGCTCCACAGAATTTAAATGTGCTCTCAGCCATTCAAATGGTCTGATTATCCAAACGACCACCAAAAAAGAGTACATACACTGAAAGGCACGCATTTCCACACTTTTATCTAGTACTTTTGCGTAAATTTCCTTAGCACTGCTGATTGTTTTTTAATAAAAGGTGCCATCACCATCTGTGCAAATCTAAACAAATCCTTTTCTGAAACCTTTACTTATTTCATAATACTAAGTCTGAACTATTTTCCCTCTTTGAATAAACATGTTTTCATTTCAAAATTCTGAAAGTGGGAATCCTTGCCTTTTCAAAGGAATGACAGAACCTAATGAAACGATTTGTTAAATAAAATGTTAAAAGCATGATTAAGAATTCAAGTACAATAAAAGATAAGCAAGTGGCATTCTTATAGCAAGCCACTATAATAAAACTAAAACATGCTATTTGGTTAAAAAGGAACACGATGCAGTAATATATAAGAGCACAATTTGGTATGCAGTGTTGTTTGGACCAGCTTTCAGAATATTCACAGGTAAAAGAAAAGCACTTGCCAAGTATGTCATAATTAATATGCAATATACACAGGTGCAAATATAAATGGCTATTTCCTGCTTCAAAATAACCCTAATGAGTCACTCTGAAAGCAGTGGTTGTTCATGTTTGAGTATAAAAACAGGCCAGTATACAATTCTATTATGAAAACGAATGTTTTCGTCTACATAGCCCAAAATATAAGCTGAATATGATACAGTAATCCAAGGTTCAGTAGCATAAGAACTACTAGATAGCGAAAGGGTTTTAATCAACACGGCAGCAATGCTAAACTTTTATAGGTAGTTCAGGTCATTGACTTCTTCACTGGGTAAATATAAACCTACTAGCAACTATACTCAAGGGCAAACAAACAACAGGACTTCTGTGATTTTACCCCCTCTCCCTTCTCTCCTCCCAGTCTCGTTAATTAAAAAAACAAACAAACCTGTGTGTGCTTTGAGCATAGTGGGGTAAACAAATAAACCTCCAGAAAACTAAATTAATATAGTAAAAATTAAAACCGTATCACCAGTTATGGCATCTAAATAAAACCTAACTACTAGCATGCTAGAAACCACATTTATACCAAAGTTCAGAACATAAGTTAAAGGGACCAAGGTGGTATGTGGGGTGGGAAGCAGGCAAAAAAAAAAGAAAAAGAAAAAAGATTAGCCTTTTCAAGAAAGTTTAAAGATTTGTGTTAAAAAAGGAAAAACAATATATAATACCTCACAGTTTTTCTTTGCAATGTACTTTAAAGTGTTTCTATGTTACTTCTGGAAACACAAAGGCAAATAAAAGGAAGACAAAAATGGAAGACTTAAAAAAAAATCAATATACAAGTAAGTTAAACACATGTGAATTTTGTCAAAATAAACCATGAAAAGAATTAGGTGTAAGAACAAAGGTGAATACACAAGTTCCTACAGTTCTCCCAAGCAACTCGTTCACACTGAACATAGCACTGCCACATTGTTCTTTATAGCCCCTTACAGAATACAGAGCTATGCATTCTTAATATCATATAACATTTCTATTATTTTTAATATACAAGTCAAATTTCTATGCTTTCTTCCCGATGTGCAAACTGGAGCCCATGTCTATATTATCAATGGCCTGGAAGGGCCACCAAATGAAAGAGAGGTAAATATGTACTTAGTGGCCCACCCTCCTCTAACCCCAAAATTTCTCCCTCAAATTACAAAGTTGCATTTTAAAAGTGTGTTCACTTAGAATCATTTTAAAATTCTTTACTAGTAAACACAAAAAAACTTTTATAATTACTAAATTGTTTAATAAAATTCCAGGTCCTCACCACCTGCCCAATGCTTCAATCAATGCACAGAATGTTATCTAAATGTTTGTTTAGCTTAAAGACTAAACACATATATAAGCATATACTCTTCAGCCCAACAGGAAAAAAAATCTATCTATTCATATGTATATAATTTCAGCTAGATGGTACCTTTGTGCAATAACACTGTATTCCTGAGGAGCCACTGGGGTTTCTTTTTAAGGTGGGGGGGCTAAAAGAAACAAATACAATTTTTCTGTTAGGAAATTGAAGTTATTTTAATTCTGCTCAACTCAGATGAGACCCAAGTCTTTAAACTACATTTAATGAGTCTCAAAACCTAATTAAAATAAATACCCATTCCTGGGTAAATTTTGTCTCCAAACTGTGATCACTGTTTACTTCCTTTAACTCTTAAATAGATGTTCCATAAAGCAGGGAAGGAAGAGGTATATATTACTGAAGGAGAACAGCAAGTAAAAATATTTAAGACCTATTATGAGAGTTCTAAATTGTTTCCTTATACAAGTGAATTAAAATTCAACACATATTCTTACCCTTTTGTAAAAAGCTCACACGCAATTTTTACCAAATATAACCATGTACAATAAGCAGTTTCGGTTCAATCTATCAAAAGGGAAGTTTCTTCAGTTCATTCCAACAAGTATCTTCTGACTGAACTCAAGTTGGAGGAAGGAATATAAACCAAGCTTTACATGCTAATTACCAGTGGCAGGTACCTGTATTTAAAATCGACAATTACGGTTTTCTTACACAAAATCCCAACCCTCGCCACCCCAACAACCCCAGGTGCTACAGTTCCATGGCTTGCCAGTTAGAAGTAGTGTCTGTGTTGTCAAGGTCTCTTTGTTCCAGTAGCTCCGCTTCTACTGCACTTCTCTGACATGCAGAAGTTAAGTTTTGGTTGGTATATGTCCCAAGTTTCAAACTGTCCACTTTAAATTTTTTTTTTAAGTTTCTTTTGTTTTATTTATAAAAGAAAAGAACCAACTCTTCACCATTCTGCATCTCCAATGGCTTTGGAAAATATATAATCTCTTCCATTAAGATTCATAATGCCATCCTTGAGATGAAATTTCCATTTGTTTTTACTTCTGTGTATCTAAATAAATAAGTAAAAAATGTATGAGATAAAATAAAAAGAGAAAACAAACAACCACAGAAAAACCATTCACACATCAAACCTGTATATTACTGCAATTGCAAACTGGTTTCTTTTTTAATTGAGATATAACTGACATGTAACGTATTAGTTTCAGGTGTACAAAGACCATAAAGAGTTACAAATTTTTTTCCTGTGACAAGAACTTTTAAGATCTACTCTTTTTGTAACTTTCAAATATACAATGTTATCAACTGTAGTCACCATGCTGTACTATATCCTCCTGATTACTTATTTTATAACTTAAACTTTGTATCTTTGACCACCTTCACCCATTTCACCTACCTCCAAACCCTCATCTCTGGCAATCACCAGTCTGTTCTCTGTATCTGTAAGTTCACTTTTTTTGTTTCAGATTCCACATGAGATCACATGGTATTTGTCTTTCTCTGTCTGATAGTTCACTTAGCATAATGCAAAGTCCATCCACGTTGTCATAAATGGCAAGACTGGCTTCTTCTAAAAGGCTGAATAATATTCAACTGTACATATACATACACCACAGCTTCTTTATCCATTCATCCACTGATGGACACCCAGATTGCTTCCATTCTTGGCTGCTGTAAATAATGCTATAATGAACGGGGGAATGCACATATCTTTCAGAGTCAGTGTTTCTGTTTCCTTTTAATAAATACTCAGAAGTAGAATTGCTAGATTGTATGGTAGTTCTATTTTTAATTTTTTTTTTTTTTTTTTTTGCAGTACACGGGCCTCTCACTGTTTGTGGCCTCTCCCGTTGCGGAGCACAGGCTCCGGACGCACAGGCTCAGCGGCCATGGCTCACAGGCCTAGCCGCTCCACGGCATGTGGGATCTTCCCAGACCGGGGCACGAACCCGTGTCCCCTGCATAGGCAGGCGGACTCTCAACCACTGCGCCACCAGGGAAGCCCTCTATTTTTAATTTTTAAAGGAAGGTTTACACTGTTTTCCATAGCAGCTATCCCAGTTTACATTCCCACCAATGGTACCACAGGGTTCCCTTTTCTCCACGTCCTTTTTAATTCTTGTCTTTTTGATAACAGCCATTTTAACAGGTGTGAGGTGATATACCTCATTGTGGTTGACTTGTATTTCCCTGATGATTCCTGATGTGGAGCATCTTTTCATGTATCTGTTTGCCATTTGTATGTCTTCTTTGGAAAAATGTCTATTCAGGTCCTCTGCCCATTTTTAAATTGGGTTGGTTGTTTGTTTTGATGTTGAATTGTGTGAGTTGTTTGTATATTTTGGGTATCAACCCACTGTCAGATATATCCTTTGCAAATATCTTCTCCAATTCAGCAAGTGGCCTTTTTGTTTTGTTGATGGTTTCTTCCGATGTGCAAGAGCTTTTTCGTTTGATGTAATCCCACTTGTTTATTTTTGCTTTTGTTGCCTTTGCTTTCTTGTCAAATCAAAAAATCACCAATAAGACCAATGTCAAGGAGCTTATCATCTCTGTTTTCTTTCTTCTATGGTTTCGGGTCTTACATTCAAGTCATTTTGCACTGATTATTTTGCATGATAAAAGATAGTAGTCCAGTTTCATTCTTTTGCATGTGGCTTCCCAGTTTTCCCCACACCATTTACTGAAGGGACTGTCCTTTCCTCATTTTATATTCTTTGCTCTTCTGTCATAAATTAATTGACCACACAGGAATGGGTTTATTTCTGGGCTCTCTTTTCTGTTCTATTGATCTATGTGTCTGTTTCTATGCCAATACCATACTGTTTTGATTACTATAGTTTTGTAATACAGCTTGAAATCAAGAAGTATGATGCCTTTGTTCTTTCTCTAGATTGCTATGGCTCTTCAGGGTCTTTTGTGGTTTGATACAAATTTTAGGACTGTTTGATCTCTTTCTGTGAAAAATGCCATTGAAATGTTGATAGAGACTGCACTGAATCTATAGACTGTTTTGGATATTATGGACAATTTAACAATATTAAGTCTTCCAATCCATGAGCAAGTAATATATTTCCATTTACTTGTGTATTTTTCAATCTCTTTCATCAATGTCTTAACAGTTTTTGGTGTACAGGTCTTTCACCTCCTTGGTTGTATTTATCCCTAGATATTTTTTTCTTTTTGATGCAGCTGTAAATGGGATTGTTTTCTTAATTTCTCTTTCTGATAGTTCATTATTAGTGTATAGAAACTCAACAGATTTTTGTATCCTGAAATTGACTGAATTCATTTATTAGTTCTAACAGTTTTTTGGTGGAGTCTTTAGCATTTTCTATGTAATATCATGTCACCTGCAAACAGTGACAGTTTCCCTTCTTCCTTTCTGATTTGGATGTCTTTTCTTTCTTTTTCTTGCCTAACTGCTCTGACTAGGACTTCCCATATCATGTTGAGGAAAAATGGTAGGAGTGAGCATGCTTGTCTTATTCCTAATCTTAGAGGAAAAGCTCTCAGCCTTTCATTGATGAGTATGTTACCTGTGGGATTTTCATATATGTCCTTTATTAAGTTGAGGTACGTTCCCTCTATACCAACTTAATGTTGAGACTTTTTATGTTTAATTTTGTCAAATGCTTTTTCAGCATCTATTGAGATGATCACATGACTTTTATCCTTCATTTTGTTAACATGGTGTATCACACTGACTGATTTGTAGATGTTGAACCTTCCTTGCATCCCTGGAATAAATCCCACTTGATCATGGTATATGATCTTTTCAATAAATTGCAAATTCAGTTTGCTAATATTTTGTTGAGGATTTCTGCATCTATGTTCATCAGGATGATACTGGCCTGTAATTTTCTTTTCTTGTGGCATCCTTGTCTGGTTTTGGTATCAGGGTAATGCTGGTCTTGTAAAATGAGTTTAGAAGTGTTTCCTCCTCTTCTATTTTTTAGAAGAGTTTGAGGATTGGTATTAATTCATTAATTGGTATTAATGTTTGGTAGAATGTACCCATGAAGCCATCTGGCCCTAGACTTTTGTTTATTGGCAAGTTTTTGATTATTGATTCAATCTCCTTACTAGTAATCAGTATGTTCAGATTTTCAGTTTCTTCATGATTCAGTCTTAGAAGGTTGTGTGCTTGTAGGAATTTATCCATTTCTTCCAGATTGTCCAATTTGTAAATGTATAATTATTCATAGTAGTCTCTTATGATCCTTTATATTTCTGTTATCAGCTGTAACATCTATTTCTGATTTTATTTATTTGAGTCCTCTCTCTCTTGGTGAGTCTAACTAAAGGTCTGTCAATTTTGTTTATCTCTTCAAATAACCAGCTTTTAGTTTCACTGATCTTTTCTATTGTCTTTTTAGTCTCTATTCATTTATTCCCACTCTGATCTTTGTATTTCCTTCCTTGTACTAACTTTGGGCTTCTTCTTGTTCCTTTAGGTGTAAAGTTGGATTGTTTATTTGAGATTTTTCCTTATTTCTTGATGTAGGCATTTCTCTCTATGTACTTCTTTCTTACAACTGCTCTTGCTGCATTCTACAAGTTTTGGTATGTTATATTTCCATTTTCATTTGTCTCAAGGTATTTTTCTAGTTCTCTTTTGATTTCTTCTTTGACCCATTGGTTGTTCAGTAGCATATTTAATCTCCATCTAATTGATCTCTAGTTTAATACCACTGCGGTCAAATTGGTTTTTAATAGTTTAATTTGACAACCTCTCTTAAAAAAAAAATTCACTAGGTGTGTTTTTCAAAAATAAATTTATCTATAATTAGTAATACTTATTTTATAGCTCTCAGTACTTGTGTTCATTAAAGTAGTTAATAATATTTCTCTGAAAAATATCTTACCTCTACCAGGTATGTGTATACATGTCATTTCATAGGAAATTTTATACTGGCAAATATTTCAAACAGCAATACCCTTTGTTCTCCCTGATGCTTCTAGACCATTTTTTTTTGTCTTTTCTCTATAACTCCTTTTATGTCTATGCCATTGATTTGACCTTAGGCTTTTCTTCATTCCTCTTATCTACTGACCACCAGGACACTATCTTTTCAATATTGGTATCATGTTTACAACTACTCTCTTCTTCTTCCTCACAGACAGTAACAACTTCCATATTACTGACCTTTTTAATACCGTGGCCCCACTGTATTAGAATTCACACTAATATTAGTATTTCTCTAATTATTACTTTCTCTCTAATTCTATTTTAGTTGTCTTCAGGACACCTGGCAACTGTTTTCTAAAAGGCCATCAATAATCTTCTAGTTACCATGTCAACAGCCTCTTGTCGTATGAGTTATTACAATATCCCTTAGTTGATTTCCAGGACTTCACTCTCTCCCTTCCTTCCAATCATCTTTTAAGTATCACTGCCACTTCAGGCTTTCATGTTCAAAAGAGAAAATTGTAGCCTGGAGAGGTTCCATGGCATGACCAAGGGCATATCACAGTTAAGTGACAAAGATGATTCTCTTGCCCCAGTCCAAGATGCTTTCTACTAATCAGGCTGTTTTATATAATAATGCAGAAATTCTCACTATATACAGGTATTTTCTTATCCCACTGCTAAAATTCCATGGTCTAACATCCCTGTGCAGACAGCCTCCATGACACATTCTTAGCAAATCACTGTTCGGTGTCTGCTTGAGTATGGTTAAAAGTGGGGGGTAAAGAACTGCAAATTAAGTTATCCCTTCCTGGGATAGCTCTCTTATAACTCTTTCATACTTTACCCCTTGCTAAAACTGCTTACTCCAAACTTCTACTTATTGATCGTAGTTCTGCCTTTTGGGAGTTAATTTAAAAAACAATCAAATACTTTGTATGTTTGAAAATCACTCCCATACCTTTCCTCTAGATCACTAACTTAAGCTATGTATAAATTTAACATGTGTCAATTTTTTCTCACTTATTAAAACAAAATAGAGTACAATAAAGTGAAACAGTATTCAGGACAGAGACTCCAGCATTAAGTGGTCTTATAGCTCTGGTCTAATTACATTATGTAGATTATTACACCTAACACCTTAGGATGGATGATTTGAATGTCTTAACAGATACAACACTTAACATGCCCAAAACCAGCCACTCTCCTTTCCCAAACTTGCTCCATCTGCAGCCTTTCCCATCCAAGTTGATGGTATCTCCATGCTTCTGTCTGATTCCTCATCAAAAAAAATTCCTGTACTCATTCTTGATCCCTCCTTTTCTACTGCACATACAAGAGTCAGGAAATCCTGTTGACTCTTCCTTCAAAACATCCAAGATCCAGCTGCTTCTCACCACTTCCAGTACTATCATCCTAGCCTCAGTCACCATTATCACTCACTTGGATTATGACAATATCCCTCTATTAACCTCATTTCAACCTTTGCTTCTTCTCTGCTCTCACAAAGAAAGCTAAGTAATCTTTTTAAGATTAAAATGTAAGTGATATCACTTTTGTCTATTTGAAACCTTCCAATAGCTTCCCAATTCACTCAGAGGAAGAGCCCATGTCCTCCTACACCATCTGCCTTCACCTAGCCCTGACTTAATCTACTACTATACTACTCCCCCAAGTCCAGTTACACTGGCCTCCTTTTTGCTCCTCACACACAACAGGCAGGTTATGCCACTGAATAATGACAGGGCTAACTTTCTTCAAGTCTTTGTTCCTGTTCCGTTTTCCCACTCTAATAATTTCCCATACCAATTATCAGCTTCTAGCATAGCATATTAATTACAGTTGAACCTTGAACAGTATGGGTTTGGAAGTGCAGAGATACATAGGTATTTTTCAATAGTAAATACTACAGAATTAAGTGGTCTGTGGTTGGATGACTACATGCATGTGGAGGAAGCGCAGATACAGGGGACTGCCTATATGTTACATGCTGATTAACCCCAGCATTGTACAAGAGTCAACCGTAATTTATTTGTTGTTTGTTATGTTTTAACATCTGTCTCCCTCAACTAGAGTAAGCTTCTCAATAGCAGAGATTGTTTTGTTTTGTTCACTGGTGTATCTCAAGTTCCTAGAATAGTACCCTGGGACATCATAGACACTCTGTAAGTATTTTTTGAATAAAAAGATATCTGTCTCCTCTTTTCTTTTGACTTCCTGTAGAGAAAGTATTAACTATCCTAAAAATGGATATACAAATTTATTTCCAGTACAAACCAAGTGACTACAACCTGAAAGACATGGAATTAAATAAACAAGTGATATATATATAAAATAAATAAATAAATGAGCAAACAAGTGCTGAGTAGCCAGAAAAAGGAATTCCACAGACAAGTAAAGAAACTGACTGCATTCTGCTGCAAGACAACTTGCAAAAAGCAAATGTAGAAAAGTTTCATGAATCAAATAATAGTCTATATACTAAGCACTGAAGTCATATTGAGTAATAAGTAGTAAATATTTTTACTTGAATAAAATCACAAAATACAACTTAACAATTCATTGGCCTTAAATTAAGCCCTTCCTGAAGGAGTGTCCTGAGTGCCAGGAAAAAGGCCTCTGAAATTTCCTAATGACAAACATATTAAATAAAATTACCTACAAATAAGGCTGAAGACTCAATACCTGATGCCATCAGTCCCTATCCACCCATACTTATGGGAGAACCCTGCCTCATTATTAAGTTTAAGGCTCTCATTTGATTAGCAATACAATAACTCTATGATTGCTTCTAAAATTGACTCGTTGTTGAAATTCTAAAGTTTAGTCTTCAAAAATAAACTCCTAAAGTTCAAGTTGCCTCAAACCACACCCACACCCATTTCAGAACACACCATTCTTTACTGTTGGCTAAAACATCAAGACTCAACCCTCCAGTCTCCAGAACTCATTTGATTATAAAAATTAGATCTCTGCAAACTTTATAACTGTTTATCATTCAACACACTATTTAAATCTATCTTTTAATTTCTTAGTTTAAAACATTAAAATATTGTCTCTTGGAGCAAAACAAACCAATTTTAACATTTAAAATATTAAGTGTACAAAGGAGAATACAACTAGTCACTTATAATGTGAAAATACTTAGAAGCATATTCTTAAGCCAAGCTAAGGTAAAGGTCCTCTCTTGACTGATAAATCTGACATCTTGCTATCATGAAACTGTGCCCTGGATAATTTGGCTGCCAACAGGTTCCCTTGAGTCTTCCTGGCAATAAAGATTTACTGGTATCTCCCATTGTTTTAACTTCAATACGCTTCCTCTATGTGCATGTAATGAGAAATTACTTTTATTATAATGTGCTTGGTGTAGGGTATTAAAAGTGTTTACTTAGCAGTCATAATGTACAAAAATGGATGCCTGATAACTCTGAATCAATGACCTCACTAATTTAATTCTATAATTTCACGGGTATTCAACTCTCTTGACTTTACCTTTTCATTAGGAAATGATAAGATTTATTTTCTTAACATTTTCCCTATAGATCTGTTTGCAGTAAACATGGCTATTTATAATATTCATTTCTATAAAAGCAACACAAATTTAAGATTTTCATCATTTGTAAAGGAGGGCATGTAGGGCACAAATCTTGTATAATAATGACTTCAGCTCCAATACCTGACACATTTAGGCACTTAATAAATATACGTTTACTGAATGAGTAGTGCTTATAAACAAAACCCAACTACTTCTGTTAGAGTTTTCAGCACATTTTAAAGACCTCTGCTAAAATTAAATTATAAAAATGCAATATAATTTGTGGATTTACTATAAATTTAATGATTATAACCAGAAAAAAAAATTTATTCCAAATTAAATGTTTCAGCAAATAACCAAAATTTTAACAATGCCAATAACTATATCAAAAATACTTGGGAAGTAGCATCCTTTTTAAGAATTAAGGAATCAATAACTAATTCTCATAGAACCTAGTTTAAAAATTTTTTACTGCTACCAAAGTACAGCAAAGCTAAATAATTTAAAACAATTTTCAGTAAAAATGTATCTTTTTTTAGTTATCAGTCTTGTTTTTTGCCGTTGTTCTTTTCTCCTTAGCAATAAAAAAAGGTTACAGAAATTTAATTAAAGCCTTTTAGTTTTGAGGTAGTTGAAGTCAGAGGGAAAACAGGGTTATCCCACTGAGTTACTATTCATGGTAAAGGACAACCACAAAGTAGCTTTACTTTGTTAACAGGTTGGGAGACAGTCTAAATTGAAAACAACATACTTCCCATGAGTTCTTTCATAACTTTTTTTTCAACTGTAAAGTTATGCAAATTAATTTCTCATTCTATTAAAATAATCTAACTAAACTATAACATTGTTTTCATTCACACTGTTTATACTGAATATAAGAGGCATCAATCAGCTGACCAAATGCTTGAACAAGGCAGACAGGATGGTTTAGGGAAGAAATTACAACAGAAAAAATGTCAGTAGCCTGATCATAAAACCCTTACCTTATCATATTGGCATACAACAACATTTTCTGTATCAAAGAGTTCCTGTCCTTCCTCATCACTCACATCATCTTCACTATTGAGGGGTTCCTAAAAATGAAAAAGGGAGAATTCATTTACTTATACTTCATGTATTACTAGAAAAGGCACTTCTAATATTCAGAGAAAAGAAACACAAAGACCTTGATGTTCTTTGAGAACCAAGGGCCAGACAGATGCATATATACCATGAACATATTGTTAACTGGCTGTGTTAAGACTCTACCAATGTCACTGAAATTCCAGCAAGAAATTAAATACAATAATTAAAATAGTTAAGCTATATAATTTATAAGCCTGAAAAGATGTTTAACTTTACTTCCTTTATTCTTTCCTAATAGTACGAAAAGATGATTCTCTTTAGTAACTGTTTTAAGATGCCTAGAAATAGACCTAACAAAATATGAAGGTTTAATGAGATAATGGTAGTATGTACCACCAGAAGCAGCAGTGTAAAAGGGAAAACAATGGTGAAATTGGCATAGGAAAACAGGGTTATAAAACAGCTTGGCAGCCTGGATAGTCTTTACATTAAGGACTAGGACTAGGAATACAAATTAGTATTAGTGGAGGTTTAGAGCATAGTTAAGGCAATCATATTTAAAAAGAAGGAGAGGATCTCGGTCTCAGTATCAAAGAGAATTAAAGGCCAAGATCTAACTAGAGCATAAAATGACCAACTAAGTTAACCTTGACCTCAGTCATGGCAGAAAATAAAACATATAACTCTGATTTCTAATTAATGAAGAAAGAGAAGCTAGGACAAAATGAAGGTGGAAAGAAAAATAATCAAGATGATATTAAGTCTAGGCCTATACCTACTCACACACATGTATATGTATATATATTCTTTAATTTAAAATAGGTATCACCAATGTAAATGTAAAAAGAAAATTTACTGAGGTAAAATTCACCATTTAAACCATTCTAAGGAGTACAATTTGCACTTAGTACATTCATAATGTGTGCAATTACCACCACTATTGCCATTTCTAAGCAATATTATAGAGCTTAGGCAACAAGGCAAGAAAAACTACTTTTTCTCTTTTGATTTGACTGCCTACAGAAAAAGCATGAAAGAATCAAAAGAGGCCACCTGGTAAATAAAGATGAAGGTAGCCCCCAGCGCCCCCACCTGAAAACCCCATTTCCCTTGATCAACCCGCCGTGTCCAGGGAAGGAGCTGGGAAGCACAGCAAGGTTGCCTTAAGTACATGTGGGAAATCAAGAACTACGATATTTTTCTGTGTTCAAACAGCTTTTTAAAATTTGGTATGGTGTTTATAACAAAAAAGAAAATTGAAAAAAAAAATAAGTGAAGTAGCAGAAGCCTTTTGCTACTCATCATTAATCTAGGAAATAAAAATTAAAACCAAAATGAAACAAAAGTTTCTACCTACCAGACGCAAAAATTAAGCAGCCTGACAATGTCAAGTATTGGTGAAGATGTATAGACATATGCACCATTATACACACTGACTGCCAGAAGTGTAATTAGTACAACTATGTGGCATTTTATCGTAAGCTGAAGATAGGCATGCCTTATGATTCAGCAATTCAAGGTTTAGGTACAACACTTAGAGAAACTCTTACATGTGTCCCCAGAAGACACATACCAAAATATTTTATAACTGTAACAGTTAACTAGTAGAAACAACCCTAATGCCCAACACATCACAAAAATGGATAAATTTTTAACATTTAACAGTGAAAATAATTATAGGTATATGAAACAACTTAGATGAACCTCAGGAATACGTCGGCAAAAAAAATCAACTTGCTAAAGAATACACAATTATTTCACTTTATTATAAACAGACATGTAAAACAAAACAATATGCTCCTTAGGAATATAAATACATATGGTAAAATATAAAGGTAAGTTAGCGATAAACACAAAATTCATGAGCATGGTTACTCTGATGGCAGAAGGAAGAGGATGGGGATTGGAGATGGGCACCCAGGGGACTTTATTTAGGCAGTGGGATTTTTTTTTTTAACTAGATGTGGACATTGGGTTTTTTATATCATAAAATATTTTTATTTGTTTCATCTATTCAATATTTAATAAAACAGTATTCTTTAAAACAACATTACTTAGATCAGCGGTTCCCAACCTTTTTGGCACCAGGGACCAGTTTCATGAAGACAATTTTATCATGGATAAAAAATTGGAAGGGGAGGGGCTTCCCTGGTGGTGCAGTGGTTAAGAATCCGCCTGCCAATGCAGAGGACATGGGTTCGATCCCTGGTCTGGGAAGATCCCACATGCTGAGGAGCAACTAAGCCCGTGCGCCACAACTACTGAAGCCCACGCGCCATGCTCCACAATAAGAGAAGCCACTGCAATGAGCAGCCCGCGCACTGCAATGAGGACCCAGCGCAGCCAAAAAAAAAAAAAATTGGTGGGGGATAGTTCAGACGGTAATGGAAGCGATGGGGAGTGGCAGAGGAAGCTTTGCATGCTCACCTGCCGCTCACCTCCTGCTGTACGGCCCAGTTCCTAACAGGCTGCAGACCAGTACCAGTACATGGACCAGGGGTTGGGGACCCCTGACTTAGATAATTTAGAAGAAGTTTGTACTAAGATAAACCAGAAGATTACATCTTAGGCTGCAGAAGGCAATTAACAGTGAAAACTGTGGTAAGACAAACACCATCTTGAATACAAGTAACTAAGCTGGAATACTGAGGAAAACAAAGATATAATCACACGCTTCTAAAAATACACAACAAAAAATCAATAAGAAAGGATGGTTTGATCAGGAAACTTGCACAAGCTTCTTAGATAGCCTCATCCACCAAAGGGCAGACAGCAGAAGCAAGAAGAACTACAATCCTGCAGCCTGTGGAACAAAAACCACATTCACAGAAAGATAGACAAGATTAAAACGAAGAGGGCTATGTAACAGATGAAGGAACAAGATAAAACCCCAGAAAAACAACTGAATGAAAAGGAGATAGGCAACCCTCCAGAAAAAGAATTCAGAATAATGATAGTGAAGATGATCCAGGACCTCAGAAAAAGAATGGAGGCAAAGGTCGAGAAGATACAAGAAATGTTTAACAAAGATCTAGAAAAATTAAAGAACAAACAGAGATGAACAACACAATAACTGAAATGAAAAATACACTACAAGAAAGCAACAGCAGAATAACTGAGGCAGAAGAATGGATAAGTGACCTGGAAGATAGAATGGTGGAATTCACTGCTGCGGAAGAGAATGAAGAAAAAAAGAATGAAAAGTAATGAAGACAGCCCAAGAGACCTCTGGGATAACATTAAACACAACAACATTCACATTATAGGGGTCCCAGAAGAAGAGAGAAAGGACCCGAGAAAATATTTGAAGAGATTATAGTTGAAAACTTCCCTAACATGGGAAAGGAAAGAGCCACCCAAGTCCACGAAGCACAGAGAGTCCCATACAGGATAAACACAAGGAGAAACAAACCAAGACACACAGTAATCAAACTGGCAAAAATTAAAGACAAAGAAAATTATTGAAAGAAGCAAGGGAAAAATGACAAATAACATACAAGGGAACTCCCATAAGGTTAACAGCTAATTTCCCAGCAGAAACTCTACTAGCCAGAAGGGAGTGTCATGATATACTTAGATGAAAGGGAAGAACCTACAACCAAGATTACTCTACCCAGCAAGGATCTCACTCAGATTCGACAGAGAATTCAAAAGCTTTAGAGACAAGCAAAAGTTCAGAGAATTTAGCACCACCAAACCAGCTCTACAACAAATGCTAAAGGAACTTCTCTAAGTGGAAAACACAAGAGAAGAAAAGGACCTAAAAAACAAACATAAAACAATTAAGAAAATGGTAATAGGAACAAACATATCAATAATTACCTTAAAATGTGAATGGATTAAATGCTCCAACCAAAAGACACAGGCTTGCTGAATGGATACAAAAACAAGACCCATATATATGCTGTCTACAAGAGATCCACTTCAGACCTAGGGACACATTCAGACTGAAAGTGAGGGGATGGAAAAAGATATTCCATGCAAATGGCAATCAAAAGAAAGCTGGAGTAGCAATACTCATATCAGATAAAATAGACTTTTAAAATAAAGAATGTTACAAGAGACAAGGAAGGACACTACATAATGATCAAGGGATCAACCCAAGAAGAAGATATAACAATTATAAATATACATGCACTCAACATAGGAGCACCCCAATACACAAGGCAACTGCTAACAGCTATAAAAGAGGAAATCAACAGCAACACCATAATAGTGGGGGACTTTAAACACCTCACTTACACCAATGGACAGATCATCCAAACAGAAAATTAATAAGTAAACACAAGCTTTAAATGACACAATAGACCAGATAGATTTAATTAATATTTATAGGACATTCCATCCCAAAACAGCAGATTACACTTTCTTCTCAAGTGTGCACAGAACATTCTCCAGGATAGATCACATCTTGGGTCACAAATTAAGCCTGAGTAAATTTAAGAAAACTGAAATCATATCAAGCATCTTTTCTGACCACAATGCTATGACAGTAGAAATCAACTACAGGGGAAAAAAATGTAAAAACCACAAACACATGGAGGCTAAACAATATGTTACTAAATAACCCAGAGATCAACGAAGAAATCAAAGAGGAAATCAAAGAATACCTAGAGACCAATGATAATGAAAACACGACGATCCAAAACCTATAGGATGCAGCAAAAGCAGTTCTAAGAGGGAAGTTTATAGCTATACACGCCTACCTCAAGAAACAAGAAAAATCTCAAATAAACAATCTAAATTTACGCCTAAAGGAACTAGAGAAAGAACAAAGAAAACCCAAAGTTAGCAGAAGGAAAAAAATCATAAACATCAGAGCAGAAATAAATGAAATAGAAACAAAGAAAACAATAGCATAGATCAATTAAAGTAAAAGCTGGTTCTTTGAGTAGATAAAATTGATAAACCATTAGCCAGATCCATCAAGAAAAAGAGGGAGAAGACTCAAATCAATAAAATTAGAAACGAAAAAGGAGAAGCTACAACAGTCACCACAGAAATACAAAGTATCCTAAGAGACTACTACAAGCAACTCTATGCCAATAAAATGGACAACCTGGAAGAAATGGACAAATTCTTAGAAAGGTATAACCTTCCAAGACTGAAGCAGGAATAGAAAATATGAACGGACCAATCACAATTAAAGAAATTGAAACTGTGATTAAAAATCTTCCAACAAACAAAAGTCCAGGACCAGATGGCTTCACAGGTGAATTCTATCAAATATTTAGCGAAGTGCCAACACCCATCCTTCTCAAATTCTTCCAAAACATTGCAGAGGAAGGAAGACCCCCAAACTCATTCGATGAGGCCACCATCACGCTGATACCAAAACCAGACAAAAATACTACAAAAAAAGAAAATTACAGACCAATACCACCAATGAATATACATGCAAAAATCCTCAACAAAACACTAGCAAACAGAATCCAACAACACATTAAAAGGATCATACACCATGATCAAGTGGGATTTATCCCAGGGATTCAAGAATTCTTCAATATATGCAAATCAATCAATGTGATATACCATGTTAACAGATTGAAGAATAAAAAACATATGATCATCTCAATAGATGCAGAAAAAGTTTCTGACAAAATTCCACACCCATTAATGACAAAAACTCTCCAGAAAGTGGGCATACAGGGAACCTACGTCAACATAATAAAGGCCATATACGACAAACCCACAGTAAACATCATTCTCAATGATGGAAAACTGAAAGCATTTCCTCTAAGATCAGGAACAAGACAAGGATGTCCACTCTCACCTCTATTATTCAACATAGTTTTGGAAGTCCTAGCCACGGCAATCAGAGAAGAAAAAGAAATAAAAGGAGCACAAATTGGAAAAGAAGAAGTAAAACTGTCATTGTTTGCAGATGACATGATACTATACATAGAGAATCTTAAATATGCCACCAGAAAACTACTAGAGCTAATCAACGAATTCGGTAAAGTTGCAGGATACAAAATTAATGCACAGAAATCTCTTTCATTCCTTTACACTACTGATGAAAATTCTGAAAGAGAAATTAAGGAAACACTCCCATTTACAAACAAAAAGAATAAAATACCTAGGAATAAACTTACCTAGGGAGACAAAGACCTGTATGCAGAAAACTATAAGACACTGTTGAAAGAAATTAAAGATGATACCAACAGATGGAGACATATACCATGTTCTTGGATTGGAAGAATCAATATTGTAAAAATGACTACACTACCCAAAGCAATCTACAGATTCAATGCAATCCCTATCAAATTACCAATGGCATTTTTTACAGAACTAGAACAGAAAATCTTAAAATCTGTACGGAGACAGAAAAGACCCCGAATAGCAAAGCAGTCTTGAGGGAAAAAAACAGAGCTGATGGAATCAGTCACCCTGACTTTAGACTATACTACAAAGCTACAGTAATCAAGACAGTATGGTACTGGCACAGAAACAGAAATATAGATCAATGGAACAGGAGAGAAAGCCCAGAGATAAACCCACACACCTGTGGTCAACTAATCTATGACAAAGGAGGCAAGGATATCCAATGGAGAAAAGACAGTCTCTTCTTCAATAAGTGGTGCTGGGAAAACTGGACAGCTACATGTAAAAGAATGAAATTAGAACACTCCCTAACACCATACACACAAAAAAAACTCAACATGGATTAGAGACCTAAATGGAATACTGACACTGTAAAATTCTTAGAGGAAAACATAGGAAGAACACTCTGACATAAATCACAGCAAGATCATTTTTGATCCACCTCCTAGAATAATGGAAATAAAAATAAAAATAAACAAATGGGACCTAATGAAACTTCAAAGCTTTTGCAAAGCAAAGGAAACTACAAACAAGGCGAAAAGACAACCCTCAGAATGGGAGAAAATATTTGCAAACAAATCAATGGAAAAAGTATTAATCTCCAAAACATATAAGCAGCTCATGCAGCTTAATAGTAAAAAAACAACAAGCCATCCAAAAATGGGCAGAAGACCTAAAGAGACATTTCTCCAAAGAGGACATACAGATGGCCAAGAAACACATGAGAAGATGCTCAGCATCACCAATTATTAGAGAAATGCAAATCAAAACTACAATGAGGTATCACCTCACACCAGTTAGAATGGGCATCATCAGAAAATCTACAAACAACAAATGCTGGAGAGGGTGTGGAGAAAAGGGAACCCTCTTGCACTGTCGGTGGGAATGTAAATTGATACAGCCACTATGGAGAACAGTATGGAGGTTCCTTAAAAAACGAAAAATAGAACTTCCATACCACCCAGCAATCCCACTACTGGGCATATACCTTGAGAAAACCATAATTCAAAAAGACACATGCACCCCAATGTTCAATGAAGCACTATTTACAATAGCCAGGTCATGGAAGCAACCTAAATGCCCATCGACAGACGAATGGATAAAGAAGATGTGGTACATATATACAATGGAATATTACTCAACCATAAAAAGGAACAAAACTGGGTCATTTGTAGAGATGTGGATGGATCTAGAGACTGTCATACAGAGTGAAGTCAGTCAGAAAGAGAAAAACAAATATCATATATTAACGCATATATGTGGAACCTAGAAAAATGGTACAGATGAACCAGTTTGCAGGGCAGAAATTGAGACACAGATGTAGAGAACAAACGTATGGACACCAAGGGGGGAAAGTGGTGGCGGGTGGGGGTGTGCTGAATTGGGAGATTGGGATTGACATGTATACACTGATGTGTAGAAAATGGATGACTAATAAGAACCTGCTGCATAAAAAAATAAAATTTTAAAATTAAAAAGAAGATAAAGTATGGTTTGTTTAACTGAAGATAGACACTAAGAGTAGATAAGGTTATCTACGGAACTGGTATGGAATACAGAACAAAAGGAGGTTTTGAATAAATCGGTCACATTTAGCTTTTTCTTAAGTTTCTTCCCTTCCAAAATGTTGTTTTAAGTTACTGAAGGAAAAGATTACCACATCTATCTGTTCTACCAATGTTTAATCTTTAAGCTACATCATGATGAATGCATAAGCCAAAGAATTAGAATTTCATGCACTGTCTCCATCACCTTTATAAGTACAACTTAATTTGGTATTCATTCATTTTTTTGTTACCAGCTATAGAAATATTTTATAAAGATAAAGACATCCAGAACAATCTAAAAATCTTAGGGTACGTACCCTAACAGCCTCTAAGAAAATATAATTCATCAGTTTGGTACCAAGTAAAAGAAGAAATGATTGAGTAGTTTCTTACTTCTAGTCTTTTACTAGAAACTTACCTCTTCTACCTGCCCATCTTCAGCTCCATCTTTCTCTTTGTCTTCTTCCTCCTCATCATCATAGTCTTCTTCTTCATCTTCATCTTCTTCAGATGACGTATCCCCAGTCCCATCAACCTGCAACACCAGCGGGGCTTGCTGTTGAGCAGGCTGGGCCTGTGGCTGCTGTTGGCCAGCTGCAGTTAGCTGTGCTTGTGCTGGTGTAGGTGCTGCCACTGTTGTAGGTATAACTTGAGTCTTATTTCCGGTAAATAAGATTTGCTGGGGCTGGATGATAACACCTGTTTGTGGTGAAATCCCTCCAGGAAGAGGGGCCAGTACCTAAGGCAAAAGAAAAACTACAGATTAGTAACTAGCTAGAGGATCAAGTAGCTCAGTTTCATTGCTTGGCACACTGAAATAGGCCCCAATGCTAAAGAATCATCCCAAATTGCCATATCTCACACATAGTTAAAACTACCAAAGCACAGGAGGAATGTTTAGTGAGTGTACTGATCCACTAAATTTTCATTTTACCATTCAAATTTCTGAAGGAAAAGTATTTTCTGAAGATAATTGCTCCATTAATCAAGTACTTGCTATGTATATGCCAGACTCAAGGCTAAGAGTTACATGTTATTAGTTTATTTGCTTGAGGTATAGAGGTTTAATAACTTGCAAAGCTTGCAGTCAAGTCACTAAGAGGCAAAATGTGAACCTAGGTTTTCTGGTTCTGCTCTTATTATTATGCTACACTGCCTCTCTAGGAAAAACACTGCCCTGAACTCTGAAGCCCTGGGTTCCAGTTTTGTCTAAGATCACAGATAAAGATGTAGCAGAGGCAGGTCTTTAACCTCTCTTCACTGTTAGATTAGGGTCAATGGTTCTCAATGCTGGCTACAAGTTATAACAACCTAGTAACTTAAAAATGCTGATACCTGGGCTTCCCTGGTGGCGCAGTGGTTGAGCGTCTGCCTGCCAACGCAGGGGACACGGGTTCGTGCCCCAGTCCAGGAAGATCCCACATGCCACGGAGCGGCTGGGCCCATGAGCCATGGCCGCGGAGCCTGTGCTCCACAATGGGAGAGGCCACAACAGTGAGAGGCCCGCATACCACAAAAAAAAAAAAAAAAAAAAAACCAACTGATACCTAAGTCCCCACTCCTAATATTCTGATTTAATTGGTATAAGATGACATCTATTCATTTTATTTAAAGTTCCCCAGGTAATTCTAATCATGCAACCAAAGCTGTGAACCACCAGATCAGATGATTTCTAAAGTTCCTTCCAGCCTCTGCATCCTAGGATTCTAAAGTAAACCACAACTCAAAAAGAACCTTAACAAATAGTAATTGTATCTATTATAATGAACATATTTATAATTATAGTTATTAAATAAAAAGCAGACAATGCCTAGTGATAAATTAAAAGCACTAAACGGCAATTCCTTGTCATTAGGTTCAAGGAAAGCAAAAATAATAAGACAGTATTTCTTTTAAGAAGTTTACAGATTAATGATGCAACAGACAAAGCAACAGCAACTCAAAAAGACAGAAGATGTCTGAGAACTGCAATATATAGCATTATGAAAAGACAGGAGAGAGTACTAAATTTAGCTTGGGGGGGACAAGGCCTGGTCAGGGAAGCCTTCCTAGTAGGCAACAGTTGAGCTTCTATTTGTGTTTTGGGAGATTAGCCAGGCTTTTTCTGTTTGGTTTGTTTGTTTGCGGGGGACTGGAGAGAACTGCTAGAAGGAAGGCCAAAGGTGGCATTCTAAAGAGAACAGCATCAAGTGAAACCCAGAAGTACCAACAGGACAAATTTGGAAGGCTATAAGTAGGCTGGATTAATGTTCCTCCTCTGTATCTCTATCACTGTACTATCATATTAACGTTATTTGTTTATGTATCTGTCTCTTTTTCAAAGTACACAAGTTCCTCAAGAAAATAACCATTTCTTTTTCATCTTTGTCCTCACAGTACAACAGTTTAACACCTGGCACACAAGCATGTGCAAATATTTGTCAACTTTGATATAAACAGCAGCTGAACCAGGTAACAACTGGAAGCATGGCAAAAAATAAAATGTGGAAAAATTAAAAAAAAAAGAACCCAAAAAAGATCTCATAACCCACGCTGAGGAGTTTACACTTTTTCCAATAAGCAATGGGAAATCATTAAAAGATTAAAAAATTTTTAGAACAATGACTATAAATATAGAGTAGCAGTCAAGTTAGGAGGGCACAAAGCTGGAGGCAGGGAAATCAATTAAGAGGATAACACTATTTTAAGTGAGAAATTATGAGAGCATGAACTAAGGAAATGACAAAAGAGAGTGTGGGAAAAGAAAACTAGTTTCAAATATATTAAGGGACTGAAAGCATGTTTAAACTGCAGTCTGAAAAAAAAGAAACTATTAAGAAGAATTGGTAGGATTTCATGATACCTTGGATATTAGAGGTAAGCAAAAGGGAGGATTCCACATACCCCCTTCCAGACAATACATAACCATCATGAAACCAGATTCATGCCTGCTTTGTTCACTCCTAAATCTCTAGTCTCTTGCAAAGACCCTGATACGTAGCCACCCAATAAATGTGTGTTGAATGAATGCTGAATAACTAGCTTAGGAGGCTGGATGGAGAGTGGTGCCACTTATAAAAAGCAGGGGGTAGGATGATAAAGGATGAGTAGGGATAACAACAATGTAGTCTTAGACATACTGTAAGTTAAGCTGTGAGGTGTACAGGAGGAATTCAGAATGACAGGTTGTACAGTATTAGAGAAGAGTCTAAGAATTTGTATAGACAAAGCTATGGAAAAAGGGATGGGAAACACCCAGAGAATTCATACAGAGGCAGAAAAAAAAGAACCCCATGGTGGTCAAAACTTAAAGATTTTTACCTGTTGTATAACAGGAGCTTGTACTCCACCAGGCTGCATTTGTGGTATAACCTGTTGTTGTAGAACTACTGACTGCTGAGGCTGAAAGATATACTGGGCACCATTGGCTGCTCTGACCACTTGAAGAAGCTGGCCTAAAGTAAAAAGCATGTATTCCAAATTACCACTTTAGCAGTGACCACCTCAAAACAAACGAATTCACAGTGAATGTCAGACCATGGTGAATGACAAAAATTACTAAGAAGGCTAACAATTTTATTAAGGGCTGTCATCCATACACAGTAAACTATAGTCCTTACCTTCTCTGACTTTACTACATGCTCTAATACATTGCTTAATATGTTTTATTTTCCTTATAAAGCTGTTTCCAACAAAGTTTTAACAACAGATTATGAGAGTTGATTAAAAGCGTAAATTATCTTCACTAACAAGTCATGAGAGAGGAATAAGTAACATCAGCAGACATTTCAGGGGTTGTTCATTTTTAAAGCTTTAAGGAAACAAAAGTGTAATAATGCATTAATATCTTGAACAAAAGCACAGCATTCCTTAGCTTCAAGATGACTTAAAAAGCAGTAAGAGTTTGCTGAACCAATTATTATTGCCACATAACACTAACAGTATGACTGGCTTATACCAAATCCCTCTAATATATTGTTTTAAATGATGCAGAATGTTGAATTAATTAAGTAGTAATTAAAATTAAAATATGTGGCAAGCCGCTAAGTTTGTTCTTCAAAAATTTAGAAATTAACAAAACAAGAAATTGTATAATCATTGTACTTTTTTAACATCTTTATTGGAGTATTATTGCTTTACAATGGTGTGTTAGTTTCTGCTTTATAACAAAGTGAATCAGCCATACGTACACTTATATCCCCATTTCCCCTCCCTCTTGTGTCTCCCTCCCACCCTCCCTATCCCACCCCTCTAGGTGGTCAAAAAGCACCGAGCTGATCTCCCTGTGCTATGCGGCTGCTTCCCACTAGTTATCAGTTTTACATTTGGTAGTGTATATATGTCCATGCCACTCTCTCACTTCGTCCCAGCTTACTCCCCGTGTCCTTAAGTCCATTCTCTACATCTGCGTCTTTACTCCTGTCCTACCCCTAGGTTCTTCAGAACCATTTTTTTTTTTAGATTCCATATATATGTTAGCATATGGTATTTGTTTTTCTCTTTCTGACTTACTTCACTCTGTATGACAGACTCTAGGTCCACCCACCTCACTACAAATAACTCAGTTTCATTTCTTTTTATGGCTGAGTAATATTTCATTGTACATATGTGCCACATCTTCTTTATCCATTCATCTGTCGATGGACACTTAAGTTGCTTCCACGTCCTGGCTATTGTAAATAGTGTTGCAATGAACACTGTGGTACGTAACTCTTTGAATTATAGTTTTCTCAGGGTATACGCCCAGTAGTGGGATTGCTGAGTCGTATGGTGGTTTTATTTTTAGTTTTTTAAGGAACGTCCATACTGTTTTCCATAGTGGCTGCACCAATCTACATTCCCACCAGCAGTGTAGGAGGGTTCCCTTTTCTCCATACCCTCTCCAGCATTTATTGTTTGTAGATTTTTTGATGATGGCCATTCTGACTGGTGTGAGGTGATACACCTCATTGTAGTTTTGATTTGCAAGAAATTGTATAATTAAATTACAGAGAAAATACTTAAAATCCAGGTAAATAAATTCTTCAAACATTATTATTAAAAGTAAATTTTGCCCGCTATGGAGAGATACTATATAAAATAGAATGTAATAAATTTGCTCTTAAGATACTATAGGATTTAGTTTGATATCACAAATTAGTTCAAATGAGTTGTTTAACTTATTTGGTAAGTTAAAAGTGTTTAGCAAAAAACCAAGTAAATAAGCACTTCTAGGGCTTCCCTGGTGGTGCAGTGATTGAGAGTCCGCCTGCCGATGCAGGGGACACAGGTTCGTGCCCCGGTCCGGGAAGATCCCACATGCCATTGAAGAGGCTGGGCCCGTGAGCCACGGCCGCTGAGCCTGCATGTCCGGAGCCTGTGCTCCACAACGGGAGAGGCCACAACAGTGAGAGGCCTGCGTACAGCAACAACAACAACAACAAAAAGCACTTCTCTATAATCATACTTCATTCAATAAATAGGATTCCATTCATGGATCAAAAGTTCAAGTGCAATTCTCATCTTCTCTACTGCATCCTCAGCAGTGATTATGGTTTAATACGCCACGGTCCTCAAATCATCTTATTTTAATAACGTAAGCCAAATGGTAAAAGAAGTATTAAGATCTTCTGTCTTTCAGTGAAGACAAAACAAAGGCTAGACGGTACAATTTTCTGAGTTATATAAATAATGGATCAGTTATTCCTAATTACCTGAATTTGTTAATATCTGTTGAACAGGAGTCACACCGGCAGGGAGTGCTAAGGTAGCAGCTGTAGCAGCAGCACTCTGGAAAAAAAAGTGAAAAACAATCAAAACCATGTATGTTCATAACAGCACATCAGTTTATCTCTGGCATATTTTAATAGTATTTACAGTTTCATTTAGTATATACTAAAATGAAAAGTTCTAACAATAAGACTAACTGCCATTTTATAAAATGGTACAATAAAGACCACTGAGCCTAAACATCTTACCTAATTATTTCAAGCAATTAATTAGAATAATTAGGAGGTTTTTTCACCTGGAGAATGTACTCTAAGGAAATATAACCCACACTAACAGTGCTGTACAATAAATAAAATATCCATTCCATTATTTCCTTACTTATTCTGTTTCCTTACTCCCAATTCCTTGTTGTCAATTAATATACTTATGGCAAAAGTGTAAGTATCTTCACTTTAGAAATCCTAATATTTTTAATTTATACCATGATTAACAGGTCTCTAGAGAAAACCTTGTATCAGAATACTGCAATTCTTAGCTGGCAACTCTTCTAAGATGCCATAAGGTGACAACACTGGCATTATCTAGGTGAAACATATATTACTGACAGTTTTATCAATATAGAAAATATCTTAAAAATCTTAAGTCACAAAAATTAATTTCTACACTTTAAAATGAAGTTAGTATCTGACTTTAAATTATAAAAATATACATGGAATTATACTCTGAATGTTTTTAAATCCAGGATAAATTCTTGATTTACTGCTTCTGGAGACTTCTCCCCTTTCCTCTGAAAGAATTACACTACATTTTTACTGTTTTTTTTAAAATCCTGAGCTCAAAGTATTTCCATGTATCTCACTGTAACTATATACAAGTAGGTTTTATTCCCCCTCCCCCTTCAATCTTTTTTAAGGTACCAAACCTTCATATACTCAATCTAACTTATACATTTTTAGAAACACCTCTATTTGAATACACTTTAAGAAATAAATATTAACTGTGCTTTGAAGTCAACAAAACTTGGAAAATTACACTCAAGTAGGTTAATGATACAACTATCTAGTCAGGCTCTAAGTATAGCCTTCCAAGAAAATATGCTTGTTGCCATTTGACAGGCCTAAGTAATTTCTATATCTTAAGCCTGAAACTCCCATTATGTCCCCAAAATCCAGCTATCTAGCTCACCAGGTTCTCTTCATAAAATGCAGGTTCTGCATTTCATTTTATTAAATAAATGAAAGATTTAAATAAATCTTGTCTATATAAACAAATGAAAGGTAATCTAAATTTAAGGAATTATATTAACAACCACTTACTATTGAGAAATATTATTTAGGAATATTAAGTGCCTATAATTCACATTTTATAAGATTAATAGATCTCCTTCTACTAGCAAACTGACCTAGCATTTTCCTTATAGCATACATGAGAAAATAACCACCTGCATACCGCTGCACATTCAAGTTGCTATAAATATTTGTTTTGATGTATCATACACAAACCATCTTTTATTAATGTCTGCTGAAAGTTCCTTCCTGTACTTTGTGAAAAGGCCCTAACGTGAATAATGCATTTGAGCAATTTCATAAAGAGAACCTGCAAAACTAGTTTGATATAAGGTCCTGTTTCATAAGTTCCCTGAAATAGCTTTCTACCAAATATATTAGCACTATCCCATATTCTTATATTAAAAAAATTCTTTTTTCAAAATGAGACTGTTTTTAATGGATATCTTTGAATCAGGAATAATAATGCAAACAAACAAAAACACAAAAAACTTATTTGTAAAAAGCCTATACTGATTACATTTTAGAACATGAAAAACACATGAAGCAAACACTAACTGAAAACAAGTAAAATGCTGAAATACGTATAAATGCTAACATTTTATTGATTGAAGTCTGACCTATGATGTGTTTACATACATATGCTCTTTAGAATCAAGGAGACACAGCAAATCAGTAAGAGATGGGCCATTAATTTTACCAGTCTTTTTAAACACAATTTTAATTCAAAATTCTCTCCCACAACACTTAAAATTCTTCAAAATTAGATGAGTCTACTGCAAGTGATCCTACTAAACTTTCTGTTTTAAAATGATACAAGTTATTCCCTAGGAAACAGTCTCAATAGTACCAACTACAATATGGATCCTACAGTGAGACTTATTTTTAAGGATGGAGGTTAAAAAGAAATTTGGTGCCTTAAACTTGAAAGGGAATTTTTTTTGAATAATAAAAATTCTTGTGAGAATCGATAGGCATGGACTTTTGTGATTTTCATGCAAAAGAATTGACTCCAGGAACTTGAACTGGAAGTACAAACAGAGATTCTTGATTTTTTGTGAATTTAAAAGTTCCAATTTCTATCGTGTAGAAATTTGCAATTCTGTAAAGTTATACATTTGTTAAGGCTGGTATATATCAATAGAAAGAAGTCGTTTGTCTAGTAGGTAAGCCCTGCTTCCTATATGGCTTATAAAACACAAATGAGCTTTCAGGTTCACTCATCACTCACAAAATATAGTAACTGTTTTTTAAAATATTGCTTTTTCGTTTAAAAAAAAAATCTGGATCTGAAAAGAAAATCTCACTGCTAACACTAGACTAAGAGATCTTATTTAAAATAATGATTCTTTCCTATTAAAAGGATTTGGCTGGATTTAAGAATGGAATGTCAGAGCAGAGACACCACTAAGAGCCTGTGTAGTTTAAACAGAAGAAAGGCCATTTACGAGAAAATGCTGGAACAATTATTCTAATTAAACTTTGTTTTAATGTTTTATTTTAAAAAAAAAACTGTGAGGATAGAAGTAAAGATTCTCTAAGGATCTGAGGGTTTCTTTCTTTCAGTTTTATCGTTATATCTGATGGGATATATTATATGTGCTAAGTGAAATTTGAAATTTTGAGGACTTATGAAGTTCAGTGGCTATCTCTTAGAAGTATCAAAAGTCTAATATATAATAAACTCAACTGAAAAAATGCATTTTAAAGTAGCAATTTACATATTGTAATAAAACTTATTAGGCTATGCTATGGTTAAATCAGAGCAAAATTTGTAACGTCTGATCTTAACGATACTAGTTATCTTTATCCAAATGGTTCGTTTTCATTTTTAAAAATTTATAATTCTTAGCATTCCTAACCTCTTTCAGTTAATGGGTCTTCTGCAACATAACTATACTTGGCATAATGTTTGGTAGGTCCCTTAAACCTATTTTCAAAAAATAGCAGAAGAAGGGCTTCCCTGGTGGCGCAGTGGTTGAGAGTCCGCCTGCCTATGCAGGGGACACGGGTTCGTGCCCCGGTCCGGGAAGATCCCACATGCCGCGGAGTGGCTGGGCCCGTGAGCCATGGCCGCTGAGCCTGTGCATCCGGAGCCTGTGCTCCACAACGGGAGAGGCCACGACAGTGAGAGGCCCGCGTACCGCAAAAAAAAAAAAAAAAAAGGCAGAAGATAAAACAGCTCCTACAAAGCATCATTCTTTTGGTATTTTCAACAGAAAGTTGCATAATTTTATGAACCTTAATGTCTAAGTACCAAGCTAAACTTTAGATTTGCTGTTAAATCCAATGCTTAGGAAACCAAACAAAACAGCTATTTTGCTTAAGTCCTGAATAAACTTCAAGTTGTTAATATACAACATACACAAGCATAATCACAATTTGGGTTAGAATAAATAGAGCCAAGCAAAGTGCTATGTTCTGAGTCTTACCATGTTTGATGCATTCATATGTTGTATCAGCTTAGAATCAGGAACAATAACTTGTGGTGCTGCAGCTACGAAAAATAACAGGCACACATAAAAACAAGGAACTGTGAGGCTATTTCATAAGAATGCTGTACTATACCGAAAATTTTTTTCATGCTTTCCACATTTTCTGCATGCAAATGCACTCAACCATTTGATATCTCAGAAAGTTATAAACTTCTACAGTAAATAACAGCTGTGACATACCCACCTTATACAGGAAAACCCACAATTAAAAAAAAGATTTAACAACACCTAAGGACACAAGGGACCTTGGGAACACGACATAATGAGATACCTAACACCTAAACATATATATTTCTGTGCATTCTTAAACTGGAAATTTTCAAACATAATTTAATACTGTCTTGCCAACTCAGCAATAACTGTGTTATTAATATAATGATACTACTGCTGGAATGCATTACTGACCCATTAAAAGTGAGCTCAAAAAGTTATAATCTACATAGTCTTTTAAAATCTTTTTCTCGAAGGAAGTTGGGAAGATGGCGGAAGAGTAAGACGCGGAGATCGCCTTCCTCCCCACGGATACACCAGAAATACATCTACACGTGGAACAACTCCTACAGAACACCTACTGAAGGCTGGCAGAAGACCTCAGACCTCCCAAAAGGCAAGAAACTCCCCACGTACCTGGGTAGGGCAAAAGAAAAAACAGAGACAAAAGAATAAGGACGGAACCTGCACCAGTGGGAGGGAGCTGTGAAGGAGGAAAAGTTTCCACACACTAGGAAGCCCCTCCGCGGGCGGAGACTGCGGGAGGCGGACGGGGGAGCTTCGGGACCGCGGAGGAGTGCACAGCGACGGGTGCGGAGGGCAAATCGGGGCGATTCCTGCACAGAGGATCGGTGCCGACCGGCACTCACCAGCCCGAGAGGCTTGTCTGCTCACCCGCCGGGGCGGGCGGGGCTGCGAGCTGAGGCTGGGGTTTCGGTTTTAGACTGAGCGCAGGGAGAGGACTGGGGTTGGCGGCTTGAACATAGCCTGAAGGGGTTAGTGCACCACGACTAGCCGGGAGGGAGTTCGGGGAAAAGCCTGCACCTGCCTAAGAGGCAAGAGACTTTTTCTTCCCTCTTTGTTTCCTGGTGCGCGAGGAGAGGGGTTTAAGAGCGCTGCTTAAAGGAACTCCAGAGACGGGCGCGAGCCGCGGCTAAAAGCGCGAACCCCAGAGACGGGCGCGAGCCGCGGCTAAAAGCGCAAACCCCAGAGACGGGCGCGAGCCGCGGCTAAAAGCGCGGACCCCAGAGACGGGCGGGAGACGCTAAGGCTGCTGCTGCCGCCACCAAGGGGCCTGTGTGCGAGCACAGGTCACTCTCCACACGCCTCTTCCGCGGAGCCTGTGCAGCCCGCCACTGCCAGGTTCCCGGGAACCAGGGACAACTTCCCCGGGAGAACGCACGGCGGGCCTCAGGCTGGTGCAACGTCACGCCGGCCTCTGCCGCAACGTCACGCCGCCTCTGACGCCGCAGGCCCGCCCCGCACGCAGTGCCCCTCCTTCCGCCCCCCACCCCCCGCCTGAGTGAGCCAGAGCCCCCGAATCAGCGGCTCCTTTAACCCTGTCCCGTCTGAGCAAAAAACAGACGCCCTCCAGCGACCTACACGCAGAGGCAGGGCCAAATCCAAAGCTGAGCTCCTGTGAGCTGTGAGAATAAAGAAGAGAAAGGGAAATCTCTCCCAGCAGCCTCAGAAGCAGCGGATTAAAGCTCCACAATCAACTTGATATACCCTGCATCTGTGGAATACCTGAATAGACAAGGAATGATCCCAAATTGAAGAGGTGGAATTTAGGAGCGAGATCTATGATTTTTTTCCCTTTTCCTCTTTTTGTGAATGTGTACATGTATGCTTCTGTGTGAGATCTTGTCTGTATACTCTTCCTTCCACCATTTGTCCTAGGGCTCTATCCGTCCATGGTTTTTAAAAAAAATTTTTTTTCTCAATAATTAATTTTAATTGTAATAACTTTATTATACTTTACCTTCGTTCTTTCTTTCTTTCCTTCCTTCCTTCCCTCCTTTAGACAACGAATCACCCCAAATTGAGGAGGTGGTCTCTGAGAGCAAGATTTATGATTTTTCCCCCTTTACCTCTTTTTGTGAAGGTGTATGTGTATGCTTCTGTGTAAGATTTTCTCTGTATAGCTTTGCTTCCAACATTTGTCCTAAGGTTCTATCCGTCCCTTTTTTTTTTTCTTTTCTAAATATTTTTTAATTCAATAACTATATTAAACTATATTTTATTTTTACTGTATCTTCTTTCTTTCTGTCTTTTCTCCTTCTTTCCCTCCTTCCTTCCTTCCTCCCTCCCTCCCTCCTGTCTTTCCTTCTTTGCTTCTTTCTTCCTTCCTTTCTTTCCTCCTTTCCTTCTTTCTTTCCTCATACTTCTACTAATTCTCTCTACTTTTTCTCCCTTTTATTCTGAGCCGTGTGGATGAAAGGCTCTTGGTGCTCCAGCCAGGAGTCAGGGCTCTGCCTCTGAGGTAGGAGAGCCAACTTCAGGACACTGGTCAACAAGAGACCTCCCAGCTCCACATAATATTAAATGGCGGAAATCTCCCAGTGACCTCCATCTTAACACCAGCACCCAGCTTCACTCAACGACCAGCAATCCACAATGCTAGACAACCTATGTCAAACAACTAGCAAAACAGGAACACAACCCCACCCATTAGCAGAGAGGCTGCCTAAAATCATAATAAGGCCACAGACACCCCAAAACACACCACCAGACGTGAACCTGCCCACTAGAGAGACAAGATCCAGCCTCATCCACCACAACACAGGCACTAGTCCCCTCCACCAGGAAGCCTACACAACCCACTGAAACAACCTTAGCCACTGGAGACAGACATCAAAAACAACGGGAACTACGAACGTGCAGCCTGCAAAAAGGAGACCCCAAACACAGTAAGATAAGCAAAATGAGAAGACAGAAAAACACACAGATGAAGGAGCAAGATAAAAATGCACCAGACCTAACAAATGAAGAGGAAATAGGCAGTCTACCTGAAAAAGAATTCAGAATAATGATAGTAAGGATGATCCGAAATCTTGGAAGTAGAATGGACAAAATGCAAGAAACAGTTAACAAGGACCTAGAAGAAATAAAGATGAAACAAGCAATGATGAACAATGCAATAAATGAAATTAAAAGTACTCTAGATGGGATCAATAACAGAATAACTGAGGCAGAAGAACGGATAAGTGACCTGGAAGATAAAATAGTGGAAATAACTACTGCAGAGCAGAATAAAGAAAAAAGAATGAAAAGAACTGAGGACAGTCTCAGAGACCTCTGGGACAACATTAAACACACCAACATTCGAATTATAGGGGTTCCAGAAGAAGAAGAGAAAAAGAAAGGGACTGAGAAAATATTTGAAGAGATTATAGTTGAAAACTTCCCTAATATGGGAAAGGAAATAGTTAATCAAGTCCAGGAAGCACAGAGAGTCCCATACAGGATAAATCCAAGGAGAAATACGCCAAGACACATATTAATCAAACTGTCAAAAATTAAATACAAAGAAAGCATATTAAAAGCAGCAAGGGAAAAACAACAAATAACACACAAGGGAATCCCCATAAGGTTAACAGCTGATCTCTCAGCAGAAACCCTACAAGCCAGAAGGGAGTGGCAGGACATACTGAAAGTGATGAAGGAGAAAAACCTGCAACCAAGACTACTCTACCCAGCAAGGATCTCATTCAGATTTGATGGAGAAATTAAAACCTTTACAGACAAGCAAAAGCTGAGAGAGTTCAGCACCACCAAACCAGCTTTACAACAAATGCTAAAGGAACTTCTCTAGACAAGGAACACAAGAGAAGGAAAAGACCTATAATAACGAACCCAAAACAATATAGAAAATGGGAATAGGAACATACATATCGATAATTACCTTAAATGTAAATGGACTAAATGCTCCCACCAAAAGACACAGATTGGCTGAATGGATACAAAAACAAGACCCTTATATATGCTGTCTACAAGAGACCCACTTCAGACCTAGAGACACATACAGACTGAAAATAAGGGGATGGAAAAAGATATTCCATGCAAATGGAAACCAAAAGAAAGCTGGAGTAGCAATTCTCATATCAGACAAAATAGACTTTAAAATAAGGACTATTACAAGAGACAAAGAAGGACACTACATAATGATCAAGGGATCGATCCAAGAAGAAGATATAACAATTGTAAATATTTATGCACCCAACATAGGAGCACCTCAATACATAAGGCAAATACTAACAGCCATAAAATGGGAGATCGACAGTAACACATTCATAGTAGGGGACTTTAACACCCCACTTTCACCCATGGACAGATCATCCAAAATGAAAATAAATAAGGAAACACAAGCTTTAAATGAGACATTAAACAAGATGGACTTAATTGATATTTATAGGACACTCCATCCAAAAACAACAGAATACACATTTTTCTCAAGTGCTCATGGAACATTCTCCAGGATAGATCATATCTTGGGTCACAAATCAAGCCTTGGTAAATTTAAGAAAATTGAAATTGTATCAAGTATCTTTTCCGACCACAACGCCATGAGACTAGATATCAATTACAGGAAAAGATCTGTAAAAAATACAAACACATGGAGGCTAAACAATACACTACTTAATAATGAAGTGATCACTGAAGAAATCAAAGAGGAAATAAAAAAATACCTAGAAACAAATGACAATGGAGACACGACGACCCAAAACCGATGGGATGCAGCAAAAGCAGTTCTAAGGGGGAAGTTTATAGCAATACAAGCCCACCTTAAGAAGCAGGAAACATCTCGAATAAACAACCTAACCTTGCACCTCAAGCAATTAGAGAAAGAAGAACAAAAAAACCCCAAAGCTAGCAGAAGGAAAGAAATCATAAAAATCAGATCAGAAATAAATGAAAAAGAAATGAAGGAAACGATAGCAAAGATCAATAAAACTAAAAGGTGGTTCTTTGAGAAGATAAACAAAATAGATAAACCACTAGCCAGACTCATCAAGAAAAAAAGGGAGAAGACTCAAATCAATAGAATTAGAAATGAAAAAGGAGAAGTAACAACTGACACTGCAGAAATAAAAAAAATCATGAGAGATTACTACAAGCAACTCTATGCCAATAAAATGGACAATCTGGAAGAAATGGACAAATTCTTAGAAATGCACAACCTGCCAAGACTGAATCAGGAAGAAATAGAAAATATGAACAGACCAATCACAAGCACTGAAATTGAAACTGTGATGAAAAATCTTCCAACAAACAAAAGCCCAGGACCAGATGGCTTCACAGGTGAATTCTATCAAACGTTTAGAGAAGAGCTAACACCTATCCTTCTCAAACTCTTCCAAAATATAGCAGAGGGAGGAACACTCCCAAATTCCTTCTACGAGGCCACCATCACCTTGATACCAAAACCAGACAAGGATGTCACAAAAAAAGAAAACTACAGGCCAATATCACTGATGAACATAGATGCAAAAATCCTCAACAAAATCCTAGCAAACAGAATCCAACAGCACATTAAAAGGATCATACACCATGATCAAGTGGGGTTTATTCCAGGAATGCAAGGATTCTTCAATATACGCAAATCTATCAATGTGATAAACCATATTAACAAATTGAAGGAGAAAAACCATATGATCATCTCAATAGATGCAGAGAAAGCTTTCGACAAAATTCAACACCCATTTATGATAAAAACCCTGCAGAAAGTAGGCATAGAGGGAACTTTCCTCAACATAATAAAGGCCATATATGACAAGCCCATAGCAAACATCATCCTCAATGGTGAAAAACTGAAAGCATTTCCACTAAGATCAGGAACAAGACAAGGTTGCCCACTCTCACCACTCTTATTCAACATAGTTTTGGAAGTTTTAGCCACAGCAATCAGAGAAGAAAAGGAAATAAAAGGAATCCAAATCGGAAAAGAAGAAGTAAAGCTGTCACTGTTTGCAGATGACATGATACTATACATAGAGAATCCTAAAGATGCTACCAGAAAACTACTAGAGCTAATCAATGAATTTGGTAAAGTAGCAGGATACAAAGTTAATGCACAGAAATCTCTGGCATTCCTATATACTAATGATGAAAAATCTGAAAGTGAAATCAAGAAAACACTCCCATTTACCATTGCAACAAAAAGAATAAAATATCTAGGAATAAACCTACCTAAGGAGACGAAAGACCTGTATGCAGAAAATTATAAGACACTGATGAAAGAAATTAAAGATGATACAAATAGATGGAGAGATATACCATGTTCTTGGATGGGAAGAATCAACATTGTGAAAATGACTACTACCCAAAGCAATCTACAGATTCAATGCAATCCCTATCAAACTACCACTGGCATTTTTCACAGAACTAGAACAAAAAATTTCACAATTTGTATGGAAACACAAAAGACCCCGAATAGCCAAAGCAATCTTGAGAACGAAAAAAGGAGCTGGAGGAATCAGGTTCCCTGACTTCAGACTACACTACAAAGCTACAGTAATCAAGACAGTATGGTACTGGCACAAAACAGAAAGATAGATCAATGGAACAGGATAGAAAGCCCAGAGATAAACCCACGCACATATGGACACCTTATCTTTGATAAAGGTGGCAGGAATGTACAGTGGAGAAAGGACAGCCTCTTCAATAAATGGTGCTGGGAAAACTGGACAGGTACATGTAAAAGTATGAGATTAGATCACTCCCTAACACCATACACAAAAATAAGCTCAAAATGGATTAAAGACCTAAATGTAAGGCCAGAAACTATCAAACTCTTAGAGGAAAACATAGGCAGAACACTCTATGACATAAATCACAGCAAGATCCTTTCTGACCCACCTCCTAGAGTAATGGAAATAAAAACAAAAATAAACAAATGGGACCTAATGAAACTTCAAAGCTTTTGCACAGCAAAGGAAACCATAATCAAGACCAAAAGACAACCCTTAGAATGGGAGAAAATATTTGCAAATGAAGCAAATGACAAAGGATTAATCTCCAAAATTTACAAGCAGCTCATGCAGCTCAATAACAAAAAAACAAACAACCCAATCCAAAAATGGGCAGAAGACCTAAATAAACATTTCTCCAAAGAAGATATACAGAATGCCAACAAACACATGAAAGAATGCTCAACATCATTAATCATTAGAGAAATGCAAATCAAAACTACAATGAGATATCATCTCACACCAGTCAGAATGGCCATCATCAAAAAATCTAGAAACAATAAATGCTGGAGAGGGTGTGGAGAAAAGGGAACACTCTTGCACTGCTGGTGGGAATGTGAATTGGTTCAGCCACTATGGAGAACAGTATGGACGTTCCTTAAAAAACTACAAATAGAATTACCATATGACCCAGCAATCCCACTACTGGGCATATATCCTGAGAAAACCAAAATTCAAAAAGAGTCATGTACCAAAATGTTCATTGCAGCTCTATTTACAATAGCCCGGAGATGGAAACAACCTAAGCGCCCATCATCGGATGAATGGATAAAGAAGATGTGGCACATATATACAATGGAATATTACTCAGCCTTAAAAAGAAATGAAATTGAGCTATTTGTAATGAGATGGATAGACCTAGAGTCTGTCATACAGAGTGAAGTAAGTCAGAAAGAAAAAGACAAATACCGTATGCTAACACATATATATGGAATTTAAGGGGAAAAAAATGTCATGAAGAACCTAGGGGTAAGACAGGAATAAAGACGCAGACCTACTGGAGAACGGACTTGAGGATATGGGGAGGGGGAGGGGTGAGCTTTGACAGGGCGAGAGAGAGTCATGGACATATACACACTAACAAACGTAGTAAGGTAGATAGCTAGGGGGAAGCAGCCGCAAGGCACAGGGATATTAGCTCGGTGCTTTGTGACAGCCTGGAGGGGTGGGATAGGGAGAGTGGGAGGGAGGGAGACGCAAGAGGGAAGACATATGGGAACATATGTATATGTATAACTGATTCACTTTGTTATAAAGCAGAAACTAACACACCATTGTAAAGCAATTATACCCCAATAAAGATATTTAAAAAAAAATAAAAATAAAAATAAAATCTTTTTCTCCCAGGCTTCCCTGGTGGCACAGTGGTTGAGAGTCCACCTGCCAATGCAGGGGACGCGGGTTCGTGCCCCGGTCCGGGAGGATCCCACATGGCGCAGAGCGGCTGGGCCCTTGAGCCATTGGCCGCTGGGCCTGCGCATCCGGAGCCTGTGCTCCGCGAGGGGAGAGGCCACAACAGTGAGAGGCCTGCTTACCGCAAAAAAAAAAAAAAAAAAACTTGTTCTCCCAATTTGACAGTTTCCAGTATCTTATTTCCATCAACTTTTTAAAAAACACAAATCATAAATAATGGCAATATCACGTAAGCATAAAAGGAACTAAGTGTTTGATTCCGCAAATTTCAGAGAATAAATAGATAATCCCATTATCCTAATATTCTCTGAGTGAAGAAAATCAAATTTTAATTTATGATAACCTAAAATCCTAGTGCCAGGCCTGAAGGCAATAGGAGGAACGGTCATCAAGAAACATTAAAAGAATAAAATTACTTGACGCAAGGTACAGAGTAAAATCAAATATTAAGTCTTATTTGATATAAACAGTAAAATAACTCAAACAGACATTTCTAATGTGCATCAATATCAGTTTTAAGTCTTACATACACTCTCAGATGAGACCAATGAGTAACTCAAGTTACCTTAAGATGAAGTTTTCATTTATCTTTATTCTCCTCTCTGACAAGATTTACAAAACTTGAAGGCCTAGGAAGTTTTATAACTGAACAAATGTTTGTCATGACAGAAAATACTCCATGTAGAGGATCAAGCTTCTAAGCCTTTTCAGGGCCCAGATTTTCCTCAGTTGTGATGTTTTAAGAGCTACTTCACAGAGCCTCTATTAGACTGCAGTGAAACAAAACCTATAAAATGACTTGCACGGTACAAGGCACTATGGATGCAGTCTATAAATACTTGTTTTTTCTTATCTTTAAACCACATAATATAAAATTAAGATGTCATATATCCATTCTTCACTTAAAGGAAATCTAATTCAGTCAATTTAACTACATAAATTAATAAGGAATTAGAATTTCAGATTGCCAAAGTATAGTTACAAAAACCTTCCAGTGTTTATTTATAAAAACTAAACTCAAATGCCTTTGTAGGAACAAATCAGTTTCAAAGAAAGTAATGATTCTACTATATAAAATAATGAAACCCTTAGTAAATAAACCTTTATAGATCTGACTTAGGAAATCCACCATTGTGTAGCCATCTAAAAAAAGTAATAATATACTTACCTGAATATCATTTTAAGCTTTCTGTTAGTGAATTACTTGTGTATCATTACTACATAAATAGGAACCACATTTTATACACACACAGATACAACCCCCTCAGCCAATAGAAAGGAGACACCCAGAGTGTTTCTCTTCTTTGAAATGACAACTTTCATTTCCAAGTTGCAGTAGGATCAGACGGCCTCACCTTGCTGTGACGCAGGAATAAGGACCTGCTGGGTCTGCGCTTGCTGAGGTACTGTCTGCTGCGGTTGGGCCTGGTGGTGATGGTGGTGGTGATGCTGCTGCTGCTGGGGTTGCTGCTGCTGTTGAACTTGCAGTAAAAGCTGCTGCTCTTCTGAATGAAATCCATCTACTGCCCTAGACTGCATTAGTTTATTCTCCCATAACTAAAGCAAAGAATATTAAAGATTTCTAAGTAAGAGTCAGGGAAAACAAGGCTGGACATATGGATAAAACATACTTTATTAGTCAGTTTATAAAATTCTTACATTTTCAAAACTGATAAATCTACAAATCTCTAATTCTTACCCAAGTGTATGCCATAAGGAAAACTAATTTTTAAAGTATCAAACCTCATTTTTGTTACTTAAGAGTACTGAAGAATTCTTTTGTTTCTTTTTATATCTGCAACAAACTTTCCATAGTAATTCCTTGGTTGCCAAGCAGTTTCATATAAGCAATTTTTCAGTAATCAAAAATCATCCTTTTTAGTATCAAATCCATTGTTAGCTATTTTATGGAAATCTTTCTTTCCTAACTTTTAAATAACATATAAAACATAAATTCATCTTTCCTTGAACTATGAGAAACATTATAGAGGCAGTCCTCAGGTTAGAAAACCCTACCTTTCTATCTGTCCAACCCTACATAAGGAAAAAGAAACAGCAATGCCTAATATGCTTTCAGAGGTATTCTCAACCCTCCACACTTCTTGAAATTCCCTTCCCTCTTTCATTATGACAAGGATTGACAATCCTTTTTTGCTTAACCACTTCTATTTTCTCATCTCTCCCTTGGACAGCTTCTGTGATGAAGGAAAAAAAAATCAAAAGTGGGCAAAAACAAGGAAGTAAAAGAATATATTTACAACTATTCCATCCTTCTACCTAACACACATTTCCTCTCTACAAGGTTTAGTGTTCAATCTATAGAGCTCTTATAAAAAAACTGCCCAAGAAAGTTACAAACCATTCCTTAAACATACATATAAAATTTAATTCAGTCATTCTGTACACAAGGATCTACAGATACTTTGTTTTCTCCCCTAGGATCTACTCTTGGGATATTGCCTAACTCATGTAAGGCTTCTATCAGATCCTTCAAAAAGCTCCCTTTGCCATACTAACAGGGATTTTTATAAACTGCTGACACTTCCAACTGTTCTAGAAATTCTAGATCTACATGTTAATAACAATTCCAGCACATCTCTAACAATTTAGGGAAAAAGCAAACTAAAGGTCAATTTCCCAGAGCAACCATTCCCTTAGCAGTCTCAGTATTTAGGTTCACCTGAAGACTTTCCTTACAGAGACAGTAACAGTATCTATTTCATGCGCTGTTGTGAGGAGTAAATAAGATTTCCATGTAAAACATTTATCAGACTCTAGCATAAAGTCAGTCATCAATAAATGTTAGTTATTACAATTATTGTAGTGGTGGTATTAATTGTGTAATAAAGCATTACAACAGAAGTCAGGAACCCAATTAGTCCTGGTTTGGCCACTAAACGGCTTGGTGGACAAATTATTTATCTTCCCTGGGCATTTTACTCATCTAAAAAGGGAACAAGCTGAATTAGATTACTTCTAAATGAACTTCCAGCTAGTAAATCTAAGTCGGTGCAAATCCCAGACTAAAAACAGCTAGGGTTCTTCCTAGGGTAACAAAAAACTACTTTTTGAGAGCCCAAGTTTTGTCTGGTTCATTTCTATAAAGTGGGCACCTAGCATAACACACAATACAAAATAGGCTCAGACACTGAATAAAATACACTCTACACTCTAAAATACACTCTAAATGTATTATATAGTAAGGCTATATAGGTAAGCCTCCCAAACAGTTATCACCCAAACTGTTTACACTTCTTTTCCCTGTTTCAAAACAAAACAAAACCTCGCTTCTTGTAGGCCAAAATCAAGGTGCAAAAAGTACTATTAATTAATGCTTTAAGAAACAGGTCTTTAAGGGAATTCCCTGGTGGTCCAGTGGTAAAGAATCCACCTTCCGACACAGGGGACGCGGGTTCAATCCCTGGACAGGGAACTAAGATCCCACATGCCCCAGGGCAACTAAGCCCACACGCACCACAACTACTGAGCCCGCACGCCGCAACTAGAGTCCGCATGGCGCAAACTACAGAGCCCACACGCTCTGGAGCCCATGCACTACAACTACAGAGCCCATGTGCTCTGGAGCCTGTGTGCCACAACTAGAGAGAGAAAACCCACACACCATGACTAGAAAGAAGCCCACATGCCGCAACAAAGAGCTCGAGCACCGCAAGAAAAGATCCTGCACACAGCAACGAAGATCCCACGTGCTGCAAGTAAGACCCAACACAGCCAAAAATAAAAATAAATAAAATATTAAAAAAAAATAAAGAAACAGAAAGAAAGAAGAAAGAAAGAAAGAAAGAAACAGGTCTTTAAACCATAATTTTCTAAATTTAAAGCTTCAGTTTTTATCACCTCCAATTGGTCTTCCCACTGCAATCCTGACCCATCACTTTAATGAAGCTTCCATGACAATGGTAAATATTAACAAATACACATTATGTGCTAAGTGCTGCGTACCACTACTCGCCTAGTCTCCAAAGTCAATGATCTGTGAGTCAGAATGTACCCCAATGCCCTATCATTATTGTCAATTTCCTTCCCAAAGCATTATTCCAATCTATCCCTACTATAATGGCCCCAGTTCAAGTCCCTTCCTCCCATCAGTATTACTGCAAAGTGTTAATGACTAAGCTAATTGAGCTCCCTGCTTCAAATCATACATTCTACACATAATTATTGAATACCTCCCAGCTAGACACTGTCAGTGGCATTGAGAACAGACAGTGAACAAATCTGACAAAGATCTTTGTCCTTACAGAGCCTACATTTTAGTGGAAACTTGTGCTTCCAATCTATTCTCTATAAATCAGTGGTCCTCAAAATGTGATCCTGGACCAATAACATCAGTATCACCTGGGAACTTGTCAGACATACCAATTCTAAGGCCCCACCCCATCGCATCAGCAACTCTGGAGTTAGAGCCAGGAATCTGTTTTAATAACCTATCCAGGTTATTGTGATGTACACTAAAGTGAAAGCCACTGCTTTAAAGTATAAACCAATACTTTTCAAACTGCAGACTGCAACCCATTAATGCATTATTAAAAGTTAATTTAGAGTTTTTGGTAAATGCAATCAAATTTTTCTTTTTAAATGTCAGACTGTACCCCTATCAACTGAGACTGTTTGAAGCAGAAGTCCAAAACTCTGTCTTTTAACTAGCAACCCAGAGAATCCTTCTCACTCTAAAGACCAAGCTCCTTAATGCAATATTATGTTAACTTCTCCAACTGCTGCTATAACTTGCACTCTATTTTCCAAACTACTTGCAGTTCCCTGAATATAGCATACATACCTCCTGTCTAAACTTTCGTAAACTACTCCTTATTGACAGTCTTCCCACACAATTCCCCAAAGAATGCAAATGCAAAGTCACATAGCCGCGAAGAAATCACTCACTGCCTCTATACCTTAGAGATATTTCTATTGGTACACTTTTCACACTAAGTCTACCTTCTCTATTAAAGTATGAACTCCTTCAGAGTAGAGACTATGTCTTATTCATAACCTAACAAAATGACTAAGAACTTATCAGAAATTTAATATTAATTTCAAAAAGAATGGAAAACGAACTTGTTTTCTAAGGTAGTTTCTCTATAAAAATGCTACCAACATTTTAGGCAGAATAACTCTTTATTTACAGGGTATTACCACAAGAAGTGTACATGAAATACAACACTCCTCTAGCCTACTAAATGCCAAAGATGCCCATTAGTCATTATAACAAGCAAACATGGAACCACACATTTCAAACTGCTTCTGGGGGAGCAAGGGGATGCTGGAGTAGTGGGCCACTGAGAATCCATATTTACTAAGTACCAAATACCGTTCTAGGTAATGTGAAAAATACAAGAATAATACCATACAAATATTTAGCATTACGCTTATAATATCAAATAATGTAAAGTTCAAATTAGTTGAATGTTTTCTGTTTCTCTCCAATTTCATTTTAAAATAATTTTATTTATCAAAATATTTTATTTTTAAAATATCATCTGTTTAAAATAATGTAATACTGTTTTGGCAACAGTAATGATATTAATACCCCTAAAGACTACCAAGAATACTGAATTGTTATTTATGTATGTATTTATTTATTTAGCTAGCTTAGAAAATAGGAAGAACTCTTTTCTCCACATTTTTATAGTACTTTTTCCCCCCAACACCATAGCTATTGTTTCTGGCAGTCCTATTTCAACAATCTTTGCCAGGTCTCCGGAATTAGATATGGAGAAAATTCATTTTCTATTCCCAAAATGATTTGGATATGCATCATGTTATGCCCATCATGTTTACTAGACTAACACTGAATTCTTAACGTGCACTTAAGTACTTTCCGTGTACACTCGTTTTTCACAAAAATTCTTTAAAATAGACATTATTATTATCTCCTTTTTACAGAAAAAGAGCCTGAGGAACAAGAAGTTAGGTGCCTTATCCAAGATCACCAACTAACAGCAGGCAAAACCATCATACAATCCAGGCAATCTGACTCAACAGGGCTGGACCCTGAGAGTGAAGAGTAAATGTCCTTTAAATTTTAAATTTAAAGTTTAAATTTTGGACTCTAGGCCCTCACTTGCCTCACCGTAATCCCAGCTCTGGTCCAAAGTTCTAATCTCTAAACTGTACTGCTGCTATCAGAGCAGGTCTAGTCACAACTCTGGTACCTTCCTTATCTGGAGACAAAAGGCTTAGCTTCAAGTCTCTACCACTTGCTAAATGATCTGTCAAAGCATATTTATTCCATTTTTGGATCTATAAAACGTTACCAGATCTACTGCTCCCTGGCAGTATGCTGGGCTAGAAATTCTAAAGGATTCTCCTACTCTCACAATAACAACTAGCTCCTGGATAAAACATAAGACAATTGAATTTTTGGGCTCTTTAGAAATGATGTTGGGGAACAGAGCTTTCCCCAAGGCCAAATGATGTAGCACAGTAGATCATCGTTCAACTTATGGTTCAAGTATTTATATACAACTAGAGTATATTTAGAATAGTGGTTCTCAATCAGGGGTAGTTTTTCCCCTTCTGCCCCGGGGGCATTTGGCAATGTCTGGAGATATTTTTGGTTGTCAGAACTAAGGGGTGCTACTGGCATCTAGTGGGCAGAGATCAGTTATGCTGCTAATATCCTACGATAACTAGCCTTCTACAACAAAGAATTAACAGGTCCAAAATGTCAGTAGTGCCAAGGATGAGAAAACAGATCTAGGGGCAGATTAACTTTTTCAGATTTGTCTCCAAATGAGGAATTCTTCTCACTTTGTTTTATTGAGAGGCCATGTTTTCTATCTCCCATTGTACTTGCTATTTGGATAGGGGTGGGTCTGACAGTTTAGAAATCAGGATAATTTTATCACTTACTTTGAAGAGGACTTCTAGACTGTCATTTCCACCCATAGTCATTTACCAATCTAAAACACAATTTACATTCAAATATAGCTTTATTGAAAATCAAGTGGTGATCATTTTCTAATGTATAGAAATCCTGAATCACTATGTTGTGCACCTAGAACTAATACAGTGTTGTAGGTCAATTACACTTCAATTAGAGAAAAAAGCAAGAAAACCAACATTGTGCTTTATGCATCTTTTCCATCTCCCACAGTTCATACATTAAAGGAGACCCACAGTGTTAACAGATAACCTCAAGAATCAGGTTGAATTATTTTAATGTAGAAGGTCCCTTTCTGAATTATCTAGTTAAACTTCAAATTACAGGCACTCTCATTACTCATCTTAATTCATAATCTAATACACCACAGTATCCTTCACAGCCGTTTGGAAGCTTTTGATAGAAGTTTGTGAAACACTATAAAATGGTGATAAAGGGGATAGAACTAATGACAGAGTCCTTTATAAAGCTTAAAATATGAAATATTGTTAGTTTTCATTAGCAAGAATATCCAAACCTACAAGGTCTAATACAGTAGCCACTAGCCACACGTGGTGATTTAAAGTGAAATTAATTATAATTAAATAAAAATTCAGTTCTTCAGTTCCACTAACCATATTTCAAGTGTTTAATAGCCACATGTGGCTAGTGGTTACCATACTGGAGAGCACAGATATAGAACATTTTCATCACCACAGAAAGTTCTACTGCATAATGCTAGCTGTCAGACTGTTAAAACTAGGGCACATTCTGGAAATTCTAATGAGATCCTGAAGAAATTTAGTGCAGAGAATTAAAATAACAAACTCATTTCAGTCGAATAGTTTTATATTTAAATTCAGCTACAACCCAGAATAAAAGAGTATGCCCCGTTTAAAAAACAACAAAAACATTAAACTACCTTTTTCAGTTAGATTCTGGAGCAACATGTTATTAATTTGTTTAATTAAGTATTTACTGAACGCCAACCACATATGCCAGGCATTGTGGCAGAGGTTGGGGATTCAAAGTTGAATAAGTCACAATTTTTGTCATAGAAAACTAAGCATTAAACAAAAAATCAGTGCATAACCTATAAAACACAGATATTACTTTTTTATACTATTATACTATATTATATGTACATATATCTGTATATATGTGTATACATGTATAAAGTCTTATGTACTAAAAATGCAGGTGGAGCTATTTGGTCTCAAAGATAGCTCATTCTGTTTGGAAAAAACACCTTGATTCTAACTGGGACCAGTAGGAAAATATCAACAGACTCTGTGAAAAGCAAGAGGAGATAACAACTTGGATTGACCACTAGTTTGACGTACCACAAATTAAAGCCTTTGGGACTAATTTTTTGCACCTAAAAATGCTGTACCTTCTACATAAGATCACAGATCTACAAGGACAACCATTATGAGGGTATAACATATTTATAAAATATTCATTACATGTAACATGAAGGAATCAAAATAAGCTTATTCTCTTCTTATTCATATCCCTGAGATAATTTATGTGTTTGAGTAGTTTATATTGCTATTCTTCCAACTCATGTCTCCAGAGTTGGCATTCCTTCACTTGTATTTTTAAATACCTGCTCTTCACTTTCAGTAACCATTACATTTCTCACAAGGTAAAAAAATATTTCCTCATCTCATTCAAACCTATATTTTCCCTTCCTCACAGGGGCAGATTCATATTGAAAATTCTATAGAAGCTGCCCACAGATGCTGCAACATTCTAAGATATATTTTATCACCACAACACAGGTGAGATTCGCTTTATTTAAAATAGTAAGTTGCTAAATTGCAGCCTCCACACCTCTGTTGAATGGATAAATAAGACCACAACAAATGTTCCTTAGCATTCATTAACTGTGATTACTTATTTATACATAGCTCTAAAGGAGCTCAATTCCCAATCTCTAAGCCAGCAGTTCTAAAACTTTTTAGTCTGAGTCCTTTATCATTTTTACAAATTAATGAGGACCTCAATGAACTTTTATGAAATTTTAAATAAGATTTTTTTTTAATGTTGACATTTAAAAATAACAACGTGGGCTTCCCTGGTGGCGCAGTGGTTGAGATTCTGCCTGCTAATGCAGGGGACACGGGTTAGAGCCCTGGTCTGGGAAGATCCCACATGCCACGGAGCAACTAGGCCCATGAGCCACAACTACTGAGCCTGCGCGTCTGGAGCCTGTGCTCCGCAACAAGAGATGCCGCGATAGTGAGAGGCCCGCGCACCACGATGAAGAGTGGCCCCCGCTCGCCACAATTAGAGAAAGCCCTCACACAGAAACAAAAAACCAACACAGCCAAAAGTAAAATAAAATAAATAAAAGAAATGCATTTCCATTTAAAAAATAAGATCCAGAGGAGTAAAGAAGAAAAGAAAAAACAACGTATCCATTACATGTTAACATAAATACTTTCAATGAAAATAACCAGGGGCTTCCCTGGTGGCGCAGTGGTTGAGAGTCCGCCTGCCGATGGAGGGGACACGGGTTCCTGCCCCGGTCCGGGAGAATCCCACATGCCGCGGAGCGGCTGGGCCCGTGAGCCATGGCCGCTGAGCCTGCGCGTCCGGAGCCTGTGTTCCGCAATGGGAGAGGCCACAGCGGTGAGAGGCCTGCGTACCGCAAAAAGAAAAAAAAAAAAGAAAAAAAAAAAAAGAAAATAACCATATCTTCCAAAAAAATTTCGTGAGAAATGGCTTAAAAGGAAAATAGCTGGATTCTCATATCTGCTTCTACATTCAGTTTTCTTTCGTTGATGTATATGAAGAAAATCTGCCTTCTCATAGCTAAGTAGTTGGGAAAGGATAAAGTATTTTAAGTGATGGTTTCTTAACAGTTAGCTGCAATGTACAATCTGAAACTATATACCAATTAACTTTTCAAACTCTTCAATTAAATGGAAAATATGAGTTCAGTGAAGTATGCAGATATGCCATATGTTAACACATTTCATTGTAGAATATCATGAATAGAATATCAAACAATTGCATGTCTTAATATCAACAATGATCTCATCTCAATCTTTACGTAAACATCTTTTTAATACTTGGTACATCAAAATGGGAAGCATGCCTAAAGCCCTTCTGCTGCATATGGAACAGTTATCTCAAGGAAAAGCACTTGTACATTTGAGTTCCAAGTTTAACTGGTCACTTTTTTCATGGAATACAACTTTTACTGGAAATATGACAAACATACTATGATTATTCAGATTTGGGCATCTGTCCAACCGCATAGACCCCTGAAAGAGCCTGTGGGGAAGTCCACTGACCATATTTTGAGAACCACTGTTCTGAGCAGTAAGGCAAAAATATTCCATGATTTCATGAGTCATTACACCATCAAGAAAACACAAATGCTAAATAAAAGTATCTATATATTTCTGCTTAAATCCAAGTAAATAGAAGAGGCAGAAAAGCAGCTCCCAAACTAGAATACATTGTAAACCAAATATTTGGCCCACATAGAGAATCAGACTCCAGAACATGAAATTTATCAAGCACTTAATCTCCACAACATACATTTTAGAATACCAGTGCATTAAGACCACAAAAAAAGAAAAAGTAAAAAAAAACCTTACAGGAATGTCAAGTAATTAAAACATAAATGGATATTAACTGCCCATTAATAATAGCTAATACTATTGCCAGGCACTTTGCTAAACACTTTATATAGTCATTACATTTAATCCTCAAAACAAGACTAAAAGGTAAGTACTACTAATTCTCATCTCACATATAAGGAAACTGAAATATAAGCAGTTTGCCTAAGGTCAGAGGAAGAATGGATGGTAGCTGGGATTCAAAACCAGCACCCTTCACATAACTATACTGCTTCCTGCAACAAAGTCAAATGGTCATCATACGGCAAAATTATGGAGTATAGTTTCTGACTGAAGAGAATGTTAAAAAAAAAAAAAAAGCAGCAAACTCACAGTTTTTAGTTCCATCAGAACTTGTTCATCGACTCCATCATCCAAAAAGATGTCTCTCACATCATTAATTACATCTTCAATCACAGATCTGTATAATTTAGGCTTTAAAGGGAAAATAAAAGACTGCTGAAAAACACTGCTTATCACATATTAAAATATATAACATTTTCACAAATTCAAAACAAATGTAATACAACAGTCCCTTTTCCAACTCTCTAAAACTTATTTTAGAAGATGTAACTTTAAAGGTATGGCCAGTCCCATAAACATCAGTTGCCTTAGTTAAAATGAATTATTTGATGACTGCATATTTTAATAAAGGTTTTACGACTGTTTAATACAATTCATATACAGAAGATCATCACAGATACAAGGTCTATACAGTTTCCAGTTGTAATTTCCCATGTTGTTATAGTCCAAACACGTAATGTGTTTTGACTATATCCAACGATATAGTTTTATGGGTTGCTATGTCTGGTTTTTATTATTCCTTGCTTGGTTTAACCCGTTGTATCTCCTAACGTCATCGCTGTCTTAACAGAAACTTATGTCCTGTGATTTGCCTGGTAATAATCTGCAACCTAATAAGTATTCAAATTTAAAAATCACCTAATTTTAGTTTTTGTTACCCAGTCTGTACCTTTAAATTATACCATCAAGCTGTTCATATAACCACAATAACAGGTCTCAAAGTCTCAGAGGAACAAGACACAATGATCTCTTTTCCAGGATTTCTCTCCTACTACTGCCCAGATGATGCTATGGAATAGAACTATAAGCAGCCTCGATATTTATTTTTAAACTATTATTATTGTAACTATTATTGTTGGCATTACTTGGGGGGAAGCTTGCTTTTAGAAGGCTGCCAGAAAAATAAAATGAGAATAGATGTGAAAGCACTTTAAAAGCATAAAGTACTTTTTAAAAACCAAAAGGTAAGAGACGGAAGACTTTGCCCAACCCACATCCTATTTTTAATGGACAAAAGGAAGTTTGCTTGTCAGACTGTAAAACCAGAGATGCCTTGCTATAAATCTTATCCATTATCACGCAGAGCTAAGATCAACAGCCTTTTTATTTTAATACTTTGTCATTATCTGTGTTTTATATCTTGCTTAAAAATTACTGCTTACCCAATAAAACCAAGGGTTTGCTCTCATAACCAAACCTCAAACAGAAATAAATGTTTCATTAGCAACTCTCCCAGCAATACTGTTATCACAGGGGAAACCTCTTATGTGTTCTTGTCCAGCCAAAAATATAAATAATGAGTTCCTCTATACAACTTACCTCAACCATTAAAAACTATTTGTTCCTTTTCATTACAACCAGAAAAACAATTCATGTATCTAGTTTCTCACCTTTGCCGTTCCACTCACTCACCTGCTTTTTATTTTGCCAAATCTGCCTCTGTGAACTAAAATTATTCATGTGATTTCTGCATCTCTACAGTGCCTCCTTATGTTAGCATTCTGATTCTATATATAAAGGAAAGTCTATCTGACTATGGGTATCACCTTATCTATGGCAATTCAACTACTGAATTACAAAAATACATTTATAAAGTGTTTTTTTTTAAACCAATGACTCAAGGCATTATAAAGATAGAGTAATTTTAAATTGGTAGTATAAATCTCAAATTGACGATATAAAGTATTTTTTCAGCAAAATAGATGTTGTTCTGGTGTTTCTGAAGTCGGTCATCCCTAAAAATATTCTGCTTGGATATCCACACATTTATAGGTACAATGTGCTTTCTTCTGGCACTCCCTACTTAATGAATCAATCTTGCTTTAAGATTTTGCTTTTGTGCTTTAATTAACCCACAACTTGACCACTTAATGGATTCATATGCACTGTAGTTAAAGAAAGGGAAATGTGTATTATTCATGAAGTATACGCAATTTAAAATTGTTCAAGAGTTAAAAAGCGCGCAAAATACTGACGTTTTTCAAAGTATGTGAGTACATAGGCATTATTTGAAATAAGCAATTTCTGAATTATTATTTAAAATACTAAACTGTACTTAAGCCAAAGTTTTTGCCTTTTATGAAATACACATTAATTTAGGTTTGTCCTAGTTTTCAAAAACCAGATATTCCAAACTTAAAAATTCGTAAATTAAAGGGCCATTAGTGCCATTATCTAATGATTAAAGCATTTCTTTCAAAAGTGTTAGTACCTGGTACAATACTGGAAAATAAGTTGGATTAATTTCTATATTGGATATCATATTAACATCCAATGCAGCAAAAACACCGTCTACTTATAATTTTAATTTTTTAATACCCAGTTTGCACTAAGCAAATTACTCACAATTCCCCGATCCATAAATGTACTGTAGACATAGGTCCTACGTCGAAGCTTTAGGCACTTACTATTTCTTTGAAAAGCTTCGTATCTCAAATATTTATTATAGGAAAACATAATGAAATATTAGGAGCTATATTTCTAAAATTTCCTGAATACGTGATAAACAAAATACTACCAAAATCAAATCCTCCACAGCTAACAATTAATGTAGAAAACTTTTCCAAAAAAAAATTACCGACAATAATGCATGCATCTTCTGAATACAAGAACGATTAGACATCTGAGCTTAAATTCTCTTTAAAAAATAAAAATAAAATAAAAGAGGATGGCAAGTCTATTTTCCCCTATCAAAGACCGCAAATCCCAGCTGCTGTATGAAAACAAAAACTTGGGGCTGTAAAAGCAGGCCCGGTTGGACACGAAATTACAGTGTACGGTAAGGATTTGGGAATAAACTGAGCTCTGCACGCGCCAGCCTCTCGCCTCGGGAGCACGCACCTCCCAGCCCCGCTCTCAGCAGCTCTCACTATTTAAAGCCGGATCTGGTGTTTAAATGGAGAGGCGGTGACGTAGGCCTGAAAAGCACCTTCCCATCCTGGCAGAGTCTATATTAGAGAGCGGCAATGGCTCTATATAAACAGGGCAGCCAAAGGGAGGAGGACCACAAGGCTCAGGGACTGAAAAGCAGGGTAAGCGGCCGCAGCCATGATGGATCGACCCGAGTCGTCAACGGTACGGAGCCGGGCTGCCGTGGGCTTGTCTGCATTTGGGACCGGGCAAAAAAGTGTTTTATTGTCATAATAAAAATAAGAGAGTGGGGTGGGCTAGTGATCACATTTTGCGTTGGTGACTGAAAAGGTTATTTATGTGACTGCTTTTTGCAAACCTACGTGATCGCAAGTAAGAAAAAAGGGACAAACGGTGAGAAGTAGGCAAATTTCAAGGCGAAAGCGGGGCACTTTGACCACTACTGTAGGCTTTGTTTGTTTTGGTGCTTTTGCTAGTCGAAGATACGATGGGGGTTTTGCTTCCCCTTCGCCATTTTACCGATTCGGAAGGAACCGAGATAAGTGCTTTTCAACCTTCGTCCTTTTTTTTTTTTTTAAACATAAAATGGCCCCAATGAAGGCTCTTTAAGCACAACCGCCAAAACGCCCAAAGTAACCCCCGAAGTAGTCATTAACCTTTCACTGCGTTAAAGTGGATCGCGGTGGGTCTTGGGGATTCGCCCAGCTCCCCAAACACGGTTTTTGTTTTGAGGCTGCTCCGGGAGCCCTCCTCCAGCCGGCGCGGCCGGGCCCGCTTCGGGGAGAAGCGGCGGCGCCCCTCCCGCCCTCCCTCCTGGAGGCCGGGGTCTGGGGCCGGGGCCGCGCGCTCGCCCCGGCCCAACCGCCCCGCGGCGGCCCCAGGCCCAGCAGGCGCCCCCGCCCTCCCCGCCGCCGCGGCCGCGAGCCTCGGCACCCCCCCGCGCCCGCCGCCCGGCGCACCGGCCCGCTCCGCCTGAGGCGGGAAGCGGCGGCGGCGGCGGCGGCCGCGCGGGCGGCTGAAGAGAGTCGAGGCCGGGAGTCGCGGCCGTCCCCGCCCCCGCCCGGTCCGGCCGTTGCTGCCGCCTGAACGAAGCCCCCGCCGGCCACCAACCACGTCCTTACCACGGTGTTTGTATTTGCCGAGTTCGCCATTTCCACACACAACACAAACAAGAGGGGGGCAACCCCGAGAAAAGATAAAAACAAAAACAAACAAAAAAAGAACACCCGGAGGGTGACCCAAGCCACCGCAAAATTGGGGGGAAAAATTTTTCAAACAAAATCGTATCCTGACGGAGGAGAGGGGAGCGGTGAGAGGAGGTAGAGGAGGAGAGCAGTCCTCGGAGCTAAAAACTCGAGAATCGCCCTTAAAAAAAAAAGGCCACGACCCTTCAGGGGTCCTGGGGGGCGTTGCCCGCTCCCCACCCCGCACCAAGGAGGGAAACCACCACCGGTCGCCGCTCCCCGCGCCGCCGCTGCCGCCACCGGCTGCAGCTCCAGCCGTCCGGTCCGCCCGCTTCTCCCCTTTATATAGTGAGCCAACAAGCTGCGCGAGCCGCCGCCACCGCCGCTGCCGCCGAGAGACAGGGCGGAGGGGGAGGGAGGGGCGGAAGGGGCGGGGGCAGAGGTGGGCGGGTCTGAGCGCGAGACACCGCGAGAGCCGCGTGCGCAGGCGCGCCGGGGCGGAGGACGCCGCGCCTCGTCACGCGCAGTGAAGGCTGTTGTGAGGGCAGGGCCCGGGGACTTAAGTAGTGAAGTTGGACTGCTGTCTCCCCAAGTCTCGCGTGATCACGTGGTCGGCACCCAGGCGGAAGTCCCCTGCACCTGCTTTGGGATGAGGAACTTGGTAAGCATTGCTGGAAAACGCGTGAGTTCTGGTGACACAGGAGTCCAGAGCTAGCTGGGATCGCCTCCCGTCGGGCATTTATGCGCCGTCGCGCGCTGGAGGGGATACGAAATGCGGAAGGGGCGCTGGCTGTTGCCCCGCTAGGAATGGCCGCGGAGGAGGGCCGGTCACGTGGCCCAGCTTCCTGGCCCTGGCGCGCTCGGACTGAGGGAAGTTTCAAATGCGGAGTCATCTCCGAGAACGGGCTCGACTCAGATTCCGATTTCCGAGGCGTTGGCATCTCTTGCCTAGGATGGGCCTTTAGCTTGCAGAATTGTGTACGAGTTCCTAAAAGGGATAAAAGCTGATTTGGGCCCCCCGTAAACACATTCCAGAATTAATAACACCTGAAGCCGTATGAGTTCTCTCCATCAGTAAGCTACAAAGTCTCTGGGTTTAAGTTCCCCAAAGGTCCGGCCTCTACTATCCCACGTACTTTAAATGACTTTTCAAGGTGGTGGAAATGCCACCCCACCCCACCCACCGCCAACCCGAAACACTGATAATTGGAATTACAATCGCACAACTTTTCCCGGTTTTAAAAAATACTGCCAAAATTCAGTGATTCCACATGGTCAGGACATACTAACATCTGAAATATTTGACACACCAAGTCACATGGCCTCTCGCTGCGGAAGAGGGGCAGAAAATGTCCATGTCTTGGACTGCAACTCAGTAGGCTTTTGACCTGTTCTGCCCAAGCTAATCTCGCTTTTATATCAACATTTCACGCAGAACAGAGAATGCTCTGTTTAGAAGGCAGAGCTCACAGTACCTAATTTTCTTGTCCCTAGGAATTTCCAGAGACATGGAATGTAGTCTGGACAAGTGAGGGAGTTTATCCTCAAAAAGCAAAGCAAAACAAAATGTCAAACTTGTATGCCTCTGAAACCATAGTTAAGGAATATCAGTTGCTTCTCAGTTCCCTGCACAGCTGCTTGTTTGGGAGCATCAAAAGAACAACAACAAAAAAATCACAGGAAATCATAGTGTTCTTTATGTATTATATAAAATTATGATTCCATCAACATTTGTAATTCATTTAATAGTCGGGTGACCATTAGGCGGAAAAGTTATACTAATACTTTTCACTTCTTACTATTTTAAGAGGACTTGTTACCTCCTTATGTAAGTACTACTTTTTTTAAAAAATTAATTTATTAATTTATTTATTTTTGGCCGCATTGGGTCTTGGTTGCCGCCTGCCGGCTTTCTCTAGTTGCCCCCAGCGGCGGCTACTCTTCATTGCAGTGCGCGGCTTGTTAGGAACCAGGCTGCACAGCAGGAGGTGAGTGGCTGGCAAGCAAAGCTTCATCTGTATTTATAGCTGCTCCCCATTGCTTGCATTACCGCCTGAGCTCCACTTCCTGTCAACATTATGGTGAGTTGTATAATTATTTCATTATGTATTACAATGTAATAATAATAGAAATAAAGTGCACAATAAATGTAATGTGCTTGAATCATCCCGAAACCACACCCCCCCTGCACGCCACCCCCCCTCCCCAGTTCGTGGAAAAATTGTCTTCCATGAAACTGGTCCCTGGTGCCAAAAAGGTTGGGGACTGCTGTTTCGGAGAATACAGAAGTTGAGAGGAAAGATCTTATATCTCAAACTTGCTAATCCTAATGGAAGTCTTATTGTAAAGTATACTGCATAATTACAGCATTCATTCAAGGTATAAAAAGCACTGATATATTTCATTCCTACCAAATAAAATTATAATCAGGTTTCACCTAATTTTTATTTGAAGTATAGTTGATTTACAATATTGTGTTAGTTTCAGGTGTCCAGCAAAGTGATTCAGTTATATATATGTAATTTTTTTCAGGTTTTTTCCATTATGGTTATTACAAGGTATTGAATATAGTTCCTTGTGCTATACAGTAAATCCTTGTTGTTTATCTATTTAGTTTGTATCTGTTAATTCCATACTACTAATTTATCTCTCCACCCTCCCTTAGGTCTTCTGCCCATTTTTTTATTGGATTGTTTGTTTTCTCGATATTGAGTTATATGAGCTGTTTGTGTATTTTGGATATTAACTCCTTGTTGATCACATTGTTTGCAAATATTTTCTCCCATTCCATAGGTTGTCTTTTCATTTTGTTGATGGTTTCCTTTGCTGTGTAAAAGCTTTTAAGTTTGATTAAGTTCCGTTTGCTTACTTTGGCTTTTATTTCTTCTGCCTTGGGAGATCTAAGAAAATATTGTTACTATTTATGTTCGAGAATGTTTTGCCTATGTTCTCTTCCTGAGTTTTATGGTGGCATATCTTATAGTTAGGTCTTTAAACCATTTTGAGCTTATTTTTGTATATAGTGTGAGGGACTGTTACAATTTCATTGATTTACATGGAGCCGTTCTGCTTGCCCAACACCACTTGAAGAGACTGTCCTTTCTGTATTGTATATTCTTTTATATTCTTTGTTGTAGATTAATAGGTGTGTGGGTTTATTTCTGCACTATCTATTCTGTTCCATTGATCTGTTTTTTTCTGCCAGTACCATGCTGTTTTGATTACTATAGTTTGTAGTATTGTCTGAAGTCTGAAAGGGTTATGTCTTCAACTTTATTCTTTTTCCTCAGGATTGTTTTGGCAATTCTGGGTCTTTTGTCATTCCATGTAAATTTTAGTATTATTTTTTCTAGTTCTGTGAAAAATATCTTGGGTATTTTGATAGTGATTGCATTCGATCTGTAGGTTGCTTTGGGTAGTATGGCCATTTTAACAATATTAATTATTCCAATCCAAGAGCATGGGGTATCTTTTCATTTCTCTGAATCTTTTTTTAAAAAATTTATTTATATAATTTATTTATTTTTGGCTGCACTGGGTCTTCCTTGCTGTGCGGGCTTTCTCTAGTTGTGACGAGCGGGGGCTACTTTTCGTTGTGTTGTGCGGGCTTCTCATTGCGGTGGCTTGTCTTGTTGTGGAGCACGGGCTCTAGGCACATAGGCTTCAGTAGTTGTGGCATGTGGGTTCAGTAGTTGTGACTCGTGGGCTCTAGAGCACAGGCTGAGTAGTTGTGGTGCATGGGCTTAGTTGCTCGGCGGCATGTGGGATGTTCCTGGAGCAGGGCTTGAACCTGTGTCCCCTGCATTGGCAGGCGAATTCTTAACCACTGCGCCACCAGAGAATCCCTCTCTGAATCATCTTAAGTTTGTTTTATCAATGTCTTATACTTTTAAAGTATAGCTACCTCCTTGGTTAGGTTTATTCCTAAATATTTTTTTGATGTGATTTTAAACAGGATTGTTTTCTTACTTTTTTTGATATTTTATTGTTAGTGTAAAGAAATGCAACTGATTTCTGTATATTAATCTTGTATCTTGCTACCTTGCTGAATTCATTTATTACTTCTAATAGTTTTTGTGTGGAGATTTTAGGGTTCTCTATATAGAGTATCATGTCTTCTGCAAATAGTGACAGTTTTACCTCTTCCCTTCTAATTTGGATACCTTTTATTTCTTTTTCTTGTCTGATTGCTGTGTCTAGGTCTTCCAATATTATGTTGAATAGAAGTAGTGAGAGTGGGCATCCTAATCTTGTTCCTGAATTTAGTAGGAAGGCTTTCAGCTTTTCATCATTGAATATTATGTTGGCTGTGGGTTTGTCATAAATAGCTTTCATTATGTTAAGATATGTTACCTCTATACCCACTTCGGTGAGAGTTTTTGTCATGAATGGATGTTGAATTTTGTCAAACGCTTTTTCTATGCTGTTGAATTAATTATGTGGTTTTGTCTTTTCTTTTGTTAATGTGGTGTATCACATTGATTGAATTGCATATGTTGAACCATCCTTGTAACCCTGGAATAAATCCAACTTAATCATGGTGTATGTTCCTTTCTGTGTATTGTTGAATTAGGTTTGCTAATATTTGTTGAGGATTTTCACATCTATATTCATCAAACATATCCTGTAATTTTTTTTTTTTTTTTGTAGTGTCATTATCTGGTTTTGGTATCAGGGTGATGGTGGCTTCATAGAATGAATTTGGGAGTGTTCCTTCCTTTTCAGTTTTTTGGAATAGTTTGAGAATGCTAGGTATAAGTTCCCCTTTATTTGGTAGAATTCCCCAGTGAAGCTGTCTGGTCCTGGACTTCTGTTTTCAAAGGGTTTTTTGGTTTTTTTTGTTTTTGTTTTTGCAGATTCTATTTCACTTGTAGTAATCAGTCTGTTCAAATTATGTTTCTTTTTGACTCAGTTTTGGCAAGCTGTATATTTCTAGAAACGTCCGTTTCTTATAGGTTGTCCAATTTGTTGGCATATAACTGTTCATAGTATTCTTTTATGATTTTTTATGTATCTATGGTATGAGCTGTTATTTCTCCTCTTTTCTCATTTTGTTTATTTGGGTCCTCTCTCTTTTCTTCTTGGTGAGCCTGGCTAGAGGTTTGTCAATTTTGTTTATCCTTTCAAAAAAAAAAAGGTTTTATTGATCTTTTCTGTTTTTTAATCTCTGTTTTATTTATTTCCTGTCTGGTCTTTATTATTTCCTTCATTCTGCTGACTTTATGTTTTGTTTGTTCTTCTTTTTCTAATTCTTCTAGGTGGTAGATTATAAAACAAAGTTAACTTTTGAAAAGAAATCCCAAAATTGAAAATAAAATGAAGCAAATTAACCTAACAGTGTATTCCATAACACACAAAGAGGAACTTTTTCAAGTGACTTTAAAACACAGTCATTAAACTATATATATCTGTAGTGGGATATTCTCTAAGGACAAAAATATGAAAAGTTTTTTTCACTGCTCTCAATATTCTTATTTGTGGCGGTAATGTTGTATAGTATATGTATTCCTTTTTTTTTGTGGTACGTGGGCCTCTCACTGTTGTGGCCTCTCCCATTGCGGAGCACAGGCTCCGGACACGCAGGCTCAGCGGCCATGGCTCACAGGCCTAGCCGCTCCATGGCACGTGGAATCTTCCCAGACTGGGGCACAAACCTGTGTCCCCTGCATCGGCAGGCAGACTCTCAACCACTGTGCCACCAGGGAAGCCCTCTTTTTTTTTTTTTTTTTGAATGTGATATGTGGGATAAAGAAGATGAGTAATTATATGATGTAATTATACCATCCCAGTCATTGTTGAGAAGCGGGATTCCCAACATAGGAGAAATGAAATTCAGATTTAAGACAGAAGAGGATAAATGAAAATTCTGTAGTCCTGAATTTAAATTAGAAGTGTCACGGTGTATTTTGTCTCAAATATTTCTCCCTGGCTCTGAAAAGTCCTAGAAACAATAACCAACCCATTAACAATGTGTATACCTGGTACCTAGATTATGGTACTTTAAGACCAATGCTCCTTGGAGAAATATCTTATTCTGATTCTAGGTCAAAAGCAGGAAATGTCTTTTTTTTTTTTTAAGCAACAAAAACCCAAACTCAATACATTTTAACTTATAAAATATATTGAATACATAGTTCTGAAAAAGTCTGAACACCTCACTGGTGATCAGCCCAGTATCTGTGAGCACTATTAGCTCCCGGATTATGATCTTGAAGTACCATTTTCCACTAAAAGGAATTAGAGCTCCTTGGAAATATTTCTCACTCCAGGACTGGGGCAAGAAACATATTAATTTAAACTAAATGAATTGCCTATTATTGCCCTACCTAATGCAAAATGAATCTAGAATATATTTTCATACAGATAGCATGAAAGTGTATTAGTGTTCTAGAGCTGTTGCAACAAAGTATCACAAACTGGGTGACTTAAAACAATAGAAATTTATTGCCTCATAGTTCTGGGAGCTGTAAGTCTGAAATCAAGGTGTCAGCAGGGCCATGCTCTGTCTGACACTATGGGTAGAATCTTTCCTTGCCTCTTCCCAGCCTCTGGTGGTGGCCAGCAACCCTTGGAATTCCTTGCCTTGGGTCTCATCTCTCCAATCTCTGTCTCCATCTTTACATAGCATTTTCCCTGTGTCTTTACATTGTTTTCCTTCAGTTCATGTCTATCTCTGTGTCCAAATTTCCCCTTTTTATAAGGATACCAATCATATTGGATTAAGGCTTATCCTAATGACCTCATTTTAACTTGATTGCCTCTGTTAAGACACTATTTCTAAATAAGGTCACTTTCTAAGGTACTGGGGGTTAGGATTTCAACATATCTCTTTGGGAGGAGGTAATTCAACTCATAACAGAAGATATCAAAGACTTCTAGTGTCATGTCAAAATAATTTAGGAGCCAACATGAAGAGGCTCCCACTGGCCAAAGATGAGACACTTTGAGTATCAATAGGATAGTACGTGCAGCAAGTTGAATTGCATCAAATATTTAAATCCATTAATTTATAATGCTGCTAAAAAACAAAACATTAGGGCTTCCCTGGTGGCGCAGTGGTTGAGAGTCCGCCTACCGCTGCAGGGGACACGGGTTTGTGCCCCGGTCCAGGAAGATCCCACATGCCGCAGAGCAGCTGGGCCCGTGAGCCTTGGCCGCTGAGCCTGCGCATCCAGAGCCCGTGCTCAGCAACGGGAGAGGCCACAGCAGTGAGAGGCCTGCGTACCGAAAAAAAAAAACAAAAAACATGAAAATTCTGATTGGTCACCATTGGAGAATGGTAGGGAAACGACTCATCATTTTGAAGACTGGTAAATAAAGAAATATAATCAAGCATTTCCAGCCTTTCCAACATGAGTTGTACCAATTATCAAATAGTAGATGTAGTGGTTTGAATGGTAGCCCACCGAAAGATACGTTCATGTTCTAATCCTCAGAAACTGTAAATGTTATTTGGAAAAAGAGTCTCTGCAGGTATAATTAAGTTAAGGATTTTGTGATGAAATCTTTACTGTGTTAGGCCCTACATTTATTGACAAGTATCTTTATAAGAGACACGGAGGTGAACAAACAGAAGAGGAGGAGGAAATGTAACCATAGTGGAAGAAATTAGAGCAATGCAGCAACAAGGAATGCCAACAGCCACCAGAAGTTGGAAGAAGCAAAGAACAGATTCTCCCTTAGAGGATCTGGAGGGAGTATGGCCCTGCCAACATTTTTGTTTTGGACTTCTGGCCTCCAGAACTATGAGAGAATAAATTTCTGTTGTTTTTAAGCTACCACATTTGTGGTTATTTATTACAAAAGCCTCAAGAAACTAATACAGTAGATAAGAGGAAGTTTCTCTTTAAAGAAGTATTACAGCTAATAAGTGAATGAAGAATAATAGAATATCACTATTTTGCAACCTCTAATGAATTAAGAAATGGAGGTGTTAAGCACTGACATCTGCCAACATCATAAAAAGAGAAATAAAATACCCAGGTATTATGTGCTTCTTGACGAAGAGCATGCTACCACCTGTAAGGTAGTCTTACCCACACTCCCACCCCAAAATATATACCCTGAATGTGATCAAGCTTCTGTATCCAACTAACAATGTACAAAAAATACACAGGTTTCAGGGACATTTTCATCTATGTATCAGAAATGCAGTCAGCAAAATCCAGACCCTGGGAAGCCACAGGATAAATGATGTAATTTCTTCAACTAACAAATTCAGAAAGAGAAAGGAGCCTACAGAGAAAGACACTTGAAAGACATATCAGTCAATCACAGTATATGGAACTTATTTAGATCCTAATTCAAATAAACTGTAAAAGAAAGATGACAATTATGAGACAATTGGAAATTCAGACATTTACTGGATATATGATGAAATTAAAGAATTATTGAATTAAATGAAATCTTCCATTAAAAAATTAAAAATAAGCCAATGGATCCTTATTTACAATCAGTAGCAGTTCTTTATCCATACAGCTTGTCTTCCGGTGGAAAGACCTTTGGTATTCCCAAGAAGGCCTGGTAGGTATTGTGTTATAAATGTAATTAATATTAAGCATTGTGTTTAATTACGTGGGTTTCCTCTTTCTCTGATTCTTACATCTTAGCTACATATGCCTTATCTTGATTTACAAGTTGAACAGCTGTGATTTGGGACAGTTAAAAGTGGTGAAAAGTAAGGTGCTTGCTCAGATGTTTTTATAAAAATATTCTTCTAATGGCCAAGTTATCTTTGATTTACCTACCAACTTTACCTTCTTACTCATATATCTTTAACTTGATAGAGGCTTCTGATATGAAAGATAATTATACACAGACAATTTTCTAATGAAATATATCATAGTGGATAAATTAAATCTGAGTTAATCTACAAACTATATCTTAGAGAATTATGATAGAAACTGGAAGTAGATGGCTCAATTTCAGTTCTTCTCCAGAACCTACCTTCCTCTGATAGTAAAGGTAGTAGAGATTATGAAAGGGGAGGTGGCAGAAAGATTATTGTAGCTTCCAGGCCATAATGGAAGTAAGGAATTTGCATAAATACTGAGGGCTGGTCTTTGATTTAACAAGGGTTTCTGGGAGAAAATCAGGAGGTGCAGTTCAGATACCTCCTTGAGAACAAGGATCTGCATTAATGTAGGATGGTTCTTCAAAGTAAGGAGATAGCAACTAGGGGGAAAAAAAGGATGTTTAAACGGGAAAAACGGAGATTTAAAAAAGAAGAGGAATTTGCCATTTTGTGTTCCCTGCCAAGTTGAGAGACAATAATAATTATAATGGACTTAGTCTAAAAGATTTAATCACAAGGTACCTCCTTTAAAACTTTTAACAGTCCAATGAGACGAGTAATATTATCCCTTTGTTATGGATAGGAAACTGAGACTCAGGTTAAGCAGTGACTTGCCCAAGGTTATACTGCTGTTTACTCATGAAATTTTAGAGCTCCAGGTTCAAGGCTCTTTCCACCTGTCTTAGAAATAAGAAGCTATCAATCCAGGAGGATGTGAAGGTTTTGAATCAAATTATGTTGGTAGTTAAGCTTGTCAAATATATATTAATTATATATGTGTTAAACTTCATTTGGGAGAAGAAACTATAACATAAAAATTGGAGAGTGGAAAGTGAGATTAGTCCCGATTAAATGTGATTACCTTTGTAAAAGCATCATCAAAACACATTTATTAAATCATTTAAATAACTGATGTCTCTGTTTCTACATTAGTTGAAAATCATCCATTTGCCATTCCAAATAGCACTTACTCAATTATTGAATTTGGTGAGAATTGTCATTTTTCTAGCAAGAGTCTCTATAATCAAAACATTTCTGTCTAACTTTATAATTATATTTTAAATGCGTTCATAAAACAAGAAAATGGAGGGTTACCATTTTTAGTGGTAGAACATTGGGAAGGGGAAGTCTTTCTATTTTACCTCATGGACCAGTGGTATAACTCCCATTGTGTAGATAGAAAAATAAATGAGGGGCTTCCCTGGTGGCGCAGTGGTTGAGAGTCCGCCTGCCGATGCAGGGGTCACGGGTTCGTGCCCCGGTCCGGGAGGATCCCGCATGCCGCGGAGTGGCTGGGCCCATGGGCCATGGCCGCTGAGCCTGCGTGTCCGGAGCCTGTGCTCCGCAACGGGAGGGGCCGCGACAGTGAGAGGCTCGCGTACCGCAAAAAAATAAAAAATAAAAAAAATAAATGAAATTGGGCCTGTGCCTATGTCATTGCACAATAAATTAGAAGAGGCCATGTGTATTGACAGGGATAGTGGTACAGCAGTACCCAAGAGCATGAGCTTTGTAATCAGATAGACCAAGATGCTTGTCCTTGTTCCAGTCATAGGCAAGTTACCTCATCTGTAAAATGGCAGTAATATTAGTAACTCTCTCTACTTTAGAGAGTTGTGGGAGAATTAAGAGTTAATACATGTAAAGCCACTTAGCACAGTGATTGGCACATAGTAGGTCCTCCATAAAGATCAGGGATAATAATAATTTTGATGGTAATGAAAATGGGTTCTATTTTGTCTTTGTCTAGATTATGGTAAGCAGTGGAGTGGAACAAAAATTAGGAATCAGAACACTTCTGAACTGAGTTCACCAATTAAGCAAGCTCATACCTATCTTTTGGGCTTTTTTTTTTTAACTTTTTATTTTATATTGGAGTATAGTTGATTAACAGTGTTGTGATAGTGCAAGTTCATATCTATCTTTTGAATGTGTAAGTTTTTTCCATCGGTAAAATTAGAATCAAAGAAGAAAGCAATTCCAAGTTTGAGATAAAACACATACTACACTCTAGATAAGTACATTTTTTAATACCAGTTCTTGAGGATAGATCATTTGAATAACTGATTTCTCTGTCTCAACATCAGTTGAAAATCATCACTTTCCTGAAATGACTCAGATTGTTTAAAACTGAGGCTTTATATAAACTCTAGTCAAGAGTTATAATTGCTCATTTGTGAAGTATAGAATGCATTACCATTCCTCAGTAAATCTCAAATTAAAATGATAAGTTTTCAGGCTTCAGATATGTTGTAGTGTGTGATAAAAATCAATACTGTTATTTGGCCACAGAATGGCAAAATACACCTGAACCCAGATAGAATACAGGACTAGGAAACCACAGTCCCTAGAATGGTGTTTCATCTCCTCTTCATATATTTTGCTGCCTGCTTAGTGACATTTACCACTAACAATGGTTTTATTTTCAAACGATAGAATTCATCACATATTTGCTTCTTAGTTCTAATTTTAGCAAACGACAACACAAGTCCAAATCCCTTCTTTCTGTCTCCCCTTTTCGCTTAACCTCCCTTTATGTACTTTCCTTTCTCCCTCCCTTCTCTTCTCAGTCTCCCTTTCTTCCTTTGCTTTTATTTATCCTTTTTAATGCAGTAGTTACAGAATACCAAACATAGCCTCTGTTCGGTGACGTTGATGTAATTTCATCATTCCAGTATTAGCTTAAAAAATGAAATCAGAATTTCTGTCTGACTTTTTACAAATGTGATTGGATGATTATCAAATACAGACCATTTTGAAAGTCTCAGTATGTTCTTAGTCTCCATACTTAGCCCTCTTAATTTTAACCTTAACCAATCATAACATTTAAAAAATATTTTATTGGGGGTGGGGGGGGACCACAAAATGAGGGAAATTAAATTACCAAAACCATCAAAGGAAAACTATAGAAAATAAAAATGAAACTCTTGTGTTCTTGTCTCTACTCACACCTCTCAATCACACCTGTGTTTTCCCTGTACCTATCTCTAGATAATGGAATCATGCTTTAAATTTTATATGCAACTTGCTTTTTTCATAGACCCAGTCTGTCTCTTCCTAGGCTAGTAAATTTCAAGCTGACTCAGGTGTTTTTTAGTGGCTGCATGGAATTTCATAGTATGAGTATACAATAATTTATTTAACTTGAAAGTGCAGTTAGACTCTTTCCTTTTTTGCTATTTTAAACATTGTTGCAACAGTATCCTTGTGCGTGCCCCTATATATGCTTTTGTTACTATCTTTGTAGGGTGGATTCTAAGAAATGGAGTTGATGAGTCTTAGGATTTCCACCTGTTAAGTATTAATTGATAGTCACAAGTTACCCACGCTATAGGTTGTCCCTCCTATCTCTGACTTTATAGAGATCCCATGTAGCTGTCCTATAAAGTTGAGACCAACTTCCTTTCTCATTCCTCCAGAAAAAGTTCTTTGCCTTTTAAAACTTGTTTCTGTATCTTTCTTCATACTACACACTTATAATGTTTTTCTTCACATATCTATCCTTTCTTCCTTTCTGGAGAAATCAGCTCTTGAAACCTTTAATTCCTTCCATCATTTCCCCTATCATTATTTCTCTATATTTTTTTAATTATTTGGAAAGTAATAATATTTGATATAATTACTTGTGCATTTTGTTTCAACATACATTTTAAAGGAAAAACTAAAACAAACATTTCCCCAGTGTTCTTTATTCTGGTACTTATTTTCCTTTCATACAAAGGGAAAGATTAAGCTGTGCCTAATTCTAAGGCCTGGAAATATTGTCTTTTCTAAATTTTGTACATAGTTTCTCCTTTTTTAAAAAAGCATTATAATTACTTTTTGTCTGATTCCCACTAGACTTTTCTTCCATTCATTCAACAGATATTTATGGCACATCAAGTCCTATTCTAGGCCAGGAGGGTACAGCACAGAACAAAACAGACAAAATTCCCTTCACTCCTGAAGCTCATAAGACTGGTGAGATAATAGACGAAATAACTAAGTAAATATTATATAACATGTTAGGTAATTGTAGAAATTCAGGTGAGAAGAGTGGAGATGGAAAGAAAGATTCATCATATGTTTTGAAAAGAGATCAAGTTAGGCTTGCTTTGGGTAGAACATGAGGTTTAGATAAAGGAACTATCAAAAATACCTCAAAGGTTTCTGGGACTTCCCTGGCAGTCCAGCGGTTAATTCGCTGCACTTCCACTGCAGGGGGCACGAGTTCAGTCCGTGGTTGGGGAGCTAAGATCCTGCATGCCGCAGGCACGGCACAGCCAAAAAAAACCCCTCAGGTTTCTGTTAAGTAAGTGGGAGGATGTTGCTAAGGTTGGGGAAAATTGAGGGAAAGACATGTTTGGGTGAGAAAATTTCTGTTTTGGTTAGGTTTAGACATCTGTTGAACGTTCAACTGGAGACGATAATAAACTGTTGAATATGAGTTTAGAACTCAGTAAGCTGACCTGGAGATAAAGATTTGTGAATCACTTAGCATGTATAGGTATTTATAGCCATGGAATGTATGAGATCATGGGAGGAGTGTAAGGGGAGAAAGGGGAAGCATGCTGATATTTAGAAAATGGGCCAAGGAGGAACAGCCAAAAAACAAGACTGGGAAGGGGCAGGAAATGATGTAGCGTATGAACCAGGAGAATAGGAGTAAGGATAAGGGGTGGACACAGGCACCAAGGGAAGAGAATGTTTCAAAAAGAGTGGTTACTGCTGTCCACTGCTTCTGAGAAGCAAATAAGATAATCATAGAAAAGATCTTGGATTTATCAAGTTGAAGGACATTGACAAAAGCCATTATAGGGACTTCCCTCGTGGTGCAGTGGTTAAGAATCCGCCTGCCAACATAGGGGACACGGGTTCGAGCCCTGGTCTGGGAAGGTCCCACATGCCATGGAGCAACTAAGCGCGTGCACCACCACTACTGAGCCTGTGCTCTAGAGCCTGCGAGCCACAGCTACTGAGCCCGCGCACCTAGAGCCTGTGCTCCGCAACAAGAGAAGCCACTGCAGTGAGAAGCCCACGCACCGCAATGAAGAGTAACCCCGCTCACCGCAAGTAGAGAAAATCCACACGCAGCAACGAAGACCCACCGTGGCCAAAAATAAATAATTTTATTTATTTATTTATTTTAAAAGCCATTATAGTGTAGTGATGGAGATGGAAGATAAATTATAGTGAATTGAGAAGAAAATAAAAAAAATGGTGAGAGCAAATATAGACAACTTTTTGAGAAGCTTTGTTGTTAGCTCACAGAAATAGGATTGTATTTGGTGGGGTTAAAGAGGTCAATTGATTTTTTTTCAATGGTTTTTACTGTGGTAAAATACACATAAAATTTACCATCTTAACCATTTTTAAGTGTACAGGTCAGTGATATTAAGTGTATTCATATTGTTCAACTGTTACCACCATCTATCTCCAGAACACTTCATCTTGCAGAACTGAAACTCTTTGTACATTAAAAAATAATTTCCCATTCCCCTCTAACCCCAGCCCCTGGCAACCATCATTCTACATTGTGTCTGTATGATTTTGACTACACTAAGTACCTCATATAAGTGAGATCATACAGTATTTGTTCTTTTTTTATTGAATTATTGTTGATGTATAATATTATGTAAGTTACAGGTGTACAATATAGTGGTTCACAATTTTTAAAGGTTACACTCCATTTACAGTTATTATAAAATATTGGCTATATTTCCTGTGTTGTACAGTATATCCTTATAGCTTATTTTTTATATAATCGTTTATATCTCTTAATCTCCTACCCCTATATTGCCCTTCCTCCCCACTAGTAACCACTAGTTAGTTCTCTGTATCTGTGAATCTGTTTCTTTTTTGCTATATTCATTAGTTTAGTTTTTTAGATTACACATATAAGTGAAATCATACAGTATTTGTCTTTCTCTATCTGACTTATTTCACTTAGCAAAGTACCCTCCAAATCCATGCATGTTGTTGCAAATGGCAAAATTCCCTTCTTTTTTATGGCTGAGTAGTATTCTGTTATATATATATATACCATGTTTTCTTTATCCGTTCATCTATTGAGGGACACTTAGTTTGCCTCCATATCTTGACAATTATAAGTAATACTGCTGTGAACATTGGGGTGCATATATCTTTTCAAATTAGTGTTTTCATTTTTTTCAGGTATATAGGAATGGAATTGCTAGTCATGTGGTGGTTCTACTTTTAGTTTTTGAGAAACCTCCATACTGTTTTCCACAGTGGCTACATGAATTAACATTCCCAACAACAGTGAGCAAAAGTTCCCTTTTCTCCACATCCTTGCCAGTATTTGTTATTTGTGTTCCTTTTGGTGGTAACCATCCTGGCAGGTGTGAGGTGATATCTCATTGTGGGTTTTTTTAATATATAAATTTATTTACTTATTTTTTATTTTTTAGCTGCGTTGGGTCTTTGTTGCTGCACATGGGCTTTCTCTAGTTGCAATGAGCGGGGCCTACTCTTCATCGCAGTGCACGGGCTTCTCATTGCGGTGGCTTCTCTTGTTGTGGAGCAGGGCTCTAGGCGTGCGGGCTTCAGTAGCTGTGGTGCACAGGCTCTAGAACACGGGCTCAGTAGTTGCGGCACATGGGATTAGTTGCTCCACGGCATGTGGGATCTTCCTGGACCAGAGCTCGAACCCGTGTCCCCTGCATTGGCAGGCAGATTCTTAACCACTGTGCAACCAGGGAAGTCCCTTATTGTGGTTTTGATTTGAGTTTCTCTGATGATTAGCAATGTTGAGCATCTTATCATGTGCCTGTTAGCCATCTGCATGTATTCTTTGTAATAATGTCTATTCAGTCCTGCAGATTTTTAAATTGGGTTGTTTGGTTTGTTGTTGTTGTTTTGATGCTGAGTTGTATGAGCTGTATATATATTTTGGATATTAACCACTTGTCAATCATATAATTTGCAAAAATTTCCCCCCGTTCAGTAGGTTGTCTTTTCATTTTATCAGTGGTTTCCTTTCCTGTGCAAAAGCTTTTAAGTCTGATTGGGTCCCTTTTTTTTTTTTTTTCCTTTTATTTCCTTTGCTGTGGGATCCAAAAAAATATTGCTGTGATTTATGTCAAAGAGTGTTCTGCCTATGTTTTCCTCTAAGAGTTTTATACTATGCAGTCATACATTTAGGTCTTTAATCCATTTTGAGTTTATTTTTGTATATAGTGTTAGAGAATATTCTAATTTCATTATTTTACATGTAGCTGTCCAGTTTTCCCAGCACCACTTATTGAAGAGACTGTATTTTCCCCATTGTATATTCTTGCCTTCTTTGTCATAGTTAATTGACCATAAGTGCATGGGTTTTTCTCTGGGTTCTCTGTTCTGTTCCATTAATCTGTGTCTATTTCTGTGCCAGTACCATACTGTTTTGATTACTGTAGCTTTGTAGTATAGTCTGAAGTCAGCGAGCCTGATTCCTCCAGCTCTGTTCTTTCTCAAGATTGTTTTGGCTCTTTTGGGATCTTCCGTGTTTCCATACAGGTTTTAAAATTATTTATTCTAGTTCTGTGAAAAATGCGGTTGGTATTTTAATAGGGATCACATTGAATCTGTAGATTATTGCGTAGTATGGTCATTTTAACAATATTAATTCTTCCAGTCCAAGTACATGGTATATCTTTCCATCTGTTTGTGTCATCTTCAGTTTCTTTCATCAGTGTCTTATAGTTTTCCAAGTACAGGTCTTTTACTTCCTTAGGTAGGTTTATATCTAGGTATTTCATTCTTTTTGATGTGATGGTAAATGGGATTGTTTCCTTTGTTTCTCTTTCTGGTAGTTCATTGTTAGTGTATAGAAATGCAAAAGATTTCTGTATATTAATTTTGTATCCAGCAACTTTACCCAATTTATTGATGAGCTCTACTAGTTTTCTGGTGGTGTCTCTAGGATTTTCTATGTATAGTAATCATGTCATCTGCAAACAGCGACAGTTTTGCTTCTTCCTTTCGAATTTGGATTCCTTTTCTTTTTCTTGTCTGATTGCTATGGCGAGGACTTCCAATACTGTGTTGAATAAAAGTGGCAAGAGTGGGCATCCTTGTCTTGTTCCTGATCTTAGAGAAAATGCATTCAGATTTTCACCACTGAACATGATGTTAACTGGGGGGCTGTTATATGGCCTTATGTTGAGGTATGTTCCCTCTATGCCCACTTTCTAGAGAGTTTTTTTTATCACAAATGCATGTTGAATTTTGTCAATAGCTTTTTTTCATCTATTTGTCTGATTATATAGTTTTTATTCTTCACTTTCTTTTTTTTTTTTTTTGGCGGTATGTGGGCCTCTCACTCTTGTGGCCTCTCCCGTTGCGGAGCACAGGCTCCGGACACGCAGGCGCAGCAGCCATGGCTCACGGGCCCAGCTGCTCCGTGGCATGTGGGATCTTCCCGGACCAGGGCACAAACCCGTGTCCCCTGCATCGGCAGGCGGACTCTCAACCACTGCACCACCAGGAAGCCCTATTCTTCACTTTCTTAATGTGGTGTATCACATTGATTGATTTGTGAATATTGAAAAATGCTTACATTCTTGGAATAAATCCAACTTGATCATAATGTATGATTCTTTTAATATATTGTTGGATTCGATTTACTAATATTTTGTTGAGGATTTTTACCTCTATGTTCATCAGTGATATTGGCCTGTAAATTTGTGTGTGTGTGATATCTTTGTCTGGTTTTGGTATCAGGGTGATGCTGGCCTCATAGAATGAGTTTGGAAGTGTTCCTTCCTTTGTAGTTTTTTGAAATAGTTTCAGAAAGATAGGTGTTAACCCTTCTCTAAATGTTTGGTAGAATTCACCTGTGAAGCCATCCGGTCTTGGGCTTTTGTTTGTTGGGAGTTTTTAATTACTGATTTAGTTGTATTACTGGTAACTGGTCAGTTCATATTTTCTATTTCTTCCTGTTTCAGTCTTGGGAGATTGTACATTTCTTAGAATGTTTCCATTTCTTCTAGGTTGTCCATATTATTTTCATGTATTTATTCTTAGTAGTCTTTTATGATTCTTTGTATTTCTGTGGTATCAGTTGTAACTTCTTTTTCATTTCTGATTTTATCAATTGCCCTCTCCCTTTTTTTCTTGATGAGTCTGGCTAAATATTTGTCAATTTTATCTTTTCAAAGAACCAGCTTTTAATTTCATTGATCTTTTTTATTGTTTTCTTTGTTTCTATTTCATTTATTTCTGCTCTGATCTTTATGATTTCTTTCCTTCAACTAACTTTGTGCTTTGTTCTTCTTTCTCTAGTTCCTTTAGGTGTAAGTTTAGGTTGTTTATTTGATACGTTTCTTGTTTCCTGAGGTAAGCTTGTATAAACTTCCCTCTTATAGCTGCTTTTGCTGTGTCCCATAGGTTTTGGATCACCATGTTTTCGTTTTCATTTGTCTCTAGGTATTTTTTGATTTCCTCTTTAACTTTGTAAGTGATCCATTAGTTGTATTATTAGCATATTGTTTAGCCTTCACATATTTGTGTTTTTTGCATATTTTTTGTTAGTTGATTTCTGTTCTCCTACTGTTGTGGTCAGAAAAGATCCTTGATATGATTTCAGGTTTCTTAAATTTTTAAGGTTTGTCTTGTGGCCTAACATGTGATCTGTCCTGGAGAATATTCCATGTGCACTTGAAAAGAATGTGTATTCTGCTGCTTTCAGATGGAATGCTCTATAAATATCAATTCAGTACAGCTGGTCTAATGTGTCATTTAAGGCCAGTGTTTCCATATTGATTTTCTGTCTGGATGATCTGTCCATTGATGTAAGTGAGATATTAAAGTCCCCTACTATTATTGTGTTACTGTCGATTTCTCCCTTTATTTGCTTTATATATTTATATGCTCCTATGTTGGGTGTCTATATCATTACAATTGTTATTTCTTCTTTTTGGATTGATCCCTTGATAATGATGTAGTGTCCTTCTTTATCTCTTGTAACAGCTTTATTTTAAAATCTATTTTGTCTGATATAAGTATTGCTGCCCCAGCTATCTTTAGATTTCCTTTGCATGGAATACCTTTTTCCATCCCCTCCCTGCCATTTTGTGTGTGTCTTTAGATCTGAAGTGAGTCTCTTGTAGGCACCATGTATATGGGTCTTGTTTTTGTGTTCATTCAGCCTGTCTGTGTCTTTTGATTGGAGCATTTTGTCCATTTACATTTAAGGTAATTGATATGTATGTTCTTATTGCCATTTTGTTAATTATTTGGGGGTTGTTTCTGTAGGTCTTTTTTCCTTTTTTCTCTTCTCTTGTGATTTGATGACTATCTTAATGTTATATTTGGATTCATTATGTGTGTGTGTATCTATTTTAGATTTTTTTGGTTTCTATTTATTATGAGGTTTTTATATAGCTATATATATACAGACATACATATACATATATATGATTGTTTTAAGTTGCTTATCTCTTAATTTCAAATGCATTTTAACAACCCTGCATTTGTACTCTCCTCCCCTCACGATTACGGTTTTTTTATGTCATATTTTACATCTAAGTGTTTTGTGTATTCCTTAACTGCTTATTGTAGATATAGAAGATTTTACTACTTTTGTCTTTTAACCTTCCTACTAGGTTTGCATATAGATGATTTTTTTTAATTGAAATATAGTTGATTTATAATTTTGTGTTAATTACTCTGTACAGCAAAGTGATTCAGTTATACATATATGTTCTTTTTCATATTTTTTTCCATTATGGCTTATCACAGGATATTGAATATAGTTCCCTGTACTATACAGTAGGACCTTGTTGTTTATCCATATATCATAGTTTGCATCTGCTAATCCCAAACTCCTAATCTTTCCCTCCCCCACTCCCCTTGGCAACTACAAGTCTGTTTTCTAAATCTGTGAGTCTGTTTCTGTTTCATAGATATGTTCATTTATGGCATATTTTAGATTCCACATATAAGAGATATTATATGGTATTTATCTTTCTCTTCCTGACTTACTTCACTTAGTATGATAATCTCTAGTTTCATCCATGTTGCTGCAAATGGGATTTTTTCATTCTTTTTTATGGCTGAGTAGTATTCCATTGTGGTATATATATATATATATATATATATATATATATGAGAGAGAGAGAGAGAAAGAGAGATATAGATATATGCCTATATATACATATGTAGATATATCCTTGTCCTGTTCCAGATTTTAGCAGGAAGGCTTTCGCCTTTTCACCATTGAGTACTACGTTAGTTGTGGCTTTGTCATAAATAGCTTTTGTTATGTTGAGATGTGTTCCCTCTGTACCCACTTTAGTGAGAGTTTTTATGATGACTGGATGTTGAAGTTTGTCAAATGCTTTTTCTGCATCTATTGAGATGACCATGTGGTTTTTGTCTTTTTGTTGTTGTTGATGATGATGTGATGTATCACACTGATTGATTTGCATGTGTTGAACCATCCTTGTGAACTTGGGATGAGTCCAGCTCGGCCGTGGTATATGATCTTTTTTATGTACTGTTGGATTCGGTTTGCTAATACCTTGTTGAGAATTTTTGCATCTAGATTCATCGAAGATATTTTCCTTCTATTTTCTTTTTTTGGTGGTGTGTTTTTCTGGTTTTGGTATCAGGTTGATGGTGGCTTCATAGAATGCCTTTGGGAGTGTTTCTTCCTCTTCAGTATTTTGGAAGAGTTTGAGAAAGATCAGTATAAATTCTTGTTTCTTTGTTTGTTAGAATTCACCTATGAAGCCATCTGGTCCTGGACTTTTGTTTTTAGGGAGTTTTTAAAATTACAGATTCTAATTCACTTGTAGTAATCAGTTACCAAGTTATCTCTTCTTGATTCAGTTTTGGTGGGCTGTATGTTTCTAGAAACTTGGCCTTTTCTTACAGGTTGTCAAATTTGTTGGCATATAATTTTTCATAGTATTCTCTTAGCGTTTTTTGTATTTCTGTGGTATCAGTTGTGATTTCTTCTCTTTCATTTCGTATTTTGTTTGTTTGGGTCTTTTTCTTTTCTTCTTTGTGAGCCTGGCCAGAGTTTTATCAATTTTGTTTATCCTTTCAAAGAACCAGATCTTGGTTTTATTGATTTTTTTCTATTTTTAAAAATCTCTATATTATTTATTTCCTCTGATCTTTTTTATTTCCTTCCTTCTGCTGACTTTAGGTTTTGTTTGTTCTTCTTTTTCTAATTCTTTTAGGTGGTGGGTTAGGTTGTTTATTTGAGATTTTTCTTATTCCTTGAAGAAGGCCTGTATCATTATGAACTTCCCTCTAAGAACTGCTTTTGCTGCATCCCATAGATTTTGTTTAGTTGTGTTTTCATTGTCATTTGTCTCAAAGTATTTTTTAATTTCTTCTTTGATTTCATTGTTGACCATTGATTTTTTTAGTAGCTTGTTGTTTAGTCTCCATGTAATCATTTTTTTCTCATTTCTTTTTCTGTGGTTGATTTCTAGTTTCATGCCTTTGTGGTCAGAAAAGATACTTGAAATAATTTCTGTACTCTAAAATTTATTGAGGCTTGTTTTGTGCCCTAATATGTGGTCAGTCCCAGAGACCATTCCATGTGTACTTGAAAAGGATTTGCAATTACATCCATTACATTGCATGTAATGTCCTAAAAATATTAAGTCTAACTGTTCAGTGGTGTCAATTAGGATCTCTGTTGGCTTATTGATTTTCTGTTCAGAAGATCTGTCCATTGATATGAGTAGGGTGTGCAAGTCTCCTACGATTTTTTTTAAATTAATTTTTTTATTTTTGGCTGCCTTGGGTCTTTGTTGCTGTGCACTGTCTTTTCTCTAGTTGCGGCGAGCGGGGGCTACTCTTCATTGCGGTTCACGGGCTTCTCATTGGGTGGCTTCTCTTGTTGCAGAGCACAGGTTCTAGGCGCTCAGGCTTCAGTAGTTGTGGCACTCCTGCTCAGTAGTTGTGGCTCGTGGGCTCTAGAGCACAGGCTCAGTAGTTGTGGCGTACGGGCTTAGTTACTCCACGGCATGTGGGATCTTCCCGGACCAGGGCTTGAACCCGTGTCCCCTGCACTGGCAGGCAGATTCTTAACCACTGCACCACCAGGGAGGTCCTCCTACTATTATTATATTCCCATCATTTCTCCCTTTATGTGGGTTAGTATTTGTTTTATGTATTTGGGTGCTTATAGATTGGGTGCATATATGTTGACGAGTGTAATATCCTCTTCTTGTATTTATTGATCCTTTTATTATTATATAGTGTCCTTCTTTATCTTTCTTTATGGCCTTTGTTTTAAAGTCTATTTTGTCTGATATGAGTATTGTGACCCCTGCTTTCTTGTCATTTCCATTTGCATGAAATATCTTTTCCCATCCCCTCACTTTCAGTTGATGTGTGTCCTTTGCCCTAAATTGAGCCTCTTGTAGGCAGGATATTATAGGCTGTTGTTTTTCTATCCAATCTTTTGATTGGAGCCTTTAGTTCATTGGCATTTAAGGTAATTATTGATAGATATATATTTATCGCCATTTTAGGCCTTGTTTTCCAGTTGATTTTGTATTTCTTCCTTTTCTCTTTGTTTTTCCTTTTGTGGTTTGATGATTTTCTTTTGTATCATGCTTGTGTTCTCTTTTTGACTTTTGTGAATCTGTGGTTACTCTGTTTTCAAGTAACAGAACCCCTTTAACCCCTTCTTATATCTACTTGCTTTAGACTGTTAGTCAAATAGGCTCAAATACATTCTAAAAAAAAGAATCTACATTTTCTTACTCTCTTCCTCCACATTTTATGATTTTGACGTCCTCTTTTGTATCTTCGTGTTTATTCTTTTGCTGTTCATTGTGGTTATCATCACTTCACAAAAACTTTTTGATTTTTTTAAATCTGAATACTGGTTTAATAAGTGATTTACTTTACAATTGTGATTTTCTCTTTCCTATAGATTCTTGCTTTTCTTCTATTTAAAGAAGATCTTTAATAAATATTTCTTTTAGGATAGGTTTAATATTGCTGTATTCTTTTAGTTTTTGGTTGTCTGAGAACTTATCTCTTCTTCTATTCTAAATGGTAATCTTGCTGGGTAGAGTATTCTAGGTTGCAGATTTTTCCCTTTCAGGACTTTAAATATATTTTGCCACTCTCTTCTGGCCTGCAGTATTTCTGTAGAGATATCAGCTGAGAGTCTTATGGGGGGTCCCTTGTAATTAACTCTTCTTCTCATTCTGCCTTTAGAATTCTCCTTATCTTTAACTTTTTCCATTTTATACGATGTCTTGGTATAGGTCTGTTTGGGTTCATCTTGTTTGGGACCCTCTGTGCTTCCTGTACCTGGATGTCTCTTTCCTTCTTCAGGTTTGGGAAGTTTTCAGCCATAATTTTTTCAAGCACATTTTTGATCCCCTTTTCTCTTTCTTCTCTTGCTGGAATCCCTATTATGTGTAGATTGGTAAGCTTTATATTATCTCATAGGCTCTTATATTGCTTTCATTTTTTTAAATCTGGTTTTCTATCTGCTGTTCTGATTGGGTGATTTCCATTATTCTATCTTCAACTCAGATTTCTGCCCTACCATGTGTGGCCAACCCGCTGGCGCACTCCTAGAACTCGTAGAGGTGGCGCCAAGTCATCTGAGAGAAAGAGAGAAAGAGGTTTTTATGGGTGCCCCCTTCCTTCCTTCCACACTCCTTAACAAAGGTGCTTCGCTTCTATGGTGGGCCCAGGCTTCCACATACACCCCTGGTTGCGGCCTGTACCATGCTCCAGCCCCTTCAGGCTGTCTCCACACGGCCAACCCCAGTCCTCTCCTCAGGTCTGTGCTCTTAAGCCCGAGTTTCAGCACCCAGCCCCCACCCACACCAGTGGACACACGTCTCAGGCTCAGGAGCACAGGGCAAGGGCCCAGATCATCTGTGCAGGTCTCTCTCTGTTCTGCCTGCCACAAACTGACTGCTGCATTCTCCTCCAAGCCTCTGAAACTCCCTCTCTGTCCAGCTGACCTCCCCGCCAGTGAAGGAGCTTCCCAGGGTGCAGGAACATTTCCTCTTTCACAGCTCCCTCCCAGGAGTGCAAGTCCTTTCCTGATTTCTTTTTTTTTTTTTTTTTTCTTTCTTTCATTCTACCTGGTTACATGGAGATCTTTCTTGTGATTTGGGGTATTTGAGAAATTCTGCCAGTGTTCACTAGGTATTCTGTGAGAATTTTTCCAGATATAGATGTATTATTGATGTATTTGTGGGAGGAAGTGAGCTCCACACATCCTTTTTTTTTTTCCCTCCCTCCCACTCTTAATCCACCTCCCTCTGCCAGACATTCATTTATCTGCTTTTTGTCACTGTGGATTAAATTGCAGTTCCTAGAGTTTTATATAAATTGGAATCATATACTATATTCTCTCTTTGAGAGAACAGCATAAATATATTTTAGTCAGCATAAATGTTTCTTTTAAAATTTTATTTATTTTTATACAGCAGGTTCTTATTAGTTATCTATTATATACATATTATAATGTATACATGTCAATCCCAATCTCCCAATTCATACCACCACCACCACCACCACCCTGCTGCCTTCCCCCACTTGGTGTCCATACATTTGTTCTCTACATCTGTGTCTCAATTTCTGCCCTGCAAACCGGTTCATCTGTACCATTTTTCTAGATTCCACATACACGCGTTAATATACGATATTTGTTTTTCTCTTTCTGACTTACTTCACTCTGTATGACAGTCTCTAGATTCATCCACGTCTCTACAGATGACCGAATTTCGTTCCTTTTTATGGCTGAGTAATATTCCATTGTATATATGTACCACATCTTTTTTATCCATTCTTCTGTCGATGGGCAGTTAGGTTACTTCCGTGACCTGGCTATTGTAAATAGTGCTTCAGTGAACATTGGGGTGCATGTGTCTTTTTGAATTATGGTTTTTTCTGGGTATATGCCCAGTAGTGGAATTGCTGGGTCATATGGTAATTCTGTTTTTAGTTTTTTAAGGAACATCCATACTGTTCTCCATAGTGGCTGTATCAATTTACATTCCCACCAACAGTGCAAGAGGGTTCCCTTTTCTCCACACCCCCTCCAGCATTTGTTGTTTGTAGATTTTCTGATGATGCCCATTCTAACTGGTGTGAGGTGATACCTCATTGTAGTTTTTATTTGCATTTCTCTGATAATTAGTGATGTTGCGCAGCTTTTCATATGCTTCTTGGCCATCTGTATGTCTTCTTTGGAGAAATGTCTATTTAGGTCTTCTGCCCATTTTTTGATTGGGTTGTTTGTTTTTTTAATATTGAGCTGCATGAGCTGCTTGTATATTTTGGAGATTAATCCTTTGTCAGTTGTTCCATTTGAAAATATTTTCTCCCATTCTGAGGGTTGTCTTTTCATCTTATTTGTGGTTTCCCTTGGTTTGCAAAATCTTTTGTTTTGTTAGGTTCCATCTGTTTATTTTTGTTTTTTTGTTGTTGTTGTTTTGTTTTTTTGCAGTACGCGGGCCTCTCACTGTTGTGGCCTCTCCCGTTGCAGAGCACAGGCTCCAGACGCGCAGGCTCAGCGGCCATGGCTCACAGGCCCAGCCGCTCTGCGGCATGTGGAATCCTCCCGGACTGGGGCACGAACCCATGTCCCCTGCATCAGCAGGTGGACTGTCAACCACTGCGCCACCAGGGAAGTCCTATTTTTGTTTTTATTTCCATTACTCTAGAAGGTGAATCAAAAAAGATCTTGCTGTGATTTATGTCAAAATGTGTTCTTCCTATGTTTTCCTCTAAGAATTTTATAGCCTCTGGTCTTACATTTAGGTCTTTAATCCATTTTGAGCTTCTTTTTGTGTATGGTGTTAGGGAGTGTTCTAATTTCATTGTTTTACATGTAGCTAGCTGTCCAGTTTTCCCAGCACCACTTATTGAAGAGACTGTCTTATTGCTTTTGGTGCCTTTTGGCCACATGCTGAGAAAGCCAGTTCTCTATTGCTTTTTTTTTTTTTTGCGGTATGCGGGCCTCTCACTGTTGTGGCCTCTCCCACTGCGGAGCACAGGCTCCAGACGCGCAGGCTTTGGACGCGCAGGCTCCGGACACGCAGGCTCAACGGCCATGGCTCACGGGCCCTGCCGCTCCGCGGCATGTGGGATCTTCCCAGACCGGGGCACAAACCCATGTCCCCTGCATCGGCGGGTGGACTCTCAACCACTGCGCCACCAGGGAAGCCCTCTATTGCTTTTTAATGAGGAGGATAAACCTAATAAATATAAAACATTAAAAGGCAGCACACAAGTGATAAAGGCAGTAGAAGAGATGTACAACAGGGGTTTGTTCAAGAGAGTTCGATACGGGAAGAAATAACTGGAGACTGTCCCAGTCTCTGAGGTATGTCCCTTTCTGTGCCACTGCCACCAGATTAGTCTAGGCTGTCAGGACTTTATGCCTATTAGTGAAAAGAAGAGAGGGGAGGAGAGCAAGAGGGCGATGAGAGAAAAGTCTTGACCCCTGGGGTGTGCTCTTGACAGGTGGAGAATAGATTTTATCCTGTTCTTTTCTGTTGACCTAGACTGTGCTGAGGAGGGAAGTACATGTATTTTGATTTTAACTCCTTTTGAAAAATATTATCTGTAATTTTGACCCCACTAGAGAAAAATTGTGAGTTTTTGTAAGTTCTTTTCTGGAGAGCTAAGATATAATTCTCTTCAATTTGGAAAGATACTTCAGTGGGTCCATAACAGGATGTGATAGAGTGGAACTGAAAATTGCTTTGCATAATAAAGTGAAGTACAATGGAGACATTATACTTCTATTCAAGTTATTTGGTCTGCCATTCCACTCAGTGGGTCTGTGAGGCAGATAAAAGATGCTGTCAAGACTGAAACAGTCAATTCATGTTGGTAAAACTCAGGGAATAATTGTGCGACTCATTTTTATGACTTCCCCACATTGACCATGCACTGGAAGGCATTGTTCAGGTGGCCGGCATTTTTGGTGGTGATGACTCCTGTTGGTATCCTCAATGAAGAAATTGAAAAGTTAATTGAGGGTCATAGAGCGACTTTCATTAAAGAAGACTGACACTGTAGTCTGCTTTATTTTATAGACAATTTAAGTGATTTTCAAGAGTGTTGAACTTTAGAACTTAATTCTCATTTAAGATGGGATTTTTAAGAAGAGTTTTGAGTTTTCCCTTGGCAGTGAGACAGTCGTTTGGGGACTTGAGGGATTGGTTCCATTTACTCAGGCTAGAGCTGAGCAAGAAAGATGTTTAATAAGGACTTCCTCCGTGGGGTATGGGTAATGAAATTTAAAAACAGGGATACCTGATATTCAGTTTTAAGTTCTTTTCCTGTTTTGTGCTGTAAATACTCACCATTGATTGCTAACCTTCAGTAAACATTGGTTGTACCACCAGCCTTGAGTTATTAGTGCCTTGCAGAATGGAGGGGGGGGGCTGCCTTCATTAAATAAGATAACGCGGGCTTCCCTGGTGGCGCAGTGGTTGAGAGTCTGCCTGCCGATGCAGGGGACGTGGGTTCGTGCCCCGGTCCGGGAGGATCCCGCATGCCGCGGAGTGGCTGGGCCCGTGGGCCATGGCCGCTGAGCCTGTGCGTCCGGAGCCTGTGCTCCGCAACGGGAGAGGCCACAACAGTGAGAGGCCCGCGTACCGAATAAAAAAAAAAAAATAAGATAATGCATCTAAAATACTTACTACAGGTCGCTGCACCAGAGTATAAGCACTACCTAAGTGTTAGGTCATATTATTATGCTTTGGGAATACAGAAAGCTGCCCAGTGTGGAGAAATACAGAGGAGGCAGTCGGAGGTGATCAGAGAGGAGCTGGGTTGGGAGTTTAGAATAAGAGCTGACAAATGACACTGAGGACATTTCAATCCTCATCCTCACTTCCCCTCATTCTCAACTCCCCCTCCCCCAAATCCTGAGGAACATTAGGGAGCATACTTAGCTTCAAACAGTTACTTGAGTAGTCATTCCACTTGGATATTAAAAGGAAAGGGGGACCTTAGAGGCTAAAACCTTGTGATAATGTGGGACCTAGACAATTAAGTCTCAAAACTTGTTCAAGAGGACTCTGGGCAGATAGGGATGGAAGAATAGGGGGAAGGAGTAGAATATTCTTCAGAATCCACAACTTAAGAAAAATTTATGCTGTTTGGCTTTTAACACTATTGTGCACCTGATAAGTTACTAGTATCAGGTAATTTTGTACCAAATAGGCTATAAAATTCTGTGTGTTCAGGATAGAGTTCTCTCAATGGCAGGGGGCCACTGAACTGGCCTGAGTTATCCCCTTGTAGATAACTGTACTTTGCAATGTCTATGGTCTGTCTGAACTAAACAAAACACAAAGCTCTGTTTCTTTCTTCTTTACTCCAAAAAACCTTTGTTTTCCTTGCGTTTAATCCTTTCCCTAGACCAAAGTACCCTGCACATTGTAGACACATTAGTCTTTCTAGAATAATGCTCTATTGCCCAGATTCTGAAGTGGCTTCATAGCCTTTATTAGATTGAGTCCACGCTCAACCTGGAGGCCAGCTCTTCCACAGCATGGCCTCACTGTCACTCTTACCTGTTGATGTGCATGAACCCCTCACCCAGGTCAGGCTCACCTGCTAATCCAACCACTTTTACACCTGCCTCTTCCCAACCCTAAACTCCCTTCCTCTTGCCACTGAGCTAAATTTTACCCCCACCTCCAGATCTCACTGAAAAACCATCTTTCTTGTGAAAATCTCCCAAGTATTCTAGTCCATAGTGATTTTTTTTCTGTGTATGTTGACATTGGTCTCTTGGATTCACCAATCAGTTGAACAGTTATTTGTTGAGTGCTGACAGTATGCCAAGAACATAATGCAAATACTGTTATTGATTATGTGCTCTGTTACATTTCTAACTTACTTATATGTATACGTACTTACTGCCAAAAACAAACCACCTTAGGAACTGTTTGTTTTCTCACAGAATTAGACCCAAAATATCAATGCAATAAATATATCTTGAATTGACTGAAGTATATTCATGATAAACTTAACTAGGATACAGGTCACTTGTTAACTTGTCAGCTTATGATCACTAACTATATTAACAGGGTGATGAATCTTTTTAATAATAAATATTTTTTATTATGCTTGACCTCATTAAATCTTGCATAGTGACAAATATTGTTTAAATTTTTTATTAACAGCTCTTTTTCCTAGCTCAAAAAGGGTATTACAGATGATAATCAGCAGAACAATTAAAAACAAAACCTCACCTCTATAGAGTTAGCCAGTGTGTAGACTTTATTACATAGGCACATTTTTTTTAAGTAAGCTGTTTTTAACATAAAATAAATCACATAGTACAAGAAGTTACATTGAATGAGGATAGATGATGAAGGAAGGAAAAGCCAAGCCTTGGATCAGCTGAATCATTCACTGGATCTTGGGTCCCTCCATCCTGACACATTGAAATGCTCTATGAGCGTTACAAAAATGGAGAGTGAGGAGGGGGTGCTCTTTTAGCGCTCCCTGGCTTAAAACACTGATTGATTCTGTTTCATTTCTTGAATATGGTAAACTTTCTCCAGGTTCTGTTGGCAGGTTGACTGACACAAAGGTTAAATGCATGCTGACTTAGGGTCAGAGGAGTTCATATTCTTCCCTCTATCACCCCAGTACTTCAAAACCCTTAGATGCTTTGGTCCGACAGGTTGCTGTCAGGATCTGATTGCACATCTGCTTTCCCAGAACCGCTCCCATTGGAAACCACGTGTGGGTGCTGACCCTGAAGCACACAGAGGCCAGACAGTGGTGCTTAAGGCTTCAGTTACAGTGCAGCTAGATGGTGTCCACAGCCAGCACTGAGGGTTTGATCTGAGGCAGAAGGTGGGACTGAACAGGAAGAGGATGCTAAAATTCCTTTACTTTGTCCGGCTGGAATTGAGCCATTATATTTGAGCAACTCCTAGTATAGGAACCTAGAATCAAACTAACACATACCACAAAAGAGATGCTATTTTGTAGCTTGTACACATTTAAAAAAAATAATTACATTTTCATGTTACTAAGAGACTGTGAGGATAGGGAGGACCGACCCTTTCATCTCCTTTTGCCATAACTGTGTTACAGATAGTCCCAGAATGTTTACTAAGTTTGTTTTCCTCCCTCGATTTCTGCAGTCTTTTGTATAAAAGGATATATCTGTAAATTGTTGATCATCCCGACATAGCCCCTTGGAGGGTTAGACCGACTTCTACTTCAGGTAGTACCCAAATCCTATCAGTTCCTCTTCACCTTCACACTACTGTTGTGCTGGGTGATGCCAGAGGAACTTCCAGAGCAGTGTTCCAACTGATCTTCACTGTCCTTTTGATCCTCCATGTTTATCTGTGTTTTGAAGGCAACTACAAAATAGAGGACTGCAGGGTTGTCTGGGCAGATGGTAAAGGATAGAGACATTAAAAGAGAAAAGATGGGCCAGCTGCTTTTCCCAGTATTCAAATTTTAAACTTCTTGGTTCTTAAGATTATATGAAGAGTCCTATTGACATGAAGTATCACTGACAGTGGCACCAAAGACAGTTTTTAAAATAATCCGTAACACTGGAGCTGGAAAGGATCTGAGGGAACAGTCAGTCCAGCATCCTCACTTTTTTAGCTGAGGTTTCTGAAGCCCAACTGGGAAAATTGCAAGTGACTTAACATGATGATTGTCTTCATGACTGTGTCCTTTAAAGATTCAGAGAAACCCCAATTCTCCCTTGATAAAGGGCACGCCCACCAATGTCTTTACATCAACAGTCCTCCGTGTCCTTGTGTTTGGCCTTAGCTCCCTTTAGGGAAGCTAGTTACTGGGACAGCACCTTGACCAAATACTTATTGAACTGAATTAATTCTGTTGTTTATCCCTGCTAGGCAATCTTTTATTATTCCTGGAGCTCCTTACATTTAAGGGATGGCCTCTAGTTCAGGTATTTTTATTTATTTATTTATTTGCGGTACGCAGGCCTCTCACTGTCGCGGCCCCTCCCGTTGCGGAGCACAGGCTCCGGACGCGCAGGCTCAGCAGCCATGGCTCACGGGCCCAGCTGCTCCGCGGCAAGTGGGATCTTCCCGGACCGGGGCAAGAACCCGTGTCCCCTGCATAGGCAGGCGGACTCTCAACCACTGCGCCACCGGGGAAGCCCCTAGTTCAAGTATTTTGAGGTTTGGTGGCCAGTGCTGTATTTGTCATTTCTCTATATTTTTTCATATTGCCATTCTGTTTTTTGATTCTGTTCTTTTATAGCTTTTCATTACATGCAGTTATTATTTGCCTCTCTCCAGGCACTACCAAACACATTGCTATGGATAGTTTCTGCCTTTACAGGCCTGGAATTGCAAATTCAGAGATACTTTTTTTTTTTTCCCCAATTGTTAAAAGGACTAGACTCTAAATCAGGTTTGCTAAGGCACAGTATAAGAAATGTAAAAATTCCATATTCCTACCTTAGTTAATACATGGGAAAATACTACTGACACACACATTTATTTTCTACATTTATGTCTCTTTCACTTTTAATTCTTTAAATACATAAATATGAGTCACAATATCCAAAGCAAGTTTCATTTAAAAAGAACATAATTAAATGGTAGAGAGATGGTGACTTGTAGGGAATTGGCACTTAGACATTGGTAATGACAATATGTTTAGAAGTTGGTGAAAATGCTATGACTAATTTTATATAAGAGCTGTCATGTTTTGAATGACACTTGTTAGTGAAATGTTAAGAGATAATTCCTTTACTAGATAATATTTTTTGTGGATTTAGCTTTTTGGTCAGTTTTGTTTGAATTTCCTGTTGCATTCTTAACATGACCTAAACTCTAGATATGCTAGAATTAACTTATAATCATCATTCGTAGAAGAGTTAAAGTTACCATTCCCACCTGGGAAAAATTTTTAAAGTATGCTAAATGGCAGTGCTTCCTAGTCAAATCAACTTAATATTTCAAAGGTTTTTAAGAAAAATTTCAGATCATTCTCTGTTTTCCCACCACGAAACTTATTATGAGATTTAAAGCAGCTCTGAAATCATGATGTCACTTCACACGTTTCAGCCTTACTACCCCAGGCCTCCATCTTTCTTACTATGGTGACAAAATAAATGCGCAGTAACATTGGTCAGTGGTTAATGTTGGGGAAAACAAAGACCTAGCACACCAAGACTGCCCATGTACTCTATTAAATGCTTTCTTCTCCCTCTCACCATTCGAATGGTCAAGGCTTAGGCTCACAGAGCTGTCTGACTTGCAAGAACAAAACTGAATCAATAATCTGGACTGTGACAGCATCTGTGCTACTGTTATCTTTGGGCATAAAAATGTTTTTCAGTATGAATAAGATATACTGTAGTTTAAGTTCAGATGCACATTAAGTGCTTAAGTGCTGACAGTTATCACTAGTTGACAGTGGAGGCAAGGAAAGAAAAATTATTTAAGTTCTCCAGGAAATAGAAGCATGCTTGTGTGCTTTAATGTGTTTGATGATAAGTAAGGGTTAGGTAGCCTTAGAGTCTAAGCGTCAGTATGCATTCAGCAAACATTTATTGAATACCTAAGTAATTTTCCTTTATTTCATTAATATCTGTTTGTCCTATCAGCACAGGATTTAAGGTAGCTGAAACTTATTATATTCCAAACTAACTTGGTGGTAGGTACTAGAAACAAAGAATAAGAGCCATTTCTTGCCTCCATGGATCACATTTCTTGGGAATATGAATTTCTAGGGAAATAAGCTCCTGCCCTCATCTACAGGATTTGAAAGGAAATTGCTCTAATTTCAAATAAGAAATATTTTACATTAAAAGAATGTTCTTGGGAATTCCCTGGCAGTCCAGTGGTTAGAACTCGGCGCTTTCAATGTAGTCGCCTGGATTCAATCCCTCATCAGAAAACTGAGATCCCACAAGCCGTGCAGCACAGCCAAAAAGAAAAAAAATGTTCTCAAGGGTTATGAGCCCTGCCAATAATGCAGGAGGGTTGCATGGGGTGGGGGGTGGCGGGGAGAAGAAAATAGAAGAGAAAAAAAAAACTGTCCAGATTATATTTCATATAAGTAAAATAACACAATTTTGATAAGGCATAACTAGTATATTTACAAGAGTGGCAAAGGGAGTTTAATGGTGCACCCACGAAGTACCTCATAGTCTCGTTTGATATATCATGAGTACATCTCTCATCCTCCTTTACTATAAAGTCAAAAAAGGAAGTCACCAGTCTCAAAAAAAAAAGCACAGCTCTTAATATCATGGGACATCTAATTTATATTCTAATAGTAATAGTAAGACTATGTATTGGTAAAATGAACTCACTTCTAATATTTTCACATTACTGATAACATAGACAAGGATTATTTGTGGCCACACACACAAAATCCATGTCCAGGGTGGCAAACTTAGCATCTGCATATCAAAAAGGTATTTGCCCAACAGTGTTTTCTATGTAGGCTATTAACAAAACTACATCTAAAAATATACAGTATTATATTTCCCACCCCCCTAAATGCTACCCATAATCAACTTCCAAAAAACAGTAGAGGGAAAACAAATCTGATGAAATCAAGGTGGTAGGTTTTTAAAAATGAATGATAATGATTGCTGAATGTAGATAGCATGGAAAGGATTTCCCCATCCCTTGGTTTAAAAAAAAAAATGTCCAGGTGAAAGTACAAAGGCAATGAGAATTAACCAACAGGAAAAAAGGGTCCAACCACCGATACACATGTGATGCTAGCAGGTGAAGCACAGATCTTGAGAGGGTGCACAGGTGCTAACCTTGTGTAAAGAAGGTGGTAGAATGACCTTCACCTTGCCAACTCTTCAACCCATTTCAATGTTTTTATAAGGAATCTCATGTGCTTTTAGCACAACAGGGGAAGGGCTAGGCCTTGGAGTCCTCAGTTGACAAAGACCTCTAGGGGACTCCACTGTATTTCAAAGAGCATGAAAAACCACTTATCAAACTAAAAACAGAGTCCTAATACTGTTGAAATGAAACCTATATGTAGAAGGGATCTTGTTAAGAATCTAGCCCAAATCCAATCTAAGAGTCCCTTTCATAGCATTTAGGATGGGTTATTTTAGCCTTTGGGCATTTGCAGCAACTGGAAGTTTTACTGTTTGAGTCCATTCCTCTTTAGAACAACTCATTACAAAGTTCTTTCTTATATTGAAGCAAACATCTGTCATCTGTAAAGCTCCTCTTTTTGCCCTTTGAAGCAACACAGGAAAAGTCCCGTTCCTCTCCCCTTTTATAGCTCAACAGAGATTTCAAGGCAGCTACTGTATCATTCCCTCTTTTTCCCTTTCCAGCTATACCTTCTGTTCTTCAGAGGAAGTATTCCCCTATTCCATGTATAATCACACTCTCCACAACCCTGGCCACCTGACTGGACACAATCAATTTATTAACATCTCTCTTAAAATGTGGTTCCCAGAATTGAACCCAGCCCTTCATCCAGATGTGGACTGACCAGTGCAGCATGCAGGACTCCCTAGACTTCTGTTACCACAGGCTGAATGCATTAGTTCTGTGAATAGCTATGATATACTCCCGATTCAAAACTGAACTCATCTCCCCAAGAAAACATTTTATACAAAAACTGCTGTGAAACCAGGACTTTCCAACACCCTTCCCATTAACACACACAGTTAAACACACACATCCGTACACACATAGGTACCCCATTTTGTACTTAGTGGGCTGCATTTAAGAAACTCAGAATATAGAGTTTCTCATTAATGCCTATTTAATTTCATCCTTTTAGTTTCAGTCTTATGTTCAGGTATTTCAAAAAATTACAATGATTTCTATATCCTAATGTCAATACATAGAATTCAGTGAATATTCATGGAATGAACTAATCCCGAATCTGCCAGTCAACAGACTAAGTTATATGTCTATTTCTATGTCATCTACAAATCAGATAACCCTTACTCTATTCTTCATGGGAGAAACAGGAAGGCAGGTTAAAGCTGCCTTTAAATTGTTGAGCTCGTATCCTCTTTGGGATGCAGAGGTACAGAATGTGAGCTGGAACAGATGAAGAGAAAGAATATTGAATGTCCTAGATTCTTGGAATCAGGATTTAGTGTTCCCAACATTAGAAGAATATGGCTTTCCCTCATCTCTACCCTAGAGTCTTCTGCCTTTTAGATCTGTTACAATACTGTGATTATCAAACTCTGAATTTTTAGGAAAGGCTCATACAAGCTCAGTTTTGAAACGGCTTTTAAAATGATCTTTTCAACTTATATTTCCTGTAAAGTTTGAGTTAAAGAGACACGCAGCTGTCTATTGGCTATGAGGTATAAAAAGAGTTCCCAAATGCCCCTGACAGATGCCTGAGATACATGTATCCATCTGTTTCAGGAATCAAAAATGGCCTATACTTTTCAGTGTGAATTTGGAAATTCACTGAGATTTAAGCTGTCTCCTGAATTGAAGATAATCTTACAATGAATGTTCTTTTTCCCCAGAATGAAGAAAAGTAAGCTCAATTTTGCTTTCCCATCAATAGCCACTCTTTGCAGAATGTGGGGCTACTCACAGAATTTAGAAGTGTCCTCTTGTGCCTTTTTTCCATTGTCTACTGTGACTCAGGGTGATGAACCCTGGGACTGATGCCTTAGAAAGATGGAAAAAGTGTTTCAGTCAACACTATCTAGAACCAGGAGGGAAGCATCTCAAAAACTTCTGTTGCACAGTGTTAACATTTGAAGAATGGAGACACCTATGAAAGGTCTAGCAGACCCAAAGAGGAAACCGGTTTTGTACCTTTTCTCAACTTTTTCTAAGGGGAGTGACAGGGATGGAGTCTTAGTTAATTAACTTCTCAAGATTGTTTTCCAGAAACTGATGTAAGTGACAGATGAACATCGGAAGGAAATCACGCCAACAGTGATGTTGGGAGTTTCTTTTCCTGACTTTATCAGTCACAAACCATACCCAAGTGCTGTGAGATAAGCAGAGTGGAGAGGAGGCTTAATTATACAGTAAGCTCCAAAAAGTCAGGTGATGCAGGTGCTTCAGGCATGATCAGAGCCTCTCCAAAGCAAGCACCTTAGGGCTTCCTGTTAGAATACAGGTAACTACAAACAGGGAGGTCCAATACACTGTTCCCAACGTGGAGTAGCCATGGTAGGCAGTGCCTTGAACTTCAGCTATTCAGGAAGACATCCTGTCGTGATGCTTAGGTCAGGGCCCCCTGCAGTAGGGCTTCATCACTGGACCCCACACTCCTTGGGATTTTCCATTTCATCTCTTTCAAAGTCTGGCTTCAAACTCTTTTTTTGCTCAATTTCCACCTGTCAAGAATAGAAGTTGGAGAGAAATATCGGAAGAAATATCAGGAAAACATCCCAACAAATAAATAAACCAAAAGAGAAAAGCTCACTAGGTTCTTTGAGAGTCCTTGTAATTTGGTTAATGTTCTGGGCTTTAGTCACACCAAGCTACTGGCCATGTGTATATTATGGCTCTGTCTTTGCACATGCCCTTTGCTTGGTCTGGATTTCCTCTCCCTCTCAGTCCACCTGGAAAATTCTTATTCTTTGCCTTACACAGCTACTCAAAGGTCACCTCTTCTGTGAAGCTATTCTTGACTCACCAGGTAGAGTCAGGTGCTCCTCTGTGTATATTCCCACTACACCCTGTACCCGCTACACCACAGACTTCGTAGGACAGGGCAGGCCCTTGTTCACTATTGTACCCCTATAATATGGGCATACAGCAGGCAATCACAAAGGTTTATCAAATGAATGAATTCCTTTGCAGCTGGCTCTTTACACTCTCTGTTATTTTATCCCTTTAAAAAGTCTCCAAATGGATAAGTATTGTAGTGTTTACGGTTCTGCCTATATCTTTTGGAAAATACTGTAGCTATAACTGTAAAGAGATTAATAAATTAATCTTGCCTTGAGAGTGATATACCTCATCTGAAGCCTTTGATAAATCAGGCAGGGAATCCTTTGAGCTGAAGGAGTTTCATAATTAAAGCCGCTCTTCTCAATACCACTTGGATATTTATGATGAGGGAAACAATTCAAGACAGAACAGTTGACTAGGGTCATGTTTGAGGAAAGTGCTGGGTTTTTTCCTGACCACAAGATGGAGTATTTGTTCTTTTTGGTAGTTTAATGTTTTAAATCACACAAGTAAGGAAATATTTAAAGAACAATTAAATGATCATATAAATCTAAGGATGTTATTACGAATAGGAAATTATTAAACCACTTTGCCAAATCCTTCTTCAGTAACCCCGTTTTCCGTCTTTGGCATATAATCTCCTATTGAATTTCTAACTACTCAGGATACAATCACTGTTTGTGTCGGAAATCTCCAACTTCATTTCCTCCTTCACAGCCCTGATCCTGTTACTATTATAGAAGCTTGCCTGGCTTTTGAGTTTGTCCAGTTATGGCCCAGTGACCAGGTTGTATGACTTGGTATATGTCATACTTCACTATGACATACTGTCATACATTGTGTCATACTTCACTATGTAAACTTCATTCAGATCCACTTCATCAACACCTGTAGCTGAAATATATGCTTTGGGTTAGCATTTTCCTGACCCTCTCTCCACTTCCAAACTCACTCCCCTGCACATAAATTATATGACAAATGAGTAATAATAATCCCATTACCCCATTACTCTGTTGTTGTTCATGATGACTGAAAGACATTATATACTCCTCCTTCATCAGCCTGTACTTCTCTTTCCAACCTTTCTCTTGCCTGCTAGAGAGATTATTCATTTAACTCAGAGCAGACTCAACCACAGCTATGCATGGTAAACCGCCTGCAAGGTGGTAGGAGAATACCCTGCACCCTGGGCAGGCACTGCTAAAAGGAATGAGAAGGGGGAGGGCATGGGGGTGCACAGACAGACTTGGAAACATGAGCCAGATGCCTCCTGAGGCTACCTTGTAGCTGTAGTGTGCAGAATAATTGACCCACTTCCTGACGTCGGTCTTGTCTTCCACAGAGATGGATCTTACGGCAGCTTTGGAGGCAGAAGTTGTAGGCATGCTGAACTCGACGTTAATGTGATTGGCAAATCTGGAAGGCACTTCCCGGTCAGAGCCAAGTTCAAGATGGCAGAAGAAACAGTGTGGGTGACCAGAAGCTATGAAAGAAAGACAAAGAATCTAGGGTTCAGGTTCTTTGGGGAGGAAGTGGAAGAGCCTCAATAACAAACAAAAGGAGGCCTGGCAGTCTTTAAGAGCATCCAACGCTGAGCAGAGGATCTGCCTCGGCAGAAATCACACTGCATGTGCTTCAGACCCTTTGACATAACACTATCTGACTACAGTAGCCTGGTATCCTAGCAATAAAACCCATGACCTGAGAAATGGAGTGCATTCTGCCTGCTCAGGTCAGAGTGCTACGTGAACACAGTATAAATACTATGAAATAGAGGTTGTAGATTGGCAGAAAGGAATAAAAGAGATCAGCACTTAGCACCTACTAAAACATCAAAGATGGCCACCTGGAGCAAAATCATCAATTTCCTTTGGAAGATGAATTTTCTTAATAGCATTTGATTTTTTTTTTTTTTTTTTCCGGTATGCAGGCCTCCCACTGTTGTGGCCTCTCCTGCTGCGGAGCACAGGCTCTGGACGCGCAGGCCCAGCAGCCATGGCTCACGGGCCCAGCCGCTCCGCGGCATGTGGGATCTTCCCAGACCAGGGCACGAACCCATGTCCCCAGCGTCGGCAGGCGGACTCTCAACCACTGCGCCACCAGGGAAGCCCAGCATTTGATTTTTTTTTCTTTTTTTTTTTCGGTACGCAGGCCTCTCACTGTTGTGGCCTCTCCCGTTGCGGAGCACAGGCTTTGGACGTGCAGGCTCAGCGGCCATGGCTCACAGGCCCAGCCGCTACGCGGCATGTGGGATCCTCCCGGACCAGGGCACGAACCCGTGTCCCCTGCATCGGCAGGTGGACTCTCAACCGCTGCGCCACCAGGGAAGCCCTGTTATTTTTTTTTAAATGCTTTTGGCATGTTTTTTTGGTGAACGGCATATAAAAATGACAAAGTGCTTAGAAACAGCACATATGCTTTAGGGGAAGCATGTGGAACGCTGGAGAGAATACAGACTAATAGTCAGGATACCTGGGTTAGACCTGCAGCTCTCCTAAGTGCAGAGATCCCACACCCAAGTCCTTTTTGTTCTCTCCAGGCCTCAATTCCTCACGTGTGAAGTGGCGAGTTGGGCGGTGGTGGAAAAGGGTAGGCTGGATAATGCCAGGCATCGTCCCTTACCGCTATTTAACTCTATAAATCTATGGCTAGTTCTACGGTATTTGGAAGGCAAACTTACGGTTTGATTTTCATTTGAGGATTGTTATTAGATTATTTGAGGGAAAAGAGAACTTAGTTCTATGACGATCACCACTGCAGCATCGTCCTCGTTCATCAGATGTAACAGGAAACGTTTGTTGATAACTCTAAGCCAAGTACTGTGCTTTATGCAGATTCTCTCACTTCTCTCTCTTCATAACAGTCCCTTGAGGTCATAATTATTACGCTGCACAAATGAGGAAACTAAGGCTTCGGAAGGTAAGGTCAGCTGCCCAAGGTCATAGCTAGAAAGTGGCAGAGCCAAGAACTGGACCCAGCAGTCTGACTCCCAGATGTTCTTAACCCATTTGTCTGAGTCATAACCTCACAGTCCTCAAACCTCAAGACAGGTTTGCAGGGTGACAGGGGTGGAGAAAAAGGAAGCTGTAAGAAACCCATAAAGTAACTCACTGTGGATAAACCATGTGACTCTGACTTCATTATGTAACTGAAACAGCCCTTACTTATCCCAGTTTCCCCAAATAAACAGTTCCAATTTCCTTTATTGGTCTGGGCAGGACTTTTTAATCTCGGAGCCTGAGGACATACACACCCGCTCTCCAAGGAAAACATAACAGAGTGAAGTATTTGTTTTGCTCTGTTTCACAAATGTAACATATTTCAATGGGTCTTTCTAGAGAGTAATACTTTGGAAAATTAATTGAAAAAATTGCAGTTTTTTAGGAAAGGAATTTAAGATATATGTAGTAGTAAAAATTACATTATTTGAAAATGAATCCAATTTTTTTAAATTGTGTACCACAGATGTAATTATATAGCTGTCACTTACTGAACACTTATTACAGGCCAGAGACTGTGCTAAACACTTAAAAACATTACTAATTCCATTCTTAATTAGCTAGGTGTTAATAACCCTATTTTATAAAAGAGGAAACTTGAGATTTCTCTGAAAGGTTTAAGTAAATTGCCTGAGGTCACACAGCCATTAACTTGTAGTACTGGGAATAAAACTCATTATCTAACTGACTCCAAATTATGTCCTACACTCCTCTCAATATATTGCTATAGATTTAGATCATTACAAAGTATTTAGAGGAGTTTCTTAATTCAGTAGCAACCTGAACAACAGTTTTATCTAATTACCCTTATTTACACATGGTTGGAACACTGAAAATCATAACTTTCCACAAAACTGACCCCCCTCTTCTCACCCCACCAAAGCATATTCACAGAAAATTCTATGAAAGCAACATTCTCTCTTGAGTTCTAGCATCAGCTAATGCATGTGTAGGGCTAGTGGACAGATAGTGAAGTACAATTTTGAAAGCTAGTATAATTTAATTCATGTTAATGAACTAATGAGCTCACATTATGTCATCTTCCTTGATGAAGCTGAGAAAATTTAATATTAAAATTCAGATTTCTATTTTCCATAGAAGGGGAATCATATTAGAATTGTTTTCCCTTCACCTGATCTAATGAGAACTGGAATTCCAGCAAAGAAAGCTACCTATGCAGAACAGAATGTTCTGTTTCCTGGCAGACAATCTGGGAAAGCACAGAAACTTGTTCTGGTGCCTTCTAGGATTAAAGGGAAGCTCTTGGGATTAGGACGGGAGGGGTCCTGGGAGAGCACAGATAGAGGGACCCTGCTGGTGGGAGCCATGTTGGAATCCAATGGCAGCTTGTTAGCCTTTTGATGGCTTGATTGGGATAAGCCTGCTGTGGCTGCAGACTTGAGGTGCCGACAAAGCCCAGGATGCCAGCCTGCTGGCCCATGCTGCCCTGCAGTCTGACCATCCTACCTGTTGGGGCTAGGGTTGCAGGGCCACTGCAGGTGGGAGCAGATGTGCAGAGGTTCAGTCCTCTTTCACTGTAAATAGAGGTGTGAGGATTATGAAAAATGGCCTATGAAAGGCACCTTCCCAAAGCTATCTCAAGACTAAGAAGAGCTCAGAAAAGGGACAGTTACTAACAGATCATCGTCAATTCTCTGGCTTCATGGATGGAGCAGTGGATGGGGAGGGCAGGGGCTGGGCACAGAGAATACCAGCAATGGTAAGAACTCGCATTCTGACTGGAATTCAGATCCTGTACATCTCAAGTTTCCAGAAAAAGGGTGCTATTAATTTCCTGAACTGATACAGAAATATACCATTGGCCAGAAGTAGAAATAAGAAGCTCTTGGGGGGATTTCATGTCTAAAAATACACAACCATGACAGCAAAAGCAGTAATTGAGTGGGGGGTAGGTTTAAGTGAGAAATATCCCCAAATATCCTTATGCTGTCCTTATGTATTTTAAAAATCATTGACAAATAAGGTTCCAGTAATCTAGAAATACATACGTAGTATATAGGCTGCATTTACTTGGCCTTGAGCCTACTTAACACTACCCCGCTGGGAAGCATTAAGGAAAGTCATTGCTGAGGACTATTTATTCCATGCCCTGCATCTGCTCCCTTTTTATTCTGGTAACAATCTTTTTTTTTTTTTTTTTCTTTTTTCTTCCTCTTCGAGAAATACTCTTCCCCAGCACTGCATGTTATCTTGGTGGTCATGTCAGTCAAAATGCCCTGTCCTCCCTTTTACTCTTGGGAAGTGGCACAAGGACAGAAAATGGCCTGTGATGGTTTGTCCCAAAGGCTGCAGCCTGCGGAGACATCCACAGTTCCTGCTATCAAGAGCTATCCTTTCTGAAGACTGTTTCTTCCTTCAGTTCTGTGAGCTACCTGTATCTTTCCAACAATTTCTTTCTTTTTGCTAAAAGAAGCCAGTCAGTCTTTGCTGCTTATAAAGCCCCTCACATGGTACTTTTAAATATTTGAGAGAAAGAACTTTGAAACAAATGGGGTATGTGTGTACACACTGAGAAAACTGAAAATCTCTGTTCTCATAGTGGAAGTAACTTTGAGTTTGTGTCTGTTTTGTGTCATCTACTAAGAGGCAGCTGTGGTATGGAGAAAAAAGACCCCTGGATGTGATGAGTCACGTCACTCCCGGTCCTTAATTTTCTCATCTGTGGAATGGAGAGGTTTGACTAAGTTATCCCCAAGGTCCTTTCCAGCTCGAAAATCCAATTATTCCATAATGAAGTGATCTGAATACATGCTTAGTAAATTGCAGAGCTAAAAATTCCAGTAAGCATAAACCTGAGGTCTTTTCTCATGTCAAGCCTCTTGCGGGTTAAACAGTAATTTTCCCCGTTACCTCAGTTCTCTTCTCAAGGGCATCCGTGCCAAAGGAGAATTGAGGGTTTCTCCTTTCTGCCATCAGTTCACATCGGCCTCATGGCTGAGGCAGAAATCACAGTGCTATCACCAGGAGAATACAGTGCTGATTTTAGGGAAATGAATAAGCAAGCTCAGAGAGGAAGACTTTATGTTAAAAATTCTGTCAGTTTAGAAATAGGGGGTGGCAAATCCAGCCTCAAACACAGAGGTCCAATTGTCTTTTCAGTTTGCACTGCTACACCCAGTGTCTGACAAGAAAGCCCTGGTGTGTGTCCACTGCCTGGCCTGCCTAGGGAGTTGGCCAGATCGTATTGCTTCTTGGCTTCACACTGTTTTACATTTAGGGTAACACAGCCACTCCACACTCAGAACAGGAAATGAAGACTCCAATCATACTGTTAGGATTTAATGGTGAGAATGGAAAAAAGAATATCTGCATAAGAGAAAGACTTTAACCAACAGTTTTTCCAAACCTCTCTCTTTTTCTTTTTTTTTTTCTGGCCCAAATACCCACTTTTTTAACAGATGAGCGAAGTTTATTATAAACAAGAAGAAAAGTGATTTAAAGGGTCACGGGATCATGGGCTTATTGCCTACCACTGGGGTCACCCAGACTTACTCTAAGAAACAAAGCTATTAGAGCTGGTTTGATTACTCCTTAGTTTTGTCATTTCACCAAATCTCACTGGAGCCATGAGGAAAGTCATTGCCTTCAGGCTCACTCAAGCACAGAAGCACCCCTGCTAGCTGTGAGCAGGCCAGCTAGGGCTGGTAAACTGTCTCCTTTGTTTAAATTAAACATCCCTTCCCTTACTTTCTGTCCTTTTGGATTTCAGTCCTTTTGGACCTTCATGTCCTGGCTGGATCTTCAGTCTGATCAGAAGCCCCTTCCCCATCTCCAGATCCTGGCTCTGAACTTGGGATGTTATGATTGACAGGCCTTGCACAGGGTGACTGGAATCATAAATCTAACTCTTGGCCTGTACTGTACACATGATTGGCCATAAACTGGCTCTTTTACCTATACTTGGGGCAACAGACATCTCTTCAAAGCCCAGAAGCCTTCTAGGATCTGGAAAAGGATAGCTTCCAACACCAGATAAAACTTTAATGAGTCAGAAAAGAATACAGAACCATAAGCTGCCTTGGAAATCTCCTCAGCAGCCCAGCTGAGAAGAAGAATGCGTAGTTTTATGGAAGAACTGTGATAGTAAGAGAGTAGAAAGATGGAGTGAACTGGGTCATGCATGCTTGTTAAGTACTTTGCGCAAATATTTTTGTTTTTCTGGTCCCCCATTCCCCCATCCCTCCCCATCATCATTCCTATCACATAACAAAAACCAGCACTTCATAGGGCAAGAGAATGTGGAACTTTGATCCCAGCTCTTTCACAACCATGTGGCGGTTTTCACAGAAAAGAAAGCTCTGCCTACCTGAGTTTTTGTCAGGCAGTCGGTTTATCCTCCACACAATGGAGTTGAAGGCATGCTCATACTTCGCAGTTCCCAGAGTTACTCTCATGACAGGCTCAGAGCCAGACAAGCTAGTTGAGCCAAAACTTGCCCCCCGGTTCACTTTGGCTTTCAGAGACTTTTCCCCCAGGACACTTTCCCTGCGGAAGTTTTTCACCCACTCACTGGGCACAGGGTAGCGAACCATCACATTCTCACAGGGAACCTGAGTGAGAGGATCACAGTTAGAGGAGAAGCCAGATGACATCCTCAGCCAGCTCTGCACCTCCACCTCTGCCCCACTGATGCTTGCCACAGTCCTGAGTGTGAATGGCAAGGTCTTCTCGGCAAATACTGTCCTGAACCTCATTAGCTCAAGTCGGCAGGCGTCCAAAGGGTTGAACAGAATAACCCGTGAGCTGTTGAATACATCCTCATCCACACACCTGTGAAAATGGCACTCGTGGAGCTTGATCCACTTTGTGGTGGTGGTGGGCATGATGTCTTGCCGGGAAACGATTTCGTTGCCTTTGACAAGGACGTCATTGAGACCCAAGCGGCACTCGGCAAGGCCAGAGAGGAAACTCAGGATGTGGACCCGTGTCAAGACACGGTGCTGGAGAATCTGGTTGTCTCCTTTGCTCACAAGGCCAGAGAATTCATCTCGGACATCCACTGCAATCTCCTCTTCAAGGTAGTTCAAACCAACTGTGCACAAGTCCATTGACAACACCGGCAGGTCCATGAGACGGTCCTGAACTGCACGGATGAAGCTCAGGAAGTCATCGTAATTGGTGGTGCCCAGCTTAATCACTTGTTCCCTCTCGGCCACGTGGGCCACGGCAGGTTTAGGCTGGTATTTCTTCTTCTCCTTGTAGGTGACGCGGTCTATCCGCAAGCTGTGGATCCTGCCGTTCTCATCATAGTTTTGGAGCCGGGGCTCTGAAATCTCATGGCAGATCTCCAGCTTGAACTCACGGAATGGCTTTTCTAAGCCCTTCTCATAATACAGCTGCAGATACCCACTGTCTGTCAGTTTGATGTAGATGGGTCCCCAGTGCCTAGAGGACATGATGTTTTTCTTCTCAGGGATCCTAAGCATCATGGGCCAACCATCCTTGGGCTGGGACAGTGCGGAACCTGGTGGGTGGTCATCTAGTTCAGTCCAGGCTATTGGGTCATCATCAGGGAGTGTTGTACTCCCTAAGTGATCGGGATCCTCAAGTTGGAGTCGTTTGAGTTTTTCAACAGCATCACAGTGTGACTGGTTTTTGCTTGAATCATCAAAACTGATGGCATCCTTGTAGATGACAATGAGAGAATCTCTTTGGCTTTTGCCTGTGGTACCAGACATGGAATTGTCTTGGGAGCGCCTCTCCTGCTCCTCAAAGAAAGTGCGGAAAGGGTTTATAGGGGAGGGTTGTACATCCTGTAGAGTCTCATTCAGAAAAGGATTGGTTGCCCTCCAAAGAGGAGCCTCAGGCACGGAAGGCGGATGGTTTAAGGAGGAAATGTCCAGCTTCTGAACTTTGGAGAAGTTCATCAAAGTGCTCTTGGGACGTTCCCTCTTCTTAAATGACCCAGTTGAGTTACAAGGTACATCTGGGATCACAGATGCAAGAGGTGGTGTTTTCGGCTTCAGAGGAGAGGTGATTGGTGGCAAAGGGCTGCTGACTTCATTGTCATCAAAAGTGACCCAGCTAGGGAAACGAGCAGAGGTCACTAGAGTGGCGGGGTGTCCGTTCATAGCTGGACTGCTGGCCTGCCAGTTGATGGCCTCCATCTCTACCTCTTCATCTTCCTGAAGAGAGGAAGAATTGTCTAAAAGGAAAAGGAGAACATATGAAGGGCTGCTATTCAGGGCCTCTAGAGGTATAGGAATGAGGGATGACTAGAATTTTATATGGAATCCAGTAAATTCCAAAGCATTTCATTACTTGTCCTCAAGTGTTTCGTCTGGGCATAGCTCTCACAGTTTTGTAATAAGCAGTAAGAATACAAATGTCAATACAGAAGCACTGATAGGACCCAGGTCCCTTGCAATTTAACTCTTATACACTCTCCATTTTATCGAAGTTTCTGGAATAGATTTTTTTTCCTTGACTCTAAAGTATGTATTCTTATATTTTAAACATTGAAAACTACCTCCTACATAAAATGATATAAAGCTGATCTCACTGAACAAAATAAGCCATATGCTCTAAGTGATAATATGATTGCAAATAATGTAATCGGAGAGATTTTTACCCAAATGTGGTAAATAAATATTAAAGACACAATGTTAACATCCTTAATATGAAATAAATTTACACAAGTGAATAACAAAAATACAAAATCTTGAAATACAGGCAAAGGACATATACAGACAACCCAGGAAAGAGAAAGGAAACATGTCTAATAACCATGTAGAAAATGTTCAGTCTCACTAGTAATAAGAAAAACGTAAATTAAACCCCAAAAATCAGTGAAGATTTTTAAAGTTTTAGTATTCGATGAGGGTAAAGGTGCTATAATATGAACAGTAAATAGACCCTTAATGGGACCATAAGTTGCTACAAACTCTCTGAAAATGGTTTGGCAATTTGTATTAAGGGTCTTACAAATATTCATGAACAATGACTTAGTAATCTCACCCTAAGGAAATAAATCCAAATTAGGAACCAAGTTTTGGGTGAACGTTAAGAAACTGAGGCATACAATGGAATAACAAGCAGCCATTAAAATGTTTACAAGTTCGTATAACATGAGAAAATGCTCCTGACATTAATCTCTTCTTTTTTCTCTAAAATACTTTTCCATCTTGGGGTTTAATTTATGGGAAAAAAAAAAGATTATTACAAATAAAACTCCACCCTAGCAAGGCCTTCGAGGAAGGAGATACAGGAGTTGAGTTTCGATGCAGGAAGACCCAGACCTTTTCAGTAAAGACGCTGTGTGTCTGCTGGGGTTATGGGAAGGAGGAGGAAATGAGGCCTTTATAAAGCAAGGAGTGGATTCTGAGGAAGGAATGGCACAGAAAACAAATCTGTATTTCGCATATAGTAAATGCTCAGTGAAGGACTGTTAATTGAATGAGTGAGAAAAGAAACTTTGCTTTGGAGCAGTTCTATTCTCTCTGTCTCTGGAGGAATGTGTATGGGGATCTCTGCCGCCATTCCACCCACTGTTTTTACTGCCAGAAATTTGGAATCAAAGAGAAATGAATACTCAAATGGTTAAGTCAAATAGTTGGCTTTTCTTACCATCCTGCTAAATCTTCACGAATATCATATCCAACCACACCAAATGAGCAATGTCACATATAATTAAACATGTAATTACACATGGATGGGATGGCTGCCTCTCATCCATCTCTCAAAGTATATTTATTCAAACAAATAGCAATTACCTCTACTGAAAACATCAGTTTGAAAATATAAGCTAAATGCATGCATGAGTGAGCATACATACATACCCACATTCGCCCCAGAAATATAATGAGCAAAAAGTATTTTCTATATATGCAGCATCACAAAAGAATTTCAAAGCATTATAAAATGAAAGATGAGACTCTCCTTCAAATTAATCATTAATCCACTTTTGTAGATGCATAAGTGATTTATTTTCTAGAAAATGAAGGGAAAAGGGTCAGAAAACAATCCAGGTTTGTAGGACTTATATTTTATTACTACTACAACTGCTGCTGTTGTTGTCGTAATGAAGCCTAAAGGGAACAATGTGGCCCTGAGTAAAATACAATCACTTCCTTGGAACAGTAACTAATCCTCCCTAGAGAACTGGCAAAAGGGGTGTATCGCAAAATGCATCACTTTCTAATGAAGCAGCTCTATGGAGCTTTTGTAAGCAGTATTTCCACCCAGACAGTCTGGTATTGACCCACCCCTTGTGCCAGGGATATCCTTTTTGCCTTGGAGCTCATTACTACTCCCTAGTTCAAAACGTGCCCTAAGTCCTTTTCCTTTGGAGGGTGGCTTTCTGCCAAAGCTGTTTATTCTTGCTGCTAAAGGATTCTCTTCTGTTGGGAGACTTGTCCCCAAAATAGCACTTCTCATCTTCCTCTCCCAAACCAAAAAAAGGGGGGAAAAAGGCCTCTGTCTCCACTGAAGATAATTTTCTTACAATAAATTTGTTTTTAAGCCAAGTTACTTGAGATCACACCAAGTCCTACACAGTTGTGAAGCATTTGACTCTTAATACAATTTAAATGAAGTATCTTTAAATTTGGGGGGAAATTTTTTGAATTAAATTAATTTCTAGAGATTCTACATTCTCTTAGACAGCCATCAAAAAGTTTCAAAAGACTTATAAAGTCTCTCCTTTGGCATTTTCATCTTCCATGATTACAACCTGTTTTAAAAATCCATCCTTTGGGATGATAGTGGGGTATAGGTCAAATTTCTGAAAATGAGAATTTGTTTTTCTACAAAATCACTTATAAAGAAAAAATATCTTAATAAAGACACTTTTATAGGGCTTCCTTGGTGGCTCAGTGCTTGAGAATCCGCCTGCCAATGCAGGGGACACAGGTTCGATGCCTGGTCCGGGAAGATCCCACATGCCGCGGAGCAACTAAGCCCATGCACCACAGCTACTGAGCCTGCGCTCTAGAGCCCACGAGCCACAACTACTGAGACCGCCCCATGACTACTGAAGCGCAGCCAAAAAAAAAAGACACTTTTATAGATGAAAAGCAAAAGTGATCCATAGTTCATATAGGTCATAGTGGTTCATATTTTCATATGAAAATAAAGCATTTCTTGAGGTGAACCTAAGGACCGCCAAATAGTACTTTTAAAAATTATCCCCTGTTAACACTGACTTCCCTATTTGTGAGTTCTAATTTTTTTTTTCATTTATCACTGACTGAAGGACATCCTCAATTGTTTTTATAAAGGTTAAGTCATATATTTTCTGAGCCTCTTTTTATTAAAGAATGGTCTTTGAGACTTTCACATATGAAGAAAATGACAATCTGTATGTAAAATTCCTTGGGGAAAGTATTTGTATAAGACAAAAATTCAACCTCTTTAATATATAATGACAGTGTATCCTTAATAAAAATCATACACCCTCACAATAAAATAGGATGAAAACAGACTATTCACTAATGAAGAAATATAAATATCTAATAACTCGTTGGAAAAAAGAGTTTAACCTTAGAATAAATACAGGACTTCCCTGGTGGTCCAGTGGTAAAGAATCCGCCTTCCATTGCAGGGGATGCGGTTTGATCCCTGGTCGGGGAACTAAGATCCCACATGCTGCAGGGCAACTAAGCCCGTGCACCTCAACTAGAGAGCCCAAGTGCTACAAACTACAGAGTCCATGTGCTCTGGAGCCTACGTGCCACAACTAGAGAGAGAGAAGCCCGCGCGCTACGACGAAAGATCCCACGTGCCACAACTAAGACCCAACGCAGCCAAAAATAAATTAAAAATAAATTAATTAATTAAGTAAACATTCTTTTTGGCGGTACACGGGCCTCTCACTGCTGCGGCCTCTCCCGTTGCGAAGCACAGGCTCCGGACGCGCAGGCCCAGTGGCCATGGCTCACGGGCCCAGCTGCTCCGCGGCATGTGGGATCCTCCCGGACCGGGGCACGAACCCGTGTCCCCTGCATCAGCAGGCGGACTCCCAACCACTGCGCCACCAGGGAAGCCCTAAACATTTTTTTTAAAAAAAGAATAAATACAATTCTCCCTGTGTCAGAGAGACAAAGACTTAGAAAGAATAATAATCATTACTGGTGACACATGGAAATTTACACTCTATAATGTAAGCATTAAAAAGAAATCTTTCTGGAAGGCAATTTGAAAATTTGTACAAAAGTCTCAAAAAAAATAATCCAAGAATTCTACTTATAGGCTTTATCTAAGGAAAGAACAGGACAGACATGTAATGATGTATATAGTGGTATGTTTATCATAGCAGTATTTGTATCATGGAAAAATTGGAAACAAATGTCCAATAATGGGAGATTGGTTAAATGGAATCTCATGCATCAATCAAGACAATGCTATTGATGATGTTAATTCACTGGAAGCTGATCATGATATATATTGTTGAGTGAATAACAAGAGCCTACAGTGTGGAGTCAGGCTGCCTGGGTTTCAATTCCGTGTCTGCAGCTTATTAGCTATGTGACTGGGCAAGTTGTTTAATTTCTCTGCGTCTCAGCTTTCCCACCTATGAAACTAGAAGAATATTAAATCCTACCTAACAGGGTTGCTGTGAAAATTTAATACAGATGTTAGAATTGTATTTGGCAAATAATAAATGTTCAGTAGATGTTAGCTGCTATAACTACTGCTGCTGTTGCTACTGCTGCTAGAATGATACATATTCATGATATAAAGTGTATATATGTACTAAAAAGCTTTTTGATGTGAAAACAAATGTCTCATGTGGGGTAAGAGGTGATCTTTAAAATTCTAAATCTGTATTCTTTTTTAAAAAATGCTGTATTGCTTACAAAATAAAGAAATATTAAGAGGTCAAAACCTATCTTTATTCCTCCCACTGATTGACCTTAGAGCAAGAAAGCCAACAGCTTCACTGTAGTCCATGTTGATAATGCAGCAGTTAGATCCCTAAGACACTTATGACTGGTGTGGCTGGTAAGGGAAACAATAAGGGGGGAAAAAGTCTGGAAAATTTCTCCACTAAGAAATCGGCAAAAACTAATGATCTTTAGAACAACATTAACTATCATCCACAATTCCGTTTTACTGACTTATTAAAATATAACCAAAACTCCAGCATCATTTTAATTACTCTCTCTTCCATATTGCTTTTAGTATTATGAGTTGGCCTCTGCCGAATAAAATCCATGGATGAAGATTAGGTTCTTATTCTACACCACAGGGAGAATTTCCAGTACCTAAGAGCTTCCTTAATGCCTTTACTGATGCAAACTAAAGAGAAATGGTGGATTCTTTTAATGTTAGACCACTATCTTTTTTTTTTTTTTTTTTTTTTTGCGGTATGCAGGCCTCTCACTGTTGTGGCGTCTCCCGTTGTGGAGCACAGGCTCCGGACACACAGGCTCAGCGGCCATGGCTCACGGGCCCAGCCACTCCGCGGCATGTGGGATCTTCCCGGACCGGGGCATGAACCCGTGTCCCCTGCATCGGCAGGCGGACTCTCAACCACTGTGCCACCAGGGAAGCCCGACCACTATCTATTTTAAATACCACAAAGATTAAATTAATTGATTACAACGGCAATCAAAACCACCAAACTGAAGAAAAAGTAAGCACTATGGGGAAAAAAATCAGATTCTATGATATTTTGAATACAGCAGACAGTCTGCCATCTTCCTCCCCCATTTGTTAACCTAATTTGTTAAATGCAATGACAAGTGCAAAAAACTTATTGAGAGCTGTTCGCTGGAATTTACGAGCAGTGGCAAGAACAAATATTCTCAGATTACTGTGGTTTTCTCAACATGAGATAACAGTCACTGTTGCAAGAGAGCATACACTGTATGACCAGACTCAGATGCACAGTAGGCACTTAAATATTTGAGTAGTAATCTGCAAAGCAAGAGGAGGAACACAGAATTTTCAGGCTTGAAGAGATTTTAGAAATAATAAAACTCGACCCCTTCATTTTGCTGAGAAGACCAAGGCTCAGCGAGTTTAATTCAACTGCCCAAGATGAAATTAAAAGTCAAGTCCCACTTTTAATATTCATTAACTGGTAATTTCTTAATGCTTGTTCATTAGATTAAAATCCGGTTAACTTACCTTTGAGATTGGCAAGAGTCATCTTGACACAAAACTTTTTAGGAGCGTTGTTCAGTGGTAGAAAAGAAGTTAACTAAACAGGATTGGCATTTATACAGGGAAGCCTCTGGGCATAAAGTCTTCCCCTGATAATGTGAATGTGTATGGGTGAGAGAAAGGAGTTACTCATCTGAACCTTATCAAGGGAGCTTCTAACTTGGATAAAATAAGCTGAGACCTGCTTAATCATCACAATACACTGATAAAAAGGAGAGTCAGAGGGTCTGAGTCTATTTATCTGTCCTTCCGCATTGTCGCGGAGAGGGGATGCTTTGATGCTGGTCAGAGATATCCCCAAAGTGAAGAAGTCAATTCATCAAACTACCACTTAACCACTACTTGACAGAATCCCTATCAAGAACATTTTACACTGCATTCTGGGTTTTATTTGCTAAGAGGACCTAAGAAGCGGTACTGAGCACCTTCAAATGACTGGTCCAGCTCACCCTGCCAACTCCCTCCCTGCTTACCAAGACTGACCTAATACATTTCATCACCCTTTTTTTTTCTCTCATAAAAGCAAGCATCAGACTTTAAGTTTGATGAATGGCCCAGGAACATCCCCAATATCTTGTGTTCCAAGTCTGTTCTAAATTTTTTAAATCTGGTTCTAAACTTTTGCCTGTTTTACCATTGCCCATTTCCCCATGGCTTCTTCAATATTCAACCTTTGGATCCCTGCTTTTGGCTTCTTCCTCTAACAACTGAACTTCCACTCAACTGGCTTACTGGTTTCCCTGGCTTAATTTGCCTTTCTGATATCAGCTTCTTATGTTGTCTTAGATGAAGGCTCTATTCTCCCACCTGGGCAGAGATCCCACTGGAACCCCTTGCTGTTGTCTGACAGGCCCAACTTCAGTTCCCCAGCAGAGGTCATAGGCAAGGGGCAGGGCTGGATTCCAATATCTACGGTAAATTGAAAAACTGGCAATCCATTTAATAAATTAATCTCTTAACATAAATCAATCTCTTAACATTTTATATATCAGGGCATCTCAGAGGCTTAACTAGTGATGATACCTGCTGACCTAACCTAACCTGTGTTTTATTTTTTATTGCCATAGCAAAAAGCCCCCTGCATTTCCTTCCCATCCTAAACTATTTTCCGAGCCCACCAAAGAGGAGTAAACAAAGAGGAGTTTCTAGGGTCTGAGCCCTTTTGGATGGACTGTGAAACTCTCTGCTTAATGGCCTGTCAAACTCTTCTATGATGTGACAAGAGAGTGGAAAGGGCTCTTTTGGTTCAGGAGCTTAAAAGAGAAGGGAGTAGCATCCAGATGTTACTGTCAGGGAGAACGTATGGTAGAGGCAAGGGAAAAAAGGGGTCTTCATCCTGACTCTGATTTGAGCATAGTTCTTATGCCTAGGAAGTGCCAGCGCTGGGGACCGGGAAAACGACTGCCTGGAGGGGCACTGGGTAAGTTCCTAGAAACAGTGGCAAGCCTACAGTGCTCGTGCCCTTACTGTGACCAGGACAGGTCACTCCCTGGGACTGCCTGTCCCACTGCCACAGTGGAAGTCTCACTTGCGTGTGCCCCCAGGTCCTTACTCACTATTCACCTGGTCACCACGTGAGGACACACCGCAGCAACAAGCCAGGATACTTGTAAGCTCCAAGGAACCACTGGACCCCTAAGCGGGTGAGGGAACAGACAAGGTCCTGGGCTTGAGTGAAGAACTAGGGTGAATCAGTATGCCCTAAATTAGGGTTAAAAGGGACTAAACCGTACATGCTGTTACATTTGATCAGAGATCTCAGTTTTTGTTTGGTTTTTTTTTTTTTGCGGTACGCGGGCCTGTCACTGTTGTGGCCTCTCCCGCTGCAGAGCACAGGCTCCAGACGTGCAGGCTCAGCGGCCATGGCTCACGGGCCCAGCCGCTCCACGGCATGTGGGATCTTCCCGGACCGGGGCATGAACCCGTGTCCCCTGCATTGGCAGGCGGACTCTCAACCACTGCGCCACCAGGGAAGCCCAGAGATCTCAGTTTTTAAGAGCCTCATCACTCTTACATGAACAGGTAAAATCAGGTTTCACGTTTGGCAGGATGATCCCCAAATCCTGGAACTTCTGAGGAAGGTAAAGACACATCTTACTACTTTTACCATTTCTTAACTCCAATAGTAAGAAACAGAGAAAAGGACCAGACTTATGAAGGATTAGGGAGCACCCAAGGATAAGGGCTTGACTGTCCTCCCGGTTATGTTGGTGAGTAACAGAAAACAGAACTATGCCTCAGAGAGCATGTCAAAGCGGCCAAATGGAATTCACCTAGAGGTTTCAGTCTCACCAATGGCTTTGTCATCTCCCTCTCTGCTCCCTTCAATACACGGGTCTACTTTTAACTGGTACTAATGTCCTGCCAATCAGTCTACAGAGCTGGGACTCATCATCCTCTTTGCATATAATACTTCTAACTCTGACGTCCACTGCACGGGTCATGGAGCACCTGCACCATGGGCATGGACCCCTACCTACTTATTCTGGGGGTGGAGCTTGGGAGTCTCACCTAACCCTGATGAACTTACACACTTTAAGCACACACAGCAATGCCTTCTTTCCCTTCACTGTCCTGAAACAGTTACAGGCAGAGCCATTCTACTGTAGACCAGATTCAAAGTCTGATCATTTTGAACCTTAGCGATGGGAAGTGCTACTTCTCCACAGCTGATTCTGTAAATTTGGTCAGGCGGCAAAGAAACAGCGCTGGGGGCTCTCATGCATTATTACATTTGCTTGTGTACATGTGTATTTATTGGGAATGAGAAGAGCAGGCATTCTGACTGAGTCTGTATCAGGCCTATCTTCCATTTGTTAACTTGGCTAGGCTATAACACACCCTGCAGGAGGAATTCAAAAGGTCTGTTGGGATGGGGGTATAGTCAGCTGGGCTAAGCTCACCCATAGAAAGGTTAGGGGCAATTCTTGCAAGCTGAAAGGATCCGTACAAATGATCTCCTTTCACCTATATTACCCAAAGCTCACTGCTCTTTATGTGGATTTTCCAGCGATGGCAACAACAACAAAATAACCAAACAGCGCCTGTATGCCGTAAGCCACTTCTTTTCTATTGAATTTCGAGTAGGTAATTCGATTTCATTTCAGTACTTGTCCAGCTCCCTTTTAGTTACCAAGATCAAAGGAGACATTCTTACAGACTGACAGTAGGTGCGATTTATAAACTGTAAACGTACCAAGTTAAAATAACCTAGTAGGAAAACAACTAATTTCTAGCATGACAACAGATTTATTCTGGCAGGTAGAGATCTCTTTGTACTCCTGAACCTGTCAAGTTTTTCAGAAGAACTCATAAGGCAAACAGAGTGAAAAGCTATTTCCAGATGATTCATACACAGACTCAGTACTTTTCCTCATTTGCTCCAGGACCCTCACCATCCAGCATATATACACCAGTGTCTCCTGGGTGGACACAAGGCCCATAATAGAAAAGACGGCTTAAAAGTGGCTTGTACTAATGCTGGCTTGAGCTCCAGGCCCCATGCTTGTCTTCACCACCTATTTTGTGCCACTGCAGGCAGCAGAGGGGAAAGCTTGGACTTGGGCTCTGGAGTCAGATTGACCTGGCCCTGCTTTAGAAAACTGTGTGATCTTGGGCACATTACTTAACCCTCTCTAAACTTCATATTTATCACCTCTTAAGGGGGAATAATAATAGTACCCACTTTGTAGAGTTGCTGTGAGGGTAACAGAGATCGTTAAAGGACATTGAATTTAATTAACCCGTAGCACAATAAATGTTAGCTGTCACAATAAAAAATATGTAAATATTATTATTATTTCAGAATTCTTAAGGAAGCAAAAAAGAGGAAAGAGGGGAAGAAGTGGGAGAAAAAAATGCCTTTGAAGTTTCATTAGAATCAAGGGAAAGTGGGATGGAGAAAGAAAGAAGAATGTTTGTCTCAGGTTATGAGTCCATGAATCCAAATCTTTCCATAATTATTGCAAAGGCTTGGGAATTACAAGAGATGTAAGTCTGCATTCGTGAAGTCACTGTGATTATAACAAAACAGCACTAGAATCTACCACATAACGGAAGTGCTAAGTCATGAGTACACTTTGGTCAAGATAGGACATGCAACTTTCTATTACCCCTAAGAATTGCCTTTGTAATTGCTAGGCAGGTCTAAGATGTTATAGTATTCCAGAGAAGCAGTCCCCAAAGGAGAGCAGCACACCGAAGGAGGTACAGGATGATCCACTGGGGTGGAGGGAGAAAATATCAGAACTTCTATTTTTGTTGACTTTTTTTTAAATTAATTTTTATTGGAGTATAGTTGCTTTACAATGTTGTGTTAGTTTCTACTGTACAGCAAAGTGAATCAGCTATATGTATATATATATATATATATATATATATATATATCTCCCCTCTTTTCTGGATTGTTGACTTTTTAACCCATCCTTTAAACATTTCTAACTTTTGTTTATATGTTAGAAACCATATACTAAAATACTTGCTTGTAATTTATAAATATATTTATAATATAGTATATTTATAAACATACAAATATTAGAGGCTCACAATCAAACCTTTGGAGATCACGACCAAACATTTGGAGAAGGCTAGTTCAGTGCACTAGGCATATTTCAAATACTCAGCATGGGTGCACACACACACAAAGCTCTCACCTCTTCCCTGTCCTCTGTAAGAGTTGGCCATTGTAACCAGAAAAATGGCCGTGGTTGTCAGTCCAAAGGGAAAGGTGCTTTGGCAAATAAGAAGGATCTATTACTCCCTTAAACTCTCCCATGATTTGGGCAATAATTGACTCATACATGCCCCAGCTCCCTGGTGGCCATGCTAACAACCTATCCTGGCCTTTCCATGTTGCTTTGAATCTAGCTAAGCATGACTTGACCACCACCCACCTTGCTCTCTAGAAAGTTTTAAAACCAGTCTTCCAATTCTGCAAAAATTATAAAACTGACCGAAACAAGTAACTATTGGAGTTGCTGCCAGGGCCAAGGATTATGCGACCTCACTATCACAACAAAGGTCTTTTGATGTCCTTTTCTTGGTTATACTCTTGGTGTCCAATAAATACATAGCAATGGAAGGAAGAGGGTCTGTCTGTGAGATCTTGACTCATGCCAGGGTCATCACTAGCTTTATAGCAAATATCTATTGAATTAAATGCTTTAACTCTCCTATTGCTCAAATAACAGGTTGAGACTGTTACTTTTGCTTTCAATGAGTCTTAGAGGAAAAGTCAACCCACACGATTCAGAGGGGAAGAACAAAGTCGATACAGCAAACAATATACAGGGAAGGAATACTGTATTACCTTCCCTGCAGCCCTCCCCTGCTCCTTGGGGTAACAGCATCACAACTGAACTTTTCTCCTCTCATGCATGTCTTTCTGAAGTGTCAGTGAAGGTGCCCCACCCAGGATGCATATGACCCAAGAAAAGTCAGATTCTTGTTGGAAATTTTGAATGGACTAACTCAAGTGCAAGAAAGTGGTGGGAGCCGAGTTATTCAGATGGAGGCACTCTGAAGAGTCTGCACATAGGTCCTTGCTGACTTGAGCCTGAAGGATGCTAAGGTTCCCGGCCATCTGTGGGAGACGGCAAAAATGGCCACAGATTCTTCCTTTCTCTATCCGTGCTCTTGGGCAGTCCCCCACACCCCCACCACATTGACTCTGAGCTAGGGCATGTGATTACATTGACTTTGAGCTACAGCATGTGATTTGCTTTAGTCAAGATCAAATACATCACTAGCAGAAACTTGAAAAGTGCTTGCATGCTGCGGCTTGCCCTCTTTTGCTCTACTTGGAACCCCGAGACCATCATTCAAACAAGCCTACAGGGAGATGAGTGACCACATGGAGAAGTAAGGCGCCCTAGCCAACCAGGCAGCTGATCGCAGACGCACGAGTGAGCGCCTAAGGAGATCAGCTCAGCCTAGTATAGACGGGGAATTGCTCAAGCGTGCCCAGATTGCTGATTTGCAGCATCTTGAGCTAATAAACAAAGGGTTGTTTAGGGGGGCCACTAGTTTTCAGGGTGGTTTGTAACATAGTAAAAGCTGATACACCAACTTCCTGAAGCTTGAGTTCTCAGCTTTTCTTCTGATTCTGTAAACAACTATATCCTTAAAATAAATTCCTGTCACTTAAAGGTAGTACAGTTGGCTTCTGTTCCTTGCAATCCAAGCTCCTTAGCAACCAGGCAGAAGACAGATGAAAAGATCTTTGTAGGAACCATGGGCAGACATAAATTCCTAGAACCTTCCAAACTCGTCTGGCTATTGAGCAAAAATATTTCCATTTTATTGCTCCTCTTTACTCTCCCTTGCTCTTTTCACAAGGAAATAGAACAGTATTCTTCTTGCTTATATAATACAAGACACTTACTTCAAACTCTGTAAGTTTGGAAGGAAGGAATTTTAAGACTCTCATCCCTAGAATTGTCATCTTTGGCCCAGGTCACCCTAGGCATAAACAGGTAGGAAGTGGATAGGCCCTGAGTGCATTGTCAAGTGGTCAAGAGTACGGACTCCAGCCCTGGCTACTCCTTCTCGCTCTGTGACCTTGGGCAAGTTACTTAATGCAGGCTTCAGTTCCCTCAACTCTAAAATGGAGATAATAATAGTACTTACCTCTTAAGTTGTGGTGAGGACTGAGTTAATGTATTTAACGTTTGCATAGCAAACATTATATAAATATTTAGTAGTGTTATTATCACAATTATTCCTTAGAGTCCAGGTACCCTTGGGGAAGATTTTGAAAAGAGACATTTGGCATTGTGGGAACTTTGATAAAGCCACAGAACAGAAGGTTTTATTTCTAGTCCTGGCTCTGCCGAAAACCCCCTGTGGTCTTGGGTAAGTCTCTCTGTGCCATTTCCCCATTTAACATGGTATAATCATAATCCCCGTTCTAGTTTGGAAGCAAATATGAAATAACACATGTAAGCATGCTTCTAAACATTCAGAAGTGCTCAACCACTGTTTGGTAACGCCTGTGATTACTTTTCACATAGTGAGGTAGTTTTAGGTTCCAAGTGAGTCCTACAATTCTTCACGCTATGTGAGTGGGTCTGAGGTGGGCAGTTATTGCATTTTAGAGATAGAAGACCATAAAAGTGCAGAAAGCAGTCTTGGAATAAAGACTTCTTTACAAAGATATTAAACCAAAACTTGTGTGTTGAGAGGCTTGGTTACATATCAGATTGAAGAGGCCATGGCCTTTTCAAAAGTCTCCCAGAAACTGTTAAGTGTTTCTAAGAAGGGAAATGAAATCAAGTAACTAGAGAACAGAGGAAAGTAGAAGGACAAGAACACTTTCATACCCTTATACATCCTGAACTGACAGATGTCCTTTAATTGACTTGCTCCCCAACTGTCCCAGGGACCAAGGCTGAGTGTTCTTTACCTCAGCTGGGGACAGCTCAAGGTTTAAGGCCCACAGAACCTAATGTACTCCCATGTGAGTTCATTTTAAAACAAACCATTTTCATGAATGTTCCAGTCACCAAGTTCTAAAGTAAATAAATTTCGTTTCTATAATACAAAGAAGGTAAAACGTTTTGATAATTTTAAGAAAGAAGTTGTATTTTAGAAAACTTGGATGGTGCAGAAACACAGACAATTAAAAGCACCTGAATCTTGCCGCCACCTGAGATGACTGATGTCACCATCATAGTGTGCTTCCTTCAAGCTCTCTCACTCTGCACATAACACATTCATGAACACACACCTCTCTACAAAGTAGGGATTATTCTGCATATGCAGTTTTAGGGCCTAGGTGTTTTGGCTTAATGTTCTCAGATGAGAATTTTCATGGGACACCATTCAAAACAAGTAAGTGCCAGTAATTGTTGGCAGGATCTGACGGAGGTGTTAGAATGAGCATTATGTTTGCTAAAAGAGTTTGGACTGCAGAGCATGAAAATATATTAATTCCAGTTCATGTATTCAATGTCTAGCCGCCTCAGGGTGGATATGCAGAAATTCCATATCAGGGGGGATATGCAGTAAAGTAATAAGAAAGTATGACACCGGATGAAGGATGATCAATGCTGATGATTTGTTTCATGAAGTAAATTTGACTCCTGTTGACATTTAAAGTCAGGGACTACAGTAGACAGGGATGAGGTAATGGGATTAGGACTTCTATCTCCAAACCTAAAGCTTCTTGCCCCGCTGTGACACACAGAGATGTTGACAAACATGCTGCCTTCCATTCTGTAAAAACAGTACCCTTTGTGTCCTCACGGAGGGCCTTTCCTGGGGGTCATAATGAATCTCTTCTGCAGCTGGACACACAGCCGGCTGATCGGTACACGTGGTTACTTGTTGCCTCTTCTTCTTTGCATATATGACAGAAGTCAAGTGAAGGACATAAAGCCAGAAGCATCAGCCCACCTCTAAGCCAGAACCTCAGTTACATCATAGGGTGGGGCGCACAACCTAAAACACGGAGGTTTGCTGCCTCAAAGACTTTTTAAAAGCATGCCATATAGCATAGGAATTGCCATCCTATCTTTAAGAGCAGACTGTGGTAAATACACTAGTCAGCATGGATTTAATAAAGGTTGTTAGCAAATAAAGAATAAATAGTCCCAAAAATATTTAAAGAGGAAGAATGTACTCTAAATCCTTAAGATTTCTGATTAAGATTAAGAGGGGTTAGGAGTGTGTATGAGGAGATAGGTACAAACTGTCTTTAGAATCAGGGCGAAACTGAGTCAGGGAAAGAGATCTTTATGGTGTTAGTTTTTCTTCAAAGCACTTAATTTGGGATTGGATTATCTAACCCTACAGAGCCCATGGGGACTTTTGGAGTGTGTCTGGAGTATTCTGGTGATTTCAGGAGTAGACTTTGGGTTTTAGGGCAGGAGAGGTTGCTGGAAGGAGAGAGGATAATAGCTCACCATGGCCACCACCTCCAAGACAACAGCAGTGGCAAAGCTGACACTCACCAGTCACGTATCACATGTCATGTATCACCTGTCAGGTGCTCTGCCTAGGCCTGTACCAAAACCATCTCATTTGATCCTGGAGACACCTACATGAGGTAGCTCCTACCATTATCCCTATTCTATTGATGGGGACACAGGCATAGAGGTTAGATGACTAAATCAATGTCACAGACAAGCAAGTGGTGGCGTTAGGATCTAAACCCTGGAGGTTCGAATTCACAACCCTCAGCTTGACCCCTCCCGTATACTGCAGCTCAGTGTCTTTAGAACTATCTAATCTTGAACAAGTAACCCAATTTCTGTCTCAGTTTCCTCGCTTTTAAAGAGGATAATAATAATCCAGTCTATCTACCACAGTACGGTTGTGAGGATCAAATGAGACACGTGAATGCACGCGATTGCCATTTGTAGAATATGGCATGCTCTACAGTTTAAATTATTTTTATTATTACTGATGAAAGGAAGAGAAAGAGAGTACTGATTTCTTCATTTTGAGGGTTTGGGTTTTTTATTTTGGCTTAGTATAAAAATTTTAACAATCAACATAAGGCAATGAAAATAACTGATATGCACTAGTAGGTACATTAAGTATTGATAAAAAGCAGAAAACACTCCCTGTATCAGGAACCTGTGATTAAGAAAGAAAAAAAAAAAAACAGTGATTATTTTGACAGGACAGTGACTTAGAATAGCTCTTTGTGGGGCTTGGTAGCTCTGGTGATAAAGCTCCTCTAACTGCTGGCGGACAAGTGACACTTCCCTTTCCGGAAATGGAAATGAACTCTCAAGGATTTGTGACTCTCCAGATAATGACTTCCTGCTCCACAAAAACAAAGCCCAGCCGCTGAAATAACAACCTATCTCTGGTCCCTATTCAACATCCTAGGGCTGCCATTCTTAGTCTGGTCTGAAGGAGGCTTCTCCAGCTCCAGGCCTCTAAAGCCTCACTATTCCAGAGATAGACAAAAATGCCAGAATTTAAAAGCCAAGGTTAGAAAGAGTTACAAGAGTTACCTCTGGGCAAAGTCACGCTGCACTCAGACTTGATCTGTTGGAAGTCATTCAACTCCCAAGCAGGCCTGGAGTCCCTGGTCCATACCTCTATCACAGCACACACAGGCAGATCCCTTTGTGTTTATTTTCCAAATATGGCCAGTAAGTTCCTAGAGAAGAGAAGCTACATAAAAGCCTTTTGAACTGAATTGCACTAGGGACTTCATCTAGGAGCCCAATGTTGGGACAGAGGGAAAAATGAGCCTCTCCTGAAATTAAATGATAAAAGGATCAAGAAAGAAGAGTTTAGTCATCCACCATTAAATGGTTTGTGAATGTGCTGCTCTCAGAGATTTAGGAAACACCTAAAACCAATCAAAGGTGACTTGGATATAATTTCAGAAAGATTTGATAGGAGTGAGTCTAAAGTCTACTATTCATTATAGTCTACTATTCATAATCTAATTACATAGAAGTTTAAAAACTTTTTTTTAAACACAAATAATCCATGTCCATTGAAGAAAATTTACAAAATACAGAAAAGTGAAAAAAATAATAAAAAGCACCCAAAGTTCCACGTTTACCACCAAAATATGAGACATCTGTGCTGTTATGAAGGTTGATGAAGGAGAAAATGAAAATAACAGCCAGGAGTGTTCAAAAGTTAACTGTCATGTGACACTAAACCATGTATAGTACTGGGATCTGGTGGTCACTTTCATATACATGCCTGGACTTCTGTCCTCTTAGGCAACCCCTCTTCACCTCTCAGGAATATTATGAAATTTATCCATACATGCACAGAATAGTGTTGTACAAGAATATACTGTGACACCATCTCAAAAAATTAAGAAAAGGTATCTAGTAAAATTTAATACCCATTAGTAATAAAAACTTTCAGCATACTAGGAATGGAAGAGAACTCTTCAGTCTGATAAAGGGCATGTATCGCAAAAAGCTCAGCTAACATCATAATGGTGAAATATTGAATGCTTTCATCCAAGCTCACCACTCTATTCCATATTGTACTAGAGTCCTTAGGCATCGCAACAAGGTAATGAAAGGGAATAAAAGAAGCTATATGAATGGCCATATAACACATGAAAAGGTGCTCAACATCATTAGATACCAGGGAAGGGTAGATGAAGCTACAATGAGATACTACACATCCACTAGAATGGCTTAGAAAGTGTGATAACAGAACACCACTACAGTGATAAACATAAGTGAATTATTTAGACATGCAGCAGCATAATGAATCATTAAACCACCGTCTGAATCTTAAGAGTCCTATCACACTGTCGCTCACCTTGGTTTCATTCATTCATTTAATCTCATACCAACACTATAAAGTAGATACTGTTATCCCTCTTTTAATAATGAAAAAGATTCATAGAGGAAAAGTAATCTCCAAGATTATATTAGTTCATTCAATATTTACTGAGCACATACTGTTTGCCGACAGGCAGTGGAGCATGTGCTGAGGATATAATGTTAGCAAAACTAGACCCAGTCCTTCCTCTACACAATACTGCCAGGTAATATGATGGGCCTGTCATGAAAAAAAAAAATAAGACCACCACTACCTTTAAGTTCAGAGTCCAGCTGTACACCAGAATCTAACACAACATCAACTATACTTTAATTAGAAAAAAAAATTTTTTTAAAGAAGTTCAGAATCTAGCAGAAGAAACTGGCAGATAACCATTTACGGTGCAGTAAACGCAATTACAAATTAACACAAAGTGTTCTTACAGGTATATGCAAAGTGCTGTGTGTACTCAAAAAGGGAAATGACTGATAATTCTGCAGAGTTGATTGAAGCCAACCTGGCAAACATTTGAGCTGGTAATGTAACAACAGACAGAATGCCTTCAGGCACTGAGGTAGAGTGGAAGGACTTGATTTGTAACTAAATACACGTGGCTAAGATGCCTGCTCAGGATTTACATTTGTGAAATGTGAATACCCAACAACTTGAAGGGTTGTTGTGAGAACTGGAAATAATACCTGTAAAGATCCAAGCACATGCAGAAGACACTCAATTCACAGTAGCTTTTAGTTTTGGAACAAATCACTGGTGACAGTCATCTTGCTAATATACATCCCCTGCTGTAAATTTGTGTCAATCCCAGAAAGTCTCACCTCTCAATACAAGAATATGATTCACTTTCTGAGGCCGAAAATCTTAAGACTCTATCTTAAACCCATGGCAATCTGCTGGCTTTTGACCTTTCTCCTCATCTGAACATGACCTGAGCCCCAATATATGAGACTGTGGGTAAAGTAGAGTTGGCTGTCTCAGTTAGACTGGCTTATGGAAGGTTAGAGGCTGGGACCCAGAAACATTCGGACCAGTGGGAGTAGCAGCCACTCTGCACTGTGCCTCTTTGCACAAAACCGCTCAGAACATGCACTTTATCAGCTGTCTCCTCTGTACCCAGCTCACAGCAACACTCACTTTAATCTGTATCAGATACCCATATCGGTCTACAAATTTCCAGAACAGGGGTTAGCAATAAGTATTAAATTAATCTGAGAGAGACAGCCCAGTAAGGGAAGGACCAAAATGGCAGAACTTTTTCGATACACAGAGGCTCTTCCCGTGGTGCCTGCATCCAAGATTTTAATATAGATAATGCGATAGGCCCAGTATCCTTCCTGGTGGCACAGCACACAGGTTAGTGCGGCTGAACATTGAGGCATTTACAAAACAAGAGCTCAGAAGTTGTTTGCAAGGCTGACCAGCTCTTTATTGACATTTCCAGTCAGAGTGGAATAATTACAGCAAGAGCGACCAGAGTGCTGACCTCTCCTAACCACATGGGTTTATATGTGCACAGCTGACTGACAAACTAACGCAGAAGGGTGTCTGCATGGTTTAATCATCAGGGCAAACACTGCAGACGACTCTACAAGGAGCGCGGCACACGGAGAGAGAGCGGGCTCGCACTGCGTCACAGGGCACAGCGGCTGTGGGCGGCGCTGGACAAATTACATAGAGCTCTCCAAGCCTCAGCTTCCTCGCCTATAAAGTGGGATGATGCCCTGCAGGATGCTGTGAGAGTTACATCATGTAGACAGGTGCCTGGCACAGCGCCTTGTGGGTAGTGGACACCTAGTAAATGGTCATTTCTGTTACTTAACTAATGTAAGGCATGGTCGTCTATAGTTTGGGGGGAGCCAAGGGAAAGATATATACTAAGAGTGGATTGTTTTGTTGGATAGAGGCCATGTTAAATGGCTTTTAGCCTGTGTACATGGAGTTCAGTGAAGGGTGTGTGTGTGTGAGAGAGAGAGAGAGAGAGAGAATATGAGAATATGTACTAAGTGAGTGGAGGATATCAGAAGAGAAGGGAAAAAGAGCTTTGAGAAGAAACACGTACGTCTTGTTCCTAGACCATAAGCTATTTGAAGGCAAGGCCTCTGCTTTATTTTATTTCACTTTCAGCCCTGTTTTTAGTCACTGTTCCATGCTCCATCAGAATCTACCATAACGCCTGGCACCCAGCAGGCACTCGGTAAACATTTCCCGGACCAGGCGCTGCACTCTCACTTGCAGGCGTGGCTGTGACTAAACACAGGAAAAGGAAGCCAGCGGTGGTGGTGAGGGACACTTGCCAAGCGGTGGCTCTGACACGCAGAAGTGCCCTTTGTCCCAGCAGTTGAGTCACTGTACCACTGCACTGGAGCACTGTGACAGGTTCCATTGACAACAACAATAATGACATGAGGTCATTCCCCCAACAAAGCAATAAACCCCAGATGGAGGCTCCAAATCCTAACACAGGTCACCCTCTACGCTAATGAGCAGATCAGGCGCATTAAATACTTTACCGGTTCTAGGTGTTCCGTATACACTGTTCCCATTAATCCTCAGGACAGCCCTATGGGAGGTAATAGTGATAGCTGATAGGTAAGAAAATGAAATTCACAGGGGTTAAGTAACTGGCCTGAGGTCAAATACTTCACCAGGTTTCAAACCAATGCCCTTTTCACATACTTGAAGTAGAATACACATACAGAAAGGTGTGCATAAGTGTATAACTAAATTTTCACAAACTGAGCACATTAATGTAACCACCGCCCAGATAGGAAACAAGTCCCCTGTACTCCTATCTCATCACTCCCCCGCTCCAGTGGTAGCCAATACACTCACAAGTCTATATGAGTTTTACCCAGAACACTTGACGACAATCTCTCCTCCCACTGAATCCTTAGGTTTTTCTTATGTGTACCACCCATCTGGAATTTCCCAATACTCTCTTGTAGTGTCAACTATTTGTTCCTTTACGTATCTTGTCTTTTTAATTATTACTATAAATTCCTTGAGGCCAGGGTTTTTATACTTTTTACATCCCCCTAGCACATCTAGTATGAAACAATTACTCCAAAATACATGTACCTAACAGTTATTTTCTGCTTTCTACACACATCTGATGCTATTTTAAGCACTCTACCTGATTTCATTTAATCCTCCCAACAACCCAATCATCTCCCTTTTACATATGACAAAACTGAGGCATAAAGAAGTAACTGGCCCAAGGTCACACAGGGGGGGATGGAGTAAGGTTCAAACTCAGGCATCATTACTCCAGGGCATGCATAGATTGGAGGCCTCTCATGATTTTGTCCCCTTTTCATAAATTGTGTCCTAAAGTATAAAACACATGTAGAAAGAAAACCACATAAATCACACATTTAAAGTTCAACAAGTTTTCACAAAGTGAAGACACTTAGGTAACTCACACCTAGATCAAGAGACAACATGGCCAACAGCCCGGAAGACCCCTTCACGCCCCATCCCAGTCACTAAATACCCCCCCAGGGTACCCACTGTCCTGATTCCTAACACCATATATTAGTTTACCTGTTTTTAAACTATATAAATGAACCATACAGTATGTCCTCTTTATATTCACGACAGTCATTCATTCTGTTGCATGTCGTATGATTAATGTGTACTGTGGTATTGTATTCAATTGTGTGAATGTGACATAATTTATCCATTCTGGTGTTATTAGACAGTTGATATATTCTAGATTTGCATAACTGTAGCTAGTGCTTCTGTGAACATTCTTAATGTCTTTTGGCATATGCATGTATTTTTCTTGGGTACATACCCAGGTGTGGAACTGTTCTGTCCTTGAGTATGCAAAGTGACTGCACCAGTTTACATTCTCATTTGCAGTGTTTGAGAGTTCTGGTTGCTCTACATCTTTGCCACTTGATATTGTCCATTCTTTTCAGTTTAGCTATGCTGGTGGATGTGTAGTTGCATCATATTGTGGCTTTAATTGGGCTTTCACTGATGACAAATGACGGTGTACACCTTTTCATATGTTTATTGGCCATTTGGATATCCTCTCTGTGAAGTACCTTTTCAAGGCTTTTGCTGATTGAGTGATCTGCTGTTTTGTAGAAGTTGATTTGTAGAAGTTCTTTATATATTCTGGATATGAGTTTTTTGTCAGATGTATCTATTGTAAATATCCTCTTTCACGCTGTGGCTTACCTTTAACTCTCTTTTTTTTTTTTTTTTTTTTTTGCGGTACACGGGCCTCTCACCTTTGTGGCTTCTCTGGTTGCGGAGCACAGGCTCCGGACGGGCAGGCTCAGCGGCCATGGCTCACGGGCCCAGCCACTCCGCGGCATGTGGGATCCTCCCAGATCGGGGCACGAACCCGTGTCCCCTGCATTGGCAGGTGGACTCTCAACCACCGCGCCACCAGGGAAGCCCACCCTTAACTCTCTTAATAGTATCTACTGATTAACAGGCAATCTTAATGGAGTCTAATTTATCAGGTTTTTTTTCCCTTTATAGTTAGTACTTTTGGGGTCTTGTTTAACATGCGCTTTTTTTTTTAGGGACTGCCCCTCATTAGAGATTCCCTAGTGGGACTAAGCAGTCAAGGTTCTCTGCCTTCCTGGAGCCACATGAGCTAAGCTAAGCCACTGCAAAGCTCTTTCCCTGGAATTCGACTCCTTTGAAAATAAAATTGAAGATGGTTATCATTCACTCATGACAACGGTAGCACTGGAAGAAACCATCTGCAAGTCCTTGTCAAAGACCCAAATGCTGTTCTAGCTCCTGTCCTTTCTGCAGCTGGCTTTTCGGTTTGATTTCTTAGCCTTTCCTTCAATTCTGTGAGCACACCCTCCTCCCCAATCCCCATATCCTTTCAATAAACCCTCCTTTTTTATTTCTAATTAGGCAGAATCTACTTCTTGCAGAATCTACTACTTGCAAACAAAAAAATCCTATCTATTCCTTTCTTCGCTCTCTCTCTTTTTATATATGGCACTAAGCACAGAAGTATAGCTTGATCCGTTTCACACACTTTCATGATTCCAGTATAATTTTTGAAAGCTATGAGCTTTCTGGCATCCCAGAGCTGGCTCTGCCTTGACACTCACCACATTAGGAAAAACAATGGCATTTTCAACTCATTGGCTCTTAGGGAAATGAAGAAGGGGAAATCTAGCTAAAACTGGACATTCTCCAGTAAAGCTGACAATAAAAAGGTCAAATAGGGCATGAACCCCTTAACAAATTATCAAGCAAAGGCAGCTCTGTAGCTGTGCCTAAGCATGATAATTACTATCTCTTCTAGCTGGTAGGTATAATAACGAGCACTGATAATTTAAATGGGAGAGCAAACAATACTTTGGGTAGAATATTGTTTGAATAAGGAGCACTTCTAAAAACCAAATTTATCCTGAAAAGCCAATCTACAGAAACACTGTTAAAACTGGAAGGGTGGGCTTCCCTGGTGGCACAGTGGTGGAGAGTCCGCCTGCCGATGCAGGGGACACGGGATCGTGCCCCGGTCCGGGAGGATCCCACGTGCCGCAGAGCGGCTGGGCCCGTGAGCCATGGCCGCTGAGCCTGCCCGTCCGGAGCCTGTGCTCTGCAAAGGAAGAGGCCACAACAGTGAGAGGCCCGTGTACCACAAAAAAAAAAAAAAAAAAAAGAAAACTAGAAGGGTGTCTGGGGAATCATCTCAGCGATTGCTCTCTTAGACCGTTCACATTTCACAAAATATGAGCACGGGCCAACATTAACAAGAGAGATTTTAAAAAAACAAACAGAGACTTCCCTGTTGGCACAGAGGGCCCGGGTTCGATCCCTGGTCAGGGAACTAGATCCCACATACATGCCACAACTAAGAGTTCGCATGACACAACTAAGGAGCTGGCCTGCCACAACTAAGCCTGGCACAACCAAATAAATAAATAAATGTTAAAAACATAAATTAAAAATTTTTTTTAATTTAAAGTAAAAAAAGAAACAGAAGTTATAACTACAAATTAGTCTAAAATGGTAAGCCATACACATATTGCACTGAAGTAATTATAACATTAGGCATTCCAGATTACATCTTTGGGCAGTGTTTTCAGAACCTGCAGTGCTGTCTTCAGTGTGACCCAAGTGGTGGCAAATCTTTATTCCTCGAGGTCAACTGGGTTTGATTTTTCAAAACAGTCAAAACTCACTAGGAGTCAAAGCTGTTGAGTAAATGTCTATAAATTTATTTCCTTTTTTAAAAAAAGAGACAATGCAACATAGCAGTTAAGAGTACTGACTTTTAGGGCTTCCTTGGTGCCACAGTGGTTGAGAGTCCGCCTGCCGGTGCAGGGGACACGGGTTCGTGCCCCAGTCCGGGAGGATCCCACATGCCGTGGAGCGGCTAGGCCCGTGAGCCATGGCCGCTGAGCCTGCGCGTCTGGAGCCTGTGCTCCGCAATGGGAGAGGCCACAACAGTGAGAGGCCCGCGTACCACAAAAAAAAAAAAAAAAAAGAGTACTGACTTTTAGAGAAATCTGGATTCTGACACTTGCTGATGTGTGATCTTGAATACAAAACAGTCTATTTGAGCCTCAATTTCTTTATGCATCAGAAGGGACTAACAAGCAAGAAGGATATACTCCATAGCACAGGGATATATAGCCATTAGTTTGTAATAACTCTAAATGGAGTATAATCTATAAAAATATTGAATCACCATGGTGTACACCTGAAACTAATATAACGTTGTAAATCAACTATACTTCCGTAAAAAATAAGGGGGGGCGGCTAGCAGTCTATCTGATGGGTGTGGCTGGTAAATTAGATAATGTAACTGAAGCTATTATATCTTTAACTTTTATTATTATGACTAAGGAAGGAGAATGACTTTTGTTTATGGAATGTGAATTGGTTCTGAAAGGGCTTCCCGAAAAGAAGTTTACAACTTTTATGCATTAGCATAGTCATTTGTGAGTGTCAAGACTTAAACTGTCTCTGGATTTATGCAATCCAGCTCAGACCCAGAAATTATTTTTAAAAGGACTCTGAGCACACAATCACAGAGTCCATGTACTAAAGCTGGGATATTTATTCACAGGTGGCTTCTTGGTGACCGACAAAGCCTAGCCACTCATGCTCTAATTCTAAGTTCATCTCTAGCAACTCGTGGGAGGTGAAGCAGGCCGTGAAGACAGGTTAACTGTGGTGAAGGGAAAAATGAAAGAACTGATGGAGGAAACAGAAATTCTCAAGGGACAACCAGATTCACCCAGAGACATGTTTTACCCAAGGACATATAAAGTGAGGGACTCTGGGAGGATTAGGGACAAAAAGGCTGATTTAATAAGCAAAAATCAGAATTTCAAAGTTCAGAAGGGCTGGTTTCTAGCGTAGTGCTAGCCAGGTAGAACAGGCTGGTCTTCTGGTAGAAAAACTTTATTTGGTTCAGCAACTGGATTAGCAACCTTTCCTTGGTGTTTGCCTAAAATTTTGCTCTGCTCTGCTTCTGTGGGAACAGAAACAGGTCATCAAAACGTCCACAAAATTTTGTTACCTTGACCCCTGAGCCTTAGGGTCCTTATCAATAAGATGAGGCAACTCATGCCTACCTCACAGTACTATGCAAGTTAAGTGAGATCTCATAAAAAGCATTTATTACAGTGTCTGGCACATAGCAATTGCCTGATAAATACAAATTACTATTATTATTGGCTTTATACAAAAAGATGCCAAATATTTGGAGCTGAACTATAAGGAAGATAATAATCTATAGACTGAGAGAAAAATTAGTTCTAGTCTGGATAATTCTAGAATTTTCTGAATCCTGAATTTTGAGCAATTGCTATTATAGCTTCAATGTATATTTTCTTAAAATACATTCTCTATACCTTTTTATCTATCTACATATGTCATACAATTTTACTTCATTAAAAGAACAAAATAATCACTTAATCAATTATCCTTGATAAAATCTATTCATAAATAGCTGGGTCTTATGCTCTGCAGATCTGACACTTTCTTGAAGTTGCAGAGCTGGAGGATGACGTTCCACTGTGGAACCATCAATCCCCTGGACCATGTGTGAAGCTCAGGGATCTGGCTCTGCTTTGATCATGACTGTATCTAAGGGCACAGGGTTTGTGGAGGAGATATCCTTCAGAGGGAAAAACAGGAACTGTTCACTTTGTCATCACTGCCTCTTTCACATAATAGGTAAATGTAAATTTCCTACAGAGAGTCAGGGATAATGTGCCAAAGACAGGAAGAGACTGGGTCAAAGGTGTCATCTTGTTTGAGAATCCCCCACTGATGACCACCCTCACATTTCAAAACGATGGCTCTCAAATCATTTTATGTCCATGGTCACTTTGAAAGAGTGATAAACCAAGAGGCCACATATTCAGGGCCTGCATTACGGCTGGAAGACCTGTCCTTCTGCCACTCGGAGAATCCATTTAATACCCATAGGCCTCAATTTCCACATCTGTAAAGTAAAGGGTTTGCATTAGATGATCCTGAATTTGTCTTGTCTTTAAAACCCTATAATTCATATCCATTCTTCTACTTTTTTATTGTGAAAGAGAACAGTGTAAGCCACCTCTCTTCGACTAGAACAAAGGATATGACATTGCTTTGATGAGATCACAAATAAAAGAAATGATAAAATATGAATTCATGTTAAAGATAAAAATATACAGTGCCATCCTGCAGTCATTACCAGAGAGCTGTCTGCTCACCGTGTGATGTGCCTGCTTGTCATACGCTCTTTCTCTCTCATCTATGGCAATGAAGGAAAAATAGCTGTGAACCCTCAAAAAGGGTCATTCAATACCAACTTAGGAACTGTCAAGACTAACCAGAGCTGCAGACAGATAGAGCGCCTCTGTGGTCAACAGGTGAGTAATGGCAGCCTCAGGGGCAGGTGGTGAGGTTTAAATTATATAGGACTGAGAAGTCTAACTGGCCTCTAAATAGCTAATTATCCAGGTGTTGTTCATGAGCTAATCATGGATAACATTTATTGAGTACTTACTATATGCCTGGCCTTAAAGCCATGTGCTGTACATATGTATGTGTGTGTGTGTGTGTATACACACACACACATACATATAATCTAAATATTTGATTATCACTCCTATTTTATGGGCCAGGAAACTAGGGCTACAGAAGCTCAGGGTCCTGGCCATGCTACTCAACCAAATTGTATTGACAGCTCTTTCACAGTGAAGATGAACAGGAAATCTATTTCCTTTCCCCTGTGCCTTTTTTCCTGGTCCAGTAATTCACATCCTTTTCTCTCAGGCCTGAAAAGTCCCGAGAGATTGGCTGGCTTGGGAAGTTTGATACTTGATCTACTCTTTTTTTTTTTTTTTTTTTTTTTTGGTTGCACTGGGTCTTAGTTGCAGCAGGCAGGCTCCTTAGCTGAGGCAGGCGGGCTCCTTAGTTGTGGCTCACAATCTCCTTAGTTGCGGTTCCAGGGCTCCTTAGTTGTGGCTCACTGGATCCTTAGTTGCAGCACTTGGGTGGGCTCCTTAGTTACAGCTCCAGGTCTCCTTAGTTGAGGCTTTCCAACTCCTTAGTTGCAGCACATGGGCTCCTTGGTTGTGGCATGTGAACTCTTAGTTGTGGCACACGTGTGGGATCTAGTTCCCTGACCAGGGATTGAACCAGGGCCTCCTGTGTTGGGAGCACAGTCTTTTCTTTTTTTTTTTGCGGTACGCAGGCCTCTCACTGTTGTGGCCTCTCCCGTTGCAGAGCACAGGCTCCGGACGTGCAGGCTCAACGGCCATGGCTCACGGGCCCAGCCGCTCCACGGCATGTGGGATCTTCCCGGACCAGGGCACGAACCCTTGTCCCCTGCATCGGCAGGCAGGCTCTCAAACACTGTGCCACCAGGGAAGCCCGGGAGTGCAGAGTCTTATCCACTGCGCCACCAGGGAAGTCCCACTCTTTAACTTTTTAAAAGTGTTTTCCTCTAAGCACCAAATGGTTCGGTGACTACCTCTGTCTCCCATGATCAAGTCAACTGGTAGCACTGATATCCCTAGAGTGCTTGTTATGTGTCAGGCATTAGTGCATGCATTTGGGTGGAACAGCAAGTGCATGTAAAGCACTTGGGGAACAGAAGAAAGCAAGCTTGTAACTGAGATTACCACTTCTTGCAAGATAGAGCTGAATTTGTATTGCTTTACATATTGCACCTAGTTTTATACCAATCAATCAACAGTTAAAGAAGTAGAACAGCATACTGGACAGAGCAGCAGAATAGGAGAGAGTGGAAGAACATGGGCATAGGTCTCCATCACCCCCATTCCTGCCCAACCATCTCTGCTCTGCTCTCCTTCCCGCCCCCAACACTGGGATAAAACCTTGATACTGAGAAGCACCAAATGTCAAGGGGTGTTTCTAATTCTGGAGGGAAAAAAGGAGAAAAAGCTGAAATATCTCTTCATGGAATTAAAAACAATAATAATTTTTAAATCATACTATGTGCCAGGCACAGTGAAAAAACTTTTTTTAGTTGATCTTATTTGCCTCTCACAAGAATCCTATGAGGGCGATACTATTATCAATGCCACATAAAAGAGGAAGAAAATGGGGCACCCAGAGGTTAAATAAAATGCCCAAGGTGTCCAGTTAGGAAGCGGCAGAGCTGAGACTGAAGAGAGGCTGAAAACACCGAAACTGAAAACAAGGGGTTTGCTTTGTAAAGAATTTTGTTAAAGTGGTATTTGTTCCTAGCAGCTCTAGAAAAAGGCAAATCCCTAGGAAACCAAGAGACTCCTTACAGCCAACCTTCTCTGGAACTAACTAGCCAGGAGACATCAGATAGGAAAGCACCATAACCCATAGATAACCTTTGTTGTGTCTATTTTTGGTAAATGAAGGAGTGGTCAATTTATATCGCCCAGTGAGACACACGAGCCTTACGGCTTGGCTGCTTGTTATATCCCAACACAGTTATTTCCTGGTCTTTGGCCAGCACAGCATATACCATATTATCTCCGCCTAAGTCCGTGAATGAGCAAAATGGATGTGTGTGTGTGTGTGTGTGTGTGTGTGTGTGTGTGTGTGTGTGTGTGTGTGTGTGTGTGTGTGTGTGTGTGTGTGTGTGTGTGTGTGTAGGATTTATGCAGTGTAGGCACAAAGCCACAGGCACTCCTTGCATTCTCGGCGCACATTCCTTCCTCCCCATAAAGAAGAGAGATCATGTGATTGTTTTAGTCATTCTTCTCTTCCTGAAACGGCTTTGGGACAGATACAGTCTGGCTGGGGTTTAAGCTCCCAACTGGACCAAGCATAAAGGCAGGCTACTGACACCCTCTGTGTCTGTGGGTGTTGGTGAGAAAAGGAAGCAGGGACAACTCTGCAGGAAAAGGCTGTCCTTTGCCATTAAAGCTGAACTCTCAAGGGAGAGGATCAGAAGAGAAACTTTACCTGTCTCACCCACCCATATGCCCTCTCTATACCTGTTCTCAAGATAAACTGAGGCTGCTTTGGCTTTTTGAAGCTCCTGATTTCATGCTTTCTACTGAAACTTAATTAGTAAAACTCCCTGAAGCTGCCTCCCCTACAAACTGCAAATTCACTGAGACCAAAAGGAGTTGTATCTTCTAATTCAATCTCTTCCCACCCCCAACGCCTCCTGTACCTGGCTGATGAGCATCCATCACACCTCCAACCTAAGGAATTCTTGCTCTTCCCTCCTGGCGTCATCTAGACTAGGCTTGCTGTTTAAAATCAAATTGCTCCTGGCTGTTTAATCATGTAATAGCTAGCTCTGGTTTCATGATGCATTGGCCTGTATTGATCATAACTGTATTGGTCTACAGGAACCTGCCAATCCTTTTGAAAATCAGTACCTGTCTGGTTTTTAAGGCAAAGAGATTTCTGGAGTCCAGTCATCTTTCCGTGTATTTATAATCACCTTTTGGTGGCAACCTCTTTGTACCATTACTCAACACTTCGGGTAAGAATTCTGCTTAAGAAACTTGTCCTTGCTTGTGAAGCCTGGCAGTCAAAAAAGAAAGACACTTACTGGCAAATTAAATAAAAAGACACAGCCCAGGGGCTTCCCTGGTGGCCCAGTGGTTGAGAGTCCGCCTGCCGATGCAGGGGACACGGGTTCGTGCCCCGGTCCGGGAAGATCCCACATGCCGCGGAGCAGCCGAGCCCGTGAGCCATGGCCGCTGAGCCTGCGCGTCCGGAGCCTGTGCTCCACAACGGGAGAGGCCACAGCAGTGAGGCCCCCGTACCGCAAAAAAAAAAAAAAAAGACACAGCCCATGTTTTCACTGCTCTTCTTACCTTCACCTCTTCTTCCTCCTCATCTCTTTCTCCCTCCCTCTCTCTCTTTCTTTCCTTCTTTTTTGGTCCACCACTTCCATTCTTTATACTGTCTTCTAAAATCTCCTTCCAAGGCCTTGCTCCATTTCACGGATTGTGACACAAGAGGCTAATCGGTCCAATCAAGGAAAATGAAAACCTATCGAATGATCAGATCAATGACCAGAACCCAGGGTTTTTGGTTTCGTTTTAATTTCTTGAAGCATAGTTTGGGTGTGGAGTGGGATGGTAGAGAAGAAAAACAGGGAGAGCCAATCTGAAGACCCTTGAGGGCAGAGACTGTGATATAATCACCTTGCACTCTCCATAGAGCCTAAGTCAGCCACACAACAGTGTTTAGTGAGTGGCTTCAATATAAAGAACCAGTGGTGACCAAAACAGACTGGGTGCTTGCCTCAGAGAGCCCTCAGACTCATGATGAGAGAGAAAATTAATTGAAAAAAAGAAAGAAAGAGAGAAATAGATCACTACAAACTTTGATAAGTGTGGTGAAAGAAAAGAACACACTATCAGGGAACATATGCCCAGTCCTGATCTAGCCTGGGGGTCAGAGTAGGCTCCCTTGAGGAAGGGACACTGAAACAGAGATACAAAGTCTGAGTAGGAGTTAAGGGAGTTGCAAATTATAAGACGGTCGGCAAAGCAAAGGGCTTTCCTACTTCTGAAACAACTGGAGTACCACTTTTTTTGTGTGGGGGAGAGACATGAAAGAAATCTTAGGAATGTCATCCAAATCTTTCATTTTAACATGTAATAGAATTCAAATCCTCGTATGAGCTGCCGAAGGCCACTCCACCTAGAACTAGACCCTGGGCTCCTGGCTCCCAGCCCAGAGCTCCCTGGAGCACGCTGTGGACTACACGGCAACAAGAATGGCATTTCAGTGACCACAATGGACTTAAAGGCAGTGACGGATGGGACTCTGAGACATAAAGATAGAGGGCTTATCCCATATTCAAATGGTATGTAATGGGCTGGGGATAAAAGGTTTTTAAAATTGAACTTTTAGGGCTTCCCTGGTGGCTCAGTGGTTGAGAGTCCGCCTGCCGATGCACGGGACACGGGTTCGTGCCCTGGTCCGGGAGGATCCCACATGCCGCAGAGCGGCTGGGCCCATGAGCCATGGCCGCTGAGCCTGTGCGTCCAGAGCCTGTGCTCTGCAATGGGAGAGGCCACAACAGTGAGAGGCCCGCGAACAGCAAAAAAAAAAAAAAAAAAAAAATTTAACTTTTAATAAAAAGAACTCAGCACTCCTTTGAAGAATGGCTTGATATTGTGCAAGGTTTTTTTGACCAAAAGTTATTTGTAAATCAGGAACAAAGAGTGAGCCAGGCAGATTTCCCCATCTGCATGCAAAGTGAAAACAAGACGTAGAAGTGATAACAGCAATGGGGCAATGTGATAAATCAATCCAAAGTTGATATTTAAGGTCTAGTGATTTCATCCATTAGCCCAGTGAGAACTACAATTAGCACTAAACTCAATCACCACCCCTGAGATGACAAGCAGCAGCCCTGAGTGACAGACAGAGCATTTTTTAAGTGCCTGTGAAGCCTCGTGGGAAGTCAACACCACCTAAGTGCCTTTCTCAGCAGCTTCCCTATTTTCTTTCCTCTCTGTGACACAGCTACACCAAGGAAAAACTAACACTGCCACTTCTCTTTCTCAGTTACTTTGTCCTTCCTTCACTTCCAAATGCTGTGGGGTGAGGGTATCTCTCAGAAGAGAGGTCTCATTAAGAAGGGAGAAAAAGTTCTACTGAGTACAGATTAAATGTCAATTCCTTCCCCTCCTCACACCTCTTCAGGGGACAAAAGATTGGAAATGTTCCAATCAAAACAAGATCTCTCTCTGCCTTTCCATGATTCTTAGCCCCTGCTTTGTGTTGGCCTCTTTGTTCCTGCAAAGAAGCTGCTTCATTGAAACATCACAGAAAAAAACAGTTGTCCCCCAGACAATGAAGTCGCCTGCACACACGCATCTCCAAAATAGGCAGGCCACAATGCCGGCAGAATTCTCAACCTGTTGCTATAGTAGCAGAAAGAATGTGATTCCAGCAGCTCTGCAGAGATTCATATCCAAATCCCACCAGCTCCCAAAGAGAACATTAACCCTTCGCTGTCCCTTTTCAGGGGCAGAACCACCTGGGACGAATCCTTAATTATTCTAGGAGCTGGATTTTGTAGTCTTAATATTCACTCACTCATTCATTCATCCAACAGCCATTCATTTAGATTCTGTTATGCTGGTTCCTAGGTTTTCAGTGGCAAACAATGCAAACATGGCCCTTGGTGTTAAGAGGAGGACTAAGATATTAAATCACTGCTCAAATAACAATATACTATGCAACATCAGTGTTACATGGGAGGCACCAGTTTTCAGCAAAGCCATCACCAGAATGGAAACAACCTACCCAAGAAAACCAGCTTATACATTAGTTGCAGCAGACAACTGCAATTATTTGATTGTTTACATGTGTTCATTTGACAAAAATACCACTAGTAATGTATATTCCAATCACATCATGCCTCCTACAAAGCATTAGTTTAAATGAGCTATTTAATCAAATCAGTTTTCCACATAAAATGGAAACAGGATTGTTTGTTGGAGAACATAGCAAGCAGTTGCTGACCTGTCACCAGGGAACAGAAATAGCAGGTTAGGGCTCAGAAAATACATGAAAGAAGCACAGTCCTAAGAACCCTGGGAGGACTTCTAAACAGCCTTCACCCCAATTGATTTCTCTGGTCAAGAGAGAGTAACAAAGAAACCTCAGGAAATACAATTTAGAAATGACCTGAAATCCAGCCTACTCTCCCTAACTTTGTGGTGTAAAATCTCATGTTATTGAATACCTTCCTGCTAGACTTCCTTGTTTCCCATGGAGCACAAATACTAGGAAGGCAGGTTATCTTAGGAGGATGAACTTGGTAGGTAATGATATCCTCATATGCTTTTTGTGAAACAAGGCAGCATCGAGCGGACTGCCAAGCAAAAGCTGAAAAACCAAGAAGACAGGTAACTAATTTCGATTGGCTAGTAAGATGCGGTCTCAGGGAAGTCACATAAACCTCTATACCTCAGTTTCCTCAAAGGTAAATTTGATATACCACATAGATCCAAAGGCACATGGATCAACAGCAATGCCTGAAATAAAGTACTCTGTTATCATTCTTAGTAGCGCTGTAAAACAGGGTTTCTGCCCTGAGAACCTCAATCATCTTTTAGAACACTGGCTTCAACCAGAGGCACAGGGTATAAGCCTTTCACGAAACACATCAGGGAAAATGGGCCATCAGGAAGGGATATTCACCCAAATCTCTTTTAACCACTGCAACGCTGGAGTAGGGTTTGGGACGTAAAGAAAAGAATGGTGCATGCCAATCCACTTCTACAAGGATCAAGTCTTTGGCCACTCTAGTCATGCACTGACAGTGAACCCTGAGGGGAATTCAGAATGGAGAAAAACAGGAAGCATTCTGTGCTTTGGATATACTGGCCCCTATATAGTTAAGATGCATATTTAAGAAAAGTATTTAATGACCCCAGATTCTTGCATCTTCCCATACATAGAAAAACACTAAAATCATTAATTTGAGATGTCTGTTCTTTGTGATTAGCAGTAATCTTTGGATGTTCGACTACAAGTTTTTTTCCAGCAAAAGAAGTCATATATATCCTGGCTCCTCCCTCACCTCTTCAGAGCAGTTCCTCAGAGCTATCTGAGAGGCTGTCTCCCAAGCTACAGTCCTCAGTAAGGTCCCCAAATAAAACTTAACTCACAACTTTTACATTGTGCATTTTCACTTCAGTCAAAAAGGAAAAGGTCCCAAGTGTTCAGACTAGATGGAAACTGGTTTCTGTTTGCCTGAGAAAAAAGTGATGATAGCAAAGGGATATGGTGTGATGTATCAATAAATTAATGACTCCACCCAAATAATGCCCATCCTGGAAATACACAGCCAAGCCCAGTGACCCAAACCCTTGACATTTTGGAGGACAGAGCAAGAATGGAAATGGAAGCATTTTGTTGGAACTCCAGTGCCATGTCTGTATCTATCAAGTCTGAAGTACCTGCAGGAATTGTTTTCCCTTTAAAATTCCATTGGCTAGATCATAGTAGCAAAGAGTCTGATGCTTACTTCCTCATTACAAGGAACAGGCTAGTTTCAGAAGATGGACACTTTCTGCCTCTTGGTTACTCTGGGATCTACCTATGATTTCACCAGCTTTTCTAAGCAGGAAAAAGTACAACCCCCCTCATATGCCACTCCCCCACTATGGAATCTTACTTTTAATAGCCCTAATTCTTCACCCCTCTCAGTATCCATGTCCTTTGCCACATGACTTTACAGTTTCTCCCTGCAAACATATATTTCCCTGACCTTTGACAATGGTCTTGGCCATGTGACTTGCTTTGGCCAACAGGATGTTAACAGACTAATGACACAGCCAGAGGACTGAAATGAGTTTGCTCATTGTGGCTTGTGCTCTTGTATCTCTGCCATCAACCATGATAAGAACATGCCCAAGCTAACAGCTGGTCCCAGGGGGAGGATGAGGGACATGTGGAGTAAAGCCACCCCCGAGTAAGTCCAGTCAAGATCAGCTGATTCTCCCCACCCCAACCTACAGTCATGGGGGTTAATAAAAGCATATTATTGGATGCCACTGAGATTTGTGGTTGCTTGTAACTCAGCATTAGTGTATTGACAACTAACTGATACATCCACCATAGCAAAAATTAATCTGTAATTTATTAATTAAAACAGTTTGCTTTTTTTTTGCTTTGTTGTCTTAACACATAACAAGTAATGGATCTCTGATTTTTGCCCCCATTACACGACACGGTCCTCAAAGCAGGGTCCTATGACATCCCTAATGCCCAAGATTTATTCATGGAGTCCATACCATGTTCTAAATCCCAGGGGATGCAATGATGAACGATACACAATTCCAGCCAGCATCAGTCTGCACCTGTGAATTTTTTCCAATCTAAGACCAGGTCAATGTGCTTTAGCTCAAAGGTGATTATAAAGTTTACTTATGCAGCTGGAAGTACACCAAGTCAGTAGTGAACTCTGAACCACTTGAGTGTTCTTTGCCTAAGTACAGGTGAACTGGAATCATAACCTCTTTCAGTGATGGAAGGAATTGACAAGACCATTGGATTATTGGTTTTCAATCTTAGCCAATCACCAGAGCTTTCTAAATTATAGATTCCTGGTTCCCATCTATAGATATGTAGTTGAATACTCTGGCACAAGGCCCAGGTGTCTGTGTTGTTAAAAAGGTCTCAAAGTAATGCCGATAATGATAAGCACTGGGACCCCACCCATGCACCCACCTAATAGAACCTCTCCATCCAATATGACTGAATCTCTTACGTTGAGTTGCACTAAGCATTTGTGATGACATTAAAAGACCCAAAAGTGAACACAGAGGGACTATTTCCAGATGACCACATGTATCCATTACTTACTGTTAGCATGATAACCCATTCCAGAACTCAGTAGCTTGAAACAATAAGCACTAATTATTGTTCAAGAGTCTATGGAGCTGGATCAGTTTGTCTGATCTCTGCTGGATCCACTCATGTGTCTAAGGTCAGATAGCTGGTCTAGGACTGCTTCACTCACATGTCTGGTAGAAGACCACTATCAGCTGGGGTGATAAGGGTCTTAGTGCCACAGAAAGCGAGTCCAGGAGTTGTCCCTATGGTCACTAGACTGGATTCCAAGGGAGCAATCAAAGGTATACAAGGCCATTTAAGACCTAGGCTGGGCTGAGGTGGCTAGTGCACCAGAGCTAGCCGGGAGGGAGGCCAGGAAAAAGTCTGGACCTGCCTAAGAGGCAAGAGACCACTGTTTTGGGGTGCACGAGAAGAGGGGATTCAGAGCACTGCCTAAGTGAGCTCCAGAGAAGGGCGCGAGCTGCGGCTATCAGCTCGGACGCCAGAGACGGGCATGAGACACTAAGGCTGCTGCTGCAGCCACCTAGAACCCTGTGTGCGAGCACAGGTCACTCTCCACACCGCCCCTCCCGGGAGCCTGTGCAGCCTGCCACTGCCAGGGTCCCGTGATCCAGAGACAACTTCCCAGGGAGAACACACGGTGCGCCTCAGGCTGTTGCAATGTCATGTTGGCCTCTGCAGCCGCAGGCTCACCCTGCATCCGTACCCCTCCCTCCCCCTGGCCTGAATGAGCCAGAGCTCCCGAATCAGCTGCTACTTTAACTCCGTCCTGTCTGAGCAAAGAACAGGCACCCTCAGGTGACCTACATGCAGAGGCGGAGCCAAATCCACAGCTGAACCCCAGGAGCTGTGCGAACAAAGAAGAGAAAGGGAAATCTCTCCCAGCAGCCTCAGGAGCAGAGGATTAAATCTCCACAATCAACTTGATGTACCCTGCATCTGTGGAATGCCTGAATAGACAACGAGTCATCCCAAAATTGATGCAGTGAACTTTGGAAGCAACTGTAGACTTGGGGTTTGCTGTCTGCATCTAATTTATTTCTGGTCTTATGTTTCTCTTAGTTTAGTATTTAGAGGATATTATCATTGGTAACTTTGTTTATTAATTTGGTTGCTCTCTTCCCTTTTTATATATATATATAGATACATATTATTTTTTGCTTTTTCTCTTTTTGTGAGTGTGTATGTGTATGCTTCTTTGTGTGAATTTGTCTGTATAGCTTTGCCTTTACCATTTGTCCTAGGGGTCGGTCTGCCCATTTTTTGTTTCCTTTTTTTTAGTACAGTTTTTAGCACTTGTTATCATTGGTGGATTTATTTTTTGGTTTGGTTGCTCTCTTCTTTGTTTCTTTTCTTTTTTAAATTACTTTTTAAAAAAATTTTTATTTTGATAACTTTATTTTATTTTATTTTTTTCCTCCCTTTTCTTCTGAGCCATGTGGCTGACAGGATTTTCATGCTCCAGCTGGGTGTCAGGCCTGGGCCTCTCAGATGGCAGAGCCGAGTTCAGGGCATTGGTCCACCAGAGACCTCGCAGCTCCACATAATATCAAATGGCGAAAGCTCTCCCAGAGATCTCCATCTCAACGCTAAGACCCAGCTCCGCTCAATCACCAGCAAGCTAGAGTGCGGGACACCCTATGCCAAACAACTAGCAAGACAGGAACACAACCACACCCATTAGGAGAGAGGCTGCCTAATATCATAATAAGGTCACAGACACCCCAAAACACACTACTGGATGCAGTGCTGCCCACCAGGAACACAAGATCCAGCCTCATCCACCAGAACACAGGCACCACTCCCCTCCACCAGGAAGCCTATACAACCCACTGAACCAACCTCACCCACTGGGGGCAGACACCAAAAACAACGGGAACTACGAACCTGCAGCCTGTGAAAAGGAGACCCCAAACACAGTAAGTTAAGCAAAATGAGAAGACAGAGAAACACACAGCAGATGAAGGAGCAAGGTAAAAACCCACCAGGTCAAACAAATGAAAAGGAAACAGGCAGTCTACCTGAAAAAGAATTCAGAGTAATGATAGTAAAGATGATCCAAAATCTTGGAAATAGAATGGAGAAAATATAAGAAATGTTTAACAAGGACCTAGAAGAACTGAAGAGAAAACAAACAATGATGAACAACACAATAAATGAATTAAAACTTCTCTAGAAGAAATCAATAGGAGAATAACGGATAAGTGACCTGGAAGATATAATAGTGGAAATAACTACCGCACAGCAGAATAAAGAAAAAAGAAGGAAAAGAATGGAGGACAGTCTCAGAGACCTCTGGGACAACATTGAACGCACCAACATTCGAATTATAGCGGTCCCAGAAGAAGAAGAGAAAAAGAAAGGGACTGTGAAAATATTTGAAAACATTATAGTTGAAAACTTCCCTAATATGGGAAAGGAAAGGAAAGGAAATAGTCAATCAAGTCCAGGAAGCACAGAGAGTCCCATACAGGATAAATCCAAGGAGAAACATGCCAAGACACATATTAACGCTAACAGCTGATCTTTCAGCAGAAACTGTGCAAGCCAGAAGGGAGTGGCAGGACATATTTAAAGTGATGAAAGGGAAAACCCTACAACCAAGATTACTCTACCCAGCAAGGATCTCATTCAGATTCAATGGAGAAATTAAAACCTTTACAGACAAGCAAAAGCGAAGAGAATTCAGCACCACCAAGCCAGCTTTACAGCAAATGCTAAATGAACTTCTCTAGGCAGGAAACACAAGAGAAGGAAAAGATCTACAATAACAAACCCAAAACAGTTAAGAAAATGGTAATAGGAACATGCATATTGATAGCTACCTTAAATGTAAATGGCTTAAATGCTCCAACCAAAAGACACAGACTGGCTGAATGGATATAAAAACAAGACCCATACATATGCTGTCTACAAGAGACCCACTTCAGACCTAGGGACACATACAGACTGAAAGTGAGGGGATGGAAAAAGATATTCCATGCAAATGAAAATCAAAAAAAAGCTGGAGTAGCAATTCTCATATCAGACAAAATAGACTTTAAAATAAAGACTATTTCAAGAGACAAAAGAAGGACACTATTACATAATGATCAAGGGATCAATCCAAGAAGAACATATAATAATTGTAAATATTTATGCACCCAACATAGGAGCACCTCAATACATAAGGAAAATGCTAACAGCCATAAAAGGGGAAATGGACAGTAACACAATCATAGTAGGGGACTTTAACAACCCACTTTCATCAATGGACAGATCATCCAAAATGAAAATAAATAAGAAAACACAAGCTTTAAATGATACATTAAACAAGATGGACTTAATGGATATTAACAGGACATTCCATCCAAAATCAACAGAATATACTTTCTTCTCAAGTGCTCATGGAACATTCTCCAGGATAGATCATATCTTGGGTCACAAATCAAGCCTTGGTAAACTTAAGAAAACTGAAATCATATCAAGTATCTTTTCCAACCACAATGCTACAAGACTAGATATCAATTACAGGAAAAAAATCTGTAACAAATACTAACACATGGAGGCTAAACAATACACTACTAAAGAACCAAGAGATCACTGAAGAAATCAAAGAGGAAATCAAAAAATACCTAAAACAAATGACAATGAAAACACGATGACCCAAAACTTATGGGATGCAGCAAAAGCAGTTCTAAGAGGGAAGTTTATAGCAATACAACCCTACCTCAAGAAACACGAAACGGCTTCCCTGGTGGCGCAGTTGTTGAGAGTCCTCCTGCCGATGCAGGGGACACAGGTTCGTGCCCCGGCCCGGGAAGATCCCACATGCTGTGGAGCGGCTGGGCCCATGAGCCATGGCCGCTGAGCCTGCGCGTCCGGAGCCTGTGCTCCGCAACGGGAGAGGCCACAGCAGTGAGAGGCCGTGTACTGCAAAAACAAACAAACAAAAAAGAAACAAGAAACATCACAAATAAACAACGTAACCTTACACCTAAAGCAATTAGAGAAAGAACAACAAAAAAGCCCCAAAGTTACCAGAAGGAAAGAAATCATAAAGATCAGATCAGAAATAAATGAAAAAGAAATAAATGAAACAATAGCAAAGATCAATAAAACTAAAAGCTGGTTCTTTCAGAAGATAAACAAAATTGATAAACCATTAGCCAGACCATCAAGGAAAAAAGGGAGAAGACTCAAATCAATAGAATTAGAAATGAAAAAGGAGAAGAAACAACTGACACTGCAGAAATACAAAGGATCACGAGAGATTACTACAAGCAACTCTATGCCAATAAAATGGACAACCTGGAAGAAATGGACAATTTCTTAGAAAAGCACAACCTTCCGAGACTGAATCAGGAAGAAACAGAATATATAAACAGACCAATCACAAGCACTGAAATTGAGACTGTGATTAAAAATCTTCCAACCAACAAAAGCCCAGGACCAGATGGCGTCACCAACGAATTCTATCAAACATTTAGAGAAGAGCTAACACCTATCCTTCTCAAACTCTTCCAAAATATAACACAGGGAGGAACACTCCCAAACTCATTCTATGAGGCCACCATCACGCTGATACCAAAACCAGACAAAGATGTCACAAAGAAAGAAAACCACAGGCCAATATCACCAATGAACATAGATGCAAAAATCCTCAACAAAATACTAGCAAACAGAATCCAACAGCACATTAAAAGGATCATACACCATGATCAAGTGGGGTTTATCCCAAGAATGCAACGATTCTTCAATATATGCACGTGATAAACCATATTAAAAAACTGAAGGAGAAAAAACATATGATCATCTCAATAGGTGCAGTAAAAGCTCTCAACAAAATTCAACAACCATTTATGATAAAAACCCTCCAGAAAGTAGGCATAGAGGGAACTTACCTCAACATAATAAAGGCCATATATGACAAACCCACAGCCAGCATCATTCTCAATGGCAAAAAACTGAAACCATTTCCTTTAACATCAGGAACAAGACAAGGTTGTCCTCTCTCACCACTATTATTCAACATAGTTTTGAAAGTTTTAGCCACAGCAACCAGAGAAGAAAAAGAGACAAAAGGAATCCAAATCGGAAAACAAGAAGTAAAGCTGTCACTGTTTGCAGATGATATGATACGATACATAGAAAATCCTAAAGATGCTACCAGAAAACTACTAGAGCCAATCAATGCACTTGGTAAAGTAGCAGGATACAAAATTAATGCACAGAAATCTCTTGCATTCCTATACACTAATGATGAAAAGTCTGAAAGAGAAATTTAGGAAACATTCCCATTTACCAGTGCAACAAAAAGAATAAAATACCTAGGAATAAACCTACCTAGGGAGACAAAAGACCTGTATACAGAAAACTATAAGACACTGATGAAAGAAATTAAAGATGATACAAACAGATGGAGACATATACCATGTTCTTGGATGGGAAGAATCAACATTGTGAAAATGACTCTTCTACCCGAAGCAATCTACAGATTCAATGCAATCCCTATCAAACTACCAATGGCATTTTTCACAGAACTAGAACAAAAAATTTCACAATTTGTATGGAAACAGAAAAGACCCCGAATAGCCAAAGCTATCTTGAGAAAGAAAAACGGAGCTGGAGGAATCAGGCTCCCAGACATCAGACTATACTACAAAGCTAGAGTAATCAAGACAGTATGGTACTGGCACAAAAACAGAAAGATAGATCAATGGAACAGGATAGAAAGCCCAGAGATAAACCCACACACATATGGTCACCTTATTTTTGATAAAGGAGGCAAAAATATACAATGGAGAAAAGACAGTCTCTTCAATAAGTGGTGTTGGGAAAACTGGACAGCTACATGTAAAAGAATGAAATTAGAACACTCCCTAACACCATACACAAAAATAAACTCAAAATGGATTAAAGACCTAAATGAAAGGCCAGACACTATAAAATTCTTAGAGGAAAACAGAGGCAGAACACTCTATGACATAAATCACAGCAAGATCCTTTTTGACCCACCTCCTAGAGAAATGGAAATAAAAACAAAAATAAACAAATGTGACTTAATGAAACTAAAAGCTTTTGCACAGCAAAGGAAACCATAAACAAGACGAAAAGACAACCCTCAGAATGGGAGAAAATATTTGCAACTGAAGCAACTAACAAAGGATTAATCTCCAAAATTTACAAGCAGCTCATGCAGCTCAATAACAAAAAAACAAACAACCCAATCCAAAAATGGGCAGAAGACCTAAACAGACATTTCTCCAAAGAAGATATGCAGACTGCCAACAAACACATGAAAGAATGCTCAACATCATTAATCATTAGAGAAATGCAAATGAAAACTACAATGAGACAGCACCTCACACCAGTCAGAATGGCCATCATCAAAAACCCTACAAACAATAAATGCTGGAGAGAGTGTGGAGAAAAGGGAACCCTCTTGCACTGTTGGAGGGAATGTAAATTGATACAGCCACTATGGAGAACAGTATGGAGGTTCCTTAAAAAACTAAAAATAGAACTACCACACAACCCAGCAATCCCACTCCTGGGCATATACCCTGAGAAAACCATAATTCAAAAAGAGTCATGTACCACAATGTTCACTGCAGCTCTATTTATAATAGCTAGGACATGGAAGCAACCTAAGTGTCCATCAACAGATGAACGGATAAAGAACATGTGGCACATATATACAATGGAATATTACTCAGCCATAAAAAGAAATGAAATTGAGTTATTTGTAGTGAGGTGGATGGACCTAGAGTCTGTCATACAGAGTGAAGTAAGTCAGAGAGAGAAAAACAAATACCGTATGCTAACATATTATATATATGGAATCTAAAAAAAAAAAAAAAAAAGGTTCTGTAGAACAGAGGGGCAGGACAGGAATGAAGACGCAGACATAGTGTATGGACTTGTGGACACGGGAAGGGGGAAGGGTAAGCTGGGACTAAGTGAGAGAGTGGCATGGACATATATACACTACCAAATGTAAAATAGCGAGTGGGAAGCCGCTGCATAGCACAGGGAGATCAGCTGGGTGCTTTGTGACCACCTAGAGGGGTGGGATAGGGCGGGTGGGAGGCAGGGAGATGCAAGAGGGAAGAGATATAGGGACATATGTATATGTATAACTGATTCACTTTGTTATAAAGCGGAAACTAACACACCATGGTAAAGCAATTATACTCTAATAAAGATGTTTTAAAAAAAAAAAAAACACCTAGGCTGGGGACCAGTACACAAGCACACCTTTACTTCTGCACATTCTGTTGGCCAAAGTAAGTTATGAGGCCAAGCACAGATTCAAGGGCTGGGGAAACAGACTCCACTTCTTGGTAAGAGAAGCTACAAAATCACATCACAAGGGTCTAGATTCAAAGAGGGAAATAATTGGGGCCATTTTTTCAATCAATTTACTATACAACCTAGTGGAAGAAAAATATCGGCTCCAGCCAAATGTGATTTCTACGTGTGGGCCAAAGTTTTCACCCTAAGCTCACAAAGTTATAAAATTCTCAGGTTGACATTTCATCTGATATTCCTCATTTCCACTCCTGCCTGCGCGCACGCACACACGCACACACACACACACACATCTTAATCCTCACGATCTTGGTCTCAAACTAAAGCAAAAGAAATCTATTAGCACATTTTATTTTATCCTTTGATGTTTTTAAAGATGATGCTAGATGACATGCCACCCTTACGAGGATTTGTTTTAGGACAGATCTCTCTGTGATGTCTCTTCCTGGCTGAGGATATGCCTACAGATGAAAGGTGACTGAATGATTACCAGGGCTACATCCTCCAAGGGACCCCAAACCGTTAACACGAGGAGAAGCAACGCAGAAGAAATATGACAGAAAAAAAGATAACACAAAAGGAGCAAATAGTCTTGAGGAGCAGGAAGCTGGAGCTCACTGAAGATTACAGGCTGAGGCTAATTATATTTTTGCCACCAGCTGCTGGCAAAGCCCTCTTCATTCCACTTCCCTACTTCATCACCCTTGCCCTGACTGTGACTGTCGAGGAAATGCACTAAACTACAATGGCTGAATCCACAACTATCTTCCTTGCCCCAGGCCCTAAGATGTATGCAGCCTGGCTGGGATGTAGCAGCAGCTATTATAGCATCCCTACCACTAAGGTGCTGCTTTCTGTGTTTTGGAAAAATCACCAGGACCTTTTGGTTAACTCCCCTTGAATTCTCTAAATACCTACTTGTGAGGTCTGGGACAGCAGGAGGTGGTAGAGAAAAGAGCTGCAGAAACCAGAAAACACAGGCTGGCAGAGAAGTGGCCAGGGCTGGGTAGTACCTGAAGGCTCTTTAGAGAGTGTAGGAGAAAGCAGACCCTGCTCAAATGCAAAGCTGTCTCAAGTGCACGGTTTGGTTCCCGTTTAATACAGCCAGTTTTCATTCTGCTTGGTAGGATCACTGCTTCAAAGACTAACAAACAGGAGTGGATGAAAAACACAATGAAATAAAAAGAAATGATAAATTTACCATAAAGATGCCTCAGAAAAGCCAGATTCAAGAAGATATTGCATTCATTTTAGTTTATGTAGAAATTCCAGGAAGTTCTGAAAACATTTAGAACAGGCCCTCTATAGGAAGAAACGTTGCCCACACTCTTCAGAACTTTATCCTCTTCCTAAGCACTGGATCTGGGAGAGAAGGAGGTTTGGTAAGAATGGTGATGTTTTTATACTGTAATGCTTAGGATCCAAAGCGCAAGTGCCTGTGAGACCCAGAATGGCTATCAGTACTGTTAACTCCACAGGCGGCCTGAAGCGGTGTCTGTTTGTTTTTCAATCATCACTGAAAAGAGTCACAAATTGAAACCCTGCATCTCTAGGTAAAATCATCATAAGGGTTCCCACCTCCATCTCTTGCTCACTTGGCAACAAAATAAGTGGCGTTCCTGGACGTCTTCTAATGAGCTGGCTGATTGGGCCCCAGTCAATCTATGCTTTTGATTCATTAGCCAAGGGGAATCCAGAGCTGTAAGAAAGCAAACTACTGGCATTATCACCACAGGAACAGTGATAATGACAATGATGAAGAATTACTGATTTCTGCTCAGCAAAAGCCACCCTGTACTTTCCTGAAACTTAGAAGAGAGGTATGCTATCTAAGAAGGGGACAGTCACCTTGCCTGTGCCCCTTCCCACTTCAATACACACATACCACGACTTCATACCCTCTGGGTACAGTACTTTTCAGGGCTATTGTTTACTGCTGCTCTAAAAACCAAGACATGTGAAGTACAGGTTGCTCCTTATAGAGAATCCTTCAGTTGCCTGCAGAGCGGTGCCAAGAAAGAACCTGGGCTGCCTCTGCAGATACCTGGGCACTGGCCAAACTTGCACATGTGTCTTGTAAGTGCCTCCAGTTTGGGCAATTTCTATTACAGCTTCCCAGGCCGTGCTCCTACAAAATCGCTTAGTGCATCATCTTCACTATCTAATGACGATGTAATTCCTCGTGGCTGTTAAAAGAATAGGGCCGTCTCAAATATACAGTACTATACTGGTATAGTACCAAATTCACGTGACACATACACAAATGTTGTCTTTCCTGTGACATTTTTCTTGAAATCTCCTTAGGTATTAAAGTTTGGGTGAGGCCAGGACCCAGAGGCAACAGTTTTATTCCTTCACATGCCAGTGCAATCAACGTCTTGTGTTTAGAATAAATATTTGAAACTCAGAAGCCTGTTAACAATGCAGCGCTTGATTGCTCTGAATTACTCTCACCCACAGCAATCAAGGGAGAAGTCCTTGGCACTAGCTCCATGCAAAAAACCTGCTTCCCAGCCTCCTCCATCTGCCTTCTGACTCTCTCTTCAAAGAATTCTCCACACACCACACAAAGGTCTCAGTTTTCTCCGTTAAATGCCACATGAATCCCACATTGAACATCTGACTTTTCTTCCCAGAGCACCACAGATTTAATTCAATACTTCCATGTTCCTGTATATTTAATGGAACCAACTTATCTTTTAACTCTTTGACTCAAACCCTTCTGCTGGTATCTTTCATTGGACACTGAAAATAGGGTTTTCTGTTGACTAGTTTTAGTTTTGAGACAAAATGTCATCTTGGTCTATTTTAAAGCTATGGTAACAATTAAGCTACTTTTCAATTAGTCAGAGGTGCCCATGTATTAAAATGCTCACAATTCTTACCACTTTTCCTTCTCCAAAACCCATTTGGTAAGCAATGTAATTTTTTTTCCTATGGGGCCAAAGGGTAAACTATACTAACCAGAGGTAATTAGAAGGTTAAATTTTGCTCAAGGCCAGGCTATCAGATTACAAGTCCTAATAAACCCTGCGCGAGAAGACGTGCCTTTGTCTTGGGACCATTGAGAACTAGCCAATCAACAAAACAAAACACCTTCAATTCTATCAGAAACTCTCCCATCTAAACACAATGGAAAAGGAAAGCCAACACCAAAGCAAATAAAATGAAGTGGTTCCACTGCTGGCAACCCTTACCGTGGGGGGCAAAAACCCCCTGTGGACCGTGGCCGGGGCTCTGGCTCCTCCTGGGGCGGGGGAAGGGTGGCGAGGGGTCCAGGACTTGGGTGCAGGTAGAGGTATGCTCCATGCATGCTTGAACAGGACTCACCGCCGCCTGCCTGCCTGCCTGTCTGCCACTCAGTTCTCTAGTCTGGGTGGGAAGGGCCAAGATGGAAAAAAAAAATGCGCAGGTTACTCACTGGCCTTCCCAGGCGGGGCGGGCACACCCAGGAGGGGAGAGAGGCCAGGCGCAGATAGGCAGATTCTTCAGAGATCTTGCTTCCGATTCCTTTTGTTAATACTTCCTGAACTTTCAACTCAATCTGCACAAGCGTGGGTACTTTGGGGAGGCAAACAACACTTGGGAAATTAGATTCCAAGAGCTCAATGCAAAGGTTACTCTGAAAAGACCATGCTTTCCTGCACATACTTTTACATTTAACCCTGAAATTTGTTTCCACTGTTTCTGAGCATTAATCCTGGCACAGAAAATGAGAGTAACAGGCAACCTTGGTGCTGGGCCTGGAATGACCCGGAGCAGGCAAACCCAGATGCGATTTAGAGAATGAATTTCTCTATCAGGCACATTCTTGAAATAGGTATCTGAAAATCAAGATTTTAGAAATGGAGTCACATTGAAAATGCAAGAACTTGTTACCTGAGAGCCTGGCCTTTGATATAAATGGAGGGAATCCTTCAGTATTTTGTTTTGGTAAAGGTGGGTGTTCATGAACAAAGGCACAGCGGTATCACAATAGAAGGATATAGATGAAGAAGGGTGAGGAGAACTAACACCTATTAGAACCAGGTACTTATCTCATTTATGCCTGAAAACATCCTCAGGAATTCCTCTTCCTCTTTCACAGGTGAGCACGCTGAGACCCAGAGGTTAGGTAACCTAGCTAGAGCTCAGGCAGCTAGTGAATGGAAAACTCAGGATTTGGACCCAGGTGTGTCTGAATCTAAGACCCAGCATCGTCCCACTGGACCACCAGGCACCTCTCCCACCATTCCTGAAGAAATACTCACCTTTCTTCTACTCGCAGTTGACAGAAGACTAAGTCACCTTTTCTTAAATTTTTATACCATTTCCAAAACTGCTGTGCCATGAAATGTAATTCTACAGGATACTAATAGGTGTAATAAAGATGAAAAAAAAGTGCTGTGCAGGTTTCTTTACTGTAGCTCCTCACAACCTTTAATATGCTAATATATATATTGTGAATCTCCTAGCTCCAGACTTCGAGTGTCATGTTTCCTTTCCCAAAGGTTGTCTACTTGGGACAAGGAGATCTTCTGGGTTTGCGAAACACTTACAGAAATGGGTTATTTGTTGGACTCTTCTCCCCCTTTGCTCTACTCTGAATGTTGATGTCCTCCCAAAACTCCCATGCTGGAACCCAGTTCCCACTGTGATGGCGTTAGGAGGTGGGGCCTTTGGAACATGCTTAAGTAATGAGGGTGGAGCCCTCATGAATGGCATTAGTGCTCTTATAAAGGAGCCCTTCCACCACGTGAGGATACAACAAGGAGGAGGACCCTTACCTGATCTCAGACTTCCAGCCTCCAGAATTATGAGAAATAACTTATTTCTGTTGTTTATATAATAAGTCACCCAGTCTGTGGTATTTTGTTATAGCAGCCTGAACAGACTAACACAGCTTCCTTTTTCTTTTCTTTTTTAAAAAATTTTTTAAACATAAAAAAACTCATGACAAACAATTTCAAACAGTATATAAGGATATAAAATAAAAAGTAAAAATCTACCTATTCTAGCAATCATTCCCATTCCCCAGGGGTAACCACTGTTAGGAATTTTTTATGTACCCGCTTCAGAAATGTTTGTGTTTGTAAAGCATATATGAATACCCTTTTAAAAATAACACAACTGGGATTAAAGTATAACCAGGGTGTGTTATTTGGCACTTTTTTTTTAAACTTAATAATGTATTTGGGATTTTCCGTATCAGCATATAGAATTGCTACTAGCAAGTCAGAGTCAAAAAAAGTAAAAGGTAGATCTATAATATAGGATTACTGCTTTACTAAAGGGTCCCCTACGTGGGTCACAGGATGCTTGGTGACTCAGTGTCAGAATGCCTGGATTCCCTTCCCAGCTCTGTCTAACCCCACACTTGACCCTTGTGTACAGGATGGAGAGGACCCTAAGACCTAAGCCACACTACCAGCCATTGTGAGGATCAACAACGATGATGACAATGACACCGCAGCAACCACTCGAGCATATTTCTTGTACATATTAATTCGATGAAGCCTTACTTGCAACAATCCTTTGAAGATGTGCTATTATTATCCCCATTTTCAGATTGAGTGAGCCATCTCTGAGTGCACAGTAAGTGCCTGAAGTTCTATCAACAAAGTAAACATGATGTCAGCAACCCCAATCTTTGCCACGATATATTCCTCAAAGTAGCACTAGAAAGTGGGGGCCATTTTCCCTTAGGATAATGTATTGATAATTGGGGGTTCTGTTCCAACACCTGACCTTGGCTTCCTATAAATTCCAGATATAATAAGATCTTGTAAAACAGAGATACAAATCTCATTTAAAATAGCAGAATGATGTTCCATGCCTCAGAGTTTTTGAGAGATTAGTCCCTACAACCCTTCCTTTTTACTGATTAATGAAATAACATCCAGAAAATGTGTGGGTCACTTCTGGGCACATACCCTGTTACATTGTCTCAGTCATGAAACAATTTTTAAATGTGCACACATTTGAACCCCATATGACTACACGAGGGACTCCAACATATTCTATACGTACATTGTATCACAGAATATATTGTATCACAAACCTGACATGATATTAGTACACAAGTTAGAACACGCATTAAATATTTAATTAGAAATAGCTTTTCTTGCCTCCTTAGAATTTAAAAGGTCATTTGAGAAATGATTTGACTGACTCATTTCTCTTAGAAAAACTGTCTAGGGAAAAAGGGAATCAATACCTTCTTACCCTCTCAATACGTTTTCCTAAAAAAGCCAGAGACCTTCAACATCAGTCCACCAGGTTTTTTCCCCTAACATAGTTGCAGAACACCTCTATAGTTTGGGAAATCACTCAGGGTCTTAGCTTGGTTCGGGGTGCCCATGCTTTGACCTGGTCCTCCTGCCAATCTCTCTCTTTTTATTCCCCATCCTTCTTCCCCAGCAAGGAAAGCCTTGAAGGTGAGGTAAGTCACAGAGGGGCCAACTGAGAGAAGGGAGGAAGAGGAGAGACTCTCATTCCCTTAATGTGGTTACAGTTGACTGCATGCTATGCATTTTACCCTAAGGGTTAAAAAAAAAAAAAAAAAGGACGGAGGATCTAACTCCTTCCCTCTTCCGCTTTGACTCCCACCCCCAGTGCTAGAAGATAGATTTCAGCACAGCACCTAGAAGATGGTAGGAGCTTATTCAAGTGGGGGGTATTTGTCCCCTGTCCTGCCCTCTAATTTAGCATAACCTTCATGTCCAGTGCATTGTTTCTTACTCTCAATTATATTCAGTAACGACTGTCCATCCAGAAAGAAGTCAGGTAGCGCAGCCCTGCTCTGACAAAGGCACACGTTTAAAAGAAATGCTTGCTTTGGCTGCTGTGAGATCAGGAGTAAGGAAGGAACAGCAGTGCTTAATGGCATCCGAGACAGGGCTGGGGTGCCAGCTCCGCTACGTATGTTCTGGTCAACTCACAGGTCGGAACTCCAGCTTCCTGGTCTCTCGAGTGACGATAATATCATCTACCTCACTGGCTGTGATTGACGATTAACTGAAAGAAGTATGTGAAACATTCTTTAAACGGCAGAGTTCCAGGTAACAGCATGAATATCAGTAGTGACCATCACTGCTCTCAGCTCTAAATGTGCTGGCGGTAGAGCATGACAATTGCTTTAAAAGAGGAACTAAGTTGTTTCTGCTGTTCCTGATCACCCAGCCCATGGCCTACTCAGCTGCTGTTCCCAGAGCAGGTCCATCAGAATACTAACTAGTAGGTGAACACAATTCCAGTAGAAAATGGACCAGCTTATTTTTCATATGGACACAGATTTTTTTCCTTCATTCCTCTTGTTTTATCAGACCCTCTGAACTACTTCCTTTTAGCAATAATTATAAAACGTTTTTAAAAATTTTTTTGTGATGGAAAATTTCAAACATATATAAAAGTGGAGAGAAAGGTGTAACAAACCTCCACGTATGTATCACCAGCTTAATTATCAACGCATTCAAACCTTGTTTCACCTATATCCCTACCCACTCTGCATTATTTTGAAGCAAGTTCCCAGTATCACATCATTTTATCCAAAAACATTTCCACATGTATCTCCAAAAGATAAGGATTCTGTTTATAAGCCTAACCAAAATATTACAGCAAAAAACTATAATTACTTAATATTATCCAATATCTAGTAAGTATTAAAATTTCTCCAAATGTCTCAAAGATTTTTTTTGCACTTTGTTCAAATCAATTCTGCAATTAGTTGATAAATGTTGTCTTTTTTAATATAAAAGTTCTTTTTTCATCTTTTTTTTCCTTTCTATTTATTAAAGAACCTGGTTCTTTTTTCATATAGTTTGTCCCACAATCCACATTTTAATGATGTTGTGATTTAACAAGTTCCTCTGCCCCCCGTGTTTCCATGAATTCATAGTTAGATCTAGAGGCTTGATGAAATTCATATTTGATTTCTGGATAGAATAGCAAATTGATAGGTGGCATTGTGTACTTCCATCAGGAGGCAACTCATATCGATTACCTCTGATTTTCGATTACCTCTTAGCGGCCATTGAGAATCAGTGCCTAGGTATTATTTCATAGGGATTGGAAAATGGTGATTTTCTCCCATTACTTTTTCATTTATTAATTGGGATGCTATTATTATTAAAGGTTTATATTTGCCTGAAATGAAAGCATCTATTTCCCACTTCTGCTTTTGGCCATGAGGCTTTATGTTAGACAGTATATCAGAGTTCCTTTCTATCTACATATTTTATTAAAATCTATTATACTGAAAAGATGATCAAGTTAAAAAAAAAAAAACTACTCAATTAGATTTCTGGGGAAAACAACTGGGAAACATCATCCCGAAATCTTCACTCCAAGGGTAGAGAAAGACGGGTCCACAGTACATCATTCAGATTCATACTTGATTCTTATGAGTTCTATGATTTTGGTCAAAGTTTAACATTTTGACACCCAGTTTTCTCATCTATAAAATAGGGATACAATACCTACTTTGTGGTTTCTGTGAGGATTCATGATAAAGTATGCAAAGAGCCTGTTCCAGTGTCCAAAAAATGAGTAGATGCTCAATAAAATGTAGTTACTACTAGTTGCAGCACTGTCTCCTCCAGACCTAGTTGCTTAATAAATCCTGGGTGAATAAATAAAGGGACATTGGGTTTACTTTGTCCCAAGCTGATGATGGCTTTAAGATGCTGGGGACATAGAAGTGAACAAAGCAAAGTCTCTGCTCATGAATTTACATTTAATCGTATAAAGGAATGGAAATGGGCATTATTTGTTCCAGGATAATAATTATTCCAGTTGGCTATTTTGAAAATAAGTACTGTTGGTGACCCACAGGGTTGGGGCAAGAGAGAGGAACAGGATCAACTCAATTACATCACTAGAGACGTAAGAAGGAATCAATTTTCTCCATAAGAACGATAAATCAGTACTGTTATTACCTTTGACTTGGCCTGAGGTACACTGAAGGCTCACCTAGTGTACTGGGTTCAACTGTATCTTCCCAAAAGGTAGGTTGATGTCCTAACCCCCAGAACCTGTGAATATGACCTTATGTGGAAATACAGTCTTTGCAAACGTAATCTATTTAAGATAAGGTCATACCAGATTAGAGTGGGCTCTAAATCCAATCACTGGTGTCCTTATAAGGGACAGGGAGACACAGAGATACACGGGGAAGACCATGTGGGGATGGACTCAGAGATTGATGTTATGCTACCATAAACCAAGAAATGCCAAGGATTGCCAATAGCACCAGATACTAGAAGAGGCAAGAAAGGATTCTTCCCCACAGCCTTGTGAGAGTGCACGGCCCTCCTGACACACTGACCTCGGATTTCTAGCCTCCAGAACTATGAGAGAATAAATTTCCCTTGTTTTAGGCCACCCAGTTTGTGGTAACTTTTTCGGGCAGCTCTAGGAAGCTAATACATCCAGTGAACCCAGACCAAAGATCTGGACCAGTCAGCCTACTTGCGGCTCAAACTGTTTAGTGGGATAAAGAGAGCAAAGGTGAGGGGAGGGGGTCCTAGACAGGAGAAGTTGAATCAGTTTTAGTTCATCTTACATCAACTAGGCCCATGACGGACTCTTCAAAGCTGTGCAAGTACCAACAGGTAAGCCTGCTTTACCTGAAAAGCAGGTAGACAGAAGCCACAGAACTTGTTGGCACTGATACCTGAGGAATGAGAATGTTCTTTGAGAAGTTTGGCGGGGGAAACAGTGACATCCTCTTCTACAGGGTAAAGGAGAAACACTAACACTGCCCAGATGCAGTGGGAGAAACATTCTACCCTAGGCACCTACCTCTCTACATTTATTGTATCTCAGGAAGGCTCGATGGCCTAACGGAAAAGCTGCTAAGCACTCCCCTAGTTACCTAGCCATGCTGAGCCTCTGCTACTGCCCCCCTCACACTATGAAAAGAGGTCAACACAATAATGCAGTAAAGAACTCAGCCTGTGAGAGGTGCTGGGCTGGCACCCTCTGTAACGTCACTGTCTAGATACCTGGTATAGGAACTAGTGGTATGGCCATTCACAGACATCCACTCAGCCCCTTTTCCGTGCCGGGGAACTGGGCTGGATGCTGAAGAGACTAAGAATGAGCTACACTTTTTGATAAATTAATTGTCTTGGGGATGTGGGATTGGGGATGGCTCCTTTTTTTGTTTCCCTTAAAATGTCTTTTAATTTTATAATAATGTTTTATAATGAAATACTTAAAATTAAAACTCTGATCTAATTTTAAAAAAAAGATGTGGGAAAAGCTGCCACACGTGTATGTGTATATACGCATGTAGTTTATATATATACGTATATATCCACACACACACACACACACACATTGCTCAATCCTCCCACAAGGCACAGCACTAGGTGCCTCGGGAGACGGGTACCCTCACCAATCTCCAATTTACCCTCACCCCCACTGCACTAACGCTGGGTCAGTAGCACATGATTTAGCACGTAATTGGTGGCTAATTATTTCAGGTGTGCTAGTTTTATTTTCCCAGGTTAGTTCCCCCAGGGCAGGAATTACCTCCTTTCACACCATCTGTTAGCACCCACTCAAAAGCCCACCATGCCCCAGGATTAGCTGGCCTTACAAACTAGACGATGCAATAGACTTCTTTGGACCTTTCTGGAAAACAAGCCATAACAAGTTGCCTAGTGATTATGTTAAGTCAAGGAAGGAAGCAGAAGAGAGTATGACTAAGAGTTCTGCTCACATATAGGGTCTGCTTCTTCATTTCCTATTGGTTCACCCTGAAATGGCACCACCAAGACCACAGGGCAAAACATAGCAAGAGCCACCTGTGAGGCACCAGCACCTGAAAAAGAGATGTGTGTGTGTGTGTGTGTGTGTGCATGTGTACACTGCCATGTGTATAATACTGGAGGGCTAGAGCAAATAAAAGGCCTCTGGAATTTTATTGTTCCTTCACGACTGCCACAAATGCTTTGGATGCTTGCTGGAAGCAACCAGGATAATTTAGCCCCTCCCATCTTTGGAAATGTGGACAGGAGTACTATGTGCAAGCCACTGTGCTAAGTACTTTAGATCTGCTCCTCTACTTACTCCATTCAGAGGCTCTCACCTCAGGTAGCACTAACCCTGTTTCAGGGGTTGGGAAGCTGCCTAGAAAGGGCAGAGCTGGTATGCATCTCCTGTCTTGGTGACCCCAGCATAGATTTTCTGCGTGACCACAGTTCCACCCTATTGGGAGGGAGGGGAGAGAAAAGTATTAAGTAAAGTTGTTAGTCCCTAGCCCTTTTTCTCCCCTACTTGCATCCATCACTCACCAGTATGAGCAATGAACTCTGACCAGAGACCCTCAAATGATGCCACAAAGCTGCCTCTATGCATCTCTCTATGCTTGGACAGAGGAGAAAAAGATGACCTCGTTGAAGCTGCCGAATGAGGGTTAAAAGCTGCATCCTCCCTCCTCTCCACACAGAGCAGCTAATCGAGGTCACAGCCATAGAAACCAAACAAAAGGCTCCCAGGAGCCCACACATCCTCGCCTCACTGCTGCCAGCCACTGTGGGAAGGGAAAAGGGAGCGCCCGCCCTCCTTCATTCCTCAACAGCTTAATGAAGATTTGGCCTGTCATCTTCCCAGGGAACAAACCCCATGGCTGTCTGAGATTGATTTTTATTCTCAAACAACACAGCAGATCCTCCTTTAAAACCAAAAGTCAGCAATAAAATGGATCATAAACATGTGTATGGGGTTATAACCCCCCAGCTACTCTAAAGTGGCTGGATTTCTCCCAGCCCCCCGGGGTCTGTCAAAACCAAATTCCTGAGCAAGTTCCCCATGTCACCACTGGGGACGGCGAGGTTGGTGGAGTCCATGGCTCTCACAGGGCTGCTGCCACAAACAGCTCTCTTAGGCCACATCCCCTGTGGTCTCAAAGTGATGGGCGTATTTGTCTGATATCATTTATTAGCAAATGAGGATATCCAGCTGGCTTTGCAGATTTGAGATGATTCTGAAAAAAGTCACATTTACACTCTAAAATGTCCAAGATTCTAAGCACATAAATGACAGAAAAAGAGTACTTTGTATACATCATAAGCAAGCACTATTTTTTAATCCAGCAAAGAAAACTGAACCATTGCCTTGTTAGACTTATTTTATTTATGCGTTTTAAAATCGCTCTTCTGGGGATATAAATTCCAGGAAAAAAGTCATCATTATTCGAAAATTAAACATATTTTACTGTTGAGGTCTCCAAATGGGCGTGAGTATATTAAACCTACCTCAGCGCCTTGAACTTCTTTTGTCACCTTTGTAGAACTAAGCTGAACTGTAAACTGTTTCTGAGACTGACGATATTTAGCTCTTTTCAGATAAGGAAGAAGATGTCATACAGAAAAAAGATTGGGTTTATCCTTTATAGATCCAAGGCGTGGTGACAATAACTATAATAACAGTTATCAGTATACTGGAAGAACTGACATCTATTAAGCACACCTATAGTATCAAGCAATGTATTAAATACATTAAATACATTTCTCATTCACCTTATCAATCCTATGAAATTACTACTATGATTGTTCTAATTTTGTAGACAAAGAAACTGAAGCTCAGAAAAGTTAAGTGTTTTCTACAAGGTCAAACTGCTAATAAGTATGGAAGCCAGTGTTCAAACCAGGCAGTTAGTTGCCAAAGGACTAGTGGGTAGATAGTAAACATGGCTTGAACATGGAATGGGCTGCCTCTCTAGTGACTGCATCCTTCAAAGTTAGGTATTCAGGCAGGAACTGCCATACTAAGGACTCATATACATATTATTATTTATAAAATAGATAACCAATAAGGACCTACTATATAGCACAGGGAACTCTACTCGATACTCCGTAATGACCTATATGGGAAAAGAATCTTAAAAAGAGTGCATATATGTACATGTAGAACTGATTCACTATCTGGACACCTGAAACTAACACAACACTATAAATCAACTATACTCCAATAAATAATTTTTTACAAAGAGCTTCACTTGGGACCTTGGCAAACTACCTGCTCTGGTCCCCGGTGAGGCTCAGTTCTTCAGATTCCATGATACTGAGCTACTTAGTAGCAATATGATTTTATTTTCCAGATTTGAACAGATTCTCTAGTTCCATTTTCCCACATTTATCAGGAAGTTCGTAGGTCATTCAAAAAGCAGAGAATCCGTTTGTCGTCACACGTGATATTCACATTTCTGTCTAAAGAAAAGAGCTTGGTTTGCACACCTGTTCCCAAATGACTTCCCTTTCTTCTTCTTGGAAGCAGATGGTAAAATATGTCTTGGTCAAAGTTTCTGTTCTAAAGCCAAGAGGCTCATCAGTGAGAAGGATGCTACACAGCACCTGCAGCTCACTCTACTCTTAAGCGAGCCCCAGTTAGAAGGGATGTCAAGGTTCACGCGTGGCAGTGAGGCCAGAGACGATTCCGTCAAACCAGCCAGCCAGCCTTCGGGAAGTGACTGTGCCAGGGCGTTAGTAGTTGGCCAAATCCGATACCCACTTCCTTTCTGCTGGAAGCGTGCATCTAAGAAGCATCTATAATGGAGAAGTGAAATATTCGATTTGTTGAAAGACTGCTTATTTTGTCTGGCTTGACTACTTTTTTCCTTCACTTCACTTACTTAAATATTAGGCCACAATTCAAATCCCACCACACACTATGGAGCTTTCAAAACAAAGGACTTGGGAAAGGTGCTAATTTCATCATCCAGGCTTGAAATAATTTAGAATCTTGACCAACTTTCTAGAACCTCTAAAACAGTGACAACCACCACCTATTATTATTATGAGGGCCGACAGCTAGGATTTTAGGCCTCAAGCAAGCTCTTCATACCTTCCTCTCTTTCTACTTCCACGTCTTTCTCAACTTTGCCAAAACACCCTCCCTGGGCACCTGGAAGGAAAGAGGGACATATCTTGTTTATCAGGAGCTGAAGCACTTTGGCTGATGTTACTTCCACAAGCGAGGCTGGCACAAGGAACCACTGGCAAGCCTAAGTCAGAAATAATGCAGAAGGAAGATGGGGAAGGGGCAAGACACGTGGAGTGGGAACACCCTACAGCAACGGGTGCGCCATCCCAGGGAGCCAGGCAGTTCTTCTGAACAAAGACTTGCTGCCGATTTTTTTTTTTTTTTGCAGTACACGGGCCTCTCACTGTTGTGGCCTCTCCCGTTGCGGAGCACAGGCTCCGGACGCACAGGCTCAGCGGCCATGGCTCACGGGCCCAGCTGCTCTGCGGCATGTGGGATCTTCCCGGACCGGGGCACGAACCCGTGTCCCATGCATCGGCAGGCGGACTCTCAACCACTGCGCCACCAGGGAAGCCCTTGCTGCTGATTTTAGATACAAGAGTCAGCACTAACGACAGTGACCCATTCTCTGCATGAAGACTGACCAGAGACACTCTCCAAGACACTACCCAATAACCATCTGTGTGCTAATGGAATGGAAAGGAAAAAGGAAGAGAGAAGAAACTAGAAGAAAGAAAAAGGGAGGGGGAAGAGGTCTCACTACAAGCCCTAATCATGTCCCTCTTCACCCCAAACGCTTCCTGTCATATCCATCTAACAAGATGTGCAGAGATGGTCTAGAGAGATGGACAGAACAGGACAGGAAGGTGCTGAGTGAGGAATATCCACTGCTTCACCTCTCAAGAGCTGTTTCTAATTTTGGTTCTGTGGATACAGCTAGACTGTCGGTCATGCTGGAGAGACTGAAGGGAGAGACAAAGGTCTAAATTAAAGGAAGACCAGGAATTCATACCACGGCTATGGGTTCTGCAAGTTTCATAAATAATACTCTTGGATTTACTATGGAGTCAGTCCTGCCAAAATTTACAAGGGGATGTGTAACCTAGTTGAGGAAAGTCATCAAAAAATGTCAGCATGAGAGGAAGCAAGATCAAAATAAATTATTTGTTGAGAGTATTATTTGTTAATGGAGCATATTTAGGAGAAAGAGAATTTGGGGGTGGTGAAGAGAGACAGATACACAATATGCAAGGCAGACATTGAAAGAGCAAGGTTCTTGAAGAGGCAATAGGATTAATTCAAGACTTTTTGGTTTTCAGTAGAGCTCAGGGGCACAGAGGTTACACATATGTGGTAGGGGTTACTCAGGATTGAGAACTGGCCAAAGGGATATAGTGGCAAGTCAAAGAGCTAACGATTCTAAGGCTGTTGGTAGAACACTGAAGAAAATTACCCTTGGGGTCCAGGCTGGGTAGGAAGGAAAGTGAAGCCAGAAGATCACTGAGAGAAGTTCCAGGCAGCAGTGAGACCCAAAGTTTGGCATGCCACTGGACAGCTGAGAGGGCAACTGCCCATAATACCTGCCCTCTACATAGTATTCATGGTTTAGAAGTTAACTTGACCATGCATACCTCATTTTATTCCTCAATAAACCCTGGGAAGTAGTTACATCGAGTAGGTATCATTATGGCCATGTTCCAGATGAAGAAACTGAGGCTGAGAGGCACAAGTGATTTCCCAAAATCTTATCACTGCTAAGTGGGAGAGTGAGGCCTCCAAATGAGCTCTTCTGACTACTAGTCCAATGCTCGTTCCACTAGCCAAGGACTCCACATCACTGGAAATAACATTAAGGGGAGGATGGGCTTGGACAAGACAGTCAAGGGCCAGAGTCAGCAATGCACATGCACAACCTGGGCAGAGGATGGTGGAAGTGGACATGGAGGTTTATTTAAAATTGTGGAACAGTGGCAGCTCCATAATGGCATGAAAGTAACCAGGGGGCAAGGAGATGATGCCAGTCCTTCCAAGGTTGAGGAAATTAGAGCCACAGGGAAGGGAAGCCAGATGACTTTAGGACAAGAAAGTATAAGGAGAACAATGTACAGGTAGAGGACGTAGACTATTTTCTCACCATCAACAAGAGTTTGAAAGATACAAGATGGCTCAGGTTGGAATGAGTGAATGAATGAAAGGCAAAGGAGCAGGGCAAAGGGGCTCTGGCCTCAGATGAATAATGAGCGACAGCAAGGATGAGGGAGACCATGGGTCAGGAGGGGGTGGGGCTGTGACAGTGACAGGAAAGGAGTAGTTGCTACAGAAGCTGTGGAACATTCCCAAGGTTCCAAGTCCTAGTCCCAGGGTTCTAACTGGAGTATTAGTGTGAGGATGTGAACATCACTGTGAGCTTTAGATGAGACAATGTGTATAAAAGTACCTGATGGTACCTGGCAAAGAGCAGGTGCTTGATTAACCTTTGGTTGAAACTGAAGTTAAGTCATGTGGACTTCGGGAGATTTTCTCCTCACTGTTGACTTTTGTCTTTCAGCCAAATACTTACTGTATACTATTACAGCAACGTGTTTGAGGTGATCTAATAATGAATCAGACATTGACACTGCTTTTAGCCTCAAGGCACACTGATAGAGACTACAGTGTAATCTGATGGTGAATATTCACTTGTTCAGCAAATAATTATTGAGCATCTATTATGTGCCAGGCACTTGGTGATGCACCAGTGACAACAGAAAGTCCCTGTGAACAAGGAGTTCATGTGGGCAAAATAGACAATTAGAAACAGACAAATATTATCAAGTGGGGTTAAGTGCAATGGAAAACACAAAGCAGGGTAGGGAGATAGAGAGTACATAGGGCACAGAAGGCCCTGTGTCAGATGGGGTGATCTGGGAAGGCCTCCATGAGGAGGTGACAACTGAGCAGAGACCTGAATGGAGTAAGGGAGTGAGATGTGTGACAGTCTTGAAGAACAGTCTTCCAGACAGAGGGAATAGCAAGAGAAAAAGCCCCAAAGCAAAGAACAGCACATGAGCCAGTTCTGAATGAATATGATAAAGCAGAAGATAGTAAGTGATACAGTGAAGCTGCTGTGGTAGAGAAGTTACTCCCGCCTTGGGGTGTTGGTGTATTTGGGGAGAGCATGATGAGGAATCAAGGCAGGCTTCCTGGAGGTACTGGCATCTGAGATGGACCATGATGGAGGAACTATTTGGACCCATGGCAAAGAACACTGTCAATCAAAGCCCAAAAGGAGAAAAGCAAAGGACGTGCGTGGGGGACAAAGAACCGTTTGGTTTGGATGGACAGCACATCTGATAGAGGGCAGTAGTTGACAATCAGGAAGGAAAGGTAAGATAAGACCAAAATGTGGAGGGAGGGAGAAAGGGCAGAAGGGAAGGAAACATACAGTTTTTGAACTATCCATCAGGCGTGAGGATAGGCACTTTATATGATTTCACTTATTATTTATTTCAGTAAATAAAAATTTCTTCCATTAAACAAAATAAATATTTCTTTTAGTAAGTAGCTCCTAATACACATTGCCAAGCTCATGCTAAAGATGACAAACTGAAGCTAGGTTAAACCCAAGAGTGAGCCATGGATACCACAGTAAGGAGGTCAGAGTTTAGGCAGGGAAGTCATGGAAGGTTTGTGGACACAGGAGGGACACAGGCAGCACTGTGCCACCCTGGGATGAACACAGTGTGGAGTGTGGTTCCAGGGTCGGGGACAAGCAAATGATGGTACAGACCTCGGACTACCAACTGACGGGATTAACTGTCTTGTTTCTTTTGTATAGTCGGCCTTTTTGCATCCAAGGATGAGAAACAGCGGATATGGAGCACAGACTGTATTCATTATATTACGTCATTTTACACAAGGGACTTGAGCATCTGCAGATTTTGGTATCCACAGGGGCTCCTGTGGTCCCTGCAGATACCAAGGGATGACTGTATTCCCAAGGTCACGGGGCACAGTGATTGGTCTATATTAGGTTGCCAGTACTTGATTAATAGCCCACCCAATTTGAAGTTCAGAAACAAGAAAAGCACAGCACCTGCTCAATCTAGTCCTTCTTTTCTTGGGACTCATGTTCCATATGAGAGACTTAGGGCTGTTCTTTCAGACCTGCCCAAAGAAGGCTTTTCTTAGACTTTTCAAACTGTAAGGCAAAGTATCAAGAAGGTCCTCAATCTTTGAAAAGCTGGATTTGTTTGTTTTTTCAAATAAAGCAAATTGTGGTGTAACAATACAATAAAACACTACTCATCAATAGAAAGGAATGAATTTATGCAACATGGATGAATCCCAAATAATAATGTTGAGTGAAAGAAGCCAAATTACAGAACCTACTGTATGATTCCATTTATACAAGATTCTTAAAATCTCAAGCGAATCTTTGTAGGCAGAGTAGTGGGTGCCTGGGGCAGGAGATGGGGGGGTAGTGAGAAAGGAGGAATACAAATAGATAGCAGGAACTTTCGGTGGAAGATACGTTCATTATCTTGATTCTAGCGATGACTTCACGGATGTAGACATGTTTCAAAGCTCATCACACTGTACCCTTTAAAAGTGTTTCGTTTATTGTGTGTCTATTATACCTCAATAAAGCTGGAGGAAAAACATAATGGTCTACAGATCTTAAACAGGGTCCCTATAATCAGGGGAGATAAACACTACAGATTTCTATACGTTTTGTGGCACAGCCTCTTGTGTTCATGAACATTTGTGTTCTCTGCTTTCCAGGCACGTAACGAGGCCACATTCTCCAGCCTCTCTGACAGGAAGGCATGGCCAGGCCCCGCGTTCTGGCCAACAGATTGTGCACGTCCACTTCCCACCCACCACCGGAACAGAGGAGACTCTGAGCACAGCAATGGGTCCCTGAACTCTGGAGCACAGCACCCTGTCGCCGCCCTGCACTCACAGTCGAGTGGATGAGAAATAAACTTGAACTGTGCTAATCCACTGAAATCCTGGAGTTGTTAAAGCAGTTAGCCGCCTATGTATAATTTATATAAGGACATTATATAAATTATTTCAATATTATTAATATCAATATATAAGTATATCAAATATATATGAGGTATAATATAAAGTATTGATATGTCATGAAAATTAATAAGCCTTAGTTTCCTCCTCTGTGAAAAGGCAGGATATTTTTCTCCTTATCTCACAGGCTATAATAAAGAGTGAATAAAATTATGTATGTATTTGAAAGCTTTTTGAAAACAAGTGTGTTTTTACCTACAATAGAATTACCTTAACTGCCATTAAAAATGTCCATATTTGATATCCTTAGGCCAAGTTCATAGTATTACCTCCAGCAAGGACCAGATGACTTTTCTTTGTTCCAACTCAGAAAGACTCTCAGCTCTAGTAAGTGCCTCATATTTGATATAATCTGAGCAGACATGACCTGAAAACCATTCATAGGGATAATTCTTTCTGGTACAAGATGGGAAATGGATAGGTAGATACATTCAAATGTAAATTCACAAATAATGGATACTTTAAAAAATAAAAATACTATCTGCTCTTCTTCACATTAGGGGCTTTATTTATATTCTCTCATTTTATAAATTTTTTACCAAGATGTGGCCCTGAATTCTATTTCTGGAGGGTCACAAAGAGAGTGAAGCAAGGTAGATGTATTGATAACCCAAACCATCACTACTGGAAAAGGAGCCTCAAAGCGCACTGAATGTTAGCAATTCAGGAACAGAAATGCGAGCAACTGGGAGTGCAGAGGGCACATACCTGCCCAGTCACAGAACTCCAGTCAACTCCCGGGATTTCATCCAGGCTCTTCTGGGTAGCACTACCATACATACGATAACAAAAAGTTCTGCCAATACCATATTTAAAGATATACAGATGTATTTTGTTTTTTACAGATTGAAGGTGTGTGGTGACCCTGAATCTAGCAAGTCTATCGGCGCCATTTTTTCCAATAGCATTTGCTCATTTCATGTCTCTGTGTCACGTTTTGGTAGTTCTCACAATATCTCAAACTTTTTCATTATTACATTTGTCATGGTGATCTGTGATCAGTGATTTTTGAAGTTACTATTATAACTGTGGTAGAAAGGGCAAGAGAACTAGAATTAGAAGTGGAGCCTGAAGATGCCACTGAATTGCTGCAATCTCATAATAAAACCTTAACAGATGAGGAGTTGCTTCCTACAGATGAGCAAAGAAAGTGGTTTCTTGAGACGGAAACTACTCTTGGTGAAGATGCTGTGAAGACGGTTGAAATGACAACACATTTGCGATAATGTATCTAATGACAACAGCATTCAGAATATTGCATAAATTTAGTTGATAAAGCAGTGGCAGGGTTAGAGAGGATTGACTCCCGTTTTGAAAGAAGTTCTACAGTGGGTAAAATGCTATCAAACAGCACTGCATGCTGCAGAGAAATCATTCCTGAAAGGAAGAGTCAACCAACGTGGCAGACTTCATGGCTGTCTAGCTTTAAGAAGTTGCCACAGCAACCCATCCTTCAGCAACCACCATCCTGATCAGTCAGCATCAAGGCAAGACCCTCCACCAGCAAAAAGATCACAATTCGCTGAAGGCTCAGATGATGGTTCGCATTTTTTAGCAACAAAGCTTTTTTTAAATTTTATTTATTTCTTTTTGGCTGCGTTGGGTCTTTGTTGCTGCACGCAGGCTTTCTCTAGCTGTGGCGAGCGGGGGCTACTGTTGGTTGCAGTGCACAGGCTTTTCATTGCAGTGGCTTCTCTTGTTGCAGAGCACAGGCTCTAGGTGCTCGGGCTTCAGTAATTGTGGCACATGGGCTCAGTCGTTGTGGCTCATGGGCTCTAGAGCGCAGGCTCGGTAGTTGTGGCACACAGACTCAGTTCCTCCGTGGCATGTGGGATCTTCCTGGACCAGGGCTCAAACCCATGTCCCCTGCATTGGCAGGCAGATTCTTAACCACTGCACCACCAGGGAAGCCCCCAAAGGATTTTTTAATTAAGGTATCTATCTTGTTTTTTAGACATAATGCTATTGCACACATAACATACTAGAGTGTGAACATAACTTTTATATGTACTGGGAAACCAAACACTTTGCCTGACTCGCTTTATTGCAATATTCACTTTGTTGCAGTGGTCTGGAAGGGAAGCTGAAATGTCTCCGAGGTCTGCCTGTACAATCTTCTTTCCTTAGACACCAGTACTGAGGGTTTAAGGAAGGATGACAAAATCCTGGAGTTGAAAACAAAGATTAACAGCTCACAACTGGTTGCTTTCTAAATGCGTAGTGCAAGCAGCAGACACTCAGTGTAAGGGAGGTGGGGGGACTGGATTGAAATATGCCACAGTGGAAAATGCCTCCACAGTCCCAGCATCCTCTTTGGGAAAAGGACAATTACTTGGCAAAGGGAAAGCAGCAAGTCTCCCGGGATACATTCCGGCTCAAACTAATAATGTGTTGCTTGAGGCAACCAATTTGTCCAAACAAACCAATTCTGAAGAGGAGGAGGGGCGAGGCACCTCATGAAAGTAAACCTGGCATGGGCTCCCTACCCCCATCCAGCCCTCCCCCTCCCCCCACCCTCCCTCCCTCCTCTTCTCAGGGAAGCTTTTCTTCCTGATTCTAATTCTGCAGAAAAATGCCATAGACACAAGTGGTTTCACAAAGCATGCTGAGTGAGCCCACCCTTCAGTCAATGAGAACAGAAAGAATAAAAGAAACTGCCTTTCTGTAAAGGCAGTTTACAGAAACTAGCCAAGGACATAAAGGAGAACCTCTTCGGAGTTCCACTTGGCCGTTTTTCCACAACTTAAAAGAATTTTCCTCCCATTGACTAAGTCCTAGCTCTAAAACATGAGGAATTCTGAAAACCGCATTATATCGCTATCATCATAATGACTACTCCTTATTTTATTCCAGAAACTTTATGTTACAGGTCTCACTGAACCCTCAAAATAAACCTGCAAGCTCAGTATTATCATTATTATTTCCATTCTACAGTTGAGGAAACTAAAGGTCACTGAGGTTAAATAATCTGCCGAATGTCACAGAGCAGGGGAGTAGCAGGAGTGGTCTTTGGTCTGTCAAACTCAGAAGATCATGGCTTTCCATCACTCTATATCTACTTCCTGCAAAGAGTAAGCAACTAGCATCATGCCAGCGAAAAATCACAAGTATATGACAGCAATGTTTGAAACAATGGCCTCCCCCACAAAGCAAACAGGCCAGCACGCAACCCCCAAACAAACAGGCCAGCCCCCAAACAAACACAAATAGCACAGAAGAAATTTTAAAATGCTCTAGTAACATATTTAATTTTCTAAGTGGAAGTATTTTCATTCTCACAGAGCTGAGGTCCCTGTGCTATACATCATGTTCCCACTAGCTATCTATCTTACACATGGTAATGTATTTATGTCAAGCCTAATCTTCCAATTTGTCCCGCCCTCCTCTTCCCACCCTGTGTCCACATGTCCGTCCTCTTAAACTCCGCCCTGTAGGACTGGGTGCAGTGAAGTGGTCCTTGCAGAGAGCTCAGCCACAGGACGGGCAGAGCTGCACAGCGTCAACAAGCCTGGACATCAATCCTAATTCTGTCCCTTAACTAATGTGTGGCTCTGGGCATTGGTGTTGTCATCTATAAAAGGAAGATCATAACACTACAAAGAACACCACAGAAAGTAATGAATAAAAGGCACTACAGTTGTCACCTCCTCTTCAAGACTAGTGCATTAGCAATTCTAAAAGGAACTTGCAAAATCTCTGGTTGGAGGTCACAGGTTTTTTTATTAAGTACTTCTAAAATATCTAGTTTAGATAATCTGTATGGAGCACAGCATCTTAAACTCTACCACTCTTTCTCAGATTTTGGTCTACATAGATGGTTCAATAATCACAAGGACCTATTTCAATATCACAGAAAAGCTTTCCCCAAATCACCTTCTTTGCACTCTCTGAGCTAAATAAATAGGAAAGGAAAATATGGCTGCTTTGGTCAAAGAACATATAGGATAAGTGAAATTCTGAGATACCCAGACAGAGAGAGAACCCCCCCACTGCACCCACGTACATACGTCAATTGTTTTTTAGAAAATTTAAAAGACTATAGTAAAACCCAAATAAGAACAGGAAAACAAAATGAATGGACACGACTGGATAAATGGCTAACGTGTGAAAACACAGGAAAAAAGTCTTATTTACACACTGGCTGCACCTATCTGTTCTCTTTTAGTTCTTCCCTGTCATGAAGTTACATTTCAATTAGCAAATACACTTAAGCCTAGATAACTGGAGAACAGGATTGGGAACAAGGGTCTTCTAGCCCTATATCAGAATAGTTAATTTATTCCACAAATACCCACTGCGTAAGTTCAACGTGCCAGGCAGTGTTCTGGGAACATAAAATGAATATGTGGTTCCTGCTTCCAAGAAGGCCTCAGTGTAGTGGGCACTCCTGAACAAGTCACTGCCACCCAATGAGATAAACTCATGAGGGAGGTTTGTACATAGCTCCCGGGATGCAGAGGAAGCAGCGCTGGGCCCCCAGAAGGTTCTCTATAACTGCTGCCCACAACTCACTGCATTCACAAACACCAGCCTCTCACTACCAGGCACCAGGCAGGGAAACTGAGGAGAGAGGCTTGGACTGAATCCCAACACTACCCTTTTCAGTTGTGTGACTTTGGCCAAATCATTTAATCTCCTTAGCTGTGTTTCTGCTTCTACAAAATGGGGTAGTAATATCTACTCTTAAGATTATGAAGATTAAATGTGTATGTGCATGTGTGTAACACATTCCTAGCATACAGTAGATGTTCCATAGCTAAAAACTATTTTTTAAGTTATATATAATGATCCTTTTAACAGCAAAAATTTGTAGGTTATCCGTTCTTCATAGACAGATGTCATACACTTCACTTTTTCTGTATTTGCAATGACTGGCAAAATACCAGTTTTACTCAATAAAAATTTGTGTTTCTGAGAAACTTTTGAACCTCTTTGAAATTTTCAAAGAAAGCAATCATTAGAGTTTTAAAATACTGATTTAAATCCAAAATGTAGGGCTTCCCTGGTGGCGCAGTGGTTGAGAGTCCGCCTGCCGATGCAGGGGACACAGGTTCGTGCCCCGGTCCAGGAGGATCCCACGTGCCGCGGAGCAGCTGGGCCCGTGGGCCATGGCCGCTGAGCCTGCGCGTCCAGAGCCTGTGCTCCGCAACGGGAGAGGCCGCAACAGTGAGAGGCCTGCGAACCGCAAAAAAAAAAAAAAATCTAAAATGTACAACTTAATGGGAACAAGAATATCAAGGATCCTGGGGCACCCTAATAACAGAAATGGGGCCAAATTTCTATTTGTTAATGAAAGAGAAAAAGATGTAATTTGTTTTAAAAATATGTTCTACTGTTCTTCGATTTTGAGGAGGGCACTATTACTCAGGAGGGATACAAATTATCACTGAAATTCATAGTTAGGCAAAAGAAATTTTAAAATAAGTTAGCTCATTTTGTTTTCCAAGCAAAATATATTCAAGGTGAAAAAGAATCATAAAATACAAGTGTGCCTTAAGAATAACAAGAATCCCCTGTAGCCCCATCATGCACAATGATAATTACTGTTTACTGGGAATCTGGGCCCCCTGGTCTAGTGTTCTACCAGCTGCAGCAGGATTACGACAAAACAGGCAACAGAGAAACGTTACATCTTATAAAGAGGCACACAGCCCCGGTGATGTTCTCATTCTATCCTTAACCAATCATGACAACAGAAACTTTCTAAGCATATAAAAAGTGCTTGTCACAAAAATTGAACTCCCGAGTCCATAGGTTTCTACCCATCATAAACACTTGTTTCTGAGGGAGGGGGAAAAAAAAAAAAAGAAGAGGCCCAAATCCCTGGGGATCTCCTACTGCTCTGGCAGAATTCCATTGTGATCAGTTAAATGCAAATAAATCAAGAACATCTGGTCTACATTTGTTTTAAAGCCCACGAGGGTTTAAATACAAAGAACGTTTGGCAAAATGTATTCCTGAGTCTATTGAATTAGAATTTTTAAAAAAGGCCAAGAGGTATAGCAGAGCATGAGACAAAGTAGAGCTACCTTTGTAAATCCAGGAAAGTTTGTCAAAATATTTCTTTCTGGTTTCTCTGGTTTCCCAACACTTTAGCAATGGCATGCACTTCCAACTCAAATTTGCTAATTTATGTATGTTTGGGTTTCTATACCTTGAGATCTGACCAGGTAACCAGATAGGCACTATGGGTTAATGAAAGACTAAAATGATTTGTAGATGTATATAAATATATATATGTGTGTATGTGTACATAAATATATATGTGTGTGTGTATATATATATATACACACACATATAAATATAAATTATACATATACATAGATACATACATAAATACCATAACATTTCAGGACTTGTCAAAATCTTTAATAAGCTAATACATGTTATGAATCTCCAGCAAAGGTGGCAGGGGGACTTCCCTGGTGGTCCAGTGGTTATGAATCCGCCTTCCAATGCAGGGGATATGGGTTCGATCCCTGGTCAGGGAACTAAGATTCCCACATGCTGCATGGCAACTAAGCCTGTGCCCCACAACTACTGAGCCCACGTGCCGCAACTAGAGAGCCCGCATGCCGCAAACTACAGAGCCCATGCGCCACAACTACAGAGCCCGCGTGCTCTGGGAGCCTCGTGCCACAACTAGAGAGAAGCCCGCACACCACAACAAAGAGCCTGCACACAGCAACGAAAGATCCCGTGTGCCGCAACTAAGACCTGACGCAGCCGAAAATTAAAAAATAAAATAAATATTTTTAAAAAAAAACAAAGGTGGCAGGTCATGACCTAACTTGTTGGCCCCAGCATCCTGGCTTTTCTTAGGCAGCTGCATGGGACACACTTGGGAGAAATGCTGGACTCTTAAACCCAAATGGGATACAGATGTCTGGGATGCAGATGACTCTCACCACCTGGAATCCCACTCCTTTCATGCAAGGATCCATTCAACAGACAACTATTAAACACCTGCTATGTGCTTCACCCAGCATCAAGTTTCTCAGTTTGCATATACACCTGAGCATTGTCATCCCACACGTAAACTGACACCTTTCTTATGCATAAAAGAAACCCAGGGGCTTCCCTGGTGGCGCAGTGGTTGAGAGTCCGCCTGCCGATGCAGGGGACACGGGTTCGTGCCCCGGTCCGGGAAGATCCCACATGCCGCGGAGCAGGTGGGCCCGTGAGCCATGGCCGCTGAGCCTGCGTGTCCGGAGCCTGTGCAACCAAAATGGAGGCCCACTACTTAACAGCAGCTTGTGCTACTGTAAACATTTTTGTGTTTTCTCTTCTCTTGATTGCAATGGACTTCCAAGGCAGAAGGCTTATTTTTATTCCTTCGACCCTCTTACCATTTATCAACTCAGGTAAAACTAGGGGCATTACAGAGCTACTGTGACTGGTGAAGATGACAGGGTGTGCCTGTCATCTAGGGAAAGGGGACCCTGGGGAGACAGGGGGTGCTATCAGGGATCTTGCCTAGTCCCACTTTTGCCATTTGCACTGGAAAGCCGAACCCCAGAGCAAACCTCTACACTGCTCTCCAGCTCTGCCCACACCCTGTGATTTAACCAAGGTGAGGGGATTTGGGATTTGTTTGCCTTCCTCCTGCTAATTATCCCCTTAGTGAGAAAACGAGAAGAAAGTGTAGGCTGATCACAGAGTCTTTCCCTGCACAATTATGCTGGGAATCGGGATTGCCCTGTGGGGATGCCAGCTTCTTGCAGGACTCCTGCCACAAAGGACAGCGAGGAGGTATGGCATGCAGTGGCCTCGTACAGAGCAACAGAGCCAGGCAGACAGGCCAGCCCTGGGCCACCATAATCCCGCTCCACACAGGAGATGAATCGCGGAGCATCTGCCCCAGCCGCATCCGCAGGGAAACCCCTGGGCTGGCGGGGCAACTTCTCTTCACCCTCTTCTTCCCTCCGCAATGCTAAAGGACATGGGGGTCGAGAGTGGGCAGATAAATGACAGAAGTTTCCCCAAGGAAGGTCCTCCCAAGGACCCCCAAGCCCTCAGCACAGGAACCCATCATCCTGAAACCCCGCAGCGTCTCTCCACTTACCCCAGCTCACTGCTGAGGACCGCGAAGCCCCTCTTGGATCCCATCCCACAACGCATATGGTTTACAGTCCTCTTTGGGGCAATAAAGGAGTAGGCAATAATTACCCTCATTTCCCATGCTAAAGGGAAATAAGGCACAGGGCTATTCAATTAGGATTGTTTTTTTACTCCTAGGGCGCTGTACGAAGCACCTCTGCACACACCCTGTCGCCCTGCCTGTGCAGGGGTGCCCAGCCCCATTTCACAGATGAGGAAGAGAAGCTCCAGGGAGGGGAGACAGAGGTGGATGAGAATCTGCTCCCCAGCCTGAAGGATTCAGTTTACCCTGACTGAAACATCCAGTCTCAAAGTAGGGCTCTCCCAGAGGCTGGCCAGTGCCACAGGCCCGGTGCTGGGCAGAGGATGGGTAGCCACCTGGCTGGGGGCACTTTTCCATGTTTATCAATTTCTTTGAAGCTCTCAATAGCTCAACTGAAAGCATCTGTAAATTGCCCATTGCTGGGGTAGATGGGTAAGTGCCACAGGCTTCAAAAATACTTGGTCATCCTCCTAAACCTTGTTTTTCCTTACCTTCCTTCTATCCTGGGACCCAGGATGAGTTAAAGGCTTTTCAAAGCCAGAACTCCACCCTGTTGGCACCGGTCAGGTATATATATGTATTTCCTCTATACCTATCTGTACAGCAGGTCTGGAAGGTAACAGCAAACTGATAACATGATGACTCTGGCAGTGCCAGGTTTGGGAGCCACTGGAAAAGGCTTTGGAACTTTGACTAAGACACAGATTTGTCCATTCCTTAGCGGTGTTCTCTTAGACAAGTCTCTTAACCTTCTACAGACTCAGGGTCAACTAGGATATGAGAATGATGCCTGCCAGCAGGATTCTTGCAAAGGCAGAGACAATCCACATCTGACACACAGCACACACTCAGTAAGTCCTGGCTATGATTATTACTACTTCTGCAAAAGAGGACGGTTGCTAAAAGGCCATACCTCTAGCCTCCCTGTAGCTGCAGAAACCGCCTCCTGCTGAAGGAGGGAACCGAGAGCATCACTCATCATTCTCTAGTCCTGGTTTTGCATTTGTGTCTCTGGAGTGACCTCAGCCTGCAGGACATTTAGTTCCTGGTAGGGACCAAAGTGTGTTGGCTATTCTCCATTTGCTTCACCACCACCCCTCACTCCAAAGCCATTCTCCACCTCTCTACACCTGCTCTGTGACCTGGTGGCTGACTGCTGTGGGCTGCCTCACCAGGGCTCCATGGCCCTTTGGTTTCCGACAAGATCTGCTGATGCGAGGACCAACACAAGATCTGGGTAGTTATTCTCCCCACTTTGCCAAGTCTCTGGCAGTGGTGTTGTTCTTTCTATAGCCATAGCACCTGCGGGGCAGCCCCTCTTCCATGAATCTAGGTCTTGTTGCCTCTGTAAGCAGTTCTTTCATTAAACTCTCTTCAGATAAACCCCTCTGAGGGCACCATCTGCTTCCTGCTAGGACCGTGACCAAAACAACACAGGGCAGGAGGCTTTCTCAATGAAAAGGGAGATACTAAACATAATTATAAGCTTTGGGGACAGCTTAACAATGTCCAGTTCAGGCTACGACTCTGATCTTCATCATTTGAACCTCTAGGAATTAAAGCAATTTTCACCTAAGTAAAGAGGCTACCAAAAAGAACAGCCTGAGCCTAGAGATCTTGACTTTTGCTGCAGTGAGGAGCCCACCTCTACTTCTCTAAAGCAATAAGAACCCTGGGGCAGGAGAGAGAAGAAATCACATCCTTGATGATCATTCATTCTGTATCAGGAATTATGTTAAGACGTTGTACATAAACTGTCTCACTTGGAGTGAGTAATAATTTGGCTGAGGTAAGAACTATTATTACGGCCATTTTTCAGATGAGGAAACTGAGTCGTAAAGATACTAAGAATCTTGCCCAAGGTCACAATGGCAGAAGGGGGATCTGAACCTGAGCAGTCTGACTCCAGCGTCTGTGTGCTCTTAGCCTCCTCCACGGGAAGGCTTGGCAAAGAGGTTGAGAGCAAGGAGATGCAAACGGGAGGCAAGCACCGCCTCTCTTCCTCACCACCTCAGCTTGTGACTTCCCATCCACAAGATGCTCCCATCCATGAAATGCTCCCCAGGGTGGAGAGATGGGTATGAGGGCATATTTCAGCTGCTGATCAAGATCATCCGTCAGAGAGCATCAACCAGAACTGAGTGTGTCAGTGCGAACAAAATGCAATCAAGAACTGCGGCTTGTGAAGAGAGAGAGAGAGAGACCATCGTAAACTAGGATTCCTTGCAATATTATCAAATACCAAACCAAATCCTGTCTGAACCCTTTAGTCTGCAAGAGGGATCACTCTTACTTGTAGAACCTCCCAGTAGCACACACCGTGAGGACAAATGTTACCCAAATTTGAAAAATGATCCAGAGACAAATTCCTAAAGCACACCTTTGAGAAGGAAAAACAAATATTGTTGGACACCCTGGGTAAATTCATCTACAGAGAAACCATCAGTAACTCTATCACTTTCAAAGGAAAGCAATCCCTTGGGCCAAATAACCAAAACACTAACCACACACAACATCTTTCCAATGCTGCCCTAAACCCAACCCATAATACAGTGCTTGCTGACAGGCCCATATTCTACCTGCAAAGCCAGCCAGCATTCCACCCTACACCTACCGGAAATGTAATAAATGAGAACAGAACATGGGATGTTATACACTGGTGCATAGCTCAATCCAGGCACAACAGAAAAAACAGAACTGCAAAATGATCTGTACTCTGGACACAGTGGCTGCATCCTGATTCTCATTCCACTTCACATAACATTTCCTTTTTCTCTGCTTAAATGTAACCTCCCTCTTGCTGAATAGGGAAGGTGCGTGGGTGGTAGGATGAAAGATTCAGCCTTGTTCATATTACACATAGTTCGGTTAACCAAGGAGAAAATAAACTGACAGGGAACCGTACTTGTACTGAACAGTCAGAAAACAGCCCCTTAAGATACACTGTCAAATGGTTTCCCAGTATTGATAACCTTGCCAACCAACCAGCCAATCTGTGTGCATGTTTTTTCCCAGTGCAATTTTGAACCACTCAGGATTCTAGCTTTTTGACTGAATGGCTATGCCTGAACTCATTCTGCAAACAAAGCTGGCTGCAGAGATTTGATGAGTGGCAACAGGTCACCAAAAGTGATTTGCAGAGCCCTCTGGCTTGGGGCTCCATCTTACCAGTCGAGTCGGCCCTGGAAGCCAGGCCACTCTGCTCCTCAGCACTGATGAGCTGCAGGCCTGTGTACGAAGGGCCAAAACTAGGACTACTGGTGTCTTCAGAATGTGTGGTCCAGCTGCTCTCGGAAGGCAGAGGGCATCTCCTCAGGGAGTTGAAGGAAGGGCACGTCCAGCAGGGCATGGTCAACGATACGGCTGGGGACAGACGGAAAACCAAAAGCATACAGTATAAATAGTTGTACTTTGTTTATCTTTAGTGCTTGTCTGACTTTGATGTTATGAAAGTCAGACAAGCACTAAAACAACACAAGCACTATGAAATCTCAACAGCCGTACAAGGCAAGGAAGTGTCACTCATGATATAGACAGGGAAAACTAATTGACTGAGACCCCACAGTGAGTCAGTATCAAAACCGGTACTACAATTAAGGTCTAATGACCCTCAAATCAAAGATAAGCTCACCAAAGAATATGAGTGATTTTAGGCTCTACTTTTTTTTTCTTTTTTGGCTGCATTGGGTCTTTGTTGCTGCCCATGGGCTTTTTCTAGTTGTGGCGAACGGGAGCTACTCTTTGTTGCGGTGCGTGGGCTTCTCATTGCGGTGGCTTCTCTTCTTGCGGAGCACGGACTATAGGCGCGCAGGCTCAGTAGTTGTGGCACACAGGCTTAGTTGCTCCGCAGCATGTGGGATCTCCCCAGACCAGGGCTCAAACCTGTGTCCCCTGCATTGGCAGGAGGATTCTTAACCACTGTGCCACTGCGAAGTCCCTAGGCTCTACTTTTATTTCTAAACCTAGGTTTCGGTTTCATTCAGACCTAAACTACATGCGGTTTCACCCCTACCCTTACATTTCCTCCATTTTTAGTGGCACACCAACACTCTCAAGAAAACTTACCAACTTGCACTGCAAAATTAGAGCTAGGGTGGATTAAGGGATAAGAATGTGAATATAGATGTATTTGCAGATGAATGTGATATGTCTCCGCTTGCCTTGAGTTTGACTGTAACTGGAGAATCTGTAGACTGTTCCATACACAAATTGAGATCTACTAGGACTGCTGACCTGGCATACAATGAAAAATATCTTTAAGGGGGAAGTGCACAGGGCTTGGCTTGATCTCTGTAACCTTGAGCACCAAATTTAGCAAAAACCACTTCGGAAAGTTTCTTTTTTTAAAATCAAGTTTCCTAATGTTCCTAATTTGTCTTTGGTTAATTGCCTATCACATGGTTTCTCCACCGTGTTGCATAAGAATCTGATCGCAAATTTACTGACAAGTACTGAAAACAAGTGCTGAAAAGAGTGTGGACAGGGAAGCAAGAATTTAAAAAAAAGAAAGAAACTAGCAATTATTGAGTACCCATGAAATGTCAGACACTCGTACAAATGTTATCTCATCTTGCCCATGGGTCCTGAGAGTTAGACAGTGGTCTTCCTTTACACAGGGGGTAAGAGACTCAAAGAGGTTAAGTAGCTTGTCCAAAAACATAGAGTCAGTCAGGCCTCCTGGCTGGAGAATCAAAATTATGGTGTTGGGTTCAGAAACAGGAAGAGATACTGAGATTTAAGAGGAAAATGAATAAATAAATAGCAATATCTGTGACATGGTGTAAATATGAAACTACAGAGAATTTTCATTTTATTTTCTTAGGCATTTATAAAACATAGAGATCTTTTCTCTATCTGGAATGCTTATGGCTCACACCCCATTTTCCGTAAAAATGTGACCTTCTCCTGAGCTATTCTCTCCAAAGATGCAAGTCCCCTTCCCTGCTTTATTTCTCCTTAACGTTCTCTCTAACAGCCTATATGTCCCATGTCTTCCTCGCTAGAATTCAAGCTCCTTGGGGGCAAGGATTTTGGTGATTATTGTTCACTCTTCTGCCCTGAAGGCCAGAAGGATTTGCTACCCCAAAATATGCCTTTTTGGCATAAGGATTATTTTAGGTTTATTATATTTTAGTAACAGCTGATGAGGGAGAAGCTCTGAAAACTCAGTGAAAGTTACCCTATTGTAAGGGACATTTACAAGGGAAATCTCCATTTGTAAAGCTGTCTCTCTGTACCAGGAATAGGAGGAGGTCCAAATCTCTAGAGACCCTTTACCAGCAGAGAAGGCCTGGACTTAAATCTGCAAAACAACCTTACCCTTGTTTACCAGGGTAACCTGGTAACTTACCCAAACTGGCCTATTCCCTCCCCCAACATCCTCTTTTGTCTTTAGCTAGTATTTAAGGTGGTGGCTTGGGCCATTTCAGGGAGTTATTCATTTTTTTTCTGGGTACCTCCCATGTATATAGGAGTATACATGTTTATTAAACTTCTGGGGAGCTGCTCAGAGCTACGTCCCAGGGACTTGGGACTGCAGGCAGCAGTGTGGCGGACAGGCTCTTGGTGCTTCAGCTGGGTGTCAGGCCTGTGCCGCTGAAGTGGGACAGCCGAGTTCAGGACAGTAGTACACCAGAGACCTCCTGGCTTCACATAATATCAAACGGGGAAAGCTCTCCCAGAGATCTCCATCTCAACGCTAGGACCCAACTCCACTCAATCACCAGCAAGTTACAGTGCTGGACGCCCTATGCCAAACAACTAGCAAGACAGGAACACAACCCCACCCATTAGCAGAGAAGCTGCCTAAAATCATAAGGTCACAGACACCCCAAAACACACCAATGGATGCGGTCCTGCCCACCAGAAAGACAAGATCCAGCCTCATCCACCAGAACACAGGCACGAGTCCCCTCCACCAGGAATCCTACACAACCCACTGAACCAACCTCACCCACTGGGGGCAGGCACCAAAAACAATGGGAACTACAAACCTGCAGCCTGCGAAAAGGAGACCCCAAACACAGTAAGTTAAGCAAAATGAGAAGACAGAGAAACACACAGCAGAGGAAAGAGCAAGGTAAAAACCCACCAGGGGCTTCCCTGGTGGCACAGTGGTCGAGAGTCCACCTGCCGATGCAGGAGACACGGGTTTGTGCCCCGGTCCAGGAAGATCTCACATGCCACAGAGCGGCTGGGCCCGTGAGCTGTGGCCACTGAGCCTGCGCGTCCGGAGCCTGTGCTCTGCAACGGAAGAGGCCACAACAGTGAGAGGCCCGCATACCACAAAAAAAAAAAAAAAAAAAAACCAGACCTAACAAATGAAGAGGAAATAGGCAGTCTAACTGAAAAAGAATTCAGAGTAATGATAGTAAAGATGATCCAAAATCTTGGATATAAAATGGAAAAAATACAAGAAATGTTTAACAAGGACCTAGAAGAACTAACGAGGAAACAAACAATGATGAACAACACGATAAATGAAATTAAAAATTCTCTAGAAGGAATCAATAGGGGAATAACAGATAAATGACCTAGAAGATATAATAGTGGAAATAACTACCACAGAGCAGAATAAACAACGAAAAGAATTGAGGACACTCTCAGAGACCTCTGGGACAACATTAAATGCACCAACATTCGAATTATAGCGGTCCCAGAAGAAGAAGAGAAAAAGAAAGGAACTGAGAAAATATTTGAAGAGATTATAGTTGAAAACTTCCCTAATACGGTAAAATAAATAGTCAATCAAGTCCAGGAAGCACAGAGAGTCCCATACAGGATAAATCCAAGGAGAAACAGGCCAAGACACATATTAATCAAACTATCAAAAATTAAAATACAAAGAAAAAATATTAAAAGCAGCAAAGGAAAAACAACAAACAACATACAAGGGAATCACCATAAGCTTAGCAGCTGATCTTTCAGCAGAAACTCTGCAAGCCACAAGGGAGTGGCAGGACATATTTAAAGTGATAAAAGGGGAAAACTTACAACCAAAATTACTCTACCCAGCAAGGATCTCATTCAGATTCAACGGAGAAATTAAAACCTTTACAGACAAGCAAAAGCGAAGAGAATTCAGCACCACCAAGCCAGCTTTACAGCAAATGCTAAAGGAACTTCTCTAGGCAGGAAACACAAGAGAAGGAAAAGACCTACAATAACAAACCCAAAACAATTAAGAAAATGGTAATAGGAACATGCATATCAAAAGCTACCTTAAATGTAGCTATTTACTTACACTGGCTTAAATGCTCCAACCAAAAGACATAGACTGGCTGAATGGATATAAAAACAAGACCCATACATATGCTGTCTACAAGAGACCCACTTCAGACCTAGGGACACATACAGACTGAAAGTGAGAGGATGGAAAAAGTTATTGCATGCAAACGGAAATCAAAAGAAAGCTGGAGTAGCAATTCTCATATCAGACAAAATAGACTTTCTTTTTCTTTTTTTTTTTTTTTTTGCGGTACGCGGGCCTCTCACTGTTGTGGTCTCTCCCGTTGCGGAGCACAGGCTCCGGACGCGCAGGCTCAGCGGCCATGGCTCACGGGCCCAGCCGCTCCGCGGCATGTGGGATCTTCGGGGACCGGGGCACAAACCCATGTCCCCTGCATCGGCAGGCGGACTCTCAACCACTGTGCCACCAGGGAAGCCCTATTTTTCTTTTTGTTTTTGTGGTACGCGGGCCTCTCACTGTTGTGGCCTCTCCCATTGCGGAGCACAGGCTCCGGACGCGCAGGCTCAGCAGCCATGGCTCACGGGCCCAGCCACTGCGTGGCATGTGGGATCTTCCCAGACCGGGGCACGAACCCATGTCCCCTACATCGGCAGGCGGACTCTCAACCACTGCGCCACCAGGGAAGCCCCAAAATAGACTTTAAAATAAAGAGACAAGAGACAAAGAGACAAAGAAGGACACTACATAACGATCAAGGGATCAACCCAAGAAGAACATAGAACAATTATAAATATTTATGCACCCAACATAGGAGCACCTCAATACATAAGGCAAATGCTAATAGCCATAAAAGGGGAAATCAACAGTAACACAATCATACTAGGGGACTTTAACACCCCACTTTCACCAATGGACAGATCATCCAAAATGAAAATAAATAAGGAAACACAAGCTTTAAATAATACATTAAACAAGATGGACTTAATGGATATTAACAGGACATTCCATCCAAAATCAACAGAATACACTTTCTTCTCAAGTGCTCATGGAACATTCTCCAGGATAGATCATATCTTGGGTCACAAATCAAGCCTTGATAAACTTAAGAAAACTGAAATCATATCAAGTATCTTTTCCAAGCACAACGCTACGAGACTAGATATCATTTACCGGAAAAAAATCTGTAAAAAATACAAACACATGAAGGCTAAACAATACACTACTAAATAACCAAGAGATCATGAAGAAATCAAAGAGGAAATCAAAAAATACCTAGAAACAAATGACAATGAAAATATGACGACCCAAAACCTATGGGATACAGCAAAAGCAGTTCTAAGGGGAAGTTTATAGCAATATAATCCTACCTCAAGAAACAAGAAACATCTCAAATAAACAACCTAAACTTACACCTAAAGCAATTAGAGAAAGAAGAACAAAAAACCCCAAAGTTAGCAGAAGGAAAGAAATCATAAAGATCAGATCAGAAAGAAATGAAGGAAACAGTAGCAAATGTCAATAAAACTAAAAGCTGGTTCTTTGAGAAGGTAAACAAAATTGATAAACCATTAGCCACACTCATCAAGAAAAAAAGAGAGACGATTCAAATCAGTAGAATTAGAAATGAAAAAGGAGAAGTAACAACTGACACTGCAGAAATACAAAGGATCACGAGAGATTACTACAAGCAACTCTATGCCAATAAAATGGACAACCTGGAAGAAATGGACAAATTCTTTGAAAAGCACAACCTTCCAAGACTGAACCAGGAAGAAATAGAAAATATAAACAGACCAATCACAAGCACTGAAATTGAGACTGTGATTAAAAATCTTCCAACCAACAAAAGCCCAGGACCAGATGGCGTCACTGACGAATTCTATCAAACATTTAGAGAAGAGCTAACACCTATCCTTCTCAAACTCTTCCAAAATATAACACAGGGAAGAACACTCCCAAACTCATTCTACGAGGCCACCATCACGCTGATACCAAAACCAGACAAAGATGCCACAAAGAAAGAAAACTAATGGCCGATAGCACTGATGAACATAGATGCAAAAATCCTCAACAAAATACTAGCAAACAGAATCCAACAGCACATTAAAAGGATCATACACCATGATCAAGTGGGGTTTATCCCAGGAATGCAAGGATTCTTCAATATATGCAAATCAATCAATGTGGTAAACCATATTAACAAATTGAAGGAGAAAAACCATATGATCATCTCAATAGATGCAGAAAAAGCTTTTGACAAAATTCAACATCCATTTATGACAAAAACCCTCCAGAAAGTAGGCATAGAGGGAACTTACCTCAACATAACAAAAGCCATATATGACAAACCCACAGCCACCATCATGCTCAATGGTGAAAAACTGAAACCATTTCCTCTAAGATCAGGAACAAGACAAGGCTGTCCACTCTCACCACTATTATTAAACATACCTTGGAAGTTTTAGCCAGAGCAATCAGAGAAGAAAAACAAATAAAAGGAATCCAAGTCGGAAAACAAGAGGTGTCACTGTTTTGCAGATGACATGATACTATACATAGAGAACCCTAAAGATGCTACCAGAAAATTACTAGAGCTAATCAATGAATTTGGTAAAGTAGCAGAATATAAAATTAATGCACAGAAATCTCTTGCATTCCTATACACTAATGATGAAAAATCTGAAAGAGAAATTAAGGAAACACTCCCACTTATCACTGCAACAAAAAGAATAAAATACCTAGGAATAAACCTACCTAGGGAGACAAAAGACCTGTATACAGAAAACTATAAGACACTGATGAAAGAAATTAAAGATGATACAAACAGATGGAGACATATACCATGTTCTTGGATTGGAAGAATCAACATTGTGAAAATGACTCTACTACCCAAAGCAATCTACAGATTCAATGCAATCCCTATCAAACTACCAATGGCATTTTTCACAGAACTAGAACAAAAAATTTCACAATTTGTATGGAAACACAAAAGACCCCGAATAGCCAAAGCTATCTTGAGAAAGAAAAACAGAGCTGGAGGAACCAGGCTCCCAGACTTCAGACTATACTGCAAAGCTACAGTAATCAAGATAGTATGGTACTGGCACAAAAACAGAAATATAGATCAATGGAACAGGATAGAAAGCCCAGAGGTAAACCCACACACATATGGTCACCTTATTTTTGATAAAGGAGGCAAGAATATACAATGGAGAAAAGACAGTCTCTTCAATAAGTGGTGTTGGGAAAAACTGGACAGCTACATGTAAAAGAATGAAATTAGAACACTCCCTAACACCACACACAAAAATAAACTCAAAATTGATTAAAGACCTAAATTTAAGGCCAAACACTACAAAACTCTTAGAGGAAAACAGAGGCAGAACACTCTATGACATAAATCACAGCAAGATCCTTTTTGACCCACCTCCTAGAGAAATGGAAATAAAAACAAAAATAAACAAATGGGACCTATGAAACTTAAAGTTTTTGCACAGCAAAGGAAAACATAAAGAAGACGAAAAGACAACCCTCAGAATGGGAGAAAATATTTGCAACTGAAGCAACTGACAAAGGATTAATCTCCAAAATTTACAAGCAGCTCATGCAGCTCAATATCAAAGAAACAAACAACCCAATCGAAAAGTGGGCAGAATAGCTAAATAGACATTTCTCCAAAGAAGATGTACACATTGCCAACAAACACGTGAAAGGATGCTCAACGTCACTCATCATTAGAGAAATGCAAATCAAAACTACAGTGAGGTATCACCTCATACCAGTCAAAATGGCCATCATCAAAAAATCTACAAATAAATGCTGGTGAGGGTGTGGAGAAAAGGGAACCCTCTTGCACTGTTGATGGGAATGTAAATTGACACAGACACTATGGAGGACAGTATGGAGGTTCCTTAAAAAACTAAAACTAGAACTACCATACGACCCAGCAATCCCACTACTGGGTATATACCCTTAGAAGACCATAATTCAAAAAAAAGTCATATACCACAATGTTCACTGCAGCACTATTTACAAAGCCAGGACATGGAAGCAACCTAAGTGTCCATCGACAGATGAATGGATAAAGATGTGGCACATATATACAATGGAATATTACTCAGCCATAAAAAGAAACAAAACTGAGTTATCTGTAGTGAGGTGGATGGACCTAGAGTCTGTCATACAGAGTGAAGTAAGTCAGAAAGAGAAAAACAAATACTGTACGCTAACACATATATATGGAATCTAAAAAAAAAAAAGGTTCTGAAGAACAGAGGGGCAGGACAGGAATAAAGACACAGATGTAGAGAATGGACTTGAGGCCACAGGGAGTGGGAAAGGTAAGCTGGGACGAAGTGAGAGAGTGGCATGGACATATATACACTCCCAAATGTAAAACAGATAGCTAGTGGGAAGCAGCCACATAGCACAGGGAGATCAGCTCGGTGCTTTGTGACCATCTAGAGGGGTGGGATAGGAAGGATGGGAGGGAGATGCAAGATGGAGGAGATGTGGGGATATATGTATATGTATAGCTGATTCACTTTGTTATACAGCAGAAACTAACACACCATGGAAAAGCAATTATATTCCAATAAAGACGTTAAAAAAAATTGTTTTTCTCTTGTTAATTTTTTATCACAGGGGTTTCTCAGCTAAGAACCTAGAAGGGTAGAGGAAAAATTATTGTTCCTCCCCTTCAAATCCCCATTTCTAGAATAGTGCCTTGTGTAAAGTAGGCACTCAGTAAGGATTTGTTGGTTATGTCCATAACAGTCTATACACAGACATTCTATATTAAATACAGACTGTTAAAATAAAACTCCCACACAAACATAGGAAAAAAAATCTAAACACTGAAAATAAAAAGAAACAACCAAGAAAAAAAACAAAAGCAAAGGGAATTCCCTGGGAGTCCAGTGGTTAGGACTCGGTGCTTTCACTACTGGGTCCTGGCTTTGATCCCTAGTCGGGGAACTAAGATTGTGCAAGCTGCATAGCACAGCCAATAATAATAATTATAATAATAATAATAATAAAACAATTTTTTAAAAAAGCAAAGCTGGACTTGTAAAAGCTTATCACAGGATTGCCATTTCCTACAGTATCATGGATTAGACACTTAACTATTATGGAAATAAAAGTAAAATATTAGGTAAAATGTTAACAACAATATTTACAATACATTACAGGGTAAGCAAGAAAGTAAAGAGTTATCAGAGGCCAAGTGAAAGCTGGAACCCAGAAATGGTAAGCAGAGCACACAACCTGATTTTTATACCCTGAGGATTTTGTACAAACCAGGGAGACTCCTAAGTTTGAGTTTTTTCAATCTCTTGTGAAGAAGGTGTAGGGGAACAGAATTTGCCACCCTAAAATATGTCTCTGTGGCATATTAATTGTCTTAAACTGATCATTTTCTAAGAAACAGCAGACATGAGAAGTACTCTGAAAACCAAGTAAGAGTTACCCTTTTGTAAAAAAAATTTCCATTTGTAAGGGAAATCTTATCTGTAAGGGTTTGTCCCTCATGCTGTACCTCATACCAAGAGGAGGATGACCAAATCTCCAGAAACTCTTATCAGTGGAGAAGGTTTGGACTTAAATCTGCATCAAAATCAGCCTTGTTTACTCTGCTTTTCCTGGTCACCTCCCACCAAAGACTCTCACCACCCTCAACATCCTCTTTCGTCTTTAGCTAAGGATGGTATATAAGGTGAGGGCTTCAGCCATTAAGACGAGTTACTCAGTTTTTCTGGGTCTCTCCCATGTATACGTGTCATTAATCAAAATCGTTTGATTTTCTCCTGTTAATCTGTCTCATGTTAATTTAATTCTTAGACCAGTCTGAAGAACCTAGAAGGGTAGAGGAAAATTTCTTCCTCCCTGACAAGGCAAAGGGAAAAAAACCTAGGACTTACCCAAGATGGAAAATCTAACAGAAGATCTGGTGCCTAAAGTTAGAATTCTCAAAGGGCTCAGTTAAAGGGTAAATTAGGAATAACCCCCACTAGTAAACCCATGCTAAGGGTGCAAGATAGAGGGGGGAAAAAAAAATCTGAGATTTTATAACCACAAGCTGTCCCATATAGGGGTTTGCAGCTAAAACTACTTGTGTGGTCAGAAAAACTTCCAGTCTGAGAACCTGGTCGAAGTATTTCCACTTTGATAGTGGAAAGAGAGTAAAAGCCATGGAGGATAGAGTGAGAAGGTCCCATAGATATCTAATCTGAGTTCCTAAAGAGAAGAGAGAGAGAATGAAGGCAATATCTGAAAAAATGCTGGCTGAGAATTTCCCAGAATTTATGAAAGATTTTATTTGTCAGATTAAAAAATCACAAAGTGTCTCAAGGAGGGTAACCAAAAATAACTCCATAAGTAGATATCAAAACTATATAAGACTGGGGCTTCCCTGATGGCGCAGTGGTTGAGAGTCCGCCTGCCGATGCAGGGGACACCGGTTCGTGCCCTGGTCCGGGAAGATCCCACATGCTGCAGAGCGGCTGGGCCCGTGAGCCATGGCCGCTGAGCCTGCTCATCCGGAGCCTGCGCTTCTGGAGCCTGTGCTCTGCAATGGGAGAGGCCACAACAGTGAGAGGCCCGCGAACCGCAAAAACAAAAAAAACAAAAAAAAAACTATATAAGACTGAAACCAAGCAGGACCCTATGGGGCTCCTGGGCACAGAAGCCTTTCAGTGTCCCCCATTTCCTGTTTGTAGGGAATAGATTCCAGCCTCCACGACCTTCCCTGAGTTCCGCAGGGCAGACTCGAATGGTTGCTAATCAGGGACGGGAGGGGTTGCAGAGACAAGGGAGGAACAGTCTAGAAACAGTAGTGCAGCCTTGGGGCAGGGATACACATAAACATATCTTTGAGCTCTTTACAGAACTAAAACCCCCTACAAATGGAAGACTTAGCATTCTTCATTTCCAATTAAAGGAACCAGAGAAACTCTTCAAGAGACCACCTGAGACCAGATTAAAGGGGTGCAGGCCCTGCGCACACCCTGATCCTTATCAGCAACCCTGCCCTTGAATCATTGCTGTAAGTCGTCACCAAATCCCCCCAGGTTGGGACACACAGTTTTTGAGGGACACAAGCCCACTGTGTCCCCCTTTGCCTGGAAAAGCAATAAAGCTATTCTTTTCTACTTCACCCCAAACTCTGTTTCCGAAATTCGATTCGGCACTGGTGCACAGAGGCTGAGTTTTCGACAGCAAGACCAAAGACATACAGAAGATCTTAAGAGCTAGCAAAGAGAAAATAAGATTACCAGTCTTATTCCTATTCCCCAGTTTTACATGTGGTACGTGTCTGTGTTGTATTTATTTCTATGTAATGTCATCAACGTGTAGGTTTATATATCCACACTACAGTCAAGATACACAACAGCTCCACCACCACAAGGATCCTGCCTGTTGCCCTTTTATATTCAATCCCACCTCTTCCCCTCATGCCCTGTTCCTAAACCCCTGGCAACCACTAATTTGTTTTTCATTTCTATAATTTTGTCATTTCAAGAATGCTTTATAAATGGAATCATGCAGTATGTAACCTTTTACAATTGGCTTTTATCACGCAGCATAATGCCTTTGACATTCACTGACGTTGCTGAACATATCAATACTTCATTTCTTTTTACTGCTGAGCAGTATTCCATAGTATGGATGTACTACAGTTAGTTTCACATTCACCTGCTAAAGGACATCTGGGCTGTTTCCAGTTCTTGGCTATTATAAATAAAGGTGCTATGAACGTTCATGTACAGGTTTTTGTATGAACATAAGTTTCCATTTCACTGGGATAAATGCCCAAGAGTACAACTGCTGAGTTACATGGTAATTGCATGTTTAGTTTTATAAGAACCTACCAAACTGTTTTCCAAAGTTGTACCATTTTACATTCCCACCAGCATACATGAGTGTCTCCTTATTTTCTTAACAGGGTCTTTTGCAAAGCAAAAGTATTAAAAGTTTTAAAAGTCTTTAACCAGCAAGAAAACAAGAGAGCATCTATAAAAACAACAAAAAATATGAAGCATATATAGTAATAAATTTAACAGAAGATAGGAAAGGCCCCAGAGGAGATACTTGTAAAGTGTATTAACAGACCATAGGGAAGACCTTATTAGATGGAGAGATATACTATATTTAAGGACTGAAAGAATTAATGAGGTAAAGATGTTAATTCTCCCTAAATTGGACTATAGAGTTTTGCCTCTCAATCACAATCCTAGCATGGTTTTTTTCCTCATATTAAGCAGAATACACTATTTAGATATGAATGAAATCAAATGTTTAATAATATAAATATATTTGTAAATATATATTAAAATAAATAAAGCAACAGAAATAATATTGGGAAAATACTACTATATGGAAAAAAATGAAATTAGACTCCTACTTCACACCATACAGAAAAATCAGTTCTAAGTGGATTGAATGTCAAAGTGTGAAAGGCTACATAAGATGCATTTTAGAAGGCATATAGCTTAATATGGTCATGACTTTGGGGTAGGGAAAGATTTCCTTTACCAAGACAAAGAAAGTACCAAGCATACAAGAAAAATAAACAAGTTTCGTAAAATTAAAATTAAGAACTTTTCTCTAAAAGGCACCACAAAGAGTCAAAAAACCACCCACACGGTAGGAAATAATATCTGCCACACATCATATCCACAAGGAACTCCTAGAAATCAGCAAGATAAAGGAAAATACCCTCAACAAAAAAGTACGCCACTAGGCATTTTATGAAAGAAAAAATCTAAATGAAAAAAAAAGTAAAGAAAAGGAAAAAAAAGAAACTCAACCTCATTAGTAATCTAGGAAATGCAGATTAAAACCACATGAGATACCATTAGTCTTCCCCCTTCCCTCTCTCCCTGCCTCCCTGTGACAAAAATAGTGCAACATGACTACCCCAGTGTAGGCGGGGAAGTGGAGCCGCAGCATCTTTCATATGTGGCTGGTAGAAGAGTAAACTGGAACCACCGTAGTAAAAGAGTTGATGTTAAAGTTATCTGAGAAAGTGGGAAATAAACACACTCTTTAGCATAGCAATTCCCCTCCAACTTTTTTTTATACAAGAGAATCACTTGCACTTGTTCACCACGATAGGAAAGCTCATAGAAAAGACAAAAAGTATGCTCATAGAAGCACGTTTTTTTGTGTTTTTTTTTTGCGGTACGCAGGCCTCTCACTGTTGTGGCCTCTCCCGTTGCGGAGCACAGGCTCCGGACGCGCAGGCTCAGCGGCCATGGCTCACGGGCCCAGCCGCTCCGCGGCATGTGGGATCTTCCCAGACCAGGGCACAAACCCGTGTCCCATGCATCGGCAGGCGGACTCTCAACCACTGCGCCACCAGGGAAGCCCAGAAGCACGTTCTTAATTGCGGAAAAGTAGAAATAACTCTAACATCCATCGCTCATAGAATGGGTAAATGAATTGTGGAATATTACTAAGAAGGAATACATTGCAATAAACACTAAAGGAACTATACCTACAGGTAATAACATGGAAAAATCTCACAAATAATGTTGTGTAAAAGGAGCAAGCCACAGAATAACACATGCAGTATTACTCCACTTACATAAGGTTCAAAAACAGAGGAAATTCACTTATGTCATTCTCGATGCATATGTAGGTAGGAAAGCTGTTAAGAAAAGTAAAGCAGGGACTTCCCTGGTGGCACAGTGGTTAAGATTCCTCACTCCCAATGCAGGGAGCCCCAGTTCAATCCCTGGAGAGGGAACTAGATACCACATGCATGCTGCAACTAAGAGTTCGCATGCCACAACTAAGGAGCCTGCTTGCTGCAACTAAGACCAGGTGCAACCAAATAAATAAATATTTTTTAAAAAAGAAGTAAAGCAGTTATCACAAAACCCAGGAAGTGGGTGACAGAGGAGGGAGGGAAGAGGATGTCTGGAAAAAGGATGTCATGATCAGCAGGGAAATATGCAGCTTCTGGGTGATGACAGTGTTCTATTTATTAAACTGGGTGGTGGGTTGTACTGTCGTCCTTTTAATTTAATACACATTTTAAATATGTTCCTTTGTGTTTATTTGGTAGATAATAAAGCTTATTAAGACCACATATCAAAAGACTAATTATTCAAGAAAGGAAGCTATTTTAACTATTTGTATTTTCACATTAGCTCTTTACATTTCTTAGATAAAACTCCAAAGTTTCCCTTGAAAGAGAAACTAAGAATAATGCAGCTGGGAGAGGCAAAGTCCCTACATCCTACAAACTGTTCTCATTTGGTCTCATACACTTTATTTATCAGCTTAGAAATCTTGGATAAATCATTTTACTTAGGTTCTGAATTGATTATCCTCAGGCCACAAGATCAGTTGAACGGTGAGAGAAAGTACTGGGTCTGGAGCTGACTCTTCTCCCAGGGACCAGACCTCCGACAGCCTGGCCGGCGGAACAGCAGGCTGCTATCATCACGATGCTTCAGAGCCGCATCCACCCCTCAAGGAATAAAGTGAAAAACAGATAGAAATCTGCCTTCTCTCCTTTCCTATGAGGTTGTGCACAAGGACTCTGGATCCAGACTGCCTGGTTCACATTCAGCCCTGTAGCCTGGGACAAGTTACTTAATACATCTGTTCTTCTGTGTTTTCACCTGTAAAATGGAGATGAAAACAGTGCCCGTCTCATAAAGGGATTAGGCTAATACTGACAGAGCACTTGGAAAAATTCTTGGCACAAAGGAAGTACTCAAAAAGCGTTAAGTGGTTGTTATTACTTCCAGACATAAACTTATGTCCAAATCTACTTGAAATCTTGACGTAGATCTCTAACTTTACAAGTCAGAAACTTAGATCTCTAACTTTACAGGTCAGAAACTAAGTTCCTACTATCCCTTCCACACCAGCTCCTTCACCCTTTCAGATGTTCAGAATGAAACCTTGATTCTTCTTACATTTGGTCCATCCCAGCTTCTGTTAGTCCTACCTTCAAAATATACCTGGAATCCAATCACTTCCCACCATCTTCAAGCTACCACCCTGGTCCAAGATACCATCCTCTCCTGGATCATCACAGTGGCTGTCCCCTGGTCTCCTGTCCTCTCAGTCCGCTCTCAACATAGCAGCCACACAGTCTTAATAGAATTATCTGTGCAAGCCTAGTGGGATCACACCACACCTCTGGCTCAACACCCTCCCACAGCTTCCCATCTCACCCATAGTAAAGGTGAGAATGTCCTCATTGTGTTTTCAAGGACCTACGTGGTCTGAGACCCCTCAACTTCTCTGTCTCATCTTCTTCTCGAACTTCTCCCTAATTCACTCCACTCCAATCACATCCCACGAACACGGCCACCTCCCCAGAGTCCCATCACTTGCTGTTCCTTCCTCCTAGAAGGCTCCTTCCCTGATTTCTGCAAGGCTCACTCCTCACTCCCCTCAAGTCTTTGCTCAAAAGTTACTGCTCAGAGAGTCATGCCCTGACCTTCTGTAAAATTTCACATCCTCCCTCACCCTATTCCCTTTCTTTGCCTCATTTTTCCCTTCTTCCCACTTACATTATCTAACACACTTACATTGCATCTACTTCTTGATCGTGTTTCTGGTGTGGCTTCCCCAGCAGAATGGATGCTCCATCAGGCAGGAATATCCCACTGTATCCCCGGTGCCTTGAACAGTGACTGGTAAATAGTGGGGGATCAAAGCGCCATTGATTGAATAAATAATAAACTTACAAGTTGTCTGCTGAAACAATACAGCAAATACTGTTCTCTCTTTTTATACTTTGGAATCCTGGGTAGACTAAAACTTCAAATACTTATATACATTTTGATGTCATGTCCTTTATTTATACTTGAATGTTTACTCACCAGGGCTAAGTGATTTTTCCAATGCCGTAAACATGCCCATCCATGAATACAAAATAGATCTAATTTGACTCTTCATTTGTGGCTTTCACGCTATTTCATAGCTGGCAATACAAAGCAGCTGCCCCAGGACTGGCTCAGAAGAGCGCCTGCTCACCCCAGAAGGCTTCATGGGTAACAGATTGCCCGACCGCTGGATTAACCTCAGCTTGGGGAGAACAGGGACGGTGTCCAACTTTCTCATAATTGCATTCCCAGCACCTAAATATTCTTTGCATGAATGAACCAGTTAATTAATGCATGCTTGGGCAGCTTATTGTGTTTTGTGTCCCACACTGAGGGTGAGGGTGAGATAGGCCACACGGCTCCCTGAGTGAGCTAGCATATTCTCTGGAAGAGGAGAATTCTGGAGTTTTAATAAAATATGTATGTTAGGCGTATATGTTGTACGTGTGTATGTGTATATATGTAAGTGTACATGTTATATGTGCGTATATGTATGTGTATGAGTACATGTTACATGTGTATGTCTGTGTATGTGTGTATCTACGTATATGTATGTGGTATGTTTATACATGCACTATGTGCATAACAGTGGAAAATCAAAAACTGATGATAACAACCAGCTGATAAGAGAAAGGCATGATGGAGAAGAGGCTGTTATAGTTTGCTTATTAAAAAAAAAAAAATTCACTTCACTGAGGAAGCCATCCTTCAAGTTCTACTAGCTGCTCATTGCCCACATAAACAATAATGTTTCTGCTTTAGATTTCATGTACATCTTTCACCTTTTCATTCATTAATCCAATAAATCAAAGTGAGCACCTACTAAGGTCCATGCACCGTATTCTGGGATAAAGAGTAAGTGAGAGAGACAAAGTCCCTTTCCTCTAGTGGGGAAGAGAGACAGTAAACAAATAAGCATACAACCTAATTTCAGGTAGAGACATGGGCTGTAAAGACATATAAAGCCAGAAAAAGCAGAGAAACCAGGCTTCCTGATTCCTAGCCTAGTGCTTCTTCCTCAGATGAGTGGCTTTCCAGCTCTCTCTCTCCCTTTTTTTTAAACCCCAAATATTTCTTTCTTCAAACGAAATCATTTAAGACATCCAACATGTGAAACAAGCATGGCTGGAACAGCTCTAGTTGAAAATGGGGTGAGTGGGGGGTTTTCGATAGCTCAGCTACCCCCTCCCCAAGGGCAGCTGGGCCCTGAACGTTGTCTGAGGAGGGACCCCCCAAAACACTGCTCCCAGAGCACCCAGTCTCACCCAGAACACAGAGAAACTCCCTGTTCCATCAAAAAGGGACACTTCCCACCCAGAAGGATGCAAGTTCATTTTTACTTTATTTTTTTAAAATATTTACCTATCTATCTATCTAAAAAAAAGAAAAAGCAGGGAGTTGGTGAACGGAGGTGATGCTGAGCAGAGCTCTGAGTGAAAATGTAGGGGAAGAGCTTTAAAGGCTGAGGGGACAGTAAGAGCAGAAATGCACTTTGGGGAACAGCAGGAGAGGTGACAATTGGAGCAGAGTGGAGCTCAGTGGAGAGGGGCAGAGAGGTGGCAGACCCCTGAGGAAGAAGGGCTCTGTTAAATTCATTCCTGAGTGCATCATGGTCTGAGATGGATTCCAGAAAGGTCATTAATTACATTTAAAGGCAGAGAAGAATAATTTAAGGTATTAAAAGAAAATAAGACCTCCTCTGTTGAGGAGAGAAATATATATGCATGTCAAATGCAGGGCGTCTCGTCTCTGTATTCACCAAATGGCTGGGATCTTATCCCACCCCCATCCACCACTCACCCACCCGCCCCCAGTAGCCAGAATGAAAAGCATAACAGAAATTAACCAATGGACTAGTCTTCTGCAGGATTAAGTCTCTCAGCTGTCACCCCTGCCTCCCTCTTAAATGGCTGACGGCATCTCTGGTCCTCCCCCAAACAAGTGGCTCTTTCTCTGGTCCCAAATAATTAGCTTCCCCAGACACAATGGGAAGGCCTCAGTCCAAGTTGTGAGAGAAGACATTTGAAGGACAAGCGAATACTAGTGTTTTGCTTGGGCTGTGGGACAAATGTTCCGGAAATCAAATTTTTTTTTATGTTTGTAATTATGCATATCCTGCAGTATCTGCATAATGGGTCCAATTCAGCCTTGGCCTTGCCACAAAACTGCCATGTCCCTGGATGAAGGTCAGCGCATAACATGATGAGTGAACAGGAAGCCTCATGTGGATAATAGTGCCTTAATTTTTTGTTTTGTTTTGTTTTAATTTGGGGATGACCTTTGCTCTGTCAGTCAATTTGCATGCATTTGCAAACATATTCTAAGCATACCCATACACCTGTAAAATGCACATCTGTGAAATCAGCCTTGGGTCTGAGAGAATCTTTGTAAAGATTTTAGGTGACAGGGAAGCTAACTACTACATTCCTGGTGCACGGTAGAATTTTAAAGTCAGAGCAGGCAAAATACTAAGTTAGGAAAGCTTTGTGCAACTAGGCAACCTCAGAAACACTATTGCTAAAGGAACCGATGTGAATAAAACACACTTGGGTTTAGGTTCATTCTCAAAAATACTTCTTTAAGAGAACAATATAAAGATTCAATTTTGATTTGAATAGATCCACCATAAGGTTTAAAAAAAAAAAAAACTTTGGTTCTGCTCATGGTTTAACAGAATATCTGTGCATTTAGTTCAGAGTTTGGCAAACAAGTTTTCAGTTAAGTTTTTTGACATTTTTCACCATGTAACCCAGATCGTTCACACAGCATCTTCAAACTGGAGGTGTGAACAGTACTCTTGTGTTAATTTAAGTCCAAAGTTTAAGTGTTTGACAGTTAAGATTCTAATAAAAATCTTTCAAAAGAGGATATTTATCAACACAGCCTGAGCCAAAGTGGTCCTGTTAAATCAGATATGTGAATTCTACATTTGGCCTTCACCAAATTTCAGGGGTCTTAATGGAAGAAACAATTTTACAAAAGAATCAAAAGGCATGATTTTATATGCTCTCTCATTCCTAGTATCCTCAGGTCCAAAGAACTGGTGCCAGCCCTCTTTCCTATATATGTAGTTATAGAAAGGCTCTGTCACTCAATTGATTTTATTCATATTTTTCTGAGGGAGATCATGTAGCTCCTTTTTTCCCAGACCAACCATGATGGCACTTACTCACTTCAAACCCTGCCCTAGTTGAAGTTCAAAAGAAAGTTGTTCCCTTGATGGATTTAAGCATCTCTGGAGTTGTTTTCCCCTCTAGCTGTTACTCCTGGCTATCCAGTCACCCTTGGTATGTGTCAGTGAACAATAAAAAGTAGCCAGGTCACCAGGGTGGGGACTAACTACTCCCTGGCTTCTCTAAGTTCCCTGTGCACCTTCTGGCATTTAATGCCACAAAAACAAGAGATTTAACACTAATGACAGTCTCTTTGTCCCTTACTCCCCATGCCTACAGCCTCCTGCATTTTAATGAAGGCAAATTGCACATTCCCCTTCCAGGCTGAAATCCAATGCCCCCTTGACTTTATTCTTAGGTGGCACAACTTAAAAGATAAATTATTTTGTGGGGTTTTTTGGTGTTTTGTTTTGTTTTGCTTTTCTTCTGTCAAGAAAACTGTGGAGGAGTGGAGGAATGGGGACTGGGGGAGGGGAAAGGAGTATCCCAGATAACATTTCTCTACCCAGGCACTCCTGTGTGTGTGATCATTTCTTTCCCAACTTCTCTTTGCAAGCCAGGATGTTAAGGTATGAAAAAAGCTGGCTGAGTAAGGCTCCACTTTTTGCTTCCAGGAATCCAGACTAGGAATGTCACTAATCAGTCCTCCTTTGTCGTCTTCCCACCTATTTCTCTGAGGCCACGATGATTTTCTCATAAAAGGATACTCATAGAAAGGCTGCATGGGATGAGTCCAAGATACACATTTTTCCCTTTCTCCTGACACAAAGACATCTGACCAGAGGGTGCTAGGCATTTGCTAGAAGCAAATAGGACAAACGTGAGGAAAATGGGAATAAACTGAGAAACTGTAACTCCGTTATAGGAAAGAGTCCGTTTGTTTGGGTGATACTTATGTGACTGGGAAGAGGGCTGAAGCCGAAAATCAGTTTCCATGGAACCTTTGTTCTGGCTGAACTTCACCATCTGCATGCATGGTGATGTAAACTTTAAAAAGTTTGTAAAGGGCTGCAGACTTTGGAGATGACGCATAGTGGCTAGCACAGAACATCTGCTTGGTAAATGGCCTGCACTATTAGAGATGCTCCACTAGCCCAGATTGACTCATTCTTAGTCTGGTTCCATTTTAAGATTTTGGAGACGTGATATATTAACTGTGGCTGCTATACCAAAAACCTGGTGGCTTTAAACAACAGAAATTTATTCTCTCCTAGTTCTGGAAGCCAGTAGTCTGAAATCAGAATCACTGGGCCAAAATTAAGATGTCAACAGGGCAATGCTCCCTCCAGAAGCTCTAGGGGAGAATTCATTCCTTGCATCTTCCAGCTTCTGGTGTCTGCTGGCATTCCTTGGCTGTGGCCTCATGACTCCAATCTTCAGGGCCAGCATCTTCAAATCCCTTTCTGTTCTGTCTTCTCATTGCCTTCTCTGTGTGGGCAAATTCTCCCTCTATCTCCCTCTTACATATGTGATTGTATTTAGGACACACCCAGATAATCCAGGATTATCTCCCTATCTCAAAATCCTTAACATAATCAATCTGCAAAGATCCTTTCTACAAATAAGATAAAGTTTACAGGTTCCAGGGGGCCTAGGACCTGATGTCTTTGGGGGCCATTATTCGGCCTGCCACACCAGGAAAACTTAGCATTATCCAAAGAATAGAGCAGGGAGCGGTGACTGCAAGAAGCCTCAGGCTGTCTCTATCACCATGAAGATACTTGCTGTCCACACTGCACTAGTTTGGTGTAATGCCTGCAGTTAACGTATGTGATATCATTGACACAGCACAGGTATTCAAACCTTTTGGATTCAAATTTTTAAAATCTGAGCTGCTCAACAGCCTCCAGGATGGAACTGCCTGCATTTTCTTTGTTGAGTGACCTGAAGCCTAGTTTCTCCTGCTTACCACCTGGTCTTAGCTCTACCAACCACTCACTCTTCCTTATTGTTAAACACAGGATGTGTGAGGAAACCCATGAGGGAGCTGGCCTAGTTGGTGAGGCTAGTTTGGGTATGAGGGATGTACCCGGCAGTCCTTTATTTGGGGGGTTCCTTGATGGGCAATTGGGTATCAGCAGGAGAGTTGAGATAGGAGCCTTGGATTTATTACCATTTTCTTTACCACCCTGATGCTCTGCAGAGTCCTCTATGGTTCTTGGGTCCCTGGGTTAGAAACACTTGCTGAGGTGGGGCTGACCCTACACATTGGGCCTCACGTCTGCTGGGAAACCAGCCAACAGGCTCTTCCTGCAGCAGAGAGCTCCATCTCCACAGAGCTGAGTTAAATGTTCATATGAGGAAACAGATGGAACTGTAATGAACGTTTGGGCAGTTTTCAGGCCACAATTATGCTTTCACACATTTGGAAGTTGTCATTTCTTGATTTGTTCTCTAGTGATATCAATGAATCCCATATCCTTAGTGCAGTACAAGGCTGGCACTAGGGCGAGGCAAGTGAGGCACTCACCTCAGGTGCAAAATTTAAAAGGGTACCAAAAAACTTAGTAATCAAATAACATTTTAAATACAATATTTAAAAAATATAAAATCAGCAAACTGTGGCCCACAGGCTAGCTACCTATTTTTGTACATAGAGTTTTACTGGAACCAGGGCTAGGATTAGGGTGCAGGGTGGCAGTCATGAAGGTATTGGTTGAATTTTGTCTTTAAAATGCTGATATTTTGTTCATCAAGGTTTTTTTTTTTGCATTGTTTTGACTTTCTCAAATAATTTTTAAGTAATTTTGATTTTTAAATTTAATTTTTAAATTAAAATATTTTTCAAACCCAGTTTTTTTCAAGATAGCCATTTTTCTTCAAGACAACCATTATATCTTGGTATGGAACACAAGTGTTTTATGCATATTTCCCAAATTGTCACAGAAAATATTAAAAAGATGTACTTAAGAATCCAGACTTAGGGCTTCCCTGGTGGCACAGTGGTTAAGAATCCACCCGCCAATTCAGGGGACACGGGTTCGAGCCCTGGTCCGGAAGATCCCACGTGCTGCGGAGCAACTAAGCCCGTGCACCACAACTACTGAGCCTGCTCTCTAGAGCCTGCGAGCCACAACTACTGAAGCCCGCACGCCTAGAGCCCATGCTCTGCAACAAGAGAAGCCACTGCAATGAGAAGCCCGCGCACCACAATGAAGAGTAGCCCCGGCTCGCCGCAACTAGAGAAAGCCTGCATGCAGCAACAAAGACCCAACGCAGCCAAAAAGAAATAAATAAAATAAATAAATTTATTAAAAAAAAAAAGAATCCAGATTTAATAAAATTAATAATCTTTACTACTTCATGAAGGATATTATGTGAAATTGACTTTTTTTTTTACTATGTGTACACAGTGGCCATAAGTTTTACTTGCCATTACTTTTACACCATTAATGCAAATGCCAATATAGTAAAAAAAGACCCAAAAAATCTTAGAATTATTATGAAAATACTTTTGGTCCCACACACCCCTTGAGAGGGTCTTGGGAAACTCCAGAGATCTATAGACCACACTTTGAAAACTGCTGCCTTAAAGGATAAGGTTTTAATGATTTAAAGGTTAAAACCATTAAAGGTCAAAACCATTATCAATAACAAGCTAAAATCCTCAGTCAGATGGGGGCAACATAATTATGACTTACTCCAAAGTTAGTTTTGCAAAAATAAGTGAAGAGTTAAAGCAAATTGATCCATCTGTCATATAAACAGTACTAAGCAATTAGGAGATCTTTGAAACTAAAGGTAAGGTATGAACAATATGTAAAAGAATCTGAATGCCTTGAATATAATCAGTGATCTGAAAGCAGGGCCATTTTAGGGCAACCCATCCCTCGCCTCCCCTGCCTCCGGGGAATGAGGAAGCAGAGGAAACTATAGCAATAGCGGGAAGATTAAGGCAAACATACCACACACAGCATCCCTAGGCTGTTCAAAGATCCTGGGGCCAGTCTGCCTGGTAGTAAAGCTCTCTCCTGCCACTTCCTAGCATACAACTGTGGGCAAATTCCCAAACCACTATCTGTCTCAGTCTTCTCATGTGTAATATGAATATAATATTAAATATACCTTCCTCATATGATCGTTGTAGAGAGTTCAAGAGATGACGTAAAGCACTGAGCACAGTGTCTGAGAGAATAAATATTTAATGAATGTAACTTACTGAAAACAAGCATACTTCTGTACTGATTCATTGCCCTGTGTTCAGTAACTTTCCCTCAAATGCACAATTGCTTAATTAGCCAGCCCACTGTCTTACTGTGTTAGGTGTTCAGTAAAGGCTACGTCCTCCCTCCAGCCAGACTGGGAAGCCTGTCTAGACCTGTCATTTCATCCATGCTGCTTTGAGTGTCATGGCTTTCTCACCAACAATTCACTGAGAAATCTGATGCTTAAATGTGAAAAAGTGTATCAATGTGCAAATTGTTATATAAAAATGGAAATGTTTGTTATACAGTAGAATTATGCCTTATATTTTCTTAAAATTATTTTTATTGATGTTGAAAATACGTTTGAAAAGCAAAGGAATTGTTTTTAAACATCAAAGCTAGCAAAACATTTAACCCACCAACAGAAAAACATCAACCTGGCTTTGCTAAGAGGTCTCTGTGGTAGACAAAATAATGTTCCCCTACAAAGATGTCCACATCCTAATCCCCAGAACCAGTGAATATGTCCTTTTACATGGCAAAAGAGACTTTGCAGATGTGATTCAGTTAAAAACCCTGAGATGGGGAAATTATCCTGGATTATCCTTGTGGGCCCAGTGTAATCACAAGGGTCCTTAAAAACAGACATTTCACCAAAGAAGACATACAGATGGTCAAGAGGCACGTGAAAAGATGCTCAACATCACTAATTATCAGAGAAATGCAAATCAAAACTACAATGAGGTATCACCTCACACCAGTCAGCAGTCAGAATGGCCATTATCAAAAAATCTACAAACAATAAATGCTGGAGAGGGTATGGAGAAAAGGGAACCCTCTTGCACTGCTGGTGGGAATGTAAATTGATACAACCACTATCGAGAACAGTATGGAGGTTCCTTAAAAAACTAAAAATAGAACTACCATATGACCCAGCAATCCCACTACTGGGCATATACCCTGAGAAAACCATAATTCAAAAAGAGACATGTACCACAATGTTCACTGCAGCTCTATTTACAATAGCCAGGTCATGGAACCAACCTAAATGTCCATCAACAGATGAATGGGTAAAGATGTGGCCTGTATATACAATGGAATATTACTCAGCCATAAAACGAAACGAAATTGAGTTACTTATAGTGAGGTGGATGGACCTAGAGTCTGTCATACAGAGTGAAGTAAGTCAGAAAGAGAAAAACAAATACCGTATGCTAACGCATATATATGGAATAAAAAAAAATGGTACTGATGAACCTAGTGGCAGGCAGGGCAGGAATAAAGATGTAGACATAGAGAATGGACTTGAGGACACAGTGGGGGAGGGGGAAGCTGGGGTGAAGTGAGAGTAGCATGGACATATATACTCCACCAAATGTAAAATAGATAGCTAGCGGGAAGCAGCCGCATAGCACAGGGAGATCAGCTCCGTGCTTTGCGACGACCTAGAGGGGTGGGATAGGGAGGGTGGGAGGGAGGCTCAAGAGGGAGGGGATATGGGGATGTATGTGTGTGCATGTGGCTGATTCACTTTGTTGTGCGACAGAGGCTAGTGCAGTCTTGTGAAGCAGTTATACTCCAATACAGATTTTAAAAAAAAAAAAAAAAAACAGAAGAAGAAAGCAGAAGTCAGGCAGGGGAAGATTTGACTATAGAAGAAAGGCACAGAGAGATACAACATTGCTGGCTTTGGAGACTGAGGAAGAGGCCACGTGCCAAGAAATGTGGGCAGCCTCTAGAAGCTAGAAAGGGCAAGGACACAGATTCTCCCCTAGAGCCTCCTGAAAGGAATGCAGACCCACCAACACCTTGATTTTAGCTCAGTGACACCCATGTCAGACTTCTGAACTACAGAATTGTAAGATAATAAAGTTGTGTTGGTTAAGCCACTAAGTTTGTAGTAATTTGTTACAGCAGCAAACAGAAAACTAATACAGTCCCAAAGGTTATCCCAATCACCCTTGGTATGCTTCAGTGCACAATAAAATAAGTAGCCAGGTCACCAGGCTAGGAACTAATCATTCCCTTGGCTTCACTCAGCTTCCCAGTGCAGCTTCTGGCCATTTAAATGCCACAAAGTAAGAGACTGACCATTAATGACAGTTCCCACCCCTGAAGATTTGGATTCTAAAGGTCTGGGACACAAGAACATCTATGTATAACTGGTGACTCTATTAGAGATGGTTGGTGGGCCACACTTTGAGAGACATTCATTTTACTCACAGGAGCTTACAATTTAGGTGCTAAGTAAATAGAATTCTGGTCCATAATAGATGAATAAATATGCATACTTCCAAAGAGAAATTAACAGCCAGGGCAAGGGTAAAAGGCTGGAAATGGCCCAGAACACATAAATCCTTCCACATGCTTATGTTAATAAAAACGTGTCATAGAATTAAGCCAGATGAGATCACTGTCTGCTCCCTCCAGTGCTTCAGGGCTCTGGAGCAGGCAAAACAGAATGCTGGCAGCCCTGCAGACCTCTCATGAAAAAGTGTCCCTGGTGAGCACAGCCCCCCACCTGTCCTACCTGTCCCACCTGCTTCTTTATGAGGTGGTAATGTGCTGGCCCAGGGTGTGTCATCTTCAAACTGAACCCAGCTGCTGATGGCTGAAGCCAGGTCAGGTTGAGGCTGCTCAGGGCTCAGGGGAGGGGAGGCCGCTTCAGAGATGAGGCCCATCTTTTCAGAAGAGTCATCGTGCTCTGAGGGGGAAAGGTCCTGAGAGCCTCCATCCACCACACGGTTCTCCCCAGAAGAGATCTCGGACTGGTCTGAGGAAGACGATGGTCCTGGGAGGTGCTCTTCAGTGCCCCCTGAAACAGATACCAGAAACTACCATCACATCATGCGAGGAAGGCCACTCTTCAGAACTGTCTCGTGGAGGAAAAACAAAGGACAGGCAAGCAGTGATCAAAGGACTCACCATTACAGGGTGTGAGGGCAGAAAAACAGCCATGCCCACCTGCCTCTATGCTTAAAGACTGTTTACCTTAAAATGTATAAAAACTATACCCTAGGATGTCCATAGCAGTCTCCATGCAGGCTGAGACTGGGAGTCTTGTTCACTATTCTTATCCTACCATCTACTCCAGTGCTTAGGGGTCACAAACAAAATTCCTACAGAGGCCGAGCAACAGATAGAACTAGGTCAAATTAGAAAAGCGAAAGGCAATGGGGAATGGTGGAGACTGTGGCTCAACAGGAGAGCTTCTGTCTGGACTAAAAACATTCAAATTCAAACTCTGCGCCGTCCAAACAACACACATCTGCGAGCCACCATGTGCAAACCTCGCACTAATGACCAGCTAAATATGGCACAGAGGCCCTTCCTCTAGCTTTTGTATCACTGCATTGGTCCTGGAACATTTAAGAGCCTTCAAAAATTTGTTTTTAAATAACAGAACTAGATCCCAATTGTGGTGGTGATTACACAAATCTATACGTGTGTTAAAATTCATCAACTGTAGACCAAAAATGGTCAATTTTACTGTATGAAAGTGTTTAAAAAATAAAAGTACTGATGTGAAACTCCTTTCTCCCATCACTAGCCAAACAAACAGGTCTACCTGAATGTAATTATTTAGATAAGCGCTGTCCTAAAAAAGTAAAAGGTGGGCCATATATGAATTTTAAATTTTCTAGTAGCCACATTTTAAAACTAAAAAGAAACAGGCAAAACTACTTTTAATAATACGTATTTCAACTCAGCATGTTGAAAATGTGTAATATCAACATGTAATTGATAAAAAACTGTTAATAAAACATTTAACTTTTACTAGGTCCTCAAAATTCACTGTGGGTATTTCACATTTATAGCACATCTCAATTCAGACTAGCCACATTTCAAAGACTCGATAGCCACACGGCTACTGTATTGGACAGCACACCTGTAAACTCACACTTTCCAGGTGCTGTAAATGAAGCTGGGACGATTTCAGGTGGCAGTAGCAGCGGCCATGGAACAGAAGCAGCTGACGTGGTTCTGTAAATAGCTCCCGCATCCTACCTTGACCTTCATCCCTCAGCACAGTTCCCCAGAAGTCAATCTAGCCACCTTCATCATGATCACGGGTGACAATTATGAGCTCTTTCCATGTGCCAGTCACTGCTGTAAGCACTTTACATGTTAATTCATTTAATCCTCACAACCACCCTGAGGTAGGTACTGTGATTACCCGTACTGCACAGATGAACCACCACCCAGGGAGGTTAAATCACTTATCCACCCAAGGACACATCATTCATCCATAATGGAGCCAGGATTTGAGTCCAAGGGATCTGGCTCCAGCTCCTGTCACTCTTGACAATTATGCTTTAAAAATTGAGACAATCCGAATTGCTGTTGGGAATAATAACCGAAAAGACTGAGCATAAAGTACTTTGGAAATAGGAAGTTAATGTTCATTGGAAGAAAGCAGCCAATACTTTTGGTGTTTCCAGGTCCTTGTTTGGGGCCCTAGGTTCTAAGATGTTTCCTCCAGGCTTCTAAGTGGAAGAATCTGGACCTCAAGAAAGTGACAAACTGGCTCTGTTTCCCGTATCAAGATCCCCCCCCAAAAGAATGATGAAATAGAAGCCATAACAAGCAGGTGTGGTTCTTTGTTAATCTTTTCACTTAGGCGATGGAAGTTCTCCTTACCCTCAGAAGGGACAGGAAAGAGCGGCTCCTCATTGAAAGAGACCCACTCCGACTGGTGGGTAGCGATCACATGGTCCAAGGTCGTCATGCTAGGAAGGTGCTGGTCATCTTCACACTGCTGGCCTCAGGCAGACCCCAGAGCAATGCCTGGGGTGGGGTGGGGGTCTGGTAGCACAGTGGACTTGGGCCTGGGGTCTGTTATGGGGGTCTCGTGGAGAGTGGCACTCAGAACGTAGACAGATTAGCCTCTCTTGCCTTTGGTTAATCTGCCAAGTGGAAATCTGTTTAAAAAATAAAAATTAAAAGGGATAACCATCACATTATAACCAATCCACACAGGTCTTGAGCTTTCAACACTGCCCACAAGGAGGTCTGGGTCGTTTCCAACCTATTTACCTTTCTCTATCCCTGTCTTGCCTTCACTTCTCTTACAGAAATATCTGCGTTTAGCATCAAGATCTCTGTATGTGCCTTCAAATCAGACATAAATAATCATGCAGATTTTAGCAATTAAATTCTCCAATTTTCCCAGTTACTATATTTTGGAAATACTTTTATCTATAAGGCCATCATTGTAGAACAAATATTAAAATTTTTCAAAGTGCTTTCACTTTCCTTTACCAGATGGCAAAATAAAAGCATGTTCTTTCCTATTAAATCAGTGTGGTTTGTTGCCTTAGGCAGGTAGCTCTTTGCAAGCCTGATTTAAATCTTTGGCAGAAACCCAACCATCTCCAGATGGTATCTCCAAGCATGATTTACCAATCAAGAAAAACAGAAAAGGAGTCATCTTATTCATTTGGAGTAAGGGGGTAGGGCATATTTACTTTAGTGGAAAATGTGAGTTAAAGAAACACATTTTCACTCTAGGACAGTTTGAATTAGTATGTAAAAGTCTAGCCTTTACTCACATTGCAATTATGTTCCATGTAAGGATACTTAATAGACTCATAATACTGCTTGTACAATTAATGTCTTTTTACAACTGGAACCTAACTCTTGATCTTATAATGAATTAGTAAAATCTGAATTAATGTTTCCACATAAGAGCTACTATCCACCTTGAACAGCATCAGTTCTTATTAACTGAATACTCACAATATTCACTTTAGTCTAGAATAATTTAACTTATAGCCTTCTAGCTGGTGCACAATAAAAAGAAAACATTGAAATTTTACTACAGGTTATTATCTGCAGTAAATAATCTATGCTAACGATAAAGAGAATAGAAACATTTAATAGCTTTTGTTTTGGTAATTAAAACAATTAGTTTTGTTGCATGATGCTTCCTAAAAACGAGTAATGTTTCCCACAGAATCTATAATTTTCAGAAACCTATTTTCATACCATACTTTGACTGAATAGCCATTGTAGTTGGGTAAGTATTATTATAATTCTTTCACAGAGGAAGAAATCTGGGCTGAGAGAAGTTAAGTGACTTATCCAACACTTTTGCTGTTTCAAAGCCTTTGTTTGGTGCCCTAAGATTCTAAGATGTTTCTCCCAAGTTTCTAAGTGGAAGAATTCACACATCCTAGGATAGTGACAAATGGACTCTTTTTATTCCATAGTAAGAGACCACCAAAAAAATGATCAAGTAGAGGTCATAACAAGCAGGTGTGTTAGATGCACCAAGCTAGGAAGTAACAGATGCAACACTTGAGCCCAGGTCTTCTGATGCCGAAACACTCTAATCTTTGGGTCATAGCCACAAAGAAAAATACTAGAGAATATATATAGACTACCACCAACTAAAGTACTTTACAGACATTAATGACAATGGAACCATAATGAAATGATCGGTGAAACTCCTCACTGGAAATCTGCCAGGGAATCCAAGCTGTGCGCAGAATGGAAAGTCCAGAAACCTCTCTTCCAAGTTCCTCTCCTAAGATCCTTACCAATCACAGGACCAGACATGTGCTAACAGCCTGGAGAGTGAGTGCTCCAAACCAGATCTCACCAGAGAACCAGGCAGGGCCCACGGACCCAAAGAGCTGATTCCAGTGGGCTTCTCCCATTAAGCCTTTCTCAAGCCCGTCAAATGTTAGCATCACTCAATGTGGCAATGGCTGCAGGCCAAGATAAGACAGTAAAATTGAAGAGTCAGATTCCCCCTCTCCCAACAACAGCAGCATGCAAACCAGTTCCAACAACCACCACAAAGCCACAATACTACAAGTCCACGTGCTGACATTTGCAGCATCATAGCTCAATGGGGAAAACATCCTGCCCATCCCATGATGATGAATCCAGCGAAATTCACGGATGAGTGTGGGTGGATGAGGGGAAGGGGAAGGAGAGAAGGAAAAGGGTGAAAATAATGGAGAAAATGTCTAGAAATTTTAGAGCTCCAAGATTTTAAAGACCAGTAGTCCAGCTCTCAAGTTTTACAGATGGAAAAAAAACCCAAAAAAACTGAGGCCTAAGGAAATCAGGCATAGTAACAACAGAGATTGAAATGGGCTCGGGAGTTCCACTGTCTGGATTTGAGTACTGTACGGTCTTTAAGCCTGCAGCAAAACTCAGGTCATAATTTTAAGGATTAAATAAGATAACATACACCAAGTGCTTAGTACTGGGACTGGAAAACCCTATGTAACAATGATGATGATCATAGCAGGTGAGCTTACAGAGGGCTTACTGTATGCCAGGCCCCAATCCAAGCTCTTTATAAATGTCAACTATGGTCATCGCTGCCGTAGGTAAATGACTCACACAAAGGTACACTGTTTGCTAGTCGAAGTCTTGGGACCAGAACACAAATTTCACAAAACCACCCCGTTTCTGTCACTTACACATTCTGATTTTAGTGATTTCCCTTTTCAGTGCTTTTTAGAGCAGTTCTCCCAGATGCTAAACAGAGTCACGCACTCAACTCCCTCTTTATAGATGCAAGCGCTTTCTGGCTGAGGAACCAAGACTACTACTCAGAAGTATGAACAAAAGAAGAGCCCCCAAGATTTATCTACCCTTCCTCAACTTGCCCATCCCAGATCCAGACATGGCTGGTTACAGACCATGAAAAGTCTCAAGAAAGGCTGGGGGAACAAATTTATCACTGGGAACCGCCTATCATAACCCTGTGAAATGGATTCTAGGTATTTGCCATGAAACAGCTATATCCAGTGAACCCTGAGATGCCTGACCTTGAGGAGTGCTGGGCGAGCAGCTGGAAGCCCTCAAAGGAACCTGATCATTGTGAGGCTACGTTCACAACGGAATTGGTTTCTCTGTAAAAACCTCACCCCGTTTTTAGAACATGAATCATAAAGTGAGGCTTAGAATCACCACAAACGAGCAGTGACTCACTATCAGTAGCAGTGCTGACCAAGAGACACTAAAAATCTCACTAAAGTCTCTGGGCTGCCATTCCAGAGAGAAGCTTCTTCCTCGGCTTCCCTTACACGCTAAAATGGGGCGGGGGTGGGGGTGGCGGGTGGAGAATGCAGTTGACTGAGAAGATGGGAGTCCGAGAAATAGTTCTGCCTTATGCCAATCTTCTAATATGCATTCAGGAGCCCTAGGTGTCCAGAAACGTATCTGGCACCCTTGGGATATTGAGCGATCAAGCAGCTTGCAATCTAGCTGTGGAGATGAAGATGCTCAGGATAGCAAACACAACAAATCTGGGAACAACTGCTTGCTGGAAGACACACCAGAAATGCCGTGACAGTATGGTCATAGATCTGCAAGGGCTGGAACCATAAGGGACTAAGCAGGTTTTTGGATTTGAAGGACATCCTGGGTTCTGAAACACTGGAAGGGAAGAGTAAGGACATCCTTGGGACAGGGGTTAGTCTAAGTGACAATTAAGAATCAGACCTTCATGGGACTTGTTTTTGGACCAGTAAAGAGGTCAGTCTGATGACTGCTGAGGTATCTACTGGGGAAATGTGGGGAGAATGGACTGATGGACCTTAACAGCTGAGGAGAAGAGTTCAGTGGGAAATGGGAAGTTGGTGAAAGTCTACGAGCAGACAGTGACCCAAGAGATGTGCTTATGGGAGATAAACATTCCTCAGACTGTACCGAGCAGGAATTTGGTGATGGAAGCTATCAGCCACAACAGGACCCTAATGTGTCGCACAGAGCCGGGGGCCAGCATCATCAGGAACATGTACTGGGTACTCTGTGCTGGACCCATTCTAGGGCCTGACAGTACAAGGAAGACTGAGACGGCATCACTAGCCTCTAGTAGCTTACAGTAGAATGCAGGGAGGTATGACAGTGACATAATAACACAATAGGCTCTTTAACCTATTGTGACAAGTTAGCCATCAAAACAATGACAGCAACCTTATAGAGAGCTAGGGTGTTAAGAGACTACCAAGGGCTTGAGCAGTAGGTGGTCATGAGCTGCATCTTAAATGGGAAGGGAGGGCTCTGAGAAAATGAGCAGAGGGGCAAAGGCATTCGAGGAAGAAGGAGCAGAAATGGCATGTCTAGTTCACAGTGAGTTACGCTCTGTTTATCTGAAGAGGGTGGGAGTGAGTTGAGTGCACTGGAAAAGGAGGGGTTGGGACAGTGACAGTTCTCAATTTTAGGATGAGTTTGAACTCTTGAAACTACCCTTTCAGTTCCCACAGCCATTGCCTTGGTTCAGCCCCTCCATGTCTCTCATTCAGACAGTTACTAGTCTATTACCTCTCTCCCTGCCTTCAGCATTATCCCCTCTAACCTATTATCCAAACAATTATGCCAGCGTGGTCTGCTTAAAACCTGAAGATGCCCATGCCACAGCTCTGCTTAAAAAGTCCTCAGCGGCTCCTTTCTTCCTGTGTTAGCCAGAGTCAGTTTTTGTTGTTTGCAATGAAGAACTCTGATACACGGTACCCTTCCTTGACTCCCACTAATCCCACTTGTTCCTTATCCACCATGTCTTCTGTATGCTGGTAGTATCTTACCTACTCTCATTTATCAAATGATAATGAACCTGTTTGCTAATATGGCTATCATGTCAATTAGCCTGTGAGCTCCCTGAGGAAAGCGACTGGATTTTGTTCTTGTGGATATCTCCAACTCTTTGACTAGGGTCTGGCATTTAGGAAATGTTTATTGAGTAAATAGCTTAACGAATGAATGAAAGAATGGACAAATTAACTTGTTTTACCACATAGTAGGTAGCTTCTTCAGGTCTTCTGAGCTGGCAAATGTTTTAGAAAGGTTAATTTAAACACCATGTAGCACTTTCCTGGTGGTGCAGTGGTTAAGCATCCGCTTGCCAATGCAAGGGACACAGGTTTGAGCCCTGGTCCAGGAAGATCCCACATGCAGCGGAGCAACTAAGCCCATGCGCCGCAACTACTGAGTTGGCACTCTAGAGCCCGTAAACCACAACTACTGAGCCCATGTGCCACAACTACTGAAGCCCACACGACTAGAGCCCGTGCTCCACAACAGGAGAAGCCCGCACAACGCAACGAAGAGTAGCCCCCACTCGCCACAACTAGAGAAAGCCCGCGCGCAGCAACAAATACCCAACGCAGCCAAAAATAAGTAAATAAATAAATTTTTAAAAAAATAAAAAATAAATAAACACTATGTATAAGATAGCTTGGGAAACAACCTGGATATAGGGCAACTTGTCCATTCCCCTTTCTCTTTGATCTAACACTGTGCTATTCAATTCCAACAGCAGCCACTAGACACAGGTAACTATTGAAATGTGGTTAGTCCAAACTAAATTAAATTCTTTTATAGTTTCTATTTCTCTGCTGAGATGCCTTTATATTCATTCATTCTGACAATATTTTCCTTTAGTTCTTTGAACATATTTATAATAGTTTCTTTAAAAGCTATGTCTGCCAAATCCAACATCTGGACCATTTGGGGATTCGTTTCTATTGACTTTTTTTTTTTTTTTTTTTACTATGGATAATATTTTCCTGTTTCTTTGCATACCTAACAATTGTTGAGGATACATGAAGACATTCTAGATTTGATCTTCCTCTGCAGAGTTGATTTTTGCCAGAAGTCAAACTGTCTGCCCACCTTGATCTTGCATAGGCTTGCGTAAGCTTGGTCTTCCACTTTGTTGGATGAATCTTTGCAAAGTCAAAGATGTTCCCCAACCTCCTCTAACTACCGCAGGACTCAACTTCCAAACTCAATTTCCCTTGCAATTTTTCTTGACAGCACTTGGCTCTAAGCTTTGTTAGGGTAGATTTAAAGTAGGCCTTACTCTACAGCAAGTGTTGGCAAACTATAGCAATGAACCAAGTCTGGCCCTCTGCCTTTTTTTTTTTTTTTTTTTGCGGTACACGGGCCTCTCACTGTTGTGGCCTCTCCCGTTGCGGAGCACAGGCTCCGGACGTGCAGACTCAGCGGCCATGGCTCACAGGCCCAGCCGCTCCGCGGCATGTGGGATCTTCCCGGACCAGGGCACGAACCCGTGTCCCCTGCATTGGCAGGCGGACTCTCAACCACTGCGCCACCAGGGAAGCCCTGCCTTTTTTTGTTAAAAAAAAAAGTGACACTGGAACAAAACCATGCCCATTCATTTACATGTTGTCTTTGGATGCTTTTGCTCTACAATAGCAGAGTTGAGTAGGTATGAGAAATATTGAATGGTTCACAGGGCTTAAAATAATTACCATCTAGCCCTTTATATTAAAAAAAAAAAAAAGAAATTTACCAACCCTGCTTGAAAGCATAGACTTTTGCCCCTAAGACACAGATTGTCTGTGTCTCTTCTGGATGCTTGGGATATTATTAAGGTGTTAAAAAGGTTTTTCCCCTGTTTCTGGGCTGGACCACCAGTGTCCCTCGGTATCAGCTGCTTGACCTTTAGTATCTCTGTCCAATTCTCAACCCTGGAGCCGCCATTTTTGGTAAATCTCATATAGTTTTGATCTGTTCATGGGCACTCTAGCCTGGCCAAGGACTCCCTGGGTACACCCAGAGAGTGTACCCAGGGAGTCCCGTTCCCCCCCAGCCCTATGCAACCCTCTCCTCTCTAGTGCACTGCCCTGTGGATTCTAGCTGCTTCAATTGCCCCAAACTCAGATCTGTGTTTCCTTAGTTCAGCAGGAGTGCTGTGCTCAGCTGAGACTCTGGCATACTCCGCTGCAATCAGGAAACCCGCCCCTGGAAGACAGCCAAGGTGAGCATCAGGCTCACCTCATGAGTTTTCCTTCACTCAGGACGGAAATACTGTGCTTTCTGTTGACCAATACCTGAAAACAGTTACCTGATACATTTTGCCTGGTTTTGTGGTTGTTTACTGCAGAAGGACCAGTTTGTTAACCAGTTATAGCAAGAACTGAAAGTCCTCCCCTGAAACATTCCTTACTGACTTGTGCTCATTTTTAAAAAAAGAAAAAGACACTAGTGCAGATCATCTATACTAGGGTGATTTTATACTAATGTCCTGGAAATATTAATAAGAAGTTTTACAGAACATTTATAAATCATATGAGAAGGAAAGGAGGGTTTCATATAGCCATATGGATTAAATCCATCCCTTCAGAGCTGGGACAATGTTCTATTTTGTTAGGTTAGCTATGCTATAAAATATCATAAAATAATTCTTGCTTGGTTAGAGGTTATTTAAATCTGAGAATTTAGTGATCTTCCTTCTATATCTCTTTGTCATATGTATTCAACTAGACAGTTACTTTAAAAATCTCCGCATCCACTTGTTGGGTTTTGAGGTTACTGACAAATGCTATCCAGCCTGCTATCAGGGGTTTATGCAAATACATCTTAAACTAGATCCTGGTGCCAATTCCAAACTCCAAAGTAAAGCCTCAAATTTTTCCTGGTCAAGGAAAAGCAACTAAAGGTCAAAAGGAAAACTGGGAAGAAAGGAAGGATGGGAAAAAATAAGACTGTGTGAATTCTTTGTATTTCTTTAGAACTTTCTTCTAAAATAAGACATTCAACAAACTTACACTGAGCATCTACTAAGCACTCAGAATTGTGCTCAGTACAGTCATACAAAATAATATCAAGCATGGTTTTACACTCTGCAGCCTCTGTCACAGTGGGCTACAGAAATCACAAAAGTTAGGGCTTCCCTGTGGCGCAGTGGTTGAGAATCTGCCTGCTAATGCAGGGGACACGGGTTCGAGCCCTGGTCTGGGAGGATCCCACATGGCGCAGAGCAACTAGGCCCGTGAGCCACACCTACTGAGCCTGCACATCTGGAGCCTGTGCTCCGCAACAAGAGAGGCCACCATAGTGAGAGGCCCGCGCATGGCGATGAAAAGTGGCCCCCGCTTGCCACAACTAGAGAAAGCCCTCACACAGAAACGAAGATGCAACACAGCAAAAATAAATTAATTAATAAACTCCTACCCCCAACATCTTTAAAAAAAAAAAAGAAGAAATCACAAAAGTTTAGTCAGGAAGTTAAAGTAACAATGTTGCTTGCTTCATAAATTCTCAGAATAAGCAGAAGCCTGGAAGGCCTGATTACCCTGTAACAAAGACCTAAATCAGATTAAGGACTTGGAACACTGCTTCTTTTCCTTCTTCTTTAAAATTCTTTTCCTTTGTGAAAGAACAGAGTTCATGTTAGATAGATAATTATTCTATCATGTGATTTTTCTTCAAAATAAACAATCTTGATGGCTGTGCTATCCAACAACTTCATGGCTCCACATTCAGAGTCAAGGATCTATGTCACACTTGACTTGCAAAACAGGTTGCCTCTGATCTCGGTGCATTCCTGAGGCAGTGACCCGTAATGACATCCCTAGGTAGCTGAACAGTATGTCACATTCAGTGAATAACCCTGGTAGGAGGTCAAGCTTTAAAGTTTGTGGAATACTTTCTAGCACCTTGAACTCTTAGAAGATGGCTTACTCCATCTTGTAAACTCATCTCAGCTTACTTCAGTTTTACATCTGGAATAGAGATACTAATATCTCCCTGTATGAAAGTAGGAAGTTGGTGTGGATAATTTCCTTTCATCTATATTTTAGATGTTCTATCATGAGGCTGTCAGTTTCCTAGGAGTCTATAGGAGTCTTGTGGGTCCCAATGGCCATATTTCCTAAGCATAACCCTAAAACTTTCCAAGAAGCTTAACAAAATATTGTTATTATAGTTCTTTGAAGCTGTCATAATTGTAAACTGCATCTAATTTCAGAGATTAAAAAATATTAAAAATTGTATATATACATACATATATTTCTTAGAATCCATGAAATACATTCTTATTTTTATACCAAATACTTACCAAAAACCACAATTAGTATATATTTCCAGGATGCAAAGAAACTCATGGGTAATTTCAATCCATTTTTATAATAACACTAAGATAAGTAAAGCAGAAATTTCTCTCACTTGATAGATAAGGGAACTGGCTCAGAGAGGTTGCTTGACTAGTCTAAGGTCACACAGCTAACCATGACAGAGGTGGGACAGGATTAAAGTCTCTTGACTCTAAATTCTGCATTTTTTCCACTATACCACATTCTACCTTCCAGAAAACAGGTATAACAGATATGTTAGCTACATCATCAACATCCATTTCCTCTTATCATCCAGCACTGGAGGATAGGTCATTATTGGTTGAGCCAATCACAATAATTCCTATTCCTGCTTTCCCAGCCTCCCTTGAACCTATGGGTGGCCACTTGGCTAAGTTCCAGCCAATGAGACATAAATGGAAGTACGGTCAGAAATAAAGCTCTGAAAAGTGTTTTTTATCTATGTTCTGTTTTGCATCCCCAATGAAGATAACAGATATTACTCATGCTGTCCTAATCCTACTCATGTTCTCTTTCTTTCCTGCCTTGAATACAGTCATGATGGCTGGCTGGAGCTACTATAACCACAAGGAAAGGCTAAGAGAATCACAGAGTCATTGATCCTGATGTCATTGAGCCACTGAACCAGAATCAATAATCACTCATCTCTATATATATTGTTATGTGAAAAAAAAAATTTGGTTTAAGTTATTATAATCAAGTTTTCTGATACTTACAGGCAAATGCAATTCTAATAAAATAAGACAGAGAAATTGTGGCAAGCAAAATTCTATGATGACTCCCATAATCTCCACACCCTGGTGTTACTATTGTGATTATGTCATAGTACATGGCAAAAGGGATTTTGCAGATAGAATTAAGGTTACTAATCAATTGACCTTAAGGTAGGGTGACTATCCATGCAAGCTTAAGCTAATCAATGAGCCCTTTAAAAGGAGAGAGTTTTCTCTGGCTGGTAGCAGAAGAGGAAGTTAGATTCAAAGTGTGAAAGGAAGGTTCTCCACTGCTGAGATGGAGGCCACAGGGCAAGGATCTGAGGGCAGCCTCTAGGAGCTGAGAGTGGTACCCAACTGAGAGCCAGAAAGATAAAGGAGACAACAATCCTACAACCACAAAAAATTGAATTCTCTCAACAAAAGTCACAAGCTTAGAGGAGATCCTGAGTTCCAGGTGAGAACACAGTGACCAACCCTTAATTTCAGCCTGTCACGTACTGGGCAGAGGATCCACCCAGGCTGTGCCAGCGCTACAGTTTAAAAATGGGACAAAAGATACAAGATGCGGTTAAGGTTCTCGGAAGAGAGGACGCGGTTAAGAAGGCACATCTTGGGGCCCAACCTGGACTTATTGAATCAATTCTGGGAGTGGATTTCAGGAATCTGCATTTCAGCAAGCTCTTCAGAGGAAAGGTCAAGTGAAGACAAGTGGCCGTGTGCTCTATAAGAGAGCTTTTACCAGAAACTGAACTGTACCAGAACCTTGATCTTGGACTCTCCAGCCTCCAGAACTTGTGTTTACTGATCCATCTCCAGGGCCACCGCCATGTCCAGCCAGGGTGGGAAGAAGTCCACTAAAAGTCCCGGTCTGCCAAGTCAGAAGTCATCTTCCCTGTGGGCCGGATGCTGCGGTACATCAAGAAAGGCCTCCCCAAGTACAGGATCGGAGTGGGCCCGCCTGTGTACATGGCCGCCGTCCTGGAGTACCTGACAGCGGAGATTCTGGAGCTGGCTGGCAATGCAGCAAGAGACAACAAGAAGGGCCGGGTCACGCCCCGGCACATCCTGCTGGCTGTGGCCAACGATGAAGAGCTGAATCAGCTGCTAAAAGGAGTCACCATCGCCAGCGGGGGAGTGTTACCAAACATCCATCCAGAGTTGCTAGCGAAGAAACGAGGATCCAAAGGGAAGTTGGAAGCCATCATCACACCACCCCCAGCCAAAAAGGCCAAGTCTCCGTCCCAGAAGAAGCCCGTGTCTAAGAAAGCAGGGGGCAAGAACGGGGCCTGGAAATCCAAGAAGCAGGGAGCAGTCAGCAAGGCAGCCAGCGCTGACAGCACGACCAAGGGCACACCCGCCGATGGCTTCACTGTGCTCTCCACCAAGAGCCTCTTCCTCGGCCAGAAGCCAAACCTTATTCACAGTGAAATCAGTAATTTAGCCGGCTTTGAGGTGGAGGCCATAATCAATCCTACCAATGCTGACATTGACCTTAAAGATGAACTAGGAAACACGCTGGAGAAGAAGGGTGGCAAGGAGTTTGTGGAAGCTGTTCTGGAACTCCGGAAAAAGAACGGGCCCTTGGAAGTAGCTGGAGCCGCTGTCAGCGCAGGCCATGGCCTGCCCGCCAAGTTTGTGATCCACTGTAACAGTCCCATCTGGGGTGCAGTGTGAGGAACTTCTGGAAAAGACAGTGAAGAACTGCTTGGCCCTGGCGGATGACAAGAAGCTGAAGTCCATCGCCTTTCCATCCATCGGCAGCGGCAGAACGGTTTTCCGAAACAGACGGCAGCTCAGCTGATCCTGAAGGCCATCTCCAGTTACTTCGTGTCAACAATGTCCTCTTCCATCAAAACGGTGTATTTTGTGCTTTTTGACAGCAAGAGTATAGGCATCTACGTGCAGGAAATGGCCAAGCTGGTCGCCAACTAGGCTGAGGAACTGCAGAACCAGCCCACACCGTGCCCCCGCCTCCAATTTGAAAGAAAGAAAAGAAAAAAAAAAAAAAGATTCCCTCCACTCCTAGTGGGAGGCAGGAACCCTTTCATTTTTTTCAGTTTTGCTCATCTAGGGAAAATAAGGTTTTGGTTTCCAGTTTAATTGTTTTTGACCTTCTAAAATGTTTTTACGTTAGCACTGATAGTTGACATTACTGTTGTTAAGCACTGTGTTCCAGACCGTGTCTGACTTTAGTGTAACCTAGGAGATTTTATAGTTTTATTTTAATGAAATCCTGCTTGACGCAGAGCAGCAGGAAGAACAGTGTCTTCTACGTGGGGCAGAGTTCAGGAAGTCCATTTTGTAACCGTGTGTCGTGGTGCTTTATTGTATACCCAGTGGCATTCTTTTTACTATAATGTTCCTTTTTTTCCCCTCAAGAAGAAAAATCATGAATTTGCAGCAGACTTAATTTTTGTTTACTTTTTGTCTTAATGATGGATTTGAAAATGAAAGATTTAAAAGGCAGAACAGAATCTGTTGTCCTTAATTATATTTACAATTTGGAATTCGTGTGAATTGATTTAGTAAAATGTTAAACTGTTAAAAAAAATGGGAGAATTAATTCTAGAGCTCAGAATCTCAAGGGCCTGGGCATAGCCTTCTTTAGACAATTTCCAAACATGGATAAGGGACTGAATTTCAACAAAAATTGCCCATAGTACGGAGTAAATTAAAAAACAATACAGTAGCAAAATACCACTAAGCTTTACATGTAGCACTTTGGAACATATTACATGGATTTCTCTCTCTAGAAAGTTTAATTTCTTTTTCTGCCTTGCTTACTTAGGCCACTGCAAAATTAGCTTGCCTTTCCAGAGACAAGGAGCAAAGCTGAAAGGGTGATCATTTTCAGTGCAAAATGTTAAACGACAATTTTGGGTGCCTTTCCGTTGAAAATCAGGAGGCCAACAAACATTCAACCAGTTTTCTGGAGAAGGAATGATGATATCATGCCAATGACTCTTCAGTTAGGGATGTTAGCATTTTGGAAGGTGTCAGAGGTGGGATGAAGGAAGAGTGAGCACAAAGGAAGGAAAGTAAAAGTAGAACCAATTGTGGAATCACCAAACTCTTTCTAAAAATAGGATACATAGGTACTTCCATGGTGGTACAGCGGTTAAGAATTCACCCTCCAACGCAGGGGACTTGGGTTCGATCCCTGGTCAGGGAACTAGATCCCACATGCTGCAACTAAGGAGCACACAAGCCGCAACTAAGACCTGGTGCAACAAGGATAAATCAAATAAATAAAAATTAAAAATAAATGTTTCCAAAAAATAAAATAGGATATGTATTAATTCATCCAACAAATTGTTAGTAAAGACCTGCTAGATATTCAGGTTACAAAATAGATAGATACAGACCCTGCCTTCAAGGGGTTTCTATCCAAGAGGGGAAAATAGGGATGGGACAAGTCACTATAAACAAATAAGAATCCTGCAAATCGATAAATGGTTCAGACAAGGAATAGCAAGGGATCCTATAATATATAGGGTGATAGGAGCGCTCTCTGAAGAGGTTACATTTAACTACTACCTGAAGGATGAGAAGACCCAGACCATGACAAGAAATAGAGTGTATTCATGGTAGAAAAGACCAAAGACACAAAGAGTCTGAGATGGGAAAAAATTAACAAGAAGAAAAAAAAAAAAAAAGAAAAAACTTGAACTGAGCATAGAGGGAGCAAGGAGGATGGGGCATGGGATAAGGTTGCAAAGGTAGTTCACTTTATGAACTATGTAGATATGGGGTCTTGTGAGCCAGATTTAGATGTTTAGATTTCATTCTAAGCACAATGAAAAGCCAATGAAGGATTTAAAGAAAAGTAACAAAATTCAATTTGCCTCTTTAGAAGCTTAGTGGAGAACAGATTGGAAGAGGAAAGAATGGAAGCAAAGAGAACAATTAGGAAGCTACTGTACTAGTTGAGACAAAAGACAATGAAACAACTAAAGTATCCATCAACAGGTGAATGGATAAACAAAATGTGGTATATACAAATAATGGAATATTATTCAGCCTTAAATAGGAAGGAAATTCTGACATATGCTATAACACGGATGAACCTTGAGGACATGTGCTAAGTGAAATAAGCCTGTCACAAAAGGACAAATATTATACTATTCTACTCATATGAGGTACCTAGAGTAGTTGGATTCATAGCAACAGAAAGTAGAATGGTGGCTGCCAGGGGCTGGAGTGGGGTGGGGAGAAAGGGAGTTATTATTTAATGGGTATAGAGTTTCAGTTTTGAAAGATGAAAAGTGCTCCTCTGGAGATGGATGGTGGTGAGGATTGCACAACAATGTGAATGTACCTAATTCCACAGAACAATACACTTAAAAAAGGTTAAATGATAAATTTTTTGTTATATATATTTTAACACTATGACGCTCCAGCCAAGCCCTAGGACCCTGTGACTCCAAATGGACAGAAAAGAGAAGGGAGCCCAAGTTAGGGAGAGCTGCCATGCTCTGTCCCTCAATACAAGGGCATGTAGGAGCCAGAGGTCCTGGACCAAGCAGGCTGGACTATAGCCAGCTGCTTAGAAAAAGGTTGGAAATGCGGCTTTTCTCTATGAGATTCTTTGAATCTCAGGCTTGGGTGGAAAAAATGAAAATGCTGCTAAACAACTCAGTAAATACAGAAACAAATGTCCTTGGTGATAACTCTATCAGCAGGAGAGGGGCAAGTACCAGGCATTCCATAACAAGGGCAGGAATTTCCTGAAACCACAGACAATTTTACAATTTTGAATAATTATTAAGCGAGATAATGTGGGTGAGAGTGCTCTGTAGACTGCAGAGCATGATTCAAAAAGTAAGCTCTGCATATTTTTGTCAATCAAGAAGGAGAATGTGGAAAGGGATAGGGGCCCAGAAAACAAAGTCTGGTGCTTTGCAGACTCTCCTGGGGCCACCAACCATTCTTCCCCATGGCTGGTCAGGGAAGCAAAGGCACAGGGAAGGGAGCAGCTGCAGTGCCTCTTGCTTTCTAACAGTGATGCCCATAGCCCTATCTCCTACCTCCTTGCCCTGGACCCAAGGACTACGTATGTGCAGGCTCACCTCTGTCATCTCAGATCATCTCCTTTGTTCCTCCCACCATCCTTCTGAGGTAGGTACTCTTAGTACTAATCAAAAAATTTCATTTTTGAGATGACAAAGCTGAGTAAAGAGAGGTTAAGTAACTTGCTCAAGGCCAGACAGCTAGTAAATGGCAGTGCTGGGATCCCAACCAAAACTGCTCTGACTTTGTAGACTTTTCTCAAACAATTCATTGACTCATTCAACCAACCAACAAGGAATAAGAGCTTACAATGTTAGACTTTCCTGGTGGCGCAGTGGTTAAGAATCCGCCTGCCAATGCAGGGTACACGGGTTCAAGCCCTGGGCCGGGAAGATCCCACATGCCGCGGAGCAACTAAGCTCTTGCGTCACAGCTACTGAGCCTGTGCTCTAGAGCCCGCGAGCCACAACTACTGAGCCCGTGTGCCACAGCTACTGAAGCCCACGTGCCTAGAGCCCGTGCTCCGTAACAAGAGAAGCCACTGCAATGAGAAGCCCGCGCACCGCAACGAAGAGTAGTCCCCACTCACCACAACTAGAGAGCGCCCGTGCACAGCAACGATGACCCAACACAGCCAAAAACAACACAAATAAATATTTTTTTTCAAAAAAAGCGCTTACTATGTTCCAAGTCCTGACTCTGTGCTAGACGTTAGGAATAGAGAAGTAGATAATACAGAATCCAGAAAGGTCAATGGCCTCATACTCACAAAGGACTTTAAATACTAATAAAAATGAAAGCACATGTTTCTTCACAGAAATACACTGAAAGGTTTGAAACATGTGCCTCCAACCTTAAATACATGTCCCATTACCAAACCACCCTTCACAGAGAGTTTAATGAGTATCATTTATAGCTCCTATAGTTACCTTGTATGTAGCAAAATTATATTACAGTGTGGGTTTCTATGTGTATGAGTATACATTGAACATTTGAATTTGGTTCATGTAAATATACAAAAAAGGTCCCAATACTTTTCTAACCCTGTCTTAGAAGTTTTTCAGTCTTTACTATACTGGAAACCTCAGAAACAGGAAGGAATATTGGTCTTTCTCCCCTATGTCTAAGAGGTCCTCAACTTGAAATAACACCAGGGGTTACTATGGAGGACCACCAAAGGTCACAGGAGTGGGATGCGGTCACCCAGGGAGGCTTCCTGCAAGAGGCTATATCTAGCCTGGGTCTTAGGAAAATGAACAGCACAAGCTCTGCAGTCAAGCAGGCCAAGTCCCCCCATCGTTAACTGTAAACATGGGCATGTCTCAAACTCTCTAAACCTGAATTTCACCTAGTATTGATAGTTTCAGAGATTCCTGTAAGGATGAAAAAAGATGCTTCATGTCAGACTTTCAGCACAGTGAATACTATAAGTGCTCCATTAATGTTATGTAGCACCATTATTATTTCCACTAATAAAGGGTGAGTAGGAGAAACAAGGCACGAACTTGCTGATTTCATTCCTGTGGTCCTGACATTCAGGAAGTGAAAGTGGAGGAAGGGGGAGATCTTAGAAATTTGGGGAAAAAAGGAAGTAGTGGTGTGAGCTTCAGCCTGAGACAGGAAACAGCCTGCCCAGCTGGATGTGGGCCACTCGTTGGCCTGGAAAGGTCTAGTGAAAGAAGGTACCATAGGCGGGACACCACGTTGGGCGGCTTTGGGACCCCATTTATGTGGTCACCTACGTGAGTGGTGTCTATGCAGTGTGTATCGCACAACCTGTGTAGCAGAAGGCAGCAACCTTCCCAGATGGGCGCTCGAAGGGTCCCTGAACAGAAGACTCCGCTGCGAGAGGCACCAGGCAGGGTGTCCCGCTGCTGGTGTGTCCAGATCAGCTGGGCTGTCTCAGTTCATGGCGGGGCAGCAGTATTACCTGCACTGCCACCAACCTCTTTGGACCTTATGCAAACCCTACCTAAAGGAGTCCAGCTGGGACAACAGAATGTGGGATTATTGCAATTTACAGCACAGCTACAGGAACACGGAACTTTCATTTTAGAAGCTCCTGCCAATGGTCCCTATACCAAGAATAACAAGGATTAGAGGAAATAGAGCTCTAGGCCATAGATCTCAAGCTCAATGGGTGGTTCTATAATAAAGTGAGCTCAATATGGATTTGTGTAGAAAAACACAGAGCTTTATTCCCCCCAGGTAGAAGACAAAGAGGAAAACTATATCCTTATCCTTCTTTTGTGGAAATGAAACTTTCCTCCTGGGCTGAACTACCAACTCCTCTTTAGTCTTTCTACTGCAGTGTTCAGCATCCCTACTGCCCAGAAGCCCTCCCCAGCACTCCATCCTCTCCCAAATAACACTCCCACAGCGCAGTGCTGCACAACTCTGGGTGGCGCCATTCACGCACGAAGCAATGGGGACCCTGCCCCTTATCTGAATGCTGCCCTACAGGTGTAAATTCCAGCAGCCCTGAAATAGCACACGCCCTCCCACCTCAACATCCACACTTTAGAAAAAGAAAGGAAATGTCGAATGTTCAGGAGGAAACCTCCACTGGGAAAGAAGATGAAAGTAACTGGCTATGGCCATAAGAATCCTTGGGCTTATTCTTCACTCACCAGTGAAGCAACAGTGATAGGAAATAATAATTAAGCCTGGGTAATCAGGAGAATGGCAGCTGAACTGAGGGCAGAGAAGGTCCCAGTAAATAGCCTAGAGAATTTAGGAGCGTGGAATTAATTGGGACTGGGGGTGGGAAATGAGGTAATTTAGGATACGTTGAGATTCAAGGGTTGTGAAACCAGAAGGTAGGTGTAGAAAATGTAGATTTGGGGCCTAGAGAAAAATTAGGGGTAAAAAGTTCGATTTTAGAGTCATTTTAAAAATGAAGATATATGAAGCCAAGGGAGTGAATAGGTTATCAATGGAGGAAGTAAAAAGACAAAAAAAGATGGCTGACTCTTGGATTGTGTGGTGAGAGGAACTAAAGTGTGTGTGTGGGGGGCAGAGTGTCCATCAGATGGTTAGAGAAAAAACAGAGGCCTCTAGGATCATGAAGACAAGAGAGAATTTTCAAGAAGGTAAGTTTCTCTAGTGTTAAATGCTGTAAAGAGACAGTTATGGGGCACGGATGGTCACTGCTGACCCTTAAGAAAGTTAACTGGAGTGGTGGCTCCTTGAGGGATGGTCCGTGCCCTTTCTCACAGTACTGCCAAAGCTCCAGGCTGGCTACACAGAAGGAAAGCAACAAGCATTTGTGGAATAAAGTAAGGCAGCTAGACTGGAAGCCCGATTGCAAGGAGTTAATAATATACCACAATCGGGCTTCCCTGGTGGCGCAGTGGTTAAGAATCTACCTGCCAATGCAAGGGACATGGGTTCATGCCCTGGCCCGGGAAGATCCCACATGCTGCGGAGCAACTAAGCCCATGCGCCACAACTACTGAGCCTGTGCTTTAGAGCCCACGAACCACAACCACCGAGCCCGAGTGCCACAACTAATGCAGCCCACGTGCCTACAACCTGTGCTCCGCAACAAGAGAAGCCACCGCAATGAGAAGTCCATGCACCACAACGAAGAGTAGCCCCAGCTCACCGCAACTAGAGAAAGCCCACGTGCAGCAACGAAGACCCAACACAGCCAAAAATAAATAAATAACTAAATATTTAAAAATAATAATAATAATATACCATGATCACAGTTTAAAGTTTTACGACTCTTAATAGAGCTTTTGTAAAAAGAAGGCAAAAAATACCAGCGTACACATTGTTAATCCTGATTACAAGCATCTATGGAGGAAGTACTTTTCTATTTACCTGGCACAAACTGAAACTTGCCTTGGGGAGGGGGAAGCTCTTTCCTGGGATCTTCCCTGACATGAATTCTCTGAATGACCATAACAAAATTGCAAAACTTTTCCGCTTTAGTTTCCACAAATTTATTAATTGGGGATTGATATAAATTTATTGAAAATACCTGGAAGATGAGAAATAGACTTAACTGGTCTCAGACTCTATGTGGTTCTCACATTTTCTCCAACAAAATATCTAGCAGGTAAACACTACTTCCATGGAAGCTTTTTACCAGGCCCTCCCACCTGTTTTAGCAAGATTAAAACTAGAACTGAGATTTACCAAGAAAACACCTCTTAAAAACCCAATAAAACCTAAGAACTACAAAATCTCACCTTAAATTTGTTTTCTATATAGAGACGAACACTCTCTCATTCTCAAGTTGTATTTTAAAAATAGATAGTAACTACAGCAAATATCTTTTGACTGCTTCCTCTGTAAGACACTGTGCTGAGGGCCTTACATGCATAATCTTTTTTTTTTTTTTTTTTCGGTACGCAGGCCTCTCACTGCTGTGGCTTCTCCCGTTGCAGAGGACAGGCTCCGGACGCGCAGGCTCAGCGGCCATGGCTCACGGGCTCGGCTGCTCCGCGGCATGTGGGATCTTCCTGGACCGGGGCACGAACCCGTGTCCCCTGCATCGGCAGGCGGACTCTCAACCACTGCGCCGCCAGGGAAGTCCTACGTGCATAATCTTATCTAGGCTTTACACAGTTTATAACAGTGCTATTATTAATGTCTACTTTTCAGATAAGAAAACCAAGGCTTGGATCTTTCTCAAGGCCACACAAGTAGTAAGTGGAGCTAGACTTTAAACCCAGAATATATCACAAATCCTCATAAGGATCAATTTTCATAGATGTATAATATTCCACTGCATCACTGACATTTAAAGATACATGTTTGTTTTTTTAATTAGAAAGATATCTTCAAATAAGAAATCATGGAACAGATGGCCAGCCTGCACAGGAATGAGGTCACAGGTTCCAAATGATGGATCTTTTTCTACTAATGAACCCATCTTCCCAGTTCCCCTAAATGAGGGTGTCCAGTGCAGCATGGACAAGGAAGGATAAGCGGTGCATGACTGAAGGCTCAGACTCCCAGCTAAGGCCTGACAGATCCATACACTAGAGACCACCTGGCCTGTGGTGTTCCTTTCTCTGCTACCTTTATTGGCCTGTTTTTCTAGAGAAATGGTGGTAGTTTGAATGTATGTTAGGCTGGATTCCTCAGAAAATAGAGCCTGAGACCAAGCTTCTATGCCAGGGCTTTAGAGCAATCCCAGGGAAGCAAGAGTCAGGGAAGAAGAGAAATGAGGCAGCAAAAAGTACGACGGAGTGGGACTGGCTGTGACTTCACAAGAATCATAGCTTCGTGCTCGGTCATACGGGACGTCCCCAGAGAGGCTGTTAGGAACCGCAGCATCTCAAAAGCTTCCATCGGAGGAAATGGTGCTAGCAGAGGGAATGAATCTGCCAGCTCCTGCCTGTTTCTTGTTCCCCATTAGTCAAAGTTCACTCCATGGTGACCCAACTTCCCCACACAATTGGGATGTATCATCTGGTCCCTTTGGCAGCAGATGGGGAGGCCAGATCCCATACCCTGCAGGGTGGTTCTTCATTTGAGTCCAGAAGTGGTGGGAGGAACCCCAGCATGGCCTTGGATGGCAGGATGGTAGAGGCCAGTAGAGCTGGGCACCACTGCATCTAAGAGACAGGTGGGGCTAAGAGAATCTGAGGTGGTACCTAAGCAGAAGCCAATACAGGAAGGTTAAACCTAGGCAGGAATCAATGCTGGTATGCAATCCTACATACACAGAACACAGAGAAGATGATCTATAGGTCTTTTTGAACTCTGGGCTATTTGTGCTCATTGAGTTTCTGCAGGTGTCATAGGACATCACCCATTAATTTCCTCACCCATTCAATAGCATTTATTCAGCAGCTACCTATTGCTAGGCATATTCTAGTGAAATCCTAGGGATAGAGAGAGGGCTAAGACCCAGACCCTGCCTGGCAGAGGGAGACAGGCAAACAAAAGATGATCACAATACAGTGTGATCAGAGCTACCCCAGGGGAACCCAGCAGTGCCATGAGCACACAGAGGAGTCGCACCTCGCCCAGTCTTGGGGTCAGCGAAGAATAACTGAGGGAAGATGATACCTGGGCAGAGGCTTGAAAGGTGAACAGAAAGTAGAGGCAGGGGGAAAGGACTTGCAGTAATGGCATCTATAAGAACAAAACAGGACAATACAATATGGTCAATTAGAGGGTGCCATTTTACTTAGCCCTGTTTAAATGGATTGTGTTAACATGCAAAGCCACTGTTTGTTACCAAAAAAGGGTGCACAACGGACATCCCTGGCTCTTACATTCACCCCCAGACCTCCCGCCTACCTAACCCCCCGCCAAACATCACACATCACTGACCCCAACTCCCAAAGTATGTATCAGGGGTGGGTTAGGATCTGGAGATAAGGCATGGTATGAAGGAAGATGGGGCTGAGAAATGAGGTTCCAGTTCAGAGATTCAGGGTTAGTGTTAGAAAAGGGGTGAGAGGTGGGGAGGGGGTGATGCGGAGCTGAAGTGATGGTGTCTGTTTTGTACATGACTTAGAACCTTGAAGTGTATGGTTTTTAATAAGTCCCCCACTCCAAACAGCTGTAATAAAGTGTAATGTGTTCATACAAAGTCTCGGAGATGAATAAAAACATGTTTTCTGAACTATAGATAATTCAGTTCGACTGAAGCAATGAGTCAGATGGAGAGTAGTAAGAGAAGAGGCTGGCAAGACTGGGAGTCAGGTCAGACAGAGCCTTGCAGGCCATGCCAAGAAGGTTGGGTTTTGTCATAAAGGCAATGGAGATCAATTAAACAATTTTAAATGAGGAAATAACATGATTCAGTTGTATTTTACAAAGATCATTCTGGAAGCAATGAGGAAGGTGGATTGTGATCAGGCATTGCAAGCTGAGCGATAAAAAGGGGGGATGTTTTTTATGAGCCATTTAAGATGTAAGATCATCAAGACATGGGGAGAAAGTCTATTTGGGGCTCATTTAGATTGAGGGAATAGTGGTGGGTGGATAAAAAGGATCCTGGAAAACTGGATAGATTTTTGTGCTATTCACCAAGATGAGGACTTTAGGGGGAAGAATACTTGAGGGGTGGTAGGGATATGATGAGTTCAATTTTAGACCTGATGAGTTTGATGGGCGTACGGGACAACCACATTGAGATGTCTATGGGTCCTGTTCAATAGACAGGTTGAGCACTCAGAAGAAGTGAGATGAGCGTTCATCACACAGACTGACAGGTCACCCAGAGAGAATGTATAATATGCGGAGAAGCAAGAACCAAGGGTGGGAAGATCAACATTTACATGCTGGACTCAGGATAAAGAGCCCGGCAGGAGTTCACTATAGATGCCTTCTGTCACATTGTGGAGGCCAGGGCCAAAGTCAACCTCCCAATTGCAGGGAAACTCAACCTGGTTGAATCAAGAGGAAGACCAGGTAAAAGAGACATTAGCGTTCACTTCAGCTAGTGAACTCTTCAGGTAATACAGAGTTCAGGGAGCTCTGTAGGCTCCAGGATAAGACACAGAGAGGGAGAAGAACAGCAAGCATTCCACAGAAGCGCAGGAGTCGTACATTTCTGGATTTCCAGCTTTCCAGCACTGGAGGAAGTAAAACCTTCCTCATCTTTCTGCAGCAGGGGCTTCACCTAAGATGTTTTACACACTGGTACTTCCACTACATATGCAATTCATCCATCAGGAAGGGGTCTCTAGTTAGGGCCAAGGCCAGGATACACTCTGGGCCTCCCCCTAGAACTTCTTAACCATTGTTTTTTTTTTTTTTTTTTTTGAAGTATGACTCTCTGGATTTATTTGAGATATAAATTAAGTCTTCATCTCTGGGTAAAAAATACATACATGCAACATTCTGTTTAATTTCAGGACATCTTTCCTAAGGTCCCTCCATGAATGCCCTAGGGATCTCCGTACTCCCTGCTAAAAGCTCCACCCTAGAACAATTTATCTAGCTCATGTCACTTTCAGACCTTTCCAAACTAAGCAAAATCATTCCAGAGGAGCACAGCAGAAGGAAGCCAGGCACTGTGGCTTCTACTGACCCTGAACTGATAATTCCTTATTTCCATTTTCAGTAATGCAGAGGATATCTCCTTCCCTTTTCTAAGAATCCCTCCCCTCCCGCTTGCCCCAGCAAAACAGACACACAGGCATAAAACCAAAACAGCCCAGCCAAACACTAAAAACTCAGGCTACCGCAGTGGGCCTCACGGGCTGCAGCTACAGCTGGGCCCTGGGCTGATTGCAACGTTATTCCTGTGAAGCAGGCCCTTCACAAACAAGAGACCTCCCAGTTCACACTGCTGACGAAGGCAGGGGTACGTGAGCATCTCCAATGGCCAGAGACAGCGGCAAGGAACAGGGCACACAGGGTGGGTCTCGCACAGTGTGAAAGTTGAAGAAGTATCTGTTCACTGAGGGCTGGCCCTGCTTTTGTAGAGCAGGTCTTGGGTTTTGATGGGTGACATTCACTGTTGACACCTGGCACATTTTTACAGATTGTAAATGGAGAGAGCAGATAATTATGACTTGTAGACAAAATAATCCTCACATTATAAAATGTGAGCAACTCAGCACCTTGAAATGGTGACAACACACCCATCTCCACACTCCTCGTGTATTTCCTTCTTTTAAATTTATTTTTCTAATTTTTATTTATCTACCTACCTATTTATTTATTATAAAAGGAATACAATCTCACTAAACAAAATTTAGAAAATACAGAAAACCAGTATAACCACTGGTGTACTTCTGAAATGATATGATTTCTAAAAATTCCCTTTGCATGCACCTTTTCAGCTTCCCAGGGACACTTCTATTGTTTAAGGGTAAAGAGTTCCTTTGGGTTCGGGGAGGGGGGGGGCAGAGGCTGTCACCACAGACAAATGGGACAGAATCCTTTGACCTTGTGACTGCCTGGGCTCTCACCTCATGGCTAAGAATTATTTATTCTATTGTTTTTTCCAAGTTGACGGAAATTTCCCACAGTTTATGCCTATTCTCCTTACTTCCTCAACCTGAAAGACCAGAAAGAAAAATGTAATCACTGCAAACTCTTGCCTATTAATTCTTCTGCTTTGGTTATTTCTAATGTTTTCTTTCAGTCCTCACACCACCCACCTCCATCTGGAGAAGGTTTCTCAAAAATTCTAGCAGAGATTTAGACACCAACCACAACGTTACATATATTTGGTCCCGTCACCACTAATAGTAGTATTTCTTTTGGTAGACGTCTCGCTGACAGTAACTCTTGCAAAACAGAAAAGCCACAAATTCGTTGCATATAAACCACATATGCAAACACGGCAGACATTCTAATTAGAGAATTGAGAGACAAGACTTCAGAATTTCATTCGCCACATCTCTTGGTTCTTACTGAGCTTTGAGAGTGAGACTTTTTAAAAAAATTCAGAATTGTATTATTTGCTGAGTGAAAACTCAGTGTCTCAGATGCATTTTCCAACCAAGTGTAAAACTCGAATTTAAAACAGTCGGGAGGATCAGTTCATTTATTGGAAAAGAGTGAGAACTTTCTTACCCGGCTCATAGTGGTAAAGAGCACGTATGAGGTTAGCATATATAATACTGAAACACTGACACTGCCAGGGATATCCATTTTTTTCCGTGTTTCTGTTTTCAGGTCTCTGACGGCTTGTGCGTCTGTGAATCACATACCAGTTGCCACATCTACAGGCCAGATCTGATCTTTGGATGCAGTGTTTCAATTACAGAGGAAGTATAAGTAGCTGACATGTAAAATTTACTGCAGTACCTCCTTGACCTCACTCTTTTATTTTTAATAAAAAGAAGGAAGGAAAAGAGCAGCAGTGTGGGTTAAATTAAAATGTGGTTTCCAGCTCAGGCAAAATTCAAAGGGCTTTAAAAATTCCTCACTTCTTACACATTGGCACGAACAGGGAGAATTTCACAGTGATAAAGCGATTAACAGCTTCAAAGCATTAACACAGCTGCACTTACTGAGCCCTCAAATCTCTGAGATGGGCATTTTTACTACCAGCTCCCATCTCAAGATAAGAAAACAGAGTGTCAGAGGGTAAGTAGCTTGCCCAAATGCACAAAGCTAGGATGAGGTCAACTGGTATCTGATCAGAGTCTATTGACTCTGAAGTCCAAGCATTAACAGGACTCAAGATGATAAACTAGCCAAAGAAAACACCAGCATTAAGTAGGTCCACCCTTCATTTCACACTTGCAAATCGAAGGAAAGAACAAACTAGAAAACTGGAAACAGCCTGACTCTTCCACTGGAGCTGGAATACCCCCTGGTTCAGCCCTCGGACTCTTCTTTGTCTGCTTCCATTCCTTCACGATGGCTTTGGATGCCATCTCTAGCTAGATGGAATAAACCACCACATAGAGGTTTCCAGCCCTGACTTCTCCCCTGACACCACTGATGCCCACAGAGCACCTTTACTTCAATGTCCAACAGGCCTCTCAAACTTAACATATCCAAAATCGAACTACTCTCTGTCTCCCAAAACCACTCCAGCAGAAGCATTCCCCACCCAGGATGATGGCAGCTCTATCTTTCCAATAGCTCTGGGGAAAAAAAAAAAAAAATCAAGTCATCCTGAACTTCCCTCTTCCTCTTACACTGTTTCTCTCATGTTCATTTCACAAAAAGGCAGTTTACAAACATATTTCTCATATGATTCTTTAAAATGGCAAACTCCACTAGTACAGTTAATAATTATTTCATTTGCATGTAACTCATCATGAGTACCTTTACTAAAGCAGTTAGGTGAGCTTTATCCATCGTAGACAATGGAGCTTTATCCACTGTCTACCTACAAACAATGATGTTCACCTACTACTTCGTTTTTTATGTGTTATTTGATAAACACGTATGTAACACCTCCTATCTCCCAGCCGTTGATCTCAAAGTGCTTTACAACTCACTTAACTAACTCATGCACTCCTCAAAAGAACCCTATAAAGTAGGTACTATTATTATCCCATTTATTTAGATAAAGAAACTGAGGCACACAGAAGTTAAATAATGCCCAAGACCACACAATTCAAACCTGGACAGTCTGGCTCCAGAGTCCGCATAAATGAACCTACCGTGTTATCTGGCTTTCTTATGGCCAGGACCTACCTCTGCCAAGTGCCCAGCCAGGACTGGCTGTACGTTCTCTGTCCTCTTCACAGGAGAGAAGCAACCAAGTGACAGGGATCAGAGGCCGTAGTCCCATGAGCACAGTGCTGTGCGTGATGGATGGTGCAGCTAGAGGAGCTGCTGCAGACACGCCCGCCCACCTATGCCAATCAGGCTGATGTGAGTGACAGAGACGCGCAGAATTTACGTTAACAGATCCCCACTCCCCAACTCACCCCCTTTCTGGATGATACTTTATAACAAAAATTTTAAGGAGGAAGAGATAGGGAAAAGAAGAGAAGGAAGTGTGCTTCAACAGCCCTGCTGATAGTGTGAACTGAGGGAGCAAAAACAAGGGCCGTTTCCTCCCACAGGGATCTCCGTGGGTGTGGTCAGAGTGCACAGACAGCCCCTGTTAACTCTTCCCAGCACTTTTCCTTTTGTTTCCAGATACAGTACAATAGTGACTAAGGGCACAGTTTCTAGAGCTAAGTGATTAAAAGAGGGTTCAAAGCCCAGGTCCACTACAACCTTTGACAAACTACTCAACTCCAGCCTCTGCTTGTCTCGTCTGTGAACCGAGATCCCACTCTTCCCAACCGTACAGAGCTGAGACAGAAATTAAGTGAGATAATACGGAGTGAACTGCTAGCAAAGGACCTGGAATTAGTAAAACTCAATGAATAATAGCTATTGATAGTGATTTTGATAATTTTGATTTAAAAAGTTTTTCACACCTTTCAACTGCTCAGAGTCTGAAGTGGAGGGAGATGGAGGGACAAGGAGTAATGTCAAAAAAAATACTTTATGTTTGGGACTTCCCTGTTGGAGCAGTGGTTAAGAATCCACCTGCCAATGCAGGAGACACAGGTTCAAGCCCTGGTCCGGGAAGATCCCACATGCCACGGAGCAACTAAGCCCGTGCACCACAACTACTGAGCCTGAGCTCTAGAGCTCGTGAGCCACAACTACAGAACCTGCGTGCCACAACTACTGAAGCCCGCGCACCTAGAGCCCGTGCTCCACAACAAAAGAAGCCACCACAATGAGAAGCCTGCGCACCGCAACGAAGAGTAGCCCCCACATGACACAACTCGAGAAAGCCCGTGCGCAGCAACGAAGACACAACGCAACCAAAAATAAATTAATTAATTTTTTTAAAAAATTCTTTATGTTTGGCAAAGATACAAGTCAAACTGTATTTCTGACAGCTCTGGGTTCACGAAACAGACAACATTTAAACAATGTATAACTGAATAAGCTATGGATCACCCCAGCCTTATCCACTTAACCACGGTATTATAATTTCCCTCTTTTAAAAACTTACGTCAGGAAAGACAGACAAACATATTCAGTTTCTAAAGCAAACAGAAATAAAATCTGTTTTCATTTAAAGCATCTCACTTTTTTTTTTTTTTTTTTAAAGCAATTAGCTAACTTCAAAAGGCAGCCAATGGAGTGATTCTATCCTGCTGGTAAGGGTCTGGTGTCTCACTTCAAAGTTCAGGCAGATTGAAAGCCACTGATAGTCCTGCTATGCTGGTTGGCATTTGGCATGAAAAGTGCTGAGATTGCTGTTTCATTCAGATGGGAGTGTTTGCACAGACCCACAGCACTGAAATGGTACTTTCTTACAGTGAGAGCCAGGATTAAGCCTGAAAGAGAAGGGCGTAATTATCTCATCCTCAGATTAAAATTAACGAGGACCTCTTGGGGTTACAGTTGAGGGCCTCCATGGGCTACAATAATAGATGGAGAAAATCTTAACTAAATGTCAAGGACCCAAGTTCTTAGAGCCACCATCCCTATGGAGATCTGCAAAGCAAATGATGCTGGGAACCACCAAATGTCAGGGAGGTGGAATCCAGGGATGTGGACGTGCCAGGGTATTCTTGCATGACTTTAAACAAGTCACTTGACTTTCCCAAGTCATTTTGCAAGTGGAGAGAGACCAACCACCTGCCAGTTTGATAGAGTTTATGATAGGATTAGATCATATTGATAAAGTGGTGTGTCATCCTTAGCTCCAAAGTGCCTTCCTATTAATAAAATGAAATGTTAAGAAGGTCAAATGAGAGTCCAGTGTTACTCATCTTCTAATGAATCAATGAATGGCTTAATTTGTCAGTAGGTGTAAGCCGTCAGAATATTCGTTTTTGTTTTTGTTTTTCTTTTGAGGTACGCGGGCCTCTCACTGTTGTGGCGCGGGCCTCTCACTACTGTGGCCTCTCCTGTTGCGGAGCACAGGCTCCGGACGTGCAGTCTCAGAGGCCATGGCTCACGGGCCCAGCCGCTCCGCAGCATGTGGGATCTTCCCGGACCGGGGCACGAACACGTGTCCCCTGCATCGGCAGGCGGACTCTCAAGCACTGCACCACCAGGGAAGCCCCCGTCAGAATATTTGGATTAGATGGTCCGAGGGCGGCCAAGAAAGGAAGACCTCAAGAAGCTCAGGCTTCCCTTCTCCTCTCTTACTTGACCCCTTCACTCCAGATACAGAAGTCGAATCACAGTCCTAAACAAGCCTGTGCTGACCATCAGAGCCACAGATCACTTAGGTCCATTCCCTAAACCCCAATGCTCCCCCCAAATGCTACTTCTACCTCCGATCCAGTGCGACTGCTCCTCCATGAGCCTTCCCGTCCAGGACAACCTCAGAAAGATCCCATCTCTGGATTCACAGCATGCATACCCCCTTTTATTATACGGCTACTCTTGGCCTCACTGTTATGTACCTATTATTAATTTTGCATAAATATTATGCCTTTTCTCTCTCAGATTAGAGGCCGTGTCAGAGGACTAAGTATTACACTTTTCTGAATTCCTCATAATGTCTTCCTCGGAGCCTTGCACCTAGAAGATGCTCAATGCCATTCACATGAAGCCACCTTCCAAAGATTTTACTGGGCCATTAGCAATCTGCCAAGTAGCTTCACACTCCTCATTGTGACTAAATATTGTAAAGAACATTGACCATCTGTTACCTGTTGGTGAGGCCACCTCAGTGCACACAAGTCTGCGTTGGTGTAGGGCTGGCTGAAGTGCCAGAGGTGTACACAATGGACAAAAGATTCATGGGACTTTGAGTTTTCAATCCTGCCCTTCTTTTATCTGTCTATAGAATTTTGGTTGTTTCTATCTACGTTATTGTATTTCAGAAAGACAACAATAGCACTGGAAATCTACCACCAGAAATTGCTAGACATTGAATATATATATGGTATACATTATAGCATTTATTCAAATAAACATAGAGTATACTAGTTTTCTAGTTATTTAATATGTATGTTACTTAAACATCAAATTTCTGGATAAATGCTAAGCAACAGTGAATAGTAACACTTTCTAATGACCACGTTCAGTGTTTTAAGTCCCTCCTGGCTAGTTTAAGTGTCCCTTTCCTCACTGGCTCTCACTCATGTCTAGGGTTTTGTTTGCTACATCTTTTGAAACTTTAGACCAAGTTTCCTGGAGACCTGAGATTGAGGGAACTGCAGGAGTTCACCGTACAGTTGACCAAGAGAAGGTAGCACTAAGGCCAACCCTGCAGGAAGAGGGGAAACAGCTGGCCTTCCAAAATTACCTGGACAGGGAAACAGACAGATCTGACCAACAGAGTTGGCCTCAGGCCTGCTGGACAGAGGTTATGGTTCCAAGCTTTCACATTCCCCCTCTGGAGGTACCCAGAATCCTGGGGAATTCTCCCATCTCCAAGAGCACACCGTTAAGGTGTCATTTGTCTGTCAAATCTCTATTAGGGGGCTTCTCTGGTGGCGCAGTGGTTAAGAATCCGCCTGCCAATGCAAGGGACACGGGTTCAAGCCCTGGTGCAGGAAGATCCCACATGCCGCGGAGCAACCAAGCCCATGCACCACAACTACTGAGCCTGCACTCTAGAGCCCACGAGCCACAACTACTGAGCCCACGTGCTACAACTACTGAAGCCCGCGAGCCTAGAGCCCACGCTCCGCAACAGGAGAAGCCACCGCAATGAGAAGCCCGCACACCTCAACGAAGAGTAGCCCCCGCTCACCGCAACTAGAGAAAGCCCGCAGGCAGCAATGAAGACCCAATGCAGCCAAAAAGTAAATAAATAAAATAAATAAATTTGTTTTTTAAAAAATCTCTATTAGGAAAAGTATCTTTTCAAATCTCACTCACTTTGCATTATAGCTTAGGCCCACCATGACATTTCTTACTTTATACAAATTTAATAGGCATAGAATTTCCAGTATATTCAACACCCCAGTGGACCATTTTACACTCATGCCACCTTGAAACAAATACTGTAACCTGCTAGCTCGCACTCAAAATGTTGACCCTGAAAGTATTTCATTCATTCACATGGTGTCTGTTGAGCAGGCATATCACTGATTATCCAGACCCCAGTAGAGTTCAAACTTTTGTCACATCCAAGATTGAGAAAAATACAGCAAAAAGAAAACAAACCCTCACGATGCTTTATTTCTTGTGTCACGTTGTACATGCCAACATATTTTCTCCTTAACGTCTGATCTTGGAATGCTCTCTCATTACAGGAATGCTCTCTCATTACAGGAGCAGTGAGTCACAGCTAAGGGAACTGTCACAACTTGCGCCAACCATTAGTATAAGCCAAACCATGGATGACTTTGGGTTCTCAGGGGGTTATTTATCTAGGGGGGTTGATCACAATTTGCATAATCATACGGTACAGATGTTTATTCGTGAATGTGACCTCAAGAGAAAAGAGCAATTTCTTGGTCTGACTACTTTAAAATTCAGCCAAATGTCCACCCAGTGGGCCAACCCAGCTCCAAAAGATATCAGAATTGGGATGACAAGCAGTGAGATGGATCAGGGTTGGAAATACACTGGCCGACTTGAGTGCAAGGTCTGGAACCAGGCAATGTGCTCGCTGACAGGGAGTCAGGGCAGAATCACAAGGGAGGGGATAAAGCAGCACTTGTACACTTCTTACCTCTCAGAATCTGAGCTTTTTTCATTTCCTCATTGTGAGAATTGCATCTGCAATTCAATATACACCTAGAGACTCAGTCACTCTTACAGACCCCACTGTTTGTGGCCAGAGCCAGCCTTCAGCAAAACTGCCACAGGGATTATGCTGGGACCTTCCAGATTTTTTTCCTCCTTCCATTCTATTCCGGCCTTTCCCTCAACTATGTCTTAATTTCTCACTTTAATTCAGTGGTTTTCAAAGTGTGGTCTCTCGACCAGCAGCAGCAATATCACCTGAGCACCCCTCAGAAATGCTTGTTCCCAGGCCTACTGGTTCAGAGACTCTGGGGGTGGGGCCCAGAAATCTGTGTTTTTTCAAGCCCTTCAGGTGATTCTAATGCACCCTAAACTTTGAGAACAGCTGCTTTAGGTGACAATTATAAAATAAGGACTTTAAGATGAGAGAGACATCCATTTTAGGAGAAGACTTGTTAAGAAGACAAGCCACCCAAGTGCCAAATGAGCCACTTCTAGGAGTGGACTCAAGTCATGTGACAGATAATGAGAGATCTGAGGCTGCTGTGTTAGTCCGAGCCCTCATCATCTATTACCTGTAAGTCTCACCTATTTCATTCTTCCCACTTTGCTACGAGAGATGTGTGCTCAGCCTGAACATTTGATCATACCAAACCCCAACTTAAAACCCTTCAGCATAACACAACATTGTAAATCAACTAGACTTCAATTAAACAATTAAAAAAAAAAAAAACCTTCAGCGGCTGTTCCCTGCCCATAGGATAAAGTCCCAAAACCCTGGCACACAACCCAGGGCCCTGCATCACCTGCCTCTAGGACACCTTCCTGGCCTTGTTTCCTTCTGCACTTTCCCTCCTAATAAGCTCTGCCTCACGGGTTTGCAGGAGGCTTACGAGTCCCCATGCCACTGACATCAGTTTTGGCCACGTGACTTACCTTGGCCAACAGCATGAGAACTACTACTTCTAAGCAGACGTTAAGTACTATAATAGTTCTGTTCTGTCATGTTCTCTTTTTCTCCCTTTCCCATAAACAAGATTAGTACTGTCCCAGAAACAGGCTGTTTCTTAAACCTTAATAGACCCCCAAATAAAGACAGATGAGAAGCAGAACCGAGAGTGACCTACCCTGGACATGCAGCATATGTGAGAAATAAACTTTGGTGATTGTAAGCCACTGAGATTTGGGGGATATTTGTTTATTTTCCCTAAGATGACTATTACAGCACTTCTGATATCCCATATCCTCTCTATCTGGACTTCTCCCCTCTGCCCTACCCTTCCTTCTAATCCCACCTCAACTCTGTTTGCACAAGAGAACTGCTCATTAGTCTACACTCAGCTCAAGTGTATCCCCTCAGTAAAGTCTTTTTTTTTTTTTTTTTTTCCTTTCCCAGGTACAGCTGATCATTCTCACCTTGCAGACCTCCTCTGCATGCTACAGATCTATAACTACATGCCCGGAACGGTGCTAGGAGCTTTCTATTCATTAGCACCATCCTTAGAACTCGTCCAAAAAAAATGTTTTTTTGAGTCCTCATTTTACAATGTGAGAGACTTTGGCTCAGATAAACAAAGCAACTTGTCCAAGTTTCCCAGCCATCAGCCACAGAGACAGAGTTCTCACCAGGGGTGGGTCTGGCTCTGAACTCAGCGATCTTTCCCCTGCCCCACGCGTCTCTCTCCCTCCTCCAGCACGAAGCTTTCAAATCCTCCCACTCAGGTGAAGAGAGTAGGTCTCCTCATCAACACCTGAAAAGGCTGCTGAATTAATCTGACACTTGAAAGATTTGCATCTGGAAGTGGGCTTCTTACCCTCTGAGAAGATAATCACTATCTCTAAGTGGATGTATTTATTCTAAGCCTCCTGGCAAATGCGCTGGAGACCCTAGGAGAACTGGGGCCCTTTGTCTGTGCCCTTTCCCCAGGTCCCAGATTATGGGGGTAATGTGGTGGAAAAGACAGGTTCCCACTAACATCACCCTAGAGAATTTTTGGTAAGGTCCTTTTGGGTTTGTTAGAGGGTAGGAAGCAAGTAAGTAGCAGAGGGCTCAGAAATCCAGCAAGTCTGATACACATTGATACTTTAGCTTTTAAAAAGACAAATTCATGGAGTGAAACGTTTATCTGACTTTTCATATTAAACAAGGAAAGTGACACAGTGGCAAAGAACTGAACCAGAACACCCGGGTAGAAAACGGGAAAAAAAAAATCGCCTAAGGTGGGAAGTGCAACTTTGGGTTTCTATGAGCTGCTGGCATTCTGTTGTGTGGTTGGGCTGTTTGTCTGTTCTTCTTTTCTTCTCTCTCTCTCTTTTTAAACTTGTTTAAGGGAGGAGTAGGAAGTATAAGAGCCTTCACAGTTTCCCCCCAAATCAGCGATATTAATGAAAGATTCAACAAAGTACCATGATATTCTTTTCACAGAACATTCATACCATTTTTTTCAAATGTTACAAAGTTTTCTGATACTAATTGGAATCCATTTATCTCTCTCACCATTCCAATGAAGGTTTTTGTTTTTTTTTTAATCCCAGGACCTTTAAATGATACCATCCTTAACATTATTAACAGTACTTTTCCCTTTCAAGTGTAAAAAGCTGTTCGGAGCTCCAAATAGTCACTGGGCCGGTTTGGACACGTCTGATTTACTCTTTAAAAGACCATCCACTCCGTGTAATATATACTAAGAGCCAGCGTTTAATGAGTTCTTAGCGCTGTCCTGAGTGTTTTTCAGCATTGGCTCATTTACTCCTCAAAACAACTCCATCAGGCAGGTAAAAGCATTGTCGTGCTTTACAGATTAGAAGAGTGAGGCACACAGAGCACGAAGGACCTGCCTAAGAGAAAAAGAGACAGGCAGAAGCCACTAGCTGCACAAGAGCACGGTTAATGATTCACTCACAGCCCTCGGGCAGCTCCTTTTAGTAGAGGCTGCAACACACGGACACACACACACACACACACACACCACATCGACGCTCTTCATCTCAGCGAGAGGCGGGTGTCCTGCAAATTGCTTGGCAACGCGAGGAGGAAACTCCATCCAAAGCCTGGGTCCGCCGGGTCCAGGCCGCCTCTGGGCGCTGTCCAGCGGGCAGCGCGCCTGAGAGGCCAGGCTGGGGTCCTGTCTCCGGACAGCCCGAAGGTGGGGCAGAATGCCAAACAGGGATTTCTGGCGCAGGGGGACGGGGGCGGGGGTGTTGGGGGAGAAAAGCACCGTCCGCAAGTACACCTGTTGTCGCCTCCCTTACTCAAGCCAATGAAGACGTCCCGGGGACTCAGATCTCGGGGAAGACGCCCACTGGCAAACAGCGTCTGTGTATGAGTGTGGGTGTCGCAGGTGTCTTGTCTTCCCCCACTCCACCCCCGCCCGCCTCAGGCCGACTCACCTCACTCCCTCCCACCCCTGGACGCCGGCGGCTGGTGGAAACGCGTCTCCCGGGGTCTCCGGCCGAGGTAGGCGTCAGGGCGCTAGGGGCTCGGGCAGCGCCAGCGGCGCTAGGACCTAGCGGCCAAGTCGCCCCCCGCCCGCTCCACCTGCGGGGCCCCTCTCCCCGGGCACGCTCACCCTCCCCGTGCGGGGCGCGGACTCGGTTACCTGTGACGCCGCCCGCAGGGTCCAGAGAGTCGGCTGGAAGGTCGCCGCGGCAAAGCGGGCTGGGCTGGCCCGGGGCTCCCAGTCCGCAGTGCTGCTCTCGCCGCCCTCGCTCCCAGTCAGCCCCGCCGCCCGCTCCACAGTCTGAGCTCGCTCTGCGCCCGCCAGCTCCCGGCGCCGCTCCCGCCGCTCCTGATTGGCCGCAGCTCGTGCCCGAGCTGCGCCCTGATTGGGCAGCCGGGAGCCGGGGCGGTGGGGCGGGCCGGGCGCCGACTGGACCTGCTCCCGGCGACCCTCGCACAGCAGCCTCGCATCTCCGCTGCACCCAGATGCCCCAATCCAGACGCTGAAACTGGGATCCTTCCTCTCCGCGCGAGTGGAGTCCAAGCACGGGGCGGAGCAGAAAGCGTTGTTGCAAAGTAGCAGGGGGATGGCAGGGAGTGGAGATCGCCTAGGAGTCTCTCCCACACCGCGTGTCAAGGCAGGACGGTAGAGATCATTGCTTCTCCGGTGTCGCTCCTACATTTGACTTCACGTTCATTTAATACTTTTACTTTAAAAAGGGCGTAGGACGCAGGGCAGTAGCTTATAAACAGTGGGTGCCAAATTGTGTTCGTGGACCCAAATCGTACTTGACACGCAATCTTTTGTGGTGCAACCAGAGCTTGCAAAGAGTAAGCGACTTGTCCAAGGTCCTAATCACGTTAACAAGTTATTAAGGGCGAGAAGGACGACTAGATCTTCCTTTACAAGGAATTTATACCTAGCTAGGGAGATGAGCCTGAATAATAATAATAACAACAACAACATCAACCCTAACGTTTCCGTGACGCATATTATTTGCCAGTCACTTTTCCAAGTATTTTACATATATTAATTCAGAAATACAGGAAACATCTGTCATAAGGCTGTCCACATGTCCCGTGTGGACAAGTGACATCAGCTCTGAGTATGGAGAGATTTTCATCTGGAAGACACACTCAGTAACTCCACACTGCGATGGAGAGGCACAAGTTAGAATGGAGAGGGATTGTTGGGAATAAAATTATTTCCATTTTCATTTCTTCTTGCATTTCATAGTCTTTAGTCCTCCCAACATATTCTCCCACCTGCAGTGAACCTTTCTAAAGATTAAAAACTACTGTAAATCAGGGTGCTCCCAGAACTTTGTTCTACCGCTCATAAAAGGACGCCCCCGCAAAACACCCAGATAGACAATGAGTAGAAATAAATAGCAGTTTCTATTTCAGGAACTTTGACTTTGGTTGCAGTAATGTCTTCCTGACAGCAAGTATGTAACCATTTTCCTGCAGGTATTTCCCCCAGTTCTAGCTTCCTATGTTGACAGAACCCTTGAGTGAGAAATTTAGTTTGATAAAGAAGATAAAAGATCCTAGTGAAAACCAGCTTGACCCATTCTAAACAGCCTGATTTTTGCCCTCGCGTGAGCTGAAAGACATTTACTTTGAGGAGTCCAAGACTCCTGGAGGAAATTAGCTCCGTTTTCTCCAGTTTATATCAATGGACAATCAATTCACTTTATATTGAAAAGATGTACTGGGCATAGGTGAAGCCTAAGCCTCACCTGGTAAAAACCTGAGGGCACAACAGACCGTATGAGGAAGTTTCTTTCACCAGCATCCCTCCCCAAGCATCAGTTCTTCACTTTCCATGGCTGTGGCTTTTGCCAAAGCAGAAATTCCATTTGGATTGGTCATACTGTCACTCCAAAGAAGAAAGGCTACTTCAGGCAAAGAACTAGGCTGACCCAAGATGATTTCTTAAATGGATCAACCCTGGTATCATCACACTAAACTCAGCCCTCTGGAAGGATAAGTGGAAGAAGAATCTGGATTCCATCACATTCACTCTGGAATCTTCCTGTGGGCAGGAACCCTTTATGTATCCATCTATGCCCTGTGTCATCTAGCAGAATGCTTTGCTTAGTTCTAATTCCTGTGTGGCATTTCTTCCCTGGCGACTTCTACTTAGCACTAGAGACTCAACTAATGTAGCTCTTCCTCCATGAGGCCTTCACTAACTCTCCCAGGCAAAGGTAGTCATCCCCCTACCTGTGTTATATCCTCACTACAGCATTCTAGTTCCCATGGCTGTCGGGCAATGGGAAGTAATAGGTATTCAATAAACATGAACTGATTGACTAAAATCGCTGACAGGTTAATAGGGTAGTATTAAGGAGACTGGGGCCACATCCCTATCCTGGTCAACAGGGCATCCTCCAGTTCCAAACTGAATGGATATTTAGTGTGTGCCAAAGTGATCATCCATCCAACCCAACAGTGAGTAGGGAGATTCTGTATGTCAAGCACTATCAGGTAAAGAACATAATAGTTCTCTCTTAAATGTATGCAAAATAAAATAGTGCAGCTGATTTAGAAAACAATTTGACAGTTCCTCAAAGAATTAAACATAGAGTTACCATATGACCCAGTAATTTTGCTCCTAGGTATATACTCAAGAGAATTTAAAACATGTGCACACAAAAATGTGAACACAGATGTTCATGGTAGCATTATTCATAATAGCTGAAAAGTGCAAACACCCCAATGTTTATCAACTGTTGAATGGATAAACAAAATGTGGTGCATCCATATGATGGAATATTATACAGCTATAAAAAGGAATGAATACTGATACAGTACATGTTACAACATGGAAGAACCTTGGAAACACTGCGCTAAGTGAAATAAGCCAGACACAAAAGCCCACATACTGTATGATCCCATTTAGATGACATTTCCAGAATGGGCAAATTTATAGAGACACAAAGCAGATTAGTTGTTGCCAAGGAGCCAGGGGAAGGAGAAATGAGGAGTGACTGCTTCATGGATCTGGGGTTTCCTTTTGTGGTGATGAAAATATTCTGGAATTAGATAATGGTTATGGTTGCACAACTTTGTGAATATACTAAAAATCACTGAATTGTTATTTATTTATTTTTTTTGTTTGGCTGCATTGGGTCTTCGTTGCGGTGCGCGGGCTTCTCATTGTTGTGGCTTCTCTTGCTGCAGAGCATGGGCTCTAGGCGCGTGGGCTTCAGTAGTTGTGGCGCATGGGCTTAGTTGCTCTGCGGCATGTGGGATCTTCCCGGACCAGGGCTCGAACCCGTGTCCCCTGCATTGGCAAGAGGATTCTTAACCACTGTGCCACCAAGGAAGTCCCTGAATTGTTTTTTTTAAAAAGTCCACACCATGCATTCTGAGGGTGCAGAAACTGTCAATGAAGGAAATGTCAGTCAAATCCTAAAGTGTAGTAGCTAAAAGTATAAAAGTGTGGAGAAACAGAAAAGCCTGTGAAAAACAGCTAAAAGTCAGACTGTCTTCCCCTCACACTCTAGCTTTCCACAACCCAGAGGAGATTTACTCCTTAGATCTGTATTGTCCAAATGAACATTCTATGGTAATGGACATGTTCTCCATCTGAGCTATTTATTATGAAAGCCACTAGGCACATGTGGCTATTGGATACTTGCAATGTGGTTAGTGCGGCTGAATAACTGAATTTTAAATTGTATTTAAATAGCTACCTGTGGCTAGTGGCTACTTTACTGACAGGGTAGCGTTTGCTGGTTTAGAGGGCTAGGGCCATCTTCACTGGCAGTTTGGAACAACACTGGAAGGCATCCGAGGGGGAGAGTCTGTGTCTTTATGTCCCAAAGCCCAGCCCAACAATATACCCACTAGAAATCCTTCAATACCATCTCACTCCTCCCAACCTCCTCCCTTCTAAGAACTCAATGAACTTCAGTCAAAATACAGTGTTTAGTTTTGTCTTTATGGCAAGGTGCTTCCATTCAATAAATATTTATGGACCAAGCGCCCTGTGGAATTCTGGGAAGAGAAAGGTATGTAGACAATGTCAGCCAAGTTCCCAAGGGTTGTTCTTGACAAGGCTGAAAGGATGAAGGGACAAGAGAAATCCCTTACAAGGACCTGGTTCCTTTCCTCCTTCCCTCCAACATCTCCTACTCATACATACACATACTCTTCCAAGTGGGAAATCTTGCTATTAAGATGCTGAAGTGGGGCTCCCCTGGTGGTGCAGTGGTTGAGAGTCCGCCTGCCAATGCAGGGTACATGAGTTTGTGCCCCGGTCCGGGAAGATCCCACGTGTCGCGGAGCGACTGGGCCCGTGAGCCATGGCCGCTGAGCCTGCGCGTCCGGAGCCTGTGCTCCGCAAGGAAGAGGCCGCAACAGTGAGAAACAGTGAGAGGCCCACATACCGCAAAAAAAAAAAAAAAAGAAAGAAAGGAAAAAGATGCTGAAGTGATGCTGAAGAATCTTTATTTAGATTTCCTGTTTCCCACTCAAGCCTTTTAAGGTCCTTAACTCCCTCAATACACCTTCCAGTTCATGTTGCTCTTTCCCTTCTGTGAACTCTCATTGAATTTGAAATCAATAGAACGTAATGACTTTCTAAGTGTTCTTCTGTAATGTGGTGTCCCCACCGCAAGATTCATTTGTTACACAAATGTTTATCGAACTCCTGCTTATTTCTGTGCCAGAATAGTCCTAGGGACCATGGATGAAAAGAAAGACAGGGTCACTGGGCAGCTTAGAGCCTAGTGAAAAGACCCACAAAGAAATTGTTCTACAGAGTTTGGCTTAGATGTGTAAGAAGGTTTATGGAAAGCACAGGGCAAGAAACAAATGAGTATACATAGAGAAATCAGGGAAAGTTTCTCAAAGGAGGTGACATTTGAACTGAAGAAATTTGAAAGATGAATAAGAGTTTTTAAAATATTTTTTTAAGTAAGATGTTATTTTTTTAATTGAGGTATAATTGACATATATTATATTAGTCTCAGGTGCACAACATAATGATCCAATGTTTGTATATACTGTGAAATGATTATCACTTTTTAAAATGTAAGATGCTATTTTTTTCTTTACAACTTAAAAAATTTTTTCACTTATTTATACTGTCCACCTCCCAAAGTTGGATTTGAGGCAGTATGTCAAGAAAAGCTCTGGGGACCAATGTTTGAAAGAATGCATTAACATCAAAGTCCAGCTCAACATCTGTGATAACGGTTTGCACTGCTAACAAGGGTATTAACTGGACAGTCACTCTGGCTGCCCTCAAGGCTTAATCCTGAGAGCAAAACAAAATAAATATGTCTCTCTGATCTCAAGAAGTTTAAAATGTCTCACCTGTACTATTGCAATACCCTTCTCGTTGGTCTCTTGTGTTTAATCTTATTTTCTTCTATTCCAATGTATCCTAAATTTCAGTCATCTGTGTCTCACCGTCTGTCACCCTTCTTGCAGATGTACCTGATTCTCCATGTATCAACTGCGATATTATATACTTAACTGTTTCTTTAAACTGGCTCTCATTTTGCTCAACTTTATTGAAAGGAAATTTTTATATCATTGTCATCAGTGGAATACCAGTATCAGTTGCCATAAATAGAACATTGACCACAAAAATAGTACAATGAAAATAAAACCATGTTATCTAATCTTAGCTGGATACTGTTGGCTGCTGAAAGTTCTGAGTTTGAGGCCCTGCTTTTTCTTTGCTAAACACTGCTCTGATCCATTCCTCTCAGAGCTATCAGAATGATCTAACATGTAAATGCTATCATTTCTCTCTCTCTTATCCAAAACCCTTCAGTGGCTCTTCATTGCCAGGTCTTCTCTTGAACTCCAGGTTCTATTCACTACATTCCTAGAATGCGATCTCTTTCAATGTCAACCACACCCCTGCCTGCCACGTACTGCCCAGAGGGGAGGACAGGATGGATGAGAAGAACAATCTCATTCACACGACGAATGTCCATCCCTCATCGATACAGCTTAAGATTGATCAGGGAGAGCACGATGTCACCACATTGATAGAGACAAGAGAGGACATCAACCAGAGAAGCCTGTTGGCATTGTGGAGCAATGGGCTGGAAAGCCCCAGAAGGAAATAGGGATGATCACCCTGGAGGACGGGCGGGGAACCCATGAAGAGGAGGGGGTCCCTGCCCTGGGTGCCCTCACAGAGTAGAGAATGCCTCAGATAGACCAGAGGCAGCACCATAGTTGGAATATTGCCAGTCAAGACCAATGCAGGGGCCCACACGTGCAGCTCAAGTCAAAATTCGGCAGTGAACTGTCAGTGGCCCAGAGCCCTGAACTTATCCTGCGTATGATTTGAGTGAGCATCCAAAATCAGTACACCAGGACCATCCTGGCAGCCCATCTTGTGCAATCCTGCAAAAGAAATAGCGCACAGGCCAGTGAAGCAATCCATGCTCCAGGCCAGCCTCCTGGATGGAGCACCCAGCCACAGGGTACCAAAAATCCCGGCAGTATGAATCTAAGAGCTCCTTGGGGCTCTGATCAATTCCATGTGCACATAGGGAGCCCAAGAGTGCTTACAAGGGGAGAAGTGGGAACAGGTGGGGACTGACCCAGGCTCAGGGTACCCTGCCCAGATAGCACTTTCAGCCCCAACCAGTCTCAGGCACAAAACTGAAAAATTGTGAGGAAGGCATTCCAAAACACAGGACCCTGAGGCCTGGAGCCTGGGTCAGCACCCCATTTGCCTGGTCTAAGGACGGTACTGCCAGTAGTATACCTACTTTTCACTGTTGAGGTTGAAAAAGTCATATAGTGGACTAGTTTTCCAGCCTTGCTTGTAGCTAGGGATGGCCATGTGGCTTAGTTCTAGCCAATGAGATATAAGGGGAAGTTTACCAGATGGGGAGGAGGGAATGTTTGAGAAAGATTTTCCTCCTTGATATAAATGAAAGCCTCTTTTTCAGCCCAGTCTACTTTCTTCCTTCTTTTAATATGCTTTTCTAAAGATGAGATACCTGGAGCTGTGGCAACCTCCTTGTGTTCACAAGGCAACAAACCTAAAATAAAGCCAAAAACCCAAGGACTAAAAAGCAGAAAGAAAGAGCCTAGCTCCTTTTGCTGTCATGCAGCATCATACCTTGGGACTTCCAAGACCTGGTTGGAAGATGTGTCATTCTACCATGATCAGGTTGCTGAGACTCAAACGAGACTATACACCTGGGAATCCTTCATAATCTACACGATTGCATAGAGATATTAGTTATTTTTATTAGTCCCATTTGACAGATAGGAAAGCTAAAAAAGAGGAAAATTAAATGACCCCCCGAGATAAAGAGGCACCATGGGATTTTTGTCGAGAGGGAGAACTGATTTCAGACAGCTTGGGATTGACATCCAGTTCTGCCACCTCCTTGGTGTCATCCTGGGTTGGCTCCTGAGCCGCAGTTCCATATTTATAAAGTGGGGATAATAATATACCTACATCAGAGGGTTTAGGGGTGCCTGGCACATAGTAGGTGCTTGACAAATACTTAATCTTCTTATTATTTTACTACACAGATACTTGTAGCAGAGCTACAGATCTCCTGGATCTCAGCCTTGCTGTGCATTAAAAGTGAGTTATGAGAAAACATTGTTAAAGGGAGATTGCCAGAGGCTGCAGTGGTCTGTCAAAATATCTGGCATTGGAGAGGCAATACAGCAGGTGGGCAAGAGCACAGAGCTGGGAGCCAGGAGGCTTGGGTGTGAATCTTGGCTAGGTCACTTAATAGTTGTGAGACCCTTGACAAGTTATTTAGCCTCTCTGCGCCACAGTTTCTTCACCTCTAAAATGGGTTCTTGTGTGGAGTGAATGAGTTAATGTGTATCAAGTGTTTAGGGTGGTGGCTGGCACATAGTGTTAGGAATTACTATATACTATTCATATTATTATTTTGAATTATTTTAAAAATTCAAAATAAAGTTTGTTCTTGAAAATCCCAATGGGCTTTTATTTCAAGACGATTGGCGGGGGGGGGGGGGAAGAGCACAAAGATACATCTGATGTCTTTGTGGCTTTACCTGTGCTGGCCCCTTTGCCTAAAACCCTCCCTTTTTTGGCCCATAAAACCACTACATATTCTCCACTCCCCCAGGGCCAAGGCTTACTCTCTCATGCTCCTGACCCTCAAATAGGACTCATCTCTCCTTTTTACTCATCTGTGTATTTCCCGATGTCCTCAGTAAATATTTCTTCAATGGAAAGGTGAAAGAGAGTAAGGAGGATGATTTGAAACTCTTGTAGTTTGCAGACAAATACAGAACCATAGTTCATACTGGAACTTGTGTCTCCCTCTCAAAAGATGAAGGGATTGTCAGAGGACTTAGGCAGGTGGGCCCTCTCAACACTAGGAGGAAAAAACACCAAGAATAACAATCTAATCTTTAACGGGGAAGAGCTCCAGCCCCCATAGCCACATCCTCCAGGGTTGAGGAGAAGCCGTATGTAGGTAGAGTGAGCCGGAGTGGGCTGTGGACCCCGGAGAGCCTCTGTCTGAATCCCATTTCTGTCATTCAACAGCTATTTGAATGACATCTCTGAGCCTATCTTCTCACCTATAAAATGAGAGTAATACCAGCCTCCAGGGGTAATTTTGATGATGAAATGAGACAATAGTGCAATGCCTGGAACTTAGAAAATGCTTACTGTTTGTTAAGCGAATGAAGAGGGCTATAAAAAGCCAGTACCATTGTTGGATGAAGCCGTGCTGTCTCTGAAAGTACAGCATTGCTGAATGTTGTCCACTACTTGTCCTTATGATGTACCATTCCCCAAATCGTCCTGGAGGCCTTCACACAGCTTCTCATACTCTCCATCTGAGGTTGATCTGCTATTGAGAAGCCCAGGCAGGCGGAGATTTGGCAACCCCCTTCCCCAAACCCTTCTCCTCTCCAGCTGGCACAGAAACGCTCCACATTTGCAGCTTACATGGCAATTACGAGAACCTACTCCCTTATACTGTTTTTCTTATCCTAACGATGGAGCAATCACATGATTTCAACAGGAAAAACAACTCTGGAATTGGACACTGTCTGGATTGAACCATGGACTTTCTGGTCCCCATGTCTGAGCCCCTGGAAAGAAAAGACATTCAGTGCTGGTGGGATGGGGCATGAGCTGGACAAGAAGCATGGCCAGCACATACTCATAGCAGGCTGGCCAACTGGGCAGGTTGCATTTCAGGACTAAAATCAGTATGATCCTAACAAACTCGGAGCTCATATTTACTGCTGCTAAGGACCAGCACTTTATAGGCATCGTCGAGCTTAATCATCACAACAGCCCTGAGGAGCATTTCTTATCTTCATTGTATCCATGCGGAGAATGTGGCTCAGAGAGGTTAAGGAGGTCTCTCAGGGACACACAGGAGGCAGGGGCTTTGCTAGTATTCCATTCCTTTTGCAAGGCCCCAGAGCCTGTGTATCTTTTAGCCCCTGCCTACAGCAAAACTTCCAAACCCTCAGGTGCACACAAGTCTCCCGGGACCTTGTGGAAATGCAGATTCTGATGCACGAGGTCTGGGGTGAAGCCTGGGACTCTGCATTTCTAACAAAATTCCCAGGGATGCTGCAGATCCAGGGACTTTTGTTGCAAGGGTTAGACCAGTGGTCTCAACCTTGGCTGCATATTGGATCACCTGGGGGCCTTCAAAATGCTGATGCCCAGACCTCATCCTAGAGTTTCGGATTTTGTAGATCTGGGGTACAGCCCCAGCAGAGGAGTTCTAAATCTTCCCAGTGAATGAATGTGTCACCAGGGCTGAGGCCGCAGTTCTGGAGGGAAGACGCCAGGTCACCCTGTGCTCCCCTTTCCCAACCGCAGAGGCGTCTAGGGCTGGGCTTTGAGGTCGCCCTTGAAGAGGCCTCTCGCAGCAGCAAACTCCCAGCCTAGGAAGAGGTCAGAGCCACCACCTGTTTCCTTGAAATAGTTCGCAGCTGTGCCGGGTGACCTCACAGGCTCTGCTCTGCCACGGGCCAAGCTGCAAACTGGAAAGCTCTCTTCCTAAGTCATTGATTCAAGTCCCTGCAGGCTCCCCACTGTGTCCGGGCAGCCGAGGGGGAAGAGCGGGGGCGGGGTGGGGGGGAGCCGGACTAGGGATACCGGAAAGGACCTGCCCCACCCAGGGACCCCACGATGGGCCGCCCCTAGAGCTGCCTCTCCTGGGCTGTGAGCGCGCCTGACAGCCTCAGTCAGCCTCCCTCCCCAGCACTTGGAAACAATGATGAAATGACAAGTTCTTCTCCTCCCTTTAAATGATGTGTAAACAAACAACTACTGAAGTATATAAGTAAACATGGAAAATCCGTCTCCTCTTCCTCTTCCACTTCCCCGAGACAACCACAGGTAACAGTCTGGGGGCTTATCCTTCCAAATCTTTTTCTATGCATAAATACGTCTTTGTACACACATACACACATGTAAATACTATTTTATAAACTAAAGTCATCATGTAATATTATTCCAAACACTGTCATGGATATCTTTTCCATGTAGTTACATATACTTATAAATTATTTTAGTGTGTCTCAATGTTTCAAACATCTGAACTCAGAATCTCTTGAGGGCATTATTTAAACATAGAGATTGAGAGGTCTCACCCCAGACCAGCTGAATCAGAATAAGTGTCTCAGATGGCTTTTTTTTTTTAATTTTAAATTTTTGAAAATTTGAGATATAATGGCCATATAACATTGTATTCGTTTTAGGTATATATCTCCAGTGGTTCTTATGGAAAATGTCTTGCTTTTTAGCAGTCGCACATGTCTTATATAAGAATGTATCATCATTTATTAGCCAGACTCCAGTTATTGAACATCTAGGTTGTTTTCAGCTCTTTTCTTCATGTTATAAATACTACAAACATACACACATTGTACAGGTACCTACGTGTGTATTTCTGTAGGACAGTTTGTGGAAGAGCTAAGTCCCAGGTGTACCTGGAACTTCTTTTCCCTCTAAGAGGAAATGGAAATATAATGTGAGTCAGAGACATCATTTAAAGTTTTTAGTAGTCAAATTCATTATAGTAATATAGTTTTGTTCAAGCTGATATATCAACAATATTATCATCTCAACATATAATAAAAATTATTAATGAAATATTTTACAGTTTTTAATGCTAAATCTTGAAAACTGGTGTAAAGTTTTACACTTTACAGCACACCTCACCTCGGACTAGCCACATTTCAAGTGTTCAATAGTCACATGGGGCAAATGGTATTATATTGGACAGTGCAGGTCTAGAACCTTTCTTCTTTTCTTTCTTCCTCCCTCCCTTCCTTCCTTCCTTCCTCCCTCCCTCCCTCCCTCTCTTTCTCTCTCTTTCTTTCTTTCAAACTTTTCTTTTACTTGGGAGATATTTATAGGCGACAAGGAGAAAACAATTGTGGAGCAGTTACAATCTATTTGTCCCTAAAGGAGCACTTAATATCTGTTATTGTTAACTGCTCACAAAGAAGCGCGTTGGAGAGAGAGGTGAGAGTTTTACAGAGGATTAAGCTGAATGATACTTTAGGTTAAAGACATTTTCTCTTCAGAACAACTCTATGAGGAAGACAGGGTGTGGGTTATTTCAGTTTGAGGTTAATAATTTGCCAAGATCACACAGCCAACAAACAGAAAGGCAGAACTAGAATCATGTCTTTTCTTTTATTCCACAGATGTCTCCAACACAGTTAAAGCCCATCCTTACATTAATGGTGCATGGAGAGCTGTCAACAAATTAGTTGAATTATTCGAAGTCACGTGGTCAGTCTAATCTAAACTGTTTGCCATTTTGTACTCTGGTTAAAAACATGTGCGCTGATGCCTCCTGGTGGAAATTAGAGTTTTTGCAAGCTGCAGGTAAATGCATTTGTGCATTCCTAGTTCATTAACTGTATTTGTACACAAAAGTATAAGAATTACACGGAGGTCCTTGAAATTAAAAAAAAAAAAATCATACTGAGAAAAAGCTGGAAATCACTGCAGGAGATTCTTGCATCTCAGCCTGTCAGAGGGAGAGTCACAAACAGATCCTAGTTTCAGGTTCTGCTTCAGGTGTGTTTTTCTTAATTGAGGTATAGTCGAAATAACATTGTATGTTTCAGGTGTACAAAATAGTGATTCGATATTTGTATATATTGTGAAATGATTACCACAATATGCCTAGTTAATATCCATCACCGTATACAGTGATCCTTTTCTCTTTCTCCCCCAAACTACACAGCCTTAGTGAGGCTGTCAATCAAGTGCCCTGCCCTATCCTGGCTGAGGGGTCAGCTTAGAGATGTGAATCATCTCCAACAGTTGTGCTAACAGTTTCAATCAGCTGGACTACTAGAGCTGCCTGCAACTTCAGCTTTTGTGTGATTCTGAGACCTACCCCATACCCTCATGATAAATTCCTTTCTTTTATTATTTCCAGAATAAATCTAAAAGATAATATATACATTTTAATTTAATTCTGCTTCACTTTGGAAATTTGAACAAGTTCTCATAAGCATCAAAGGAATGGAAGACTTTCACTTGCTAAATGTACAGCTAGCTCTTTTTCCCTGCAAGGCAAAATGACGACCAACAGCTAATTTGATCAAAATTGAGGTATAATTGCCATATAACATTGTATTCATTTTAGATATATGATATCTCCAGTAGTTCTTATGCAAAATGTCTTGCTTTTTAGTAGTCTCACATGTCTCATATAAGAATGTATCATCATTTATTAGCCAGGCCCCAGTTATTGAACAAAATTGTCTTCAGAAGAAGTTTGACTAGTTTGGTAATCTCTAAATGTTTGGGACACCAGCTGTTAGGTGAGGATGTAGAGAGGCCCTTTGTGAAGAAAGTGAAACAGCTTCAAACTGGTGCCTGTTCAAGCTGGAAGACTAGAAGTTCAGCATCCTGGTGCTGAGAAGCCCCACATCGAAAGCCCTTCAGTCATTAATCATGGCTGCAGCAGGCTGGCCTGGGTGACTGGGTCCTCCATCACCCAAGAGAGACCCGCAGAAGTCTGCTGCCCCTCTAACTCTAGGCCCTCAACACCACTATGGTCCCTCCCTTCTTATCAGCCCTATGCTCCTGACCCACCACAAAGCCCACTGACCCCAACACCTCAACAGGAAGGGCCACATCCCATCCTTCACCCACAGATCTTCAGATTTCATCCCCACTCTTGGCATCAACCAAACTTAGGCATTAACAAAACCTAAGGTGGCAGCACTGAGTTATCTCTGAAGGTCAAATTTGTAAGCATTGAAAAATTGAATATTGATGAACTAATGGTGAAAATATAATTATCAGCACAATGACATCACCACTGTTGACTGCTAACTGCTGTGAACATGCTACTATTCTCACAGTGCTTCCACACCTGATGAAAAGTATGGCAGTGATCCTCTGTGGTTTTTTTATTTTTGTTGATGATTCAGTGCAAGTTAATCATCACCAGAACGCCCTGGCAGTGACTTTTGGACTAAAGCCACGGGTTCTATCAGGAGTGGAACCAGTGCTGAGTCCATGAGTCCTCATTGAATACTTGTTGGTGGCAACCTGATGACTAAATTTAGACAAGAGCTTAATGAAGCATCATCCAACTGGGTAACAACCTTAATGATAGAAAGGGAAGGACCCAGGAAACTGAATATGTAAAGGGCTCCTTATTGGCTTATGCTTCTCCATTTCCAGAAAATGAGTCATTAAAGGCAGGAATGTTTGGGGGAAGTTTTGGCCACAGGATATTCACCAAACTGGACAAGAACACTTTGCCCAAGGACAGAAGTTACTGTGGCAGGTGTGAAAAGACATTACAGAAACCACAGTGGGGGTAATCAACCCACAGCTATGCGGGAGTTACCTGAGTGCTTGAGTAGAGAGATGAAAACGGGGAGTCCGGGAAATTCCATTTTCGAGGTCCACCAGAATTTTCTTCCAATCATGGAGGTGTTATGGAAAACCCTGTGGTGATAAAACCTCAGTCCAATGTTGTAGAAACAGAACATGGAGGCAGAAGCCACTTGCTCGTCTCTCAGGTGCTTAAATCCTGCTAACGAGAGACTCCTTCAGTTGGTGATATGAAAGTGAAACACGGCTGATTTGACTGGCACCAATATTTTAAGAAGATACACCAAAAAGCATAAGCACTAACTTTACAGTCAGATTTTTCTACTCTTAATTTAACGTTTGAACAGGCAACACAATGACATGGTTCAGGGTACACAGTCAAAAGTTTATCCCCCATCTCTGTCACTCAGTTTTCTTCCCTTTAAGCCCACCAGTGTCACTAGTGCAACATATATCTTTTCTGTCATAATTTAGGCGCATACAGATACGTATTCTTCCTCTCTGCTTTTAAAAGCATGACACCATTTTGTTAATGTTCCGATCCTTGCATTTTTTTTTACTTAGTATGTTTTGGAGATCTTATAGTAGTACATAGAAGGACTCCTTTTGGTGTGTGTGTGCGTGTCTACATAGCATCATATTCTTTGGGTGTAGCATAATCCTTACTGATGGACATTAGGTGATTTCCAGTCTTCTGCTATGATTATCAACAGTGTTGAAATCCCTTCCACTGTGCATTCTCAGTGAGAATCATATTGCCTTCAAAAGTGGTTGAAAATGGGTTCTTGGCAGGGGCAAAGAAATCTTTCTCTTTTTATTTATAAAGCACAGCAATACATACAGTACATAAACACATATTCATTATACAGTCGGATATGGAGGGTGGGCCATGAAAGACTTGAGCATCCACAAATTTTGGTATCAGTGGTGGGTCCTGGAACCAATGCCGCGTAGATACCAAGGGATGACTGTATCAGTGGTATTAAAATTGCATGAGGGCAGGAGTGTGCAATTAGGGAAAAAATATCTAAAATGATTCCTTAGGAAGCCAGCAATGAAAAAAAGTGGAGAAACCCTAACACTGCATTAGTTCAATCCCCACTGTCAACAGGATACAGGATGCAAGACTGGCTCAGACCTGGCACTTCCCCTGGAAATGTGCACATTAATGTCGGAGCAAAGTCGGGATGCTGGAAGCAAGAGGAAAGGGTGACTGTCAGAGATCCCCGAGGGCTTGTGGTCTTGAGACTCCAGCTTCTGGTGGGGTGGTGGTGGGCGTCTTACCAGGAGCATGGGGACCCTGGGAGCCTCCCTCAGACTCTGCTGTCCTGTGTGACCTATAGGACAGGGGTTGAATGAGTGAACGTAGCCTTCCAGTGACAACCTTGCCTTTTTCTTGACTTACTCAGAAATGCTTGAAATATTAACAAAGTTTTCTCTTGATTTTAGAGCCTCTATCTACATTTTAAAAAACCCTCGCAAACGTCTTCACTCAATAAAAGTCCATTCCTTCCTCCCCACTCATTTACTCGTTTGGCAGCAATGATGGTTTATTTTTATTTATTTATTTATTTATGTTTTGGCCATGTCACGTGGCTTGTGGGATCTCAGTTCCCTGACCAGGGATTGAACCCTGGACATGGCAGTGAAAGCACCGAATTCTAACCACTAGAGTACCAGGAGACTCCCAGCAATGATGGTTATTCTAAACCATCATTATTATTCTTCATTATTCATCACTATTATTCTTAACCTCCCTTGAATGTAAGTAATTACAGTTGACAATCTTTAAGGACAAGAGGCATGAGGGAGTAAAGCATTTTCTAAGAGAGTAGAACCCACATGCCCTCCACCACTACCCCACACCCCACCCGGAAAAAAAAGATAAATTTGTGAGATGATGTGTGTGCTCAGTAACTCGGTGGGGGGCAATCCTTTGCCCCTTGTGTACGTATAACAAATCATCATGATATACGCTTTAAATATCTTTAAATATTTCATATGGCAATTATACCTCAATAAAGTTGAAACTTTTTTTAAAAGCCCTCAAATTAAAAAAATAAAATTAGTAGGGGTCCTCTTCTGGCTCAGGGTTGGTTAACACACAAGTGTTTTATCCCTGAAGACCTATGGGGCTCGCATAGCTCCCTGTCGCTTTTGGAATCCCTTTCTGTGGCTCACAGGGGACAAGGAGGCCAGGTCCCTCACCACACCCAGCTGCTTCCTTTCACACTGCCCATCAGACTTGTTTTCTTCCTTCAGAAGATTGCGAACCCTGCCTGGACTTCCTGGGGCTGAGCCCGCTTCCTTTGTCTATTCTCATCATTCACCAGGACAGAGCCAGGGTGGAGGTTTTGGCCGGCTAGGCAGATCCCTCAGGGCACAAGGGACAAGAAAATGTCACTGAAATGCCAGAACCACCCTTGAAATACAACCAGGTGAAGAAAACTGCATTTACAAGAGTTCCTCTCAGGAAAAGTACAGATGTGATTGGCAAAGGGCTGCTTCATGTGTGTCTGGGGAAAGGGGCAGGACCACGGGGCTGCTCCAAAAGCCCTGCTGGCTGCCAGCTGCCTTCCAGGAATTGGGTCTCGTTAACATGGAACATTTGTTTCCTGTGGGAGGTATGCATGTTCAGGGCCAGAGCTGAACTGCTCAGGGCAGCTGCACTGCCTCCTCACCTTCCACCCTGTTCTGTAAGGGAATTCGAACAAATATTTAAACTATTAGCTTGTTAGCCTCCCCAGGGCACTCAGATGTCTGGGTCCAGCCCTAATCAGTTTTTGTATTTTCTAAGATATCCTTTCTTTCTTGTTGGAAATGCACATTTCAAAAGAAAAATAAATAAATAAATAAAAACAAAAAAAGTCTTGTAGCCATAAAGGAAAATGACAAATTTGACTACGTCACAAAAAATTACGCATGACCGAAACCACCAAGACCACAGTCAAACACACATCAGACTGGGAGAGCACAGCCATTCCTTTTACAGAAAGAGGTTAATTTCCTTAATACGTAAAAGCTCATTGACATCAATAAGAATCAACAATCTGATAGGAAAAGTGAGCAAACAACATGACTATCAGTTCACAGAAAAAGAACTGCATGTGACTTCTCGTACACGGAGGATAATCAACCTCACTCACAGAAGAAATGCAAACTAAAGAAACACTGGAGACGCTTGTTAGAAAAACAGGATCACTGTATATAGCAGATATTCCCATGGCTCATTTCTGCAGTAGAGACTCTTCCTATGCACACCATCCGTGTCCCACATCAAGTGCCTGCTTCTCTCTGCTTCTCATGGGTGTGGAAGAACAAGACTGCAAGACGAGAGACCGGGAGGTCTGGGGAAGCATCTCATGGATGGACCTACGGGGGCAGATCTTTGTTTCTCAGGTCTTTGCACTCAACATCCCGGGAGACAGGATGACTTGTCAGGTTGCTGTCAGACAACCTCTGTCCTCCTCTCTCAGTGCTTTAAACAAACAGACAGACAAACAAACACTATGTACCAGCAGTGCACAGAGGCAGCATTGATGATGCTAAATAGAGGCCCAGATGATAAACACAATGATTTTGGAGGCTGGAAAAATGACTGGGTTGGAGGGTCAAGGAACACTTTCAGTGTGCCCCAAGAGCCAGATATATGGACGCGAGGGGGCCTCAGTTTGAGAACCTAAACTGTATTTACTGAGAATCAGCCTTGTCTCAGGGTCTTCAGAGGAAAGAACGCACTGTGAGTTAGCAGTCAAAGTATATGTCCCAAAGACAACAGGCTAGAGATGGACGAGGGGACAAGTTTAAGAAGAGCCGTTGGGTCTGGACCTCAGTGTGTGTTCCTATGACGCAGCTTCCTGCAGGAGTTGCGGGGCCATGGTGAGGCGGCGGTGCTGCTCCAGGAAACTTTCTCTCCAGTGGGGGCGCACTGGCTACGGGGATGCTGCTTTGGGACGGGGCGGAGGGACACATTCTCCACCGGGGCACCCCAAGGCTCGTCAGCGCAGGGGCCCATGTCACACAAAAGAAATCTCACCCACGGGTGATGTTACTCTAGTTAGCAGAGGATCCTAAGGCCACTTCTGAGCCTGCCTGGGGACTCTAGGAACTAACTGGAAGGAATTTGAGATGGTCCAAGGTTCTCACAGAAAGGGTGGAGCTGGAGCCAAAGAAATAGCCTTTTTGTTACTGTCAACGCGATCAAATTTTTGGCTCAAGTGTGACAGTGTCTGGGGAAACGCAGGACTCGCTGGATGGGAGAGAGGTAGAGAAGAAGAAAGAAGCGCCAGGTTGTGGGACTCCTGGGCAGCAAGCTTGGGGAAGGCTTTAGCCTGTAATGGGGAGCCATGGAGGGTTCTTGATCATGTTTGTTGCAGATTGTTTAGGGAAGATTAGTTTGGGGTACCGGAGATCGCGGGGGAGGGGCGCAGAGATGGCACGGAGACCTACTGATGGGACTGGAAGATCTTAAGCAACATGATAACAGCAGAAATGAAGAGGCTGGACGACCTGAGACAGAGCGCAGAGGAAGCGTCTGTTTTCATATGGGGGTATTCTCTCTGCCTCCAGCCCCTGCCTCTCCTTTCCTGGCTGAGTCCAACTTGTCCCATGCACTCTAACTCCTCTTTCAGGAAGTCCGCCCTGACTACTACCTCCCTTCCCCAGCCGGGAGGGGTAGGGTCCCCTTGTGCACCCCACCTGGCCTCCCCTCCGCCATCCCCCTCAGCCATTGGGTTGTAAGTGTGGCCTGGTCCATCCCCTCTCTAGGCTGTGTGTCTCTTAAGAGCAGTGAGCTTGAATATTTATTGGTATATTGTGCGCCCAGCCCACAGGTTCTTTGTACTTATGGAGCTAGAATAGAGGGAGGAGTCTAAAATGCATTTCTCTGAGGAAAAAAATTTCATCGTTTCCACTTGTATTTTACTTCTGTCTTTTTTGTTACATCTTAATTTTTCCTCATGTCATCTTAAAATTTAAAGGTAGCACTGATATGTATGCAGCATAAGTGTAGGGCAGCGATTCTCAGCTTAAAAAAAATGGCTATTCCCATAAGGAACATTGTTTAGATTTTGTTTTTTCCTTGGTTGTCTTTTTCCTCCCTGCCCCTCCGTGAATAAAAGTTTAGTACCACAGATATCCTGCATATCTATTTATGTACTGTGGTCCTTTGGAGGGTGACAAATCATTGCAGTATCTAAGATTTTTTCAGGAATTCCCTGCCCCCCTCTAAAAACCAATTTTCTCCTCCTTGGGTGCCATATAAGCCCCTTTGAGAATGTGCGGTATAGGCTGACTGTATTCATTTTCTAGGACTGTTGTAACAAATGAACACAACTTGGTGGTTTAAAACAACAGAAATTTACTCTCACAGTCCTGGGGCCCAAGGTCCAAAATCAAGGGGTGCTCCCTCCAGAGGCTCTGGGGGAGAATCCTTCCTTGCCTCTTCCAGCCTCTGTTGGCACCAGGTGTTCGTTGGTTTGTGGCTGCATCCTCACAGGGACTCTCTTCTCTGTGTCTTCCCTCCTTCTGTCTGAGTCAAATTTCCCTCTGCTTTTCTCTTACAAGGACAGCTGTCGTTGGATTTAGGGCCTGCCCCTATAATCCAGAATATCTCATCTCGAGATCCTTAACTTTTTCCAGACAAAGCCACATTCACAGGTGCCAGGGTTAAGACATGAAAATGTCTTTTGGGGCGCCACCATTGGACCCCCTACAATGACTAAAATATTTGAGGTGGCAGGGGACATCGTGTCAGTGACACAACAAGAAAGCTTGGTGTGCATTTCAGAACTCACACTGCTGGTCCAGTGTACTTATTAAAGTTTTGTGATGCTTCTAGCAGTTACAATGATGTTATTGTGGAAATCCAGGGAGCAGACCCCTCTCAGATCTGGCCTATTCCCAGAAAAGACTTTTTTTCTCCTTCATCTTCCCTCAGATGTAGCCATTTGGCGCCCTCTAGTGGAACCTGTGGGAACTTGCGGTAACTACAAAGTTACTTTTCAGAGGAAACTATTCACAGTTTCAAAATGGTTAGCTAGGTGAGACATATGATAGAAATGAAACAACAACAAACATAACTTGGAGCGTCTATATTATAACCCAGTACAATTTACCGCCCACCCTCGAGAGAAGTGATGCCAGGCAGAGTCGGAGGAGATGCCTGCGTGTGGATTAGGGTTCTCCTCGGTCCTGCCGGGCCCTTTACGCAAAGAAAACTAATCGAAGGAGGCTACCCGCAGGAAGGAAATAGAATGAAAATGGCCGGGTATCTCCCCCGTCAATATCCCAAGAAAAGAGCGAGGCACTTTCAGTCATAAAGAGATATTTGAAAACTTCTTAGTCGTCGGTTTTTCGTAACAATATTACTTGGAAAGACTTCTGCAAAAACCCTAAGTGAATCCCCTAGCTATATTCTTTGCCAGTTTTTCATCACAGTGTTCTCATGACGGTATCCATCTATTGGATGAAGAAAGGTTTGTGTGGAAAGGCCCGTTTCCCGGGTAACTGTATACACGTGGACACTTTGATACAGCACCAGCCGTCCAGGTATCCTCACCGCCCGGCCCCCTGCAGTCTGAGTGCTTCTCCTTCCTGGCACAGGGTCATGGACATAATAAGCATCCAGGCAGTACTGAGTGGAACTGCCACTCAGAGGTTTTCTTGGTTTCTTTTCAGTGGTGGCTTATGTACTAATGTTTCCTGCTTTTCAATCTGCAAAAAGGGCTTTGTCACTTCCACGAGCTGCCTCTGGTGTAGAGCTCTCCTGCCCCTGTTTCTGGGGAACAGCCGCTCCTCTGTGGGGTGGGAGCTGTTATTCCCGGGCCCTCCGTGGGCCACGCACGAAAGCGACTTCCAGACGTACTTTCCTCTTGCTCGCCTTAGAGCTGTTTCCCAGCAGGGATTTCCTCTCCCTGCGTGGGGAGGGGAACAATAGGTCAGGGAGATCAGGGAAATCTTACACCAAGCGGGTATATCACACAGTAATAAACCCTTCAATTACATCTGCATTTAGGCGGGTTTTCTCAAGAGCTGACTCTGGATCTTAACTGTTTTTATAACGTTGCTTTTAAGTCCATCCACTAATTCAAACATCAATCAAATCGCCTGGTGTGTCAGGCATCATGCCAAGCTCTGGGTGTACACTGGTGAATAGGACAGAAATGGTGTCTGTCCTCCAGGTATTTACCAACAGGAAGACCAAGATTAAACAAATAGTGTAAATAATCAATGATAAGAAGTGCTATAAAGGAAAAATACGGAGGGCTGCCTAACAGGTGCACTTGATTTAATGCAGGGACAGGCAAGTCTGAGCAGAGATGGGAGGAAAGTGGGCGGGGCCAAGGGGCAGAGGGGAGGCAGGAAGGCAGTTTGGAGACTTGAACAAAGCCGGTATGATGAATGCAGCACAAGCACATAATCCTCCATTAGCTCTAATTAATCTTTTCACTAGCTCAGCTGTTTCAGGTAAATGGATGAGGGAGGTCTTGTTCTAAATTTATAGACAGATTGGCTTGGCAGCAGTTGGGGTTAACTTAGAAGCACTGAAATCATGGAGACAGCTTTGGTCTTCAAAAGCTCCTAGAGGGGCTTCCCTGGTGGCACAATGGTTAAGAATCTGCCTGCCAATGCAGGGGACACGGGTTCGAGCCCTGGTCCAGGAAGATCCCACATGCCGCGGAGCAACTAAGCCCGTGCGCCACAGCTACTGAGCCTGCGCTCTGGAACCCACGAGCCACAACTACTGAAGCCCGTGCGCCTAGAGCCCGTGCTCCACAACAAGAGAAGCCACCACAATGAGAAGACCGTGCAGCCTCCATTCTCAGCAACTAGAGAAAACCCGTGTGCAGCAGCGAAGACCCAATGCAGCCAAAAATTAAATAAATGAATTAATTAAAAAAAAAAAGCTCCTGGAGGCCATTTTTTTCTTTTTCTGTTGAGGCCATTTTTTTTTTTTTTTTTTTGCAGTATGCGGGCCTCTCACTGTTGTGGCCTCTCCCGTTGCGGAGCACAGGCTCCGGACACGCAGGCTCAGTGGCCATGGCTCACGGGCCCAGCCGCTCTGCGGCATGTGGGATCTTCCCAGACCGGGGCACGAACCCGTGTCCCCTGCATCGGCAGGCGGACTATCAACCACTGCGCCACCAGGGAAGCCCGAGGCCATTTTTTAATGAAGTCCTTGAGGATGGGGCTGATGTCTGATTAATTGTGTCACCCTTAGATTCTCACAATTTATAGCAGGAGTTGTATACAGAGGAGTTATCTAGAAGCAAGTCAAACACTGATGATTTTCATAACCAATGGGCTGTTTATTAACTTCTAAGGTTGCTGATGCCACGAAGGAAAACGAACTGTGATGGTGGCAGCCTGTCTCCAAGATGGACACTGTTGGTTCCTTCCCTCCCAGTCTACCCATGCCTATCCTCCACCGGAAGGCTTCCTCTGCCCACACCGCTTGAATCTGGGCCGGCCTAAGTGACTTGGTGACTCATAGGGGGCAGTGCAGATGACGTCTGGGGCTCCCAAGGCCAGGTCCCTTGCAGCAACACCAGGGCTCTTGTAATTCTTACTTTGGGGCAATTTTATGGACCCTGAGAGGGCGAGTGCCCAGCTGTTTTGGACATCTCAGCCCAGGCACCAGACATGAGTTGAAGGAGCTGTCTTGGCTTTTCTGGCCCTGGAACACGTCAAACAGGAAAAGGCTTAGGCCCCAGCCATGTGGCTTCTCAAGCCAGCCCAGCAGAGGCCCTAGACATGGTGGAGCAGAGCTGAGCCAACACTGGTGTGCTCTAGGTGGTCTTCATGCCTTTGTAAAAAGTTAATAAACCGAAGCCTCAATTAAATAGGAGACCAGAAGGGGATGCTCTCATGGCCTGAAACAATAGGGGAGCCCAGTGGGAAGAAGAAAGACTTCTTTCCTGGCAAGGATTTTGCCAATGAAAAAACGATGGACTCTATGTTTACTATAGCCTCCCCGACTTCCTTTTCCCCTCTGTAGGAGAGATCTCCTCCCCTCCCTGTTCAGGGGACTTGCACTTGCCTTGCCATGGTTGCAGACCCCAAATTACAACTCTCTCCTGATCCCAAATAAACCCATTTTTGCTGCAGAAATAACTGGCAGTCTATTTGTTTTAGGTTAACATTTTGGTGGCCCATATGGGGACCAGAGAAGACCCCTGAAGACCATATGGCCCCAGGGCTGGTGAGCAAACAGGTGTGGTACCCACAATCGAGCCCATTGTGCTCACTGCTTTTCTTGCCAACCTTGGAATTTGAAGGTCTTTCTTTCTCCTGGATGTGAGTTTCTGCCCCCTTTGTGTTTGAAGCTCTCCAGGCTTTATTTAGGATCTATTTTAAGGTTTAGTCCTTTCTGGTTAAGGCCTGGTTTTGTATGCAAATACTCATTGGCACTTCGGTCTGATTTTGAGATCAGATGGTTTCAACAGAAACTGGCTGAGAAGTGTCAGCCCCATCCTGTGAAACAGGGGCTGTTCTATGGCAACGGGCTGGAAAACCTTTGGCCTGGTTCCTCTGGGACCAACCTGTTCCTTAGAACTGGCTGGTATTAGGCCTGCAAGCTATTCAATCTGCAAGATGTTTGAGATACTTGAACTGTTTAAGCTGTTTGAATAGAGTTATTTGAGCTGTTTAAGCTGTTTGAAACTTATTCTAGAGAAAAACCTCTGAGAAATGGGATCCCAGTTACCTAAATATTTTGAGGGTGCCCCTGACCCCAGGAACTCTGGCTGATTTTATGTTTAAAAAATCCACAGTTTATCCTCACGTGCATTTCTAACTAAATGGACCAACCTAACCAAAGGCAATTTAAAATATCAATGGCCGTTATGGGGAACTTTTGACATACCCAAACTTAAATTTCTTAAAAACAAACTAGACCACAATAGCTCTAAAATTTCCGGAACTCAGTAGAGCACATATTTTGATTGGTATTTTGAGACTTCCCAAGAGTTATCAGGAGCCTAAAATCGCCTCTCTGCAAAATAAGATTTTAAGATTAACTGAGGCAAACAGACTTAAAGAAAGATAAGATGGCTCCTGAAGCCTCAGGCTCTTCCTTGGTTCCACCTCTGGTCCCCCTTCCTCCGCCCTTCCTACGCTGCCTTCCCCCCTCTAGACCCTCAGGTTCCCCATACTAATTCTCTTGCCAAACTTCCCTGTTTCTCCAAAACTCTGCCCGATCCCTTTTCCTCTGAACATATCAGAACCTTTCCCTTTAAAATGAAGACTTCCGAGGATCCAGAGGTTAAACCTTTAATTTCTATATTCCCTGGACTAAAGCTGAGCTGTGAGCCATAGTCAAAGATTTTCCCAAAGTAGCTGAAATCCTCACAGATTTGCTGAGGAATTTAATATAGCCATTCAAACTTTTCAACCTGGTTTTTCTGACTTATATACCAGCTAGTTCATAGGCTTGTCAGTGAAGGCCAGGCCCAGCATTAGATGACAACTGCTAATTGGGAACATCCTGAAAGGTCTCTAGAATTACAACCAGGAGACCAGCCTACTAACTGACATGATCAGGCTCGGGGAATCCCTAGGTGACTTCATCGAGCAATTCATAGGGCTTTTCCAAAGCCTGTGGATTGGAACAAAATTCAGTCTTGCACAAAAAAATCTGAACATGTTCATGATTATTACAATTGGCTTTGCATTTGTATTTTAACTAATTAATTAATTTTGGGCTGCGTTGGATCTTCACTGGGGCGCGTGGGCTTCTCATTGCGGTGGCCTCTCCTGCTGCGGACGGAGCACGGGCTCTAGGCGTGCTGGCTTCAGTAGTTGTGGCTTGCGGGCTCCAGAGTGCAGGCTCAGTAGTTGTGGCCCGCGGACTTAGTTGCTCTGTGGCATGTGGGATCCTCCCGGACCAGGGCTCGAACCCGTGTCCCCTGCATTGGCAGGCAGACTCTCAACCACTGCGCCACCAGGGAACAATTGGCTTTGCATTATTTTTAAAGAAAATTCTAGTCTTCCTTCAGATGCTGATTCCATCCTGGTAGCTTTTAACTCTAACTTTATTAATGGGCTGAACCAGGATCTTTCCCTTCTAGTAAAAAGGACCAAGATGGAATGGGAAACGATGTCTACTCTAGACTTGGTTATTCTGCCAGACCAGCTCTCTCCCACTCTCCCACCTGAAAGGGAGACTGACAGAATTCTTAATCTTCATCTCCAACAAATGAAGGCTCCTAAATGAAACCCAAAGCCTCCTAAGCTTTTGCTATTATTGCAAAGAGCCAGAACATTGGAAAAGAGATTGTTACAAATTTAAGTACTTAGGCACCTTCAGCCCGTTCACTAGCATTTGTGACATCCTCCCGATTCTCAGTGACGGGGCTCCACAGAACTACAGGAACTCTTCCCAATCCTCCCTCTTAATCAGATTGAAGAAACATTTCCCCTGATTGGGAATGAAGTTTTTCCAGTCCTGACACTGGAGCCACACTCTCGGTGCTCAGCCCCACTGCTATATGGGATCATTTCCTTAATTTCTCTTTCTGATCTTTCGTTGTTAGTGTATAGGAATGCAAGAGATTTCTATGCATTAATTTTGTATCCTGCAACTTTACCAGATTCATTGATGAGCTCTAGTAGTTTTCTGGTAGCATCTTTAGGATTTTCTATGTGTAGTGTCATCTGCAAACAGTGACAGTTTTACTTCTTTTCCAACATGGATTACTTTTCAACCCCACTACTATAAAGCAGCCCCCTCCTTGGAGTATTAAAATGGTTCAGGGAATTCCCTGGCAGTCCAGTGATTAGGACTCAGCACTTTCACTGCCGTGGCCCCGGGTTCAATCCCTGGTCAGATAATTAAGATCCCACAAGCTGCATGGCGTGGCAAAAAAAAACAACAACCCAACAACAAAAACCTAGTTCAAATACTGGGGATCTCTAATGAACCTTAAGAAGTTTCAGTCTCTAAAGCTATTCTCTTTCGTTTAGGCCCTTTGAGAGGTACACACCCTTTTCTCCTTAGTTTCTCTACCCCTATCCATTTACTACACTGAGATTTGTTAGGGAAGTATCATGCTGGCATTTCTTTCTCCCAAAAGGATAAAATAATTCTAGAACTTGATAATAGCCATCAAAGCAGCCAACCAGTGAACTCAATGACCATTTGACATCTCTGGACCCTTGCTCCATCTCTGACGCTATTATACTGATTCTGGAAACACTGATAATTTGTCCCTATTGAATCAGCTACCACACTCCTTGTGGGCAAAATCTCCAACTGATATGGGCAAATTTTGCAGTCCACCTCCCATCAAGATTCAAATAGATCCTTCAAAACTTCTTCCCAGAATTAATCAATATCCTATAAAGAAAGAAGCCCTTCAAGGCATAAACCCTGTAACAGAAGATTACAAGGCTCAAGGCCTCATAATCCATTGGACTCCCCCTTGTAATACTCTGCTCTCCTTCTCAAGTCTCTTCACAGGAAGACAGCCTCCACTTCCTAAAGCTTTTAGCCTTAAAGGGATATAAGGTCACCAAAGAAAAATTGCAGTTTGCTCAAACCCAGGTTTGATATTTAGGGCATCTGATATCAGAACAGGAAGTACACCTACATCCAGATGGACTTCATGGTGACCTAAGTTTTCCAAAACCCCAAACTGAGTGCCAAGTGCGAGGTTCTCTCAGGCTAGCTGGTTATTGAAAAAAATGTCTACTCAATTGCTTTTGGCATTTAAAACCTCCGAGGGCTGGCAAGACCTTAATGACCATCCAGTGCAAGCAGCCTCTTGATAAAATGAGCGGTTTGCCCAAGACCATCCACTCACCGTGAGGACTAGAGCCCAGTCCAGAGCTTTTCTCCCCTTGCTATGGCATCCTTCCTTTCTTCCTTTCCATTTCAGCGCCATTCACTGGGGGCAGGACTGATCCCTAATCGCTTTTATGAAGGGATTAGGCAACTCAGGAGGGTCAACGGGAGAACCTGTCGGGAATGCAAGACCCAACTATAGGCCGTGGAGGTTGTGTATAGGTCCATCCCTGTGCATCTGTCCAATCTGTCATCATGACTCTGGCACTGGAATAGTGACTCGTAATTAAAAAGCCCCTTTCATTAGTGGCAATAGGTCTACTGGGATGCAGTGTAGTTTTTCTGTAGCTGAGGCTGGGGTTTCATCCCAGTTCACAGGCCTTTCTTCTACTTCACTGCTTTAAGGTATAAATGTCCAGTTCCTAGCTTAGTTCACTGTGCCCGGTGAGACCTAATAGGTTCCTTCTTTGGTTTAGTGAACTTGAGTACAAAAAGCATTAGTTATGCAGTTTTAATTACTTTTAAGCCTTAAATGAGTGATGAAATATAAATACCAATTAACACATCTAAGGCTTCTTCAATTACTTTTTTCCTTGCCTTTGAAATAATAAAGGCTGTTGTTCACAGCTCCAGTGTGGACAGTTCCATTTACAGCATTTATTTCATCTAGAGTCAAAATAGGGACTATAGGGAAACCAGTGTGCTGTTCTCACCTCTGTCCTGGCAGTAAATTTCCATGCATCGTGTAAGATGTTACCAGCCAAAGAACATTGTCCAAATAGCATGCAAAAGAAAATAGTATCTGTATAGGTTGAAGAAAATTCAAGTAAATTCTTCACTAGTACAAGGGAAACAAGACCAGCTGGATGATTCCCTCTACTTCCTCCCCTTCCTCTCTTGCACAATCGGGATTAGTTTCTATTTGTTTTCATTTAGAACAAAAAGAGTCAATTAATCAAATTTTCCTAAGGAAAAAAAAATTTAGGCAATGCATGGGTGAAGAGTGGGGAAACCCAGATGCACAAATTCTGAAACTCACAGCTGTGCTTTCACATCTTGAAATAAATGTTTCCAAGAATGGAGGCTTCCGTTGTTCACATTTAAATCTTGAATCATGTAAAACTCAGTGACAACTTCAAAGTCAGAATCCTTGTTTAGGATACTTAAATCTCATATCTAATACTTAGAAGACTTATGAGAAATTCTTTTCAATCCTGAGAGGCTAAATAAGAGTTCTATTGGGAGGTAGAGAGAGGGCAAAAGGAAACTGGACTGAGCAAAACCAGAAAATATTTATATGAATGTTCTCAAGTCAATTAACTGACCATATTAGACTCAACTTACATAAGAAAAAAATCACGTGGGGTTTTTGTAAGTGGGACTTAATACACAATTCAGCATTAACACTAGGTCATGTTTAAAATAAATTAATCCAGACTGAAAACGTTTGGCCACTAGGAAAACCAGAGTTTTTGCTCAAGTTTGTTCAATCTGATGGCTTTCTAAGTAGTGGTGGAAATGACATGGGAAGAAATATACAAGATCCATTAATGCAGAAGCATCTCCTTTTGAACTGGGAGATCCTAAAGCTCATTTTATTTTTCACTTGACTCTTCAAGTATTTGGAAAATATCCAAAAAGTAAAAAAATCTTTTTTTTTTTTTGTAGTTTCTACTACAGAAACTATTTCTAATTTTTTACTTGCATATATTTATGTATATGTCGTGACACAGTATAAGCAAATTTCAAGGTTAGTGTAGCCAATCCAAATTAGTGTCATAAAGGTAAAAGGGAGAAGCTGTTTCTCATCAAGTTGCATCCCGTGAAGACCAAGGACTCATTTTAATGACTTGTCAGAAAGGGGCTAACTGGTAAATAGGCATCACACCCAACTCCAGGTTGAATGATCAAACTGCTGATGTTACAGCTCCGATGTCCAACTTCCTCAAAACTTTTATTTTAGTCAAGGTCAAAGTCATCTTGGGTGGCTGACTATGCTCCCAGAAGTAAAATTTGAGACCCAATTTCTCCACTTGCCACAATCTGCATCATCCAAACTTTTTCAAGGATCTGATGCTTCTAAGGTGAACATTTTAGCTCGATTTCTTTTGAGTTGGCTGCTAGGAAGTTAGGGCCAGATTTGTAGCCTGGTTCTAACATGCATTTTGTGTACAAAGTTCACTCCTGATTTAATACTGTTTTCTCCTTTGTTTCCCCTTTACTTACTTATCCTATGTAAATTTTGTCGTGTTGCACCGTTATGTAGCTCTGTAAGCCCTCCTAAAAACTTTCTGGGAAAAGACAATGCATAAACAAACTTTAGCTAAGTTTTACCATAATCAGGATAAAAGTGAATACGCATACTATATATCACAGGCTGATTCAGGTCAAAGATCTCAGAGATTTAAAAAGGGAAACATGTCTTAGCAAATTCATATTCTGCAGGATAAAATTCAACTTATAGAAATCTGAATTTCAATAGTTAAAAGTAAATGTAAGATGGATTCAAACTGCCCCTAATCAATGCTTTCTAGAAGTTTCTGAATTTCCAAAATGGTTCATGAAAAAATTGAATGATTCAGGTTTTAAAAAAAGTCTGCCTGGAGAGGTGCCTGGCCATGGTACGTTATAGCATACAGGATAACCAGAGGTGGAATCTTTATTTCACAGGTTTCAAGATACAGTACAAAACGAATCTGTACATCTCTCTATTAACAGGATTTGTTTACACAATTATATTACACTTCACCAGCCTTTATATTGAATTTAATTAAATACAAAATAAATTTACAAAAAGTCTACCATGGTGCTCTTTCCAATGCCAGCTTACGGTCTTTTAAAACGTCTCCTAAATATTGATAGTGGTTACACCTTGATCGTATCAATATTATGATTTTTTTATTTAAATCAAAGAGAATAGTGTCATCTTGTTATTCCAAACATGAAAACTGGTGCATGAGAGGTGACCCTGCACACAACCGAGACATCCTTCTCACGCACACATCAGGTTTTTACTTGTGCAAATAGTCACTTTAAAAATACAAATCATTTTTACTTGGAATATTTTCAATTCTCTTGAAATACCAAGTGGAAGGAGAAATTTAGCTTCTTTTCGAGGACTACTACACATTTAAAAATCAGGTAGTGCCTCTGACAATATGATATTCAGAAATTTTGTATTTACATTTGAGAGCAATGACTAATGAAAAGTATTTTCGTGAAAATAGAAGTTTCTTCTGCTTTATTTCTTGCACAGTTGTAGTCATAATATTGTATAACATAATTAAATTCACTTTCAAAACAAACACTAGCTGTTATTGGGACAAATGTAGCCCACGTTGCTCTTCTTGGTAGGTAAAGGGGCTGTTTCTCTGAAGCACTTTTTGTTTTGAAATGTGCATGTGAAATGTTAGTCCAAACCTCTGAAAAAGGTTTTCTGCAGATGTAGCTAGACAATATAATACACATGCTACACACATGAAGAGCTGTGGTCTTCATTTATAGGCTTGCATGCATACTTCCAAACACTGGTTTGAAGAACAAACATGAGGAGCAAAGAAAGGGAGAAAAAAAAAGCTTATACAAAATACTTAAGTTTCCTGGAGGCAACAGCAGCTCCTTAATTAAATAAAGCAACAGATCATGGCCAGATCACCAGCAGAAGTTTCTACAACTTCCCAATGGTACAGAGATAAAATGGCTTAGCAGTAAAACTCTCACAAATTAACCTTATATGCAGAAGGGTAACACATCCTCAACAGTATTAAGATTAATGACTCACAAGTTCATCTAAATAATAATGAATTCTGAAAAAAAGAAACCTTTTGGTTTATTTTTCTGTGCCATTGGATATTAACCAAAAATAAGATAAGCCTTACCCAGAATACAGAAACAAAAGCTCCAAAAACAAAAAGGAAAAAAAAAACAAACCAAACCCCAAACCCCAATGCTACCTTTGTTAACATAAAACAAAAAGCAAAACAGATAGTCTCAAGACTCTGGAACAGTTGACTAACCAAGAAACCAAATGCACAAGAGAATAGAAGCTAAGTAGAGTACTACTGTCATCACCTTGGAAGGCAGGAAGACAGGCTATAAAAGGGATCGGGAGAGAAGGGCTACCACGGAGAAATGAAGCCGTACTCTGCTAGCTCTAAATTCTAACATTAAAACTCCTGAATCCTGGAGTTAGTTTAATGTCACTGACATTAACTAGCTTTAGTTACTGTCATTTTATTCAAATGGATGCCATTTGATTAGGTAGGTATTGAGCATTATTTTAGGAGAAACACCAAACCCAGTTCCTATTTGCTTAGGTATCATGTCTCTTGTACAGAATGAAAAAGGGAACAAAGTGTTTTGAGACAGTCTTTAAATGAAGCCATAGGAACGAAGTTATTTTAAATTTACCATTCAAATTTCCAGTAGCAAATGACCCAGGGTAAAACAGGAGGTGGACAAAAGCCAAGAAAAAGATCTATTTGGGAGATTAATAAAAAGGACATGGCTAGTGGTACACTACCGGGAAGTTATTGCCTGGAGAACAAGACCACGCTTTCCCACCTGCCTCTGGGTAGTGCACACTGCTTTAAGAAATGTTTTTTCAAAGTACTAACAGAGGGAAGTAAAGATAGAGATAAGAATGCTGCTAAAGGAAAAATTAGGTGGATGGTAGAAAAACATGGAAGTTTAGTTGTTCAAGTTTTAAATAAAACAGTTCCTTCGAAATGAAGCGTGGTTGCTACTGTGGATCATACTTATTTTGAAGGTTGGGGGAGAACAGGCAGGGGTGAAGACATCAACATACTGTACCGACTGTACTCAAATCTCTAATGTAAGAGATCAAACAAGTCTTAATATTTACATGAGCTGCCCAAAGCAACATGACACTTCTGAGGGTAAAATTTCTTACCTTTCAGATCTGCATTTATACATATGGTTCTCGCTGTCATCACCTCTTCCTATTTAGAAGCAATTATCTAGGAGGAAAGTTTGCTTACCAGGTTTCTCATAATACTCTAAACACCAAAAAAGCACACTACTTCACATTTAGAGCCTTCATGCTCATTACAGACTAATTCACTCTAGTTCTAAATACAATCTCTACTTCAAAAACCAAAGTCTTACAACTCTTCAAGTTTTCTGGCAGATAAGGGGTTATGGAAAAAGAGTATAAAGATTAATATAAACAGATGAGGTCAGCAGGCACAGAAAGCCTGCTCACACACTAAGAGAGTCTCAGGCCAGATACAGGCTGGTGAACGCTGCCATCCGACAACAAAAAGGAATACAATTTGGTTGAAGTTTTAATTTTTTCATTTGTGGTATGTGACCTTCTCTGTTTTCTTTGTTGTTGCTGTCGTTGTTGTTTTCTGTAGTACTTAACCAGACAATTCTGAAGTGTAATAGCCTTGATTTTCCTGATGTTAACAGTGCGAGGGTGGTGAATACAAAAGCTAAGCAAGTGGTTGATCTTCTACTGTAACATCAAACTGCAGAAATAAAAATCTCCCTGAACAGTACAAACAGGCTTTGGCTTTCCTCAACCACTGATTTTAATGCATCTCAGATTCTCTGAGTGTTAGTATTGTAATGGTAGTCACTGTATGCCATAGCTTGGCAACAATATTACATATTTTAAAAATTCAGGAGGGTGGTCTGTTCTTTTGCAATAAGAAATGCAAAGTAAAATAAATCCTGGGAGCAAATGCTTCAACTTTTGGGAAAGTGTGTCTGTGATCCTGGTACCCCACTCAGAGTTCTTCAATATTGTTTTCTAATCTCTCCCCTTTAGTCCATCCTCTGGCTTCCAGATAAAGGCTCTGTATACTCAAAACAAGCAAGCAAATTACATTGAGTAATTTGGGACAAGTTCACGTGTTAGCTCAAGAAGTCAGTTCACAATGTTTTCTATATATTCCATTCCAAGGAAATGAAGTTCACATAAAACTCTTTAACATGGCCTTTCAGTCTTTGAAGGAGAGAAGTATGGTATAAAGTATGACAATCACCAACAGTAAGAAGCCTCCCAACCTTGCCTTTTAAAGTAACAAATATGCTGAATACGTATACTTGCATGTGGCCTGGTAAAAGTTCCTCGGTTATCGCAGTTCTGAAACACTTAGAAGGCTTTTTTTTTTTTAACTTAAAAGGCAAGTTCTATTTTCAGACTTTCAAACATGTTAAGGTTAAATCTGCAACTAACTGGGTTTTCCTTTTTACATCGATCAGTTTTTAGTGTCGACGCATGAGACCTTAAAGATGGTTGACAGAACTTATGCACATTGAAAGAATGACCAAAAGGACCCAAGAAAGATAGCTGGACACAGCAGACATTACCTTGAGTGTCTCACATGTTTCCAGGAAAAAAAAAGGGGGGGCAGGGGAGCCACTGAGAGTTGTTATTCCATACGGCACTGAAACGGACATTCAACTCAGTTTAGGTAAGAGTTACTTATCCCTGAAAATAAAGGCATCAGATTCTAAGCAGCTTTAGGAATTCAATGCTTCCTCGTGCCTCTTCCAGGAGGTGGCCACTGATCCAAGGTCCTAAATCAAATGCAAGTGTTCTTGGTAAACGATTTCCTTGTTTGTCACTGGTCAAGGCTGGCCGCCGTGGGTCACTGTGGTGGCTGCTGCTCGGGTGGCCCCTCCTGCTGTGGTGGTGCTGGCCGTGGCCCGGGGGGCCTGGGGACAGGCACGTCCTGGTGCTGCCTCTGCCTGTAAGCGATAACTGTCCCCAACAGCAATGCGATGATGGTCATGAGGTAAAGGTCCCACTCAGGTCCCAAAAGCTGGTCCATATCAAGCTGGGTGAACAGATCTCGAAGCTTAATGAGAAAAGTATAAAAATCATTATGATCATTAAAATGTAATAGAAGGAGCTAGGAAAGTTACATCACAGATTAGAGATAAATACACAATTTATTATATCAATTGGTTTTAGTAACATTTTGCAATGTGTTCCAAAAAAAAAGGGTTTTACTAAACTCAGAACTACCATATGACCCAGCAATTCCACTCCTGGGTATATATCCGAAAAAACAGAAACACTAATTCTAAAAGATACATGCACCCCAATGTTCATAGCAGCATTATTCATAATTGCCAAGATGTGGAAGCAACCTAAGTGTCCATCAACAGATGAATGGATAAAGAAGACGTGGTACATATATACACAATGGAACATTACTCAGCCATAATAAAGAATGAAATTTTGCCATCTGCAGCAAAATGGATGGACTCGGAGGGCATTATGTTAAGTGAAATAAGTCAGACAGAGAAAGACAAATAGTGTACGATATCACTTATATGCAGAATCTAAAAAATACAACAAACTAGTGAATATAACAAAACACAAGCAGGCTCAGATATAGAGAACAAACTAGTGGTCATCAGTGGGGAGAGGGAAGAGGCGGAGCGGCAATATAGGGGTAGGAGACTAAGAGGTACAAACTATTAGGTATAAAATAAGCTACAAGGATACATCATACAACATGGGAATTACAGCCACTATTTTATAACTGTAAATGGAGTATAACCTATAAAAATTGTGAGTCACTATATTGCACACCTGCAACTCTATATAGTATTGTATATCAACTACACTTCAATTCAAAAAATAAAAATAAAACCCACCAGACTTTAACAAAGGATCCAATCTAATAAAATTAAGGATAAAACAAGACAAAAATATAAAGACAATGAGTTCAACTGAAAAAAAAAGAAAGTTTTAAAAGCCTTCAACTGAAACTCAAAATAATGTCTGAGGACCAGAGCTATGGTTCCTTTCCATCAGTAACCTAACGCACTGATTTCCAACCATTTTTCGCAGGAAATATTTGAAACAAACACTGGGGACAATGGAGGACCAAGGGGGGGCAGAAATCAGCATCTTGGCACACCTCACCTATAACCTATTTCTAGTGTTGACACACTAGCTAAAAAAGCTCTCTTCTAATGAAAGCAGGGCTATTTTACTACTTCTCTCATGTAACTGAAGATGACAGGAATTCAGAAATTCAATAGCTGAACAAATAATGCTTTTTAGTTAGGATTTAACTAAATATTTAACAACTGAAATTGAACTTAAAAGTTATTTTCTTCATCTATGATATTTTAATTGTTTTAGTGTCACTTAAATTATTCCTGGTATTTTCTGACTGATGCTTACCCACAAAGAAAGTAAATATGGGGCATAATCCTTTATGTTTAAATAAAATTACATTTAAAAGGTCCCCATAATATAATATTTGTAGGTGCAGGTGCTAAAATTTTTCTGTAAAAAAAATTATAACAAACTATTCACTGTGTTCCCTGGGGTGGGACCCACAATAGGAGACTTTGTTTTTCTGTATTTTTTGACTTTCTTACCATCAATACTTATTACTCTTTTTTTTTTTTTTAAGTTGGAATATCTAGGTGGTAGGATTACTGGGCATTTTATTGTCTTCTTGGAACTTCTGTATGAAACACAACAACTTAACGTGGTGTATACATGACCAAATCCCAGACTGTTATCAGTAGTTTATTACTAATGAAAGCTGTGAGAGACAAGGGTCTGAAATAGTCCTGAGACAGAAAGAGCAGGCGGCCACACTGTTAGCTTCTCAGTTAAAGGAACAAGGATCCTTTGAGTTAACGGAGTGTACAGCATACCCTGGCTCACGCTATTGAACAATTATAAATTTGACATTACAAATGTATAAGCAATCAAGAGGACAGAGGCCACCATCTCCAGCCCTCTGGAGCCCTATACGTGGAGGACCTCAGTGCATGTGCTAGGGCTGCAAAAGGGAGAAGTTGTCGAATTTCTCTTTATAGATGCTGAAGCAGCATGGACTAAATTTACATCTGTGTAACAAAGAGGGAATGCCCCTTCCGGAATCTGGTGCTGAAATGGTGCATCAACTTGTTCTAAAAGATATTAACAAAAGGTTGAAACATCATCCTTTTCTGGTCTGGCGTGAATTAAAGTTAAATAGCCCTTCTTTTTGCATACATTTTAGGACTTTCAGAGTTAAATGCTGCACCAGTGAATCCATTAGGAGGAACGATAGGTACTGTAAACAAAACAGAAAACTGGAGAACCCAAGAGAACCAACATTGTGTTGGTAACTAGAGTTGGTAGTTTTGAAGAGAATGGGTAACCCACCCATCTCCTAGCAAAGTACTATCATTAAGCATATTTAAATAATTCAAGGTATTTTTAGAAAATATAGTTTCAGTGGTATTTTTAACATGTTCCACTATCAGGAGAATCTGAAGTACAAGAGCCTGGACAGGTTCTCAGGTTCACTTCTTTTCATGTCTTAAACTCTCTTTTTAAGGGGCTGGTCTGAGTCACTGCTAGGCAGTCATCTGATTTAATGTTTACTGGAATTAGTTAACTACTATTTCAAATTGCCATGGTTTAGTCTCAGTTTTCCCTAAACCAGGAAACATCTGCACCAATGAAAAATGCTTTAGCACTGGGAACCATTGTCAAATGTTACCTGGGAACTGTTAAGTGCTTTGTGGCTATACTCATCCCTCACCTGATGAGGTCCCTTCATCTGGGAAGAAGGAAAGAGACCAGACACTTGCAGGTCCTTCCTCCCCTCCCCCAACTTTGCAAAAACGAAACTGTGGACTGAGAAGGTTACATCATTTGTATTTTAGTTAAAAGAGACATGGACCACTTACATTTGTTTCCCGTATGTACTGCAAGAAATAGACAATACCCAATTTGCAGAGTGCTAGGAAGACTGGTACTTGTGCATCTGGGCTGGCTTCCGCTGCCATGTCATAAAAACGTTTTGCAAGGTGAATATCCTATAATACGGGTAGTAAACCAAAGTTCATTTCTTGTTAAACTAAGTAAAAATAATTACTATTTATATATTAGGAAAGTTTATTTTACCTTTCAAGTTTCATTTTAAAATTTCCCTTACCTAAAGAAAAAAACCCAAGCTTTAATTAGGTAAAATTTGTTTAATTATCTAACTGCTTAATTTTGAAAAACTTAGTTGAAAAATTTAAAAGTTAACTTGTGTTCCCCTGATCTGACATCCCACTTGCTGTGCAGATACGGTGGACACAGCTATATACCTATGCATAACACTGTTAACCTGGAGACTTCCAGGGGTGACCTGTAAGTCTCAAGTTAATATTTTCCTACTTAAAACCAGTCAGTGTAAGCAATTCCTGGTTTCAGTCTGCAACAGTGATCTTCAAACTGGGGTAGACATACTCAAAGTTTTCCAAGGGGTGCATGCATGGACAGTGTTAAGGGACTTGCATCCTGTGTTTTCCTGTCTTAGATGTATTTCTATAAAGGGCAAAACAAGTCATTACTAATTTTGGCCCAGGTTGGAGTGCTCTGCATTTAGATAAGTGGTAGAATGGGATGGTGGGAGGTGCAAAATTCTCATTTAACAACCTCACTTCTCCCATCCCCTGACTACTGTCAAAGAATACCAAACTCATAGGTAAGAATTCCATGAGACATGGGAAAGAAAGGCTAAATATTAAGACTGACTTTTTCTACATATTTAAATATAAGCAGTTACTTTCAGCTATTCTCTATACTTGTCCCTAAGGTGAATCCTTTTAGTTAAAAAGAAGAGCACCTTCAAATAACAGTAACAGCATGGTCAGTGTCTTTGACTTTTTAAAAAATGTAACAAATTTTATTTGTAGTAATATTTCAGAAGACTGCCCTGCATCTCTCTCATCCTCGAGCACACACACATATTGATATCTACACTGTTATTTAGGATATTAAGCCAAAAACAGATTCATGAAAACGGAAAAGTATATTTTTCAAGATTCATGATAACGGAAAAGTATATTTTTCAAGATCATGCATCAAACTTTATGTGATCTGCAGACTCTGTGTGGATGATTCAATAGGGTAATTAAATCTTATCTGTCAATCAAATCCTGAATTATTTATTCCAATTATAACCAATCCTCATCTTGTTTAATACTTAATATTTTTCTATCTATACTGGATGCTGGACTGATTAGCTTTTAGAGTATGAGTATCTCTTTTATTTAAAAAAACAGAAAACATAAGAAAAGGTGATCATAATGTCTTATAAAAACGAATGAAATTATTCTGATTTTTATACATGATTAATTATTCTTAAAAGCTGAATCCCAGGGTTCCCTCCCCTAATGCTAATCAAAGGAATTCTATCCCTTTTATCATAGTCTTTATTCATAAGAATTTGTATAAGCTTTACATTACAAATTAAATTATGAGAAAAGCACACTGATTAATTTTCTTGTTTTCTTGTTTTACAGCCTATTATAAAAACAGACTGTTACATTACTTTAATTCTGATTGTCTTTAGCAAATTATTACTAAGCGTATAAAACCCATAACTTACGGGTAATCTTTACATTAGGCATCAAACCCATATTACTTTTATTTGAATTAACAAAGTCAGGCTTTCTGATAGAAACTAAGTCTGATTTGGCTGACTGATCTGACAATGCAGGGAGGCTTCAACAACTATGTTACATGGCAGAGATTGTCCATGAACTGAACGCACTCAGCCTGCAGCTCCAGATTCTTGATAAAACTATATTCAAGTATCTTATATTAATATAAATGTAAAATATCAAAACTTACATATTGGAATTAAAATACTCAAGTGTAATAAAATAAAAAAGCACTCTGACAAAAAACAGTGCATTAACAAAATGAAATGAACAACCTTCTAGATTTAAAAGCACATAAGGTCACAAAGTGTCTCTAAGTGACTGAATGAGCAAGGAGTATCATTAGCTATTGATAAGCCTTGGGAAAGCCTTTTAGACATCACTCCCAGAAACTGAGAAAGTATGAGTCCAGTGATCAGGGAACACCTCCTTTTGCAAGTCTCTAGTTTCCAAATCTTTGCTTTCAACAGAACTGAACAGAGGCTTAACCAAGTTATCAAGTGACAGATCATTAGAAATAATTTTAATGACAGATCAGTCTGATTTTTGGCATATGTTATGGACTAAATGTTTGTGTATCCCCAAAATTCATATGTGATACCCTACTCCCTAATGGGATGGTATGAGGAAGTGAGGCCTTTGAGAGGTAATTAGGATTGGATGAGGTCATAAGGGTAGAGCTCTCATGAACGGAATTAGTGTCCTTATCAGAATCCCTAAAGAGCTTGCTGCTTCTCTCTCGCTCTTTCCTCTTGAGAGGACACAGAGAGAAGAGGGCCTTCACCAGACACCAAATCTGCTGGCACCTTGATCTTCAACTTCCCGGTCTCCAGAACTGTGAGAAATAAATGCCTATCGTTCAAGCCACTGTGCTATAGTATTGTCACTGCAGCCCAAACTACCAAGACAGCATATAACTCTAAAGCAGTTTAAAGAATTAAGTGACCTTACTATAATAAAATTCTTCCCATTCCCATATACTTATTTATGTGAACAAGGTTCCAGTCATATATTTATAAAATGAAAACAAGAATTAATGGTAAACCTGTTCCATGATACTTAGGCTAATTTTTAAAAATGCTCTATTTATCTCATTAAAAGATACATTTTCAATAATTACGACAAAAAATTTTATTAAATTTTATAATATTATGAAGTTGATGAGAACAATAGTATATGAATAACTGACAAACTATGGCTAATAATATCTCGAGAATTTTTCTTAATACTTAAGAGCCTATAATCACAGGAAATAAAATTCAAATTTGAATTTATACACTTTTTTGTTTCAGATAAGCATGATCAGTGATCAGTACATTACACTGGTATACAATTCTGTGGGAATAATGGACTAAAATATAAATTCAGGGAGAAAAGAAAAAGATACTATTTTCATTTAACGAATTTGCTGTGTATTTTTAAAAAATTAATAATGGGGTTATCAAATTATTTTGGTACTTAAAGTAATTTAGTCATTTTATTTATAAAAATGTTAGTGTTTAAAATAGCTAGGACTTAGACCCTTTGAAACTTATGATGAGATATTTTAAATGTCAAATTAAAAATGTGCAAGAGGTTACACAGTTTTTCAAAATTATTTTAAGGGTACACAGGCAAAAACTTAAGACCACGGGTCTAAAGAACGTTAGGCTTCATTAGGAAGGTAAAAGAATGAATATATTAAATTCATTTCAAAATAATCTAGAAATGATAGAATTTGGCTATTGATGGACAGTTTCTCAAACAGCAGTTATCAACAGAGGCAGCACTGCTTTTCCGTTTTCATGAATCTATCTTTGGCTTAATATCCTAAATATAACAGTGTAGATAGATATCAATATGTGTGTGTGCTCGAGGATGAGAGAGATGCAGGGCAGTCTTCTGAAATATTACAAAACTGTCTCTTAAGTTAGCACCTAAAATCTGAGCACATTCTAAAGCAAACCTATTTCCTATAAAAATGAAGATGTTTCCCCCCAAATCACAATTACATTATCCATACATTTGTTTCAAAGTCACACTCACCTGTTTAATGCCTAGTCCTTTCTCATGCATATATCCCAGGTTAAACATAGCTTGTGCACTGTGCTGCTGCTCAGATGCTAGGCGATAATGAATAAACGCCGTCTCATAATCTACGTCAGTGCCAAATCCATAGAAATGGTAGTCTCCAAGCTTAATTCTAGCCACAGTATAGCCTGAAACAAAAGGTAAATGCAAAACTGCCGATAAATAAGGTGTGTTGAAAACAGACCAAACTCTTATTTCTCCTCCTGCTAACATGTTTATATAAACTAAATGTTAATTTGTAACACACAGACTTTATAACAAATTCTTCAGCCAACATAGAAATTCAGTAAAAATTTAACTAGAAGGGTTGCTCTTCTGAAGAAGGCTTTTGTAATAGTCAGGGAGAGGTAAAACAAAGTGGGTGTAATCTCTATTTCACTAATAATACTCCTCAGATGATCAATCACTCTACTCTGTCATTTAACATTTTAAAATAATTCAACTGGGGGCTTCCCTGGTGGCGCACTGATTAGGAGTCCGCCTGCCGGTGCAGGGGACATGGGTTTGATCCCTGGTGCAGGAAGACCCCACATGCCGCAGAGCAACTAAGCCCGTGCGCCACAACTACTGAAGCCTGCATGCCTAGAGCCCACGAACCACAACAAGAGAAGCCACCGCAATGAGAAGCCTGTGCACGGCAAAGATGAGAAGCCCCTGCTCACAGCAACTAGAGAAAGCCCACACGCAGTAATAAATAAAATAAATAAATTTATTAAAAAAATAATAAAATAAAATAATTCAACTGGACCATTGTTTAGGCTTGGAGAAAGGGATAGGCAGACGATGTTGAGAGTAGGATGTGTGAGAAAGAACTATTCAAATAAAAAGCAGTGGGGAAAGGCTGAAATCTTAGGTTTTACACCTATAGTCTATCACACGTTCTATTCAGTTCTCATTTAATACAACATACTAGCCTCCAACTAAAAACCAAAGAGTAAAGCATAGTATGATATAAATGTCCAGTACGATAAAGACCTTGCAGTTCAACTTAGAAACCCTGGGACTGGAACTTCCATTTTAAGAATGAATACCAATCATGAAAGCAAACAAGTTAAACTATAGTTAGTAACTCTGCTTAATTTTAAAGTGGTGAATGGCATGATTTAATCTTTATGTGAGATTAAAAACAAACAAACAAAAAACAAAAGAAAGGTCCCTGGGTAAAATTCTTATCCTAGAATTAACCAACCACTCACCTTGTGAGGCGGCCCGGTTCCAGTGTAGCAAAGCTCTGGGATAAGTTTCATTCTCACCTACGATGGTTGCTTCTCCTACAAGGAAAGTTGAAATACAAATCAGGTGTTTAAGGAAAGGCCCTAGACTTTTAGGCTTTATCTGCAAACCAGGGTGGATACATGGAGCATAATTTAAATAAGTACTGGGATATAACAAATATTAAATGAAAAAACTATTGAAATTAAACAAGTATGGGAATAAAATACTGAGTTCAAAGGAATCATTGCATTCAGGGCAACACTACTTCCTGAGACACATTTTCACCACAGAACTAATAACGAGACTACTGAAACACTAGAGATCTACATACCACTGGAAAAGCAATGTTTCTGCATCTGCTGTAGTTTGAAAAATGTATTTAATGAAAGCAGTTAATTTTATGATGGACGTCAAATCCATTTCTATTGTCAACTGTATAAAACTAACTTTGATGGCTTAGAGATCTGAGGTAAAATAACTTGAGTATGTGTGCTGTTATGTTCTAGTTATAATAATAGAGAAGTATCTTTGTGGCTTTCCTTTTTAAACAGGTTAACCCAAGGCAGGACTAAAATGAACCTTACTCTGATCGAGAATGAAGGCTGCGTTGCTTTGTGCCACTTCATAGCCTTGCTCCGCCAGCAGGAGGTACTGGATCACTGCGGCATTGTAGTCTCCATCTTTATAGCTGTTATAGGCAGTCATGAGCCTCTCAGACCACCGGCCCCGTTCACATACATTCTTAAACAACTATAAAAACAGGAAAAAAAAATCAATACAAAATTAAGAAAGATATGTTGGAAAATCATTTTTGCACTTTGGCTATAAGCAATTGTTAAGCTTGCTCTCTCAATCAATCTCTGGCAGTTTTACTAAGTATATATATAAAAGTCTGGGATATTTATTTGAAGCTTTCACCTAGTCTTTAGAACAGGTTTATAAAAATAACAGCAAACAATTATATACCATTTACTCTGGCCAGGCACTATCCTAGTGATTTATGTATAGTATGTATATTGACTCACTTACTCCTCCCATGAGGGACCACTCTCTTATGAGGTAAGTCCTAGTAACAAACAGCTCCATTTTACAAGCGAGGAAACTGAAGCATAGAGTGGTTTAGAAACTTTGCTAAGCGTTTAACAATGTCCTTCTAAAGTGCCAATTACGAGAACGCTAACAACGTTCACTTAACGTACACTTTTTGATGCTGACCATGTCTCAGATACTGTCTTAGGTGTTAGAGAGACTGTAGACAATAATATCTGCCCTTATAAACGCTGATTCCAGGAGGGAGAGACAAATGGAATAAGTGTGATTCTAACACACAGACCCTCGGAGCCTTCTTTCAGTATACCAGTGCTAGTTGGCTAAGTCTGTTTCTACTCTAGAAGAAATCATGCAAAGAAAACCAGAATTAAAACAGTAGGATTGGGGGTGGGGCAGGAGGGAGGTCCAAGAGGAAGGGGATATATGTATACATATAGCTGATTCACTGTTATACAGCAGAAACTAACACAACATTGTAAAGCAATTGTACTCCAATAAAAAAATAAATAAAACAGCAGACTTTCCTACGGGGCAAATTAATTTCCTACATACAGGTTGGTAGAAAAGCCCTTACCTCCACTGCGGTGTGACACGATCGCATTACACCTGTGCCGCTGGCATGCATCTGAGCCAGGTTATAGAAAGCCAAGATATGGCCTCCCTGAGAAGCTAAATTAAAATACTTCAAGGCCTGTTTATAATCCCTCTTGACTCCAATGCCATCTGTAAGGAAAATTACACGAGAGGTTAGGAATAGTCTTAAATAAGATTTAGCTGAAGCGTCAGAGAAGCCTTACACAGGAATAAAACTAAATGAAATTCAGAATTCTTACTCTGGAAAGATGTGAATCTTATTAATATAGATTTGTACATCAATACAGATTAATATACTCTACAATGAAACACAAGATGCACACATCATTGTATTGGGAGGACATTAATCAGCTAGAAATTCGATAGCTCTCACTTCCATATCATAGTGGCATCTAGAGGAAAACAGGTAATTTAGATTTGGTGTGTCCATCATTAATTCCAGTGTTACTTACTATAGTACATGGAGCCAAGCTGTAGCTGCCCATCCACCCAGCCTTGTTCAGCAGCTTTCTGGAAATACTTCAGTGCCAGATCATAATTCTGTAGAAAAAGAGGTCATATGATCACATGGTAAGAAAGCTCAAAAGGCTGATATACTCAGAAGTCAGGAGATTCATTCATAAAAAGAATTAACAAGGCATACAGAAAATATTCTTAAAATCATTAAAAGGATGACCTTCTAATTTTTTATAATACAAAGATGGTAATATTTTTTAAGTCATGGGGGATTAACATTTAGGACTGTTAAAAAAAGCAAATATACTCTTTTGTGAAACAATCTGCATGTCTGCTCTCAGAAAGCATAAACAACACTAGTAGAACAGCCGGCCAGAAATTAAGAAACAGTCATTGTATCTTTTCGATTAACCAACTAACCCTTTTAAACCTCAATATTTCTAATATTAAATAAGAAAAATTCTCTCCTTATCTGTTCTTCCCTGGGTAGCTTATCAAACATTATATGATTATCAGATTTCAAGTATCAGACATATCCCCAAAGAAAAATTAAAACAAAGGTCACTACTGGATTTCAGTACCCTAAAATGACTAGAAGGAATCAAAGTGAGACCACATTACTGTCTTTTGTGCTAGGAAATACCTACAGATTAGAATTCTATACCTAGCTCTTAGTTTCGGGCCCAAATTAAAAGAACGTATTGCTTGGAGAGACCACACAGAGATGAGGACCCAGGAGCATCCAACGTGAGCAAGTAGCACAGAAGAATGAAGAGCAATGGCCCAGGAAAACCAAGACAGCCCCCGGGAAGAAAGAGTTCAAGTAAGGTAGAACCAAAAAATGTCCTGTGGGGCTGACACTGAGGAGGTTACTGGTGAGCTATGTAGAGCAGTTACATGAGGTAAAATCCTGACTGTTGAGAGCTGAAGAGTGAATGGTAGCAGCTCACACAGTTCATTCTCTGGGGAAACGTGGCTTTGCAGGAAAGGGCTGGAGAGAAGAGAGGTGGTAGCTAGAAGGGCAAGGGGTAGAACAGAAAGCTTTTCTCCCTCTACATGGGAGGACTTAAGAATTTTCTTAGGCTTGGGTGAAGAAATAGCAGGGAGATATTTAAGTCTGGGAGAGACAGCAGAGTAGGTGGGGTAGAGAGCATAGATGGAACAATGAGAAACAGCTTCATACCTTGAGGAGAAGGTGCCAGAGACACAGCTATTCTAAGAAGGCAGCTGCTATGGTGGGATGGGGTAAGGGGTGGTAGGGAACCAAACTCAGAGTTTCAGCTTTGCTTATAATGAAACGGCCTCACCTGGGCTGACTGGGAACTAGTTAAGGAATACTTCCCTATCTCGCCAGCTGACTGCTCATTAAAGTCAGACGTCAGATTGAAGACTTACAACTTGAACTCCTCTCCCGTAGAGGTAAGCCATTCCAAGCCCACTCTGTCCAACTGGGTTGCCCTGCCAATCAGAGACAAAGTGAAAGATTCATTACAAAATAGGCAAGAATAAATGACTGCAAAAGAAATAATTTACAAGCATATTCAAAACATGTTTTAGTACTTTTCAATTTAAAACAAAATTTTCTCCTCCCCATCAGACTAAACATGATACTGAGTTTTAGAGATTTGACTTTCAGTAATTGCTGAAAAAGAGTAAATGGTAAATTCACTTACAATTAACTTTTGGTGACTTACCTTATGACTATCTGTTTCATGAATTTATGATATAAAACATGACATGTATTTAATCTTTTCAAAATTAAAAGTAGGTCTTTTTTTTCTTTTTGGTAGTTTTTCACTGGTAACCTCCCACCCCAATAAAGAAGATGCTGCCATGGGGCAGGATCAACAAATTAATATTGGGATCAGGTGGCAAGGATATGCTTAAGACTGTTGGAATGTTGTGGAGCAAAGACAATCATTGTTTTGAGACCGAAAAGAGAAAAATCTAGTATTCACCTAAACTCAGAAGGACAGAGGCATCTTTAAAAAAAGTGTCACAGTGCCCCTTTGGGAAACACTCCACTGACATTTGGGACTACAGTAACATGTACTAGTTGACAAAGAGGTCAGTGTACACACTGGAGCCAGAGGATCTTAAATATTCATAGGCAGCTTTCTCTGGGCCAAAGAAAGCCTAACTTATGTATCATGGTTATCAAAACTACCCAGTCATGTAAGCTTTAAACCTCAAGTTGCAACACAAATAGGATAAATTATATAACACCCAATTCCATTACTAAAATCATTATTTCCCTGATCAGGAAACTTCTCAATGAAACCGAAACAGAGAATTAATATTCAGTAATCCAGTCCCTAAAAAAAATACTGCTTTTTACCGAGTAGGTTTTTTCTAGCCAATTCATCCATATGAATCATACTTACATAAGCACTTCCAATAATTTATGAAGTCGATTATGACTAACCCCCTTAACACAATAAACTTTCTTATTAAAATAATAGTAATATGGTACACATTTCAATATACTGAGTCATGAAGTCTTACCATGTCAGCAGCTTTTTTAAAGTAGTGAAGAGCTGTCTCATTACTCTGAGGTACAATATCACTTCCCTCTGAATACATCTGAAAAACAGACCCCAATTTCAATATGAGCTGTAACCTTCTCTCCAATTACATTTTTCTCCTATCTCAGCTCATTCTGGGTTTTGTTAGATTTCATGGAATCTTTCAAAAAAGTTTAAGATTCCCCACAAGATATTTTAGAATTAAAAGCAAAACCTTAAAAGTAGACATTTTTTTATATATTCTATGTCATGTCAAATTAATGACTTATCTATAAACATGAATATATAAAATCAGTTCACTGATCAAACTCAAAAGAAGAAATCTTTTTTATTAACTACAGTTATTTTATTTTATTTTTTAAACATCTTTATTGGAGTATAATTGCTCTACAATGTTGTGTTAGTTTCTGCTGTATGACAAAGTGAATCAGCTATATGTATACATATATCCCCATATTCCTCCCTCTTGCGTCTCCCTCAATCCCACCTTCCCTATCCTACCCCTCTAGGTGGTCACAAAGCACTGAGCTAATCCCTGTGCTATGCAGCTGCTTCCCACTAGCTGTTTTACATCTGGTAGTGTATATGTCCATGCCACTCTCTCACTTCGTCCCAGCTTACCCTTCCCCCTCCCCATGTCCTCAAGTCCATTCTCTACGTCTGCATCTTTATTCCTGTCCTGCCCCTAGGTTCATCAGAACCATTTTTGTTTTCTTAGATTCCATATACATGTGTTAGCATACGGTTATTTGTTTTTCTCTTTCTGACTCACTTCACTCTGTATGACAGACTCTAGGTCCATCCACCTCGCTACAAATAACTCAATTTCATTTCGTTTTATGGCTGAGTAATATTCCATTGCATATATGTGCTACATCGTCTTTATCCATTCATCTGTCGATGGACACTTAGGTTGCTTCCACGTCCTGGCTATTGTAAACAGCACTGCAATGAACATTGTGGTACATGTCTCTTTTTGAATTATGGTTTTCTCAGGGTATATGCCCAGTAATGGGATTGTTGGGTCATACGGTAGTTCTATTTTTAATTTTTTAATGAACCTCCATACTGTTCTCCATAGTGGCTGTATCAATTTACATTCCCACCAACAGTTCAAAAGAGTTCCCTTTTCTCCACACCCTCTCCAGCATTTATTGTTTGTAGATTTTTTGATGATGGCCATTCTGCCCGGTGTGAGATGATATCTCATTGTAGTTTTGATCTGCATTTCTCTAACGATTAGTGATGTTGAGCATCCTTTCATGTGTCAAAAGAAGAAATCTTAAACCCTGAGACAAATCTTTCTTCTCACTCTGTCCCAGCGCAAATGGTTGAACAATTGCTTGGGATAAGCGATTAAATGAGGAAAAGAAGAGCCGATAGCAATGTCCACCTTCCTTTCTCCTCTACCACTGCTTTCCCCACGATAAGATGCAGGGTATGTCTTAAATTCAGGAAAGGAAATAACTAAAAGGTTATCTTAAAAGGTTTCAAGCACTCAATGTCTATATAGTACCAGGTACGGGAACTGATAAAAGGGCCAGGAGAAAGGAAAACTGAATGACCAGTAGTACTGTTTTTATCAATGTAAGTATTAAGGAAATAAGAAAATCTTTTTTTGAGATAAGGAAAATTAGTAAATCAGAGCAAGAATCGAGAGGGCTGAAATGAAAAGTTGTTAAATGCTAACAAAAATAGATACGCAGTGACTTCCCTGGTGGCACAGTGGTTAAGAATCCACCTGCCAATGAAGGGGACACGGGTTCGAGCCCTGGTCTGGGAAGATCCCACATGTCGCAGAGCAACTAAGCCTGTGCGCCACAACTACTGAGCCTGTGCTCTAGAGCCCGTGAGCCATAACTACTGAGCCCATGTGCCACAACTACTGAAGCCCACGTGCCTAGAGCCCATGCTCCACAACAAGAGAAGCCACCGCAATGAGAAGCCCGCGCACCGCAAGGAAGAGTAGCCCCCGCTCGCCACAACTAGAGAAAGCCCACGCGCAGCAACAAAGACCCAACACAGCCGTAAATAAATAAATGAAAAAAAAAAGATAGGCAATACCAATTTCTATGCTGTAACAGGAAGTCTAAATGTAAAGTTTTCAGTCCCAAATGACTAGCTGTGGCAAATACTAGTTAGATCTTCTCTTTGTAAAAGCTTTTGGGATATATAGTCTATCTGAGCCTCCTAACCTTAGGACTTGGCTATAGATGAAAATATCCATTGGTTTATAATGTGTTGATTTTCAAAATAATGAAAAAAGGAAGTTTTGAGGTTATGCCATGACATATGGAATCTATTCATTAAGTATCTAGACTTAAAGGTTCCCTTGCTTGAGAAAAGAACTGCATTGAGAGGTGGGTGATGGCTATCATATTTAAGACAATTAAGAGGTTTGCAGACACATTTCTACACACTCTAAATGTCTCTTATTCAGCATGAAAGTAAACAGGTAATTATGACAGACTTAGCAAAAAACTGCACAGCATAAAGAATAAATTCCTTATTACTGTGTATAATACACAGAAACTAGGGGTGCAGACAGTGATAGCTAACTTCGATGGAGAATTAACATACTGACAAGCAAATGCTATGTTACCTTTAAGTTACTTAAGAAAATGCCTCAGAATAGCACTTATCTGAAGACAAGATATAATATGCTTGTATTGGAAATTTTATTTCCAGCTTATGTTTGGTAAATTGTAGACGATGAATACAATACGTGCTTACTATGTGAACGCCTCTTGCTATTACAGAAAATGTTCACAGGATGTACAGTACCTTTCCCAAGAAGGCCATGGCATGAGAATTGCCAGCATTAGCTGCTAAATTGAAGTAGTCAAATGCTCTCTGTGAGAAAGGAATTTATGAAAATTATTAGTTGTTAATAGAACCTGCCCTTGGCTTTTAACCAAAATAATTACCTCAGGAACATTTTAAAAAATCTCGTTATACTGCAGTATCTCAGTTTAAGTAAATGACAACACGTCTCCTGGATGTCTGAGGTACCCACCCCACTTCCCTCTCATATCCAATCCATCACTAAGTCCTATTTCTTTCACCACCAAATACTGATACATCTTGAATCCATCTACCATCCTCCATTCCCATAATTCTAGTGTAAGCTGCATTATCTCTCAGCAGAACTTCTGGAATGCTCCCCTCCCTGATCTTTCTGCTTCTATTCTTGGGGTCATCCAAAGCGACTGTTCTTAAATCTCAACATGCTGGTCCTTCCAGCCCCTTGAAGTGCTGCAGGGAATACACTGACGTGACCAGACACTGTTTATCTCAGTACTGTTTCACCTTGTTCCCTGCACTCTGGGTACACCAGCCATGTTCCTTCCTGCCTCAGGACCTATACACATGCTGTTCTTTTTGGCCTGGAATGATCGTATTACCTCCAAGGTTCAACTTAAATGTCATCCACGTCTCTTCAGAGACAAGTGCCACCTCCCCCTCATTAACCTATCATTGGACTCATTAATTCTCCTTTGTAACAATAATCACAATTTATTACATATTTGTTGGTGTGATCATTTAAAAATTACCTAATGCTTCTATTAAACTGGAAGCTCTGTAAAGGTAAGGACCAAGGGTGAGGTCCAGCATTGTATCCTGAATGCCTTGCAGTGGACGGGACAGGTGGTACTCAAGTATTAGTTGAATTCATGCAATTATATATGGGAACTCCTTTTCTTCTGTGAAAATTCATCACTGTGTAATTGTTTCACAGGTAGGCAGCATACACCGCCAAGGATACCCCAGACCTGCTGTGTAATGGTACGTAGCAAATTCTCTCACCTTACACTTTTACTAACCAGTTCATCTGATGCTTCACGGGCCGAATGACATGTAATTTTACTGACCTAAAGACACTTAAAGTTGTCAAAATGCTGTTTGAATAATAGTTTTAAAAAGCATCAATATTCGGTATAGTTTTAGCGATAAATGTATTTTGTTACAAACTAATTCTTAAAGTTGATATAATATAGTGCTTGAAATAACCTTAATTAGAATACTTAACTGGTGTGGTAGAAAAACAGTTTCATTAGTTTGAAGAACATTTATTGAGAACTTAATATTATACATGCTAGGCACTGCCAGGTGCTGGGAATGAAGTGGCAAACAAGGTAGACAGAGTTCATGCTGTTTTGGACCTTATTTTCTAGCAGGGGAAACAATTACATAATTAACTAATTTATAATGGACAAAGGCCACAGGGAATACAGATTTTCAGAAGTCATAACTGTGGTCCATGACCTATTCTTGAAGTGGGGTTGTGGTCAGTGGAGACATTCAGGGGAAGAGATCCTGGAATTGAGTTCTGGAGAATGGCTAGGATTGTTACGTGAATAAAGGAGGTGGGATAATAATATTCACTCTAGTCAGAGGGACTGGCCTTCCAGAAGTCTGGAGACGGGGAGGTTCTTAATATTTTCAAAGACCTGAGAAAAGGTCCGTGTGCCTGTGACTCAGAAAGCAAGGGGCTGGTGAGGTAAAGAGACTGGTACAAGGCCTTGGAGGTCATGTTAAAGGTTTTGGTTTCCAAGCTACTAGAAATCACAGACCACTCAAGAGAGTTTTAAGCAACGGAACTGCACGATCAGATGCACAGTTTACAAAGACAGGCTATTGCTTAGGAAATGCAGGCGGGTAATTATTCACACAAGTGATAGGTATATTGATGGCAACAAGGGAAGAGACGAGCGATACACAGGACAAAAAGCAGGCCAAAATTGGTGAGTGGATATGGATCTGACCGCTATAGTTGTACACTCCTAATTTCTCACAAACTCAACACTGAATTTTCCTCAGTTCTAGGAAATATTTTCCAATAGGAGTTTTCTAAGACATACTTCTATCACAATACCTATAGAAAACCAAGACATTGTTGATGCATTTTCGGCCGTATTGAGAACTAGGTTTTGGAATTAATAAAACCTTTCCCATCACTATGAGGTATGATCACATTTTTGTTCCTCAGTTTCCTCAGGGGTTAGATCTTGAAAGCTCATTTGTGACGTTACCAACATCCATTAATCACAAAGCTTGATATTGTCACTGACTTAGCAAGAAATATATCTGGAGCATCATTTCTTGCTACAATATGAAATGTAAAGCCCTAAGAACAGGAAGGTTACCTGATGGTTTTGTTCTACTCCACGGCCTCCGTGCAGATGCAGCTGTCCCAGACCAACCTGAAAATGAAAAAGGAGGCAAGAGTAAATGGCAGCACCTGCCTCTGGCATGTAATGAAATTAGACCAACAGGAAACCATTTGGTCACAAAAAAGGTTTCTGTTCACAACACAGAAAATTAAACATTTAGTCTTAATTCCCTAAGATATTACTCTAACTTACATTTTTTTTTGTTTGTTTTAAAGACTCTTTTGATGTGGACAATTTTTTTTTTTTTTTTTTTTGCGGTACGCGGGCCTCTCACTGTTGTGGCCTCTCCCGTTGCGGAGCACAGGCTCCGGACGCGCAGGCTCAGCGGCTATGGCTAACAGGCCCAGCCTCTCCGCGGCATGTGGGATCTTCCCGGACCGGGGCACGAACCCGTGTCCCCTGCATCGGCAGGCGGACTCTCAACCACGGCGCCACCAGGGAAGCCCGATGTGGACAATTTTTTAAGTCTTTATTGAATTTGTTACAACATCGCTTCTGTTTTATGTTTTGGTTTTTTGGCTGAGATGCATGTGGGATCTTAGCTCCCTGACCAGGGACTGAACCCACACCCCTTGCACTGGAAGGCGAAGTCTTAACCACTGGACCGCCAGGGAAGTTCATATTCTACATTTAAAAAAAAACTAAAAATGTCTGCTTTTAGTTGCAAAGTATCCTGAAATAGAGGTGAAATAAAGGCATTTCCACACAAACTAAAGAAAAGTTCAAATCTTTTGAACTCAAGAGTATTTAAGAGGGAAAATTATCCTGGGAAACTTGGAGATGCAGTAAGAAATAAAAAACAAGAGAAACATAAATTTGTGAGTAAATCTAAATTGGATGGACTATATAAAATAATAGTATCTTGTGGGGTTCAAAAACATATAGGATTAAAACACAGACAAACTCAAACCAAAATAGGGTAAGAAAGGAGAGAAAAAGAAACTTGGAAAAGCAAAATAAAAGTGAGATAGAAAATTGAAACTCAAATATATCACTAATTACTCTACTTAAAAGACTGAATGGATTAAGAAAAATGAACAAAACTAGTCATATGATGCTTGCAAGAGACATACCTTAAACATTAGAAGGTTGAAAGTACAAGATAGAAAAGATATTCCGGGTAAATACCAACCAAAAAAAAGTAGTGTAGCTATGCCAGTTATCAGGCAAAATACAACTAAAGTAAAAAATATTTCTGGAGATAAAAGAGGTCATTTCATGATACAAAAGTTAGCTCAACAGAAAGATAACAATATTAAGTTATGCATCCACATGGCTTAAAATATATAAATCAAAACTGATGAAACTAAAAGGAGAAAGAGACAAATCCACAATCAGAGTGGAAAATTTCAGCAATATTGTCTCAGCATTTGACAGAAAAAGCAGCCAAATTCAGTAGGGATTCAAAAGGTTTGAACAGTAGGATTAAGAAACACGACAATTGACACATATCAAACACTACACCCAACGACTGTAGAAATTCACATTCTCTTTAGCCCACAGAATATTTGCCCAAACTGACCAAGATGGGGCATCAAGCAAGTTTCAAGAACTCTAACAACTGAAGTCATACAGAGCATATACTGACTACAGTAGTTTAAGCCAGATATCAACAACAAAAAAGGTAAGCAGAAAATTCCCATGTACAGTTGTCCCTTGGCATCCACGGGGGACTGGTTCCAGGAACCCCACAGATACCAAAATCTGCAGATGCCAAGTCCCTTATATAAAATGGCATAGTATGTGCATGTAACCCACGTACAACCTCCCGTACACTTTAAATCATTTCTAGATTACTTATAATACTTAATGTAAATGCTATGTAAATAGTTGTCAATACAATGTAAATACTATGTAAATAGCTGCCAGTGTGTGACAAAGTTTGCTTTTTGGAACTTTCTGAAAAAAAAAATTGTTTTCAAATTTTTTGATCCAGTTAGTTGAATCTTTGGATGCAGAACCTGCTGTTACAAAGGGCTGACTGTATGTGGAAACTAAGCAATTCATTTCTAAATTACACATGGGTCAAAAGAAATCATGATGAAAATTAGAGCTAAATATAATGAAAATATGATAGTGGGAGAATGTATTATACTAGCTATCAAGTTCTATAAAGCTATGAAAATTTGAGACAGTATTTGCACAAGACGTGTACAAGAAAATGCAGAGCATTATTTGTAACAGCCCAAATCTGGGAAGAATAAAATGGATAAATTGTGGTAGTTTCATACAATGAAATACTATATAGCAATGCAAATGAATGAATTACAGCTATGTGAAAACACATGGATTGATTTCACAGAAACATAATGCTGAGTAAAAGAAGTTGATACCAAAAAAATGCTGTATGATTTATTTTTACGTAAGACTCCTTCAAAAACAGGCCAAACCAATCTATGGTGTTAGACGCAAGCTGAGTGGTTACCTACGGGCAAGAGGAAAGAGTTAGGGAAGAAGAGTTCCAAAGGGGGGCTTCTAGGGTCCTAGTTACACCACACAAGAGGCTCCCTTGCTGATAATTCATTGAGCTGTACTTCAGTTTTGTGTACTTTTCTGTATTCATGTCATAACTCAGTAAGTAAAAAAAAAGAAAATGATATACTATACCACACACTTTTTTCTTTAACTTGAGATTTTCACTTAATACACTGAAATCAGCTTTCTACATTAAGTAGTATTCTACATAATTTTTAATGACCGCATAGAATTCCATTATATTGGAGTGACATATTTGAGCCAATTCCCAATTGTTAAGCATTTAGAGTGTTTTGAATTTTAATTGGTGTCATATAAAAGAAAGATGTATAATCAGAAGAGACAACTTTATTTTAATTTCCATGAGCTAAGATATGGCTTAAGTTTTTTTCTTTTTTTAAAAAAATATTCCCTTCTATTAGTCTGAAAATTAACTGTTCTTAAAATGGACAGCAAAGTTCTCCTTTTTATTTTAATATCATCAAAACAACCCATGAAACAGGATATTATACATGATACTTTGATGTACTGAATATATCATACAGTTTACATTAAACAAGCCTACTTCTGTCCTTGACCTTGAGAAAATTATAGTCTAAGATAAGGAAAGGAAACATGGATAGCTCTGAAGAGCATCTGAAATTCCAAATGTGCCAGAGACTTTTTGTTTGGGGGGGTGACAGTTTCCATCCTGGGTGACCCCCAGAAGAGCCTTCATCACCACAGCAACGCCGCTCCATTTAAGCAGCAGTTTCCAACTGGGGTGCACAGCGGAGTCTCCCCGGCCAGCTTTCATGGAACCATCAATATGCCTGGGCCACATCCCAGGTGAGTCCAAAGGGAAGGTCGTGAGAGTGTGGTAATCATGTAGCTAATAATAGCTCCGTGAAAATGTTATAGATATAAGTGCTTACCCCCAGAGGCTGTCACATACAAGGCAGTAAGATCTCGTGGGAGATGTTTAAACACATACCTGTGCTTGCACATCACCTTTTTCAGCTAAGAACTGGTAATACTGAATCAAATCTTCTTCAAGCATTCCACTGTTCATTCCTGGATTTTCCACCTCGTCAGGCAGCCGTATTCTCTGTACTACTGAGCCTCCCGTCAGTGAGATATCACTAGCAACTGAAATGTGGACAAAGTAACGATGGGGATGAAAGTCAGAGGGACTGTCCCACAGAGGGAAGTACAATTCCAGCTGCCAAATGCTGACAGACACTATGTTAAAGGAAATTGTTTCCATAGTGGTCTATAGAGTACAAAATAGTAATCTAAATTCAGGGTTTTTTTTTCCCCACATAATATTAAGAAGTGGAACCCAAAGCAAATGTTTGAAAAGTACTTCTTAATCAACTAGTGTAAAGATGATTCTACTTGAGAGAAACAGTCACAGTATTTCAAGTAGTACGATGAAAATAGATGTATTTAAAATTAATTCTGTTTGGATTTTTTTTTGGTTTTGGTAAGGTGAAAGGCAAAAAGGTATATACCATGATTAGCAACAAGACGATAATGAGTCAGTGCAGATTCACAGCTCTGGAGGACCCCAATGCCAGCCCAGTATCGGTAACCCTGTAATACAACTTCAGGTGAGAAGAAGGCAGTTTCACATGCTTCAGTGGCATTCTTGTGGGAACAAATAAAGCTAACTACAGGAAGAATGTAATTTTGCTGTCCTTTGATCCAAGTACTTGGCTACATCATTTATCCTGAGTTTTACGTTGAGGTAACTTATTCAGCAACTTCAACAACCAGGCTAAGAACTAGGAAATAAATAATAAAGTTCCGAGAGCAATCAAAATAGATGCCATCAACTTTATGTATGCAGTGTGCCCATTTACCTGTAAGAGAAAATTGCTTGGGCTCTTGCTTAGAATAGATTTCAATTTTACTTCAGATACAATTTTAATAAAAACAGGTTAATCTTCCAAAGTAGCTCTTAAAGAAGGAACAAATTAGCAAAATAGGGAAGACAAGAGACTACTAGAACAGGCACAGTAATACCAGCAATAAATGACTTCAGAATAAGGGGGAAGATAGCTGATTATAAAGAGCAGAAGACAGAGCTCTCTGGAGCCATTTAGCACAGACTCAAATAGCTTTACCAATTTTAACAATCCTTAGGGAATGACTGTATAATAACATGTATATTTTTTTTAACTTTTTTAAAAAAATAAATTTATTTATTTTTGGCTGCGTTGGGTCTTCGTTGCTGCGCACAGGCTCTCTCTAGTTGCGGAGAGCGGGGGCTACTCTTTGTTGCAGCGCGCGGGCTTCTCATTGCGGTGGCTTCTCTTGTTGCGCAGGATGGGTTCTAGGTGCATGGGCTTCAGTAGTTGTGGCTGGCGGGCTCTAGAGCGCAGGCTCAGTAGTTGTGGCGCAAGGGCGTAGTTGCTCCGCGGCATGTGGGATCTTCCGGGACCAGGGCTCGAACCCGTTTCCCCTGCATTGGCAGGTGGATTCTTAACCACTGCACCACCAGGGAAGACCCATAACATGTATAATATTGATACTTAATGTTCTTGTTTTGTAGCCACCATTTAAGGAGACTGATAAGTAGTTTAAAAAGATTTGTGTCAAAAATATCTAATATTTCTTGAAAATTCATCTAAAAATAACTTTTCAGTTACTGTTTGAGGAATAAACGTTCCTGGAGATTAAACAAACAAGTGAAAAAGACTTCAAAATTAGTAAGGAGTGTTTCAGAAACCTAGAGCAACGCCCTTGTTTTTCACTTACTGAAACTCCTTCAGCAGTTTACCTCTGTAACAGGACTAAGCCCAAGCTCCCTGGTGTGACGTACAGCTGTTTACATGATTCCTGTCTACCTGTCCTGTTGACAGACTACCTGGCATTCTATTTTCCAATGTTTTAGTTGCTCCTTTCTTCAGAAGTATCTCCTTCCAATGCCAGTGTGGGTGAGGTGCCTTTTAGGTGGTTCCCTGACATTCTCATGCTGTATTATAACGACCTCCTTACTCACGTCTCCCTTTCTACATTAAAAGTTCGTTGTGCGATGGTATTATATCTTACTGATCTTTGGAATTCTAATGACAAGTATTCAGTAAATATTTTTGGAATACACATAGGGAAAATTATCCAGGATCTACCCAACTGGCCAGAAAACTAGATTTTCCTTCTTTGTTAAGTTTCATAATCCCATCAATGACCAGGCCTATAGACCCCTCCAGATTTTGGACTGGTTTCTCTGCTTTCAGTCTCATTTCTGCTCAATCTATTCTTTACATTCCTGCAAGAACTTACATATTCATTTACAACAGTAAGATGGGTCAGAGATCATGTGGACTCACCCAAAGTCAATTTATAAAGTAGAAGGCAGATTAAACACCTCAGCAAAAAAAAAAATGTGGTGGAAAGATTCTATATTTTAACACTAAGCCGTTTAAGTGATCAACACTATCAGGTAATACATAAGAGATACTCTGTAATGAACTTTATAGGACACTGGTTCTTTGTATACTTAGTCCTTCATCTATTTAAATGTAAAATCTGTCATAACCCAATCTAAAAAATGATTCTGACAAACAACTCCAACTTATAGAAAACTGAAAAAGAACCATTTATCAGATTTCTATTTTAAGGGAAATCAGCCAAACTAATCATTTTAAAGACAAACTGTGGACTCTACCAATTTTCATCCACACGTAGATTCAATTGCTGTATCCATTAACAAGAAGCTGAAGGACATTCAATTGAATATTGGGTCTTAATGAATATAAGTAAATTTCAATCATGAAACCTAGAAAAGTTGTGGCCACTTGTAAACCAACTATTCAATGTTATTAGCCTTCAATTTAAGTCTTACTTACCAAAACCATGTGGGCTATTAGGTTGCCCCCAAGAGCTCCAAAAGTATAATAAACAAGGGCCTGTGAAAGAACAAAAGATGCTTAACATAGTTACATATTTACCCAATTCAAATTATAATATAAAGTTTTAATAATATTACCTTTGCCTGACTTGAATTAACACCAAGTCCAGAAGCATAGAGAAAGCCAAGAGCCTGAAACAAAATGATAAAAGGCAGACAGTTTTATGAACCATGAAAAGATGCAAGAATCTTTAAATGCTAAAAGATTTAAACAGTTGCAAATATGCACAGCTGTGGAATTAAAAAGACTCAGAAATGCATTCAAGGTTTTACAAATTACACAATGAAATATAACTTTAAGCAACTAAAAAAGCTTAGCTTGAAGATTAAAGACAATTTAATAAAACATCAACTAGAAAACTGAAGCTGAACACATTTAAATATGACTTTTACTTGATTCTTGATGAACAGCTATTATGAAAACAAAATGTCTCCTATACCATTACATCAACATATTATCTATGTGAAGGGTGATACACAATGATAGTGGGTAAGAGATTACTAAATAAGCTATTGCAGGAATAAAAAGAGGCAGCAAGGGGCTAAGTTGAAGGGATCAAGGGAGAAAGGTCACTTTACAACACTAGAGCATACACTTCTTAAAAAAACCCAACCAACCAAACAATGTATTGGTAAGGGTCTACCCTCTGCCCTCTGAGGATTATCCCTGATGACATGAAAGCATAGGCTAAAGTTGTAAACGCAGGTGCTATTCTCATCAAAAGCCACGAGCTCTTCTACATTTCCCAGCCTCCCTTGAAGTTAGGTAGGGCCACTGCCTGGGATGTGACCAGAGGGGATGCAAGCCATTTTCAGACCTGGCCCTTAAAAACATCCCAGAGAATCCTCCAGTCCTCCCTTCTCCCTTCATGATGGCTTGGAAGCCCCATGTTCCAGATGGTATACAGCTACATGACGGAAGCAGCCCCTGACCCTGAGTCACCATATGAAGAGTAACTCAGGCAGGAGAGCTGCATGGGACCTGGCATAAACAAGAAATAACTCCATGCTGTGTGAAGCCACTGTGATTTTGGTGCTTTGCTTCATCAGCTAGAATTAATTATGGTGGAGACAGTGCTTTGCAGTGTATAAAGCACTGTGGCATTGTAAGGTTCTATTATTAGAGGGAAAAGATGCCTTAAAAGTAAAACCATTCCTCAGAACAGAATGTGTCTGAAGATAAAGAATATATGTGTGAATTTTACATAACCTGATTTATGTAAAAAGGGAAAAAAAGCTTTGAAAACAAAGGGGAGCAATTAAGATATAACCTGTTTATAAACCAAAAACAAGGCTACATAAGAGTTGCATACTGATCAGGTTATCAGTCCTGTGGAAAACAATGGTCCAAATGCCTTTACTGTTTACATAGTCTGAAAACAGACTTCCTCTGTGACTAGAAATTCTGTGTGATCTTTAAGCAAATCCCACACCATCGATAAATCTTTATTATTGAAGGCATTTTTTTTTAAAGTGGGCAAAACACCTTTGTAAGTAGGACACAAAACCCAGAAACCATAAAAGAAAAGATGAATAAATTCAACTTAAGTTGCTTATTTTACATGAAAAAACGTATAAACAAAATTAAAAGACAATATAAAGAATACAGATAAACAGCCAGATGCAGAGGTACAAAGGGCGAGGTCCGTAAGAGTCCTGAGCGCAGGAGCTTCTGTCCCCATGGAGTTGGAGTGTACCACCTCCTGCCACATGGATGTGTTCACCAACCTGGAGGCTCTCCAAACCCCAGAGTTGAGGGATTTTTATGGAGGCTTCTTCACATAGGTATAATTGATTAGTAACTCAATCCCCAGCCCCTTTCCCTTCCCTCTATTGAGGGCATTTTAAATAAATGTGGCTCCTAAATCCAGGCATCAATCCTACCATTACTAGTGGGGAGTCAAGCAGATATTATGTATCAACTGGCTCAAAGGGCAATATGGAATCAGAACATCTGCTACACAGCAGCCTAACTAAAAACATTTTACTTGAGTTCATCAGCCTTTAGCTGTGTCATTCAGTTTTAGGAAACATAGATGATGAAGAAACAAACTAAAGGACACCAAGAGGAAACAAATAGACAAACTGAGGCAGAACATTCTGTAGAAAAACTGGCCCTATCTCTAACACAGAAAAAAAAAAGGAAGGTGCGGGCTATGCTAGAAGTAGCGACCAAATATAAGTATAGTCCTGGACCAAATACTGATTTGGACAAAACAGATGTAAAGAAAATGTTTTCGCTCAACACCGTACGAATATGGTATGGGTGTTATATGATGTAAAAGTTTACTGGAATTGGAAGAGCTAAAGGCTATTGATTGAAAAGAGCAAGTTATGGAACAGTAGGCAATGACATTTTATTTTAATAAAGAATTTACACGAAGAGAAAGGTCTAGAAGGGAGGGTATGCATGGACTAACATATTACCAGTGCCTATGTCTGGGAGGTACATATGTGATGTTTACTTTCTTAGCTTTTTTAGTTTGTATTTCTAGTTTCCTTATAAAGGACATGTGCTGCTTCTGTAACAAAATATCTTTTTACAAAAATACCAAGATTAACAGGAGCTGGAGCACCTGACCTTAGGGAAAAAAAATACAACGGTGAGTAATTTCAGATAAAAAACAATTACCTTCATTTAATTCTCTGAAGATTTAAGTTGGAAAACTACAAATATAATTTTGGCAAGATGCAATTGCAAAAACGCCTTAAGTGACTAGAAATGTTCTCAAACTAAGGAAAAAGACTGTCCAAGAAGACTGGGAAAATGATCTGCCACAAAATTAATATTTACAGTTTTACTTGTTAAAGGAAGTCAGGGCAAAGAAGAGTACCACGCTGTTAAAATAAACCAGTGCTGTATGCGGAGAGATTCTCCACGGAAAGTATACTTACAGTTTGTCCCTTGGGAGAACCTTCCTCAGTCAGTTTCTCAAACATCTCTTTAGCTGCCTGGATATTCTGTGTCAGGTAATCACCAAACAAAAGAGCATAGGACACTCTCTCCAGGGCCTTGGTATGGTTCATGCTTGCTGCCTTTTGAAGATACCGATATGCTCTTTAAACAGAAGTAATGAAAAAACAAATTAGCAATATTTTAGAGCTGCCATTTTTTTCAAGATCTCCTAAAATGCAGCTTAATTTCCTTATTCTATAGAATCCCTCTGATATTTTATTTTTACTAAAGTAGCGTTACTTACAAAACTTACTTTTGTTTTTACATAAGGTACCAGTTCTGTTATTGCAATATCTTGGAATTCTAATTACACTAATAGTAATCCTAAAAAATTCGATGAAAAAAGTTAACTAGATTTGCAATGTGAGAACTATAATACGGTGTCCGGTAAATAATCTAATGAATGATATAATCACCATAACTGTCTTCTTTGCACAGACTATAACAAAAATCAGCTGAAATTAAAGGGACATAAATGTTACAGGACAATCACTTGTTTTATGTTCTTTCATTCCTAAATTCTAGACTTTGCAAGAAAATTACAAAGCAAAACCAAAAATATCAGAAAACACCTGACAGCAATTCCTTGTTTGTTTTATGCCACTCTGAATTCTGGATACTGTATGTATTCCTGGCTCTGAGAAATTACTATAACTTAATCAAATATTGCCATTTGCTCACTGTTCATTCTCGTGACTGGTTTTAGGACCTTTTTACCCCAACAAGCTAAAATCTGATAAAAGTAATGCCCCTAATGTTCATATATCATATTAAGTTTTCTTGTAATGCAACTTAAGAAATCCTTTGTCTCTGGCAGTAAATTAAATTTAAAAAGTACTTATCCATTTATCTCAGTAATGGCCTATCTCAGGGTAAGAATGGGAGTTGGCTGTGCTACCTACTCTCTTTTTTGGCTTTTCTTATTGCTTCCATTGAGGATTTTCATCCCAGTCTGGTACATCATTTCCGCTTCCTGCATTTGCCGTCTTTTGGCAGCCTCTTCTTCAGCTAAAAATAAAATTTACATTTTGAATTTACATGGATAATTCTGCACCAATTATTTATCAAACATCAGTATGTATTCTTTCTTTTGGGTGGTCATGCAAACATAATCCATGATCTTTCACCATTTCCAAGTCTGACTCTAAAGACACATGGTTTTCAGTATGGCCTTTATCTGACAAAAGATAAGGCAGAAAAAAAAAAGCCTCATTGAAATCACTTTCTTTCAGAGAAAGCAATATCAACCTGCTTTTGGAGGGTACTTTTCTGCTAGTAATTCTAACTTTTTATATAATTCAACTAAAATTTCAGTAGGAGCTTATGATTATATATGCCAAGGTCAGCTAAAATCAGGACAGTAAAAAACAGAAAAATACTGTTGTAGTCAAAGAACACTTCAGTCTCGCCTGAAATGCTGTATATTTTACAAGGAGAAAGTATTTGATTAATTACATAACAAAAATTAGTAAAAAAATTGATTTTTATTAACTACAGATCCTGATTAATTAGTGTTCAAGTTCTCTACTTTTTTCCTATGCACTAATACAACCCTGAAAATCACAGAATTATTGCAGATTTCTCAAAAATTATTTTGTTACTGTAATATAGCATTTAACAGAAATATAGAATTCACCAAGAGACATCTGAGTAGTTCATGAGGACTAATATTTACAGGAACAGAAGTGAGCTGTTCTTGCAATATAAAAACAAAATCTGATGTGTTAAACTGGAGGACTTAATCATACTGGCCTACATCCAAAGACGGACTGTATGACATATTCTAGGAAAGCCTAAATAGTCTATCAGAGCCATTATTCTGAAAATGTCATTTGGTATCAAATGAGGTATATTTAAGGTTTTCTGTTGTTTTCTATTAGTTAGAAAGTTTTTCCCAAAAACACAGCTTGCTTGAATTTAGAAGTCAGTCCCTTCGTACTGACATGAACACTTAGGACAGTTAAATATACTATATTTGTCAAATGTTACCTTAGCACAGTGCATTTCGTTCAAGTATTTAGGAAAGGTATGATCTATCTTTCTTTTTTTTTTTGTGGTACACGGGCCTCTCACTGTTGTGGCCTCTCCCGTTGCGGAGCACAGGCTCCAGACTCGCACGCTCAGCGGCCACGGCTCACGGGCCCAGCCGCTCTGCGGCATGTGGGATCCTCCTAGACTGGGGCACGAACCCATGTCCCCTGCATCGGCAGGCGGACTCTCAACCACTGCACCACCAGGGAAGCCCTATCTTTCTTTTAACCACTATTAATTAGCCTTCACCATAATGTTCTATTTCCTTTATTGCCAAAGAATGTTTCACATTAATTAATTTAGCAGCCTGCCTGAGAGTTTCAGAACAACCCGTGCACACCAATGAAAAACCACCTCTAAATAAGGCACAAGTGTGATAAGCCGCTTGAGTGACGGCCTGGAAGTAAGTACACTGCACGCTTCCTGCGCTGACATCCAGGCTTTAAGGCAACAACCTCGTCATCGACGTTGACCATTTCTCACAAAGGTGGAAAATGGACGGCTACGAAAAGGCCTTTAAACTGTTGCCTGAGACACAAAACAATGGGGATGTGCTGCCTACTGAGCAATACTTACTTTCACAAAAGCCCCACTTTTCATCTGCCTTGTAGTCATAGGTTGTAGCACACCACAGTCTGCCATCTTCCCTCCCATCTGAGGTACACTCATCATATTCCTTATCCAGGAACAGAAAAGGGAAGTGACAGGGCTCCCCGTGTGCTGTGCCTTCAATGGCGGTCAAAGCTGGAAAGAAAAAAAAAATCTAAACATGAACAGCACCTCTGGTATTCATGGATTTAACACTGTCAATTTCAACTATGAGAATCCAAAGACACAGATACATGATTTGTAATGGGGAACATAAAAGACCCGGCACTGATTTTGTTCAGGGACGACGTGAAGGTGAGTCAACTTACTGAGCATGGCTAGCTGACTACCCAGCTCTATATCTAGGTTAGAATTCTGGAAGGTCTTGAGATAATAACCTTAGAATATCAAAAGTCTACTGAAAACAGCTGCCCAGCCAGTGAGCAAAAAATAAGGCAAATGCAACTGAATCAATTCCACTGCTCAGCACAACTCTACTTTTTTTCCTATCTGAATGCTGTAAGTCAATTTCTTCAATAATATAAAGTTACACAGGGAAAATGCTCCCCCAGGCAAAGTTAATCACTCACATACTCCTCTGTGATCCCCCAGCTTTTTATTAGAGTACTGATCACACTCACTGAGCTTCTTTCTTTACAATACTCTAGCTCCCACTAGACTTTGAGCTTGTTAAGGGTAAAAACCATATTTCTGGGCTTCCCTAGTGGCGCAGTGGTTGAGAGTCCACCTGCCGATGCAGGGGACACGGGTTCGTGCCCCGGTCCGGGAAGATCCCACATGCCGTGGAGCAGCTAGGCCCGTGAGCCATGGCCCCTGAGCCTGCACGTCTGGAGCCTGTACTCCGCAACGGGAGAGGCCATAACAGTGAGAGGCCCACATACCGCAAAAAAAAAAAACCAAAAAAAACCCATATCTCTAATTTGTTCTGTAAGTTCTTTCCAAGTATCTCCTAGGTGCTGGGAATTATGCCAGGTGCTGGAAATGAGGTGGAGCAGAGGTCTCTGCTACATGGAACTTACTGCCTAGCAAGGAAGAGAGACATTAAACACAAGTGTGATTGATGTTATGGAAAGGAAAGCTCCCCGTCAGGAACTGCAGTTTACACTGAACCTCATGGATGTCTAGGAAGAGGTGGTGGATGAAATGCTTTGGGGTGGGGTAGGGGGACAAGCATTGTAGACAAAGGGAAAAGTATGCGTTAAGAATCAAATGAAAGACAGCATGGCATATTAGAGAAAATAAAGTTCATTATCTCACAACATGTAGTGTGAGTGTCAAAGTGGACAAGAGAAGAAGCTAAAGAAGCACAAAGAAGCCAGACTAGGGAGGTCCTGACAAGTCTTACTAACTCAATTTGGATTTTATCCTGAGAACAATGAAAACTCAAGAGTTTAAAGTAGGAGTGACATGCGCATACTTATACTTTACTTAGAGAGGGGGACAATGGAATGCCAGGCTGGATGCAAGGTGACCGGTTTAAAGGTTGTGACAGTGGTCTAATCGAGAGGTAATGGTAGCCTGAAGAGGACAATGAAATGAAAAAAGTGGATGTACTCAAGTGATGCTAAGGAAGTAGATATGGTACTACTTACTGACTAGATGTGCAGATGAGAGGAGAGAGGAATCAAGGAAGGCTCCCAGGTATTAGGCTTCAGGAAGTGAGTAGGTGGTTGTCCTTACTAAGATAGAGAACACTAAAGGAGGAGTAGGTTACTGGGTAGGGATGAAATGGATCAGGAGAGAGACAAGTTAAGCTTTGCTCCTGCTACATTCAAGGTAGCTAACAAAAAATAAAACAAGTGAAATGTCTTAGACATCTTTTCAGCTGCAGCCAAAAAGAAAGTTCTCCAGTTTACAGATATATTTGAAGGCAAGAGTATGCATAAGAATGCCAATTAAGAGGTATATGAGAATACCAAAGGGCCAGGCCTAAGCCTAGGCTCCAACCATACGGTAAGTATGAGTACATATATGTCAACGTTCATTTTGCTTTTACATGGAGAATTTAATTAGGCAGCAGAGCTTAGTAAGTAACAGTATAGGTTCTGGAGTCAGAACACCTGACTCAAACCCTACTGATTATTAGCTGTGAACTTTGAGTAAGTTATTTAATCTCTCTCCTTACCCATAAAATTATTTGGAGATAACCTCCTTATCTACAAATAGGGATAACAGTCCTCGCTGCATAGAGTTACTCACAAAGATGAACTGAAATAATACATGTAAGGGACTCATCATGGTGCCTGCCACGTAAGGCGGTAAGAGTCTAGGAGATGGCAATTGCTATTTTATTCCTGGCACTTCCGCTCTGAAAGGCTAGAAAATGTATGCTCTTTCTTTCCTGTGTAAAGAAGAATACATTCTAAGACTAATTTGAAAATTATTTTCAGTAAGTTATGAAAGGCAAACAAATTCAAAATGGTTTACCACCAGATAAATGTCATTCACCATCCTGGTAATCACTGACCAGAGGCAAATAACTTTTTCACCTTCGATTTGTCCACTTTTTAAGAAATGATCTTTAATGCAACATATAAGCAAAGCATCCTTTATCAACAACCTCAGAGGCATCACTTTGACTACAGAATCTGAAAAAGGCGCTCCCATGCACTGCTACTAGATTCAAATTTGCTTTGGAAAGATAATATCTGTACAACTGCAGTTTGTAAACTTGAATTTCAACTTAAATAACATACAGTGGTTTAAAGTATATTTGATTTTTCCCTATGATAACAGAAATTTCTGTTTTAAAAGCAAATAAGAATTGTCATAAGAATTCTAATTTGCCAGAACTTATATTTTCTAAGTGGTTCAAATACAGGAAAGCATTCGTTTTCATGTGATGGAACAATACAGCAGAAAAGAAACTGGAGAGAACCCAAAGGTTTTTAGCAACAAAAGGTTTTAACCTACTACTGAGTCAGCACTAACTTAAGCAGGAAGAACTCCTAGGGTACACCTGCTTTATCAATTTAGTAAAACCGAAATATCTTGGTCAAAATAATGTGTTTATTATTAAGTTAGTAGAAAGAAAATTTGTATCTCTCAGCTATCTTCTCCAAGCAAAATCACCACAGGGAAACTGCTGTTACCTTTTAAACTTATTTTAAAGTCTTCCAAAAGGTACTGACTGGGACTTGCTGGTTTCAAGTCAATAATCTCAAGTTGATATTCCTCACAATAGCGTTGATTTCAGTTAATTTTCTTCCATGGAGAAATTCTCTAAGAATTTCGAAGCTACTATTTTAAAAACAGCCATGAAAACAGTACCAGTTTTAAAAACAATGGTAATCACCGCTCTGGCATAATGAGGCTGACTGAATATGCAATTTGAGTTAATGGTAGCCAGTAATCAAATGTGACACTTAAAATGAAAGGGAAAAAAATGTGTTAAGTCAACTCTGCACCTTCATGTAAACATGACATAGTATCACAATCTATTTAGACCTTGAGAGTAAGATATTTAACTTAACGGTATTTGAGAACTTATAATAATGAACAGAATGCTGCTCTATATTTAAACTAGCAGAAATTTGCTCTTGCAAAGTCAATTAGAATCATTTAGGAAAGCTAGAAAGGTTTTTAACAACCCACCCCCCCCCGCGCCCCGCTCCCACCCCAAACCCTATCCGAACCTGTAATCCTTCAGCGCTGGCCAGAATATAGGTAAATGGGAACTTCCATACCGTTGGCAGAAGTGTAAAGGGGCATTCAATAATATCTGTTAGAATTGAAAAGCTCCATACACCTTTCGATCCCATTTTTTCACTTCTGGGATGTTTACTTAATAGAAGTGCTCCCACGAAGATACAAAGAGGTATGTCCAAGAGAGCATTTGTGCATCATCACAATTTTAAAAACATAAAGCCAAAAAGAACTCAAAGGTTTATGATAAGTAGGTTGGTTAACTCAACTACAGTGCAGGAGTTACAGAGAAACCTGGGCATCAACACAGATGGAATCAAAGGTCACTAGAGAATGGTGTAGACAGAGCAGAAGATAAAGGCTGAGTCTTGGGGGCAACCTTACGTTTCAACATCAGGCAGGTTCCGAGGAACCACAGCCAAGTGAAGAAAGCATCTTCAGAGAAAGGAAAAAAATACATGAGGGGTCAGTAAGGTAAGGACCAAGAACTGACCAGGTATTCAGCAATTAGAATGCGCCTGGAGGAGAGTGGCTTTAGTGGTCTGGAGGGGACCAGGGCCTCGTCACACTCCGATTAGAGAATGGAAAGAGAGGAAGCAAAATCAGTGAATAAAGACAACTCTTCCAAAGAATAATGCTATGAAGGGGAGTGGAGGAGTAAGGTGGTTGTCGGAGGGGCACTGGGGGCCAAGTCTTGGTTTTTCTAATATTCAGATATTATAGCATGTTTGAACGTTGGTGGAAAGAATTCAAGAGTGTGGGCAAAGACTGTCGTTTGCCATTCAGTAAACAAAGAATGTTGTCTGCCATAGAGCCACCAGCCACTGCAGCTGCATCCCCAACAGTGCACCCTGAGGGGAATTCAGGATGGAGAAAAACAGGATACTGGCTCTATATAGTTAAGATGCATATCTAAGGAATAATTTCAATGAGCCCAGACTCTTGCATCTTCCCAAACACAGAAAAGCACTAAAATCATTAACTTGAGATGTCTGATTTTTGTGATTAGCAGTAATATTTTGATGTCTGACTACATGCATTTTTTTCTTCCCAGCAAAAACTATATATCCTGGTTCCTCCCTTACCTCTTAGGAGCAGGTCCTCAGAGCTATCTGAGAGGCTGTCTCTCACCATACAGTCCTCAGTAAGGTCCCCGAATAAAACATAAATTGCAACTTTTAGGTTGTATGTTTTTCTTCAGTTGCCAAGAGAAAACAATGTAAATGTGGCTAGAATGTTGCTATTGGTACTGAATTAAATGTCCTGGAATACAAATACTCATCTTTTCCTCGTTTTTAATTGTAAGATCAAAACAAAACAAAAACATCAACCTCTTGATCCATACAGATAAAGCCAAGGGATTTAGCTCTCAAATTCCTCATTTTAAGAGCATTTACACTCTGTTAAAGACTGATATTATATCTATAAGTTTAGATGGGTATTCTGTTAATAAGACGACTATTTAATCATGCTGCTTGTTTGAAGCAATTTTGTACTTCCAAATATACAGCAGTAAGTAGCATTTTAGTCAAATATATTTAGAGTCAAAAATATACTTATAGTCAGGCTTCCCTGGTGGCGCAGTGGTTGAGAGTCTGCGTGCCGATGCAGGGGACACGGGTTCGTGCCCCGGTCTGGGAAGATCCCACATGCCGCGGAGCGGCTAGGCCTGTGAGCCATGGCCGCTGAGCCTGCGCGTCTGGAGCCTGTGCTCCGCAACAGGAGAGGCCACAACAGTGAGAGGCCCGCATACCACAAAAAAAAAAAAAAAAAAAAAAAAATATATATATATATATATATATGTATATACACACTTATAGTCAAAAATTATATTTATAGTCAAATGTATTTATAGTCAAAAACTGAAACACATTTAACGTTAAAAAGGTACCAACCTCAAGATAACTGTCATAGTGTTCAGCAATTTTAGTAAACACAAAGATAAAAACTCAATCAACCAACCAATTAACATCAAACTTCCTAAAGTACTACAGGCGGAACACAAATAACAGATGATTTGAAGCAAACCATACTTGAGATAAAGCAAATGGTATAGGCCAAATAAAGAGGTATTTACCGTTGACTGAGAAATATGGTATAGTAATCTTCTAGGGAAAATAACAATTTTATGTTATTTGCTACAAGAAGACTGTTTTCACCCAAGGTTGAGAATTGCTAACTAGAGTTGAGAAATTACATTAATGAAGGACAGACAGACATGCAGACTATACTAAGGAAGGCACTGCTTTAAGGATTAAGATGTATTTTTCAGAAAATTAATGAAATGTAGTCACCTAGAGAATGAACAAAAACATTAAGATCAGAGTTCATATAAGCTCAGTTCTCTCTGTGAAAATAATCATTCAAAAGAAGAAAGCACTGCCCCATGTGCCCAGAAGAAAGTGACAAAAGCTTCACGACACTTAGGTGACAGGCAGTCAGAAACCAGAGTGAAACTTGCTCAGGAAAACTGCTGCTTAAGAACAGTGAGTTTGGGGACTTTCTGGTGGTCCAGTGAGTAAGACTCCACACTCCCAATGCAGGGGGCCAGGGTTCGATGCCTAATCTCACATGCGTGCCGCAACTAAAGATCCTGTGTGCTACAACTAAGACCCGATGCAGCCAAAATAAATAAATAAATATTAAAACAAAACAAAACAGTGAGTTTCACTAAATAATGGCTGTAAAGGCATTTTGAGTTCAAAAGCCCTGGTGGGGTGCTTTTCCACAAGGATGGTCTCCCAAAGGCGTTTCTTTCCACAAATAATTTCTTGTACAACCAAACAAAAGAAACAACGATAAAAGAAAGCTCTACATTATAGACCTGTTGTAGGTTATGGCCTATGTTTCCTTAACCATTTATCTTCTGTTTAGTCAGAGTACTAAGGTTTGTTTATTCCTTTCCACCCCCCCCTTGCATGTGACAATGAAGCAAAAATGCTATCCTATTACTCAACCAACTTTCTTACTTCAGAACCCAATTTTAAGCATGTTTAGTTAAGTTTAAGCTCAGTGCCATTCAAAACAGACCAAGATGCTGGTTATTTGATTTTTTTTTTTTAAGACTATTAGGGTAGTGTGTTTACTGTAGAAAAGACAATCCAAGCAATGGGAAAGTATACAAAATTAAAGAAAAATCACTGTCATCTTTAGTTACCACTGAAAATTATCTTTCTCCAAAGGTAATGACTGTTCCTAGAAAAGAGGTTCATTTTTCTTTTCAAGTGCAAATGTGGGGAAACAAATGGCTTTCTTTCCCATAAGGGACCTGTGATGGTTAACTCTGTGTATAAACTTAGCTGGGCCACAGCATCCAGATGTTTGGTCAAACACAACGCTGGGTTTCTGTGATGGTGTTTTTTGGATGAGATTAACATTTAAATCATGGACTTTGAGTAAAGCACATTACCCTCCACAATGTGGGTGGGCCTCAATCAATCAGTTAAAGGCCTAACAGAACAAGAGCAAGAAGGAATTCTGCCAGCAGAGGGCCTTCAGTTCTATTGATATTTCTCTGGAGCACCCTGAGCAACAGAGGATCAATGGGGCGAGAGCTGGTTCCTTATACAGGGTGAGGGTAGGGGTGTGTCCAGGGGCTGGGCCGGAGCGGTGGCTTAGGTGGTCTGCCCACCCCTTTATGGTGGCGTGTGCAGGAGGCATGAGCAGTGCCCTGCTTTTGCTCCCGACCCCCTGCTTTTGCTCCAGGCTCTTCAAAAGTGGCTCTTCAAAAGTGGCAGTTGGGTTTTTTGGTCTCTGTTATCTTTTGTCCATAATTTTGCCCCACTGTCACACACAGGCAGTTATTTTTAGTCCCATACAGTTTCTATATATTTGTTGCTCGAGGAGAGATGTGTCCAGGGGCAAGCACTGCAGCACTGCAGCAAAGGGTCCCGGGTCCCAGGCTTCTCTCAATACTAAGTGAATTATTTACAATGTGACATTTTCACTTATCACTAACATTCCTTCAGGTGGAGCCAGTGTAGACGGGCTAACAATTCATAACCCCTTCCTCACCTCTGGAGGGCTGGGGATGGTCAAGTGATAGTTTTGGCAGTTCTACTAGTGACGTCTGAGGGAGGCTGCCGCTCCTCTGATGCAGGCACCACTTCTTCCTGAGGACCTAGGACCTGGAGATACAGCTACCACCAGGTGTGACTGGCTGGGACAAACATGACGATGAAGTCAATTTACTAAGGAGACTGAACAGGAGAGAGAGCAGGAGCTGGAACCCTTGATGGCACAAGCCCTGAACCACCTTATCTATGGAGTTCTGGTCATGTGAGCCAAATAAACCTCTGCTCCTGCCACTGTTTGATGGATTTTCTGTTATTTGCCAACAAAACATGTTCCTTTTAAAATGACTATTGAGTATTCTGTAACAGGGGAATACCACAGTGTAATCGTTCCCCTCTTGGTGGCCTTTCATTCATTCCTTTTCAACAAATGTTTACTGAGGTGATATGCAGAAAACAGTTAACACAACAGACATGACTGCTATCCTTTGAAAGGTTGGCCCTTGGCTGGCATCTGGGAACTTAGACTCTGGGAGGGCTCCTGCCACCCTAACCCTAGTGACTCACTGTACCTAAACTGCTTGTACAAACCATGTGGTTTATGCTCAACATCTGCTTTCCTTCTGGGAGTCTGCAATTTTGGTAGATTCCAGGCGGGCAGTGATTACATGACTAGTCTCCACTAAAAACTCCAGGCACTGGGTCACTAATGAGCTTCCCTGGAAGACATTTCACATGTGTTGTCACTTGTGCTAGGGGAATTAAGTGCATCCTGTGTGACTCCACTGGGAGAGGACCCTTGGGAAACTTGCACCTTGTTTCCTTTGGACCTCATCCCATGCTGATTTTGCTTTGTATCCTTTCACTACAATAAATCATAGCTGTGAGTACAACTATACCCTGAGTCCTCCCAGCAAATCACTGAACCCAGGGGTGGTCTAGGGGGTCTCCCAATATCAACTGGCATCAGAAGTGGGGTTCCCTAAACCAACCCTGACTCACTAATAGACGGTGAAATTTTGGGAAAAGAAGAATAAGGGGCCCGGTGTGATGTATCTTTGGTGCCCAGCTGATTATGGGGTTATCCATGGTATGCAGCAGTAGCTGATCTGCTGTATGTTATGAGAGGTAAAAGTTACCTGTGGAATTGAAAATGATAGATCCAACTCCTGGAGAGTAGGCCTGCTGCATCCCACACTGCTTCTGGCCATGCTGGCTAAAGTGATGCCTTTGGGTTTTGCTCTCTCCTCCATGGGAGGAAAAAGGGGCCCCAAATGCCCGAAGGTGAAAAGGCCAAAATTGTTAAAAGTCTGCATTGTGCTCTTCTCCAAGTGGGCTGGGGGTGGGGTTTAAATCAGGTCCCAGGGCTGGAGCAACATTTTAGATAAAACAAAACAAAACAACAACAGAAAAAGGGAGGGAGGTCACACCACAGCAGTTTTTTCAGCCTAGCTGCTGCTGCAGTACCTCCTCCACTCCCCTTCCTCCCCTGCATTCCAGCCTGGATCTTCCCTGGCAGCTGCAATGCTAACACTGCAAACACTGAACATATTGCTAGGAGTTTAAGTAAATTTGCAATGAGGAAAAAAGAAAAAAGGAAAATTTTTTAGTGACTTTATATTTTGTGGTTATGACATCTGGATGTATGGTAAAAATGGATATAAAATGTTAAATGCTTGTAACTGCATACATGCCAGAGGAATCATCCTGATCAAGGGAAGCTGCAAAAAAAGAAATGTGTTAGTGGGACACAACTTCCTTGCTTTTTGCCGCCAGTGGGCGGATTGGAATTTAAACTCTCTGAGTATTGGAAACAGAACAAGTCTCTGTAACTGATGAGTTTTGCTATGGAAGGTATGAATTTTTGCTTGTTGGAGCCTCTGGAAAAAGGGAGACAATAAGAAAGAAAGGTGACCTACAGATGGAGATCTACTTTTAGAGTTCTAAAAAGCAGGTTTTAGTTGGCTAATGAGAGCTTGTGAAAGTGGAGGTCTGTCCCTTAGAGACCGATGTGCATACTTGTGAAGGGGTTGATTTGGACTTGAAGAATGACAAAACCAGACGGTCATAGGAAAGCCTTATCTTCCACTTGGCCTTTCTGGCCTGTAGCATCTAGTCTTTGCTGCTGAAGAAAAGTCTCTGACTTTTTTTAAACTCCTGAATTCACAGATCCTAACTGCCTGTATCTGATTCTAAGCTGAGGCCTGATATTGTCTGGTATAAGCTTCCAACCTAAGTGGGAGCTGTGTTGAACTGAAAACAGGCATAGGCTCATAAGGAAAACTCATACTCTGTGACCTCTGCACATTAGGCCACCTCGCTGTGGGGGTCTACCCTATGAGGACATCACAGCTGCTCAGCTGCACCATCTGGGTCCCATACAAATCCCAGCAGGAAAGGACTTGTTCTTTGATGGGACCATCTGAAATCAAGCTGCTGACTGCCTGTATAGTGCTGACACAGAGCCTGACCACATTCTTAACTTGTGGCTATAGCTGAAAGCTGCAATTTGGGAGAGGGTACATCACAGCAACTGTGACCTCTGATCACTCCTGACAGGCTGAGCCGACTCCAACCCCCTCTAGAGCATGTCTAACTGAGGTCAACTCCCTGTGCCTGCGTCTCCTGAAGAGCTGCCATTCGCAACGATGGACTACACCTCTGACTCTGCTTCCCTCACGTCTCTCCTGCTGCACACGCCTGAGTGCAAGGTGATTAGTCATGCAGCCATCCTCAGAAAGGGGCTGATCTTTTCTAGGCTGTTCACCAGATAAAGTCACCACAGTGAAAGCGGTGGGAGGTTATGTAAAACTATTTTGAAATTTTTTGAAAATTCAGGAGTTTTGTCCTGACTGATAATGACGTTTTTCCGGTTTGGCTGTGTAAAGGGGATTTTCTATGAAGATGTTTTGCACCTCTTTTACAGAACCCCTCCAGATGAAAGGTCTGGATGAGAGTAGGGGATGACTGTAAAAACATAAAATTATGAATGTTGAGGGGAAAACACTGATTTTAGAACAACCAAGGGAAATAAACCAAAACCCCTGCAGCTGGAAAGGCACAAGAGAGGGGAGAGGGCATTATGATCTTTGTTCTTCGAAATTACTTCTGGAAGCTTCCTCCTTTTCCTGAAGGAAAACTCTCTGTGCACCCCTCCAAGCTGTTGAGAGCGCTCTGAGTTCAGACAGCTGAGCTATGATCATACCCGGCAGCGCTGACTGAGGCGGCAGGATCTGACCCAACCCCTGCACTTTCTATGCAGAAAACCTCCCGATGCTGACCACACTCACGAGGTGGATGAACTGTTGTCACAGGCAACAAAACTGTTTGGAACTGATTGGCAGTCCCCCTGAAACCAAGCACTGAACTAAATTTTTTGGATTGGACTGGGATCCCTAGGATAAGATACCCACAGTGGGCAGTCACATCATACTGCCTAATTTATGTCTTGCTCGGGGTGCCCAACGATTGTAAACTTTCCGTTTCTAGGGATTCTCTGGGAATTCCCAAAAATTCCTTTTGGGATTGTACTTCTGTATGTGTACCCTATCACGACACTGCCTCAGCCCCGGAAGGCTTTCAACTCAGCTTCAACTTACTGGCCAGACTTGTACTGGGCCTGAACTGATGCTTAGAGCCAGGTAAAAAAAGTTAAAACAGAAACTTAAGGAGGAAGCTACCTGTCTAAGATAGACCTTTATGATTAATGGGATTTCTTATTTGGCTAAGACACGTGAAGAGCACAACTGAAATCAATACTGCAGGTTGGTCTCACTCTGCTGTCTGGGTCATATTGATAATAATTTTGCTGTGAAGACAACCTGGCCAATGACCAAAGGGGTATGCCACGTAGAGTAGAGTGAAAATAGCATGCCTAAACTTCTATCCTTGAAAAGGCCTGCTTACAAGGCTGGCCCTTGGCTTGTGTCTGGGAACTTAAGATTTTGGAAGGGTTCCCACTACCCTAACTGTTATGAGTGACTCACCTCAACTGTACAAAAAATATGATTTACGCTGAACACGTGCTTTCCTTCTGGGAGTCTGCAATTTTGGTATGTGCTAGGCACAGAGAACCTATGTGACTAGCCCTCTATAAAAACTCCGGTACTAGGTCTCTAAGGAGTTTCCCTGGTAGACATTTCACACGTGTTGTCACAACTTTTTGCTGGGTAAATTAAACACATACCGTGTGACTCTTCTGGGAGAAGACCCTTGCAAGCTTGCATGTGGTGTCCCCCAGACTCACCCCATGCACCATTCCCTTTGCTGATTTTGCTCTGTACTCTTTTTCTGTAATAAATCATAGCTGTAAATACGACTATATGCTGAGTCCTGTGAGTCTTTCCAGAGAATCATCGAGCCCGGGGGTGTGGTCTTGGGTACTGGGAATAAGTGTGAAATGTTCCAACGAACAGCAGAAAGCAAGTGTGACTGGAGTCCTGTGAGTGACAGATGAGGTCAGAGAGGAGAGGCTTGACCACATAAAGCCTTGTTTGGATTTTATTCTGAACGTGACAGGAAGCCATTGGTGGCTTGTGAACAGGAAGTAGGATCAGTCTGCCTGCTATTAGATAACTGGCATCAGGGGAAAGGGTGAAAACAGGGACACTAGATAAGAAGTCCTTACATACAAGAGATTCATAACTACCCTTGGGTGGTTCAGGAACTACTTTAGAAAAGAGAAACCTAAGTTTATCTTTAAGGATGAGCAGAAAGGCGATACATGGATTTGGGCAAGGGGGTGAGGAAGGTATCCTAAGCAGTGGGGTGAACTTGTATATGCCTCTGAAGAAGGGTGATGGGTTTAGCATCGCTGGAAAAGGGCAAATGGGGGGAAGCTTTGGGAGATGAAGTCACAGAAGATGGCGGCCACATGCACCCAGAGGCTTTGTGAATCTTGCTAAGGAGCAAGCACTTCATCTCATAGGCAAATGGAAGATAATGGGGGTTGTAAATAGGGGAATTATAGGATCACATTTGGGTTTTAGGAAGATCAATATGCAGAGACATGGGTAAGAGGCTGACAAAGGAAGCAAGTCTAGAAGTAACTGTCATATAACCCAGGTCTAATGTAGCTGGGAGTACACAAAAAGTCATGCATATGCAACTTATATGTATGTACATAAGCCTTTTCATGTATTAATAATACATTAAAAACAAGTTTGAATAAAAAAAAGCAATTATTGAAAAACTAAAACAAGTGAATCTGAATGTTTATAAAGTTGTTGGTATGACCACACAGAACATTACTGAAATGATTTTAAAACACATCATATTATTGATACAAATCACTAGTAAAATAAATACTAAGAACAAAAAGAACCACAAAGAAACCTTACACTGCATTCGGTGGTTAGTGGTAAGGTTGCCATTGTTATTTTGAAATGATATATACTTTATTTGTTTGATTAAAGTAACATAACATTAATGTTGTTAGGTGCCATGATTTTCAGCATCAGGGCAAGGAGACCCAAACATAAAAGAAAGAAGCAAAAATCCTGATGGGCGGAAAGGACTAACAGCAGACTTGAAATCCACTCTCTCTTTTTACTGCCCAAGAGGCAGAGAGACAGACAGGTGACGTGATCAAATCATCTGAGACACATGCTAACAAGAGGCCTTCTGGCAAATGCACTCAAGGTATTTACCACCAGGAGAGTCCTTACTTGGGCACTGCTTTACCAGGTTGGACCTGGTTTGTCCAGACTGCTCACTGTACATAAACCTAGGATGTAAGTATTTATCAGGCGTGACTTCCTAGAAAATACCACACAAGCCATGCAGTTATCAGGGAATAAACTGGAGATGTTTCATAACCGAAATAGCTCCCTTTTGTGGAAGTGACACTCCATATCAATCACTCAAAGGCCTCATATATTAAAAACATATGTTAAAATAAGCCAGAGAGCATCTTAACTGAGGTAAGACAGGACCTGGGAGCAGCTCTGGCAGCCACAGATCTGTGACTTGTGTCTTGTGATAATTATATCTTTGAAAATATTAGTCAAGTTTGATACTGGGTAGGATCTCTGATTCTTGTGAGTTTGTCACTCTGACCCTCTGTGTTATCTCACTTGTAATATTTAATTTGAACTAGAATAATCAATATCAATGTTATATTTCCTAACCTTACCCACCAAAAAGGCCTATTAGTAATGACAATTCAGTTGCAATGCATATCCTTGGTGTCTAGATTACAGTATCTAAAATAAATACAATTTCCCACTAAAAGGAATATGGATTCCCTGGAGAAATGGCTGAGATTCATTTTGGGGTAAGGAAAAGTATAAGATGAATTTGGGACATCTTGTCCTGCCTAAAAAGGAAGAAGTTTAAAAGTTACCTACGATTAGTCAAAAGGACAAAGGAATGAACTTAAAGGGACTCTCAAGAGCCAAAGATGCAATAATGTGAGCAATAAAAAAGCATGATTGCAAAATAGTAAAGCCTAGCTGTATAAAACCCATGGATTTGTAATGATGCTCAAAAGCAAAGCAAAACAAACAGAAAACATATTCACTGGTCTCTTTTGGAGGTCGCTAGGGCACCAAATCATTATCTGAAAATATTTCAAGGGAAAGAATCAAGCATTTATCTTGCTGTGTGGATTATATTTCTGGGTAACCAAATAGTTGATGAGGGAAAGTTCTTTAGAAAAGAACTCCAGATAACAAATGCAGGAGGAATGATAAGTTAACATGTCATTATTTTGAAACTCCTAATGAAATAATGCATCCAGACAACAAACGAAATGGTTCCCAAAAGCTCTGGGTGAGAGGTCAATGAGGAACTTTTGAATGGCTGGGTCAGGCCGACACCACCCGACCCTGCTGACCAATCACTAGGAGTGGGACAATCAGATACTATGTAACTCCCAGGTAATGCAATGGGAAGCATACAACACTAACTATAAATATTATCGATTAAAAAATAGAACTAAATCTACCCAGGCCTTCAGAGCCAACTTCCAGTTCATAGACTAGACAGCAGATAGTGGAACAAGTTTGATTACATTACTAGCATATGACCAGCTAGATCCAGAATGAGGGAAATCCTATGGCACAAAGGATATTCTTTCTTTAACAAATAAAATGACACTTAAAAACAAGGAAGGGAAAATTGTTACAGATTAAGAGAAACCTAACATCTTAGTGTGGACACCGACTGACAGAAACCAATTCCAAAAAGACATTTGAAACAAGTGGGAAAACTAAACGGAATCTGGGTACTGGGTGATAAAGGAATAATAGCTAATTTTGTGGGTGTTATACTACTATTGTATTTTTCATTTTGTTGAAAAAAATTCTTACTTTTAGAGATATGTATGCAGGTAAAACAATGGAATTTGCTTAATAATCTAGGGGAAAAAAAAGAGTAAATGGATATGGAGTGGCAAAGATGAAACAAGAACAAGAGTGTTGATGGCTGTTGAAGCTGGGTGACGGTGCGTACATGGGGGTCATTACACCTTCTACTTTTGTACTTGTTTGGAAGTCTCCCTAACAAAAAAGAAAGGAATGAAAATAAATATTTGGCAAAAATTAAAAATGGTAATATACACTTGGCTGAGGTACAGGAAAAGGAACAGACTTACTTTTCTGCAGAACAGTTTAGCAATATGACTCAAATGTCTTTTCAAATTTTATACTTTACTTTTAAGGTTTACTTTTAAGAACTAACTCTAAGGAAATTTTCATAGATGTGTACAAAGGTATACTTAAAATGGTCTCCCAGCAAAAAATATTGTTATGGTATATTTACATGTAAAATTTTTTATAGCCATTAACCATTAAATTGTAAAAGAATATTAAATAATATGGGAAAATGTTCAAGACAAACTGTTAAGTGCAAAACGCAGGCTGTAAAATAGTATATACAGTTTAGTCTTCTTGAAACCATACATCTAGAAAAAAGCCTGAAAGAGTATTCTCCACTATGTTGACAGCTGTTATTTCTACTTGATGGGATTAAGGTACTTTTAATCAAAGAAAAAAATGGTTTCTCTTTTTTTTGTATAAAATATTTGTAATAAAAATTATATTTTTAAAAGGTAAAACCTGGATCAATTCTCGAGATTGGCTAATAACAGAATAAGCAGATATGGTGGCGATCTTTGAAATAATAAACTAAATGACAGATGGGTGGTGGGACAGGGCAGAATGGATACATTAATAACTAATTTTTAATAGAACAGGTATTTAGCACACTCTACTGTGAGAAAGATCAAGCTGTAAGTTTAAAAATTAGAGTGTCAAGAAAGCAAAAGTTAGAAGAGGATTAAAGTTTTTATGTAACTTTAGGATAAACAACTAAATCAAATTACCTAGGATGACTGAAAAGATTATTGTAGTAAAAATCCTAACACAGTTCTGAAAATAACCAAAGCAGCAAGTTAGACAACACTTCCTGTCTGAGTTTCTATTTTGTGTACCACTCTGACAGACTGTTACATACTGGAGTCCAAAAAGAAATGTTTGAATACTAATACAAATGCAATTGTGACTATCAAATTCAGCTTCTGTAACTTATCCTGTAAAATTATACGCTATACATTATATGTGGTGAATATCAGTAAAATAGGACTACTGCACCTTCTATACCAGTTTTAAAATTTCAGTTGCCTCCTTCCTAAATAAGGCAAAAGTAAACAAAATGTCCAGACTACCTGGTTTCCGTACTTTCATTGGCTCTTCATAGTCCTTGTTTTCTGGATGTGCAGATTCTAGAAAGCTGATTTCTTCTGTAACAGTTTCCCCTTCTTGGCTTCTGAGGCCATCTTCCTCTTCTTGAATAGGTGATTCCAATTCTGATTCTTCTGAATCAAGGAATATCTGACCAGCGACTACTCTGCCTGCTGGGCTATGGTCCTCTACCGACTCATCTGACGGCAAAGAAGTCTGACAATATAAAGTATTTTTAGTTTCCACTACTAACAAGACTCCCTCCAACCTAATTTGACCATTTCTTTCACTAATCCAGATACACCTCCTTCAGTTCCTTGAATGTGTCATACTCATTCGCCTCTATACACTTTGGCATGTGTCCATCACATGCCTTCATCACCTGCCTAAAACTGACTCTTCGGATTTCAACTTAGATGTTACCTCCCCCCAAGAAGCTTACCTTAAATTCCCCAAGTCTAGGTTAGGGTCTCCCCCTACTTGCTCCCAATATATCTTATACTTCCCCATATGACAGCCCTGTACTATAACTTCCTGTTTCTTACCTACATTCCTTCCAATCTAGAGATCAGGGATCATATAACTGATTGGTCTCTTTGAAGATGTAATAATCAGCCTTATTCATTCAATCAACCAAGTAAGTGCATTAGCAGATTTTTTTTAATTGATAAGTGTAAACAAATGGCAGAGGTCAAATCTTCAAATTAAAAAACTAAAAAAAGAAAGAATAAAATCAATCTCTCATTAGGCAGTAAAAAATGTAACTGCCTTCAGGCTCTTCAACACACACACACACACAGCACATTTAAGTTGGAATTAAATCTAGTAACCAACACTCTTAGAAATATTATTCTCTCTCCTATAGGTCAGTGATTTTTCCTCCCAGAAGAACTAATATTGGCACTAGCTATCTTTCTTTTCCTTTTTTAAAAAAATATAGTTCTGTTGCTCAAAAGATGCAGATTTCACATCTTTTTGAAGATACATCATTCATGCTTTTAAATTGGGCATCAAATAATGGTCAATGTAAATTTGAGTACACACCTTGGAATCTAAGGTTTCATCCTGGTTGCCTTCTTCATCTGTAAAGAAATTTTAAGACAATTTAGTCATCTTTCTTGTTTGGAAATTGCAGGAATATTAAATGAAAGCATTTGATAATACAACAAATAATAAGACACTGGATAAATAAATCTATAATTATCTAAAAATTGGTTGTATTCAACAACTGTTCAGAAAAGATTAAGTGAAAGGAAAAAAGGGTGTTGGGGGTGGTATTTTTTTTCTCTTTATTCAGGAAAGACATTAGCTTCATCTGGTACACAGGTAGGAAGACCAAGACCACCGCCACCAAAACCAGACATTTCTTCAGATGCCATCCAGTTCTTCTGTTATAGTTAGTCCACTACTGAGAATGAGTTGCTAAATTTATAAAAATAGAGCCCTGATTTTGCGGTTCGGGATTCCACCCATTCTTCTCCTCAGCTCAGAATCTGGAGTTACTCTAGCTTATTTTAGTGATAACTAGCATTTTATTGTTCACTAAGATGGACATTAAGAATTATTATTATCTGACAGCAGAGTGGCCAAAGATAGTCAGAATTTGTGTTTGACTTTACTGAAGACATAACCAGATATGCATTAAAAAGTAGCATCACACTATCATGTATTTACTCACATGAGATCTATTTATTAAGAAATCAATAGCTTATATCAAATAAATAATAAATACAGCCACTATTTACATCTTTCTTCCAAATTCATATTGGCTGTTTTGGTTTAGTCCAATTACATTAAGTTTCCTTCTATTATTCTTTCTGCATTTCTCTGCTACTTCTATTCTGGCTGCTTGCTATTCTTTTTCCTGCTCTTATATAAACACATTCAACAACCCAACGGCCATTCACAAATATTTGATCTTTGTATTCCCAGCCAGTTAAAAAAACAACTGTCAGATGATCTCTAAGTTTCCTTCTTACTATTAAAATTACCTGATTTTATCCAGGTGTAAGCTTCAGTATTGCCAGCTCCGTAAATTATGTGAGAAATTAACCAGTAGACAAAATGCTATAAGACCATGTGATTTTTTTACTAGAAAATTTGGTGTTATGGTTGCCGTTTATCTTTACTTCATATGGTTAGATCCTAAATATGATTGGTAACTTGTAACTCTCCAAAGTACAACAAAAACATGTTTTGGAGTTTGTGTTACCAAAGTACCGAGCCAACTTTAAGAAGTATAATCAACTCATTATGTACCAAATACCCAACTCTATTTCACAGTATTTGTTTCTTTTGAATATTTGAGAAAAATCAGTCTACTGGTGAGGTTGTGCCATATATAAAGTGCTGTAAATTCAAAGAAAACTTAAATTATAGCTATTTTCACACTCACTACTTTTAGATTACCTTCCAAATATTTTATTTCTGGTGGGTGGGGAGGAGAAGGGTATAGCATGTATTAGTCCCACAGTGCCCATAACATTTAGGTAGTGATGTCAATTAATGAACAATCATCCTTCATGCTCACTTCTTCACAAGTATTACCCAAAGCCCAAGTTCTAACATATGGTTCAAAGTCCATTCTCAGCAGATCTTTGGATAAAGGAAAAAAAATTCATCTCTAATAACAAAGTTGTATGTGTGAATGTATTTAATTAGTCATAAACATTAGCTAGTTAATAAATCAAGAGCAGACATTAAATGTGAAATGTATAGGGTATATCCCCAAATACTGAAACTTTAGATTAGTTGGAACTCAAATCAGTAATCACTCAACTGAGTACCTTGTCACAATAGTTCACATATGTAGCTAATAAGTAAATAATATAGATGCCTATAAATAAATTTTAAGACATGTACATTTGAGACACTACAAGCTGTTACGCATTAGAGTAGCAAAATGTGTTTCTGAACTCCCAGAGACATGGGAACTTGTGACATCGGGGTTACTCTGTATGAATGGCATCACGCTTCTCTTTCTTTTCTCTCCACGAACTAGGAATATATACTCAGGTTACTGGTAAATAAGAGCTTTCCTTCTCATTTACTAAACTGGGAAAGCCTACTCCAGATGGTAATCTTAAAGCAAAGGTATTTTCTCTTTGAAACTAATATGTCCATTCACATAACACTTTAAAGAAGTTTCTTATAACCTAGAGACTTATGACAGGCAGTCAGGTAAGGATTAAAAATACTGAAGTTACACATAAATAAAAAGAATATAGTAATGCTTTTATCAGAACACATACATCAAGCAACAAGAAGAATGCAAAAGGATTCAATGAAGAGCTATGGATTTCTCTCAAGAGTATCATATCCAAAATACCATGGTTTACATTACCTTGGTAATCATACCCCTTCCTTTGAAAAAGACCAATATTCATTTTTATTATATCAGCTAACAAAACGGCAAAATACCAGGGATACTCTTTCAGGGAAAAGTGGTCATTACAAATTCATTTTCCAACTCGTCATGTACATTAAACAGACTGATATATCTTCAAACACAGAAAGTCTTACAAGTTTAGTGAAAAGAGACCAGATATCCTGTCTTTGGCTTTGCCATTGAATCTGTGCAGATCCTAGGATACTGCTGATTCCCAATTACTCCAAATCCAAGGCCTGGAGAGCTAGGCTCAAAACCTGGCTTCATTACATGTCAACATTGCACACACGGTTCAATATAGCAAGTTTGCTCAGCCTCCTCTTCCTCAAGTGTCAAAAGGGAATAATATCATCTGCCTTGTTGACTCTCAACAAAGTTTTAAGGAACAAAAGAACAGTGAAATGAAACATATTCTGCAATCTGAAATCTACTCTTTAAATACATGGTGTTAATTAATATAACTGTTACCTGAGATACCTAGTAATGGACCTAACTTACAAGACTCTGTAATATTATTTGGCATAAAGAAAAAAAGTAAACCATTTTAACCAGTAAGACACTCCCTGTCAAAAACAAGAAAACATGTGAGAAAAGTTAAAGCATTTTTCATTATTATCTTGAGAAAATGAGAGTAGTATCTTTTAAATCTCCTCCTTTAAATTTATCTATTCACAAGGAAAAGAAAACATTTCTAATAAAAGTATTATACTTTTACATGCCTTTAAGACAAGATATTAGATAACAGCTAGTAACAATGATAGGATCAAGATTCCCTTTGTTGGCTGATCAAATTCTACCTGGCAATAAATGCAACTTGCTCTGGGTAACCACTAACACTCAAACATTATGTCAACACAAAATTATGACCCAAAACTTGATTTTTAAATAGGAGTAAATCTTTAAAATAAAAATGAGGCTGATATCCTGTATAAATAAGCAATTTAATGAATAAAAAGTCAACTGAAAATCCATGTGCTCAACTTATAAAACTTTATCTCACAAGCGTTTTATGATATTTGCACTTCACGTGAGAACAGCAGTGCCTTTATTACTGATCAGCATTCACATCTATATAGTTTTAGTTCTGGCTGAGTAAGATTTTCGCCTCTCCCAGAGAAACATTTTGGCAGTTTAACTATGATGGAAATCAGAACAGATGTTTTGTGAACATAGTCCTTTGAGTACATCAACACAACCCAAAGATTTAACACTTCAGTATTAACAGTCTTCTATTATAATATATGGAGAATCCCAACTGTTGAGTAAAAAACTTCTTCAAGCATCATCTCCACTGACATGATGCTTTAGATATGTGCAATCTAGTCAAAGGAAGATGCAGGAAAATGTTTACATGCTTTAATTTTCTTTAAGTTCTGCAAATTGAATTCAGAGGGATATGCACCATATTCTTTAATTAGTAGTTCTTACACTTTAGGGTGAAGAATCACTTGTGGAGCTTTTTAAACTACAGATACCCCAACCTGTTCCAGACCTAAAACTGCGTTTTTAACAAACCCTTAAGAGGAATTCTGATGCAGGTGGTTCATGGTCCATCAGGTACTCTACAGTACTGATTTCATACTTCCTTTGATCAAATAACTGCTAGCAGTGGCTTCAGGAGTTACACAGAGTTTTAAAGATTTGGTCAGGAACACAAATCAACACTAGAAGGCGGGGGGCGGACCTCAGAGCATGATGTTGGCAGTAAAGTAACTGGCATATGCTTGTTGCTTTTGAAATGGTATCTTAAACCACACTACGGATAGAATTTTAGGTTTAGACCTCTTATTTTAGAAGCAGAATGACGTTACAGCATTGACTTACAACTAGGACGGATAATTTGAGGATTCAGATAACCATCTGGGAAATTTTCTGTTGGGGAAAAAAAAAAAAGAGTTGACATTTATACCCTGCCTTGCTCCAAAAAAAATTTAAAGCCACAGAACTGCTGTTTTGTTAACTGAAACTGATTAAAATTCAACAGCTTTATTGTACTGATTGTTTTTTTAACCAATACTCAGAAACACTAAATGCTTCTTTACCAACACTCTCAAAATAGACGTTTTCAGATGTAGGTAGATTAAACTATTAAAAAAGAGAAATGATAATTTTCAGAGCCAGGGTATAAATCAGCTAACTGGAAAATCAAATCAAAAGCATATGAATTTCTCTATCTATGTAAAAAGTTAAATCTAGATGCTATCCAGTTTACATTTATAAGAACCAAGATTTTTTTTCAAAAATCATAAAATTACCGTCAGCAAACATGGGGCGGCTCAGAAACACTGTGACACAGTAAAAAACACTTTCTTAAGAATATTTCTTTAAAAGGGGTACGGAGTAGGCACATTTACATCAAAAGTCTTCATTTTTTAAACAAAGAGACAGGGCAATCTCAGGTGCTAAGCAAACCCACCAAACCACTGTCAACATCCTGGTTTTGATGGACCTGGCGCTGCCCAGACAACCCCAGGTGTACCAATTACTTAACTTACAAATCCCAAAGCCAAAGTTTCAAAACCGATGCAGCACATAATCTACATGAGAGTCGTGGAAGCTCTGGAAGGGCTCCTGTGTCACTGTGGGTCTAAGCCAGCTGTCAGGATTCATTCCCATGGAGTCACTGCTCATTCGGGAGGAGTCGTGTAAAGTTTGTGAAGTGAGGAGAGGTGTGAGCAGGGGGACCGCCCCTTCTTTTCCTCCCCTCTCAAGCTCCCCTAAACACCCGCTCTGACCCAGGCCAACCGAAGCCCAAGAAATGACAGCGAGTGACAGGCTACTGCGAGGTGTGAGCTGGAGCCCCCACGGCCCTGCCCCGGGATGGAGGCCGGGGGGGCGGTGGCTCCTGGCCTCCAGTCCGAGGGGGCGGATACTGACCCGAGGACGCGGAGGCCGAGTCCAGCAGCACCGCACAGAGCAGGAACGTCAGCCCAACCCAGACCCGCATCCTGCTCTCAGGGCCGCTACCACCCGCTGGAGCTGTCGCTTTCTCCTCTGCCACCACCAACTCAGCCGCCGCCACCGCCGCCGCCTCGCTGCTGCTCTTCCTGCTCTGGTTTCCTTCCTCCGCCCCTTCCCAGGCCTCCCTGCCCTAGCATTTAGCCAATCCCCGCCCGCCGTCGTACGCTCCTCGCCCAATCGCCGCGGCCTTCCCGCCCACCTTATTGCCCCGCCCCTAGGGTCAAGAATTGGCCAATCATTACGCGAGATTCTCACACCGGCTTTCCCGGTTGGGCCACGGCCTCACCGACATGGCCCCAGCTAATTGGTAGCTCCTGGGTTTAATCATCCCGGAATCAGAGCATGAGTCCAGGGTTGGACGAAAAGTCACCCAGGACTACAATTCCCACAATGGACTTCAAGGGCCTCTCTCTGTGTGTGCTCTTGGGAAACGTAGTCCATCGTGGGGCAATATTTAAAAGTGCAGGTGGTTGTAGAAGTTAAGAGAACTTAGCTAACACCTGGGCTAGACACCAACTCCAGGCCGTGAACTCACAGGTTTTTTTTTTTTTTGAGCCAAATAAATATCAAGAAACACACATTATAAGGTTAAGAGTTTGTAATATGTTAAGCTCTTCCTCTTTGTTTTATTTAGAAAATTTGAATTGGACATAGTGGTATCAGCACTGAGGAAAAATACAACAGCTAGACTGAATTCGAGGTACTTTTTTTTAACGTAAACGAAACAGTACCATATATACGGAAACCAGGATGGAACTCACTACTGGTCCCCCTTTCCCCTACAAAACAAGAGGAAATAAACCCCACCCAGTACAGACTATGTCAATGCTAGTATTCATTTTTACGACATCTACCAGATAATAATAATCTGGAAAAAGGGGTAAACAGTCTTTGCAAAACCCTTTCAAACATTTGTCCTCATCCCTCTCCTTTTGTAAGTTACATTGTTTTCTTCTTCATTGACTACCTAGGTCTTACATTGACTAGGTTCAAGAGTCTAGGTTGGTGTATTTGGAGATAAAGGTGACAGATTGCATTGCAGAAGTGGAAATAGTCTTGTGTATTCAGTACTAACTCCAGGCATGCTCAACTCAGTAGCAGAGCAGTGGCTTAGTCTTCCTACCCTTTCATCAAATTGTCATTCTGCTTTCCCTAGTATTCACCCACAGTCAGCTCTTAGGTCTACAACCTAGACATTCTGAGTTCAGGATTTTGGCAAAGTCCATACTGGCCACGTATCTTCATACCATCTGTGTTCCATCTTCCTTGCGGAAGAGTCCTCTTTTCCAGGAAGAGGATAAAAAACTATTGTCAACATTCACATTGGAGAGGATGAAGGAAAAATATTGTCCCATGAAAAAGAGTTCTCTTTTCTACTACTACCACACTCATCTCTATTTTTGTCATTAACAATGCTTCCTCAGAGTTCCTCTCATTTTAAATCATAGAGTAAAATCTACTATACTATGTGACCATTTTTCTCTTTCTCACTGAAAACTTCCTTACTGACCCTCATTTTCCCTTACCTTCTTGATGCACCTGAGTTCTAGCCATACTCACCAACACCATTCTCTCTTCACTGTAACCTAAACTGCATACTATGGCCAGATGAATTTTCCTTAAACACTGCTTTCATCTTCTTTTTCAAAAATTTTTAATGGCTGCCTTAAAACTGACAGTTCTACTTTCTTGTGGGAAGTATTGGGGAAGAAACTTCTGCCCTCCATAAGAGAAACAGTGATTATCTGACTGATAAGATTGAGGAAAGTTCACTGTTTGGTTGAGACCCAACTTCATTTTTCATCTTTTTCTTTACTGAGTGCTTCTTATATTCAAGGCCCTGTGCTAGGTGCTGCAATGACAAATTTTCAGCTTCTCTTTTACTACTTTCCCAGTTTCCACATTCACACTCTCTTGCCTTCTCATGGGCTCCCCTACCCTCTCCCCACTGCCCTTGCTTCTTCTTCTTCTTAGCCACAACCCTGGCATCTTCCCAACTTCACTTCCATTTCATCTTGGCTGAGTCCTCTCTGTCCAGGCCAGTCCTCATTAATCCTCATTTCTCTAAGTGTCTACAGAACAGTCACAAACTTGCCTTTTAAGTGGGTGGTAGCTTGCTGAGGCCAAAGACAACTATGCAATTCAATGTATAGGAATATAGCATTGGACTTGTCACCTACTAGCACTAGATAATTATTTGTTGATTAATGAATACACCTTACCAATAAAGTATTTTTAAACTATTTTCAAAGCACATGCTGTCTACCATAGTTTAATCTTAAAAAAATCTACCATACTTTTATCTTAGAGGAAATATTAAGGAGCACTTGCACCCCTATTATACAGGAAATTTACTTCACTCCTCTTACCTCATCTGAAAAATGGGTATGTTAATAATACCCTCTTCACCAGGACACGAGGTCTGTTGTGAAGTTCGAGATATACAGGGAGGAAAAAGTGCTTTCTTCATTATAGAATCGTCTACAAACATTCTTTCTTTTTTTTTTTCCCCACATTTCAATTGACAAGTTTTATTTTATTGTTGACAAAAAATCAGTATTTCCCAAATTGGTCCTGTTATAAACATTACAGGAATGCTTGTTAAAATAGACTCCCAGCCCGCTTTTTCTGATATGGTGGGTCTGGGGCCTAGGTTTAATCATATCCCCATGTAATTCTTTTTTTTTTTTTAACATCTTTACTAAAGTATAATTGCTTTACATTGTTGTGTTAGTTTCTGCTGTATAACAAAGTGAATCAGCTATATGTATACATATATCCCCATGTCCCCTCCCTCTTGCGTCTCCCTCCCACCCTCCCTATCCCACCCCTCTAGGTGGTCATAAAGCACCGAGCTGATCTCCCTGTGCTATGCGGCTTCTTCCCACTAGCTATCTGTTTTACATTTGGTAGTGTACATATGTCAATGCCACTCTCTCACTTCATCCCAGCTTGCCCTTCCCCCTCCCGGTGTCCTCAAGTCCATTCTCTACATCTGCATCTTTATTCCTGTCCTGCCCCTAGGTTCTTCAGAACCACTTTTTTTTTAGATTCCATATATGTGTGTTAGCATATGGTATTTGTTTTTCTCTTTCTGACTTACTTCACTCTGAACGACAGACTACAAACATTATTTCTTATTGATTCTTTGTTTGAAGCAAAGGAGCAAAGCAAATTAAAAATTAATTTTTATTAAGACTAATAAAGTTAGCTTTATTCCCTTAATTTGAAAAAGATTTAGAGCTGCTAAAGCTATTGTCTTTAGCCAGCAATGAGTAATTGACATGTTCTGAGACCTTGACTCCCTGGGGGAAATTCCAAGTCTCCAGAGCAGATCTAGAATATGGTGTGGGAAAGCCAGGTTTATTTTGTCAGCCTGCTATATTGCATTTTGATTAATTAGTGAAAAGGTTGTGAATTCTCCATGGCCTTATCTGGTCTGAGCATACACTCCTCAAGGCTTCCTGCCAACATTCCCAGTTAAAGTTGTGTACTCATTCAATTTGTACAAAATGTTAGTATTATTTAATTCATAGACTTTTTTTACTGTTTGCTCAGCTGTCTGTACTCTGTTCTACTTGTTCATATCAGTGTTCTAGGTCATTGTCACAGATTTCTGAGTTGCAGAAAACCTGTTTGCTCTGCATTACAACACAGCATAGGACCCAATAGAGGTAGATAATAAGTGCCTTTTTATGCAGTTGACATTGATGTGACCTTATTCCATTGAAATGAATCAAACAATCAGCAAATATTGAGAACCTCCTGAAAGTGTTGAGGATGTGAATCCAGCTTGTTCTTCATTTAAGGATGGTGAGATAACCCTCAGAGCCTTTTCCCAAGAATGGAGTGATTATCACCAACTCTAGCTGAGTATCCTTGCCTGTGCTATTCTTAGAGATCTGAGTTGGCAATGTGTGAAGGCAGATATGTTGCATGAACATATCTGCCAGGGCAGGATAAGGGCGAGACGGGGAGCAGGATATTTTCCCCTCGGGGTTTGGAGAAGAATGTACAGTACTTTCTTTGAGGTAGATGAGGTGAATTAAAGTCATTATTTTTATGTTTCTTTTTCATGGATAAATGAAAATATAAAACCTTGCACCATATTGTGAGATAGAACCTGGCATCTCTTTGTGTACATTCCGCGCTCCTTGAGTAAACAGACAATGTTTTTATATCTTATTGTATACCTAGAATTCCAGGATTGTATATGGCAGGTAGATAATTTAGTAATCAAAATAAACAAGCTTTGAATATTCCAGTCACTTCCTATGATTATAATTAAGTCTTGTAAAAGTCAGGATGTAGATCCCAGATTACGGAGAAGTGTATTTGATATACTACCTAAGCTTGCGGTAATAGAATGGATGGGGTCGTGTGTATGAGTGTAAGGCTCTATTTACCAAGTGTCATCCTGAAGTGACATTTACTTTGGAGATGTGTATTCTTTCTGAGCAGTGTTGACTCACACCAGATAAAGGAAAAGCCAGGATACCTTTATACCCTGAATAAATAGACAGGCATCTTTTGACCTGACTTTTTCATAGATTTAACTACCAGTTCTGGAGAAAGACTGGATTAAAACTAAATTTCAATAAGAATTTGATTAAGTGAATCTTAGAAAATGGAGATAAACTGCTGGGAGCTCCCATTAGATTCAGAATACTTAACTCCTGTGTAGGCGGCAGTGTATTTCATTTGTGAATGTTGGATTAGGGACATTATATTCACAGGATAATCCTTCCTTTCTTCCTTCATTGATTCAACACATAGTTTTGGGGCACAGTCAATGTCTTCCAGCCAAAGACCACCAGGAATACACCAGTAGTTGAACACATTAGGTTTAGTACTTATGGCAATGAGGAAGAACACACACACTCTAGGGTGTTTCAGGAAGGGGGCTTTAAATAGAACCTGTTATAGGACTTGGGCTTTGGTTGTGTTATTTGTGGGAGGATCCAGGAAAGCCAGTTTTGCTCTGGATTGGATGCTATTAGAAATACCCCTGATTTCTATGATTTCATAGAAATCAATCAATAAACCTTGTCTTAAGGGAGAGGAGACTAGAAGGAGGATAAAACTGTCATTGGTGAAGAAGTAGCCATTGCTCATTTTGGCCAAGAGAGGAAGTGTTGTATTTTGTGGGTGGTCCAGGGAACTTGTTTTTGTCTGTGCTTAGGTAAAATTATGAAACGGCCTTGCTTTGTCTCATTTTACCTTGGTCTCAGAGTAACCTGTCTGTGGTTGGTATTCTGTGACATTGTTTATGTCCAACAGGAGAATAACATGGCCTGGGTGTGGATGCCAGGCCAGCTTCTGGATGTCACGGGCTGCTCTTTGTTTACCTTTCTCAGCACCTCCTGTGAGGCTCTTGTTGCTTGGGATTTAGCAATCCGCAAAACACACAAAAGTCATGGAGTTTACATTCTAGCCAGGGGGAGAAAAAAGAATAAAATAAATAAGTAAATTATGATATATTAGAAGCTCATAAGTGCTCTAGAGAAAAAACATAAAGCCAGGGAAGAGAATAAGGATACTAATGGGAGGGTTGGGACCATTTAAATTTAAAGTAGGGAAGTCAGGAAAGGCTTCCCTGTAATGCACACATTTGAACAAAGACTTAAATTGATGAGGGAGTGAATCGTGAAGATGTGAGAGTGAAGAGTCTTCCGGGAATAAACAACAGGAACCAAATGAAGGTTCCAAGGGAAAACCTTACCTGTTAGGGTCTAAGAACAGAAGGGAGGCCTGTGGCTGCAGAAGAGGGTGAAGGAAGGCATAGCAGGCGAGGAGAAGCAGGGGATGTCAGAGAAGAGATTGGGGCCAAAAGTTTTAGGGATTTGGGGTCAATATTAAACGGTAATCAGAATGCGATTTTTTAATATTCTGAGACTGGCTATCTTGAAGTGTGGCTTGAGTAATGGCCTGGAGATTTCCCCTCTGCTGCACCAGAATGACCCAATTAATTACACAAATGTCTTTATTAATTGTTTGGACATAATGCTAAAGTAACCAATTAAAACAATTGTACTCAAAAGTTTGATTCAGAGGAAGTTTATACACTGGTTAGGAATTGAGATAGATAAGTGCAAAATAGCCATTATCAAGAGAAGGATCTTCAAGTAAGGATTTTTAAAATATTCAAATAATATTGTAAATGAAAATCCCTTGGAAGTAAAATAGGGTTTTTCATCATTTCCTATACTTGAATAGGCTCCCACCTATACCGGATTGACTTCGTATAAATCCAACTCAAAGGGGTGCATTGACAAAAAAGAAATATGAGTTATATATATTAAAATATACATTAATAAATATATATCCATATATGCATGAAAAATGTGTGTATACACAGGCACACATGTATGTGATTAAAACAACTGAGAATAAATTGCAGGCATGATACCTCTTTATCCCTAAATATGTTAGTGTGTATTTTCTGAAAACAAAGAATTCTCTAACATAATCACAGAACTGTTACCAAAGTTAGGAATTTAGCACGGATTCAAATACTGTTATCTAATCTACCGTCGTTATTTGGGTTGCCCCAATTTGTCACAATGATGTGTCTTTTTTTTTTTTTTTTTTGCGGTACGTGTGCCTCTCACTGCTGTGGCCTCTCCCGTTGCGGAGCACAGGCTCTGGACGCATAGGCTCAGCGGCCATAGCTCACGGGCCCAGCCACTCTGCGGCATGTGGGATCTTCCTGGACCGGGGCACGAACCCGTGTCCCCTGCATCGGCAGGCTGACTCTCAACCACTGCACCACCAGGGAAGCCCCCAATGATGTCTTTTTTAACAAAGGAAAATCCAAGATCGTGAGGTGTATCCAGTTTGTCATGTCTCATTAGTATCCTTTAACCTGGAACAGCTCCTGAGGCTGTGTGTGTGTGTGTGTGTGTGTGTGTGTGTGTGTGTGTTCCTGAACCTCACTATATTGACATTTTTAAAGTGTATAACATGTTATTTCATAGAATGTGCCCTAATTTCAGTTTGTGTCATGATTAGATTCAGGTTATGCACGTTTGGCAAGAACACCTCAGAAGTGATGTTAAATTCTTCTCAGTGCATCACATTAGGAGCCAAGTGCTATTGGTTAGTCCAAATCCTGGCAATGATCATTTTAATCAGTTGTTAAGAAGGGATGTTTCCACTATATTTACCTTTTATAATTAATACGTATCTTGTAGAGGATACTTTGAGACTATGTAAATATCTCATCATCCCTCAAACATTCACCCACTAGTTTTACCATGTGCATTCATGATTCTTGCCTGAACCTATAATGACCATGATGGTTGCCAAATGGTTATTTTCTAATTCCATCATTATTTCTATATTTTTTATTAGCTTTCTTGTGTAGGCAGAGCTTTCTCTTCTTATTTATTTATTTAATTAATTTACATTGGTGCAAATTCATAGCTTCTTTATTCAATAGTTTATAATCTTCACTATCATTATATTTTCAGGTTCAGATCATCTCATATTTGGCCAGTGAGTGCTCCTTCAAACTGTGTCCTGTATCTTTCTGACATGTCCCCATCATTATTTGAGCATCCCCTTACATTTTGTACTATTTATATATTTTCTGCTTTTCCTAACCCAGCCCTGGAATCAGCCATTTCTCCAAGGAAGCCTGCTTTCTTTCAGTGGAGAATGGTGTTTACATTCCAGGAATACTCATTGCTACTGTGGGTTTAATGTTTCCAAAATCTCTTAGTGGATTGAGTTGGGGAGTGTGTGTGTGTGTGTGTGTGTGTGTCTACATATGCATATAAACATGTGCATACATATGAATGCATACACACACCCATAATATACCTATGCACAGCCACACACATCTATATCCATTTCTATATCTATTTATCTCTTTATATTAAAACCTCTGAGGAAATAAATGAATGAGCCATAGAGAAAATAGAAGAAAATATTTGCAGTACATATATATATTTATTTTTTGGGGGGGTGGTACGCGGGCCTCTCACTGTTGTGGCCTCTCCCGTTGTGGAGCACAGGCTCCGGATGCACAGGCTCAGCGGCCATGGCTCACGGGCCCAGCAGCTCCACGGCATGTGGGATCTTCCTGGACCGGGGCACGAACCAGTGTCCCCTGCATCGGCAGGCGGACTCTCAACCACTACACCACCAGGGAAGCCCCTGCAGTACATATATTTTAAAGAGAATACAACTGGTGGGGCTGTAAAGGCTTTCAACTGTTGAGTAAAATTTTTCTTATACATTGAAACATACACCTACTGTATAACTCAGGAGTTTCATTCTTAAGTATGTACTCAAGAGAGATGAGATCATGTCCACAAAATGTCTTGTGCAAAAATGTTCATAGTAGCTATATTCACAATAGGGAAGATTTTAGAATAATTTAAAATGTCCACCTTCTGGTGAATGGATAAACAAGCAGTGGTATATTTATACAATGGAATATTACTCAGCAAAAAAAAAAAAAAAAGAAAAAGGAAAGATGACTGGTTTGTACACATCATGGATGAATCACAAAAACATTATGGTGAGTGAAAGAAACCAGACACAAAAGAGAGTACATTGTTTATGATTCCATGCCTATGGAGCTTGAGAACAGGTGAAACTAATTTATAGCGACAGTACTCAGAACAGCAGCTGCTTCCGGTGAGGGTAGGTAGGGCCGCTGGAAAGAGGCAAGAGGGAAATTTTGGATGATGGCAATCTTCAGTAGTCTGACTAGTGTGTGGTTCACATGAATATATCTATTTGTCAGAATTCATAGAACCATGCCCTTAACATCCATGCATTTTACTGTATGGAATGATACCTTGGGGCAGGCAAAATAATGACCCCCGCCAAGGGTGTTCATGTCCTAATCCCCAAACCAGTGAATATGTCACCTTGTAAGGCAGCGGTCCCCAACATTTTTGGCACCAGGGACCAGTTTTGTGGAAGACAATTTCTCCACGGGGGGTGGGGGGATGGTGCAGGCAGTAATGCAAGTGATAGGGAGCCATGAGGAGCCATGGGGAGTGGCAGATGAAGCTTCGCTCACTCGCCCGCCGCTCATCTCCTGCCGTGCAGCCAGGTTCCTAACAGGCCACAGACTGGTATCGGTCCACTGCCTGGGGGTTGGGGACCTCCGTTATAAGGCATAGGACTTTGCTGATGTGGTTAAGGGTCTTGAGATGGGGAGAGTCTCCTGGATTATCCAGATGGTCCTAAACATAATCACAAGCATCCTTACAAGAGGGAGGCAGGAGGCTCCAAGTCAGAAAGAGAAGAAGTGATGATGGAGGCAGAGGTTGGAGGGATGCTGTTGCTGAAAGGGGGTCATGAGGAATGCAGACAGCCTCTAGAAGCCTCTAGAAGCTGGAAAAGGCAAGGAATGGGTTATCCCTTAGAACCTCCAGAAGGAACACAGCCCTGCCAACTTGGCGATTTTAGCCTTCGAAGGCCTACTTTTGGACTTCTGACATCCAGAACTGTAAGAGAATAAATTTGTGTTCTAAGCCACTACATTTGTGGTAATTCGTGATAGCAGTAATAGGAAACTAATATACACCTCATTTTAAAATATATTTTAAAAAAACCACTTCTTAAAAAAGCAGTCTCATGTGCTACTAAGAAAAAAGCCATGTTGTGGAACTGACCTGGGTCCTACTCTGGATTGTGTCATCTGCCAGCTCAGCCAGGGAACTTTGTCAATTTATGGAACCTCCCTGAGGCTCAGTTTCTTAATCTACAAAGTCAGAATCACTACACTTGCCTTACTTCTCAGACCTGTCATGAAAATTAAAAGCAATAAAATAAGAAAGGATTCTGTCAACAGAAGACCAAAGAGTAAGGCCTTATTATTGTCAGACTTTTATCCAGCACAAATGCATTAATGACCAATTGTGGTCGGGCAGTTTGAATTCTACCTCTTGTGTGAAAGGTAACTAGAGTAGAGGGGCAAAGGTCATGGGGAGAACTTCTTATCAGGCTGTCCTTGTTCATGGTTTTAAAAATAACTTTTTATTTTGAAATACTTTGACTCATAAGACATTGCAAATATGTACCTATTCATTTTCAAAGGGTGCTTATTATTTCTCTCTATTTATTCCACTCCTACTGACAATCTGGACAGATCCTAGGTTTGCTGAGTTCCTAATCGTAGTAACTAAGCTTTGCTGTGCACTCGCAGTGTCCCTAGCACTGTGGTAGCACTTTACATATGCAGTTGTCATTTAAGCTTGATGTTAATAGTAATATGAGGAAGGTACTTCAATTTTCCCTATTTTGTAGACAGAGAAACTGAGACATAGAAATGTTTAGTAACTTCCCCAAGCTGAGTGTGGGCACCAGTATTTCAACCTGGAGACTGATTTCAGAGACCAAAAATGAAGAGGAAGAAGGCGTCCATCCTTGTATCACAGAATCATTGAGACATTTCTATATTTTGTACACAAATATACATGCAAAAGGAGTGCATGTACACATACGAGGGAGTGGGTTTTGTGCTACGTCAAGGAATAAAGGAAAAAAAGGATTTATGATAAAGAAAGAGAAGGGAGGAAAAAGTTGGAGACCATCTGGAAACTGTAAACATTTTAAGCAATTTTTTAAAAGCACCGATTAGGTGGCGACTAAGAAAGAGGGCGACCTGGGTATTCTGTCCTTGAGCAGTCTCACTAAAGGTACCAGAAACCATTTTTAGTTATTTATGGATTCTCCAGAAGACCTTGGGAGTTTAGCCAGGAAGTAGGCAGGACAGGTACCTCCAGTAATGAGGGCCAGGTCCCTACGTCAACTCCTCTATGCTAATTAGCCAGGCCTCCACCATTTTCCTCATCAGAATTTCTCACTTGTCAGGCTTAAGAACGGAGTTCATAGTTTAACAACAATTAAATTCATCTCCAAGTCCTGGCAATTCTTGTCCCCTAATGTTTCTTGAAAGTTCTACTTCCTTTTCTATTTCCATGGTCACCATCCTAGTCATAACCCTTATTACTTCATGTCACATAAACTTGCTGATGGGGCCATCATCAGACTCATTTTCCTCAAACTCTCTCACTTAAAAACTTATAAAGATTTCCTGTAACCATGGGTAATGAGTTAAAATTTCCCCGTGTGACCACCAAACACCTTTTTTTCTCTCCTGTCCTCTACAACTCCAATTTTATATTTTCCCCCCTAACATATATGTATTAGGGCAGCTTGGGCTGCCATAACAGAATACCATAGACTGGGTGGCTTAAAGAACAGAATTTATATCTCACAGTTCTGAAGGCTGGAAGTCTGAGAGCAAGGTGCCAGCATGGTTGTATTCTGGTGAGAGCTTTCTTGCAAACAGATGTCTTTTTGCTGTGTCCTCACAAGGCACAGAGAGTGAGTGAGTGTGCCCTCAGATTCTGATGTCTCTTTTTATAAGGACACTAAATGTATCACAGGACCCCACCCTCATGACCTCATCTAATCACCTCCCAATGGCTCCATCTCCAAATACCATCACATTGGGGGGGGTCTAAGGCTTCAACATATGAATTTGGGGGGAGGGTGCATACAATTCAGTCCACGGCACATACATTCTTCTTCAGGTGCAATTATACTGCTTGGACACTCCCGCACTTTCCTGTATCTGTCCTCTAGCTAGACTGCTTGCACTTATTTCCTGATTGTCTTAAGACCTTTCCAAAAACCAATTCTAGATTCGAAGAAGCATACATCCAGTTTAATCTGTCTTTTGTTGGACTTTTTCCCTTTTCATAAAATATTCCTTTGTGCTATTTTAGTTTGTATGTATTTGATCTTAAGCATTTTGCTACATATTTTATTCCAAAATTATAATTGGGTTGTAGTGAGGCAAGTGCCACGTCTTGCAGAATAAATAGCGTTATAAAGAGAATCTCTTTATTATGAAAAGATTTTGACAACCTAACTAATGGGCTACTTATCTTTAGCACTACAAGACTCCATTACCAGCAAGACAGGAGAAAAGCACAGTAACTGAGAGTTTATTGTGGCAAGATTTAGAATCATAGAATTTTCAAGCTTTTATCTCTCACATTACATATTTTAAAAACCTCATGCCTTAAGAAGTGACTTGTTTAAGGTCATATAGCGGGTTAATGATGGTGATATAGACCCTGATCACTTTGTTTCCAGTCTAAAGTTTATTTATTAAAATGTATGTTTTTCATTGGCTGTTGTATTAGTTTTCTATTGCTGATCAACAAATTTAGCAGCTTAAAAACACATTTATCATCTCATAGTTTCCATGGGTCAGGAGTCCTGGCACAGTTTAAATGAATCCTCTGGTTAGGGTCTCACAAGGTTGCAACTGAGGGGTCTCAGACCTGGGTTCCTTCTCTGAGATCATGTGGATATTCACAGAGTTCATCTCTTTGAAGCGATAAAAACCATGGCAGCAAACTCACTGCTTCTTCAAGGCCAGCAGAAGAGAGAGTCTGTTGCTTCAAATCTTTGGACGGTAAACTGTCTTTTAAAGGGCTCATCTGATTAGGTCAGGCCCTACCTGGATAACCTGTCTTTTGATTAACTCAAAGTCAACAGACTAGGGACCTTATATTTGTAAAAATCCCTTCACTTCTGCCATATAATGTAACCTAATAATGGGAGTGACATCCATCAAAATTAAAGGTCTGTCCTCCACTCTAAGTCAGGGTATGTACACTGTGTTAAGTTTTAAAAATTAGGAAAAACACCTACAGAGAAAACAAAGTCACTTCTTGTTTGATTTCCTAAACTAAACATCATATTGATGTATCAATATTTCTTTCTAGTCATTTGTTCCTATTGCTGTTCCCCGTGCCTGTTAGGGTTTTTTGTTTTTCACTTTAAAAATAAAGTCATACAGTGTATACAACTAAATTTGATACTTTATTCATTTGGTATTACTTTGTAAGAAGTTTTACATGTTGTTATATATTTCCCCTCCCCCCCAAAGACATACTGTTTTCCTCTACTAAAAATATCTTCTCAGTGGGGGATAAATGAGAAATATAGATAAGCAAAAAAGGAAAACAAGTCAACTGAAATTGCAAGATTTAGAAGTCGCATTGTTTAGGAAAAATATTTTGATAACTCTTTGAGGTGTAAGATGGAATCCTGAGTTTCAGGATGTTGGAGGTTGTTAAGATTTTAGAGAAGGGGAAAACTACTTTGAAGCTAGAGGGGAAGAATATGGAGCTCCTGGGATTGTGGTAGGGGGGAGTGAAGAGCAAAGGGAGGAAAAAAGGAGAAGCAGAACAGATGATGGTGTGCCGGGCACTGTGCAGCCTGACTGTCCACACCCCTCTCCCCAGCTCAGTCTGCATTATGTCTGCTAAGACTTAGAAATCTTGGTATGGGGCTTGCCTGGTGGCGCAGTTGTTAAGAATCCGCCTGCCAATGCAGGGGACACGGGTTCGAGCCCTGGTCCTGGAAGATCCCACATGCCATGGAGCAACTAAGCCCGCAAGCCACAACTACTGAGCCTACATGCCACAACTACTGAGCCTACATGCCACAACTACTGAAGCCCGCACACCTAGAGCCCGTGCTCCGCAACAAGAGAAGCCACCGCAATGAGAAGCCCGAGCACTGCAACAAAGAAAGCCCGCGCACAGCAACAAAGACCCAACGCAGCCAAAAATAAATAAATTTTAAAAATAAAATAAATTTAAAAAATGCAGTAAAAAGGAATCTTTTTTTTTTTTAAAAAGAGAGTAATAGGAAATGATGGATAGGTATTTAAAAAAAAAAAGAAAGAATTCTTGGTATGAAGGACTTGTTGTAAGGCAGGGTTTCTCAACCTTGGGATGATTGGCATTTGGGGACTGGATAATTCTTTGTCATGAGGGCTCCAGGTATCGAAGAGAGTTTAGGATCATCGCTGACTTCTACCCACTAGATACTAGTAACAGCCCCACCTCTCAGTTGTGACAGCTAAAAGTATATGTAAACCTTGCCAAATATCCCACCGTGGGGCGAAATCAGCCCAGCTGAGGACCGTTGTTGTCATGGAAATGGTAGAAGGGGCTAAGTTCCGTGTTGGGTGATTACGTTGACTTTGTGGTATGCCAACTTGCTTAAGCTGAACTGCCTTCCCCAGAATTCCTCTTCCTGTACGTTTCTAGTTAGGGTGGGTCACAAGACTTTTGTGGGGCATTCAGAGGGCAGAAGGGAAGCAGCAGCTCACACAGGCTGTAGAGCCCACACACATCCTTGCTGATCTGCTGACTCACCCCACTGGTGTGAAGCAGCAGCTAGGCCTGCAGCTGCTCTGCTTTCTTGAATCCTCCTTCAGTATCTGCAACTCCGGGTATGTTAAGCTGCATGGAGAAGGGCTCTGGCTTCTGCAGGACACCGATGTCCCTGTATTAGTCTGCTAGGGCTGCCATAACAGAGGACCGCAGACGGGTGGCTGAAACAACAGAGATATAATTTCTCACAATTCTGAAGGTCTGAGATCAAGGAGCTGGCAGGGTTCGTTTCCTCTGAGGCCTGTTGATGGAATCTTCTCTCCATGTCTTCACATCATCACCCCCCTGGGTGTGTTTGTGTTCTAATTTCTTCTCCTTAGGAGGACACCAGCTGTATTGGATTAGGGCCCACCCTAACGACCTAATTTTAACTTACTTAACTCTTTAAAGATTTTATCTTTAAATACAGTTATATTGAGATACTGGGGTATTAGGGTTTTGTAGAAAAACATAAACAATAGGTCTCTCTATCTATCTATCTTCCTATTTATATTTATAATATATATTTATGTGATCTATCTACCTAGCTATCTATCTATCATACCAAATAGAGGCTAAGAAGTCCCAGGATCTACCATCTGCAAGCTGGAGACCTAGGAAAGTCAGTGGTGAATCCCAGTCCGAGTCAGAAGGTCTGAGAACTTGGGGAGCTGAGTCCAAGGAAGGGAAGGAGAAGACTGATGTTCCAGCTAATGCAGGCAGGGGAAGGGAATAAATCCTCCTTTCCTCTACTATTTGTTTTATTTAGCCCCCCAGCAGATTGGGTGATGCTCACCCATGTTGGGGAGGGCAATCTGCTTTACTGACTCCATCCATCCAAATGTTAATCTTATGCGGAAACACCCTTACCGACACACCCAGAAATAATGTTTAATCTGGGCACCTCGTGGTCCAGTCAAGTTTATAAAATTAAAAAATTAAATAATAAAAATAAAATGAAAAATTTAAAAATTAAATTTCAAAATTAAAATAAAATTAATCACCACATGGAAGTTAGGACGTGGGACATACATATATATAACACCACATGGGAGTTATATATGTATATATGGAATATCACTCAGCCATAAAAAAGCATGAAATTCTGCCATTTGCAGCAACATGGATAGACCTAGAAAATATCATGCTTTGTGAAATGTCAGACAGAGAAAGACAAACACTGTATGATGTCAGTTACATGTGGAATCCAAAAGATAATACAAATGGATGTATATGCAAAGCAGAAACAGACTCACAGATAGAGCAAACAAATTAGTGGATAACAGTGGGGAGAGGGGAGGGGGGCAAAGTAGGGGTATGGGATTAAGAGATACAAATTACTACATATAAAATAGGTAAGCAACAAGGATGTATTATATACCATAGGGAATTTATAGCCATTATCTTGTAATAACTTTTAATGGAATATAATCTGTAAAAATACTGAATCATTATGCTGTACACCTGAAGCTAATATAATATTGTAAATCAACTATACTTCAATAAAAATAGTCTTCACTTCCATGGCTACCCACTCTGCCTCCTGATGTTTTGTGACGGACCCCAACCCAGGCCAAGATTTGGCAAAGCACAATTCAAACGTGCCATTTCTACATATAACTAGAAAGGTCTGACTTGAGCGTCTTGAGTATAAAATAAGGGCACAATTTCTTTTCTTCCCCAGTCTTATTGAGAAATATGACATACATCACTGTATAAGTTTATAAGGCATACAGCATGATGGTTTGATTTATATATATTGTGAAATTGTTATCACAATAGGTTTAGTTAACATCTATCATATCATATAGATAGAATACAAAGAAAAGAAAGAAGCAATTTTTAAATTTATAAGTGTTATAAGAGATTAAGATTTAATACCTCACCTCTTCTTCCTCATCCTCTCCCCCAAATTTTATCATGCTTTTAATTATATCAATAATTAGTGTTTGCATCATTGTAACGATGTAAACATTGTTCACCGCAGAACCTATTAGAATACTGAGATTACATGTCCTTTCTTTTTTTTTAAATTGAAGTATAATTAACTTACAACACTGTTTTAGTTCCAGGTGCACACTATAGTGAGTTGATATTTCCATACATTACAAAATGATCACCATGATAAGTCTGTTTACCATACAAAGTTATAATATTATTGACTGTACTTCCCATGCTGTACATTTCATCCCCAAAGGGCACAGTTTCTTAAATGTTTAAAGTACAGTAATTCTAAGCTCTTATCTGCCATCATTAGCATAAAACCACTTTCTTTTTCTGGCGTTCTTTTCTTCAAAGTCAGCGTGGATAGCTTTCTAAAGTACTAACTGATGTGCTATTTCTCAGCCACCAGGAATAGCTGTTATCCTTCCTTATTTGAAAGCTAAAGGAAAGAGCATCCACAGCTGTGGAAACAATTCACACCGTGAAACAATGATGCCAGGCTCTTGATTTCTGTCACTCTAAAGTGGAGCAGGATGGATTTTGATATGACACAAAGAGAGTTTACTTTTCTATTCCAGGAATAGGAAGGAAGAGAGAGAGGCAAAAGGATCCCAGTCTGCAGCAGCAGAGCTGATGAACTGCAGTGAGGGGACGAAGAAGGGTGCTCTGCAAGACCCATCCCCTCCCCACTCACGGACCTGTCGTGGGGTGTGTGTGTGTGCGTGTGTGCGTGTGTGTGTGTGCGCACACACGTGCACGCACTGACAGTAGTCATGAGGAATGTCCAGGACAGAAGGAAAATTCCTTCCTTGAATTTGAAATTCCTTGGGTGTGAAATAAAGAGATTTTGTAACTCACTTTCTGTCCTGTCCTTTGGAGACATTGTCTTACTCTATTTGGGATGCTATAACAAAATACCACAAACTGGGTGGCTTATAATCAACATAAATTTATTTCTCACAGTTGCTTCTGATGAGGACCTTCTTCCAGGTTGCAGACTACAGACTTCTTGTGGTATCCACACATGGCAGAGAGCAAAGAGAAAGTAAGTTCTCTGGGGACACCTATGGGGGCACCAATCCCATTCATGAGGGCTCTATCCTCATGACCTCATCCGAACCTAATCACCTCCCTAAGGCCTCACCTCCTCATACCATAACATTGGGAGTAGGGTTTCAACAAATGAATTTGGGGGGGACACAAACATTGTCCATAAGAGATGTTAACCTTATAGTGTCTCCTCATGTCACCAGGCATAGAGATGCTGTGAAAATGGGGACATGGATCGTCTAGTCACAGGAGGGTCAAGAGTGTGGTTTGGAGAGGCTCTGAATGTTCTTAGGTACCTGAGGAGAGTGAGTGGAGCATGAGCGCCAGTAGGCTTGTTGCTGGGAGCCGGGAGGGTGGCTGAAGTCCCATCGAATCTTCTACGTCACAGGGTCAAGCTGTGAGCCAGGTCAGCAGGGGGAGGTCAGAGGCAGTGCTGGGCTGAGAGAACAGTGGAGGAAGATCAGGGACCAGGAATACTGCCTCGCCTTGATGCCACTTTGTGATTTAAACTTTCCCTAATGTAAGATGTCCCCCTGGGACGGGGGTTGTGTGCGGGTCAATAGATCTTGGATTGGTTCAATTTTAAAGTGAAGGTGAAAAAACCTAAACCAAAGCAACAAAAAACATTTTCTTTACGAGACTGAAGGAAACCTAACCCCGAAACGACTAAATTAAGTTGTCTGCCATCAGAGAGGTGCCTGGCGCAAAGATCAGAAATTAAAATGAGTAGTATTGCATTTTATTCACTGCTGTGACTCTGGAAATACACACCTGGTACAACCTCAGTCACCCTTACAATCCTCACAGCGACCTGAAAATCATATGTGTGGTTGTTTTGCTGCCTGCTCCCTTCTCGGGGAGCAGGAACTCAGACCTGCCCTCCAGGGTCAGAGTCCAAACTGCCCACCTGCGGACTGCGCTGCCTGCCTGCGGCTCTTGATGGCCTCATGCGCCACCTTGTGGCCATCACTTGATATGGCGCCCGCTCAAGGTCGGGGGCAGGAAGGTCCTTCCCTCAGTGTCTGCAAGGTCAGAGGCTGCTCGGAGGGAAAATGGTCTTAGGCTCCAGGAGTTACAGATCTTGGTGACATACACATGACTGTTTCCCACAAAGCATGTCCATGGCATCAGGGTGGCGGAGGCAGGACGGTTCCAGAATCAATACCCTGCTCTGCCCAGACTAGGCGTCTCCTAGGACTTCCTGAGCCCTGGCTGACTGTCACAAGCCTATCTTCCTCTCTCTCTGCGGTGTCTTCTTAGGTTCTCCTTTCCGGCTAAGAGGCCTCATTTGAGGCCATTTTGTCCTTCAGACGTGTTCTATTATCTTTTTTAAAAAATAAACTTTTAACCTTAGAATTGTTTTATATTTACAGAAAAGTTGCAAATGTAGTACAGAGTTCCCATATGCTCCACACCCAGTTTCCCCTATTGTTAATGCGTTCTTACATTGATGTAGTACCCTTGTCACAATGAATGAACCAGCACTGATACATTATTATTAACTAAAGTCCGCACTCTATTCAGCTTTCCCTAGTTTTTACCTCATGTCCTTCTGTTCCAGGATCCCATTCAGGACACCGTATTGCATTTAATCATATCTCTTTAGGCTCCTCCTGGCTAGGAGAGTTTCTCAGATCTTCCTTGTTTTTTATTTGTTTATTTATTTATTTTTGAGATTGACAATTTTGAGGGATCCCGGCAGGGTATTTTGTAGAATGTCTCTAAATTAGGATTTGTGTGATGGTTTTCTCATGATTAGACTGGGATTATGGGTTTTGTAAGAAAAATCACAGAGGTGAAGGGCTCCTCTTACCACATCAGGTCAAGGGTACATACAATCAATAGACTTATCACTGCTGAGGCTGACCTTGATCACCTGGCTGAGGTAATGTTTGCCAGAGTGCCCCACTGCAAGGTTACTCTTTTTTTCTCCCTTCTGTACTGTACTTTTAGGAAGAAAATCTCTGTATGAAGCCTTTTTGTTACCTTCCAATCTCAATGAAAAGATCCTGCGTCTCCAGCAGCGATTCTGTTTTCCAGGGTCCTTCCATAAGCAATTTATTATTTGTGGTTCAAGGAATAAAAAATAATATTTGGACCCATTTTCATGTATAACTATTCTCTGAAGCCTATTGTCTTGCAAAGACAAGATACTACGCTGGATACCACAGTAGTGGGGGAGGAAGCCTTCACCTGCCATGCTGAGCTGGTGTCACGCTTGTGTTCCTCCGATGACGGACGCAAACGGACACGCCTGCCAGGCCTGTGCCCCGCGTTTCAGAGCTCAGGGGTGAGTACAAATGGAGGCCTATACTCTGTGTTTCCAATGAACTAAAAGTTATAAATTAAGCAAACCAACTGTTGTATCCTCCTGCCAAAACAAATGCCCCCCCCCACAAAAAATGTGCAAAGTTACAGATTTAAATAACTGCGACTCGGCAAATATCAGACAGCTGAATTTAATTACTATCACTCATGCCTGGGTGTTCTGTTGATGGTCATGTTTGGGTGAGTCATAAAGACATATGTAAGTTACAAATTACACATTTATTCCAAAATTTTAATTTTTCTTGCCTTAATTTCAGCGACATCTCTACTTAGGTTGTTTAATCAAGATTTTTCACAAAATTTCTGCTCTATTAAGGAGTGCCAAATTACGTAATCTTTCTGGAGGCATTGTAGTTCTTAGATAGCTTTTTACTCCAAATTGGAGAAACCACTTTGCTGAGGCTATAGCAATTTGAATGGCCAATAAAGTTTTTAAAGCACTACTTAAATTCAGAAACATACAGCAAATATTATATAACATGTTCAAATATTGTGATAGGGTTGCATGTGGTAAATTGTATTTATATTACAGAAAATATTACATATTTTAATTCATTATACAACTGCTATTTTTATACCATAATTTATTTTTTAAAATATTTTTATTTATTTGTTTTTGGCTTCGTTGCTGTGCACAGGCTTTCTCTAGTTGGGCGAGCAGGGGCTACTCTCCATTGCGGTGTGCGGGCTTCTCATTGCGGTGGCTTCTCTTGTTGCGAGCAAGGGCTCTAGGTGCGCAGCCTTCAGTAGTTGTGGCGCGTGGGCTCAGTAGTTGTGGCTCACAGGCTTAGTTGCTCTGCGGCATGTGGGCTCTTCCTGGACCAGGGCTCGAACCCGTCTTCCCTGCATTGGCAGATGGATTCTTAACCACTGTGCCACCAGGGAAGTCCCATGTATCATAATTTAAATTGTTCCCTAGAGTAGTATCTAGATCCATTCATGGATCTTCTTTCAAACTTTTCAATGCTGAGGTATTATAAAGAGAACTTAAAAATAGTTAGATATTCAATTTGTTAAAAATCTCTCTTCAGTTAGCAATATACCCTGATCCGTGATTTGCCAGAGATAGGCTTTCTAAAATTTGTTTGGGAAATATTTATACATAATCATGAAAACATTTTCATTTTTTCTAAATTCTTTATCTTTTATTAGAATATCACTTTGTTGCATATATTACATCAGTTTCTTCCAATTTGGAAAGATATTCTCTAAAATTAAAAATATATAGTTTAGGGCTTCCCTGGTGGCGCAGTGGTTGAGCGTCCGCCTGCCAGTGCAGGGGACATGGGTTCGTGCCCTGGTCCAGGAGGATCCCACATGCCGCGGAGCGGCTGGGCCCGTGAGCCATGGCCGCTGAGCCTGTGCTCCGCAATGGGAGAGACCACGGCGGTGGGAGGCCTGCGTACCGCAAAAAAAAAAAAAAAAAAAAAAAAAAAAAAAAAAAATATATATATATATATATAGTTTAATAGCTTTTTAAAAATATTTATTTATATATTTGGCTGCGCCGGGTCTTAGTTGTGGCACGTGGGATCTTCGTTGCGGCCCTCGGGATCTTTAGTTGCGGCATGTCGGATCTAGTTCCCTGACCAGGGATCGAAGCTGGGCACTGGGCCACCAGGGAAGTCCCTTAACACAGGGGTCCCCAACCCCTGGGCCATGGACTGTATCCATGGCCTGTTAGGAACCAGGCCGCACAGCAGGAGGTGAGTGGCGGGCGAGCAAGCAAAGCTCACCATCGCTCCCCATTGCTCCCATTACTGCCTGAACTTCCACGAAACCGGTCCCTGGTGCCAAAAAGGTTGGGGAGCGCTGCCTTAATAGCTTTTGAAGTGGAATGTTATAGTAGATCTGTTTTGTTTCTTCTTTAAAATTAAAAGTAAGCAACGGGGCTTCCCTGGTGGCGCAGTGGTTGGGGGTCCGCCTGCCAATGCAGGGGACACGGGTTCGTGCCCCGGTCCGGGAGGATCCCACATGCTGCGGGGCGGCTGGGCGAGTGGGCCGTGGCCGCTGGGCCTGCGCGTCCGGGGCCTGTGCTCCGCGGCGGGAGGGGCCGCAGCGGTGAGAGGCCAGCGTACCGCAAAAAAAAAAAAAAAAAGTAAGCAATGGATCATGCCAAATAAATACAGATAGCACAAATTCAAAATTAATTTTATTTTTGATGATTATTCACTTTTTATTTGGGTATACGATTTTGCTGAACTCTCCCAGCACATCTTAGATCTTCTCTAAGTGGAATCTAGTTGCTTTAACAGAATGTAGCACACATCTCATTATGAGTCAAATTTTGGTATAGGGTCAAATATCATGTTCCATCATGGTAATCCATCTTTGGGCAGATCCAGAAACACTGCATTTCATCTCTGGAACTGTTGCAAAGAATAGCATTCCTATTGGTGCAGATAAGCCCATTTCACCCAGCAATAAATTCCAACTACGTTCCACACACAGCACAAACAAATGCTTCTGGACTTTTGGTAAAAATTCTGGCTTACTCATCTTTTTGTTTGCCAGCCATGTCAGTGAGATTCGGCAAGCCTTTAAGCTTTTCTCATCAATCTCTTAAGTCAATACCTAAAATTGCAAGTTATTTTCTCAGTTTTTCAGTAAAGTCTAAACGTATTTTCACAACTGCTGTAAAACCAGTGAGATATATACATTTTGACTTGTTTTCCTTTTCTGGTAGTTCAACAATACATGTAATGAATATACATTTTTTTAATATGAATTCTGATGCTTGCACAACCTGACTGAACTGAGTAATAATAACTTTTTAAACTTTATGTATGTTTTCTTTCTTCACCTTATTACTCATGAAATAAGTGGCCTCATTTTGAATTTTCTGTCCTTGAGAGTGATCATTTATTATGTTTATCTGCATTTTATTTTTGTTTATTTTAGCACCAAAAATTGAAACCATCTGTACTAAACCTGAACATTTTCCATTGTTTTCTGTAAACACTATGCTTATAGTGAGCCAAAAAGCATCATTATGCCTGGCAAATTTTGGACACATAACATCATCCTTTTAAGAACATCACAGTAAGGGTCTCAACTGGCACCACTTATGTTTATTGAATATTATCGATTGCTCTTTATTCATCCCTTTTTTCAGTGCTATAATTGCATTTATTTGCTTTCTGTGTGCACATTATGTTTTGTGATATGTAATTGTATCTTTATTTGATAAAGAATATGAGGTTGTAGGAACTTCATCTGACCTATCCATATTGTGAATTGATGAGAAAAATCTGCTAATTAAAAAAAAATAGCAATTAAATTTTCATTAGAGAATATATAATAAATTGGTCAGGAATTTTATGTGAGTCATGCTTGACAGAAATTTGCCCTTTTTTTTGGTTTCCAGTTTTTTTTTTTTTTTTGCTGTACGCGGGCCTCTCACTGTTGTGGCCTCTCCCGTTGCAGAGCACAGGCTCCTGACACACAGGCTCAGCGGCCATGGCTCACGGGCCCAGCCGCTCCGCAGCATGTGGGATCCTCCCGGACCGGGGCACAAACCCGTGTCCCCCACATCGGCAGGCAGACTCCCAACCACTGCGCCACCAGGGAAGCCCTGGTTTCCAGTTTTAAAATATTTACGTAATGTGTTGAGTTCCACTTTCATATATTTTATTAATATTTCTATCATGATCTCAATGACCTAAAGCATTAGGCAATAGAACTCAAAGTGTGTATAATTTAGACATATTTTCATCTAAAATATGCATGTAAATAAATTTAAAAATAAAAATTTTATGTATATTTTCAAAAATTATTTTTCTTTTGAAGTATTCAAAATTATGTTAAAATTAAAGGTGATGTATAAGTTATAATTAATGAATATGAACTTTTAATAAAAATGAAAGTTAAAACATTTTAATATAATTTTTCTTAAAATTTAATTAAATTACATTAAATATTTTATAAAAATAAAACTATTTGCAATTCCAGCATTCAGGGTCTATATAGTTGCCAATGTAAAGCGTCATACGTGTTATATCTAAACCTATTTCTACAAAATTTAAGAGTAATTGCAAAATGTCCCTTCATTACCATTTGCAACTGCTATGAACATCGTGAAGTTTTTGAGACTCTTCAGAAATGTGAACTGGAATAGGAAAAACATCAGGAAAAACAAATGCTTGGCACTACTGGGAAATGATAGTTTATTTCGAAAGAATTTGTCTCAGTGCCTTCAGACTGCTATAACAAGGTACCATTAATTGAGTGGCTTATAAAGAGCAGAAATTTGTTGCTCATAGTTCTGTAGGCTGGAAGTCCACGATCAGGGTGCTAGCATGGTTAGGTTCTGGTAAGAACCCTCTTTTGGGTTGTAGACTGCCAGCTTCTTGTATCCTCACGGGACGGGAAGGGGTTAGGATTTCAAAGTATGAATTTTAGGGGAATGCAAACATTCAGACCATAGCAGAATCCATTACCTTTATGCTGAGAGGGAAAAGTTATTTTGTGGTCTCTTTCCAAAGCAGTATCTACACTTCCTACATTGGCCACAGAGCAATACATCTGGACACAACTACTTTCTGTTTCAAGGGTTTAGAGCAAGAGATATGCAGAATCATTTTTCCAGCCTGGATGGCAGTAGTTATGAATGATGTTTATGTTGCAGGTTGCACTGAGCCTGAGTACATTCTTGGTGCTTGTGCATGCCTCTGTGTGTGTGTGTGTGTGTGTGTGTGTGTGTGTGTGTGTGTGTATGCCCTAAGACATACGGTCCAGGGCAGCTCTCTTTTTGCTCAAAGAGCAGTACTGACACCTGATATCAGACATTAAAGCAGTGTGGGTAGAAGAATAGATTCAGAGTTAAGAATTCATTTTTTCTTTTTTTTTTAATTAAAGTATCGTTAGTTAAATACAAAGATGGTTTTAAATTCTTATACGGGAATGGCCCCAAAACATACAAACAAAACTAAACAATCCCTGCAAAAACCCCACCAGAGGACTCCAAAGCATTATTTGAATTTTTGTCGAGATGATCACATTTTTTCCCCAGACCACCTATTGTTTTTTACAGCCCAAAGAGCACATGTAATCCAAAAACCATTCATCCGAAAATGAAAAAGATCTTGTGCATAATATCAACAGGTTGTGGTTTCCCTGTGTGAGATAATAGGAAATAGATATATTCGTCTTTGCCTCTGGTTTCTGACACAGGGCTCCTGAACCCTTGTAATTTGCTGGGTGATAGAACAGTCTTTTTTCTAATGAGGTGACTCTTGGGCTCCTGGATGGGGGCTGGTCACCAGAAAGATAAAGCTATGATTAGGAGCTTGGAATTTTCAGCCTTAATCCCCGCCCCCTCCATTCTTTAGAGAGAGGAGAGGGGCTAGAAATTGAGTTACTGATTGATTATGCCTACTTGATGAAGTCTCCATAAAAATCCCCAAAGTACAGGGTTGGGGAGCTTCCATGTTGGTGAACTCACGGAGGTGCTGGGACAGTGATGCCTGGAGAGGGCATAGAAGCCCTGCCCCTTCGCCACATTCCTTGCCCTGTGCATCTCCTCCATCTGGATGTTCATGTGTCCATATCCTTTTATAATAAACTGGTAGACAGTAAGTAAACAGTTTTTTTGAGTTCTGTGAACTGCTCTAGCAAATTAATCAAACCCGAGGAGGGGCTCCAGGGAACCTCCAATTTGTAGCTGACTGGTCAGAAGCACAAGTGACCACCTGGACTTGAGATTGGCATCTGAAGTTGAGGGGGAGGCAGTCTTGTGGGACTGAGCCCTTAACCTGTGGGATCTGATGCTATCTCCAGGTAGATAGTGACTGAATTGAGTTAAATTGTAGGACACCCAGCTGAGGTCGGGGAAAAACGCCGCACATCTGGTGTCAGAAGGGCTGTGAGCATGGTCATGTGAGAGTAAAGAAGAAACACAGGAGGACTGAGGCACTTTTTATACACTCTGTTATTCTCCATGGCGCTTATCCCAATGTGTAATTAGTTTAAAATTTTTATGTTATCTGTTTAACATTTGTTTTCCTTGTTGGGGTTTGAGGAAGATAATAAATCCTACCTCATTACTTCTCTGGGTTCAGAATCAATTAAGAAATAAAACACAGAAGTCAGACAGGGATAAAAACATCAGTGTTCTTACTGATGACACTGCCTTGACAACTCCACTTGCTGCTGATGTTCATGAATCATTCAAAGGGAGATGCCTGAGTTTTTGCAAGTTCAACTGTGTCCTTGGAGGATATATGCAATACTCACAATCCCCCACTCCCCACTTCTTTCAGGAGATACTGTAAACATTTCCAGAGATTAAAACAATTAATTTCAATCTCTTTTAACAACAACAACAACAAAAAAGGCCATATGGCTTGCTGGGAGCAGAACTGCAAGAGGAATGGGGCGGGGGTGGGGGGAAGGGATAACTTGGGAGATTGGGATTGACATATACGCACTACTATATATAAAATAGATAGCTAATAAGAACCTACTGTATACCACAGGGAACTCTATTCAGTACTCTGTAATGACCTATGTGGGAATAGAATCTAAAAAAGAGTGGATACATGTATATGTATAACTGCCTCACTTTGCTGTACACCTGAAACTAACACAACATTGTAAATCAACTATACTCCAATTAGAAAAAAAATTAAAAAAAAACGGTACTCTAATTTCAAATTGTGTGATTATCCAATACACAGTACAGTCTCAAGGACAAATGCTATTTCAGTTTCTAGCTCTGTTACTTAGTCTGACTCTGGGGTCACGTTCTCAAGCATGCAGACTCAAGTTCTTCATACGCACAATTAGAATATTAACATCTAGAAGAAAAAAATGAAATAGGAATATGACGTAAGCAAGTTGTCCACTAAGCAGACTGTGGTGTGCAGAGACAGCTCAGAAAGCATGTATCAGTCTAGAAACATGTTTAGAAACCCATCTCCTACTATTAAATGTATATGAATGTCTTTATAGGTAGACTATTTTATGTCCGAACAATATGAATTCTGTTTCCACAGATGGTTAACCCGTGTAAGGCATATTTTTTAAATCAATATATGTGACATATTATATTTACTGAAAAAAAAAAAAGTATTGCAACAGGAAGGACTTACACGTTGGCAGCACCAACTGCCCAGCAGGACTGGGTCGCGGAGGGGAACGCACGGCGCCTGCCTGTGTGCGCGCGCCTGCCTGCGCGCCTGCGCAGCCATGAAGGCGGGGAACGGGGACTCTTTCCGGCGTGTTCGCTGGTGTTGGTTGGTTCGCAGCCTGGCGAGTTCTCTGGGTGAAGTCTGAAACTGGCTCCTGTACGTGGAGGGCAAGGAGAGACTGAAGAAAGAGGCAGGCACTCCAGATTGGTAGGTGGCGGGTTTAATAAGCAAGGAAACTTACATACGAGGCTTGTCTTGGGCGGCCCCAAGACGAGTAGATTCTGCCCCCGCCGGCCAGAATCGGAAAAGTTGATATAGAGGCCTTAACAAGGTTCGGTGGTGTATTCTATCCAGGGGGCCGACACAGCACCTTACTCTCTCAAGGCTGCATCCTTGAAAACAGCTCCCACTGGGGGACCACAGGGCAGAAGGTGCAGAGGAGGGCTGGGAATCTCTTATTGCCCCAGTCCAACTGGTGGGTCAACCGGTGGTCACGTCCTCTCAATAACCTCCTCCAAACCGGGTCCTTCTTTCTATCATGTTGGGCTGGGGGTGATGGAGATGGATATTTAGGGTAGAGGTGTTGGGGTTGGGGGGGAATCACCAAGATTCCAGAGTTCTGAGCCTGCTGTCATCCTAGGATCTCTGGTTTAAATGAGAGACGCCAATTTTCACTCCTCTTGAAAAGATGGCTTGCTTGAGAAAGGTAGGTAGGTAGTGAGGTTGTGTGAGGTCACCAGGGGTCTTGAACTGGGAGGGAGAGAAGAAGGGAGCGAATTCAATGAAATTGGGGTAGCTCAGAATGAATGTTCAGACAGAGTAGAAACGTTATATGTTCTTGGAAGGTGGGTGAGCAAAGCCAGGTTGATGCTTAAAGTGAGACGGATGGACGGGTAAGGATCAGCCGTGTCTGAGCCCTGGAGGTGACCAGGTGGAGGTGAACCTGGTTGTGGAAGGTAAATTAAAGTGAGGAGGTATAGGAAGACACAGGGGCTTGCCTGGCATACAGATTTCAGCTTTCTGCCCCCCCCAGTAGAAACGCTGTTACCTCTAATGAAATTGAAGTCAGGATCCTGCAGCTCATTTGAAGGGCTGCTGCTAGTGGCAAAAACTAACAAGTTTGTGCTCAAAGGGGAGCTGAGTAAAAAGCCTTGGCTAAAGGAATGTAAAGAAACTTGCCAGCTAGGCTTGGAGGCCAGGCCGCCTTGCAGAAGAGCATTGCATGTGTTTGAATTTTAAGAAACACTGGTTTGAATTCAAGGTTATGTGGAGTTTTGAGTGACTGCTCAGTATGGTTTACTTAAAGGAGGACATATCTGCACACAAACCAAAATGACCTGGATAAAGCTAAGGCAGTGACTATATATGTATGCTAGTCTATACACATCGGGCATCCCAGCCATTCCTTATTTATTCATCCAGTTTTACATTAGATACCATTTTTACTAGGGCTACCGTAGGAAATTGAATAAATCCAACCACAGGGACAAAGTGGCCTTCAAAAATGTAGGTAGTAGCCAAGCAGATTTTACGTGTCTTGTGCAATTTTGCAAGGAAGTAGGTAAGAAGGTGGAAATGTGTTTTGCAAATCTGCAGCTGCTGAAGCATTTGATTTTAAAGACTAAGGGGGTGACCTAGGATGGCAAGTTTCTTTCACTTTTTTTTAAAGGAAAGTTTAGGGCTATATTGGTCCTGTGGTATCATCGAATTCCGCCTTCTCATTTTAGAAAAGATAACAGACCCACAGAGAGTCAGAGTTTTGCTAAAGATAATAAGACCTTGCTAGCAGTCAAGCAGGATCTGGTAATTTGAAGGCATCGTGCTCTGATAAGACTGGATGTCTGTGGGGTTTATGTGACTTGCTGGGCAGCAGGGTCTCTTGAGGGTGCCCTCAAATCCCTCTGCCTGCTTGTCCCCATGCATAGGCCTTGTGGAAGCCTCCTGTTCCCCTGACACCCCCGGGGATGACTTAGGAGAGCCTCTAGGAGGATGAATGAATCCTGCGTGTGTACTTCCTGCCCCCACTGTGTGACCTCTGGCTGCCTGCTGTGGCGAGCTAGCTAAGAGAACACAGAGGCTTTAGTGCTATTTTGTTTCCTTAGTAATCTCTCAGGAAGCTTCATTTGTATGCAGTCTCTCAGGAAGTGTCGTTTATATGCAGTGACACTGGAGGAAAGGGAGCATTCAGCTTTGGAAGCTGGGACATCGGATTTGAGGAGGGGAAGGTCAGTGCATCCTGCAGTTGCTCAGCTGAGTCTGCAAGACTGACCTCCTTGCCTGTCCCCTTCTCATGACCACTCCTCAGGCAGGAATATCCTCTTTAGGGTTTAACTCACTACCAAAGCCACCTCCTCACTCCTCCTCTGCCACACTTTGGAGGCCTTTCAGCCTTCGGAAAGATGCTTACCTACTGTGTGCCCCATCCCTTTAAATAGAAGAGAAAGACACAGCCAGGGAGGTCAAAGGAGTGATGCTGAAGAGAGAGTGTAAATCAGTGATGTCAGCTTTCCTTCCCTGTCAAACCCAACCCCGGAGCTATGTTCAGCTAGTGCACATAGCATTATTCAACAGATCTTGGCTGATTGAAAATAAATTTGCGGGTAAAAAAAAGAAGATTGAGATTTCAGAACACGGTGGGAGTATGTTTAACATTGATTCTCTGATCTCAGAGAAAAGAAAACAAAGGCAATTTTCCTGTGACTTTTTAAAAAAATTAATTAATTTATTTTTGGCTGCATTGGGTCTTTGTTGCTGCGCGTGGGCTTTCTCTAGTTGTGGTGAGTGGGGGCTACTCTCCGTTGTGGTGCACATGCCTCTCGTTGCAGTGGCTTCTCTTGTTGCGGAGCACCAGCTCTAGGCACACAGGCTTCAGGAGTTGTGGCTCGCGGGCTCTAGACCGCAGGCTCAGTAGTTGTGGCGCACGGGCTTAGCTGCTCCGCGGCATGTGGGATCTTCCCAGACCAGGGCTCGAACCCATGTCCCCTGCATTGACAGGCAGATTCTTAACCACTGTGCCACCAGGGAAGCCCCAATTTTCTTCTAATTGCAATCAGAATATCTTGGAGATGAAAGGAATCTTAGTGATTATTCAGTTTCCTTGTTGTTTTACAAATAGGGATTTAATGACTTGTATTTCTCGCTCTCTGAACCTTGCTTACATAACCTGTACTCATATATTTTCATTTTTGAATGAATAGAACATCTGTTGGATAGATACCCTAACACTTCTTCCCTCACATTTCCCATTCCTTGCTCATGCTTCCTGAATGTCTGGCTGTCGAGTGGCTCATTAAGCTGGGAAGCAGGCAGTGGCTTTGGGGTCTTTATGCTTTAATCCTGAGTCTTGTCATGGGCTCATGACTTCTGAAGCAGGACCCTTGACAGTTACAAAAACTGCCTGAGGTTCAGATTTACAAACACTGACAATTTTACCAGGGCTGTTTTGATGAGTGCAGTTAAAAAACACAATGCAAGTTCCCCCACCCCTACCCTTCCCCTTTTAAAGTGCTATTACATGCTACAAACTGTTAAGTAATGTAGATAATCTAGGAAGTTAATAACCAAGGTCCGTCCTCCAGAACTACACAGCAAATAGGTGCAGGATTGAGGTCCAGTTCCAGCTCATAGCGATGTGAAGTGAAGGCAGCAAAGTGGCTATGAGGCTTGAGACACATCACCCAAGCTTCACCAAAGCCTGAACTGTATTTGGCCCATAGTAGTTTCTTAATGAATGCTTGTTGAATGATAAATTTGTGTGTTTATAAAAAGAGGGGGCTTAAATGCTTTAAACTAATGAGCTAAAAAATATATCAGAACATGTCAACTTTGCCCTGCTTGAGCATACTTAGATGATATGTGTGCATGGCAGGCAATCAACACGTGATATATATATATATTAATTATATACGTATATATATGTGTATGTGTGTGTATACATATAAAATACTGCTGTTGCAAAGCTACAACTGCTGCCACTGTTATTCATCCACCCAACAAATATTTTGTGAGTATCCACTATCTGTAGGATGCTGGAGCTACAACTATGAACAACAATCATTTGTATGATGTAGTGGAAAGCGTATGGGCTTTGGAATCAGACACACCTGGGTCTGAATCCTAGCTCTTTCACTTACTACCTCCAGAGTGAACTGGGCTTGCTCACTTCTCTGAGCCTTAGTTTTCTCATCTGTAATGTGGGGATATTAGTAGCATCCTTGAAAGTAGGGTTGTTATGAAGACTAAATGAAGTAAATAACATCTGTTAAGTTTACAGAGTCACAGAATGTGGTGAGTATAGGAGGTTTTTCCACGGAAATGTTTCAGATGCTGTGGCCTTTCGCCACGAGAGGGCGGCATAACCACAGTGTTTGGAACTCGCCTTTCTCACCACACAGATGGCTTTCAGCCTTGAACACAGCGTTACCCTCGTACTGTGAGTTTAATGCAACATTTAAAGGCCTAAACAGCTTAGTATAATATTTTAAAAGTGGCAGGTGCTAACCTTCCAGGCTTCTATTCAACTGGGTATCGATAGGAATGATCAATTAAGTGTTCCACGTTCCAGATGTTGAGAATATTTTTGCAATTAGGACTCGGCTGGATCTGACTTTTTGAGTCTTAAAAATTAGGCTATGTTATCTAAAAGCATCAGGCTGTCTGTGGGTATATCCAGAATTTCATGGGGAGTTGGCCCAGCTGTTCAACCCAGGCCTCCTGGCAGTCATTTGAAGTTTGTACAAATTCTTTACTCTGTATAAGACAATCTTTTATTCAACAGATATTTATTGAATACCTACTATGTACCAGACGCTGTTCTAGGTGTTGAATATTCAGCAGGAGGTTAGAAAAAAAGACAAATCAAGACATCATCACTGTTAGTAATATATGAGATTTATCAAATTCCTAAATGAAAGTAACAAATAGGAAAGAAGCAGCACAATAATAGGGCAGGGCTACCCAGTCTCACCCCTGGATCTGGAACTATTGTAGGTCCCTAGGAATGGCCCAGCGCTGGCCCTCGTCCATGGCTGAGGCTGGACTTTGCCAATGTGATGTCCCAGCAGGGAACATGCGTATCAGTGATTCTAAACCTTTGTGCCATGACACACAGGTGTGTTACTAAGAATTATAAAGAGTACACAAGAGGAAATTTGCTATTACCATGAATCTCAGCCTGGAAATCAGGGAGCAAAAGCTGTAGCTTGCTTTATCCTCCTATGAGTCATTCTAATTTTATTTTGTTCCCTGATTCTGTTAGGAGGGCGGAAACTTCATCTCAGGCAGTTCATGGCTCTAATTCTGCGTTGGGTGGTGCAGCAGGGGGTCATGTGAAGGCACTGGTGAGTTCCTGGGGGCGGTCTTTCAAGTCATTGATGTCATCTGGGCCGAAGGCGTCTGTTTAGAAGTCCATGACTCATCTGGTCCTTGGTTATCAGTTCGCTCAGGTTGACAAGGAGACATCCATCCTCTCTCCCATAAGTTTCAGACTCATTAGCTCATTCTGCTACCTCCTGTGCCTCTGGGGGCACAGGAATTAATCTTTCACACTCTGTGAGGCCGCAGTAGCCCTGTCTAGCTGTCCCGGAAACACCAGGTAGCCTTTTCTTCTTTGCATCTTGCTGCCTTCTCCAAAGGTTCTTCCCTGAGAATGGGGATCCTCTTTCCTGCTCCCAGATGCCTCGTCTCACACCTCCCTGGGATTTTAGTGCCTCCCTGGGGTTAAAGTGCCCCTTTCTCAGCATTCCTGGCTTCTAGGATCTCATTGCTTCCCCGGTACACTATTTCAAGCTTAAAAATTCTTTTAAGTCTAGGATTGGGAGAAATCCTTGCTCTTTTATCCATGATTTCTCTCTAAAAACTGATATCCCAAATTCTCTGTTTCACCTAAATTCCTAGTCTTATGCAAAAACCCAGATCTAGAATGAATGTTAAAGGCTGTAGGATTTTCCCCTTGCTGTGACTCTCTACCTCCCCTCTTACTCCAAAATAAGCACAGGCTAAACTTGCTGCTTGGGTGTGGGGAGAAGGATAGAAGGGTGAAAGGAAATACAGGGAAAAAATATCTGTTAATATTTCAAATACATTATCCTGCCACACCAATAATAAAGCACCCACATTTGTGAATGATTTATCCTTTTTATAAATTGGAGTAGTTTCAAGGTTATCCTATAACAACTTCCATGCTATTGTTCCTTTGGATTTCAGCTCAATCATTTCTTCCTCAGGGAAGGGTCTTCTGACCTGCCCTCATCTATGCTTTCACAGCACGATTTTTCTCCCTCTCATAATACTTACTCTCATTTAAAAGAATTATGGCAAAGTACACATGACAGAATTTGCCATCTTAACCATTTTTTAGTGTACAGTTCGGGGACATTAAGGACATTCACATCGTTGCGTCACCATCACCACCAATCTGTCCACAGAATTCCTTTCATTTTATAAAACTGAGATAGTTTTAAGTTATTTGTGTGATTCTTTGATTAGTGTCTGTGTACTCCACTAGGCTCTAAGCTCCATGAGGGCTCAGACCATGCCCCGTTGTCCTCATTGCTATTTTACTCTCTGGTACAGAGTATACCACAGAGTAGTTGCTCAACTGGTCCTTGCTGAATGAGTGGGTGGCTCTCACTTGCTCTACTTATATGCATTCTTTTTTTTTTTTTTAACATCTTTATTGGGGTATAATTGCTTTACAATGGTATGTTAGTTTCTGCTTTATAACAAAGTGAATCAGTTATACATATACATATGTTCCCATATCTCTTCCCTCTTGCATCTCCCTCCCTCCCACCCTCCCTATCCCACCCCTCCAGGTGGTCATAAAGCACAGAGCCGATATCCCTGTGCCATACGGCTGCTTCCCACTAGCTATCTACCTTACATTTGTTAGTGTATATATGTCCATGCCTCTCTCTCGCCCTGTCACAGCACTCCCTTCCCCCTCCCCATATCCTCAAGTCCGTTCTCCAGTAGGTCTGTGTCTTTATTCCTGTCTTACCCCTAGGTTCTTCATGACTTTTTTTTTTCTTAAATTCCATATATATGTGTTAGCATACGGTATTTGTCTTTCTCTTTCTGACTTACTTCACTCTGTATGACGGACTCTAGGTCTATCCACCTCATTACAAATAGCTCAATTTCGTTTCTTTTTATGGCTGAGTAATATTCCGTTGTATATATGTGCCACATCTTCTTTATCCATTCATCCGATGATGGGCACTTAGGTTGTTTCCATCTCCGGGCTATTGTAAATAGAGCTGCAATGAACATTTTGGTACATGAATGTTTTTGAATTTTGGTTTTCTCAGGGTATATGCCCAGTAGTGGGATTGCTGTGTTGTATGGTAGTTCTATTTGTAGTTTTTTAAGGAACCTCCATACTGTTCTCCATAGTGGCTGTACCAATTCACATTCCCACCAGCAGTGCAAGAGTATTCCCTTTTCTCCACACCTTCTCCAGCATTTGTTGTTTCTAGATTTTTTGATGATGGCCATTCTGACTGGTGTGAGATGATATCTCATTGTAGTTTTGATTTGCATTTCTCTAATGATTAATGATGTTGAGCATTCTTTCATGTGTTTGTTGGCAGTCTGTATATCTTCTTTGGAGAAATGTCTATTTAGGTCTTCTGCCCATTTTTGGATTGGGTTGTTTGTTTTTTTGTTATTGAGCTGCATGAGCTGTTTGTAAATTTTGGAAATTAATCCTTTGTCAGTTGCTTCATTTGCAAATATTTTCTCCCATTCTGAGGATTGTCTTTTGGTCTTGTTTATGGTTTCCCTTGCTGTGCAAAAGCTTTGAAGTTTCATTAGGTCCCATTTGTTTATTTTTGTTTTTATTTGCATTTCTCTAGGAGGTGGGTCAAAAAGGATCTTGCTGTGATTGATGTCATAGAGTGCTCTGCCTATGTTTTCCTCTAAGAGTTTGATAGTTTCTGGCCTTACATTTAGGTCTTTAATCCATTTTGAGCTTATTTTTGTGTACGGTGTTAGGGAGTGATATAATCTCATACTTTTACATGTACCTGTCCAGTTTTCCCAGCACCACTTATTGAAGAGACTGTCCTTTCTCCACTGTACATTCCTGCCACCTTTATCAAAGATAAGTTGTCCATATGTGCGTGGGTTTATCTCTGGGCTTTCTATCCTGTTCCATTGATCTATCTTTCTGTTTTTGTGCCAGTACCATACTGTCTTGATTACTGTAGCTTTGTAGTATAGTCTGAAGTCAGGGAGCCTGATTCCTCCAGCTCCATTTTTCGTTCTCAAGATTACCTTGGCTATTCAGGGTCTTTTGTGTTTCCATACAAGTTGTGAAATTTTTTGTTCTAGTTCTGTGAAAAATGCCAGTGGTAGTTTGATAGGGATTACATTGAATCTATAGATTGCTTTGGGTAGTAGAGTCATTTTCATAATGTTGATTCTTCCAATCCAAGAACATGGTATATCTCTCCATCTATTTGTATCATCTTTAATTTCTTTCATCAGTGTCTTATAATTTTCTGCATACAGGTCTTTTGTCTCCTTAGGTAGGTTTATTCCTAGATATTTTATTCTTCTTGTTGCAATAGTAAATGGGAGTGTTTTCTTGATTTCACTTTCAGATTTTTCATCATTAGTATATAGGAATGCCAGAGATTTCTGTGCATTAATTTTGTATCCTGCTACTTTACCAAATTCATTGATTAGCTCTAGTAGTTTTCTGGTAGCATCTTTAGGATTCTCTGTGTATAGTATCGTGACATCTGCAAACAGTGACAGCTTTACTTCTTCTTTTCCGATTTGGATTCCTTTTATTTCCTTTTCTTCTCTGATTGCTGTGGCTGAAACTTCCAAAACTATGTTGAATAAGAGTGGTGAGAGTGGGCAACCTTGTCTTGTTCCTGATCTTAGTGGAAATGCTTTCAGTTTTTCACCATTGAGGATGATGTTGGCTGAGGGCTTGTCATATATGGCCTTTATTATGTTGAGGAAAGTTCCCTCTATGCCTACTTTGTGCAGGGTTTTTATCATAAATGGGTGTTGAATTTTGTCAAAAGCTTTCTCTGCATCTATTGAAATGATCGTATGGTTTTTCTCCTTCAGTTTGTTAATATGGTTTATCACATTGATAGATTTGCGTATATTGAAGAATCCTTTCATTCCTGGAATAAACCCCACTTGATCATGGTGTATGATCCTTTTAATGTGCTGTTGGATTCTGTTTGCTAGTATTTTGTTGAGGATTTTTGCATGTATGTTCATCAGTGATATTGGCCTGCAGTTTTCTTTCTTTGTGACATCCTTGTCTGGTTTTGGTATCAAGGTGATGGTGGCCTCGTAGAAGGAATTTGGGAGTGTTCCTCCCTCTGCTATATTTGGGTAGAGTTTGAGAAGGATAGGTGTTAGCTCTTCTCTAAATGTTTGATAGAATTAGCCTGTGAAGCCATCTGGTCCTGGGCTTTTGTTTGTTGGAAGATTTTTAATCACAGTTTCAATTTCAGTGCTTGTGATTGGTCTGTTCATATTTTCTATTTCTTCCTGATTCAGTCTTGGCAATTTGTGCATTTCTAGGAATTTGTCCATTTCTTCCAGATTGTCCATTTTATTGGCATAGAGTTGCTTGTAGTAATCTCTTATAATCTTTTGTATGTCTGCAGTGTCAGTTGTTAATTCTCCTTTTTCATTTCTAATTCTATTGATTTGAGTCTTCTCCCTTTTTTTCTTGATGAGTCTGGCTAATGGTTTATCTATTTTGTTTTATCTTCTCAAAGAACCAGCTTTTAGTTTTACTGATCTTTGCTATTGTTTCCTTCATTTCTTTTTCATTTATTTCTGATCTTATCTTTATGATTTCTTTCCTTCTGCTAACTTTGGGGTTTTTTTGCTCTTCCTTCTCTAATTGCTTGAGGTGCAAGGTTAGGTTGTTTATTCGAGATATTTCCTGCTTCTTAAGGTGGGCTTGTATTGCTATAAACTTCCCTCTTAGAACTGCTTTTGCTGCATCCCATAGGTTTTGGGTCATTGTGTCTCCATTGTCATTTGTTTCTAGGTATTTTTTGATTTCCTCTTTGATTTCTTCAGTGATCACTTCGTTATTAAGTATTGTATTGTTTAGGCTCCATGTGTTTGTATTTTTTACAGATCTTTTCCTGTAATTGATATCTAGTCTCATGGCATTGCTGGAAAAGATACTTGATACAATTTCAATTTTCTTTAATTTACCAAGTCTTGATTTGTGACCCAAGATATGATCTATCCTGGAGAATGTTCCATGAGTACTTGAGAAAAATGTGTATTCTGTTGTTTTTGGATGGAATGTCCTATAAATGTCAATTAAGTCCATCTTGTTTAATGTATCATTTAAAGCTTGTGTTTCCTTATTTATTTTCATTTTGGATAATCTGTCCATTGGTGAAAGTGGGGTGTTGAAGTCCCATACTATGAATGTGTTACTGTCGATTTCCCCTTTTATGGCTGTTAGTATTTGCCTTCTGTATTGAGGTGCTCCTATGTTGGGTGCATAAATATTTATAATTGTTATATCTTCTTCTTGGATCGATCCCTTGATCATTATGTAGTGTCCTTCTTTGTCTCTTCTAATAGTCTTTATTTTAAAGTCTATTTTGTCTGATATAAGAATTTCTACTCCAGCTTTCTTTTGGTTGCCATTTGCATGGAATATCTTTTTCCATCCCCTTACTTTCAGTCTGTATGTGTCTCTAGGTCTGAAGTGGGTCTTTTGTAGACAGCATATATATGGGTCTTGTTTTTGTATCCATTCAGCCAATCTGTGTCTTTTGGTGGGAGCATTTAGTCCATTTACATTTAAGGTAATTATCGATATGTATGTTCCTATTCCCATTTTCTTAATTGTTTTGGGTTCAATATTATAGGTCTTTTCCTTTTCTTGTGTTTCTTGTCGAGAGGAGTTCCTTTAGCATTTGTTGTAAAGCTGGTTTGGTGGTTCTGAACTCTCTCAGCTTTTGCTTGTCTGTAAAGGTTTTAATTTCTCCATCAAATCTGAGTGAGATCCTTGCTGGGTAGAGTAATCTTGGTTGCAGGTTTTTCTCCTTCATCACTTTCAGTATGTCCTGCCACTCCCTTCTGGCTTGCAGAGTTTCTGCTGAGAGATCAGCTGTTAACCTTATGGGGATACCCTTCTGTGTTATTTGTTGTTTTACCCTTGCTGCTTTTAATATGCTTTCTTTGTATTTAATTTTTGACCGTTTGATTAATATGTGTCTTGGCGTATTTCTCCTTGGATTTATTCTGTATGGGACTCTCTGTGCTTCCTGGACTTGATTAACTATTTCCTTTCCCATATTAGGGAAGTTTTCAACTATAATCTCTTCAAATATTTTCTCAGTCCCTTTCTTTTTCTCTTCTTCTTCTGGAACCCCTATAATTCGAACGTTGGTGTGTTTAATGTTGCCCCAGAGGTCTCTGAGAATGTCCTCAGTTCTTTTCATTCTTTTTTCTTTATTCTGCTCTGCAGTAGTTATTTACACTATTTTATCTTCCAGGTCACTTATCCGTTCTTCTGCCTCAGTTATTCTGCTATTGATCCCAGGTAGAGTATTTTTAATTTCATTTATTGTGTTGTTCGTTGTTGCTTGTTTCATCTTTATTTCTTCTAGGTCCTTGTTAAATGTGTCTTGCATTTTGTCCATTCTATTTCCAAGATTTTGGACCATCTTTACTATCATTATTCTGAATTCTTTTTCAGGTAGACTGCCTATTTCCTCTTCATTTGTTAGGTCTGGTGCATTTTTATCTTGTTCCTTCATCTGCTGTGTGTTTTTCTGTCTTCTCATTTTGCTTATCTTACTGTGTTTGGGGTCTCCTTTTTGCAGGCTGCAGCAGGTTCGTAGTTCCCATTGTTTTTGATGTCTGTCCCCAGTGGCTAAAGTTGGTTCAGTGGGTTGTGTAGGCTTCCTGGTGGAGGGGACTAGTGCCTGTGTTGTGGTGGATGAGGCTGGATCTTGTCTCTCTAGTGGGTAGGTCCATGTCTGGTGGTGTGTTTTGGGGTTTCTGTGGACTTATTATGATTTTAGGCAGCCTCTCTGCTAATGGGTGGGATTGTGTTCCTGTCTTGCTAGTTGTTTGGCATAGGGTGTCCAGCACTGTAGCTTGCTGGTCGTTGAGTGAAGCTGGGTGCTGGTGTTAAGATGGAGGTGTCTGGGAGATTTTCGCCGTTTGATATTATGTGGAGCTGGGAGGTCTCTTGTTGACCAGTGTCCTGAAGTTGGCTCTCCCACCTCAGAGTCACAGCACTGACTCCTGGCTGGAGCAGCAAGAGCCTTTCATCTACACGGCTCAGAATAAAAGGGAGAAAAAGTAGAGAGAATTAATAGAAGTAGGAAGAAAGAAAGAAAGAAAGGAGGGAAGGAAGGAAGGAAGAAAGGAAAAGAAGGAAAGAAGGCAAGAAGGAAAGAAAGGGAGGGAGGGAGGGAGGGAGGAAGTAAGGAAGGAAGGAAGGAGGGAAGGAAGGAAAAAAGACAGAAAGAAAGAAGATACAGTAAAATAAAATAAAGTATAATAAAGTTATTGAATTAAAAAATAATTATTTAGAGAAAAAAAAGAGATGGATAGAACCTTAGGACAAATGGTGGAAGCAAAGCTATACAGACAAAATCTTACACAGTAGCATACACATACACCCTCACAAAAAGAGGTAAAGGGGAAAAAATCATAAATCTTGCTCTCAAAGTCCACCTCCTCAATTTGGGATGGTTTGTTGTCTAAAGGAGGGAAGGAAGGAAGGAAAGAAAGAAAGAAAGAAAGAAAGAAAAGAAAAGTATAATAGAGTTATTAAAATTAATTTTTAAGAAAAAAATTTTTAAAAAATGGACAGACAGAACCCTAGGACAAATGGTGGAAGCAAAGGTATACAGACAAGATCTCACACAGAAGCATACACATACACATACACATTCACAAAAAGAGGAAAAGGGGAAAAAATCATAGATCTTGCTCTCGAAGCCCACCTCCTCAATTTGGGATGATTCGTTGTCTATTCATGTATTCCACAGATGCAGGGTACATCAAGTTGATTGTGGAGGTTTAATCCGCTGTTTCTGAGGCTGCTGGGAGAGATTTCCCTTTCTCTTCTTTGTTCTCACAGCTCACAGGGGCTCAGCTTTGGATTTGACCCCGCCTCTCCGTGTAGGTCGCTGGAGGGCGTCTGTTTTTTGCTCAGACAGGACGGGGTTAAAGGAGCCGCTGATTCGGGGGCTCTGCGCACTCAGGCCGGGGGGAGGGAGGGGCACGGCGTGCGGGGCGGGCCTGCGGCGGCAGAGGCCGGCATGACGTTGCACCAGCCTGAGGCCTGCCGTGCGTTCTCCCTGGGAAGTTGTCCCTGGATCCCGGGAACCTGGCAGTGGCGGGCTGCACAGGCTCCCCGGAAGAGGGGTGTGGATAGTGACCTGTGCTCGCACACAGGCTTCTTGGTGGCGGCAGCAGCAGCCTTAGCGTCTCCCGCCCGTTTCTGGGGTCCGCGCTTTTAGCCGCGGCTCGCACCCGTCTCTGGGGTTCGCGCTTTTAGCCGCGGCTCGCGCTCGTCTCTGGAGTTCCTTCAAGCAGCGCTCTTAAACCCCTGTCCTCGCGCACCAGGAAACAAAGAGGGAAGAAAAAGTCTCTTGCCTCTTCAGCAGGTGCAGACTTTTCCCAGGACTCCCTCCCGGCTAGCTAGCCGTGGTGCACTAACCCCTTCAGGCTGTGTTCGAGCCGCCAACCCCAGTCCTCTCCCTGCGCTCCGACCGAAACCCGAGCCTCGGCTCCCAGCCCTGCCCGCCCCGGCGGGTGAGCAGACAAGCCTCTTGGGCTGGTGAGTGCCGGTCGGCACCGATCCTCTGTGCGGGAATCTCTCCTCTTTGCCCGCTGCACCCCTGTTGCTGTGCTCTCCTCCGCGGCTTCGAAGGTCCCCCCTCCACCTCCTGCAGTCTCCGCCCGCGAAGGGGCTTCCTAGTGTGTGGAAACCTTTCCTCCTTCACAGCTCCCTCCCACTGGTGCAGGTGCCGTCCCTATTCTTTTGTCTGTGTTTTTTCTTTTGCCCTACCCAGGTACGTGGGTAGTTTCTTGCCTTTTGGGAGGTCTGAGGTCTTCTGCCAGCATTCAGTAGGTGTCCTGTAGGAGTTGTTCCACGTGTAGATGTATTTCTGGTGTATCTGTGGGGAGGAATGTGATCTCCGCGTCTTACTCTTCTGCCATCTTCCCAGCACCCCCACCTATATGCATTCTTGAGTAGGAAAGGAGGGTGGTACAGCTAGTGTGCCAGAAATTTCTCACAACTCTGAGTGCACGTGGGCATGTGTTGTACCATTTCACATCTTCTAGGGAAATTTGAGGACTTTGGGTTAACGTGGCAGACTCAAACTGCATCTTTCCCCTAAAACCTAATGAAATAAAAAAAAAGTCATAAACAGTAACCAAAGGAGGAAAGAGATATAGTTATAAGATTATAGATATATAGTATCTATCTCTCTATATATAGATAACATTTATCTATATAATTATCTAGCTATCTAGTTATAGACTTACAGATATAAGATACAATAACTTTAACTTTAACAGTAACTTTAAAAAACTAGTCTTGGGCTTCCCGGGTGGCGCGGTGGTTGAGAGTCCGCCTGCTGATGCAGGCGACACGGGTTTGTGCCCCGGTACAGGAGGATCCCATGTGCCACGGAGCGGCCGGTCCCGTGAGCCATGGCTGCTGAGCCTGCGCGTCCAGAGCCTGTGCTCCGCAACGGGAGAGGCCACAGCAGTGAGTGGCCCGCGTACCGCAACACAAACAAACAAAAAACCTAGTCTTTATGGAAAGACTCAGAAGATGCAGGAACAGTGCAGAATCCTAGCCATGTCCAGACTCTCCAGAAGCTAGACTGGTGAGACAACAAAGTTCTGAAAATTCTCACTGATAGCTCCAAATTTGAAGAGAAGCCAACTGAGCAAACTGACCTTTATTTTTCTTCATCTGACTGAGGAATAGTGGGAATGGATACTGAAAGAAAGCAATGAGTGGGGGTAGCTCCATGGTCAGGCATGGAATTGGAGAAGCCTGCTGAAGCCCAAGGTCACCTGGTGAAACCCAGGGTCACCCAGCAATGAGAGTGAGGTACACACATTGCCATGTGCGTGAAATCAGGTAAGGTGGCCCTTTGTGCAGTACAGATATCAAATAGTGGAAGAGAGAGCAGGATTAGGTTTTCCAACCAAATATGCCCTGCTCAGCATCTCAGGTGAGTTCTTCCATCTGAGTCTTGGACAGGAAACTAGAAGCCTCAGATGCAGTGCAAAGAGAGTTAAGCAGTCAGCCCACTGCATCAGGTCAGATAGTCTGCTCAGGGCTGTGAAGCATGAGCAAAATATAAATAGCATGGCAGCAATGCAAACCTACTACAACAAAAGAAACAACAAGCAAACCACAAACCAAAGCAAGCAAGCAAGAAGTATAATACACAGACTGCATTTTAGAAGAAAACATAACTCAAGAAACAGAAGAAAATTCTTTGCAGTCACTTTATGTTATAGAACAGTTTGTTATAAGAGAATAAATATAATCAGTCAATAACTTAAAGATAATAAAACAATAGAGTAAAATCAGAGAGTTACGGAAGAGCTATGGAATTAAGTTCAAGAACTAAATAATGTCACTATAGAACTAATAACTGGTAACAGCAAAGAACAAAATTTAAACATTGCTGAAATTTGAATTATTAACCCAGAAGAAAGGCTTGAGACAATCTTGGTAAATGTAATTAAGAAAACAAACATTAAAGCAAGTAAATTGGGGACTTCGCTGGTGGTCCAGTGGTTAAGACTTTGCCTTCCAGGGCAGGGGGTGCAGGTTCAACCTCTGGTCAGGGAGCTAAGATCCCACATGCCTCCGGGCCAAGAAACCAAAACATAAAGCAGAAGCAATATTGTAACAAATTCAATAAAGACTTTAAAAATGTTCCACATCAAAAAAAAAAAATCTTAAAAAAAAAGCAAGTAAATTGAAGCTAATAGATATAAAATGCAAAAAAATTCAACATAAAAGTATTGGGTATCTCTGAAGTGTTCAGGGAGATAATGAAGAAAATGTTCTCTAAATTGAAGACAAAACTGAGTCTGCAAATCCAAAGGGCATACTGTATTCTAGGAAAATTAGAAGCATAAAGCTCAACACTAAGACATGTTTTAGTGAAGAAGGTGAAATTCAATGATAAAGAAATAATTCTGTAGGAATCTAGAGAGAAAAAGCAAGTCCTCTACAAGGAGAAAAAAACCACCGGTTGGTCTCAGATTTCTCCACAACAGTATTTAATGGCAGAAGACAATGGAACAAGACCTCTAAAATCCTGATGGGGAAATATTTGACCTTGTACTCTTTTACCTGTCTAAGATGACGTTCAGGTGCAAAGGGACTTTGAAACACAAAAGAACTTAATAGCACCTGTAGGGACTTCTTGGAAAAAAACTACATGCAAGTAAAGCCAGCCGTGTAATGTATGAATCAAAATACAGAATACAGGAATGTTAGAAGCCCTGGTAAATATTGGTGGTGAAAACTGAATTCATGTAAATGTAGAATTAATACTAATTAACTATGGGACATACAGGTAAAGAACAAATGTAAATGTTATAAACATAGACCATGTAAAAATAATAATATAACTAGCAAATATCAAGAAGAGGGGGAAAGAAGAGAAAGAAATGTAGAAATAACAGAGTGAAGAGAAACTCTACCGAAATATGCAGGCTTAAAAAAGACTGCAATTCTCCAATGTTTTTAATGAATTCATTTCTTAAGAGACCTTTAAAAAAATTTTTTTTGAGAAAGTGAGAAAACATTTGTTTGATGTTAAATAACTCCTTCTGTTTCACCATAGTTTCTTTTACTTTTGTAAAATGAAAGTAAATTTGAAACTTATACTTTTTAATGAAAAATTCATATATTAAAAATAAGCTCACTTTAATAAACACATTTCCCCTTTTTCTCTTTTTCATTCATCTATCTTTCCTTCTTTCTGTATTTATGCCTAGAAAGGCATGTGTGATCATTTTAACTTAATACTAACAGTTATTCCTGGCTATGGGATTTGGATTTTTTTTTTTTACCTTTGGCTTTGTGATTTTTCTGCATTCTTTCCATTTTTCTAATAGGTATGTACCATTTTTATCAAAATGAGTGATTTTTATTTAAAAACCAAAGAAAAGAGTAGAAATCAATATGATGTGTTAACAGTGGTTAATTCTGGGTGGGTGGAAATTGGATGATTATTAGGCTTTTCTTTGTACTTTTCTATATTTTTTTAATTTTAAAAAAATTTGAAGAGAGAAAAATAAGAAGGATAAGTTGAGAATATCTGCTTTTTATCAACTGAATAGCAATCATGCGAGTGTCATTTGTGGCCTGCCATAAATTCAAGGACAGGTTGATAGGACTGGCTGGCCAGAATGGGTTGTAGGGTCCATCATAGTAAGCCACAGGATGACAGGCTGGCGTGGCAAACGACCACTCTTGGGTGGTCCAGGAGAAAGGTGACAGCGTCTGGTACTAGGAGTCTTTTTCAAGGCATTGGGAGAATCATAGAAATTTGAAGAGAACAGACAGACCTATTCATCATTGCATATACTTAAATATGCCATGACTCAATTTTCCCCTTGAAGTGTCACACCTAGTAAAGTCTGGGAACACTCATAGGTGTTAATTTTTTCATTGACTTTGTAATTGAATTTTATTCTACTTATTAAGTGTTCATCACAGGGGGAAATATATCAATGAAAACTGGTGAAACAATAAAAGTTTTATACCAAAAATAAGAGCAGATTGATTTTGTTTTATGAATAGGAAGAGGATAGGACGCCCAGACAATAGGTAAAACATAAAACTAGTGTGGCTAAAAAGTAGCTGCACATTGTAATGTCCGTAACCACGCTGGTCTGACCCTTCCCTTGCTGCTCTAAGACAGGCAGTCACAGTAAAGTTGAAAGAGCATGAAGTTTAAAGTCAAATTCCTGCTCTTCTACCTACAGTTGCCTTCTCTAGGAAGTGGAGATCCTATGGCCAGCTTGGTTGGGTTTGATTCAGATGATCTATGTGTAAAGAGCAATGAACAGTTCGAGGGAGGTAATTGCTATTGGAGCACATGATGAGCAGGGCAAACCTCTTCCTCTTCTCTGGAATGACCACCGACTAGCTGTTGCCTGAAAAGTGTGCTCTCTTTTCCTTACTGCTGTCTTTATTTCAAATTGACCAATTACCGACCCACGCAGGGAGTCCACTGGGGCACCTGCAAACTTAAACATGAATTAAACTTTATTCAGAGGGAGAGGTGGGATGTTCTAGCCCTGATGCTGTAAGAGACGAACATGTGCATGAGGCCCATGTCTTATCTTGGGTACCGGAGAGCTGGAGGGAGCGCAGAGATGAGCTGGCTCAGCATTCCTCACTTTCTAGGTAAAGACTGTGACCCAGAGGGGAGAAGGCTTGCTTCACATATTGCTAATTAGTAGTGATGCTGTGATAAAAGGACTCAGCATCCTGACTTAGCATAAGCACCTCTACTTTGGGCCAACAGGGGAGTTTGAATGGAAGGACTGGCTTTTAAAGAAGTGCAGAAGCTTCGAAACTAGACTGGGGAAAAAGAGTTGACCCTCAACACCCCTGGCCTAGCCTGTGGGCCCTCCATGAGGATGCTGTAATTCCAGCAGCCTGCGTGTCCTTGTGGGAAAACGGTCATTTCCCTGTTGCCAGGGAGCATTGCTGTCTTTCCCCCTTTCCTCGGTTCACCTGCTGATCAGCACATTGTCCAATTCAAGAAGCACCGCTGGTCAAATAACTGTTCTCTGTGATGTGTCCATGGAATAGACTTGAACGTGGGCGTTCCTGAGCCTTGAGAAGACCACGTGGAGGAACAAAGCCAGAGATGGCACTGGAGTGCTCTTGGACACAGAAGCAAGGAGCCAAGGGCAGGGTGTGGTCAGCAGTGAGGGAATTGAGAGCAGTACAGTCAGAAACAAGGTGGGTCCCTGACATAAGTGTTGAGGTCTCACCTGTGGGTTTATTTCAAGACCCTGGGAGTGAGAGCGTTGGTGATGTACTGCAGGGTATAAGCAGTTAGTTCATAGAGGCTTCAGGGCAGGCAGGTCTTTAGCCTGCAGTTGGTGGATTTGACCGACCGCGATTCCCTCATGTGGGACTGAAAGTCTGTGTCTTGGAAGTTTGTGCTTCTTTTGAGACAAGCCCCTTGTAGACGCTCTGACAGGACTGGGCTGAGATTTGTGCTTTGCCACATTTTTATCTTAAGGCCCACCTGCCCTCTTCTCTGCTCACTCTTTTCCTTTCTCCAGGGTCTTCCCATTTGTAAAATCGAGAAAGCACACATTTAGAAATTCCAGGAGAACGGAACAAAGATACTTTATGAAAAGGAGACATGATCTCATAGAAGAGGGATGTTTATTTACTCCAGCCCTGGAAAAGTTCATTCTAAGGGCACAATTTTGAAGCCAATGACACCTGTGAGGGAGCTGGATGTTTAAAGTAAATTGGGAATAAAAAATGCTCATTGCCTCGAGGCCCTAAAATCTAAAGGAACTAGCACAAATTTAAAGACAGACTCTCAAAGTTACTCTTTCCTCCCCACTGGCTTTAATTTCTGTTTTTGCTGTTTTTTTTTCTGAACTTCTTTTTATATTTGGAGAGAGGAGGAACATGTTCTTGGGGATTTGGGAGAATTGGGTTAAAGCTGATAACTGTAGACATCAGGTATTAGTAATGGCTCTCAGAGAAAGTTGGTCAGAGCAGAAGAAGGTGGGTATGGAGTTGGGTTTGCTCACCTCCAGGTCCATTTTCTCCAGAATTTCCCTTTTCCTTAACTTGTTCCCGTTTGGTCCTCCCCCCAAGGCTGTGGCAAGTCCATTGGCCTCCCTGGCTTTTATATTCTGAGCCAAAGATTCCATAAACAAGATCACCCTGCCCACCCCCCCCCCGCCTCCCCCCCAGTTCTGAAGAAATGGACTGTTGTTAGGCTTGACACATAGTAGGTGCTCAGATATTCATTCAGGTAATAAGTGAGTATGTTCTAGGTTTAAACACAAATGGAGGAGGTGAGGCTCAGAGACCTTCTCACTCTTTCCAAGGTTGCATCCTAGCAAGTAGTGGAACTTAAAGTCTGGTTGAAGTAAGGGAAAATGCATATAAAAGTAGTAAACCTAGTGGAAGCAGGGTCTCCTCAGCGTCCCAGGATTAGTATGGGGTGTTCACTGTTGGAGTTATAGGGTGAGGGCAGTGTAGGCTGGAGTCACTGATAAGACTTCCTGGAAAAGCTGGGGCTTGGACTGAATGAGAAACGGTGAGAGGAGGTGGGAGGAGCACGGTATCCCAGGTGGGAGGCAACAGTGAGCCAAGCCTGAGAGGCAGCACAGTTTTATTATTTAGGGAGCATCTGGGAGGGAGACCAGTTGGCTGAAGAAGTCTGAGTAGAGACGCTGCAGTAGATGAGGTTGGAGAAGCCAGCAAATGCCAGGCTGGGAAGCACTGACCATCTTTATCATTTGCACCATCTTGGTTCTTGATCCCCAGGGATGAAGTGGACTCTGTGGTGCGTACACTGCCTGGATGCCCCCTCTGAGATCCAGCATGTGTTCCAGCAGCTGCCAGGTGTATTGCCTGCTGAGAGCTCATGGCTGAGTCCATCCCTGGGTAGGGAGCTGCCTCATTCAGTGTTCTGCCCTCTAGTCAATGACTAGTTGAGATGGGGGTGCAAAGGCCTGGTCCTCTTGCCCCAGATGTGGGCCAACCCCTAAGAGCTGTGTCGGATTTGGAGCTCCCGTGGGACTGGCTGAAGTCGCTGCCCCAGTGCAAGGCCTCCCTCCATCCAGTTCTGCCCCTCTCTCCCCTGAAAGTGTGGTTCAGGAGTGTGCTCTCCAGTACACTCTCTGCATGAAAATGTACTATCTCAGCATCTGTTTCCTAGGCAACCTGCCTTAAGCCAGTTGAGACAGCAGTTGTTCTAGAAAGCAGGCTAAGAAAACCGCTTGCAGAGAAAACCCCATTGCCGGTGGCAGGTAGAGTAATGCTAGTCCTTGGCGTGCGGTAACGGTGCAATCAGAACTTTCGCCAGTGGTGAACTGGGATGGGACACCAGTAAAACAGATCAGACTCGTGGGTTCAATAGCTCAGGCACAGGGACGGTTTTGGGGAGTGGTTATTATACGGACTGCTAACTGAATAGCTCTTGCTGGGGGCTATCTACGCACTGGTGAAAGACTGAGGGTGATCAGTGGCCCATTTAAGGCCACTGACTAGTGAAAGCTAGAGGTCCTCCTTGGTAGATAAAAATATTCTTTTCTCTTGCAGCCAGAGGGCAAAAAAAACTAAAGAGCAGGTTCAGTATTCCATTACAGGAACTGCGATCTCCAGAGGAGGTTGAATTCACAGCCCAGCAGGTGCACCTCACCAGGTCATGACCCTGCTTGGGAGGAAAGAGGACCCTGAGACTTGGGCTGGGGAGGTCTGAATTGATTCACTCAGAATTTTTTAATCCCCTGAACCCTCTGGACCCCATGGACCTGCAGAAGTAGCTACTCTGTCCTGCAGTAATCTGAGGCTTGAGCTGTTAAGTCTGGGACAAGGATGTTTATAGTAAGACTACAAGAAGGGAAGGACATGGAGATGATAAGAAGAAATGAGTTTTGTGTTCCAGTGGTCACTAATGCTCCAGTGGTTACTGGAGTAGTAGGCAATTTAATACATTGATGAATAAGGTATTGTAATAGCAATAAATACGGTTTATCTATGTATAGATTAGGTATAGTAAATCTTACATGTCCTCAAGATAGAATGTATTTTTCTCTTTCCTATTTTCCAATTTCCGTTTTCAGTTTTATGTCATGAAATAATAATAACAATTCTAACAACAGTGAGTAAACTAATAAATAACATTGTGCACTAGTGCGTGAGAATGAAGAATGTACATTATAAATAATGATAGTTTATTTATGATACTGTCTCTACTCACCCTTTCTCCCAGCAAGGTGCTTGGGGATCTCAAAAAAGCTACCAAACAAATACACCTGCACATATATATAGGAGATACAGTATAGTATGTATTATATCATAAATAAGAAATCTTCCAAATGACAGTTCATAAAGAAAATGGTAGTCCTAGAATAAAAATCATTAGAGATGGTGGACATTTATTACATTTATATACTACTAAAACTTGGTTTATGAATCTCAAACTTAATTTAGATGTTTTTGGAATACAAATAGATACAAGTCTTAGTAAAACATTATTGACTCTCAGGTGGAAAAATACATTCCTATGGGTTTTTTTTCCCCCGACAAAGCTATGCATATCCTGTCAGTTTCAGTGGTTTACAAATGTCTGGGTTTTTGGACTAATACATTTAAAAAAAATTAAAAAAAAACCTTTTGAGGACCACCATAGGGCAGCAATCTATTTTGCCAATTAAATTTATTTGGAAAAAGTCATTGTTCTTTTACTACTATTATTCTATAAAAAGAATGAAGATTTAACAGTAAAAGGTAGGAAGGATATAATCTCATGAGAAAGGGCTTTCAGTTTCTTTGACGAATAAAAAAAATTGCTTCATGAAAAACTCTTGGTTTTTTCACTTATTTTGTTGGGAAACAGTGAAAAGTTTTGTCAAGATGGGCATTGATGCTATACATGGACAGAAGATTAGGAACCAGTAATGTGATGCATTTCTATGAATTAGATTTAAGAAAGTTTTCATTATTTCCACTGGCGAGATGCAGAAAGCACATTACAGGTTGATTTGAAGTTAACTTGCTCTGGGGCAGCTGTTCTCACACTTAAGCATCAGCATTCTCTGGAGAACATCTTAGAACACATTGCTGCCCCAGACCCAGAGTTTCTGAGTCAGAAGGTGGGGGCTAAGAATCTAACAGGCTCTCAGATGAGGTTCACGCTGCTGGCCTGGAGATCACTCTTTGAGAACCACTGTTCTAGAGTATTAAAAAAGGCAATGCTAAAATGTATTTTCTTTTTTTCAGGAATGTTGTGCTAATTTTGCAGTCTTTCTTCTTCTCATTACTCAAAGAGTACATTCAGACTGCAAGCTGTATTTTACAGAACAGAAAATGCAAATATCTTGCCCGAGTGTTCCCATGGCCTGGAACACCTTTATCACCTTGCCTTTTTTTTTTTTTTTTTGGCTGCATTGGGGCTTTTTTGCTGCACGTGGGCTTTCTCTAGTTGTGGCGAGTGGGGACTGCTCTACTTTGCAGTGTGTGGGCTTCTCATTGCGGTGGCTTCTCTTGTGCAGCATGGGCTCTAGGGTGTGCGGGCTCAGTAGTTGTGGCTCGCAGGCTCTAGAGCACAGGCTCAGTAGTTGTGGTGCATGGGCTTAGTTGCTCCTCAGCATGTGGGATCTTCTTGGACCAGGGATTGAACCCGTGTCCCCTGTGTTGGCAGGTGGATTAATAACCAGTGCACCACCAGGGAAGTCCCTATCACCTTGCCTTTTGGGTGAATGCTGACACATTTTTCTAGAGCCTGTTTAAACATCATCTCCTCTTTCCTTAACCCCCCATATAGAATCGATCTCCCCCACTTTTATTTCTCTATCTCCCTCATTTCCTCCCTTTTCCCCTTCCCCTTTCCTTCTTCCCTCCCTTCCTTCCTTCCTTTTCCCCTTCCTTCCGTCCTTCCTTCTTTTCACGGTTGTCCCTATTAGGTTCTGACCTTTTGAAGAACAGTTGCTAAACTTCGAAACCTAGAATCTAGCATCATGCCTGCTGTTGACTTTGTCCATCTGTTTGGCACATCACAGCAACAACCAAGTTAGTGAGTTGAGTAATCATCTAGTGCATTTGTTCTCTGTAGACGGTCTGAATTATCCAGGTTCAACATTGTGTCTCCTTCCCCTCACCTCCTGCCCCCTATCATCTATAGCACAGTGTTATTTTTTTTTGGAATAAAATCATGTGATAGCTGCTTAAGCTGCCCACTTTAAGTGTCTACTGTACCAGCCAACAAGTCAAATATTGAGGTAAATATGTGGAGGTCCCCAGTCCCCATATGTGTCAATTTCTAGCCTAACTGGCTTTCCTAGACTAGAATCCTATTCAGTGTATCCCTGGCAAAGATTTGTGTACTGTGCCTACCAGTTTTGGGGGACATCAAAGTGTGATGCTTTCGATATATAAATACCAAAACTCTTCAAGGTCCTTTCAAGTAGAAAAAAAAATATAGAGTAATACATATGCTTTGGGTGTTTTTCCAAATTCCATAGGTAGGAATAGAAAACTGGAGCCATCTGGAGCTCTTGAATTTTCCAGTGGCTTAATGTCCCTTCTTTCCATTATTTACAGACTATATTTCTTTTGAAATCAGGGGACATTACAATGGGGTAGCAAAAATATTGACAGGTCAAATATATGCCAAATATAGATGACTTTTTATTTTTGATATTATGGATTTGTTTTTTCCATTCTGGCCAAAATCTCAAGGCCAAAGACTCTCGATGGTGTGACCCAAGCACTCAAGTACTCAAGAAGAAGCTGAGTGAGTGTGGAAAAGACAGGTTCACAAGCTGCATTACATTTATCACTGTTTCCAAGTCCATGAAGACAGAGATGAGGGAGCAAAACATATTTGGACTGTAGACCTGTGCTAAGGAGCAGAAAGACATGCAAATAAAAGAATCGGATAGGGCTTCCCTGGTGGCGCAGTGGTTGAGAGTCTGCCTGCCAATGCAGGGGACATGGGTTCATGCCCCGGTCCAGGAAGATCCCACATGCCGCGGAGTGGCTGGGCCCGTGACCCGTGGCCGCTGAGCCTGCGCGTCTGGAGCCTGTGCTCCGCAACGGGAGAGGCCACAACAGTGAGAGGCCCGCGTACTGCAAAAAAAAAAAAAAAAAAAGAATCGGATAGAGGGACTTCCCTGGTGGTCCAGTGGTAAAGAATCCGCCTTCCAATGCAGGGGATGTGGGTTCAATCCCTGGTCGGGGAACTAAGATCCTACATGCCTCGGGGCAACTAAGCCCACACACCACAGCTAGAGAGAGAAAACCCGTGCACCACAACTAGAGAGGAGCCCACGCACTGCAATGGAAAAGACCCTGCATGCCTGAGTGAAGATCCCGTGTGCCACAGCTAAGACCCGACGCAGCCAAAAGAAAAAAAAAAAAAAAAAGAATGGGATAGAATAGATAAAGGGAGTTGGCATCCCAGAAATTTTAAGGCATTTCCTCTAGCTAACATGAAATGTAATATTTCTCTACATACATTAATTAAATAAAAAGAGAACATTTTAAAAATTAATTTTTGTCAAAGGATGACATTTTCCATACTATTTTATGGACAAGGATTACTCAATACTTCTTAGGCGTGTTTAGATTGCTTGAACCCTTTCATTTAAGAAAGGTAGAGTGTGTTGCCCTCAAAACTGCACAGCTAGTGAACATTGGTTTAAAGTGCTTTGTTACATTTCATTCAAAGCTGTCTATGAGAGCAGCAGCCACTTGGTTCCGCTATCGCCGGAGAGTTTTAGGGCCTTCCCTGACTGTCACCTAGGTGCCACGGCGCGGGTGGGAGGAAGAAGCCGTCCTAGCTGTGTGTTGTCCTTGCGGCCAGTGGGAGGCGAGTGCCCTCTCGAAAGCTCAGGGGTCCCGCGACCCTTCTTACCAGTGCCATGGCAGTTCCAGGTTGCAACAAGAGCAGTGTCCGAGCAGGCTGTAAAAAGTGTGGCTATCCTGGTCACCTGACTTTTGAATGCCACAATTTTCTCCGAGTAGACCCCAGAAGGGACATAATTTTGGATGTCCGCAGCACAAGTAGTGAGGAGAGTGATGAAGAGAATGAAGAACTGAATAAACTGCAAGCATTACAAGAAAAAAGAATAAATGAAGAAGAGGAGAAGAAAAAAGCAAAAAGCAAAGAGAAAATCAAGTTGAAAAAAAAAAAGGAAAAGGTCTTATTCATCCAGGTCTACTGAAGAGGACACTTCAAAACAAAAGAAACAAAAATATCAGAAGAAAGAAAAGAAAAAAGAGAAAAAGAGTAAGTCAAAAAAGGGGAAACATCACAAAAAGGACAAAAAGAAGAGAAAAAAGGAAAAGCATTCCTCTGCCCCTAATAGTTCTGAAATCTCCAAAAAGTAACTGAGACTTTGGCCTGAACCATTAAATTAAAAAATTTGGTTTTGAAAATTATTAGACTTTCCTTGAAATTTGCTGTATAATTATGCTTTGCAATAAATCACAGCCTTTTCCATATAGACATTTTTTCATATATGGGGCTGTTACTGTCTGGCAGTATTTTAATGTACTGTGATTATAGAGTATTGAATCAGTCTTATTACTTGATAGCCATAACCCCAAGTATGGATATTTGTGCAACAAAACTCATTGTTTTTGGTATTCCTCTCTGTGTGTGTCTGGCTAGTGTTATTACTTCATAAGTTAATTGTAAATGGCTTTATTACAGTCAACACAGGCAATCTACATAGCAGTTAATGAGTACTGCTGAATTAAGTGTCCATCTTCCAGTGTTAAAGCGAGGTAGGGGATAGTGCTTTGCGCTTGACACTGAAAAATTTCATAGCTTTATATCCTATGATAATGTGTAAAGAAAGTGAAGTTCTTTACTGTTGTTTTTAAATCTTGGCTTTTTTCAGATGTCACAGGAGATGAAGCTTCTTTATTGGTCTTGACCAGAACCTTTTAAATGAATGGCATCAGCAGGAAGTTGATAATGAAAGTATTTATAACAGAATTTCACTGTTTTCTGAGATGCAGAGTTTCTAGTACCTGCCTCCTTGGTTTTTGTAACAAAATATTTCTTCCTTGCTTAAAAAGACAAGTCTAGTTCAGCCTACTAGTAGGTCTTGTAGAGATGATGCTGTGTTGGGCAGGATTTTTAAGATAGACTCCTGAGTTGTTTTACAAATATGCCATATTGGTATGTCTTAAAGAGATACCTCAAACACAGAACTTTTTATTTAAGAGGATAACAGCTAAATCTTCATTAGAACTGATTTTTTTTTTTTTTTTTTGCGATACGCAGGCCTCTCACTGTTGTGGCCTCTCCTGTTGGGGAGCACAGGCTCCAGATGCGCAGGCTCAGCGGCCATGGCTCATGGGCCCAGCCGCTCCGTGGCATGTGGGATCTTCCCGGACCAGGGCACGAACCCGTGTCCCTGCATCGGCATGGGACCATATGCCTCCAGCCAGAAGGTGGTGCAATCCCAAGATTTGGGTTTGGGTTTAGGAAGATGGCAAAGGCCCATTTGGCCTTCAGGTAGAACATGTGCACCCTTCAGGCTTTAAACCAACTCTTCACAGGAGTTTAGAGCATAATTCCAGTTAATTAAAGATAGCATAGACCTTCCATTCCTATTTGTCATTGTCCCTTGTGTGAGGGATCTCAAGGTGGGGAAGGGAGGCTGGCAGGATTTGGGCATTGCTAGGTGCCTTTGACAAGAGCATCTTAAGCTTTATTAAAACCCTGACAATAATTTTTTAACTTTTCGTTGTATATATGTTATTCATTTAACGAGCTGTTATTGAGAAGCTAATAGGGTTCCCTGTACTAGAGACAACTAGATGTAAATTCCTGGAAGGACAAGTGGCTACATTTTAAACTTCTTAGTAGCTGTTCTCTTTTCTTCCTTATTTTATTTTATTTATTTATTTATTTATTTTTGCGGTACACAGGCCTCTTACTGTTGTGGCCTCTCCTGTTGTGGAGCACAGGCTCCAGACGCGCAGGCTCAGCGGCCATGGCTCACGGGCCCAGCCGCTCCGCGGCATGTGGGATCTTCCCGGACTGGGGCACGAACCTGTGTCCCCTGCATCGGCAGGCGGACTCTCAACCACTGCGCCACCAGGGGAGCTTTCTTCCTTATTTTAGAATCTAGCAAAGTGCTCTGCACTTATTAGGCACTCAATAATTATTTCTGATTAAATGAAACACTGAATAAAGTCCCAGCTTCCTGAGAAGATTTCAGGCCAGTAGAAACGTTATTAGGCACAAGAGAGGAAAACCTAGGGATGATTGAGTCCTACATGCCAGAGACTTGCTGGATACATTATCTAACAGGGATAGAGAGCCCAGGGTCTAGTTCTAGGAGTTTGGAAAGAGACTGTCAGGGCCTTCCATAGAGATAATTCACGAGGGAGAACATTCTGAGGCCGAACCAACTCTTTATTCCTGGAATGACAGTCCATGAATGCCTAGTTTGAGAGCCAGACAGAAGAGAAAAGATAGAGTACAGGGGACTTCAGGGATTGCGAAAAGGCCGCAGTGGGAAGGCCTCGGGGAGAGGTGCGTGTGGATCTTGACGGGAAGAAAGAAAGGACAGGTGGTTTGGAACAAGTCTCATGTTTTCTAATGCTCCCTGTGAATTGATGAAAGGAACTGTTGGGCAGATAGGAACTGTTATTCTTGTCACAATGGGTCAAGAGAGGTCTGGGATGCATTGAAGGTTGCTAGTGTACAAATGACTGAAGAAATACTGAAAAGTATATTAAAAAGTAGGTGTTTTTTTTAAAACCTTAAAAAAATTTATCCACATACAGATTTTATTTGAAGACAGTATAAACAATCTAAACATAAGACTCTTTTAAATGTGGGCCAAATGTCCCTTATGCCCACTCTTTGATAGGCCCCATCCTCATACTACTGATAGGGAAACTGAGGCTCAGAAAGAATGAGTGATTGGAAGAATGTCACACTGGTAAGTGGTGGCGACAGGATTGGACCTGGATCTTTTGGACTCTAAAGCCTTTTTTTTTTTTTTTACACTATATCATACTATCAAAGCAGCATAGGATCAGACAGCAAGGGTTGTGTTGCAGGTCAGGGCATCCAGAACACCCTACTGCTGTACCTGCTGTTTGATCCATGTTCAAAGAGCCCAGGGAATGGTGACTGTCCCCTACCACCACTGCTGCCCTGCTGGCCATGACCGTTTTTTTTGCAGATCAGATGAGAAACGTGTTTGAGAGTCTTGTGCAGTTTAATTCTGTCAGGTCAAAGAACTTGACATTGCCCCCAAGCAGAACAAAATGTTTCAAAGTGCCACATCACTGTCCTTAATGACTTGATAATTAAGATAACACTACATAAGTACAGTTTAAATGTAAGCAAATTACTTGGAAAGAAAAAAATAAGCAAACTCAAATGTTTCACTGTTTAATCAGAGCAGAGTCTTTTTTCTTTTTTAACATCTTTTTTGGAGTATAATTGCTTTACAATGGTGTGTTAGTCTCTGCTGTATAACAAAGTGAATCAGCTATACTAGAATCTTTTTGTTTGTTTTTAAAAGCCATTAACAATGGAATCCTAAATGAATTGATGGAAAACAATAGTAATTAGAGACAGCTCTGATAATAGCGCAGGAAGAAGAGCTCAGTGTGCGTTGTTAAGTCAAAGGATACTTGGCTTGGGTCCTAGAAGGAGGGATTGTGAAAACGTTTGAATGGTTCTCTTGGTTTGATCCCCCTGAAGTAGAGCTGAGACAAACACTGGGGGGCTCAGGGAGTTTATTTGGGAGGTGATCCCAGGAAACATGAGCGAGGGAAGGTAAGGTAGGAAAGGAGAAGAATCAAAATCTGTGGTAGTGAGCAAGCTATTGCTGTGGGCATTGGGGGCTCAATCCTGCTGGAGACCCCCTGAGAGACTGTAGAACACACTTAAAATTCGGGGAAATGTCCCTGAAAATTCCCTTCGGCAGAGGGAACTGCCGAAGACAGTTTTTTCACCATCCCTTCTCGGTTGAGGGTCACTCCTGGGAGCATTACGTCCTGGGCCCTTCTCAGCTGCCCTGACAAGCTCCTAGGCTCTCGAGCAGGCCTTCAGGCAGAGAAGCAGAAAGACATCTCCTTGAGGGGGGGAGTTGGGAACCTGCTGGCATGCATGTAAGTGTCCTTGGAGGCTGCTGGTGAATTCAGAAGTGTGCCGCAGGGACATGGGGCAGGACATCAACAGCATCTGTTACAGATGGACTTTTATAAGCTGTCATCCTTCTAGACCAGCACCGTATGATAAAAATATAATGTAAGACCCAAATATGAGCCACATATGTAATTTTATATTTTCTATTAGCTACATTACTAAATCAAAAAGAAACAGGTGATATTCATTTTAACAATGTTTTATTTAATTCCCTATGTCCAAACTGTTTATATTTCAACATGTATTCAATATAAGAAATTACTCATGAGATATCTTACCTTTTTTTTTTCTTACCAAGTCTGTGAAATCTAGTATGCATTTTACATCTACAGCTCATCTCAGTTTGGACCAGCCACATTTCAAGCGCTCAAGAGCCATATGTGGCTCATGGCTACTGTGCCACACAGTTCTAGATGACTCTAAGAAGGACTCTCCATGAGTATCCATTCCCATTTTGCTGAAGCAGCCGCTGGTTCCCTGTCCTGTGGGGACCTTGTTTCTCAAGGAGGGGAAGACCATGGCTTCTGTTTATGCAGCTCCCTTGTGCGTACTTTTAATAGGCAATAGGCTAGTTAAGAAGATTGTTTCTATGTGCTGTACATTTTGCACCTGTTTATACTTCTAATATTGATATAACTGATATTTGGAAAAACAAATGAAGAGGAAACATCCTGTTAAAATAAAACCTAACCAGCACCAAGGAAAAAAATAAAAGGACACTCATTTGGAAATTGCATAAAGCAAAAATATGTGATTTTCTTCAAAGTAACATGTAAGTCATAATCTCCCCCCAGTATTTTAGGGTTATCCTTTCTTATTTTGTGAACATTATTAAGTGATCTCTCTTTATAATTTATAGACCTTTTCAGGAGCTTTCTCTGTCCTTTTGATTTCAGATTCCCTTCTTCTGGTTTATGTGGCAAAGACTGTCATGACGAATTTTTCTTCAGGACATTGATTATTGTTTACAGCTTTTGAGGCCCTTAACCAGGGTTTGCTGTGGAGGTCTGGGGGAGCACTGGGAAGGCAGGGCACCATTTGGCCTGACCTCTCAAAGGCTGGTAGCACCAAATGAGATTCTACCTATAGTTACTACATTGAAAAAAACCTTTCTTGTTGGATAATAAAAATAATATATACATTTAAACTATACTACATTTCTTGCAACTTCCCTCTTTTTTCGTATTCCTTTAAAAAATATCTAGGAACCCTAAAAAATGGCCTCTCTTTATAGGTGAGAGGAGTGACAGATTTTCATAACTGACTAGCGTTTCATTTCCAATCTCCTCTTTTTTTTTTCTGACTCTATTAGAGAGGCTGTTAAGACAACAACAACAACAAACAAATATTAATTTTCTAGTCTTCCTTGAAGTCAGCGGGTGGCCATGTGATACTGTTGGCCAATGAAATATAAGTGGAAATCTGCTGTGTCTCTTCTTCCTCTTCTTCCTTATTCCTTTCTGGAACTCAGACATGATGGTTGGCAATGTAGCAGCCCTTTGGACACCAGGAGAAAATTGGCATGAGGATGGTAGAGAAAAAGCTAGAAGATTTGGTATCTGATGGCAATTTTGAGCTTCTCTGTCATCCCTGGAAGTACTTTCAGACTTCTTGTTTTGTGAGCAAATACCTTATTGTTTAAGCCACTGTTAATTCGATTTTCTTATACCTACAGAGAAATGAATTTCTGTCTTATATAGAGGCCCCACCAAAACCACCACTGAAACAAACTCAGTATGCATTTGCTTTCTTGCCCCTCTCTACAAGTGGCTAATTAAGCAGTCACCCAGAAACACAAAACAAACAAATACACAAAACACTGCAAGTCTGAAGTTATCAATTCTCCAGAGTCCCAATTAGATATATCTTTGAAAAAGTATAGACTAATCAAATCATTTACCTGTGTGTTCCAACCCAGAAACCCCTTATTTAAAATGACTATAATTTCTTATTCAAATCATCACTCTCTTCATTTAAAGGGGAAAAAAATCACTTAGGATTACTCATCTTGCCTTGAACCTGGCATATAGAAAGCAATCAGCAAATGTTTATCATATTGATAAACTGATAAAATCATGCAAGTAAAAATAACTTCTTATTCAGGATTTGTTCATTTTTATCCCTTTTTGGGAAAGCTTCCTCAAACTTTTAACAGGCTGCCCCAGTCCATGGACAATATTGGCTCAGAATGTCACTACCCCAAAGATGCCTTCTGGAAGCTGAGACCTTCCCATGGGGGGAGGGACAAAAGGAACAGGTCACCTAAATTAGGGAGTTGTTTTCCTCCGAAGACTTTCCCCTCCTATGGTAACTGCACAGTACTTCTAGTAACTGTAAGTAAGGAGTTGTTAGTCTCCATGTCGTCTTTACTTTCTGAGACAAATAACCCCAAATGAGTACCTTTTAGAACCATGTGGAAGTTTTCTCCCCGCTCCATGTGGGTGAACCTGAAGAAAGCTATTACAGGAGGATGAAAACCTCAGAGATCAGATCTGGATCCCAAACAGGAGGATCAAAATCCAGTCTTGATACTTTCTGACCAAACCCACCTTGTATTGTTAAAATATTGTAAATTATTATAAAAATAATTATAAATATATATTATAACTATCTATAAATATATATTACAAATATATACTATATATATGATTATAAAAATATTGTAAAATAGTATAAAATATTGTTAAAACAAAGCTGCTCTGTTGGCTTATCCAAATCCTCTGTGGTTTCTCTGAGGACAAAAACCTGCAGGCTTCTGCCTTCAACCTTTACCTATAAGGCCATCACTTGATGGCCGAGCAACGTAACTTTGGGTTGGAACAAATATGCTAGCTCTCTGACCTTGGATAAGTCATGTAACTTCTCTGAGTGTCAGTTTTCTCATCTTTAAAATGGGAATTATAATACTACTGATCTCATCAGGTTGCTGTGATGGTTAAATGAGATAATACATGTATAAGGCTTAGCACAGTGCCTTGCATAGACTAAGCCCTCAAATAAATATTATTAAATTGTTAATTATGAATCATATTTACTAATAAAATAATATTTACGACTACCTGACAGTTTATTTTAGGTTAAGGTAGGTAGTGCTGACTTGTTTTCGGGAGGGCATGGCCTCCATGTTTTTTAAAAAACAAATAGTTGTAATGACTTTTAGAGTCACTTTGGTTCTCTTGTTGGATCTGCTGAATGGCTGGTTTAGAAACCATGTCTAAGAACTAAAGCATCAGCTTGAAAGAAGAGGTTAAGGGCTTTCTTTCCAAGTTATCCTAGAGAGTAATGAGAAGTGAGTCATCCAACTTTCCTTCCCCTAACCTGTGCATCTGGATCAGAACAATATCTAACATAAGTGTGTTAGTTAGAACATCCTCCTTTTCAAGAATTCTTCAGTTGTGTCTTTATAGCAATGGCAAAATAGAATTGAGATTCCTAATACCCAAAGAAACCTCATTTGTGTTAGTTGGGACCCTGCTTGGGTCTGAACAGCAGCTGAGTGCTTGGCAGTCATGGAAGAACAAAATTGTTCAACATTTTTAGAGTTGAGAAAGCTTAACCTTTAATTCAAATCAGCACCTGGGAGAAGAAGGGGGATGAAGAGGAGGAGGGGTTCTTTGTTTCGTTCCAACTAGTTTACCCTGAGTCTGAAGCTGGTTAGAGTTTCTAAGAGGCTGTTAGTTCCAATTAATTTGGCAGACACTCTTGTATCTGTGCTTGATAAATTAAGAGGCAGCAATGAATTTATCTGTGCAACAGGCATAAAATTTCCATTACTTTTTTTTTTTTACATCTTTATTGGAGTATAATTGCTTTACAATGGTGTGTTAGTTTATGCTTTATAACAAAGTGAATCAGTTATACATATACATATGTTCCCATATCTCTTCCCTACGTGTCTCCCTCCCTCCCACCCTCCCTATCCCACCCTTCCAGGTGGTCACAGAGCACTGAGCTGATCTCCTTGTGCTATGCGGCTGCTTCCCACTAGATATCTACCTTACGTTTGGTAGTGTATATATGTCCATGCCTCTCTCTCGCTTCGTCACAGCTTACCCTTCCCACTACCCATATCCTCAAGTCCATTCTCTAGTAGGTCTGTGTCTTTATTCCTGTCTTACCCCAGGTTCTTCATGACATCTTTTTTTCCCTTAAATTCCATATATATGTGTTAGCATACGGTATTTGTCTTTCTCTTTCTGACTTACTTCACTCTGTATGACAGACTCTAGGTCTATCCACCTCATTACAAATAGCTCAATTTTGTTTCTTTTTATGGCTGAGTAATATTCCATTGTATATATGTGCCACATCTTCTTTATCCATTCAACCAATGATGGACCCTTAGGTTGTTTCCATCTCCGGGCTATTGTAAATAGAGCTGCAATGAACATTTTGGTACATGAATGTTTTTGAATTATGGTTTTCTCAGGGTATATGCCCAGTAGTGGGATTGCTGGGTCATATGGTAGTTCTATTTGTAGTTTTTTTAAGGAACGTCCATACTGTTCTCCATAGTGGCTGTACCAATTCACATTCCCACCAGCAGTGCAAGAGTATTCCCTTTTCTCCACACCCTCTCCAGCATTTATTGTTTCTAGATTTTTTGATGATGGCCATTCTGACTGGTGTGAGATGATATCTCATTGTAGTTTTGATTTGCATTTCTCTAATGATTAATGATGTTGAGCATCCTTTCATGTGTTTGTTGGCAGTCTGTATATCTTCTATTGAGGTCTTCTGACCATTTTTGGATTGGGTTGTTTGTTTTTTTGTTACTGAGCTGCATGAGCTGCTTATAAATTTTGGAGATTAATCCTTTGTCAGTTGCTTCATTTGCAAATAATTTCTCCCATTCTGAGGGTTTTCTTTTGGTCTTGTTTATGGTTTACTTTGCTGTGCAAAAGCTTTGAAGTTTCATTAGGTCCCATTTGTTTATTTTTGTTTTTATTTCAATTTCTCTAGGAAGTGGGTCAAAAAGGATCTTGCTGTGATTGATGTCATAGAGTGTTCTGCCTATGTTTTCCTCTAAGAGTTTGATAGTTTCTGGCCTTACATTTAGGTCTTTAATCCATTTTGAGCTTACTTTTGTGTATGGTATTACGGAGTGATCTAATCTCATACTTTTACATGTACCTGTCCAGTTTTCCCAGCACCATTTATTGAAGAGGCTGTCCTTTCTCCACTGTACATTACTGCCTCCTTTATCAAAGATAAGGTGACCATATGTGCGTGGCTTTATCTCTGGGCTGTCTATCCTGTTCCATTGATCTATCTTTCTGTTTTTGTGCCAGTACCATACTGTCTTGATTACTGTAGCTTTGTAGTATAGTTGGAAGTCAGGGAGCCTGATACCTCCAGCTCCATTTTTTGTTCTCAAGATTGCTTTGGCTATTCGGGGTATTTTGTGTTTCCATACAAATTGTGAAATTTTTTGTTCTAGTTCTGTGAAAAATGCCAGTGGTAGTTTGATAGGGATTGCATTGAATCTATAGATTGCTTTGGGTAGTAGAGTCATTTTCACAATGTTGATTCTTCCAATCCAAGAACATGGTATATCTCTCCATCTATTTGTATCATCTTTAATTTCTTTCATCAGTGTCTTATAATTTTCTGCATACAGGTCTTTTGTCTCCTTAGGTAGGTTTTTTCCTAGATATTTTATTCTTTCTGTTGCAATGGTAAATGGGAGTGTTTTCTTGATTTCACTTTCAGATTTCTCACATTCGTGTATAGGAATGCCAGAGATTTCTCTGCATTAATTTTGTATCCTGCTACTTTACCAAATTCGTTGATTAGCTCTAGTAGTTTTCTGGTAGCATCTTTAGGATTCTCTGTGTATAGTATCATATCATCTGCAAAGAGTGACAGTTTTACTTCTTCTTTTCTGATTTGGATTCCTTTTATTTCCTTTGCTTCTCTGATTGCTGTGGCTGAAACTTCCAAAACTATGTTGAATAAGAGTGGTGAGGGTGGGCAACCTTGTCTTGTTCCTGATCTTAGTGGAAATGCTTTCAGTTTTTCACCATTGAGGATGATGTTGGCTGTGGGCTTGTCATATATGGCCTTTATTATGGTGAGGAAAGTTCCGTCTATGCCTACTTTCTGCAGAGTTTTTATCATAAATGGGTGTTGAATTTTGTCAAAACCTTTCTCTGCATCTATTGAGATGACCATATGGTTCTTCTCCTTCAATTTGTTAATATGGTATATCACGCTGATTGATTTGAGTATATTGAAGAATCCTTGCATTCCTGGAATAAACCCCACTTGATCATGTTGTATGATCCTTTTAATGTGCTGTTGGATTCTGTTTGCTAGTATTTTGTTGAGGATTTTTGCATCTATGTTCATCAGTGATATTGGCCTGTAGTTTTCTTTCTTTGTGACATCCTTGTCTGGTTTTGGTATCAAGGTGATGGTGGTCTGGTAGAATGAGTTTGGGAGTGTTCCTCCCTCTGCTATATTTGGGAAGAGTTTGAGAAGGATAGGTGTTAGCTCTTCTCTAAATGTTTGATAGAATTCGCCTGTGAAGCCATCTGGTCCTGGGTTTTTGTTTGTTGGAAGATTCTTAATCACAGTTTCAATTTCAGTGCTTGTGATTGGTCTGTTCATATTTTCTATTTCTTCCTGATTCAGTCTTGGCAGGTTGTGCATTTCTAAGAATTTGTCCATTTCTTCCAGGTTGTCCATTTTATTGGCATAGAGTTGCTTGTAGTAATCTCTCATGACCTTTTGTATTTCTGCAGTGTCAGTTGTTACTTCTCCTTTTTCATTTCTAATTCTATTGATTTGAGTCTTCTCCCTTTTTTTCTTGATGAGTCTGGCTCATGGTTTATCAATTTTTTTTATCTTCTCGAAGAACCAGCTTTTAGTTTTATTGATCTTTTCTATTGTTTCCTTCACTTCTTTTTCATTTATTTCTGATCTGATTTTTATGATGTATTTCCTTCTGCTAACTTTGGGGTTTTTTTGTTCTTCTTTCTCTAATTGATTGAGGTGCAAGGTTAGGTTGTTTATTCGAGATGTTTCCTGTTTCTTAAGGTGGGCTTGTATTGCTATAAACTTCCCTCTTAGAACTGCTTTTGCTGCATCCCATAGGTTTTGGGTCGTCGTGTCTCCATTGTCATTTGTTTCTAGGTATTTTTTGATTTCCTCTTTGATTTCTTCAGTGATCACTTCATTATTAAGTAATGTATTGTTTAGCCTCCATGTGTTTGTATTTATTACAGATCTTTTCTTGTAATTGATATCTAGTCTCATGGCATTGCTGGAAAAGATACTTGATACAATTTCAATTTTCTTAAATTTACCAAGTCTTGATTTGTGACCCAAGATATGATCTATCCTGGAGAATGTTCCATGAGCACTTGAGAAGAATGTGTATTCTGTTGTTTTTGGATGGAATGTCCTATAAATATCCATTAAGTCCATCTTGTTTAATGTGTCATTTAAAGCTTGTGTTTCCTTATTTATTTTCATTTTGGATGATCTGTCCATTGGTGAAAGCAGGGTGTTAAAGTCCCCTACTATGAATGTGTTAATGTCGATTTCCCCTTTTATGGCTGTTAGTATTTGCCTTATGTATTGAGGTGCTCCTATGTTGGGTGCATAAATATTTACAATTGTTATATCTTCTTCTTGGATCGATCCCTTGATCATTATGTAGTGTCCTTCTTTGTCTCTTCTAATAGTCTTTGTTTTAAAGTCTATTTTGTCTGATATGAGAATTCCTACTCCAGCTTTCTTTTGGTTGCCATTTGCATGGAATATCTATTTTCATCCCCTTACTTTCAGTCTGTATGTGTCTCTAGGTCTGAAGTGGGTCTCTTGTAGAGAGCATATATATGGGTCTTGTTTTTGTATCCATTCAGCCAATCTGTGTCTTTTGGTGGGAGCATTTAGTCCATTTACATTTAAGGTAATTATCGATATGTATGTTCCTATTCCCATTTTCTTAATTGTTTTGGGTTTGTTATTGTAGGTCTTTTCCTTCTCTTGTACTTCTTGCCTAGAGAAGTTCCTTTAGCATTTGTGGTAAAGCTGGTTTGGTGCTGCTGAACTCTCTCAGCTTTTGCTTGTCTGTAAAGGTTTTAATTTCTCCATCAACTCTGAATGAGATCCTTGCTGGGTAGAGTAATCTTAGTTGTAGGTTTTTCTCCTGCATCACTTTAAATATGTCCTGCCAGTCCCTTCTGGCTTGCAGAGTTTCTGCTGAGAGATCAGCTGTTAACCTTATGGGGATTCCTTTGTGTGTTATTTGTTGTTTTTCCCTTGCTGATTTTAATATGTTTTTTTTGTATTTAATTTTTGACAGTTTGATTAATATGCGTCTTGGCGTATTTCTCCTTGGATTTATTCTGTATGGGACTCTCTGTGCTTCCTGGACTTGATTAACTATTTCCTTTCCCATGTTAGGGAAGTTTTCAACTATAATCTCTTCAAATATTTTCTCAGTCTCTTTCTTTTTCTCTTCTTCTTCTGGAACCCCTATAATTCAAATGTTGGTGCATTTAATGTTGTCCCAGAGGTCTCTGAGACTGTCCTCAGTTCTTTTCATTCTTTTTTCTTTATTCTGCTCTGCAGTAGTTATTTCCACTATTTTATCTTCCAGGTCACTTATCCGTTCTTCTGCCTCAGTGATTCTGCTATTGATCCCATTTAGAGTATTTTTAATTTCATTTATTGTGTTGTTCATCATTGTTTGTTTCATCTTTATTTCTTCTAGGTCCTTGTTAAATGTTTCTTGCATTTTGTCTATTCTATTTCCAAGATTTTGGATCATCTTTACTATCAGTATTTTGAATTCTTTTTCAGGTAGACTGCCTATTTCCTCTTCATTTGTTAGGTCTGGTGGGTTTTTACCTTGCTTCTTCAACTGCTGTGTGTTTTTCTGTCTTCTCATTTTGCTTATCTTACTGTGTTTGGGGTCTACTTTTTGCAGGCTGCAGGTTCGTAGTTCCTGTTGTTTTTGGTGTCTGTCCCCAGTGGCTAAGGTTGGTTCACTGGGTGTGTAGGCTTCCTGGTGGAGGGGACTAATGCCTGTGTTCTGGTGGATGAGGCTGGATCTTGTCTCTCTAGTGGGTAGGTCCATGTCTGGTGGTGTGTTTTGGGGTTTCTGTGGACTTATTATGATTTTAGGCAGCCTCTCTGCTAATGGGTGGGGTTGTGTTCCTGTCTTGCTAGTTGTTTGGCATAGGGTGTCCAGCACTGTAGCTTGCTGGTCGTTGAGTGAAGCTGGCTGCTGGTGTTGAGATGAAGATCTCTGGGAGATTTTCGCCATTTGATATTATGTGGAGCTGGGAGGTCTCTTTGTGGACCAGTGTTCTGAAGTTGGCTCTCCCACCTCAGAGGCACAGCACTGACTCCTGGCTGCAGCACCAAGAGCCTTTCATCCACACGGCTCAGAATAAAAGGGAGAAAAAGCAGAAAGAAAGAATTAGTAGAAGAAAGAAAGAAAGAAAGAAAGGAAGGAGGGTGGGAGGGAGGGAGGGATGGAGGAAGGAAGGAAGGAGGGAAGGAAGGAAAAAAGAAAGAAAGAAAGAAGATAAAGTAAAACAAAATAAAGTAAGATAAAATAAAGTTATTAAATAAAAAATAAGTATTAAGAAAAAAAATTTAAAAAAAGAAAAAGAAAAAAAAATAGTGGACGGATAGAACCCTAAGACAAATGGTGGAAGCAAAGCTATACAGGCAAAATCTTACACAGAAGCAGACACATACAGACTCACAAAAAGAGGAAAAGGGGAAAAAATCATAAATCTTGATCTCAAAGTCCACCTCCTCAATTTGGGATGATTCGTTGTTTATTCATGTATTCCACAGATGCAGGGTACATCAAGTTGATTGTGGAGCTTTAATCCGCTGCTTCTGAGGCTGCTGGGAGAGATTTCCCTTCTTCTTCTTTGTTCTCATAGCTCCCGGGGCTCAGCTTTGGATTCGGCCCCGCCTCTGAGTGTAGGTCACCGGAGGGCGTCTGTTTTTCGCTCAGACAGGACGGGGTTAAAGGAGCAGCCGCTTCGGGTACTCTGGCTCACTCAGGCCGGGGGGAGGGAGGGGCATGGAGTGCGGGGTGAACCTGCGGCTGCAGAGGCCGGCGTGACGCTGCATCAGCCTGAGGCGCGCCGTGCGTTCTCCCGGGGAAGTTGTCCCTGGATCACGGGACCCTGGCAGTGGCGGGCTGCACAGGCTCCCTGGAAGGGAGGTGTGGATAGTGACCTGTGCTCGCTCACAGGCTTCTTGGTGGCGGCAGCAGCAGCCTTAGCGTCTCATGCCCGTCTCTGAGGTCTGCGCTTTTAGCCGCGGCTCGCGCCCGTCTCTGAAGCTCCTTTAAGCAGCGCTGTTAATCCCCTCTCCTCGCGCACCAGGAACAAAGAGGGAAGAAAAAGTCTCTTGCCTCTTCGGCAGGTCCAGACTTTTCCCTGGACTCCCTCCCGTCTAGCCGTGGCGCACTAACCCCCTGCAGGCTGTGTTCACGCCACCAACCCGAGTCCTCTCCCTGTGCTCTGACCGAAGCCCGAGCCTCAGCTCCCAGCCCCGCCCGCCCCGGCGGGTGAGCAGACAAGCCTCTCGGGCTGGTGAGTGCTGGTCGGCACCGATCGTCTGTGCGGGAATCTCTCCGCTTTGCCCTCCGCACCCCTGTGGCTGTGTTCTCCGCGGCTCCGAAGCTTTCCCCCTCCGCCTCCCGTAGTCTCCGTCCGCGAAAGGGCTTCCTAGTGTGTGGAAACCTTTCCTCCTTCACAGCTCCCTCCCACTGGTGCAGGTCCCGTCCCTATCTTTTTGTATCTGTTTTTTCTTTTTTCTTTTGCCCTACTCAGGTACGTGGGGGAGTTTCTTGCCTTTTGGGAGGTCTGAGGTCTTCTTCCAGCGTTCAGTAGGTGTTCTGTAGGAGTTGTTCCATGTGTAGATGTATTTCTGGTGTATCTGTGGGGGGGGAAGGTGATCTCCGCGTTTTACTCTTCCGCCATCTTCCCGGAAGCCTCCCCATTACTTTTCTTAATGAAATTTACGTTAGATTCTGAAAGCTTTTTAAAAAGTTGCTCATTTGTGTTTTGAGGCCTTCCCCTCCTCCTTCTATAAAATTCGTGTCAAAATAGGAACTTTGCCTAGGGCGAGATTGTTCATTTATATAAGGCATTTTGCTTTGGGGACAGGAAGACTTTGCCCTTCCCAATGTTTGGAAATATCAAAGGCTGGTATCATCAGACACTTTATGTGCTCTAAAGTAGGTGTTGGGGAGGAAGAAAACTTACCCTTCTAGGGAAAGAACACTTCTAGTTTCTTCTGGCTGGTCTAAGAGTTAAATTGATCTGAGACAGATTAATAGGAGAAAATCAAATTTAATTCTATCCATAACGGAATCCCACATACATAAAGAGGGTCAGAGACCTCACATGCATGAAAGGGTGAGAGAAAGAAAGATAAAATGAGGTATATATGCCATCCTGAGCTAAGGAATGGGAAAGGGGCCTGGGACTTCCAAGGACAGGAGGGCCAGTCACAGGACGATAAGAAGAAAAGTAGTTGTTTGGTAATTAGTTGTTTGCCCTGCCATATAGATGGGGCCACTTAGATAAATTTATCTCCAGTAATAACTCTTTTCTGGGAAAAATCCCCAATTTAAATTCTTCTAGGTAGTTACGGGAGAGGCAGTAGTTTCTCCTGAATCCATGAGGTCTCAATTGCCTTTAGCTCAAAGTAATTCTCATACAAAAGTGACACATTTGGGGGAGGCTTGTTCTGAACCTCTACGTAGGGTAAAATAGGAAGTTCTAGCTGAAGAGGCTAAGTTTGGGTTTTTCAGGAAGTTCAGTTATCACTTGCAGACTGAAAAAGCAACAATCTATAGAGCAAGTTGTCGGGAGGAAAACAGATATTCAGCTGCAGTAAGGTCAGGTCTGAGTTGTCATTCCTGAGCTCTGTGCTTCCGTTTAGCAGAGAAACCTGGCAAGATGAGAAGCACGGAGTACTGTGATCTGAGTCTTGGCTGAAATCTGCCTAAGAGTCTCAAAACTTAGAGGGGAGTGACAAAAGCTGATAAACCTGCATTTCAAGCTCCAAGCAATTTTCTCTCTAGCACGAAATAATGACTGGAGTACACTTTTGAAGGTAGCCTATTTCTTTGTTCTAGAAAGAACACAAATATACAATTTTATTAGGTAAATGTAATGCACATCATAATCAGAAAATGTGTTTGAGAGGCTGTGGCTCTGAGGAACTAATGTTTATGTTGTCAGCTTCTTGCATCTCCAAAGACCCTTTCTTTTAGAAAAATGCTTCTTTTCTGTGTAATAATTTAGAATGGGCTATGGCTAAAGAGCGTTACTTGTTCTTGTGGAGATAGGGAGACTGGAAGGGGGCAGGAAGGACAGCAAGAGTGATCTTTACCTTGCACTGGAGCAAGGCAATAAGAAAGGAGCTGGATTAAGATGGGGAAGTGCATCCCAGACTGTATCTTTAATGCTGCATATTCTTCAGACTCAGCTCTGGAACAGCCTTCCTGTTGGTGACTGGGGGTCAAGGCCATCCTACTGGGTAGAGATGGGATTCTTTTGGAGAGAGTAAATATTTCCATTTTCATCAGTCCTGAGTAACAGCAGAAAACGAATTCTTAGATGGCAGGGCTTCAGCTGGGGCGTCTCTGGATTTTTTCTCCAGTCCTGGTCATGGACTAGCCTAGACATGCTGGAACCACTCTAGAAGGTAGAGGGAAGATGACCTGCTGAGAAGAGAAATCCCATGGGGGATTTCTGAGAAGGGGCTGGGCTTGGAATCCTTCAGATGGCCAAATCTAGGAGTTGCAATTTGTTCTGTGCATCTGATTTTTATCTCTGAACCTAAAATAAAATCATGTTAAATACTACAGCCTGGTCTCCAGCACGTTGTGGAAAATAAAGGTGAAATTTGTTATTGCCTTGGTTCAGAACCATAAAGGAAAAGAGTAGGTACCCCTCTGAGTGGGAGGATCCCAAAGTGGGAAGGGCTGGAGGGTGAGTGGGGCCTGATAATAGGAGGGGCCTCAGTGTGGGTGGGGCCTGAAAGTAGGAGGGGCCTGAGAGTGGGTGGGGCCCGAGAATAGAAGAGGCCTGAGGGAAGGGCCCTACCTGCGTTTATAAATGCTAAGTAGAAGTGGAGTATATTTTGGAAAATGTAAGTTTTGACCTGACCTTTGAGAAGTAGAGAGACATGATTAAAAAACCGTAAAGAAGGATTGGAGCAGGACAAGGAGATAGGGAGACCAGTAAGGAGGTTTTTGTCCCTATGCTGTAGAAAATGAAAGAAAAGGGTAGGTTTGAGAGAGAGAGACGGGGATCATCCTTTCTCTGGCAACTGCTCCACTTTCTTGTGCCTGAAAGAGGAAGTTATCACCTCTGCCACATTTTCCCCAGCACAAAATGGGGCCATGTATAATAGAGCAGGTATAAGTGCTTCCTAGGTGCTTGGCATCTTTGAAGTGCTTCCTGCAGCCTATGAAGTAGAAACTATAGAGGCTCTTACCACCACGCTATTACAGCATCCTGCCACAGTAACACTCCTCTCTCCCCTTACTTGGTATTCCCTGTTGAAAAATTAAATAATAATTGTGAAATTTATTTATTCTCTCTTTGAGGACAAATGTACAATAAGTCTCTTTTCTCTCTTTTATTATTTGCTGAGCCTCCCCCAAAGTTAAAAACAGATATAAAATTTGCACAGAAATTCTGCAGGAATAACATCCTCCATTTCCCTGCTTCTGGACTATGAAGTCATGATATCCGAGAGAGGTTTGCTCCTGTTTCCCAGGGTAGGGAGTGTATGTGTCAGCTACCTGGGAGCAAGGGGTAGATGCTAATATGATACTCCATTCATGAAGCTTATTCGCTAATGTCTCAGTTTACCCTGATAGCTTGTAAGGCAGGCTGTATTTTGCAGATTAGGTGACTGTGTCGCAGAGAAACTATGATTTGCCCAAGGTCTGCTTACGCTGGTACAGAAGATCAGGTCTTTGATTCCCTCTCTCCCGTCTTCTGTCTTGACCTGTTGAGGGGTTTTTGCTGTGCTGGTGGTGGAGAGTAGTGAGAACTTCTCTGCTGACCCTGCCCACTTGATTTGTGGCATTCACAGTATTTCTGTGTGGCTCTCTGGGTAGTGGTCGTGAAGGCGGGGGGTACTCCATGCTCGTCACGTAGAGGGGGCCCTCCCAGAGGCCTGTGGAGATAACATAGTGTGAAGGAAAAGAGTCTAAGGTTGTTTCTGAAAGCTGTGCTCACCAGGAGCTGCGGGTGGAAGGCCCACGTGGGGCCCAGACCTCTGAAGGGCCAGGTTGGTCTTTATATACTGGATGGTTCCTTGACCCCTGAGAGCAGGGCCACGTGGGGAGGAACGCAGACTTTAGAGTCCTGCCATTCAGAAGTGTGGGGAGCCGGGGAATCACTCACCTTCTGAGTGATTCCTTATAACTATCCAACAAGCTCTTTTGGCAAGCCGGGTGTTAGCACGCAAGTGGGGTAGAGGAGGGGGCAATGGTGCTTTGCGAATAATTCTTGTTACACAGCCATAGCTGAGACCCCTCTGCCGTCACGAAAGGCTCAGGACTTCACTCTCCCTTTTCCTTGTCATTGCTCCGTAGCTAAGGCTTAAGAGACCTGCGGTTCCTGTGGAGAGTGGGCTCATATTTGAGAGCTGGATCCCTTGACCCAGGCCATCTGAGAGATGAGTTCCAAAGGTTAATGTTTTGAGTGACTGACAGAGTCTTTTCAAAGGGTGGCTAGATTCCAATTCCTGGAGGAGCTGGGAAGACCCCGTCTCCTGGGGTTTTTATTCTGCTTTCTGGTGAGATCACAAGAAAGGCTGTGGTTTGTCTGAGTGAGTCCAGTGTGAGCTGCTCTGGAGTCCTGCTTGAGAAAGCATTGGGTATCTCAAAGGATGGGGTCTTTCCTACCACACTCATCTAGGTGGGCAATTACTTATTTGGGTGCCTGGCTCTCTCTCTACCTCTCTAGACATAAGGGAAGCTCCTGGAGGGCAGGGCTGGCATTGTAGACATCTTTCTATCCTCAGAGTCTGATTAATATTCCACCCTCAGGATATATTTGTTGAGTAAAACTTTTTTTTTTTTATAGAACTTCTTTTAAAAAAAATATTTTATTTTATTTATTTTATTTTTGGCTGTGTTGGGTCTTCATTGCTGCATGCAGGCTTTTCTCTGGTTGCGGTGAGTGGGGGCTACTGTTCATCGTGGTGCGCGGGCTTCTCATTGCGGTGGCTTCTCTTGTTGCAGAGCACGGGCCCTAGGCACGTGGGCTTCAGTAGTTGCGGCACGTGGGCTTCAGTAGTTGCGGCACGCGGGCTCAGTTGCTCTGCAGCACGTGGGATCTTCCCGGACCAGGGCTCGAAACTGTGTCCCCTGCATTGGCAGGCAGATTCTTAACCACTGCGCCACCAGGGAAGCCCAAGTAAAACTTTGATTTAACTAATTTTAAGTGGTAGATGAGCCCCTGTTTATTTTTATTTTTGAAGACTGGATTTTCATTGTAAAAATAAAGCCAGTCCATGGTAAAAATGAAAAGAGTACAAAAGAGTGAAAATAAGAATGAAATTCCCACTATTCAGAGCAAAAGCACTATTAGAAGTTTCCTATGGTTCTTTGCAGAAATGTCCAGTGAACCTGATTCTCAAGCACATTGTTATTTTCACAAGTGAGGTCATACTACACCCATGTTTCTGCAACTAGCCTTTGTGTAGTTAACTATCTATCTTCAATATCTTTTTATAGTAGTACGTATAGATCTACCCCAATCTTTATAATGGCTGCAGTCTACTGTAGAGGTTTTCCATAATTTATTTGACCAGTTCCCTATTGATGGCTATACAGATGCTGCCAGAATCTTGATTATTACATATAATGCTGTATCAAATATCTACTTATGTTTATATTTGTATATCTGTGGGATAAATTTCTAGAGGTGTAAGTTTATTAGATCTTGCCAGTTGCCTTTCAAAAATTGCACCAATTCCCAGTCTCACCAGTAGTGTGTGTGAATGTCCATTTCTTCACATCCTTGGTAACACTGAGGATTAGCAAAAGCTTTCATCTTTGGTAGGATAATAGAAACTGATTTTTTGTCAAATTTGTGTTTCTTTAATTATGAGTGAGTTTCAACCTTTTCCAAATTTAGCAGCTATTTTATCTTATTTCACTTTCTGTGAACTACTGGCTCAGGTCCTTTACTGATTTTCTTATTAGATTGTTTCTGTCTTTCTCTCTTTATGGATTTGTAAGGAATCTCAATTTCCTCATGACATTACCTGTTTACCACATTTGTTAAAAATTGTCCATATTTGTCACATCTTTTGACTTTGTATTTTGGTCACAAAGAATTTAACATTTCATGTAGTTAAAGTTACCAGTCTTTTCTTTTATGCTTCTGAATTTTGTGTCATGTCTAGAAAGGATTTTGCCGTTCAAGATTATAAACAAAATTCACTTAATTCTTTTTACAAATATATATTATTAACTGTATTGAAATATTTGATCCATCTAGAATGTATTTTGGTACAAAGAGCCCTATAGGGATTCAGATTTACTTTCTCCAGAAAGATAGCCAGTTGTCCCAGCTCTATCTTTCCCTCAGTGATTTGAAATAACACCTTATTATGTATAACAAATAAATATTTGTTTTTCTTGTGAAAATACGTGGCAGTATTTAAAAGAGACCAACATGTCTTTTTCCAAATATATACTGCACGTATATGTTTCCAGTTTCCCTAAATGAGTTCTTTGGAATTGTTTTCAATCATGGAATCAAAGATTTTTTTTAAGCCAACCTTTTCTACAAGGTAAGAAGTGGAAAAAGGGTAGTTGTGAACAGTTTGGGATGTAAGGAGAGATTGGGTTTTGCATTGCTTTGCATTTCAAAAGCTTCCCTAGAGGGGCTTCCCTGGTGGCACAGTGGTTAAAATCTGCCTGCCAATGCAGGGGACACGGGTTCGAGCCCTGGTCTGGGAAGATCCCACATGCCGCGGAGCAACTGGGCCCGTGAGCCACAACTACTGAGGCTGCGCATCTGGAGCCTCTGCGCCGCAACAAGAGAGGCCGCGATAGTGAGAGGCCCGTGCACCGCAATGGAGAGTGGCCCCCGCTCGCTGCAACTAGAGAAAGCCCTCTCACAGAAACAAAGACCCAACACAGCCATAAATAAATAAGTAAGTAAGTAAATTAAAAAAAAAAAAAAAAGCTTCCCTAGAAAGGCGGCTGTGTCGGGCCTGCTGGGTTTCCCTTCACTCTAATCCGGCCTCACCCTCAGCCAGGCAAGCACCCAGTCTGCTACTCCCACCTAACTCCAGGGTCAACCTCTGCCTCCCTCCCTGGGGTGTGTGAGTGTCACTGTTTGTGGAGTTGGGCCCCGTGGAGAGTACTGCCTCTCCACGCATCCTTTCCTCCTAAACGAAAAGGCTTTTGGTCCACGCACACAGCTGTTTACTCTATCATCATTTGTCTGCCTCAAAGCAGAGGATTTGGCTTCCTGAGAAGTAATTAAATTAACCCCAAGTCCAAACTCGAAGAAACAAATGAATATTGTCTCCATCTCAGGGAAGGGACCCCCTACACAGGAGATGTGTATTTTAGGGGGTGTTTCCTTTCATAACTCTGCTAAAATTTGGATCCCAGATTTCCCCTTAGAAGTGTTAACTAAATACATGAGTCTGGGCAGGTTTCCCCTTTGCTCAAAACATTCTAGATCCGCAGACAATAATTTGGTTATTTACATCCCACAGACCCATCACAGAGAACTTAAATTTAATGTGTCCCGCCAGGGGGCTTCAACATGACTCTCTTATTTACAGTTAGGAGAATAAAAATTAACACAAAAAAACAAGTTCAGTCTTTGTACCATACCACACAAAGACACATAAAAAAAACCCCAAAAGTTTACTTGTAAACCTTAACTTGATTGTTAAAGCTTTCTAATTTTCTTGTGTCTTTTGAGCCAAAAAATGAAGAAATTCCCTAGGGATTTCATTAGCACTTTTCATCTGATGCTGTCAAAGCCCTTTACACTCACTATCTAATTAAGACTCTGAACATCTCAGTGAGAGAGGGACGCAGTAACACCGTCAACCTGACAAATAGAAGCTGGATTCCCTGAAAATCTAACTAAATAAAACAGCTCTGGTACATGATGAGAATGCACTGAATTTAAAACATTGAAAAGTTTGCATTTTGTCCAGTTTACAAACTCCTTAATGTCTCCTAAAGATCATTTCCTAAGACTTCTATGTTGCAGGAATGTATGGAGCAAGTGGTAGAGTTTAGAGAAATCTCTCAGGCATTAGGTACATCAGAAAAGGAATTGGAAGGCAAAGAAATATGGAGAAAGAAATTAGGGAGCTTGCTGTTGGTGTGAAGTTGCTCCCACACAGCTGGGAGCCCGGGCATGGAGAGCTGCCATCAGGAATGGTTCTTGCCAGGCTGGGCAAGGTTCAAGAGGGGTATTGTGGGAGATTCCAGAATTTGTAATGCTGTCAGAATTCTTAGCTGCAAGTAGCAGAAACCAACTCTGCTAGTGTAAGCCAAAAAAACATTTATTGGAAGGATATTAGCGTCTCTCAGATTGAAGAGGAGTCTCAAGGAGTGGGCTTGGAAGATGGGGAGGAACAGAGTGAGCTTGGGAGAACAGGAAGTGAGCTCCTGATCCAGCAGGAAGGCAATCTAGTCTGCTTCTTGCTGCTACTTTTGCCATAAAGAGTGACTTCTGCTGTTCCGACATCTTTGTGACGCTCACTTAAGAGTCTGTGTTTTGGGAGCACTCAATCAGCCTGCCCCAAGTTATTTGTCCACTTTAGGTTGTGCAGGGGTGGAAAGAAGGGAGGCTCTGGCTGCTTCAGCTTCCGCAGTGGGGGTAGTGTCTATGACACAGTGGGGGCCTTACGTGTACTTCCTTTGAGTATATTAGGAAGTGAAGAGCCTGGAGTGTGGACAGCCAGAAAATTAAAAATGTCCACAGAGTCACCCGTCTCCATTTAGCTGTTCTTGCTTGGGACCGAAACCCAGAAATTTAACGTGTATGATGTGTATGGTGTGTGTATGTGTGTGGGTGCACATAGAGACTGCTCTGGCAGAGGGGTGACTGGATTATTTCTGTCCTGGTAACAGCAGGGAATGCATCATGGACCAGATCTATGTTGTGCTGTGCTCCTTTCCGCATACCCTCCCCTACTCTATTGGATCTCACTAAATGTCCACCTTGGTAGGTAGCTCTAGCTGAGCAAGGTGAAGCTAGATGCACCTCTGGCCCTTCTGTTTTCCTTTGGTCAGTAAGGACAGTAGTGCCCTTGGGCAGGTAACAGAACTAGACAAATATGGCTTTATTACTTACACTGATATAAACATTGATTAACCTGAAAACTTGACTCCAGTTTGCTTTGTGGACGTTAGTCTTAATCATTTTTTCTTTCCAGCATTTTAAGAGCCCCTGAAACATCACCTTCTTTGAAAAACTGATTTTCAAAGTGACATGTTTGGATGAAATCCAGGCCAGTCAGTCTGTCATTTAGATGTTTTGATGCTACTCTTCTGAATATATATATGGCAACACTGGATAATCAGCTGTGGGTTTCAGTATTCACTCATCCTGTACATTTGGTACTATTAGTCTGAAAATGGAATTTCATAATTCTGTCTTCAACCTCCATCATTCAAGTCTTTTGATCCTAAATTTGTATTCCTGTAATTGCTTATGCTGTTCCACGTTTTTCTGCCTTGATGTATTTTTAGGTCTATACGTGTCAGTGTAGCAAAGCAAAGATGGTAAGATCCCACAAAACTGGGACCCAGGTCCTTTGTTCAGTGTCCAACACAGAGTGCAGATGACGTCTGGTGAGAATGATGTTAAAGGTGGTGATGATGATTTGCAGATAGAGAACGTCTGTAATTCTGGATCAGAATTAAAACAGCTTTTATTGCCTTATAGAGAATGCAGACCATTTACGTCTCTTGTCAAACACCAGTCTTCTGATATCTGTCACCCCATTCCTGCATACTATGTTTCATTTCAGCTAAATCTCTAGGAATTGGGAATACAGTTTTCTGCTCCATGCTGGGTTCTGTCAAAGGGCTACCATTTGCTTCTGTTGACTGAGTTTTTGTAATAGGTTAAAGGATTTCTTTTTGTGAGGCTTACTGAGCACCTTGTGTGGGAAAAACAAGTACAAATTTTAAGCTATTAACCGAGATACTTGTTGTGCCACTGAAATATTTTGTTTTATTGAAGGTGCCAGCTTGGGTTAGCCACAGCACCAGGAGGGGCAGCAAGGGAATCCAGAGATATGAGAAATCTCTGTCATATTAAATACTCCATACTGTGGCCACCTTTGTATCTCTTAACCTCCTGATAGAGCAGGACTGACGGAATAGGATGTGTGGAGGTGCCGAATATTTAAAGAATCTCATCCTGTGACACTGACCAAGAGGCACAGGTGGATACTTCTTGGTGGAAAGGGTACACGACGGTTGTATCAGTGTGTGAAATGACAGATTTACATTGTACTGATTTTAAAGAACTTCAGTTGGCAAGTATAATATTCAGTACTAAATCCACGTTCCCACGTGTAGGAAATTCAAACATAGATATAAGACTTTCAAAGCCCTGTTTCCACCTCAGGCACTCAGGCCTAGCCTCTGAGTTTGGCAGAATCATTCAGATTGCAATATGCCCCTCTGCTTTCCATCTTATTAAGTGGAATCATACTACACACTTACCTTGCGATGCTGCCATGAGGCTGAACCAGGCACTGCTTGCAAAGCACTTCCCTGCTAAAGCAAAGCACTGACAGGAGGCTGAATCGCTTAGTTCAGATCTGCACTGCACTCTCAAAAGATTATTTTCCCTTTCCCTCTTGCTATGGTCCAGTTTAGGAACGGGAAGAACATTAGTGTAGATAGGAAGGGGCCAGGCATTTCTACCAGCAAAAACATCATCACGACCTGCTAGATCGAGGAGGCAGGGGTGAAGCCTGAGGGCAATACCGCCCTGGAGGGGCTCTTCAGATCCAGGCCTGCTTCTTTGCATCCCCAGCCTTTGTCGCCTGGGACACTACTCCCTTCTCCTTGTCTCCAGCCCACACTCAGTCCTCAGGATCATTTTGGCTCTTCATCTGTCTTCACTCCTGTCAGGTGAACAACAAAAACGGAGCAAACAAAGACTTGGTTTTTGTATGTTTCTTTAGGCGTGATTGCCATTTTTTTTCAAAGGGACTTGTAAGAAAGGAATTACAATATACAAAGAAGCCTAGAAATGAGCAAGAACAGATTTTTTTTAAATGTATTTTTATTACATCACATGAGAACAACTCATGCTATCATGCTAAGTGACAGCCGCATGTCACTGTGTGATTCCAAATTTGTATGTACAAATCTTAATGTATAAAATTAAACAGAAACATACCACAAGACTAACAGCTGTTCTCTATATGATTGTATTATTGGTAATATATAATCATAAAAATGCATTTTCTTTCATTGTGAAAATCAGATACTGAAGTAGGATCAGCTTAAGCTCCTTGGCCTCTGTGCAGGTTTTCTTGACCTTTAGGCAGGGTTAGGCCCTTTGTCCTGAGCTCCCACTGTATCTAGAACAAGCCTTTGTTACATCCAACACTACCCTGCATCGTAACTGCCAGCCAACATGTCTGCTTCCTACTGAATTCTGAGGCTCCTGACGGCTGAGTTCTTGCCTTGTTTATCGCTATAGCATGGCGCCTGGCACTTAGAACATGCCAGCACATGTTGACTAAATGTTGAAACAATTTCTGTTGGAACTATAGACTAAAGTAATCAGATTTAATTCTGAGGCTTGGTATTGCCCGCTCCTTTTCAGGTTCCACAGTCAGTAACACAAGCATCTCAGATAATATTTTTCTTAAAAGCTTTGTCTACAACTCGAGTAAATTGCCACTGCGAGATGGGTGCTGCTTGGGTGTCTGGGTGGGAAAATTCCTTTGAGGGATATGGAGGCATCAGACAACTGTGCCTAGCAGCATCCATCATTTGAGCGTGCATCTACCTCCCTTACTGGGATTCCTTGCTCACCATGCAACTTCCAAGTTGTAATTTGGCTTCTTGTGGAAATGTCAAAACAGTAAATGTGCTAGCTGGTCTGGAGGGCATAAGAGACTGAAGAACAGATTTTTGATTCAAACTTAAATATGGTCCACAGGGGTGACTGGGAGATTTGTTTCCAGGGAGGTTCAGTGATGGTAGTTAATCCACATAAAGGGCTGAGAGCCGTGCCTGGCACACATCAGGCCCAATAAAAGTTGTTGCTGTTACTATTATTGGTTCCTTTCCTTCACTCAGTCCCTTTTCTGAGGTTGGGGATTTCTTTCTCTTATTTCCTGTTTGCTGGGAGCAAGGCAACCTGTCCCTTAGCCAGAAGGACAATAGAGTTTTAAGTGTCCCAGAGGCAGCTGGGTTGTATAATGCACTGCAAATTAAAAAATATTCCTTAAGGTCAGTCTAGGGGGTAAAAAGGATGAATTTAAGATCTAATCTGTACCGTCAAGGAGCTTTTTAACTGATGGGAGGAATCAGACAAGCACAGTCTACTATACTATAAAATAATTAGTGATTTTAGAAAAGAAAACAGGGTTTTTATGCTTGGCCACATGAAGAGCAGTCAGGCCATGGGCTACACAGAATTAGCATCCAAATCCAAGCCTATTTGAGTCCAAGAGTTTGCTCAGTGCCCTCCATCCCATTGCAGGGAAGAGTTCATTGCCCTTTTTTATAGGGAATTCTTCTAAACATGTCCTAAGAGGAATGCTAATCTCCTAAGCATCAAAAAAATTAAAAAAAAAATGAGCATCAGGTAAATGAGCTGTGTGCCGGCCCTCACTCTCACTTATAAAGGACCAAGGGAAGTGTTACCTTAATGGAAAATCCTTGGGGTGTTGCAGAAACAGTGCAAAACAATGTTTTCACCACCTCCAGGGCCATGGAGAAGGATATGATGGATGAGCAAGGGTCTAAGCAGCTCTCAAGTGTCCCAGCTGCCAGGGAAAACAGAGGTCTGTCCTTGGTTTATTCTGAAAGGGGAAAGCTCAGAAATGAAAGACTTTATGCTAAAGCCTTACTCGTTGGGGGCTGCTGGTCTTTGTGTCTCAGTATTACTATTAATACCCCAGGCACAAAGCCCAGATGAGTCATGGTGGTGTCAAGTGCTCCTGTCGTTTGAAATGTCACATTAAGCATTTCTAATGGCTGTCATAACTGTTGTGCTGTTGGCAGTTTATAGAGAATGGGGGCTCTGAATTTCTATTTCTAATTAGGTTTTCTGCATTAGCCATGTTTTAACTTTTTTGCATTTTGATGCTTTGATATCCAGGGACTTGCTGACCCTGGAGGAACTGCCCCTTCCGGGGCTAGCCAGCTCCTAACACAGTGAACAGTTCTCCCTCAAGTCTGCCTTTCAAATGCAGACCAACTAATCCAGAGCCCATACCTCCTCCTGTACCAGGCTGTCACATTCAGGACTCCTGCTCTCCTGCCCCGGTCACCTCAGTGTCATGTACCCCACCCCTAGGGACAGTCCCTATGGCTCAGAGCCTCCTGAGATTCTTTAAACAAGCTAATTCTAAACCTCTTTACTCTGGTTTGCCTGTTCCTTCCCGGAGAAACCACAATAAAGGCACTTGCCCAGGTCTGCCCACCCCGGAAGCTCTTGACCAATTCCTGTGCTTTCCTGTGTAGCACCCCCCATGGAGTGCCATGGCCCCAGCTATTGGAATCTGTAGGTGTAATACACTACCTTTTCAACGGCAGTTGTCTCCTGATCTGTTGGCCTTGTCGACAGATAATAAAACCTACATTTTGAAGCACTTCCCCTCTTCCAGAATCCTCAGTAAGTCCTAGAAAGATCTAAATGTGAATGTGGATGTGGCCAAATAGTATTGAATATGTTGAACTAGATGAAAAACTTCATTAAAAAAAAAATCTGGGAAGAAGGGACCTGATATAGTAGGGCATTCATGTAGCATATGAGAGAGTGAATATATAAACGGACAAGGGCCAAACCATATATGACAATAGAACTCTGACCCACAAGCTCTGCAGCAGTTGGCTCAGAATAATCAGGACTTGGTCAATGACTGCAAGCTTCCTTAATTTTTTTATTTTTGGCTGTGCCACATGGCATGTGGGGTCTTAATTCCCCAACCAGGGATCAAACCCATGCCCCCTGCAGTGGAAGTGCAGAGTCTTGACCACTGGACCATCAGGGAAGTCCCCTAGCTTCCTTAATTTTGGCCCCTGTCTCCAACTAGGAACCAACCAGAGAAAGACAAATATGCTTCTCAGACCTGCTTCTAGTTAGAAGACCCTCAGCCTCCCTAGCCAGCAGCCTCCAGTGAGGGCATACCTTAAGCCTTCTTTTTCTTTCCTACTACTCTGTCTTCAGTTCTCAGCCAAGTGCAGGTAATGGTGGCTGACTCCCTTGCTATAGCAAGCTCTGAAGAAATCACATCTGTCTCATTTGTTTAATCTTCGTTTATTTCCACACTTGCTTTTAAGAATCAACCACTGTGTCTAAAACTGAACACAATATGTTTACCCACTGTATTCGTCAGGGTTCTCCAGAGAAACAGAACCAATGTATTTTACAAATATGATTTATTATAAGGAATTGGCTCACGTGGCTATGGAGGCTGATAAGTCCTAAGAGTCAGCAAGCTGGAGACCCAGGAGGGCTGATGGTGTGGTTCCAGTCTGAAGGCCAGAAGGCTTGAGACCCAGGAAGAACCAGTGCTTCAATTTGAGTCTGAAGGCAAGAAGAGACCAAAGTCCAGTCAGGCAGGGGGAGTTCTTTCTTGCTCAGGGGAGGGTGAGGCTTTTTGTTTTATTCGGGCCTTCAGCTGATGGGATGAGACCTGGAGGGCAATCTGCTTTATTCAGTCTACAAATTTAAATGTTAATCTCATCCAGAAAACCCTCAGAGAAACAACCAGAATGTTTGACTAAATATCTGGGCACCCCATGGCTCAGTCAAGGTAACATGTAAAATTAACCATTTACCCACCCCCCCCCATTAATTCCCTTTGCCAAGTTTCCAATTTGGGGCTGATTCTACCCCAACTCCTTCCCTTTTCCACAGTCTTGTAGGCATGTTTCTGTAATTCTCCATATTTTCTCCATTCTGTAGTCCTAATTAGTTAGTAATCTTTTCTGATCTTTGCGCTTATAGACCTTTCCTGTCCATTCCAACACTATCCCCAGTACTTGATCACTACAACCTAGCTAGGCGGTTTCTTTAGATTTTTTAAATACCTAATCTGTAGTTTATATTTTATTGTCAGATAACACTTCCTAAAATACCACTTTCATCACATTTGTCCCTCCTTCAAGAGGAGGTAGCTTCCTAACGGTGATTTTTCAACTCTGAATATAAATTAGAATTGGCTAGCGTGCTACAAAATCAACCAACCAACCAACCAAAAACACCTATGCCTAAACCCAGACCAAATAGTCTCTGGGGGTGGGGTGAAGATAGCTGTATTTTGAAAAGCATCTTTTGGTAATTTTATGCATAACTAGAGTTGAGAACCACTGTCAGATCAAGCTAAATCTCCTTCAGTCTGATAGTCAAGGCTATCGACCAACCTGCAAATGAGGAACTACTTGCAGCGTTTCCCAAACTTCTGATAAGAATGTCAAGGATCCCTTGTTAAATCCCATCTTCTATTGACTCTACCTCTGAATCCCTAACTCCGTAAGGGAGGTGCCTGGAACTGCTGCATGTTAATCAAATGCTCCAGGTGGTTCCTAAGTCAGGGATGGTGGGAATGGCAGCAGAGTATCTTGAAGCATCTCCAATTTCGATGTGTGGTGAATCACCTGGGATCTTGTTGGTGCGCAGATTCTGTTTGAGTAGATGGGGGAGGGGATGCTGAAAGCCTAGCGATCCAACAAAGTCCTAGGTGCTGTTGGTTTTGCCAGTCTGTGCGCCACACTTCAGAGGCCATGGCTGCCCGTTGAAATCACCCGGGGAGCTTCACAAACTACTGATGTTCGGGTCAGTAGAGATGCTGATTTTAATTGGCCTGGGTACAGCTTGGGCAGCAGGAGTTTAAAAAAACTCCACAGGTGAAAGCAGTGTGAAAGCAGTGTGCTGTCAAGTCTGTGAACCAGTGTTGAACAGATTCATCTCTGAGCTTACCTTTAATGCTGATCTGGATCCCTCTGCTTTTTTATCTTCATTAAACCACATCCTACAATTTCTATCAAGCTCTGCTCAAAAGATGCCTTCCTTTTCCAAGATGCTGTCTTTCCTTAATTAACTCAGCTTATAATAATCTTCCCCTAACTTTGATTTATTTCAGCACAAATAGGTACAACTTATACTACATTACTTATAGATGCCTTTCAAGTTATGAATGTATCCAAGTTTTGAGCCCCTGTAGGGCATTGCAGAATGTGATTTGACCTTCCTAGTCACTGTATATACATACCTCTTCTACTTTAGTGTCTTAAACACTGTCCAACAAATTATCAAAAACTTGGAAACAAGCAAAAGATATCACAGTGTGTTTAAGCCCAGGTCTGGGTTTGATTTTCTGTTGACTGTTCTGTTTTACAATTGTATATGGGCATAGGTTAACCTGTCAATTTTTGTCCAGTAGAGATGCAAATAATACCGGTCTATTGGAAGGGATAACCCCAGAGGTTATGGAATATTGCCCTGTAAGGCATTAGTCAATTTTGTATGTAACCCAGCAAACTTGTCTTAACATTCATTTATTAAATTGGCTACATATATCTCACTTGTTCACTCATTAATTAATTAGTTGAATAAAATCTTTGACATATACGATTTTGAATGAAAGTCATGACTTTACCTATTAGAAAACTGTGTTTTAAAATGCTGAAATGCTTAAATAAGAGTTTAATCAATGCATGGCAAAATTAATTGGATTGGAAGAAGTCGATGATAAAGTTTCATATCTGAAGAGACAATATTTCTTACAAGTGTAAAACAGAAAAACCAATATATCAAATAACACGTGAGAAACTCACAGTGGTAATAATTTCAAATAGGAACAAGCCATACTGATCCGGATGCTTTTTAGTCATGGACTATGAGGATAATCATTCAGCAAACAGTTTTCAGCTGTTTTCCCCTGTCCCTGTGCATTTTTTTTTTTTTTTTTTTTTTTTTTTTGCGGTACGCGGGCCTCTCACTGTTGTGGCCTCTCCCGTTGCAGAGCACAGGCTCCGGATGTGCAGGCTTAGCGGCCATGGCTCACGGGCCCAGCCGCTCCACAGCATGTGGGATCTTCCCGGACCGGGGCGCGAACCCGTGTCCCCTGCATCGGCAGGCGGACTCTCAACCACGGCGCCACCAGGGAAGCCCTCCCTGTGCATTTAATCAGTGAAAATAGAGGTTCAGAATGATAGGACCATAGTGGGAGGAGCCACGGCCATGAAGTCAAACACAAACTCTTGGCTCTGCTGCTGGTAGTTGTTCTCTGTATTAACCCCAGTTGGTTAATAAATCCCTATGAGAAGTGTCTAGTGCATAATGGGTGCTTAATAAATGTTAGGACTCTTCCTCATGAGCATCTCAGAGGACGAGAGAGGTGGACAAGTGCAGCCTGGATTGGAAACCTGAGTTATGGGGAAAGAGTTAAAATGACTTGATACTGTTTGTATAGGGCCATAAAAACACCATCTGCTGGCTTTAGCCGGTTAAGCTATTACAAAGCTGACATCCACTAATGCTGTACTGATGGGGAGGAATGGCCAAGGTTTTGCTCTTTCTATCATTGTTCCACAAGCTGCCATCTCAAGACCAGTTTCCAGTTTACCCATCACGTAACCCGGTTGTTCAACATTTAAAGATTTATTTTGGCCTTGAAATATTTATACTCTCCTTCCAACCTTTTATTGCTATAGTTACTGGTGAAGAAAGAACAAGACTCAGGAGGTTACTGTGTGGTATATCAGCAGTTCTAAACTTTGCTGTTAGGTTGGGGTGCGTTTGATGTTGAATTAGACTCAGATGAGTGGAATAATATTAAACCCTCATTTTGTATAATGAGGCTAGATGTGCCTTGGGTAAAAGGGTAAGGTCTGTTCCTTTTTATACCCATCGGTCAGTGGAGAAAATACCATTCGCTCTGCAATACATGTTGCTGAGCCCAAACTGAACAGTGGCAGATCCTAGACCTCGGAGATGGGGGGGGCGGTGGGGCGACGAGGTTGGCTGAAAGGTGCGGCTGAAGGGTGTCCCCGTGGTAGAAAGGAACTCGAAGATCGCTCCTGTTGCTGCTCACAACACCTGTGTTTGGATCCTCAGTGGCATCATTAGGCATAATGATGGGCTGGCTCCACATGCCTGGGACATTTGGCCTCATTTGAATGATTAAAGAGAATAAACTATATGTCCTAGACACCTGCCAACTCGCAATAATAGTAGCCTGTATTTACATAATATCTTTCTCTAAGAATTCCAAAGCTCCTTGTCTTTGAAAATCTATTTATGATAGGGAGGGAGAGATAATCACTTTTATTTCGCAGAGTTTTAGAGCTGTGGTAGGATCTAAATATTTGGTCGTTTTGGTAACCATTCTCTATCCCAAACTTTGCTGCATATTGAAATCACCTGGAGATCTTTAACAACTATGGATGCCTGACTCCCATGCCCAGGCATCCTCATTTAATTGTTCTGGGGGATGAGCTGGGCACCAGGATTTTAAAAAGTTCCTAAGGTGATTGGAATGTGCACAAAAGCCATGCGGGACCTTAGTTCCCCAACCAGGGATCAAACCTGTGCCCCCCTGCAGTGGAAGCACAGTCTTAACCACTGGACCTCTAGGGAAGTCCCAGGGGGCACCATCTTTTGGTGGATAAGGTAAATCAATGTTTTTCTTGGCATAAGGTTTCATAACCTAGATATTAATCTTTAAAATGGCATGTTATGTTTTTATAGTCTTATATAATAAAAATACCCAGACTGTCCTTGGCACATGGTAGGTGCCCAGCAAAGAGATCTATATCTCTAAATGGATTAAAAAGAAAATTATGGAAAGTGTTTTACATACCTCTCAAAATAAATACATGTATACAGTCAACCAAAATGTTGGAGGGTGAACCCAAAGTAGAATACAAATAGTAGTAAATAAACCTAATTGTATTACGAATGAAAAACATAACCACTCTGAAGGGGCTGGGGGAAACAAGAGCTTGCCTAGGTGACTTTGGAACAAAGCATTTTGATGGGATGCTCTAAGGCTAGAGATGAAAGAACTGTATACAAATTATATACTTTAGTTAGTAAATCTTTTTGTCATAGGAATACAATTTAGCAATTCTGTAACTAAACCCTTTATGTTTATACTAAGGTTGAATAAGTGAGTATATTGTTAATAATGAGAGCCAGGCTCCTCACTGTTGGAAAAAAAGATTGTTAGTAAGGAAAAGGGGAAGGCTAGAATCAACATCACAGTGTTGGATTGGAATTGGAAGGATCAGTATGAACTCATGTTTTTTTAATATGTATACAGATAAATTGATAAAAATATAAATGAGCGTATATGCATGGGTTAGTATACAACACATATTTCCCAACTCTGTCTGCTTAGAGATTGCAACACTGTAATTTATAAGAAAAATGTATTTGGCCATTCAGATGACCAAAATATATTTCTCATATTATTTGGTCTTCATCCAGGGTTCCTGGCTCTCACCTCCCAAAACCCTTGAAATTTTCTGAGTGATAAGAGCAATTGGAGCATCTTTTGTCATAAATATTTAGTCTCTTGTTTTCAGTTCCTGAAGTCGCTTGAGCCATAAAGGTGAAATGGGTGTCTTGTTATTCACGACAAGCCCCTTTCCACCATAACTGGGTTTATATTAATGAGGTGACCTAAGGATGGGGGATGGTTGCAAGGAAAACAACCATGAAGGGTATGACTGACTTCCGGGGAGGGGAGAGGGGCTGGAGGTTGAATCAGTTACCAATGCCAGTGATTTAATTAATCATACCCATGTAATGATCCTCCATAAGAAACCAAAAGGGCAAGGTTCAGAGAGCTTCCAGTTGGTGAACATGTGGGAATTTGGGGAGAGTGATGCACCTGGAGAGGGCATGTAGCATCCCCATACCTTGCCCTATGCATCTTTTCCATCTGGCTGTTCCTGAATTATATCCCTTTATAGTAAACTAGTGATCTAGTAAGTAAAATATTTCTCTGAGTTCCGTGAGCTGCTCTAGAAAATTAATCAAACCGAAGGAGGGGGTTGTTGGAACCTCTGAACTACAATCAGTTGGTCAGAAACATAGGTAATAACCTAGGCTTGTGATTGGTGACCGAAGAGAGTGGGTGGGGTGGCCTTGTGGGACTGAGCCCTTAACCTGTGGGATCTGCCACTATCTCTGGGAAGATAGTGTAAGAATTGAGTTGAATGGTAGGATACCAAGCTGGTGCCAGAGCATTGCTTGGTAGTATGGGGGAATTGGAGTTGGAATCAGAACACCTTTAGAAGGCCAAGGAACAATAATGCTCCAGTAGCAATGAGCATGTGTAGTGCCTAGATCTTGGTGTCTAAGTCTCATTTTTGATAAAAGGAATCAAGGCTCCTTGCAGGAGAAATGGCTGATTCTAGGGCTGGAGCAAGGAAATACAAGATGAGCCTGGAGCATCTTCTAGTATCTGAAAGCAAAGAAGTATAAAAAAAAATTAATTAAAAAGATGAAGTGTTGTCAAAAGGGAACAGAAACCCACCTAATAGAGCTCCCAATGGCAAAAGTGGACAATTTGTGCAACATAAAAGGTAACAATAATGTTGGATTATGACTTAAAGAATAAAAAAAAATTCAGGTCTCCATCCTCATTTAAATAATTGAACAAATAAATGGGGAGAAGAGACAGCTCTTTTTTTTTTTACAGAAGAATTCCAATTAATATATATAGAAGGAATGAGGGAAATACCAAATCACCACCGGGCAACACCATGATAGTCATTGTTGCAAGGACGACCTGTGGAAGGACGCTAAAATCAGTGGGCAAACGTTGAGGAGAAATAGTATAATACCATAGTCTCAAAGTATCTCTCCCAAGATGTTTGTCAACTACAAAGGAAGAAATAGTAATTTTACAGGAGAGAAACTCAAGAGCCATCGCCTTAACCGTGTAATTATAAGTTCTGAGACATGTTCATATTATGTTCCTCTTGATGCAATGTCCTGAGAAGGGCAGAGCCTCACTTTTATGATATTCTGTCATATGCCTAAAATGTATGACCTCAAACTAATAATCAGAAAATATTATACAAACTCAAATTGAGGGACATTCTACCAAATAAGCTAACCAGTACTGAGAAAAAGTATCAAGATCATGAAAGACAAGTGTAAACTGAAGAAATGTCTTTGATTGGAAGCTAAAGAGACAAAACAACTAAATGCAGCGTGGGGTGCGGGAACAGAAAAAGGACATGAGGAGAAAAACTGGTGAGATTTGAATAAGATCTCTGGTTCACTTCAGCCAGTGATAATTTCCTGGCTTGCTAATTGTAATACTTATGATTGTGTCAGTTAAAATTAGGAGAAGCTGAGTGAAGGAAATATGGAAACTGTACTATTTTTGCAGATTTTTTGTTAAGTTTAAAATTATTTTAAAATAAAAAGTTAAAAAATATTGACAAGGGATATTTGGGTGGTGGGATTATGGACAATTTTTGGTTTTTAATTTTTCCTCTTAAAAACAGTAAAACTAGTTTTTGATTAAAATGAAAATACCTTGAAAAAAAAAGAAACAAAAAACCGCTTAAGAATGGAAGATATTGGGCTTCCCTGGTGGCGCAGTGGTTGAGGGTCCGCCTGCCGATGCAGGGGACACGGGTTTGTGCCCCGGTCTGGGAGGATCCCACATGCTGCAGAGCGACTGGGCCCGTGAGCCATGGCCGCTGAGCCTGTGCGTCCAGAGCCTGTGCTCTGCAGCAGGAGAGGCCACAACAGTGAGAGGCCCGCGTACCGCAAAAAAAAAAAAAAAAAAAAAAAAAAAGAGAATGGAAGGTTTTAAGAGTTTAGGATAAAAGTGAAAGATTAGACATTTAATACACAATGTTTACTAGTTTTTATACTCTTTTTTTTCTGTTTTTAAGGTGTTTGTGGAGATCAAATGACATAATATATGTAAAAATGCTTTGAAAAACATAAAACGTGCTATAAATATTATCCTTTCTTCTATGGGTCCTCATTTTCTTCTTGTTTATACTATTATTTACCAGTGCTAATTTTAATCATGTTAATTGTTAGGGTGTTTTAGAGAAAAATTATAGGAAGTGTGGTCTAAGACAGATCTGCCTATCACATTGTAGACACATTATTGCCATGTCATCATCATCCTCATTGTTTTCATTCTGTGTTTCCCTTTAATTGCTTCCTTTCCTTCTGACTAAAATGCTCTATTCCTCCATCTTCCCTTGGCCAAAAATCTTGCTTATGCTTTAAGGAACCTCTCAAGTAGTCCTTCTTCACTTAGTCCTCTAACGTTTCATTCCTGCCTTTCTTGTGGTTTACTGTGATGTGTGTAAGTGTGTGTGTGTGTGTGTGTGTGTGTGTGTTAGACAATCCTCTTTTACACCGTAAATTCCTTGAGGTGCCATTTTGGTTTTTGTGCCTGCCACATAGTAAATGCTAAACTGTAAGCCCTACGATGGAAGGGAGACCATGTTTGTGTTGTTGAGCATGATTTCTTTGGAGCCTACTCTTGTGCCAGGCATTCAATTAATATGGGACTGAATAAAGTATGAAATAGGCAGTGGGTAAAGGTATCTTGAATGTTGAATAATTTTGGCCCCCATCCCATTTATTCTTTCCATCCCTCTGTGATTTCTGATTATTTAAATTTGCTCGTAATCATTGGACCAGATCCCTGCCCTCACTCTCTGAAGGACTGTATTCAGGTGCTTTGTGATTGACTCCTACTTCCTTGTCAGTTTCAATTCCCGCCACCTTGTACACCTCAAATCCCTAATTCATTGGATTATTTCCAAATTCCCAAATAAACTCTGCACTCTTATTTCCATGAGCTTTTGCCCAGGCTGTTCCTTTTGTCTGAACATCATCCCTCCCATTCTCAACCATCACCTTCTAGTCACCTCATGGGCAGTTTAAAGGGCATTCAATGAACTTCTGATCTCTTTCTGTTTTCTCCTGTTCTACAGCAAATTGCTAGTAGCTTTATTTAGCCTCTCTTCCATTCTTACTTAATTGTGCAAGTCAGTTGTTTATTTGTTGTATCCCTTTGAGATTAGAGGTTCTCAAACTTCATTGTGCAAAAGAATTGCCCAGTTTGTTAAAATGCAGCTTCCTGGAACAGAGTCCCCTGTGCTCATCACTGTCCCAGTATTGCTCCAAGTGCAATTCAAAGATACTTGTTACAGATGAAGGTCCTCTGGTCAGAGATTCCCGTTCCCTGTATTTGAGTCTCCAGAGCCTCATAGTCTGGCGCTCACAGGCCTGCAACCAGTGAAGGGGATGCATATGAACGTCCCCAAGTCAAGCAACAAAACTATGCCTCAGGCCTTTGCCAAATGGAAAGAGATTTCTCACCACTTGAGGAGAGGAGGGAAGTCCTTTGCAGAGAAACTGGAGACAAGCCCCAAGCCCAAGTGAACTGCAGACTCACTTCAGCAGCAGAAAACTGCTGTGTGGCTCGTGTCCTCATCTACCTGAAGAATAAGAGGACCAGTCCAGGTCACCCAGTTAACTGGAAGGTTAATATAGGCAGCGGTAATTGATGATTTACTAGATCAAAGACCTTTGAGTCAGGCAATAGAGACCACCCTTGCTTATTGATTATCATCCAATAGCTTTAAATTATCTTCAGTGTCCTAGGAGACAGAGAAGGGTTTACTGGTAAGGAAAGGGGCTTAAAGAAGGTCAATACATCATCCCCCCGCAAGTTAAAGGCCTGAAGCTCAGCATGCACATTCCTTCCAAGTGCACTTACGAGTGGGAGAGAAGAAATGAAATAGGCTTCTAATTACTTAAATTGGACCTACACTCTGTTGAGTCATGCATTAGCTAGCATTCTTCCCCCATTCGAGCTGACTGATGGTTAGGCCAGGAGAAGGAGATTAAACATGTCAGCAATAGGTGTGAAAATAATTGGGGGCAGTAATTGGGAGAAATCCGGGCATCTTGATTGTGACTGCTGTCTCGTTTTCTCTTTCAAAACCTGAATTGACATTAACGTGTTGATGGCCTCATCCAAACTGGGTAGAATTTATTAACAATAAAAATAATTACAAAACAAAAATGACTTGCATTTACATTATCAGATAACAAGTCACAACCTCAATTCTAGAGTGGCTTTTCAAAGTGGATACCCTATTCCTGTTCCCATACAAAAGTCCCTCCTGTATTAGTTTTTTAATTTTATTTTTTAAGTTGAATTCAGGCTTAGATCTGGTGTCTGGTTTTCTAATATGATAGTATGAATATGCTCATAGTTTGCTTTAGAATGTTAGGTGTATTTTCTATTCAGTAGGCATTCAATAAAGGCTAGTTTAATCTGAATATTTCCTTAAATAAAATTCTGAAGAAAGTGGCATTTCTCTTTGTGGCTCCCAACTTAGTTTTTGTTTAAAAAAACTATAGAGAGGTCACACTGGGAAGCGTAGGTTTCTCCTAAGTCTGTGCTGTGCGGTCCACCTTTCTCCACCTTCCGGTGTGGGCATCTCTACGAACCTTAAATCCCAGCAGCCGGCCCCCCACCCTACGTAAATCCAGACGTTGCCGTTACAGATGACCTCTAAAGACTCCTATTGTCTGAGGAAGAAGCCCTGAAGAGGAGGAAGGGAAAAGAAAAGGAGTCAGAAATGGCTCTTTCTCAGGGACAACTGACATTTGAGGATTTGGCCATAGAATTCACTCAGGAGGAGTGGGAATGCCTGGACCCTGCTCAGAGGGCCTTGTACAGGGACGTGATGTCGGAGACCTACAGGAACCTGCTCTCCCTTGATATCTCTCATATACATGTGATTAAGAAATTGCAACTAAAAGCAAACACTGATAGGGGAGAAGTATTCCAAACACTGATGTTCCAAAGACATAACTGGAATGAAATGAAACATTTTTACCTCAGAGTCATCCGGGAAAATATACGAGAATTTGATTCTCAGCAGAGTGATGAGGAAGGAAATTGCAAAGGAATGCCAGTAAACCAAAATGATAATCTCGCTGATGAGAGAAATCGAAATGGAAGAAGTGTTGCAGGAATCAAGCCTGTTGAAAATAGGTTTCCATTAAGCTTTCTGGATGAACTGCATATATTTAAAAGTGAAGAGAAAATTGATGAAATTAATCAAGCTGACAAGAGTGTGAAGGGTAGTGCCTCATTTTCACCACTTCAGGGAATTTCCCCTTGTGTCCAAGTGAACATTTGTAATATACATGGGAGTAATTATATGCAGTCTTTAATAGTGACACGAGATCAGAAAGCACAGAGGGAAAGAACTTAAAAATGTAATGAGTGTGGCAAAATCTTTCTGCACGTATCGTACCTCAATAGACCTCAGATTCTCCATACAGGAGAGAAATTACCTAAGTGTGACGTATTGGAAGAATCTTTAGCAAGAATTCATACCGTGTAATTCATCAGAGAATTCATACTGGAGAGGAACCTTACAAATGTAATGTGTGTGGGAAGGTCTTTAGTAGAAAGAAAGACCTTAGAGTTCATAACAGAATTCATACCGGAGAGAAACCTTACAAATGTAATGAGTGTGGAAAAGCCTTTTATTATGTCTCACTCCTCAAAAAACATCAGATAATCCATACAGGGACAAAACCATATAAATGTGATGTATGTGGGAAAGTCTTTGGTCAAAGTTCATATCTTTCAGTTCATCAGACAATTCATACTGGAGAGAGACCTTATAAATGTAACGAGTGTGGGAAAACCTTTTGTTATGCCTCATTCCTCATGAGACATCAGAGAACCCACACAGGAGCAAGGCCATATCAATGTGATGTATGTGAGAAAGTCTTTAGTCAAAATTCACATCTTTTAGGTCATCAGACCATTCATACTGGAGAGAAACCTTATAATGGTAATGAGTGTGGCAAGGTGTTTAGTCGAAAACATTGTTTTGCTTCATCAGAAAATTCATACCAGAGAGAAACCTTTGAAAAATAATGAGTGTTGAAAAGACTTTACTCACATCTGTATCCTCACCACACATTAGGTAATAAATACAGAGTGGAAACCTGTATTTCGTGTGATGTATGTGGGAAGATCTTCATTCAAAATTGACACTTTAAAGTCCTGGGAGATTCACACAGAGGAGAAACCATGCACATGTCATGAGTATGGCAAAACCTCACTTACCATCAGATAATCCATACTAGGTAGAAATAGTGGAATTTTCATGAATGTATCAAGGTCTTTAGTAAAAATTCCTACATTAAGCTCTACCAAAGAATTCATACTGGAAAGAAACCTTACAAATATAACGAGCGTGACAAGTGCTTCAGTGTACTTTCAAGGCTAACTTACTGTCAGGGAATCTGTATTGGTGAGGGACTTTAAGCAACGGTGTTGACAGGTTTCCACATCTTAGCTGCACTGAGAAAGTCATACTGGAGGGAAATCAAGGAATTCATCCACCACGGAATTGATTCTGGAGATTGTTACCTCATAAATGCCATGAATGGGAAATACCTTTACCCAGGGCTCACATCTCACCAATCATCAGATTTTCCATAGTGGACAGGACACTACAGAAGCACTGAATGTGGTAAAGCTTTTGGGTTGTGCCTTAAACTGAGGGTTCACAAAATCCTTCATACTTATGAATGCAATCAATATGGCTAAGTTTCTTATTATTGGTCACTTGTCACTAGGTATCAGAATATTTATCCTGGAGAGAAACCTCATAAATGTAACCTTTGTGGCAAGGATCTTACCAAAAGATCACAAGATGGGACATACTGAAGTTGTACCTTACAAATGCAAGGGATGTGGCAAAACATTTCCTTGACTTCAAGTATTAGGCAACAGGAAAGAGTCCATTGAAGAGAAACCCTGCAAACATATGAGCAGAGGCTTTATCGAGGCCTCACTGTGAGCAATACATAAGACAGACCACACATCAGAGAATGCATATAGGAATAAATACGTCTAGTTCTCTGAGATAGTACATACTGCAGAATTATTACAAATCACAACATGTTAAAACTTATGATGTTTATATGAGAGGATGAAGGACATTTGTGGAAATGGCCCATTATCTTCAGGGTAAAATACTCAATTGTTTGGGTGTAGTTGAAAAGGCTACATTACTTTTTATGCCTTCCAACCTGAAGATTGAAGCCTGTTGAATTTATGCCTTCATTACGGACCTTTGATGATGGTCTCTGGGAAGGAGTCAGTGAGATGAAGGGGCTGACTTCATTCACGTCCATGTTTCCTGGAAAAAGAAGGACCCTGAATTATCAAATTGAACAGTGTGTGAATTAGCATCAGGGAACAGCAAAGAATAATGTAGAACTAGGACGTGACTCATGCTTATTACATCCAGGGAGCCCTTCTGTGGTTAGGCCAGTGCGTGTTATAGGACAGAATCCTCTACCAACTGACCTTGAACAGAGGAAGCAGGACATTAAGGGACTGGACTTTTCATGGGAGGAGAGTGACAGGTTAACAGGGACTGATTATCGGGTAGATATAATGTGGAGGAAAAGATGGTCACTTTCTCCATTGGATGGCAATAGCAGTTGCATAGATCTGTGTTTAATGAAAAATTAATTTTATTGTTGGAAATTGAAGACAGCAGTTATCTTGAGAGGAACATTTAATCACAATTATCAGAATAATATATATTTGTGTATTATGCACATTTAGCTGCTGCCATTATCTTTTGCTATTGTTTTATTCCGAATGTATCATAGGTCTCCTGTTTTAATTAATAAAATTTAATCACTTTTGTCAAAAAGATAAAACTATATAGAGTTCTTTTAATCTCATTTTCAAGACCCAGAATTCTTCCTCTTTCAAATTTATTTCAGGAAGGGAACCAATAATGTGCACTTTTAAAGTATTTTAAATTATATTTAGTGTGGATAGAAATATCTATCTTACATTATAGAAATTCCAAGCGTTAGGATTTAGGAAAAGGCTTTATTTTGGTGTCTGGGAGGATCTTTCTAGCTAAAAATATATGCACGGTGGAATAGGCCATCTCACTGCGGGCATGGTACTCTTGCCTCTTTGGAGAAGGCATGAAGGGGATATGTTGGCTGGATACTAAGGACGATGCTATCTTCCATTGGCCTAGTACTTTCCAGTTTTAAGTTGAGTTTGCACTGATCTCATTAGAGTTCTCTATCAGTCCGAGGAGGAAGCCAGGGCAAACGTTTTCAGCCTTGTTTGGCTGTAGAAGGAAATGATGCTCAGAGAGGTTGTGATTGATCAAAAGGCGAATTGTGGAACTGGGACTATGATGTTTCTAATCAGGGTCGGTGCCGCCTCATCCTTCTCCCTCCCTGCCCACGTGGAACATCTACTGTGTGCCATGCATTGTGCAAGCACCAGGGGTTTCCATGAGTTTCCCGGGAAGCTTGTACGTAAAGCAAGTTTCCTGATCTAACAGGGCCTACAATAAAGTAAAAAGAGACAAACATAAAATCAGTTAAGGGCACCAAAGTGTTAGAGAGGCTGTGATAGAAATAGTGACAGAGAGTTGTGTGAGGAGACGGGGCATGTTGGTCAATCGGATAGGAAGTGAGCGAAGGGGAGCTGTGATGCGTTAGGAAAAGCTTCACGAAGCCTCATGACGATTCTAGCAAAGTCTGGTGCAAGAGTCGGCATCAGGCAGACATGAAATTTTTAAAGTGCATTTTTTAAAGTGTATTTCCGAGAGAAAATCTGCACAGAAAGGGTTTTGCTGCCAAATGATTTTGTGAAATATAGCATATACTGTATTGGAAACTCACCGTTCTTATTAAGATATTGAGGACTTAGAAACCCTTCCAAAAGAAACCTGTTTAAATTTGTATCTTCCAGCCAAAGTGTGGAATTATAGAGCTTAAATTTTTTTTTTTAGAGAACAATTAAAAGTTTTGGAAAGCACTGACTTAGATCTACCGGCAGGCAGATCTTCTCTGCAGGCCTCTGCGATTTGGCTGTGTGACGTGCGAAGCCAAAGAGCAGTGGAGACCAGCCCTCTTGGATGGGAATATACCCTAAGTTAGATAAACCAAAATACGGAGAATGTTGCTGCCATGTATGAAACATTGAGCCACCTGAGGAGAGACCTTCAGGGTCCCGGAGGGAAATGGGGGAGGAGGAGGAAGAAAGCTGGAGGGGCGTCCTGATTTCGGCTCATTTTTATTTCTTTCATCTGGCAGCATGGCTCACTCAGAGGCAGTCCTGAGATGGAACCCCATCCCTGGAATGGTGACAGAGAGGCACTGGGGGAAAATGGTGTGGAGGGCTCCATCAAGGGCAGAGGCTACTTGTCTTGGGGTATGAACACCTCTTTCTTCAGCTCCCCTTCTTTGCCGGGTGACTCGATTAGACTGTGGCCTGGTGACTGCTCCCTCCTGTATTCCGGGAGAGCACAAGGTATATTCTTTCATTTCAGCTTCTGTCTGTCTTCCCCTCTTTCCCTGGTCAACTCAGTCAAAATCTATTCTGAGAGGCTTTCCTTCCCCATCATGTAAAGCAGACCATAATCTCTCAGTATGCTGTGATTCTGTAGTATTTTCTTCCAGGATCCTTTCTTATTATAGGTTAATTCCACCAGGGAGGAACCTTGCCTGTCCTCTGAGCCTAGAATGGTGCTTGGCACACTGTAGGGCCTCAATATTTATTGAGTAAAAACTTGCATGCTGGCTTTTTAAAGGAACGAATACTTAGATGTCTCATCCTCATTTGATAAATGAGCAGATAAGGAGAAGGGGCAGACTAGAAGAAGGAACTCCCTTTGATTGTGCTAAACCATTGTGTTACAGGCTTTTGCTAAAGTTCCTCACAATACCCCTCATCAGTAGGTATTATTATATCATCATTGTCGCTTTGCAGATGAAGAAACAAGGTCAGAGAGGTTTCATTTGCCTTAGGTCACCTGACACTAAGTACAGAGCTGGATATGCTGCTGGTGTATCTGAGGCTGTATCTGAGCTTCCATCAGCTTTGGGTCCCAGAGAGGGTGTTGAGCTCAGCATCAGGAGATGGGAATCTGTTGCAGATCTTATCACTAATTAGTGTTAGATTCTTGTTATTTAACATTTGACTCTAGAGGAAACCATGGATTTCTACTAATTTCTTTATTCCGTTTACACGGCCTACATTAAGATTTCCCCCTAAATTTGGCAATATCAGATCACATGGAGGGACTTTTCTGAGGGTTGACGATGACACAGTGCAACTTCATTTCATACCATTCCTATTCTGCACTGGGTCTATTTGGGTAAAATGTCTGAATCTTAAATGTGCGATGGATCCATGCCCTTTTGAGGCATTTGTCATTCACTAGATGGCACTGTTGTATTAACTTTATTTTCTAGCCTGGATTAAAAGCTTCAAGGAGTATGATTTTCTATGATACCATACCTGTTGGACTATCCAGAGTTTCCAAGTGTGGGTACAAGGGCAGGATGGAGACAAGCTTATGTAATGTACACATTTCATTAGTATGGATCCTAAATCCTAGTTTAGATTTTAGATTGTAGGAGAATTGTAGTTTTGTGGCCATGCAGTAATGGTGGAGTACCTTGACAGACTGAAAAATAATGCCTTGCTGGATAGTATGAAATCAAGATGATGGTCTCACTGAGTTGTGGGAACTCTGCGGTGGCACCATTGGGGACAATTTCTGACAGATGCTAGAGGCAGAGGCAGAGAAGTATAAACAAGCCTGAGTACACAGTAGATGCTCTAAAAAACCCAGATAATGGAATCGTCATTTTTAAACTAACTGAATTTATCTCTTCCCTCGAAACCCTTATAACTTCCCTGTTTCTTCCAGTGATACCATCACATTCCCAGTCCCCTTGTAGTTCTTGAGTACTTCGTTTCCCTTGTCCCTTTTCAATAACCTGACTGATTCCTTCTCCAAAATCTCTCTCCCTGCCATTGTTTGCTTTCCATTCCCACCACCATAAATGAGGTCTTCATCATTTACTTCCACTTTGTAATCATCTCTCACGAGTTCTCTGAGTCTCCTACCTCTACTGCACTTGAAACCTTTGGTCAGAATAATCTTTATAACGTGAGTCCTGCGCTGACAGGTCAACAGTGACTCTCATGTGAAAAAGACCTCTTGGCATCTAGGGCCTCCCCAACTGATCACAGTTTCCTTTTCGGGCACATCTTCAGCTCTTCTAATTAAACGAAAAGTGAATAGAAAGCATGTAACTCACTGTCTTGCACGTAGTAGGTGTCAAGTGATAGGTAGCTCCTGCTGTATCCATTATTCTGTTTAGCCCCCTTTTCCTACTCGAGTGTGGAAACACGCATTTGTAGAGTCTCTACTAGATACCAGCCTTGGAACTAGGTGTGTTGCATCTGTTATTGTATTTGATCATCATAACCTGTCCACCCTTGGAACCTGGCAAGGGGGCTCCAGGTCTTAGCTGCCCTCCTTCCCATGGGTTGAGGGTCCTTAGGCTAAGCATGCCTGCTCATCCTGAGCTTGCTCCCACCCTGGATAACTGGGACCCTGGACTTCTTTTCTCACATATTCCCGAGTCTACTTGAAGAGCCTGCATGGGCCTCTTTTCCTGGTATCTCCTCCTGAGGTGAGACTGTACTGCCCGCAGGCCCAAGGGGTGACCAAGGTGCAGCCACTTGCAGCGGGGAGGCATATGTGGACAGAGCTTAGACTGGGGTGGCCCCTCACACGTGTGTGAGGTCCCAGGCAGTGCAAGATGGAGCTGCGGGTGGGAGGAGAAGCAGGACCCTCTCTCCCTGTGCTGCATGTTAGGGGTGGGCTTGCCTGTGAGAGAACCCCATGGCTTGAAGGTTGTGATCCCCATTCTGTAGAGAAAGTTGAGGCCAAGAGAGATTAAAGCACAATGTTTCATGATTCTAATATGCATGTTTTTTTACATTTAAATATTTCAGAAATTAGGATGCATCTTACAAGCCCTGACCTCTACTTTGTGTTTAGTCAACACTGTTACTTTGTTAACTGTACAGTAAGTAGTGGTGTGTCTTAAATTGATGGTATCACAGAGTCAACAAAATTGATAGCTTGACTGGTTTACACAGGTAAGTGGCGGAGCTGGGATTCAAACTCCCATCCAGCTGACTCTAGTGCTCACATTCTCACCCAGCTGCTCCAAGTGCATCGTCCTGATGAAACACCTCTCTTTCCGCTCTCCTCTCTCTGTCCCCTCAGCATTTTGAGACTTGTTGAAATGACACTATAGAGCACATATTACGAGAACACCGTAAGCTGGATCAGAAGAACTTCCAGTTGATTTTAATCATGTATTTCCTGATTCTTTAGCTCATCGTGAGTTTCCTGGGAACAGGGATCCATATGTTTTCTAGATGTTTGTATACCATGCGTATTGATAAGAGTAGAGAATTCTCAGGTCAAACCTAGATTTGAGTTCCCTCTCTGTTCCTTCTCAGGCTGGTGATGCATGAAGCTGCCTTAACCTCCTTGAGCCTCAGTTTCCTCATCTGTGAAATGGGTCTAATAGTACCTGTTTCAAAGATCTGCAGTGAGATTAAAGCACTTGGCAAATGGTGGTTCTCATTACACATTAGATTCCTTCAGTTGAGTGCCCTTAGCACGGTGAAAGCTAAATAAATGAATAACTTAATAGCTCACTCTCCACAGTAGCTTATGTATTAGACTTCCTTGTATGTGTCCTATCTAGGTATTCAATCAGGCATTCACTCAGCAAATCAACCATCTACTGTGTATGAGGCATCGTGCTGGGTTATGGGGCTATAATAGTGAGCATGAGAGTCAAGATCCCTGCATGCATTACAAATCGAGAAAGAAGCTGGAGGGAAAGGGGAGGTGAGACAGAGGATAAGACAGAGGTGAGGTTAGGGACTCGGGGAAAACCTGGCTAAGGAGGTTGTGTTTGAGTTGAGTTGTGAAGAATGAGAAAAAAGCGTCTGTGTAGCATGAGGAGTGTATTAGTCTGGATTTTCCACAGAAACAAGATATGTAGATGTATACATAAAGAGATTTATTATAAGGAACTGGCTCATGATTATGGAGGCTAAGAAGTTCCAAGCTCTGTAGTCAGCAAGCTGGAGACCCAGGAGAGCCGATGGTATAAGTTCCAGTCTGAGTCTGAATGTGAAGGCAAGAGAAGAACAGTGTCCCAGATCAAAGACAGTCAGGCAGAGAGACAGAGAATTCTTCCTTTCTCCACCCTTTTGTTCTGTTCAGACCTTCAACAAGTTGGATGAGGCCCACCCACACTGGAGAGGGCAATCTACTTTTCTCTACTGATTCAAATGTTACTCTTACCCAAAAATACCCTCACAGATACACCCAGAAATAATGTTTAATTAAATATATGGGCACCCTGTGGCCTGGTTAAGTTGACTTATAAAATTAAGCATCATAAGGTGGCTGCTTTATTTTATCCCCTGAGGTTGGGCCTTAGATCTTTGAATATAAAAGTTCCCAGAAGTCTCACTGTTCTTTCCATGTTAAGTTGCGTGGTTTCTGGATGGCAGCCCTTTACTTAGGAATGTATATATCCTCTGACTCCCTTCCCCCTCCACCCAAGCTAGAGAAAAGATATAGAGAATGTAGTTACCTTATCTCATAAATATATCCAATCTTCCCACTTCTGTGATCTTTGTTACAGACCTTCAAGATGACCTGTTTCACTGGGGACAGCCATTTCTCACTTTTAACTTAAAGGATTTTAATGTATGTGTTTGGGGTCTCTCATCAAGGGTTTGTTAATCTTGGCGCTATTGACATTTGGGGTTAGATAATTTTCTCTTTTGGGGGCTCCCTGAACCTTGTAGATGTTTGAAAGCACCCTTGGATGCAGTCCACTGGATTGAATGACAGATTCCCTTTAGTTGTGACAACTAAAAACGTCTCCAGTCATTGCCATGTAACTGGTGGGGAGTAAAATCTACCCTGATTGAGAACCACTGCTCTAGTCCCCATGGAGATTTGCCATGTGGAGTATATGCTTGGGGCTGCTTTTCCTCAGGATAGGGAGAGTAACCTTCATTGACTTGATGGAGGGAATTGGGAGCGCAGGGTCTTCCTATCCATGGAGATTCCAGTAAGCGGATTAAATTGCCAAGGTGATTGGGTTGCATTTCTAATGATTCAAGCTGCCAACATCTGTTTGTGGTAATTGAGGACAGCTGTGATGCTGGCTTGGCTGAAACCTCCACAACCTTCCCTTTCTCCTCCAGGTATTCGAGTCTGCCGCAACCATCCTGTCACATCAACCTCTTGCAGGAAGATGCTGGCAAGGTCAGGGTGTTGGCTGAGAATGGTATCAAACCAGATAGTGTCTTAGGTTTCCTGCTGCTGTATTGATTGGGAAGCAGGAGCAGTGTTCATTCTTGTAAACTGCCTCTCAGGCACAGAAAAAAAATATGTGTATAAAAAAAGCAAACTGCAACCAGTAATAATAATAATGATAATAACAACAACAGTAACAACTCACATATATATTTATTCATCCCACATGTGCTATGTCCTGTTATTACAACAGTAACAACTCATATATATTTATTCATCCCACATGTGCTATGTCCTGTTATTACAGGCTTCTTGTATTATTTCATTTATTCTTTATAACAACTCTCTGATGTAGGTGAGTAGGCCTCATCCGTTACAGCTGAGACACAGATAGCAAGAGATAGGATTACACGTAAGCAATTGATTCCAGAGTTTGCAGTGTGAGCTCAATTTTCCAAATTCTATTTCAGTTCTATTAAAGTGTATATAGATGTATTTATTCATAACTTACATAACATTAAACTCTGGAAGGAGACATACCAAAATATTGTCAGTCTCTCTCTGGGTGGTTGCCTTGGGAGTGATTCTTTTTTTTTCTTTTTGTCTTCTTTAAACATTTTAAAATATTTTCCAAGCTTTCTATATTAAGTATTTCTTATTTTTATTGGAAATTATATAGAACATCTTAAAATAAATATATTGAAGAGGGGATGGGAAGAGAAGCAGTGAGCTAAGAGGATATTTTAGAAGCAGAGTCCTCACTGATGGAGTGTATTCTGGTGAGAGAGGTGGCAAGCAGACCACCGCGGAGCTGATCCCTTGTGTCCCAATGCATTGCAGACTTTTTGGTGGGACTCTAGAATTTCTCTGAAACAAACTGCTTTTTTTTTTTTTCAAAAGTCTCACTTGCTGTTGCAAGGAAGTTTTCTCCCAGCCCCCTGCGGCAGTCTGTGTTCAGCTCTGCATTCATCCTCGTGGCACTCCTCTCTAAGGGAGGCTAAACTCAAGGCTGGTTTGCAAACTTTAGTCATTCAAGGGCAGTGGTGAATGCCCTTGGGCATGGCTCTTTAGGGAAGTGCGGTAATTTCCTAGCAGCGAAGTCAAGGCTGCAGTTGCAATAGCTCCTACCCTTCTTTCTCCATGGCAGGGTGGAGACCCTCTCTCAGGCACTGCATCTGCACTTTTTGCCTACCAGTTTGGACCAGTTGGTGTGACCACCAGAAAAAACACCCACCTGGATCACACTCTACAGATCATACTCCAGGAGAGGAGCTACCTTGGGGGTGAGAGTAGTATTCTAGTTTCTTTACAATCCCTACATTACTTTTCTTTCTTTCTTTTTTTTTAATAGCATCTTTATTGGAGTATAAGTGCTTTACAATGGTGTGTTAGTTTCTGCTGTATAACAAAGTGAATCAGTTATACATATACATATGTCCCCATATCTCTTCCCTCTTGCATCTCCCTCCCTCCCACCCTCCCTATCCCACCCCTCTAGGTGGACACAAGGCACTGAGCTGATCTCCCTGCGCTATGCGGCTGCTTGCCACTAGCTACCTTTCATTTCGTAGTGTATACATGTCCAGGCCACTCTCTCACGTTGTGCCAGCTTACCCTTCCCCATCCTCGTATCCTCAAGTCCATTCTCTACAAGGTCTGCATCTTTATTCCCCTCTTACCCCTAGGTTCTTCATGATCATTTTTTGTTTTTGTTTTTCAGATTCTGTATATATGTTAGCATACGGTATTTGTTTTTCTCTTTCTGAGTTGCTTCACTGTGTATGACAGACTCTAGGTCCATCCACCTCACTACAAATAACTCAATTTCATTTCTTTTTATGGCTGAGTAATATTCCATGATATATATGTGCCACATCTTCTTCATCCATTCATCTGTTTATGGACACTTAGGTTGCTTTCATGTCCTGGCTATTGTCAATAGAGCTGCAATGAATATTGTGTTACATGACTGTTTTTGAATTACGGTTTTCTCAGGGTATATGCCCAATAGTGGGATTGCTGGGTTGTATGGTAGTTCTATTTTTAGTTTTTAAAGGAACCTCCACACTTTTCTCCATAGTAGCTGTATCAGTTTACATTCCCACCAACCATGCAAGAGGGTTCCCTTTTCTCCACACCCTCTCCAGCATTTATTGTTTGTAGATTTTTTGATGATGGCCATTCTGACCGGTGTGAGATGATATCTCCTTGTAGTTTTTTTTTTTTTTTTTGCGGTACCCGGGCCTCTCACTGCTGTGGCCTCCCCTGCTGCGGAGCACAGGCTCTGGATGCGCAGGCCCAGCGGCCATGGCCCATGGGCCCAGCCGCTCCACGGCACACGGGATCCTCCCGGACCGGGGCATGAACCCGCGTCCCCTGCATCGGCAGGCAAACTCTCAACCACTGCACCACCAGGGAAGCCCTCCTTGTAGTTTTGATTTGCATTTCTCTAATGATTAATGATGTTGAGTATTCTTTCAAGTGTTTGTTGGAAATCTGTATATCTTCTTTGAAGAAACGTCTATTTAGGTCTTCGGCCCATTTTTGCATTGGGTAGTTTGTTTTTTTGATATTGAGCTGCATGAGCTGGTTGGAAATTTTGGAGATTAATGCTTTGTCAGTTGCTTCATTTGCAAATATTTTCTCCAATTCTGAGGCTTGTCTTTTCGTCTTTATGGTTTCCTTGGCTGTGCAGAAGCGTTTAAGTTTCATTAGGTCCCATTTGTTTATTTTTGTTTTTATTTCCATTTCTCTAGGAGGTGGGTCAAAAAGGATCTTGCTGTGATTTATGTCATAGAGTGTTCTGTCTCTGTTTTCCTCTAAGAGTTTTATAGTATCTGGACTTACATTTAGGTCTTTAATCTATTTTGAGTTTATTTTTGTGTATGGTGTTAGGGAGTGTTCTAATTTCATTCTTTTACATGTAGCTGTCCAGTTTTCCCAGCACCACTTATTGAAGAGACTGTCTTTTCTCCACTGTATATTCTTGCCTCCTTTAACAAAGATAAGGTGACCATATGTGCATAAGTTTATCTCTGAGCTTTCTATCCTGTTCCATTGATCTATCTTTCTGTTTTTGTGCCAGTACCATACTACCTTGATTTCTGTAGCTTTGTAGTATAGTCTGAAGCCCAGGAGCCTGATTCCTCCGGCTCCATTTTTCTTTCTCAAGATTGCTTTGCCTATTTGGGGTCTTCTGTGTTTCCATACAAATTGTGAAATTTTCTGTTCTAGTTCTGTGAAAAATTCCAGTGGTAGTTTGATAGGGATTGCATTGAATCTGTAGATTGCTTTGGGTAGTAGAGTCATTTTCACAATGTTGATTCTTCCAATCCAAGAACATGGTATACCTCTCCATCTGTTTGTATCATCTTTAATTTCTTTCATCAGTGTCTTATAATTTTCTGCATACAGGTCTTTTGTCTTCTTAGGTAGGTTTATTCCTAGGTATTTTATTCTTTTTGATGCAATGGTAAATGGGAGTGTTTTCTTAATTTCACTTTCAGTTTTTTTCATCATCAGTGTATTGAAATGCCAGAGATTTCTGTGCATTAATTTTGTATCCTGCTACTTTACCAAATTCATTGATTAGCTCTAGTAGTTTACTGGTGGCATCTTTAGGATTTTGTATGTATAGTATCATGTCATCTGCAAACAGTGACAGCTTTACTTCTTCTTTTCTGATTTGGATTCCTTTTATTTCTTTTTCTTCTCTGATTGCTGTGGCTAAAACATCCAAAACTATGTTGAATAATAGTGGTGAGAGTGGGCAACCTTGTCTTGTTCCTGACCTTAGTGGAAATGGTTTTAGTTTTTCACCATTGAGCATGATGGTGGCTGTGGGTTTGTCATATATGGCCTTTATTATGTTGAGGTAAGTACCCTCTATGCCTACTTTCTGGAGGGTTTTTATCATAAATGGGTGTTGAATTTTGTCATAAGCTTTTTGTGCATCTATTGTAGTAGTCTCTCATGATCCTTTGTATTTCTGCAGTGTCAGTTGTTGCTTTTCCTTTTTCATTTCTAATTCTATTGATTTGAGTCTTCTCCCTTTTTTTTTTGATGAGTCTGTCTAATGGTTTATCAATGTTGTTTATCTTCTCGAAGAAACAGCTTTTAGTTTTATTGATCTTTGCTATCCTTTCCTTCATTTCTTTTTCATTTATTTCTGATCTGATTTTTATGATTTCTTTCCTTTTGCTAACTTTGGGGTTTTTTTTGTTCTTCTCTAATTGCTTTAGGTGTAATGTTAGGTTGTTTATTTGAGATGTTTCTTGTTTCTTGAGGTAGGATTGTATTGCTATAAACTTCCCTCTTAGAACTGCTTTTTCTGCATCCCGTAGGTTTTGGGTTGTCGTATTTTCATTGTCATTTGTTTCTAGGTATTTTTTGATTTCCCCTTTGATTTCTTCAGTGATCTCTTGGTTGTTAAGTAGTGTATTGTTTAGCCTCCATGTGTTTGTATATTTTATAGATGTTTTCCTGTAATTGATATCTAGTCTCATAGCTTTGTGGTCAGAAAAGATACTTGATACAATTTCAATTTTCCTAAATTTACCAAGGCTTGATTTGTGTCCTAAGATATGATCTATCCTGGAGAATGTTCCATGAGCACTTGAGAAGAATGTGTATTCTGTGGATTTTGGATGGACTGTCCTATAAATATCCATTAAGTCCATCTTGTTTAATGTATCATTTAAAGCTTGTGTTTCCTTATTTATTTTCATTTTGGATGATCTGTCCATTGGTGAAAGTGGGTTGTGAAGGTCCCCTACTATGATTGTGTTACTGTTGATTTCCCCTTTTATGGCTGTTAGTATTTGCCTTATGTATTGAAGTGCTTCTATGTTGGGTGCCTAAATATTTACAATTGTTATATTTTCTTCTTGGATTGATCCCTTGATCATTATGTAGTGTCCTTCTTTGTCTCTTGTAATAGTCTTTGTTTTAAAGTCTATTTTGTCTGATATGAGAATTACTACTCCAGCTTTCTTTTGATTTCCATTTGCATGGAATATCTTTCTCCATCCCCTCACTTGCAGTGTGTGTGTATCCCTAGGTCTGAAGTGGGTCTCTAGTAGACAGCATATATACAGGTCTTATTTTTATATCCATTCAGCCAATCTGTGTCTTTTGATGGGAGCATTTAATCTATTTACATTTAAGGTAATTATCGATATGTATGTTCCTATTACCATTGTCTTAATTGTTTTGGGTTTGTAATTGTAGGTCTTTTCCTTGTCTTGTGTTTTCTGCCTAGAGTTGTTCCTTTAGCATTTGTTGTAAAGCTGGTTTGGTGGTGCTGAATTCTCTTAGCTTTTGCTTGTCTGTAAAGGTTTTAATTTCTCCATCAAATCTGAATGAGATCCTTGCTGGGTAGAGTAATCTTGGTTGTAGGTTTTTGTCCTTCATCACTTTAAATATGTCCTGCCAGTCCCTTCTGGCTTGCAGAGTTTCTGCTGAAAGATCAACTGTTAACCTTATGGGGATACCCTTGTGTGTTATTTTTTGTTTTTCCCTTAATGCTTTTAATATGTTTTCTTTGTATTTAATTTTTGACAGTTTGATTAATATGTGTCTTGGCATGTTTCTCGGGTTTATCCTGTATGAGACTCTCTGTGCTTCCTGGACTTGATTAATTATTTCCTTTCCCATATTAGGGAAGTTTTCAACTATAATCTCTTCAAATATTTTCTCAGTCCCTTTTTTTTCTCTTCTTCTTCTGGGACCCCTATAATTCAAATGTTGGTGCGTTTAGTGTTGTCCCAGAGGTCTCTGAGATTATCCTCAATTCTTTTCATTCCTTTTTCTTTATTGTGCTTTGCAGTAGTTATTTCCACTATTTTATCTTCCAGGTCACTTATCCATTCTTCTGCCTCAGTTATTCTGCTATTGATCCTTTCTAGAGAATTTTAAATTTCATTTATTGTGTTGTTCATCACTGTTTGCTCTTTTGTTTTTCTACGTTCTTGTTAAACCTTTCTTGTATGTTCTCCATTCTATATCCTGATTTTGGATTATCTTTACTATCATTATTCTGAATTCTTTTTCAGGTAGATTGCCTGTTTCCTCTTCATTTGTTTGGTCTGGTGGGTTTTTACCTTGCGCCTGCATGTGCTGTGTGTTTCTCTGTCTTCTCATTTTGCTTAAGTTACTGTGTTTGGGGTCTGAATTTCGCAGGCTGCAGGTTCGTAGTTCCCGTTGTTTTTGGTGTGTGCTCCCAGTGACTAAGTTTGGTTTAGTGGGTTGTGTAGGCTTCCTGGTGGAGGGGACTAGTGCCTGTGTTGTGGTGGATGAGGCTGGATCTTGTCTTTCTGGTGGGCAGGTGCACGTCTGGTGGTGTGTTTTGAGGTGTCTGTGGCCTTATTATGATTTTAGGCAGCCTCTCTGCTAATGGGTGGGGTTGTGTTCCTGTCTTGCTAGTTGTTTGGCATAGGGTGTCCAGCACTGTAGCTTGCTGGTCATTGAGTAGAGCTGGGTCTTGTCCTTGAGATGGAGATCTCTGGGAGATTTTTGCCATTTGATATTACGTGGACCTGGGAGGTCTCATGTGGACCAATGTCCTGAACTTGATTCTCCCACCTCAGAGGCACAGCCCTGATGCCTGGCTAGAGCATCAAGAGCCTGTCATCCACACAGCTCAGAATAAAAGGGAGGAAAAAAAAAGAAAGAAGAAGATAAAATAAAATAAAGTTATTAAAATAAAACCTAAAAAATCATTATTAAAATTTTTTTTAAAAGTAATTAAGAAAAAGAGAAAGAAGAGAGCAACCAAACCAAAAAACAAATCCACCAATGATAACAAGCACTAAAAACTATACTAACCCCCCCCCCAAAAAAAAACAGACCGACAGAACCCTAGGACAAATGGTAAAATGAAAGATATAAAGACAAAATCACACACAGAAGCATACACATACACAGTCAGAAAAAGGGAAAAAAAAGAAAAATATATCGTTGTTCCCAAAGTCCACCTTCTCAGTTTGGGAAGATTCGTTGTCTATTCAGGTATTCCAGAGATGCAGGGTACATGAAGTCGATTGTGGAGATTTAATCCCATGCTGCTGAGACTGCTTCTTCTTTGTTCTCACAGCTCCCGGGGTTTAGCTTTGGATTTGGCCCCGCCTCTGCGCGTAGGTCTCCTGAGGGCGTCTGTTCTTCGCTCAGACAGGATGGGGTTAAAGAAGCCGCTGATTCGGGGGCGCTGGCTCACTCAGGCCGGGGTGAGGGAGGGGTACGGAGTGCAGGGTGAGCCTGCGGCGGCAGAGGGCGGCGGGACATTGCAGCAGCCTGAGGCGCGCCGTGCGTTCTCCCGGGGAAGTTGTCCCTGGATCACGGGACCCTGGCGGTGGCGGGCTGCACAGGCTCCGGGAAGGGGGGTGTGGATAGTGACCTGTGCTTGCTCACAGGCTTCTTGGTGGCTGCAGCAGCAGCCTTAGCATCTCATGCCCGTCTCTGTGGTCCGCGCTGATGGCCGCGGCTCGTGCCCGTCTCTGGAGCTCCTTTAAGCGGCGCTCTGAATCCCCTCTCCTTGTGCACCAGGAAACAGAGGCAAGAAAAAGTCTCTTGCCTCTTCGGCACCTGCAGACTCTTTCCCGGAGTCCCTCCCGGGACTAACCCCCTTCAGGCTGTGTTCACGCCACCAACCCCAGTCCTCTCCCTGCTCTCCGACCGAAGCCCGAGCCTCAGCTCCCAGCCCCGCCCGCCCCGCCCGGGTGAGCAGACAAGCCTCTTGGGCTGGTGAGTGCTGGTCGGCACCGATCCTCTGTGTGGGAATCTCTCTGCTTTGCCCTCCGCACCCCTGTGGCTGTGCTCTCCTCCATGGCTCCGAAGCTTTCCCCCTCCGCCACCCGCAGTCTCCGCCCGGAAAGGGGCTTCCTAGTGTGTGGAAACCTTTCCTCCTTCACAGCTCCCTCCCACTGGTGCAGGTCCTGTCCCTATTCTTTTGTCTCTGTTTTTTCTTTTTCCTTTTGCCCTACCCAGGAACGTGGGGAGTTTCCTGCCTCTTGGGAGGTCTGAGGTCTTCTGCCAGCATTCAGTACGTGTTCTGTAGGAATTGTTCCACATGTAGATGTATTTCTGATGTAGTTGTGGGGAGGAAGGTGATCTCCACGTCTTACTCTTCTGCCATCTTGAAGCTCCTCCTACATTATTTTTCTTTTTCTCTGGAAACCTCATTAATTTCTGGGGCCAATTAGGGGCAACTACAGAGTTGGCTTTGCATAGAAAGGAAATTGCAGAGCAGGTGAATTCTGCCCAGTCTCATCCTCCTGGGGGTGGTGGAGGCTTCTGGTAACTACCACTTTGGCTCGGATGTATGATGCCGATGCAGGGATGAAAGAGTCCACCTCCCCTTCCCCATGACCATCCCACCTACTTCAAAGGGATGGGTATGAAGAAAGGTGTGGTTTAGCATTTTTCTCTTGAAAAGCAGGGGTGATCAGAGAAGCAGGAAGCTGCTGGGAGGTGATAATATTTTTCACATTATCCCCATTTATATGAAACCCCAGCAAAGGCCCCAGTGGTTCCAGGTATCTGCCTTGATACTGTGCCTTTAAACTCAGCCAACCTTCTATGTCCCTCACTGGTGCTGGCTGATTGAAACCATCAGGTTGGGGCTTCCCTGGTGGCGCAGTGGTTGAGAGTCCACCTGCCGATGCAGGGGACATGGGTTCGTGCCCCGGTCCGTGGAAGATCCCACATACCGCAGAGCGGCTGGGCCTGTGAGCCATGGCCGCTGAGCCTGTGCGTCCGGAGCCTGTGCTCCGCAACGGGAGAGGCCACAACAGTGAGAGGCCCGCGTACCGAAATAAACAAAAAAAAACAAACAAAAAAACCCCATCAGGTCCCAAGCCCTATTCTTGGCAGTTTTCTTGGTTTTCCTGAGCTAGTTCTTGCCCTTGATCTAGACACACACACACACACACACACACACACACACACACACACAGACACATATTCCAGGCTCCATCTTCCTTCTCTGGTCTCATGTGCAGCGTTGGGCTCTTGCAGATTCGGCATCTCTGGTCTGCGAATAGGGCTGATGATAATGTAATTGCTCTATTGGAGCATAGCATGAGACAGTTTTATTTTTTCTATGAACCTTCACTTATGCTATGACAAAAGTCTCTTTCTCCAATCCTGATGACAGATTCTGTACTTTCCTGGCCATTTTTAGATGTTAGAAGTCAAGATCAATTTAAAGGTTAGTCTTTAGTATGAATTCGGTCTTATCCCCAACACCCCTCCCTGCGTCACCCTGACAGAGGTTTGATCCGTTGACTGAGGTCTGGGGTTCTTCCACCTCCAGCACTTTGATGTGGGTGGCAATGGCCTTCATTTGGATGCCATCTCTTCCTTCTCTCTTTTTTGGGGATTAACTTTGTTTGGGTTGGAGGGCTTTGGGAGTCTGGGAGGAGAAGGTACAGGCAGGTTTATCTCACAGTAAACAGCTCCACACGGTGGATTTGATCCTGGGTATCTCCAGGCACCATGTGCTTCCATTTGCCTCTGGTGGTGAGTTTAGTTGTCAGTTCCTACCCGTCCTCTCCAACACTGAGGTTCCCCCAGAGAGGGCAGCTGTGTTTCCCTAGGCCCCTGAGATTGACTCAGGCCCCAGTCTCCTTTCTAGGGAGGCAGCTCCTCTGTGGGTGGCCATCAGAATGGCCCCAGGGCTCCAGCTTTTCCTCAGTGATCTTTTATATGGAAGAGCTGTTGAGATCTTTGCTGCGGGAGCCTAGGGTGAGGAGCTCCCATCCTATTCTCCTTATGCACCCTGTGCCACAGTCCCTTCTCACCCTGATGAAGTGGGCTTCTCTGGCAAACTTCACACTTTTAAGCAGGCACTAGCTTCCATGTTCAAGAATGTCACCCATCTTCAAGAGTAGGGGGTGAAGATCTTCCTGATAACTCTCTATGATGGCTGCAGGAGACAGGTTCTGCAGTAGAACCTCTCTGAGGGATTCTATTGATGCTTTCCATTCCTTTTCTTGAATATGGAGAAGTAACATCCCATATGGACCCTACATGCTCTGAGAAGGCCCATGGCCCTGATGACTCTGTACCCTCCCCCTCTGGCCCCTTCAGAGTTCTCCTTTATGGATTGGGAAGAGGTGGACATTTGTAGTGGTGAGTAGTGGTGGAAGGTGGAAGGGCAGTTCAGTCTTAGTAAACTAAGGTACCTGGCCCCAGGTGTTGACAGCTTTGTTTAGAATGTGGAGTTTGTAGAACATCTTTATTCATACCTTGGGGTCTTTGTTGCCAATTTTGAGGACACACAAATATTATCAGTCAATATCCTGTTACTTCAGCTAAACTTCTGGCTACTTATATGCCAGGCACTGTGCTGGGCCCTGCACTGATGAGTTCATTTAAGCTCACAGTGATCCCATGAGGAAGAGACTATTATCACCCATCTTGTATAGATTAGGAAACTGAGGCACACAGAAGTTGTGTTAACTGTCCAGGGTTTGCAGCTAGCCAAGATTTGAAACTGACAGTCTGATTTCAAAACCTGTGAGCTTAACTGCTACTTTGTGCTTCTTTCTAGCTTGCGAATTTAGCTTAAATTCAACTTGGCTCATGGACTACATCATCATGCTCCTTTGGTTCTGTAACTGGGGGCCTGTGAATTAAACTGACAAAAAACAGGTTAACAGGAGAAAAAAGATTTATTCCTGTGTCTATGGGAGTTAAAAAAAGAAGTAGCTAGCTATTTAAATGATTAAAGTGAGAGACTTATATTTGTAACTTAGTAGGGGAAAGAGAGGAAATGAGACTTCTATAGATTTCTGTAGGAAAGACAAATGGGTTTTGGAGAACAAATGGGAGATATGAATGTTTGTGATAATGTTTGTTTATACAGGTGCGAGGGGTCTTTCTGTCTTCTTCATGGCCATGGAACTCCTCTGGAGAGGGGATTTGTGGTACGTTTACTCTCCATCATCTTCCTGGGAGTAGACCCATCCCCTAAGAGGAAACTTATGGCAGCCTCATTTTTCAGAAGTTTTTTTTTTTTTTTCCAATCGATGTAGCTTTTATTGTAAGAAACATGCAGTTCTGTTCCTGCCAGGTAGAACCCAATCCTCTGGCTTTGGGATTAAAGAAAGGCCCAAGTCCTCCATCCTGAAGAGTTTTCAGAATATCAGATGGACAGGTATGAAGCAAGTTTTGGACGTCACTCACACTCCTTTGGCTTAGCTACCAGGGCCCTAAATGAATATCATAGAATTAACAGGGTGGAAGGAACCTCGGAGTTCACCTAGTCAGTCCAAGTCTCTTATTTTACTGGTAGGAACTCAGAGGTCCAGAGGTGAGAGTGATGTGCTTGATAAACCACAGTTAGTGACAGAGTCCCATTAGAGACCCAGCCATTTCAGAAGCTTTTAGTTAGATAAGGAAAGCTCTGAGAAGGCTTTTCGGCATCAGTTGAATCTCAAATGTCTTCAGCTTAAAAGAGTCTTTATGCCAACTCTGGGGTTCTGAGTGGGTTCCCATGGTATCATTCTACCTAGCTGACCAGTTCCACAAAAGGGGTGATTTATTTTATTTTTATTTTTTGCGGTACGCGGGCCTCTCACTGCTGTGGCCCCTCCCGTTGCGGAGCACAGGCTCCGGACGCGCAGGCTCAGCGGCCATGGCTCACGGGCCCAGCCGCTCCACCGCATGTGGGTTCCTCCCGGACCGGGGCACGAATCCGTGTCCCCTGCATCGGCAGGTGGACTCTCAACCACTGCGCCACCAGGGATGCCCAAAAAGGGGTGATTTACATACCAGGTGAGGCATCAACCTGGATCAACAGGCCAACGAACCCAGGCAGAGGATGGGGGGAAAAGCCAGGAACACTGTTTTCTGTTTTAAAGCACGTCAAGCCCTGGAGAAAGTTGGAAAGTTGGAAAGGAGGTTGGGGTGGGGGCAGTGCTGCTTTTACTGGATTCACATGCATGAGGAGCACACCTTGGGGGGGCAGTAGGCTTCTGTACAAGGTACCAATAGTGGGGAAAAGCCAGTGGAATATAATGCTTGGGCATTTGGGTTCAAGTTCTAGCTCCGCCATGTACTAACTGAACAACCCTGAAGATTTAACAGAACTATGGTTTCTCTCTGAAACGAAGGTTCTCCTTTTTTCTCTTGTGAGGTTGTAGTGAGGTGCAAAAACGACAGCACATGGGGTTTGTACATTCATGCACTGATATATGTAAGAAATATTATTATCCAGAATGACCTGTGCTCTTAGTGGGCTAGATAACTGAATAACTAATTAAATTTTTTCTTAAGAGTTTACCACCTGCAAGAGAATGTGTTGGACTCTGCTATTGATGACACGATGGATAGGGTTGAGTTATGGCCTTCAATGACTGCGAAATTGCATTTGAGCGGAAATATATTCATCAATAATTGTAATAAAGGTACAATTTGATAGTGCCTGGAAGAGTTATAGAAAAAAATGCCATAGAATTTCAGAAGATTGGAATCCTTTTTGACAGGGGTGATCATGGAAGGTTTTGGAAGGAGATGCTTTTTGAGGTAGATCTAGGGAAATGATGGCGATTGAACTGGTAAGGAATTTTTAGCAAAAGACACAGCATGACTAAAATGTGTTTGTTAGGAAGTTACATTGACTTTGGTGGGTTGTTTAGCAGAGGGCTTGTGGAAGAATGGAGGGTAATAAACTTGAATCGGTGAGTTGAAACCAGAACCTGGAGGCCACAGGATGTCAAGTCATGGAATTGACAGTGGGGAGTGCTACAGGGGTTTTAACAGTCAGATGTCATGGTCAGAGCTGTCCCTTTGGAACACTGGTAATGTGGAACAGTGTGCTAGATAGACCAGTGTCAGATGTGGATCTGAAGGGATGAGATCATGTGGCGATGGTTATGATTCAGTTGCGGTCATATGAGACTAAATAACAAGTGATAGTAGTAATGAGAGAGAAGATATTTGAGCTAACATGTCTGTAGTGCCAGGAGACATTTGATTTATTCTTTTCAACTTATTAATTCTTTCAACACATATTACTTGCTCAGGGGTTACTACATGCCAAGCAAAGTGCTGGGACAGAGAAAAATTACATAATGCCCTTGCCCTAAAGATTATTGTCTAGTAGTGAGTGATAAGTAAGCTGTTTGCAGGTAGGAGATGGGGTTTGGGAGGGAAGCCAGTTCAGGCTGGAGGAGTGGACACATGGGAGTGTGTTTTGAATCTCAAGGAGTTCACAAGCATGGTTTTCCAGGAGGGTCAGATAAATGGTCAGGGGTGAGATCATAGGCTTGTTTGAAAGATTAAGTTTAGTCATTATTCTGTAGGGATTGAAGAGTCACCAAACCCATTTAAGAGGATCAGTAATAAAATATATTTTGCATTTTAGAAAGGTTGCTCTGGTGACAATGTGGAAGAAATATTGGAGAGTCAGAGATTGAGAATGAGGGTAGTGGTAAGAGGATCATTTAGTGATCCAGGTGGAAGGTGAAATGGCTCTGAGGTAAGGAACTGTCAGTGGGGTTGGAGAAGAAGGCAGATGTGGAAGACATTGAGAAATAGAGTCAAGAGGATTTGGGCATTAATTGGATATAGAGGATGGAAAAAGCATTGAGGTTGACCTTCAGATTTATAATTTGAGGTCTGGTTGTCTGCCAGGGAATGAAACCCAAGTTCTGTGGTCTGGTTTACCTCTAGTCCACGTGGACTGATCTTGCCTGGCAGTTGCTTAAAATGAAAGTAGCAGTCCTAACCTCTTTGCCTTGCAGAAACAAATAAGTGTATTCAATCTGACAGGCCAGGAATATGTGTGGTCAGCTGTGGGCAATGCAGTGTTCCTGGCTAGCTCACTATTTCATCATGATGTGGCTGCTCACAGGTGTGATTTGTCCGTCCTCCCAGAATGCTGTGGGAGGAGGGACCAGAGGGCAGGTGTCCATGTAGTTCTCCAACTGAACCGTGCCAAAAACATTTTTAAAGCATTCTTTTAGCATCTGCTGAGTTTGGGGGCTATCATTTAAAATGGCTGCTAATCTAGGAAGAAGTCGTCACTTCTTCACCTGGAGGGAGACAGCAGGGAAGGGTCCATCAAATTAGTTAACAGTTGGACTGCGGAAGAATTGTGGACAGTCTGGGGTTGACTGGTGCAGTGAAACCTTGGCAGTAGAAGCAGCAGGGAAATATAGCAAAGTTTAAAAGGTGTGGGCATAACACAAAAAAGGAAGCCTCAGACTGACTGGCCTGTGTGTCACTGGAGATGCCCTGAGCCACAGTTTCATATCATGGACCTCTTTTCTTATTTCTCATAGGAAGCTTTTCTGTATCCCAGGTGCTTCTCTCTAAACCCAGCAAAGGATAGAAAATCATCCAGTGTCATAGGTAAAACTTCACAGTGGCCATCATTTCAGGGTATTAGCCATCTGTTGAATCTTGAATGGACTATTGTAATTGCTCTTTAGGGAAGATGAAGCAATTGTCACCCTTGTAAGAGGCCTTGGAAATAAAATTCCATACCCCTTCCTCTAATTTTTTCCAGTAGTGGGTAAAATTTTGGCATGCTTGCACCTTGACCTTTGTGGAAAATGATCCTCTTGAAAGTGGTCCATGATAGAATGGTAAGAATGGCATAAATATGGGTCTGCATCCTGGGGATTGGGGGAGAGTCCTTTTGTTGTATGGTCTACAGGATGCGAGGCAAGAATGAATTTCTCTGAGAAAATGTGGGGCACTTGACATTGTGTATTAATTTGCTCATTTTATTATGCACTAGACTAGAAAATATCTAGGGCAGGGGACTTGTGTATTTTGTTTTTCACTGTATCCCAGGGCCCAGAACATTGTGGGGTCCATAGAGGCTCTCCATAAATATTTGTGGGATGACTGAATGATGAACAAGTGAACTCAAGTGGTATCTGAAGTCCAAAGAAGTTAAAAGAGGAGTCTAGAAAGTTGCCGTATTCAAAAGATTCAGAAATAGAGCTGGAGCTGGAGTAGGGATGAGGGTCTTGGATCAGGGAAATGAAGTCAAGTCTAGCAGGTCAAATGCACATGAGGAGGGATGGAGAATCATGGAAAAGAGTTGTGTTCCCATGAGGGGGCAAGGGAAGGGGGGATGGGAAGGTGCGGTCAGCTGGCCTCAAAGGGCAGAACAGATGGTGTGAACTCAAGCATTTTGTTTTTGGTCTTAAACATGGCCTTATGGAAACGATTTGTCTTATTCACTCTTAAATTTTCCAGAGAATTTAAAGCACCTCTTGAGTTACCATCTTCTACATTTATTTTAGAATAATGAGTCATGCCTTACTTTGCACAGTTTTGGTAAAGCTCCTATAAAACGCATCTGAAAGGGGAATCAGTATTTATGAAGCCTCTACCCCGTGCTTGACCTCACGTTAGGTATTTCTAGGGTGCCGCCGCCATAGCTCGGCATTTCCAACGTTGAAAGTTACAGTCTGTCTGGTACTGCCCAAAGCGCTTTACCTGTATAATTCATTTAATTCTCACAATAGTCCTGTAGATGAGCAATTACTAGCTGTATTTTACCAACGAGGTCTCTGAGGTTTAAGAAGTTAAATAACTTGCTCAAGATCACATAGGCAACAGGTGAAATTTGAACTCTGATTTGCTTTATTTCTAAGTTCATGTTAATAAGAACACAAAACAGTCCATTGGAGGGACTGATGAGGGAGCGGAGTCCAGCTGCCTAGTTCCTGCTGTAACCACAAGTATTCAGCAATGCCTTGTAGCCATGTTGCTCTTATGGGGAACCAAATCCTGCCTCTCACATGAGTCCTCAGAGCTTTTTTTTCTTTTTTTTTCTTTTTCTTTTTGCGGTACACGGGCCTCTCACTGCTGTGGCCCCTCCCGTTGCGGAGCACAGGCTCCGGACGCGCAGGCTCAGCGGCCATGGCTCACGGGCCCAGCTGCTCCGCGGCATGTGGGATCTCCCCGGACCGGGGCACGAACCCGTGTCCCCTGCATCGGCAGGCGGACCCTCAACCACTGCGCCACCAGGGAAGCCCCCTCAGAGCTTTTGCACTTTCTTTTTTGATGCTCTATTTTATTTTTTACTTTCATGCCCACAACTTGTTAGTTTTTTCCCCACCCAAAGAGAAAGTGGTTTAAAGGATTTTTAAAAACAATTATATCCAAGGCTTGGTTTCTTTGGCAGACTTGCTTCTGTAGCACAAAAGCAGCTTAATGTCAGCTTGAAACTTGATAAGTCTACTGCCAATTTTTACAATGGAAAAGGAAACGCTAGATTCAAGATTAACTATGGTACTTTGAGAAGCAAGACAAAATGACCTCATGGATATGCACTGAAGTTGTGATTGGGGAGCAAAGGCTCCCTTAATGGTTTCGTTAGCGTGCAGTGAGATAGAAAAGCTAACAGGTGGCTACTCATGCAGGGCTGCCCAGCACTACAGACACCCTTGGTGCCCTGTGTCGCATCCCCTTAGACCACCTTCGCTTTTAGCTGTGTTTGCAGGGGATCACTCTATGTGATCTGCTTCTCTTGTGCTAACAGTGTTCTGCTTGAAGCGTCTGCCATGTGTTTCCACTTTTGGTCCTAGTGACTAGAAGTCCACTTAGCATGCACAAGCACAGCTGGGAAGTAAGAGTGTGTGCGTGTGTGTGTGTGTGTTTGTGTATTTAACACTCTTGGGGGTCACCTCCAACCAGTGGGGGCTGAGAACCAATGGATAAATGCTCCAGCCGCCAGTCCTTTGGGCAGGTAATTTTAGGCTTTCTGTATGTTTCTCAGAGGGTCCCAGTGTACCTAAAGCAGTGACCTCAATAGTGTGCCCCTACATTGGCTTCTCCATCCTTTTCTCCCTTTTCCCCTCTCTCATTTCTGATTCCTGGGATTACCTTCCCAATAAACTACTTACGCCAAGTTCTTATCTCAGGCTTTTCTTTTGGAAGGACCCAAATTGAGATATCTATGTAGACTTGAAGCAGAATTTTTAGCACAATCAGAGGGAATCAATCTCTTAGCAACTCACTATAACCAAACTCACATGAGACTAATGTATAAACCACAATGACAGATATTAATTTATGAAGACGACTATACTATCAAGTGGACCAGAATACTCATATCTGCTGGACAGAGCACACTCTGCTCCTGGACAGAGTCGGTGATAAACTGATATTCCTGCTCTTGGACTCCTCTTTTTCTAACATCCATGCAAGTAACTTCCACTCTGTCAAGGAATTTCTTCCTTGAATGTATTCAGGCTGTAGCTTTCTCTTACTTACAGGAAGGGTTCCATTTGATTTTCAAAATCTGCTTATTAATCTTGTTGGTTGCATCTTGAGTTTACATTTCTCAGGGACTCACTTTACTGAATTTCCCTGTACTGATGGAAATTTTCTTGTGCTTTACCTCCCTCAGCCACCTTCTATTGGTGGAGAAAGAGTATGGAAAATACGGAAAAAGGAGAAGAGTGTAGGGAAAACATGTGAATGCCTTTCTGTTTAAAGCACAGCACACAAACTGATATTCACGATGATGACTTGACAGCATCCAAAACCATTTCAGTATATTCTGTAAAAGCTTACAAAGATTTTTATCCCCAAACAGTTAAAATAAACATGTTTGCAACTCCAAGATTTAAGCTTTAAGTTATCTGAGACTCATTTGTCACTGAAAGCACATTCCCCCATTCCCCGATAATTTTGGTTATGCACATGTAACGTGTAATTCTTGAAAATTTGTTTTGCAGAAGAAAGTCATTGCTGGCGTATACTGTGTAAGTTCCTATGCACCACTTCCTTCCATTCTTACTGCCATAGCCCATTTTGATCTTTTCCTTCCCCTAGACTATATCAAGAGCTTCCAAGCAGTCTCCTTGATTACAAGGATTCCTCCTTTACAACAATGCCAGGGAGATCTTTCTATTACATGTATCTGATTGTGTCACAGTCCTGCTTAAAACCCACCAATGGCTCTGGGTAGATATAACCGATGCTTGCCAATACTTTCAGTTCTTCTCTCCTTGCATGAATATTCGAGAAATGTTTTGCTTCCTCCTTGAATCCAGGCCTGGCCATATGATTTGCTTTGCCGTCACGGGTCACCTGCAGGTGAAAGCTCCTGCTGTGGACTGTCCCCTCAAAATTCAGATGTTGAAGCCCTAATCCTTAATGTGACTCTATCTGGAGATGGGGTCTTTAGGAGGTAATCAAGGTTAAATGAGGTCATAGAGGTGGGGTCCTAATCCAATGGGACTGTGGCTTTATAAGGAGACGAAGAGATTTCTCTCTCAGTCTCTGTCTCTCTTTCTGCCATGTGAGGACTCGGTGAAAAGGTGGGTGTCTGCAAGTCAGGAAGAGAGCTCTCACCAGAATCTGACCTGTTGTATACCCTGATCTCAGACTTCTAGTCTTCAGGACTGTGAGACAATAAATTTCTGTTGCTTGAGGCTCCCAGTCTGCGGTGTTCTGTTGTGGCAGCCTGAGCTGACTCTTTCGATTTGATAAACTCTGAAGCTTTGTCTTGACATAACAGCATCATTATGTGATGGAACTGCCATAGTCTGAGTTCCTGAGTGTGGTCAACAGAATAATGAACCACCAAAGAAGTCCATGCCATAGTTCCTGGAACCTGTGCATATATTACCTTATATGGCAAAAGGGACTTTGTTGATGTGATTAAGATTATGGGCTTTGAGACGTGGAGATTATCCAGGACTATCTGGGTAGGCCCAAACTAATCATGAGTCCTTAAAGTGGAGAACTTTCTAGCTATGGTCAGACAGAAATGTGATGCTGTAAGAATGGTCAGATAGATGCTTTGAAGATGCGGGAAGGGAGCCACAAGCCAAGGGATTCAGGCAGCTTCTAGAATGTGGAAGAGGCTAGGAAATAGGCACTTCCCTAGAACCTCCAAAAAGGGATGCAGCATTGTTTACATCTGATTTTAGGCCAGTGAGATCTGTGTTGATTTTTTTTTTTTTTTTTTTTTCTGCAGTACGCGGGCCTCTCACTCTTGTGGCCTCTCCCGTTGTGGAGCACAGGCTCCGGACGCGCAGGCTCAGCGGCCATGACTCACGGGCCCAGTCGCTCCGCGGCATGTGGGATCTTCCCGGACCGGGGCACGAACCCGTGTCCCCTGCATCGGCAGGCGGACTCTCAACCACTGCGCCACCAGGGAAGCCCTGTGTTGATTTTTGAACTACAGAATTATGAGATAGTAAATTCATGGTGTCTCAAGCCACTAAGCTTGTAATAATTTGTTATAGCAGCAATATTTTCTGTTTATGTTTCTAATATATTGAGTATGATAGATTGTATAAATGGTCACAAATTCTTCCTTTCTTACATCCATAGCTTTACTAGATGACATTGTAGAGTCTTCTATCAAGAAGGGAGGTGGAGACTATATCTCCATGCCTTGAATCTGGGTTGATCATTCTTCCCCTTTCTGAATGGGAACAATTACTGAGATTATCTGGTCCTTGTTTCACCATTGTATGTTGAGTGTGTGTCTGTGGTGATGGTGGTGATGGGAAGATGGGGTGGTGGTTCAGTCAGCTTAACATTTTTAGTTCCCAGGTATCTGGCCCAATGGGAGCCATGTGCCAGGATCTGATGTAAAGACTAACGTTATCCCTCCCTCCCTACCTCCCTTCTGATGAAGAGACTACTGAAAGCTACCAGTGTCCTGAACTTTGAGCTCAATGCTAGGATTGGTTGGGTCCCTAGAGAACTTTAAAAAGGGGAAGGGGGACTGGGGAGGCTGTATCCTACTCTTTGGCCAACTCTGAGGTCAGGGGAAGGGGAGAATCATAGATGGATAAAGTTGGTAAGGCAGGATGAGGAGCGAGCAGGCTGAGTCCCAGGCCTATGTGGGAGGAAGAAGTAGGGAATATTGGAGCATGAGTTGGGCACTGGATATTCCTTGGACTTATGTTGAGAAAAGCCAGTGTAATGCCCCTAAAGGGCACACTGGCAGAATGGAAAAGAAAGTGCTCAGAGCCCACTAGACAGGGAGGAGACAGAAAAATCACAAGTGGATGCTATGATTAAAAACAATAGAGGTTTGGGGCTTTCTGGAGTTGGGTTAAATAACCCAGTGCACCAAACTCTCAGAAGACAGTAATGAATTGCAGCATTGTAATATAATTGCTTTTATGATCACCCTGAGTTATGTGGGGAGAAAAAGTTATGCTTTGAATATGCTTTTTAAAAAGGTAGGCTGGTATAGAAATACACTTTATGAAAATCTCAAATTAGGTAAAGCAAAAGTAAAACATTTATTGATTTAAAGAATAGACTTCCATTTATCTGGAACATTCATTTATATAGTAAAGTGAATTCTCTGATGATTTATTCATTCAGTAGATCAGGGGTGGGCAACATCTGGCTTGCGGACCAAATTGGTCAGCACCCATTTGTTCATCCATTGCCTGTGGCTGCTTTGGGGCTACAGTGAAGAGTAGTAGAATAGTTGAGTAGTTGCAACCAAGACTACATGACCTGCTGGCCTGATTCTATCTGGCCCTTGACAGGAAATTTGCTGACCTCTGCATTAGGTAATTATTGTGCATCTCCAGTGTGCCTGCTGTTTTGCTCCAAATATGCCAAAGTCCTACTTGATCCCCACCTCTCTGCAGCCCCCATTGTAAAAGGCCCCATACCATCCTCCAAAGTGAGCATTCACGAAAAGTCGCCCTGTGGTTAGGGGAGGAGAGAGTGTGACTGGCTGGATCTCCTTGCAGAGGCAGCTGTGGTCAGGGGCAGGGGCAGGGGTCCCACACTGAGAACGCTCGAGGATGCGTGAGTAGGAAATTGCTGGAGGACTGAGTGCTATGAGGTGGCCTCTTAACGGCTGCTAAGCTTGGTAGTATTTGTAAGAAATGGTCCAAATCTCATTTCCGAGTTAAATACCCCACTGAGGTTTTGCCTTTGTTTCTGAGTGACATGCCACTGTTTAAGTCGACTTCTTCAGGCCATCTTGATTCTTAAAGGAAGTCGTGAGACCAGTCCCCACTTGTTCTAAGGGGTTCCACTTTCCCTGAGGTGAGAGAGATACATTTTTCAAAGGAAACTGTGACCTAAACAATAAGCAATAATAACAATAACTGTTGCACCTAAGAAATGCATCTGGCAAATAATTAGCAGTTGGAGAAGTTGAGGACCTCTAACCTTATCCAATCATTATCTCCCAGAAATGCATCACCCAGGGACAGGGTAAAATGCAAAGAAAATCAGTTATACATACACACACAAAACAAACCCACAATTAAGAAAAAATAATAACTCTCAACACCAAGCAGCTTTTTGTTGCAGATGCTAATTTTTGCCTGGAGTCTTTCCTTATTATGAAAGACCAGTATAACACTTTATAGGAAAACAAAACTCTTTTCTTAACCTGTGGTAGGCGCATAATTAGGAATATAATATGAAAGATGGCCCCTGTACTCTGTTCACAGGGGTCATGTCTTTTAAGACCAGGGAGGGTTTGGAATTACAACAGGCCAATTCAGAGATGCTAATTAGAAATGCACTTTTACCAATGCGCTGAGAACAGCTAAGCTTTCCAGAAATTATTCGAGCTAGAGGGAGTGATCTCGTTTTATCAGGTTCTGAGAGCTTTCTAATTTGAGGAAGGAAATAATCGTGGAGGCAACCAGTGTATTATATCTAAGATGAAATCGGCTCGTGACCTTAGCAAGAGGAATATTCTCTGCGTCTCTGCCTCAGGAAACATTTCTCAAGCTGCTGTTTTTGTTGTTGTTGTTGTTGTTGTTTTGCGGTACGCGGGCCTCTCACTGTTGTGGCCTCTCCCGTTGTGGAGCACAGGCTCTGTACCCGCAGGCTCAGTGGCCATGGCTCACGGGCCCAGCCACTCCGCGGCATGTGGGATCTTCCCGGACTGGGGCACGAACCCGTGTCCCCCGCATCGGCAGGCAGACTCTCAACCACTGCGCCACCAGGGAAGCCCTCAAGCTGCTGTTTGAGGCATCTGGAGATTTCTTTCAAAGATGCCTGCCAGGCATTTGCCCTTTGGTAACTTTTCTATTATTTTTTGGTACAACTCTTTGGATTAACAACCTGGTTAAGTTTCAAAATTACTCATGGATGTAAAAAGCTACAGTTATATACATGTAAGAAAATTATATGATTATAGGTTCTTTGTAAGTAACCAGTGTTGATTTTTTTCCCCTATATTTCCCTAGTACCTAGCATGGACTCTGGTACATGGTAAGACTCTGGTACATACATATTTGGTGAATAAATGAATGAGTTTCTCAATTCAACTTGATATTGTTTACCACATAGTCAGTTTAAAAAAATCATCTGAGATTTTTGTATCCTAGTTTCTCATCCCCACTGTCACACTCTTGGTTTCTATTTGGAGATTTTCTATTTAGTGCTTTTTGTCCCTAGGGAAGAAAAGTTCTGTTTAGAATCTTCACCTTGGGTGTGGGTTGAATTGTAGTCCAGTGCATAAAGTATCATCTTAAGTATAATGGTCTAAAAGATTCCTGTCCTCCCATTCACAGAAAGTGAATACGATCTCAAGTAATAGTCTCCTTCTTACCCCAGATTGAAGTAGCCTCTTCCTTCTGGCACTTTCTATAGCATTTTTTATACTTTAGGATTTTCACTCATTCCTTTACTCATTCAAAGACATTTGTTATTAATTGAAGCTATTTGGCATCTTGACAATTTTTGATCCATCTCTTGAAGGAGATGTTAATTGCGGCCGTTTACCGTTTTTGTGACTTTGGGCAGGTAGGTTATTAAACCTAGCCTCAGTTCCCCTATCTGCCAATGGGGGTAGTGATAGACTCTCATAGGATTGCTGTGAGGACTGAATGTTTTAACCTGTCCAATGGCAAGTGCTCAACACAAGTTGAAAACAGTTAAATAACAATACTAACAATGCTGTAATTCAGATTTTTGAGGACAGAAGCAATCTCACATTTCACAGCAGCGCACAACGTTCAATCAGTATTTGTTGCGCTGGTTTTATCTCACACGGCAGCAAGAGGTTTCAATACAGTGCACAGAATAACCCTGGGATTGGTATTTCTCGGCAGCAGCATCACAACAAGCTGCCCCTGCTGATAGGAGCCCTAAGTCTTTGATTCTAGTGGCTTAACCTTTGCATTCTTTTCTCATAACCTCCAGTTGAAGCGCTTAGCTTTCTACCTCCCATTGTCTCGCAGAGGATGAGTTGGTTTAGGCTGACCGCTGGCTCCTGATCTTTGGAGAAAGGTTCTTTATAGATCGCTGCACTTTTGGACCAGCTGTCTAGAACCCTTGCTGAGAAGAAGAGTTGTACAAACAGCAACGAAAAGAAGCGGGCATCCCTGGGCTTATTGCTAGGCCTTGGAAATGGATGATAAATGAGGGAGATCTAGGGCAGTCATGAAGGACCTCGTTATTGGGATCACAAAGTTCTTTCTTTCTTTTTTTTTTTTTTTGCGGTACACGGGCCTCTCACTGTCGTGGCCTCTCCCGTTGCGGAGCACAGGCTCCGGACGTGCAGGCTCAGCGGCCATGGCTCACGGGCTCAGCCGCTCCGCGGCATGTGGGTTCTTCCCGAACCGGGGCACGAACCCGTGTCCCCTGCATCGGCAGGCGGACTCTCAACCACTGCGCCACCAGGGAAGCCCACAAAGTTCTTTCTTAAATGATTCTGAGCACATTCGCACATTGGGAAGAAACACACTGCCTCTGTCTAAATTGCCTTCCTCAGTACTATATTAATATGAACGCAAATGTCAATTTTGCAAGCTGCGTTTAATATTTTCATAGTGTAGGTTTTAGAAAAGATTATCCCTTTCTGATATGTAATATGTTGTTTATTGGTGAAAAATCCAGTATCCTTATTAAAAATTGTATGTAAGATGCAGTCAATACTGTGATGGGCACGTTCTCCATGCAGGTCAGTATATTTTGGAAGCTCCAAGCAATGGGAAATGGGGCTGGAGATGGAAAGATTCTAGAGTGCCCTCATGTCTTATCCAGGGAGGGAACTTTACCTTTTAGGTAATGGGGAACTGCTAACAGCTTTTTTTTTTTTTTTTTTTGCGGTACGGGGGCCTCTTACTGTTGCGGCCTCTCCTGTTGCGGAGCACAGGCTCCGGACGCGCAGGCTCAGCGGCCATGGCTCACGGGCTCAGCCGCTCCGCAGCATGTGGGATCTTCCCGGACCAGGGCACGAACCCGTGTCCCCTGCATCGGCAGGCGGACTCTCAACCACTGCGCCACCAGGGAAGCGCCCCTGCTAACGGTTTTTAATAAGAGGTGGGTGTGTGCTTTTGGGCATTGGTGCTGCCCACTTAGACTTGAGCCTTCCCAGTAAGCCAGGAAACGTGTCAGCTTGGCATTATTTCAGCTGCCAAAACAGAAAACACAGCTGGTGGTGGCTTAGGCCATTAGGTTTCCCTCCGTCCCCATAAAATAACAAGTCTGGAAATAAGTAGCTCCTGATGTTGGTTGTTGGTGTCAAGACTCTCTGTTGGCCTCTTGGCCTTTCCCTTGGGCTGCTGTCTCTGTTCAAGACAGGAGGAAGGGGAGACAGGTTGGCACCAGGTATACCTTTCCATTTTACCAGGGGAGCCAAAGCTTCCCCAGAACCCCCAGCAGACTTAAGCTTACATCTTATTGGCCAGAGCTGAGTAATATGGTCAACTAACTACATGGGAATGTGGAAAATGAGGGAAACGAGTACTCAGTGAATATTTGGAGTGTCCAACCTCTATCACAGAAGTGGGAAATGGAGAAATAAGTTGAGAAAATGCACAGACAGTCTACACTGTCTGCCACAGTGAGCTGTGAAATGTCCTTTAAAAAACTCTTTTTATTGTTGATGTTGTTTCAGTCAACCAGAGTCAGTCTCTGTTGTTTTCCACAGAGAACCCTGTCTGATAATCTGAAGATTGGCATCTAATACAATCAAACATGGAGTGAATCAGGAGTTAAAGATGATTCTAAAAGCTTGATTGACTTAGAGAATGGCACCTCCATTGACTGAAATAAGGAAGACACCGAGGTGAAGGGTGAATGGTTTATAGCATTACTCTATTTTTACTCTGTCTTCTGCTCTTAAGAAGAGAAGTGTGTTGACACAGTTGACTCTAATTGGTAAAATGTATGGCAAAAACGTTTTTGAATTGGGGGAAGCTCCCTTTGCCTATTTCAGTTGCTGTGGTCACCTCTTCCACTTTTTGGTTAGCTTCTCCTGGGACATTCGTAGTCCATTCTGAATTTTCAGTATTATTATGGTTGTTTTGAGACGAGAACTCCAGCTTGTCTGTGCGTAGGCCTTGTTCCATAAGTGAAAGAATTAATTGTTCATTAAGACAGTAAATGAGGTTGATTAAATGGTGATTTAGTGAATCAACTACAGTGTAAGTTCATAAAAATGTAACCCTTAGTTATTGATTTTCCTTTTATCACTTTTTTCTTTGGGACAAAATTTATTGAAAATTGGCGGTAAGAATACCCTCTTTTGGGGTCATCTAGCAAATGTCAGTGTCTTCACACTGCCCGTTACTGTTTTCTACCTCAGTGTCTTTGCACATGCACCTTCTGTGCCTGGCGAACTTCTGATCCTCCTTTAAGACACTGGTTGGTATCACCTCCTCCAGAAAGTCTTCCCTGATTCCCTAAGTTTAGATATTCCTCCTTTAAAGGGGAGGCCCCTTGTTTTATTTCTCTTTATTCCATATACCCAGAACAGAACCAGACACATTTTACTTTCTCAGTGTATGCTGCATGCTTGTTGAATGAAACGATGAGTCAGTTAATTGGTATTAGTCTTGATCAATAGGAGGAAGAAAGTGCATACTGAAGAAAGAGAGAAATAGAGGGAGCTCCAAGCCATTCCTAGAGTCTGAGAGGACAAGGAAGGAGGAGTGAGGAGAGGTAGAAGTACAGACAATGTCTCCATCCAGCTCATATTGCCTTTGGATATAGGAGTACAGGGGGCTTTCCCTGGCAGTCACAGTGGAGATTTTTTCACTTGTCTACAACTCTAGAACTTTTCTTGCCTCCTTGCCGCCCCCTCTAATTATTCAGATCCACAGAGGCCTTGCTCCCCTAGCACGACAGTTTCCCAAACCATGGTTTCCAATTTCCCATATCCTGGTGGGAAAGCTGTTCCTTTCCATCTCTCTCTCTTCTATTTTAACAGCTCTGGAAAGAAGCTATGATGATGGTATCTGTATTCTTTAATCTTCTAGGTTGTCAGGCCGAGGAAATAGCTGGATCTATTCTATATACCTTATGTTTCTATGTCTCTTTAGAAGCAAAAAGGCTGTTTAGCGATTTAGAGGCACAGTCCTGGTTTATGATTAAGCTGGCTCATCTGGTACACTCACATACTTTGGACCTTGGAGGGCAATAGTCATTCACTACTACAGTGGTGCAGTATTGAAACACATTGCAAGAAATCTCATTCTGTCAGGCTCCTGAAGGATTCTGAGCTTCTTTCTCTTCTCCAAGATTCTTTCCCTTCCCACTGCCCTGCCTCCAGCTTTATCCATAGTCGGTTGCCTTTTTCACATTGGCTGGTGTAAAGACTCTTAAATTGTTTCAGCCTTCTCAATACATCTTTTACTAGCTTCAACCAGCTCCCCTTCTTTGCAGCTCCATTTTGATGCTTGAGATGACTGTCTATATTGTGATTTGAAAAATGCTCTCTGTTCTTAGGAGTAAGGTGGTGTTTATAAATCTGACGAAAGAATAGACTCAAATTTCCTAGTACTATCAGAGGGAGGAAGAAATTTCTTCCCTCCCATATTTCTGTAAATTTTTTTGTGCAGCAGGGGAGTCAAGACTTTACCTCCTCTGCCTGCTCTACCCTTTCCCCTGTTTGGTGAGGGTGATGGGCTAGTGATTCCTGGCTGAACCACAACCAACCCACTGATGAGAAAATGACAGTCAAACTCAACTTTCTAATTTTAGACTCAAAATCAAGTGGCTTTTAAGAATCTAACCTTACACCTAAAGGAACTAGAGAAAGAAGAACAAACAAAACCCAAAGTTAGCAGAAGGAAAGAAATCATAAAGATGAGAGCAGAAATAAATGAAATAGAAACAAAACAATAGCAAAGAACAATAAAACTAAAACCTGGTTCTTTGAGAAGATAAACAAAATTGATAAACCATTAGCCAGACTCATCAAGAAAAAGAGGGAGAGGACTCAAATCAATAAAATTAGAAATGAAAAAGGAGAAGTTACAACAGACACTACAGAAATACAAAGCATCCTGAGACTACTACAAGCAACTCTATGCCAATAAAATGGACAACCTGGAAGAAATGGACAAATTCTTAGAGAGGCATAACCTTCCAACACTGAACCAGGAAGAATTAGAAAATTTGAACAGACCAATCACAAGTAATGAAATTGAAACTGTGATTAAAAATCGTCCAACAAACAAAAGCCCAGGACCAGATGGCTTCACAGGTGAATTCTATCAAACATTTAGAGAAGAACTAACACCCATCCTTCTCAAACTCTTCCAAAATATTGCAGAGGAAGGAACGCTCCCTAACTCATTCTACGAGGCCACCATCACCCTGATACCAAAACCAGACAAAGGTACTACAAATAAAGAAAATTATAGACCAATATCACTGATGAATATAGATGCAAAAATCCTCAACAAAATACTAGCAAGCAGAATCCAACAGCACATTAAAAGGATCATACACCATGATCAAGTGGGATTTATCCCAGGGATGCAAGGATTCTTCAGTATACGCAAATCAATCAATGTGATACACCATATTAACAAATTGAAGAATAAAAACCATATGATCATCTCAATAGATGCAAAAAAAGCATTTGACAAAATTCAACACCCATTTATGATAAAAGCTCTCCAGAAAGTGGGCATAGAGGGAACCTACCTCAACATAATAAAGACCATATATGACAAACCCACAGCCAGCATCATTCTCAATGGTGAAAAACTGAAAGCATTTTCTCTTAGATCAGGAACAAGACAAGGTTGCCCACCCTCGCCACTCTTATTCAACATAGTTTTGGAAGGCCTAGCCATGGCAATCGGAGAAGAAAAATAAATAAAAGGAATACAAATGGGAAAAGAAGAAATAAAACTGTCACTGTTTGTAGTTGACATGATACTATACATAGAGAATCCTAAAGATGCCACCAGAAAACTACTAGAGCTAATCAGTGAATTTCGTAAAGTTGCAGGATATAAAATTAATGCACAGAAAGCTCTTGCATTCCTATACACTAATGGTGAAAAACCTGAAAGAGAAATTAAGGAAACACTCCCATTTACCACTGCAACAAAAAGAATAAAATACCTAGGAATAAACCTACCTAGGGAGACAAAAGACCTGTATGCAGAAAACTATAAGACACTGATGAAAGAAATTAAAGATGATCCAAACAGATGGAGAGGTATATCATGTTCTTGGATTGGAAGAATCAACATTGTGAAAATGACTCTACTACCCAAAGCAATCTACAGATTCAATGCAATCCCTTTCAGGTTACCAATGGCATTTTTTACAGAACTAGAACAGAAAATCTTAAAATTTGTATGGAGACACAAAAGACCCTGAATAGCCAAAGCAGTCTTGAGGGAAAAAAACGGAGCTGGAGGAATCAGACTCCCTGACTTCAGACTATACTACACAGCTACAGTAATCAAGACAGTATGGTACTGGCACAAAAACAGAAACATAGATCAATGGAACAGGATAGAAAGCCCAGAGATAAACCCACGCACCTATGGTCAACGAATCTATGACAAAGGAGGCAAGGATATACAGTGAAGAAAAGACAGTCTCTTCAATAAGTGGTGCTGGGAAAATTGGACAGCTACATGTAAAAGAATGAAATTAGAGCACTCCCTAACACCATACACAAAAATAAACTCAAAATGGATTACAGACCTAAGTGTAAGACCAGACACTATAAAACTGCTAGAGGAAAACATAGGCAGAACAATCTTTGACATAAATCACAGCAAGATCTTTTTTGATCTACCTCCTAGAGTAATGGAAATAAAAACAAAAGTAAATGAATGGGACCTAATGAAACTTAAAAGCTTTTGCACAGCAAAGGAAACTACAAACAAGATGAAAAGACAACCCTCAGAATGGGAGATAATATTTGCAAATTAATCAATGGGCAAAGGATTAATCTCCAAAATACATAAACAGCTCATGTAGCTCAATATTAAAAAAAAAACAACCCAATCCAAAAATGGGCAGAAGACCTAAATGGACATTTCTCCAAAGAAGACATACAGATGGCCAAGAAGCACATGGAAAGCTGCTCAACATCACTAATTATTAGAGTAATTCAAATCAAAACTACAATGAGGTATCACCTCACACCATTTAGAATTGGCATCATCAGAAAATCTACAAACAGCAAATGCTGGAGGGGGTGTGGAGAAAAGGGGACCCTCTTGCACTGTTGGTGGGAATGTAAATTGATACAGCCACTATGGAGAACAGTATGGAGGTTCCTTAAAAAATGAAAAATAGGACTACCATATGACCCAGCAATCCCACTACTGGGCATATACCCAGAGAAAACCATAATTCAAAAAGGCACATGCACCCCAATGTTCACTGCAGCACTATTTACAATAGCCAGGTCATGGAAGCAACCTAAGTGCCCATCGACAGACAAATGGATAAAGAAGATGTGGTACATATATATACAATGGACTATTACTCAGCCATAAAAAGGAACGAAATTGGGTCATTTGTAGAGACGTGGATGGACCTAGAGACTGTCATACAGAGTGAAGTAAGTCAGAAAGAGGAAAACAAATATCGTATATTAATTCATATATGTGGAACCTAGAAAAATGGTACAGAAGAACTGGTTTGCAGGATAGAAATAGAGACACAGATGTAGAGAACAAACGTATGGACACTAAGGGGGGAAAGTGGCAGGAGGAGTGGTGGTGGTGTTATGAATTGGGAGATTGGATTGACATAAAAAAAGGATCAAGTGGCTTTTAAATTTCAAAAGATACTATGTCATTTATTTCAAGAGTAATGTGTTATTTAGTACTTGGCCTAAACTTAGCCAGCCTCTTGGAGTATTTTGGGTTAATCGTGCTACCTGGGCCGCCAGAATTGCTGCTGGGTCTTTGTAAATGTGTTCTCCTTGGGGACTGTGAAAATGTAAAAAGAAAATCGTTGTAGCTAGGAAAATCTGCTTTATTATTCAGAAAGCACTGCCGTTCGCTTCTGTGGGAGTGTTTTCCAGGGATAGTCTTAATTATTGATGGCTAACTTCTCATTACTTAATGGAAGTTCAACTTTAAGGGGGAACGAGAGGGCACTTTCCTATGCTAATTGGTAATACACATTGTCTTCCCCACATCCGTAGAAGAAGATATTAGCTTGGCAGAAAAGAGAGGTCAGAGAGTATGGAAAGAGGAAAGGGAAAGGAGAGACAGGAGAGAAGAATATAAGTGGACTTCCTGTCTGGAATCCTTTGAGATCCTTCCTAGTTTTCGTAAGAACTTACTACTTATCTCTTTCACGTATAAATATATAACAGGGAGAAAAATCCTTGTGGGGAAAAAAACCCACTGCTGCCTTCATAAGGATGTTTCTCTTTGTAGGAGAAGCCTCTGTTCTGCTGGATCCTTGGTGGGTTTGAATATTAAAAGGTAGCCCAGCACTATGAGGGCAGGGGTTGAAGAACACTGACTTGCTCTCTGAAATACATGGAGGGGATTTTAGAGTTGGGAGTGGAGAACAGGATCTTGGAAAGACAACGTGTGGAAGGGAGTGGAAGTGGAAGGAGAGCATTCAAGTCCTCAGGTTGACCCAGGAGGGGAATTTCATAGGTTGTTGTGGCTCTTGACAGACTCCTAGTGGTGAGTTATCCAAGGGTCTTTTAGAACAAGGATGTCGAATTCTTAATTTGAAGTTGTTTGTATTATTGTGATATAATCCCCCTTTCCCAGACAGTTCTTTGTATAAGTCGACTTTTGCCAAAATCATGTTGCACAGCAAACGTCCCCAAACCTCAGAGACTTACAACAAAAAATTTTTGTTTTTTGTTCATGGATCTGTGGGGTTGGCTCCAGTAACTATGCTCCAGGCTGCAGGTCTGTTCCTGTGGCTTTTATTTGGGGGGCCAGGAACCTTCAGTCTTCAAGAAAGCCTTCTATGTACATGGTCACCACAGATGTACAATGCCCTGAGGTAGGGTTTCTATTTGCTTATTTCTTTGTTTACTTATTTATTAATAAAATAAGGGAAAGGGTGAATTGCAAATCATGTTGCCTCAATATAAATCAGGATGACATGACACAGAAGATCCTTTGAGTAGGAACGCAAAGCCAGGTGACCAGGACTATGGAAGTTACCCCATACCCACCCTATCATTTGCAGAAATCTTGTATATGTAGAATGGTTGGCCTTTCTCCATCCATACATTGAGCATTCACATCAATCCTTTTTCTTTTTTAAGGGAAAAGAAACTCCAGCTTATATCTATGTTACATGTGAGCTTTGAGACCAGTAAAATTATTCACTCTGATCCTGCCTATAGGTAATGAGCCCACATTCTTGAGCCCATCTCATTTTATACAATCATTTTGGTTTTCCAAATAAAAAATCACTTGATTGGTTCTCACACAATCACTCCTACTTGAGCCCTTAGATGAGTCAATTTCCTATCCAGCCTTTTAGTGTCAGCTCTGCCTCCATAAGTATATCTGGCAAAGAAAGGGAGAGACTTTTTTTCTTCTAAATGATGTGAACTATTGAATCTGAAAGTTCAGCTTCTTTTTTTTTTTTCTGCTTCTTTTACAGGCTCTACTAGGGGACTCAAAAAACAAAAACAAAGCGAAAACCCAAAGCTCAGTGTATGTCTCAGTTTTTCACCACCTTTTTGCTGCTTGCTAAGCTCAAAGTAGTTCTTTTTTAGATTTGAACATTTGCAAGTTGGCAGTTTTTAATAAGTGTATCATCCATACCGTCATTTTTAGACAACTCACCCACCCTAATCATTTCTTTTCCCCAAATGGAAGCTTATTTTCTGTTTGATTTCCTTTTTGTTTTTGCAGAAGAATCCTTTGCCTGATCTGAGAAAGAGAAAATGGGAAGTGCTAATGCTCTTTTTCTTCACAATGAGGCAGGGACAAAGAGACGGTAAAGTATATTTTTTAAAAAAGGAAAGGAAATAGATTGATCCCTTGAGTTGATCACTTCCACCCTGAAGGATATCCCTGAGTAGCTCAGCTCTGCATGACTTTGTTATTGTTCCCATATTCCTTTCTTACTTTTCTTATGGAGAGAAGGGGATGGGGAAAACAATTTTGGTCCTTTTTCCTCATTATTGTCCCCTTTTCTCCTATAGCTGGCTCTTCCGGGGCTGCCTGCTCACAAGAGTGGACTTCTCTTTCTTGCTGTTGCTCTTTCAAAGGATAGTTGTGTGTTGAAGAAAATATTGTATTAGGTTCTGGTTGGTTAGAATTGAATTAACCAGCTGAGAAAACTGCTGCTTGCAATCAGTTAGCTTTTAGATCTGAGGATTCCTTATTCATACTGTTACCGACCCAGGTTCTTGGACTCTAATCAATAGAAATTGTTAAGAGGCCAAACGAGAAATTCAGGCAAGGCTTTATTGGGACTTGTGCTGCAGCACGAGGGTGCGAAAACAAGTAACAGGTTCCCTTGCTCGGTTCCTGACAGGGGAGGTGGTGGGGAGCAAGCTGGCTGCTTAAATGGGGTGAGGGTAGGGGTGGAAGGGGGGGTTGCGCCAGAGGGGCAGCATAGGTGGTCTGCCCACCCCTTTGGTGGTGCTGTGTGCAGGGATCATGCGCAGTGCTCTGCTTTTGCTCCTGGCACCTCAGAAGTGGCAGTTTGGGTTTTGGTCTTTTTGTATCTTATTGTTCATAATTTGCCCCAGCTGTGCATGCATGCAGTTATTATTAGTCCCTGATAGTTTCTTTGTATTCTGTTGCTGGAGGAGAGGTTTGTCCAGGTGCAAGCACTGCAATAAAGGGTCCCAGGTCCCAGCCTATCTCAATATGAGCGTAGAATTTTAAAGCCACAAGATATTTAGAGATTGTCTTTTCCAACCACCTTGTTTTATAGATGAAGTTCCAGAGAAGTTGAAGTCTTTCCTCAGGTCAGACAGCTAGTTATCGGTAATACTGGGACTTAGAGCCCAGTTGTCTTAACTCTATTCTTTCCCTTACATTTGATTTAATTCTAGAGTCTAGATTACAATTAAAGACACAGACTTATTAAAGTTAATCATTAACCTCTAAAGTGGCAGATTGAGTTTTAATAGAGAGAACACTAAAATTCTCGGTAGGGATAATAAGGAGGCAATCAGGAGAGGATAAAACTGCTCAAGAATAAAACAACTTCCCAGCTTCTCGCTTTTGGTGGAAATATATCTAACAAGAAAGTTTATTCCAAGGCATGCAAATTTAAAGAAAAGGGGTTAGACACAAGAGCAGAAAATGACTGTCAAAGCTAAGTTGGAAAAATTTTCCCGTATCATTCTGGGAGCCTCCAGAACAAAGAAACGCAATGTCATTAACAAAAGAAGGAGGATTGGAAAGGGCTCAGTGTTTTTACACTTAAAACGTATCCTTTCTTCTTTCCAGGTTTATACATATGATTTTGGAGGTGGAAATTTCTTACAGAACAACACAGTCTCTTTCCTTTAGTCCTATAACAGTAACGCTGAATTTAAATAACGCTAATCTTCAAAAAGTCCACGGTACCTTTCAGATATTTTTGAGTTGCTTGACTCCTTCTTCCTTGCAAGGTCCCCCCTGTATAGCTCAGCTCTGCATGGACTTTTAATTTTTTCTCCCATATTTCTTTCTGACGGCAACCTTCTCCTATGGTGAGAAAGGGCTGGGAAAAGTGATTTCTGTCCTTTTCCTCACAACTTCCTTCGCGAGTAGGGGCAGTAGTTGAGAACCAATAGTTGTGAGTAAAGGTTGTGAAGCAGGAGTGGGGTGTTGTGAAAATATTGATTGTTTAGGGCTTAAATATTCTCCCAAAGGAAGAAAACGTTGGCCCCCTAAATTGAGGAAATTATATGAAGTTGAGTGGTCAGATTGGTGGGAGGGAAAGAGTTGGCATGAGTAGCCATAGATAAATCTGGAGATAGAGGCAGGAGTTAACGTTTCTAGACATTATTGGAGGAAATGTGCCTTTTTGGACGTTTTTTTCCACAAGACCCGGAGTAATGGTGCCCAAGTAGAGAACTTCCAGAGAGGCTCCCTTCTTGCATCACCAAACCTGTTGTCTCCTCCCTCCCACCTCCCCTCCCTTCCTCCCCTGCTTTCTTCTTTCCTTCCATCCTTCATTGAATCTTTTTTCCTTTATCTCTAAGATTGTTAAATATGTGTTTTAATGTTTATAGACCCTTTTGATTTTATTTTAAATAGTATTTAATTTAAAAATTTAATAATAATAACTGTTAATACTGGCGACCTTTTTATTTTTTACTGAAGTATAGTTGATTTACAGTGTTGTGTTATTTTCAGGTGTACAGCACAGTGATTTGGTTTTATATCTATCTGTCTGTCTGTCTATCTATCTACTCTTTCAGATTCTTTTCCCTTATAGTTTATTACAAAATACTGAGTATAGTTCCCTGTGCTACACAGTGAGTCCTTGTTGGTTATCTATTTTATATATAGTAGTGTGTATATGTTAATGCCAAACTCCTAATTTATCCTTCCCCCCTACCTTTCCCCTTTGGTAACCAGAAGTTGGTTTTCTTTATCTGTAGGTCTATTTCTGTTTTGTAAATAAGTTCTTTTTTTTTTTAAATTTAGATTCCACATATAAGTGATATCACATGATATTTGTCTTCCTCTGCCTGGCTGACTTCACTTAGTATGATAATCTCTGAGTCTATCCATCCATGTTGCTGCAAATGGCGTTATTTCATTCCTTCTTATGGTTGAGTAATATTCCATATTCCATTTTGTGTATGTGTGTGTGTATATATATATACACACACACATACACACACACACACACACATATATATATATACCTCCTTTTATTGAGCATGTCTGTAGTGTCTTTTTATATATTTAATCATCACCACAAAACTATCCATAACTGTTCTTCCCTCCATTTTACAGATGAGGATATAGAGGTTAGAGAGGTTAAATCACTTAGATTACTTCTGTCAAAGAGGCATTAATTGGAAGAGCTGAGACTTCAACACATGCTTTCCTGATTTGAAAGGCTGTTTTCTAGACTTTATTATGTTATCAACAGCTGACCCCTCCCTCTCTATTCTCTACCCCATACCCTCTCCAAAATCCCTGGAACTCAAATGTCTGCCCCCTATATGATTTCCACATTTAGCCTCAAAGTTTCTAGCAAAGAATCACACTGTGAGAATGTATTTACCTTTAATAATAGAGGTGGAGCTGTGCTCATGACCATGTCTATATGTTAAGGGTTTGCCGTGCAAAGGAAGAGATGCTTTCATCAGTTGGAGCGTAAGATTCTAGGTTTGTTAGAGAAGAATAAGGAAGACATCAATTCATTCAATTTATTCCACAGGCAGTTATTGTTGGTGAATCTGTCGCCTTCAGAAAAGAAAGGACTCTACTTGAAAATAAAACTACCCAAACAGTCCTCCCCATTCTTACTTCCAAGTGTTTGTTAACTGAATTTTGTTTCAAAATACTTTGTTTTTTTAAATGGAAAAGAATCTCAGTATCAAGGGGTCCTGGATCAACAACTCTGATGGAAACTCAGTCTTCTATTTATTCTCAGCAGGGAATAAAACACTAGGCTAAAGAATTTAATTCCCACCCCTGTACGCCTTGCACTCCTCTCTCCCCACCCAGCCCCACCATCTAAATGCTTTTGCCCTAGTTGTGCAGGGCATGAGAGAGACTTGCAGGTAGCCACAGTGAAGTGTGCTGTTTAGCAAAAGCTCTGCTTGTTAGGCAAAGTGGTCCTTTTCTCTTTGTCAGTCTCTAGTGAAAAGAGAAGTACATGAAGCGAAACACACCTCTTTGCTCCCTCAGTGATTGATTCCTGTACTTTTGACAGTTGTGATTATATGCCTGGGGGGGTCTCTCCGGTATACCACAAGTCCTGTGTTTGAACTCCAGGTACCTGGAACCCTCACCCTCATGGCAGCAGGAGTTTGCTTGGTCAGTCCTGAAATGTTTTGTACATTATAACTTTTGGCAGTGGTTGATATAAAGGAAACAGAATAGAGACAAAGCTCATCAAGTTTAATTTTATTCCAGACTTTAGATGGAATTTCACTACTGAATTCCAGAGGTTAGAAGGCCAGAGCTAGTTCCCATGCCTGCTAGTCTTTGTGGAAAGTATAGTAATTAAGATAGCATTGTGAAAATGACTGCTGTGCTATTTGCCTGGCTTTAGCTAGAATACAATTAATGATAATAAATGCTATTTATTGAGTACTCTGTGTTAGGTTTACAAATATTATTTCTCTGAATCTTTACAATAACTCTGTGAGGTCGGTAACTTTTACCCTCTTTATGTATAAGAAAACTGAGGCTCAGAGTAGTTGGAAAATTTCCCCAAAGTCACGTAGAAAGGACTAGGAGGCAAAAGCCCATGGATCCTCTTTCAGTATACCCACTACACCCATATAAGAATATCGTAAAGGCAACCCCAGACTTGCTATCGTTTCATCTGTAAAAACTTTAGTATGTATCTCTAATAGTTATGGAATCTCCCTTTTAATACCACCTCTTTTCTTAGATAAAATAGAGCGTACCATTCACACTATTCCACAACTTGCACCTTTCTCTTAACATATCCTAGAGACCACTACATGGCAGTATATAGAGATTTCTTCATTCCTTATTACAGTTGCATAGTATTCCATTTGTGGATATACCTTATGTTATTAAACCAGTCTTGTATTAGTGACATTTGAGTTGTTTACAGTCTTTTTCTGTTACAAATAATAGTCTTGCACACAAATTATTTAATAATTTTGCCACATTATTTTGGGGATAATTATTTAGAATTGGAATTGCTAGTTCAAAAGGTATATCACTAAGAACATTTTTGTCAAGAGGAATTTGAATTTAATATACATTTAATTTGAGTTTAGTATGATATGTTTATGTAGGTTTCCCTCATTTTGTGTGTAGTTAAATTACTGCTAGCTGTCCCAGTGTCAGATTGCCTTCCAGGAGGAGTCCCCCTACCTAATGTGCCAACTCACCTGTACCATGGCACCAAGTTTCAGGAACCAGTACAATACCCTCATTAGGCAGTAACAACAGGGATATCATTGACAAATTAGTTAATATTAAAAAGTGTCATAAATCCAAAGTATTTATGACTAGTCACTGTAAAAAGTTACTAATGAAGGGTCGTGAGGTTGAAAGAAAATTTTCTAAACTATCTGTTGTTAAAACACAAATTTTGATCAACCATGTTAAAGGAAAGCTGAAGTTATTTTTTCTCACTTTAGGAAGAAACTTTTTTTTAAACAAAATTATTTTCCTATCAAGAGATAAAGATTGTGCAGGCAAAAAATGTAGGAAAAATTGTTATAGATGTGTGTCAGGCCAATAAATTAATAAAAATACTAAGCATCTTAAAAATTTTGTTCTGTTTGATGAATTTGTGAGCTTTTTAATATTTGTGACTTATCACTTCCCTTTTAATTTTAAATAAATATATATTTATTTATTTCTCTTTTTAAAACTTTTTTAAAAAACATCTTTATTGGAGTATAATTGCTTTACAATGGTGTGTTAGTTTCTGCTTTATAACAAAGTGAATCAGCTATACATATACATATATCCCCATATCTCCTCCCTCTTGCATCTCCCTCTCACCCTCCCTATCCCACCCCTCTAGGTGGACACAAAGCACCGAGCTGATCTCCCTGTGCTATGTGGCTGCTTCCCACTAGATACCTATTTTACACTTGATAGTGTACAGACATCCATGCAACTCTCTCACTTTGTCCCAGCTTACCCTTGCCCCTCCCTGTGTCCTCAAGTCCATTCTCTGTGTCTGCATCTTTATTCCTGTCCTGCCCCTAGGTTCTTCAGAACCATTTTTTTTTGGGGGGGGGATTCCATATATATGTGTTAGCATACGATATTTGTTTTTCTCTTTCTGACTTACTTGACTCTGTATGACAGTCTCTAGGTCCATCCACCTCACTACAAATAACTCAATTTCGTTTCTTTCTATGGCTGAGTAATATTCCATTGTATATATGTGCCACATCTTCTTTATCCATTCAGCTTTTGATGGACACTTAGGTTGCTTCCATGTCCTGGCTATTGTAAATAGCACTGCAGTGAACATTGTGGTACATGACTCTCTTTGAATTATGGTTTTCTCAGGGTATATGCCCAGTAGTGGGATTTCTGGGTTGTATGGTAGTTCTATTTTTCGTTTTCTGAGGAACCTCCATACTGTTCTCCATAGTGGCTGTATCAATTTACATTCCCACCAATGGTGCAAGAGAGTTCCCTTTTCTCCACACCCTCTCCAGCATTTATTCTTTGTAGATTTTTTGATGATGGCCATTCTGACTGGTGTGAGGTGATACCTCATTGTAGTTTTGATTTCCATTTCTCTAATGATTAGTGGTGTTGAGCATCCTTTCATGTGTTTGTTGGCAATCTGTATAGCTTCTTTGGAGAAATGTCTATTTAGGTCTTCTGCTCAGTTTTGGATTGAGTTGTTTGTTGTTTTTGATATTGAGCTGCATGAAATGTTTTTATTTTTTGGAGATTAATCCTTAGTCTGTTGCTTCTTTTGCAAATATTTTCTCCCATTCTGAGGGTTGCTTTTTCGTCTTGTTTATAGTTTCCCTTGCCGTGCAAAAGCTTTTAAGTTTCATTAGGTCCCATTTGTTTATTTTTGTTTTTATTTCCATTTCTCTAGGATGTGGGTCAAAAAGGATCTTGCTGTGATTTATGTCATAGAGTGTTCTGCCTAAGATTTCCTCTAAGAGTTTGATAGGGTCTGGCTTTACATTTAGGTCTTTAATCCATTTTGAGTTTATTTTTGTGTATGGTGTTAGGGAGTGTTCTAATTTCACTCTTTTACATGTAGCTGTCCAGTTTTCCCCGCACCACCTATTGAAGAGGCTGTCTTCTCCATTGTATATTCTTGCCTCCTTTATCAAAGATAAGGTGACCATATGTGCGTGGGTTTATCTCTGGGCTTTCTATCCTGTTCCATTGATCTATATTTCTGTTTTTGTGCCAGTACCATACTGTCTTGATTACTGGAGCTTTGTAGTATAGTCTGAAGGCATGGAGCCTGATTCCTCCAGCACCGTTTTTCTTTCTCAAGATTGGTTTGGCTATTCAGGGTGTTTTATGTCTCCATACAAATTGTGAAATGTTTCCTTCTAGTTCTGTGAAAAATGCTATTGGTAGTTTGATAGGGATTGCATTGAATCTGTAGATTGCTTTGGGTAGTAGAGTCATTTTCACAGTGTTGATTATTCCAATCGAAGAACATGGTGTATCTCTCCATCTATTTGTATCATCTTTAATTTCTTTCATCAGTGTTTTATAGTTTTCTGCATACAGGTCTTTTGTCTTCCTAGGTAGGTTTATTCCTAGGTATTTTATTCTTTTTGTTGCAGTGGTAAATGGGATTGTTTCCTTAATTTCTCTTTCAGATTTTTCATCATTAGTGTAGAGGAATGCAAGAGGTTTCTGTGCGTTAATTTTGTATCCTGCTACTTTACCAAATTCATTGATTAGCTCTAGTAGTTTTCTGGTGGCATCTTTAGGATTCTCTATGTATAGTATCATGTCATCTGCAAACAGTGACAGTTTTACTTTTTCTTTTCCGATTTGTGTTCCTTTTATTTCTTTTTCTTCTCTGATTACTGTGGCTAAAAATTCCAAAACTATGGTGAATAATAGTGGTGAGAGTGGGCAACCTTGTCTTGTTCCTGATCTTAGTGGAAATGGTTTCAGTTTTTCACCATTGAGGATGATGTTGGCTGTGGGTTTGTCATATATGGCATTTATTATGTTGAGGTAAGTTCCCTCTGTGCCTACTTTCTGGAGGGTTTTTATGATAAATGGGTGTTGAATTTTGTTGAAAGCTTTTTCTGCATCTATTGAGATGACCATATGGTTTTTCTCCTTCAATTTGTTGATATGGTTTATCACATTGATTGATTTACGTATATTGAAGAATCCTTGCATTCCTGGGATAAAGCCCAGTTGATCATTGTGTATGATCCTTTTTTTAAAATTTTTTTTCTTTTTTTCGGTGTATGATCCTTTTAATGTGCTGTTGGATTCTGTTTGCTAGTATTTTGTTGAGGATTTTTGCATCTGTGTTCATCAGTGATATTGCCCTGTAGTTTTCTTTCTTTGTGACATCTTTGTCTGGTTGTGGTACATCAGGGTGATGGTGGCCTCATAGAATGAGTTTGGGAGTGTTCCTCCCTCTGCTCTATTTTGGAAGTTTGAGAAGGATAGGTGTTAGCTTTTCTCTAAATGTTTGATAGAATTTGCCTGTGAAGCCATCTGGTCCTGGGCTTTTGTTTGTTGGAAGATTTTTAATCACAGTCACAATTTCATTGCTTGTACTTGGTCTGTTCATATTTTCTGTTTCTTCCTGGTACAGTCTGGGAAGGTTATGCTTTTCTAAGAATTTGTCCATTTCTTCCAGGTTGTCCATTTTATTGGCATAGAGTTGCTTGTAGTAATCTTTCATGATCCTTTGTATTTCTGCAGTGTCAGTTGTTACTTCTTCTTTTTCATTTCTAATTCTGTTGATTTGCGTCTTCTCCCTTTTTTTCTTGATGAGTCTGGTTAATGGTTTATCAGTTTTATCAACAAACCAGCTTTTTAGTTTTATTGACCTTTAGTATCATTTCCTTCATTTTTTTTCATTTATTTCTGATATGATCTTTATGATTTCTTTCCTTCTGCTAATTTTGTTTATTTTTGTTCTTCTTTTTCTAATTGTTTTAGGTGTATGTTTAGGTTGTTTATTTGAGATGTCTCTTGTTTCTTGAGGTAGGATTCTATTGCTATAAACTTCCCTCTTAGAACTGCTTTTGCTGCATCCCATAGGTTTTGGGTTGTCGTGTATTCATTGTCATTTGTTTCTAGGTATTTTTTGATTTCCTCTTTGATTTCTTCAGTGATCTCTTCCCTGTTTAGTAGTATATTGTTTAGCCTGTATGTGTTTGTATTTTTTACAGATTTTCTCCTGTAATTGATATCTAGTCTCATAACGTTGTGGTTGGAAAAGATACTTGATATGATTTCAGTTTTCTTAAATTTACCAAGGCTTGATTTGTGACTCATTATATGATATATCCTGGAGAATGTTCGATGAGCCCTTGAGAAGAAAGTGTATTGTGTTGTTTTTGGATGGAATGTCCTATAAATATCAATTAATTCCATCTTGTTTAATGTATCATTTAAAGCTTGTGTTTCCTTATTTATTTTCATTTTGGATGATCTGTCTATTGGTGAAAGTGGGGTGTTAAAGTCTCCTAGTATGACTGTGTTACTGTTGATTTCCCCTTTTATGGCTGTTAGTGTTTGCCTTATGTATTGAGGTGCTCCTATGTTGGGTGAATAAATATTTACAGTTGTTATATCTTCTTCTTGGATTGATCCCTTGATCATTATGTAGTGTCCTTCTTTGTCTCTTGTAATGGTCTTTATTTTAAAGTCTATTTTGTCTGATATGAGAATTGCTTCTCCAGCTTTCTTTTGTTTTCCATTTGCATGGAATATCTTTTTCCATCCCCTCACTTTCAGTCTGTATGTGTCCCTACATCTGAAGTGTGTCTCTTGTAGAGAGCATATGTATGGGTCTTGTTTTTGTATCCATTCAGCCAGTCTGTGTCTTTTGGTTGGAACATTTAATCCATTTACATTTAAGGTAGTTATCGATATAATGTTCCTATTACCATTGTCTTGATTGTTTTGGGTTTGTTATTGTAGGTCTTTTCCTTCTCTTGTGTTTCTTGCCTAGAGAAGTTCCTTTAGCATTTGTTGTAGAGCTGGTTTGGTGGTGCTGAATTCTCTTAGCTTTTGCTTACCTGTAAAGTTTTTAATTTCTCCATCAAATCTGAATGAGATCCTTGCTGGGTAGAGGAATCTTGGTTGTAGGTTTTTCTATTTCATCAGTTTAAATATGTCCTGCCACTCCCTTTTGTCTTGCAGAGTTTCTGCTGAAAGATCAGCTGTTAACCTTATTGGGATTCCATTGTGTGTTATTTGTTGCTTTTCCCTTGCTGCTTTTAATACTTTGTATTTAATATTTGGTAGTTTGATTAATATGTGTCTTGGCATGTTTCTCCTTCGATTTATCCTGTATGGGACTCTCTGTGCTTCCTGGACTTGACTGACTATTTCTTACCCATATTAGTTAAGTTTTCAACTATAATCTCTTCCATTATTTTCTCAGTCCCTTTTTTTCCCCCTTCTTCTTCTGGGTCCCCTATAATTTGAATGTAGGTGTGTGTAATGTTGTCACAGAGGTCTCTGAGATTGTCCTCAATTCTTTTCATTTTTTTTTCTGTATTCTGCTCTGTGGTAGTTAGTACCACTATTTTATCTTCCAGGTCACTTATCTGTTCTTCTGCCTCAGTTATTCTGGTCTTGATTCCTTCTAGAAAATTTTTAATTTCATTTATTGTGTTGTTCATCATTGTTTGATTGCCCTTTAGTTCTTCTAGGTCCTTGTTAGATGTTTCTTGTATTTTCTCCATTCTGTTTCCAAGATTTTGGATCATCTTTACTCTTACTACTCTGAATTGTTTTCCAGGTAGACTGCCTTTTTCCTCTTCATTTGTTTGGTCTGGTGGGTTTTTACCTCACTCCTTCATCTGCTGTGTATTTCTCTGTCTCCTCATTTTACTTAACTTAATGTGTTTGGGGTCTCCATTTCGCAGGCTGCAGGTTTGTAGTTCCCATTGTTTTTGGTTTCTGCTCCCAGTGGGTACGGTTGGTTCAGTGGGTTGTGTAGGCTTCCTGGTGGAGGGGACTGGTTCCTGTGTTCTGGCGAATGAGTCTGGATCTTGTCTTTCTGGTGGGCAGGGCCACGTCCGATGGTGTGTTTTGTGGTGTCTGTGAACTTATTATGATTTTAGGCAGCCTCTGTGCTAATTGGTGGGTTTGTGTTCCTGACTTTCTAGTTGTTTGGCATAGGGTGTCCATCAGTGTAGCTTGCTGGTCATTGAGTGGAGATGGGTCTTAGCGTTGAGATGGAGACCTCTGGGAGAGCTGTCTCCTTTTGATATTATGTGTAGCCAGGAGGTCTCTGGTGGACCAGTGTCCTGAACTGGGCTCTCCTACCTCAGAAGCTCAGTCAGGCCTGACACTTGGTCAGAGCATCAAGACCCTGTCAGTCACATGGCTTAGAAGAAAAGGGAGGAAAAAGAAAGGAAGAAAGGAAGGAAGGAAGGAAGGAAGGAAGGAAGGAAATAAGGAAGAAAATAAAATAATTAGAATAGAAAAAAATTATTAAGAATATAAAAATAAAAAAGTAATGAAAAAAAGGAAAGAGAGAATGAAAGAAGAGAGCAACCAAGCCAAAAAAACAAATCCATCAATGATAATAAGCACTAAAAACTATACTAAAAACAAATTTAAAAAACAACATAAAACCCCCCCAGAGGCATAGTCAGAACCTTAGGATAAATGGCAAAAGCAAAGCTATACAGACAAAATCACACAAAGAAGCATACACATACACACTCACAAAAAGAGAAAAAAGGAAAAAATAAAAAATAAAAAAAGGAAGAGAGCAGCCAAATCAATAAACAAATCTACTAGTGATAATAAGTTCTAAATACTAAGCTAAGTGAAACATAAAACCAGAAACAAATTAGATGCTAAAAGCAAACCCAAAGTGTACAGTTGCTCCCAAAGTCCACCGCCTCCATTTTGGGATGATTCATTGTCTATTCAGGCATTCCACAGATGCAGGGTACATCAAGTTGATTGTGGAGATTTAATCTGCTGCTCCTGAGGCTGCTGGGAGAGATTTCCCTTTCTCTTCTTTGTTCACACAGCTCCTGGGGTTCAGCTTTGGATTTGGTCCTGCCTCTGCATGTAGGTCACCTGAGGGCGTCTGTTCCCACCCAGACAGGACGGGGTTAAAGGAGCGGCTGATTAGGGGGCTCTGGCTCACTCAGGCTGGGGGGAGGGAGGGGCATGGAATTGGGGCAAACCTGTGGTGGCAGAGGCCGGCATGACGTTGTAATGTCCTGAGGCATGCCGTGCGTTCTCCCGGGGAAGTTGTCCCTGGATCACGGGACCCTAGCTCTGGTGGGCTACACAGAATTCTTGGTGGCTTCAGCAGGAGCCTTAGCGTTTCATGCCCGTCTCTGGTGTCCACGCTGTTAGCCATGGCTCGCACCCGTCTCTGGAACTCATTTAGGCAGTGCTCTGAATCCCTTCTCCTCATGCACCCAAAAACAATGGTCTCTTGCCTCTTAGGCAGGTCCGGAGTTTTTCCCGGACTCCCTCCAGGCTAGGTGTGGCGCACTATCCCCCTTCAGGCTGTGTTAATACAGCCAACCCCAGTCCTCTCCCTGGGGTCTGACCTACGAAGCCCGAGCCTCAGATCCCAGCCCCCACCCGCCCCAGAGGGTGAGCAGACAAGCCTCGGGCTGGTGAGTGCTGGTCGGCCCCGATCCTCTGTGCAGGAATCTCTCCGCTTTGCCCTCTGCACCCCTGTTGCTGCACTGTCCTCTGTGGCTCTGAAGCTTCCCCCCCCCCACCCACCCCCCAGCTCTGCCAGTGAAGGGGCTCCCTAGTGTGTGGAAACTTCCTCCTTCACAGCTCCCTCCCTGAGGTACAAGCCCTGTCCCTATTCTTTTGTCTCTGTTTTTCCTTTGCCCTATCCAGGTATGTGGGGAGTTTCTTGCTTTTGGGGAAGTCTGAGATCTTCTGCCAGCTTTCAGTAGGTGTTCTGTAGGAGTTTTTCCACATGTAGATGTAGTTTTGATGTATTTGTGGGGAGGAAGGTGATCTCCACGTCTTACTCCTCTGCCATCTTGAATGCGCCCCCCTGAATATTTATTTCTAACTTTATAATTTTATGTTCTTGTCTTAAATATGGCTCCCCAAATTTCATAGGCTTCAGACCATACATAACTCCTATTTCCTTAGCTGTTGGGGTGATATATCCACTGACTTTCAATAATGAACCAGGCAATTATAGACAGGGTTCTGGAAGGAAATATACTCCTGTCTTAGGAGGCTTTGCAAGTCATGGCAGTAGGTTATTATATATAATCCTCTGTGGAAATATTTTCCTGAAGAGGGTTATACACTGAGACACCTAGCAGTAAATCCTTGAGGAAAATAATACAACTGAAAGAGTTGCACTGTGTTTTCTTACTACGTGGAAATGCATTTACCCTTTCCCAAAATAAACACCACAAAAGTCCCATCCAATCACAGCATTGACTCAGAGTCCAGGATTTTCTGAACATGTTACATCAGCTCCAGATGTGATTCTTGACTGAGAAAATTATAAACAAAAGCAAAAACCAAACAAAACAATCCCAAACCACCACCAAAAAAGATGAGTTATCAGTAACTCCGTCCTTCAGCATATTTTCATGGAGTAGGGACAGGATAATTTCAATAAATATTCCCATTTGGCAAGAGAAAAAGTGAGAGGCACACAGCTGTCACTGGCCCCTAGCAATTGTAAAATATTGCTGGATATACATTTTGAGGATGCCTATCCTGGGGGTAGGGAATGTTTCTTGTGTCTTCTCTCTCTCTCTCTACCTCCCCCCTTTTTTTCCTTGTTCTGTCATTCTAAAAATTTACCAATCTTTGAACATTTCAAAGAAGGAGCTTTTGGATTAATTGATTTTCTCTATTTTTTTAATCCATTTCTATCTCATTGATTTCCACTCATTATTTCCATACTTTGTTTAATTTGGATTTAAGTTGCTCTTATTCTAGTTTCCTGTGTTTGAAGTTTGGATTATTGGTTTTAGACCATTATCTTTTCTAATGTAAACCTCTCATGCCATATGTTTTCCTATAACAACTGTTTTAGTTGCATCCCTGAAATTTCAATACACTGTTTTAATTTTCATTCAGTTCTAAGTAATTTTTAATTTCCATATGATTTCTTTTTTCCTTCTTTTATTATTATTAATATTTTTAGTGAAGTATAGCTGATTTACAATATTAGTTTCAGGTGTACAACAAAGTGATTCAGTATTTTTATAGATTATATGTCATTTAATGTTATTACAAAATAATGGCTCTATTTCCCTGTGCTGTACAGTATATCCTTGTTGCTTATTTATTTTATATATAGTAGTTTGTATCTCTTAATCCCCTACCCCTATCTTGCCTCTCTCCCTTCTTTCTCCCCACTGGGTACCACTAGTTTGTTCTCTATGTATGTGAGTCTGTTTCTGGTTTGTTATATACATTTGTTTGTTTTATATTTTAGAGTCCACATATTTGGATTACAAATACTTGGAGGTTTTCCAGATACCTTTTTGTTGTTAGATTCTAGTTCAGTTCTATTGGGCCCAGATAACCTACTCTGAATGATTTCAGTTTTCCAGTTTATTTGAGACTTGGCCCAAAATGGAGTCTTTCACGGTGACTATCCCTTGTGTATTTGAGATGAATACATATTTTACTCTTCTTGGGTTGAGTTTCTATAAATGGCAATTAGGTTAACTTGGTTCATAGTGTTGTTAAAATCATCTGTATACCTACTGATTCTTTTTTTTTTTGGTCTTCTTCTTTTATGAGTTATAGAAAGAGGAATATTGATCCAGTATAATTATTTGTCTATATCTCTTTTCAGTTTTTAAGGTCTTTTTTTCCCGTATGTTTTAAAACTCAGTAGATTAAAAATGTGAGAATTTAGGATTCTTGTGGGTTTCTTTTTTCATCATTACAAAATGTTCCTCTTTATCCCTGGTATATTACTTGTTCTAAAGTCTACTTTGATATTATTATAGCCATACGAGCTTCTTTTTATCACTGCTTGAATGGCATGTTTTTCATCCTTTTGCCTTTAAGCTATCTATGTCTTTATATTTAAAGTGGATATTTTATATACAGCAATTTAGCTGGTTCTTGATTTTCTTAGGCTGTTTATTGATATGGCTGGGCCTGAATCTAACACCTTGCTGTATGTTTGCTATTTGTCTCACTGCTTGTTGTTCCATTTGACTTCTTTTCCTGTCTTTGATGGATTCACTGAATATTTTCTGTGCTTCCATTTTATCGCCACTCTTGGAATTTTGGGTATTCCTCTTTGCTTTAGTTTTTAGTGATTGCTCTGGGATTTACAATATACATCTTCGACTTATTACAATGTAATCTACCTTCAAATAATATTCTGGCAGTTTATGTCCGAAATATTACAGCAGTTTACTTCTATTTTTTCCTTTTTGTCTTTGTACTACCGCTATCATATATTTTACTTCTACCCAAGTTATAAACCCTATAATTTATTATCACTACTTTTGCTTTAAACACCCAATTATATTTTAAAGAGTTTTGAAATAAGAAAAAGTCTTTTTTATAACTATGGAGCTTTTTGTTTGTTTGTTTGTTTTTGGTTTGTTTGACATTTTAATTGCATTGTCCATTTCTTGTCTGTTTTGAAGAGATTCAGAACTATAGCCGCACTGCCATCTTGCCCTCTATCCCCAAGTCATTTTCTAATCTATTCATATGTGCAGCCCATGTAACCTCTTAGGGGTGATGAGTTAATATGATGCACTTGTTGTTTGGAGTAATATTTCCTTTTATTTTCTCTCAAATGCTAATGTTTAAAAATGTGTGTGTGATCTGGGACAAATGACTGTTCTAAACTTAGATACCAATTTGTAAAATGGGAATCTGAAGGACAGTCTTTGTTGCCAAAGCTATTACAGAAATACCACAAACATTGTATAAATATTCAGCCCTTATGATACAATCGTATTTGGAAGTGTTGGCTAACTGCATAGGTTTTTATTTACTATAATACATGAATTCCTCACTTACCCAGAGGTCATTACTCTGGCAGCCTCTTCTACTTGGAACATTAGAGAAAATAATAAAGTAAAACAAGTGGTTTCTAAACAGCTGAATTAGATGTATCAAGGGCATTAAAAATAAATTTCATGTATTTTACTAAAAGGAGAACCCCTGACTCAACATGTGCTTGCTTTCATTAAAAATATCATTTTAACCAGCTGGGCTAATTGGTTTCCTTGCCTTCAGCAGAAGGAAGAGAGAGAGAGGTAGGGGTGGTAGGGAGAGACATGAGGAAGAATCACACACCTTGTGTAGAGGAAGGTATAATAACCGACGTTCGTATATTCCTTTAGACTGCAATCTCCTTTGGTACAGTTAACCGTGTCCTGTTCATCTGTGTTCTCCACACAGTCCCTGACACATGATATTCAGTAAACACTGTCTAAACAAACAAACATGTGACTAAGAGGCTGAGAGGACATAGAAGAACCACATGATGTTGAAAGAAGAATTTTAAAAAGGTAACACTTATAGGGTACTCTGCGATTAGGCAGAGTTCTTTCCACTACGCTGTACTGTGCATTGAGAACATTTCTATTTAGGGAAAATAGGAGCCAGCATGAAGCAATAGCTCACGTTGCTATCAGTGATGTATGATTCAGAAAATGTTACATTGTAGAACCTCTGTGAATATTTATTGCCTTCAACAATGATTTCTATTAAAACTTTCCAGCTTCCTTCCCTCCCCCTCCCCGCAACTAAATCTCCATTTCTATCTTTGGCTCTCTACCTAACAGTTTCACCTCTTCACATTGAAAAAATTCACTTATGCAACAAATGGCTCGATACCTGATAATGTCGCTAAAATGGTATGGTTTTGTACACAGAGTAGATGTTAGAAGTAATTCTTTGCTCAACAAATTTATGGAGAAAAAAATGCTCATAGTGATATATACATACCCATACCTTAAATTCTAAAAAATGCTATTCACCTTTAGTAAATGTGCACACTTTGTAAAGATGGGCAGATATTTCTGCTCTTTTTATGATGATCTAGTCCTTGATATGTATGTGTATGTGTGTACATGGCCCCAGGAACTCTGCAAAAAGTTATTGCCCTTCCTATGTATGTGTATGTACGTGCATGTATGTGCCCCAGGAACTCTGCAAAAAGCTTTCATGGATTGTTATTTAATTCTCACCACACTTGAGAAAGTAGGATATCTAATCTTATACATGGGGAATTGAGACTTGCAGAGGTAAGTGTACAAAGTCCAAGTTTACAAATCCAGTAAATGACAGAGCTGGGATCTGAGTCTTTGTGGTCTGAATCCAAAACCTGCACTTTAGCATTCATGCTATACGCTTCCTCTTTCTCCCATCATCTCCAGAAATAAAGCAGTAAACAATAGCACAGTATCTGTTTTCATCACACTGAATAAAATATAGCTTTACTTTGCTGTCATTCAGTCATGACAGTGTCAGAGCTCTATTAAACTAACCCTTAGTTTGAGAAGAGAGTAGGAAAATATGTATATCTCTAGCCACAGTTTATTGATTTGATAATGGTCAGTTACTTCTCTCTCTCTCTCCCCTCCCTCTCCCTTTTTTTCTCTTGAATTTGATGGGTGTGTGTAGCTAAATCAGATAATTCATGAAGCATTATCTTCTAACTTGCCCCTATACAAGGTATCCCTATCTTTCTGGCTGTTCTGAATAATTTGGATAATTTCATTATTTTCTGATTTTCTTTTGGAAAAATTTGGTGCTCAGAATATCTTTCTATCCATCTAGATAACATGCATGAAACACACTTTTGGAACTATTTTCCTTCAAAGGGCCCAAAGAATAAAAACAAGCCACGCTGATTGTCATGGTTCTTGTGTAGCAACTGACAGGAAGATCCCAGTTTAATTTTCTTGGCGTCAAGATAGGAAACAAAATATGCCACCAATTTCTTTTCCTAAACAAAGCAGACCAGTATGTACACATGCCTGAGGGTCCTGGGACACAGGGATGCTTTGTATATGACTTTAATAAAAAACATGTTTTTCTTTTAAAATCTTCCGTGAGCGAGGTGGGAATCAGGGAGTTGAGGAAGAGCAAAATATGGCTGCGTTGGGAATAAAGAAAAATGAGGTGAGAGCGAGAGTAGCTGATAAGATAAAATGCATTTAGGCTGTCTATCAGATGTTAGAAGCCGTGCCCTGCTGTTCTGAAATTGCCATTTTATGTTGCGTTTCTCGAAGGTGAGCTCAGAGTGCAGCCTTTAGTGTTCTCTTGGGAGAGAGCAAAGCAAGAATAAATAGAGTAGTCACAGCATATGCCCATGATTTCTTCCTGTTCTCAGTTTATCAAGATTATTGACATAGAGTTTTTAGACAAAAATGAGAGTAACGGTTTATTTTCTGATTATATTGCTTCTCTCTGCTTCTTCCCTCTGTTGCTTCTTGCTAGCCTGGTCTTTCTCCTCGAGGCTACCCATTTTGAGTGTCATTAAGAATGTCAGTATCTGCTCTCCAATCCCTGCCTTGACCTTAATAGTTATATCTGAGAAACTGTTTTCTTGCCTTCTTTGGCTGGAGCAATCCCCGTCATTCTTTGAGCTTATTAATTTTCGCCCCTCTTGATAAGGACATTTTACAGGGCAATCATGACTCAGAGTGAGGAATGGAATATAAAGTTAGAACTCTATTTTTTTAAAGCAGTTAATCAGAGGGTGAGCAATCTGAAGTTGTTCCCTGACTGAAATGTTCGCATTTGATAGCTTTTCTACTCAGCTCCATTGTCAGCTGCCTCCGGGTGCTTCAAACAGTTCAGTAATGGCAGCACCTGGGTTGTGGTAATGGTCATGGTCCTGTTTTGATGGTTTGCTTTACAGTTTTTCCCAGTCTCAAATAGCCTGAATACAGGTGCAGTCTGAGGAAGCTAAATGCTCCTTTATTATATCTAGAAACACTTGAGATCTAAATGCCTATGAATTCCAGGTCTTAACCCTCTCACCTCCTTATGCTTGCCTTGTGGTTTTAACTAGACCCAAAAGAGCCCTTAAAATCTGTGATCTCCTTTGCTCATTGATCTGAAGAGAGGATGACCTTGATAGAAAACTTCTGGTCTTTTGCAAGCAGTGTAGGTACTTAGAAGAAATTGCAGGCTCTCAGCTCTACTTTTATTCTAGGATCAGGTTGGCAGGCAGATCTGTTCATTCCCCTGCCCGTGACTTGACATCAAATCCTCCACCAGGAGGACCTCAACTCCCAATGGACAGGGGGGATGAGTGATGAATGAACCTTTTACTCGTCGTAAGGATGTACCCAGGACTTCCCTGGTGGCACAGTGGTTAAGAATCCACCTGCCAATGCAGGGGACACAGGTTCGAGCCCTGGTGCAGGAAGATCCCACATGCAGCGGAGCAACTAAGCCCGTGCACCACAACTACTGAGGCTGCGCTCTATAGCCTGCAAGCCACAACTACTGAGCCCACGTGCCACAACTACTGAAGCCTGCACGCCTAGAGCCTGTGCTCTGCAACAAGAGAAACCACCGCAATGAGAAACCCGCACAGCGCAACTAGAGAAAAGACACTGTGCACAGCAGCGAAGACCCAACACAGCCAAAAATAAATAAGTGAATGTATATTTAAAAAAAAAAAAAGAATGTACCCAATACAGGATTTCTCCTTTGTTTTTCTAAAGTCCTTCTGCATTTTTCAGTCTACTTCTCTGAGCTAACCCAGGCAAAGAGAAAGATGATTAAGTCTCAGAAGAGGCATGAAATAGCCTGAAGCTATAGAGGAAAAAGTTTAGGGTGGACATTTTGAAAGATGAAGAGTAAGAGCAATTAGGTAGTGGAATGGAAGCCCCATCACTGCAGAGAGCCAAGGAAAGGTTAGATAAGATATTAACATTAATGAGATAGAGCAAAGCCCTGGAGAATAAAGGAGGCTTCACTGAAAGGAGGAGGATAGGAGGAAATGATAACAGCCAGACACAAGGAACGCTTTCCTTCCTGCTTCCCACATTGCAGTTTTCACAGGACAATTTTTTTGAGAGACAGTAAAACCTCTAGATGGCAATCCTAGGCTACCTGTTTAAGCTATGAAGATGATTCTTCATTTATTCAACACATACATTTTTCTTGCTCCTACTACATGACAGGCACTGAGTCAGGCTCCAAGAATACAACTAGGAAAAGACAGAAATGATACAATCTTGTAAGCAGGAAAGACAGAGCCATCAGAGTTATGGGCTAGTGACGCCCCGTGGAAGAGAGAGGAGAAAAATTGACGAATGATCCCAGAAGCTCAGAGTGCTTGGGAGAAGGCTTCGCCCTCCCTAGTGGGAGGCACTGTACTCAAACACAACTTCTTGTGGGACTAGGGTCTCCACCCTCCAGCAGCCTGCTTCTACCTTCTTGCAAGGTTGCCAGGTGCTGGCGGCTGGTACCCTGACGATTCTTTGCAGGGCTGATACTCTCTCCCTGTTTTCCCACTGATAAGGTTGCTTTCCTGCTTGTACCATAAGAAGGTGGAAGAGCAGGAGGGCAGCGTCCCGTATCCCTCCCAGGACAGAAACCTTCTGTGTCCACAAGCTTCTCCCTTGCCCCGCAGGCTCTCTGAGGGATGATGAGAGAATGTGGGACAGTAGACTTCTCTTGGATGAGCCCCGGTTTGCAAGTTTCCCCGATAGATAGAGTCTACCCCTTAACTCCTGCTACGTGATTTGTCATTTGCCCCTCCTTCCTTTGCTGCAGCTCCACAGCCACTAAGTTACGTTGGATCAGCAGATACGTGTTGTGGCCAGCGCATGTTATAGAAGAAAGTGAGTTCAATGTCTTTACGTCAGGCATATGCTGCTGTGCTCTCAGAACCCCACTGGCTCACTCATCTGTGTTACTGCCTGGCCTCTGTCTGCACTTGAAATTGCCTTACTTGTGAGTGCAAGTGTGACGTGTTACATTAGGGGTTGCGCGAGGGACCGTGGGAGCCTGTAAGAGGAGGGCCTAGTCTGTGGGGCTTCAGAGGAAATGGCATTGAGGCTAAGACCTGAAGGATGCGAAGGAGTTAACTAGGTGAAGAGATGGATGGAGAGGGGATGGGCACAGAGGTGAAAGTGTTTCAGGTAGAGGGGCCCTTGGAAAAGGCCCCAGAACAGGAGGACTTGGTGTCTTATAGGAATGCAAAATTCAGCATGTCTGGAGTGATATGCCCAGAGCATCTGCAGTTTGAAGAATTTTTCTTGGTTTGGTGATAAATTGCTCCAAAGTCTGTTTTTTTTTTGCGGTACGCGGGCCTCTCACTGTTGTGGCCTCTCCCGTTGCGGAGCACAGGTTCCGGACGCGCAAGCTCAGCGGCCATGGCTCACGGGCCCAGCCGCTCCGCGGCACGTGGGATCTTCCCGGACCGGGGCACGAACCCGTGTCCCCTGCATCGGCAGGCGGACTCTCAGCCACTGCGCCACCAGGGAAGCCTGCTCCAAAGTCTTTTACACTTTCTTTCCTGCTTCCCCTTGTGGCCAACATTTAGGGGATCTCAGACTGGAGTTAAGGGTAGAATCTGTGTATAGCCTCAGAATAGAATGGAACTGATGGAGAGAAAAATCTGTGTTTCTTCTCCATTTTTCCTTTTTTAAGGCCATTCTCCTCTCTACATTAGAGATCCATTTAAAAACTGCTAAATAACTTGAAAAAAAATCCATGAGCTGCTGTGTAATTTCCCTTTTATCTTCTTTATATATTTTCCTCTTTAATCCCTCCTTGCCTTTCTTTTTTCTTTTTCTTTCTTAAGAAGGACTTAGGTATAAAAATGAGCAAAATAACTCATTGCACTTAATTTTATCTTCAGTGGTTTGGGAGTCTGAGTTACAGCTTGGTCCCTAAGCTGAAACCCTAATACCTATCATTGGAAAATAAGACCTGTAAGGACAAATACGATTGAAAAATAAGAGACTCAATTCTCCCTGTTGAAACAAGGGAAGACCTTTCCCTCCTGTCCCTTCTTGTCAGAACATTTACCCTTAAAAAACTTGTAAATGTAAGTAAGTACTTTCTCTGTCTCTTTGAAATGCATCTTTTTAGAAACAGAATAAGCCTTTTGTCAACTTTATGACACAGGAACATCTTTTCCCAAGGACCTGGGAGCCTTCTCTTTGAAACAGAAACATCAAAGGAGATGGTACCCTACCTCCCAGTTTCTCTGGGGGGATCGCGGACTAACTTCAGTGGGTACCTTGTTCCAAATTGTAAAACTACCTCTTGTCATAAACATCCCTCTCTCCTCCCTTTTGGATAAAGTCACCTAGTTAACAGAGATGGTCACCCCAATTACTGGGTAAAGTTAGGATGAATTATGTGTGACAAATGGTGCTGTCCAGTCTTCTTACTTGAGGAGTAGTTATGGTTTATCTTGCAAATATGCTTGCTTTCTGTCTTTGCAGACTCTTAGTAGATTGCCTGTGATGTGCATCACACTCTGGTTTAATGCTTTTTCAATAAAAAAAAAGTGATTTTACTCTCTGCTACCTTTGTAGAGAGGATTTCTGGGTTGGGAGAAGAGGTGTTGGGTTATTTTTTTGTTTGTTTTTTAACTTATATTTCCCCATCAGATCTTAAAGAGGATAACCATGCATTGGCCTTTCAGGAGAACCCAGTACTTCAAGAAGTGGAAACTGTCATTCTCTAGTTCTCAGCTGCTGTGCCTGATACAGGTCCTCTTTGGCAGATGGGATGCCAGCCCTTTCAAATTTTCCCAGGTGGACCAAGCAGTGTTTGCTTTCAGAAGTTCTCAGCGAGGCTTTCATGTTAAATTCATAAAAGTTATCAGCCAACTTCCAACAATTGTTTAATAAAAAGCAATTAGCCAGCCAGAAATATAATGGCTTTTATGTCAAAATGTACTGGAGACAGCTGCTAAGCGGGTCACTGGCAGCCCCTGGGCCATATGCCATGGGTTCCAGGCATATGCACAGCCAGTCACAACAGCACAGAGCATATTGGGAGTAATAAACCCATCCCCGCCCCTCCCTCCCTCTCCCGCCAGCCCAGTCTCCCTACTCCAGAGAAACTGACAGAAGGAAACTCTCTGGAGTCAATTGCTGCAGTCAAGATTCACAAAACTCATTTATTAGGCAAGGATCTAATCTGGCAATAGACACAGAAAGCCCTAGTTCCCTAGCCTGGTTTGGATAAAATCCATGCGTTGCAGAAAAACGATTAAAAAAAAAAAACCGCCTCCACAAAACAACTAATTCAACAGTGCTCATCAAGAAAATTGAACTCAGCTTATACACTTTTCTTTTGTCTGTTTGCTTCTTCCAATCTAATATTGATAGTGAAAAAGTTTCTAGAGTTCCCTGTTCCTTGCGAAGGTCATTTTATTCTCCCCAGTGTTCTTTGGCGCAGCCATGTTTATTGTCCTGCGTTGCTCCTCAGGAGACGTTCCAGTGACTGAGATAATGGTGATGGCCCCATATGTTTTTCGTTGTCATTAGAAATACAAATCCAGATAGGTGCTTATTTTAATCATGGGGGGGTGGAGAAAAAGGAAACTCTCCTGAAAGTTTTCACCAGCAAGTAAGGCCATTTTTTCATCAAAAGCATGTTTATTTTGAGAACAAAGCTCAGGCAAATCACCTTTTGTTTATAGAGAGCTTTCCCATCCCAAAGGATGCCATGGTTTGTAAACACTCTGAAGCTGTTTTTAGAGCATTCACATTGCCTATCTCCTTAAGGACAGATCCTGGAGGCTACTCTATATCCATACTTTCTGGCCATTTCGGAGTGCCAGCAAAACCTTATTCTATAGCTAAGAAAATGTGTAATGTCTTTAAGGATAATGGGAATTTTTCCCCCCTAAACAATAAATAGCATAGTGTGGGCAATAGAGTTCCAGCATAATCCTTGGAATTACTCTAGGGATCTCCAGAGAGTCTCCAAACTTCAATTCATTCTTCTTCTTTTTTTAAAAAAAATTATTTATTTTTGGCTGCATTGGGTCTTCGTTGCTATGTGAGGGCTTTGTCTAGTTGCAGCGAGCAGGGGCTACTCTGTTGCAGTGTGTGGGCTTCTTATGGCGGTGGCTTCTCTTGTTGGGGAGCACGGGCTCTAGATGCGTGGGCTTCACTAGCTGTGGCACGCGGGCTCAGTAGTTGTGGTGCATGGGCTCTAGAGCGCAGGCTCAGTAGTTGTGGCACACGGGCTCAGTTGCTTCGCAGCGTGTGGGATCTTCCTGAACCAGGGCTCAAACCTGTGTCCCCTGCATTTGTAGGTGGACTCTTAACCACTGCACCACCAGGGAAGCCCCCAATTCATTCTTCAATCCTCTGTCTTCCCCCAAGAAAATTTTTAGCAGAGCTGCAATGAGTAGTGTGTTGGGGGGGTCTCCCAAGAACACCCCACCGTTTCAATAATTTGCTGGGAGGACTCACAGGACTCAGCACAGAGTGGACATAGCTAAGATTTATTACAGTGAAAAGCTACAAAACAAAATGAGCAAAGGGAAAAAGCATGTGGGGTGAAGTCTGGAGGAAACCAGGCTCAAGCCTCTCCCAGTAGAGAGATATAGGACGCTCTTCTTCCGGCCAGCCACGATTTGTGGCAACATACGTGAAATGTTACCACCCTAGAAGCTTATTAGAGACTTACTATCCAAGTTTTTTAATTGAGGACTGATCACATAGGTACCCTCTGCCTGACACGTTAAAATTCCAGACTCCCAGAATAAAAGCAGGTGTTCAGAATAAACGATATTGTTTGTGCAAACACAGTGAGCCATTCTTATCAGTTCCGGAAATAGTGGGAAAAGCCCCCAAATCCCAGTTCCTAAATGTCAGCCAAGGGCCAAACTTGCAGCAGGCCTTTCCAAAGATAGCAGTCTCACATACATACCATCAGTTATGTTAACTCTTCTCTGCACAAGTAGCATTATGGACTGATCATTCCAACCTCTCTTCTTTCCTGCCTCATCTTCCGCAGGGAGCTGGAGGGGAGGTATGAGGCACTTTGTTGGTGCCCCTGGGAAGCGGGTAGAAGTGGGGCAGAAAGGTTGGTGAGAAGTAAAAGGCAAGACTTGGACTCTCAAGTTAGGTCCAGGGTAGTGAGGATTCTGAGAGGTAGTTTGGTGAAACTTAAAAAGCAGGAATTTTATTATAGAATTGGGCTGAGTTAGGTTCAAATCCTGCTTGATATTTCTATAGAACTCAAAGAAGAAATTTCAAACCTTTCTTGTCTCTGCTCATACAGATAATCCATAAGACTCTCTGTAGTTTGGTAGGAAGTAAGATAATGCATTTTGGGGAAATATCATAGAGTAGACCTATAGGGCTGCCAATTAGTAAGCGAGTCAAAAACAAAATTAATATTTTTGAATGTAGATCCAATGTTCTAAATTTGGGTTGAGATTCTCATTCCATTTAAAATTTTTTATGATTATGTCTGAGCACTTAATGTAAATATGCCTGGGCATGCTAAGGGTAATACGAGGATGTTAATGATGTGGTCTGTGCTCTCAGGATGCTTACAGTCTAGTGTGGATCTAATGGGACACAAGAGAGATTCTAAACAAGGCAACAGATGAATTCATGAAATTACAGATATTTTAACTCTAGAATTACAAGGGATAGAGCAAAGTGAGCTATAGAGAGGCTATTTGCCACGCACAACAGCTTCTTCTAGTAACTTACTGTTAATGTATCACCTATGAATTTAACTCCTCTTGTTAGACTTGTTTTTCATATCTTTGTTATAGTTTCAGATTATGTCATCTCCTGAGTCAACAAATTAAACAAACTCATACTCTTGGGTAAGGAGCATCTTGATTTACTTGTCTGATGTGTTCATCCAAATAGCACTGAGTTTGATTTTCCACCCTCTATTTCTCTAGCCTGAGGGATTCTTATCTTCCTTACCTATCTATAAAGTCACCTTTCTCCTTAACTGTTTCTAGGCTTTATTCAAGTCCATAATTGTTCATTAAGCATGAAAACCAGAACAGCAGACGTGTTCTCAATTCAGGCTTGCTGTGGCTTTGCATAATGCTTTGTTAGTTTCATGAAGGAGTCTCACACTTGAGCTTTGTTTTCAGGACCGCCAAACTTGTCTCTCAAGCACCTGGCCAGTTGTCCTGGTTTTCAGGTCTCTACTACAATCCCTGGCCTCACATTCAAATATACAGATCTATACAACTAGAGATTTGTGTGCTCATCATAAAAGACTTGTGACTGATCTGCTCTGTATCCACACTCATTTTAAAATAGAGGCCAGATCACACTGTGATTAAGGGTATCTGTTCTTCAGTCACAAGTGCCTTGTTCTAATCTCAGCCCAGATACTTAGCAGCTGTGAGACTTTGGGCAATTTACTTAATCCCTGTTTTCAATTTCCTCACCTATGAGATGAGGAATAAAATGTTAGTACCACTCTTAGAATTAAATAAGAATATTTTTGACATGCTTCAAGCAATGTCTGACACTATGTTATGTTAGAAAAATACAGAAGTTAGAAAAACTGCCTTATTCCATATTACAATGTCTCTTAGATTCCTTCCTTTTATTACAAATAATTGCTTTGAGTTGTGTCTTCCTTGATAAACCTTTTACTAGCTAAAGAGACTAACTGTTAGAGGTATCCAGTCTTCTTACACATTCACATTTTTAGTCTATAACCTAGTTTCCTATGTCAGAAATCTGATTTACGCTAAAGCAGAACGAGAAATGAGAACTTCTATTGGAAGAAGACTGTGTTATGATTAACAGGAGAGAGAATACCAAGAGTTTCCTTTTTCTTCTGGTTAAAAATGTGCTTACAAATCCCTTATCGTGACAAATTCTACAATGTCTCTTTCCCTTTTCTATTTACACTGACATTTTGAATTCGTTCTTCCCACCAAATGAGGCAATCGAGGCAGAAACATTAGTCTGAGTGGATGCATAGATCAGTGTTGCTCTAAGAAAAAAAAATACTGATGTGTGATCAGGTAGAGACCATAACATACAAAAAAATAGAGAGCGAGAAACTCTCTTGAAATGAGAAAACAAAAACAGAGTGCCCAACACACAGTAGGCACTAAGCAAATGCTAACTTCTTTCTCTCACTTTGCTTGGCTTCCAGGAGCAATTTCTTCCCTCAATATTTATATTGACCTTTCTTTCCCTTTAGTTAGGAAAGCACAAGGTTTTTAGTCTTCTTTTAAAGGCTCATACTATAAACTGTGTGATGTTTAGCTTCTGCAGAGGTGTGAAGAAGTAGTCCTGCTGTAAAAAGTGGAGTAAGGTTTTTTTTTCTTGGGTGGAAGCCGAGAAAATGTTAGACAAGCCAAGGTGAAGACTTTTCCCGACTCATGATAGCATGGATACATGTGTGTATGTTTAGGGGTGTGAATGTGTGTGTCCAGGTTCTGGAACCATTTTGGCAAGGAGAAGAAAGGAATTAATCCAAAGTGATAGATAGCAAAATGGTTTGACCCACCTCTCACGACCCAGTGTATGGTTTTCCTCCTTTGCATTCTGTGTAGGCTGGAGTTAGCCATCCTTTAAAATTCCCATCTTGGAAATACACAATCCAATTAAAATAACATTTTGTGAGCTGAGCAGACAGATCATGACCACTCACCTGGTCAAACCAGAGACCAAGACTTAATTACTTGAGTCTCACAGAATTTTAAGAACTTGGGATCAGAATAGCGGCTCCTATCCATTGAAGTTTAGTGCAGTTGGGGGTCCCCATAAGGTTAAAGGTTTGTGGTTGGACAGACTTCCTGTTTAAAAATGCTCCTCCTGGGCTTCCTTGGTGGGGCAGTGGTTGAGAGTCCGCCTGCCGATGCAGGGGACACGGGTTTGTGCCCCGGTCCGGGGAGATCCCACATGCCGCGGAGCGGCTGGGCCCATGAGCCATAGCCACTGAGCCTGCGCGTCCGGAGCCTGTGCTCCGCAACGGGAGAGGCCACGACAGTGAGAGGCCCGCGTACCGCAAAAAAAAATAAATAAATAAATAAAAAATTAAAAATGCTCCTCCTATTTCTTTCAATTACATGCATGGCTTTCAACAGGAATATGCTTTAAAAAGCTTCAATGGCAAATGTTCAAAATATAAACCCCTTGTTCATGATAGATTGTTAAAGGTAGTGAGATGTGTAAAGGTAAAGCCCTGAAGATAACTATAGATCAAAAGTAGATATTTTGCTTCCTTTTCAACCCATTCTAGAAAAAGCTTTTTTCAAACCAAAATGCTGCGAACTGGACTCTCCTGATAGGGACACAAATGAGTGGACTTCTCCTTCCTAATGAGGAAAAGTGGGGGCTTTTGAAAAGTTAGTGTCAGCCCTGCTGCAAGCCCACATGTTTCACAGGAAAGACCACGGGCAGAAAGGATGGCAGCGGCTGCAGCCACTGCGAGGCCTCCAGTTGGCTTGTTATATGATCCTCACCAGCTTCCCTGGGAAGAGGAAAAACAAATTTTTCTCAGATGGCTCAGATTGTCTTCGATACTCAGCAGCAGGGGTTTCTGACAACTTTGTTCTCTCAGGTTTTAGGGATTTAAAGAGAAACAAAATATTACACTTCTAACTGGCACAGGAAGAAACCAAAGTCTACCTCATTAGTGAATGGAAAACAGTGGCCCCTTTGGGCCAGGTCAGGAGGTCAATGTGTATATGGCTGAAAGACCCTATTTGTTAACCAAATACCCATTACATGGGTCAGGTCGAAGGCTAGCCTGATGAGTAGGCAACTCCTCATATGGCTTCATTTCAGGGACTGAAATACCACTCCCTTGATCCTCCAAATGGGAAATATGGCTCCTACCTGCCCACTGATGCCTGAAACGTCTTTTATAGGAAAAATGCCTTTCATTCAGAAGTCAGTAATAAGGTTCATAATGAAAGTACCTTAGGTGTGACTTAAGAACATACTGAGGTGTGAATGACTGGAGTCTGGATTCTCTCCAGAGTAAGTTTAATGGTTCAGGGAAGAAAGAGCCTCTGGCTTGAATGGGAAGGAAGAGATATAAACAAGGAGAAGGGAGCAGAAAGGGAAGACCGGAGAGCAGCCAGCCAACTTTGTTCATTTGTTGTTGTTCACTTTCAAAATCAGATGGAAAGCACTTACAGTGTCTGGCACATAACATGCTCTTAATATTAATTATTCTTATTTATGGTTATGGCAGGTTCAGGACTGAACCTCCCTGCTCTGAAGCTATAGTGCCTTGCACATAAAATCAAATGAAAATTATTCCTGTTCCATTTTCTCTATCCTCTCCCTATCCTAACATTTTCTCTTTGCGTTACTTTTGTTTAAGGGAAGCATCTAAAGGAGGCTTTTGTTTGAGGGAAGCATCTAAAGGAGTCTTAATAGGCTTTATATCAAGAATGGGGAGAGATACAATTAGAAGCATATCTAAGCTAACTGTTGGCATTCAACCGCATGCCACATGTCTGTGTCACATTTGTGTATCTTATCTTTCCTAATGTCGTTAAAGAATCCTTGATTAGTACCTGTCTAGTTATGGAACCCTGTGACTGTAATCATCCATTCAAATGGCTCACCTCCAGGCACATCACCTCCACACAGCCTTCCCTGATTACTCCAGCTCACAGCGAGTTCTTCAGGAACTACTCGAATGGCACTAGTTACCATTACCTCTCATTTGGCGTTCTATATACTTTGCCTCCTAAATAAAAAACTTTTATTTTCATCTAGTTTTATTATTAACATATACATGGCTATTCAGCATTTAATATGTATGTCTATTTTTATCTCTCCAGTTAGACCATAAACTTCTTGTTAAGGTCCAGGTGGTGGGTAGCCTCTGAGATGACCTGCAGTGATCCTCCTATCCAGGTATTCATGCCCTTGGGTAATCCCTTCCCCCCAGCTGTCTGACGGACCTGGTCACTTGATTTTAATGAATAGAATAAGGCAAAAGTGTTAGGATGTCCCTTCCAAAATTGGGCTACAACAAGTCCATGACTCCTGTCCTGGTAGCACTCTGGCTCCCTCTTGCTTGCTTGATGTGGTGGAAGCCAGTTGCCATGTTGTGAGCTACCCTGTGGCAGGGAGCTGAGGAAAGCCTCTGACTAACAGCCGGAAAGAAACTGAGGCCCTCAGCCTCCCAGTTTATGGGGAATTGAATCTTGACAACAACCACGTGAGTGAGCTAGTAAGTGGCTTTTCCGTCAGTCGAGCCTTTGCATGAGAATGCAGCCCTGGTAGACACCTTAACTGCAATCTTGTGAGAGTTCTCGAGGCAGAAGCACCCAGGGAAGCCATGCTTGGATTTCTGATGAACAGAAACCGTGAGATAACAAATGTTTGCTGTTTTATGCTGCTGATTTTTGGATTAATTTGTTATGCAGCAGTAGATAATTAATACAATCCATGTTTTGTAGTCCACTTATGCAGTAATCCCATAAGTCTGGAACAAACAAACACCTGGAATATTGGAGAAACCTGCTTTTAGTTACCTGGAGAACATCTATTTTCTTCCCCTATCAGGTAGAGAGTATGAGAGATGGAACCTATGACTTGGTCCCAAACGACTGGATAATTGCGCTCTTGGTGTATGAGGCCAGGTCAATTAACGGGAGAAATTTACGAATAGTGACCAGATCAGGCTGACCTTTCAAGGGCTGAGTGACACTGTGCCTCGATGTGAGACAGTCCTGAAGGCCCATCTCCACTCCAGAGCTCCTCATAGGATTGCCTGCGACCTCAAAGACAAACGCATTTCAGGCTGGCTTTTTCCTCTGCCAAATTCTACCTTCTTCACTTTCTCACGGTGTATCTCCCAATAGTACTTCCAATAAACCCTTTGCACACAACTCCTCCTCTCATTCTAAGACAATCAAGACAAGGGGGTAGCAACTAGTGAGCTCTACCATTCACTGCCATGCACAGAAATGTAGACCCATTGTCAGGTGTTGTTCAAGGGAAGATGGAAATGCAAGTGTGTAAGTGCAGTATTCCAATCTTTCTATATTGACAAATAATTCAAATCCAAGAAAAAAACACCTTTGAAACAAAACATATCTGTGGGCCAGATTCAGTTAATGGACCATGGGCTTGACTCATCTAAGCCCTGCATCTGAAGTTGGATATTTTAAATTTTGTTTCTTTGTTAATATTGGTTCACCATTTGCTTAAAAGAAGAATTGGACATTTTGTGCATGAGTGGGAGAGGGGAGAGTGGGGGAAGCTTAGTTTTCTTTGACCTCAGTACCATGTAACTAAGTACTTAACATGATTTCCCCTTTCCTTTTCCCTCCCTCCCTTCAAGATGTGCTGAAGAAGTAGATTTCTAGTGGATTTCATGGATATTAGGGGTAGAGATTCCCCTCTCCCATCATGTTTTTGATACTCTTCCTAAAGGTGTCAGATACTAAGGGTGAGCAAACACCCTATTTACATGTGTTATCCCCGTGTAATTATTAATATTCTCCCCTTTTCTCTCCCCGACATGTCCCAGTGTAGATAATGAATTTTGTCTCTTCGATGGGGGGGGAATGATAGCTCTCTGGGTATGTTTTTTTTTTCTTCTATGAATAACACCTTTGGACTTTCAGGATAATTAAGATATACTGCCTTCTAAAGAATGAAATTCATTAAAAGTAACACTTTTCTCTTTCAAGTTGAAATCATCCCCAATGTCCCAGTGCAGCAATTTGACCCAATACTACTTTTCAGTGGAATAGTTTTCACACTCACTTCACAGTTTAAACCAATTTGATTTCACTACCAATTTGCTTTATTTTAACTTGGATATGCTGAAGTAGTCCAGACTGCTTCCAAACACTTACTGCCTCATTAGCTGATGGCTGTAGTCTGATGACTTTCAGAGAAAATGAGAGCTTCCAGGGTGGTGGACACCAGTGGAAACAGCTCTTTGCAAACTAAAGGAGAGGAAGTCAGAATTGGATTTAATTCTACCCTTTGTTAGCTTCGGAGTAATTAGCATTTATTTAAATGAAATTGTAATTATTTTCAGTGGTGCTGACTGATGGGAAATCCCTGGGTAAATAGACTGAAGTCATCACACTATCCGTCACATAGTTGAGTAGGTACATAACAAGGGGAGCATTGTCTGTTAGAGTTCAGTGTAATGTTATAAGTTCAGCCATAAAGATAGATGTGGATGTAAATCTTATTTGTGTGTGTGTATAGGTACATATACATCCCCCATATGTGTATGCATGTGCCCCCATATATACACATATGTATATGCACATACATTAAAAAATATATATGCTTTAAAATATGACTTCTTTCCCTTTCCCTTATGTATAGATTAGGTTCTTTGATTACAGTGAGAGTCTGAGGCTCACTCTGTCTATCTCAGGGACAAATGTGAGAATAAGAGAGATGGGAATCTTTCAGGGAAAAAAGGAGTCAAGGTATAAATCCGTGCTATGCTATACTCTAAAAGTAATTCAGGATCTAGGTGGTTACTCTTAGTTGTCTACCTAGTCTTCATTCCCATTCCACCATTCTTCTTTATTTTAAAAGCTTCATTCTCTTTTTTCTAGGAAAGGTGGACTACTTCCCAGCCTCAGAATGAATCATATTTTGTCTAAAGCAGGCAGCATAATCCAATTCCCTTTGCTAGTGGTTGCTCTAAGGGCAAGCATGAGAACAGGATCTAGGCAGTGAGGCATGGAAGAAAATCTGTTGTGGTAATTTGAGAAAGATTTTGCTCTCTGGTAAGACAAGAGATGGTGATGAGGCTGGTTCAGTTTTTCTGCCATGAAGTGGTGTGCAAAGATTTTGTGATTGGTGCTATGGCAGCCCTCTTGAAGGCTAAAAGCGTAGAGATGAAAAACCAATATGCTGAGGAGGATCTTGCAGAAGGATAGAAAGGAATCTGGGTCTTTTTTTTTTTGCGGTACGCGGGCCTCTCCCTGTTGTGGCCTCTCCCGTCGCGGAGCACAGGCTCCGGACGCACAGGCTCAGCGGCCATGGCTCACGGGCCCAGCCGCTCCACGGCATGTGGGATCTTCCCGGACCGGGGCACGAACCCGTGTCCCCTGCATCGGCAGGCGGACTCTCAACCACTGCGTCACCAGGGAAGCCCGGAATCTGGGTTTTTGATAATGTTCCTAAACAGTTTCTCCACATCTAGACCACCTATCTCCAGACTTCTTGTCATGTGAGACAGTGAAAAGTCTTTATTGCCTAAGACACTCTTGGTTTGGAATCTATCAAAACATCTCTGAAAATGTCCAAGGAAGCTCTAGGGACCAGGTTATTTTTGCCTGCTCAGTACCAGAATTTTCTGGATATTTATTTTCCTATATTTAGGATGACTTGAATCAGAATCAGGGGAGCTTTCTGAGCATCAGTGTTTCAAAGTCTTAACTATTCAGATCAAATTCCATCCCTGTTATGCTTCAAGACTGAGCAATGGTACAGCTCTTCCTTTGACATACTGCAGGTTTATCAGTTAGATATGTCAAGTGACAACATGAAAATATTTAGCTTTGGTACATTTTGCCTTCACACTTCCCTTTGCTGATTGATTATTCATGCAATTAATAAATATTTATTGAGCACTTGACATGTGTTAGGTTTGGGAATTTAGTGGGGAGATACAGAAATGCTCCCTGCCTTCTTAGAATTTACATTCTAGTAAGGTTATACAATTTCCATATTCATCTGGCCTTTTGATGCAGAATTCTAGGGATCCTCAGATGTTGTGCTGCAAGAAGAGGATATGGAAACCTCCCAGAATAAATGCCTGTCTCTTTAAAGAAGATGAAGATGGTAACAGGTAACTCTTTTTGTATTCTTTTTCTTTTTCCTTTTTTTTTTTTTGCTATGATATTGAAAGATGTTGAGATAATGGTGAAATATTGCATTGAGATTTTCTTGTTATTACTAGAGCCATATTCGAAATATCTAGTCTGGAACCAGGATATTGTACCCTTTGTAGATTACTAATCTGGATTTTTCAGGGACTATATATATATATATATATATATATATATATATATATATTCAACTCCCATCATAATATTTTCAAATAATCCAGGTGATGCATACCAAAGTGGGTGATGGTAAATCATAACAAGGGTCTCCCAGCTTTTAACTTAGTATTGAATCAACTGCAAATCCTAGGATTCCAGGACGTTCATTTGGAATAAAGGGGAAGTAGCTGTGCCTTGAGTGGCTTCTCCATGTTCACGTGTGTAAGGACAATAATTTGAGAGTTTTTGCCAACAACTCTAGACCAGTAATCACCTTAGGTCTGTGTGGATTTTCTGGATGGGGGAATCATTACTTCTTGTCCTAAAGCAGCCTCTCTTTATCATGAAGTGAGTGCATTGAGCTAGTGAGCAAGTGAGTTGTTGCTTTTTGCTTATTTGTCTCCTTCATATCTTAGGCCCCCGGGGGCTGTTCAACTACCCAGAATTAATATTTACGGAGAGCTCTGGGTCAGATAAGGATGGATCTCTATTTGGTGGCTTTCTGTGGTGGTTTTGGTATTCTATGGTACAAAAATATACTCCCTTATAGGTATATTTATGGAAAGTAAGTTGATAGTGTTTTCTTTGATTCCTCCTTTGCTTTTCCACATAGTCTCCTTTTACTGTTCTTTGGTTGAAATTCTAATGAAGGTTATCTTCAGCATCCCCTTTAGCAAAATTTCCTTATTAAATAAAGCTTTATTTTCTAGGCCAGTTCTCTGCCTTTCTGATGCCACCCCAGAATAGTGATTGTCCTTACCTGTCCCCCAACCCCCTTTAAGCATCTAAATTAAGCCTCTTAGTCTCCTTCTTCCATCACTGCCAGGTTTTCTAATCTGCTTTTCAAAGGTGGTGCCTGGAATTGGTAACCATAACCTTGGCCCAGTACTTACTTTAAGAATCAAGTTATATTCTGGATCTTGGCCTAGCACAATGGTTGGAGGCATGTAAGTCAGCCTGTATTATTATTATTTTTTCAACTTTCCCAGGGAAACATTTTTATTTACTTGTGGTCCTGTGTTTCAAAGAAATTTGCTTCTTTAAAAAAATGTATCACTTAGAGGTAGTGGGGCAGAAAGTAGATTAGTCCTGTGATGAATTGTTTATCACAGTGTAGTTATAAAAACCCTTAAGGTACCCTGAGAAAACCATAATTCAGAAAGCGTCATGTACCACATTGTTCACTGCAGCACTATTTACAATAGCCAGGACATGGAAGCAACCTAAGTGTCCATTGACAGGTGAATGGATAAAGAAGATGTGGCACATATATACAGTGGAATATTACTCAGCCATAGAAAGAAACGAAATTGAGTTATTTGTAGTGAGGTGGATGGACCTAGAGACTGTCATACAGAGTAAAGTAAGTCAGAAAGTGAAAAACAAATACCATATGCTAACACATATATATGGAATCTAAAAAACAAAATGGTTCTGAAGAACCTAGGGGCAAGACAGGAATAAAGTCGCAGATGTAGAGAACGGACTTGAGGACATGGGGAGGGGGAAGGGTAAGCTGGGACGAAGTGAGAGAGTAGCACTGACATATATACACTACCAAATGTAAAACAGATAGCTAGTGGGAAGCAGCTGCATAGCACAGGGAGATCAGCTCGGTGCTTTATGACCACCTGGAGGGGTGGGATAGGGAGGGTGGGAGGGAGATGCAAGACGGAGGGGATATGGGGATATATGTATACATATAGCTGATTCACTTTGTTATATAGCAGAAACTAACAAAACATTGTAAAACAATTATACTCCAATAAAGATGTTAAAAAAGAACCCCAAAAAACCCTTAAGGTGAATTTGAAACAGAAAACCAAGCGGCAATCTGCATTGCTGTCAGCTGTGTCTAGGAGCTAGCTCCACAGATGGTGAATGGTGAAAAATATTTTACATGATTAAAGTCTGCGTTTTCATTTCTAAAATATATACCTTTGGTACAAAGCACAATTATATCTATACATGAAGTATGAACATTTTGCTGGACTTTTTGTAGATTTGGTCAACTGGATATTTACATTCCATTCTGTATTAATTATATTAATTAAGTAATTATTCAACTTTTGGGTTGGTATTAATTTGACACTTGGACTTAAAATAACAAGGACTGGTGGCCTACTTGTGGCTTTAAGGAGTAGAAGCCAATTGGAGCAAAAGTACAGACTTGTTAATTTTAAAATATGCATGTTTCTGTCCCTTAGGCAGACCTGAGTCCTCAGACTAAGCACTCCCCCCTCCTCTCCTTCCCCTGTCTCCCTCCCTCTGTCTCTCTACAGTTCTACACAAACAATTCTTGGTGAATGGGGTGTGAGGAGTGGAGAAGCAGTATTAAATGTTTTGATTTCATGGACCTTTAAGTTCTTTTTGGCAACAGAGTTAGATTAAACAGAAATAATATTGTCTAAAACAGACTTATGTAAGCAGAATGCATTGACAAGAAGCTGAAAGAAAAACCTGAGTAACATAAGAACAGGTCTGTAAAGGAATATTACTTCTTTATTCTTCTATAATATGACAATTTTTTTTCAAACCCTCCTTCAGCTGGGTTCTCCATCAGGTGCAAGTTTAGGAGGATTATGTGTTGCTGTGGCCTTGTTTGTTTGTCTTGAGGAGAGGGTGGCTTATAGATTCCTGTACCCAGGAATCTGCTTAGACATACATTGCCAGGTTTGACCCTTGATTGTTGGTCAACGTAAGAAGCTGTGGAGATGCTCTTGATCTGGTAGGCAGGGCCCCTCACTGTTACCAGCTTTGTGCTCTGTGCCATGCTTGGTGTCTGTAATTATTCTGCTACCTCTGAGACCAGCTGGTGCATAAGGTGATCTAAGACAGTATCCCCATACTCACTTGACCACCCCCCTCCACCCCAGGGGACTCTTGTTGAATGTAAACAGCTGTGCCAGGGAAGGGGGGCCTGGGATCCTCTTTATGGAATCCACTGCTTTTCTTTTTCTGTCTCTTCCCCCGTGGCTCTCATTTCCTTTAGCCAGGGATAGAGAAGTTCCTCTTTGGACTAAAAGCCATAATGACATGGTAGGGGAGAGGGCTTGTTAACCTGGCTCTCTAGCCAGTCTTTTCTTCTCCCACATCCGTCTCTGGGCTTTGGCTATCTGACACAAGATGAAGGAGGTGGGTGCTGACATAAAACTCTACGAAAAAAGTATTCTCTTTTATAAATCATTTCTTAGTTCTAATTTGTATTTATCCTTTGTTTCATTTTTCATTGCTTAGACAAGCCTAGAGCTTGCCTATCTTATCTACCTTCCCCCTCTTCTGATTCCCCCCACATCAAAAACCCCATAGCTGAGTCATGACTGTCATTGGGCACCAGACCTCAGTAAACAGTTTTTCTTCCCTACAGCTACTTGCCATTGGCTATCAAGGTATCTTGAGGGCTACTTGCTGTTGGACATGAGTGATTTGTCCTTTCTCCTTACCGATCAAGCTCCTGGAGGGCTCACAGAATCCCTCTTCCTAAAATATGAAATGGATTCATTATGGCCTGGATGTTGCATGTAGTGGTAGCCAGGCTGGTAGTCTGGTCTTATAACTTCTTCCTCATCTACACCATGCTCCATGGACTCATGAAACATTAGAGCTAGAACAGTTAAGTGCATATGTTCTTAACAAGCTACAGAACATCATCTCATAAAGATATTTTGTGCTTCTTTCCCATCAATCCCTACCCCTTCTTCCAAAGACAACCAGTGTTCTGATTTCTTTAATCATAGATTAGTTTTGTCTGTAGACTTAATTAGAATATGTGTCTGGCTTCTTTCTCTCCAAAAGAAAGTTCATCCATGTTGTATGTATCAGTAACTCATTGCTTTCCTTTGCTGAGTAGTATTCCATGTGTGTCTAAACCACAATTTGTCAATTCTTCGTTTGAGGGACATTTGGTATATTACTAGTTTTGGGCAATTATACATAAAGCTGCTATGAACATTCATGTTCAAGTCTTTTTGTAGACATATGGTTTCATTTTTTTCTTGGGTAAACACCCAAGGGTGGAAATGCTGTATCATAGGGTACCTGTATGTTTAACTTTATGGGAAATTCTAGAATGATTCCCAAAGTGGTTATACCAGCTGTCCCCCCAATGTATGAGAGTCTGATTGCTCCACATCCTAACATTAAAATCTTCTTGATTTTAGCCATTCTAGTAGGTGTGTTGCATTATCTCCTATGAGCTTAATTTAGATTTTTCTGATGACTGATAATAACGAGCACTTTTTCATGTGCTTATTACTAAGTTGTATATCCTCTTTTGTGGAATGCCAATTCTTTGGCCCCTTATTAAAATTGTACTTTTGTCTTTTAATATTGTTGTAGGAAGTGTTTATATATTCTGTATGTTAGTCGTTTGTCAGATATATGTATTGGTAATATTTTCTCCCAGTTGGTGGCTTGCCTGTTAATTTCTCAATGGTGTCTTTTGATGAGCAGAAGTCTTTAATTTTGGCAGATTCTATTCTATAAATTTTTTCTTTCTTGGTCAGTGCTATGCCTTTATTTTAAAATTTCTTTTTTGCTTTGTTTTATGTGTTTTCTTCTTATAAAAATATCTAGCATATTTTCATTTATTGTTCTTTAACTTAATTTCAGTCTCTTGTAGTAAGAAAATTTAAGTGGTTTACATTTAAGAATTGAAAACTCTTAGTTTTATTCCCTCCATCTTACTTTGTTCTTCCCTTTTTTCTCTTATTCTTTATTTTTGTATGTTTGATCAAGTTACTAATCATTTCCTTTTCTTTCCATGTTAGTTTAGTAGTTTCTTGGTACTTTTCTCTTCTACAATCTTTGCAATCTTGCTGTACCTGACATGCATAATTGAATATATATTTCTCTACTATTTTTTTTTTTTTTTGCGGTATGTGGGCCTCTCACTGTTGTGGCCTCTCCCGTTGTGGAGCACAGGCTCCGGACGCACAGACTCAGCGGCCATGGCTCACGGGCCTAGCCGCTCCGCAGCATGTGGGATCTTTCCGGACCGGGGCACAAACCCGTGTCCCCTGCATCAGCAGGCGGACTCTCAACCACTGCGCCACCAGGGAAGCCCTATATTTCTCTATTATTATATGAAATAAAGAAATTAACCATACCTCTCAATCAAGGTTATTTACTGCTTCCAATCATTAAGTTGAGACCTAAAAATACAGGATGATTATATGTCCTGATTTGCTCATGCAAGTCCTGGTTTATTTCTATTTTCCTGGCGTAATTAGTAATTGTGCCCCTTTAATCTAAAACTGCCCCAGTTTGTTCAGTAAATTACACATGTATAATCAAATGTGTGCAGTCAATTAAGCATGTTAGATTATTTTGTCCTCCACATGACCCTTTTATGTACACATCCACTAGAATGCCTTTAATTCTCTCCTTTTGGCCACCTAGTGCAGTAGTTAAAAACAGACTCTGGAGTGACTTACTAGCTTTGTAATCTTGGGCAAGCTGTTCTCTTTGCCTCAGTTTCCTCATGTGTAAAAAGACGATAATAACATGACTTTATTCATAGGGTTGTTGTGACGATTTAATTAAATGAAGTGCCTGGAGCAGTGCCAATGCCATTCTTATTAATGTACTCTAAAAATGTTGCTTCTGATTCCCTGCTCCCTCTCAAGTCACAGGTTCTGCTGAGATAGTTTACAACTTTTAGTTCCACACTATTGTTAGTTTCAGCTTTGCTATGTGGCTCCTCTGGTTCAAGAATTCTTAATGTTACAAATTCCTAATGACTCTGTTATCATCCATTCAAAGTTTCTTGCCTACCACTGTTTTCTCTCCTTGTCATTGTCCTTATCTTGCCATCTGTTCTGTTCACTTATTTGATTAGAGTCCTTTCCTAAGTATTTTCCTCAGTTGGGTTCTGTGGGTGATATGCTCTCAGAATCCTTTATATATCTGTAAATAGACTTCTTTCCTCTAAGATTATTTTGTTGTAATCCTTTCCTCTCATTAACCAGTAAATATTATTCTCCTGTTTCCTAGCATCTAAAATTACAGATGAAAAATTTTTTTTAAATTGAAGTACAATTGATTTACAATGTCATGTTAGGTTCAGGTGTACAACACAGTGATTCAGTTATACATACATAACATATATATATATCTATTCTTTTTCAACTTCTTTTCCCTTATAGGTTCTGACAAAATATTGAATATAGTTTCCTGTGCTATACAGTAGGTCCTTGTTGGTTATCCATTTTATATATAGTAGTGTTGTGTATGTTAATCCCAACCTCCTCATTTATCCCTCCTCCAGCTTCCCCTTTGGTAACCATAAGTTTGTTTTCTATGTCTGTGAGTTTCTTTCTGTTTTGTAAATAGGTTCATTTGTATCTTTTTAAAAATTTTCGGATTCCTCATAGAAGCGATATCACTTGTCTTTCTCTGTCTGGCTTAACTTCACTCAGTATGATAATCTCTAGGTCCATCCATGTTGCTGCAAATGGCATTATTTCATACTTTTTTATGGCTGAGTTATATATATTGTATATATATTCCACATCTACTTTATCCGTTAATCTGTTGATGGACATTTAAGTTGTTTCCATGTTTTGGCTATTGTAAATAGTGCTGCAGTGAACATTGGAGTGCATGTAACAGATGAAAAATTTGATGTTAATTTTTATATTAATTTGCTAGGGCTGCTTCAACAAAGTACCACAGACTGGGTGGCTTACATAATAGAAATGTATTTTCTTATGGTCTCAGGGGCTAGAACTCCAAGATGTTTGCAGGGTTGACTCTGAGGCCTCTTTCCTTGGCTTATAGATCGCTGTCTTCTCCCTATGCTTTCACATGATTTTCTCTCTGTATATGTCTGTGTCCTAATCTTTTCTTCGTATAAGGCAACCAGTCATATTGGATTAGGGCCTACCTAATAATGCCACTTAACTTAATTACCTTTTTACATATAGTCACATTGTAGGTACTGGGGATTATAATTCCACCATATGAATTACGGGGTAACAAAATTCAGACCATAACAATTTTATTCTTTTCCTTTTGTAAAGTTCTCTCTCTCCCCGCCCCCGCCCCCCCCCCCCCACCATCGCCTTTGCCTCCATCTCTTCCTCGTTCTTTCCCTCTTTCCTTTCCTTATCACTCTGGAACATAGCCCTTTTAATCTGCAGTATCAAGTGTTCCCATCAGGAATACTTCCTTTGCTGTTTTTGCCTGTCTTCTAGCTATTCCTTTTTCTCTTTCTGAAACTCCCATTACTTGGTCATCTTTTAAAAATCTTACCTTTCCTTTATTATTTCTATCTCTAAGTATATTTCCTCTAGGTTGTGAGATATTTCTTCCAACTGACCTTCCAGGTCACTAATCTAGTTTTCATTAATGACAACCCTTTTCTTAGATCAACATATTCACTTTATAAATATGAAAGTCATGTCATCCAGGAATCATATCTCCCTTGAAGGTACATAACTAAGAACTTGTTTTCTTCTGCTTTTGGATTGCTGGGCTTCCTTTGGTGCATTGTTAACTTCCTTTGCCTATGCTCTGCTTTGCTTTCTAATGAGGACTTTGAGTGGTGGCAAGCCCATGGGTGATGGTTGGCACGGCAGCACCTGTCCCTTCCCTGTGGGTCAAGGGTGTAGCAAGTGATAAGCTGTTAGTCCTCTGGCAAAAACCAGGAGAAAGCTCCTTTGCTTTCTGATTTCATGGGTTACAACCATTGCAAGTCTCAGAGTCAAGGAGGAACACAGTCTACCTTTGTAGTGCCTCTACAGCTCTTCATGGAAAAGGGAAATCTGCAGATTTCCCCAAGACCACATACAGGGGTTGGAACCCCCTTTTTCCTTTGGATTCTATGGATTTCTTCAGTTCATGCTCTGGCAAGGAACATGAGGTCCAGAAACTTGCTCCAGGTCTCTTGGCTTCAGGTTTGCAGGATTCCCTTGGAATCATGCGGGCAATTGTCCTGTACCTCTGCTCTCTTTGGAGACCTCATCCGAACACCAGGCTTCAAATCCTCTTTCTTTTGCTTTTTTTAACATCTTTATTTGAGTATAATTGCTTTACAAGGGTGTGTTAGTTTCTGCTTTATAACAAAGTGAATCAGGTATACATATACGTATGTCCCCATATCTCTTACCTCTTGCGTCTCCCTCCCTCCAACCCTCCCTATCCCACCCCTCTAGGTGGTCACAAAGCACCGAGCTGATCTCCCTGTGCTATGCGGCTGCTTCCCACTAGCTATCTGTTTTATGTTTGGTAGTGTATATATGTCCATACCACTCTCTCACTTTGTCACAATTTACCCTTCCCCCTCCCTGTATCCTCAAGTACATTCTCTAGTAGGTCTGCCTCTTTATTCCTGTCTTGCCCCTAGGTTCTTCTGAACTTTTTTTTCTTTTTTTTTTTAGATTCCATATATATGTGTTAGCGTACGTATTTGTTTTTCTCTTTCTGACTTACTTCACACTGTATGACAGTCTCTAGGTCCATCCACCTCACTACAAATAACTCAGTTTCATTCCTTTTTATGGCTGAGTAATATTCCACTGTATATATGTGCCACATCTTCTTTATCCATTCACCTGTCAATGGACACTTAGGTTGCTTCCATGTCCTGGCTATTGTAAATAGAGCTACAATGAACATTTTGGTACATGAGTCTTTTTGAATTATGCTTTTCTCAGGGTACATGCCCAGTAGTGGGATTGCTGGGTTGTATGGTAGTTCTATTTTTAGTTTTTTAAGGAACGTCCATAGTATTCTCCATAGTGGCTGTATCAATTTACGTTCCCACCAACAGTGCAAGAGGGCTCCCTTTTCTCCACACCCTCTCCAGCATTTATTGTTTGTAGATTTTTTGATGATGGCCATTCTGACCATTGTGAGATGATATCTCATTGTACTTTTGATTTGCATTTCTCTAATGATTAACGATGTGGAGCATTCTTTCATGTGTCTTTTGGCAATCTGTATATTTTCTTTGGAGAAATGTCTATTTAGGGCTTCTGCCCATTTCTGGTTTGGGTTGTTTGTTTTTTTAATATTGAGCTGCATGAGCTGGTTGGAAATTTTGGAGATTAATCCTTTGTCAGTTGCTTCACTTGCAAATATTTTCTCCTGTTCTCAGGGTTGTCTTTTCGTCTTGTTTATGGCTTCTTTGCTGCACAAAAGCTTTTAAATTCCATTAGGTCCCATTTGTTTATTTTTGTTTTTATTTTCATTTCTCTAGGAGGTGGGTCAAAAAGGATCTTGCTGTGATTGATGTCATAGAGTGTTCTGCCTATGTTTTCCTCTAAGAGTTTGATGGTGTCTGGCCTTACATTTAGGTCTTTAATCCATTTTGAGTTTATTTTTGTGTATGGTGTTAGGGAGTGTTCTAATTTCATTCTTCTACATGTAGCTGTCCAGTTTTCCCAGCACCACTTATTGAAGAGACTGTCTTTTCTCCACTGTATATTCTTGCTTCCTTTATCAAAGATAAGGTGACCATATGTGCGTGGGTTTATCTCTGGGCTTTCTATCCTGTTCCATTGATCTATATTTCTGTTTCTGTGCCAGTACCATACTGTCTTGATTACTGTAGCTTTGTAGTATTGTCTGAAGTCAGGGAGCCTGATTCCTCCAGCTCCTTTTTTCGTTCTCAAGATTGCTTTGGCTATTTGGGGTCTTTTGTGTTTCCATACAAATTGTGAAATTTTTAGTTCTAGTTCTGTGAAAAATGCCAGTGGTAGTTTGATAGGGATTGCATTGAATCTGTAGATTGCTTTGGGTAGTAGAGCCATTTTCACAATGTTGATTCTTCCCATCCAAGAACATGGTATATCTCTCCATCTGTTTGTATCATCTTTAATTTCTTTCATCAGTGTCTTATAATTTTCTGCATACAGGTCTTTTGTCTCCTTAGGTAGGTTTATTCCTAGATATTTTATTCTTTTTGTTGCAATGGTAAATGGGAGTGTTTTCTTGATTTCACTTTCAGATTTTTCATCATTAGTATATAGGAATGCCAGAGATTTCTGTGCATTAATTTTGTATCCTGCTACTTTACCAAATTCATTCATTGTTTCTAGTAGTTTTCTGGTAGCATCTTTAGGATTCTCTATGTATAGTATCATGTCATCTGCAAACAGTGACAGCTTTACTTCTTTTCCAATTTGGATTCCTTTTATTTCATTTTCTTATCTGATTTCTGTGGCTAAAACTTCCAAAACTATGTTGAATAATAGTGGTGAGAGTGGGCAACCTTGTCTTTTTCCTGATCTTAGTGGAAATGGTTTCAGTTTTTCACCATTGAGGATGATGTTGGCTGTGGGTTTTTCATAAGTGGCCTTTATGATATTGAGGAAAGTTCCCTCTATGCCTATTCTCTGGAGGGTTTTTATCATAAATCGGTGTTGAATTTTGTCGAAAGCTTTCTCTGCATCTATTGAAATGATCATATGGTTTTTCTCCTTCAATTTGTTAATATGGTTTATCACATTGATAGATTTGCGTATATTGAAGAATCCTTTCATTCCTGGAATAAACCCCACTTGATCATGGTGTATGATCCTTTTAATGTGCTGTTGGATTCTGTTTGCTAGTATTTTGCTGAGGATTTTTGCATCTATGTTCATCAGTGATATTGGCCTGTAGTTTTCTTTCTTTGTGACATTTCTGATCTGGTTTTGGTATCAGAGTGATGGTGGCCTCGTAGAATGAGTTTGGGAGTGTTCCTTCCTCTGCTATATTTTGGAAGAGTTTGAGAAGGATAGGTGTTAGCTCTTCTCTAAATGTTTGATATAATTCGGCTGTGAAGCCATCTTGTCCTGGGCTTTTGTTTGTTGGAAGATTTTTAATCACAGTCTTAATTTCAGTGCTTGTGATTGGTCTGTTCATATTTTCTGTTTCTTCCTGGTTCCATCTTGGCAAGTTGTGCATTTCTAGAATTTGTCCATTTCTTCCAGGTTGTCTCTTTGATTGGCCTATAGTTGCTTGTAGTAATCTCTCATGATCCTTTGTATTTCTGCAGTGTCAGTTGTTGCTTCTCCTTTTTCATTTCTAATTCTATTGATTTGAGTCTTCTCCCTTTTTTTCTTGATAAGTCTGGCTAATGGTTTATACATTTTGTTTGTCTTCTCAAAGAACAAGCTTTTAGTTTTATTGATCTTTGCTATCGTTTCCTTCATTTCTTTTTCATTTATTTCTGACCTGATTTTAATGAGTTCTTTCCTTCTGCCAACTTTGGGGTATTTTTGTTCTTCTTTCTCTAATTGCTTTAGATGTAAGCTTAGGTTGTTTATTTGAGGTGTTTCTTATTTCTTGAGGTAAGATTGTATTGCTATAAACTTCTCTCTTAGAACTGCTTTTGCTGCATCCCATAGGTTTTGGGTCGTCATGTTTTCGTTGTCATTTGTTTCTAGGTATTTTTTGCTTTCCTTTTTGATTTCTTCAGTGATCTCTTGGTTATTAAGTAGTGTATTGTTTAGCCTCCATGTGTTTGTATTTCTTACAGATTTTTTCCTGTAATTGATATCTAGTCTCATAGCATTGTGGTCGGAAAAGATACTTGATACAATTTCAATTTTCTTAAATTTACCAAGGCTTGATTTGTGACCCAAGGTATGATCTATCCTGGAGAATCTTCCATGAGCACTTGAGAAGAATGTGTATTTTGTTGTTTTTGGATGGAATGTCCTATAAATATCTGTTAAATCCATCTTGTTTAATATATCATTTAAAGCTTGTGTTTCCTTATAGATTTTCATTTTGGATGATCTGTCCATTGGTGAAAGTGGTGTGTTAAAGTCCCCTACTATGATTGTGTTACTGTTGATTTCCTCTTTTATTGCTGTTAGTATTTGCCTTATGTATTGAGGTGCTCCTATGTTAGGTACATAAATATTTACAATTGTTATATCTTCTTGGTTCGATTCCTTGATCATTATGTAGTGTCCTTCTTTGTCTCTTTTAATAGTCTGTTTTAAAGTCCATTTTGTGTGCTATGAGAATTACTACTCCAGCCTTTTTTTGATTTCCATTTGCATGGAATATCTTTTTCCATCCCCTCACTTTCAGACTGTATGTGTCCCTGGGTCTGAAGCGGGTCTCTTGTAGACAGCGTATATATGGGTCTTATTTTTGTATCCATTCAGCCAATCTATGTCTTTTGGTGGGAGCATTTAATTAATTCACATTTAAGTTAATTATCGATATGTATGTTCCTATTACCATTTTCTTAATTTTTTTGGGTTTATTACTGTAGGTCTTTTCCTTGTCTTGTGTTTCCTACCTAGAGAAGTTCCTTTAGCATTTGTTGTAAAGCTGGTTTGGTGGTTCTGAATTCTCTTAGGTTTAGCTTGTGTGTAAAGGTTTTAATTTCTCCATCGAATCTGAGTGGGATCCTTGCTGGGTAGAGTAATCTTGGTTGTAGGGTTTCGTCCTTCATCACTTCATGTATGTCCTGCCACCCCGTTTTGGCTTGCAGAGTTTCTGCTGAAAGGTCAGCTGTTAACCTTAAGGGGATTCCCTTATGTGTTATTTTTCCCTTGCTGCTTTTAATATTTTTTCTTTGTATTTAATTTTTGATAGTTTGATTAATATGTGTCTTGGAGTGTTTCTCCTTGGATTTATCCTGTATGGGACTCTTTCTATTTCCTGGACTTGGTTGACTGTTTCCCTTCCCATATTAGGGAAGTTTTCAACTATAATCTCTTCAAATATTTTCTCAGTCCCTTTCTTTTTCTCTTCTTCTTCTGGGACCCCTATAATTCGAATGGTGGTTCGTTTAATGTTGCCCCAGAGGTCTCCAAGACTGTTCTCAAATCTTTTCATTCTTTTTTCTTTTTTCTGCTCTGAAGTAGTTATTTCCACACTTTTATTCTTCCTGGTCACTTATCCGTTCTTCTGCCTCAGTTATTCTGCTATTGATTCTTTCTAGAGAATACTTAATTTCATTTAATATGTTGTTCATCATTGTTTGTTTGTTCTTTTGTTCTTCTAGGTCCATGTTAAACGTTTCTTGTATTTTCTCCATTCTATTTCCAAGATTTTGGATATCTTTACTGTCATTACTCTGAATTATTTTTAAGGTAGACTGCCTATTTCCTCTTCATTTGTTTTTACCTTGCTCTTTCATCTGCTGTGTATTTCTCTTTCTTCTCATTTTGCTTAACTTACTGTGTTTGGGGTCTCTGTTTTACAGGCTGCAGGTTCATAGTTCCTCTTGTTTTTGGTGTCTGCCCTCAGTGGGTAAGGTTGGTTCAGTGGGTTGTGTAGCCTTCCTGGTGGAGGGTACTGATGCCTGTGTTGTGGTGGATGATGCTGGGTCTTGTCTTTCTGGTGGTCATGTCCATGTCCGGTGGTGTGTTTTTGGGTGTCTGTGAACTTATTATGATTTTAGGCAGCCTCTCTACTAATGTATTGGTTTGTGTTCGTGTCTTGCTAGTTGTTTGGCATAGGGTGTCCAGCACTGTAGCTTGCTGGTCGTTGAGTGGAGCTGGGTCTTATTGTTGAGATGGAGATCTCTGTGAGTGCTTTCGTCATTTGATGTTTCTTGGGGCTGGGAGGACTCTGGTGATCCAATGTGCTGAATTCGGCTCTCCCACCTCAGAGGCTCAGGCCTGACACCCAGCTGGAGTACCAAGACTCCAGCTATGTGGGGAGTTTCTTTCCTTTTGGGAAGTCTGAGGTCTTCTGCCAGTGTTCAGTAGGTGTTCTGTAGGAGTTGTTCCACCTATAGATGTATTTTTGATGTATTTGTGGGGAGGAAGGTGATCTCCACGTCTTACTCCTCTGTCATCTTGAAGGCCCCCCCACTAATCCTCTTTCTATGATCAGTCATCTTCTTTCTATGATCAAACACCTTAGCTGTTGTTTTTCTAAAGAGAGATAGGCTATATTTAGGTTGGAGCTGGGAAGAAAAATGGCCGGAATTCATTTTAAGACCACCTGCTGAATCTGAAAGCTTTCATCTCAACCTGTGTCAAATCTTTCTACTTTCTTATAATTATATTAGAATACTGATTATGTGTTCTTTTAAGCATTTATGACATTTGTCTTATATTTTATCCCACATTTATAGCAATTATGTAGATTTAATTTCGTACATTAATGGTTTCAGTGCCAGTCATCAGCAACCTTACCTCCTGCTTTTTAAGATGACAGTTAAAAATTTTTGAAATCTTTATTTTTTAAATCTCTTAAATTGGTAAATCTTTTGAAGTACAAGTGTGATCATAGGTCTTAATCTTTGTTAGGCACTGCAAGTTTTAAAACATCTTCACTCCTTTCCTACCTTCCTTTATCCCTTACTTTTCATACAAGAATTATAACTTTTTGTGGTTTTAATTCTTGGGTCACAATCTATTGTCAACAAAATGTTATAGATGTTGTCCTCTTATACTTTGACCAGGGGTAGATCTAGGTTTTGTGGAGTCTGAAGCATACACAATTTGAGGGAAACTCTTTCAGAAAAAGAATACAAAACCAGTAACATAAAGCTAGTTATGAAAGTTAAGATTTATTTAGAAATGCACCATGCAAATGTGGGGCCTTAAAGCTTAAACTTTATTAACTTCATGGCCCACCTGCCTCTGTTCATGGCATTTTATCTTGTGAAGGAGAGGTCTGAGGCCAATTTGATTTTGGTTTCTTGATGGTCAACATTTCACTCCTGTGCTGAATGCTATTGGATTTTTTTTTTTCTTTATGCTTGAAATTTAGGAGTTTCATGGGATATATTTAGATTTTGGTCTCCTTTCATCAGTGTTATCTGATATCTGGTGAATTTGAAGATTCAGATCTTTCATCTCAGGAAAGTTTTGTCCCATGATATTTTTGATTTTTTATTTTCTTTCAGTAAAGTTCTTTTCTCTGGTGAATTCTTAGTTGCATCTTTGTTCTCTGCCCAAAGCTATCATCATCTTTCTTGTCCTTTTTACTTCTTTGTGCTTTTCTCTTTTCATTTGGGCAAGCAAATTTGTCTTCTATTTTGCTGATTTTCTGTAGTGTCAGCTTACTATTTCTAATAGATTTCAAATTATACTATAATTTTCATTTTGTCAATATTCTATTTTATCTCATCTGTCTCTCATTTTTATTACTTCCTGCCTCTCATTCAGCTCCATTTTCTTCTCTGTTGATGATATTAATCTTTTATCTTTTGTTTCATAGAGCATACATATTTTATACATATTTTATTATAAGCATAAAATAAGGCTAAGTTTTATTTATGCTTCCTGTGATGAATATTTTTCAAACACATACTTTGCCTCTGCCTTTTGAGTGCATATTCCCTTTTCTTCATGTTATAGAATGTTTCTATTTTATATATATTTTTTAATTTTGTTCATATTCATTCAATGAATATGTTATATTCAGATCTAGCATTTTCTTCTAAAAAGTACTGTTTATTATCCATTAGAATGTTGTGAGGGATTTCCCTGCTGGTCCAGTGGTTAACACTCTGCACTCCCAGTGCAGGGGGCCTGGGTTTGATCCCTGGTCAGGGAAGTAGATCACACAAGTGTCATCAGTACTTCTGTTGGCAGTAAACTGGGTAAAGCCCACCTCACAGCAACCCTAAATGGTGGTGAGCTATAGTGATGTAGATTTGGAATTAGGTATAAGTTCAGATTTACAGATGGTCACCGTAAGTCAGTAAAGAAAGCTTAGGAACCCCCTGGTACCTTCAGACTGTAGTAATAGAATTAGAATGACTATTTAGCACTGGTTATGGTACCTGACCCAGAATATAGCACTCTCTTCTGACTTCGCATGGTTAGTTTCAGGTAACTTTTATACACTGTAATGGCCAATTTTTCTCCTTCTATTGAGCAGCCTCTAAAATACTATGGCTCTCTCTCTGGGACTGTGACCTCTGCTTGTACACATCTGTTTGGGTGGTTGAGAACCTGAATCTTGACAAGTGTTTCAGTTTCTGCAGTGTGCTTCTGTTGTGGAATTGTGCTTAAGAAAAACATCTGCAAATCTGTGATAGCATATGTGAAGAAAGAGGTATGATGAAAAAGCCTAAAGGAATTTATCAGGTATGTTTAGAGGTATCCCAAGAAAAATGAAGAAAAAAGGCAGGACATTTTTCTCCACTTATTCACTGATGAATATAGGAAGTTAATTGAGATTATGACCCATTCTGTTCTTTTTTTTTTTTGCCATTGCAGTGGATTTTGAGAACATGGGGTTCCAAAGGAAATCTTGGGTCCTAATTTCATCTCTATTACCCTACAGAAAATTGTACACCTCTTTAATATTAATTTCTATGCTGATAAAATGGGAATAATAATATGTACTGGATATTAAAATAAGAGGATCCTGTGTCTGGCATATAAAGTTCACTTAAGAGTACCAGCTATTATTTTTATTTCTCTTTTATTGCTATGTTTACTGTTACATTAATAAATTATGGTTTGAATTCTTGTCTGCAAACAGTGAAAACCAAAATTCACATGGTTTAAGCAAAAAATGGAAAATTTATTAGACTATAAATATATATACACACACACACACACACACACACACACATATAAAAAACTAAAAAGTTGAGGAGTAGATCAGACTTCAGGAATAGCTGATTCAGGATTTATAAAATGTGACAAGATGTCTCCCCTCCCCTGTCTTTTTTTGAGATATAATTACTTCATTCTCATTCTCCATGTGGTGGGAGGATTGTATAGATCAGAATATACCACTGCAAAATATGCCACTGGCATAAGGATTATTTTGAGCTAAAGGCAATTGAGAAAAAGCAGACACAGGATGAACTCTCCGCTTTCCCCCCATCTGCCTGAAAATTTATCATAAATTCTCTTTATGAAGGTGTCCCCACCATCCCCTGCCCACTTCTCATATCAGGAAGAGGATGATGACCTTATCACTGGAGATGAGGTTGTTGCTGAATCAGGTCTGGTTGCTAGGCACTGCTCAAAAATCAGTATTCAAGAGAGACAAATGTTGGTAGAAAGGAAAGGTGTTTTAATCAGAATGCCAGCAATCTGGGGAGATGGTGGACTCAGTGTCCCCCAAAACCACCTCTGGAGATTCTGCTTGGCCATGAAGGTTTTAAAGGGAAGAAGTGAAGTAATCTCAGTTAAAATAGGGGGTCAGAGTCGTCACCATCCCTCACTGTGTACAGGCTCGTGGACTTCTTGTGATCTTCCTCCAGATGTTATCTTGTTCACACAGTTTGGTCACACAGTTTGTTCTCAAGATTACTGAAGGGGAAGCTAGGAAAGAGATCTGGTCATCTGTTAATTACTTATTCTTCATTTCTACTTCTTTTTTTTTCTCAATAAACTTTTAATCTAGAAAGTTTTAGATTTACAGAATTATTACAAGGATAGTACATAGAATTCCATGAACCTGTGCCCATTATGAACATCTTATGTTAGTGTGATATATCTTTCACAAATGGCAAACCCATATTGATACGTTATTATTAGCTAAAGTCCACACTTCAGAATCCCTTATTTTTATTTATTTTTTAAAATTAATTTTTATTGGATTATGGTTGATTTACAATGTTGTGCTAGTTTCTGCTGTACAGCAAAGTGAATCTTTTCTTCTTCTTTCATCTATGGAAAGAACCAACAAGTTAGGCAGGGTATTGTGTGATTAAAAGATTTGAAACATGTGCTTGGGCTGGAGAGAAGTAGGGCGTGTGGGTGCCTGGTTTAAAAGTTAGTTACAATATAGCTTTGCTAAAGTGACAAGAAAAGGGGCTTCTTGCTGAGGGCAGTTTCCTGCAAAGTGCTGATTACAGATCCCCACTTGTCAGAACATCTTTCTATTTCTATGGGATTATGGGTGAACGTTGGTCTTCTGTAACTTCTTCATGCTGACATAGGGCGCCATATTCTTAGAGTGGAAGATGTTGACATGGGTCTGTAGCATCTCTTTGCTGACCGTTGTAGTTGCCCATTTACATATACGGGCAGAACAAGCTACAATTATTTTGATGCTCACAAAGATATAGATTATTATGAGCAATAGTGTTAATCCCATCCTCTTAAGGCCAGTTCTTGGAATTGTGCTAGCAGTAGATTCAGTACTGCTTAAGATGGAGCAGTTTATGTCATGGCTTCAGTCCGGTCATCATGCAGTTAGCTTTTTCCCTCTGGTGGAAATTACGGTACCTGTAAAGCAACTCAGAAGTGTGCATCAGGCACTGAGTTTGTGACTCTGTTGTCCTAATCATTAGCTGTTTGAGCCTGCTATTTTGTGACTCAGGAAGGTCTGGGAGACTTCAGCTTTTCTTTTTTGAAGTATTTATTTATTTATTTTTGGCCATGTTGGGTCTTTGTTGCTGCACGCGGGCTTTCTCTAGTTGGCGGCGAGTGGGCGCTACTCTTCGCTGCAGTGTGCAGGTTTCTCATTGCAGTGGCTTCTCTTGTTGTGGAGCATGGGCACTAGGTGTGTGGGCTTCAGTAGTTGTGGCACTCAGGCTCAGTAGTTGTGGCCCACGGGCTCTAGAGTGTAGGCTCAGTAGTTGTGGTACACAGGCTTAGTTGCTCCTCAGCATGTGGGATCTTCCTGGATCAGGGCTTGAACCCGTGTCCCCTGCATTGCCAGGCAGATTCTTAGGCACTGTGCCAGTAGGGAAGTCACAACTTCAGTTTTTCTATAAACAAAAGGCAGGAGACATGGAGAGGCCTTTAGGGCTTTTGTACTTGGGTCGGGGGTGAAGGGTTCTGCTGAATTCCAAGGCGGTACTGAGAAACAGCCTACACAAGCAAACCTTACTGTTAGCCCTTATCTATTATTAGTTTCCCCATATATCTGCCTTCCTACAACTTGCTGCCCCTAGAAGCTCAAAGACCCTTTCCTTTGTCCTGTCACCTCTCTTTAAATGTATCCTCTTTTGTCCAAATGGCATAAAAGCCTCCAAGCTTAGCTGTTTCTTTGGGGATTTTCTCTTCTTTCCATGAAGTCCCCTAGTGCCACATAAAACTTTTAACATCTAATATATTTGTGAGCCTTTTCTCCTATTAATCTGTCTGTTGTCAGTTTATTTCCCAGACCCACCTGGAGAAGCTAAGAGGGTACAGGAGAATTTTCCACCCTGCAAGTTGTTTAAGCAGCTCTAAGAGTCAGAGCAGGGAAAGATGAGCATCATTGTCCCAACAGGCCTAGGAAGTTGTTGAGATTCTGATTGGCCAGCTTGTGCCACTCCCCCCGCCTCCCAAGCAAACAATACTCTCATGCACTGGATTAGGCCTGGGATGGAGCCTTGCCTTGACCGTGTTGGCTAAGAGTGGGACAGAGCTATTGAGGAAAGGGAGAATGGATGCTGGGGAGGTAAGCAACAGATGTCCAGTCAGTTAAGAAACAGTGTCAGTAGGAGAATTCTTCCCCGCTTGAACCTGCTCGTTCTTCTTTTACTGTGCGTTTGCAAACAGAGGATCGAGGAATAACTTAATAATGACCTCTGAATGTACGCAATATTAAAAATTAAAGATGAGGGCCTGTCGCTTTCTATGTTCACTTAGGACAGAACTGACCACAGTGGTGACAGGAGAGCAATGTGAAGTAATGAAGAGCTTAGGGAGAGAGTGGGGGACTTTTACTTGACTGGACTGTTCCAGGCAGTGAAGTGGTAGAACACAGCCAACCCCAGAACACTGGCTGAAAAGAGTAGATGAATTCTAACAAGATTTAATTGTGACCAGATTGTGGGAGTGAAAGTTTCAGTTTGAGTCAAGTTATCTGTTTTATTTCGTGTCCCATTTTTAATGCTTCCATGTAGCTCTCTCGCTTTTTCTAAATTACATGCCTCATTGTATTTGAGGTCCTCCTGCTTTTGACAGCTCCATGGCTTCCAATTTTGCTTCTGCTGCTTTGATTATTATTCCTGATTTGGTTGTGGATGAGACATGTGGTTTTCTTCAATTAGCTCTGTCACTCTTACAAATGTGTGTGTCTTGCAAGTGTCCCAATTAAAGTCAGGGGAGCAGGGGGAGGGGGTGGGAATTACAGGCAATTACAACAGTGCCATCCTCCTCTCTCACTGCTCTTTTCTCCTCATCACTGGAGCGCATTTTTTTTTTTTTGCGGTACGCGGGCCTCTCACTGCTGTGGCCTCTCCCGTTGTGGAGCACAGGCTCCGGACGCGCAGGCTCAGCGGCCATGGCCCATGGACCCAGCCGCTCCGGCATGTGGGATCCTCCCGGACCGGGGCGCGAACCCGCGTCCCCTGCCTCGGCAGGCGGACTCCCAACCACTGCGCCACCAGGGAAGCCCTGGAGCGCATTCTTATGTATCTCCATTTCGCAAGCACATTGAGCAGCCTCTCTCTTTAAAATCCCATTAAGTTTTTCAGAACACGATATGCAGCTGTGTCAGTGTGTCATACATTAACTCCCTGGAAACCCCATAGCTTTCATTTAGTTTTATTAAGTAGAGTCTCCTCTCTGCCTGTTTCTACCATGTTTTGAATTCATCCTGAGACGGAAAGCTCCCTTCACCACCTCATGTAGTCTTGTTTCTCTCCCCAGGTGTATGGCCTCATGAGTTCAGTCTCCTCTTGTGTGGGCTTACATTCGGTTCACTCCAATTCAATGCTGTACATGTTTATAGAGTATCTGAGTCTACCTCATGTGCCAGGCAGCGTGCTAGGAGCTGGGACTACAAAATGATTAAGTGCAATGAGGTCAGAACAATGTGGGAGAGTAAGAAGTGGCCAGATTTCAGAGCCGGACAAGACATAGATTTAAATCCTTGCTTTGCTCCATGCTATGTTTGGCCTTGGGCAAATCACTTAGCTGGTTTTTTTCATCTGTTAAAATTCTGCTAATAATACTTACCTTGCAGGGTTGCTGTGAAGATTGGAGGTAATGTATGCAAAGTAGCTAGCTTAGTGCCTGGTGTACCTCGATAAATGGGAGGTATAATTATTATCATGAATAAGATATAGTGTACTTAAGGAACTTACCATCTACTCAAAGAGAGAGAAGAGTACTTTTATGGTATATTGTTCTATGTATAATAATGGAAAGATATAGGTGGTAATGGAGTAGTCCCTGGGGCTTTACATGTTCTCTCTCCTGCCCACCTTTCTGTCTCCCACTACTTACTCACCACCCGCCCCCCCAACCTCCAGTATGCTTCAGCCACCCCACCTCTCCCCTTCTCAGTCTCTTTGCATTTGTCCCTTGTTTCCTCTTCCTGCAAAGCTCTTCTTCCAGGTCCTTACATGCTGGCTCTTTCTTATCATTTAGGTTTCAGCTAAAATGTCACCCATTAGAGAGGGTTTCCATAACCATCCAATCTAAAGTAACCCAGTCCCCTAAAACAGAGTGGATATATGTATACATATGACTGGTTCATTTTACTGTACAGCAAGAAACTAACACAACATTGTAAAGCAACTGTACTCCAATAAAAATTAATTAAAAAAATAAAGTAACCTTATCCCTTTACCTCCAATTTTTTCACTCAGTTTTGTTTATTTTATAGAAATTCTCTGTGATTATCTAATTTGTTGGCTTAGATGTTTATTTTCTGGTGCTCCCCATCAGGATGTAAATGCCATGAGGATAGAGATCATATCTCGTTTTGGTCGTCGCTGTATTCTCAACGTGGTTGAGAATGAGCTGTATTCTTAACAATGACAGCAGCGGAGAGCATGTTCAGTAAATTTTCGGGGGAATGAGCAGTGGTAGGGAGATACAAGGCAGAGATTTCAAACAGAAGTGTTTAGTAGTGGTGGGTCTGCATTTTGCTACTGCTGCTGCTGCTGTAATTAACAGCCCACTGCCCTACACGGATGCCATCATGGGCTCCTGAGTCTAATGCAAGAGGCTAAGGTCATGGGAGATTCACAGGGTGGTTTCTGACTTTGTACCCCTCAACCTGGTTTCAGAAAACTGTATTTAAATATCGTTTTAAGATCATCTCCATGTGAGTTTTAAATGTCTGAGTCCTTGTTCCTGGACCCGAAGCAAATTCCTGGTAGGGAAGTGATTTAGACACTAAATGGTGGCCCTTGATAAAGTTTCATGGAAATCCATCTTTTATTGCCCCTTTTCCTATGGCTTCCCAGTGGGAGGTGGGGAAATTTATAGGAATAAGTAGGTAGGCATTTGGGTTTTTGTGAGGCTGAATATTTAGCTTTAAGCACATGGACTTGTAGAATTCAGTGCTAATGTTTACAAGTAATACAGTTTGCCGTCCGTGTCCATGCGTTCTGTATCTGTGGATTCAACCAATCATGGAGTAAAAATATTAAAAAAAAAAAAAAACTTCCAGAAAGTTTTAAAAAGCAAAACTTGAATTTGCCATGTTCTAGTGACCGCTTATATAGCATTTACATTGTGTTTACAACTCTTTACATTGCATTTACATTGTATTAGGTATTACAGGTAATCTAGAGATGATTTAAAGCAGTTGACACGAACAACACAGTTTTAAAGTGTGTGGGTCCAATTATACATGGATTTCTTTCATTAACACTACAGTACTACACCATCTGAGGTTGGTTGAATCTGTGAATGCGGGATCACATCTGCTGAAGGACGACTGTATATGGGAGTATGCGTGAGGGTTATTTGCAAATACTATGCCATTTTTTATAAGGGATTTGAGCATCTACGGATATCGGTATCGGAAGGGGTCCTGGAGCCAGTCCCCTGCAGACACTGAGCGACCACTGTATTTCTCCCCCAGAATCCGAGTCAGGCTTAGAATGAAGGCATTTAGAAGTCCTAGCCATGTTTTTAAAAACATGTGATCTTGATCAAAAGCAGAGATTGAGAAAAACATAGAAGGCTCAGTGGGAATTTATTCCTTCTGTTGGAAAAACAATTCAGAGGGCAAGAAGCACACATCAAAGCTCCCAGTACACTGAGGGGGACCAGTCACACCATTTTCCTATGAAAAGGACAAGTTTTTGTTTTAGTTCCACTAAGGCTTGCCAGCTCTGTTATACAAAAATATCTGCAAGGCATCCACTTAGCTTCCAATCAAGTGGTTAACTAAGACTTTATAGTTGCTTCATTGGTGCTTCTCAACACTCACTCAGGATTTTAATTTGCATCCAGATATATTTATGTTTTCTCTTAATTTTCTCTCTCAGTCTCAATCAAAAAGGAGCCTGAAGACTTAATGCTACTTAAGTTTTATCTTTATATGATTACATTTAAATGTAATTTCAGGTTTTATTATGGCACGGGAGAAACAGATATGGCTAAAGGACTTAATTTGATTCATTGCAATCCATCTTTAGGCCTTGGCAGTGTCAGAAGCTCCAAAAATTTGTCCCAACCTCTTAGTCCTTCAGCCTACCTTGGCTACGTAAATTGAAGCTCAGAAATAGAACTTTGTTTATTCACACATAAGAAAAGTCTTTTAGATGAGTCATATAAGTACATTTAAGAGGACTGTTTTGCTTATTAAGATGAACTCAAATAGATATCATAGTATTTGAATTTTATATTTTTTTAATACAGCAGGTTCTTATTAGTTATCTATTTTATACATATTAGTGTATATTTGTCAATCCCAGTCATAGTATTTGGATTATTATTAGCTTCCCATCAGAATATTCGTACGCAGGCTGGAGGTGCTGAGCATTTAGTGATTGAGACGTGATTTCCATTAGCAGTTGCTGTCCGTGATGGGATCTTTAACAATGTCACAGTGCTGCCTTGTGTCTGCACACTCTATATTTGGTACACTCTTCTGTTTCTTTTGGAAGCAGACCTCAACCATTAGATGATAGGCATCAATACATGAGCCAAAGGGAGCCAGTAATAGTGCTCAACCTTCTTTAGGCTGGACGTGATCATTGTCTGGCTGACATTAGCCCTTGCATGGGATCTTTGACTCAAACTGAAAGAGAAAAACGCTCTTGTCTTTGAGTCAAGCACCTGTTAGAATGTAAGTCCATTGATCCAGGCAGCCGCATTTACCACAGTCAGGGGGAAGTCTATTTACATGAAGAGAAAATAAAGCCTTATTCAGGAAGAAGCAGAGACAAGAGATCCAGAAGCACTTGAGTGCCTGGTCTGCTCATCCCAGCCACACCCTTGCCTGTGCAGGGCACATGAGCAAATACTGTTTGTTTGTTTACTTTGTTTAAGGCGGTTTGAGTGAGGAGTTCTGACAAATAACCAAGAAGACCTTCATTAACATAGACCCTAATTCACACCAAAAGGACAAGGGTTGTCATATCCTTCCCATGAAGTCAGCATGGAGGAAAACATGTTGATTAGGATAAAGGAGGTGAAACACTGACCCAGTTAGAAACATAGATACAAAACTGTAGCCACCTTACAAAATAATAAGGGCCTAGAGATGAGAATGTAGCATCTCCCCAGAGATGATAAGGACTCTCAGGAGAGGGTTGGTAAAAACTGGGGACCACTTACTGAGATACATGGGCTAAGTAAGGTTCGTACCAGTCCCACTGAGAAGTGGAGCTGAGCATTTACACAACCCACTGTATATTAGAGCGTTTGTATAAACCGTCTGTAAAAAGATTCTTAATACCCAAATGACTCATATAGAGAAAAGCCTTTTTGTTATCTCTTTGGTGTTTATTTAATGTCTAAGTTATTGCTATTATGAATTAACAGTGGTTTTTAAAGCAATAAGTAATAGACATTCTAAATAGTCACATATTATTAGATCATGATAAATAAAAACTTATGAGTTTAACAAAATAAATTTCCCCAAACACTTAGACATTGACTGCGAACTTAAACTTGTTTCTTGAAGCTCTCCTATGATTTAATTAAAAGCACAGATCTCCAGGAGATTTTAAAAGTGCTTAAATATACTAGGATGCAGAGATAACACACACACAATATCTCAGTGGTTACCAAGTTTTTATACTTACTATAAAACTTAGTACCATAACACAAATAGCATAAATTGAAATGTAGTTTTTCATGTCTCAATTCTCATTCTCATATTTATTATTTTTCCTGTTCCTAGTCTTATTTTTAATTTCTATTCTAATTATTTTTTTCTACTCTTATTTTTACACTTATTTTGATTCTTTCCCAGGGTTACCTTCCTAACCTTACAGTAGACGTGCAGTATACTCTATTTGCATCCTATGCTTGTGATAATCTTACCAGACTCAACTGAAAAATAATACCTTCCTGACTAGCCAAGATGACTTGTCTGAGCTGCTGACCAGTTGGTTGTACAGACCAGAATTATGCCTGAATGTTGGAGAAAGGTGAAGCTGCTGCTTTTGAATCATTGACAGAGCTGGAAAATATATTTCTTGCTTATTGATTCCTCCAATTTAACAATTTATATTTCTGTCTCTTCTTTTAGTGTGGTTTTCATTTTTCACTAAGTCTTTCTATTGTATTGAAAATTTATTCTTAGTTTAATGTATAATAAAAAATACCTACTTCTTGTTTCAAAGGGTAATAAATCTAGTCATTCTCCAAAATCTTCTGCCATCTTCATAAATCCCAAGTTACACTGTGATAGAGGGATTCTCTTACTGGTGCTGGGTTGGGCTTCCCTCACTTGTGGAGCAAAGTCTGAGTTAAGCAGTCTCCCTTGTCTGTCTTGACGAGACTGATTTCTGTCCAAATGTGAGGCACATTTTCCTTGCACTTGGAGCTCCATTGACTTTCTGCAGACAGATACAGTTTTCTGCTTTTGGGCCTGAAATAAAGCCATCGCCTCATTTCCTGGATGTAGCTCAATCAGCACTCCCTGTTTTTCTAAGAACTTTGGAATACCTCCATAGGGAAGTTACCATGGAAATGAAAAGTGCAATTGTCTGGTTATTAGCTTTTATTGCCCTATGGAACGTCTAACTAGAATGTTTTGAGAAGGGACCAAAGAGGAGTCAGAACATTTGTCTCTTCATAAAGTCTGGGAGGAGAAGTTCTTGCCCCTTTGGGAGTGACAGTAGAGTCTGGAACTCCTCAGAAAGATGTTCTGCCAGGCCATCCACTCAATTACTGCAACCACTTGCTGCTAACAACTTCTTACACCGACAGACCCAGTTTTCTGTCTCAAGAGTTTTAAAGCACCATGTTCCTGCCTATTCTGACAGTCAGTCCACAGCTTGCCCTAAATGTTTTCATTTTATGTCTGGCAGTTAATAGGAGCATGGTTTGTTAGATGCAAAACACATTTGGACTAATAAAAAATGAATAAGACCACCTGGTGGTCCTTCCCTTTAATCTAGACCTTGGGCTCATTTCTGCCCCATTTATTCAAGGTTGGGGCTGAATTCCATTTGCCAAGTATAACAAGTGCAATCATTTCTGTTTAATTTTTTTTTCTTTTTTTTTTGGAGCCTGCACATTTTCTGACTTTAGTCTGGGTGAATACAAATTGAAGCAATGTAAAACCGGACTGTGCAACTTTAAGAAAACTTCAAGTTCATTCAGCTCTGCCATTAGGGGGCAGCAGTACTCCACTTATTTTTAAGGCAATAAATGGAGTAAAGATAATGACGATGACGATGATGATCGTGATCATGATGAGTGAGGCATATAACCTTGGATTTACATACTGCCTTTATTCCAGTGTAATTTTATTGCTGTTTTCCCATTGATCCTCACAATATACATGGGAGGTGGGGAAGGGAAAGTCTTATTTCCATGTTGTAAGGTGAGATTAATTAAACTCAAACTTGTTGAGAGATTTGCCCAGTTAGCCTAGCAAGTTATTGTCAGAGCCAGTCCTGGAATTTAAATGTTGGGATCCAAATCCAGGCTTCTGTTCACCTGCACTCCTTTCCACAAAGCATTAATTCTCTTTAAGTATGAATTTATGAATCCTCATTAAATATGAACTTAAATTTACCAAAGAATTATATTTCATCCACAGATAAAGGAAAGAAGTAGAAGGCAAGAATGTGTAGAGTTAAAGTAGAGATCTACTTTGCCTAAAAAAATGGGAGAAAAATGTTGTCTGAGGGTGACAACATCTGTGAGTTTTTGAGGCCAGATCCCTGGTTTAGTGAATAACAGGCATTTGTAGTTTCAGCATGTTTCTTCTGTGTCATTTACGACATGTAGGAGCTCCTGCATGACTCTCAGACCACCTGAAATAATATTTGGTGGCCTACTGCAGGGGCTGGGGGTTGCAGGAGTGAATAATGCTTATACTGGTCAGTGGCTTCACACAATAGAAGGAGAAAGGCAGTGCATATAAAGGGGCAGTGAGACCACCCCAAGGACAAGAACCACACTCCTCCCAGATTTATTTTGCAGTCAGTAATCATCAAAAGCACAGCAAAGCTCTGAGCATGGGAGGTCTGTGGGTGGGATGAACTCTGAACCATACTTGGGTATCAGGTGCCTGGGCTTAAGGGAATTGGGAATAGAAAAAGTTATCTTTAGTTTCTGTTTTCATTCTTTACTTTGCTTTTGAAGCAAAAGGAGAGTCTTGAGTGAAACCAAGAATTTTCTTCCTCTCTTGAGGAAAAATCCAGTTCATGGTCTGTGTCACAATCAGGTAAGAGTAATAGCAGTGTGGCCAGGGGAAGAATCTTTCCCAGGTTTATTGAGAGGTTGCTACAGCATACAGACAAGTGCGAATGAAACAGTTAAACTACTGTTGGGTTGGGTTAGGGCCTGTGCTTGGGCAACACACAAAGGGCACAGAAGACATGATTTCTCACCAGTGAGGGAGATATTAACTACATAGATTTTTCACATACTTTTACCCGTTTTTGGTTGCATAGTGGCTCTATGCAAAGTCTAGCTTGTGAACAATCACATACAGTAATTGTATTCTCTGCAAAGCGTCTGTGAACTCTGAAGGCTCCTATGTAGATGGGAACACAGATCAGAGAACAATGGAAAGCCTGGAGGTTAGAAAAGGATTTGTATCAGAACCAGGGCAGAGACATTGCTTGTATTTTCTTAGATTTGGAAGCAAAGAACTGTCTTTTCCCAGGACATATGGGGAGCAAGACTTGGGGTCTAAAGGCAGATGGTCATGGTGTTGCTTCATTGCTGTCTTTGAAGGGAATTCTCTCGGTAAGAATATTCCAGCACCAGATATAAATATTTGTGGGATTTTTATTGTTTTATATCACCCGTGCTTCTGCTTTTTTCCTGTAGTGTGGATCACTGAGCCCAGAGGAAGAAAACTGTTTGATAGTGGCACACATGTGCCACATGTTTTGCATATATTATTTCATTTGCTTATGTTATTCATTGACTATTGATTGAGAACTACTATGTATCTGGCACTGTGCTACACCAACAAGTCTCTTTTTAAAAAAATATATTATTTTTGTTTTTTGGCTGCATTGGGTCTTTGTTGCTGCGCATGGGGGTGAGTTGCGGCAAGCGGGGGCTACTCTTCGTTGTGGTGCACGGGCTTCTCATTGCAGTGGCTTCTCTTGTTGTGGAGCACAGGCTCTAGGTGTGCGGGCTTCAGTAGGTGCAGCATGCAGGCTCAGTAGTTGTGGCATGCGGGCTCTAGAGCACAGGCTCAGTAGTTGTGGTGCACGGGCTTAGTTGCTCCGTGGCATGTGGGATCTTCCCAGAACAGGGGATGAACCCGTGTCCCCTGCATTGGCAGGTGGATTCTTAACCACTGCACCACCAGAGAAGTCCCACAAGTCTCTTGATATAAAGCCCATAGTCCATGCATTTGTGAGTGGAATAGGGGAAATGGATATAAATTAAACCAAGATGTACATGCTAAGATTCTGGTTCCAGTTCCTGTGTGTGTGTGTGTGTGTGTGTGTGTCTTTTGTGGTTTCCCACACCACCAAGCAATTCTCTGACGCCAACTGGGTGTCCTATAATTCAACTCAATTCTCACACTCTCTACCCAGAGATAACATCAGATTCCACAGGTTAAGGGCTCAGTCCAACAAGACTGCCCACTTCAGGTGCCAATCACAAGTCCAGGTTGTTACCTGTGCTTCTGATGGAATGGCTATAAATCAGATGTTCCTTGGGTTCAGTTAATTTGCTAAAGCAGCGCACAAGACTCAGAGAAACATTTTACCCACTAGATTTTTCCAGTTTATTATGAAAGGATATAACTTAGGAACAGCCAGATGGAAGAGATGCTTAGGGCAAGGTAAGGGGAAGGGCACAGAGCTTCCATGCCCTCTCCCAGAGCATCATTCTCCCTGAATCTCCATGTGTTCACCAACCTGGAAGCACTCCGAAATAACCCTGACCTTTTGGGTTTTTATGGAGGGTTCATTACAAAGGCATGGTTGATTAAATCACTGGCAGTTGGTGATTGATTCAATATCTCCAGCCTCCCACCCCTTCCTGGAGGTTGGGGGAGGGGTAGGGGACTAAAAGTTTCAACCTTCTAATTACCTGGTTGTCTCCACAAGCAACTAGCCCTCTTCCTTAGGTGCTTTCCAAAAGCCACCTCATTAACGTAACAAAAGACACCTTTATCACTCTCAACACTTAGGCAGTTCCAAGGGTTTTAGGAGCTCTGTGCCAGAAATGGGAAGGAAGACCAAATATATGTTCTCATTATAAATCGCAATATCACACACATATATAGGTGTACATATCTACATAGTGACAAGGGAAGTTTTGTGGCTTCATGCAGCTGGGTGGAAGGCAGAAGGAGAATGAAATGAGTGGTAGGAAGCAACATATATGAAGATCATGAGTTTAGTGTAGGATATACTGAACATGAGTAGCCCTTCCTTGAGACACCAGGTGAAGGGATAGATAAGTCTGGGCTTAGGGGAGAAGTCTGGACTGGGCTGTAACTTCCGGTTTTCATTGGCGTATGGTGTTTAAAGTCATGAAAAAGGACAAAATCATTTTGGCATGGTGAAGAAGAAAAAGTACCGTTTTAGATTGCAGCCTTTTTGAAGCTGCTGGGAAGACAAGTAAAATGAGGGCTGATAATACCCACTGGATTTAATGATAGAAAAGACTGGCCTCCTTGGAGGGTGTTCTGTCAGGGAGAGCAAATGACACACCCCTAGTCCCCCCACCCATATGTGTATAAATAGGCCATGCCCATTTACAAGCCTTGCTTTCCTGATCATTTAAAATTTTATCTTTCTTTTTATTTGTTCATCTCCTCATTAGACTCAGAGGAGAGAAATTACTGCCTGTTATCCTTCAAATTCCTCTTTGAAGACGTATATCTGGGAAAACCCATCAAGTAGCTGATCAATAAAAGGATGAAAGGTAAGGAGCAGCAGCTATTACCTGTCTCTCAGACCCACTGCCTGGTTCTCATTGTGTCCTTTTCTACCAGGCAGGCCCTGAAATGGGGCTGCTTTTTGCATGGCTGGTTAATCAATATCCAACTCAGACTCCACATATTCTGGCCCATTGTCCTGTGAAATGCGTTTGTACCTGTAAGATGGTGTGTCCTGATTTTTTTTTTTTTTTTTTTTTGTATAACATGGTTTCCATAAGAAGAGAGGAAGGGGTTTCCTTCCAGAGAGGCTGTGTTGATGGTCCCGATGCTCTGTCACCCTTGGTGCCAGTGATTTGAGACACATCTTGTCTAATCCTTGTTCTTTCCCTCTAGCATTCACTGAAACATTAAACTCATCTATAATGGAAGCACTGCATTGGCAAGGGTTTGCATCCTCTGCAATGGAAAACAGATGACTGTACTTTTGATTGCTGTGATCTCCATTGACTTTGGGACTTCTAAACTTCTAGAAACATGTCCCTGTATTAAGATTTAGAATAGAGAGAGAATGCAGTATTAGTTTGCATAATATTCTTCCTAGAAGCTGCATCACAAAATTTTTCAGCTGTAAGCAGAGACCCGATGGAGAATGCATTACAGAAGGCAGCTTGATTGGGGCATCTATAAAGGTGGAAACTGCAGAGAACAATTGAAGGGCCTCAGCCAGGGAGAAAGATGTGTTTGCTGAGACTTTTTTTTTATCCTTTGGGAAAAAGAGCTAGTGACAGCCAGCAGCCCCTCTGTGAGGGGAGAGCGGTAGAGGGAAGTTCTGATGGCTGTGTAGACCTCAGGGTAGCTGGTAGATATAGTGAAGGGGACGGGACTCTGATCCTGAGCTCAAGAGCATCCTGGCTCGGGGCTTAGGTCTTCCCAATGACTTCACTGCAGAGACCCAGAAATGCATTTCAGGAATATCCAGAGGATATTTGGAGGAACATCTTGTGTACAAGCCTAGGAAGGCCTATGGCAGCCTTGAACAAGAACCTTGATGGGAATAATTCCATACAGAGTGATGCTTGGGTTAAATTTTGGGAGAATGGGGAATAATTATCACTTTTTGAGACCAACTTTGTGTCAGGCAATGAACTAAGGTGTCTTACCTACATTGTCTCATTTAATCCTCAGAACAAATGTACAAGGTAGCTGTTCAGTCTTCTTCTGTAGGTAAGAAAACTGAAGGTCAGAAAGATTCACTCATTCAACAAACAGTACTTATAATAATAGCAAACATTTATTGGGTATATGCTATGTGCCAGACACTGTTCTAAGTGCTTAGCTGAATTATTTCATCTCCATCTTCATAACAACCCTATGAAATAATTACCATTTATGTAACCACTTTAAGATGGAGAAGCCAGCAGAAAAAGTTTAAGTAACCTTGCCTCAGACCACATAGTTAGTCAATGTCAGAGCCAGGGTTCAAATCCAGACAGTCTGACTCGAACTCTGAGACCTTCACTGTGACATAACTTAAGTGTCAGTCGTGCTCCCAGAACCATGCTGAGCACTGGGGCAGAGTACAAACAAGGCAGACATGATCCTGAGCTTCATGGAATGTACTCCTTAGTGCTAGAGAGGTTAAGTGAATTGTCTAAGGTCACACAGCTATTCTGGGTTGGAGGTTTGGACTGAAGTCTTTCAAAAAAGTCACATGTTACAGGGCATCTAAGCACCTGCCAAATACCCCCTGCACATCTGATCAGGACTCTAAGCCCTTGGAGTACCCTGTAGCCTTCCTTACTCTCCTAGTCTGTGTTCTGCCATTTTATCCTCTTTCTTCATCTTCCCTCTTCTTGTCTCTGATTTTATGCCATCTTCCCGAACCTAATGCAGCAAATCTAAAACCTCAAGAGAGCTGCACAGAGCTTCTCAGAATGAAGAGATGGAAACTGTCATTGCACTTTCTTTTTAAAGTAATCTGAGGCAATCTGGAGCATACAAACTTCTCTCACTGTCCAGCCCTGAAATTATGACTTTAGGTATGTAAGGGGGGTAACCTCAGTCTGAATGACGTAGCCCACTATGTTAAGGATTAGTTCCTTTCAACATTACCTTCCTTCCTTCCTTCCCTCCTCCCTCCCTCCCTCTCTCCCTCCCTCTCTCCCTCCCTCCCTCCCTCCCTTCCTTCCTTCCTTCCTTCCTTCCTGCCTTCCTGCCTTCCTGCCTTCCTGCCTCCCTGCCTCCCTCCCTCCCTCCCTTCCTTCCTTCCTGCCTGCCTTCCTTCCCTCCTCCCTTTGTTCCCTCCTCCCTCCCTCCCTTCCTTCCCTCCTTCCTTCCCTCTTCCGTGGGTGTTAGATCTGACCTGCATCGTAGTCTGAAGGCTCACCCTGCTTACTTCTGCACCCTCTCCTCTTTATCTATCACAAGGTGTCCCTCCAATAAATGTCTTGCACTTCTAACTGTCTTGGCATCTGCTTTTTGGAGGACCTGAAGTGACTCAGCGAGGGTTAGTCAGGATAGGCTTGATTACGCTGCAGTAACAGATTAACCTCTGAATCTCAATAACTTAACACAAAAAGCTTGATTTCTCCCATGCTCTGTATCCAGTGCAGGTTGGAGCTCTGTTCCTCAGGTATCTAAGCTGACAGGGGCTCAGGCCTATACCTGACTTCAAGGATTGCCACGAAGAGATCTGGAGAAAGGGAGAACTTTTATGGCTATGTCTGGATGTGACTTAAATTACCTCTGCCCACATCACATTGTCCAGAACTTAATCACATGGTCCCACTTAAGAGTAACTTGTGAAGTGTCATCTTCTTGTGTACAAGCCCAGAATGAGGCAGTATTGCAGGGAATAAGCACTGTCTGTGCTTCAAGTGGTCACAATGTGTCAAGCCTTATCTATTTGCTAAGGTTTAAATTATCCCTGTTTTATCAATAAGGCACCTGAGGCTGAGAGCAGCCAAGTATTTTTCCCAAGGTCACAAAATTATCAAGAGGTAGAGCCAGAATTGGGAGTCATATTATGTCTGACTACAAATCATGCTTTTAACCACTCTTCTATGGGCACAAAAGAAATGACTATATGCCAGGGGGTTGTTGGTGGCTGACAGGTCTCTAAATCTTGAGTCTACACACCCCAGTCTCTCCAGAGATGGTTGAGGCTTCTGTGATACGTCTGAGACATAGGAAACAGGACTGAGATTTGTGCCAATCCCATTATACCAAGTGTCTTCCATTGCTGCTGCATTTTCATTTCTGAATAGGATAGATAGTGTTTGAATGGGGCTTCTTCCCACATCTCCAGCCAGGAGGCAGGAGGAGAATGTTTATTTGGCTTTCATGTCTTTGGGTAGAATAGAGCAAGTGGCAAAAAATGAGTTGAACAATTTTGGGGGCTATATGTATTTTTTTTGTTTTTTTTGATCATAGTTAATAGTTTTAAAGAGTGCCACAAAATGACGTGGCTTTTGAAAGAAATGCTTTTTGCCCAGTTTCTTTCTGGCCAAGGTTTTGAGAAAAGAAAACTATAAATAGCTGAGATAAAAGAAAATTGCTGCTGTGATCTGTGAAGAAAGAAAGAGGAATACAAAAGGACCGCTCTGAGAGGTTTTCAAATAAAAATTATGGTTCCCCCTCCAAGGGTCTAAGATTGCTACTTCTTGGAAGATGGAAAGGGCAGGGATGTGATGGATGTTTCCCCTTTCTTGTTTATTTTCAGAGATGTTTTAACTTAGTTGCTTTTTTTCTATAGAACTCAGAGCTCTTCCCATCTATTAACATTTTAAATGAAATGAATTTTCCCCCAAAGTAAATAATTTACAAATAGAGGTTTTCTTATTTGTAAGGCAGTCATCCAGTTCTTTAGTTCTCTGTCCATCTCTCTTTATTTTCTCTCTTGTCCTCATGTGTCCTTTGGAACAGATGTGTTGGGGTGGAGGAGAGGTAAAAACAAAGGTACAAAGAAAAATTGGCACCAGTTTGGCTGTCGAATGGATAGTGCCCTTTTGTTTGTTTCTCTCCAATAAACCATTTTCAGTTTCCTGCCAAAATGTTTGTTTGCTATTGATTAAACTTCACGTCTTTTTTGTTTGTTTGTTTGTTTGTTTGTTTGTTTTTTGCGGTACGCGGGCCTCTTGCTGTTGCAGCCTCTCCCATTGCAGAGCACAGGCTCCAGACGCGCAGGCTCCAGATGCGCAGGCTCAGTGGCCGTGGCTCACAGACCCAGCTGCTCCGCAGCATGTGGGATCTTCCCGGACTGCGGCATGAACCCGTGTCCCCTGCATTGGCAGGCGGACTCTCAACCACTGCGCCACCAGGGAAGCCCCCAAACTTCACGTTTTTATTACCCAGAATTATATATAATGTTTATGAAAATGGGAGGTGAAAAGAGAAATTTCCCTGTGAGTTGTTTTATTTTCCTGTAACCAAAGGGCTTCCCTAAGCCGAAATTATCTTTTTGTTTGAAATGCAGTTCTTATCAACTGGAAGTAATTGGGCCACAGCTCAAGTGTGCAGCTACTGTTTTGAATAACTCATAGATCTCTATTTGCTGTATGTTTTTAGTTTGATACAAAAGTTGGTTTCCAGAGGTTTTCTCAAAACAAAGTCTGGGAAACTGTGATCTTTGGGTTGAATGAAGATAAACTGCTTTAGGTTTTAGGGACTCACTGATATGTGTGCACACTTACACTTTTCTTTTGAGTTACATCTATCTTTTGAGCTGGGGACCCTCCTTGCTCCTGTGGACAGAGCACAGGGACTGATCTTAGACTTGAAAGAATTAATGGGTTTCTGTGGAATTGTCTCCCAGTGGCAGGTGGGAGCTCTGTCAGAGTCAGGGAAGGAGAAGCATGTCTCCGAGATCAAAGTCATCCTGACAACTTGACATGGAGAAAGGGGAAAAAAGGGAAGTTGAAAATGAGAGAGAATAAAGTCAGAGAGGAAACTCACCCAGGGGCATTTTAGAAAGTGATCTTGTGATATTAACATTTACTTTTAAGAAAAAAAAAGGAAATAAATTGCTGTCCAGTGACCCTGAAGGTCATTAGCACCAGCTGCGGCTTCGTAAGGCCAAGAGAGAATGACAGTGAGGAAGGATGAGATGGGTGTGGACTTGGGAATATAATCAGATGTGTGTACAGTTTAGTAAGCCTGGACATTTGTAGCAAGTTCAGGCTTAGTTGAACTGAGCTGGCCCTAGAATTTAGTTTAGCTGTCACCTCAGGGTCCAGTTAGAAGGTACACGGGATTAGGAGCCAGAAAACAGGGATGTAACGTTCATTCTGTCCCTGGTTGTATAATTTGTTGTGTAACTTCACTGATCTGTGCCTCAGTGTCATTATCTGTAAAACCAAAGATTTGGGCTGGATGACCTGTAATCCCCGAGGTTCTAGCTAACTGTGTGAGGTGTGGTATGTCTATGACTAGACCTCCTATTATCGATTTTGGTCAAGAAGTCAGTCAATGAACACATGCACTTTCTCTGTGCTAGGCACTGTGGAAGGGATGGAGAGGGTATAAGGAGTTAAAAAACCTGGTTCTTGTTTTCTGACAGTCCCATGTGAGGCTGCACTGTGACTTTTTCAAATCACTGTGTCCCCAGAGTCTGTCACAGTACCTGACATGCAGAAGTGCCTCCAGAGATGTCAGTTGGCTGATGAAGGAATATTACTTTGTATCTAGTTAGAGAGATAAGGTATTAATAAAAGGTGCCCAACAATGCAAGTCATTGGTACCAAATCAGTGATCATAGTACAAATTATAGAACTTTTGAGAAGGTGGCTCTCTTTGGGCAGAAATGGCATGAGATTTTCCATGGAGAGGGAGATTTAACTTCAGTGGCTAAAATCCAGGCATCAAATTTATTTTGGAGCCTGTAGAAATCAGTCTCCAAGCTTAGACAAAAGGAAAGCACAAATCTTGCTTTACTGTTCTTTCGTACAATAAATATCATAATTCAGGGCTTAGTTTGTTGTACAGAAAGGGTCACAGTGAGACTTAGAAGATGTAAATCTGAGGACTGTGGGGGGAGAGCAGCAAACACTTCCCACATTGGGGTATAGACAGGTGTATTTCTCAGGGCAGATTATATGAGAGCGAAGCACACACTTGGCCCCAGTTTATCCATTCAATGTTTATTGGCTCTGGGCCATCTTCCTGTGCTCGTTTTCTCCCTCCACATCCTCTTTTCTCTGTGCTTAGATACCACCACGGTGGTAGGTGATGTGCTGGGTGCTGGAGAGACAGAAGTGAGGAATAATATGATATCTCCTCTTGAGGAGACTGGGTCAGTGGAAGAGGGGGGCCGTAAAATAAGAAAAATTACAATGCCTTGACACTACGTAGATGTGAATAAATAATTGCTGTGAAAGCTTGGAGCTGCAAGGGATTAAGGGCCTCAGCAAATTGGGAAAGACTTCTGGGTGCCAAACCCATGCTAAGTGTGGTAGAGGATGCAAAGATGCAATTACCACGTGAGGCAGGCATAGTGCACCTCACCTAGAATCTGAGGTACACTGCTTTGCGAGGTTTCCTCCAGGGACTGGAAGAGAAACAAACATGCATGTTATTTGCATGGAAAAAAGAGACCCTGCATTTCTGTATTAGTTTCCTGTTGCTTTTGGAACCAATTACCGCAAACTTCACGGTTTAAAACAACACATGTATTATCATAGTTCTGGATGTCAGAAGTCCCCAAATTAAGGTATCAGCAGAGCTGAGCTCCTTCTGGAGGCTCTAGAGGAGAATCTGTTGCCTTGCCGTTTCTAGTTTCTAGAGGCTGTTTGCTTTCCTTGACTCATGGCTCCTTTCCTCTGTCTTCAAAGCCAGCAGTGTAGCATCTTCCAATCTCTGTCTCTGTCTCCGACCCTCCTGCCTTCCTCTTACGAGTACCCTTGTGATTACACTGAGCCCACCTTGATGATATGAGATAGTTTCCCCATCTCAAGATTCTTAATTTAATCACATCTGCAGAGTCCATTCTCTTTAGAAGGCCATTATTCAACCTACAGTAGTACCCAAATGTTCTGAGAGTTGACCCTCTCCTAGATCTCTCCGCCATCTCTCCGATCTGGTCCAGATCCCTCCACAGGGAATGTAGAATGGGAGTAGTATAGCTCAATGATTCTAGATTAAACCTCCAGTGTAACAATGGTCTAGTTATTTAACCTTTCAAAACCTCAGTTTCCTCATCTGTAAGGTAGAGATAATAAAGATACCTATACATAGAGCTGTGGTGAGGGTTAAATAAGGGACCATGTACAGAGTTCTTACTTCAGGAGAGTCTTGCACATACAATATGCTCAATTAATGTTGTTTATTATTTTTGTTATTCTAATTATTATTAGGATGCCAGGAAGGGATACAGGCAGAGAGGAGGAAGGTCTCCAAAAACCTGAACTGTACTGAGAACTCAGCTTTGTCTTGGTTTTGGTTTGGGAGGTTCTCGGTTTGCATGAAATCTGATTTCCACTGGCTGACTTTTTCTCCCATCACCCTAGCTCAAGAGAACCAGTGTGTTCAGACTGACACCTCTCCATCAATATGCCCCAAGTCCAGCATTTTGGGGTAGGGAAGAGAGGGTCATTTTTAGGCTTTCAAACTTGTGGGAGTTTTAATTCTAGGAGCTCTTTGGAAGCAGAATGCTCTCTAATTCCCTAAATCCATCTTCTGATTTTATCTTGGCATTGTGAGGAAAATTGTCTCATTTAATTTATTTGCCCTGGTGTGTGCCTATCTGATGGCTCCACAACCCTCCATTTTTATCTATAAATCTTTGAATGGTGAAATTTCAAGCGGAGTGATAAAGGGAGATGAACATAATTTGGAAATATAGGGGAAAATCTATTTGGGCAATATGTTTGCTAGGTTATTGGGTGTATTTTTGCCTAAGGCTGTAGCTCCAGCAATGGGTTGCTCTAAACTATTCTTTCCTTTCAGCGTTTTCCATTCCTCCAACTTTTGAACACACATTTTGTCTAATTCAGTATTCTCAAAGGGGCTCCAATGCTCTGGGGAAGTTGGGATGGATGGGATATTTAGCATCTGGAACTGGAGTGGTGGTAGGCATCTGATGGTTAGGGATATTGTAGGTCCTGAGTTTTTAAGTAAAGGGCATGCCTGGATTGCAATTAAAAAAATTTTTTTTTGTGGTATGCGGGCCTCTCCCTGTTGTGGCTTCTCCCGTTGTGGAGCAACAGGCTCCCGATGCTCAGGCTCAGCGGCCATGGCTCATGGGCGCAGCCGCTCTGTGGCATGTGGGATCTTCCCGGACCGGGGCATGAACCTGTGTCCCATGCATCGGCAGGCAGACTCTCAACCACTGCGCCACCAGGGAAGCCCTGCAATTTGTTTATTTTTATCTGCTTTAACAGAGGACATTTTAAATTCAGCTCAGTTATTAAACATCCAATATCTCAGGATCGCACGAGCAGATAAAACCTCAACATTTTTATTAATGTTTTTCTTTTCCAGAGCTATATTTCTGCAAATGAAATGTAACGGTAATCTTCAGGCACCAGGTTTGATAAGCCCAATAAGGAAATGGGATTTTGCCCCAGTAGCTGTAGCAAATGGTTAGGCAGCACATGAGTCTTTAACTTCCAAAGAATCTCTTGGGAGAGAAGAGGTGGTATATTTATTGGTGGTGCAAGGTGCTAGATGGAAAGGCTTAGAGGATCCAAATTCTATTCCTCACAAAAGAAACCTTGCCACCTCCCAATAGGTGTGACTTGTTTTGGGCGGTAGGGATTGTTCCTAAGGGATAGAATAATAGTTTGGGTAGGAACTTTTGTTTCTGCACCGTTTTATCTGTAACATAGAATTTTGATGCCCCTTTTTACATCGATATCTGAGAATGCCTTAAAAATATTAATTGTTGGTTTTCTCAGGGCTCTGGGATGATAATAGAAGTTACTATTGATCAAATACCTATGGCAAGATGCTTTCAGTGCATTTTCTCTAATCCTCATCACAATCCTACAAGAGGGATATTAGGACGTTTGTTTTACAGTTAAGGAAAGCAACACTCAGGATGGACTAATAACTTGTCTAAAGTCACATAGCTACTAAGCTGTAGAACTGGGATTTCTGGAAAATTCAACAGCAGAATTGGTAGTGGTGGGGGATTAACTAGTGCTCTCTACATTTGGAAGATAAAGGGGAGATTAAGTTTGAGAAGAGAGAATTTGAAAAATGATGATTTAGTTAAAAACAAATAAAGAAAAACAAAAAACGATACCCACTTAATTGCATTAAAATCATCCAATACATTATATAGTATAGTACTCTTTAAGCTGTAGTTTGCAATCCAGTAACGTGTCATGAAATTTATTATATCTCAAACACTTTACTTTTAGTGAGATAGAGTAAAATTAAATAGAAGAGAAAATACCAGAAAACAACACATGAAGTAAGGATGAGTGGCTTCTGAAAACATATGTGTGTAGGTATGTGTGTATTGGGACAAGAAGGAAAATGTATTATGGGTTATGGTGAAAAGAGTATGAAAAATACAGGATTTCCTTAATAACACTGACTCTCACATATCCATTTTTAGAAATACATACCCCAGTCCTTCCTTCTAGAAATTACTACTGCTAGTGAAATGACTATCCCCAGGTGTGCTGTGGTATAGTAGCCAGAAGCATAACCCACTGAACCTGAGGGTTCAGAGAATTTCTTGGGAACTAAACAGTCATGAGCAGTGACCATTGGGTGCTACAAACATTAATAGAGATAGAAGGATGACTCCTGGTTTGACTGATCAAACCCTCTGATCTTGATTGTCTTTGTCTTGGTTACTTGGTTTAATTTTGGTCACATTGTGTTTATGTGGGTGTGCTTACGTAAGACCTCAAATGGTTTATTTGAAGAAGGTATGATATAAACAAATAAACCAAATACACAAATATCAATGTATCCATTATTCATTTAATAAATGTATAATTGAGCACCTATTTGTGCTAGTCACTATGCTAAGTGCCAGAAATGGGAAAAAGTATACCCTATGTTCACTGTTCTTGATGAGTTTATATGGTTGTGAGACACATAAAGAAATAATAACACAAAAAATGGGATGCATGCTCTGGTTGATGTAAATCCAGAATGGCACTGCTATGGACTGAATGGTTGTGTCCTTGTTAAATTCATATGTTGATGCCTAATCCCCAAATGGTGGTATTTGGAGACGATAACTTTGGGAGGTGATTAGGTTATGAGGTGAATGGAATTAGTGCCCTTATAAAAGAGACCCCCAGAGATCTCTCTTTCTGCCATGTGAGGATACAAGAAGAAAATGGTATCTATGGACCAGGAAGGAGACTCACCAGACACAGTATCTGTCTGTGCCTTGATCTTGGACTCCTCCATCAGCAGAACTGTGAGATATAAATGCTTGTTGTTTAAGCCATCCAGTCTATGGTATTTTTGTTATAGCAGCTCACATAGACTAAAACAGACACCCAACCCAGCATCTGTGTGAGCATGTAGGGTAAGTGTGTGGGGTGTGAGGGTGGGGTAAGGGGTAAAGGATTTGGTTACAGAAGGCTTCTTGTAGGAAGTGGTGTTTGGGAGTCATATAATGCAGTGGTTGTCAAACCTTATTGACTGGAGGGGTTGTTAAAACGCAGAATCCGGGCTTCCCTGGTGACGCAGTGGTTGAGAGTCCGCCTGCCGATGCAGGGGACACGGGTTTGTGCTCCGGCCCGGGAAGATCCCACATGCCGCAGAGCGGCTGCGCCCGTCAGCCATGGCCGCTGAGCCTGAGCGTCCGGAGCCTGTTGCTCCACAACGGGAGAAGCCACAACAGTGAGAGGCCCGCATACCGCAAAAAAACAAAAACAAAACAAAACAAAACCCCCACAGAATCCCGGGCCCTACCTCCACAGTTTCTTATTCCGTAGATCTGAGATAGGACCTGAAAATTTGCATTTCTGACAAGTTCCAGGGTGATGCCGTGCTCTTGGTCTGGGGACCATATTCTGAGGGCCACTTTCAAAATGTTTTTAGTTGCAGACCCCCCCCTTCCCTTTTTTTTTCCATGTGAAATCTTACCTGGAGTGTTCATATATAAAATAGACAAAAGTGGAGATGGCTGCAAGGAACCCTGACTTTCTCCCCAGCCTGTGCTCTCCACAGTGGTAGCTTCTGAAACATGGAAATTATAAATCTAGGGGAAAATCTGGTTCCACAATATTATAGTTTTCTCTGTGGCATCTCCCTCTCTCCCCTTCTTCCTCTTTCTTGCTCTCTCTCTATTCCTCTAGAATCCAGTCAAGTGATTCTAGAAGAGCCCTGTAAATCAGTGGGCAGAAGTTTTGGCAAAGAATTTGTGGGCTTATGTTTTGATTTCTCCTTTTTCTTAAAAAAAAAAATGTGGTGATTAGGTTTGTTCTTGGACATCTTTCTCCAAAACCTTGCTTTTTGATGCTTTATTCAATTAAGTTCGGCATTTTTTAGATGAGATCTACAGGTGTTAGCCCTCTCTCATAAATTATTCTGAAGACCGTTCTGTGTTTCAGTATATAGTAGAGTGAGAAAAATGCTTTGGATCAAAAGCATAGCAGAGTCAGGAAACTTTCTTTGATGGCTCTCTGAGATTAGTTCACAGTAAGGCATTATCTATTCCTTAAAGCATCTTTAAGATGCTTAATGTCTTAAAGAAAATGGAAAAATTGATCAATTCATCCAGATATCCAGAATGTTAGGAAAGGCTTAAAACTGATTGAACTGTTCGTTGTCCTTCCAGATGTTCTGCATCACAGAGTAAATGTAGTTCATTTGTTAAGTGGCAAACTGGTTGTAGTATAATTACTTGAATCCATATTGATGATCTGTAACTGTAATTGCTTATAACATTTTAGTGTCTTCATTTTCATCATTGGTTGAAATGAAGACTCTACAGAAGAGAAAAAAAAAAGACAAATGCCTTCCTATTTTGGAAAAGAAAAACTCTTGAAAGCCTGCTTTGGGATTATTCCAAGTTTTGCTGAATAATTAGATTATTATTTATTTATTTATTGTCTTGGTGGGACATTAGCAAAAGCCCAGAGTTTTGCAAAAGCCTAGAGTTCCAAGCAAGTTTTAATAAATACTCAGAAGCTTGGATGCTTTACTGAAACGTGTCCAAACGTTTTGTCTCATTTGGGACTTTGCAAGCCTCATCTATTAAGGTACTTGGCACTTTTACCCAAAATCAAAAAATTCAAAGGCAAATAAAAATAAAAAGTGATTATTAAACAAAATACAATCAACATTTCATGATGTTAATTACTTCCACAGTTTTGGGAAACATTTTATTTGATTTGCTGTGCCTATTTCTGATGATGATATTACTTCATTTGGATTTAAGTCTGAGGTCTGATAATTTTTTAGTTTATAACATCACCAAGTCTTCATTTATATAAGATACCAAAATGGTGGGGCCAGATATTACCCATTGCTAATTTTAATCTGTTTTTCACTTTTCTAAAACCAACTGGTGACATTGGGGGTTGGATTGTGGTTAATGTATTTTAATGTTTATAGAAGCCACTGCTCAACTTGATTTCTCCAGAAAAGGAGGCACTTTTGCCAAGAAGACATCTGAGAGAGATCCATCAGTGGTCAAAGATTCAGAAAAGCATTCGCATACTCTTTTGGAGTTGACAGAGATGTGTGAAAACCTAACACATCTGGAAGACAGTCAGCCCTTACAGTTAGTCAACATCTGGGAATGTAACCACCCGGGGTTGACAAAATTGGCAATTAAACATGATGGAAGTTCACCATCTGTAGACAAGTACAGAGTAACTGCCTGTGAATTATGAGAACATACATGCCTCTTGCATGCTATAATGAGCCACTAGCACCCAGCTTGTTTGAGTTGGAAAGGCATCAGAACACAGGTTTGCATGGAGATGTTTTCCAATTTGTTTTTCTTTCAGAGCAATGTATAAAACTACACATAAATTCAGACAAAGCAAAACAAAAAGTTTAGTTTCTCTATGCTTCCTCATTCCTTATCCTTCATGTTTTAACTTGCTATTTTCATTTTCTGGCTTCATCCTCATTCTCAAGCCATTTATTTTTGTGTGTCTGAGTGTCAAATACCAACATTATTGCTACTTCTCCTGGGTCCTTCTTCAGATCCATTTTAATCACCCTTTGGGCAATTTCAGATGTTCCATAACAGTAGCCAGTATCTACATTTCCTTCTGGTTTTTTTTTTGGCTGTGTTGGGTCTTTGTTGCTGTGTGTGGGCTTTCTCTAGTTGCGGTGAGCGGGCTTCTCATTGCGGTGGCTTCTCTTGTTGTGGAGCACAGGCTCTAGGAGTGCAGGCTTCAGTAGTTGTGGCACATGGGCTCAGTAGTTGTGGCTCGCGGGCTCTAGAGTGAAGGCTCAGTAGCTGTGGCACATGGGCTTAGTTGATTCGCGGCATGTGGGATCTTCCCGGACCAGTGCTCGAACCCGTGTCCCCTGCATTGGCAGGTGGATTCTTAACCATTGTGCCACCAGGGAAGCGCTCCTTCTGTTTTAAACATTGAAAATAATTCACTTTGCTTAAATAATCATTAAATATGACTCTTAAGAAAAACCCAAGAAGAACAATAAAAATGATTAACAGCTTCACTCTCTTCTGTGATTTTTATACTCCATTCTCTTGCTCTTTTTCCCCCTATTTTTTCTTCTAAGTTTCTCCCTAAGATTTTTGTAGCTCAAAAGATCTAGCACCAAACTATGTATAAGACAGGCTTTTTTGGCTTAATCTTTCTCATTTTTCCTTCCCTAGAACAAGAAAATCAGTGGCTTGTAGCTAAATGAGAAAGAAATCCGACTTTCTTATGGAAGCAGAATTTGCTCAAATAGAAAGAAGTAGTTTTGTTGTCTGCAGTCCATGACTAAAGATAGGTTCACGGAAGGTATTCCCACTACTTCTTGTTCAACAAAAACTTTACAAAGTGCTGCAGATGTTTCAAGATGAAGGAAGTAAAGTTATGAAAAACCTTAACTGTGTTCTCTGTAAGCCAATTCTAAAGTGAGTCTTTGTGGAGGGTTTCCATGGAGGAAATTCTCAATTTCATTGAAATAATAGTTAGTGATCCTATTGATCGTGCCTTTAAAATCAGATTCTTCCACCAGCAAGTAGAAAAAGAGAACCACACTGAGAATGAAAAATTCCCTAAAGCTCTCAGAAGTTAGAATGAGCACCACCAACTTGGTAGTATTTAAACTAGGAGTCTAAAAACTTTTTCTTTTTTTGTTTTTAATTTTTATTTTTATTGGAGTATAGTTGATTTACAATGTTGTGTTAGTTTCAGGTGTACAGCAAAGTGATTCAGTTATACATATACATATATTCATTATTTTTTAGATTCTTTTCTCATATAGGTTATCACAGAATTTTTTTTTTACATCTTTATTGGAGTATAATTGCTTTACAATATTGTGTTAGTTTCTGCTGTATAACAAAGTGAATCAGCTATATGTATACATATATCACCATGTCCCCTCCCTCTTGCGTCTTCCTCCCACCCTCCGTATCCCACCCCTCTAGGTGGTCACAAAGCACCATGCTGATCTCCCTGTGCTATGCGGCTGCTTCCCACTAGCTATCTGTTTTACATTTGGTAGTGTATATATGTCCATGCCACTCTCTCACTTCACCCCAGCTTCCCCCTCCCCCACCCCGCCCTTCAAGTCCATTCTCTACGTCTGTGTCTTTATTCCTGTCCTGTCCCTAGGTTCATCAGAGCGATTTTTTTTTTTTTTAGATTCCATGTATATGTGTTAGCATACGATATTTGTTTTTCTCTTTCTGACTTACTTCACTCTGTATCACAGACTCTAGGTCCATCCACCTCACTACAGATAACTCAATTTCGTTTCTTTTTATGCCAGCAAAGTAAATATTTTCAGCTTAGGGGCCATAAGGCTTCTGTTGCAGTTCTGTCATTGTGGTGCCAAAGAAGCTATAGACAATACTGAACAAAGGAACACGCATTCCAAAAGAATTTTATTTGCAAAACTGGTGTATCTTGAGGGACGCAGTTTGCTAATCCCTGATTCAAACACTAATATTAAGCATTTAGGGAAAACAGAGAGAAAAAAATCTTCGAATTACGGTGAGGTATTGAGTCAAAACTCCAGGAAAAAATGGTTAACACTTTGGTCAACGGAACCTATATTATTCTTTTTATTTTTTTTAACATATTTATTGGAGTATAACTGCTTTACAATAGTGTGAAAGTTTCTGCTTTATAACAAAGTGAATCAGTTATACATATACATATGTTCCCATATCTCTTCCCTCTTGCGTCTCCCTCCCTCCCACGCTCCCTATCCCACCCCTCTAGGTAGTCATAAAGCACTGAGCTGATCTCCCTGTGCTATGTGGCTGCTTCCCACTAGTTATCTATTTTACATTTGGTAGTGTATATATGTCCATGCCACTCTCTCACTTTGTCACAGCTTACCCTTCCCCCTCCCCATATCCTCAAGTCCATTCTCTAGTAGGTCTGTGTCTTTATTCCCATCTTACCCCTAGGTTCTTCATGACCTTTTTTTTTTTTTCTTAGATTCCATATATATGTGTTAGCATACGGTGTTTGTTTTTCTCTTTCTGACTTACTTAACTCTGTATGACAGACTCTAGGTCTATTCACCTCACTACAAATAACTCAATTTCATTTCTTTTTATGGCTGAGTAATATTCCATTGTATATATGTGCCACATCTTCTTTATCCATTCATCCAATGATGGACACTTAGGTTGCTTCCATCTCCTGGCTATTGTAAATAGAGCTGCAATGAACATTTTGGTACATGACTCTTTTTGAATTATGGATTTCTCAGGGTATATGCCCAGTAGTGGGATTGCTGGTTCCCCCAAATGGTAGTTCTATTTGTAGTTTTTTAAGGAACCTCCATACTGTTCTCCATAGTGGCTGTATCAATTTACATTCCCACCAGCAGTGCAAGAGTGTTCCCTTCTCTCCACACCCTCTCCAGCATTTATTGTTTCCAGATTTTTTGATGATGGCCATTCTGACTGGTGTGAGATGATATCTCATTGTAATTTTGATTTGCATTTCTCTAATGATTAATAATGTTGAGCATTCTTTCATGTTTGTTGGCAATCTGTATATCTTCTTTGGAGAAATGTCTATTTAGGTCTTCTGCCCATTTTTGGATTGGGTTGTTTGTTTTTTTGTTATTGAGCTGCATGAGCTGCTTGTAAATTTTGGAGATTAATCCTTTGTCAGTTGCTTCATTTGCAAATATTTTCTCCCATTCTGAGGGTTGTCTTTTGGTCTTATTTATCGTTTCCTGTGCTGTGCAAAAGCTTTGAAGTTTCATTAGGTCCCATTTATTTATTTTTGTTTTTATTTCCATTTTTCTAGGAGGTGGGTCAAAAAGGATCTTGCTGTGATTTATGTCGTAGAGTGTTCTGCCTATATTTTTCTCTAAGAGTTTGATAGTTTCTGGCCTTACATTTAGGTCTTTAATCCATTTTGAGCTTCTTTTTGTGTGTGGTGTTAGGGAGTGTTCTAATCTCATACTTTTACATATACCTGTCCAGTTTTCCCAGCACCACTTATTGAAGAGGCTGTCTTTTCTCCACTGTATATTCTTGCCTCCTTTATCAAAGATAAGGTGACCATATGTGTGTGGGTTTATCTCTGTGCTTTCTATCCTGTTCCTTTGATCTATCTTTCTGTTTTTGTGCCAGTACCATACTGTCTTGATTACTGTAGCTTTGTAGTATAGTCTGAAGTCAGGGAACCTGATTCCTCCAGCTCCATTTTTCGTTCTCAAGATTGCCTTGGCTATTCGGGGTCTTTTGTGTTTCCATACAAATTGCGAAATTTTTTGTTCTAGTTCTGTGAAAAATGCCAGTGGTAGTTTGATAGGGATTGCATTGAATCTATAGATTACTTTGGGTAGTAGAGTCATTTTCATAATGTTGATTCTTCCAATCCAAGGACATGGTATATCTCTCCATCTATTTGTATCATCTTTAATTTCTTTCATCAGTGTCTTATAATTTTCTGCATACAGGTCTTTTGTCTCCTTAGGTAGGTTTATTCCTAGATATTTTATTCTTCTTGTTGCAATGGTAAATGGGAGTGTTTTCTTGATTTCATTTTCAGATTTTTCATCATTAGTATATAGGAATGCCAGAGATTTCTGAGCATTAATTTTGTATCCTACTACTTTACCAAATTCATTGATTAGCTCTAGTAGTTTTCTGTTAGCATCTTTAGGAGTCTCTATGTATAGTATCATGTCATCTGGTAACAGTGACAGGTTTACTTCTTCCTTTCTGATTTGGATTCCTTTTATTTCTTTTTCTTCTCTGATTGCTGTGGCTAAAACTTCCAAAACTATGTTGAATAAGAGTGGTAAGAGTGGGCAACCTTGTCTTGTTCCTGATCTTAGTGGAAATGGTTTCAGTTTTTCACCATTGAGGACGATGTTGGCTGTGGGTTTTTCATATATGGCCATTATTATGTTGAGGAAAGTTCCCCCTATGCCTACTTTCTGGAGGGTTTTTATCATAAATGGGTGTTGAATTTTGTCAAAAGCTGTCTCAGCATCTATTGCGATGATCATGTGGTTTTTCTCCTTCAATTCGTTAATATGATGTATCACGTTGATTGATTTGTGCATATTGAAGAATCATTGTATTCCTGGAATATACCTCACTTGATCATGGTGTATGATCCTTTTAATGTGCTGTTGGATTCTGTTTGCTAGGATTTTGTTGAGGATTTTTGCATGTATGTTCATCAGTGATATTGGCCTGTAGTTTTCTTTCTTTGTGACATCTTTGTCTGGTTTTGGTATCAAGGTGATGGTTGCCTTGTAGAATGAGTTTGGGAGTGTTCCTCCCTCTGCTATATTTTGGAAGAGTTTGAGAAGGATAGGTGTTAGCTCTTCTCTAAATGTTTGATAGAATTAGCCTGTGAAGCCATCTGGTCCTGGGCTTTTGTTTGTTGGAAGATTTTTAATCATAGTCTCAATTTCAGTGCTTGTGATTGGTCTGTTCATATTTTCTATTTCTTCCTGGTTCAATCTTGGCAGGTTGTGCGTTTCTAAGAATTCATCCATTTCTTCCAGGTTTTCCATTTTTTTGGCATAGAGTTGCTTGTAGTAATCTCTCAGGATCTTTTGTATTTCTGCAGTGTCAGTTGTTACTTCTCCTTTTTCATTTCTAATTCTACTGATTTGAGTCTTCTCCTTTTTTTTCTTGATGAGTCTGGCTAATGGTTTACCAATTTTGTTTATCTTCTCAAAGAACCAGCTTTTAGTTTTATTGTTCTTTACTATCCTTTTCTTCATTTCTTTTTCATTTATTTCTGATCTGATCTTTATTATTTCTTTTCTTCTGCTAACTTTGGGCTTTTTTTGTTCTTCATTCTCTAATTGCTTTAGGTGCAAGGTTAGGTTGTTTATTTGAGATGTTTTCTGTTTCTTAAGGTAGGATTGTATTGCTATAAACTTCCCTCTTAGAACTGCTTTTGCTGCATCCCATAGGTTTTGGGTCGTCGTGTTTTCATTGTCATTTGTTTCTAGGTATTTTGTGATTTCCTCTTTGATTTCTTCAGTTATCTCTTGGTTATTAAGTAGTGTGTTGTTTAGCCTCCATGTGTTTGTACTTTTTACAGATTTTTTCCTGTAATTGATATCTAGTCTCATAGTGTTGTGGTCTAAAAAGATACTTGATACGATTTCAATTTTCTTAAATTTACCAAGGCTTGATTTGTGACCCAAGATATGATCTATCCTGGAGAATGTTCCATGAGCACTTGAGAAGAATGTGTATTTTGTGGTTTTTGAATGGAATGTCCTATAAATATCTATTAAATCCATCTTGTTTAATGTATCATTTAAAACTTGTGTTTCCTTATTTATTTTCATTTTGGATGATCTGTCCTTTTTGGAAAGTGGGTTGTTAATGTCCCCTAGTATGAATGTGTTACTGTCGATTTCCCGTTTTATGGCTGTTAGTATTTGCCTTATGTATTGAGGTGCTCCTATGTTGGGTGCATAAATATTTACAATCGTTATATCTTCTTCTTGGATTGATCCCTTGATCATTATGTAGTGTCCTTCTTTGTCTCTTGTAGTAGTCTTTGTTTTAAAGTCTATTTTGTCTGATATGAGAATTGTTACTCTAGGTTTCTTCTGATTTTCATTTGCATGGAATATCTTTTTCCATCCCCTAACTTTCAGTCTGTATGTGTCCCTAGGTCTGAGGTGGGTCTCTTGTAGACAGCATATGTATGGGTCTTGTTTTTATATCCATTCAGCCAGTCTGTGTCTTTTGGTGGGAGCATTTAATCCATTTACATTTAAGGTAATTATCGATATGTATGTTCCTATTACCATTGTCTTAATTGTTTTGGGTTTGTTATTGTAGGTCTTTTCCTTTTCTTGTGTTTCTTGCCTAGAGAAGTTTCTTTAGCATTTGTTGTAAAGCTTGTTTGGTGGTGCTGAACTCTCTCAGCTTTTGCTTGTCTTTCAAGGCTTTTATCCATCAAATCTGAATGAGATCCTTGCTGGGTAGAGTAATCTTGGTTGTAGGTTTTTGTCCTTCATCACTTTAAATATGTCCTGCCACGCCCTACTGGCTTGCAGAATTTCTGCTGAAAGATCAGCTGTTAACCTTATGGGGATTCCCTTGTGTGTTATTTGTTGTTTTTCCCTTGCTTCTTTTAATATGTTTTCTTTGTATTTAATTTTTGATAGTTTGATTAATATGTGTCTTGGCATGTTTCTCCTTGGATTTATCTTGTTTGGGACTCTCTGTGCTTCCTGGACTTGATTAATTATTTCCTTTCCCATGTTAGGGAAGTTTTCAACTATAATCTCTTTAATTATTTTCTCAGTCCCTTTCTCAGTCCTTTTCTCAGTCCTCTTCTTCTTCTGGGACCCCTGTAACTCAAATGTTGTTACGTTTAATGTTGTCTCAGAGGTCTCTGAGACTGTCCTCAGTTCTTTTCAATCTTTTTTCTTTATTCTTCTATGCAGTAGTTATTTCCACTATTTTATCTTCCAGGTCACTTATCTGTTCTTCTGCCTCAGTTTTTCTGCTGTTGATCCCTTCTAGAGTATTTTTAATTTCATTTATTGTGTTGTTCTTCGTTGCTTGTTTCCTCTTTAGTTCTTCTAGGTCCTTGTTAAATGTTTCTTGCATTGTCTCTGTCCTGTTTCCCAGATTTTGGATCATCTTTACTATCATTATTCTGAATTCTTTTTCAGGTAGACTGCCTATTTCCTCTTCATTTGTTAGGTCTGGGTGCATTTTTACCTTGCTCCTTCATGTGCTGTGTGTTCTTCTGTCTTCTCATTTTGCTTATCTTACTGTGTTTGGGGTCTCATTTTTGCAGGCTGCAGATTCGTAGTTCCTGTTGTTTTTGGTGTCTGTCCCCAGTGGCTAAAGTTGATTCCGTGGGTTGTGTAGGCTTCCTGGTGGAGGAGACTATTGCCTGTGTTCTTGTGGATGAGGCTGGATCTTGTCTTTCTGGTGGGCAAGTCCACATCTGGTGGTGTGTTTTGGTGTGTCTGTGGGCTTATTATGATTTTAGGCAGACTCTCTGCTCATGGGTAGCATTGTGTTCCTGTCTTGCTAGTTGTTTGGCATAGGGTGTCCAGCACTGTAGCTTGCTGGTCGTTAAGTGAAGCTGGGTGTTGGTGTTGAAATGGAGCTCTCTGGGAGATTTTTGCCATTTGATATTACGTGTAGCTGAGAGGTCTCTTGTGGACCAGTGTCCTGAAGTTGGCTCTCCCACCTCAGTGGCACAGCCCTGAATCCTGGCTGGAGCAGCAAGAGCCTTTCATCCACATGACTCAGAATAAAAGTGAGAAAAGGTAGAAAGAAAGAAAGAAAGAAAGGAAGAAAGGAAGAAAGGAAGGAAGGAAGGAAGGAAGGAAGGAAGGAAGGAAGGAAGGAAGGAAGAGGATAAAATAAAGTAAGATAAAATAAAATAAAGTTACTAAAATAAAAAATAATTATAAGGAAAAAAATTTTTTAAGTAACAAAACATAACAAAACAAAAAAACGGACAGAACCCTAGGACAAATGGTGAAAGCAAAGCTATATAGACAAAATCTCACACAGAAGCATACACATACACTCTCACAAAAAGAGGAAAAGGGGAAAAAGTAATATATCTTGCTCTCAAAGTCTACCTCCTCAATTTGGGATGATTCGTTGTCTATTCAGGTATTCCACAGATGCAGGGTACATCAAGTTGGTTGTGGAGATTTAATCCACTGCTCCTGAGGCTGCTGGGAGAGATTTCCCTTTCTCTTCTTTGTTCACACAGCTCCCATGGGCTCAGCTTTGGATTTGGCCCTGCCTCTGCGTGTAGGTCACCTGAGGGCGTCTGTTCTTCACTCAGACAGGACGGGGTTAAAGGGGCAGCTGATTTGGGGGCTCTGGCTCACTCAGGCTGGGGGAGGGAGGGGTATGGATGCGGGTCGAGCCTGCAGCATCTTAGGCCATCGTGACGTTGCACCAGCCTGAGGTGCCATGTGTTCTCCCGGAGAAGTTGCCCCTGGATCCTGGGACCCTGGCAGTGGCAGGCTGCACAGGTGCCCCAGAAGGGAGTTGTGGATAGTGACCTGTGCTCTCACACAGGCTTCTTGGTGGCGGCAGCAGCAGCCTTAGCGTCTCATGCCCGTCTCTGGGGTCTGCGCTGATAGCCGCAGCTCACGCCCATCTCTGGAGCGCCTTTAAGCAGTGCTCTTAATCCTCTCTCCTTGCGCACTAGGAAACAAAGAGGCCAGAAAAAGTCTCTTGCCTCTTTGGCAGCTCCAGACTTTTTCCCGGACTCCTTCCCGGCTAGCCATGGTGCACTAACCCCTTCAGGCTGTGTTCACGCTGCCAACCCCAGTCCTCTCCCTGCGATCCGACCTCCGAAGCCCGAGCCTCAGCTCCCAGCCCCGCCCACCCCACGCGGTTGAGCAGACAAGCCTCTCGGGCTGGTGAGTGCCGGTCGGCACCGATCCTCTGTGTGGGAATTTCTCCGCTTTGCCCTCTGCACCCCTGTGGCTGCGCTCTCCTCCGCGGGTCGGAAGCTCCCCCCTCCGCCACCCGCAGTCTCCGCCGGCGAAGGGGCTTCTAGTGTGTGGAAACCTTTCCTCCTTCACAGCTCCCTCCCACTGGTGCGGGTCCCATCCCTATTCTTTTGTCTCTGTTTTTCCTTTTGCCCTACCCAGGTACGTGGGGAGTTTCTTGCCTTTTGGGAGGTCTGAGGTCTTCTGCCAGCGTTCAGTGGGTGTTCTATAGGAGCAGTTCCACATGTAGATGTATTTCTGATGTATCTGTGGGGAAGAAGGTAATATCCATGTCTTAGTCTTCTGCCGTCTTCCCCTATATTATTCTTTATTGAGGTGTGCCTTTTGGAATAAGAGAAAGGCACAGAACAACAATAATGAGTGTAGTTAGCTTAATCCTCTAATCCTTTCTTCTGCTCTCTTTTTCGCCTTTCTTCCTTTTCCTTCTCATTCCAATTTTCTCCTTTATTGTTTTCAGTAAACGTTTAGACTTGTGTACATATCACATTCGTGTATCCATTCCATAAGAATGCTTGAGCTATTTTGATGGATAGCATTTAGTCCCAGCTTGACTTTCATGTAGAATGGGAGTGGAAGAACACTTTAGTCTCAAGAAACAAAGTTTGCTAGCCAGTTTACACAGTTTGCATGTCTACTGGCAATGAAGAAAGACAGATCTTCATGTCAACATGCTGACTCGTATACTCTACCACCACTTCAATGACTGAAGAGTCTGCAATCAATTATGTGACACAGTGTTGTCTAATTGATGGGCTATATGTGTATGTGAGGCTATTATAATAGATTAGCTCCTATTAAGATAAAATCATCATGTGGAAAACTCTCTGACTGCCAAATGCCGGCTTCTGCCAAACCATCTGATCAGTGTAATAGAATATCTAAGCATTTATTCTCAGAAAAGTGACTGTAGAAAAACAGCAGCCTCACATTCAGCACATTGGCCCTCTCTCCTCCTTGCTTCAAGTCACATCTGCTGATTTCATGGTTTGATACTTTTAAAAAAATTCTTGTTAGCTCTCTTGAGCCTGTTGGATCCCATCCGGCCTCCCAGTCTTACACAGTAAACCAACCAAGCTCAGATCAGGCTCTCTGCTAAGCAGGAAGGAAGGAAGAAGCACAGAGGGGCATAGAAACATTATACTGAACTCTGGTAGGCTTGGAGAATATTTGCCCGAAATTGATCCCTTGAACCTTGAACCTAACAAACTTGCTTGGTACTTGTTGTCATATTGTGGAAACCGCAGTATTGAATTGGACTTGGTTTCGGTCACACCCCTAACAGTTGGCATAGATAGGATCTCAAGCAAGACATGAAATATCTCGGGTCCTCAAATTTTTACAAAGTAAGGAAGATGGATTGGGAAGATTTTGAGGATATGTTTCAGTTTTATATTCCAAGAATCTCAGATGATGTAGTTTGAAAATTCTTTTCTGACTCTAAACTTAATAGCAGTGCATTTAATAATGAGGTTCCCTGATCTAGTTATCTCTTTTGTAACAACCCACCCCCAAATTTTGTGGCTTAAGAAAACAGCATATATTTTTCTCACAAGTCTGCAATTTGGGTCGGAATCTGTCAGGCAGTCATCTCTACCCCGCTCAGCATCGGCTAAGGCAGCTCAAAGGCTGGGGGTTGGAATCATCTGAAGCCTTGTTGACTCATGTACTTGGCAGTTGATGTTTGCTGTTAGCTGGAACTTAAGCTGGAACTGCCAGCTGGAACCTCTGTAGGTGGCATTTTCATGTGTCCTGAGCCTCCTTACAACATGGTGGCTGGGTTTCCAGGGCAAGCATCTAGATTGAGGGAGCCAGGAGGAAGCTGTGTTGCTTTTACGAGCTAATCTTGGAAGTTGTGCAGAGTCTCTCTCACCACATTCTATTTGTCAAGAAAGTCATAAAGGTCTGCCCAGTTCAAGGGGAAAGGAAAATTGATGGGGGTGTGGCAAGTGCTGGAAGAGCTGGTGGGACTGGAAATATTTCTGTGGCCAGTTTTGGAAAATATAATCTGCCACATTCAGGTTATAACAAGGGCTTATATTTGAGTAGAACTGCTATGGAATAGATGTGCTAGTATCACTGCTTGGGAACTCAGCTTCCTCATTAATAATTTAAAAAGGAAAAAAAAAATGAGTGATTCTATATCCCAGAGTCTCTGCTTAATATCCCTATATGCCTTATTTCATTTAATCTTCATTTTTACAGATGAGGAAATGGAAGTAGGAGGAGTTCAAGTGCCTTGCCTAAGTTCTCATAGCAGGCAAGTGTGCAATGGAAAGTGGACTTCAGAATCAAGCCTGTCTAGTTACAAAGCCCCTGTCTCTTCTGCTACCCCATAGTGCTTCACACATAAAACTCTTGTTCTCATGTTTTAACTTTATTTTTGTTGTTGTTGAAAGAGAGTAAATTCAGATGATATTTTAGGTGGGACTGAAAAGGGAGAAGAGTTGCCAGATAGTTTAACACCTGAAGTGACTCCATATCTAAAATTAGTCTTTGAAAATTAGTCAGCAAGAGTTGATTGTTAATGGCCATTTTTTTCTCTTGCACTGGAGAAGGCAAAGCAGGACGATAGCCTGGCTGTTTTGGTACCTAAGGACTGGGGAAAATGCTGAAGCATGTCTCTGATTCATAGCTTTTGGTATGTACAACCATAACGTGAGTAAAAATTTATGAGGCAGTTCTCCAAGGGTTAATGATGAATAAGTGTATAAAGTGTCATTAGAGTCAGAGTGAGGACACGGAAGAGTAGACCAAAGCCGGCCAGTGGTCTGCACTAAAAAGGAGTCAAGCAGTTGTTGCCTGAGGTTGGGCTTCTGTGTTTGTGGGCCAGGCCCATGTAAGAGAACGGAGCAGGCAAGAGTGTCTTTGCTTGTCCCTGGATTAGGTTCTTCTACCAAATTTATGTGTCAGGTGTGCATGCCAGATTGCCAGCAGTTTTAAACAGAAGGCTTTGTGAAGGCTCTCTGCCTACACAGGGTCACCCTTTAATGATTGCCTACCCCATTCATTCAGTAAAATCAAACAAACAACAACAAAACAAAATGTAGTTGACCTGATCCAATTATCTTTTAACATATTTGACATTGACTTGACCCAACCGAGTGTGGCATCTTGTGAACATAGGCTTATAGGGATTCACCTCCTATCCCCTGCTTTTCCCCACCCCCCCCCACATTAGCTATAGAGAAACCTATGGTCTTTAAGAAAGTTATTATAAGAATTTTTGTTTTTTGTTAACAATGGGGTAGCTGTTAAAAGACCATTCTGGGTCTGGCTGACAAAAGATTTTGCCTCATTGTCTACATCAACACACTCACTGCCTTAGTACAAATGGTCTCCCAAGGACAATTTTTAGGTCTTAGCTGTGAGATTTCTTTTTCTCATGTGCTTGCAGCAATTTCAATTGCTTCATAGCTCAACATCTGGACCACATTTGGCTTCATTGTTGGAAAATAAATTAGCATCCCAGATCACGAACAAGGGGCTGACCTTGCACTGGAAAGCAGCGACCATGTCTTCAGTTGATAGACCAGTCTTCCTTGACTATGGAGAAAAATCTGAAACGCATCTCTTTTCTGGAATTAGTGCCGTCTCTCAGAACAGCCTGAGTCTGCTCACAATAAACTGGACATTTGCCCTAGGATGTGGAGCAAAAGATGACACTAATTGGAAGTTGGCACCCTGGAAAACATGTCACAGCCATCTCCTGCAGGAAGATAACCCTTATCATGTGCCAGCACTGAACTGTGGGCTCCATGGACCTGCCTGTGTCTGCTCACACCTGTTCCAACACAGGTGCCAAGAAATGGGGGGTCAGGAGGAATTAGACACACAGAGCCTTTGGGAAGCCACAGAAGTCACAGGGCCCTTTGGAATTATAATAGATTCGACAAGGAGGGGATGGCCTATGTAGATGTATTTGGCTGTGGTCATGAGCATTGAGAATCCCATGTCAAGCACCAATCTGAACAAACTGAACACTGAAGGAAAAAGAAGATTTAAGGAGCCAGAAATAGACACCATGAAAAAGACAGAGGATTTACATTACTGGTAAGTTTTATTGCAACTTTTTCTTTTTAAATTAGGGGTGATGTACAAATATGGAGATAGAAATGCATTGCGTTGGTATAAATAAATAGACTTATACATACTAGTATCTTCTGCTATTTAATGGATCGGGACAGATTTTAAGTCAAATCATGGCCCAAGAAGTGTCAGTTGTAAGCACATATAAAACCTGACATCACAATTAGCATAAACATGGGTGTTAATCCTAACTGTGAAATATAAAGTGATTACACTTTGTGATCACACCTCTCTTATTTTATCTCCTTACCTTCCCCTCATAAAGGGCTCCCAAAACTTTTTTTTTTATATGGGACTGCGTAAGATGCAGAAGTGAGGAATAGATATAGATGACTCTATGTAGCCAGGAGACATACTGCTTCTTTCCTACTATGGCATGTTAAGTCCTTTTCCTACTATTCAGTTAGTTCCACAAAAGTTTATTAGGATCCCATTTGGTGTCAGACACTGTGTGCTAAGCACTGGGGATACAAAATATTTAGGCCACTTTTAGCTATTTCCCAGATTACTGCACTAGTCTCTTAGTCAGGGATCTTGTTTCTGGTCTCACCACTTCACCATTACACTTTTCCCAACTTGCTCTTCAAAATGCAGATTGAGTCATCTTTCTAAAATGTAAATTCTATCACATTACTTCCATGAATTAAATTCTTTAGTTGTTATCAGTTGCCCTCAGGATACAGTCCTAGCTCTTTGGCAGGACACCTGAGATTCTGATGAGCCTGCTACTGCTTGCCCACCTCATCTTTGGCCACCCCTCATCACGCCTCTGAGGCATGTTTAACTGAGCACAGTTACACAGAACTACTTGCAATTACCTGAAAGCACCATGTGCTTTCTTATCTCTAGGTCTTTGCAAAAAGTGTTCCCTCAACCTGGATTACCTTCTGCCCCTCTGCATGTGGTCAATGCCTACTCATCTTTCCTACCTTCATTGAAATGCCACTTCCTTTGGGGAGCTTACCATAACTTTCCTTCTACACTGCTGCAGCACCATTAGCTTAATCAAGTAACCATCTCTTGTGGGTTAAATGATTTATTTTATCACTCACTAGTACATTTGTCACTCCTTACATCTCTCTAGAGTAGTTAAGTCTTTGATTAAAATATAACAAATCTATGCACTCCTACCCTTTGTTTTGTGTCTTGAGCACACACCATCAATATTATAGCTATGTGCATATTCTCATACTTATTTAGCATTTACGATGGCAAAGAATAGTTTTTCACTTATCATTATTTAATCTTTAAAACAACTCTAAGTAGTAGTTATTACTGCCATCATCTCATTTTCAGCTACATTTAATTAATTTCCCCAGGTGTTTAGAATAGCAGAACTAAGATTTAAACCCTGATCTGTAAGACACCAGAGTCTATTTTGCTCTCTCTTAAGACACAGTATAATAAGTTCCTTCTGTCTGTCTCTCACTTATTTAATTTTAAACTTTCCAAGGTTAGGAATAACGTTTTAGTCATAGTTACAGCTCCAGTACATAGTACAATGTCTTTCATGCAATGCATTTTGAGAACACAGAGAATGGATGGGGAGGCCTTTGCACCTATCCTTAAGTTACTCATAGAACTAGAGGGCAGACACCTAAAAGGATAATTTTGATATAATGAGATAAATGCACTATTATAGATAGGCACAGGTTACTATGCAGTGAGGAGGAGGGACGTATAGCCCAGACTTCAAGTGCTTGGTTTCCTGAAAGAAGTAATGCCTGAATTGAATATGAACACACTAATTTCTTAGATACATTTGCACTAAATGTGTATCTAGGGGAAATTCAAGTAATGTAATCTTCTTTGTGACAAAAAAATTAAACTGCAGTCATATTTTTGAAACATTTAGCATGTAGCAGATGAGGTGTGGAGAAATGATATCATGTTAGGGTCAAGGGCAAGATTTAAAATTTTTGATTTGGCATTTTTCATGTGACAAATGATTATTGGAGTCTGGTTGAATAAAAACTCTAAGTCTTCAAGTAATATGAACTTGAAACCCCCCTTCAATTTTGTTTATTTTTTAAATATGTAGAAACATTACCATTTCTATAATATCCAGACTAAAGTCTGTTTAGAAACCATCTGCATGACTTCTTGTGCTCATTCTTTTGACCTCTACAAAGGAGAAGTTGGGTTGAAGACTCCTGAAGGATATTTCCACCTCTAGTAGACTCTGATCCTCAGTTTTGTCCATGATTTACTCTGAGAACGTAGTAAAATGTCCACTGTTTTAATAAATACAGATAATCATATTCTGAAAGGAAAAGTAGTATTATAAGTCAGGTGCTTGCAATTCTGAGCTAAACTCCGAGCACTTCTAATCTGAATTCAGATGAGCTCCTGAGATCGGTATACCCGTTTTTTTTTTTAAGATTTTTTTTTTCTTTGATGTGGACCATTTTTAAAGCCTTCTTGAATTTGTTACAATATTGCTTTTGATTTATGTTTTGGTTTTTTGGCCCTGAGGCATGTGAGATCTTAGCTCCCCGGCCACGGATTGAACCCACACCCCCTGCATTGGAAGGAGAATTCTTAACCACTGGACTGCCAGGGAAGTCCCTAGCATACCTGGTTTTTAAATGTGGTTACTGACACCGATTTCAAAGTGAGGGCTGCTGTCCTTGGTGCTGACAGTGATGTTTACATTGATCTTCTTGAGCAAGTATGTGTGTGTGAAAGAGAGAGTGGGGGGTGTGGGGAGAGAGCGAGAGGTGGGTGGGGACAGAGGCAGAGTTATCCAGGACACAGAAAAAAATGTCTCTCACTCGTTTAACCAGGAAGCATCGCTTTTACTCTTCTAAACTCATCTAGGGAGCTTCAAAGATTTTCTGGGATTCTTAATTATTTGATCTATATCTTTTTTTTTTTTTTGCGGTACGAGGACCTCTCCCTGTTGTGGCCTCTCCCGCTGCGGGGCACAGGCTCCGAACGCGCAGGCTCAGCGGCCATGGCTCACGGGCCCAGCCGCTCTGCGGCATGAGGGATCTTCCCGGACCAGGGCACGAACCAGTGTCCCCTGCATTGGCAGGCAGACTCTCAACCACTGCGCCACCAGGGAAGCCCTGATCTATATCTTTTTAAACTGTGACTGAATTTTTACATAAGGGGTTAAGAGTGGTTCCCCCTTAGCTTTTCATTTTCCATGTTGATTTCTCAGTTTGCCGTACAATAGCCTTTGTATGCGTATTGTGTCAGGGAGTTTCTTCCTTATATTTTCAGCAAATTTAAATACCCATTTGACATTATTCTTTGTGTTCTCCTCTTCACAGACATGGAAGACATCAGTTCAGTTTCTATGAACTTAAAAATCAAGTTGTGATTAACCTTTTTATGTAAATGGAAAATACTATGCCTCCTTTCCTCCCCTGCAGGGTATCTGCTCCTCCTGTTTGTTCTTAATAACAACCAAATTCCTTGGGCTAATGATATTATTTGTTGAAAAGCATGGAAGACTACTGGGAGCCATTATCATTCTTGCCGTCTTTTTCTTTTTCTTTTTTTTTTAAAAAAAGAATTATGAAGCTTTTGCCTCATCTCTCCATTTTCTGATCATTTCACTGATCACATGTCAGCATATTTCACACCAGGTACTATCTTTCAGACCAGTTTATTTATTCCCCTTTTAACCTTCCTGATGCAACTCACAGTTCTTTTTTCTCCCCCAATTCTTTTCCAGTTATCTTAGAAAGATTTGTCTCCCTCTCTTTGTTCCACTTGTGAGAAAAAAAGGGGCTAATCCAGACTTTTCAGTATAAAAGTATTGCTGGCAATATCTCTATAGTAAAGGGAATGAAAGCTAGAAACTTTGATGTGGAATTAGGGAGAATAAAGAACCAGTGCCTTGAACTTTGAAACCCATTGAAAATGCATTCAGTACCTTTAAGAGTCAACATTTTCTTCCTTATCTTTCTCTAGTTAAATTTACTTTCATCAAAGAGCAAAATCTTTTTTTTTTCTGTTTTGTTTTCCCTTTTTTTTGGCATTTCAATCATATTGTTTGCTACAGTTTTTTTCTAAAGCAATTGTACCATATTTCAGTTTCAGCTGAGGTTAAAAAAGCTTTTGTGAACTGGACCTTTACAGATGATGTATAACATTTCATTATGTTTTTGAGGTCCAAGCAATAGGAAAATATTTATTTCCACCATGGGGCCTCTCTGTATTAATTTCTTATGCTTGATGGATTTTGTTAAATATTTCATTGCCATCCATTTATTTTCAAAACTGAATGCCTACATTTTCTTTGCATCAAACAAATAACCACCTTAGTAGGTTTTTATCTATTCATACTCCAGTTTTTAATATTCCTTCATTTATTCACATGGCGATTATTTATGACAATTATCAATAGACAGAGTGCCTAGTACATACCAGGCATTGTACTAAGTCCTGTGACAGAGATATTTAAAGAATAGTCTTTATCTCAAGTTGCTCATGCTGTAATAGGGGGTACCAGATGAGCAAACATAATTGTGGGAGTGAATTAACTGAATTAACTCAGTTAATTGAATTATGACAGAGGTACAAAGTGTCATGGAACATAGGAAAGGGTACCAACTTATCCACTGGGGTCCAGAGCTGGAAACTCTATGGTATGACCTTGAAGAATTGCCCTAATGGACTTATAACTGAGCAGTGTTTACTGGCCCTGATTGTGATACATCTGTGCAGTTGTATGGGCTTTGGAATCAGAGAGACCTGGAAACAAATTCTGGCCCAGCTGTTTCCTAAGTGGTGTTCTACTTGAGATTCAATTTTTTCATCTACAAAATGAGAATGATGATACCTGCCTCACAAAATATGATTTGAATAAGATAATGAGGTTCATATATTTTCTTTAAGCCCCTCCCCATAGACATTAATAATAACAAGACTGAACTCTGATTATCACACTTGGTAATGCTCAAGCCCTGGTTTAAGCTATTTACATGTCTAATCCTTTTGATTGTCACCACGACTCTGTTAAGTATATATTATTATTTCTATTATCCCTGCTTCACAAGGAGGAAAGTGAGGTCTACAGAAGTTAAATGATTTGCCCCAGGGATATGGTTTATAAGAGAGAGAGCAAGGGGTTGAACTTAGATCTGCTTAGCACTGAAGCCCAGGTCTTTATCTCCACCTATACTCTTGCTTCCTGCCCTGTTTTATTTCGAATATAGAGTATGGTAGACATTTATCTCACGGGTTTTGATTCCCAGGTAGGAGACTAGGGTAGACATTAAAGTATACATTTTATGTGGACGTGCACCATGTGTATTTTGCTAAGCTGAATCCCCAGCTTGTCACATAGGACTTGATACCCAGAAGGCACTTATATTTGTAAAAATGTAGGCTAAGCTGATGTAAAAAAGAAACTCCAAAACACAGATGTTTATTTCCTTCTCACATAAGAGTCCATGGCAGGTAGGTAGGCTTGACTTTTCCATTTTCAACAAGCAGACAAGTAACAGCAAAAGTCCAGGTCAAGGATTTTTTTTAAGCAAGTGATGCCAAAGTTGCCCTTGTCACTTCCATTCACTCTCCATTAGTGCAAACTTAGGTCACCACCCGTCCCTATGAGATGGGTCAGAAAATTTACATTCTAGTTGGACAGCTACTTTCTCAGGAAGGGGAGGAGAATAGATTTGTGGGCACCACCAGAAATTTCCATTACAGTGCTCAGTGAACATTTATTGAATGAGTAAATGAAGAAAATCAAAGCCTGTAAGTAAACATGAGCCCCAATGAGACCAAGACAAAGGTGTTAGCTTGATCCACTAGGTCAGAAACCTATGTCAACGTGCCAATACGTCTTTCCAGCTAATTCTTGCAGAAACACATCTTTAGTCATAGCCACCTATTGTAAGTGTCATTTCACTCTAATGTTTTCCTTTAATCTGTGACTGTCAACTTTCCTCTTGAACGTCAGAATGGGATCGAAGCTAGAGAAGAGTTTATGTGAGCTCCATGGATTATGCCACTCTCTTAAGGGAGATAAAGTGACAGGTTATACAGCTCTTATCTATGTCAGCTATCAGAGACTCTTCATCCTGGAGCAGGGGAGAGTATCACGAGTTTTAGCTGTTATTTGTGATCCTCTTTCAGAACTACCTTGGAATTAGAAGAGAGTAGCTCTGACACTGGCAAATGTAGTTTTAGTTCTCCTAAAGGAAATTTTCTACCTTTGGGCTTCTAGACTCTGTCAGATCAATGTCCTAGCTGGGAACTCTATCCTGGCAACTTCCTCTTTTCTGCAATGTAACACTTGCCTTGTTTCATTAGAGTTTTTTCACAGCCCGTGTAGGGGCGTGTACTGTATGATGATCCACTGGTAGCAGATAATTCGCCCCAGAGAGTGTGACCACTTTTCGTTGTTGCCTGAGGGTATGACAGATCCTTATTAATTTCACCGAGTCAACAGCCAGAATTGCAATAGACTTTGTGAATGCAGAAGAGAAAAAGGTACAGATCAGGGGGAGTAGTCAGTGAGGACATTTTCTTCCAAATTTACCAAGGTGGAACCTTCCTCTCTCACTTGTAAGGCTGAAAAAAAAATTAAAGAATAACTACTGAAATCTCATATCTCTTTCATTCCTAAGAACTTAAAGTGACTCTGTAGACCTACGTCTCATTTATTTTCACGACATCCCTGTGGAGTCAGAGGTTAGTTTTTCTTTTACTGTCCAGAGGAAAGACAATGCACTAAGAACTCAAGTGACTTGTATTCAAGGTCAAAAAATGAGACAAGTTGTAAAGCCAATGCTTGAATTCAGGCTTCTGGCTTCTTATCTAGTGGCTGCTTTAAGATGATAGTATTTGGGGAAGAAACATAGATGGGAGAACTTAAAATATATGATAAAGACACGATATATTGAGGTTCAGATCTGGAAATGTTCCTTAGTTCACAGATGTAAAAAAATGCTTTCGAGGGACTTCACTGGTGGTGCAGTGGTTAAGAACCTGCCTGCCCATGCAGGATACACAGGTTTGAGCCCTGGTCCAGGAAGATCCCACATGCCACGGAGCAACTAAGCCCGCGTGCCACAACTACTGAGCCTGTGCTCTAGAGCCTGTGTGCCACAACTACTGAAGCCTGTGTGCCTAGAGCCCGTGCTCCACAACAAGGGAAGCCACCACAATGAGAAGCCCACACACAGCAACGAAGAGTAGCCCCCGCTAACTGCAACAAGAGAAAGCCTGCGTGCAGCAATGAAGACCCAATGCAGCCAAAAATAAAATAAAATTTAAAAAAAAATTAAAAAGAAAAAGAAGAAAGGAGGATATTGGCCATGGCACATAACTGATGCTCATTAAATTGTTGTGGAATAGAAGGGTTGTATAACAAAAAGTGGGTGAACAAAATCACCTCAGATTTGTAGGGTTGGAGCAAGATTTCCTTAGCCGCTATGGTACCTTTGTACAAATTAGGCAAAGTGCTTTTCTTCCAGGTGCACACAGCCCTAAGTCAGGGTGCACAGCTCGGTGAGAGAAGCCCTGGCTGGATTTCAGTGTCATTTATCCAACCCTTCAGCTGGATGCTCTTTATGGCAATCTTGGGGGTAGAATAGCACCCTTAAGAGTCACCTAGTCCTTCTCCCCACGTTCAGGGAATATAACATCATGTCTACCCCACAATAGAAGTTAATCCACTTTTAAAGACCTCTTGGAAAAATATTTTCACTTCATCAGTTTCTCATAATATTCTGAAGTCCTTGAGGTTAGGATAAGGTTCATCTCTATATGAAGGGAGAAAAGAACAGCAACAATGAGGACCGCATAGATTATGAGCTTGCAGTGGATTTAACAAGGTTCACAAGAGGCCAGTTTATAATAAGCTTTCCACTGGAAGTGGAAAACATCAGAGGGAAGCGCTGGTATACAAATATGCAGCCTGGCCAACTTCAGACAGTCATTCAGAGAAGAGAACCTAAGTTTCCATGAATCAGGACTGTAGGTATCTGCAGCCTATGTAGATCACAGGAAGCACTAAAGCCCCCAAGACATAACTAGTTCCTACAGCAGCCCTCTTTCTTAGACTATTAATTTTGGTAAGAATATAATTGTAAACACATGGTCACACTAATGTTGGATGATGGGTACATTTTAATTCACAGCTTAAGAAAAAGAGAAATGGACAGAAATGAAATGACTAGCTCACATGGCATTAGCAAACTTTAAATTTCTAATTCCATCTTTCCACTAAATCTGATAATTTCTAGAGTTGACCAAATAAGTCCCTGAAATACCAATAATGTGAATACTTATCATGTGTCAGTTACTGTGCTAAGTTCTTTCTATAGTGTATGGACTGAATTGTGTCCCCCCTAAAATTCGTATGTTGAAACTCCAACCCGCAATGTGACTGTATCTGGAGATTAGGCCTTTAGGGAGATAATTAAAGTTAAATGAGGTCATAAGGTAGGGCCCTAATACTTTAGAGCTGGTGTCCTTATAAGAAGAGAAGGGATGCTAGAGGTGTCTTTCGCACACATGCATATGGAGGAAAGACCATATTAGAACGCACTTAGATCCTAGACTTCTGGCCTCCAAAACTGTGAGAAAATAAATTTCTGTTGTTAAAGTCACCCAGTCTGTGAAATTTTATTATGGTATCCCTCCCTGACTAACACATATAATTAGCTCAAATAAGCTTGTTACTGAGGCCGGTGGTATTATTTTAGGAATTAAGACTAGCGATTAACAGTACAGGTGGTTTTAGAGCCCAACTATCTGACCTCAAATCCTAACTCTACCACTTTCTACTTATGTGACCCTGGGCAAGTTCTCGATCTTTCTTTACATAAGTTTTTCCATGTGAAAATTGGCAATAATAATAGTATCTTTATCATTTTCTATTCATTACTTTATTAAAAATAAAATAATCAGAAAACAAAGAGATTGCCAAATACTAAAAAACAGAAATTGTAGGAAAAGAATAGTATCTTCCTTGTTGGGTGTGAAGAGGGTTCAGTGAGTTAATGTTTAAAAGTATTGTATTGCTTGGCACAGAGAATACCCTCAGTATGAATAAGCTATTGTTATTACCCCAATTTTAGGTGAAGAAACTGAGGCTTAGGAAGATTAACTAACTCAAGGTCACCCAGCTATTATGCTGGGATGTACCATTATTGTAACTAGATTCTTCATTTGCAGAAACCAAGGACTTAGTCTTTACACTGTATTGACTCTGGCAAAGGACAATCAAGTGAGAAATGCAGTTAAAACCTTTTTCTAAGTGGCCTAACAATCTAAACATTTTGAAATTTGCCCACTTACACTGTAGGGCCAGGACTTTGGTGGGACTTACTTTCAACCACTTAACTTTGCTAAAACCACCAGGGTTTTGAATGTCAGAGAAGGGATCTTTTGTTATTTCTCTTCCTTCTCAACACTATCCTGACTTGCTTTCTCCTGTCCCAGCAGTTCTAGAAAGTGTCCAAAATATAGGAAAAGCACTCTTACCATAAGGTATATGAGGAAATTTAGCTAATAGAAAATGCTCCATATGAAACATTAAGTGGGCACATGGGCACTGAGAATGGCAAGGTGACCTCAGTCTACTAAGTTCATCCTATTTCTTTCCATTGGGCAGTGAGACAGGTGGAAAATGCTGAGAGATGCTAGTTTCTATGCAGCTTCTTGGCCTCTATGGAAAGCCCTGAATATTGGGAAGACCAGGAAATCCCTCTCATCTTTGTCTTAGGTGAACCATTGGCTCTTCCCTCTCTGGTTGCACTTCTGCTGGCTCTGGCCTTGATTCTGTGGTTGCTTAAGCTGTGATTGCAACATACCCTACCTTCTGGGGAGCTGCTGGCCACACAGCTGTTGGCTATTTAATATACTCTTGACCTGAGACCCTCACGCATGCTAAATCTTTTTAGTGGCCAGAAGGAGGGGAATTTAATTGCTTTGGCTCATGATGGACCATCTTCTCCTCTTTGCTTCTGAAGTCTTGACAGAGACATTTTCTAACTCACTTGACCTTCCAAGATCTTTCTTTGTACCCAGTTGATCCTCTGATTTCTACTTCTCTTCATATTACATCCTTGTGTCCATTTTTTAACACTTATAATAATTATCCACTATACTTCAAGGTCATTGAAGGTAAGAAATAGGTATGTGTATAGCCTCATAGATGCCATGGGTTATGCTGGACACTGGAGATATCTACAAGACTCTCTCTCTCTCTCTCTCTCTGTCTCTATATGTGTGTATGTATGTGTATATATATATATATATATGTATATATATATATAAATTAATTAATTAATGGGTCCTACTCAGCTGCTCTTGAGAGGACCTAGCCATATATACTTCCATATTATAGGTTATTGGAAGATAAAGCATTGAATAGATATTTCCTTATATACATACACTACTTTGAATCATGGTCCAAAGTCAACATCTTCTCAGGCAAACACAATACTTCAGAACTTGATAACTTTCAAATTTGTAGGTGCTGGAAGGTTCTAAGACGATGGGCTTCATTGAAATTCTCCAGCTTTTTCAATTGTCAGAACTCAGTGCTGTTGTGAGAGGGAGATTCTGAGATATCTCCATGGTAACAGGGCTCCATTAAAGACGTGACATCATAAAGCTGTGCTTTTTTGAGGACACCTGGGAATTTCAGGTATAGACAGAAATGCTATTAAAGGCCAATTATACATACACAGTCCGTGTAGTTATGTGCACATGTATAGATATGCCTAATTTAGTCACAGTTTTCATTTCATCACATTTATCATTAGGCTTTTAAAGACTCAGATCTCAAACATGGATATGGTTCAAGGTGTTTTATCTTCTTGAAGAAGAGCTCATCTGAATTTTGAGATAAATATCTACCATTAATGTGCTGCTGCTCTTGAGAAGAATAGAAAAAATCAAATCCTTTGCTTAGCTACTTACATTCCTTTTAACAAAATTAAGGGAATGTTGATTCTTAACATACCCTCTGAAATGGATAAAATATATCATCTCTATGCAAAATTATGCAACACCATGCACCTGCCTGGCCCTTCATAGCTTAGGTCAGTTCCAGTAGCCTGCCTGAAGGGAGCATTTTAGTTATGAGAAGGGATTGTACAGACAACCTGGGTCAGGTCACCTCAAGTGTCTTTTATGTTGCTTTTTCTGATTTAAAAAATTAGTCCAAATATTCAAACCATTTGTTATTTCGTAGTTGCCTCTAAATACTTTGCACAGAGTCTGAAAAAGGAAAAGGTTTTTGAAAGAGAACACAGAAGGGTCCGTGATTTAAGAATGGTCTTGATTCCCTCATCATTAGGATAATCCCTTTGCTTAGTTCTGGATTCCCTTCCTATCAGAAATATTGCTTCTAATGGCTCCATTTTCATATTATACAATGTAGCCTGGAAACGTCTAAGTCAGACTGGATTCACTCTGAGAATGCAGGAAAATATGACAAGTTTAAAGGCTAGCTATGAAGTTGGTTGGCTCATAAATAATATAAACTGGATAGGACTTATAAGAAGAAAATGTGAATAATTTGCATAGCTTGTGTTGCAGGAACACGTGTGTCTCAGTGTTTCCACTAGCTGAAGAGGTGCTCCAGCTGGAGTATTTGCCAAGGTGACTTTTCTCTCCAGGGTGTTTTTAAAGGTCCCTGCTGTACTTCCCTCGCCCGCATTCCCCAGCCGCTTCCCTATAAATTCCTTGGAATTGGTAAAGATATGAGGCTGAACGCTTGGCTTTGTTTATGACATTGAATTGAACTGAGTTTTTTAAAATCAAAGTCTAATGCTGTTTTTCTAAATAATAGCTATGTGTGGTCTCTTCATTGACATTCATATTTTTGTTACAAGAAACAACTTGTTACATTTTCTGCATTTCAAATGAGTCCGGAGCAGTGGTCTCCATCAGCATTTTTCTGAGGGCTAGGTGAACAAAATATCTGAGAATCAAAAATTACTTTCTCTATGTCTGTTAAATCCCATACAATTATAAGTAATTTTTTTTTCTCAGTGGAAAAAATGTTCAAATAGGAGGTTAAAGTTGGAAGGAAACTTAGAAAACATGTAGTTCAATCCCTTCATTTTTGAAAATGAAGAGACTAACCCAGAAGAAGAAACTAAGCCAACAACTAATTTGTAGCAGAACCAGAGCAGGAAACCGGGGATCTCAGCTACTTACGTTTCTTGCTAACATGTGGGAATATATATATAAACGTACACATAATATATGTATGCCTACATATATGTAACTGCACACGTTTACATATATATATGTAAATATAGCTTGAATTCTAGTTTTATCTCACCCCTTATGACTCCAAATGTGGTCGGTGAACCTGCAGCCTTGCCATCACCAGGAGCTTGTTAGAGATGCATAATCTCAGGCTCTACCCCAGACCTACTGAATCTCAACCTGCATCCTAATAGGATTCCCAGGTCTTTCATATGCATTGCATTTGAGAAGCACTTTTAACAATTCCTGGTTTTCTGTGATAATGAAGTATAGTTATTCAGAACCCAGAAATAATCTAAAATGTTCATTATATATGTTGATTTCTCATCTCTCTTTCACTAAATTTTAGTCACTTCCCGCTGCTATTGAAATTTGTCACTTCTCTTCCAATCCTGCCTTTTAGTAGAAAAGATTGCCTTCAGTTCAGATTTTGACTCCCTCTATGAAATAATAATTGTTAATATGTTTTGCATGTTTGTTCTGTGCCCGAAAGTGTGCTAAGTGTTATCTCCTTTAATCCATGCAATGATGGTGTGAGGTTATAATGATCTTGATGTCTCCATTTCATGGAAGAGGAGACTGAGGCTGAAAAAGATTAACTAACAGGATGTGTCAGGGCTTGAACTCGAATGGAGATTTGGCTCATTCCAGAATGTAAGCATTAACCACAGCTTATATTGCTTCTGCAATTCAAGGTTCTAATTTGCTTTTTCTCCCAAGCATTTATGCCCTCTGAAAAATTAAATTATCTTACCAAGTAAAAACCAGAAGTCAAACTTGTCACAGTGCCTGGTACCTAGTGGGCCCTTGAAGAATATTTGCATAAATGTGTAAATGAATGAAAAGGCCTAGGTCTCCCTGATAAGAAAGCACAACCTCTCCATAACACCAAAAGAAAGAGGAGATGTCCAGCAGAAGAGACATTTCCCATTTTAAGGCAGTTGACATTTCCTTGAGGTCCCTCATCCCTCCACCCCCTTTCTGCTTTCCTTTACCTTTGACCTATATATTACTGTACATGACTTACTGTTCTACATTTTCAGCTTTAATTATCTTCTGTTATCTTGAACAGTAGTCTGACTGGAGGACCGAGGCCAAATCTAGTGACATCCTTGGAGGCTCGGAGCTACTATTTCAGGGATTCTGAGAAAGTCCCATTAACCTTTAATCCTCTTGCGTTTCCTGGGAATTTCAGAGTTAGAGCCTCAAGCTTTGGGTTAAGATTTTATGCTATTAGTGTTAGTGTCAGTGAAAGATCAGGAACCAGTCCCTGAGGAGGGAAGAAAAATACAGGGACCCTGAATGCCTGGGACTAAGAGAGATGGGGGATGAGGAACAACAGAGGCTGATCCATCTGAGACGTCATTCTGGGAGAACTGAAGAGGAGTGGCCTGATACCCACTTTTGAGCAGAGCTGGCTCTAACGAGGTAGAAGGTGGCAGGGACCAGCGAAGGGCAGGGGCAGCCTGCTGAATATTGATCTCGACTGTGCAGCTGCCACTGTGTGTGTGTGTGGACTCGGTACCAGGAGACAAGTATCATACTACCCTGGGTCTCATTTCCTAAGCTATAAAGTAATGGGGTTTTGGGTGTTTAGATATTTATTTCCTTTGTTTGAGAGGTTAAAAAAAAGGGGGTTCTAAATTGGAAAAGTGGCAAGCTGGGCTCTGTGGAGACAGGTTTGAGAGGGCCAAGTAAGGAGGGTACAGCTCACATCGGCTTGGATGGTTTATTTGGCCTGTAGTCTCCTCCCTGGCCCTTTACTCTGGTCGGTGGTGCTCTTGAATTTGGGGAACAGCCCCACAGCCCCATGTTTCCTCATTGCACCAGCTGATTCTCAGACCTTCAAAGGCTTTGCACTATGTAGATTCCCACCACATAGCCCCTCTGGGGGTTGAGGAGGGAAGAGGCACACATAGTCTAAAGGGATGTTTTGGGATTTGCTAGAGAACATTTTTTTAAACTGCTGAGCTGACAATGCTGATCTGAATGTCATCCACTATTGTACTGTTTTTATTTTGTAAATGATTAATATATTAAAAAGAATCCATGCCCTATATGCATTAATTGATTTTACGTGTTTGTGTTTGATTTAGTTCCTGGGTGGAAAAACATCTTTGCTAATCAATTTATGGTCCTTCAGCCAGGATTATATGAGAAATTGATTTAGGTCTCCTCATTAATCCATCCATATGTGGGGCATCAGCCACATGCAGACTTCATGCAGGAGTTGGAGATAAGGATAAACAAAATACAGCCTCCGCTTTTAAGAAACTCAGTATAGTGGAAAGGAGATAGGTATGCAAATAGGTAATTGTAATACGAAGACACAAATGATACAGTGGAAGTGGCAATAGAGTGTCATGGAAACGTGTAGGAGGGAGGGGCAGGCTCTGTTTGGGAAATTAAATGAAGTTTCAGAGGACGTGTGATCTGGTGATAGTGAAGTCGCAATACGTAATTTGCACGTTATATTTCTAATGTCTTGAGAAGACATTCGATTGTTTGAGGGCTCGGCAACAAACCTTTCCCCTTCTCTGTGCTCCCTCTATAACCCAGCAAACAATTACAGTCAGCTGAAATGCGTCAAGGCAAATAGCACGGGGTTAAAACTAAAAGCTGCCCTTTGCTGACTTGGGTCAGCTCCTGGTAGCTGCAGAGAGCACTTAATTTTAACTTCTTCTGATTAAGGCTTTCTCCATCGGCTCCTTCCGTGGAACAGGTAAGCAAAGCAAGCCTGCTAGCAAACGACGTCACAGATTTTATATTTCAGTCTCCATGCTTCTGGCGTACTTAGCAGGATGTCATCTGCCTGGTGTACAAGGAAAACAAAATTGCTTGCGTGAGGCCCTGGTTACAGGGAATCAGGAACGAATTCAATCCTTGGCTTAGAAAAATCTAATTCTCTCGATATATTGAAGTCTGCAAAGCAGTTATCTTTCTGAGCAGCTAGATGTAACCTGGAAATGCAGCTCCTAATAGCCTTGGTGAGATTAAGTGAAGTTTCTGTGATTGTGGTTGGCACACACAGGTCATGTAGGGTTTGATTCCCTTGCTCCCAGTCAGCCTGTATCTGCAGTCCCTTCCACGCTCTCCATCTACCCCACACTCTTTCCCCACTGCCCCCAATCCACTGGCATCTCTATAGGAGGAAGGAGAAATGAGTGGCTTGATAGTTTAGAAGGATACATTAATAGAAATTGATGGAAGTGGCCCAGGAAGGCCACTATTCTATTATTCTTGTGGTAAGAAAGGTTATCAGGGCCTGATGGAGCCACACTCTCTTGCTGAAATATTTTGTGACGAGGAGTCTTGCTGCTTACTGGACTTGCAAGGGAAGTGGGAGAGAAGTTGAAAGGGAAATTAATATGAACTGTAATTGATATAAGGTCAGTCACAGGATGGTGGGAGGGAGCAAAGTTGAGGGATGGTTTTGTGGAGGGGTGGGAAATATTGCTCCGAAGTCGTACTAGGACCCTTTGCGGTAAGAAGTGTACTTTGTGAACAAGAGGTCAGTTGGTCGGTCTGGTTTGATTATCATCAGCATTTCAAATTGAAATATGTGTTGGTAAACATGCAAACAGATTTGGTGGCACCATTTTATCTCTAATATTCTTTGCATGTAACAGTTAATCCCTGAAGAAATTCAGACTCCTTAGACAAAAGGCACCTCAGCAGCCCCTGCCTGTACTTACACTTTAGACTTGGATTTCAGTTCAGCATTTGTTCTTTCTTTTCTTTTCCCTCCTTCTTTCCTTCCTCCTTCCCTCCCTTCCTCTCTCCTCCTTCCTTCTCTCTTTCATTCTTATTTCCTTATGACTTCAATGTCTTCTTCATATCCCTTGCCTATCCCACAATTTTCATAAATTAAAAGAGTAGAATATTTTTTAAAAATCTCTTTTTCTTTATTTCCAAAATTGAACTAAGGGTCAGATTTATTTATTTATTTATTTATTTTTAAGATGCAGTGCCCTGAATAGCATTTGAATAGTGTCTTTTTTTTTTTCCTCATTCTCTTCTTGCTCTTCCAGCAAATTGTCTTAAGGACCATTGTGTTTATTTTGTATTGTCCTCATCTATATTGTTTTATAGACTTCTAATTAAAATTTTTCATATTTTATTTTTAAAATATTTTTATATCTCTTTTAAAAAATGTACATACCCTAGATAATAGCAAAAACATTCAAAAGCCTAAATTAACATGTGGTCAGAGGAGGCTGCAATAGAGATAATGACCATGGAAGTCTAAGAAGAAAATCAGCCCCTGGAATTAATGATGACTTTGTTCATTTCTGAGTGTGAATATTCGTTGTGGTGAAAGCAGCAAAAGAGATAGGAAGATTAGGTAAGATATTGCAAAATTAGGATCTGGAGCAACTTCTCGGAAAGTGCTTTTTTGAAATTTCTAAGCATTGTGAAAATGGAACTGTCTTTATTTTCTGTCTTTTATTCTTGGATCTTCAAGGACCACAAAAGTGTAGGGGCAGAGAAAAATCTTTGTAGTTTTAGCTTATTAGTAAATTACTTCTGTTTCTAAATTATTTCCATTTCTAATACCCCTTTTCTCTTATTCCCCATGTTGCAATTTTCAGTCCTTCAAGACCCACCTCACAGTTAACTCTCTCAATGAAGCTATCTCTTAGTGCCCTGGCTGAAAGTCCTGTTTCTATTGGCCGTCCTCTAAAACAGTGGTTCTCAAAGTGTAGTCACTAGACTAGCAGCATCAGCAACACCTGGGCACTTATTAGAAATGCAAATTCTTCCCCGTTTTTCCCCCAGCCTACTGAGTCAGAAACTCTGGAGGTGAGGCTCAGCAATCTGTGATTTAACAAGCCCTCCATGTGATTCTGATCGAAAAGCTCTAAAATTTTGCATTCTGTCTTGTATTTACGTGGGGAATGTGTAACATCTGCTCCACTAGATAATGTGCTCCTGGGAGGATGTCTATGTCATATTTGATTTTTAGGCCCCTATGAAAGGTAAAAGACATTGAAACATAAAAGTTTGTAGATGAATGGGCATCATAGGGTGCTGATCTGACGTAAGAAAGAGAGAGGGGAACAGAGCCTAATCCAGTTTCTCAATTTTCCAATTTGCCTTCTGCTTTGACTGAATGGACCAGATAATTACTAAATCCCTGTTTCACTTTATGGCCAAAACCCTGTTTTGTTTTATGCAGTGTCTGTCTGAACACAGAATAGATGTGCTCCCATGTTATGGTCACTAGATATGTGTTCACTGATGATGATCTGCCCGGCAATTGCAATACTGTTGCTTAGAGCTTTTGTGGAGTCTGTTGGTTAAATTTAAGTAAAGGGCAAATCTACTTTAAATATATGGAACAGTCTATTAAGCATTTTTGTTCTTCAGAAGACACTGTTCCATCCCATCAAAACAGACTCTCACTTACTTCAGGTGTTGCCTGCGAGGCTGCTGAGCCCTCTGGGTGTCTAACCTTGGCCTCTTGTCATCAGCTATTAAAACTGCTAAAACAGAAGAATGCTTAACCACTCCAGCTGTTAAAACATTAGTACATGCTTTGGTGAGCTCAAGTTTAAATGCTTTGAACAGCCCTTTAGGGGATCTTCCTTCGCTTTTTTAACTTATAGTCAAAATTCAGCAATGGTTTTAACGTTTTCATTTGCTGAATGTGCTCATATTTCTCCATTTTTTCCCCCCAAAATGGACCAGTTAGCCATTAGTATAAGGATTAATTTTTAAGCTGTTAGTTTTGTGCTTAATATTCACCAGTAAAGACTCTGATTACTTCTCTTGCTTTGCCTGCTGTCTGTTACTCCAAGCCTTTACAGCTTTGTTTCTTTTTTTTTTTCTCTAAAATTCTAAATCATTCTTATAAGGTGGAACAGGATAATATTAGCCAAAAAGGAATCAGAGGGATCCTTTTCTTCTTACCAGTCTAATAGATCTATGATGCAATAACCAGCCCACATCCCATCACTGTTTCCTGAACTCTACATGAATCCCTTTGTCTTTCTTAACTTCTTTTGCACTCACGTTCTGTGTTACACAAATGTCAGCTTCTTATACATTCTTTACTAAATTTATAGTATTTTCCTTCAAATTTTCTGGTTTGCTAATTCTTCTATATATTCTCAATTTGGGCTCTCCTTAAGAAATACATTTAATGTTCCCAAATTTTATAGCTCAATTCCGTTTCTTTCTACAGAGCTCCAGATCTCTATTCTACCTGTATTCAGCTTGGTTATCTAAGGTCTTGCTACTCAAAGCATGGTCTGTGTTTCAGTATCATTGGCATTATTCAAGAAATGTCAGAAATGTTGGATCCTGGGCCCACCTCAGACCCACTGAATCAGAAACTGCATTTTAACAAGATTCCCCAGGTGATTCCCGTGAACATTAAAGTTTTTTTTTTTTTTTAAACATCTTTATTGGGGTATAATTGCTTTACAATGGTGTGTTAGTTTCTGCTTTATAACAAAGTGAATCAGTTATACATATACATATGTTCCCATATGTCTTCCCTCTTGCGTCTCCCTCCCTCCCACTCTCCCTATCCCACCCCTCCAGGCTGTCACAAAGCACCGAGCTAATATCCCTGTGCCTTGCGGCTGCTTCCCCCTAGCTATCTACCTTACTACGTTTGTTAGTGTGTATATGTCCATGACTCTCTCTTGCCCTGTCAAAGCTCACCCTTCCCCCTCCCCATATCCTCAAGTCCGTTCTCCAGTAGGTCTGCGTCTTTATTCCTATCTTACCCCTAGGTTCTTCATGACATTTTGTTCCCTTAAATTCCATATATATGTGTTAGGATACGGTATTTGTCTTTTTCTTTCTGACTTACTTCACTCTGTATGACAGACTCTAGGTCTATCCATCTCATTACAAATAGCTCAATTTCATTTCTTTTTAAGGCTGAGTAATATTCCATTGTATATATGTGCCACATCTTCTTTATCCATTCATCCGATGATGGGCGCTTAGGTTGTTTCCATCTCCGGGCTATTGTAAATAGAGCTGCAATGAACATTTTGGTACATGAATGTTTTTGAATTATGGTTTTCTCAGGGTATATACCCAGTAGTGGGATTGCTGGGTCATATGGTAATTCTATTTGTAGTTTTTTAAGGAACCTCCATACTGTTCTCCATAGTGGCTGAACCAATTCACATTCCCACCAGCAGTGCAAGAGTGTTCCCTTTTCTCCACACCCTCTCCAGCATTTATTGTTTCTAGATTTTTTGATGATGGCCATTCTGACTGGTGTGAGATGATATCTCATTGTAGTTTTGATTTGCATTTCTCTAATGATTAATGATGTGGAGCATTCTTTCATGTGTTTGTTGGCATTCTGTATATCTTCTTTGGAGAAATGTCTATTTAGGTCTTCTGCCCATTTTTGGATTGGGTTGTTTGTTTTTTTGTTATTGAGCTGCATGAGCTGCTTGTAAATTTTGGAGATTAATCCTTTGTCAGTTGCTTCATTTGCAAATATTTTCTCCCATTCTGAGGGTTGTCTTTTGGTCTTGATTATGGTTTCCTTTGCTGTGCAAAAACTTTGAAGTTTCATTAGGTCCCATTTGTTTATTTTTATTTCCATTACTCTAGGAGGTGGGTCAGAAAGGACTTGCTGTGATTTATGTCATAGAGTGTTCTGCCTATGTTTTCCTCTAAGAGTTTGATAGTTTCTGGCCTTACATTTAGGTCTTTAATCCATTTTGAGCTTATTTTTGTGTATGGTGTTAGGGAGTGATATAATCTCATACTTTTACATGTACCTGTCCAGTTTTCCCAGCACCACTTATTGAAGAGGCTGTCCTTTCTCCACTGTACTTTCCTGCCACCTTTATCAAAGATAAGGTGTCCATATGTGCGTGGGTTTATCTCTGGGCTTTCTATCCTGTTCCATTGATCTATCTTTCTGTTTTTGTGCCAGTACCATACTGTCTTGATTACTGTAGCTTTGTAGTATAGTCTGAAGTCAGGGAGCCTGATTCCTCCAGCTCTTTTTTTCGTTCTCAAGATTGCTTTGGCTATTCGGGGTCATTTGTGTTTCCATACAAATTGTGAAATTTTTTGTTCTAGTTCTGTGAAAAATGCCAGTGGTAGTTTGATAGGGATTGCATTGAATCTGTAGATTGCTTTGGGTAGTAGAGTCATTTTCACAATGTTGATTCTTCCCATCCAAGAACATGGTATATCTCTCAATCTATTTGTATCATCTTTAATTTCTTTCATCAGTGTCTTATAATTTTCTGCATACAGGTCTTTCATCTCCTTAGGTAGGTTTATTTCTAGATATTTTATTCTTTTTGTTGCAATGGTAAATGGGAGTGTTTTCTTGATTTCACTTTCAGATTTTTCATCATTAGTATATAGGAATGCCAGAGATTTCTGTGCATTAATTTTGTATCCTGCTACTTTACCAAATTCATTGATTAGCTCTAGTAGTTTTCTGGTAGCATCTTTAGGATTCTCTATGTATAGTATCATGTCATCTGCAAACAGTGACAGGTTTACTTCTTCTTTTCTGATTTGGATTCCTTTTATTTCCTTTTCTTCTCTGATTGCTGTGGCTAAAACTTCCAAAACTATGTTGAATAAGAGTGGTGAGAGTGGGCAACCTTGTCTTGTTCCTGATCTTAGTGGAACTGCTTTCAGTTTTTCACCATTGAGGATGATGTTTGCTGTGGGCTTGTCATATATGGCCTTTATTATGTTGAGGAAAGTTCCCTCTATGCCTACTTTCTGCAGGGTTTTTATCGTAACTGGGTGTTGAATTTTGTCGAAAGCTTTCTCTGCATCTATTGAGATGATCATGTGGTTTTTCTCCTTCAATTTGTTAATATGGTTTATCACATTGATAGATTTGCGTATATTGAAGAATCCTTGCATCCCTGGAATAAACCCCACTTGATCATGGTGTATGATCCTTTTAATGTGCTGTTGGCTTCTGTTTGCTAGTATTTTGTTGAGGATTTTTGCATCTATGTTCATCAGTGATATTGGCCTGTAGTTTTCTTTCTTTGTGACACCCTTGTCTGGTTTTGGTATGAAGGTGATGGAGGCCTCGTAGAAGGAATTTGGGAGTGTTCCTCCGTCTGCTATATTTTGGAAGAGTTCAAGAAGGATAGGTGTTAGCTCTTCTCTAAATGTTTGATAGAATTCACCTGTGAAGCCATCTGGTCCTGGGCTTTTGTTTGTTGGAAGATTTTTAATCACAGTTTCAATTTCAGTGCTTGTGATTGGTCTGTTCATATTTTCTATTTCTTCCCGATTCAGTCTTGGCAGGTTGTGCATTTCTAAGAATTTGTCCATTTCTTCCAGATTGTCCATTTTATTGGCATAGAGTTGCTTGTAGTAATCTCTCATGATCCTTTGTATTTCTTCAGTGTCACTTTTTACTTCTCCTTTTTCATTTCTAATTCTATTGATTTGAGTCTTCTCCCTTTTTTTCTTGATGAGTCTGGCTAGTGGTTTATCTATTTTGTTTATCTTCTCAAACAACCAGCTTTTAGTTTTATTGATCTTTGCTATCGTTTCCTTCATTTCTTTTTCATTTATTTCTGATCTGATTTTTATGATTTCTTTCCTTCTGCTAGCTTTGGGGTTTTTTTGTTCTTCTTTCTCTAATTGCTTGAGGTGCAAGGTTAGGTTGTTTATTCGAGATGTTTCCTGCTTCTTAAGGTGGGCTTGTATTGCTATAAACTTCCCCCTTAGAACTGCTTTTGCTGCATCCCATAGGTTTTGGGTCGTTGTGTCTCCATTGTCATTTGTTTCTAGGTATTTTTTTATTTCCTCTTTGATTTCTTCAGTGATCACTTCATTATTATGTAGTGTATTGTTTAGCTTCCATGTGTTTGTATTTTTTACAGATCTTTTCCTGTAATTGATATCTAGTCACATGGTGTTGTGGTCAGAAAAGATATTTGATACAATTTCAATTTTCTTAAATTTACCAAGGCTTGATTTGTGACCCAAGATATGATCTATCCTGGAGAATGTTCCATGAGCACTTGAGAAAAATGTGTATTTTGTTGTTCTTGGATGGAGTGTCCTATAAATATCAATTAAGTCCATCTTGTTTAATGTATCATTTAAAGCTTGTGTTTCCTTATTTATTTTCATTTTGGATGATCTGTCCATGGGTGAAAGTGGGGTGTTAAAGTCCCCTACTATGAATGTGTTACTGTCGATCTCCCCTTTTATGGCTGTTAGTATTTGCCTTATGTATTGAGGTGCTCCTATGTTGGGTGCATAAATATTTATAATTGTTATATCTTCTTCTTGGATCGATCCCTTGATCATTATGTAGTGTCCTTCTTTGTCTCTTTTAATAGTTCTTATTTTAAAGCCTATTTTGTCTGATATGAGAATTGCTACTCCAGCTTTCTTTTGGTTTCCATTTGCATGGAATATCTTTTTCCATCCCCTTACTTTCAGTCTGTATGTGTCTCTAGGTCTGAAGTGGGTCTCTTGTAGACAGCATATATAAGGGTCTTCTTTTTGTATCCATTCAGCCAATCTGTGTCTTTTGGTGGGAGCATTTAGTCCATTTACATTTAAGTTAATTTTCGATATGTATGTTCCTATTACCATTGTCTTAATTGTTTTGGGTTCGTTATTATAGGTCTTTTCCTTCTCTTGTGTTTCTTGTCTAGAGAAGTTCCTTTAGCATTTGTTGTAAAGCTGGTTTGGTGGTGCTGAACTCTCTCAGCTTTTGCTTGTCTGTAAAGATTTTAATTTCTCCATCAAATCTGAATGAGATCCTTGCTGGGTAGAGTAGTCTTGGTTGCAGGTTTTTCTCCTTCATCACTTTCAGTATGTGCTGCCACTCCCTTCTGGCTTGTAGGGTTTCTGCTGAGAGATCAGCTGTTAACCTTATGGGGATTCCCTTGTGTGTTATTTGTTGTTTTTCCCTTGCTGCTTTTAATATGCTTTCTTTGTCTTTAATTTTTGACAGTTTGATTAATATGTGTCTTGGCGTATTTCTCCTTGTATTTATCCTGTATGGGACTCTCTGTGCTTCCTGGACTTGATTAACTATTTCCTTTCCCGTATTAGGGAAGTTTTCAACTATAATCTCTTCAAATATTTTCTCAGTCCCTTTCTTTTTCTCTTCTTCTGGAACCCCTATAATTCGAATGTTGGTGCGTTTAATGTTGTCCCAGAAGTCTCTGAGACTGTCCGCAGTTCTTTTCATTCTTTTTTCTTTATTCTGCTCTGCAGTAGTTATTTCCACTATTTTATCTTCCAGGTCACTTATCCGTTCTTCTGCCTCGGTTATTCTGCTATTGATCCTATCTAGAGTACTTTTAATTTCATTTATTGTGTTGTTCATCGTTGCTTGTTTCATCTTTATTTCTTCTAGGTCCTTGTTAACTGTTTCTTGCATTTTGTCCATTCTACTTCCAAGATTTCGGATCATCCTTACTATCATTATTCTGAATTCTTTTTCAGGTAGACTGCCTATTTCCTCTTCATTTGTTAGGTCTGGTGCATTTTTATCTTGCTCCTTCATCTGCTGTGTGTTTTTCTGTCTTCTCATTTTGCTTATCTTACTGTGTTTGGGGTCTCCTTTTTGCAGGCTGCACGTTCGTAGTTCCCGTTGTTTTTGATGTCTGTCTCCAGTGGCTAAGGTTGTTTCAGTGGGTCGTGTAGGCTTCCTGGTGGAGGGGACTAGTGCCTGTGTTGTGGTGGATGAGGCTGGATCTTGTCTCTCTAGTGGGCAGGTTCACGTCTGGTGGTGTGTTTTGGGGTGTCTGTGGCCTTATTATGATTTTAGGCAGCCTCTCTGCTAATGGGTGGGGTTGTGTTCCTGTTTTGCTAGTTGTTTGGCATAGGTTGTCCAGCACTGTGGCTTTCTGGTCGTTGAGTGAAGCTGGGTGCTGGTGTTAAGATGGAGGCCTCTGGGAGATTTCCGCCGTTTAATATTATGTGGAGCTGGGAGGTCTCTTGTTGACCAGTGTCCTGAAGTTGGCTCTCCTATGTCAGAGGCAGAGCCCTGACTCCTGGCTGGAGCACCAAGAGCCTTTCATCCACATGGCTCAGAATAAAAGGGAGAAAAAGTAGAGAGAATTAGTAGAAGTATGAGGAAAGAAAGAAGGAAAGGAGGAAAGGAAGGAAGGAAGAAAGAAGCAAAGGAGGAAAGAAAGGAGGGAGGGAGGGAGGAAGGAATGAAGGATGGAAAGAAGGAAAAAAGACAGAAAGAAAGAAGATACAGTAAAAATAAAAGTATAATATAGTTATTGAATTAAAAAATATTTAGAAAAAAAAAAGGGACGGATAGAACCTTAGGACAAATGTTGGAAGCAAAGCTATGCAGAGAAAATCTTACACAGAAGCATACACATACACCTTCACAAAACGAGGTAAAGGGGGAAAAATCATAAATCTTGCTCTGAGAGACCACCTCCTCAATTTGGGTTGATTCATTGTCTAAAGGAGGGAAGGAAGGAAGGAAAGAAAGAAAGAACGAAGGTAAAGTATAATAAAGTTATTCCAATTAAAATTAATTATTAAGAAAAAAAATTTTTTTAAAAAACCATGGACGGATAGAGCCCTAGGACAAATGGTGGAAGCAAGAGTATACAGACAAGATCTCACACAGAAGCATACACGTACACATTCACAAAAAGAGGAAAAGGGAAAAAAATCATAGATGTCGCTCCTAAATTCCACCTCTTCAATTTGGGATCATTCCTTGTCTATTCAGGTATTCCACAGATGCAGGGTATATCAAGTTGATTGTGGAGCTTTAATCCGCTGCTTCTGAGGCTGCTGGGAGAGATTTCCCTTTCTCTTCTTTGTTCTCACAGCTCACAGGAGCTCAGCTTTGGATTTGGCCCTGCCTCTGCGTGTAGGTCGCTGGAGGGCGTCTGTTTTTTGCTCAGACAGGACGGGGTTAAAGGAGCCGCTGATTCGGGGTCTCCGGCTCACTCAGGCCGGGGGTGGGGGGGGGTAGGGAGGGGCACTGCGTGCGGGGCGGGCCTGCGGCGGCAGAGGCCGGCATGACATTGCTCCAGCCTGAGGCCCGCCGTGCGTTCTCCTGGGGAAGTTGTCCCTGGATCCCGGGAACCTGGCAGTGGCGGGCTGCACAGGCTCCGCGGAAGAGGGGTGTGGAGAGTGACCTGTGCTCGCACACAGGCCCCTTGGTGGCGGCAGCAGCAGCCTTAGCGGCTCGCGCCCGTCTCTGGGGTTCGCGCTTTTAGCCGCGGCTCGTGCCCGTCTCTGGAGTTCCTTTAAGCAGCGCTCTTAAACCCCTCTCCTCGCGCACCAGGAAACAAAGAAGGAAGAAAAATTCTCTTGCCTCTTCGGCAGGTGCAGACTTTTCCCTGGACACCCTCTCGGCTAGCCGTGGTGCACTAACCCCTTCAGGCTATGTTCAAGCCGCCAACCCCAGTCCTCTCCCTGCGCTCCGTCCGAAACCGAAACACGAGCCTCAGCTCGCAGCCCCGCCCGCCGCGGCGGGTGAGCAGACAAGCCTCTCGGGCTGGTGAGTGCCGGTCGGCACCGATCCTCTGTGCGGGAATCTCCCCGCTTTGCCCTCCGCACCCGTCGCTGTGCACTACTCCGCGGTCCCGAAGCTCCCCCCTCCGCCTCTCGCAGTCTCCGCCCGCGAAGGGGCTTCCTATTGTGTGGAAACTTTTCCTCCTTCACAGCTCCCTCCCATTGGTGCAGGTGCCGCCCTTATTCTTTTGTCTCTGTTTTTTCTTTTTTTCTTTTGCCCTACCCAGGTACGTGAGGAGTTTCTTGCCTTTTGGGAGGTCTGAGGTCTTCTGCCAGCCTTCAGTAGGTGTTCTGTAGGAGTTGTTCCACGTGTAGATGTATTTCTGGTGTATCCGTGGGGAGGAAGGCGATCTCCGCGTCTTACTCTTCCGCCATCTTCAAGGTCCCCCCCGCACAGTAAAGTTTGAGAAGGACTGTTCTAATAAGCACCTCACACTTAATTAGGACAAAACAGAATTTTGGATTCCTTTTTTTCTGTGCACTTCCTACCCAGGTGCTCTTTCCTATACCTGCTCCCCTCCCACCCCAAGTTATTTCTTCCCTCAATCCTCTCATACACTCCATTAGAAAGTCCTATAACATCTCTCTCTGATATATATTACAGAGCCATTCATTGGTATCATTCTTCATGACAACTACCATTGTATTACGTTCATTATATCACTCGTCACTACTTGAGGTTATCTTCTCTTTCTATACTTATTTTTTGTCCTTACTCCATCTAGAAGGTAAAATCCTTGTGAGCAGAATCTTGTCTGTATTGTTCATCTCTGTATCTCTAGCACTTAAGGTGATGAATGGCATGTAGAAGATGCTCAGAATATTACTTGAATCAATTAATGAGGTTTCTCACATTACCCAAACAACATCTATCATGGATTAGATGCCCCATGACAATGTGAACAGTTGATGAGTTGGGATTCAACACTGGCTTCTCTCTGGGTCCCAAATTCTGATACAGAGAAATGTTGCATACTGAAGAAGGAAATTTCATTCTGAGCAAACTTACAGGTAAATTAATAATCAATACTGAGAATCAAATCGTTTAAGTTTATATTCATATTTAGTCACATATCAAATGTGCGATTCTGGTTGTTATTTAATTTTGAGTTTTCTCATCTGTAAAAGGAGAATATTATATTACATGTAGGCCATCTGCCATATATCTTCCTGATTGAATGTATTCTATGAAAAATATTTAACCTACCCATTTTCCTTACCATAGTTTTCAATAATTATCTGGTACACATCAGCTAATTGTCTGGTACAAATCAGCTAATAGGCTATTTCTGCTCTCGTATTATTGCTACCAGGTATTATGTTAACTTTGAATCAATTATGATTTTTTTGTTTGTTTGTTTGCGGTATGTGGGCCTCTCCCTGGAGCACAGGCTCCACAGGCGCAGGCTCAGTGGCCATGGCTCACGGGCCCAGCCACTCCGCGGCACGTGGGATCTTCCCGGACTGGGGCACGAACCCGCGTCCCCTGCATCGGCAGGCGGACTCTCAAACACTGCGCCACCAGGGAAGTCCTCAGTTATGATTTTAAATGGAAGCTGAATATATTTAATTACATAATTTTGAGCCAGTTATGATTTTAAATGGAAGCTGAATATATTTAATTACATAATTTTGAGCTGTCCAGGTTTAATTTCACCAAAATTGCATCAAACTGGGACACTCTGAAAAATGACTTACAAAAAGGAAAAGTAGTATGAATAAAGCTTTGATATGTACTAACTCACCTATTAAGTCCTATTCTTGTATGCTTGGTAAGAATTTTCACTATTTATTGTTCTTATCAACAAAATAAACTTTATGTAGCCCACATGTACATGGATTTCTGACCATGTAGCCTACAGTTAAAAACACAACGCTCACAAATTTTGAAGGCTTTGGACTGGAGGTTCTCTAAGATCTCCATTTTAAAACATATAAATATATACACATAGGTTGCTTTGAATGGCTTATTATTTATTTATTTATTTTTAGCCCTGTTGGGTCTTCATTTCTGTGTGAGGGCTTTCTCTAGTTGTGGCAGGCGGGGACCATTCTTCATCGCGGTGCGCGGGCCTCTCACTATCGCGGCCTCTCGTTGCAGAGCACAGGCTCCAGACGTGCAGGCTCAGTAGTTGTGGCTCACAAGCCCAGTTGTTCTGCGGCATGTGGGATCTTCCCAGATCAGGACTCGAACCCGTGTCCCCTGCATTGGCAGGCAGATTCTCAACCACTGCACCACCGGGGAAGCCCTGAATGGCTTATTAAATACATATAATAAATTACAGGAAAAAAAAATTTTTCATTTTCACCAAGAATTTTTTTGAACAGCGTATTCACCCTTTTGTTCCACTACCTTCTGCCACTTTTCAGGCAACTTCATAATTCCATCTTCCCAAAACTTTTAATCTTTTTGAGCAAAGAACTGTTCCAGGTGCCTTTTACAGTCTTGCAAGGAATTGAAATTTTTTCCATTAAGAGAATTTTGTAAAGACCGAAATAAATAGAAATCCGAAGGTGCAATGTCTGGTGAATACGGTGGATGAATCAGAACTTCCCAGCCAAGCTGTAACAGTTTTTGCCTGGTCATCAAAGAAACATGCAATATTGCGTTATCCTGATGGAATATTATGCGTTTTCTGTTGACTAAATCTGGACGCTTTTCATCGAGTGCTGCTTTCAGTTGGTCTACTTGGGAACAGTACCTGTTGGAATTAATCGTTTGGTTTTCCGGAAGGAGCTCATAATGGAGGACTCCCTCCCAATCCCACCATATACACAGCATCACCTTCTTTGGATGAAGACCAGCCTTTGGTGTGGTTGGTGGTGGTTCATTTCACTTGCCCCACGACCTCTTCTGTTCCACATTGTTGTACAGTATCCACTTTTCATTGCCCATCACAATTTGTCTTAAAAACAGAAAGTTTTCATTACGTTTCATTAGAGAATCACATGTGGAAATATGGCCAAGAAGGTTTTTTTTTGCTTAACTTATGTGGAACCCAAACATCAAAGCGATTAACATAACCAAGCTGGTGCAAATGATTTTCAGTGCTTGATTTGGATATTTTGAGTATGTCAGCTATCTCCCACGTGGTATAATGTTGATTTTCTCAATTATTGTTTCGATTTGATTGCTATCAACTTCAACTGGTGTACCTGACCATGGAGCATAGCCCAGTGAGAAATCTCCAGCACAAAACTTTGCAAACCACTTTTGACACATTTGATCAGTCACAGCACCTTCTCCATACACTGCACAAATCTTTTTGTGTGTGTTTCAGTCGTGTTTTTACCTTTCTTGAAATAATAAAGCATAATATGCTGAAAATGTTGCTTTTTTCTTCCATTTTCAATATTAAAATGGCTACACAAAAATTCACCAATTTTGATTTTTTTTTTTTTAAATGCATGCTGGTAGGACAGCTGTCACATACAGTCTAACAAAATTGTTTCAAATGAAGGTAAAGACAACTAAGTACTACTAGAGACATCTTATGGAAAAAACGAACGAACCTTTTGGCCCACCTAATACATAGGCTTTCCAGGCAACATGAAGAAATAGGGACCAAATTTAGCTTCCTACCTGAAATAATTAAAAACCAGATTAAATTTATGAAAGACTATTCTTGAGATACCGATCAACAAATAACAAGATGAGCCCTAAAAGTTCCTGATTACTGTCTAGGCTGCAGTTCAGGGAAGGAAAATGCAAATGAGCACAGTGCCCTCCCTGAGTCAAAGAAATGGAGCTGGTTGTCTGGGGAGGCCAAGGGAGCTAGAGCCATAGACAGGAGAGAGCTACAGAGATGGGAGCTTCAGAGACCTGAAGGTCTCCATCAGATCTTCCCTTGAGTATTGATTAGTGCATGTGTGAGGCCAGGGAAATAACGTTCTGAAATGATTCGAGGGAAGAGTGCTCAGAACTGACACAGGGCCAGAAATAGTAACTGCTCCATTAGCTACAGTAGAAAACGTCATAATTCATGAATACATTGGATTGAATAAGCAGAAGGGTTTTGCTTCAGTGGTGTGGTAAAATTAGGCCTAGCCTAAATACTGATGTATTACTACATAACAAAGCTTAAAAATAAGACCTGAAAATAGAAAATTGTTTCAAAGTGAGTTTGTTCCAGAATAAAGCTCAAAAATATCTACAGGAAAACCAAAACATCCAGGACTCAACAAAATAAAATTTACAGCGTCGACAATTCAATAAATTATTAAGAATGCAAAGAAGCAAGAAAATACAACACATAATAAACAGAAAAATTAATCAAGATCAAACACAAAATGTCACAGCAGACTGAATTAGTAGATAAGAACATGAAAACATTTATTTTTTCTGTATTCCATATTTTAAAGAACCTAGAGGAAAGGTTAAGCATGTTAAGTAGGGGTGTAGAACATGTAAAAAAAACCTCAAAGTAAACTTCTGGACATGAAAACTGTAATGTCAGAAATGAAAATCTATTTTTAATGTGCTTAACAGCTGATTAGACATTGCAGAAAAAAGGTAAAGGAATCTGAAGACATAGCAGTAGATGCTCTCCAAAATGAGATGCACAGAGAAAAAGCCAAAAAAAAAAAAAGGAACAGAAAATGAGTTGTGAGACAACTTTAAATGACTTAATGTATGTGTAATTGAAGTCCTCAAAAGAGAGGAGAGAAGGAATTGGGACAGAATGTTTTAAAATAAATTTTGTCTGATGATTTTGTTTGATAATTTGCTAATTATGTCTGATAATTTTCACACTTTGAGGAAAACTGTAAACCCACTAGTACAAGAAGTTCAAAGCCCAGCAGACCCTAAGCATGTCATAATTAAAATGTTTAAAATGAGTGACAAAGAGAAAACAAAAATAAAGCAGTTAGAAAAAAGATGTTTTATACAGTGAAGCCAAAACAGCAGACATCTTGTTGGAAAACAATGTAAGCCAGAAGACAGTAAAGCAATGTCTTTAAAGAGCTGAAAGAAAGAAAGAAGGAAAGGAAAGAAGGAAATGAAGGGAAAGAAAGGAAGGAAAGGTAAGGATGGAAAGAAGGAAAAGGAAGGAACAGACCTAATACTATACCCAAAAAAATCTTTCAAAAGTGAATGAAGGGACTTCCCTGGTGGTCCAGGGGTTAAGAATTCGCCTTCCAATGCAGGGGGTGCGGGTTCAATCCCTTGTCGGGGGCTAAGATCCCACATGCCTTGAAGCCAAAACCAAAACATAAAACAGAAGCAATATTGTAACAAATTCAATAAAGACTTTAAAAACGGTCCACATCAAAAAAAAAAATCCTTAAAAAAAAATTGAATGAAAAATAAAAACACTTTAAGATATAAGAAAAGAAGTAATTCATGACCAACAGACCCAGACTATAAGAAATGTTAAATGAAGTCTTAGAAAAAAAAAAAATTCCAGATCAGTAGAACAGACCTACACCTATATGCTCCATTGTTTCTTGTCAAAGGTATAAAGGTTATTCAAGAAAGATAGGACAACCTTTTCAAGAGATGAGGCTGCCAAAGTAAAACCTTCAGCCACACGTTGCATAATAGTAAAAAATTAGAGTATAGATTTAAATCAGAGACAAAAGTAAAATTTCTATAAACAAATATGGGAGAAAATCTGTATAGTTTTTGATTAGGTAAAGCTCTCTTAGAAAGGATACAGAAGCATGGTGTTTACAGAAAAGAATTTGAGAAGTTGGTCTTGTTCAAAGTTAAGAGAATCTGCAAAGTTAAGACATCCCATAGACTGGGAAAAATATTGGTGTAAGTCACATATAGGACAAAGGACTTTTATACATAATATGTAAAAATTCTCAAAATTCAAGTAAGAAACAACCATTTTTTCAAAAAAATGGGCAAAATCTTTGAATAGACAAAGCATAAATATATGAAAGCAAATGAACACGAAAAAGATGCTCAACACTGAGTTACTAGGAAAATGCCAATTAAAAGTACAATGAGATATCACTACAAACCTATTAGAATGTCCAAAATGAAGAAGAATGAAGATATCAAGTGTTGGTAAGAAGTAGATCAAATGGAACTCTTTATACTCTGCTGGTGGGAATGTAAAATGGTACAGACAGTTTGTAAAACAGTTTGACAGTTTCTTACATCATTCAGTATATACCTAGCAAATGGCCCTGCCATTCCACTCCTAGGTACTTAGCCAAGAGTAGTGAAAACATAGGTCTAGACAAAGGCTAGGTCATAGATTTTCATAGCAGCTATATTTGTAATAGGCCCAAACTGGAAACACTCTACCTGCTTATCAAGAGGTGAATGGATATTCATTCTATATATAAAAGCTTACATCCGCTAATGGAATGCTACTCAGCAATGAAAATGAATGGACTACTTACACATGCAGCAACATGAGTAAATGTTTAGAAAAGAGTTAACACTAGGAGGCTTGAGACTGCTGTCCTTAAAAAGACATGCTTAAATGTTTGGCCCTTGGTAACTGGGAGCTTGAATTTCGAGAGGGTTTCCACCATTCTCAGAACTGTTAAAAAATGACTCAGTGTACCTAAACTGTTTGTGCAAACAATATAGTTTATGTTGAACACCTACCTTCCTTTTGAGAGTCTGGAATTTTGGTTCATATCAGACAGATACTGCCTACATGACCAGCCCCCAGTAAAAACTTCAGGAACTGAGTATCAGATAAGCTTCCCTGGTAGGTAACATTACACATGTGTTGTCATAACTTGTTGCTGGGAGAATTAAGTGTATCCTGTGTGACTTCAGGGAGAGAGGACTCTTGGAACCTTGTGTCTGTTTTCCTCTGGACTTCATCTCATGTTCCTTTCCCTTTGCTGATTATACTTTGTATCCTTTATCCTGCAGCAAACCATAGCCACCAGAATGACTAGATGAATCCTGTGATTAGCAAATCATCAAACCTAAGGGTGATGCTTGGACTCCTGACACAATAAATCTCAAAAATGTTAGGCTGAGTGAAAGAAGCTAGACTTTCCCCCCTCAAAAGGAAGAGTACATACTACACAATTTTATTTATATATATTTATAGATATCATATTTATTTAAAATATTTTAAAAGATTCATTTATATATATAAATATGTATAAAATTCTAAGGAATAAAAACTAATCTATAGTGACAGAAAAATCAGTTGTTTCTTGGAATGTTAGTGGGTGATGGTGGGAAGAGCAGAAGGAAGGAAGTAGAGGAAGGGGCGTGAGAGAACATTGGTGGATGATGGGTGTGTTCATTTTCCGAATTATGGAGATGGTTCAATAAATGTATACATACGTTAAAACTTATCAAATTGTGCAAATTAAATATATGTAGTTTACGTAGGTCAGTTATACCTGAAGGAAGCTGGTCTTTTTTTTTTTTTAAGTACATATCACTTTCTATATAATAGGTAATATGTTCAGCACTTTCTGTGGATTGTATTTTTTTTTTTTTAAACCTCATGAGATAAGCACTAGTATTATTCTCAGGGGGCTGAGTTTTAGATAAGCAAAGTTACTAACCACAGCACTCAAAGTCAGAGAAAAAGCCTGAACCTCAAACCAAGTCTGCAGAATTCCGAAGCATATTCTTTATGCACTATTTTAAATTTCATAGATGAGTAACTGAGAAATTAACTTTGGTAACTATTTTGATATTTCTCTCCTATGAGGGATCTTCCACTGGCACTTCAATTTGGGCATTACAGGATATCATTAGTTCAAATTTGTGTCCTCTGGCTCTTTGGCTTTTTAAACATTCAGGCCCTGCCATGATGGCCTTAGGCCTTTGAGAGACAGCAGAGGCCAATGGCTCCTGTTTCAGAATTCACTTACCTGACTCCTGGTTTGCCTTTACTAAAGGTTCCTTACTTCATCTCCCTGTCCCTTCAACCCTTGATTCTGTTCTCCAAGTCCCAACTTCTGCTTCACATTTCCTATTGAGTTATGGATTCATTTGGTCCCTTTTCATAAGGTCATTAACTTCGGCTCTGTCCACCTTATATTTTTACTATTGAATCCATGGGATTCTTGGCAATGACAGCACCCACTGCTCCAGGCAAGAAACCCTCTTTCCAGCCCTGCATGACTCCCATAGCTCAAGCTAAACTCCTGTTCTAGAGAAGAAAAATCAGACACTAAGGTCAGTAAATCAGATGAACTTTCAGAGATTAAGCTAAAATTAAAAAAGAAAGAAAAAGACTGTCTGCTCCTCTGTTTTGATGTATGTTTAACTCACTGCTGTTTGGAGCTCTGCTGTCCATCATCTGCCGTTGTCACATTTGTCGTGTCAATCAGAGGCACCTATGAAACTGCCAACTCCATCCTTTTTATTCAGCAAGGATGTCTAATTCTACAGCTATTAATAACCTTATCTGTCTTAGTTTATCTGCTTCTTTTCCAACATTTTGATTCCTGGTACTGATATGGCTTGTCAGTTGCAGATAGAGGATGTTAGGAAATTAAACAATATTGGTTGTAGCAGACGGAAGTAATAGGGAATGATTTTCATGGTGGTGCCTGGTATGTGCATTGTACTGTAAATTAAGGGAGGTATTTTCAAATGGAGAAAAAAGATCATTTTCTTAGAGTGTAGACGTGAATGTTATCACTGGATTGTGTAAGAAATAGTTTCACAGATATAGGAGATAGTGTAATCGCCAAAAATTTCATGTCATGCCGTAGACTTACAGTCTGGCCAGTACTCAGAGAGTTCACATTTAATTTATCTTTCCCCCATCTAATAATACTAAGGATCAGAAGTGAAAATAAATTCTTTCTTCAATAGCATTTGGAATTTTAGGTTGGCATCTAAAATTGTGCTTCCAAAAGTCTCATTTCTGTGGAGCCAGGGAGTCTATATGTGAATGTCAACTGTTCAGTATGTTCTTACACCTGGGCTGCAAGTCTCTTTCTGCCCCATGATCTTTTTTTTTTTTTTTTGTGGTACGCAGGCCTCCCACTGTTGTAGCCTCTCCCGTTGTGGAGCACAGGCTCCGGACACGCAGGCTCAGCGGCCATGGCTCACGGGCCCAGCCGCTCCGCGGCATGTGGGATCTTCCCGGACCGGGGCACGAACCCGTGTCCCCTGCATCGGCAGGCGGAATCTCAACCACTGCACCACCAAGGAAGCCCTCCATGATCTTTCTTAATTAATGGATACGATACAGGAAGAGAGGGATGCAATTTCATGGCAGCTTATGGGAAGGAAAAAAACCTTTGAATTTTATGGTAACTTAGTTTAATAATTAGGCCAAACTCTGTGTCAGGATTTTTTTTTCTCTTTTTTACTTTTCTCTTAAAGAGAAAGATTGAAGACTTGACCATTCAGTATAGCAAGAGAAAATTTTTCTTAATTTTACTTGTATCTGGATAATCCACCTTAGACTTTAAAATAATGAAATAAAACAAAAATGCATAAATAAATATATAAAATCAGAAATTTTACTTAATTTCTCAAGCCCCCATCTTCTTCCTCCTCTGTATAGTAGAAATAAGTTGGGGGGGGTGGAGAAACCATATGATATATTGTATGTAACCAAATTTAGCACTACTCATGATTTTGGCCCAGTTTGTTATAGCAGGAAGGGTGGGTAGGAGTAGTTGCTCAAAATGAATAATTGCTTAACTTTTAAAAAGAGAACAGTAGAGGTATTAATAAGAATACTTTTGCTTGAAAGTTATGGAAACCCAAGTCAAACTGACTTAAGCAAAGAGTAGACTTGGCTCATTTACCTTTAAAGTTCATGGGTAGATTTTGTTGGTCAGGGCTGGATTGAGGGGCTCAAATGATGCCTTTAGATTTGTTTCTCTCTTTCTTTATCATTTATTTTTGCTTTGTCTCACATGGGATCCACTCTTAAGCATTCTCTTTCTAGAAGGTGACTCCTGGAAACTCTATACTTAAATTCTGATGGCTCTCAGTCCAACTGAAAGAACCTCTTTTTTTCCCCCAAACAATTCTCCAAAAATTTTATTGGACCAGCTTGCATTCTAAGTCCATTCTTGAGCCAGTGACGATGGAGATTCATCGCTCTGATTAGCAGGCTTGGAGCAAATATGTATGTCAGAAGTCAGGATGTAGCTATACCATTCAAACCATATACACTAAGAGTAGTAGGGAAGCGTTCTTGAAGGGAAAATGTGGATTATTTTTTCTAAAACAGAATAGATACTGGGCAAGAATTAATAGCTGATAATTATATAGTGCTTATTTGGTGCCAGGCACTGATGATCTGAATGCCTTAGATATATTAAATTACTTAATCATCAAAATAACTAACTTTACAGATGAGGGAATTGAAAGGCAGAGAAATTAAGTAACTTGCCCCAAGGTCATACAGCTAGTAATGAGCAGAGCCAGGGTTCAGATGCAGGCAGTCTGGCATTAGAGTTTATACTGTCTAAATCACTGGGGAACACTGCCTCTTGAAATTAAAAAAAAAATCTACTACCACTCAGGCTCTGGAATTGCAACTATTAATTTTTGCCTCTTTTGCTTATAAGCCGTTAGACATAGGTAAGACCTTGATTTTATTCCTCATCTATAAAATAGTGGTGGTAATATTACCTGGAAGTTATTCTTTTTTTATTTATTTATTAATTTTTATTTTTGGCTGCATTGGGTCTTCGCTGCTGTGCACGGGCTTTCTTTAGTTGCGGTGAGCGGGGGCTACTCTTCGTTGCGGTGCGTGGGCTTCTCATTGTGGTGGCTTCTCTTGTTGCAGAGCATGGGCTCTAGGCGTGCAGGCTTCAGTACTTGTGGCTCGCAGGCTCTAGAGCACAGGTTCAGTAGTTGTGGTGCACGAGCTTAGTTGCTCCGCGGCATGTGGGTTCTTCCTGGACCAGGGCTCAAACCTGTGTACCCTGCATTGGCAGGCCGATTCTTAACCACTGCACCACTGGGAAGCCCTACCTGGAAGATTAAATAAATAAATATATTGATAGCATATAGTAGGCACTTGACAATTGGTTACTAAAATGACAATCACATTGACATGCCCTGGGGCATTCCAAAAAAATCCCCAACCCTCTGAATTCCTGAAGCACATCCATCATGGAATGTGAAATAGTACTGTCTCCTCTACTTACCAGGAAAACAGTTAAAAAGTAGATCTTAGTACTTATTCTCTTCTGCCTGATTACATTTTAGTGATTGTCTCATCACTGATTTTACATTAAATACAGAGGTGTCACTAAATAATTCTGTCTTGCAGCATAAATTAAGAAAACGAGTGTGCTTAGAATTACACTTCCCCTTCTCCTTTTCCTCCTGGTCAACGTAAGATACCGTTTACTGAACACCTACGCACAGTGCGTGACACATCATTCTGTTCTAATTTTCTTGACTTTTTCTAAAATGCCTTTGTTACAGAAAGGAAATAGATCACTGAAAAGTATGACATTTCCTTCCAGTAAATAAATAGGGGTTTATATAACTCTTGAAAAGAGATAGTATAAATATGTATTTTAGTAACATTTTATCACAAATATTGGTGACAGGAGTTTTCCAAACAGGAACCATATATTTAAAATAGTGAGACGAAGCTGTTAAATTTTGGAAGAAAGAGGCAACTATTGTTTGTTTTTCTGTTTCTTTGGCTACCTGTCAAAATATGTTTTCTTTTCTCCTTCATGTGTAATCTTGCTTTTCTTCTAAAAGAGAATTTTACCATCTCCTTTAAGGAGTCAAAAATGACAATAAAATATATTATGACATATTTCAGAGTCTGGCTGTGTGAACAGGTAAATAATATAGTTCCTGATAAAATACTGGGGAACCAGAAAATGGAACTCCCTTCTTCTTTGATTAAAAGGGTGTTTGGGAGATAATATTTAGCTGAGAATGTGGAGGACACTAAAAGGAGGCTTATCTTTTCACATGAAATGCCTGGGAATAGCCCATAACATATTGCTTAAGTTTTCTGATTACATAATCAAAACCAAAATTTCACTTTGCCTGGCATCTGGTAATCTATGATCAACTGAAACCTGCTAAAGTAGACTTTCCATTTGAGTTTCTTTGTCCCCATATTCTCTGAAATGTTGTACAGAGAGAAGTATTATCAGTGACCTAGGCAGATTTTGGCTCCAGTACTGGCTGTCGGTATGTGTGTGCCATTGGGAAAGTTATCTAGGAGGCAGGTCAGTTCTCCAGATGACCTGTTAACCAAATAACCAGCTTTTGCTAAATTTACATAAATTTTTTAAGTTTAAGAAGAATATGAGTTACACTAAAGTTGATATGCTGAGAAAATGGTCAAAGAATTTTTAAAATGATAAAAGTTTCTGTAAGAAATGCTGTTTTCCAACCAACATTTTCACTTTTCATACATTTTAGATTGTTTCCACTCCTGAATTTGGATGCTTTTGACTGTCATTTTGTACTTTTTTAAACTTTAAGCATTTTTAATATTCTGTTGCCAGCATCTCAAATGTTATCAGCTTTCAGTTTGTATCTGTAGTCATTTAAAATTTAAATTTAAAAGCGTGTGAAACTTCAACTTTGAATGGAGTTAAATCTTTATCTTAGATTAAGTCCAATTTTCAGTTATTTAAAGTAGATTTAATTACATTAAGTATTTAAATTAAATTGAGAACTTAAACATAAATCCAAAATCATCTTGAAGAAATAAAAATAACCTAAAAAAAATCTCATCACATAGGAAAAGCAGAAACTCTGTTTGCTGATAAGAAACAATTGGGATAGGCCAATGTGTTACAAGTTTATTGAAATACTGGACACAAAGAATTTAAGGGTTCAAAGTGTACAAAGAAAGTGGGACTGTTCAGAATATTTTGCTATGGTAGATCATAATATGATTAGTGCCTCTAATACCTCGACCATAAATCAGAAAACGTGAGGGAAGAATTTTAGAAATAGACTAAAAAAATCCTAAAATTGCTAAAATCTGACAAAACAGAAATAATGTTAACATGAGTTTAGAAATCAGTAGAAACTGAGAACTTTCCATAATACATGCTGACATTTCTATTTTGCTAAAAAAAAGTTTTATTAGCAGAAGTCAAAATTCGACCTCTTTTTCAGCTTTTAAAGTATTCCTCCTTGATTTTCAGTTTCCTCATCTATTCAGATGATAAAAATCATTTTCATTGGGCTTCCCTGGTGACGCAGCGGTTGAGAGTCCACCTGCCGATGCAGGGCACACGGGTTTGTGCCCCGGTCCGGGAAGATCCCACATGCCGCGGAGCAGCTGGACCCGTGAGCCATGGCCGCTGAGGCTGCGCGTCCGGAGCCTGTGCTCCGCAACGGGAGAAGCCACAACAGTGAGAGGCCCGCGTACCGAAAAAAAAAAAAAATCATTTTCATTAAACCAGTGAATTTGATAGATAGAACAAATTAGACATTTAGGAATGTCTAATTAATTGCTAAATTAATTTTAAGGACATGAACCTACTGCCAGTTGCTAACTTCTCTAAGCCTCAGTTTCCACATCTGTAAATTGAGAATGACAATAACATAGCCTCCTCCCTTCTTTGTTCTCTCACCGACATTTCTCTTGTACTGTTTATGTATTTCGATGAAAGAATCTTGTTTCATCTCTATAAATATTCCCAGGGCCTGACACATATAGAATAATAATATTAATAATAGCTCATTTCATGCCAGACATTGTGAAAATGTTTTACCTAATTATCTCATTTAATTCTGAAAAAAAAACAGTGAGAAAAGCAATACTATCTTCTCACCATTGATGAGGAAACAGATGCTCAAAGAAGTGACTTATGTTATGAAAAAGAGGCACAGGTAGCAGATACGGAGCCGAACTTCAAATGCAAGTGGTATTATCCCATGTTTGTTGTACTGAATTCCGAAGTGTACTAATAGGCTTTCTCTCTTTCTCTCTCTCTCTCTCCCTGGTATATGGTACAGTGCTATGCTGTTATATTTTCTGGTTTATAAGGCCCTCTCACGAGGCTAATACGGCATGTAACGCAGATATTTTCTTCAGTGTATATGTGGACTGACCACACGAAGATGAGAGAGAAGGAAGGTGGGATGGGCAATGTGACCAAATGGTGAATTAAAAAACACCTACAAGGGAAGGCAACTGCCCAAATGTGCTTATGTTTTGACCTACAGTAAGATTAGTGTGGATTATTCTGAATCCAAGAGAATTTCTGGGTCATTAGTCCTCATTACTTCTCACTAGCTTCTGTGGAATTATATGAAGTAGATTTGTTGAAGATGTATAATGAGCTAGAGCCACAGACACCACTCTCTTGTTTGTAAGAAGGTCTTGATGCCTTTGCCATCTGCAGTTTACTGCTATGAATGTGGTGAATTTACACATTCTGAAAATTAACAGAGAACACCTGCAAGTCCTTTTCTAGGCTGAAAGCTCACCTGATGTAAAGTGTTAGCTTGTCCATTGAAAAGGACTTGTATATTCATCTGTCCCTTAAACATTTAATGTGCTCTTACTGTGTTTCAGACTGTTGGCCTTAGAGCTACAAAGATGAAAATGATACTGCTCCTGCCTTTTGGAGTTAATAATCTAAAGGAGAGACAGACAAACAGGAAATTACTATGTAGTCAGATAAGTACAATATAAAAGATACAAGGTAAAGATAATTTCCAAGTTACTGAGAGCTTAATTTGTCATTTGACATTGTCCCAGCATTTTATGTCTATTATGTAATTTTTTAAAATAAATTATTTATTTATTTATGGCTGCATTGGGTCTTCGCCACAGTGCGCAGGCCCCCCACTGCGGTGGCCTCTCCCGTTGCGGAGCACGGGCTCCAGGCACGCGGGCTTCAGTGGTTGTGGCATGTGGGCTCAGTAGCTGTGGCACGCAGGCTCAGTAGTTATGGTTCACGGGCTCTAGAGCACAGACTCAGTAGTTGTAGTGCATGGACTTAGTTGCTCCGCGGCATGTGGCATCTTCCCGGGCCAGGGCTCTAACCCGTGTCCCCTGCATTGACAGGCAGATTCTTAACCACTGAGCCACCAGGGGAGCCCTGTAATTTTACTCTTATAAAATTCTATGAGGTAGTTACTCTTATTATGCTGAATTAAGATGAGGAAACCAAGACACAGAGACTTTAAATAACTTGTCAAGTCACAAAGGTAGCAAAGAGATAAACATTTATTTGAATCCAGATAATTTATTACCAAAGTTGGGGTACGTAAAACACTGTACAATATTACCTCTTGTATGGGAGTACAAATAAGGGCTCCAATAGAAATGTAAATCACATTCTCAAGTTATAATAAAGGCTGAAGACTTAAAACAAATTTCTGCCTTTGGGAAAAGAAATACAAAATTAAATATGCATGTTTCAATTGAGACAATAGCACACAGTACTTAAGAGCTAGACTACTGGGTTGTATCTGGTCTTATCTATTTATTGCTAGCTGTGCAATTTAGGATAAATTACTTAATCCCACTGAGTCTTAGTTTCCTCATCTGTAGAATGGAATAATATTAATATATAGCTCATAGGCTTGTGATGAAGGTTCTGTTGATGAAAAATTAATCAATAGTTAATCTAAGAAAGAAATGGAAAATTTTTATTCACACCAACTTGGGAGACCGTCTTTCAGAAAGCTCTGAGGACTGTTCCACCCACTAGAGATCAAAGAACAGTTATATAAATTTTTGAGACAAAGGGTTATCTGCACGTACAAAGTGAGTAGTGGGTCATTGTGACCCTTTACAAGATTAAGAAGGAATGTTATTTCCTAAGGAGTTATGGTTAATGTAGATGCACAATCACAGTAAAGGGGAGGGAGGAGGACCAAACAGGCATTGAAAAATTTTGTTTAAATATTTCTTGTCTTGCCATAAGATATGAATTTTATTTCATCAGTGACATGAGATTATATTGCAAAGTACTTAGCAAGGTGATTAGAGATTAGTAGGGAGTAATGAATAAATACTAACTTTTATTAAAGGCGATCGAGGAATTTACAAATTATTTCTTTACACCATAGAAACTAGTACCATATTCATTCTGTCTGTGTTTTGAGAGGAAGTAAAATATGGTAGTGGTGAAGTAACTGGTAAGGTGGCTAGTGGGGCAAAATATCAAAGAAAAATATAACAACCAAAGGGGGGAAATGGTTTTAAGACAAATTCTAGGCGAAATAAGCCATAATTCAAAATTGAAGAAACTTTATAAATTTGGATTGACTTAAACATTACTTAAAAGACAACAATTTCCACAGTGGCAGAATGAGAAGCTCAAAGTACTGCAAGAAGGATAAACAAAAAGATCTACACCTAGATGCATCACAGTCAATCTGTTGAAAAACTAAAGACAAAAAGAAAAACTTGAAAGCAGCAAGAGAAAAACGACTGACCACGTCCCAGGGGCATTAACAATGTGAGAAATGGGTTATACCTCATCAGAAACAATGGAGCCAGAAAGCAGTGGAATAACGACACTCTGCAATAAAGACTGAGCGAATTTCTTGTGAGACCCTTTACATTATACTATCTGATGTAGTCCTGACCAAAAACTTGTTAAAGTTTTCTTTTTCTCTTGTTCCTGTTTTACAGATGGGAGCACTATGAAACCAAAGAGAAGTTAAATAAATTACCTGAGGCCGTATAGCTAGTGAATGGGACTTGAGCCCAGATCAGCTGGATATCAAAGGGCATCCTCACTCACTCTGCCTTCCCATGAAGTTTCTTTCCTTTAGTCCCCGTGCCTCCAAGCTACTCTCTTTTGAGCTAGTGCTGCTGCCTGGACCCTCCTAAATATCACTTTCTTCATGTTACTTTATTATTCAGAATCCTTGAATGGCTTTTTGTTACCTATAGCATGAACGCCAAATTCTTGAGCCTGATTTCTAAGGACTTTTAAAATTTGGCGCTTAAGTACCACTGAAACATGATCTCTTAATATTTCCCAAGTTGACAGGTTTATCTCATATCTGCCAACCCTTTTCTTTCCATCAATTGAATTGAAACCTTCATTTTTGGGGGGCAGGGGCATAATTCAGAGCTCATGTCTTTTAATTCTTCTTTGCTATTTCCCCACTCTTTCTTTATGGCCTTCCTTTTTACATACCTCCATTACCCTATTTGAGTTTATGTGTTGCTCTCTCTCTCTCTCTCTCTATATATATATATATATATAATTTATATTATGTTATATATATGGCATATATATGTATATAAATATAACTGGATTGGAAGCAAGCTCTCTTATTTTCCATTATATCTTTAGCAGGACTTAGCACAGGACTTTCTCTGTTATAGCAACTTATTAAATATTTATTGAATGATGCCTTATGGTTTCTGGATAAAAAAATTAAATATTAAAATCAAATAGTAAGAAAAAATATCACCATATCCTGGTACTTAAAGTGGTCCCATTTGATTGGAAAATTCTGTCAGTCTGGAATCTTGTTAAAATCAAACCTGAAGGAAACAGACTTTTTTCTCTTTTCTTGCTCTAGTCTCATGAGGCCGCTATAGTATTTCAGAACCAGCACTTATGAATTTCTTCTCAACTACCATTGCTCTGGATCCAGGGAAAATCAAGATAGCTGTTAGTGGTCATGGAAGCTCACAGCTCATAAATTTGATAGTTAACATGGTAGCCAGTTGCAATTTGATGGGACAGGTAAGGGAAGGTTTTTTCAAATTTGGAATGTAAAACATTCTGTGAATCTCATGCTTATTATGGAGAGCAGGTTGATCCAATTAACTGACCCCCCAATAGATTCTATCTTAGATATGTCATAAAAGTAGTGTGAAGGGTTACTATTCATGGAAAAGTATTTGATTTCCTAGTGGAAGCTGAACACTTAAAAATTGCTTTTTGGGTTTTTTGTTTTTTGTTTTGTCTGTGGATCTGTTTACTTCTCAAAATGTGGTCTAACTTTAAAGACACAGTTGGGTCAGTCACTAGTATGGATGTCTTTCTGTTCTTCTTTTTCCTTAAAACTCCTTTCATCTCTTTCTCACCTCTCTCACTTTGAAAAAAAAAATCAAGAAACATCCTTTGCTGGTGTTCATACATACTAGTTTCATATATTCCATTAAAAATTCTATAACTATCCCATTCATTTTTCTAAGTCACCCTTCTGACTATATATTCATTCAATTTACCAAAAGTAAAACAGAGTTAAACGCTGTGATTAGTGACTGGTAATTGATGTTGGTTCTCTGCCCAGACCCTGATTAAAGGTCTTATTGTCTAAGGTAGGTGAGGAGAGAGGGCTGTGCAGGAAGAAGAGGGTGAGTTCAGGTGAAGAAATAGGAGGGACATTTTTTCTTGGAAAGTGTGGAGGCTGGGTCTTCATATTTTCAATGTTCTCCCATTTTTACCTGGATTGGGGCCAAAAAGGTATAAGGGTGTGCCTATAATTATTGCTATCCTGGAAATCTCAGCCAGCCAGAGGAGCCAGAATCAATACTTAAGGCAGAGCAGATACCTGTGAGGTGTATCCAAGCCACAGTCATGGGACTACATGGATTTGGATTACACACCCCACAGCTCTCAGCTGACAAACTGTATGGACTTTTTTGTTAATCTTGCAATAATGTGATCAGGCATTTTTTGTAAGTGAATAGTTGGACTCATACCACTCTTTAGAAGGATTTTATGCTACTTAATTCCTGCTATATGCCAGGCACTGTCCTACCTGCTTGAGATACCCACTGGTGAATTAGATAGGCATAGACCATTCCTCTTACTGCTTAGTTTAGTGGAAAGAACAAGTGCTTCTCTCCCCTTGATTTTTTTCTATTTCCAATCAATAAGAACAAAAACATTTACTCATTATCAGAGTTGTTTGTCTAAATTATGGCAATCAACCAAACATAAAACCCTAATATTTGGGTGGAGTGATCTAATAGTAATAACAACTACAACAAAATGTATATAGAACTTTGGTATTTATAACATACTTTCACCTATATGATCTCTTTCAACCACATTGAGTCCCTGATTCCTCATCTGGAAAATAAGACATAACAGTATCTATCTTGCATGAATGGATATAGATAGACAGGGTCTATCTAGGGTCATACCTGCCAACTGTAAAGGTCAGCATTTTATAGATGCTGAACCTAAACCTTAGAGAGGATATGTGAATTGTCCATGGTTGGAAATAAAGTCAAAGGAAAAAAAAGTAAGACTTAAAATACAGTTTTTGGACTCTAAAGTCTATGGTTTTTCCATTATATGTCAGTTGTTGCTCAATTGATCCATCAATTAATTAGGAGTTGGGAGTATCCCCTTGGAACTTCTCCAGATGTAGTATTACAGGAAAGCTGATCACATTTCACTCCTTTTGGCAGCCTATATAATAATAGTGCAGTCAAACAGAAAAGAAAGAGGAGAGACAGAGACCGTTACTTTAATGTAAGAATACAATTCATTCACAAGCTGACCCCTAGAAATCATCAGTTTGGTGCATATTCTTCTAGTCAATATTTTAGAATGCATTAACTTTCTTGAGCCCTAGTCACAGGGAGCTGTTTTTGCCTTTGTTCCATAGAATATTAGAGCAGGAACTGACCTTTGAGGCTACCTAGTCAAATCCCTTAGTATTCAGATGAAGAAGTCACAGCTAGAAAAATGTATCTATAGACTGAGGCAAAATCCTCAAAAGGGAACACAATTAGTAACTTAATGAATTATTTTCTACAAGTAACTGTTTGCTTACAAAATGAACATTCTATGGCTTGCCATAGGATGATAATTGAAAATTGGTCTGAGTTTAAATTGAGATAAGATTTTGATATGTTACATCATTGTTTTAGGCCCAACAGTACCTTTGCTGGACCTGATACATGGTAGGCTCTCAAAAATATTTGCTGTGTGAATGAATGTAGCATGTATGATCTATGTGTATGCTTTAAACGCAATTCATTAATCGAAAACCATTTTCTTCATAGTTAGTCTCATCACCATCATCAGTGAAACTGTACTGAGTGCATTCCAGAGACAATTGGAATAGGAATGGAAAAGAAAGGGTGTGGGGTAGAAATACCGATCACCTGGAACTGATCAGTGTAATGATTAAGGTTTGAGTATGTGTGGGTGTTTGTGTGTGTTCACTGGGGAAGGAGATGGTGGTGGGGCTTATGAACGGGAGAGAGCAGTATAAGATGTTAACACTTGTGAATATGGTAGTGACGTAAACTGATAAAGGAAATAGGAATATAGTGATTAATATTGCTCACATTGCAGGAGTCCAGTTATAGGAGAAGGTGTGGTAGTCAAAAATGTCAATTATTTTACATAGTAAGGTGAAAATAAAAGAGTCACTGAAAAAGGTACTGGACCAGTCACCAGTTTTTGAATGTCAACAACATAGAATCTTAGTATAGTAATAGCAACATGCATTGAAAACTCACTGTGCATTGTACAGGCTTTCATTCCATCCATGATTACAAGCACTTGACATGTCTTCATCCTCATCACAGCCCTATGCGGTGGGTGATAATATCATCCCCATTTTACAGATGAGGAAAATGGAGCTTAGAGAGTTTAAATAAATTGTTCAAGGTCACTCAGCTGTTACGTGGAGGATTCAGGTTTTGAACTCAGACAGTCTGGTTCCAGAGTCTATGTTCTTAGTACTTTCTTGTACTACCTACTAGCAGCTTTATTGTAGAAGGAAATTTAGGGATCATGTAGTATAATAAGCCTCACTTTACAGATGAGAAACCCAAGGCCCAGAGAAATTGAATGGTTTGCCCAGGGTTACAATGATTTTGTGACAGTCTGAACCATGACAGTTTGTGTTCATGTGTGCAAGGCTGAAATCATTGGAGACAGTTACGGTAACATTAGTCTGCAGGTACCATGCACTTTTGTTATTGTTGCTGTTCACAAACCCGTCCTGAGAAGCTGGGAAAATGGAGCAGCCCACAAAGTTTTCAAACTTTCTTTCCTGTGCGAGGCACTTAATTTATTCTGTGAATGAAAAAATCTGGATAAGTGACAGTTTCCTTTGAGGAATACACAGCATCAGTTCTTTGGATACTCAGGTTTCTATGTATGAGAAAAGACAACACCAAAGAAAAAGTGAGTGGTGGCTCCGTGCCAGGGCAATTAATGAAAGACGCCGGGGATTGAACAGGTGGTCTTAATTCTCTTTTCTCCCAGGCAGCACCCTCCACCTCTTGACACTCCAGAAGGAAGTCTGTCCACAGTATTCCGAGGAAAGAGATTCTACAACCTTCCTCTTCATTGCTGACAGAATAATAAGAAAGACGAGAAGGGCAGATCTGGTACCATTTCATCCTTCTAACTAGAAAGGCTCCTCTGGTAAATGTCTTGAGTCTGACTGGGACATGCATATCAAAGAGAATTTGGCTAACCTGAAATGTCGTATTTCATGGGGAGTTCAACAGGGCAATTTATCACAAATGACCCTATCAGAGAGGGACCAACCATCCTTAGTAGACCCGGGGTTGCAAAATGCCACCACATTTGGCCATAAAATTTATCATGTCAGCAGATCTATAGTCAACACTATACACTGTGAAATATGGCAGTGCTGCTGGGATATTTGTCTTTGTTGGGCCAGACAGGTTCGCCTTGCATTTCCACTTAGTCCACATTCATACCCGAGCACCATCTATAATGACCCATCAGGACAATCTTCTTGGAAACACGACTTACAGCTCCAATAAGCTGGGAGAGGAGGAATGAAAGCCTGTACAATGCACATATTTTGGGGTCATGCTGTTAAAATGCTGAAAATTTTTCCAGTGACTCTTTTTTTTTCCAGATAATTATTTTAAGAAAAGTAACACATTAGAAGGGAATTTAGACTCTTGACAAATTAACACCATTGGAGACACATATGTTTACCTTTTCTTTCATTTTCTCATTTCACAGAAAAGAAGCAGGACAGGCATAGTGAAATATCTTCTTCATTTCTGAGTCCCTCCTTGGGCAGAATTATGAGAGTGGCAAGGCTGGTTATCAAAGTTGATGCCTCCCAACTCTGTTCTCACTGGTGTGCTGCTTCTGTTCCTAGTATTCTTGGAATCTCTGCATTATCACCTTTTCCTAAACTCTGCTCAAGGCAGTTCTTTACCCCACTATGTTGTAAGGAACGGATATAGCTTCATATCCTCTGACTTCTTTTATTATAATAAATTTAAAATTATTGAATTAGAAGACTTTGGCATTTCAATTCTTAGCTTCACCCTTGTTGTGGTAGTGATCGGACAGGAGAATTATCAGTTTACCCTGGAGTATAGCAGATTGCACATTAGGCATAGCTTAGGGGAAAGCTCAGAATTGGATGTTACGAATTTTGGGTTTGAATCTGATCTCTGTGATTTGTGCTGATCGATGTTGGGCAAGTCCAGAAACCTCTGACAGTCTCAGATCTGTGGAACTTTTGGGTAAATAAAAGCAACTCTTTCTCAGAATCGGTGTGAAGATAAAATAGAATTTTATACATATCTGTATATATATATATATATGTATATATATTTTTCATAAATTGAAGGGCATAATAAAGTGATTTTTCTTTGTTGTAGAGGCAACAGAAAGAGAACTGGATTGCCGGTCAGAATTTGTGTGTGAAAATGCTAGCTTTCCAATTACTAATTGTGTGATCTCAGGCAAATCAGTTAGTTGCTCTGAGGCTCAATCCTTCCATCTGTTGAAATAATGAGAATAACTGTGACAAAGAGATTATAAGATATATGTGACATCCTTTGGAAATTCTAAGGGTAATATGCAAATGTTTATTAATTTATACCTCATCATGTTACAGAAAGTGTATTCGTACCATAAGAAACTTTTATTTTGATCCCAGGTAATTTAACTCTAAGAGATCTAGCAGGCAATCTGCACAAGGGAATCTGGTTAGTTGGATAATTTGCATTTTATATAATATTAAGGCAGGTGGCATCCCTAGAAAAAGCATTTCTAATCCCTAATACTAAGACTAGAAAGAAATTTGTCCACAGGGTCCTTAAAGGGAGGACATGATGACCAATGTCCTCAACAATGTCATTATAATAAACACAAGGACAAGATTCATTGGGCTGTAAATAAATGTTCTTTTACAGTTTTTCTAGAGTTGGAATGCCATAAAACAGGCAAAGGATGGATACAGCTCCAACAGAATAGTCCTTTATTACTGCAAAGCTGTTGTAGTAAAATTCTCCCACTCCCCTAAGAATCATTGCAGACGCATAGTCACAGGTACTCAAAGATGACTCAGATCAGTTGCAATGATTCCTAATTACTTTCTTGCAAAGCTCTTCTGGTTTCTATTCAACTCCCTATACTATGGTTTCTAAATGGGCAATAGAAATTACATTTCCTTGCTGAACCATTTGACTTGCTTATTGCTGCTGTCATAACTAAAAGAGAAGTCCATGTACATGGTGGAAATATCTGAGTTACCTCTTTCCTGGGGAACCTATATCAAATAATCCGAGTGCTTGTTAAAAATGCAAATTCCTGCCAAATCAAAATCTTATAGATAAGAGACCTGCGTTTGTAACAAGCATCAGGGGTAATTTTTTTTTTTTTTTTTTTTTTGCGGTACACGGGCCTCTCACTGTTGTGGCCTTGCCCGTTGCGGATCACAGGCTCCGGACGCGCAGGCTCAGCGGCCATGGCTCACGGGCCTAGCCGCTCTGCGGCATGTGGGATCTTCCCGGACCAGGGCACGAACCCGTGTCCCCTGCATCGGCAGGCAGACTCTCAACCACTGCGCCACCAGGGAAGCCCCAGGGGTAATTTTTAGGAAAATTAAAGCTTGAGACCCTGACTCGAGATTGGATAAAATACTGTGACTCAGCACCATCATGTCCCAGACAAACTCCACATGTGTTCTCTGTTCTCTGTTCATGTCTGTGTACGAAAGGCTGTGTCTACAAAACATTGGAAATGGGATTGGACTTACCTAGAATTTAATCAGACTCCCAACACACAACTCTCTTGACCACAAGAAGCAAGTTAACTACCTGGGAATAGTATATTCCACAATTTCTGGATGACTTGATGTTGGGCCAGGAGGTTCAGCTAATTGCCTTGTGACCCACAGAAAATCTTCATCCTAGACACAGCCCAGATATCCCCTCTGAATTCTTGGGGTTTTTCCTTTTTTTTTTTTGTATTTTATTTTTTTTATACAGCAGGTTCTTATTAGTTATCTATTTAATACATATTAGTGTATATATGTCAATCCCAATCTCCCAATTCATCCCACCACCATCCCCACCGCCTCGTTTCCCTGCTTGGTGTCCATACGTTTGTTCTGTACATCTGTGTCTCTATTTCTGCCTTGCAAACTGGTTCATCTGTACCATTTTTCTAGGTTCCACATATATGCGTTAATATACGATATCTGTTTTTCTGACTTACTTCACTCTGTATGACACTTCATCCACATCTCTACAAATGACCCAATTTCGTTCCTTTTTATGGCTGTTTATATATTTTGGAGATTAAAGCTTTGCCCATTGATTCATTTGCAAATATTTTCTCCCATTCTGAGAGTTGTCTTTTCATGTTGTTTATAGTTTCCTTTGCTGTGCAAAAGCTTTTAAGTTTCATTAGGTCCCATTTGTTTATTTCTGTTTTTATTTTCATTACTCTTGGAGGTGGGTCAAAAAAGATATTGCTGTGATTTATGTCAAAGAGTGTTCTTCCTATGTTTTCCTCTAAGAGCTTTATAGTGTCCGGTCTTACACTTAGGTCTTTAATCCATTTTGAGTTTATTTTTGTGTATGGTGTTAGGCAGTGTTCTAATTTCATTCTTTTACATGTAGCTGTCCAGTTTTCCCAGCGCCACTTATTGAAGAGACTGTCTTTTCTCCATTTTATATCCTTGCCTCTTTGTCATAGATTAGGTGCCCATATGTGCGTGGGTTTATCTCTGGGCTTTCTATCCTATTCAGTTGATCTGTATTCTGTTTTTGTGCCAGTACCATATTGTCTTGAGTACTGTAGCTTTGTAGTATAGCCTGAAGCCAGGGAGTCTGATTCCTCCAGTTCCATTTTTTTCCCTCAAGACTGATTTGGCTATTCGGGGTCTTTTGTGTCTCCATACAAATTTTAAGATTTTTTTGTTCGAGTTCTGTAAAAAATGCCATTGGTAATTTGATAGGGATTGCATTGAATCTGTAGATTGCTATGGGTAGTATAGTCATTTTTCACAGTGTTGATTCTTCCAATCCAAGAACATGGTATATCTCTCCATCTGTGTCATGATTGATTTCTTTCATCAGTGTCTTATAGTTTTCTGAGTACAGGTCTTTTACCTCCTTAGGTAGGTTTATTCCTAGGTATTTTATTCTTTTTGTTGCAATGGCAAATGGGAGTGTTTTCTTAAATTCTCTTTCAGATCTTTCATCATTAGTGTATAGGAATGCCAGAGATTTCTGTGCATTAATTTGGTATCCTGCAACTTTACCAAATTCATTGATTAGCTCTAGTAGTTTTCTGGTGGCATCTTTAGGATTCTCTATGTATAGTATCATGTCATCTGCAAACAGTGACAGTTTTACTTCTTTTCCAATTTGTATTCCTTTTATTTCTTTTTCTTCTCTGATTTCCATGGCTAGGACTTCCAAATCTATGTTGAATAATAGTGGTGAGAGTGGACATCCTTGTCTGGTTCCTGCTCTTAGAGGAAATGCCTTCAGTTTTTCACCATTGAGAATGACGTTTGCTGTGGGTTTGTCATATATGGCCTTTATTATGTTGAGGTAGTTTCCCTCTCTGCCCACTTTCTGGAGAGTTTTTAATCATAAATGGGTGTTGAATTTTATGAAAAGCTTTTTATGCATCTATTGAGACGGTCATATTGTTTTTATTCTTCAATTTGTTAATGTGGTTTATCACATTGATTGATTTGCACATACTGAAGAATCCCTGCATCCCTGGGATACGTCCCACTTGATCATGGTGTGTGATCCTTTTAATGTGTTGTTGGATCCTGTTTGCTAGTATTTTGTTGAGGATTTTTGCATCTATATTCATCAGTGATATTGGTCTGTAATTTTCTTTTTCTGTAGTATCTTTGTCTGGTTTGGGTATCAGAGTGATGGTGGCCTCATAGAATGAGTTTGGGAGTGTTCCTTCCTCTGCAATTTTTTAGAAGAGTTTGAGAAGGACGGGTGTTAGCTCTTCTCTAAATGTTTGATAGAATTCACCTGTGAAGCCATCTGGTCCTGGACTTTTGTTTGTTGGAAGATTTTTAATCACAGTTTGAATTTCATTACTTGTGATTGGTCTGTTCATATTGTCTTATTTCTTCCTGGTTAAGTCTTGGAAGGTTACACCTTTCTAAGAATTTGTCCATTTTTTCCAGGTTGTCCATTTTATTGGCATAGAGTTGCTTGTAGTAGTCTCTTAGGATGCATTATATTTCTACGGTGTCTGTTGTAACTTTGCCTTTTTCATTTCATTTCATTTCATTTCATTTCATTTCTAATTTTATTGATTTGAGTCCTCTGCCTCTTTTTCTTGATGAGTCTGTCTAAAGTTTTGTCAATTTTGTTTATCCTCTCAAAGAACCAGCTTTTAGTTTTAAGTTTTAGTTTTTGCTACTGTTTTCTTTGTTTCTATTTCATTTATTTCTACTCTGATATTTATGATTGCTTTCCTTCTACTAACTTTGGGTTTTGTTTGTTATTCATTCTCTAGTTCCTTTAGGTGTAAGTTTAGATTGTTTATTTGAGATTTTTCTTGTTTCTTGAGGTAGGATTGTATTGCTGTAAACTTCCCACTTAGAACTGCTTTTGCTGCATCCCATAGGTTTTGGATCTTTGTGTTTTCATTGTCATTTGTCTCTTGGTATTTTTTAATTTCCTCTTTGATTTCTTCAATGATCTCTTGGTTATTTAGTAACGTATGGTTTAGCCTCCATGTGTTTGTGTTTTTTACATTTTTTCCCCTGTAATTGATTTCTAATCTCACAGTGTTGTGGTCAGAAAAGATGCTTGGTATGATTTCAATTTTCTTAAATTTACTGAGGCTTGATTTGTGACCCAAGATGTGATCTATGCTGGAGAATATTCCATGTGCACTTGAGAAGAAAGTGTAATCTGCTGTTTTTGAATGGAATGTCCTATAAATATCAATTAAATCTATCTGGTCTATTGTGTCATTTAAAGCTTGTGTTTCCTTATTAATTTTCTGTCTGGATGATCTGTCCATTGGTGTAATTGAGGTGTTAAATTCCCCCACTATTATTGTGTTATTCTCAATTACCTCTTTTATAGCTGTTAGCATTTGCATTATGTATTGAGGTGCTCCTATGTTGGGTGCATAAATATTTACAATTGTTATATCTTCTTCTTGGATTGATCCCTTGATCATTATGTAGTGTCCTTCCTTGTCTCTTGTAACATTCTTTATTTTAATGTCTATTTTGTCTCATATGAGAATTTCCCATCCAGCTCTGTTTTGATTTCCATTTGCCTGGAATATCTTTTTCCATCCTTCCCACTTTCAGTCTGTATGTGTCCCTAGGTCTGAACTGGGTCTCTTGTAGACAGTATATATATGGGTCTTGTTTTTGTATCCATTCAGTGAGCCTGTGTCTGTTTTTGGAGCATTTAATCCATTCACATTTTAGGTAATTATCAATATGTATGTTTCTGTTACTATTTCCTTAATTTTTCTGGGTTTGTTTTTGCAGGTCCTTTTCTTCTCTTGTGTTTCCCACTTAGAGTAGTTCCTTTAGCATTTGTTGTAGAGCTGGTTTGGTGGTGCTGAATCTCTTAGCTTTTGCTTGTCTGTAAAGCTTTTGATTTCTCCATCAAATCTGAATGAGATCCTTGCCAGGTAGAGTAATCTTTGTTGTAGGTTCTTCTCTTTCATCACTTTAAATATACTGTGCCACTCCCTTCTGGCTTGTAGAGTTTCTGCTGAGAAATCAGCTGTTAACCTTATGGGAGTTCCCTTGTATGTTATTTGTTGTTTTTCCTTTGTTGCTTTCAATAATTTTTCTTTGTCTTTAATTTTTGTCCATTTGATTACCCTGTGTTTTGGCATGTTTCTCCTTGGATTTATCCTGCCTGGGACTCTATGTGCTTCCTGGACTTGGGTGGTGATTTCCTTTCCCATGTTAGGGACGTTTTCAACTATAATGTCTTCAAATATTTTCTTGGGTTCTTTCTCTCTCTCTTCTCTTTCTGGGACCCCTATAATGTGAATGTTGGTGCATTTAATGTTGTTCCAGAGGCCTCTTAGGCTTTCTTCATTTCTTTTCATTCTTTTTTCTTTATTCTGTTCTGCAGCAGTGAATTCCACCATTCTGTCTTCCAGGTCACTTATCTGTTCTTCTGCCTCAGTTACTCTGCTATTGATTCCTTCTAGTGTATTTTTCATTTCAGTTATTGTATTGTTTATCTCTACTTGTTTGCTCTTTAATTCTTCTAGGTGTTTGTTCTTTAATCCTTCTAGGTCTTTATTAATCATTTCTTGCATCTTCTTGATCTTTGCCTCCTTTCTTTTTCCAAGGTCCTGGATCATCTTCACTGTCATTATTCTGAATTCTTTTTCTGGAAGGTTGCCTATCTCCACTCATTTAGTTGTTTTCTGGGGTTCTATCTTGTTCCTCATTTGGTACATAGTCCTCTCCCTCTTCATTTTGTCTGTCTTTCTCTCAATGTAGTTTTTGTTCCACAGGCTGCAGGACTGTAGTTCTTCTTGCTTCTGCTGTCTGCCCTCTCTCCCCTCTGAATTCTTGATCTAAATTTATATATGTGATAAACTTCATGTCCTGCTCGTACCTCTGACTCAAATTAACATGTACTTTCACCTCCTTTTTTTTCAGTGTTCTGCCATCTTAAATAGAAAGTCCAACTTGCCTGCATGCATGCAAGAAACCTCAGAGCCAACTCAACTTTTCTTTCTCTCCCATTTTCACACCCTAATCAGTGAACAAATTCTGTGGATTCTTTATAAACTAACAGTGTGTTGATTACAACTTTCTAGTCCTTCCAACTAGATTAATATCCTAATCTTAGCCCATCATCCTCTTGTAACTGGTCATTTGCATCAACTCCCTAATACATGTTAGAGCCTCAGACTCAGATTCAGTGAACATCCCTGAATCATCTACTGTAACTCATCATTAGGCTGGGTATTTCCGCATATTTATCTCACTTCATTCTCATAAAATTCTGTTATTATTGTTCCCGTTGGCAGCTGGAGAATTACTTCAGTGAGACTGCACAATCACTGAATGGCAAAGCCAGGATTTCCATCCCAATCTTGTAACTCAGAATTGGGCTGTCTCAGGTTTCTCACCTTGAGTCTGTTCTTCACTGTGCTGCTATGGTTATCTTCCTTGGACACAGGTTAGGTCATAGTACTCCCTGCTCAAAAACTAAAATCATTCTCTAATCTCTATAGCAGTGTTTCTAAAAATTATGTACTCTATCAATAAAAAAATTTGACTATGCATCCAATGTACATAGACATGCATTTATTTATGAAACATTTGCATTCACTAAGTATACTAGTATATATTATATATATATACAGAAATATGAATTTAAAGGGAGAGAGAATAGAATATAAATAGAAGTTATAGTATATTTTTTTCATGCCCCTGTGGATTTTTAACCTTCTCAGGGAATTTCATTGCACTTCAGACACCATTGAATTCAAGTTTAAGGGCCTCTGTGATCTGGCCTCAACCCAAATTTTTGAGCTTACCTTTTAGAAATTTCCTTTCAGTCCTCTCTACCTAAGCCTCAGTGCTTTACTCACGGTTTCTTGTAAATACAGTGCACTTTCATGTCTCTTTTTCTTTGCTCCAATTGTTTCATCAGCCAGAAGTGAGCATTATCCTTTTTTTGCCAGTAGAAAACTATTCTGTTAGACTAAGCAAAAAAATTCTATCTCCTTCATCAAAAGACCCTAGTCCAAACCAATCAGTCCTTGAGTACATGGCTTGTATCTCCATCACGACATTTATTTTATTTTGCTGTTTACTCTGTGTTTTAGAGTTGTGTACTTCTCTTTCTTATTCATTATAGTGACATCTTTGAATACAGTAATTATGTCACATTCATTTCTCCATTTCTCATAAGGTGTACTATATTTAATTAAATAGTACATTTTTAATAAACATTTGTAAACTGAGTAAGAGAATATTGGCTTTTGTGAATTCAAAGAATATCCTACATGGAAAAAAGTCAAAATAGAATCATTACAGAGGAGCAGACAGAGAGAAGGAACCAAGAAAAGAGCTGAGGAGATTGGTTCAAGGTGGCGGAGTAGAAGGACTTGCTCTCACTCCCTCTGGCGAGAGCACCAGGATCACAACTAACTGCTAAACCGTCATTGACAGGAAGACACTGGAACTCACCAGAAAAGATACCCCACATCTAAAGACAAAGGAGAAGCCACAATGAGATGGTAGGAGGGGTGCAATCACAGTAAAATCAAATCCCATAACTGCTGGGTGGGTGGCTCACAAACTGGATAACACATATACCACACAAGGCCAACCACTGGAGTGAAGGTTCTGAGCACCATGTCAGGCTTCCCAACCTTGGGGTCCAGCAATGGGAGGAGGATTTCCTAGAGAATCAGACTTTGAAGGCTAGTGGGATTTGATTGCAGGACTTCGACAGGACTAGGAGAAACAGAGACTCCACTCTTGGAGGGCATATACACAGTAGTGTGCTCATCGGGACCCAGAGGAAGGAGCAGTGACCCCTTAGGAGACTGAACCAGAGCTACTTGCTAGTGTTGGAGGGTCTCCTGCAGAGGTGGGGGGTGGATGTGGCTCACCGTGGGGACAAGGACACTGGTGGCAGAAGTTCTGGGAGGTACTGCTTGGAGTGAGCCTTCCCAGAGTCCACCATTAACCCCACCAAAGAGCCTGGGTAGGCTCCAGTGTTGGGTCGCCTAAGACCAAAAAACCAACAGGGAGGGAACCCAGCCCCACCCATCAGCAGACAAGTGGATTAAAGTTTTACTGAACTCTGACCACCAGGGCAACACCCAGCGCTCCCACCACCAGTTCCTCCCATCAGGAAGCTTGCACAAGCCTTTTAGATAGCCTCATCCACCAGAGGGCAGACAGCAGAAGCAAGAAGAACTACAATCCTGCAGCCTGTGGAACAAAAACCACATTCACAGGAAGATAGATAAGATAAAAAGGCAGAGTTGAAACTGTGATTAAAAATCTTCCAACAAACAAAAGTTAAGGACCAGGTAGCTTCACAGGTGAATTCTATGAAACAGAGAAGAGCTAACATCCATCCTTATCAAACTCTTCCAAAAAGTTGCAGAGGAAGGAATACTCATTCTATGAAGCCACCATCACCCTGATACCAAAACCAGACAAAGATACTCCAAAAAAAGAAAATTACAGACCAATATCACTGATGAATATAGATGCAAAAATCCTCAACAAAATACTAGCAAACAGAATCCAACAACACATTAAAAGGATCATACACCTTGATCAAGTGAGATTTATCCCAGGGATGCACGGATTCTTCAGTATATGCAAACCAATTAATCTGATACAGCATATTAACAAATTGAAGAAGAAAAACCATATGAGCGCCTCAATAGATGCAGAAAAATCTTTTGACAAAATTCAACATGCATTTATGATAAAAACTTTCCAGAAAGTGGGCAGAGAGGGAACCTACATCAGTGTAATAAAGGGCATATATGACAAACCCACAGAAAACATCATTCTCAATGGTGAAAAACTGAAAGCATTTCCTCTAAGGTCAGGAACCAGACAAGGATGTCCACTCTCACCACTATTATTCAACATAGTTTTGGAAGCCCTAGCCACAGAAATCAGAGAAGAAAAGGAAATAAACAGAATACAAATTGGAAAAGGAGCAGTAAAACTATCAGTGTTTGCAGATGACATGACACTATACATAGAGAATCCTAAAGGTGCTACCAGAAAACTACTAGAGCTAATCAATGAATTTGGTAGTGTTGCAGGATACAAAATTAATGCAGAGAAATCTCTTTTATTCCTGTACACTAATGATGAAAAATCTGAAAGAGAATTTAAGGAAACACTCCCATTTGCCATTGCAACAAAAAGAATAAAATACCTAGGAATAAACCTACTTAAAGAGGTTAAAGACCTGTACTCAGAAAACTATAACACACTGATGAAAGAAATCAATCACGACAGAAATGGAGAGTTATACCGTGCTCTTGGATTGGAAGAATCAACATTGTGAAAGTGACTATACTACCCCGAGAAATCTACAGATTCAATGCAATCCCCATCAAATTACCAATGGCATTTTTTACAGAACTGGAAAAAGAAAATCTTAAAATTTGTATGGAGACACAAAAGACCCCAAATAGCCAAAGCAGTCTTGAAGGTAAAAAACGGAGCTGGAGGAATCAGACTCCCAGACTTCAGACTATACTACAAAGCTATAGTAATCAAGCCAATATGGTACTGTCACAAAAACAGAATATAGATCAACGGAGCATGATAGAAAGCCCAGAGATAAACTCACGCACCTATGTTCAACTAATCTATGACAGAGGAGGCAAGGATATACAATGGAGAAAAGACAGTGTCCTCAGTAAGTGGTGCTGAGAAAAGTGGACAGCTACATGTAAAAGAATGAAATTAGTACACTCCCTAAGACCACACTCAAAAATAAACTCAAAATGGATTAAAGACCTAAATGTAAGACTGGACCCTATAAAACTGTTAGAGGAAAACATAGGAAGAACACTCTTTGACATAAATCACAGCAAGGTCTTTTTTGACCCACCTCCTAGAGTAATGGAAATAAAAACAAAAATAAACCAGTGGGACCTAATGAAACTTAAAAGCTTTTGCAAAGCAAAGGAAACTACAAACAGGACAAAAAGACAACCCTCAGAATGGGAGAAAATATTTGCAAATGGATCATCGGACAAAGGATTATTCTCCAAAATATACAAACAGCTCATGCTGCTCAGTATTTAAAAAAAAACAACAACAACCCAATCCAAAAATGGGCAGTAAACCTAAATAGACATTTCTCCAAAGAAGACATACAGATGGCCAAAAAGCACATGAAAAGCTGCTCAACATCACTAATTATTAGAGAAATGCAAATCAAAACTACAATGAGGTATCACCTCACACCAGTTAGAATGGGCATCATCATAAAATCTACAAACAACGAATTCTGGAGAGGGTGTGGAGGAAAAGGAGCCCTCTTGCACTGTTGTTGGGAATGTAAATTGATACAGACATTATGGAGAACAGTATGGAGGTTACTTAAAAAACTAAAAATAGAATTAACATATGACACAGCAATCCCACTACTAGGCCTATACCCAGAGAAAACCATAATTCAAAAAGACACATGCACCCCAGTGTTCATTGCAGCACCATTTACAATAGCCACGTCATGGAAGCAACCTAAATGCCCATCGACAGACAATTGGATAAAGAAGATGTGGTACATATATACAATGGAATATTACTCAGCCATAAGAAGGAACGAAATTGCGTCATTTTTAGAGACGTGGATGGATCTAGAGACTGTCATACAGAGTGAAGTAAGTCAGAAAGGGAAAAACAAATATCGTGTATTAATGCATATATGTGGAATCTAGAAAAATGGTACAGATGAACTGGTTTGCAGGGCAGAAATAGAGACACAGATGTAGAGAACAAACGTGTGGACACCAAGGAGGGAAAGTGGCGGGGGGGGGGGGCGAAGGAGAGTTGGTGTGATGAATTGGGAGTTTGGGATTGACATGTATACACTAATATGTATAAAATGGATAACTAATAAGAACCTGCTGTATAAAAAATAAAATAAAATTTTAAAAAAAAGTTGAAATAGAAACTATCCCATTTTCTTTGTTGTGATGCATATTTTCTGCCAGGCAATGACATGTGGACAGTGGACCATTTTCATGAAAACTTAAAGCTGAATAAGGCACCCTTAAGGTCCATCATAATACGAAAGTTGCTACTCTTTGAACATAGTTCCAAACTCTTGAACATTAGTTGCATTGAGCAACAACTGAAAGCATGTGAACTCTTTTCTTTCCTTTCTGCCTATTTAATATTCTCATTGGCAAACGGAGAAGAACATTTGAACCGGAAAGAAGCTTAACGAGCATGTGAATCAACTCCTTCACTTCACAGAAGCGGAAACTGAGGCTCAGAGGCTTTAAATGACTGCCCAAACGTCTGCTTCCAGTTCATGCTGAGCTAGGGCTGGAACCTGGTTTCTAGTCTTAGTCCAGTGTCCATTCTCTGGGTCAACACTGCCTCTATTGGTAGCTTTCTGTTCTGTGCATCATTAAACTGTGACACAACTTGTGGGAACGAACTGAAAGAAGTGTGGATTGTCCTACACCTGCTTCTCAAACTAGGATTTATATGTACCTTCCAGAAGTCCCTGGAGCCACAGCCTAAACATCTTACATTTTCCTGGGAGTGTAAGTTTTCCTCAAAAAATTTTTCTGGGAGAAGAAAATTATTATTTTCATATTATAACAAACACTAATTTAGAATAATTACTACAATAAATCTAGAGCAATTTTGTAGTTGCAGAATCCTATACCCCTGGATGTGCCGACATTCACACCCTCTTTGCAGTAAAGAAATTTTGGTGGAAAGTCTGAGAAGTACTGAGCTAGGTTATACCTTTGTTATAAAGGACATCTGTGGTTTACCTTTCTTGGAAGAAAGCATAAATTAAAGCTAAAAATAATTTACCTTTGCTTTTTTTAACCTCTTCTACAATCTGACTTTCATTCCAACCATTGTACAGATATGGCTCTGTATGTGGCTTATTGCTAAATCCAATGGAAACTTATCTTTTTTCTTTTTCCTCCCTCCTTCCCTCTCTGCCTCCCTCCCTCTCTTCCTCCCTCCCTCCCTTCCTTCCTTTCTTCCTTCCTTCTTATGAATAGAAGGCTTTTATTGCATTTTTAAAAATTAAAGAATTTTTGGGACTTCCCTGGTGGTCCAGTGGTTAAGAATCCATCTTGCAGTGCAGGGGATGCTGGTTCGATCCCTGGTTGGGGAACTAAGATCCAACATGCCGTTTGGCAACTAAGCCAGCGTGCCACACCTACTGAGCCCACGTGCTCTGGAGCCCACGTGCTACAACTAGAGAGCCTGCACGCCACAACGAATGAGCCCATGTGCTCTGGAGCCTGCACGCCACAACTGGAGAGTAACCCACACACCGCAACGAAAGATCCCACATGCCGCAAGTAAGACCCAACGCAGCCAATACATAAATAAATATTTTTTAAAAATTAAAAAAATTTTCATAACAGTTTTATTGAGATATAATTCACATACCACACAATTCACCCATTTAAAGTGTACAATTCCATGACTGTCTGTATCTTTATAAAATTGATTCTTTATTGAGATATAACTGACATAACATTGTGTAAGTTTAAATTATACAACATGTTGATTTGATACATTTATATATTGAAATGTGATTACCACTGTAGCTTAAGCTAACACCTCTATCATGTTCCATAATCAGCATTTCTTTTTTGTGGTGAGAACATTTAAGATCTAGTCTCTTAGCAACTTTGAAGTATATAAGATATTATTGTTGACAATAATCACTATGCTGTGCACTAACATATAACAAATGGGGTTTTAGGAATCATCTCACATCTTCTTGTTTCTATAGCTGGATAACTCTTAAATCTTCTTCATCAACCCGCTAAATTGTTCCTTTTTCAGAGACAGAGATACCATTACAAAAGTTGAGAGTCTGATTTAATGGTCTTCATTCTCGCAGTACATGTGGCAAACAGAGAACATCTCTGTCCTTACTTTCTTGACCTCCCCACGGCATTTGACAATGCCGACTGCCTTTCCTTCCTGAAAATGTCTTTTCTTCCTTTGGCTCCATAGGCTTCACTTTCTTGCTTAGTCTCCAGCTGCTCTGGACAAAGACTCTTCCTGCCTTTTTTTTTCAAGGTGATTTTTCCTTTCTCTTCTCTTGGGCTCTAGATTCACATACACCACTGACCTCTGCACAATTCCTGTTAGAACTTAGAAAGACACTTCAACCTCAACAAATTGACCCCATTCTTTTGTTCCCCACCCTCACTACCATGCCTCCTGATTCTCTGGACTATTTTTATCACCCTGGCCCTAATTTACTATTTCTCCTGTGGTTCCTGTTTTGTGGTGTAAATAACAACTGACCAGCCAGCTACCTGAGCATCTTTCTTCATTTTTCCTTTTCCTTCACCTTCCTTATTCATTCCATCACCATGAACTACCTCGTAAATATTTTCCAAAGCCATTCACCAAAACCACAATGACTACCGCCCAAGTCTAGATCACTATTATGTCTCACCTTGTTCTCTACAACAACCTCTTCATTTATTTCACAGTCCCAGGTCTTGCTCTTCTCATAAATACAGGTTGGGAAGAAGAAAACTTTCCAGGAACTGTTAGAAATGTAATAAAACTGTCAAAATTGGTAAGACACATTCTACTCTTTTGTGACAGTTTCTAAAAGCATAGCTTAAGAAAAATCCTGGTAGACCATACGAAGAAAAAATTAGCATTTGATATGCCAACTGATAATGACACTTCAATTATACCACCTGTGGAGACTGACCAAATCCAAGTATCTATGCCTCAAATAAAATTTTAAGCACACTATATCTATTTACAGTTTTACTATGCCTTCTGAAGCCAGACAGACTCTTCCTAACATGCAAACTATGTCCCATCCCCTGCTCCGTACTCTTCAGTGGCTCCCTGTTGCCATCTGGTAAATTCAGAACACCTTAATTTGGTTTCTAACCCTGATCTCATCTTCATTTACCTCTCTATTTTCATGACCCCTTCGCAATGTAGCCAGGTCTAACACCTTTCAGTTTCCCAAATTCATCATGCTCCTTGCCTCCCTCTGCATTTCCTTTTCCAAATTTGATTGGCTAAAGCAGTGCTGTGTTGGTGAATGTTTACCAGTCGCCTATCTGGGGTGAGATAGAGGGAGAACCCTGATTTGCAACATTTGACAATTTCCATGATGAAAATGCTCTCACTGTGGCTGATTTCAAGCTACCTATGTCATGTCACTGATCATGAAATTGGAGAGAGACATACACAATTAGCTCCAGCAAGCAGGTGTGAGCCTGCTTCAGCACACCCCTGGGTTAAATCTTACAGATCCTTCAGATTCTAGCTTAGCTGTCCCTTTTGCTGAGAATGCTTTTTTGATCATGTCATATGCTTCCACTGCAGCCTGTTAACAGCCTGTTTCTACATTTATCATGTAACACTGCAATTTCCTGTGCACCTCTCTGACTCTACTGCTAGACTATGAGATCCTTAGGGGCAGAGGTTGTGTCTTATTCACCATCGTCTCTCCAGAGTCTTCCAGAGTGCTCAAAACATAGTAGTTCTTAAATAAATGTTTGTTAAATAAATGAGTGAATGTCTAAAATCTAATAATAATAACTTAATATCAAGTGCTCGCTTTATGCCAGCCACTATCCTAACTGATTTGTATGCATTACCTCATTTAATTTTCCTCAAAATCCTATGGCAGAACGTTTCATCACTACCATTTTACAGCTGAGAAAGATTGATGCTTAGAGCAGCTAAAGCTCAAATTCACACAGTCAGAAACTAGTGGAGCCATATATAAATTCACACAGTGTGACTCTACCTTGAACACTTATCTACTACGTTATTCTGACTTATTCTTATTCCAAGTTGAATAAAACTAGCATTTTTACATAGTTGATTTTTGTGAAGAACGTTCAAGATCGAAGTCACTTTTATTTGGGGCTTCCACAGAGGTCCGGACTCTCAAACACTGTCACTGACATTGTAAATTAGTGGAAACTTAATGGTCAACAGTTGGCATTATGGCCTCTTAAAATACTGATTTGCTTTTAATCAGTTCGAGTTTTCAGAAAATAATCAGAAACATGGACAACATTTTGTGGCCAAAGTATTTATTCCTAGTGGCTTTAAAACTAACCCTTTTGCTTTAGAATAGTTTTAGATTTACAGAAAAATTGCAAGAAATAATACATAGAATTTCTATATATTGCACACACAGTTCCCCCTATCATTAACATCTCAACATCTTATGGAATACTTGTCACAATGAATGAACCAATATTGATACATTTTCTTTCTTTTTTTTAATTTTAAAAATATTTATTTATTTATTTTTGGGTGCATCAGGTCTTAGTTGCAGCATTCAGGGTCTTTTGTTGCAGCGCACGGGCTTCTCTCTAGTGGTGGCTCAGTAGGCTCAGTAGTTGTGCGCGGGGGCTTAGTTGTCCTGCGGCATGTGGGATCTTAGTTCCCTGACCAGGGGTCAAACCCACGTCCCCAGCATTAGAAGGCGGATTCTTAACTACTGGGCCACCAGGGAAGTCCAAAACTTTGGCTTTTTTTTTTTTTTTAATGTCTTTATTGGAGTATGATTGCTTTACAATGGTGGGTTAGTTTCTGCTTTATAACAGAGTGAATCAGCTATACATATGCATATATCCTCACATCTCTTCCCTCTTGCATCTCCCTCCCACCCTCCCTATCCCACCTCTCTAGGTGGTCACAAAGCACTGAGCTGATCTCCCTGTGCTATGCGACTGCTTCCCACTAGCTATCTATTTTACATTTGGTAGTGTATATAAGTCCATGCCACTCTCTCACTTTGTCACAGCTTACCTTTCCCACTCCCCGTGTCCTGAAGTCCATTCTCTACATCTGCGTCTTTATTCCTGTCCTGACCGTAGGTTCTTCAGAACCATTTTTTTTTAGATTCCATATATATGTGTTAGCATATGGTATTTGTTTTTCTCTTTCTGACTTACTTCACTCCATATGACAGACTCTAGGTCCATCCACCTCCCTACAGATAACAATTTCATTTCTTTTTATGGCTGAGTAATATTCCATTTTATATATGTGCCACATCTTCTTTATCCATTCATCTGTCTGATGAACACTTACATTGCTTCCATGTCCTGGCTATTGTAAATAGAGCTGCAATGAACATTGTGGCACATGACACTTTTAAAAATATTGTTTTCTCCGGGTATATTGCCCAGTAGTGGGATTGCTGGGTCGTATGGTAGTTCTACTTTTTGTTTTTTAAGGAACCTCCATACTGTCCTCCATAGTGGCTGTATCAATTTACATTCCCACCAACAGTGCAAGAGAGTTCCCTTTTCTCCACCCCCTCTCCAGGATTTATTGTTTGTAGATTTTTTTTTTTTTAGGAGTACACAGATCTCTCACTGTTGTGGCCTCTCCCGCTGCAGAGCAGAGGCTCCGGGGGCACAGGCTCAGCAGCCATGGCTCACGGGCCCAGCCGCTCCGCGGCACATGGGATCCTCCCGGACCGGGGCACGAACCCATGTCCTCAGCATCGGCAGGCAGACTCTCAACCACTGCACCACCAGGGAAGTCCTGTTTGTAGACTTTTTGATGATGGCCATTCTGACTGGTGTGAGGTGATACTTCACTGTAGTTTTGATTTGCATTTCTATAATGATTAGTGATATTGAACATTCTTTCATGTCTTTGTTGGCAATTTGTATGTATTCTTTGGAGAAATGTCTGTTTAGGTCTTCTGCCCATTTCTGGACTGGGTTTTTTTTGATATTGAGCTGCAAGAGCTGCTTGTAAATTTTGGGGATTAATCCTTTGTCAGTTGCTTCATTTGCAAATATTTTCTCCCATTCTGAGGGTTGTCTTTTCATCTTGTTTATGGTTTCCTGTGCTGTGCAAAAGCTTTTAAGTTTCATTAGGTCCCATTTGTTTATTTTTGTTTTTATTTCCATTTCTCTAGAAGGTGGGTCAAAAAGGATCTTGCTGTGATTTATGTCATAGAGTGTTCTGCCTATATTTTTCTCTAAGAGTTTTATAGTGTCTGGTCTTACATTTAGGTCTTTAATCCATTTTGACTTTATTTTTGTGTATGGCGTTAGGGAGTGTTCTAATTTCATTCTTGTGCATGTAGCTGTCCAGTTTTCTCAGCACCACTTATTGAAGAGGCTGTCTTTTTTCCATTGTATATTCTTGCCTCCTTTATCAAAATAAGGTGACCCTATGTGCGTGGGTTTATCTCTGGGCTTTATATCCTGTTGCATTGATCTATATTTCTGTTTTTGTGCCAGTACCATACTGTTTTGATTACTGTAGCTTTGTAGTATAGTCTGAAGTCAGGGAGCCTGATTTCTCCAGCTCCGTTTTTCTTTCTCAAGATTGCTTTGGCTATTCTGGGTCTTTTGTGCTTCCATAAAAATTGTGAATTTTTTTGGTTCTAGTTCTGTGAAAAATGCCATTGGTAGTTTGATAGGGATTGCATTGAATCTGTAGATTGCTTTGGGTAGTAGAGTCATTTTCACAATGTTGATTCTTTCAATTCAAGAACATGGTATATCTCTCCATCTGTTTGTATTATCTTTAATTTCTTTCAGTGTCTTATAGTGTTCTGCATACAGGTCTTTTATCTCCTTAGGTAGGTTTATTCCTAGGTATTTTATTCTTTTTGTTGCAGTGGTAAATGGGAGTGTTTCCTTAATTTCTCTTTCATATTTTTCATCTTTAGTGTATAGGAATGCAAGAGATTTCTGTGCGTTAATTTTGTATCCTGCAACTTTACCAAATTCATTGATTAGCTCTAGTAGTTTTCTGGTAGCATCTTTATGATTATCTATAAGTATCATGTCATCTGCAAACTGTGACAGCTTTACTTCTTTTCCAATTTGGACTCCTTTTATTTCTTTTTCTTCTCTGATTTCCATGGCTAGGACTTCCAAATCTATGTTGAATAATTGTTGTGAGAGTGGACAACCTTGTCTTGTTCCTGATCTTAGTGGAAATGATTTCAGTTTTTCACCATTGAGAACGATGTTGGTTGTGGATTTATCATATATGGCCTTTATTATGTTGCGATAAGTTCTCTCTCTGCCTACTTTCTAGAGGGATTTTATCATGAATGGGTGTTGAATTTTTTCAAAATATTTTTCTGCATCTATTGAGATGATCATAGGTTTTTTATTCTTCAATTTGTTAATATGGTTTATCACATTGATTGATTTGCATATATTGAAGAATTCTTGTATTCCTGGGGTAAACCCCACTTGATCATGCTGTATGATCCTTTTAATGAGTTGTTGGATTCTGTTTGCTGGTATTTTGTTGAGGATTTTTGCATCTATGTTCATCAGTGATACTGTCCTGTAGTTTTCTTTCTTTGTGACCTATTTGTCTGGTTTTGGTATCAGGGTGATGGTGGCCTCGTGGAATGAGTTTGGGAGTGTTCCTCCTTCTGCTATATTTTTGAGGAGTTAGAGAAGGAAAGGTGTTAGCTCTTCTCTAAATGTTTGCAAGAATTTGCCTGTGAAGCCATCTGATCCTGCGCTTATGCTTGTTGGAAGATTTTTAATCACAGTCTCAATTTCAGTGCTTTTGATTGTTCCATTGATATTTTTTTTCTTCCTCGTTCAGTCTCAGAAGGTTGTGCTTTTCTAAGAATTTGTCCATTTCTTCCAGGTTGTCCTTTTTATTGGCATAGAGTTGCTTGTAGTAATCTCTCATGATCCTTTGTATTTCTTCAGTGTCACTTTTTACTTCTCCTTTTTCATTTCTAATTCTATTGATTTGAGTCTTCTCCCTTTTTCTCTTGACGAGTCTGGCTAATGGTTTATGAATTTTGTTTATCTTCTCAAAGAACCAGCTTTTAGTTTTATTGATCTTTGCTATCATTTCCTTCATTTCTTTTTCATTTATTTCAGATGTGATCTTTATGATTTCTTTCCTTCTGCTAACTTTGGGGTTTTATTGTTCTCTTTCTCTAATTGCTTTAGATGTAAGTTTAGGTTGTTGATTTGAGATGTTTCTTATTTTTTGAGGTAGGATTGTATTGTTATAAACTTCCCTCTTAGAACTGCTTTTGCTGCCTCCCATAGTTTTTGGGTCATCGTGTTTTCATTTTCAGTTGTTTCTAGGTATTTTTTGATTTCCTCTTTGATTTCTTCAGTGACCTCTTGGTTATTAAGTAGTGTATTTTTTAGCCTCTATGTGTTTGTATTTTTTACAGATTTTTTTCCTGTGATTCATATCTAGTCTCATAGCCCTGTGGTTGGAAAAGATACTTGATACGATTTCAATTTTCTTAAATTTATCAAGGCTTGATTTGTGACCCAAGTCAAGATATGATCTATCCTGGAGAATGTTCCATAAGCACTTGAGAAGAAAGTGTATTCTGTTGTTTTTGGATGGAATGTCCTATAAACATCAATTAAGTCCATCTTGTCTAATGTATCATTTAAAGCTTGTGTTTATTTGTATTCATTTTGGATGATCTGTCCATTGGTGAAAGTGGGGTTTTAAAGTCCCCTAGTATGATTGTGTTACTGTTGATTTCCCCTTTTATGGCTGTTTGCATTTGCCTTATGTGTTGAGGTGCTCCTATGTTGGATGCATAAATATTTACAATTGTTGTATCTTCTTCTTGGATTGATCCCCTGATCGTTATGTAGTGTCCTTCTTTGTCTCTTTTAATAGTCTTTATTTTAAAGTCTATTTTGTCTGATATGAGAATTGCTACTCCAGCTTTCTTTTGATTTCCATTTGCATGGAATATCTTTTTCCATCCCCTCACTTTCAGTATGTATGTGTCCCTAGGTCTGAAGTGGGTCTCTTGTAGACAGCATATATATGGGTCTTGTTTTTGTATCTATTCATCCAGTCTATGTCTTTTGGTTGGACCATTTAATCCATTTACATTTAAGGTAATTATCAATAGGTATGTTCCTATTACAATTTTCTTAATTGTTTTGGGTTTGTTATTGTAGGTCTTTTCCTTCTCTTGTGTTTCCTGCCTAGAGAAGTTCCTTTAGCATTTGTTGTAGAGCTGGTTTGGTGGTGCTGAATTCTCTTAGCTTTTGCTTGTCTGTAAAAGTTTTAATTTCTCTGTCCAATCTGAATGAGATCCTTGCTGGGTAGAGTAATCTTTGTTGTAGGTTTTCCCTTTCATCACTTTAAATATGTCCTGCCTCTCCCTTCTGCATTGCCGAATTTCTGCCAAAAGATCAGTTGTTAATCTTATGGGGATTCCCTTATATGTTATTTGTGGGTTTTCCCTTGCTACTTATTCTTTCTATTTAATTTTTGATAGTTTGATTAATATGTGTCTTGGTGTGTTTCTCCTTGGATTTATCCTGTATGGGACTCTCTGTGCTTCCTGGACTTGATTAACTATTTCCTTTCTCATATTAGGGAAGTTTTCAACTGTAATCTCTTTAAATATTTTCTCAGTCCCTTTCTTTTTCTCTTCTTATTCTGGGACCCCTATAATTTGAATATTGGTGAATTTAATATTGTCCCAGAAGTCTCTTAGACTTTCCTCAATTCTTTTCATTCTTTTTTCTTTATTCTGCTCTGCAGTAGTTATTTCCACTATTTTATCTTCCAGGTCACTTATGCATTCTTTTCTTTTTTTAACATCTTTATTGGGGTATAATTGCTTTACAATGGTGTGTTAGTTTCTGCTTTATAACAAAGTGAATCAGTTATACATATACATATGTTCCCATATCTCTTCCCTCTTGCATCTCCCTCCCTCCCACTCTCCCTATCGCACCCCTCCAGGCTGTCACAAAGCATCAAGCTAATATCCCTGTGCCATGCGGCTGCTTCCCACTAGCTATCTACCTTACTACGTTGGTTAGTGTGTATATGTCCATGACTCTCTCTCGCCCTGTCAAAGCTCACCCTTCCCCCTCCCCATATCCTCAAGTCCGTTCTCCAGTAGGTCTGCGTCTTTATTCCTGTCTTACCCCTAGGTTCTTCATGACATTTTTTTTTCTTAAATTCCATATATATGTGTTAGCATACGGTATTTGTCTTTTTCTTTCTGACTTACTTCACTCTGTATGACAGACTCTAGCTCTATCCATCTCATTACAAATAGCTCAATTTCGTTTCTTTTTAAGGCTGAGTAATATTCCATTGTATATATGTGCCACATCTTCTTTATCCATTCATCCGATGATGGGCACTTAGGTTGTTTCCATCTCTGGGCTATTGTAAATAGAGCTGCAATGAACATTTTGGTACATGACTCTTATTGAATTTTGGTTTTCTCAGGGTATATGCCCAGTAGTGGGATTGCTGGGTCATATGGTAATTCTATTTGTAGTTTTTTAAGGAACCTCCATACTGTTCTTCATAGTGGCTGAACCAATTCACATTCCCACCAGCAGTGCAAGAGTGTTCCCTTTTCTCCACACCCTCTCCAGCATTTATTGTTTCTAGATTTTTTGATGATGGCCATTCTGACTGGTGTGAGATGATATCTCATTATAGATTTGATTTGCATTTCTCTAATGATTAATGATGTTGAGCATTCTTTCATGTGTTTGTTGGCATTCTGTATATCTTCTCTGGAGAAATGTCTATTTAGGTCTTCTGCCCATTTTTGGATTGGGTTGTTTGTTTTTTTGTTATTGAGCTGCATGAGCTGCTTGTAAATTTTGGAGATTAATCCTTTGTCCATTGCTTCATTTGCAAATATTTTCTCCCATTCTGAGGGTTGTCTTTTGGTCTTGTTTATGGTTTACTTTGCTGTGCAAAAGCTTTGAAGTTTCATTAGGTCCCATTTGTTTATTTTTGTTTTTATTTCCATTACTCTAGGAGGTGGGTCAGAAAGGATCTTGCTGTGATTTATGTCATAGAGTGTTCTGCCTATGTTTTCCTCTAAGAGTTTGATAGTTTCTGGCCTTACATTTAGGTCTTTAATCCATTTTGAGCTTATTTTTGTGTATGGTGTTAGGGAGTGATCTAATCTCACACTTTTACATATACCTGTCCAGTTTTCCCAGCACCATTTATTGAAGAGGCTGTCCTTTCTCCACTGTACTTTCCTGCCACCTTTATCAAAGATAAGGTGTCCATATGTGCATGGATTTATCTCTGGGCTTTCTATCCTGTTCCATTGATCTATCTTTCTGTTTTTGTGCCAGTACCATACTGTCTTGATTACTGTAGCTTTGTAGTATAGTCTGAAGACAGGGAGCCTGATTCCTCCAGCTCCTTTTTTCGTTCTCAAGATTGCTTTGGCTATTCGGGGTCTTTTGTGTTTCCATACAAATTGCGAAATATTTTGTTCCAGTTCTGTGAAAAATGCCATTGGTAGTTTGATAGGGATTGCATTGAATCTGTAGATTGCTTTGGGTAGTAGAGTCATTTTCACAATGTTGATTCTTCCCATTCAAGAACATGGTATATCTCTCCAACTATTTGTATCATCTTTAATTTCTTTCATCAGTGTCTTATAATTTTCTGCATACAGGTCTTTTGTCTCCTTAGGTAGGTTTATTCCTAGATATTTTATTCTTTTTGTTGCAATGGTAAATGGGAGTGTTTTCTTGATTTCACTTTCAGATTTTTCATCATTAGTATATAGGAATGCCAGAGATTTCTCTGCATTAATTTTGTATCCTGCTACTTTACCAAATTCATTGATTAGCTCTAGTAGTTTTCTGGTAGCATCTTTAGGATTCTCTATGTATAGTATCATGTCATCTGCAAACAGTGACAGCTTTACTTCTTCTTTTCCGATTTGGATTCCTTTTACTTCCTTTTCTTCTCTGATTGCTGTGGCTAAAACTTCGAAAACTGTGTTGAATAATAGTGGTGAGAGTGGGCAACCTTGTCTTGTTCCTGATCTTAGTGGAACTGCTTTCAGTTTTTCACCATTGAGGATGATGTTTGCTGTGGCTTGTCATATATGGCCTTTATTATGTTGAAGAAAGTTCCCTCTATGCCTACTTTCTGCAGGGTTTTTATCATAAATAGGTGTTGAATTTTGTCAAAAGCTTTCTCTGCATCTATTGAGATGATCATATGGTTTTTCTCCTTCAATTTGTTAATATGGTTTATCACATTGATAGATTTGCGTATATTGAAGAATCCTTTCATTCCTGGAATAAACCCCACTTGATCATGGTGTATGTTCCTTTTAATGTGCTGTTGGATTCTGTTTGCTAGTATTTTGTTGAGGATTTTTGCATCTACATTCATCAGTGATATTGGCCTGTAGTTTTCTTTCTTTGTGACATCCTTGTCTGGTTTTGGTATCAAGGTGATGGAGGCCTCGTAGAAGGAATTTGGGAGTGTTCCTCCCTCTGCTATATTTTGGAAGAGTTTGAGAAGGATAGGTGTTAGCTCTTCTCTAAACGTTTGATAGAATTCACCTGTGAAGGCATCTGGTCCTGGGGTTTTTTTTGTTGGAAGATTTTTAATCACAGTTTCAATTTCAGTGCTTGTGATTGGTCTCTTCATATTTTCTATTTCTTCCCGATTCAGTCTTGGCAGGTTGTGCATTTCTAAGAATTTGTCCATTTCTTCCAGATTGTCCATTTTATTGGCATAGAGTTGCTTGTAGTAATCCCTCATGATCCTTTGTATTTCTTCAGTGTCACTTTTTACTTCTCCTTTTTCATTTCTAATTCTATTGATTTGAGTCTTCTCCCTTTTTTTCTTGATGAGTCTGGCTAGTGGTTTATCTATTTTGTTTATGTTCTCAAACAACCAGCTTTTAGTTTTATTGATCTTTCCTATCGTTTCCTTCATTTCTTTTTCATTTATTTCTGATCTGATTTTTATGATTTCTTTCCTTCTGCTAGCTTTGGGGTTTTTTTGTTCTTCTTTCTCTAATTGCTTGAGGTGCAAGGTTAGGTTGTTTATTCGAGATGTTTCCTGCTTCTTAAGGTGGGCTTGTATTGCTATAAACTTCCCCCTTAGAACTGCTTTTGCTGCATCCCGTAGGTTTTGGGTCGTTGTGTCTCAATTGTCATTTGTTTCTAGGTATTTTTTCATTTCCTCTTTGATTTCTTCAGTGATCACTTCATTATTAAGTAGTGTATTGTTTAGCCTCCATGTGTTTGTATTTTTTACAGATCTTTTCCTGTAATTGATATCTAGTCTCATGGCGTTGTGGTCAGAAAAGATACTTGATACAATTTCAATTTTCTTAAATTTACCAAGGCTTGATTTGTGACCCAAGATATGATCTATCCTGGAGAATGTTCCATGAGCACTTGAGAAAAATGTGTATTCTGTTGTTTTTGGATGGAGTGTCCTATAAATATCAATTAAGTCCATCTTGTTTAATGTATCATTTAAAGCTTGTGTTTCCTTATTTATTTTCATTTTGGATGATCTGTCCATGGGTGAAAGTGGGGTGTTAAAGTCCCCTACTATGAATGTGTTACTGTCAATCTCCCCTTTTATGGTTGTTAGTATTTGCCTTATGTATTGAGGTGCTCCTGTGTTGGGTGCATAAATATTTACAATTGTTATTTCTTCTTCTTGGATCGATCCCTTGATCATTATGTAGTGTCCTTCTTTGTCTCTTTTAATAGTCCTTATTTTAAAGTCTATTTTGTCTGATATGAGAATTGCTACTTCAGCTTTCTTTTGGTTTCCATTTGCATGGAATATCTTTTTCCATCCCCTTACTTTCAGTCTGTATGTGTCTCTAGGTCTGAAGTGGGTCTCTTGTAGACAGCATATATAAGGGTCTTCTTTTTGTATCCATTCAGCCAATCTGTGTCTTTTGGTGGGAGCATTTAGTCCATTTACATTTAAGGTAATTATCGATATGTATGTTTCTTTTCCCATTTTCTCAATTGTTTTGGGTTCGTTATTATAGGTCTTTTCCTTCTCTTGTGTTTCTTGTCTAGAGAAGTTCCTTTAGCATTTGTAAAGCTGGCTTGGTGGTGCTGAACTCTCTCAGCTTTTGCTTGTCTGTAAAGGTTTTAATTTCTCCATCAAATCTGAATGAGATCCTTGCTGGGTAGAGTAGTCTTGGTTGCAGGTTTTTCTCCTTCATCACTTTCAGTATGTGCTGCCACTGCCTTCTGGCTTGTAGGGTTTCTGCTGAGAGATCAGCTGTTAACCTTATGGGGATTCCCTTGTGTGTTATTTGTTGTTTTTCCCTTGCTGCTTTTAATATGCTTTCTTTGTATTTAATTTTTGACAGTTTGATTAATATGTGTCTTGGCGTATTTCTCCTTGTATTTATCCTGTATGGGACTCTCTGTGCTTCCTGGACTTGATTAACTATTTCCTTTCCCATATTAGGGAAGTTTTCAACTATAATCTCTTCAAATATTTTCTCAGTCCCTTTCTTTTTCTCTTCTTCTTCTGGAACCCCTATAATTCGAATGCTGGTGCGTTTAATGTTGTCCCAGAAGTCTCTGAGACTGTCCGCAGTCCTTTTCATTCTTTTTCCTTTATTCTGCTCTGCAGTAGTTATTTCCACTATTTTATCTTCCAGGTCACTTATCCGTTCTTCTGCCTCAGTTATTCTGCTATTGATCCCATCTAGAGTACTTTTAATTTCATTTATTGTGTTGTTCATCGTTGCTTGTTTCATCTTTATTTCTTCTAGGTCCTTGTTAACTGTTTCTTGCATTTTGTCCATTCTACTTCCAAGATTTCGGATCATCCTTACTATCATTATTCTGAATTCTTTTTCAGGTAGACTGCCTATTTCCTCTTCATTTGTTAGGTCTGGTGCATTTTTATCTTGCTCCTTCATCTGCTGTGTGTTTTTCTGTCTTCTCATTTTGCTTATCTTACTGTGTTTGGGGTCTCCTTTTTGCAGGCTGCACGTTTGTAGTTCCCGTTGTTTTTGATGTCTGTCTCCAGTGGCTAAGGTTGTTTCAGTGGGTTGTGTAGGCTTCCTGGTGGAGGGGACTAGTGCCTGTGTTGTGGTGGATGAGGCTGGATCTTGTCTCTCTAGTGGGCAGGTTCACGTCTGGTGGTGTGTTTTGGGGTGTCTGTGGCCTTAATATGATTTTAGGCAGCCTCTCTGCTAATGGGTGGGGTTGTGTTCCTGTTTTGCTAGTTGTTTGGCATAGGTTGTCCAGCACTGTGGCTTGCTGGTCATTGAGTGAAGCTGGGTGCTGGTGTTAAGATGGAGGTCTCTGGGAGATTTCCGCCATTTAATATTATGTGGAGCTGGGAGGTCTCTTGTTGACCAGTGTCCTGAAGTTGGCTCTCCTACCTCAGAGGCAGAGCCCTGACTCCTGGCTGGAGCACCAAGAGCTTTCATCCACACGGCTCAGAATAAAAGGGAGAAAAAGTAGAGAGAATTAGTAGAAGTATGAGGAAAGAAAGAAGGAAAGGAGGAAAGGAAGGAAGGAAGAAAGAAGCAAAGAAGGAAAGAAAGGAGGGAGGGAGGGAGGGAGGAAGGAAGGAAGGAGGGACGGAAAGAAGGAAAAAAGACAGAAAGAAAGAAGATACAGTAAAAATAAAATAAAGTATAATATAGTTATTGAATTAAACAATATTTAGAAAAAAAAAAAGGGATGGATAGAACCTTAGGACAAATGTTGGAAGCAAAGCTATACAGAGAAAATCTTACACAGAAGCATACACATACACCCTCACAAAAAGAGGTAAAGGGGGAAAAATCATAAATCTTGCTCTGAGAGACCACCTCCTCAATTTGGGGTGATTCGTTGTCTAAAGGAGGGAAGGAAGGAAGGAAAGAAAGAAAGAACGAAGGTAAAGTATAATAAAGTTATTCCAATTAAAATTAATTATTAAGAAAAAAAATTAAAAAAAAAAAACCATGGATGGATAGAGCCCTCGGACAAATGGTGGAGGCAAGACTATACAGACAAGATCTCACACAGAAGCATACACGTACACATTCACAAAAAGAGGAAAAGGGAAAAAAATCATAGATCTCGCTCCTAAAGTCCACCTCTTCAATTTGGGATCATTCCTTGTCTATTCAGGTATTCCAGAGATGCAGGGTATATCAAGTTGATTGTGGAGCTTTAATCCGCTGCTTCTGAGGCTGCTGGGAGAGATTTCCCTTTCTCTTCTTTGTTCTCACAGCTCACAGGAGCTCAGCTTTGGATTTGGCCCTGCCTCTGCGTGTAGGTCGCTGGAGGGCGTCTGTTTTTTGCTCAGACAGGACAGGGTTAAAGGAGCCGCTGATTCGGGGGCTCCGGCTCACTCAGGCCGGGGGTGGGGGAGGGAGGGAGGGGCACTGCATGCGGGGTGGGCCTGCGGCGTCAGAGGCCGGCGTGACGTCGCTCCAGCCTGAGGCCCGCCGTGCGTTCTCCTGGGGAAGTTGTCCCTGGATCCCGGGAACCTGGCAGTGGCGGGCTGCACAGGCTCCGCGGAAGAGGGGTGTGGAGAGTGACCTGTGCTCGCACACAGGCCCCTTGGTGGCGGCAGCAGCAGCCTTAGCGTCTCCCGCCCGTCTCTGGGGTCCGCGCTTTTAGCCGCGGCTCGCGCCCGTCTCTGGGGTTCGCGCTTTTAGCCGCGGCTCGTGCCCGTCTCTGGAGTTCCTTTAAGCAGCGCTCTTAAACCCCTCTCCTCGCGCACCAGGAAACAAAGAGGGAAGAAAAATTCTCTTGCCTCTTCGGCAGGTGCAGACTTTTCCCTGGACACCCTCTCGGCTAGCCGTGGTGCACTAACCCCTTCAGGCTATGTTCAAGCCGCCAACCCCAGTCCTCTCCCTGCGCTCCAAACCGAAACACGAGCCTCAGCTCGCAGCCCCGCCCGCCGCGGCGGGTGAGCAGACAAGCCTCTCGGGCTGGTGAGTGCCGGTCGGCACCGATCCTCTGTGCGGGAATCTCCCCGCTTTGCCCTCCGCATCCGTCGCTGTGCACTACTCCGCGGTCCCGAAGCTCCCGCCTCCGCCTCTCGCAGTCTCCGCCCGCGAAGGGGCTTCCTATTGTGTGGAAACTTTTCCTCCTTCACAGCTCCCTCCCATTGGTGCAGGTGCCGTCCTTATTCTTTTGTCTCTGTTTTTTCTTTTTTTCTTTTGCCCTACCCAGCTACGTGAGGAGTTTCTTGCCTTTTGGGAGGTCTGAGGTCTTCTGCCAGCCTTCAGTAGGTGTTCTGTAGGAGTTGTTCCACGTGTAGATGTATTTCTGGTGTATCCGTGGGGAGGAAGGCGATCTCCGCGTCTTACTCTTCCGCCATATTCAAGGCCACCCCCCCACTTATGTATTCTTATGACTCACTTATTCTGCTATTGATTCCTTCTAGAGAATTTTAAATTTCAGTTATTGTGTTTATCATCATTGTTTGTTTACTCTTTAGTTCTTCTAAGTCCTTTTGAATCGTTTCTTGTATTTTCTTCATTCTATTTCCAAGATTTTGGATCATATTTACTATCATTACTCTGAATTCTTTTTCAGGTAGACTGCCTATTTCCTCTTCATTTGTTTGGTCTGGTGGGTTTTTACCTTTCTCCTTCATGTGCTATGTGTTTCTCTGTCTTCTCATTTTGCTTAACTACTGTGTTTGGGGTCTCTTTTTCACAGGCTGCAGGTTCATAGTTCCCATTGTTATTGTTGTGTGCCCCCAGTGGCTAAGGTTGTTTCAGTGGGTTGTGTAGGCTTCCTGGTGGAGGGGACTAGTTCCTGTGTTCTGGTGGATGAGGCTGCATCTTGTCTTTCTGCTGGCAGGTCCACGTCCGGTGGTGTGTTTTGGGGTGTCTATGACCTTATTATGATTTTAGGCAACCTCTCTGCTAATGGGTGGGGTTGTGTTCCTGTCTTGCTAGTTGTTTTGCATAGGGTGTCTAGCACTGTAGCTTGCTGGGCATTGAGTGGAGCTGGGTCTTAGCGTTGAGATGGAGATCTCTGGGAGAGCTTTTGTCATTTGTTTTATGTGGAGCTGGAGGTCTCTGGTGGATCGATGTCCTGAACTCAGCTTTTCCACCTGAGAGGCACAGGCCTGACACCAGGCCAGAGCAGCAAGAACCTGTCAGCCACATGGCTCCGAATAAAAGAGAGCAAAAAAGAAAGAAAAGAAAAAAGAAATAAAATAAAATAATTAAAATAAAAAAATTAGTAAAAATAAAATAACTAAAAAGTAATTTAAAAAAAGAAAGAAGAGATCAACCAGACCAAATAACAAACCCACCAATGATAACAAGCACTAAAAACTATACTGAAAAAAAACCCCAAAAAGACAGACAGAACCCTAGGACAAATGGTAAAAGCAAAGCTGTACAAACAAAATCACACACAGAAGCATACACATACACACTCACAACACTCACAAAAAGAGAAACAGGAAAAAAATATATATATGTCGTTGCTCCCAAAATCCACCGCCTGAATTTTGGGATGATTCGTTGTCTATTCAGGCATTCCACAGATGCAGGGTACATCAAGTTGATTGTGGAGATTTAATCCGCTGCTTCTGAGGCTGCTGGGAGGTATTTCCCTTTCTTTTCTTTGTTCGCACAGCTGCTGGGGTTCAGCTTTGGATTTGGCCCCGCTTCTGTGTGTAGGTCGCCTGTTCTTCGCTCAGACAGGACGGGGTTAAAGGAGCAGCTGATTCGGGGTCTCTGGCTCACTCAGACCGGGGAGGCAGGGGTACGGTGTGCAGGGCGAGTCTGTGGAGGCAGAGGCCGGTGTGACATTGTAACAGCCTGAGGCACGCCGTGCATTCTCCCAGGGAGGTTGTCCCTGGATCACGGGACCCTGGCAGTGGCGGGCTGCACAGGCTTCCCGGAAGTGGGGTGTGGATAGTGACCTGTGCTCGCACACAGGCTTCTTGGTGGTGGCAGCAGCAGCCTTAGTGTCTCATGTCCATCTCTGGTGTCCGCGCTGATAGCCGCGGCTTGCTCTTGTCTCTGGAGCTCGTTTAGGCGGCGCTCAGAATTCCCTCTCCTCCTTCACCCCGAAACAATGGTCTCTTGCCTCTTAGGCAGGTCCAGACTTTTTCCCGGACTCCCTTGCAGCTAGCTGTGGTGCACTAGGCCCTTAGGCTGTGTTCACGCAAGAAACCCCAGTCCTCTCCCTGGGATCTGACCTCTGAAGCCCGAGCCTCAGCTCCCAGCCCCACCCGCCCTGGCGGGTGAGCAGACAAGCCTCTCGGGCTGGTGAGTGCTGGTCGGCATCGATCCTCTGTGCAGGAATCTCTCTGCTTTGCCCTGTGCACCCCTGTTGCTATGCTGTCCTCTGTGGCTCTGAAGCTTCCCCCCCCCCCACCCCCGGCATGCCCTGTCTCCGCCAGTGAAGGGGCTTCCTAGTTTGTGGAAACCTTTCCTCCTTCACAGCTCCCTCCCACTGGTTCAGGTCCCATCCCTATTCTTTTGTCTGGTTTTTCTTTTTTCTTTTGCCCTATCCAGGTACATGGGGAATTTCCTTTTGGGAGGCCTGAGGTCTTCTGCCAGCATTCAGTAGGTGTTCTGTATGATTTGTTCCACATGTAGATGTATTTTTGACATTTGTGGGGAGGCAGATCTCCATGTCTTACTCTTCCGTCATCTTAAAGGTCTCCCGATACATTATTATTAATTAAAGTGCAAACTTTAATTTTTTAATTATTTTTTTCTTTTGTAGTATGCGGGCCTCTCACTGCCATGGCCTCTCCTGCTGCGGAGCACAAGCTCTGGACATGCAGGCTCAGCGGCCATGGCTCACGGGCCCAGCCACTCCGTGCCATGTGGGATCTTCCCGGACCAGGGCACGAACCCACGTCCCCTGCATTGGCAGGTGGACTCTCAACCACTGCGCCACCAGGGAAGCCCTATTTCTTTATTTTTAATATAATAATCTTTTTTCTGTCCTAGGATCCCATCCAGGATATCATGTTACATTTAGTTGTCATGTCTTTTTATTTATTTTTAAATTTAATTTAATATTTTTAAAATAAATTTTTAAAATTAATTTATTTTATTTTTGGTTGCGTTGGGTCTTTGTTGCTGCACGCGGGCTTTTCTCTAGTTGCAGCAAGCTGGGGCTACTCTTCATTGCTGTGTGCGGGCTTCTTATTGCAGTGGCTTCTCTTGCAGAACACAAGAGCTAGGCATGCAGGCTCAGTAGTTGTGGCTCGCAGGCTCTAGAGCACAGGCTCAGTAGTTGTGGCACACAGGCTTAGTTGCTCTGTGGCATGTGGGATATTCTGGGACCAGGGCTTGAACCTGTGTCCTCAGCATTAGCAGGGGGCTTCTTAACTACTGCACCACTAGGGAAGCCTGTCATGTCTTTTTAGAGTCTTCTAATATGTGAATTTCTCAGACTTACTTTGTTTTTGGTGACCTTGACAGTTTTCAGGAGTAATGGTCACCTTTTATGTAGGATTCTCCTCTCTTAGAATTTCTCAGATGTTTTTATCATGATTAGACAGGGATAGTAGATTTTGGGGAGGAAAACCACAGAGGTAAAGTTCATTCTCATCACATATCTAGGGTACATACTTTCAACATGACTTATCACTGTTGATGTTGAACTTGATTACCTGGCTGAGGTAGTGTTTGTCATGTTTCTCCACTGTAAAGTTGGTCTTTTTTCCCCTTTCCATACTGTACTCTTTGGAAGAAAGTCACTATGAGGAGTACAGAATTATACGTATCTAACTTGAGGCCAGAGTATTTATATAAATTATTTGGATTTTTTTATCCATGGAAGATGTGCCTAGTTTCCTCCAATAATATGTTGACTTAATCATTCATTTATAGCAGTATGAATTCATAAATATTTATTTAGTTTTTTAATTAATTTTTATTGGAGTATAGTTGCTTTATAATGTTGTGTTAGTTTCTACTGTACAGCTAAATGAATCAGCCATGCATATACATATATCCTCTCCCTTTTGGACTTTCCTCCCATTCAGGACACCACAGTGCATTAAGTAGAGTTTCCTGTGCTATACAGTATGTTCTCATTAGTTATCTATTTTATACGTAGTATCAATAGTGTATATGTGTCAATCCCAGTCTCCCAATTCCTCCCATCACCCCTTTTCCCCCTTGGTATCCGTACATTTGTTCTCTACGTCTGTGTCTCTATTTCTGCTTTGCAAATAGGATCATCTATACCATTTTTTTAGATTCAACATATATGTGTTATTATACAGTATTTTTTTTTCTCTTTCTGACTCACTTCAGTCTGTATGACACTCTCTAGGTCCATCCATGTCTCTACAGATGCCCCAATTTCGTTACTTTTTATGACTGAGTAATATTCCATTGTATATATATACCAGATCTTCTTTATCCATTCATCTGTTGATGGGCATTTAGGTTGCTTCCATGTCCTGGCTATTGTAAATAGTGCTGCTATTAACATTGGGGTGCATGTATCTTTTTGAATTATGTTTTTCTCTGGGTGTATGCCCAGTAGTGAGATTGCTGGGTCTTATGGTAGTTCTATTTTTCATTTCTTAAGGAACTTCCATACTGTTCTCCATAGTGGCTGTATCAATTTACATTCCCACCAACAGTACATGAGGGTTCCCTTTTCTCCACACCCTCTCCATCATTTATTGTTTGTAGATTTTTTATGATGGCCATTCTGACTGGTATGAGGTGATACCTCATTGTAGTTTTGATTTGCATTTCTCTAATAATTAGTGATATTGAGCATCTTTTCATGTGCCTCTTGGCCATCTGTCTTCTTTGGAGAAATGTCTATTTAGGTCTTCCACCCATTTTTTGATTGGGTTGTTTGTTTTTTTGATATTGAGCTGCATGAGCTGCTCATATGTTTTGGAGATTAACCCTTTGTCCATTGCTTTGTTTGCAAATAGTTTCTCCAGTTTTGAGGGTTGTCTTTTCATCTTGTTTATAGTTTCCTTTGCTGTGTAAAAGCTTTTAAGTTTAACTGGGTCCCATTTGTTTATTTTTGTTTTTATTTTCATTACTCTAGGAGGTGGGTCACAAAAGAGCTTGCTGCGCTTTATGTCAAACAGTGTTCTGCCTATGTTTTCTTCTAAGAGTTTTATAGTGTCTGGCCTTACATTCAGATCTTTAATCGATTTTGAGTTTACTTTTGTGTATGGTGTTAGGGAGTGTTCTAATTTCATTCTTTTACATGTAGCTGTCCAGTTTTCCCAGTACTACTATAAGACACTGATGAAAGAAATCAAAGATGACACCAACAGATGGAGAGATATACCATGTTCTTGGATTCGAAGAATCAATATTGTGAAAATGACTACAGTACCCAAAGCAATCTACAGATTCAATGCAATTCCTATCAAATTACCAGTGCCATTTTTCACAGAAGTAGAAGAAAATATTTTACAATTTGTATGGAAACACAAAAGACACTGAAAAGCCAAAGCAATCTTGAGAAAGAAAAACAGAGCTGGAGGAATCAGACTCCCTGAGTTCAGACTATACTACAAAGCTACAGTAATCAAGAAAGAATGGTAGGGCACAAAACAGAAATATAGGTCAATGGAACAGGATAGAAAGCCCAGAGATAAACCCACGCAGTTATGGTCACCTAACCTATGACAAAGGAGGCAAGAATGTACAATGGAGAAAAGACAGTCTTTTCATAGATATTTATTTTATACTTTTTTGTTATAATCCAATAGTACTTTATTTTGTTGCTCAAATTTTTCCAGCTTTGGGAGATTTTTAGGTTGGTTCCTTTGACATACTCCATCATTGTGGGAGTTTGGGGCATGTCTTTAGTTTCTGACACTATTGGTTGCTCCAGACTCACGTTGTATATTTTCTGCCCCAGTGAAAGAGACTTTGTTCCTTTTATTGAAGGATGGTGTTATAAAACAAGATATGGGCTTGTTTCTACTGAGGTGTTGGTATTTTTAGGCCCTCTTAGCTGACAGAGCAAATAAATATATTTGTGTATACTAATCCATGCATATACACATATCTATAAATATTTCTAAATGTAACTGTCTATGTTTATATTAAGGTAAACATAAGTTTATACTGATGTCTCCCAACTGTAATCCATTAAAACATGGATTAGGGACTTCCCTGGTGCTCCAGTTGTTAAGACTCCGTACTCCCAATTCAGGGGGTGCAGGTTCGTTCCCTGCTCAGGGAACTAAGATCCCACGTGCCGTGTGGTGCGGCAAAAAAAACAAAACAAACAAACAAAAAAACATGGATTATTTTAGCCTCCAGTCCTTGCTCATCTGTAACTTCCCATTAGAACAGTAAGAAATCCGGTTTTTACCACCCATCATTCATTACTTAATTTTTCAATTCCAATTATTCACGTAGAGTGGTTTCAGAAACGTCAATTTGTATTCCCATGAAAACAGTTTTATCAATAAGAGTCCAATGCTTATGTATGGTTCCTTTTGCCTTCAGTCTTAAAGACTCCACTCATTTCCAAAGTTATTTAGGACAGAACATTTACCCCATCCCCTTCAATGAAGTTGTTTCATGCATTTATAATAGAGTTAGATTGTTTTGCCAGAGTCTGCATTCCATTATGGGATCCCTGACCTCCTAGATTATTATTTTTAAAAATTATTTTTTTATTCCATACCTTAAGATTTACTCTCTGTGCTGTAAAGTTTGATGGGTTTTGACAAATGCATAGTGTCATGTATTCACAGAGTATCATACAGAATAGTTTCACTCCTCTAAAAAGTTCCCCTGTACTTCACCTATTGAATCCTTTACTCACTCCCAAAACAACTGACAACAACTGCTCTGTTTACCATCTCTATAGTTTTCCCTTTTACAGAATATCATATGATTGACATATAGTATTACACCTTTTTAAACTGGCTTCTTTCACTTAGCAGTAAAAGATTCATCTATGTCTTTGCGTGGCTTAATAGCTCATTCCTTTTATTGCTGAATAGTATTACTTAGTATAGATGTCCCATAGTTTATTCATTCACTATTTTTTTAAAATAGATCTTTATTGGAGTATAATTGCTTCACAATACCACATTAGTTTCTGTTGCACAACAAAGCGAATCAGCCATATGCATACACATGTCCCCATATGCCTCCCTCTTAAGCCTCCCTTTCATCCTCCCTATCCCACCCCTCTAGCTCATCTCAAAGCATCAAGCCAATCTCCCTGTGCTATGCTGCTTCTTCCCACCAGTCAACTATTTTACATTTGGTAGTGTATATATGTCGATGCCACTCTCACTAAAGGTCATCTTCTTGCTTCCAGTTTTTGGTGATTATGAATTCCCATGATTTTTAAAAAACAATTGAACTGCTGGAAATAGCAAAAATATTCAACATTGAGCAAATCTTTGAGTATACAATAGTACATCAATATAGTGATATATTAAGGAAGATTTTAATGTCAGTGGAAAAGTAATAAAAGTAAGACACAAAGATTATATATTCAGTATATTCTCAATGATATGAAACATGCATATGTATCTGGAAGGAAATACAGCACAATGTTCATAGAAGTTAGCTCTGGGAATTGGTATAATAAGTGATAGCTACTCTTTAAATAGTTTTCATATTTTTCACATGGGTTAATTATTAATTTTATAATTAGGAAAAAATAAACCAAAAGCATTTCCAAATTACAAGTCACAATTTAGATTCTGTAGGGAATCGCATATATTCAGAAAGATTTTAGGAATTTTCTTCTTCCCTCCATTTCTTGGAGATTGCCTTTCTCTAAGACAGTTCTTGGAGAATAGTTCTTCTGTGCTCTAGATTCATTTTCATTATTTTGGCTCTTCAAAACAGCTAAGGGTTTTTATGCAACTTAGTTTCCCCTACTCCTTCCTGTTCACCTCTCATTAAAATCATGACAAGTATCACCAATCAGACCCTCTCATTTTCCCATTAGCACTAGTACATTTGGTCATGTGGCAGTCAGGACCTTTGTTGTATAGAATACCTTGCATCCTATATTTGTAAGCAAGATTATTTACATTCCCTTGGCTTATGGATGTCATAAAGCTTCAACCTATTCCATTTAAAAATATTCATTATTATTATCTTTAGAGTGAGGGCTGGAGAACACAATGGCCGCTAATACCTGTGAAAGAAAAAGGGAAAGAAAATCCCCAGTTGAAGTCAATCCATGTAAACTTAGCATACTATTTCTGCTTCTGTCACCTCAGCCAGCTATATTTTTCCAAAAAGGCAAAACTAATGAGGAAAGCTCACTGTGGTTTTGTAGGTGGATGATTAGAATAATAACAGAAGGTACAGGCCCTCAATTCTTGCACATTTAAAGGAGCTCTTAAATTTCTGTTTCTGTTTAAAATAGGTTGGTATAGCATGTATTAACCAAGGCCATTGGCAAAACTATTTAGGCAAACCTTGTTTCTCTTAGAAAGTTTTAAATTCATTATGTTTTCACCGAATGTTGAAACTTTAATTTTAAGATTTCTCTCTCAGTACTAGGGACACCGGGAACAAATGTTTGTATTAATTTCAACTCACACCTCTTACCTCAGTGGAAGTTCTGCAATTGATGAAAATGGATACATCCAGCTGACTGTCAACACCTGAGCTCTGCTCTTGGCAGATTTATTTTGAAAGAAACACCTTTGAAATGGAGAAAGAACCATATGTCAATAGGGTAAAAAATGGTTCTTGCCAATGTCTGACTCAGCAGTGGTTTCTAACGAAAGCTAATTCTTCTGGAAAAAGAGATGGTTCCAAGCCAAAGGAAGTTGGTTAAGGTTTTCTGAGCTTTTATTGATACTTTGCTACAGGCAGTGTGTTAATTGCTGGATTTGAAAAGATGAGTAATCCTTACTTAGTCTATCCATTCAAGGAGTTCATAGTCTAGCAAGAGAGATAGAAATACAACTCTCTATAAAACTGTGTGATAAATTATAATCTAAGACAGGAAACATAGCACTGTGAAATACTATTTCCGAGGACCTAAAGGTACTAAGAAGGGTATGACATTTGAGGACTATTAAGCAGTTAGGTAATTTTACAGCTAAATGCTGAGAACTCCATGATACGGCTTTTGGAGAAGGACATCTAATCTTCATCCTCTGAAGCCCAGATCTACATTTGTTAGAGGGAAGAGGAGGGAGCTACCTTAAGTGAGGGGGCTGGGTTTTGCTCCATAGGACAAGCTCCCCCGCCCCAGGCATGATTCTTACCTTGTGTCTTTGGCTTATGCTTAGAAGTTAGAAGCAAATTTTAATGGAAAAACACTGACTGTACATTATCATACATGTTTGGAAATCTGAGATTGTAACTGGAATGAAAGGCTGGTGCATTGTAGTCTTTAGATATTGTTGGGAAGGAAGAAATCTTCCTCTACCCTTCTAGGTTCTTCTGGCTGGTCTAAGAATTAAATTGACATGAAACAGATTAACAGGAGACAATCAAACAAACGTTTAATCATATGTATATATGGGAGAGACCCAGAGAAACTGAGTAACTCACCAAAATGGCTAAAACCTTCACCTTAAATACCATCTTCAGCTAAAGACAAAAGAAGATGTTGGGTGTAGAGGTTTGGGACTTCAAGTGGAGGGAGGCAATTGACCCGGAATACAAAAGCAAATGTTTGCTGGGCCATGCAGAGGCAATGGGACACAGAGAGGAATTTGAACAAATTTGCTAGGTCCCTCCTTGTCTCTCACACCTACTTCATACTATAGTTATCTATGTTGATAGCTCTTTTCTGGGAACAGGTCCTTTATCTTCATTCTTTAGGCAATAAAGGGAGAGGTAAAAAGAAAGACTTCCTGAGTCTTCTGGGCCTTGATTGTTTCCTGCTGAAAATAATCCACATTCTGAAGAGACATTTGGCGGTGGCAAATTTTGCTCCCCTACGGTATCTTCTCTTGGCTACGGGAGGCCAGGATTCTAGTCAGTAGGTGGACATGATCATCAGTATCAGTAAGCAGGGCTTCCCTGGTGGCGCAGTGGTTGAGAGTCCGCCTGCCGATGCAGGGGACATGGGTTCGTGCCCCGGTCTGGGAAGATCCCACATGCCGCGGAGCGGCTGGGCCCGTGAGCCATGGCCGCTGAGCCTGCACGTCCACAGCCTGTGCTCCGCAACGGGAGAGGCCACAGCAGTGAGAGGCCCGCGTACCACAAAAAAAAAACCCAAAAACCAAAAACAGCTTTCAGGTTTGGCCCTTGCTTACCCCTGTAGCTTCATCATTTGCCACTTCTGCTCCTTATCAACCCCAAGTATACTATATTTCAACCATACTGAATTTCTTTCAGTTTCTGGAAGAAGCCATAATTTTTCTTACTCTTCACTTCGGCAATGGTTCTTTCTGCCTGGAAAATCTTCCCCTCTGCCCCCTCTCCTGAATGTTTCGCACTTAGATTTTAGCCTTCATGTCCTCTGGAAAGTTTCCTCGAACATCCAAGTCAGGTAGCTTCCTAAGGGTTCTTCTTTTAATGGAGTATTTTTCTCTTTTTAATGTCAAACACCGATTAAGACAGTAAAGATAATAAACATGGTAGATAACAGTAATGAAACAAAATATGTATCTTGGGATTTATAACTATTTTTGAAAATTTGCTTCAAATAAGTATATTGTTGAAGACTATGGATCTGAGGCAGGACATAGATGGGTCCCCGGGGCCAGTTGTTGGGGTCTGTTCCCTATGGACCGATACTCCGAGACTAGAATAACAGGACAATTGAGAGAGGAAGCTGGGTCCAGCCCAGATAGAAGATAAGAGACCACATATTCCTCACTCTTGAAGTCGGGAGACCTCCCTGACTTCACATGCGCAGAAAGGCTCCTTGGAGGTCAAAAGGGAAGTGATGCTACATGGCTAAATCTACCCATAGCCCTCTTCGGTAGAATCCATCTTGGCTAAGAGATGCACACGCACACATGGGAAGATCTTGAGATATACCAAATATGGACTTTGAACCAGTCAACTTAAAATGATTGGCCAAAGGATACCTGGAAGAAATGCCCCATAAAAGTGATTTAAACTGCCACAAGGGCGCTACTCTCTGAGTCTGCTCGTGTGCCTATCCACACATACTGTACTCTTTTTTTCTTAATAAATACTTTACTTGTTTCATTACTTTCTGTCTTTGTGGGAATTCTTTTTCTGCAAAGCCATAAGGCCAGGGCCTTGTCACTGGCCACTGGTCTAGTGGCTAGGATTTGGTGCTGTCACTGCCGTGACCCGACCTCAATCACTGGCTGGGAACTGAAACCCTGCTTCAAGCCGTTGCAGGCCGAAGCCACCCGAGATCAGATCCACTAAAAGTTATATATGTATATTATCTAATTATTTTATAATGTTCATGTAGCCCTTATTGTATACCACCTTGCATTAGCCTTTCACATACCTATCATGTAATATATCTATGGGTATATTATGGGGGTACCCAATTACATATATGTATATAAACAAATTGAAGACTTAGAAACATGTTGGCTGCATCTCACCTCTCTCCTGTTGGAACCATGGTGCCAGGTTTCCTACCTGTCAAATTTCAGTTATTGCTTAATTTTATGGAGAGTTGTTTGAGTATGTGTTATATATCCAAATAGAGTGAACATTTACTGATATACCACACAATACCTAGCACGACATCAGCACATACTACTTATTAGATTTATTATTTGCTAACAGTTACATTTTGAAAATGAGAGGAGGGATTACTTTTTTTAAAAAAGCACTTGAAAATAATGGTTATAAATTTTGAAAAGCTTAAAAAAGAGGCTTTCCGTTATCAACCTCAGGAACAAGGTTCTCCTTACGCTTCTAAACCTGTTCATTTTCCCTCCAAATATTTATTGAGGTTTCTGTGGTTTTGGTCTTGAATTTACAGTGGTGAACAAAACAAATATGGAACTTTTAATCTTGCACAGACTCAGAGATTAAGAAAATAAATCAATTATTTAGGCAAAGAACAAGAACAAATAAATAATAAATAAAAGGGGGTACATCTTTAAATTGGATGGGGTTAGGAAAGGCTTATCTTAGGAAAATATATTTGACACAGGAATTGAAATTTGAATGGAACAGAGGTGCATTCAGAAAAGGGGGAAAAGGAGCCCAAATTGAAATTAAACAATATGCAGACCATGCAGATCTTTTTAGACAAAGAGTGTGAGAAAAAACAACTAATTCTGAGATTCTATGGTATAATACTATTTTTCCTCGTGTGTGTATGTGTGTGTGTGTGTGTGTGTGTGTGTAAGTGTGTTCCCTATTACTCGAGGTATGAATTTTGGCTTGAAAAACACCTTCAGATGTATGTTTATGTTTTAAAAAAGTGATGTATGTGAATACTATCCTTGTTTTCAAGATGTACTGTAACCAGATATGAGGTGTTTAAATGTTGAAGGAAAATCTAATTTACGCCCATTTGGCAGGTCACATCACAGCTCCAAAGATGCTCCTAATTTTTTCCTTTGTTATGATATATGTGGATTTTGCCACATTCCTCAAATTGATGAAGACTTTGAGCACTCTTGGTGGTTCATGAACATTTTAATAATGATATTTGATAGAATGTTTTGACTCCCGCTAGAACTTGTTAAATTAATTAAACAAGGAGGCCCTTAGACTGAGGTGGTTCTAATGCCTTGCATCTATGAGTAAGCAAACCAAAACCTAAGCCTGTACATGCCTCAAGGTTATACATTGAAACCTAAGGGCAGTCAATCACAGACAGCCAACTAGGCTTTAACCTGTAGCCAATCAATAATTTCCTTGCTACGCTTCCACCTTTTGTCTGTAAGTCTTTCCCCAGCTCACATTGGAGGAGCACTTCTACCATTTCCAGTTTGGTGCTGCTCGACTGGAATCAATTTTTGCTCAAATAAACTCTTTGCCTCAATTTATCTTTTAGCATACTTAATTAATGCAATCAAATTAGAATATATATATTGAACACTGGCAAGAACAAGGTCTTGTATACCAAGCACCAGACCCTGTTCAAGAATCCCCATTAGGTCTGTAAGTTTTTTCTTTTATGCCTCTAGTATTAGAAACATCATACCTCCCAAGTCTGTTTTATCAACTCTAGTTTGAAAGTTAGTGTAAAATCTGGTTTCTTACGTTAGTGTAAAATCTGGTTTCTTATAAATGCCACTTATTTTGCCCTTGGAGCAAAACAGAACAAGTCTACTTTTTAACAGAATTTCAAACATATGTATGCAATTCAATTTCTTCCTGATTCCTTTCCTAGTTAAACATAGTTTTATCCCTTTTGTCTCTTACTCATGAAATGGTCTATCCATCACTGAGTAGATCATCTTTTTTTTTTTTAATATACAGCCCTCCTTTTATTTTTTTTAATAATTTTATTTTATTTTTTTATACAATGATTTGGAATACTGTGCATTTTAAATTTATTTATTTATTTTTGGCTGCGTTGGGTCTTTGTTTCTGTGCGAGGGCTTTCTCTAGTTGTGGCAAGCAGGGGCCACTCTTCACCGCGGTGCGCGGGCCTCTCACTATCGCGTCTTCTCGTTGTGGAGCACAAGCTCCAGACACGCAGGCTCAGTAGTTGTGGCTCACGGGCCCAGTTGCTCCGCGGCATGTGGGATCCTCCCAGACCAGGGCTCGAACCCGTGTTCCCTGCATTGGCAGGCAGGCAGATTCTCAACCACTGCACCACCAGGGAAGCCCTAGATCATCTTCTTATATCCTAGACACTCTACACTTGACCCCATAGAACTACCTTTTGCAATCACTTTATATCCTCCAATTAGCACTCACAGCCCTTGAGTACTTGTTAATTTCCTTCTCAGAGAAAATTTAAATATTTTTTGACCCCTAGAGAGCTTTGCCTGCTTTAGAAATTTTGTGAGCTTCATCAGAAAAAAGTTCTTCCTCGTTTTTTTTTCTTTCTTTCATGTTATGATCTAATATGTTCACAGATTCTATCAAGTTGAGATTTCTGGCAGAGATATTTTGTCAACAGTTATATCTAAAGAAGTAAAGGCAGTATTTCCCAGAAAAATGTATTTCACTTGTCTTCCAGTGATTGAAATCTTATTAGACAGAGATGGTTTTCTGTAGAATGGTTTGAGAAGGAGATGGTTTTTATAGGCCTATTGTCAATGGGCATAAATTCTTTATCCAGAAGACAATAACATATTGTGATTGGATTAAGTCATTGGCTTGTAAACTGAGCTTAGCAGGCACCCTGAGAGTTCCTGAGTTACCCACACAGGTACCATGGGGGGCTGTGTATACAAGGTATGATACCTGGCTCAACTAGGGGATGCTCTGCTTTTATGTGTGTGTGTGTGTGTGTGTTTTATATTGGGCTTTGTCATAAAAGTTCATTGAAGAGTAGCTAAAAATTATTTTAAAAACCACTGGAACCTTCTAAATATTTTGGATGCTATCTTAGGATTTTTTCTTATGAATAGTAGAATATTCTCATTAAGCCTCTTGCTGGGGCTGGAATCTTTGGTGGCATTGGAATTTTACTTATGACAATTAATGAAGATGCCACCTACAAGGGCTAATAACACTAAATGAAAAGAAGGATCAAGAATAGGTAAATTCAGGAGCTGCTAGGACCCTGTCGTCATGCAAATGTCCTTGACAACAAAGAAAGGGGAACGAAATTACGGTTCCTATGGCTGTATAGAAATGGAATTGTTCCTATAGAGAATGCTTTCTAAAGCTTCGCTAAGGGTGTGCAGCTCTTTAAATCAGCAAGCCCCTTTTCTTTTCAATCACAAAGTGGAAAAAAAGCACCTCTTTTCTCTTTTTCTCTTTCAAGAAATCCAAACTATAAGTATTGTTGAGTCACCTCATCTCTCTTTGAAGAGGGAAATGCCATCCCTATGTTGGTTGAATGTAGAAGATTTATGAAGAAAAGAAGAGAAATGGATCATAACAGCATTGTATTTAATATTTTCTTCATTTTGCAATGTTCTGCCTTGCTTGACATGTTTACTTAAACACATATTCCTGGCTCAGAGTTGCTCTCTGAACACCACGGTGCATAATTAATGTCAAGGTGGAAAATGATTATGCTGGAAATGCTGTTCCCTCTCCTCTGAAAAGTATTTTTAAAGCCAATTTAGGTCACACATGGTTCAGTCTTTTAGAATTTTTTCTTAACTGTTCAGCTGAAGAGAATGCCTCAGGGCGTTTATTATCAGACATTCCAGTGGGCTCTCTGTCCTGGGGTGTGTGAGTGTGCTGGAGGGTGGGTGCAGTTTCTCACGGTGTGGCGGTGGGAGTGATTGTTGTAGGAGAGAGGAACCCCAAAAAGTTTATTTCGTTTTAGGCCTCAGACATATAAGCAAAACGACAAAGAACACAATTTAGCTAAAAAGCATGTGACACATAGTGCACTGTTTCGAAGCGGAAAACCGTTCTTATTTTCCTCACTCCAATAAGATTCTTAGGTTCACATGACAAGAAACATGTCAGGATAGGAACCAGATACAAAATACATTTTTAAAATAAATAAATAAATAATTAATTAATTTTGGGCTGCGTTGGGTCTTCGTTGCTGCGCCCGGGCTTTCTCTAGTTGCAGTGAGCGTGGGCTACTCTTCGTTGCGGTGCGCAGCCTTCTCGTTGCGGTGGCTTCTCTTGTTGCGGAGCACGGGCTCTAGGTGCGTGGGCTTCAGTAATTGTGGCTCTTGGGCTCAGTAGTTGTGGCTCACAGGCTTCAGTAGTTGTGGCACATGGGCTCAGTCGTTGTAACTCATGGGCTCTAGAGCACAGGCTCAGTAGTTGTGGTGCACGGGCTTAATTGCTCCACAGCATGTGGGATCTTCCTGGACCAGGGCTGGAACCCACGTCCCCTGCTTTGGCAGGCGGATTCATAACCACTGAACCACCAGGGAAGCCCCCAAAATACATTTTTAAATGGACCATTTCTTTTGTGTTCAGGTGTCCTTTGCTGTTCTTTCTGATTCCTCTGCTGATGGAGGAGTAGGCTGACAAAGCTTGCAACAGCAGTCAATGGGGTCGACACGATAGAAGATTCTGAAGCTTTTGGGGGCATCTATAGTCACTAAGACTGGAGTCAGATGTGCTGTTCTACAGGTGAGAGGTCAGTGTTACTGGTGGGAAAAGGAAGAAAATGGAATTTCCATTAGATTTATCATCTGTACAGAAGATACACCAACTTAGAGTAGAAGAGCACAAGATGGCACCCCCTCCTTTCTCCTAATTCTTCTTCCCAATGTGGGGATTTGCTCGGAACTCCAGAGTTGATATGGAAGGGGATCAGAATATGCCACTGGCATATGGATTATTTTGAGGTGAAGGAAATCGAGAATCAACAGGCACAGAAAGAAGCCTTCTTGAAGTTTTCCTTAAGCAGCAACTTCTGGGAAATAAAGCTACCATAAATTCCTTCTTCAGGGCAGATATTCCCCAGAAGGAGGAATGAGAGTGAAACCTACCCCACATCCCTTCTCTGGGGGAGTTTTATGGCCCTAAATGAGACAGAAAGTCCATTCATGTTTGTATAACAGACATTACAAATTTTCTTATCTCTCGATTGTTCTTCTAAAAACCCATTTATCAGGCTTCCCTGGTGGCGCAGTGGTTGAGAGTCCGCCTGCCGATGCAGGGGACACGGGTTTGTGCTCTGGTCCGGGAAGATCCCACATGCCGCGGAGCGGCTGGGCCCATGAGCCATGGCCGCCGGGCCTGCGTGTCCAGAGCCTGTGCTCCGCAACAGGAGAGGCCACAACAGTGAGAGGCCCGCGTACCGCAAAAATAAATAAATAAATAAAATAAAAACCCATTTATCTTTCGTTGAAAAAACCCTATTTGTCCTTAAAAGCATCTTCTCTCCCCACTACCCTCCTTTCCTTTACTAAATTAGGTATATAAGTCTCTAATTTCAACCATTTAAGAAGCCAGCTACTTCTTTTGTTGGTTCCTAAGTGCTACAGATAAGCCCTTTTCTGTTTGTCTTTTGTCAGTTTAATTTTCATACCCCCATTACTAAATCTAAGAGGGTAGAGAAAAAAACTTTCCTGTCTTATACCAGCTTCCCAACTTCATCACATCATCACATAATACACACCATATTTCCACACATTTCTCTTAAATTGTGTATGAACACAATAAATATTCCTTGTGTACATGCACCATCTTAAATAGGTCTTAAATAGGTAATTAAGAAGCAAAGTTTAAGAAAAGGATGCTTCTGTAAGGGATTTGAGGAGACAGTGCTTCAGGTAAAACCTGAAAAGGAATGAGGAAAGTAGGATGGAGTAGGGGAAAAAGCTCTACAAAGATGCTGATTCCACTGAAGCCTAGCCTGAGCCTGGTCCCATAGGGAGCTATGGACCATGGCACCACATGCTTGTCCCACCTTGAAGCAAGGTAGCTAGTTGTTTTATATTCCATATCAGTTAGTCACTGGCTGTGGGCTTCGCTGGAAGGAGACCATAACCTCACAAGCATTTCCAGGAGGGTGGCTCCAGTCAGCCTCCTTAGGGCAAATCTCTTGAGAAGGATGCATCTGTGAGCTGCTGAGAGCCAAACTCACAACAGTTGGGAGATGAAGGAAATCTTGCCAGGGCACCAACAGCATCTGCTACGGCATACAAAATATCCATCTTTTATAGTAATTTGTTTATGACAGGATACTGCAGGACTGATGGCAGTTAAGTGAAAGATCTTTGTGTGAAGGGAATTATTGGAAATATAGGGCAGGGGTCAACAAATATTTGCTGTAAAGGGCCGGATAATAAATATTTTAGACTTTGAGGTCCAGATGGTCTTTGTTGAAACTAGTCAACTTTGCTGTTATAGCATAGAAACAGCCATAGGTAATGTATAAACAAATGGGCAAGGCTGTGTTCCAATAAAACTTTATTTACAAAATCAGATGGGGGCCTAGATTTGGCCCATAGACTGTAGTTTGCTGACTCCTGATATAAGGGATAAGACAGAAAACAATCATTTGTGTTTCCAATTTGTCTACCCTCTTAAAATAGAATTAATTTTTCATTTCAAGTAAAAAGCTTATGACTAACTTATTTTCCAATTTTGGTTAAGAGTACAGGCTTTACAGTTAAAAGATCAGGATTCCACTTTTTCCACTTTCCAGACAATCAATTTCACAGGGTCATGTTGAGGAATAAAGAAAATGTATAGAATGCACTTTTAATATGGTGGTTAGCACTTAGTGTGTGCTTAGTAAATAATATTTCGTTACCATTATTGTTGTCCCATGGAATATTGTTTTATAGTTACTTTCCTGGCATTTATCACTATTTTTATTCAGTGTCTGATTTATTTCTGAGGTATGATGAGATTGAAAATAAAGTTTTTCAGAATCAATATGACTACACAAGGAAGGTCTGATTTCTTTCATCAAGTTGACCCAAGACCAACATGCATGCTTTCTGATTTCCTAGTTTCCCCCTCTCTTGCTCAGCAGAGAGAGATGTAATAAGGATTATAAAATAGATCCTCATCTAGAGATGGAATTGAGGTTGTGGAGGAATTAAAATGGATGGGAGTCTGGTAGAAAATCTGACATATACATGGATGCTATTTGGTGTAACAAAGAATTACCAGAGGAGGGAAATAGGATGACCTGGGATATCACCTCGACTTGGCCATTCCCATGATCACCACTTGCCTCCGTTGTTCACTGAATGCCTGAACAAGTTTTTAGCTCCTTTGGGTGTAAGTCAAAACAGCTTTCACTTGTTTCATTTAGTTTTCATTATAGGATGGAGGCAAGCCTTGCACTGGGGGCTTGATTTAAAACAGAGCTGTCTCTCTCTATTTCTCAGGCAGGAAAAAAATGTGAGCAAAAATTACTCTTGTCTCTAAGGAGCCTGTGGAGTTGGCCCCTGTTCTGGAGAAGAAGCTTGGAAGGCTCGGCACTGCTGATGTGGATTCATTGAGGAAGTGTGCTCATCAGAGTTAAGCCATCCATCATTACTCACTCGCCGGGCTTGTGCTTCCCAGACGACCACATAATGTCCAGGTTGGACATACAACTCTGCATCAGCCCAGGGGAAACAAATGGCACCCCTTTAGTAGATTAAATGGATTGGGCCATTCAAGGGAATCTGTTTTATGGAATCACTTGGTTTACTGAATAGCCTCATGTTACAGGTAAATGAAATCCTACAGCAAAGGAGCCAAGCCTGCATTTTAGTTATTTTTCCAGAAGTAGAGCTATTTGTTGCCAGAAAAAGTTCAGCTTCATGATAATGGGGAACACTGGACCGTGAGACCATTGGACTAGCAGTATCCTTTGCATTTCAAATAAAATCCTGTTTTCTCATCATGGCTGTAAACGTCTGTCTCATGCTACTTATTTCTATATCCATATGCTCCAGCCACATTGGCTTTCTCTTTGTCCTTTAAATTTGTTAAGTGTATGCCATTCCAGGGACCTTGCATGTGCTGTTTCACCGTCTAGAATACCCTTTCAGGTCTTCACAAGACTGAGTCATTGTGATCATTGATGAAGCACAAATATCGCTTTCTTGGGGGAGCTCTTTGCTGACAACTCCCTCTGAGGAGGCATCCACATCACTCTCTGATATATTATCCTGAATTATTATCTTTATTAAACTTTTCATTATGTAGGACTCTCTTATTTACTTGTTTATTGTTTAACAAGTTTTTTTAATTTATTTACTTTTATTTATTTACTTTTTTGCGGGACGCGGGCCTCTCACTGTTGTGGCCTCTCCCTCTGCGGAGCACAGGCTCCGGACACGCAGGCTCAGTGGCCATGGCTCATGGGCCCAGCCACTCCGCGGCATGTGGGATCTCCCCGGACCGGGGCACGAACCCGTGTCCTGCATCAGCAGGTGGACTCTCAACCACTGCGCCACCACGGAAGCCCTGATCCTCCCTTTTAAAGTGTAAGTTTCATGAGAGGCTGTCCTTTCTCACTGTGTCTTCACCTTCTAGACAATGCCTGTCACAAGGTGATTTTTAACTAGTATTTCCTGAAAGAATGAATTAAATGCATCACATAATCTGAATCATGTTCCAAATGAGTCCTGTAAAAATTGGAGATTTTCATATTCTTGCTGGGTCTCAGTTTTCTTTAAATGAAGGGAATGGAAAATATTAAAGAACTTATATACTTGTATTTTATGAATCTATGGGGATTTTTCTTTTCACTGACTTCAAATTTTGCTGGCCATACAAAAAAAATTGTAATATTGGAATCGGGAATTAGTACTCTGTATATTTCTGTGGCTATGTCCGTACAAGGTCAAAATCACTAAATGATTCCAACAAATGTGTTTTTGTGACATCACAAAAAGTTTATTTTCAGGTTATGTAGACACAGTTCAAATGAATGGTTAAAGAAAAGAGTAAACTAGAAGAGTTGGCCTTGGAAAACCTCAGATAAGAGATACGAATATTACTTTCCCCCATCGTCAGTAGATGATTTTCCATTGAGAAAATCTTTAGTGATGATAGTGAAATATGACACGCTCGTTTGGGTTTATGTCAATAACATTTAAGAAATCACCAGCATTGCCTTCGATTTAAGTTTTTTTGAAGACGGTAGAAAATCTCTCCTAACACACATCCCCCCACACAGCACCAGCCCTATCATTTATCTTGAAGATTGCACTTTTATCAGCAGGATGTTAAATTCCTCTTCCTAGAAGACTGTGGTTGTCTCGCCCAATTGCTCATTTTTGTGCTGAGATCACATGCTGTGTGCTGGTGCTTGATATTATTTGATCAGTCTATTCATTCACGCTTCATTCCATGCACATAACAGTGTGTATAAGTTTAGAAACCAAAAGAAGAGTTTTTACCTGTGTATTTCATTTTTGCTCACAAATGTTTATCAAGTGTCTACTATGCCCTGCACTTTGGGGAATGTAGCCAAGAGAGTAGACAACATGGACCCTGCCCTGATTTATATTCCATATTAGATGTTACAAGCATTCATTAAACCCTTACTGTTTACTAGGCATCAGCTGGGCACTTTTCCTTTAATTATGTCCTTTATTTCTAAAAACAATCATGCTTTATAAGTGTTATTGTCCAAATCTGGCAGATGGGAAAACTGAAGTTTAAAGGTTCTTGCAATTTTCCCAAGATTAAATTTATGTCAAAGCTAGTACTTAAAATTAGTTTTCTGATTCCAAGTCCAGTGCCCACTGTAGAAAGACAAATGACACACAGCATTAATGAAATGACTATAGTACAAGGCAAGTTACTTTAAATACTGCAGGGGAGGAAAAAACATTTACTTCTATATCTCCACTTTAAGGAGATGAGTGTATTAGGTTTCTCCAGGGAAACAGAACCAATTAATTGGTTCTGAGTATTAATTAATTAATTATAAGGAATTGGCTCACACAATTATGGAAGCCGACAAGTTCTGAGAGATTTGCAATGGGCAAGCTGGTGACTTAGAATAACTGAAGGCATGAGTTCCAGTTGGAATGCCGACAAGCTTGACAGCTAGATAGAGCTGATGTTTCAGTTCAAGGCTGAAGGCAGGAAAAATCCTTTGTCTCAGTTCAAGGCAAAGAGGAATTCTCTCTTACTTGTGGGAGGGTCAGCCTTTTTGTCCTATTCAAGGCCTCACTGATTGAGTGAGGCCCACACACATTAGGGAGGGCAGTCTGCTTTACTCAGTCTAACCATTCAGAGGTTCATTTCATCGAGAAACACCCTCACAGACACATCCAGAATAATACTTGACCAAATGTCTAGGCACTCTGTGGTCCAGTCAAACTGAGATACAAAATTAACTATCACAATGGGTTTGCCCTACTATCTCTTGATATGAATTAGTTGCTTCTGCATTAAAATTCTTATGTCAAGATTCTTTTTTAATTGAGGCAGATGTTTGCTTTTGTTTCTTTTACACTGCCCAGCATGCATTCCCCTTTCACACCAGTTCTTGATATCCCTTTAGGTAATTACCTCTCTTCGTTTGCCTGTTCTCAGGGGACTCTAGACATCCAGGTGCCCCACTTTTCTCTACTTGAAGGGCAGACATGTGACCCAAGGTAATCTCAACAGCCTCTCTCTGGCACTGTGAACCTTTTTTTTTTTAAATTTTTTTTATTGTGGTAAAAGTCATATATAAAACATACTATTTTAACCATATTTAACTGTGCAGTTCGGTGGCACTAAGTACATTCACATTGTTGTGCAACTCTCATGATCATCCGTCTCCTGAATTTTTTTACCTTCCTAAACTAAAACTCTGCACCCATTAACCATTAACTCCTCATTCCCTCCCCACCACCCCGTCCCCGACCCGGTGGCATCTACCAATGTACTTTCTAACTCTATGAAATTGACTATTCTAGGTACCTTGTATAAGTGGCACTGTGAATCTTGAGCAGAACAACACAAAGAGGGGAAAATGATTGGGTGTGAGTCTTTCAGTGGCAGAGTCTCTTTAAGTACTTCCCGCAACTTACATGTCTGGAAACTGCCACGTTTTAAGTCTGGTTCGTTGCTCTACCATCAGCATCCTTTAACTACATTTCCTTTTTGCTTAAGTTAGCTACATTTATTTTCGTTGCTTACCATAAAAGCACTCTATCATATAGAAAAGCATTATATGATTCCCTGCGCTTTTGTGTCTGGTCTCAGTGGTGATGAACATCGACTGTTTTAGATTTGCCACTGGGATGGATTTCCCAAAGGATTACGTATTCATCTGAAGCCTGGACTACCACGGAGAATTCTGTATCAAGTCTATTTTTTGAAGTGCTTTCATTTTTACATTGTCAATTTTGGCTTCCTTTGACTCCTATGGTCCCCACATCCTGAGGCTGGGACTAAAGCCATTATTTTTGCTTAATCTTAAAATCTTCTTATACTACTCACTTTTCAAGAGGGATTCCTGGAGTCATTCAATCTTCAGTGTTGCCTGCTTTAACAAGGAGTAAAACGACTGACTATGCAGCACTTTTCCTGCCACCTTGGTAGAGTTTCTGTATGGTAAGAACTCATTACCAAGCCTCTCCATCTCTGATGAAAAAGCAAAGACCACAAGAGTCTAAGTGACTAGATGGAAAAGTAACAGCATGGAAGAAGATCCAGGAGCTAAACTCAAGGTTTTCTCCCTTGTTGGCTTTAACTACCTGGCCGTGTAGTGTTGCTCTCTCTCTCTGTCTTTTGAACACTGACCTGCACTGCTCATAGAATGCTCTGGTGTGTCTCCAACTCAGACTCAAGCATTGATATCCATGAATGCATTCTAGAACTGGATCGGGAACACGGGCCAGGAATCAGCAACAACATCTGCTTTAGAAAACCACATCATTGTTGCCATTTCTCCTATTGTTCCACTTTGCCTTGGCAGATGAAAACGGTCCCCTTTGACACTTTCATCTGGTTCCTTTAGAGCCTTACAAATCCCCAAATTGCCATCTGGATTCTCTCCTATTGCTATCAAGTGGATCTCACCATTACTGCTTTTTTGTATTCAGCATCTCATGCCTCTGTGCCCTTGTTCTCTTTGGCTCATGTTTTAGCAGTGTCATACTCAGTACAGTCTCATCCTTCCTTTTCTTTTAAGTGTGTAGAGTGTGTCATGTGTAAACCTTCTGCTCTTACAGTCACATCAGCAAACACTTACTGCTGCCTTTTATAACCCAAACCCGCTTTGTTATTCCCTTTACATTTCATGCCTCAGTGATTTCTAAGTTTCCCGCTGTATTACAAAAGCCTGTTCAGACACTTAATCCTTGTATCCACTGGGACATCACATACTGCTAAGGTCAGAATTTTCCTTTCTGTGAGATTGTGCAGTTTTACTCCTTGAGATATATCATGTGCTTAGGGTTCAAGCTTTAAAAAAATTCAAGTAACTTGCCTCCCTTATTATGGCAATTGAACATTTTCACAGATTTTTCTGGCCCATTTAGAAAATGAATGAATCAGATGCTTAAAAGTCAGTGCTTCTTCATTGTACCTTTTTCACCCTTGGCTTAGATCCTACAGCATCTATAATACATTTATCCTTTTAGAGTATACATTTGTGTTGTGTTTTCATTTTCAGAGACTACTTTTGGTATTTTAAGTCAAGCATATGAAGCACTTTCATATAAACATTTCAGCAATCAGATTTAACTCATAATTTTTATCTTTATACTCCCAATATAGGAATGAGTTCTTCTTCTCAACTCCACATTTCTATTCTCATAATGATGGTGAGAAAATATTGTTTTCTTGGAAGTGACTGTGGGAGGTCAGAAGGTGCCCAAGTTTTCCAGATTTGTCTAATCCCTTGTAGACCTTCACACTAATTATAATAATCCCATCTTCTCTTTTCCAAGGTTAATTCTTCCTTCCTCTGACCCCTTGAATTGCAGTCGATCCCTCCTTTGATTGCTTCTTTGATCTCCCTTTCTCACCTAACAAATGGAACGAAGCTTCCCTCTGACTACAACTGTGCTCAGGGTTCTTCTTGTCAGAAAACCCACTTCTTTCAACTGTATTAATGTCCTGCTCTCATTTTTTACTCACTACCCAAACTTTGAACCTACAGTTTCAACTTGTAAGTTTTGTTTCATCACCTCCTATTCATCCCTGAATAGTTTACAGTAAAAATTAAAATTGGACTACCATATGATCCAGCAATCCCACTCCTGGGCATATACCCGGAGAAAACCATAGTATGAAAATATACATGAACCCCAATGTTCATTGCAGCACTATTTACAGCAGCCAAGACATAGAAGCAAACTAAATGTCCATCGACAGATGAATGGATAAAGATGTGGTACATATATACCATGGAATATTACTCAGCCATAAAAAGAATGAAATAATGCCATTTGCAGCAATACAGATGGACCTAGAGATATGTGAAGTAAGTCAGACAGATAAGTGAAGTAAGTCAGACAGATAAGTGAAGTAAGTCAGACAGACAAAGGCAAATATTATATCACTCTTATGTGGAATTTAATTAAAAAATGTGATACAAATGAACTTATTTACAAAATAGACTTACAGATATCTAAAACAAACTTAAGGTTACCAAAGGGGAAATGTGGTGGGGGGAGGGATAAATCAGGAGCTTGGGATTAACACATACACACTACTGTGTATAAGATAGATAACCAACAAGGACCTACTGTATAGCACAGGGAAATCTACTCAGTATTCTGTGATAACCTATGTGAGAAAAGAATCTGAAAAAGAATGAATATATGTATGTGTAAAACCAAATCACTTTGCTGTACACCTGAAACTAACACAACATTGTAAATCAGCTCCAATCCAGGGCTTCCCTGGTGGCACAGTGGTTAAGAATCCGACTGCCAATGCAGGGAACACAGGTTCAAGCCCTGGTCCAGGAAGATCCCACATGCAGCGGAGCAACTAAGCCCGTGCGCCACAACTACTGAGCCTGCTTTCTAGAGCCCACAAGTTACAATTACTGAGCCTGTGCTCTAGAGCCCGCAAGCCACAACAACTGAAGCCCGTGTGCCGCAACTACTGAAGCCCATGCGCCTAGAGCCCGTGCTATGCAGCAAGAGAGGCCACTGCAATGAGAAGCCCGCGCACCGCAATGAAGAGTAGCCCCCGCTGTCGCAACGAGAGAAAGCCCACGCGCAGCAATGAAGACCCAACGCAGCCAAAAAATAAATTAATTAATTTTTAAAAAAGAAAAAAACTATAATAAAATTAAATAAATAAGCTCTGCTACAAAGAATTAGTTTCACAATTTTAACTTTAATGCTCATATTTTATACGTTATTCTTTTGAGTACAGGGTGTACAAATTAAGCTACTTTGTAAATAGAAATCTTAACTACTTTTCAAATGTAATGTGAAATTAGCTAATAACACAATACAATAAAAGCACGTGCTAAACAAACAAACAAAAACGTTTATCGTGGACTTTGGCTGTTATTGCTCTACTAAAACTGTAAGAATGAGTGGTTGAATCTGCCAAGAGGTGGGAGTGATATTTCAGCTGGAGCTCATTGTGGGGAAGGACATATCAGAGAGAGGGAAGGGCAAGGACAGAAGCCTGGAGGCAGGACTGAAAAGATCCATTTTATCAGAGTCAAGTGCAACGGTTGAACTTTCAGATATGAAAACAAGTTTAGTTGGTAAAAATTTTTCATCTTGTAAATTAGAGAAAATTGAAAGCAAAGCAAAACCTTTACTTGCTACATAGAAAAAAAATGAGCAGTTGGGTCAGCCCTATTTCTTCTCTGTCATCACTCTGCCCAAGATTTCCCAATGTCCAAGTGATGATTAGTAGCCCCATCTCCAGACTCGATGAACCAGTGCACAGGTTTCAACAGCTCTTTGCAGGCTACGTTTTAGGCAGACTCTTGGTTTATCCAGAAGTCCCAGTCATGGTTTGTAAACTTCTCTGGTTTATTGATCTTAGTGTATACTCCCTATTAACAGCTTTTCTCTGCCTAGCAGAGATGATTGCCTCTCTCTCAGCAATACACAGTCTGGGAGAGTGTTTCCTGTCTGTTGGATACTTGTACATGAAGTCGGGCTCCATTGGGATCACAAAAATGAGATGTGCATGAAAAATAAAATTTGAAGGCTAAACTTTAGAATGGACATGTTGACAAGTAGCTCTGTTCAAATCAGACAATGGGTTGTCATTTCTCTTTCTTTGGTATCTTAGGCTATCTCCTGTTGAAATTCTGAGCTCCCCACTTAAGCATAAAGTTGTCAGGTCATAGCCTCTCCAGGTATTTATTCATGTTGTCATATAATGCTTTTTCTCTTTTCTCCTACTCAATGAGCAGAATTCATGTCAGGAGGGAACATCACATCAGATGACTAATAAGCCTGGGTCCTGGGAAAGAATAGTATAATGGTTAAGAACATGTACTCTCATGCCAGACTGCCAAAATCAAAACCCAACCCTTCACTTATTAATTATGCTACCTTTATCAAATTACTTAACTCTTTGTGCCTTTCTCCATTTGCAAAACAAGGATAAAAATAGCATTTTTTTCATAATATTGTTGCATGAAGGTTAAGTGGATTAACACATGCACAATGTTTAGAATGACACTGTGACACTGTAATTTCAAGCTATTGTGTTCTTATTATTGTTATGATGATGATGATGATGGTTGAGTTTCACAAGACATCAAGAGCTCCTAAGGGGCTTGAAAGCAACTTTCTAGGACAAAGGTCAAAATTCACTGTGTCACACTATCCCAGTTGATCCAATTCTTTTTATAATATTCTCCACTAGCGCCACAACATGTAATAAGTTGTGGACAATCACATTACTTTCTTGGGAGGGGCTGGAATTGGGAGATAATTAAATGATGCTGTCCTGGGAGAAGAGGTCTGTGGTATATATCTTATGGGAAAAATGTTGTAGACCTAAGAGATAGACATGAAGTGTCCTAATGCCTGTTTCCTATATGCCTTGTCCCTCACTCACTCCACTCAAGGACAATAAGTGTGAGCGGGGAAGCCAGATCCATGCTGGTCTTCTTTTAAATTATCCCAGGACTTAAAGGGATATAAGAACTGTTAAGGGAGCCCTGATACTGATAGTTATGTTTTCACAGGCTAAGTCAGGGCTCAAACCTTAATTTTTGATGATGACAATAATGGTTAAACTTTGAAGATACTTCTTGTGTCTCTTGGAAACAACTAAGAGGATAGTTGACTACATAATTCTGGAGAAAACCTGGTTATGTCAAGTTCCATAGAGTTTTGAGCTCTTCTTGTTTCTTCTCTTTCCCCTGATGATGGATTTCCATCCTCAGAACAGTCTCCTGATGTAGATTTTTCTATATCTGAGCTTTTGGATTGTTTATATTACCCGTTCCATAAAAATTCTTTGGTATCTCTCTTTCCTTTCCTGTCCTCTGGGAAAATCTGGGAGGCGGTCAACAGTTGATATTGCTCTGTATCCCAATGGGTAATGATGACACTGATGGGAGGTTTGGGGTCTGCTCACCTGAGCCTTTGAGACACAGATGTTTCTCTAAGAGCTTGCTGAAGCTGACCAAACTCTCCAATGTACAAAAACTGGGACTAAGACAACTTTGTAGGGAGAAAGAGTCTCCCAGCATTTCTGACCCTCCACCTGTAGACAGAGCTGGAAATAACTGCAGAAGCAGCCTCTCTGGTGGAATGGCCACACTTTGCTCTCTGGCTGGTGCCTTGGATTTGCAGCTTGATACCTTAAAGCACCCAAAAAGGTCAGTCAGTTCTCCATCCTGCACTGGGGTTGGGGAGTTCATTTCTTCAATCTATCCAGCTCTAACTTTAATTTTACTCCTTCCTCTTGGTTATCACAGTCATGCCAAAGATTCCCACTGTAGTCTAGCCTAAGAAAGAGAGAGAATTAAATGCTGTAGGTGTTCTTTGTTCTGCTGCTCATGCATGGTTTGAAGCACTTGAGAACCAAGTGCTTGAGCATGGTTCTTGAGAACGCTGGTTTTCAAAGCTGAAATTGTGATCTGATGTCTGACATCTTGACCTGGGAAACAGGTTTAGCAAGAGGAGAGAGACAGTTGTGTGACCTTCTCTCAAAACCCCGAAGTGAATCAAATTTAGTTTTGTTGGAAGAAAGATAATGACTGGAACAGATGTCATTTGAAAATGGCTGTCTGCGCAACACTCTGCCCTATTCCATAGAGAGATTATACATTCTCCCCTGGGATGATAATCCTGTTTTCCCTAATCAGGTTTTGGATTGTATTCAGAGGAAGAAAGGTGATATTGTAAAATTAGAGTTTGGAGGACTTTGAGAATAAAAAGTGAACTAAGTGTATTAAAAGTTTATATAATCTCCCTTGAAGAACTCTAAGTAATTTCTGTAGATACTTTACTCTCAAGGAAGTGGAACATTACTCCCTATTCCTAAAGTGTGAGCTGCACATGATGACTTTTTTCCAAAGAGTACAGTATGGAGAGGGAAAAAAGAGTAACCTTATAGTAGAGAAACCTGACAAAACACTACTTCAGCTATGGGATCAAGGCCAATATGAACAATCATAAATCATGTTGATAGCACATACCCTTGACGTGATATGATGAAAATGACACTTTACCTCTGTGATCTACCTCTCCAAACCCCATTACCCCAGTGTCATCATGAGGAAAATATCTGACAAATTCCAGTAGAGAGTCATCTTACAAAACACCTGACTACTACTCCTCAAAACTGTCAAGATCTTCAAAAGCAAGGAAAGTCTGAGAAACTGTCAAAGACAGAGGAGCTTAAAAAGACATGACAACTATACTGAGCGAAGTATGTCAGACAGAGAAAGAGAAATTGCTTATATTTGGAACCAAAAAAAATGATACAAATGAACTTATTTACAAAACAGACTCATAGGCTTAGAGAACAAACTTATGGTTACTAAGAGGGAAGGATGGGGGGAGGGATAGTTAGGGAGTTTGGAATTGATATGAACATACTGCTATATGCGCCACAACTACTGAGCCTGTGCTCTAGAGCCCACGAGCCACAACTACTGAGCCCTTGTGCCACAACGACTGAAGCCCGTGCCCCTAGAGCCCATGCCCTGCAACAGGAGAAGCCACAACAATGAGAAGCCTGCGCACTGCAGCGAAAAGTAGCCCCTGTTCGCTGCAACTAGAGAAAGCCTGCGCCCAGCAATGAAAACCCAACACAGCCAAAAAATAAAGAAATTTATATATAAAAAACAATCATTTAAAATGCATAGCCAACAGGGATCTACTGTATAGCACAGGGAACTCTGCTCAATATTCTGTAACAACCTAACTGGGAAAAGAATTTGAAAAAGAATAGATACATGTATATGTATAACTAAATCACTCCAATATAAAATAAAAAAATTTAAAAAAAAGAAAAAAAATAAGGTGTAATCCCTGGAACCAAAAAAAAAAAAAAAAGGTAATTAGGTGAAAACTAAAGAAATCTGAATAAACTATGGACTTTGGTTAATTTAAAAAACGTTTATGATGCAACAGTCATTTTCATATATCTCAACTGATTTAACTCTCACAGTGAAATCACACCCCCTTTAAGAGATAGAATATATAGCTGGAGGCTTTGTGTCCTAAACCTATGCTTTGAGAGGTAAAGTGACTTGCCCAAAGTCCCACATCTTGTGAGTGACTGAGCTGGAATTTAAGCCTTAGACTATATGACGACATAGAACAGATTTGACATAATTCTGCAATGATGTCTACATTAATTTTCAATTGCTGCTGTAATGAATTATCATAACTTTAACAGCTTAAAACAATACATACTTATTATATCACTGTTCTGTATGTAAGTAGTCTGGGTATCATGTGGCTCAGCTGGGTCCTTTGCTTAGAGTCTCACAAGGCTGAAATCAAGATAGAGGCAGAAGTGCTTTCCTTTCCAGAACCTTTGGGGATGAATATGCTTCTAAGATCATTCAGGTTGTCTGAAAATTCAGTTCCTTGTGGTCATAGGACTGAGGTCCCGATTTGCTTGCTGGTCATAGGCTGGAAGGCTGTCTGGACTCAAGGCCTCCTGCATTCCTCATCACATTGCCCCCTCCATCATAAAACCAGCAACAGCACATCCAGTCTTTCTCATGCTCTGAATCTCTTTGACTTCCCCTTTTGCCTTTATCCAAGAGAAAGCTCTGATTTTAAGGGATCTTGTGATTATACTGAGCTCTTTGGATAATCTGCTGGATATGAGAGTGGTAGAGTCAGGTCTCCATCTCAATTTTTTCTACTGCAACACAACATTTTTGAAGTACAGATGACTGTAGGGCAACCACTCAGGTCAAATAATTTGTAGGCAGTAAGTTACATTCAGATCCTATTTCTAGATTTTATGAAAGTGATAGATCCATTATTTCTCTCTTCTAAGATGAATAGTTTTTCTTTTTTGTGGGGGGAGGCCGTGCCATGTGGCTTGTGGAATCTTAGTTCCCTGATCAGGGATTGAACCCAGGCCCTCAGTAGTGAGAGTATGAAGTCCTAACAACTGGACCACTAGGGAATTTCCAGTTTTTCTTTTTCTTTTTTTAAAAATTAATTAATTTATTTTTAGCTGCGCTGGGTCTTTGTTGTTATGCAGGGGATTTCTCTAGTTGCAGAGAGTGGGGGCTACTCTTCACTGCGGTGCGCGGGCTTCTCATTGCGGTGGCTTCTCTTGTTGCGGAGTATGGGCTCTAGGTGCGCGGGCTTCAGTACTTGTGGCATGTGGGCTCAGTAGTTGTGATTCGCAAGCTCTAGAGCACAGGCTCAGTAGTTGTGGCGCACAGGCTTAGTTGCTCCATGGCATGTGGGATCTTCCCGGACCAGGGCTTGAACACATGTCTCCCACATTGGCAGGTGGATTCTTAACCACTGCACCACCAGGGAAGCCCAGTTTTTCAATTTTAACGTTTCCAAACTTAAACTGTATTTTCCAATTCTTGCATATATTTAGGTAGTAATAGCCTCCACTCCTCACCAAAATCTTATGGTTTCTCTCCTGATTCCCTGTTCCACCATCATATATGACTTCCTCACACTCTCCTTCCCACTGGACTGGAAGTACCATGGGTGGAGAGGCCACATCTGCTGCGTGCACCTAGAGCCTGGTGCAGTGAATATGGGAGACAGTGGGTCATTGTAGAGGGAATGAATGAATGAATAGGAATGGACAGCATCTTAGACCAGGGAAATGGGGTGTTTTGAGAGACTAAGGAGAAGTCCTTGTTTAAGATCACCTCCTCTCTGCCTTCTCCCAAGGAGGCAGATCTGATCATTGGGTTCCAGGACCCTGACTGGGCCACATTTGCAGGGGCAATGTCTCTGCGCACCAAGGGTTACAGCCTGGCCGTGGGCCTCTCTTTCTGGTGCCCAGAACTTTCTTTTCCTCCCCTGTGATAGAGGTTGTCTACTGACACAGCAGTAACATTTCTGTAACCAACTCTCCAGCACTCTCTTCTCTGGGACTTCTTCCTTCCATGTAACAGGGTTGAGGGTGGTAAAATTCAGGTTTGAGCTTAAGGGGAGAGAAGGAGCATTTATTTGTTTGTTTATTTATTATGGAAGTATAGTTGATTTACAATGTTATATTAGTTTCAGGTGTACAACATAGTTATTCAGTATTTTTATAGATTATACTCTATTTAAAGTTATTGTAAAATATTGGCTGTATTCCCTGGGCTGTACAATATGTCCTTGTTGCTTATGTATTCTATACCTAATAGTTTGTACCTCTTACTCCCCTACCCCTATTTTGCCCCTTCTCCTTTCTCTCTCCCCGCTGGTAATCACTATTTTATTCTCTGTATCTGTGAATCTCTTTCTGTTTTGTTATATTCATTCATTTGTTTTATTTTTTAGATTCGCATGTAAGTGATAACATACAGTATTTGTCTTCCTCTGTCTGACTTATTACACTAAGCATAATACTCTCCAGGTCCATCCATGTTGCTGTAAATGGCAAAATTTCATTCTTTTTTATGGCTGAGTAATATTCCTTTATATATATTCACCACATCTTTTTTATCCATCTATCTTTGATAGACACTTAGGTTGCTTCCATATCTTGGCTATTGTATTGATAAATAATACTGCTATGAACATGGGGGTGCATGTATCTTTTCTAATTAGTGTTTTCATTTTCTTCAGGTATATACCCAGCAATGGAATTTCTGGATCATATGGTAGTTCTATTTTTAGTTTTTTAGGAACCTCCATACTGTTTTCCATAGTGGCTGTACCAATGTACATTCCTACTAACATCATACTCAGTGGTGAAAAGCTGAGATAGAGCTTTTAAAGGAGCATGGTCTTTAACACTCAGACTCCCGGGTCTGCATGCAGACTCTGCCGTTACCAGCTATGTAAGCTTAGCAATGCTAGTTACCCTCTCTGCTTCATTTTCTCATGTCAGGTGTTGATAATGGTAGTAAATGTTTCATATGGGTGAAAATGAGATCATGCCTATAAAGCATTTTGCACAGTGCCTGGATTCTAGAAAGTGCATCTCCTTTATAGCCACTCGGCTCACACCTTCACCTACTTTAACCATTTATTCAGATCTCACTTTCTCAGTACGGCCTCCCTGAGCATCCTTCTTCATATCTCAGCCTGCTTCCCACTACCATCCAATTGGCACTCCCGATCCACCTACCTTGCCCTTGTTTTTCTTTATTCCGTAGGCTTTGTCTAAATATTCTGGTGCATTATATTTATTTTTTAATGTAAGTTATATTTTGGAGATAGAATAGGGGCTGAGATGGGAAGAGGGCTACTCTTCATGAGAATTTTGTTTTTCCCTTTCAGAGATTAAAAACAAAATAAACCTCTAAGCTAAATACATCCCTATGGTGTCATAGCTGAAGCCTCTACTGAGCTTTAATTTAAACTTCACATCGCCTCCACATGGTGAATAAATACCAGATAAATATCTGGTGACTGTAATGTCTTTTATGTTTTCTACAAGTTCAACTCCTCTCATCCTAACTGTAGTCATCACTAAGCACAGATTATACCCACATTATATATTTAAACCCGTAAATGAGTAGTCTCGCTGTTCTATTTGGATTAAAGGTGTTAGCAAGTACTCCCCTTGGTCTGGGCCTGTCATTTGGGGAGGACTGTTTGGGACCACAGAGATTCCAAGTGGCAGATTTTTTATGGAAGAGTCCTCCAGATTCCTCTAGGGTTGAAGCTCTCCTTACTTGGCAGTCTCCCTGCAGCACTGTGAACCCCTTTCTTCTATAATCCCTCTTACTGATAGTTAAAGCACAGCTACCAACCCTTTCCTTCACCATCTCTTTCCACAGGCTTATCTCTTTCCAAACTCTCATCCTACTAATGCCACCCTATTTTACCATACTACTGTGTCATTTAGAAACATGCCTTTAACACCTCTTCCCTCTGGTCATAACTGAAACTGATTTTCCTCTCACATTACCCTGTTACTGGTAACCTTTCTTGGATTAAATTTTATATAATCTACACACACATTATTGAAGCTTCTACCCAGGTTTAATTTAAACTACAGGTTACCCCCAAATGTGGCAATAAATACCAGACAAATATCTGGTAACTTCTTTTTCTTATAATCCTTTGGCATTCCCCAGAGCTTTGGGAACCAAGTCAGGGTTTGGTATATTTCTTGCAATATCCAGTTCAATCTTTGTACTTCTCAAGTGATAGGTCTATTTTTTTAAAGCCTTTCTCAGTCTTCCTGACAGGCTATGTTCTCTGCCTTTAGCCTAATGTATTTATTTGAAATTATGCCCCCTTTTGACATTCTTACCTCTCTCTTTTCTCATTTTAGTCATCTCCAGTGTTTTAAATTGTAGGTCTTATTATTATTCAGGTGTGGCAAGGCCATCATATCAAGACAACTGCCATCGGAAAGGAAGTTAGTTACACACAGTTCCCAAGAGAAGGGGGCATGCCACACCATACACAGCCATACAGGGAAGCATTGGGGTGGGTTACAAGGCAGAGGGAGCAGGGGAAAATGTAGGCAAGAACTTTCATTGTGGTTTCCATGGGAAGGAATGATTGAGGCAGAGTAAGCAGTTTAGGATTGGCTAGTTTGAATACTTTCAGTGGGCTCTGGAGTGTAGAGGCTTTCCTCAGTTGTCTGGTTCCTGGCCCTGGCATGATTAGGGCAGGTAGATAGTGGCATGGAGTGTAAGAGACAGATGTGGGAGGTAGTTAGGGGGTAGGAACTTTGGATCCATTGGTTTGCATATGAAAGGAGCACTTGAATATCTCTGGGAATTGGCCCGCCCTTGGAGGCACAGTCTCTCTAGAGTCAGCAAGACTCCAGATGTCAAAGCATCAGGAAATACAGAAAATAAACAAGTGTGATTAATGTATCTGGTCTCCTAGATTCTCTTCAGATCTCTTAATGATTGGATTTCTATCTTCTTTCCCACTTAACTATCTCCCATTTCCCACCCAGTTAACTTGATATTCTGTTTTCATACTTGAGAATTTAACTTCCCATCCATATTCTAACCCATTAGAGGACTTCCCTGATGGCACAGTGGTTAAGAATCTGCCTGCCAGTGCAGGGGACACGGGTTCGAGCCCTGGTCCAGGAAGATCCTGCATTCCGTGGAGCAACTAAGCCCGTGCGCCACACCTACTGAGCCCACTCTCTAGAGCCCACGAGCCACAACTACTGAGCCTGCGTGCCACAACTACTGAAGCCCATGTGCCTAAAGCCCATGCTCCTCAATTAGAGAAGCCACCACAATGAGAAGCCCATGCACCACAACGAAGAGTAGCCCCCACTCACCGCAACTAGAGAAAGACTGCGCGCAGCACCAAAGACCCAATGCAGCCATAAATAAATAAATAAATAAATAAATAAATAAATAAATTCTGACCCATCAGTGCCAATGATTACCATCTTTACTTAAGCTACTGAAGCACTATATTAGATTAACTATGCTTCACACTCACTTTGGATTTTGTTCTCTGGAATTTCCCTTACCACTGGCATACCCCTTGTTCTCCTTTATCTCCATTTGTTTACTCCACTCACCAAGTTCTTCATGTTTGTTTAGGCCTACGACACCTGGAAATTCTCTCAATCCATCTTCTCTATTTTGAGTTCACAGAGTTCTCCACCACTTTCTATCAATTTTAAAATGCTTTGATTGACCTGCCCAATACCTTCAGTTTAGCCACTCCCTTCCATTCTTACTTCCATCATGTGGTTTGTAGGTCTGGTTGCTTCCTTCCCACCAGGACCTACAAGCTTACCCCTTTTACCCTCTGAGTAGTATGTACATTGCTACTAGATTAATCTTCCCTAAATATAATTGCTACTGTGAGACTCTCTTACACATAAACATTCGCTGACTTCTCTACATCCACTAGGTGAAGAACAAAACAGATTATTCCAGGACTAATGGCCCTTCATTGTATGGCTTTTTGCCCTTCTCTTGGATGAAATCTGCTTTGATTTTTCCTGGCCAGGTATGAACTTTCTCTTTAAGGAACTATGTATGTAACTCTGTGGAGACACTCATATTCTGTCTTGCTTCCATTATTTGTATACCATTAGACTGTATGCTTCTTTACGGCAGAGTCTTTATCTTATTCATCTTTGAGTTTCCTATAATGATTAGCAATAAGCCTTATAAATAGTAGGTATTAGAGATTACTTCAATGGAATAGCATCTCAAAGCACCACGCTAAGAATCCTAGTCTCTCAGCTAAATCCTTAATTAGGTGCCATTTCTAATAAGATATAGAAATTTTTATATAGAAAATAAAGGTATTTTATAAGTAATTGAACATACATACACAAGCAGTTACTCTGCAAATGTTTGTTTGAATCAAACAGTTAAACCAAGTCCCAAATTGCCACATGTACTATAAGCTTTCCTTGTGCTTTCATCTATACATTTAATGTTTAAAAACGGGTCAAACAAATGCTCTGTGTGATATCCAAGGGAGGGAAAATGAGAAGAATTAAGTTGTTTATATAAAAGCCAAGTGAATCTGAGACACAGAAATCATCTAATACGTCATCCACTCCCACACACTGCAGGTTTTGAGAGGGCAGCTACATTATCTTGTCTGGAGACAGGAGGCAGGGAACAGTGGAAAGTCTGATTTATGATCGATCCTGTGTTGCGTAGATTGGCCACTCCCTAGTTATTCACCTGGTAGGATCAGTGCAGGTAAAAGGAAGTAGGAAAGGGAGTCATAGACTTTCAGAAGTAGAAATGTTCTTAGAGGTCATTTGGTTTAATCTCCTGCTGGTAGCAGGAATCTTTCCCAAGTGCCACCAACATATGGCTTCTGTTGAACGTTGAACATCCCACCAAGAATGATGATTGCTCTTTTGAGGGATCTCATTTCACTTTAGGACAGAGCTAATTATTAGGAAATCCTTCCTTCTATTGAGTTGAAATATACTTCCCATAACTTTTACCCAGTGGCCCTTATTCTATCCTATGGAGTAACACAGAATAGGTTTAATTCATCTTTCTTACAATTGTCCTCCAAACAGCTGAAGCTCACTATCATGTCCTCTATCAGTCTTTTCTAGAGGTTACATAAAAATCTCCATTTCTTTCATAACTGACAATTCTAAAGCACTTTACTTCTTGTATTTGGAATTTATATCATGCCAATTAGCGTATTAATTTGTGCATATTTCTGCTGTCTTTCCTCCTTTTTGCCCTATTGCTGAATTGAGTTGAGGAAATTTTTTTCTGAAACTTTTATTCTTCTGGTCACCTTTCTGAAGATCCACGCTAGGTCTTCAATATTTCCTTTAAATATAACTGCCAGAAGAGAAAGGAGACAAAAAGAGCACTGCATTCTCTTAAAGGAATGTCTTTCCATTGATTTTAAAGGGAAAATATGTTGACATCATGCTGATTAAGACTACGATGAAATTATTTTAGAGGAAGTAATGTGGAGGATGAGACTTAGCATAGAATTCAAAATGCCTTTGAGGAGGGCTTGCCCAGGCACCTTTCCAGCTGTGGTGCTGCCTCTCTTTCTCTCCTGGCTGGGATGTAAAACTATGGATTCCCCTCTGCCTGAGCTCTAGAGAATTTGGGGTGACTGTGACTTCTATTGATCATGTCAGTGTAGTTCTATCAAAGCAGTCTCAAATTATAATTTCATGAATAAAACGAAGCTGATATTACTGGCTTACAGAGAGTACAAGGTCAACCAGAGCCTTCAGGACTTGACCTCCTAACTTCACTTTAAGTAGTGATATAAACTGATGAAATATCCCCAAATATTAAATGGGGTACTTAATTTTTATTCATGCTAAATTTTATCATGTTACTTTTTGTCTCTTCATCTCTCTCTCATTGCCTTAAGAATCTCTTATGGCTTGATTCTGTCCTCCAGTGAAAATTTTTGTCATTTTTCATTTGATAAATATGACATTAATGTCTTAATCTAAGCTTTAGATAAAGTTATTGAATAAGATAGAACCAAGAACTGGATCCTTAAGTCTGCCATTTGGGACCTCCCTCCAGACAGATATGGATACTTTAATCAATATCATTTAGGTTCCAATGTCCTACTCTTTGTGAAAACTCATAAGAGTGTTATTAGTCAGCAAACATTTCTCCATTCTGCCCACAAGTGTGTCCTAAAAACTGTCACAGCTTTGCTGAAATCTTTGGTAAGATTGCCTTTTCTTACCAAATTGCATTATCAAAAAGAGAAGGGAATGTATTTTGTCTTGATTCATGCCAATTCCTGAGAATCATCACACTCTTCTCTTTGTACAACAACATTCGCTTTAGCCATTAGGATGTGTGTGCCAGTGAAATACATGAATTTTATTAGTCTGTAATTTCTAGATGCTCTTTTCATTTTGAATTATGAGTTATTTTCATTTGATACTTTTTGCCTTCTTGCTTATGAATGTCTCAAAGAAACTGACTTCATGATCCCGACTCAAGGTTCTTTTAGTACCATGATTTAACTTATTGTGGGTTGGAAATTTGATTTATTTAATGCGTTATGATCCATCCAGGTTTTGAACTAGTTCTAGAAAAATCCCCGTGCTCTCAAATACTGCCATCCAATAGAACTTTCTGTGGTGATGGTAATGTCCTATATCTGCACTGTCCAAAACAGTAGCCACTAGTCACATATGGTTATTGAGCACTTGAACTTTGCCTAGTGCAACTAAGTGTCTGCATTTTAAATTTTCATTAATTTTAACTTAACTCTAAATAGCCACATGTGGCTAATAGCTACCATATTGAACAGCCCAATTCTAGAATTCTGGACTTTTTATTAACAAAACATATGTTCAGAACCTTCTTTCTTTGTTTTCATATTGGAATAATTTGTGATTGTATAGTCAGGTTAAAAAAAATTTATTGTGCCTCTCTCATCATGGCATTACCCCTGTCTTTTCCTGGAGATGTTTAAAATCTGCTTTTCTTGGTGTGTGTAGATATTTCTACCTTCTTCTCTTCTTCGACTTCCTAGAACAAAAATTTTAATATTCAGCATGGTATTCAGGAAGAGCCATTCCAGGCATGGATGGCTGAAATTCTCTCTCTTTTACCGCATGTCCATTCCTCACATCACATTCCCCGTCACCTTCCCGACCATCACTCTTTCAATTTGCAGGGGATGAGTTCTTGACATTTCACGGACTGGTTACAGTCTGAATAGGCAGAGAAATGTCTGCAATTAGAAAAGTACAAGAGGTTAACAAGAAATTAATGCTTGTGACAGGAACACATCTCTTAAATAAATTATTTAAAGGTTGGAGCCACAGAGTATTATAAAGAGAAATTAATGCTTTACTGAGGCCCTGATGCAATTAGAATTGGAAAGATTTTTTTTTTCTTTTTTTTTTTTACACAAGGGTATATTGGAGAGATATGGCTTGCGTCTATATCTTTGACTTTGTAGCCTGGGTTGCTAGATGAGCATGTCATGACTTAGAAGGTGTGTGAGGGTGTGCGGGTATGCGAGTGTGCACATGTTTGTATATATACAGACACAGAATCATACGGTATGTATAAGCAGAGCTGTACCTACACTGGAATATGTCCATTCCTACATCTGAGTTTGTTTTCCACATTTTCTTATGAATAGTTAATTCTTCTGACAAGAAAACTAGGAGGAGCCCCAGAATTTGTTAACTAATTTTGAAGCTGTGGGGTAAGGGAAGGACTGAATGCTTAAGCCTCAAAAAGTCATGGATTACTCACAAAGGACAGTAATGACACCCTCCCTGCCTTTGCAGGCCTAACCATGGAGAATGTCTCACCACCTTGGGCTCCCTCTGGTGTGGCTTCTCTATTGACCTGGGGGTTAGGTTGGTCTGACAGGCACAGCTCACTCATCCACGGACACACAGTGACAAATATACCACACCATACACCCTTTTTGTTTCCTTCCTAACAGACTTGAAGGATTAGCAAAATGACCAGACCAATCTTGGAAGGGTATCCAGTGTGAATAACGCATTAACAAATGGTCAAGTGCTTTGAAAAAACTCCTAAGTAAAGTACTAAGTGTTATTTTATGCCTCCTGCTACACAAAGTCCATTTACAGGCTCAAATCCCTTGTTGTTTTTTTGACACAGTCGAAAGAGGAACAATTAACTCTGGCCATTGTAGTCTAAGTAATTACTGATTACCCCATACCTTCTCAGAAAATTATACAGAATGGGAAATAAATCCTAAATGTGACCTGTAGGTGGTTTCTAGTGTTTGTAGCTCATAAACGCTGCACCCCCAATCCATTTACGCCTGTGTTGCTTAACTCTCCCCAGCCAGATGATGGACGATAGCACTCAGAGTCCAGAGAAAGGAGCCCTGAGGCCCTTACCGCATCACTGCACTAATGGACCCTGAACTTGTATAAGAGAGAGCAATTAATTCTGAAGCCAGCTTGGCGGCAGAAGCTTCCAGAGCTAACTTTTCTTTGTGTCCTAGAGCCAACCGTTACATATCTACCCTTGGCTGCTCCTTGAAAGGGCAAACATATGTAGAGCAGAAGGGAAGTAGGGAATGTAGGTGAGCTCTCTTCCCATCCCATGTCTTTACTTTCTACTCTTTGCCGTATACTCATCCTCTTTGGTAAATTCCCCCCAGGAAAGTGGGAGCTCTCTACACTCTTAATGAGGAGTAATATCTCCTCCCTCCCTCCCTCCCTTTCTCCATCCTTTCCTTCCTCCCTCCCCATTTACTTCATAAATATTGACTGGGAATATATGGTGTGTCAGGCACTGCATTAGGTGGTAAAGAGTGGAAGGATATGCACCCTAAAATATGCTATTTTGGCATAAGAATTATTTTGAGCTGAAGATACTGGCAAAACAGCAGGTGTAAGAAGGGCATTCTAATCTTCCCTTTTCTTCCTGAAAACAGGAGATAAAAGCTCCAGTGTGAGAGATGCTTTCCCTGTACCAAGAGAAAAAGAAATTCTTCGAAAAGGAGTCAAAGCCAAGAGAATTCCATACAAACAGACAGTGTCAAAATCATTCTGATCTTGCTTTAGCCACCCAGAATATTTTAGTTACTTTTCCATAATTGCCTCTCTTCGTTCAATCTAGTATAAAAGCATTTAGCCTTGCCACTTCTTTGGGTCTTCGTTTCTTTATGAGGGCTCCTGTGTCATATAAAATGCATATAATCTGTATACTTGTCTTCTGTTAATCTCTCTTCTGTCAGTTTAATTGTCAAGCCCAGTCAAAAAACACTAAGAGGGTAGAGGGAAAATTTTGCGTTTCCTACAGTGGTGATGGTGTAGGGGGTATAGAGATTCATAAGGTGCCTTTCTGAAGCTGTTAGTCTCTACACTATTGCTGTTCCATCCCCAAATCTCAGGTTCACTGGAAAGAGGGGTGCTGATTTTAGTAGAGGGAGAGAGGTTTATTGGAATCATGGAAGAATTTAGGGATAGGAAAAGCGGATAAAAGGAAGCAAGGCATTCACGGTCTTTAGGAAACACAAAGGTTAGCTGCTTTTGTGCTAAAACCATTAGACATGATTAACACTCTGGCAACTCCATAAATAAGAGCTTTAGTTCCTTTGAAATAATTCTGGGTGGTGGGTGGAGAGAGCAGGAGAAACATAATTGGGGGTAAATGGAGAGGCAGGATGGCCCTTCTAAAGCATTTACTTGAGGTGGTAGGCGGAGCTTGCTTTTTTAACTTGTAACTCAGCCAGTTCACCCTTTCATTGTTACATGCTAAATGATGCTTTATTCTTGTTCCATAATTGAGGGAGATTACAGTTTAGAAGTAATGTTTAAAAATGGATTATCTAAATGTATACTGCTTATTATGTTGGCTCAGTACATTGTGTTTATAGGTTGTAAAGCATTTTAGGGATTAAGTTGTAATTAATTTTTTATCACTTTAATTTCTTATGTTGTTCCCTGTGCCCCTTGGACTGCAATATTCTCTAACAGGAATTTTCTAAATACCTGAATATTTTTATCCAGCAGCTAAGAAATAGCTCTTGGTACAACTCCTGTAGAGCCAACCCAGATCAAGATATGGCAACAGGGGGAAAAGGGGACAGTTTTCCTTAACGAAGTTCCTTCTGTATGTAAATAATTCATTTGTCCTAGGATTAATTGAACTAGCTGTTTAGGTTAGCTTTTGTTGAAATCTGGTTGGGTTTGGGGAATTTAGTGGTGGTGGAATTTCCACAAAAATGTAGGTAATAAGCAGGGTGCACGTTAAAGGCCCTTAATAGATATTTACCAAATTGGTCATAAATGAGGGGTTTCCTCACCATGACAGTTACTTTTTATACTATAATATGTTTAAATTGAGGGCTTTGTTGGGTTAGTACAGTATTCTAATGGCACCCTGCAAGGGCTCTTGTGTTGTAGATTTCTATAAAAAAGGAAATGCCCAATTAATTAAGAGGCAAAATACCACATCCTAACACTAAAAGAGACTCCATTCAAACGATATTTCTAGGACAATCTGATTTTAAACAAACAGCGCTGTTACCTCTGTAATTATCCTCACTGACAATGTCAAGTTTTACCTGAGCCCTGTGTTCTTGGAAAAGAACAAAGACTGAGAAATTCCCCCCTATGCTTTGTGTTCCTGGAAATGATTTAGTGCAAAGAAACTCTCTTCCTCCTATAGCTTAGATAAGACTCGTGGACACCCCGCTTTGTTTACTCATGATAAGGCCAGGTGCAGCCCCTCCAAATTCCCATTCCTCACCTTGTAAACGATAGCTGAACTGTTTTGTCTCCACTCATCAATAGAAACAAAATGTTTGTTAACCAAACTTTGGTTAAGATTCCCTCCTTCCCCCATCACTGAACTTTGGCTCACTTCTTAGCCTGAACCTGCACACAAGCCCTCCTTAACAGTCTGTTATGGATTGAATGTTTGTGTCCCCCCAAAATTCATATGTTGAAACCCTGTACCCCCAATGTGGTGGTATTAGGAGGCAGATGCCTTCCAGAAGTAATAAGAATTAGCTGAAGTTTTGGGGGGGGGAAGCCTTCACGGGTGGGATTAGTGCATGAGAGAGCATGCTTCCTGTCTCTGCTCAATGCCATGGGAGGAGACAAGAAGTAGTCAACAGTCTCCACACTGGAAGAGGGTCTCACCAGAGCCCAACCATGCTGGCACCCTGTTCTTGGACTTCCAGCCTCCAGCACTGTGAGAAATAAATTTCTGTTGTTTGTAAGCCACCCACTCTGTGGTATTTGTTATAGCAGCCGGAACTGACTAAGACACGGCCCCTCCTGAGAATAGACTGGCCTTATGATGATACATTCTCTCATCTACTATCCTATTGCACCACCTTTTCAACCCACTCCCCTATACCTAGTTCTTGTAGCCTTGTTTCCTCCTCTCTTTTCTAACTCTTGAGGTGCTTATATACCTTATGGTCAGAGTGCTCTTCCTATTGCAGTAGCTCCCCTTTCCCTATTGCAATTTTTGTCCCCACTTTTACTGCTCACAATCATCCTTTCATAAGCCTCTCCTTACCACGTCCAAATTCATTTTTTATTTGACATCACTTATACTTGTTAGATACTGTATCCCGAGGAGCTCAGAGAAGTTGAAAAACTTCCTGAGAGATTTCGGGAAAATAAATCAGGCATGAAATTTTTCTTGCTGTTTTCAATGTTTTAGAATGAGTTATAATGATAATTCCTCCTGTAGTCTCTACTCAGAAATTCCCAACCCTCCCTCTATCTGGCCCATATTTTGTTCACTACTCTGGGCTAAATTCTCTGTGCCCACCTTCTTCTTGAAAACAAGGCTATAGAATAGATATTAGGCACTGAGCATTTGTTTCTACAACCTTTTATTTGATAGCAGCCCCAGGAGTGTATGGCATAAAGTGACCTCTAATTTTCCTCAGGCCCCCACTTGAAGCTCATGTTCTATGAGACTGGGGTGGGTGGAAGGGAGAAATTCAGCCACTGTGGCTTTAGTATTTGGAAACAATGTTAAGAGAGAATTAATGTTTTAGTTGTGTCCACGTATTTGGGGATTGCTTTGGAATGCATGCTTTCTGCTATTTTCATTAGCTTCCCCAGCCCCCAGACAGCTCTTGATATACTATATACGCACAGCAGATATTTCCTTCAATATATTATCGAAAACAACTCTATCTTGGGGCCTCCTGCTGCAGATCTAGAGGTAAAACAGTTCCGTGGCTCTTGCTGGGTTGATCAGAGTGGAGAATAGGTAAATAAGCGAGGCAGCATTTTCCTCCTGACTCCCTTACCAAGGTCAGAGTGGGAAGAGAGTGCCTATACTTTGTAGAACATTCTTCATGCGGCTGTGGCCTATCCGGTTGGGCTTAATTCTGTTCTTAATGAGCTGCACACCTGTGTCCCTGGCTGACTGCCCTCAGCACAGAGGGAGGAGGCAAGGGAGGGTGAATTTCTACTTCATCCTGAGTTTCAGGATTCAGAGCTGTGCCTGTCTGTATTTTACTGAGCATCCCAGGTGTGGGTAGTATTCTGAACATCTTCCCATTATGCTAAGCAGCCAACATCAGCTTTGTTATGCATATTGAGGTTAAAGACAGTGAAATTTCTCAGTCATATCCAGGCACACCACGGCCCCAGCAAATTTCACAGTAACACAGGAAGTTGTACCGGATTTTTAAAAAAAATTTCTGGTTGGCGGATACCGATCTCAACTTGGAGAAGATGGTGGTGGAGACGACCCAAGCCTTGGGCTTTTAGGGGATGACCTCACAGCAAGGAATGCAGAATGAACCCTGAAAACTGAAAGACTTTCATCAGCCAGCATTCTTTGTGGGCTTCCTTAGAAGGGTCTAGGATCAGGGGGAAGATGGACAGTAGCAATTCAGATTGCATTTGACCCATTGTCACAATTCAAGAAAATGTCTGGATGAATTTTTATTATATTTACAGGGTATATTTTGGATAGTAGAACTTAAAATGTAACCTATGGGAGGTGTGGAGAATTTATTTCATGGGGCCACAGGAGCACCTTGAGATAAACAGTCCTTTCCTGGAGAAGCTGAAACTGAGATATAATTTGGAGTCCCATTGTGGGCCATGTCTGAAGACACATGCCAGACATGTTGAAATGTGTAAGGCAGAGAAAGCAAATGATGTCTACAGTGTGACTCCAAGATCCAAAGTCCTGGGAGGACACTCTGATTGTGGTTGTTTATGATTTAGGATTTTGTTTTTCCCACCTGGGCAACTCTATGTGGCATCTTCCAGGGTGAGGGGTGGCATGGGTATAAAAGGGAATTAGAATATGCCACTGCAAAATATGCCCCTTTGGCATAAGAATTATTTTAAGATGAAAACAATTAAGCAACAAATGAAGAAAAAGCTCTTTGTCCTCCCCATCTGCTTAAAAGCAGGTCATAAATATTCCCCCTTCTCTCTCCCATATTACTGGAGAGAAAAAGTAAGTACTGAGATCGGTCTGTATAAACAAGTCTTACTAGAATCACCCTTATCCACCATTAGTTTCCTCCATATATTCACCTTCCCACAATTATTGCTCCTAGAATTCAAACCCCCTTTCCTTTGGTTTGTCACTTCTCCACAAATTTATTGCCCTTTGTTAAAATGATATATAATTCCTTGGGTTTAACTGATTCTTGGAACTAAATTTCTTTTCTTTGAAGGCCTACCTAAATGTAAAAATTTAAATATTAACATCAAATAAAATTCGTATGCCTTTTCTCCTGTTAATCTGACTTTTGAAGGTCTAATTTGCAGGTCCAGATGTAGAATCTAAGCGGGTAGAAGAAAGGTATTTTCCTCCCTTTTAGGTACTAGGTCAAAATCCATCTATCTTTTTTTTTTTTTTTTTTGCGGTACGCGGGCCTCTCGCTGTCGTGGCCTCTCCCGTTGTGGAGCACAGGCTCCGGACGCACAGGCTCCAGACGCACAGGCTCAGCGGCCATGGTTCACGGGCCCAGCTGCTCCGCAGCACGTGGGATCTTCCCGGACTGGGGCACGAACCCGCGTCCCCTGCATCGGCAGGCGGACTCTCAACCACTGCGCCACCAGGGAAGCCCCAACAATCTTTTTCTCTATGGACTTCTAACTTGCCTAAGCCGTTAGTTATCAATTTTATTTTTTTTATCCTGTAGTCTTATCAACTTACAGTAAGCATATACCTCCAATATATATTTATTTATGTATACTTGTAATGCTGCATCAGTATTTCTGTTCATTATAAAATATACATAGAAACAGAAATTTTAAATACAAAATGTCAGTATTCTGATATTTATTTCTTAACTCTCTGATGGATCTTCGAACCCTCATCCCACGCTGAAGAGCTGGCTCCAAGATAGTCTTCTTTCAAGAGCCACAGTAAATGTTATAAAATGTAAGTCTAATCTCATTACTCATCTGCTTCTGACTCAGGTGGCTTCCCTCTGCACTAAGAATGAAATCCTGTTATTGGAGGCCAACAAGCCCTCCTGCCCTATTCCAGTCTGGCCTGTCTCCTTCTGCAGCTGCTTTCTGCCACTCAGGCCCTGACTCATTAGGTTCCTGCCATATTGGTTTTCACTGAGTTTCTCAAATGCTGCAATCTCTTGCCTGTCACTGAGGTTTCATATAAGTTAGTTTGAAGGCTTTCTTCTAGTCCTTACCTGACTAATTTTCACATCATTTCCTCAAAGAAACCTTCCATGATACCAGCCCTCTCTTCTCCCACTAATCCAAATTAGTCTTCCCTATACTGAGGTTTCATTTCATTTTAAAGTTTTTCTTCATAGAACTTATTACAATGGATAATTATATATATATATATATATACTTGTGGCATTGTTTGCTTGATATCTGTTTCCACCAATTGATAGACTTCTGTGTGTCCTGCTTGGAACTGTATCTTTTTTAAAAAATCATTTTATCCTGGTGCCTAGCACAATATTTAACAAATAGTGAGTACCTGATACAATTTTGATAATTGAACAAATGAACAGTGACCTTATTTTCCAAACCAAACACCATGGTATGTGGTTTTGGAAGACAAGGATCTAGTGTATTTGGGTAAAGGCTTCATAAAATCCAGGATATAGGACTGGTGCATTTCCTTTTCATTCTTGTTAACTATGAATCAAGTTAGTATATGCAGCTATTGTGATATGAATATCAGAGAGAGATTATATCAAAAAATGAGCATATATTGCAGAATGCTGTGGAATAATGCTTCTCCTTCCAAATGTGCCTATCACATCCTTTATTTTAATGCTGTCATTTTCCGCAAGGAGTTGCTGATGCTACAAGTCTAGATCTCACTTTTATTTGGTTGTCTTGATAAGGGAATAACCCAGCATTCCTAAATTATTCACAAGCTTCAGGCATAGCTGAGGACCAGCAACTGTCAAATATGGTAATTATCAGCTAGGCAAGAAGAAGGACCTGATTTAAATTTATGCATTTAAATGAACAGGAAAAGCAGAACTGGAAAAGTGACCCTATTCCTTCCTAAGTGCCCAGACAATTAAAACCAAATGGATTTCTGCAGGGGCCTGTGCTAGCTGCCCCTCATTCCTCACAAACAGAAAGGGAAATGCCATTCACGGTGTCTGTAATCCTAGGGCAGAGGGTCTGACATTGACTGAGAGTCTACAGTATTTGGCCAGTGCTAACCTGCATACACACATGTGATGGGAACATATTTTGAAACATCACTTGGGGCTTTTTCTTTTTTTAACTACCTTCTGTGGTAATCAAATTCCTGGTGTCTTCTGTATCCCAGCCCAGACAGCTGTACACTGCTTGAGAGGAAGAGGGAGGTCACCATATAGTCAGAACACAAAGGTCAAAGAAACATAGCTATCTATTCATTAATTTATTTAACAAATATTTAGTACAAATCCTAAGTTGTACTAGGAGTTCTGGCTCTAGAGATACAGTGTGATTAAAACACGGTCCCTACCTCATGGACTTTATATTCTACCTGGGTAGGTAAATAATACACAGAAACTAATAAATAATCAATAAAAGTGCTGTAACAATAATGATAGTATTAATAGTAAAATCGTGTTGAAAAGATAGAAAGGGAAGTAGGTGAGGGTATTTAGATACTTCAACCTTAATGATTTAAGGTGTCATTTAAATAGTATTGCCAGATTTGGCAAATAAAAATACAAGACGCTCAGTATATGAATTCATGGGACCTACATAAACTCAAATATTTGTTGTTAACTGGAATTCAAATGTAACTGTAAGGCTTCTCTTTTATCTTGCAACCCTATCTTTAAATTGCACCTTGAATAATGTGAAGAAACTGGGTATAGGAAGCTGTGGAAAAAGAGCTGCATGGGTAGGAGATTAGCGTGTGTAAAATGCCATAAATCAAGAAGAAGGAGGGGACAATGTTTGGGGATGGGGATGAGAGATTGTCTGGATCAGACTGTGTAGGGCCTTGTGAGCCATGGTATGGATTGTGTAGGGTGTTGTGAGCCATGGTATGGATTGTGTAGGGCCTTGTGAGTCATTGTATAGGTTGTGTAGAGCCTTGTGAGCCATGGTATAGATTGTGGATTTTAAGTATGATAGAAAACCGCTGATGAAGTCATTTCGGAAGAAGAGTGGCAGTATCTGCTTTTTACTTTAAAAATATCACTTTGGCTTCAGGGTTGAGAAGATCCCAGAGGAAAGAGAGAAAGTAGATGTAGGGGAGGAAAAACTCTTTCTTTTCTTTCTTCTGGCCATCTTAGGTTCATTAGCTGGGGCCCTGTACAGTAGACTGACGAAAGACCAATTAATGAGAAAAACAAATAGAAGTTTATTGTACGCATCACAAACATACACAGGAGTACTCAGTGATGAGTAACTCAGAAGGGTGGCTAGAACTTGGGCATATATAGCATCTTAACAAAGGAATAATAAATTTGCAGTGAAGTCACAAGATAAAAGAAAGGGACTTTGAGCTTCTAGGGGTGGCAAATTGTGGGAAGGTAAATATACGGGGGCGGGGGGAAACTGGTAAAAGATAAATATTGTTTTAGCAAGTTTGTTATGTAGATTGTTCAACCTTATGTAGATCTTGCTGCCTTTGGTTGATAAAAGTCTAGGGTTGTCTCCAGTGATTAGGAGTCATCCTGCCTTTCCTAGTAGAGAGGGGGTGGACAGAGAGTTTTCTTGTGTTTGATTCTTCTTAAATGCCTTCAGCTCAAATTAATCCTTATGTCAAAGTAGCATATTTTGGGGGTGGCATACTCTGAACCCCTCCACAGAAAAGCAAGTGGAGTCTGTTACAATAGAACTGGCATAAGATGGTGGGACTTGAAGGGGAGTGTGCATGGTGGAGGTGATGATAAGAACTTAGATTTGGTATATATTTAAAAAGTAGAACCAACAAGAATTACCAGAGGATTTCATGTGGGGTGCTGTGAAAAGAAGAATCGAAAACGATTCCAAGACTTTTGGCCTGAGCAACCATTTCAAAAGATGCTCATGTCAGTAGGAATGACACATTTTTATTCAAAGTTACACAGAGATTTTCCAGTTGAAGACAGATACAAGATAGGCTGGAGAAGAAATGGGGAGACGGGGAGGAATAGCCGTTTGAAATGGAAAGATCTTAAGACTGATGGATTTTTCGTCATTCAGAACCTCCAGGGAGCTGTGTGGAATCTGAGTCACACTTGCCCTTGCAGCTTTCTGATGAGAACTGTCAGTTGGTAACAGGTAGCAAAGTGTCGGCTTTGCTCTGGAACTTGAGGTCTGAGACTTAGCTCTGCATCCATCCCAGCCCATATGAACAACTATGTGCCTGCAATGGCTTGGGACCCTGAAGTACTCCCTCTTCCTCGGCCTGAATACTTAGAGTGTGTTAGTAACGGTGGATGGCAAAGGCCCCATAGATGTGACAGGCAGGTGAGATGTCTACATCCTAATCCCTAGGACCTATGAATATGTTATGATGGATGGCAGAGGGAAATTAAGGCTGCAGAGGGAGTTAATGTTGCCAATAGGCTGATCTCAGCATAAGATTTTCCTGGATTGTCAAGGTTGGTCCAATGTACTCATAGGGTTTTTTAAATGTGGAAGATGGAGGCAGATAAGTTAGCACCAGAGTGATGTGATGGGAGAAAGCCTCAGTCTGCTTTGGAGATGGAAGGGAGTAACAAGCCAAGGAATGCAGATGGCCACTAGAAGCTGGAAAAGACAAGAAAACAGATTCTTTCTTCAAGGCTGCAGAAAGGAAAACAGCTCTACTGACACCTTAACTTTAGCTCATTTCAGACTCCTGACCTCTGTAACTATAAGATACTAAATTTGTGTTGTGTGGTTATAAGATACTAAATTTGTAGTAATTTGTTATAGCAGCAATGGAAAATCAAGACACTGACCAACATAGAAGTAGATAAAACCAGCAGGACGTCTTGCATGGAGTAGAGCGATGATAGAACACGTTCGTCCTCTTATACGTAGAGGAGACACCAAATTTGACCTGGCAGAGGGAACCTAAAGTGAGACAATTACCTAGATGCTTGAGGGGAACATATATCAATAAAATTCCATGTTTCTTCCAATTTTCCAAATCCTTGCCTCAGTTAACAGTTGCTATAGACTGAATGTTTGTGAACCCCCCAAATTCATATGTTGAAATTCTAACCCATAATGTGATGGTATGAGGAGATGGGCCTTTGGGAGGTGATTAGATCATAAGGGCAGAGTCCACATGAATGGGATTAGTGCCCTTATAAAAGAGATCTCAGAATGCTCTCTTGTCTTTCCGCCATGTGTGGACACAGAGAGAAGCTGGCTGAGAACCAGGAAGAAAGCTCTCACCAGATACCGAATCTGCAGCCACTTTGATCTTGGACTTCCCAGAATAGTGAGAAATAAATTTCTGTTGTTTGTACGTCACCCATAACAATTTCTGCTGTTTGTAAGTCACCCAGGTTATGGAATTGTGTTATAGCAGCCCAAGCTAAGACATTAGCTCAGCTTTCCAGAATGAATAAGAAGTCTTTGGGTTCAGTCTGTTCTACATAGAATACTGACTTTTCTGTAGCCTCTACCCCTATGCTATAAGCTCCTTCGAAGTACAAACTATGTTTTATTCAGTAGTCCTAACCTAGCACTTAGCAAATGACTGTTGAACAGAGAGAGAAATAAATGACTGAATAAACGAGTGAGTGAATGCCTCTCTTTCCTTTCAATTTTGACAGATGAGTATGGTGGGCTGGTGTGTGTATAACAGCTATGTGTTGGAATATCACAAGTTAAGCTTGAATTCATGCAAGTCATTTTGCAAGGCCTAGTTTGACAGATCCATTTGTTATGCAAGGTCATATTGTTGCAATTGTTGTCCCTCAGCATAAGTATGGGCCAGGAACCAAGCATTAAAATGCAGTTAAGTCCTGGGCATCTATTCTCTCCCTTTGTAGCTTAACCTGACCTCTGACAAGCCGGAGGAGCACCAGCCTGAACACTAACCTACAGCCCCGTCAGCTGCTGTGAGAATGAGAGCTTTGGCTCATGAATGCGAGCACGGCATCATGAGGGGGGATGTGGTCAGTCCACAGGGGAGACTGGAACTTAGTTGGCTTCGAGGACTGGGACAGAGGGCGAGGCAGGGCAGAGTGAGAGAACATTAGGAGAACTGTGAAGCCTCAGGTTGTTTCAGGTTAAATCTAAGATGCATTTGTTCAGTGATTGTTTACTCTACTGGATGCTTTGTGCAAAGGCACCGTGCAAAATACCACGAGAGAGGCAATGAATAATCACAGCTGACATTTCCTTCCTCTTTATTATGTGGCAGACACTGTGCTGAGCAGTGTTAAAGCAGTATCTCATTTAATCCTCAAAACAATTCCATGAGTGCAGAACAAGTAGGACACTCATTAAACTGATGAGGAAACTTAAGTTTCATGATAGTAGATGCCCAGGGGCACCCAGTAAGTGACACAGCTGGATGTTCAAACTGAGGTCTGATTCAAAAGCCTATTCTCCTAACTTCTGTACATATTGGCCTGGTCTTTAGCCACTGAACCTCATACTTGAATTGTTCCACTTTTATCCTAGTAGAGGAAATAAGATACACAAATACAGAAGTGATAATATGAGAAAAATGGGATAAACGCTGTAAGAAAGGAGTGAGCTCAGCATTATGGAACAGGGAGCTTCTGGGAATGCAATTCAGACAGGATTTAAGCAGCAGTAGTGAGCAAATAATAGTGGCAGCCATTGAGTGTTTACTGAGTCAGGTGTCTTACCTCCATTTAGTCATTCATTTAAAAAATATTTACTGCACACCTACCATGCATCTGGCACCTTTCTAAGAATGTGGGATCCATTAAAGAAAATGAAACAGATAAATATACCTGCCTTCTTGAATCTTGCACTGTAGTAGCGAGAAACAAAGAATAAACTATACATGTATAGTTTATACACACACACACTCACACATATATACACACATTTTTAAATGTTAGAGGGCATTAAATACAATGGAAAAAGAGCGGAGGAGGGCAAGAGGTATTTCAAATGGGGTAATCATGAAATAAGGTGTCCTAAACTACCTCTTTGAATCCTCACAACGCTTTTGAGGCAGGTACTATTTCTGTGTCCCCTTTTCAAATGAGGAAAAAAGACTTAAAGAGGTTAACTAGATTGCTCAAGAAAGTAGTAGAACTGGGATACCAACTTGGGTGTATGGACTCCAGAACCTGTATTCCCAATCCTTATGCTGTTCTCACTCCCCAGTAGGCTTTTAAAATTTTTCTTCTCCTTATTCTTCTAGAAACTAGTTTAGCTGTGTTAGTTTAGTTTGGCTGTCAGGGCCCCGCTTGACCTTCCCTACAACTTGCTGAGTCCCTCCTCTATTGGTCCAGCTCAGCCTCATCTACGGAGTCCCCAGCAAAGGCCACAAGAGCTTCAGCAGCTTCAGCCCCCACCATCCACCCACCAGAAGCTACCTCTAGCCCAACAGAACCGTGTGTGTACAGCCTCCGGGATTCAGCATTTGTTTCTCCTGCTTTCTCTACCATTTGTCAGGTCTCCTGGTTACTGAACCACATTTGCACCTATTATGCCCTATGGAAACTGGGTCTTGGGCCAGCAGAGGCCATTGTGGGGACCAGCTATTGAAGCTGGGCTATTACTCTCCAGCCTGAGGATTACAAAGCAATTCCTGCCCTCTCCTGCACAAAGGCCCCAAGTTCAATAGCAGTTTGGAGCCACTCCGAGTCACTATAGTCTCTCCTAGATGGCTATAGCTGAAAGAGAGCTAGATTGGAGATCTCCAATTAGCATCACAATGTGCTTTCCTGGAAAGCCTGGTCTTTGAAGAACCTGCCTGGTCTGGTCTCTGAGATCCCTTCTAATGATCTTTGGTATATAAGTGGATACTTCTGTTGGGTCTTATAAATCCACCAGGGCTAGCCTAGGGCAAGATTATCAGGTAGTTGGTATTTTAATTCACCCGCAAAACAATATTTTGTCATTCAATTCTTAGTACCCAAAGAGGTAGGTACCATACTATTATCCCCATCTTATAGATGACAAAACTGAAGTACATGGAGGTTAAGTTGCCCAAGGCTAAATTGTGAGAAGCAGGGCTGGATTAGAAACTGAGTGCTGTCATAAAGCCCTTATAGTATTTTCTCTAGATGCTGGGGACATGTCCAGACAAGAGATCCCTGACCTCAGGAAACTTACAGCCTAGTAGGGAGATAGGCAAGTAAAACAAAGATATCAATAAGGGATAAAGTGCAGGTGGCATATTGGGACAGAGCATCCAGAGGAACAAGTAGGGCTTCCCTTCTCCTTCCTCACGCACATCATTTTTGTCTCTCCAGTAGCATCATACGTTTTGTGTGACTCACTCTCTCCATAAAATCTGTCTGTTTCCCATCTCCTCATGATTCTTTTAGGGGACCATCTTGAAACATGTTCAAATGAGGCAGCCAGTTTTAACAGCTAATTTGTTGCCCTAGGCTCTAATTATCTATTATTGTATAACAAACTACTCCAAAATGTAATGGCTTACAAACAGCCTTTTTGGTGTCTGTCATGATTTTCTGGGACAGGAATTTAGCAGGACTGTTTGTTTAATTTTAGCTGGGCTGTTCTGTTCCACCTGGCAACGACTTGGCTCACTGGGTGATACACAGTTGATGGCTGGGCTGCTCTAGAGGGTCTACCATGGCTTCACTTACATGCCTGGCATCTTGCAGGGACATGTGGAAGGCTGAACGTCTTCTCCCTGTAGTTTCAGGACTTCCCCATGTGGCTTTCTAGCAGGTAGTCAGAATTCTTAACAAGGTGACTCACCTACCAAGAGGGACCATTGTTGAAGCAGCCAGCTCTAAAGAACTGGCATGGAATGACTTCCACCATTCCCCTTTGGTTAAATCAGCTACAGGCTAGCCCAGAGCCAAGGAGAAGTACACTCCACCTTTGGTTGCGAGGAACGTCAAAGAATTTGTGGCCATCTTTCATCTGCCACACTTGCTAGTTCACTTTGCGTTGAATTTGCACGAAGGATTCAACATATTTCTAGTAAAATATTGCCTCTGAAGACTGATTGAACCTGAGTGGCTACAACCTTTAATGTATATTTAGTGTTCATATAAGATAACTAGACTTTCTCAGAGCAATGAATGTAGAGTGATTGCCTTTTCACATACACATACAAATTGTGGATTTCCAAATGATATTGTCAAAAGGAATGGGGATATTTAGATCTTCCGTGCATTTTTGGCAGAGGGAGTAAATAGTTTCACAACCCACTGGCTAAGGGTTGAGATGGGGCGGAGGCAGCTTTGGGAAGGAAACTCTAGGTCGCTAAAGGAAAACTGGAGAGATACTCAGAGAGAAAGTGCGTTACATTCATTCCAACAGGAGGAGCTGTTGAATTCCCGAGAAAGGCATGGAAATCAAAGGTAGAGAAAATAGGATTCCTAGAGGTTAGCACCAGGGAAATGACAACTTCTAAAACAGTTCTAGGCACATTGTAGGTGCTCAGCGTTTATTCAATGACAAAGAAATTAGTGAAGAGATGACTGTGGAGATGGCCTAGATCAGGCATCTTAGAAAACAGACCTGGGAATAAAGGAACTCTTAGATTATTGGGGAAAATTAAATGGAATCATTTGGGTGAACCAAGAACCCATGCTTAGTACATGGCAGATTCTCAAAAAATATTAGTTGCATTCTATTTTTTACTTTTTTCTTCAGAAGTAGAAACAAGACAAAAGCTTCGCTTTGGACTGTAACAGTAAGTGGAGAATGAGTAGGATTAAAGAATGATTTTACCTTTGTGGGTTAAAATATAGAGCAGAGCTGTCCAATAGAGCTTTCTGCATTGATGGAAATATTCTTCATCTGTTACTGACCCTTTTGAGTCCAGCCCCAACAAGGGTCCTCCTGCCCGGTATCATTTGAGCCAATACAATGAGACCGAGTTTGGTTCAGAAGCAAAGGAACGTTTTACTCTTTTTTTTTTTTTTTTCACACACACACTAAAGTTTTACTCTTTGATCAAAGAATGGAAAGGTATAAGCTTTGGCTCTAGAGCACACCCCGTCCCCGGCTCTAGAGCACACCCTGTCTCCGACAGGCCATGGGCGGGGCTGCTTTATAGGGATCTCGGGCAGTGCAGTGGGAGAGCGGAGTCTCGCGATGCTGGCACAGCTGTGTTGCTCAGGCTCCGGATCACAGGGCTGGGCTGCAGCGTTTCTGCACACAGCCTGCCTGCTGCCGCCATCTTGAATTGCAGTACCGGGCGGAGCGCTTCTGCACAGCGTTCCCCGAGTTGAAGCGTCAGGTAAAGCTGTTTTGCACGGGGAACTATGGTCTGAAGTGCTGGGTTCAAGGCCTCTGCACGCTGCACCCCATGAGCAAGTGAAACTAGACTTCGCACCAAGGAAAATAAAAGGTTAGACTTTATTTTATTACCCAGATTCTATTTTTGTTTCCCATGAATTGTTAATGGGCTTTGCTGGTGACACATCTGCACTGTTCAATATACTAGCCGCTGACCACATGGAGCCTTTGAGCCCTTGAAATCTGCTGGTGTGCCTGAAGCAGTAAGTTTTAAATTTTGTTTAATTTTACCCAATTCAGATTTAAGTTTAAATAGCCTCTTGTGGCTACTGGTTACTTTACTGGATAAAAGGATTTACTTAATACTGATTTGAAGCAAAGTCTGTAATACAAGATGGTACTCATTAACCTCAGGTGTGTAACATTGGTACCTTGAAATTCTTTCACATTCTAGCAAAATTCAGTTGGTTATTGAGTTACATTAAGGAGGTAGGAGAAAAAGTTAGGCTTTTGGCTAATAGGGAGCAAATGTAGAGGCCTAAATATAAGCATATAAGACTTAAGACTGAAAGAGGGTAGTAATTTAGGAACTAGACGGTTGCTCTGGACACAAAAGATCCTGGAGCGTGTCGGTAACTATTTATTGGAATACTATAGTTTGGTGTAACAAAGAAATTCAGAGTGCTTTCCAAACAGCAAATTGAGTGAAATAAGTATTTATTTATATTCACCTGGCGTAATTTGTTATTCGACTTTTACAAATGGCAGTAATGGAACTGGAACAGTTATACCATGTTCTCCAGGGTACCAGTACTACTGCCAAGAGCGGAAAACTTTCATCTTCCAAAGCCTCAATCAGCCAGTTTCTCATCTGCATCCTATAAATCATCAAGAAGGAACAAGCTCATTATCTGAGCACTAGGGACAAAAGTCTTTTACATGACACTGAACTTTTGACTACTGCAAAACATGGCAGCTTGCCATCGTATCGTTAACAGGTGTGTTGGCCCCTTTAACAGACTGGGCCAGAAGTTCGAGGTGAAGGCCTGAAATTTCAATTTTGTTATATGCTGTGACTTGTAGTGGGCCGATGTCCAAAAGTACTTGGGCCCAGTGGTCTGTGGAGTTACTTGGATGTTTTGTAGTTTTAATAGATTTGGAGAAAGAGAAGTGGGAGTTTCTCTCCCTGGAAACCTCCTCTTTGAGAGGCTAGGAATTAGGGAACCTTCTTGTTCTACTTTGGAAGGTGTTTCAATCCTGCTACTCCAGAGAGCTGGGTAGGAGCTCCCAGGTACAGCCTGTTAAACTTTCCTATACAGCTGCCCTCTGAATCCACAGGTTCTGAATTCACATATTCAACTGAGGGTCAAAAATATTTGAAAATAAAATTCCAGAAAGTTCCAAAAAGGAAAACTTGAATTTGCCCTGTGCTGGCAGCTATGTACATAGCATTTACATTGCATTAGGTGTTATATGTAATCGGGAGATGATTTAAAGTATATGGGAGGATGTGTGAAGGTTATATATGCAAACAGGACGCCATTTTAGATAAGAGACTTGAGCATCCACAGATTTTGGGTCCTGGAACCAATCCCCTGTGGATACAGAGGAATGACTGAGCCTGCATCTTGTAGTTCCCTCTCTACATAACGGGGCTGGTTAGGTTCTGGAGCCTTCAAAATTACGCAATATGTGATTCCTATGTCATATAAAATTTACTGTGATTTTTAGTAAGATAATATTTCCAGAAAAGGTCTCTCAATTTTCACCTCCCTTTCTAAGGACAGAAATGCTACGAGTGTTGCACGGAGGGTGTTTCAGATATGCACATTGTCTTGTTCCCTGGTCAAGAAAAGATAAGTTGGTAGAAATAAAAAAGAGTATAATCTATAATAGGCATGACAAACCTTTTCTGTAACTGTCAGATAATAAATATTTTCGGCTTTTGAACCATGTGATCTCTGTTGTAACTACTCAAATTGGTAACAAAGGCAAAATAATGTGTGCCTGTGTTCCAATAGACTTTATTTGTGGACACTGAAATTTGAATTTCACATAATATACAGTTGTGATGAATGTTCTTTTTTTTGACATTTTTCAAATATTTAAAAATGTAAAAAGAATCATTTTTAACTTGCAGGCTGTTAAAAACAAAAGTAAAACACAAGGTGGCAGACCAGATTTGACCTACAGGCTGTAGTTTGCTGACTTTTACTTTTTAAGATACAGACATAAATAAATAAAGTGTAAATATTTCATAAACATTATTGTAGATATTGCTGGATTCTAGAATTTCAGAGTTATGAAATAACTTATGTTTCTATCCTTATATATAGAATTCAAAACCACAGTTTATTTACAATGAGCATCTTTGTAAGTGGGTAATTTTAAAACAATGAAAGAAAAACAAAGCATATTGTTACAGCACATAGAAAGATGACTGATCAAGGTTGTGAGAGTCGAGGATTTTCTGCTCGGCTCTGACACTAAGCAAGGGCTTATTAGATTTTCTCACCTCTGAAATGGGAATAATTCTGGCTCTCCCGTCCTTATAAGGCTATTATAAAAAACCAAATGAAATTATACTCTGGAAAATTCCTGGAAAATATCAAGTGCTACATGTGTGTAGAATAATTTTCCAGGAGTATCCCAAAAGTTCTTGGGCTGGCTTATTGTATAATTTCTCTCAGCAATTGTGTGGGAAAATACTGCTACATAAATGGATAAATATAGATGGATATTTTTATATTCATGCAGGGATGATCTGAAGAGAAAAATGATCTATCCTGAATATTTTATATTTAGCAACAATAGCAATCTTGCCACGTGTAAATCTTTTAAAACCGTTTTACAAACTGCTGTTTCGTTTTGAATATTGTTTTCTCTGATTTATTGCAAACTCATAGATGGGCAAGGGGGTGTGTGAAATATACCTGCATGCATCTCATGCATAGAAAGATATATAAAATAACGGATTGAGAATTGGATTAAAGAAAGACAAAGGCCTCCATACAACTGGTTCTTCCTAATATTGAAAGAGTACTAACTGACAAGATAGGAAGTATGTCTTTTTGACTTTCTGCTGTTCAGGAAGGTATTGGCAACAAATGATTATATGTGTGCTTGTGTATGTGTCTGTGTGTAAATGGAAGTGAAAGGACATATACAATATTCTACAATGGGGGGATAATTTCAAGAGTGAAAATGTTCATCTTAAAATCATTCAGTTTGTTTCATTTTAGTTTAATTGATTTCATAAAATACTTATTTTTTGACCTGCATGAAATAATTCAGTGAAAGACTAGAAAACATTGTGAAAAGGGTAAATTTTTGTTTATGTTTCTTAGGGTATGAAATCACTTGTCCCCTAAATGGGGAGTTTTAATTAAAATAGATGAGAGGGCTTTCCTGGTGGTGCAGTGGTTGAGTCCGCCTGCCGATGCAGGGGACGCGGGTTCGTGACCCGGTCCGGGAGGATCCCACATGCCGCAGAGCGGCTGGGCCCGTGAGCCATGGCCGCTGAGCCTGCGCGTCTGGAGCCTGTGCTCTGCAACGGGAGAGGCCACAACAGTGAGAGGCCCGCAAACCGCAAAAAAAAAAAAAAAAAAAAAAAAAAAGATGAGAAACCAGGGAAGCAGAGGAGAAAGGCATTTAAACATATTTTTCTTGTGTAAGCTTTTTCATGTTTTCTTCATAACAGTTGAATTTTACTTCTGGGCTTTGCAGTCTAGTTTGTATAGTTATTTTGGAGAAATGAGAAATGTGAGAAGGAAAATGTAGTATTTTAGTACTAACCCCAAATATATGCTACATCTGGCTGATTTCAGTTAACTCTCCAAGCACTACTATGACAGTGTAGATGTCATGGATTATGATGATGTTAAGTTTTATATTTCCCACTTCTGACACTCATTTTCACAGTGCTGCCGTCTCTGGTCACTTGTTCTTACATTTTCTACTCTCACTGTATATGCACGTAATCCTTATCCTTTTTCATTCTTCTATATTTTTAATATTATTATACTCTTGTTAATAACATGCCTAATCTTTTCTGATTTAGATGCTTGTCTGTGATATTGGCAGCCATGCTCAAGAAATTTACCTTCGGGTGAGACCAGCCTAATGTTTCTCTATAATCCATAGGGTGATAAAAGAGCTTTTAGTGACGGGTCAATACTAACAAAAGTTTTTCCCATTAGGTATACACCACAGAGTCCTGACATAGTTGTTGCTAGGTTTAGCTTTAGTTAGAGGAGACCATAAGACACACTGATATTAGGTTCACAGCTTCGTAGTGTAGAAGTTGTAGGGACTATAAAGCCCAATGACGCCAAGTACGAGTCCAGAAACCTCCATCATGTTATATGAGAAACGCACTGAAGGACCAAACTGTTCAAAAGGAGCACAGTATGTTAAATTCCAAATCCTTAGGCATAGTTTGAAAATTGGAACCAAATTTAAACTCAGAGAGTTTTGTGTATAATCTTGGGTTTTTGTAGACCCTGGATTCATAGTCTATTAAGGTCAGTGTAAATTGCCTGTGCTATGAAGGGGCAGTACCACCCAGGGGATGAGAAATCAGCTCTGGAATTAGACGTATCTGGTTTTAATCCCAGCTGTGTTCTCTACTAGCTGAGCAAACTTGAGCAAGCTGTTATAGTCTCTGAACCTCAGCTTCCCTCTCTTTAAAATGGGTATAAAAATTGTACATTCTAGGGGAAATTCAATGAAGTAAATCATATGTAATGCTTAGCACATATACAATGTTTAGTATAATGCCTGGCCCATCATAAACACTCAAAAAATATCATTAAATAGTCAAAGAATAGCGTAAGTCCTTCTAAGGGAGTACAAAAAATATTCAGCCTGCTTTCAAGGAGGTGGTGGTGTTTCTGGAGACAGAAGCCCTAACCGCAGGAATGATGTCAGGAACAGCCTCCAAATGTGCGTCATTTAAGTGCCCCAGGAATAGATGTGATCAACTGAAAGTGTATTAAGGATTCCAAGGAGGGACATTTCACTAGAAGAATGGAGTTATCTGGGAGGGTTTCTTCAGGTCAGTGTTTGATCTGTGAGTCTTTCAGAATTTAATAGACAGGTAGGAGAGGAAGAGGGCACTGAGGTAAGGACATTTTTGGCTGGGAAAATGGAAACCATGCCCTAACGAGATCTAGTGATATAGGTCTGAACTCGTGAGAAAAGCCTTGCTGCTTTTAGACCTTGTTCCAGTCACAGTCATTACAGTTATCAAAAATATGGTCAATCCAAAGATGGAAGAATTGGCTCCCTTTCAAGTGTTATGCATCTGGGACCCAAATTCATGATCCCGGGGTTTGAACCTAAGTTTGGCTAGTGTGTGATACTGAGCAAGATTCTTACCCCCTTGGTGCTTCAGTTTTCCCTCTTTCAGAGGAAGGTTTTAAGAGTTAAATTTGGTGTTATAAATGGAGATGCCTACTATGACATTTTGTATGTAACTCTGCACTTGCTTTATGATAATCCTTCAAATCTTTAATTCCATGCCCTCTCTCTTACCTCCTCGTTTAGACACTGATTGCTTGGGGAAACATATTTGGAAAGAATTGGGATTTACTGCATTTATCCTTCAAAGACAGTAGCCTTATGTTTTTGGAGGGTTTTGTCATTTAGAGCACCCTCCAATGTGTATCATCTCATTTGATTCTCACAACACTGCGAAGTGGACAGAGAATTCCAGTAAAGGAGAACCAGCAGAGTGGACAGGGGCTGGCTCCTGGAAGGACAGTGGGGCTGTCAAGAAAGACACAGGCCTTGCTCACTTCATCCCGGAGGGGATTTGGCTAATAGCCTGTCTCCTGCACGCTGGGAAAGCTGTAAGTCTGAGAACTACATTATCACCAAAGCAACACCGGGGCAGGAGTTTTAGCTTTTAATGTGCTGAAAGGGTTCCAAAGACAGAATGCAAAGGAAAACTGCTTTGTCAGGTATAAATTTTAGTCCATAAACAGTCTTTTAAAATTTTAGTCCCTTCTGTGGCTCTGTGAAGTTTTACTTGGAAGACTTTGCAAAACTTTGAGAAATATACCGTAAAACCCAGACAGTCTGGATTGGAAAAATGGCAGGCAGGGATCCACCACGTACATAACAGGGTTCATCTCATCCCCTTTGCGCTGAGGGTTCAGTGAATGGGCGTAAAGGGGGAAATCACACCCAAGTTAAGTATTTTCACCTGTGTGAAGACCCGAAGGCAGTTTGACATCCAAAGAGAGCTGCATGCATATGCTGGGAGGTGACTTTAGGCCTGGCATTGTCCTTGGAGATTGCCTTGTGCCTCCAAGCTGTTTAGTTCATCTTCTTCCCAGGGTGGGACTTGACAAGTCACTTGTTCGTGGAAGACTCTTCAGAGATAACCTTCAACATTTACAATGGAGGATCCACTCCCTGCAGGAAATACATGCAGAATGTAGCTATGCTTATTAAAGAGCAAATGTTCTGTTCTGAGAGGGCAGGAAACAGTTTCCCTCTCCTTTCGCTGTCACTCGCACACACACTCTGGGGCGCCCCGTCTCATGCTGCCTGTTGCTTCTGCGGGGTTGGGGGGCATGCAGAGTTATTTACTTTATTACATTATTTACATTTTTAGATTGTTCCTGGGATTAATTGCTGTTGAAGCCCACATTTAATTAGCATAAACTTCAGTAACAGCTTAATATAAATTAAATTACAAGCCATCTCTCTTTGAGAAATATTAGGATTTATTAGTGAGCCCCCCCAAAATAATTAGTTTGAACGGATACATTTCAGCACTAAGTGATGGAGGAAGCTTTGTGTGCAGTTATATTGAGTACGTTCCCTCATCCCCTCTCTCCTTTTTGTGTCTTCTGGTGATTAGCCTGGTGGGAGATGCCTGGTCTGTTTGCCCAAGGCCTTAGGAAAGCAATAATGGTCACCGAGACAGAAATTGGCTCTATTGAGAGATAAAGGCGGAGAGGGAGGAAGAGCCTGAGAATAAGGCTCAGGTCACAGCTCATGACTTAAAAAATGGTGACGCAAAAAGAAATGAAAGTTTTAAATCCAAGAAGTATGAAACGACTTTCTCATAAATCTCTAAATGCCTAAAAGAAACTGTAGTTAAGTAATTCCTGCTTGTGCCGTGGGCCAGGAAAAAGACAGCCAGGAAAAATGTTGCCAAATTAATCTCCTAGAAGAATAGCTTGATCATATCATTCCCCTGCTCAAGAACAGACAGTTAAGGGAATTGGGACAGTTCTGAGTCCCAATTTTGCCATTTGTCCATTTGACCTTCGGCAACGCACTAACCTCTTGCTGCTTCAGTGCTTTCATGTGTAAAAAAGGTATAGTGATGGATCCTACCTCACAGGGTAATTATAAGGATTACATGAAAGAATGTAGGTAAAACTCTTAGCACAGTGACATAACAAAATCACTCAGTGTTTGTTGTTATTAATAAAGGAGCTACATTTTTCTTGGCACAGCACCTAAGGTCTTTAACCATCTTGCATCCACCTGTCTTTAAGCAGGATGCCTGGCCATTCTACTCCAGGATGCCTTTCCTCCAACTAAACCAGTACCATATATTATAATCTGTTGTGTGTCCCACTTACTCTATTAACTGGTAAGCGCTTTTTGGGTAAGAGATGAGATCTTACTCAGTTTCAGAACTCCCAGTGACCAGAAGAGTCCTTATAAAATGCAGATGAATCCCTACTTATGAAAAGAGTAGGTTTGCAAAGTCTGTTAATTTAAGCCCATGTGTTTGTAAATCTATAGTGTTTTAAAAAGGGTTTAAGCTTCTGGGTAGGACACCAGTTTGGCCTTGAGTTTTCCTGTAGGTGAAATGAGAGTTGGATGAGATGATCCATCAATAGGGCTCTCTCCAACTTAAAAATATTGTGATTTTATTTAATCTTGTCTTAATTTCATTGTTGTCATGTTTCCGTGATGCCAAGCATCACCAACATTAAGCCTGAAACATTAGCCAAAATAGTGATAATTTCAAATACGCAGATGTTTCGTATTATATAGAAAGCGTATATTTTAAAAAAAATTTATTTTATTTATTTTTAGCTGCATCAGGTCTTTGTTGCTGCACGCGTGCTTTCTCTAATTGTGGTGAGCGGGGGCTACTCTTTGTTGCAGTGCGCGGGCTTCTCATTGAGGTGGCTTCTCAAGCGCTGGCTCAGTAGTTGTGGCATGAGGGCTCAGTAGTTGTGGCTTGCAGGCTCAGTAGTTGTGGCGCACGGGCCTAGTTGCTCTGCAGCATGTGGGATCTTCCCGGACCAGGGCTTGAACCAGTGTCTCCTGCATTGGCAGGCAGATTCTTTTTTTTTTTTTTAATTAATTAATTAATTTATTTATTTATTTATTTTTGGCTGTGTTGGGTCTTCGTTTCTGTGCGAGGGCTTTCTCTAGTTGTGGCAAGCGGGGATCACTCTTCATCGCGGTGCGTGGGCCTCTCACTGTCGCGGCCCCTACTGTTGCGGAGCACAGGCTCCAGACGCGCAGGCTCAGTAGTTGTGGCTCACGGGCACAGTTGTTCCGCGGCATGTGGGATCTTCCCAGACCAGAGCTTGAACCCGTATCCCCTGCACTGGCAGGCAGACTCTCAACCACTGTGCCACCAGAGAAGCCGGAAAGCATATCTTTTTTTAAAAGCATACTTTTCTGTTTTCAACAAGATGCTTGACATTAGATTATTCTTCACTGTGAATTTGGCAAGGGCAAGCTAGCCAAAGTGAAGCAGATGTTTGGAGGATTTAGAAGACGTAGCTAACCTTTATATAATTTTGTCTTTTTTAATTAATTAATTTATTATTATTATTTTTTGGCTGCGTTGGGTCTTTGTTGCTGTGCGCAGGCTTTCTCTATGTGGTGAATGAGGGCTACTCTTCGTTGCAGTGCGCGCGCCGGCTTCTCATTGTCGTGGCTTCTCTTGTTGCGGAGCACGGGCTCTAGGCGCGCTGGCTTCAGTAGTTGTGGCACGTGGGCTCAGTAGTTGTGGTGCATGGGCTTAGTTGCTCTGCGGCATGTGGGATCTTCCCGGACCAGGGCTTGAACCCATGTCCGCTGCACTGGTAGGCGGATTCTTAACCACTGTGCCACCAGGGAAATCCCTGTAATTTTGTCTGTTACCTGCATTCTTGAATATTCTTCATAAGAAAGTAGTAAAGGCAGAGATTTCCAGCTGTTATCAATTGTTCTTGATTTTCATTTTCATTAATGGAGCTACCCTTCCCTTGTGGAAAACCTTCAGAGAGAGTGTTGACACCAGGATAACACTCCCTCTAAAATAAGAGATGGGTCATTAGTCATATGGGTGGTAACTTCACAAAGTTGTGGAAGGTATTAGTTTCCAAAACTGTGGCTGACCTCATCCCTAGAAGTGTGCTGATGAATCAAATGAGGCGAGTGTTTTCTGGAAACTAGAGTAAATAACTAATGCTTACTAAATTACCTAAATTACTAAATGGGACATTGGATTCCTTGAAGAATTAAATTTGTCTCATGTGACTGAGTGAGCAATTTCTTTCAACAGGTAATTTATTTAACAGTAAGCACAGCCAGTATTCAGTAATACAGGTCAAATCCTATTGAAGAAAAAGAATATGCATTTTAAAACACCTTCCAGTTTTTCAGCCAGTAGCATGATTCTTTCACACAATATCTGAATGCATAAAACCAGTAAACAAGTGCTCTGGTCAGCAGCCTGTAGGTGGATGAAACAGTGTTTATTGGGGTATCAAAATTAGTTCCCACATAATTGTTCCATTCTTTTGGTAAAAGTACTGAATGATTTAGAAAACCTTTTTTGTATGGTTCAAGGCAGTCTTTAATTAAAATAGAAAGTGAGAGACTCAAATAATACAAAATGTGTGTTATAGAATGAACTTAAAAGAGTTGAAGGAAAACAGTTTTATTTCCTTTACATTTTGTGGGCTGGTATATTTGAAATTGCTTCTTTCCCTGACATTTTCTGTTGCCGCAGCCCTTCCTGCAATTTGAGTTTCAGTTAAAAGATATAAAAATAAAAGCAGCAGCTATTTCAATAGTACCTACTATATGCCAGGCCCTGTTCAAAGTACTTTATATTTATATTAACCCATGTAAAATTACAAAAGCCTCAACATGAGGTAGATACAAGCATCATCCCCATTTTACAGAGATGTTAAGACACTTTCCCAGGATCACACAGCTCCCAAGACTTAAGCAGTCTGACTCTATAGGTTCACCTTGTGCTATGTTTGTCAAACTTCAGCATGCCTCGGAATCACCTGGAGGGCTCCTTGAGTCACAGGTTGATAGGTGCCGCCCCCAGAATTTTTGAGTCAGTAGGTCTGGGGTGAGATCTGAAAATCTGCATTCTATCAGTTTCTCAGGTGATTCTGATGCTACTGGTCTGAAGGCCACACTTTAAGACCCCTGTACTATGCGTCTCTGTAATATACTCATAAACCAGAAAAAGGTTGTTACGGCAGAAAAACAGTCGAGGCTTTTCCATTTTGCAGGTTCAGACTGTGAGGCCACTTAGGGTATAGCAAGATGTGTGATCACTCTTTTCTGGCTTTTTTGGATCCTGAGACTAGAAAAACTTCCCAGGATAGAGGGAATGGAGGAAAGCACAGACATTGGTGGGTTCCTTTGAATCTGTCTCTGCTGGACTCTTCCCCAGGGGAGGCTGAGAGGAAGTGGGGGAAAAAATAGAACTCCCCAGAACCCCCAGGTAGGGTTGGTAGACCTGAGAACAGAGAAAGCCTGTGTGCTTTGCCAGGTGGAGCCCGTGGAAGCTGCAAAGCCTTGGAGTTCCCATTGTTCAGCATGCTGGGAAGAGACTACGTTTAGTGTCTTGGTGGACACACTTGAGATATCATTACAGGGTTTCTTGGAGCCTCAGCAAGGGGCAGAAGCAAGCAAAGTATCCTCATGGGCATTTAGCAGGACTCAGATGTGGCTGGCAGAGAGCAGCTGACTTGATGAGACTGTGGTGTTGGGATGAGGCTGATGAGCAGTGATCTGCACTGCTGGATGACCAAAAACCATAGCAGGGTGAGGATGTCTCCTGCATGCTGTGTGCACAGGTGATGACACAGAGGACTAGAAACCTACCTTCTGCCACCTCTCCCACCCCCCAAACCTCAGAGGCTTCCTGGGGAAAAGGAGGTGGGGTGGATTGTTTCCAGCATCTTGAGGAAAAGAAGCGTAATAAAATCCGTTAAGTTTGGTTATATAAATATGAAGAGAGCTACGTTTCTTACGGATGAGTTCATGGGATGAAATCTATACTCGCTACACATTGGTTGCTGTGTAGAAATTTAAAGAATGCTAATGCAAGGGATATCTGTGCCTAACGGAGAAACCCAGGGACAGATAAAACCAAACCATCGTGAATCAATAGAGGTGACCCTGTGAGAGGACTGGTATCCAGAGACGTCTCAGCAGACTTCAGAAATACCATTATTGTATTGTAAAGAAACTTAGTCTGAAAGAGAACAACTGAATGCTTGAAATTTACAAAGCAGAAATAAAACGGGTGGCTGAAAGGAGACAGGGAGTGTAAGAGTTTACTGGTAGTTCATCTAGGGCTCAGCCTTTCTTTCCTTGGGAAGCAAAGGGGGCTTGGAGCGGCATCAGCCCAGACCAGCAAGGTAGTGGGAGGCCATTACCCACTTGAAACGGAATCTATCTTGACTTTGGTAAAGCAGTGACTTAGGACCTCTGTGGAAAGCCTGTACTTTGTAAGAACATAGGACACCCCCACCCCCATCTATCAAGCCCCAGAGGGCTAGTCATTAGCATGTGTGAGCTATATTTTCCTTACCTATAAAATGGAAATACTACATCCCTGATAGAGTAGTTCGACTTTTATGTGACGCCAAACACATCACCCTCCTCGTGTAGCTGACACCATGTTTGTTCTGTTTTGTGATAATTTCAAGAATAATATATTTGACTTAAAGTAAAAGGCAGAGTGGTCATGCTTGGAAGCAAGAATATAAATTATATGGCAAAAAAGTAAAATTTGACATGAAAACTACTTTCAGTGAAATAGAAAATTCTTGATTTTCTTTACAACATTAACATTCTCAATTTTGCTCATCATCTAGTATGTAGGAATGAAGAACTTTTTCAACTATAGATATTTTACTGTCTGTTTTTACAGAATGTATGACTCATAATGTGTGGGTCCATTATCTTTCTCTTTCTAAGTCAAAGAACCTCTGATTTATTGAGTTGAAGTATACCCAACGGAAAATCTGTATTTCTCAGTCTCCTTTGCAGATAGGTGTGTCCATATGTCTAGGTTATAGCCAATGAAATGTGAGTGGAAGGGTTATATGGTACTTCTGGAATGCCCCTCAAAATGGAGGGTGTGAGTTTTAGCCAGCTATACAGTTTAGAGGGTACACAGTTCATACAAAACTTACAGCAGGCACCAATTGCAAGTTCAGGGGGCTCCCAAACTACCTTCAGGTTTGATTGTTCACTGAAGGACTCATAAAACCCACAGAGTAAAAATGCTGTTATTCTTACAGTTAAATACAGGGAAAGAGATGCATAAGTCAGAATCCAGTAGGGATCCAAATACAGAGCTTCCTGTTGTTATCTTGTCTTGGAGTTATGAATGTTGTAAAATGCCTCCCAGCCATAACGTGTGACAATACACAGAGTCTTGGGAGAAGCTCACCCAAACCTTGGTGTCTAGAGTTTTATTGGGGCTCCATCACATACTGCTCATTGGCTGACCTGAAGTCTCTAGCCCCTCCAGGAAGTTGGGCTAATATAGTCTCCAGTTGCTCTGGTGGTTGGACCTGATACTGTGTGGACCCCATCATATATCATGTTGTTAGACTGTCCAGTGGCCAAATTCTCCAGGCAAATGAAGACATTTTATCATGTGGAGGATTTCAGGGACCAAGAGATCACCTCCCAGTAGCTGAGGGCAAAAGCCAGAACTGTCTTTGGGTAAGATCAATTCACCACTACCCAGAGGGTCAGGACTTTTCCTTCATGCTTCTATCTGAAACACCAGTTTAGTGACTGAGCTCTCACAACCATCATTTTGAGGAAGAAACCACATCCTAGAGTTGATGGAATGGTGTCTGAGAAGGAACCCAAGCCTCTGATGACTTCATGTCGCTGAAGTCATCCACCAGCACGGACTAACTCTAAACTTTTTTTATACAGTGAGGAATAAAAATCCATCTGACTTAAGTCATTTTATTTTTTACGTTTTTCCCTCTTCACATCATTAAATATAATCCTAACCCAAACTGCATATTCTTGACTTTCTGATTGAGAAAGACAATACCTACTCTCTTACTTTCGAACTGTCCTCATTTAAAAAAATGTCTCACTAATTGTCAGGGATATATGACTCCAATTTTCAATCTTCAAAGTACACATTTTTGAGAAGTATCTTAATTGCATTTGGAAAGACATTTCCTTCTAAAGGAAAAGTTCTCTCCATGCTCAGTGTTTGAGCGGATCCAAACTTACTTCCATCAGAGTTTTGTGTCCATTTTTACTGAGGATACATTTGAATGCTTCAGGCAGGCTTAGTTTTGGGCATTTTTACTTTATACCAAGACTAACATTTCCCATAGTATTATTCACTATGTACTTATATCATGGTGACTCCTCTCCCCTTCTCATTTATTGTAAGGGGAACCTTTTATTGACAGGTAGCAATCATTTTCTGTATAGTCACCTTTTGGTGTGCTTGTACATGCTGTCCCCATCCAACTGTGTCTTTCCCCCCATCACTCATAAAAGAGATATAATAGCTGTAGTTCTCTTGCAGTCAGTCAATTGCAGCAGTTAACAAGCGGTTTATTAGAGTGTTGACCTCCATTAGCTGAGAGGCTAGGTCATTAACTGCCTCTGATAACCATTTCTCAAAGTTTATGACTTAAATAATTACTTAACTAATGACTTTTATACTTTTATCTGGATTAAAACAAAGTTTCATAGGAACTCAGAATTTAGGGATAAAATGAGTAATATCGGTTAAGAAGTATCTGTAGACTTGAACCCCCTGCATTTTGTTCTAGGGCTCTGGTGTTTGTATTAGAACCTCCAGGGAAAGATGAGTTATAGACTCTGTAACTGCCATGTACCAGGGAAACACTCTAAATGATAACGTGTATTTGTCTTCTGGGGACTAGAGTATGTAGGTAAATTAAATGTTTTCCTTTACCTGGAAATACCAGCAGTTTTAACATAAACTGTGTAGCCTCAGTGTTTTGTGACTTATTCACTGCTAAGCAATTGTGTGCTACCTATATTTAGTTTTCTGTAGTAAGTGGCGAAGGGACTTCGCTTCAGGGCGAAGGGAGCTATTACTGCTAATCTCTATTTGGTATCACTAATGAGTCATGATAAAAAGGACAAAGACATTCACAGGTTTGATCATGCCACACCAGTGCTCACAAACCTCACCAATTGTCAATTGCCTATGAATAAAGATTTTACCGATACAGAAGTGGCAGGTTTGGGGTGCTAACTCATAGAGTGCCAGTTTCCCTATTTCTAAGGTGCGGATGATAGGATCAATATTTTTATTCCCAGATATTTTGTGGATGAAATGAAATAATGCCTCTGAAGCATTTATGAATAGGATGAGAGATTAAAATGCCACTTCTGTTTTCATATTGTTAATATGCCTAGAAAAAATTAATGTTTTGGAATAGAGAAATGAATATTTTTTCATTGAATTCTCTCATTCAGTAATTTAGATACTTTCAACTATATAAAACTAATAAGGCATTTTTCACTTCTAACATAGACTGCAACCAATCTTGTTTTGGTTGACTTGGCTCTTATGCAAAGGAGATTATCCAAGGAAGAGCATGAACCATTTCTTATTCATCTCTGTAGCTACTCTGGCTGGTACTGTGCCTATCTTACAGTAAGTTTTGAATAAATATTTGTGAAATTCCTTAAATATACCTGGTAAAAATTAATCTCTTTTTGATATCTTTATGAAGTAGATTTTTTTCTTTCATATTCTGTCTTACATTAGCTCTTTACATTTCTGCCTACTCTGCTAACTTGTAGGCTTACTTAGAGCAGAGACAGAGTCTCTTTCACTTGTGTCTGTCATGATGCCTACCACCATGGCTTGCCTATAGCATAGCATTTCCCAGAGGTTGTTTCACCAAAAACTAACATAATAAGGTATCATATTAGTATTATATTTGCTGCTAGAACAAATTGCCACAGATATGTGGCCTAAAACCACCTGAATTTATCTTACAGTTCTGAAAGTCAGAAGTCAAAAATCTGTCTCACTGTGCTAAATAAAATCAAAGTGTTAGGAGAGTTATTTCCTTCTGAGGCTCCAGAAGAGAATCTGTTTCTTACCTTTTTTCATCTTCTAGAGGCTGCCCTCATTCCTTGGCTTGTGGTCTCTTCTTCCATCTGTAAAGCACTCAGCATAGTGTATTTAAATCTCTCTCTGCTTCCATGGCAGCATTGCCTTCTCTCTGTTTCTGACTCTTCCTGCCTCCCTCAAGAACCCTTGGGATTATATTGGGTCTATCTAGATAATCCTGAATTATTTACCCATCTCAGTATCCTTAATTTAATCACATCTATAAAGTAACATAGTCAAAATATCTGGGGATTAGGATGTGGACTTTGGGGCACCACTATTCTGTCTATCATAGATATTAATAGGTAATACGAAGGGAATAAAAGGATTCCATAGTCAGATGAATTTGGTAAACTTTGGCATAAATAACAGAAAACATGAGACTTTTAATGCAGGCTCAGACTTTTCCTGAGCCTTTATTCCTAACCTTTTTGGTAACAGATATCTTTTTTTTCCCCAAAGAGTATTTAATAGACTAGTGTTTGTGGTAAAGTCATGGGTAAAAGTGGAAAAGAAATCTGGAAACTTTGATTGCTTTCCATTACTTATAGACAGAACTTAGATACTGAAAATGAATAATAAAATTTCTCAAAGGACCTTAGTTCTTTAGATTTTGTCTAGGTCTGATGAATCAAACTTTAATTTATTCTTTATTAGTTTCCTCACCAAACTGTCCTTATCCAAAAAGGACAATTCCTTCCAGTTTAAGCTCTAATATGTAAAGAGCTTGAAAGTTGTCACTCCCATCCTTACAACAAGAAAAACCTGGACAAACTGAAAAATCATCTACTTTGCTCGGACCCGTCAGAGAACTGAGGTTATAGGGCAAACTACTACCCTGACATCTGTAGAGTCAGGAGCATCCAGAGAGATATAGCAACTGAGATCTGCTTACCTGGAGCAGAAGCCACTGGAATTGTAAACTGGTAGGAACACTTAGATGGTGATTTTGACAGATTGCTGCAGGCCAAGTGGACTAGCTTGAGAGTGAGAAACTCCTGGAGCTCAGCCTTGTGTAAGGTCTTCTGGTGACCCTGGCAGGGGGAGGGGGAAAGTAACCATTGTGAAATATGCCTTGAGACTTCTTGTTACATGGGTGTTTTCTCCAGGGGAAAGGACTTTGCCACAGCACAGGGATAAGGTAAATTCTCCCTATTTCCTTCAACCCTCATTCTTCCTGTCTCATCTAAATGGGGAACAAAACATACAGTCAACAGGAGGAGGGGGTTCAAGGAAATAGATTGGGAATGTTGCAGCTGGAGAAGGGAGTAGAGATCGGGGGGAAGAGTTATACCATTGGATGAGGGACAGAAACACTTGTGAAGGCCATAGCCCTGACACACAGGCCTGCTGAAAGATGGAGACATAATATAAACACTATAAAACGATCCCTCTCCCTCATATCTGACCTAATACCACACCACATACTCCAGTATCACAACAGTGGATTATAGCTATAAGGACACAGAGAAGCCCCAAAGCCAAGAGGGGAGACAAAAACAAGGACTCTAGAGGGAGTTGAAGCCTCTGTTGCTTATAGCTACAGCAAACATTTAACACAGCCCACCTCCTGGCCAGCTTAACATAAATCCTGACACTAACAGCCGACTTGAATCTTCAGTTCCTATTACTTGACGCTATATGTCCAGCTTTCAACAGAAAACTACAAGGTATGCCAACAGGCAAGAAAAATACAGAGTCTGAAGAGAAAACAATCATCGTACCAGACTCAGGTATGCCACAGATGCTGGAATTATTAGATGGGGAATTTAAAATAACGATTAATATGTTAAGGACTCTAATGGTAAAAGTAGATAGTATGCAAAAACAGATGGGCAATATAAGCAGAGGTATAGAAACTGTAAGAAAGAGTCAAAAGGAAATGCTAGAAATAAAAAGCACAGTAATAGTGATCAAGAGTGATTTGGTGGCCTCACCAGTAGGCTTGACAGTGGAGGATAAAAATCAGTGAAATTGAAGATAGGTCAATAGAAAGTTCACAAGCTGAAATGCAAAGAGGAAAAAAAAAAAAGGAATGTAAAAGACCTGTGAGACAGTGTCAAAAGGTGTAACATAAACTTAATCGGAATACTAGAAGGAGATGGAAGAGAGAACAGAGAAGAAATGGTTTAAATAATAATGGCTGAGAATTTCCCCAAAATAATGACAGACACCATCCGCTAATCCAAGAAGCTCAGAGAACACCAAGCAAAATAAAGATGAGAAAACCTACATCTAGGTGTATCACATTCAAACTGCAAATAAATCAAAGACAAAAAGAAAAGCTTCATGGAAGCCAGAGGGGGAAAATCACCTTGCCTTTAGAGGAAAAAGGATACAAATTGTAGCAGACTTCTCATCAGAAATCATGCAAGAAAGAAAAGTGCAGTGAAATCTTACAATGTTGAAAGAAAAACAAACCCACCACCCTAGAATTCCATATTTAAAAATATTATTCTTCAAAAGTGAAAAAGAAATAAGGACTTTCTCCAACAAAAATCACTACCCTCACACCTGCTCTGCAGGAAATGTTTAAAAAAGTTCTGCAGACAGAAGAAAAATAATACAGGTTAGAAAGTTGGATCTGCTTTAGAGAAAGGAAGAACGTCAGAGCAAGAATTAATTAAGGTAAAATAAATATTTGTACTTTCCTTATTCTTAATTCAAAAGGTAATGATTTGTTTAAAACAATAATAGTAACAATGTGTTGGTTGATTTTAGCAGATGGATACGTGAAACAAATGACATCAGTGTCACAAAGGATGGGAGGGAGGAATTGGGGATACTGTCTTACAAGGTACATGGGAATGCATGTGAAACAGTGTTGTGTTATTTGAAGGCTGGCTTCGGTTATTTAAAAATGTGTATTTTAAACTCTAGGGTAACCATCAAAAAGAAGTATAGATTATATGATGAGACAGGAGATATGATGGAATTATGCAAAATGCTAAATTAAAATTAGATAAGGCAGAGAAAAAGGGGGGAAAAGGAATCAAAGAAAAAATGCAACAAATAGAAAACAGTTGCAAAGATGGTCAGTATTAATCCAAGTAAATCAATAATTACTTTAAATATGGATGGTTTAATGCACCAATTAAAAGTTTGAGATTCCCAGAGTAGATAAAAAGACAATCAAACTAAAGTGGGTCTCCAAGAAACCTACTTTAATTACAAAAATTCAGATAAGTTGAGAGCAAAGAGGTGGAGAAATATATATCATGCTAATATGAATTAAATAATGATTGTTTTGACCTTTGAATTGAGAAATTTGACATGGATTACAGTTCTATTAATGAATGTGGGCAAGTTACTTAACCCCTCTTTGCCTCAATTGTACAATGCAGACAAAAATAGCTGTTAGGATTGTTCGTATGTGCATGATTAATGCATACAGCATGCTCAGCATCATATCTGATTTATAATAGTTGCATACAGTAACACCTATTTTCCTCTGGCTTTTCATATTCTCCTTTCCTTGGACTTCATCTTTCTGTTTTGTAAAATTTCTGAGTTCCTCTCCTACGATTTTTCTTTACAAGTTTTAATTTTCACATGTTATATTACATCCTTCAGTCCTGGGATTGACACTATTATACAGAGTGGTGAGTAGATGACATCTAATGATTTAGATGTAGGTTTAGCAATAATCACTAATGATTGTGGCAGTCAATACTGGAGAATTTAAAAATTATCCAGATGGTTTCAAGCAATTCTGTAGAGTTAATTTTTTTCCTGCTCCAGATTGAAAAAAAAAAAAAGTATTTGGAGAATGTGAGGAGCTAGAAGAGGCTCTGCATTGAGTTCGGTGACTGGCACAGGGCAGGAAGAGTATTTGTCAGTGTGGCCTGTGAAGAATAGACAGGAAAACTATCCCTAAAAAATGAATGACCAGGATAAAGTAGAATGATGTAGTCCTTAAATAAAGTCTGAAGAAATGGCTGAAAATTAATTCCTCGTGATCAAAAGTAAAATAAATAAATTGCTTTTTTTTTTACCACTTATGGCTTGGAAAATAAAATTTAAATCCTCAAACTCCCCGTTGCCAAAATGAATAACAATAATTACAGGAAGCCTGCTACATAATGGTCATTTTAATTACCATGTTTTTGCTTCTGTGGTATAATTTTTTTATTTTTTGAAGAATTTGAAGGAGAGGCTTTTCCAGCTGGCTTTAGGTCTTGTATATTCTAATGCGTATAATTATATCTTGCAAGCAACAATGTCCAGAATCCAAGGAAGTAAGGAGGATTAGACACTGAACATCTTGTATCTCAAAAGAGAATCCAATGACAAGTGTGCTAAAACCAATTGCAAAGGCCTTTTTCAGCTACTGAGCCAGTGGAGGAAAAAATAAACTCCGTGCTTCCTTTGTCATTGGCAGGAATGACTGGCCATGCTGTAAGTTGTGCTTTGCCTTGTGAGTGTTACACTTTCTCCACTCTGGTCCAGCTTAAACCCTAATATTGAACACAATGACACTCTAAGTAGTTATTAAACAGAAGGCTGTAGAGTCCTCCACCAAGATTACCTTTCCTTCATTGGCAGCTAGAGTTTTCAGTTGGTCTCAATGTTGTTCTAAACTATATACATGAAGAGCCACCCTGTCTCAGTCAGGTCATTGACAAGACCATGGAGGGGCAGTGAAGGGCTTGCTGTGGCATAACTTAGCCATAAAGGAACAGCTGTAGACCACTTGATTAAGTAAGAGGCCAGTTGCACAGGATGCCACTCAGGGATGTCTTTCTTTTCTTTTCTTTTTTACATCTTTATTGGAGTATAATTGCTTTACAATGGTGTGTTCGTTTCTGCTGATTACAGCCTGTGAGCAATTAGAGTAGGTTGTAAACTCTGGGAGAGGCTATACTTGCCTTTTGTACTACGCACAGTGACTGCAGTAGCTCTTCTGGAGATGTGTCTAGGGCTCTGAGGTAGCAGTGCCCCATGGTAGCAGTTTCTAGAGGCTAATTATTACATAGAAAATGATATCCCTATATATGCTTTAAATTTGCTGCCTGTTAATTTGGAGCAGCCTTGGTTCTGATGTGATTGGATAGTGCAATTAGGAGTAATTTATGGCTCATTTCTGTACCATTTCTTGCTTTATGGCTGTGGCAGTTAATGTGGACCACTTGTTAATGTGGACCCCTCCTGCAATACGGGATAACAAGATGATAATGCTTTCCATTTGTACCATGCCTCCATCGTGGTAGAACAAAGGACCTCACTCAGACCCTCCCTTTATCCTCATCATGTACTGGCCCACAAGGGGCAGAGGTTAATAGGCACAGTTTACCAATCATGATTCTACAGCAGAGAGGGCAAGTGGCCTGACCACTGTGATCATCGGGGCTCTAGGAATCCAGGGCCACATAGATTGCTGTTACACCTTCCCTCTCAAGCCTTGGTCCCTTCTTTGCTTTCCACCCCTATTTTCTTCCTTTACATAGAAAATGTACAAAAGCAGAAAGGGAGAGACAGGGGGCATTTCTCTGTGTGTTCCTCTCTTATTTGAAAAGGAAGAAAAAAATTTCAGAAGCTGCTACTAGATTTTCCTTCAGCCAGAACTAGGTCTCACACCCACCCCTACAATAGTCACTTTCAAAGAGCTGTAAAATTAACTAGAATTGGCTTAAACCAATTGTGATTCTTCCCCTGGAACTGAGTGCATTGCCCGTGAACAAATTGGGGTTCTAATGGCCTGGAAGAATGGGAAGAATAGGTGATGGTAAGGCACCCAGAATTTGTGGTCGCAGCTACTTACTAACCACGGTCTCTTTGGAAGGTCTCTAAGCCTCTCTTGTCCTCTAGGTTATCATGGCTTCCTGCTTGGGGTGCAGGGGCATCAAGGCCTTCAGGATACCGGGTGACTTTCTCTCAGGTTTCTTTGTGCTGGAGCAAAGTTGTGTTCCACCCAAAAATAAGGAGAGTGTGGTCTCTTTTCTAAAGTAGCTTTGTTGTATCCATGCCTCACAAGTTTCCTCACACAAAGAGCCCCTTCTGCAATGCCTGAAGTCCTTTCTTTATGGAGATCAGATCCAGGCCCTGGAGCTGGAGTTGAAAGCAGATACCTATGCCTCTCCCACCCAGCCTTCTCTGGCAGGAGATTGTCCACCTATCTGAATCTCATTTCAGGTGCAGTGGTACATTATGCTACTTGGAAAATTAGGTATTAACAAACCAGAGCTGAAGTTGAAGCTCTCAATTTTAAGAGATCAGACTTCAGGGTTGACAAGCTAGAGGAATGCCCCCAGAATCTTTGACATGAAGAAACAAATCATAAGTTGTGTATATTTGGGGGAAAAAATCAGAATCCCCACAGTAGATAAGGAGCTTGGAATGTAACTGAGATAGCCACATCAGAAACATTTGAGTCTGGAAACTGGTCAGGTTTATTAGGACGGGATACTTCTGTGATTTAGGCTATGTTTCATGTAATGAGAAGAAAATCAGGCAGGGAAAATCCAACAGTCAGTCATTCTGGGGATAGCTTCACCACACAGAAATACTCAGAAATCAGGGAATGCCAGATGCCTAGAAGCAGATGGAAATCAAGGAAACTAAGCATACAGTAAGCACTTAATAGATGGTTAATGCCATTAAAGTTGCCTCCAGTATATCTGTTGATAACATGAACGTGTGGATTTAGCCTTTAGCATCAAATAGACCTGATTGCAGTTAACAGAGCCTGGACCCACACCCCCTCACTACAGATTCCCCCGGGGCCAGGGCCACTCTGCCATAGGGATGTTAAATTTGGGAGAATGTGTGACTGCTGTGTGCCTCCTCCTTCCTGAAGACTAAGCTCCATGAGGACAGTGGCTATGGCTGCTTTTGTTCATTATAGTATCCCTAGACCTATGGTAGGGGCTGGCTTACTAAAATATTTGAAACAAATACGTATATAGTAAATGAATGAATGAATTTATTTTAGGGTTAGGCCTTTGGGGGTTGGGAAGTACTAGTGAAAGTGGAAGAGCATGGGTACAGCTGAAGCTGAAGCTTTTGTCAAGAATTGCACACAAGGTCAGATTGAATCCCATGGGACACAGAGATTTGAGATGGAGAAGCTCAACCCTGAAGGAGTCTGTGTTGGAAAGTGTAAGTTGGGTGACCCCTCCTTGGCGGTGGAGGTATGGAATCAGAGTTGTTAGGTCTTCATAGTTATTTGACAGCCTCTCTCTCTTTTTCGGCATGATTGGAGGCTCCTTAAAGGTGGATACTTTTTCTGATTGATACTGGTTTGGCCAAAAGGTTCGTTTGGGTTCGGGTTTTTCCGTAACATCTTATGAACTTTTTGGCCAACCCAGTACTTCCATCACGTTGTGTGTCTTGCACACACAGGTAGCTGCATTATGACGGTTGAAGGAGTGAATGAATCAATAGATCAATAAAAAAATTCCAGGTTAAAAACTATCAGGATAAATGAATGCAAAGTAGGGAATTACAGATGTGTAGCTGTGCAATACAGAATGTATCCATTGGATGAGTGGTGTTTTTTTTGGCTCTATATCGGAAAGGGACAGGAATTTCTCATTAAAGTTAGTAAATCTTGGGCTCAGCTGGTTTCAATATCCAACAAAAATGATAGTTGCAATTTTGCCAAATATGTCACTGACAGTCTCTAGATATGTGGTATCTATATTGCCTCATGAATGGGAAATAGTGATTGCTGCCACGCTGATGGAGTTTTGGATGCTTGAGAGGAAAGAGAAGAAAAAAAAATGAGCAGAAACGTTGGATGCTACTGGTTTCCTACCGGATACCCACTCTCTGCTTCTTACTTACTAATTTGGCCCAATTTTTTGGTTTTCCATGTACTCATGTAAAAACAAAATTTCTGAGCCTCATTTGCAGCTGGCTGACCAAGTGATAGTTGGGAACTGATGAAACCTAAGAGGCAGTTGCTAGCTACAAATATGCAAGTTGAAAATATGCTCGACTTTGTTCTTGTTTTTATTTTATTGTGATAAAACATATATAACAAAATTTGCCATTTTAATAATTTTTTCACCTTTTTATTGTAGTACAGTTGATTTACAATATTATGTTAGTTTCAGGTGTACAACACAGTGATTCACTATTTTTATAGATTATACTCCATTTAAAGTTATTAAAAAATAATGGCTATATTTCCCTGTGCTGTACAACATATCCTTGCTGCTTATTTATTTTATATATTGTAGTTTGTACCTCTTAATTCCCTACTCCAATCCTGTACTTTTTCCCCTTCCCTCTCTCCACTGGTAACCACTAGTTCACTATATCTGTGAGTCTTTCTCTTTTGTAATATTCACTAAATTGTTTTATTTTTTAGATTCCACATATAAGTGATATACTGTATTTGTCTTTTTCTATTTCATTTCATTAGGTGTAATACACTCTAGGTCCATCCACAATTTTGTAAATGGCAGAATTCCATTCTTTTTTTTATGGCTGAGTAATATTCCAGTGTGTGTGTGTGTGTGTGTGCGTGTGTGTGTGTGTGTGTGTACCACATATTTTTCATTCAGATGTTGATGGACACTTAGGTCGCTTTTGTATCTTGCCTATTGTAAATAATGCTGCTGTGAACATTGGAGTGCATGTATCTTTTTGAATTAGTGTTTTTGTTTTCTTCAGATATCTACCTAGGAGTGGAATTGCTGAATCATGTGGTAGTTCTAGCTTTAGTTTTTCGAAGAACCTCCATATTGTTTTCCACAGTGACTGCACCAATTTACATTCCCACTAACAGTGTACTAGGGTTCTGTTTTCTCCACATCCTCACCAACATTGCTCTTTGTAGGATTTTTAATGATAGCCATTCTGACAGGTGTGAAGTGATATCTTGTTGTTTTGATTTGCGTTTCTCTGATGCTTAGTGACATTGAGCATCTTTTCATGTGCCTGTTGGTACTCTGTATATCTCCTTTGGAAAAATGTCTATTCAGGTCTTCTGCCCGTTTTTTTTTTTTTTTTTTTCTTGCGGTACACAGGCCTCTCACTTGTTGTGGCCTCTACCGTTGCGGAGCACAGGCTCCGGACGCGCAGGCTCAGCAGCCATGGCTCATGGGCCCAGCCGCTCCACGGCATGTGGGATCTTCCCAGACCGGGACACGAACCCGTGTCCCCTGCATCGGCAGGCGGACTCTCAACCACTGCGCCACCAGGGAAGCCCTGCCCATTTTTTTAATAGGGCTATTTTTTGATATTGAGTTGTCTGAGCTGTTTGTATATGTTGGATATTAACCTCTTATTGGCCATATCATTTGCAAATATTTTCTCCCATTCAGTAGGTTGTATTTTTGTTTTGTCATTGATTCCTTTCACTGTGCAAAAGCTTTTAAGTTGAATTCTGTCCCATTTGTTTATTTTTTACTTTTGTTTCCTTTGCCTTAGGAAACCAGATCCAAGAACATATTGCTACAGTTTATATCAGAGGGTTCTGTTTTCTTCTAGGAGTGTTATGGTTTCAGGTCTTACATTTAGGTCTCTAATCCATTTTGAGGTTTTGTGTGTGGTGTGAGAACATGTTCTAATTTCATTCTTTTACGTGTAGCTGTCCAGTTTTCCCAGCACCACTTATTGAAGGGACTGTCTTTTCCCTACTGTATATTTCCCCCTCATAGATTAATTGACCATAAGTGTGTGCATTTATTTCTGGGTTCTCTGTTATGTTCCATTGATCTATGTGTCTGTTTTTGTGCCAGTACCATGCTGTTTTGACTTCTGTAGCTTTGTAGTATAGTATAAGTTAGGAAGCATGATACCTCCAACCCTGTTCTTTTTTCTCAAGATTGCTTTGGTGATTTGGGGTCTTTTGTGGTTCTAGATGATTTCTTCTAGTTCTGTGAAAAATATTGTAGTTTTGATATGGATGGCATTAAATCTGTAGTTTGCTTTGGATAGTATGGACATTTTAACAATATTAGTTCTTCCAACCCACAAACATGGGATATCTTTCCATTTTTTGGTATAATCTTCAATTTCCTTCAGTAGTTTATAGTTTTCAGAGTATAGGTCTTTCACCTCCTTAGGTATTTTATACTTTTTGATGTGATTTTAAATGAGATTGTTTTCTTGCTTTCTCTTCCTGATAGTCGATTATTAGTGTATAGAAAAGCAACAGATTTCTGTATGTTAATCTTGAGTCCTGAAAGTTTACTGAATTCATTTATTCTAATAGCTTTTTGGTAGTGACTTTGGGGATTTCTATATATACTATCATGTCATCTGCAAATAGTGACAGTTTTACTTCTTCCCTTCCAATTTGGATGCTTTTTATTTCTTTCTCTTGTCTGATTTCTGTGGCTAGGACTTTCAATATTTTGTTAAGTAGAAGTGATGAGAGTGGACATCTTTTGTCTTCTTCCTGATTGTAGAGGGAAAGCTTTGACGTTTCACCTTTAAGTATGATGTTAGCTGTGGATTTTTCATAAATGGCCTTTATTATGTTGAGATATGTTCCCTCTACCTACTTTGATGAGAGTTTTTATCATGAATGGATATTGAATTTTGTCAAATGCCTTTTCTGTGTCTGTTGAGATGATTATGTGATTTTTAATCTTCCTTTCATTAATGTGGTATATCAGATTGATCGACTGCAGGTATTGAACCATCCTTGTGACCCTGGAATAAATCCCACTTGATCATGGTGTATGATCTTTTTTATATATTGTTGAATTCAGTTTGCTAATATTTTATTGAGGATTTTGCACCTATGTCCATGAGAGATATTGGCCTGTAATTTTCTTTTTTTGTTGTTTCTTTGTTTGGTATCAGGGTAATGTTGGCTTCGTAGAATGAATTTGGGAGTGTTCCCTCCTCTTCAATTTTTGGAGTAGTTTGAGAATGATAGGTATTACCTCTTCTTTATATGTTTGGTAGAATTCTCCTGTGAAGCCATCCAGTCTTGGATTTTGTTCACTGAGAGGTTTTTTTTTTTTTTTAACAAACTCAATTCAATTATTTTGATTGTCTGTTCAAATTGTCTATTTCTTCCTGATTCAGTCTTGGAAGGTTGTATGTTTCTAGAAATTTGTCCATTCTAGGGTTTCCAATTTGTTGGCATATAACTCTTCATAATATTCTCATGATATTTTGAATTTCTGTGATGTTGGTTGGTATTTCTTCCCTTTCATTTCTTATTTTGTTTATTTGTGTCCTCCATCTTTTTTTCCTGATGAGCTTGGCTAAAGGCTTATCAATTTTGTTTACTTTTCAAAAAACCAGCTCTTGGCTTCATTGATCTTTTCTAATTTTTTTTGGCTTTCTATTTTAGTTCTTTTCTGACTTTATTATTTCCTTACTTATGCTGACTTTGGGCTTTGTTCTTTTTTTTTCTAGTCCCTTTTGATGGTATTTTAGGTTATTTATTTGAGATTTTTCTTGTATCCTGAGATAGGCTTGTTTTGCTATAAACTTCCCTCTTAAAACTGTACTGGCTGCATCCCAGAGGGTTTGAAAAGTTGTGTTTTTACTTTCATTGACTTGAGGTATTTTCTGATTTCCTCATCAACCCACTGGTTTTTAGTAACATGTTGTTTAGTCTCCACATGGTGTTTTTCCCATTTTTCTCCCTATAATTGATTTCTGGTTTCATACCATTGTGGTCATAAAAAATGCTTGATATAATTTCCATTCTCTTATTTTTTGAGACTTGTTTTGTGACCTAGCATGTGACCTAGCCTCAAAAACATTCCATGTGCACTTGAATAGAGTGTGTATTTTGCTATTTTTGTGTTTTTAAAATTTATTTCATTGAAGTATACTTGATTTACAAATTGTGTTAATTTCTGCTGTGCAGCAAAGTGATTCAGTTATACATATATATATACATTCCTTTTCATATCCTTTTCCATTATGGCTTATCACAGGATATTGAATATAGTTCCCTGTGCTATACAGTAGGACCTTGTTGTTTATCCATTCTATGTATAGTAGTTTGCATCTGTTAACCCCAAACTCCCAATCCATCCCTCCCCGAGTATTTTGCTATTTTTGGATGGAATGTCCTGTAAATATCTATTACGTCCCCTGGTCAGATGTGTTAAGACTACTGTCTGCTTATTGATTTTCTGTCTGGATGATCTGCCCATTGATGAAAGTGGTGTGTTGAACTCTCCTACTGTCATTGTATTATTGTCAATTTCTCCCTTTATGTCTGTTGATATTTGCTTTATATTTTTAGGTGCTCTTCTATTAGGTGCATGTATGCTAATGAGTGTTATATCCTTTTCTTGTAGTGATCCCTTTATCACTATATAATGTCCTTTTTTGTCTTTTGTTATAGACTATCTATTTATAAGACTTTTCCACCACCCTAAATGGATTCTCTGTACCCATTAAACAATAATTTCCTATCCCCCCTACCACCAGCCCCTGATAACCTCTAACTTACTTTCTATCACTATAAATTTACCTATTTACCTATTTAGACATTCCATACAAGTGGAATCATGCAATATCTGTGCTTTGGCATCTGACTTACTTGATAAAGCATAATGTGTTCAAGTTTCATCCATAATGTGTTCAAGTTTTTGTTGTTTAATTGAGTTGTAGGAATTCTTTATATGTTCTGAATATTAAACGCTTATATTTTCTCCCATCATGTGAGCTGCCTTTTCACTCTGTTGATAGTGTCCTTCGATACACAAAATTTGAAAATTTTTTTAACATCTTTATTGGAGTATAATTGCTTTACAATGGTATGTTAGTTTCTGCTTTATAACAAAGTGAATCAGCTATACATATACATATATCCCCATATCTCCTCCCTCTTGTGTCTCCCTCCCACCCTCCCTATCCCACCCCTCCAGGTCGTCACAAAGCACTGAGCTGATCTCCCTGTGTTATGTGGCTGCTTCCCACTAGTAGTGTATATATGTCCATGCCACTCTCTCACTTCATCCCAGCTTACCCTTCCCTCTCCCCATGTCCTCAAGTCCATTCTGTACGTATCCTGCCCCTAGGTTTTTCAGAACCTTTTTTTTTTTTTTTTTAGATTCCATATATATGTGTTAGCATATGGTATTTGTTTTTCTCTTTCTGACTTACTTCACTCTGTATGACAGACTCTAGGTCCATCCACCTCACTACAAATAACTGTTTCGTTTCTTTTTATGGCTGAGTAATATTACATTGTATATATGTGCCACCTCTTCTTTATCCTTTCATCTGTTGATGGACACTTAGGTTGCTTCCATGTCCTGGCTATTGTAAATAGTGCTGCAATGAACATTGTGGTACATGACTCTTTTTGAATTATGGTTTTCTCAGGGTATATGCCCAGTAGTGGGATTGCTGGGTTGTATGGTCAGAATGGCCATCATCAAAAAATCTACAAACAATAAATGCTGGAGAGGGTGTGGAGAAAAGGGAACCCTCTTTCACTGTTGGTGGGAATGTAAATTGATACAGCCACTATGGAGAACAGTATGGAGGTTCCTTAAAAAACTGAAAATAGAACTACCAAAATTTTAAATTTTGATGAAGTCTAATTTTTTTTCCCTTTATTGTTCATGGTTTTGTGTCATATCTGAGAATACATTGCCAAACCCAAGGTCATGAATATGACAATGTGCTTGACTTTTACAACTTTGACACTGCATGAACGTTTTTTGTTTCTTGGATTATCACCAAACATTTATTTTCATTTAAACCCTAGGGATCACCATGTCATTAACCTCTCCATTAACCTCTCTATCAGTTGTTAAGACCACAGCCACGCACAGAATGAAAAAAAAGTGTGTTGAGGTAGAGACAGAAGACTTGACTTCTGTTTCAGGCTGTACTGGCATGGCAGATACTTGTGGACCTTGCTGTCATCCATTTTCCTTCCTTCTGTTAACAGCCTTTGCTATTTGAGACTCTGCCTACTCTGTTCTTAGTCCATGTGCTACCTGCAGAGTACGACTCTTACCTTAGACTTAGGCACGTGATCGAGTCACACAATAGTTCTGGCTACAGAGTCATCAAGACACAATGAATTTTTTTTTTTTTTTTTTGGCTGCGTTGGGTCTTCGTTACTATGCGTGGGCTTTCTCTAGTTGCGGTGCGGGGGGGCTACTCTTCGTTGTGGTGTGTGGGCTTCTCATAGTGGTGGCTTCGCTTATTGCGGAGCATGGGCTCTAGGTGCATGGGCTTCAGTAGTTGTGGCTTGCAGGCTCTAGAGCGCAGGCTCAGTAGTTGTGGCGCACAGGCTTAGTTGCTCCGCCGCATGTGGGATCTCCCCGGACCAGGGATTGAACCCATGTCCCCTGCATTGGCAGGCGGATCCTTAACCACTGCGCCACCAGGGAAGTCCCCACAATGAATTTTTTTGCTGGTAATTTTGATGCAGAAGCAGATGCTACTTCCCAGTGGATTTCAATCCAAAAGAATAGGATCTGGATCTATTGACAGCTGAGAATGGAGCCAACTGAGAAGATGGGGATCAAGGACCTAGGAGAAAATTAGGTCTTCGTGAAATTTTTTGAGACTTGGCATCAAGTTAAGCCTGAAGTTGGTCTTGCTCTTAAACTTGAACCAGTAACTCTTCCTTTTGCTAGTTTGTTTTGGGTATGCTGTCACTCGCAACTGAAAGAGTCCTTCTGGACGCAGCTAGTAACCAGATATGGGACCTTGAGTATGTCACTTCACATCTTTGTGTCTCTACTTTGAATCTGAGATGAATGACTTCTATTTTGGGAACTGGGAAATAAAGACACTGCAAGGTGAAGAAAATCATTGCTTTTTATTAAGCAGAAAACTGACTGATGATGTTTTCTGCAGACTTGCTCAGACTTGAAAATTCCAACATTACAGCAAGGAATTTGAGCCTTTAGGTAAATTACTTCATATGTTCACCCTGCTGAGCTGCAGATGGACAGAATAGTACAATATGTACTAGGAGGAGTACATGCACCCATGGGTGATGTCCTGTAAGATCTGCAAATTGAACTTGGCAAAGGAAATTAAACTTGGCTCAAAGAAAGCTTTAGGCCGTTCTGAGATAGCGAATGAGCGCTCCCTCTCCCTCTCTCTCTCTCTCTCTCTCTCTCTCTCTCTCTCTCTCTCTCGCTCGCTCTCTCGCTCTCTCTCTCGCTCTCTCGCTCTCTCTCTCTCTCTCTCTCTCTCTCTCTCTCTCGATCTCGATCTCGATCTCGATCTCAAATTCATGAACTCATTTTCTTTGTCTCATATTTCATTATCTCCCTTACAGATAGCATTATTACCCACATCTTGGCTAGGATAAGAATGTAAGACTGCCACTTTTTCTGGGATGGTTTCCTTTTCTTGCAGGCTACACTCAACTGGCATATGCCTGCTTGGTTGAAAAGACCCCTTCTTACACTGCAGTGCTTAGCTTTTCTTCCTTTTCTCTTTTTTTCCCCCGCCCCACCCCTCCCTTTTCTTCTCCTCCCTTTCTTCCTTCTCCCTCTCTTTCTTTCTTTGCCCAATTCTTAGAGAAAAATCTTTAGTATCCCTTTACACTCCCACCTCTCCCTAGCAAGAAAGGATTTTATCTTTTCATTGTTTTCTGAATAGCTTATGGTATTTGTAGTGGCTCTCCCTTTAGAGATAACTAAAAGAAATTACTTTAAAAGTTTTTTACAAAGCAGTTTTTTTATCTCAAAACTCGATGAAAGGGAAAAATAAATTTAGATTCCTACAGAGGCAGAATTTGAAGACAGCAGAGCAATCATGAAAAAATTTAAAAAATCGAGCTCTATCTCTTCATCTTACAAATGATTGCATGAAGACCAGAGTGACAACAGGGACTGCTTAGAATTGTGCAAATAATTTTTGGCAACGTTAGTCCAATCCATGTCAAAGCTTTGATACTGATACTCTGCCTTGAACAGAGCCAAATTTCCTTCTTTATAAAGAACTCCTGATTTCTAGGTTTTAAATTAGAAAATATCTAATTAGAATAGAGCCGTAGTATTCAGAAAAATGGTGCAGATGGCCAGTTTTATGTGATATATTTTAAACGTGTATGACTTGTTATTTGCATAACCTTTGGATTACTTAGTTGTTCAGTATTCAAATTTATTCTATTATACTTTAAAAGTGTATTTATGGGACTTCCCTGGTGGCACAGTGGTTAAGACTGTGCTCCCAGTGCAGGGGGCCTGGGTTCAATCCCTGGTCAGAGAACTAGATCCCACATGCATGTCACAACTAAGAGTTTGCATGCCACAACTAAGGAGCCCGCCTGCAGCACCTAAGACCCAGTGCAACCAAAAAAAAAAAAAAGTGTATTTATATATATACATACATAGATTTATAATTTTCTGTAAATGCATAACTGCTATATCTAACCTATTCTTTTTTTTCTTGCTTCTTTATCCCTGTTTCTTTCTAACAAATCATCCCTATCTCCCAGCATTTCAGGAAAAGTAGTTACTTCCTTTTATTCTCATGCTTATATGTTATATAAAAATCATCAGTGCTTCTATATAGACGTGGCACACATATACATCTCCCTAAATAGCCTTTTTGATTTTATGTTACAAAAATAGATCATATTAGACACACTTTGATACAGCTTGCTTTTGGCTTCTTGTTTAACTCTCATAATTTAATATAGGTATGATTTATTTGATTATAAATTCAAGAAGTTTTGGATTATTAATCTTAGTCAGTTTCTAGTCTCTTGCTAGTTGCCTATACTCTCTTCCATATGCTTCCCCTAATGTCCTTCACATGCTCTATTTCAATTAGGATAGAGATGAAGAGGAGATTGCATGTTGTAGGTACACAATTGATAGTTGCCAAATGGATGACAGAACTCAAGTGTTAAATGAAGACTGAAATACAAGATCATAGGGAAATGGTGGAGTGGGCTGGGGGTGGGATTTATCAAGAGTTGTAGTTCATATTGGGTGTGTGTTCCAGAGCAAAGAATAGTGAAGTTGGAAGACCTTGGAACTAAACTAGTCCAGTAGTTCTCATACTTTTGAACATGAGAATCACCTGGGAAACTTGTCAAGAAAAATGAAATCCTTGGAACCTGATTCAGTAGGAGTTGGTGTGACTCAGGAATATGAATTTTTAAGAAGCTCACCAGGTGGTATTGCATATAGGTGATCCTCAAACAGATTTTGAAAAACTCTTGGCAGACAGGGAAAGAGAGGTCTAGGGACTCATTAACTTGCCCAAGTTTAAACAACCATGTTTAGATACTAGAAACTAATTCCCCTTCCTTAGTATGGAGTACTAGTGACTCAGTGTATCTGAAGGTGTGTCTTATTTTCACAGTCTCTGGTAAAGGCTCTAAAAATGTTCCAGCTGACTTTCTTTCCCCAAGTCTTCAGTTGTAAGAAAATGTTCTACCAAATAAAAGATGAGAATTTTAAAATTAAAGTGGTTCTTGGGAGATGGAGACCGAATCTCATTAAACAAGTCATCTCAAAGTAATGTAACTTTTCAAGTAATCAAGGAAAAGAGATTTAGGTAAATGACTTACCTATCCATCCAGAATATTCTTTCAAAAGAATGTTAAATAATCTCATCCCACTTCCTGTTTGGTTATTTTCACTTAGAATTTCAGGAAAATAACTCTTGATATTTTTGAAACCGACTTTGAATCTTCTCTATTGAAAATGGCTTCATGCAGGTGGAAGAAGGAATCATTTGGTGAAATAAAATATGTGTTAGTATTATTAAACTTCTGGGGTTATGATATGTATTCATGGCTCATTATGAAATATTTTTATATCCCCTTGTGCTTCAGGGGATGAATAATATCACCCATACAAGTTTACAAAACTTTATGTTTAACATAAAATAGTTTAAGACCTAATGGGGCAATCTAGTTTACAATGAAAATGTCGCGGGCAGTGAGTCTCTCATTAAAAACGCAAAGTAAAACTTAACTCACACCATTAAAATACCTCATTCACTACTACAAACATGTACCATCTGGGGTTGTTTTGTACCTCCCAATTTCTTATTAGCAGGGGAGAGATTGGGGTTGACTTCCTCCAGAAATCAGTATGTCTTACATAATGCAGATTCACACTGCTAATGGCAAGCAGTCCTTAATTACTGACGGGAGCCTCTGACCGAGTGCTTTTGCTGGAATATGTCCTTCACCAATGCTTTAAAAATGACTCAACTCTCAAATGCCTACTGAAGTTTACTTTTCTTAATGATATTGCCTTTTATGACTAGGAAAGATAAATTTTAATTATTAAAATTTAAAAAGAAATACTCATTTTCCTCAACTCATGATAATGGTAAAAAAAAAAAGCTCCTTATTATGGGTGCCAGCTTTTATGTACTAGGCACTATACTAGCATGTTCTCTTTCATCCTCTTTTAGTTAGGCATTATTGCTCCCATCTTTTAGATGGATAAACAGGCTTATAGGTAAATAGCTTGCAAAGGCAAAATAGCTGGTGAGTCACAGATGTGGATATGATGCTTCTCTGAGGAATATTATATTGTAAAGATATTATGAGGTTGCTCTTTTAGGGTTATATTTATTGGTATATAAAGGATTAATGCACATTGACTCCAGCTGCATTGAACTAAATACCTTGGTATTATAGGCCGGGATTGTTGTCTAACTCTGCTTCTTAAAGTGTGGTCCATGAACCACCAGCTTCTGCATCACTTGGGAACTTGTTAGAGATACAGAATCTCAGGTACCATCTGAGGTCTGCTGCATTAGAATCTGCATTTGAAATAGCTCCTCAAGTGATTCGTATGTATCTTAATGTTTGATAAACACTGGACTAGATGCTCTTGAATTTACCTTTAACCAGTACTACTGTGGTCCGTGCAAAGAGGAGGACTGACTGTATGTCTCCCTTGTATACCACACATCTCTTGGGAATAGCATCCCTGTCGTAGACAGCTATGTAGCACCCACAGCATTTAATACTCTGACTTTCCCTAGTTGTTGCATATTAGTTCATTCTTGATGAATAAATGAATAAACAAATGACTGTGTTCCTTATGGAAATGTAATGATTATAAAAGTTTTAACATTAAAGAAATCAACAATGGACTTAAGCCTTTTTAAACAATTAAAACCTCAAGATACAGTACCATTCCATTCCATCTTTTCCCCATTTTCAGGTTTTTCAAGGTAGGATAAGTAATTTTATTTAGTATGCAAAGCTAAACATTAAATATAAGTAGCCTCTAATTTGTATCAGTCTCATCACTCAGTCTTTTGACTAATTTCCACAACTATAAGTAAATAGTTTGCTTCCTGGACAATTCCTTTTCCCCATATTTACTGTGGAAGGGATCCATTAACAAAGTAGACCCAGAACTGACAGAGTTCCCACTTGAACATACTGATACTGCATCTAGAATAGAATTGGGACTTTCAGTGAAGACACAGCAAAAATATTTTTTAAAAACATGAAAATGCAGGACCCTGGCATCTGGGAAGTTCTCCTGCATGAACATTACTGAAATGTGTGCCCTGAGAGCATTCAGAAGGTACATTGCAGAGAGAGAGCACAAGCACGACTGCAACAGGAGTGGGGTCTTTGCATGGGTTTCCCTGAACCTGGAATGGGTGACTGGCTGCAGTCCTGTTCAGCTATAGCAGGCAGCCTCCGGATAAATACCACTCTATGCTTGAGGTTTGACACTCCTAGAGCTTGGGGTTGGCAGCTGGGAACGGGGTTAGAGAAGACAAGAAATAAAATGAAAATGTTTAAGAGGGAAGGAATAGAATGACTAAAGCTGGTCTGATTTTTCTTTTTAACTTTACTTCATCGCCACAGAGTGAAGATTGTTGAAACTGATATGCTAATTTATGTACAGTAGCTATAAATTCCTATTTGGTGTTAATGAGTGCTATTTTTAATAAGCCTGAAAAGCAAAATGCACAAAAGTGAAAGATTATATATATACACATACACACATATATATATATATATATATACACACACACACATATATATATATACATATACATGTATATATATGTTTGTTTTTTTGTTTTGTTTTTGCGGTATGCGGGCCTCTCACTGTTGTGGCCTCTCCCGTTGCGGAGCACAGGCTCCGAACGCGCAGGCCCAGCGTCCATGGCTCACGGGCACAGCCGCTCCGCGGCATGTGGGATCTTCCCGGACCGGGGCACGAACCCGTGTCCCCTGCATCGGCAGGCGGATTCTCAACCACTGCGCCACCAGGGAAGCCCAATATATATATGTTTTTTATTTTTAAACTGCTCATGATTGTGGGTGACTTGAGGGATGAGGTTAGGTGCACTTTATGCTTGGAAAACACATTCCCCAGGCTCAATGCTTTCTTCCCCATTTCATCCTACTTTTGTTTCTGTGCTCAGAAAGCATATAGGGGGAAGTTAGGAAAGAACCTTTTACTAAATCACATGAAGAAAATCATTCTGATTCGTCTCTTTGACTTCCCCTTTCCCTTTGTTTTAAAGATCATCAATAAGAAGATTATGCCATCGCATATTCCAGAAGTTGGGCTCAATAATTCCTTGAATTTATCTGACCTTTAAGCCTGCCTCATTAATTCTCTAAACGATGTCCTGGTTGGCAGGAGTTGGGTAAGAGTGTGGACTTAGCGAGCTGACAGCCTAGGTTCATGTCTCACCTCTGCACTTGCTCACTGTGAACCTTAGAAAAGTGATAAAACTTCTCTATGCCTTGGTTTCCTCATTAATAAAATAGGAGTATTAGTAGCACCTTTGTCCTTGGGTTATTAAAGAAGATTAAAGGAAAGTGCTTAGCATAATGACTGGCACATAGCAAAGAAATATTAGCCATTGTTGTGATATTCATGTCACCTACCATTCAGAGATACACAGAACTAAGGATATCAGAGCATGGAGGCCCTTAGAACTCATCTATCAGCTGTTGTTTGGGGGCACCCTTAAGTAACTGCACAATTTCATATACATAAAGAATGCTGAAAATAAGGGTAAAGAACTAGATCCCAGTGAAAGAAGACTGAAGGCATCTCACTTAAGTCTTATCTAGTTCCCTATCTATGATGGGAGACTCAAGGTGATCCAGTGATAATTTTTCTTTATTTTCTTTTTCTCTTTGTTCTTTCTTGTTAGCTCCAATCATCCAGATTCAGTGCTGACCACACTGACAACATTTCTTCTCTGGCTATATTTATCTGTAGCTCAGAATAAACCAGCCCTGAGACATTGTTTTCCAGAGTGATCATATTTGAGCTTTAGAGGAAGATACAAAGCCATGTTTTCATGTTGTTAGCTACACAATAGGTGATAATATTGATTGTTTACTAAGCTGCTATAGCTTACATATTTTGGAAATTTTTACCTGTAAGTTTTGGATAACTAGGAGGGTGATATTTGTCCCATGTACAAAGGCTACAGGATTTAGTAGACATGGAGGAAGTTAGAGTTACATAGGTATAAATTGTCCATGCAAATAACGCTACATCTATTTCTCAGCTATTAGGATTTAATAAAATTACTCTGGGTTAACTGATAAATCTCTTGGTAAGCATCATAGAAAAGGGGTGAATTTTCAGCATCTGATTTAAATATTTTGCAAGCATTGTGGGCATACTATGTGTCAGGAGATCTATAATGTAGCTCTTTTTTTCTATCTTAAAAAAAATCATCACAAGTACCTTAAGAGATAAAATTCTTATTCCTCAGATTAAAAAGCCCTGAAGATCAGAGTTATTCAGTGAACAAGTGATAACCACTGGGATTGGAACTTACATGGATATGGGAACTTGGCTTTGGTTAACTGAGGGCAGCTTCTTCCAATAAATGATGAAACCATATTTGTCAGTGTTGATAATAAGTTGTATACCCTGTTGTTTGCTTGGACAAAAAGGTTGTAATCAGGGGCTCAGACGTTAGTTTTTGGCTCAGGAAAATTGCCCTGCAGCAACATCAAGTGACATTATGTGAGTTTCTAAATGAGTTTTGTTGCTAATAATAGAAATAATTTCCTAGAATTAATTTAACAAATATCTAATGAGTTCCTACTATGTGCCATACATTGTGCTAAGCAAAGGAAATATAGTAATAAAATTTATGAGTCCCTGCCTTTAAAATGTTTTTCATGTATTTTTTTTAACCCATCAAATGCTTTTGCTTATAGACTACTATTTAAAAACCATTTTGACTAGTTACAGCTTCTTGATACTTTTAGTGCCTGCTATAAGGAAATTTTTATTAAGCAACTTTAAATCTCTCTTGTTTACTGCTTACTAATTATTGAATCAGGAACTACCAGACAGTAAAAGCTTTAGGCATTACAGCAAGAATAAACAGGATTATATCTTGTTAGATTGTTAGAAGACATAGATCTTTTTTCCTTCTTTTGTTTTTAAAAATATATGCCACTGTAAAATGAACAGTTCTAATCTTATCTGTGGAGGTTTCTAGAGGCTGCTTATTTTTGTAGTTAAAATTTGTTGCAGCAGTCACTTTGCTAACGTTTCTTCCTGTCACTGGTCTCTATTTTAATCTTCAGGTGATTTTTATTTGTATGAGCTAAAATACTTACTAATCTCATTAGAAGTGTCTTAACATGGTCTCATGCTCAGAGCAGAGACACCCAGGTTTTAGTCTCAGAGTCATTATTTACTAGTCAAATAACATTGGACAAGCCACTTAAATTTCCTGGGGTCAGGTTTCTCATATTTTTAGATTTTTCTTTGAAAATTAAGAGAAAAAAAATAATGAGGATTCTTTTCAGACCCTCACACCTGGCATATTAATACTAGTTCAATTATTTTTATTTAGACTTTCTTTGGAAGTATGAATTTTGTCCTCCAAACTAGATTATTAGGTCTTTGATGTCATAAATATTGTCACATACTTTTTAAAATCCCCTACTGCATTTCATATGCTAGCAAAATGTTTGGCAGTACTTGGACTGGCTTAGGACAGGAGTGAGTAGAGATAATGTAAGGAATGAAATCACTCTCTTTAGCTATTTGTGCCTGTGTATATACATAAAGCATTTTTCTATCTAAGAGAGGACGGAGGAGTTTTGGTTGGGAGCAGGGTGGGAGGAGTAAAATGGGAAATGGCTCTCACTTGTCACCTTGAGTGGTTTCCAGCTTATGGGGAGTGAAGGGGGTGGAGGCTGGCTGGTGAATAAATGGAATTGTGTTGGGGTCCAAATGTAAAAACAAGACATAATGAGGAGAGAATCTGTTCTTACATTTCTAGGGAGCTCAACAGTACTCAGAGATACTCATGATTGAAAGCTTTGGAACATACTGAGGTCACACTCAATGATGGACATTGACCCTCTTACAACAGGTGGTAGGAGTGGTGAAGACTGTGGCCAGCTCCTAGCAGCAACGCACAAGTGTGAGGATATGGGGTGTCTGTTTGACAATCGGGGGTTCCTCATGGTGGCTGCATCTGATAGAATTGTTTGAGGGCACAATTATATGGCTTTTTAGGACTCCAAGCCATAATATGAAAAAGTCTAATTTTTGGCATTCGGGTATTGAGGAATTATGCTTTCCCAAAAAAGTCACAAAAACAAGTATGAAACTGAACTTCTGCTCAGGGAACATGAAGTAGACATACTTTTCCCTATCGCTCACATTAAGTAAAACTAAAATCTTAGGACAAACATCAAAAAATCTTAGAGGTGGAAAGAAAAAGGCTAGGGACCTCAGGACCCAAGGATCATCATCATGGTAAGGATTCCTTGGGTTTTGACGTGGAACTAAAGAAGCCAGCAACCTAGAAGTGCTAACAAGTGCAGACTTCCCTCTGCCCCCCATCATCCCCCCCTCTTATCCCTCACCACCACCACTTTCTCCCACGCCCCTCACTGATAATATTCCACTCTCTCTAGCTACAGGGCCATGAAAGTAAAGCCTAGAAAGGTAGACAACCTGTGGATTCTATTCCTGCCACATATCACAGAGAAATTTGTTTCCCCACTCTCACCCACCTATCCAGCTACAAAGGCCAAGTTGTAACAGAGAAGGACAAACCTGACTCCATACTGAAGCTCTAACCTTTGGGCGCTCTTGCTTAGTCATGCTGGCTCTGCACCTTGTTTTCATCAGTCAGTTAAAGAATGTTGCCTATAGCCTGAAATATACATAATAGCTCATTCTCAGGGCTCTGCCTCCCAGGCTTGACTCTTACAGCTGTAACACTTTTCATTCACAGAGAGATAAAAAGTTCCAGAACAGAAAATAACATTTGTCTTGTTGGGGCTTTATAGGAACATTGTGAACAGAACTACCTGGACAGCTGCAAGAACAAAGGATTATCACATCCTCTCCTGGGTCTGGCTGGCACTAAGAAGTGTGAAACAACTAGCCACACCCCTTCCTTTTTAGTGTAAAGGAAGTCTGAATTCTAACCTGGATAAAATGGGTCTTTAATGCACTAGTCTGGCATCTTCTTGGTTTGCTGGCTTTCTGAATAGAAGTTGCTAGTCCTTGCCCCAAAACTTTGTCTCTCGATTTATTGGCTTGTTGTGCAGCAAGCAGTACAAGCCTGGACTCAGTAAGAAAGTGGGCATCCTAGACTTCAAAAACTCTCCAAGCTTAAATGAGGAGTGCCCCACACCCACCACTGGGGTAGTGTCAGAGAAGACCAAGTAGAGATCTGGGACTTTTATCACCACTCAACAATCATGAGGCCACCCCTCCCCACCATGGTGTTAGTGGAGAACATGTGGGAAGCAGTAAGGTGGTCCTCCGACTCCTCCTAGCCAGTGAGGTACCCGTGAAGGCCTATTGCGAGCCAGAACCCCCACCTCCATTCAGCAAGAGTGGTGTCAAAAGAAGCCAGGTAGACCAGAAGAAGGTTCAAGTAAGATTCAGTGGTTTCCGCAGAGCTGGAACTCCTGGCTCGGGGTCTCTTCCCTCTGCCGTCACAGAACTGCCCCGGAGCCCGAGGGGAGGGCGGCCTCACTGAGGCTGCCGGCTCTGGAGTGGCCCCGGCGGCCGAAGCCGCGACAGTCGTGGGGACAGCGGCGCGGATCGCTTCTGGATTCTATTCAAAAGCATGATCTGAGACCACCCTAGAAGATGGCGGAAGAGTAAGACACAGAGATCACCTTCCTCCCAGCAGGTACCCCAGAAATACATCTACACATGGAACAATTTCTACAGAACACCTACTGAACGCTGGCAGAAGACCTCAGACCTCCCAAAAGGCAAGAAACTCCCCACGTACCTGGGTAGGGCGAAAGAAAAAAGAATAAACAGACAAAAGAATAGGGACGGGACCTGCACCAGTGGGAGGGAGCTGTGGAGGAAAGGTTTCCACACACTAGGAAGCCCCTTCGCGGGCGGAGACTGCGGGAGGCGGAGGGGGGAGCTTCGGGACCGCGGAGGAGTGCACAGCGACGGGTGCGGAGGGCAAAGCGGGGAGATTCCCGCACAGAGGATCGGTGCCGACCAGCACTCACCAGCCCGAGAGGCTTGTCTGCTCACCCGCTGGGGCGGGCGGGGCTGGGAGCTGAGGCTCGGGCTTCGGTTGGAACGCAGGGAGAGGACTGTCAGCGTGAACATAACCTGAAGGGGTTAGTGCACCACGGCTAGCCGAGAGGGAGTCCGGGAAAAAGTCTGGACCTTGCTGGTGCTCGAGGAGAGGGGATTAAGAGCGCTGCTTAAAGGAGCTCCAGAGACGGGCGCGAGCCGTGGCTAAAAGCGCGGACCCCGGAGACGGGCATGAGATGCTAAGGCTGCTGCTGCCGCCACCAAGAAGAAGCCTGTGTGCAAGCACAGGTCACTATCCACACCCCCTTTCCGGGTAGCCTGTGCAGCCCGCCACTGCCAGGGTCCCGGGATCCAGGGACAACTCCCCCGGGAGAACGCACAGCGTGCCTCAGGCTGGTGCAACGTCACGCCGGCCTCTGTTGCCGCAGGTTGGCCCCGCACTCCGTACCCCTCCCTCCCCCAGGCCTGAGTGAGCCAGAGCCCCCGAATCAGCGGCTCCTTTAACCCGGTCCTGTCTGAGCGAAGAACAGAAGCCCTCCGGCGACCTACACGCAGAGGTGGGGCCAAATCCAAAGCTGAGCCCCGGGAGCTGTGAGAAAAGAGAAGAGAAAGGGAAATCTCTCCCAGCAGCCTCAGGAGCAGCAGATTAAATCTCCACAATCAACTTGATGTACCCTGCATCTGTGGAATACCTGAATAGACAACGGATCATCCAAGTTGAGGAGGTGGACTTTGAGAGCAAGATTTATGATTTTTTCCCCTTTTCCTCTTTTTGTGAGTGTGTATGTATATGCTTCTGTGTGAGATTTTGTCTGTATAGCTTTGTGTTCACCATTTGTCCTAGGGTTCTATCCGTCCGTTTTTTTTTTCTTTTTACTTAAAAATTTTTCTTAATAATTTTTTATTTTAATAACTTTATTTTTTATCTTACTTTATTTTATTTTCCTTTATTCTCTTTCTTTCCTTCTACTTTTTCTTGCTTTTATTCTGAGCTGTGTGGATGAAAGGCTCTTCGTGCTGCAGCCAGGAGTCACTACTTGGCCTCTGAGGTGGGAGAGCCAACTTCAGGACACCGGTGCACAAGAGACTTCCCAGCTCCACATAATATCAAATGGAGAAAATCTCCCAGAGATCTCCATCTCAACACCAACACCCAGCCTCGCTCAACGACCAGCAAGCTACAGTGCTGGACACCCTATGCCAAACAACTAGCAAGACAGGAAAACAACCCCACCCATTAGCAGAGAGGCTGCCTAAAATCATAATAAGTCCACAGACACCCCAAAACACACCACCAGACGTGGACCTGCCCACCAGAAAGACAAGATCCAGTCTTATCCACCAGAACACAGGCACTAGTCCCCTCCACCAGGAAGCCTACACAGCCCACTGAACCAACTTTAGCCACTGGGGACAGACACCAAAACCAACGGGAACTATGAACCTGCAGCTTGCAAAAAGGAGACCCCAAACACAGTAAGATAAGCAAAATGAGAAGACAGAAAAACACACAGCAGATGAAGGAGCAAGATAAAAACCCACCAGACCTAAAAAATGAAGAGGAAATAGGCAGTATACCTCAAAAAGAATTCAGAATAATGATAGTAAAGATGATGCAAAATCTTGGAAATAGAATAGAGAAAATGCAAGAAACATTTAACAAGGACTTAGAAGAACTAAAGATGAAACAAGCAACGATGAACAACACAATAAATGAAATTAAAAGTACTCTAGAAGGGATCAATAGCAGAAAAACTGAGGCAGAAGAACAGATAAGTGACCTGGAAGATAAAATAGTGGAAATAACTACTAATAACTAATCAAGTCCAGGAAGCACAGAGAGTCCCATACAGGATAAATCCAAGGAGAGACATGCCAAGACACATATTAATCAAACTGTCAAAAATTGAATACAGGAAAGCAAAAGCAGCAAGGGGAAAACAACAGATAACACACAAGGGACTCCCCATAAGGTTAACAGCTGATCTTTCAGCAGAAACTGCAACCCAGATAGGAGTGGCAGGACATATTTAAAGTGATGAAGGAGAAAAATCTACAACCAAGATTACTCTACCCAGCAAGGATCTCATTCAGATTCGATGGAGAAATTAAAACCTTTACAGACAAGCGAAAGCTGAGAGTTCACCACCACCAAACCAGCTTTACAACAAATGCGAAAGGAACTTCTCTAGACAGGAAACACAAGAAAAGGAAAAGATCTACAATAACAAACGCAGAACAATTAAGAAAATGGTAATAGGAACATACATATTGATAATTACCTTAAATGTAAATCGATTAAATGCTCCCACCAAAAGACACAGACTGGCTGAATGGGTACAATAAGAAGACCCATATATATGCTGTCTACAAGAGACCCAGTTCAGACCTAGAGACCCATACAGACTGAAAGTGAGGGGATGGAAAAAGATATTCCATGAAAAAGGAAACCAAAAGAAGCTGGAGTAGCAATTCTCATATCAGACAAAATAGACTTTAAAACAAAGACTATTACAAGAGACAAAGAAGGACACTACATAATGACCAAGGGATTGATCCACGAAGAAGATAGAACAATTGTAAATATTTATGCACCCAACATACGAGCACCTCAATACATAAGGCAAATACTAACAGCCATAAAAGGGGAAATCGACAGTAACACATTCATAGTAGGGGACTTTAACACCCCACTTTCACCAATAGACACATCATCCAAATGAAAATAAATAAGGAAACACAAGCTTTAAATGATACATTAAACAAGATGGACTTAATTGATATTTATAGGACATTCCATCCAAAAACAACAGAATACACATTTTTCTTAAGTGCTCATTGAACATTCTCTAGGATAGATCATATCTTGGGTCACAAATCAAGCCTGGGTAAATTTAAGAAAATTGAAATTCTATCAAGTATCTTTTCCAACCACAACACTATGAGACTAGATATCAATTACAGGAAAAGATCTGTAAAAAATACAAACACATGGAGGCTAAACAATACACTACTTAATAACGAAGTGATCACTGAAGAAATCAGAGAGGACATCAAAAAATACCTAGAAACAAATGACAATGGAGACACAATGACGCAAAACCTATGGGATGCAGCAAAAGCAGTTCTAAGAGGGAAGTTTATAGCAATACAATCCTACCTTAAGAAACAGGAAACATATCGAATAAACAACCTAACCTTGCACCGAAAGCAATTAGAGAAAGAAGAACAAAAAAAGCCCAAAGTTAGCAGAAGGAAAGAAATCATAAAGATCAGATCAGAAATAAATGAAAAAGAAATGAAGGAAACAAGAGCAAAGATCAATAAAACTAAAAGCTGGTTCTTTGAGAAGATAAACAAAATTGATAAACCATTAGCCAGACTCATCAAGAAAAAAAGGGAGAAGACTCAAATCAATAGAGTTAGAAATGAAAAAGGGGAAGTAACAACTGACACTGCAGAAATACCAGAGATCATGAGAGATTACTACAAGCAACTCTATGCCAATAAAATGGACAACCTGGAAGAAATGGACAAATTCTTAGAAATGCACAACCTGCCAAGACTGAATCAGGAAGAAATAGAAAATATATACAGACCAGTCACAAGCACTGAAATTGAAACTGTGATTAAAAATCTGCCGACAAACAAAAGCCCAGGACCAGATGGCTTCACAGGCGAATTCTATCAAACATTTAGAGAAGAGCTAACACCTATTTTTCTCAAAGTCTTCCAAAATATAGCAGAGGGAGGAACACTCCCAAACTCATTCTACGAGGCCACCATCACCCTGATACCAAAACCAGACAAGGATGTCACAAATAAAGAAAACTATAGGCCAATATCACTGATGAACATAGATGCAAAAATCCTCAACAAAATGCTAGCAAACAGAATCCAACAGCACATTAAAAGGATCATACACCATGATCAAGTGGGGTATATTCCAGGAATGCAAGGATTCTTGAGTATACGCAAATCAATCAGTGTGGTACACCATATTAACAAATTGAAGGAGAAAGACCATACGGTCATCTTAATAGATGCAGAGAAAGCTTTCAACAAAATTTAACACCCATTTATGATAAAAACTCTCCCGAAAGTAGGCATAGAGGGAACCTACCTCAACATAATAAAGGCCATATATGACAAACCCACAGCCAGCATCGTCCTCAATGGTGAAAAACTGAAAGCATTTCCACTAAGATCAGGAACAAGACAAGGTTGTCCACTCTCACCACTCTTATTCAACATAGTTTTGGAAGTTTTAGCCACAGCAATCAGAGAAGAAAAGGAAATAAAAGGAATCCAAATCAGAAAAGAAGAAGTAAAGCTGTCACTGTTTGCAGATGACATGATACTATACATAGAGAATCCTAAAGATGCTACCAGAAAACTACTAGAGCTAATCAATGAATTTGGTAAAGTAGCAGGATACAAAATTAATGCACAGAAATCTCTTGCATTCCTATACACCAATGATGAAAAATCTGAAAGTGAAATGAAGAAAACACTCCCATTTACCACTGCAACAAAAAGAATAAAATATCTAGGAATAAACCTACCTAAGGAGCCAAAGACCTGTATGCAGAAAATTATAAGACACTGATGAAAGAAATTAAAGATGATACAAATAAATGGAGAGATATACCATGTTCTTGGATTGGAAGAATCAACATTGTGAAAATGACTCTACTACCCAAAGCAATCTACAGATTCAATGCAATCCCTATCAAACTACCACTGGCATTTTTCACAGAACTAGAACAAAAAATTTCACAATTTGTATGGAAACACAAATGACCCCGAATAGCCAAAGCAATCTTGAGAACGAAAGACGGAGCTGGAGGAATCAGGCTCCCTGACTTAGACTATACTACAAAGCTACAGTAATCAAGGCAGTATGGTACTGGCACAGAAACAGAAAGATCAGTGGAAAAGGACAGACAGCCCAGAGATAAACCCACACACATATGGTCACCTTATCGTTGATAAAGGAGGCAGGAATGTACAGTGGAGAAAGAACAGCCTCTTCAATAAGTGGTTCTGGGAAAACTGGACAGGTACATGTAAAAGTATGAGATTAGATCACTCCCTAACACCACACACAAAAATAAGCTCAAAATGGATTAGAGACCTAAATGTAAGGGCAGAAACTATCAAACTCTTAGAGGAAAACATAGGCAGAACACTCTATGACATAAATCACAGGAAGATTCTTTTTGACCCACCTCCTAGAGAAATGGAAATAAAAACAAAAATAAACAAATGGGACCTAATGAAACTTCAAAGCTTTTGCACAGCAAAGGAAACCATAAACAAGATCAAGAGACAACCCTGAGAATGGGAGAAAATATTTGCAAATGAAGCAACTGACAAAGAATTAATCTCCAAAGTTTACAAGCAGGTCATGCAGCTCAGTAACAGAAAAACGAACAGCCCAATCCAAAACTGGGCAGAAGACCTAAATAGACATTTCTCCAAAGAAGATATACAGACGCCAACAAACACATGAAAGAATGCTCAACATCATTAATTATTAGAGAAATGCAAATCAAAACTACAATGAGATATCATCTCACACCAGTCAGAATGGGCATCATCAAAAAATCTAGAAACCATAAGTGTTGGAGAGGTTGTGAAGAAAAGGGAACACTCCTGCACTGCTGGTGGGAATGTGAATTGGTACAGCCACTATGGAGAACAGTATGGAGGTTCCTTAAAAAACTACAAATAGAACTACCATATGACCCAGCAGTCCCACTACTGGGCAGATACCCTGAGAAAACCATAATTGAGAAAGTGTCATGTACCAAAATGTTCATTGCAGCTCTATTTACAATAGCCAGGAGATGGAAACAACCTAAGTGTCCATCAATAGATGAATGGATAAAGAAGATGTGGCACATATATACAACGGAATATTACTCAGCCATAAAAAGAAATGAAATTGAGCTATTTGTAATGAGGTGGATGGACCTAGAGTCTGTCATACAGAGTGAAGTAAGTCAGAAAGAGAAAGACAGATACCGTATGCTAACACATATATATGGAATCTAAGAAAAAAAGAAAAATATTATGAAGAACCTAGGGGTAAGACAGGAATAGAGACACAGACCTACTAGAGAATGGACTTGAGGATATGGGGAGGGGGAAAGGGTAACCTGTGACAAAGCGAGAGAGTGGCATGGACATATATACACTACCAAACGTAAAAGAGATAGCTAGTGGGAAGCAGCCGCATAGCACAGGGAGATCAGCTCGGTGCTTTGTGACCACCTAGAGGGGTGGGATAGGGTGCGAGGGAGACGCAAGAGGGAAGAGATACGGGAACATATGTATGCGTATAACTGATTCACTTTGTTATAAAGCAGAAACTAACACACCATTGTAAAGCAATTATACTCCAATAAAGATGTAAAAAAAAAAAAAAAGATTGTGTCATGGCGTAACTCCCAAATGTCCAAGTGTTTATTGAAATTCACTCATTATAGCAAGATCAAGGAAGATCTCAAACTGAATGATAAAAGACAATCAATAGATTCCAACACTGAGATATCAGAGATGTTAGAATTATCTGACAAAGAATTTAAAGCAGTCATAAAAATGCTTCAAGGACTCGTTCTGAACATGCTTGAAACAAATAAAAAAATAAAGTGTCTCAGCAAAGAAACAGAAGATTTAAAGAAGAGCCAAATGGAAATTTTGGAATTTAAAAATACAATAAGCATAATTAAAAACTTACTGGATAGACTCAACAGTGGAAGGGAAGGGATAGAGAAAAGAGTCAGTGAATTAAAAACAATGGAAATGACCAATATGCAAAAACAGAAAATAGACTAAAAAAGAAAAAGTTAAATGGAGCCTTAGGATCCTGTTGTACTATAACAAAATATTTAACATTTATGTCATTGGAGCCTCATAACGGGAGAAGAAAGAGGGCAGGGCTGAAAAAGTGCTCAAAGAAATAATGGCTGAAAACTTCCCCACTTTGGAAAAGCTATACATTCAAGAGAGCTAAGTGACAGAAAAAAACACAAATAAATCCAAAGAGTCCAATTAGAATATAGGCAAAAGACATGAACAGGCATTTCACCAGAGATGATATATGATGCCAGATAAGCACAAGGAGAGATGTTCAATGTCATTAGCTATTAAGGAGATACAATTTAAGACCGCAACGAGCTATTACTATACATCTATGGAATAGTGGTAGTAATAACACCAAAAGCTGTTAAGGTTGTGGAGAAACTGGATTACTCATACATTGCTGATGAGAATATAAAATGGTACAGCTACTTTGGAAAACATTTTAGTAGTTTCTTAAAAAACTAAACATGCAACTAACATACAACCCAGAAATTGCACTCTTGGGCATTTATCCTAGAGAAATGAAGACTTTTATTTACATCAAAACCTGTCCATGAATGTCTATAGCAGCATAATAACCAAAAACTGGAAATAGCTCAGGTATCCTATAAGGAGTGAATGATTAAGCAAACTATAGTACATCTTTACCATGGCTTGCTATTCAACAATGAAAAGGAACAAACACTACTGATACATGAAACAACTTCAGTGAATCTCTGTAGGAATTATGCCAAATGAAGAAAAAGACAATCCCTAAATGTTATGTACTGTATGATTCCACTTACATGATGTTATTGAAATGACAAAATTATAGATATGCAGAAGAAATTGTTGGTTTCCAGGAGTTAAGGAGGGAATGGGGCAGAAGGAGGTGGGTGTGGCTATGAAAGTGCAATAGGAGAAGTCCTGTGATGATGGAAATATTCTATATCTTAGTTATCAATTTCAATATCCTAGTTGTGATACTGTACTATAGTTTTGCAAGATGTTACCATTAAGGGGAAACAATAAGGGGAAATCATACCTTTACATGGGATCCCTATGTATTATTTCTTGCAAATGCATGTGAATCTACCATGATCTCAAAATGAGAAGTTTAAATAATAATAATAAAAAAAACAAGTGTGGCTTAATGTTATAGACCCAAAGTGGAAGTCTAGAACATTTAACTACAGGGCTGAGTCAGGACATCTGGATTCTATGGTCAGATATGTTTCCCTCTCACTGAATGACTCTGTACAAATAATTTCATTTATTCATTTGCTTAATAAGTATTTTCTGCGTTCCTTCTATGAGGCAGGTTCTGGATTACTTACTGGAAATCATTCACTTCCCTGGCCACAATTTTTTTACTTTTAAAGGGAGTGTTGGACTCTAAATTCTCTTCTAAATTTATGAGTCAAAAATTCAAAGGTGGGCTTCCCTGGTGGCGCAGTGGTTGAGAGTCCGCCTGCCGATGCAGGGGATACGGGTTCATGCCCCGGTCCGGAAAGATCCCACGTGCCGCGGAGCGGCTGGGCCCATGAGCCATGGACGCTGAGCCTGTGCGTCCAGAGCCTGTTGCTCCACAACAGGAGAGGCCACAACAGTGAGAGGCCCGCGTACCGCAAAAAAAAAAAAAAAAATTCAAAGGTCTTCAAGATGATCTAGTAGCTAAGAATCATTATTAAGCATTGATGGTAATTTATATTAATATTTGAATTACAACTTGCTTTATAAAATTTAGAGATTAATTTAGCGATTGACTCCATAGCTCTTCATTTACCCAATGCCTAGCAAAATAGCTTTTCATGTAATAGATGTTCACTAAAGTTTTTATTGATGCCTCATTTGATGACTTTATCACTGGGTCAGTAATTTAGGAAAGAGGCTTCATAAAACAATTACCATTCTCAAATGCACACAAAACTTAAATGCCATATTTTAAAGTCTCTTTTTATGCTATAGCCCACCAGCTGTTTTAATGAAATCAGGTAATGTTTAAATGTTGAATATTAGAAGTTTATGCAATTCAGCTCAAATCTATTTTAAAATTAGTCATTTTTAATTAATTTTATCATAGCTATGCAACTATACAGCAAATACAATAATCCCTATTATAGAAGATAGGACCCTAGAGAGAACATTAAGCTGCAGTGATAGCTTATTGGTCTGAAAATTGAATATGTGATACCTAAAGAGACCTGGAAATGCTTAGAGAGCTGTCAGTCCCCTAGCTGATTTTTCTCTGATTTTCAAAGTCAAATGTTTTCATAGTTCTAAGTATATTTGTAAAATATAGGCTGTTGTAATTTTTGAAAATGATATAATGGATGTCTTTCATGGCTCTTAGATTCCTGGTGAAATTGTAGAACTAGTATCTTTTTAGGAGGCAAAGACAAGTTGGTTTAGTTTGGTCTTGGCTTTATTTGCCCTTTTCTTCCAACTCTAAATTTGTCCTGAGTAGTTAAAAACAGATGCCATGTGGTCTCTGAATTAAGATGCTAGGCTATACTCAAAGTAGTCCCTAGTGCTCATACAGTGTCAACAGACTCATTCTAGGTCATGTTATAATGCTTATTTACTTGTTTTTAGAGTTCATTGAAGGTCAGAGGCAGAAAAACACTAGAAGAAATTGTTCTGACAATAGTCAGAATGGTCAGAAAGCTTTTTAGCAGTTTGGGGAAAATCATCACAAGAGAGTTGAGTGTATTACTTCAGTCTCACTTAAGTTTTACTTGTTGGTAGACCTTAGGCCTGATATTTTAAACAGTTTCCTCTAAGTCTGCTCCGTCAATAGCCCCTTGTGTGAAACAGCAGAACCTCAGCCATCCTCCTTCTTTGCTTTCCTCTAGGATGTCTTGGAGGTGGCGCTGGGTGGGAGGGAGGAGTTAGCCACATTTGAAATCAACTGCGTGGACCTCTTGGCTTCTCTGCTCCAAGTGCTTCTCTTGACACTCTGCTTTTAGCCAGTACTTGCTGTTGCTCTATTGACTGTCACTGATGCTGCCTACTCTCACCTTCTGAGCTACTAATTACAGTTAGACAATTGGTCTCCCTATCCATGGGCTGCTGACCATGCTGTAACCCACAGTATTTTATAGTCATGCAATTCTGTAAGTCAAGGGATGTGACCAAATCCACTGTAGTGAGAATTCCCAGGGCTGAGGAAAAGAAGCTACAAAATTTGATTCCGGGAGGCAGGCCTCACTTCAGATATCATAGTCCCCAAACTTTTCCAAACAAAATATTGATTAGCCTCATGAAAACAGGAGAACCATAAAGTAAACAGATACTATTGAAGTGTGTCATCTAATTGCATTTGCTACTGTATATGAGTCACAGGTCTGACCTAGACAGGACCATTAGACATATTGAGAAAAAAAAGAATAAAATCTCAAATACTGTAAAAAGCCAGAGACCCTTTAGTGAAGAGGGAAAAGGTCCTTTCCATCTCAAATTTTCTTGGAGGTATCACAATATTACCACATAATACTGTTAATACTGCAATATAGGTATTACAGTAAAAAATCAATAAATACTTAAATTTTGTTTATCACTCTTTTTTACAGTCACAAAAGGAGATAATATTTTCTAGGATAAATTCCAATTAAAATACATTGTTCCTAAAAGTGTAAGCTTCACATCTCTGGAAATTTGCATGGAAATTTCCCATTCTCTGATGCTGATACATAGAAATGAGATGCCATTGAAAACAGTGCTATTGAAATAAAGGATATCTAAGTACTTTAAATTACAGTAATTTTAATAATATTTATTGAGAGCCTACTAAGTGTCAGGCTCAGTACTAGGTCTCTAACATACATTATTCCAAATATAACAATTCAGTAGCATGATGAGTTAACTGAGGTTCAGAAGGGTAGAGTGAGTGACCACAGTTATCATTGAACAGACAAAATTTGAACCCAGTTTTGTCTGGCCCCCAAACCTTATCTTTTTTCCCCTCACAACACTGTAATACTAGGTTCCTCTTGATTAGCCTACTTGCTAAAGCCTGGGGCTTATGAGAGATGATTAGAATGATTATGAGGCTCTCTCTCATCATTTCTGGGAGAAAGGAACGTGTGGTGAACAGGTAGAGACCTATTTGCTCATTAAAGGTCTGGAGATGGACAGCTATACTTCTATGGAATTTCTTGTTCTGCCCCAGAGCAAAATAGTTTTCTGTTGGTTACAAAATTTGTCTTCAAAAAAGTGTCGTGTTAACACTATTGCCAGCCACGTACAAGCTAGACCATGGACAAATCAAAGAGCCTGAAGTGTTTGGCCAATATTGTCCACCTGTCTTTGTCTGAAGGGAACTGAAGGAGGCAGAAAAGATCTGACAGTCAACCCCACCTCTCTTAACATTGTACATAAAAGAACACAGAGTAGGGTTCAACACCCTGAGTGTGCCCAGAGCAGAGTGGTTTGGAAGATGGAAAGTCCTAAAACTCTACCAAGCATTAAGAACCTGGAAACCTCTCGTTGAGGAACAGAGAGAGGATAGAGACATCCCTTGAATCATCTTCTGATAATGAAAAACTGCCGTTTTGAAAGGCTTAGACTTTCTTTCTGTGCTCTAAGAAGACAAAACTAGAGTGGAAATTATAAGAAGGAACATTTCTTCTCTCCATAAGAATGAATTTCCTAACAACTTAGCTATATAAAATTTGCATGGGCTGACTCAGAGGTAGTCGGCTCCTTACCACTGAAGGTGTTTGTGCTTTTATATGGGACTGTTATTACTTGGGCTTCAGTGACTTCAAAGTAGATTTTAATTTTTTTGTAAGTGTAACTCTTGACACCCCCGCCACCCCACATAAAATATGTCCTGGAAGGAATTCCAGTATATAAATCAGGTAAACAACATACTTCTCAGGTTGGACTGGGGCTAAAGCACCACTGAGGAATCCCAGGGTTCCATGGAACACTGATTGAAAATCATTAAATATTAAGCTTTGGTTGAGGACTAGGTATCTCTGAGACATTTTCCCATCTGAGAATATATGAATAAATGGAAACTTTACCTATAGTGATAGTGAGTCACCCTCCTGAATTTGAAGAAGACAACCTTAAATATTCAGTCTCTTTCTCTCACCTTTCCCTGTTTCTTAATGGAGCTGAAGGAGACCAATGAGGAGATAATCAATCATGAAGATTTTATTTAATTCCACCCTTCTTGCCATTTTCCATCTTTTCACCCTCTTCTTTTTTTTTTTTTAACATCTTTATTGGAGTGTAATTGCTTTACAATGGTGTGTTGGTTTCTGCTGTATAACAAAGCGAATCAGCTATACATATACATATATCCGCATATCTCCTCCCTCTTGTGTCTCCCTCCCACCCTTCCTATCCCACCCCTCTAGGTGGTCACAAAGCACTGAGCTGATCTCCCTGTGCTATGCGACTGCTTCCCACTAGCTATCTATTTTACATTTGGTAGTGTATATGTGTCGATGACACTCTCTCACTTCGTCCCAGCTTACCCTTCCCCCTCCCCGTGTCCTCAAGTCCATTCTCTATGTCTGTGTCTTTATTCCTGTCTTGCCCCTAGGTTCTTCAGAACCATTTTTTTTTTTTTAGATTCCATATATATGTGTTAGCATACGGTATTTGTTTTTCTCTTTCTGACTTACTTCACTCTGTATGACAGACTCTAGGTGCATCCACCTCACTACAAATAATTCAATTTCATTTCTTTTTATGGCTGAGTAATATTCCATTGTATATACAGGCCACATCTTCTTTATCCATTCATCTGTCGATGGACACTTAGGTTGCTTCCATGTCCTGGCTACTGTAAATAGTGCTGTGATGAACATTGTGGTACATGACTCTTTTTGAATTATCTTTCACCCACTTCTTACTAGGAGAAGAAACAAGGAGAATAAATAGATGAGAAGAAAATAGGGAGCTTTTTGGCCATTAGTGCACTAGAGCCTGGCTTCCATACTTCTTCAGAACTTTATTCCATGCTACAAATTTTATCTTGAAAAAGTTCCGTTTTGCATTACCTTTACTATGGAAGTTTGAAAAGGTTCCCATTACCTTTTTTTTTTTTTTTTTTTTTTTTTTGCGGTACGCAGGCCTCTCACTGTGTGGCCTCGCCCGTTGCGGAGCACAGGCTCCGGACACACAGGCTCAGCGGCCATGACTCACGGGCCCAGCCGCTCCATGGCATGTGGGATCTTCCCGGACTGGGGCACGAACCCGTGTCCCCTGCATCGGCAGGCGGACACTCAACCACTGCGCCACCAGGCAAGCCCCCATTACCTTTTAAAATTGAGGCTGAGTAAGGACTTTTTGTTCAGGGTGGAGGAAACCACGTCTTTTAAAATTTATTTCACCTAAATGACAGTCGTACAACCACTGCATTTCATTAAATCAGCCTCTCAAAGGACTTTATTTACTTCCAGATGTCATCTCTAAATTATATATCTTCAAGGATTCTCATTAGCTGCCTTCCCTAAAGCTCCATGATGCCCCTTAAGTTGAACTATAATAAAAAAAAAATGACAGATTGGAATTGGAATTTTATTTTCAGCTTGGGTTAACTCAAGAGTTCTTCTGAGAACATGAGAGAGTAGGTGAAATTGAAATCTCAGTACCTGCCAGAACTTAAGTTGCTTTGTCAAGTAATGTTTAATTCTCCACAGTGTGATTGGCTTCCTGCTTTTCCCCAAAGTAAAACTGGTCTACAAGTTAAGTTTTTAAAATCCTGTGTTATTAATTCATATTTTTATGAATACTTAAAGCATTTCTGGATATATAAAACCACACTATATGATATTTTACTAGAAGAAACCTTACTCTATGTCTTGGCAAATAACATTTTCCAAGTAGAATTCCCAGTAGGAAATAATACAAACCTGATCTACATTTATCGATTAACAAGTATTTATTTATATTAATTGAGTGTGTTGAAACTAGGCATTGGGACGTATCTCCTACCTAATGGAGATTAATAAACGATTGTTTTATTAAAACTGGGATTTTATGCATATATACATACATACATATATATGTCAACCAAAAAAGGAATTGATTCATTCACTAACCAGATAGAAGCTGGATAAACACGATTTCTAGGTCCTTCATTCTAGGAAATACTTTTTCTCCTCCCTACATATCAGGAGTGTTGACTTGTATTTATTTACACACTTAGGATGATCCAGTAGATTATCATCCAGTGGAGATTGTTCCTATAACCTGGGCATAATGTCATAATAGTTATTATTTGCATGTAATTATTTGCATGCATTATCTAATTTAACTCTCACAATAATTGTAGTAAATCCTATCATTTGTCCCCATTTTAAGGATGAGTAAACAGAGGATCAATGGTCATAGTCTTGCCCCAAATTGAAAACCAACAGTGTCAGAGTTAGCTCTGCTTGGTTCCAGAGCCCAAATTATTTTCACTGTGCTACACTGTTCACACTGCCATTCTCATGCCTTTGTGATCAGACAGGACCTGATAACTGAGCAGTTATTCAAATTGTGGCTATGCTACTAGAGGGCAAAATTCAAGAGGGACTATAAAACCGCTCTGTTGAGTAAGAAATCAACCCACGTTCAGAGTATTTCAGAGGGCAATCCTATGTTGCTTAGTAGCCTGTAGAATAATCTGCTTTGAATGTTTTCTGGTGGTGGTAAAAAAAAAAGCCAGAAACTACTCCATTCCTAGAGTGTTAATGGAAGAATTTGCTTGACATGTTTTGCTAGAGTTTGTTCAATTCCAAGGGAGCTCCCGGAATCTAGGAAGTAACATTCTGTTCTAGTTAACAGACAGCAGTGCTTCCAGATTGCTTGTAGAAGGCTCCTGATTACCTCCAAGCCACACAACTACTTTCGAGGACTAATGTTTAATCTCTTGGAAAGAACATCACAGAGTGGAGTTGTCAGCACCTGCTAGTAAAATTCTACACTTCAAAACATTGGAAAATATCTCCATATTGACATAACAAGGATTTTGTCTCTGAATCCTATATAATTTATCAACTTAGTACAGTTAGTGCAAATTATTCCTTACAGATGGGACTTAATTCATGAATTATTGGTTTGTAATGAGAATTCTTTAAATGATGAGAGACTGATGTTGTTTTGTGTTAAGTTGCATGTTTGCCAGTCAATATAGCAAATTGCGCAAATCATTCACTATGGCCCCATGCAACTTTCAAGTAGACAAGGAATAGAAGAAAGGAAACTTAGGACTGGAGTGGAAAAATATTTTGAGCAATAGGGTTTTCCAGGTTCTGATTTTGAAAGTTGCCTTTCTGCAAGGACTGAAGCTTTGAAGCCAATTAAAACTATGCATAACTCAACCAAAATTTCCCCCTTACCCCTCCTTCAAATTAAAGGGAATTTGCATCTTAACTATAATTAAAATTTCATCTGAAAAAAAAAACCCAAAAAACTAGGCTTCCCTGGTGGCGCAGTGGTTGAGAGTCCGCCTGCCGATGCAGGGGACACAGGTTCGTGCTCCGGTCTGGGGAGGATCCCACGTGCCACGGAGCGGCTGGGCCCGTAGGCCATGTCCGCTGGGCCTGCTCCTGGAGCCTGTGTTCCGCAACGGGAGAGGCCACAACGGTGAGAGGCCCGCGTACTGCAAAAAACAAACAAACAAAAGAAACCCTAAGAATTCCATTTGAGATTTCAGAATACTGTTGTTTTTCTCTCCTAATTTTAACTGTGTTTCCCCACTGGATCATATTTATCCTTTGATATTCCTACTAGCATGCTGGAAAGCCATAGAGGTACTATAATGGGAATATATTTTAAAAGGGACAATTTAAATGTAGTCTATGTACCACGATTGACTTGACTATATATTAGTAGCTATTAGGTTTATTCAAAATCAGTTAACAATTTCAGGAAAAAAATGGGCAAAGTGCTCTTTATAAAATCTAAGTGCTCAAATATTTGACTTCCAAAGATCCTTCCAGAATTAGCTTTTTAAGAAATGTTCTCACATATATTCCCACTTTAGCTGAAATTGCAATGGAATACTTACTATTATTGAAAATGTTATGTCAAGCCTTGTGTCTCTGTTCATGGTGCCACTTACATAAATTCCTCTCCTCCTTAAGTCCTGATGCACTACTTTCTCTAAAAGGCCTTCCTTAATAGTCAAAATTAATATGTCTTTCTTTGGATTCTTCCTTCAGTTAAGTGTACCATATGTCACCGTCCCATATTGGAGTAAATTACATTATATGGTGGTTTTCCTCACGGATTGTAAACTCTTTGAAGGTCAGTCATTTGTCTCATCCAACTGGAGGCTCCCCACAGATTTCTATTGGTTTTAAATGAGACAAAGACAAGGGCAAAATGTGGAATAATTGAATAGAAAGAGAGACCTGACTTTTTTTGCTTGGGCGTGAATGGAAGAATTTTGTAGAAGAGAATCCACGTAGTGTCGCTTTCCTCTACTTCCAACATCCTTGAAAATAAAATCCCTTCTCTATTTGCTTTCTGAAAATAAATGTTGGGGGGCTTCCCTGGTGGCGCAGTGGTTGGGAGTCTGCCTGCTGGTGCGGGGGACGCGGGTTCGTGCCCCGGTCCGGAAGAGTCCCATATGCCGCGGAGCGGCTGGGCCCGTGGGCCATGGCAGCTGGGCCTGCACGTCCGGAGCCTGTGCTCCGTGTCGGGAGAGGCCACGGCGGTGAGAGGCCCGCGTACCACAAAAAAAAAAAAAAAAAAAAAAATGTTGGGAAGCTTTATCTTTGTGAATGAAATTTAATTAGGTCCTAGTCATTTCTTGGAAGAGGCAAGCATTTACTAGGTCTCCTGATACTGCCTAGTATTTGGGTCCCTCGTGCAGTCATATTCAGGGCCCCAGTGAGAACACCATTGTGCTTCTAGATAATTGGATCCATGTTCAAAGTTCGATATACTTGCCCAGAGAGGACAGGCTTAAAGTGAGAGGCAAAGTTTAAAATAGTAAAAGTGGAAGGAATAAATTAGGAGGACATTTTTTTTTAGTTGTTAATTGAATCATTAAAAATGCCATTTTGAAACAGGGCAGGTAGCATGTATTAATTGAAAACATTAATAAAGCAAATGTTACAGCACCTCTTGTAGCGGTGAGTGTTGAGAGCTGTTAACAGAAGTTCCCAAGTGGGAGAGTCACCCACAGTGCGTTCAGTGATCATTTTAATGCTTGCTATGTGCCTGGCACTGTCTTGAGCTTGAAGAAACCTTATGCTAAAAAAGGTTGAGACCTGTTTTAGGAGACAGACAATAAAAAATCGAGGGGTGTGTATAGAGCTCCAAAAGCACAGAAGAGGGAGCAAATAACTCTCCCTAAAGAAGTCTGAAAAGGCTTTCTCTAGGAGGTGGTATCTAAGTTTTGTTTTGAAGAATAAATTTGTCTGGCAAAAAATGTGGAGCAGAGCATTTCAGGCAGAAGGTACAGCCTATGCACAGATATGGAGTTGCCAAAGGGCATGTGAGCATTCGGTAACATTGAATGATCCAGTGCAGTTAGATGCAGGGTAGGTGGTGGTATTTATGGGGAAGTGAAACTGGGCCTGTAAGGTAGGGAGTGGTGGGTGAAGGGTCTTTTATGCTGTGACAAGAAGTCTTAACATTATTACAAGAGTAATCTAACTATATGTCATCATACGTTATAAGGAATTTTCATTATTTTAGTCCTCTGGGACTAAATTCACAAGCACGAAAACAACAGTCTAAATCAAAAGGAATTGTCAATGCTTAAGGCTAGAGTCACCCTCAAACAAATAACTAGCAGAATTGTTGAGGATGAAATCATTCAAGTCCCGTCCCTGAGCGGGTTTGGCATTCTCTTCCACTTTTCCCTGTGAGTACAAGTTGTAAACTTTCAGGGAAATTACTTCTGCAGTTAAAATGAGAGAATCAATTAGTGCTAAAATATTTAAACCTGAATAATTGCTTATCACTAGTCATTGTGGACTTCGGGAACTTTTACAGAGCTAAACTAAGGACTCTGAAAGTTCATGAAGATTCCCTGAAGATTTTCCCATGTTTAAGCCTTTTGGGTCTTTACAACTGCAAGTCTTAAGTGGGAGAAGAACAGTGACTGCCTTTAGTGGCTGACTAGAATAGCCAAATATATCTCAGATGTAATAATAAAAAAAAAGCTGTGTGAAGCTCTTAATTTCTCCTTTTACTATGGAAACGGGCCACATCTCTTACCACAATGAATTGATATGCTGGGAATGAGCAGCTCAGTTAGCAACTACAGCCTCCAGTGGGAGATCAGTAACTTCTCAAAGAATCTTTGTTCAGTGTCTTTTTTTCCTCCAGCCCTTTCGCTAAACAGACAAATATTACAATCATTTTTCCCCTCCCTCTTTGTCATTCTTCATGAGTCTTTATGTGTGTGTGTGATCTGTTGCTTATAACATGGACTATTTATCTCATGATTCTAGTAGACAGAACAGGAGGATTTGGGGCAGGGTTAGAAGTTGTCTCTCCTGATTTTTCTATTTCAGTTTCACTTAAGGAATCATAGATGTAGGTGCAGATTTGAAAAATAGAATTAAGAGCTTGAAACACAGATTTTACCAGCCCTTTCCCTTTGGACCTCCTTTCTGTCCCAAAGGAGGTGAGAAAGTATAGATTTTGAGACTCTTTTTAGCTCAGTCCCTTACCCAATTTGTGCAGAGATGAAATTAGGTTAAAAAAACAACTATGATGATAACAATTCTATATTTTTGAATATGATACTTAATAAATTTTTTAAAAATCTCACCAAGTACAGAATTGATCAGAGAAGATGCATTCATAATTTGCAGGGAGTATACAAGGAAAGTAACTAATTTCCAAATATTCTCTTTTTTTCACCTTGATAAGGGCTGGGTATAAGTAAGGGGGGATTTAAGCTTTTTCTTTGTAAAAGTCTATTCTTTTGAAGAAGCTGCAAGAACACTTTTTCATTCTCCATATGCTGAGCTGTGGAAGAGGCAAATGCTTAGCCCTGGGGGTGGGCTCTTCAGTTTTCCATAACCTGTGGGAGGGAGTGTACTATTTGTGTTACTTTGTTTCCTGCAGTTCCTGGTTAATAGGGCCTTAGTTGTACTTAAATAGCATTATTCGATCAGTAAATATTAATTTTGGGTGATTACATCTTTTAGTGCATTCATAAAATGTCTAAAAATGATTATCACAGGATTCACTTTACTGCCAAGATTAAATTTACAACCAATGTCCTGATCAATTCAATTCAGCAAATATTTATTGGGTACCGCTTCTTTACTAGTGCTGGGTTTTAGACCAGTGAATTAAAAAAAGGCATCACCTGCAAGGAGGTCACATTCAAGGAAGAATTTTCCAAAAGAGCCAAACTATATGCTGCTAACTATATAGGTATTTGGGGGAATGGAGATCCTAGAAGGCAGTTTTGGATTTATTTTGAGGCTGGTAATTAATGTTTTCTGGGGCCAAATCTAACTATCAGGTGGCATGTGCTAAGTGACAGCTACAAGCTAATATTAATATTAGGTTAATATTAGGTTTAAAAGAAAACCGTGGCTTGCAGAGGGTAGGGTAATTCCAAATTCACTTGATGAGGTCAGCACTACCCTAATACTAAAACCAGACAAAGACATTAGAAGAATAGAAAACTATATTGACAGAAAGATCATTGTTTGCCAGGGGACTAGGGTTGGAGGAGGGGATTGACCGCTAAATGGCTTGAGGAATGTTTGGGGGCTTATGGAAATGCTCTATACTTTGAATGTAATGGTAGATTCTTGGGTGTACATATCTGTCAAAACTCATCAAATTGTATAATTTAAATGTGTGCTGTTTATTATATGTAAATTATACCTCAATAAGGCTGGTTAAAACAAAGCAAAAACACATCTGGCAAAAAAAAGAAAGAAAACTATGGCTTCCAAATATAGAAATTGGTGTTAGCCGTGTGTGATAAAACTTTCCTCTAACTTCCTAAGTTTAGTGACTGGAGCATGCCAATTAAACTGATTAACAACAGGTAAACAGGAGAAAAAATTTATTTGTATGCATATAGGAGCTTGCAAAAGAAGTAGCTCTTTAAATGGTTAAAGTTAGAGGCTTAGTAGGGGAAACTTAGTAGGGGAAAGGGAAGGGCGAGAAAAGGCTTTTAAGGGAAGAATAGATTCCTTTAGGAAAGTGAAATGGGTTCTTAGAAGAACAATTAAGCGATAAGAAGGTTTATGATGATGTTTGTGCAGATATGAGTGGTCTTTCTGCCTTCTTCAGGGTTATAAAACTCCCCAGAGTGTGGGATTTATGGTAGGTTCTCCTTCTTCCTCTTAGGAGTAGAGCCACCCTGAAAAGATAATTTATGGCAGCCCCATTTCTCAGAAGTTGCTGCTTTTAGTCAGATAAGGGAAGTTCCGGGGAGACTTCTTTCTGCATCTGTTGAATCTCAAATGTCTTCAGCTTAAAATAATCTTTATATTAACTATGGGGTTCCAACTGAGTCCCCATAATAGGAAGAAAAGGTTTTCTTTTGTTGTTGTTATTGTTGTTTGTTTGTTGGCAGTTGAGGCTGGGATTCCTCTCAGGGAGAGGCCTGGTTTTATTTTGGGATACAAAGTAATGGGAGTGTTTGATATTGAAAATTCGTCCCTCCAAGCATAATCTAGACTTGCTATGAGTTGGGTAAATGGCCCTTCACCAGTGTTAATGATAATTATGAGTGTTTGGAATGAGCAGTGGCCCCAGGAGGAGTACGAGGAGTTCAACAGGGAGGAACTGGGGGCCCAACAGTGGGGCAGAAGTGAGACGCAAGTGGAGGAAGAGGTGATCAGGGAAAACCATTCTGTGAGTGAGGATAGCCGAGGGACCTTGACAACAGTGTTGTCTGGTATTAATGTTGATTATTTAGATTTAAATTGTTGGCCAGGCTATACTTGTGAAAAAGTGACATAAATTCCCCAGCTCAACTTCCCAACTGGCATAAGCCTTCAGGATTATCTTCTACACGTAACATTGACTTGGTACACTATACAACATGTATGTTCTGAGACACTGAGAGACCGAGAAGTTTAATTTTCATTAACACATTCTGAATTTGCCAGTATGAAAATTTAATAAGAAGACTTTTTATTTCAGCATACATGTAAATTGTGACATTTCAAAAATAAAGTTTGGTTTTATTGATCTATAATATTAGGAGGTTATGGGCAGCCTAATCTTTTCAATGCTTATGTCCTTTAAATGACTTATGAGTGATATGATAGAGAATGACAGGATTGGGGTGGTGACCTACCAGGTCACGAGGACAGAGTAGGGAGAATACACTCAGGAGGTAAGATGAAAGACAGAGATTGTTAACTCAACAGGTGCAGGAATGTGGACCCTGAGATACTAAAGAGAAAAATAAGTCCTCTAAGACTCCCAAGGACTAGTGCTGGGACTAGTGCTGGAAATGTAAGCCAAATTTTAACTTTCATCCTAAAGGACAAGGAAATTCAGCAAGCTAAAAGATATGGGAAAGTCCAAGGCTGACAGCCAGGTTACATATGACACTAACGTGCAGTGCATAGTCATGAGGCTTTCCTCAAGCAGACCTGGAAGAGAAGAGTGATGTTTGCAAGTAAGATTCTGAAAGCAGCCTGTGAGATCTTTATTAATTACCTCTCTTTGGCAGGGTGTTTAAGAAGATAGCTCTGGCTGCTAGGTAGAAGATGGATTATATGAGGTTAGAGTGGAATCAGGGACCCATTAGGAGGCTATTGCAAGTTCTGTGTTGGAAACTGTAACAGATTAGAAATTCATAGAAAGTCTTCTTTGCATAGCATACTTGAAAATACTGGATATTAAAAAAAATAAGGCTCATTGTCTTTAATGTATGGCTGACCTTGAGGAAAAATAATTGAATTCTTCCCAAGTCAAAAAGTAAATATGAATCTACAGGGTAAGCAGGCTCTGGAGTAGTAGTTGGCCCTGGTATTCTGTGTTATCTGCCATTTTGACAGCCAGTGGTTTGGATTTTAATCAAGCCAAAGCATGGTAGGGGGTAATATTTGCAAATTGTGCACAAATCTGGGAGTCTCAAGGAATAATGACTTCATTGAGTGAACCAGGGAAAACCTACCCCCCCCCACTCCCCCACAGAGAAGGGGTAACGGGACGCTTATCTATATTGACTTTGGCTGTGGGTACAGCTGAAAATAAAAAAGTCTCCCTCACCCTGAGAATTGCTGATCATAGCCTACACTTGTGCAGGTTTAGTCTCTGAATTCCTAACAGCTTGGATGCCTTGAGACTCTGAAATCTAAAAGTTAGTGTTAGACTCCCAAGGTTCTGGAAAATGCATATACAAACTCTCCCAGGAGGAATGTATTTTAAAATCGAACCTCAAAAATTTCACAATATTGTTATGAGCCCCAAATCCTAAAATAGGAGAAAAGCTTGTATGAATCAACAGAAATAACAAACTACAGAGTCATATTGCATAAACTACAGATACTAGAAATGATTAAATACAGATTATACAATAAGTATATTTAATTTTTAAAGAAATAGGACAATAGGAAGAAACGATGAACATTGATCTGGTAGGTTTGAAAAAGAACCAGCAACTTATACAGTCGTCCCTAGATATCCATAGGAGATTGGTTCCAGGGCCCCCTGCTGATCCCAAAATCCATGGATACTTGTCTCATATATTAAAATGGTGTAGTATTTGCATATAACTTGCACACATCCTTCTGTATGATTTAAATAGTGTCTAGATTACTTATAATATCTAATACAATGTAAATACTATATAAATAGTTGCTGGCATGCAGAAAATTTAAATTTTGCTTTTTGGAGATTTCTGGAATTTATTTTTTTGAGTATTTTCAATCCATGGTTGGTTGACCTGTGGATGCAAAACCTTTGGATACAGGGAGCCTATTTTAAATCAAAGAAGGTAATAATTGACATTAAAATCAAAAGATGATATAAATGGTAGATTAGACATAACTGAAGGGGAAGATTAATGAACTGAAAGATGGAACTAAAGAAATTGCATAGAGAGGAGCAAAGAGTTGGAAAATATAAAGGAGACTTTAAGAAACATGAAGGAGAATGAGAAGACCCAACATGAATCCAGTAAGTGTTCCAGGAGATCATAGAGAAAATAGGATGAAGCATAAATTGAAAATTTCATTGGGATTTGGTTGAAGATATGGTTGTAATTTTCCAAAAATGATGAATGGCTCCAGTCTTCTGATTATGGAATGCCAGTGAGTCCCAAGCATAATAAAGGAAAAGAAATCCGTATGTAGACATATAGGGAGACTGGAGAACCCCAAAGGCAAAACAAGGTTATTGTAGAAGTCCAGGTGAGGTGGACTGTGGAGGTAACAGTGGAAGTGCAGACATGTGGGCAGATTCAGGCAAGGTTCAAGCATTTAAATTGGTGTAATTTGCTAGTGGGATAGGTTTGGGGCACGAGGGGAAGTGGGAATCAGACGACTGCTGCAACTGGGCTGGTGATTGGTGGTGTGTTAACTAAGAAAGATAAGATGGGGTTTTTTTTTTTGCCCCTTTTAGGGACTTGGCCCCTGCCCTGGAAATAGAGAAGGGAGAAAAAGCAGCCGGCCTTTCACATTGGTGTTCCTCAGGCCTAACTGGCCCACTTCTGTCCGCAGAGCTCTCATTCCAGTCAGTCGATGTGAAAGGCAGTGAATAAGGCAGCAAAGCACAGCCTCTAGACAGTAGTATGGGGAGCTGTGGGGTTTATAGCTGGGAAAGTTTTTTGTTTTTTTTTTCAGGAATCTCAGTCAATGTGACTTGAAGAGAGCCTGAAGCCAGTGCCTTGAGTGAAAAGGTGACGTTTCTACCCAGGCTCTTTTCTGAGACAGAAGGCAATTTTTGTCAGATTCCCACCTGGCTTTTTCTGTCACTTTATCCTTAGGCACGATCTTAATCTTGCATTGTTCAAGCCACTCAGTCACTGTCACTTCTCTTTGTTTCAGCGAGGTATTTTTTTCAGGGCTTTCTGGTTTTCCTCAAAATCTTTTCAAGGGCAAAGTTCTGTTATAAGCGTGGCTAAAGGAAGTAAATGCTAGCTCCTGAGGACACGGCTTGTCTTGGGCTTTCTAAGTTGGAAATACAGCTCTCTGGACATTTGGATTGTTCCTTATATTGCACCTTGAATTAATAAAAGAGCAAATCATTTTGCAAAAACCTATAAGTAATTCTTTTCTGATTTCTAGTGACATGCCTTCCCAGCTTCTTCCTTATCCCTAAGTAAATCCTTGGTCCCCTTCAAAGGGTCTGGAGGTTGCTTTTTATAACCGCTCCAGGCCCACCTCCTGTTTTACCTCTGAGATTGCTTTGATCATCTCCAAATTCAGCCTGTTGACTTTGAACCTGAATTTTTAAAAATAAACTTTTAAATTTTAGAATAGTGTTAGATTCACAGAAAAGTTGCAGAAAGAGCATAGAGAGTCTCCACCTTCCCCCATTCAGTTTCCCCTATTTTTTACATCTTAAGTTACTGTAGTTTACTTGCTGTAACTGAGAAATGAACATTGATACATTACTATGAAGTGAACTCCACATGTTACTTTGGATTTCACCAGTTTTCCCAATAATGCCCTTTATCCATTAAGGATACCATTTAGTCATCTTGTCTCCACGGGCTCCTCTTGGCTCTGACAGTTTCTCAGCTTTCCTTGTTTTTGATGACCATGACAGTTTAGAGGAGCATTGGTCAGGTATTTCCTAATGTGTTCCTCAATTTGAAATTTTCTAATGTTTTTCTCATCATTAGTCTGGGGTTATAGGTCTTTGGAAGGAAGATTACAGAGGTAAAGGACCATTTTTTGTGACATCATATCAAGTGCATATACTACCAACGTGACTTATCACTGTGGATGTTGACCTTGATCACCTGAGTTGGTTGTTTGGTTTAACCACTGTAAAGTTACTTTTCGTTCTCTGTTCTTTAGAAGTAAGTGATTTGGTTCACCTACACTCAAAGAAGGGGGGGAGGAGATTAAGCTGCACATCTTGGAGGGGAAAGTATCATATAGGATCAAAATATGCCACCCCAAATACAGCACTTTGGTATATGAGTTACTTTGAGCTAAAGGCATTTGAGATTCAACAGGTGCAGAAAGGAGCCTTCCCAGAGCTTCCCTTATATCTGACTAAGAGAAGAAACTTCTGAGAAATGAGAATGGCCATAAATTCTCTCTTCTGGGGAAATTTTACGGCCAAGAGAAAGACAGGAAGCTGGTGTCAACATGGACCTGCAAAACCAACCCTCATCTCCCACTGGATTCCTGCACATATTTACGTTACCATGGTTTGCCACTCTTGGAAGCCTAAACTCTTTTCCTTTGTCTTGTCACTTCTCTACAAATGTATTGTCCTTTGCCAAGATGCTACATAAGTCCCAATTCTAACTACTTCTTTGAGTTACTCATTACTGAGTTTCTTTCATGTATACGCTTTCTCCATGTGTTAATAAACTTCTTGGTTTTGTTTTGTTAATTTGTCTTTTTTTCAGTCTAGTTTGCAGAGTTCCAGTCCAAAAACTTAGGAGAGTAGAGGGAAAAATGCTTTTCTTCCCTTATAGTTTCTACATAATTATTTGGCAGTCTTCTGTAAGAAAGATTTGTCTCTTCTCCTACATTTATTTATTCAGTTCTTTATATAACTGGACCTGATTTTCATCCCCCTGCCTAGACTCCCTTGTTAGGCTGGACATTTTGTTCAGCCTACATCCCAATTCCTCAGCCTGCTTTCCTTTGGGTACTGACTCTGTTTTCAATTCTGTATTTTCTCCAGACCTTACGTTGCCTGTTTTGGGGGCGGAGAGTAAAGGGCAGAGAGAGATGGATAAAAAAGAAAGGGAAGTGCCACACTGTGGGGTGAAAAGGTGTAGAGGGAAGGAAGTATGGCTGGATTTAAGATGAGGTGACTGAAAATGCAGCGATGCAGGAAATTAGAGCAAGAGGTGACTGTGAGAATATATATTTCCAGAGAACTTGCAGAAAATGTGGAGAGAGCACCAGAATTTCCACACTTTAAGGTAAAAGGGGACTCTGGGAGGATTCTGTGAGCATCCAGGTGGCAGACATCCACCAGGTGGTTACATTTAAGGATAAGAAAATAGAATTATTGAGGCCTTAGAGATCAACTCATCAAGTTCCTAAAGATGAAGAACCTGTGAATCTGAGAGTATTTGTGGATTGCCTAAGGTCAAAGTTGTTCCCAGCACAGCTAGAATTAGAAGTGAGGCTTCCAGATTCCCCATCTAATTCTTATTCCAGGATGCTGCAGCTGTTTCTGTGCAAGCTGATGCTGATACTAATAGAGTGAGGTTTTCCATCCCCTTGGGAAGTTTGAGGCTATATTGAGAAATAGCCTCAATGGGATAGAAAAAACTGAGAGAGGCTACATTCCCTTTTTAGTGATTTAAATGTTAATACCTTGGCACCTCTCCAGGCAAGTGAGAGATTAGAAGGCAGCTGAGGAGCTGTGCCTATTCTGGGAAACCCCAGTCCCTGTGGTTGGTTAAGTGACTCTTTACAGTCCTTGAAGACAGGATTAGAGGTTTATAAGATATTCCTAATGGAACCCAACCATTCTTTCATCTTGTGTCAATGGCAATATTTCTTCCCTTCTCTCTAGACCAGTAGAGGCATCCTGTAAACTACTGTACTAGACATGCTTCTATTAAAAATCTGGACCTTTCTTTGGCAGCAGTTATGCTCTAGCACAGATGCAGTTTAGACAGGTGCTTGGTAAACTTTTGTCTGTGCCAGAGCTTCCTACTCCATTTTCTTCTTTGCCAGAGCTTCCTACTCCATTTTCTCAGACATCTTAGCTGCTATTGTTTCAACACCCAACTTCTTAAAGCCACAACTTGTAATGGAAAACAAAACTAAGCAGTTAAAGATTGGTGATTTAGTTTACTTTCCAACAAACATCTGGGAATTTGGAACATCTGGATTATTTGGTTTGAAACTTTCAGTTTTCATCTGGTTTGGTGTTATGTATACTAATTATGCTTTATTTACTTGGGAGCATTTGCCAAGCCCTGTGTCCAGTGTCAGGCTGTGGCTGAAAGGAAGCTGCCAATAAACCAAATGTGGCAATGACCTTGGGTTTAGCAGCTCATAAACGTTTGTAAAAGAACATTTGGAAAGTATTGAAAAATAAAAAAGATGAAAATTGCCCATTTTTCTATTATTAAGTCACTGTTCATTTTAGTAATATTTTCTTGTCATCTTTTCTCTATATGTGGTCTTATTAAAATATGGTTCTTAAAATAAGAAATTATAAATTTCTTATCCATATTTTGTTTCCTTATTAACAAATCAGCACTTTTATGTTAATAAAATACTAAAATACTATTTTAGAAAATATTCATTTATTTATTTATTTGGCTGTGCCAGGTGTTAGTTGCGGCAGGGGATCTAATTCCTTGACCAGGGATCGAACACGGGCTCCCTGCACTAGGAGCGCAGAGTCTTAGCGACTGGACCACCAGGAAAGTCCCTAAAATACTATTTTAATTATTGTATTATATGGCTACACTGTAATCTACTTAATTTATTTTCTACCATTGGTTATTATTTAGATGGTTTCTAATATTTGGCTGTATAAATAGCTTTTCTGCCTTAAAATTTTTCTGGATTTGGAATTTTTTATTGGTGACTGACTACCCAGAATCGAAATTGGCTGTCACTTTTTGAAAGGTTTCAGTTGGCCAGATCTTAAAGACTCATCTCTTCCAAATTTTTCCCGTGAGGCCAAAATGAATACCTGAATTATGATAGTGATTCTCAAACTATTTATTAGAAAATTTTAAAATACCTATGTACTTCATCTTTTATGCTACTTTTGTCTGCCCAAAAGTAAGATTATTATGTAATAAGTGATTTCCACTTATTTGTCATCAAAGTATATTCTTCATCTCCTGTCTTCTCTCAAATGACCAGGATGGGCCAGACAACTCAAAGTCAGAGTTTGGGTCCATCAGCTTGAACTGCATGTTTTCTTGGTGCTGTTAGATTGGAAAGAGATCCAGACAGGGTGGTAAGTGGGGAAGGGGAGTTGGAGCTAAATTCCTTAGGGAGAAGCAAAGTTTAAGGTAGGGAAATTAGGTACATTGTCGGGTCAACGGGGCAGGAGGACAGTGGTAGCTCCAAAATTTCTCCATAGAAGATGAGTAAACCAGAAGGACATTTTGTATTTCAATCAAAAAGAAGTTCAGAAAAATGGTACAGATGAACCGGTTTGCAGGGCAGAAATAGAGACACAGATGTAGAGAACAAATGTATGGACACCAAGGGGAGAAAAGGGGGTGGGATGAATTGGGGGATTGGGATTGACATATATACACTAATATGTTTAAAATAGATAACTAATAAGTACCTGCTGTATATATAAAAAAAAAGTTCAGAGACAGGGCAGTTCCAAGATTGTACAACGGATCAGTGGTGTCATGTAGGATCCATGCTCTAACTTCTTAGTGTACCATACCCAGCATGCTGGCTTTGTCTTTATGCTTGTCTACTCAAGGTCACAAGATGACATCACATCCTTACCCAAAGGGGTCTCAAAGCTTCCAAAGACATCCACAGGCAGGAAGAAATAAAAAAGGTATCTCTTTTTTTTAATCATAGAGAAAAATATTTTCTAGAAGCTCCTAGCTGTGCTGTCTTAAAATGCCAATGAATAGAACTGGATCTTGAGCCAATCACTGGCATGTAGACTTAGGCCAGTCAGAGTTCAATCTCTGGGGAAGGGGAAGTGGCCCATCTTTTCTGAGCACTTTGCTGCCCATTGCCTGCACAAAAATGGGGTTCTTTTAGCAAAGATAGAAGGGTGGCTTTGTTAGGGATACCTCAAACAACATCAGCTACAGCCAGCATCCTGGTTCAAGGAGACCAAGGGATTCATTTATGTTGTTGGGTATAAAAATAAACATATTTCTTTCTTAAATTTTGGATTTCTTCTTTCTTGGGGTAACTTGTATGTGTGAAAGGGGGAGGGTGATTAAAATTACAAGGAGCTAAAGTTCTTTTGAAGCCACTCCATAGCTCCTCCACAGAAAGAGTGGGAAACAAGCCCAACACTCAAAAATAGTTTAAGTAACACAGGAGAGGAGTAGACTTTGAAGTAAAATAAGGAGGTTTGGGGTAATTTCTATGAACAGTATTGGGGATTATATGACTTATCATAAGGGCTGTCTTCTGAAGTAGGCTACAGCTGACTGATATAAAAGTTCAGAGTCAGGGCAGCCAGTAAACAACAAACAAGAGTGAGGAAGAGCAGTTCAGTTTTTATCAGGTTGTTTGAAATATTGGAACTAGTTTATGGAATTGTAGGAATTTGAGACCCCAGGGTAGAAATCATGAAAATCATAGACTTCTAGTTTTCTTGCGTGTTTCACATCCTACTAAATAACTAAAGAGGCTTTCATGCTCACGTGACAGCTTATGAAATTGGGTTTATATAGTGGGATGCTTCTATTGGTTCTCTGAGCATAGATGTCATCTCTTCTTGCAAGCTTGCCCTGATTTTCAAGGTGGTGATTAGTTCTTTTTCCGCGGAACCTCTTAGCTCCCTGTGCTCAGCACTGATAGCCTGCTGTCTGATGCAAGGAGCACATGGTAGTTACTATATGAATAATGGAGATTGAATTAACAAGCGTGTGAAATTAAAGAATGAATTGAATAAACAACAGCATGAAAAATAGTTCCCTTTGTTCTTTCAGAGGAGTCATCAGAATAGAGTAGAAGATTTTAAAAATAAACATGTACAATAAAATTTCTTGAATATTCTTCTTTCATTTCTTGTAATCCTATTTAAATAAATCCTTTATTTCCACCGCAGTAGAACTTCACCCAGCCTTGAAATTAACAGCTAAGTATTCAAAAAAATTAAAGGGACAGATTGTGTTATCAGATTTGTGCCCTGAAACCAACTATCCCCTGCCTCTTCTCTATAGTTATAAAGACCTAAATATGTTTGCAAAAAGCCTGTTTACTCAATCTGTATGCTAATAAAGATGGAAGTCTGAAATTTGACCTTTCTTGTTTAAACACATTTTATTGAAATATGTTTGGTTTTTTAATCTCAATAATGAATAAGATAATTTTTGAATCTGAATTGCTAACAAAACCCCCCCCAAACCTCAAATTAGATTGTATTTGATATATTGAACACTCCCAGAATCTTAGCTACTTTTTTTTCTTTTTTTGGTAAATTACCTTTTATTAGCTTTTTTTTTAATAGATCTTTATTGGAGTATAATTGCTTCACAATACTGTGTCAGTTTCTGTTGTACAACAAAGTGAATCAGCCATATGCATACATATACCCCCATATCCCCTCCCTCTTAAGCCTCCCTCCCACCCTCCCTATCTCACCCCTCTAGGTCCTGGCAAATCACTGAGTTGATCTCCCTGCGCTATGCGGCTGCTTCCTACTAGCTATCTATTTTACATTTGGTAGTGTATATATGTCCATGCCACTCTCTCACTTCTTCCCAGCTTCTCCCTCCCCACCGTGTCCTCCAGTCCATTCTCTATGTCTGCATCTTTATTCCTGCCCTGCCACTAGGTTCTTCAGTACCGTTTTTTTTTTTTTTTTTAGATTCCATATATATGCATTAGCATACTGTGTTTGTTTTTCTCTTTCTGACTTACTTCACTCTGTATGACAGACTCTAGGTCCATCTACCTCACTACAAATAACTCAGTTTCGTTTCTTTTTATGGCTGAGTAATATTCCATTGTATATATGTGCCACATCTTCTTTATCCATTCCTCTGTCGATGGACACTTAGGTTGCTTCCATGTCCTGGCTATTGTAAATAGTGCTGCAATGAACACTGGGGTTCATGTGTCTTTTTGAATTATGGTTTTCTCTGGGTATGTGCCCAGTAGTGGGATTGCTGGCTCATATGGTAGTTCTATTTTTAGTTTTTTAAGGAACCTCCATACTGTTCTCCATAGTGGCTGTATCAGTTTACATTCCCACCAACAGTGCAAGAAGGTTTCCTTTTCACCACACCCTTTCCATCATTTATTGTTTCTAGATTTTTTGATAATGGCCATTCTGACTGGTATGAGGTGATACCTCATTGTAGTTTTGATTTGCATTTCTCTAATAATTAGTGATGTTGAGCATCTTTTCATGTGCCTCTTGGCCATCTGTATGTCTTTGGTGAAATGTTTGTTTAGGTCTTCTGCCCATGTTTTAATTGGGTTGTTTGTTTTTTTGACATTGAGCCCCATGAGCTGTTTGTATATTTTGGAGATTAATCCTTTGTCCATTGTTTCATTTGCAAATATTTTCTCCCATTCTGAGGGTTGTCTTTTCATCTTGTTTATGGTTTCCTTTGCTGTTCAAAAGATTTTAAGTTTCATTAGGTCCCATTTGTCTATTTTTGTTTTTATTTTTATTACTCTAGGAGGTGGGTCAAAAAAGATCTTGCTGTGATTTATGTCAAAGAGTGTTTTTCCTGTGTTTTCCTCTAAGAGTTTTATGATGTCTAGTCTTACATTTAGGTCTTTAACTAGCTACATTTTAATAGTATTATTACAATTTATGTCTTCATAGTCCATGTAATAGTATGTTTATGCCAAGAACAGAATCAGATGGTTAAAAAAGATATGAATGTAGCCAGTGTTGTGGGTTTAATTCTTGGTAAATTTTGCATTAAATAAATAGGTATAACTACATAGAGAACCTTTTAATACAGGACAGTCATCTTGGAAAAAGCACTAGCCAAGGAGTCATTAAAGTCAAGATTGAGTCCTGGCTTTACCTCAGATCATTCATTAATTCCTTCTGAGCCTCAGTTTCCTTCTCAGAAGCTAAAGATAATGCTATAAGTCTTACCTATTTCATTAGTGGTTTTGATGATGAGGACTTCATAGGACTTTGAAGTCTGTATAAAATTTCCAAGTACTGTAATTATTAGTCACAGGAGCTGTAGAAAGACTATTTATTATCAAGAGGAAAAAAAAAAACCCTGATAGGTCAGTGGAATCATATTGATGTATGAGGACAGTGCTTACATTTTTTATTAGGAAAAATCACTGATTAAATGCAGTATATTTGCCATCTTGTCTTAGCTGTTATTTCCTGTGTGACTTGATCAGAGAAGATGTGAAGTTAAGCAGTCATCTAGGAAGAAAGGATCCAAAGTTTGCTATCCACTTAAGAAATAGTGAGGGAAATAATACCTAGAGGTATAAAGAGAAAGTGGAAGGATGGGAAAGAAATCTATTTTCTATTAAATAGTGTACATAATCTCTTTGAAGTTGTGTGTCTTAGGGGAGGGAAGAGGAAGTCAGAGAAAGCAGAAATAAGAGCACACTGGCTTTTGATGGCTAGGGATGAAGTAGAGCTATTTAATCTCCAGATCACCCTCACATTGTGTGCATCTATTGTGCTTTGGTTGAACTCTAATAGGCAGTTCAGTTGTGCCTGTTAATTTCAGCACAGTGTGAATCGACCCCTTACTTAAAGGGAATAGTTAGTTCAATTGATGCATGTTTCACTGGATCCACAAATCAATAAACCACTTGGAAAGAAGTAAAGTGTGAATCTTCCTGCATGGTCTCCTGATAAGAGAGACAAAGAATGGCAATAAGATCTGAAATCCCCAGCTGGGAGTTAAGCCTGCTTTCACTTGTCTGGCCTAGCAGATGACGTCAATTGGCAAAGGTTTATGAATGTTATCTCTATTACCTTCTTTCTGTGGGCCTTGGGCTCTTCCAGCCAGGCTTCTAAGGCTGCTGTACAGTTTCATCTCTTATCTTGAGAATAACTGGAATATGATTTTGAGCTCATAGTGGAGCTGGGCAGTGGGACAGGAGCTGGTGGAACCAGTCCAACAGGAGGTTCTGAAATACGAAGTAGTCTGCTGGGTAAGACACATGGAGTATGGCAATCTTTGGGCATAGTCCAAAGCTCAGACAAAAACCCGTCCGCATCAAGTCACAGGCACAGAGCTGGGCTGGGGTTGAGAGGCAGGATTCCAGGAATGGGAGCCAAGGCAGTAGTCCATTTTATCAGCCAGAGCTCTTGATTGAAAGCAGGAGAAACTGATGCTGGGTATCTAAAGGAAAAAGAGGATTTATTATAAGGTGACTGGGGACGTGGAAAATTGATTGGAGGTTGGAGAACCTGGCTTTGAAAAGAAAGCAGAATCATTCACCAAAAAATCAATTCCCAGTGGCTTGAAGATCAAAATGTGAAAGGTAAAACAATAAAGCTTTTAAAGAAGACAGTGCAGGAACATATCTTTATGAAGTCAGAGTTGGGAAGGATTTTGTTATAAGACCCAAAAAGCTCTACCCATAAAGGAAAAGATGGCTTTTTTTTTTTACTGAATTAAAATTAAGAACTCTAGCCATCAAAAGATGCCTTAAAAAGAGTGAAAAGAGAGACTACAGAGTAGGAGATGATATTTATGATACTTAAGAACCAAATTTCTAGAGCCAAAATATATTCAGAGCTCCTACTAATATGAAATATGAAAATGACATCTAACTCAATATAAATTTGTACATGGAACTTGAATGAGCATGTAACAAAAGCGAAAATTAAAATGGCTGATAAGTACATGAAAAGGTGCTCAGCCTCACTGGAAATAAGGAGAATGTAAAATAAAACCACAATGAGGAATCATTATATACTCACCAGATTGTCAAACATTGAAAAATCAGCCATTACCAAGTGGAGGTGAGGATGTAGAACAAGAGAGCTTCCTTCCACTGCAGGAGCATAAATTGGTGCAAGCACTATGGTAAACTCTTCGCCAGTATCTTCTCAAAATTGAGTGCAAACACACCCAACTACCCAGCAATTCCACTTTGAGATGATCATCTATAATAGATTTATAAATAACTTATAAATAACTTCGCGGCCACAAAAATGAATAAATTTTATCTACACACAGCAGTGTAGAAAAATCTCAGATACTATATAAAGTTCCAAAATAGGAAGAGAGACAAAACTAAACTGAGTTGTTTAGAATTTCTTGGTCGTAGAATTATAAAGAAAAGCAAGAAAATAATGATCACAAAAGACAGGACTGTAGTTATTCCCAGGAAAAATGGAGAGGATTATGATTGGGGAAGGGTTCGTGGGAATGGAGATTGGGATACTGGGAGTGTTTGCATCATGCACACGAGGACAAGTCACCAGGCACAACACATACCGTTGCTACTGGAGTGGATTCATTGGGAGAAACTCATGCTGACACTATCAGTAACGCATGTGCAGGACCCTGGGCTACACACGCATATCTGGCAGAGATGTGACTCTGAGAGAGAGATTGTAACCCTTGGGCTTTGGGGCTTTTTAATTACAATGACAGAACCGTGGCTCCAGCCCTACCCTGCCAACGTAATCTTTGTGTTGGAAGTAGCACCATACCTTCAAATCCAGGGGCTTGTGTCTGAGTCTGGCAGGTGTAGGTCTATGACATAGCACACAAGTGACAAGACTTGCAAAACTCAAAATTTACCCTCTCCTGAGATATTCAAAATACCATGATCCAAGTCTCATGTTGACCAAGATTGATTGCCTTTACACCAGGCCATAGCGCATTTCTGTGGTGCTATCTATGCAGGAAACAAAATTTTTTCTGAGGCCAACTTACAGGAGAATTAGTCTTAGGCAAGCTTAACTCCTACATCTGTTATTAATTTCCCTACCTTTTGGTGAGGTTACATGGTTGTCTGTATTATAATTATTTGTCAAATTTTACACATATTTTGTATACTTTCCCTTATGTATGTCATCTTTCATATTAAAAAAAGAGAAAAATATTGGAATCAGGAGGACTCTGGAGACTGTAAAGCAGGCACCATAGCCAAGATTCCAAGGCAAGCACAGCCTGGTCCTCAGGCTGCTCCAACACACCTTTGTATCATTCATTCTCAACCCCAAGTCCCAGGACAAATGAGCATTACCTTGAGGCAGTGATAGCCTCCAAAGGCACTAGCAGGCAGGCTATCCCAGAGGTCATGGAACAGAAAGGCTCAGAGACCAAATTAAGATGCTCAAATAACATGAGTTACTAAATCAAATTAAGACACAGTGAGAAGCAAGGGGAAAGAGCTGGAGTAAGTTAGGTATAACCTACCTCATGTGCACGGAATGGAAGGGCTGCCCAATCTAAATCTTAGGATATGCAATGTTCATACATCCCATGTGTCTATGCCACATTAGTCTTCTTATGCACCAAAGGTGTGGTTACAAGGACCAAAACTTAGGTTTGAGCAAATGAGCCCACAGACGGGTGACGCTCTGGGTCAACAACACTTGCTCTATTGCAGTCACACAGGGACCAGTACAGCTAGCCGCAGCTGGAGCTTGCCGATTAGCCTGAAGGGAAGCCATGGGTTTTATTTGTATTTCATGGGTAGAGAACCCAGGAAGGCAGAATGGGTGTCACCGATGGGTGATGAATTAAAGCCTCATATATTTTAAGTGCTCGCGTATAGTTAGGGCATCCTGAATATTTACTGCCTCTTGTATTTTTAGTCGCATGTGTTTTTAATACCCAGGTGCTTCATGCATATTAGGCATCTGTTGGTCCTTTCACCCTTCTCTGTGTTACACACAAACACACATACCGCACTTGGTAGCTTCTTATGCTCACAACACCTCATCAGCTCTACCTATATCCAACAAACTTTTTGCTTACTAGCTGCTTACCTATACTGAAAACACCTTAAAAGATTTTGCCTATGTTTTATAAACTACACACTTATTTATCTGGTAGAATTGAATATTTTCAAAAGCGAATGCATATTACATACCTGGTTGGCTGACACAAAATCATGCAGCCATCTCACTGACTGTACCAAAACAGGGAGAAAGTAATATGGCCCCTTTTGGTTATAAGGTAGGAGATAAGTACTACTTCCCACCAAGAATCCTTATAAAGAAGAATTTTGCATAAAGGAGATCAGGATGTGAATAGGAAGGAGGAGACTGGATACTAGATGGTCCTTATGAACAAATGCCCGTCACTTATATATAAAAGGGATATTTGCAAGGAAGTGGGAACTGGGAGTAAAGTTAAAGCCTAGCTATTGGAAATGAGACATTGCATCTGTGTTGGTTAAGTAGCAGGACTGGTTTGAGTCTGAATCCAGGCATAATGGGCTAGTATATTTAGGAAGCTCTTTCCTTAGGTCAGAAGAGCTGTGTGACAGCTACTCTGAAGTTTGGGCTGAGCTTCCAGGTAGTGATTAAGTGTCTCCAAGTATGGAGAGTAGAAGGAATGCAGTAGCTATGATTAGTCTTGGTCTGAGAATGTCTCTCAGATTTCCTGAAGTCCTTGCCAGGCATGAATTTCTGCATTTCCACTGGTAATTGTTATAGAAACTCCTTAGCGAGAAGTACAACCGTTTCCACCAATCATTCCTCTGGACTGTTACTTAGATAATAGAGGATCACTCTGTCTCTCTTGCTCTTTATTTTCTCTTCATAGGCACAAGAATGCACAGATGCTGACACAGACATAAATACACACACACACACATACTCATTCTTTCAAGAAAAAAGACTATACTAGTATTATCTCTCAGTAGTAAGGTAATTTGTTGGCCAGTAACTACCTTTAGATGATGCCTCAGGTTCCAGCAATTTAAATAGTCTAGAGAACCTCTTGGGTCCCTCAGCCAACTAATTTCTCAGAGTTGCTCTCAAATAGTCATCTTGGGAAGTTATTTAGAGCGCTATACCAAGCTTTGGTGCCACCCAAGATTCGACAGATCTTTGAGGAAGCTGTTCACAGCCCTTTGCTACTCTTGTTAATTATGATATCTCCCCTTTAAACCCCATCCAGGGCACAGGAATACTCCTCAAAGTGTCCCTTCCCCTCATCCCACCCCGTATGACACAAACACAAATGATAGACTGTACACTATGAGTAGAGCTGATACTGTACCTGCTCTGTATGTAGTGTCTGAACTATGATATATAAGACTAAGCAAACATCTAACTTTGGTCCTCCTGTGTTCCTCACACAGGGCACAATGGAATTAACGCCCTGGGAACAGCTGCTTAGAAAAAGGTAAAGTAAAATAATGACAATTATACAAATTTTAAGAACGAACATGCATTAAGGACTCAATTTTACTCATCTGTGAGATGAAGAGGATCAGAATATATCATCCCCAAATATGCCACTTTGTCATAAGAATTATTTTGAGCTGAAGGCAATTGGGAGTCGACAGATGCAGGAAGAGTTCTCTGCCTTCCCCTTATGTACCTAAAAGCAGGGCATAAATTTTCCTTTTAAGATGTCCATCCCCCTCTACCCTCCTTCCAGTCCCCCACCCCCAGGAAGAGAAGACTGCTTATCACAGGAGACTGAGAACTGACACCGAAATCAGTTTGCACAAACAGGCCTGACTAAAATAAGACCTTACTGTCCATTATTTCCTCATATATTTCCTAGTAACTTCCCCGTGATTCATTATCCCTTGAAGCTCAAACCTCCTTTCCTTTGTTAAAATGGTATATAAGCTCTCAAGTCTGATCACTTCTTTGAGTTTTACTTCATTTCTGTGAACTCCAGTGCACATAAATATTCAAATTGTGTGACTTTTCTCTTGCTAACTTGTCTTTTGTTAATTTAATTCACAGGCTTCTTCCATTCACTGGACCTATGAGGGTAGAGGGAAAGACAGAGGAAACCAGGCAGATGTTAACTGGTTCAAAGGAAAAATCAGATAGCACAAACTTATCTGGCAAGCAAAGGAATGTTGAAATGAATCGCCAATGGCAAAAACCGTGTTTCCCCCTAGAGATTAGAAAAATCAACTAAATCTCTACCAGACTGGCCAGAATTTACTTGTTTATCTGTTACCTATAACTCAAAAGGGTTACAAAAGAGCTAAGAAACAACAAAAGGCTAGAATCTGATAACCTGGAAGGATGTGCTGTATGTAGACAATGCAGGATTTTACACTGAAACCTGTTTTTTTTTTTTTGGTACAATATACAAAATAGCTAATACTATTGGTTGACTTCTCAACTGGTAGTATTTTCTTGACTCAAGTCTTTCTTTAACAGATTTTTTACACATCAGGGTTTTATTCCTAGAGACTTTTAATATTGTCAAGATTAATGTGCTGAAGGTTTGAGGATTTTTGGAAGGACACTGCAAGAACCCCTTAGGGTTCCTCACACAGGGCACAATGGAATTAAGATTGGATTTTAGGTGCTTAGGTTTGTAGAGAACTGGGAAATCAATTACTATGTCAGCTTTCTGGATGTCAAGAATGACCACTGTGCACACAATACCTGCCAGGTAATGAAGAAATCAACATTTTCCCTATTCACAAATCTTTCATACCAACTGTTCAACTTGACATTCCCCTTAAAGAATTCACAGTATTTGATACTTGTGCCTGAGGTCTTTAGAATTAAGAAATGTTTATATTATATATTCTGGCAATGCTGATCTGTCTGTGTTATCTCCAAGGTGTTATTTGCTGTTTATGCAGTTTCTGGAGGGAAATAGATACAGTTAATCCTCATTATTCATGGATTCTGTACTTGCACATTTGTCTACTTGCTAAGTTATACGTAACCCCAGAATCAATACTCAAGGTGTTCTTGTAGTTGTTCAAAGACACGTGCATGGGCGGCGTGGCAAAAAATTTGAGTTACCTGACACACATGTTCCTCGCCGAGGTGGAACAAGGTGGTGCCCTGCCTTCTTGTGTCAGCTCTCATACTGTAAACAAGTGTTCCTTTGCTGGCTTATTTAGTGCTAGTTTTTCCACACTTTTGTGCTTTTTGTTGGCGATTTTATTGTTTAAAATGGCCCCCAAGTGTAATGCTGAAGTGCTGTCTAGTTTTCTTATGTGCAAGAAGGCTGTGACGTGCCTTATGGAGAAAATATGTGTGTTAGTTAAGCTTCATTCAGGCATGAATTATAGCACTGTTGACCCTGAGTTCAATGTTAATGAATACAAATATATGTTAAAGGAGGTGTCTTTAAACAAAAACACACAGAAAACAAGGTGATGTATTGATCATTTGAAAAATACTTGCAGGATCCTACCCCTCGATTTCCCAAGGAGCAGTCATTTAGTATTTACCAATTCAGTGTTTACGGTGACTATAGAGCATAAGTACGGAACGAGGAGAATCAGCTTTATCTCTCTCAGAGGATGTTGTCAAGTGCAGAGTGATGAGTTTTCTTCCCGGTCACCACGCAGTCCAGTACTCTTCTTAGCTTTCCTCTGTGGATAGAATTTGGTTTGTTGGAAGAGGTTTGCCTGTGTCCTCAAGACTTGGTTGAGGCAAGAGGGTACTGTTCTTTGGCAAAGTTTTTTCTCCTCTTTTTGGAAGGAATGAAAGGAAATTCCAGAAACTATAGCCCTCTTGTTCTAACTTGTGCTGAATTACTAGTGAATTAATTGCTCAAACACTTCACCCTCGGCAGTGAATCCCATTTATATGGTTTTCACTGCCCTTCTAAGTTCTGATTAGCCTTTCCATTGACACCTGGGCCCTTTCACTTCTTTGTGGGTTTTTGAAAAATTATAATTAATCACGAGTGCTGGGCAGACCTCCCTTATTTTACAGTTACGCACACTTGTTCCTTTGAAGGGAAACCATGTGCCCTGCCCCTGCCACCACACATGCACACACTAATTGGGGTCCTGTGGGAGCAGGGAGCTAGAGATGGGGGAAGGAAGGAGGGAGGGACGACAGTATTCCGAAGGGAAACTTGTGAAGTGCCACTTTACAGAACAGCTTTAGATACGACAGTTGCTCCCACCATTTTCAACCAGGCTAATAAGAGGTTACTGTTGTAACACTCTTTTACCCCCGCTTTTGACAACAAAATGCAAAACAGATTGGAGGTGGGAAGGGAGAGTAAACCATGGAGGTATATTTGAGTCAGGGGCCTGACTCCCCCTTAGGCAACCTCAATTTTGTTTTATGCCAACCTCCCTTTGACCCATCACCCCTTTTTTTCTCTCCAGGTGCAAATAAATGACTTGACCTCTTTTCAACTTAGAGAATGGGGTCTGTTCCCAGTCATTACCACCTTCACATAAACCTAACTTAATTTTTTTCTTTTCTCAAGTATTTTTCATTTTTGCCTCATCTATTATTGCAACATGAAAGGATGATTCCTTCCTAAAGAAATTCCAGGCATGAGTATGTAAATGGAGGCAGGAAAGACCTTTCTGTAAAGACACCAAAATTGTGCCATAAAGGAGTTGATCTGGTTTGGGACAAGTAAAAGCCCAGGAGCATTGACCATTGAGGAAATTTAAAGGGAAGGAGTCTTAAGAGCCTCGGCAGTGCCATTCACTAACAGTGTGGATTTGAGTAATTTTCATAACATTTTAAAGCCTGTTTTCTCATTTATTGCAGAGTTATACAAACCTTTTCTGTAAAGGGACAGATAAATATTATAGGCTTTGTGGGTCGCATGGTCTCTGGTGCAACTATGTAGCTCTGCTGTTGCGGGGCAAAGACAGTAAAGACAATACATAAACTAATGGGCGTGCTGTGTTCTTAGTGACAAAATCAGGCTGCAGGATGAATTCATCAGGCCAGATTTGGCCCACTGGGCTATCATTTGTTGACCCTGATCTATAAAATGAAGATAATAATAGTATCCAAATCCAGTCGTTGGGAAGATGATATATATGCATGTACTACCTGTAAAAGATGTAGTATAATGTCTGGCTTATGATAAGCACCTTTGTTAAAAATGTAGTTAAAAAAGGTAAAATCATGATTTTCACAGGATATAAATTGAACATATGTTAAAGATTTTACTTAACTCGTTATTGATGCAGGGTTCAGGCAGATATTATATCTGGTTCAAAAGATTAAAAAAACAGCTATTTATAAGAAATAATGAGACTAATTTGTAAATTGTCAAAAACTGGCTTGGAGAAAAAAGTTGTCCTTTTACCAGTCAATTCATTTTCATATTCATAGTCAAGAGTCATTTTTGTTGCATTGTGCTTTTCCACAACTTACAGAGTTGAAAGATAGCTCAAAGGTGATGAAAATCCGGGAACCACATGGTGCAGAAAGGTGTGCTCTAAACAATGCATCATTTGCCACTGGAAAAATATAGTAATCTTATTTGCTTATTCCATGTTTCATTACACACTCAAATCTTAGCTATAATCATTGTTGCTTAGATGTCCCCTAGGGTTACTCGGTCCTTTGAGACTGAAATGGAATTGACTCATATTCCATTTGGGTGTGCTCTAGGGTTTCCTTCAAACTGAGGCTGACTTGAAGTTTCTGATTCTGTTGTGTGAGTTCGGTGGGTGGATTGCCTCAAAGAAAAAGTGTGGTATTGTTCACTTTTGGCATGATGTCACACTGTGTGACATGTGTTCCCAGTGACTCCATGCCCCTGAGATATCACCAACCTGTGGCTTTATGAATGCAAGAAGCAATAGGAACATATACATCCCAACAATGCAAATCATTTAAATGATCACAGCTCCAACTGGCTTCCTTGTCATTGGGGATTTCCTGTGGGCTGACATTTCTCTGTAGACCCCAGCCACCCTGATTTCTCAGCTCTTTCTCTCCAACTTCCTCCTCACCTACCTTCCTTTCTCTAACAGTCTTAGATTCTTGTTCATTTCTTACGTTAGACAGTTTAACTATCTCTTTGTTTTATAGTCTCCTTAGAAGCTGTGATTTGGTAGTCTCCCTTTAACACCAAAGTAGCCTAACAAGTTATTGAGCTAAAGCAAAGGCCAAGTGCACACAGCAGAGTAATTCGTAGTTCCTGTACAGAGCAGAAACTACTGTGATCAGTTGTGCTCTTAAATAGTTCTTTCTTTTTTATTACTATTATTATTATCATTAGAAGGAGGTAAATGAGGGGTGCAAATGGGATTGTTCCAGATAAGCAGTTATTTCTGCTGGCTGTTTTTTGGCTTTCCGTTTTTCTTAGTTGTATTTTCCCCACCATCTCGCTCATTCTCTCTCTTTTTTTTACTTTCTTCCTCCACAAATTAGATACACGTATTTTTAAAGTGTGAAATAACATTTCCTCTCCTTGACAGGGAACACACAAGACATGTTACCGACCCCTTGGAGTTGGTCCTGAACAAAGGTCCTTCTGCCAGGTGTGTTTGAGTCAATAGGAGATTGAGTTTGGTTCAGAAGCAAAGAAAACAATCTTTGATCAGAGAATGGAGAGGCCCCAGCTCCTGCTCTAGAGCACATGCCTTCCTGACAGGTTGTGGGCAGGGCTGCTTTATAGGGATCTCAGCAGCAGGGGAGGGAAGGGGGCGGAGTTCACACAAGGCAGGCGCAGCTGCACTGCTCAGGCTCTAGGTCGCAGTGCCGGGCCCAGTGTCTCTGCACACGGCCTGCCGACACCATCTTGAGTTACAGTGCTTCTGCAAACGGTCCCTGAGCTGAAATGTCAGGTGTAGCAGTTTTGCACTGGGAACTCTGGTCTGAAGAGCCGGGTTCAAGGCCTCTGCACGCTGCACCCTATGAGCAAGTGAAACTAGACTAAGCACCAAGGAAAAAAAAAGGTTGGACTTTATTTTATTGCCCAGATTCTATTTTTATTTCCTGGGAGTTGTTAATGGGCTTTGCTGGTGACAGATACAGAGAGGCTGTATCAAGTTTCGGCAGGGGTACTCAAGTGTTATGCTACCTCCAAGGGTTGCCTGGGCATTCCTACTGCCAGAGGCCAGGTAGGCCTGCCTAAAATGGTACTTAAACAATTATGCAGAGAAAATAAACTGGGGATTGACAAAGCGCTTTTCTTTTAGGAAATTAATGGTAGACTTTTATTAGCCTGAGGAAGTTCAGACTTGGGCTTAAAGGTTGGAAGATAGAAAAATAGTTATCTCAGGTTTAATGGCCTAAACTAGCAAATGGAGTTTGACTATTAGTTACGGTTGGTATAGGGGAAAAATTGTGAATGATTTTTGAATTTTAGTGGGTGTCCTGACTGAGTCACTCCTCTCTGTCTCTGTTTTTGATTAGGCTGTTTGACAACAGTATAAGTTTTGGAAAACTGAAGACAGTGCAAATAGAAATGCATATTAAGACCTAGTCAAGAAGAGGGCTCAGAGAGCCTGGATAAAGTTTGGTCAAGGAGAGAGTCTTTGTCATTGGTCAGGGCAAGTCTCTTTGAAAAGGTAAGATTTGAGCAAAGCCTTGAAGACCACAAGAGAGTCTAGCAGCTTCCTAGGGGAAGTGCATTCCAGGTGGAGGAATCAGCACAGGCTCTAAGGCAGAAGTCTGCCTGGCAGGGTGAATAAATAACAAGAAAGCTAGTGTGATGGCCACAACAGTAGATCCGTCTCATGTACACTTCTTACAATGTGATATTGAAATTCTTTCCATTGAGTGGTGAGTCTCCTCTCTTTCTTATTGAACCTATGTATTACAAGAGAAAAGAGGTGAAATAATGCTATCTGGCTTCTAAGGCTAGGTCATAAATATGCACTTGAGCTTTGTTCTGTTGGGACACTCACCCTTGAAGCCCAGCCACCATGTTGTGAGAAAGTCCAGGCCACATGGAAAGACCACATATGGTTTTCTACCAATAGCCCCAGTTAAGTCCAACCCAGCATTCTGCATCAACCACTAGACATGTAAGTGAGTGAGCCTTCAGGTGATTCTAGCCACTGGCCATCAAGTCATCCCCTCTCCAGCCCTTACCTGACCCTTGCAGTCTTCCCACCTGAGGCTTCAGACATTGTGTAGCAAAGACAAGTCATTCCTACTGTGCTCTGGACATGTTTCTGACCAGAATTCATGAACATATTACATGGATATTGTTTTATACCACTAAGACTTGGGATGGTTTATTATGCAATAATATAACTGGAATATCTGAAATGGCTGAAGTTTAGTGAATAAGGGAGAGAGTAGGTAGAAGTGAGCTCAGAATAACATTGGCAAGGGGCCAGAAGATGCAGGACATTATGGGCTAAAGTAAGCACTGGCTTTTACTGTAAGTAAAAAAAGAAAGAAAGAAAGAATGAATAATTAATTACTGGGAAAGATGAACTCTTAGAATAATTATTGTGTCCATAATCAGGCTATATAGTGAAGTGAAAAAAAACATGTAGTTGAATCCTAATCCTACCACTTATGATTTTAGTCATAGAAGAATTATTTAAATTTATGAGCATTATTTTCTTATCTGTAAAACAAAGTTATGCTGTGAGGATTAAATGTTACAATACTTACGGTAGGTACACAGTGTTTATTAGTTTTTTTTCTCTTTCCCTTTTATTTTTCTGATATATTTGGATGCCTATCACACTGAGAAGGATTTAATTTAATCTATCTTTCCATTAAAATAATTAGCTCCAGTAGATGGAAGAGACAAAGAGGCACATTTTAGCTCTGTATAAGCGTCAATAGCATACTGATTATTGGGTACAGTTACCTGAAAGTGAATCAGACTCTGTAATTACTAGCCTTGTGACCTTGGACAAGTTACTTAAACCTTCTAAAGCCCATTTTCTTTATTAGTAAAAGTGATGTTAGAGGACCCACCTCATGAGTTTGCATTAGATTTAAATATAATAATCCATATAAAGTGCTTAGCATGGTGTTTGACACTTAATGTTTATCAACAATTTACCCCCAGTTGGAATAAGGAATGCGTTAAGATTAACTTCCCTTACTGGAAATGTTAAGGGAAATCTTGTGTGTCTCTCTAAAGAGGAAATTTCTTCATTGATCAGTTCCAATTCTAAATTCTATCATTCTTTGCCCCTCTCATGAGACATTGGATTTCTTTGACCTGTAACTATATCAAGTAGATTTTCTTTTTTCATCTTGTGCAGTTAGTCCTAAATCTATGGTGTTATATCAGTTGAAATGAGCTAAATTTTGCTATAATAACAAACAACTCTCAAATCTTAGTGGCTTAACCCAACAAAAATTTCTCATTCAAGTTACATCTCATCAACAGCTGAAGGCAAGGATGGGTAGGACTCATTAGTTGCTCTTGGATCCAAGTTACTAGAATGGCCGATGTCCTGAACATTGTCATTCACGGTGCCAGAGGAAAATGAAAATTCTAAAGCAGCACTTCTCTATCTGTGGTGGAAGCCCATTTTTTTAAAATGTTTTTCTTTTTTTAATCATTAAATTATTATATAATTTAGACAGTAAACCTGGTCTATTTTTGATTCTCTCCAATAGAATACGTTTGATCACATTTTCTTTTTATACAGTAGATTATTATTAGTCATCAGTTTTGTACACATCAGTGTATACCTGTCAATCCCAATCGCCCAATTCATCACACCACCCCCCCAACCCCCCGCTGCTTTCCCCCATTGGTGTCCATACGTTTGTTCTGTACATGTGTGTCTCAATTTCTGCCCTGCAAACCGGTTCATCTGTACCATTTTTCTAGGTTCCACGTATATGCGTTAATATATGGTGTTTTTCTCTTTCTGACTTACTTCACTCTGTATGACAAGTCTCTAGATCCATCCACGTCTCAACAAATGACCCAATTTCGTACCTTTTTATGGCTGAGTAATATTCCATTGTATATATGTACTACATCTTCTTTATCCATTTGTCTGTCGATGGGCATTTAGGTTACTTCCATGACCTGGCTATTATAAATAGTGCTGCAATGAACATTGGGGTACATGTGTCTTTTTGAATTATGTTTTTTTCTGAGTATATGCCCAGTAGTGGGATTGCTGGATCATATGCTAATTCTATTTTTCGTTTTTTAAGGAACCTCCATACTGTTCTCCATAGTGTCTGTATTACTTTACATTCCCACCAACAGTGCAAGAGGGTTCCCTTTTCTCCACACCCTCTCCAACATTTGTCGTTTGTAGATTTTCTGATCATGCCCATTCTAACTGTTGTGAGGTGATACCTCATTGTACTTTTGATTTGCGTTTCTCTAATGATTAGTGATGTTGAGCAGCTTTTCATATGCTTCTTGGCCATCTGTATGTCTCCTTTGGAGAAATGTCTGTTTAAGTCTTCTGCCCATTTTTGGATTGGGTTGATTGTTCTTATAATATTGAGATGCATGAGCTGTTTATATATTTTGGAGATTAATCCTTTGTCCGTTGATTCGTTTGCAAATATTTTCTCCTATTTTGAGGGTTGTCTTTTCGTCTTGTTTATGGTTTCCTTTGCTGTGCAAAAGCTTTGAAGTTTCATTAGGTCCCATTCGTTTATTTTTGTTTTTATTTCCATTACTCTAGGAGGTGGATCAAAAAAGATCTTGCTGTGATTTATGTCAAAGAGTGTTCTTCCTATGTTTTACTCTAAGAGTTTTATAGTGTCTGGTCTTACATTTAGGTCTTGAATCCACTTTGAGTTTATTTTTGTGTATGGTGTTAGGGAGTGTTCTAATTTCATTCTTTTACATGTAGCTCTCCAGTTTTCCCAGCACCACTTATTGAAGAGACTGTCTTTTCTCCATTGTATATCCTTGCCTCCTTTGTCATAGATTAGTTGACCAAAGATTAGTGGGTTTACTCTGCGCTTTCTATCTTGTTCCATTGATCTTTGTTAATATTTTTGGGCCAATACCATATTGTCTTGAGTACTGTAGCTTTGTAGTATAGTCTGAAGTCAGGGAGTCTGATTCCTCCAGCTCTGTTTTTTTTCCCCTCAAGACTGCTTTGGCTATTTGGGGTCTTTTGTGTCTCCATACAAATTTTAAGATTTTTTGTTCTAGTTCTGTAAAAGTGCCATTGGTAATTTGATAGGGATTGCATTGAATCTGTAGATTACTTTGGATAGTATAATCATTTTCACAATAGTGATTCTTCCAATCCAAGAATATGGTATATCTCTCCATCTGTTGGTATCGTCTTTAATTTCTTTCATCAGTGTCTTATAGTTTTCTGTATACAGGTCTTTTGTCTCCCTAGGTAGGTTTATTCCTAGGTCCTTTATTCTTTTTGTTGCAATGGTAAATGGGTGTGTTTCCTTAATTTCTTTTTCAGATTTTTCATCATTAGTGTATAGGAATGCAAGAGATTTCTGAGCATTAATATTGTATGCTGCAACTTTACCAAATTCATTGATTAGCTCTAGTAGTTTTCTGGTGGCATCTTTAGGATTCTCTATGTATAGTGTCATGTCATCTGCAAACAGTGACAGTTTTACTTCTTCTTTTCCAATTTGTATTCCTTTTATTTCTTTTTCTTCTCTGATTGCTGAGGCTAGGACTTCCAAAACTATGTTGAATAATAGAGATGAGAGTGGACATCCTTGTCTTGTTCATGATCTTAGAGAAAACGCTTTCAGTTTTTCACCATTGAGAATGATGTTTGCTGTGGGTTTGTCATATATGGCCTTTATTATGTTGAGGTAGGTTCCCTCTATGCCCACTTTTTGGAGAGTTTTTATGATAAATGGGTGTTGAATTTTGTGAAAAGCTTTTTCTGCATCTATTGAGATGATCATATGGTTTTTATTCTTCAATTTGTTAATATGGTGTATCACATTGATTGATTTGCGTATATTGAAGAATCCTTGCATCCCTGGGATAAATCTCACTTGATCATGGTGTATGATCCTTTTAATGTGTTGTTGGATTCTGTTTGCTAGTATTTTGTTGAGGATTTTTGCATCTATATTCATCAGTGATAGTGGTCTGTAATTTTCTTTTTTTGTAGTATCTTTGTCTGGTTTTGGTATCAGGATGATGGTGGCCTCGTAGAATGAGTTTAGGAGTGTTCTTTCCACCTCAGTCTTTTGGAAGAGTTTGAGAAGGATGCATGTTAGTTCTTCTCTAAATGTTTGATAGAATTCACCTGTGAAGCCATCTGGTCCTGGACTTTTGTTTGTTGGACGGTTTTTAATCACAGTTTCAATTTAATTACTTGTGATTGGTCTGTTCATATTTTCTGTTTCTTCCTAGCTCAGTCTAGGAAGTTTATACCTTTCTAAGAATTTGCCCATTTCTTCCAGATTGTCCATTTTATTGGCATAGAGTTGCTTGTAGTAGTCTCTTAGGATGCTTTGTATTTCTGTGGTGTCTCTTGTAACTTCTGTTTCATTTCTAATTTTATTGATTTGAGGCCTCTCCCTCTTGATGAGTCTGGCTAATGGTTTATCAATTTTGTTTATCTTCTCAAAGAACAAGCTTTTAGTTTTATTGATCTTTGCTATTGTTTTCTTTGTTTGTATTTCAGTTATTTCTGCTCTGATCATTATGATTTCTTTCCTTCTGCTAACTTTGGGTTTTGTTTGTTCTTCTTTCTCTAGTTCCTTTAGGTGTAAGGTTAGATTATTTATTTGAGATTTTTCTTCTTTCTTGAGGTAGGCTTGTATAGCTATAAACTTCCCTCTTAGAACTGCTTTTGCTGTATCCCATAGGTTTCGGATTGTCGTGTTTTCATTGTCATTTGTCTCTATGTATTTTTTGATTTCCTCTTTGATTTCTTCAGTGATCTCTTGTTTATTTAGTAATGTAGTGTTTAGACTCCATGTGTTTGTTTTTTTTAACTTTTTTTCCCCTGTAATTCAGTTCTAATCTCATAGCCTTGTGGTCAGAAAAGATGCTTGATATGATTTCAATTATCTTAAATTTACTGAGGCTTGATTTCTGACCCAAGATGTGATCTGTCCTGGAGAATGTTCCGTGTGCACTTGAGGAGAAAGTGTAATCTGCTGTTTTTGGATGGAATGTCCTATAGATATCAGCTAAACCTATCTGGTCTATTGTGTCATTTAAAGCTTCTGTTTCCTTATTTATTTTCATTTTGGATGATCTGTCCATTGGTGTAAGTGAGGTGTTAAAGTCCCCCACTATTATTGTGTTACTGTCGATTTCCTGTGTTATAGCTGTTAGCAGTTGCCTTACGTATTGAGGTGCTCCTTTGTTGGGTGCATATATATTTATAATTGTTATATCTTGTTCTTGGATTGATCCCTTGATCATTATGTAGTGTCCTTCCTTGTCTCTTGTAACATTCTTTATTTTAAAGTCTATTTTATCTGATATGAGTATTGCTACTCCAGCTTTCTCTCAATTTCCATTTGCATGGAATATCTTTTTCCATCCCCTCACTTTCAGTTTGTATGTGTCCCTAGGTCTGAAGTGGGTCTCTTGTAGACAGCATATATATGGGTCTTGTTTTTGTATCCATTCAGCAAGCCTGTGTCTTTTGGTTGGAGCATTTACTCCATTCATGTTTAAGGTAATTATCGAGATGTATGTTCCTAATACCATTTTCTTAATTGTTTTGGGTTTGTTTTTTAGGTCCTTTTTTTCTCTTGTGTTTCCCAGTTAGAGAAGTTCCTTTAGCATTTGTTGTTGAGCTGGTTTGGTGGTGCTGAATTCTCTTAGCTTTTGCTTGTCTGTAAAGCTTTTGATTTCTCCATCGAATCTGAATGAGATCCTTGCTAGTACAGTAATCTTGGCTGTAGGTTCTTCCCTTTCATCACTTTAAGTATATCATGCCACTCCCTTCTGGCTTGTAACATTTCTGCTGAGAAATCAGCTGTTAACCTTATGGGTGTTCCCTTGTATGTTATTTGTCATTCTCCCCTTGCTGCTTTCAATAATTTTTCTTTTTCTTTAATTTTTGCCAATTTGATTACTACGTGTCTCGTAGTGTTTCTCCTTGGGTTTATCCTGTATGGGACTTGCTATGCTTCCTGGACATGGGTGGGTATTTCCTTTCCCATGTTACAAAATTTTTCGACTATAATCTCTTCAAATATTTTCTCAGGTCCTTTCTCTCTCTCTTCCCCTTCTGGGACCCCTATAATGTGAATGTTGTTTCATTTAATGTTGTCCCCAAGGTCTCTTAGGCTGTCTTCATTTCTTTTCATTCTTTTTTCTTTATTCCATTCCGCAGCAGTGAATTCCACCATTCTGTCTTCCAGGTCACTTATCCGTGCTTCTGCCTCAGTTATTCTGCTATTGATTCCTTCTAGTGTAGTTTTCATTTCAGTTATTGTATTGTTCATCTCTGTTTGTTTGTTCTTTAATTCTTCTAGGTCTTTGTTAAACATTTCTTGCATCCTCTTGATCTTTGCCTCCATTCTTTTTCTGAGGTCCTGGATCATCTTCACTATCATTATTCTGAATTCTTTTTCTGGAAGGTTGCTTATGTCCACTTCATTTAGATGTTTTTCTGAGGTTTTATCTTGTTCCTTCATCTGGTACATAGCCCTCTGCCTTTTCATCTTGTTTATCTTTCTGTGAATGTGGTTTTTGTTTCAGAGGCTGCAGGATTCTAGTTCTTCTTGCTTCTGCTGTCTGCCCTCTGGTGGATGAGGCTATCTCAGAGGCTTGTTCAAGCTTCCTGATGGGAGGGATTGGTGGTGGGTAGAGCTGGGTGTTGCTCTGGTGGGCAGAGCTCAGTAAAACTTTAATCCACTTGACTGCTGATGGGTGGGGCTGGGTTCCCTCCCTGCTGGTTGCTTGGCCTGTGGTAGCCCAACAGTGGAGCCTACCTGGGCTCTTTGGTGGGGCTGATGGCAAACTCTGGGAGGGCTTACACCAAGGAATACTTCCCAGAACTTCTGCTGCCAGTGTCCTTGTCCCCATGGTGAGCCACACACACCCCCAGCACCGCCTCTGCAGAAGACCCTCCAACACTAGCAGGTAGGTCTGGTTCAGCCTCCCCTGGGTTCACTGCTCCTTCCCCTGGATCCCGATGCGGACACTACTTTGTGTGTGCCCTCCAAGAGTGGAGTCTTTGTTTCCCCCAGTCCTGTCGAAGTCCTGCAATCAAATCCCACTAGCCTTCAAAGTCTGATTCTCTAGGAATTCCTCTTCCCGTTGCTAGACCCCCAGGTTGGGAAGCCTGACGTGAGGCTCAGATCCTTCACTCCAGTGGGTGGACTTCTGTGGTATAAGTGTTCTCCAGTCTGTGAGTCACCCACCCAGCAGTTATGGGATTTGATTTTGCTGTGACTGCGCCCCTCCTACCATCTCATTGTGGCTTCTCCTTTATCTTTGGATGTGGGGTATCTTTTTTGGTGAGTTCCAGTGTCTTCCTGTTGATGATTGTCCAGCAGCTAGTTGTGATTCTGGTGTTCTCACAAGAGGAAGTGAGAGCACGTCCTTCTACTCCACCATCTTGGTTCACAGTTCCCAATTTTTATTTATCTATTTTATTTCTAATCTGTCATGGACTAATTTTATAAAATATAATAAAGATAAATTATTGATCACACATTTAAATGTTGCAGCAATATTAAATTACTATTAAAGTTTCTAAATGTTTATTTCCATTATCTTATCATGGACTGGGAAACAGGACCAGTTTGCAGTCCACACTTGGGGTAGCACTAATCTGGAGGTTCTCAAACTGGTAATTAAATATTGATACTTTGGCCTGGAAATAATATGTCATTTCCTCTCAAAGCTGATTGGCCAACATTAGTCATAAGTTCCCTCCCCCGACAGTGAGAGAGACAAGGAGTTCAGTCCTATTGAGTGTCCTGAATGGTGGGAGGGCAAGAGGAAATATTGAAGAGCTCTGACTACCATGCTGAGCACAAGACCCTATATTATTATAAAATATAGAATTCTAGGTATAAGTTTGGGAGACTTTATTTCAGCAGGTGTAGGAGGGGTAAATGGAATCAGTACTTAAAAACATTCCCAGTTGATTCAGTCCTTCATGGAAACTATTATCATAGCTGACAAGCATAAAATTGTCTCATAGATCATGAAGGAAACTTGATACCGTCTTGTATTAGTCCAGGTCCTCTGAGAAGCAGGTGTGAAGATAAGACTAAACATGCAAAGATTTTATTAGGGGAAACACATGGGTAAAAGGAAATAGGGAGGGAGTTAAAAAAAAAACCCTGGAAGACCCATCTGACCATAATGCAAGTCTGATCCCAAGTGACCGAGGGAAGGTGAGAACTTTGAATTGAAGCATTGTAGACTGCCATGCAGTCGGAGAAAGATGCAGCGAGGCTGCTGGGGAGACTGAGCCAAGGTTGGATGACAATAGAGAACCATGTCTCCCAGGAATGGGTCTTTCCTGTACAGTCTTCCACCCCACCTCCTTCTCAGTCATTGTCTTGGAGCAGCCTTGGTACAAATCAGGCAATGAATTTTAAAACACAGCAGCTGAGGCCCTAGGTCAAGTGCACGTCCCATGGAGGAAGTCTTTGAGGCTCGTGCTCATGGCTGCCACATGCCTGCTCTAGTCTCTGCCTTCAGGAATTTAAAATATTTATTGCCATTTTATGAATTCATTACCGAGGTCAAGGTAGCTTAGTGGATTACAGCACTGGCACAAGGTCAGAGCTATTAAATTTGGAAACAGACCAGCACTACTTGTAATGCTGCTGTCCCTAGTGAAATACTCATAGCTTTCCTAATTGAAAATATTTTTAGCGAATATTAGATTATTTTTAATTTTTAATCTGCCAAGCACTTCTCCTTTCCATTGGAAGCAGCACTTCCTTTATTCAGTTGTGAAATTTTTGCCTGGTGAGGTCCCGTCTGCCTGACCATAAGCAAGTTGTCTAGAAATGAATACCTACTCAAGTTGGGCCAGTTGTGTTCTTCCTTGGGGACTTTCAAAGCTTGGACATCCTCTGAGTGCTAGGGGTATAAGGAAGGGGAATTGCTGTCAGTCATGCTTCCCACTGTGGTTTAAGTTAGTTTCTGAGAATGAAATAAAAATGCACAAAGACTCAGAGATGAGAGAATTGATGGTAATTCCGGTTGTCCTTGCGGTTCAGCTGCACTCCCTTTTCTTCTGGCTCTTATATGACATTTCGTTCTCATTCCGGTAATTTCCCTGTTTTGCCTAACCTGCAAGTGAGTTTCTGTCATTTGCAATAAAGAGACCTTGACTAATATAGTTCCTCAGAAATTCAGACTTTGAGATGTATTATTGTAGTGCCAACACAATTAGGTCATTATTCTTTATCTATTTCCTATTCTCTCTTCTGTTTTTTTTTTTTTTTTTTTTAATGCCCTTGATCAGCTGTTAGGGACAAGTGATTAACACCTAGATAGGCAGCGGAGGGTTTAACCTAGCATTGGGAAGGCAAGGAGGTATGGTATGCCAGTGAACCATGGGAAACTCATTACTCCTGTAATAAAGGGATTGATCCCTTTGTTTAAACTCCCACCTAGCTTCACAGTTAACCTTTACGCAATTAAATTCTGATAGCATTGGGTATTCAGTGATAAATCAACATTTTATTTCTGAAAGGAAAAAGAAAAAGGAATATTAACAAGTCAAGCATTGAATGAATATAAGTTTAAAAAAAATTTTAAAAACTAGTAGGTTGTTGTTGTGACTAAACATAGAATTGATATATTGAATTGCTGTGTCATTGGTACATGCTCCATGGAGTCCATATTCTGAATAGCTAAAACCTAAAGATAAATCTTCTTAGCATCCCACACTTAAGTAAGTAGATCATGTTTCAGAGATGAGAATGGCCTGGGTCAGGAGAGATGGATGGGTGCCCAGCTTGGCCTCAAATATTAGTATGATCCTGCATCTGCCATTTAGGTTCTTTGGGTCTCAGTTTTCCTTATCTTTAAAATAGAACTAGTAGAATAAATGATCTCTAAGGTCTCCTATAATTCTGTAATTCTTTTATCTAGAAGAAAGTTCTGTGTTTAAGGAGGACATAATTTCTTTCTCTCAATTTCTTTCTCTCATCTCTTGGCCCTATTCCATGTACAGGAATTGGAGGCCTGGGTAAGCCAGTTGATACATGTGAGTGGGACTTTTTACTTTCATTGGAAGAATGGATGCAGCCCTTCCTGGGATGGTAGGTAATACAGCTGGGTTTTTCTAACAGTGACCTATAAAGTGGTCTGAATAGCTGTATACATTTGTCTTATCTCTCTGATTCCTTGTGTTACTACCTAATCTGCTGCATATTTCTGGAACAGGACTTGAGTTAATGGCAGGAAAAAGAGAAATTCAAAATGATAACTCTGAAGTGGCAATAACAATTCCACTAGCAATCATGTAATAAATGATAGTGTTATTCTATGTATGCATACTTTATAACATCTTACTTAGTATACAACTTTAACTTTTAAAAAGTTTTCACAATAGTTTTCCATTTTATTCTTGTGCATTTTCTAATACTTGAAAATTTGGAGATAAATTTCTACTTTCAAAAGCTGCATGTAGTTTGAGTTGGTTAGCCAAGGAAGAAACCAGAATGAATTCTTAGAGAGAGAATTGACCTCTTTTTTTTGTTTGTTTTAAATGCTTGAATAGACCTATTTCCATATGAAATATAGCCATGTCACCACCCTAGGACATTTTCTATTTTGGATACATTTAGTCAAAAATGATTAAATATGATCTATACAATAAAGAAAAAAATTTGCACTTGTCAATTGGATTAAGAAAGGATTTAACAAACTTAAAGGTTCTTGAGACAATAACGTCAGCAAGAGGAAGCTTGGGGCTTACGGCCTTAGGTGAAATATTTTCTGGGAAAGATGTGTTTGATGAATTTTGAGGCAGAGTGTGATGTGTGATGTTTATTCTAAATGATATTTTATTGAGCTCTGTGCTGTAATCTCCCTCCATTACCAAAATATTTAGTAAAAACCTGCTGCATAAAATATCCTTGTCTAAGTGTTTTTTAAAAGAATGAAGTAAGACAGGAGTGGGGAGGAGAGAGGACTCCAGGTGCAGGGAGTGACATGTAAGTGGGACAGTCAAGAAGACAGTGCAGTAGAAATTTGGAGGGGTAGAGGCCCATGAGGTGGAGGGCTCTCTGGGAAGGCTCAGTAAGTGGGGTGAAGGTGGGAATGAGGTTGAGCCATTTTGTGTAGATAGTAAGGAGGAGTTTGCCCAGAGGGCAACCTATTTTCAGCATGAAGAAAATAAGTCACGGAGAAATCATCTGACTTCTTTCTAGTTAGAAGATGTTATGGACAAAGATAGAACTAGAAAGCAGTTTTGTGAAGTCCAGCTTTAATAGCTCCTTGCTAGATGACAGTGAACACTAGATGACCTACTTTTTCTTTTAACTCTAAGATTTTTAAAATTTATTATTTTTTATTGAGGCATAGTTGATATATAATATATTAGTTATAGGTGTACAATATAGTGAGTCAAAATTTTTATAGATTATACTCCATTTACAGTTATAAAATATTGACTATGTTCCCTGTGCTTCATGATGTATACTTGTAGCTTATTTCTTTTATACATAATAGTTTGTACCTCTTAATCCCCTATCCCTATCTTGCCCCTCCTCCCTTCCCTACGCCACTGGTAACTACTAGTTTGTTCTCTGTATCTGTGAATCTGTTTCTTTTTTGTTATATATAGATTCCACATATGAGAAATAACATACAGTATTTGCTATTCTCTGACTTACTTCACTAAGCATAATACTTTTCAGGTCCATCCACATTTTGCAAATGGAAAAATTTAATTCTTTTTTATGGCTGAGTAGTATTCCATTTTGTATATACCACTTCTTTTATATCCAGTCATCTGTTGATGGACACTTAGGTTGCTTCCATATCTTGGCAGTTATAAATAATGATGCTATGAACTTGGGGTGCATGTATCTTTTCAAATTAGTGTTTTTATTTTTTTCTGATGTATACCCAAGAGTGGAATCGCTGGATCGTATGGTAGTTCTGTTTATAGTTTTTAAAGAAACCTTCATAATATTTTCCACCGTGGCTATACCAGTTTACATTCCCACCAACAGTGTACAAGGGTTCCCTTTTCTCCACATCTTTGCCATCATTTGTTATTTGTGGTCTTTTTCATAATAATCATTCTGATAGGTGTGAGGTGATAGCTCCTTGTTGTTTTGATTTGCATTTTTCTGATGATTAGTAATGTTGAGTATCTTTTCATGTGCCTGTTGGCCATCTGTATGTCTTCTTTGGAAAAATATCTATTCAGGTCTTCTGCCCATTTTTTGGTTGGGTTGTTTGTTTTTTTGACTTGAGTTTATGTATTTTGGATATTAGCCCCTAATTTGTCACATCATTTGCAAATATTTTCTCCCATCCCATAAGTTGTCTTTTCATTTTGTCAATGGTTTCTTTTGCTGTGCAAAAGCTTTTAAGTTTAATTAGGTCTCATTTGTTTATTTTTGCTTTTGTTTCCTTTGCCTTAGGAGACAGATCCAAAAAAATATTGCTACAATTTATGGCAAAGAGTGTTCTGCCTAATGTTTTTCTAGGTGTGTTATGGTTTCTGGTCTTATATTTAGGACTTTAATCTATTTTGAATTTATTTCTGTATGTGGTGTGAGAAAATGTTCTAATTTCATTCTTTTACATGAGGCTGTCCAGTTTCCCCAGCACCATTTATTGAAGAGACTGTATTTTCTCCATTGTATATTCTTGCCTCTTTTTTCATAGATTAATTGATTATGAGCACGTGGTTTTATTTCTGGGCTCTCTATTCTGATCTATTGATCTGTGTCTGTTTTTGTGCCAGTACCATACTTTTTGATTACTGTAGCATTGTAGCGTAGTCTGAAGTTAGGGAGCATGATTTCTCCAGTTCTGTTCTTTCTTAAGTTTGTTTTGGCTATTTAGGGTCATTTGTGTTTCCATACAAATTTTGAAATTATTTGTTCTAGTTCTGTGAAAAATGCTGTTGCTAATTTGATAGTGCTTGCATCAAATCTGTAAATTGCCTTGGGTACTATGGTCATTTTAACAATATTAATTCTTCCAGTCCATGAGCCCAGTATATCTTTTCATCTGTTTGTGTTCTTTTCAATTTCTTTCATCAGTATCTTATAGTTTTCTGAGTAGAGGTATTTTACCTCCTTAAGTAAGTTTATTCCTATGTATTTTATTCTTTTTGATGCAGTTATAAGTGGGATTGTTTCCTTAATTTTCTTTCTGATAGTTCGTTGTTAATGTATAGAAATGCAACAGATTTCTGTATATTATTTTGTGTCCTGCAACTTAACTGAATTCATTAATGAGTTCTAGTAATATTTTTGTGGTGTCTTTAGGATTTTCTATGTATAGTATCATGTCATCTACAAACAGTAGCAGTTTTACTTCCTTTACAATTTGAATTACTTTTATTTCTTTTTCTTGTCTGATTGCTGTGGCTAGGACTTATTCAATACTATATTGAATAAAAGTGATGAGAATGGGCATCCATGTCTTATTCATGATCTTAGAGGAACTGTCTTCAGCATTTCACTGTTGAGTTTGATGTTAGTTGTGAGCTTATATATGGCCTTTATTACATGAGGTATATTCCCTCTTTACCCACTTTCTGGAGAGTTTTCATCATAAATGGATGTTGAATTTGGCAAAAGCTTTTACTGCATCTATTGAGATGACCATGTGGTTTTTATTACTCAATTTGTTAATGTGGTATACCACATTGATTGATTTGCAGATATTGAACCATCCTTCATCCCTGGGATAAATCCCACTTGATCATGGTGTTTGATCCTTTTAATGTACTGTTGGATTCAGTTTGCTAATATTTTGTTGATGATTTTCTCATCTATGTTCATCAGTGATATTGGCCTGAAATTTTCCTTTTTTGTTATATCTTTGTCTGGTTTTGGTATCAGGGTGATGGTGGCCTCATAAAATGAGTTCAAAAGTGTTCCTTCCTCTGAAATTTTTTGGAATAGTTTCAGAAGGCTACATGTTAAGTCTTCTCTAAATGTTTGGTAGAATTCATCTGTGAAGACACCAGGTCCAGGACTTTTGTTTGTTGGACGTTTTTTTGTTTTTTTAATTGCTGATTCAATTTCATTAGTGGTAATTGGTGTATTTCTATTTTCTATTTCTTCCTGATTCAGTCTTGGGATATTGTACATTTCTAAGAATTTGTCTATTTCCTATGTGTTGTCCATTTTATTGGTATATAGTTGTTCATAGTAGACTCTTATGATCCTTTGTATTTGTGTGGTGTTGGTTGTAACTTCTTTTTTTTTTCATTTCTGACTTTACTGATTTGAGCTCCCTGCCCCCCTTATTTTTCCTTGGTGAATCTGGCTAAAGGTTTATCAATTTTGTTTATCTTTTCAAAGAACCAGCTTTTAGTTTTATGGATCTTTTCTATTGTTTTCTCAGTCTCTATTTCATTTATTTCTACTCTGATGTTTATGATTTCTTTCCTTCTACTAACTTTGGGTTTTGTTTGTTCTTCTTTCTTTAGTTGCTTTAGGTGTAAGTTTAGGTTGTTTATCTGAGACTTTTTTGTTCCCTGAGGTGACATGTATTGCTATAAATTTCCCTGTTAGAACTGCTTTTGCTGTGTCCCATAGATTTTTACATTGGTGTGTTTCCATTTTCATTTGTCTCCAGATAATTTTTTGATTTCTTCAATGATCCATTGGTTGTTTAGTGGTGTATTGTTTAGCCTCTATGTGTTTGTGTTTTTTGCATTTTAGCTTGTAGCTGATTTCTAGTCTCAAAATATTATGATTGGAAAAGATTCTTGATATGATTTCAATTTTCTTAAATTTTATGAGCCTTGTCTAGTGACCTAGGATGTGGAGAGTGTTCCAAGTGCACTTGAGAAGAATGTGTATACTGTAGCTTTTGCATGGAATGTTCTCTATGTATTTCATAAGTGCATCCGATCTAATGTGTCATTTAAGGCCAGTGTTTCTTTATTGATTTTCTGTCTGGATTATCTGTTCATTTATGTAAATGGGGTGTTAAGGTCCCCTACTATTATCGTGTTACTGTTAATTTCCCCATGCATGTATGTTAATATTTGCTTATATTAATATGATGTTAATAATATGTATTTAGGTGGTCCTATGTTGTGTGTATATATATTTAAAATTGTTATATCTTCTTGGATTGACCCCTTGATTATTATGTAATGTCCTTCTTTGTCTCTTGTAACAGTCTGTTTTAAAATCCATTTTGTCTGATATAAATATTGCTATCTTGGTTTTCTTTTGATTTCCATTTGCATGGTATTCCTTTTTCCATCCCCTCAGTTTCTGTCTGTGGGCCTTTAAATCTGAAGTGAACCTCTTTCAGGCAGCATATATATGGATCTTATTTTTGTATCCATTCAGCCACTCTATGTTTTTTGATTAGAGCATTTAATTCATTTACATTTAAAGTAATTATTGATATGGATGTACTTATTGCCATTTAAAAAATTGGTGGTTGTTTTTGTAGTTCTTTTTGTTCCTTTCTTCTTCCATTGTTCTCTTCCTTTGTGATTTGGTAACTGTCTTTAATGTTATGTTTGGATCCCTTTCTCTTTTTAATGTGTGTAGCTATTATAGAGTTTTGTGGTTACCATGAGGTTTGTATATAGCAATCTATATACATATACATGATTATTTTAAGTTGCTGATTACTTAATTTCAAACATTTTAAGAACCCTGCATTTTTACTCTCCTCCCCTCATAATCACTGCTTTTGACATCATATTTTACCTGTGTGTGTGTGTGTGTGTGTGTGTGTGTGTGTGTGTGTGTGTATATCCGTTAACTGCTTTTTGGGTATAGATGATTTTACTACTTTTGTCTTTTATCTTTCCTACTAGCTTTGTATTTGGTTGATTCACTACCTTTACTGTATATTTGTCTTTACCTATGAGATTTTTCCTTTCATAATTTTCTTTTCTAGTTGTGGCCTTTTCTTTTTTGCTTAAAGAAGTCCTTTTTACATTTCTTTTTAACCTGGTTTGGTGGTGCCAAACTCTTTTAGCTTTTGCTTGAATGTAAAACTTGATCTTGCCATCAAAACTGAATGAGAGGGCTTCACTGGTGGCGCAGTGGTTGGGAGTCCACCTGCCGATGCAGGGGACAGGGGTTCGTGCCCTGGTCTGGGAGGATCCCGCATGCCGTGGAGCGGCTGGGCCCGTGAGCCATGGCCGCTGGGCCTGTGCGTCTGGAGCCTGTGCTCCGCAACGGGAGAGGCCTCAGCAGTGAGAGGCCTGTGTACTGCAAAAAAAAAAAAAAAAAAAAAAAAACCTGAATGAGAGCCTTGTCAAGTAGAGTATTCTTAGTTGTAGGTTTTTCTCTTTCATCACTTTAAATATATTGTGTCACTCCTTCCTGGCCTGCAGAGTTTCTGCTGAAAAGTCAGATAATAGCCTTTTGGGAGTTCCCTTGTATGTAACTTGTTTTCCCTTGCTGCTTTTAATATTCTCTCTTTATCCTTAATTTTTGCCATTTTTAATTACAATGTGTCTTGGTGTGGCCCTCTTTGAGTTCTTCTTTTTTTTTCTTTTATTCTTTTTAATTTTTTTTGGCTGCCCTGTGTGGCATGCGGGATCTTAGTTTCCCAACCAGGTATGGAACCTGTGCCCCCTGCAGTGGAAGCATGGAGTCCTAACCACTGGACCGCCATCATCTTGTTTGGCGCTCTCTGTGCTTCCTGAACTTGGATGTCTGTTTCCTTTCCCAGGTTAGAGAAGTTTTCAGCTATTATGTGTTCAAATATGTTCTCTGTCTCTTTTTCTCTGTCTTCTCCTTCTGGGACCCCTATATAATGCAACCATTAGTATGACTGATTTTGTCCTAGATGTCTCTTAAACTATCCTCATTTCTTTTCTTTCTTTTTTCTGTTTATCTACAGTGATTTACACTACTCTGTCTTCTACCTTGTTGATCTGTTCCTCTATATCATTTAGACCATTACTGATCCCTTCTAGTGTACTTTTCATTCCTGTTACTATATTCTTTATGTCTGTTTGGTTGTTCTTTATATTTTCTAACTTGTTGTAAAAACTTCTAACTGTTCATCCATTCTTCTCCCAGGTTCTTTGATAATCTTTAAATTCATTACCTTGAACTTTTTCTCAGGTAGATTACCTACCTCTAGTTCACTTAGTTCTTCTTTTGAGGTTTTATTGTATTCCTTCATTTGGACATTTTCCTCTGCTGACTTTTTTCCTAACTTGCTGTTTTTATTTCTATGTTATCTGGTAGGGTGGTTGCATTTCCCGATCTTGGAGGAGTAGCCTTTTGTAGGAGATGTCCTATGTGTCCCAGCAATGAACTCCCCTCTGGTCACCAAAGCTCTATGCTCTAGGGGTACCCTCTGTGTGGATTGTGTGGGTCCTCCTCTTGTGGCAGGTTGACTACTATAGGCAGTCTGGGTTGGCTTCTGGTTTTGTTGGTTGCCAGGCTTGGCCTTGTGTGGAGTCTGCTCACCACTGGTTGGCAGGGCCTGGTGAGCTGGTTGTGTAACCCCAGGGGGGCCCGGGTTTAATGCTGGCTTACTGGTGGGTGGAATCAGGGTCCAGGGGATCCCAGGACTGGGACTTGCCCACCTGTGGGTGAAGTCAGGTGTTGGGGCTAGTGCCAGCCCACTGGTGGACAGAGTTGGGTCCTGGGGTTGGGCTGTAGGGCTCAAGGGTCCAAGAGCTGGTGCTGAACAACTGGTAGGTGGGTCCAGTTCCTGACACAGCTGGCTGTGGGGTGCCAGGTGTCCTGAAGCTTGTATTGGCCTGCTGGTATTTGGGGCTTGGGCTGTGGCCCCACCTATCTCAGAGCTATTGGGTAGGCTGGGTCCTGCCATGGCAGGCTATGAGGTTGCAGTTGTCCTGGTACTGCTGTTTTCCTGCTGGTGGGTGAGGCTGGTCCTGAGGCTAGAGCAGTCTTGCTGGTAGGCAGAGCTAGGTCCTGGGTTCTCTGGGGGGTCCCAGGTCTAATGCCTGTATTAGACTGGTATATAGGCCTGCATTCTGGGCCCTCTGGTGGGCAGGGCTTTGTTCAGGGGTGGCTGTGGGCTAAGCCAGTCTTAAGGCAGCTTGTCTCTTGGTAGGTGGGGCTGTGTCCTTGACAGGTTAGTTGATTGGCCTGACACATCCCAGTACTGGTGCCTATAGGCTGGTGGGTGACAGTGGAGCTGGGTTCTGAGGGTGGTAAGCTAAGGGAGGATTCTAGAATGGCTTTTGCCAGTACCAGTGTCCACATGGTAGAAGGAGCTCCCCAAAATGGCTCTTCCAGTTTTTATGTCCCCATTGTGAGCTCCAGTTGCCTCCTGCCTCTCCGGGAGACTCTCCAAGATCAGCAGGTAGGTCTAACCCAGGATCCTTTCAAATTGCTGCTTTTTCCCTGGGTCCTGGAGTGTGTGAGGTTTTGTGTGCATCCTTTAAGAGTGGAGTCTCGTTTCCCACAGCCCTCTGGGACTCACAAAAGTAAGTCCTGCTGGCCTTCCAAGCCAAGTGTTCTGGGGGCTCATCGTTCTGGTGCAGGACCTCCAGGCTGGGGAGACTGATGTGGAGCTCAGACCCCTCACTCCTTGGGGAGAACCATTATAATTGTAATTATTCTCCTGTTCATGGGTTACACAACTTGGGGTATGGGTCTTGACTATACCGTGACTCCACCCCTCCTATCCTTCTTGTTGTGGCTCCTTCTTTATATCTTTAGTAGTAGATTTCTTCTGGTAGATTCTGGTCTTCTTCATTGATAGTTGTTCTGTAAATAGTTGTAATTTTGGTGTGCCCATGAGAGGAAGTGAACTCAGGGTCTTTCTACTCTACCATCTCTAGGAGACCTTCTCAAGGCAATTGATTAAGTTGCATTTCTGGGCAGATGGAAACCATCATGCTATCTGTGATATGTATTCTTTCTGACATCGAGACCATCATGCTATCTGTGATATGTATTCTTTCTAACATCGAGACTTCCCCTTATGTTTCATCCTAGGTAGTATCTGCTTCTGTGTATAGTAGGCCATGGGTTCTGCATTCATAGATTCAACCAACCTTAGATTGAAAACATTTGAGAAAAAATAAATTCCAGAAAGTTCCAAAAAGCAAATTTGCAATGTGCCAACAACTATTTACATGGCATTTAAATTGTATTTATAATTATTTACATAATATTTACATTTATTTGATATTATAAATAATTAGTATGTGCATAGGTTATATGCAAATACTATACTATTTTATATAAGGGAGTTGAGCATCTGTGGAGTTTGGTATCTGCAGGGGGGTCCTGGAATCAATACCCTGTGGATACCAAGGGACAACTGTATATGAAGTTAGACAACACTTGAGCCTGGAATGTGTACATTACTGCATTTGAGGTCAAGTGGCAGGGAAGTCCAGGTTTCATGGTCTTGAAATTTCTACAGTTTATACAGGGGCCTCTTTAAGAAAAATAATCAAAATTCATGAATCTACAATTAGATGTAGAAGTGGATATTTATCTGGACAAAGAAATCACAGCCATTTTAAAAGAGGTGATGAATGTCACAAAAAAAAATACAGAAAAATAATGATTTTTACATTATTTAGCAGCCTGCCATTTGCTTTCCATAACTTTTTTTCCTGCATGCCATTTTGATGGCTTCTTCACATAACAGCATTTTGTAATATCATTTTCTATTGAGAGAGTAGAAAGATAATTCAGTCTTTTCTCTAAAGAGGTTGATTGACACTTGTTTATATTTTTGATAATAATAAAAATACAGATATACTTCTCTGTAGAATGGCTACAGACTTGTACCCTTTTAAGCTTAGAAATTCTGTTCAATTTTTATTTTACATGATTCCAATCAAAAAAGAAAAGATATGTATGGTGTTCATAATTGTGTCTTGTGTATTACTGAGTCTTTTCTTGATGGGAGAAAAGTTCTGTTTTAATTATGCATCTTTGAGAACTGAATCTACTTATAATCTTACATGTCTGATGTGTAAAATTATTCACATTTTTGCACATACTAACTTCCAGCTCCAGACCTTTCAAACTTTGTTTTTCCTCTAATCCCCTCATGTTACCAATCTTGGGCACCGTGTTCACATGATGGTAACACTTTGGCCTGGCACCTTTGTGTCTAGCATGTGTCCTGCAAGGTACCCCTTAGTGTAGCAATAACAAGCCAGCATGTGTTGACACAGTGGACAGTGGGGATATTCCTGGAGGCCATTCCTACTAGGGGAGGACTTGCAATAACTATATGCAAAAGTTACTCAGAACCATATATCACATAAACCAAAACTAATGTATCTCCAACTGAACTGCTGCTTAGGCCCTAGCTACCCCAATGTCACCCAACACAGTTGGAGGTCCAATGCTGGGGACAGCAGAGTAGAAAAAGATAACAGTCTCAATAAATTGTAATTAAAATTCTCATTTTGGCAAATTGTACAAACATACTGATGATGTGAACATATGGTTAGGGTTCCTCTCAGAGCCTTGGAAGGAGTTTGTGTAAGTGAGGGACCCTGAAGCTTTAGCTCATTAGCTTTGTGGTCAATCCACCTCAGCTAACTGGTCAAGTAATTGCTTACCAGGCAAGTTCCACTTTGGGCCAAATTCTTTGGGCAAAGGTGTGTATTTCCAAAATATGCTATTGCTTATGTGGGCTTTTTTCTCCCTGAGAGAATTCTGCCTTTGGCACGTAGTGGTGCATAATGAAGACTTGCTTACTTTTCTCCCTGGTGAGACTGTTATTAGATGTGATAAACCTAATCATAACTTTAATAAGAAACTGCTTTCACCTTATTATTTGCCCAAGCTGTGTGTGGGGTTTTATTGGCCATAAACTGTGTTTACTAATTCCTCAGGCTCATGAACAAGAGGCTCTGGCCTCTTGGAAAGCTTCCTGGCTAAGTGCTTTCTGGGCAAATCAATTACTGTTTTTAAATCCTCCAAAGAATCAAAAGAGGGTGTTAACTGAGGCACACAATTGAAAGGAGCTTCCCTGGCAATGTCAAGACTCATTGCTTCTCATCAATGTCAACCTTATTAATTGTGCCCTAAGAATTTTTTCTCCTATTACCACCCCCCCCATTTGTTATAGTTGATCTCTTTATTACTTTTGAGGGGTATACATGGAGAGACTTCAAATTACAGTGAATTAGCCAAGGTCTTAATAGGAAGAGTTGGTGTAATTGAGGACAGCCTAGTAAAGGGAATTATTGGATAGGCATAGGTAAGGCTAAAGGAAGGCAATATAGAATGGTGAGGTACCTCCCTAGTGTAGAAATAACAAGCCATCACATCTGTAAACTGAAGGGTCAGGCAGAAAGAGCCATTACTGATACCTGGAGGGAGATCTGTAGCTGTAAGGAAGGGTCAACAGTAGAAGTGGTGACGTCTGTTGGGGGAATATTGCCAACCTACTGCCTGGCAGCATTGAGTCAGGGGAATAAATACTCTGACCTTCCTCTCATCTTGCCCTTTGATCTTCTGCAGGTGATTCTTATTGACTGAACCTGACAGCAAACCAAAGGGTGGGAAAGCCCATTGATACAGTCAGTAAAAGTCAGATTTTGAGGGCACAGGTGAAGGTGCTGAGGGTAGATAGTGGGTTTGGAGGGACAAAGAGAAAAATACTCAGCACAGAGGACTATTTAAATTGGAATCTTACCCCTACAAGATTGGCCCAAGAGGAAAAGATCTGCATATCCCTGCCTTTAGAGTTAGGCTTGCATTTCTGCCTGATGTTCTGAATTTCTCTTTTTTCAAGAAAGGACTGGCTGCCCAGCTAGAGGGAGTTCAGTCATCAGATAGCCTCAAGGCATCAGCTACAACTGGGTTTGTCTCAGCTGCCAAGAGCTGTCTTGCCTGAGGTCAAGTCATTCTTTCCGGGGTAGGTGTAAGTTGAATAAAATTAAATAGTTCAAAATCCTTCTTTTCATACTATTACGAAGTGTGTCCTATTAAATATTTGTCTTAACCTTCACCACTTTTCATTACAGGAAAACTTGTTTCAGGAATATGGCATTAGACCTTTCTTTTGAATATTTTTACTGGAGCAACTCTTTCCCTGTTTCAATGGTTCTAGTAAAATGAATCTTTCATATGCTAAAATTATCTTTTTCCCTATTTCAGTCAGTAATATTTTTCAATTTCCATATACTATAGACATTACTTCTTTAGTTTCCTTGAGTTGCAAGAAATATGTCAGTGTTTACCTTGGTGAGAAATTGCAGTGAACAAATTAGTGCATTTTCAAGATTGAAATGGACTGAAATGTTTCCCTACTCATTTTATAATGCTTCATGTCAATTATTCAGAGAAAAGTCAATCTGATCATGGTTCATTCTGGTCACTGAATACTTCTTATGATCACTTACAATCTGCAATGGACACCATCATCTTGTGGCATGGGATCTATAAGCTAATGGTTATTGTTTTGTGTTACCTACTCTGCCACTGGTTTTCAGCCATACTAACACCTTTTACAACTCCCTAAGGAAATTTATGAGTTTTCTAATTGATGATTTTTTTTTTTGCGGTACGCGGGCCTCTCACTGTTGTGGCCCCTCCCGTTGCGGAGCACAGGCTCCGGATGCACAGGCTCAGTGGCCATGGCTCACGGGCCCAGCCGCTCCGCGGCATGTGGGATCTTCCCGGACCGGGGCACGAACCTGTGTCCCCTGCATCGGCAGGCGGACTCGACCACTGCGCCACCAGGGAAGCCCTAATTGATGATTTTTAAAAAGAACTTTCTGAATGCTTTAGTGCTACATGTTTCTCTAGGTCCTCTCATGTACTGATAACAAATCTAAATTTCTTTCATAGTGTGTTTTACTTTCTTTAAATGCATTCTTTGACTTTCAATTTTTTTTTCTAGCCTAGGTTTTTGTTTTATACCTGAAGTTGGGAAATATAAAACTGCTTTGAAAGCTGGTAGAATCACTAATAATATAAAACAATATTTTGGTGGAAAAGATGCATATTGTGTTAGAGAACATTTTGCCTTATTTGAAATAAGAGAAGTCAGTGAAAATGATTGAGTAAAAAGCTTTTTATAGGATTCAAATATTAAGAAAAAAGCAAGCACATTATAATATCATTTATATAAAGTTTTTAAAAGTAGAAGCAATGCTCTATGTTGTTTGGTATACATACAAACATATACATACATATATATACCTGTAGTAATTGTATAAGTACATACATGGGTATGAGAAACATTGAATCTAAAAAAGAGTTACTTTTAGGTTAGAAAGAGTAATAGAATTATGAATGGATACACAGAAAGCTTCAGTTGTTTTTGTATTTTTTATCTCTTTTTCTGTCAAGCTTCAAGCCAGCCATTTTCTTATGTATCTTCTAGTTTACTAATTCTCTCTTTAGCTGTATCTAATTTGCTCTTGAACTTGTTTATTGAGTTCTGTTTCTGTTACTTTATTTCTAGTTCCAAGATTTCCATTTTATAATAGTTTCCAGCTTTCTGCTGAAATTCTTCATCTAATTGTTTAATTTCTGTCATGAACTTGGAAAGGTCTAAGGTTTTACCCCATTTGCAAGCCAACAAGGTAGCATGCCATAGTTGTATGGATCTTGACAGAAGACAAAAGACTCCTGGTCACAGAAGTATGACACTGTTAAACACAGCATAGCAAGATGCATGTCTTTCATGGTTGCATTGTTCCCCTTGCTCTTCATGTCCCACAGAGGTGATGAGGAGCAGTTTATCTGGATACTGCACATGCAGTGAGTTTATGTCATAGCCAAGGATCTCCAACTTAGGAAACCCAAATCTTTTACAGTGGGCTGCAAGCAAATCTTCCCCTTCTCCCTGGAGGGAGATACTGTTTTTATTATACTGTATAGTAAGCAAACCTTCCTGCTGCTTCAGAGAAGGGAACTTTTACTCTCTTCTAAGGCTGTTTGCTACATAAATATCTTTTAAAAGATAGTTCAGAACAAAAGCTTTTAGTACTTTCCTTGCAAGATGGTGGAAATTCAAGAGACCCATAAAGAACTGTATTCTAATATTTTTGAACTAAATCACATATTTAAAAAATATTTTGAATATCTGCATTTTCCATGCCTGTCTTCTTGTATTTTTTGTTTTAATGCACTTGGGTTTTAGTTCATAACCAATTTGCTGTGGTCATAGAAGGTGATTAAGAAGTAAAATTTTTGATGTTTTATGTCACTGATTTTTAGGGTTGTTTATTATTGTAGCATAGCCTGGCCTGTTCTGACTGATTCAGAATATTATTTTTATTGCTATTCCTGCTATTATTATTAGCACATGCTCAATGAGTTCTTCCAGAAACAAAACGGAAGTGTGGAATACTTTTGAATTCAGATAGCAAAGTTTCCATATGCTTCAATACATGATACTTCTAGCCCTACTTTCTACCTTTTACTTATTCCTTTTCCAGGAAGTAGAGGCATATTTGATTGATGACATCAGGTAAAAGGTTTATAAACTTTCATCCTAGCCTCCTTCTCTCTTTTCAAGCATCCTGATTTCAGGACAAGAGTGTTTTCCTTCTCTTAACAGCCACAGTTTCCGAGAGCAAAGGCCTATTGTCTAGTTGCTATGACAGGTAGGCATGCTTAATTCTAGGAAGAAAACAGTGGGAAGCCTAAATGTGGTAACAGATCAGATTCTCTAATCCAGTTTATTGGCACCCAAAGATATTTTGATACTTCATCTGTGTATGTCTTCTGTTTTTTAATTGGTTACACATGGCAGTGGAAGGGGTGAAATTGTCCAGCCTCAGTCCCAACATATAGGTCCATGAAAGCCCAGATTTGTGAATCGAACATTTGCTTATAGTTCTTCTCCATCTGGGGGGCCATTTTGCATATTGCTTCATGGAAATTAATGCAGACAAAAAGAGGAGTAGAGAATAAAGTCACGTGGAGAAGTAGTTATTGAGTACAATCATTAACTGACTCACATCTGTAACCGCCCTCACCTCCTGTAGCCTTATTCATACTGGGGTTTCAGCAAAATGACAACCACAAATCGAAGACCTTTAGAAGTTGCTTTGTGAATGATCAACAACACAAATGTTGAATCCACAAATGCCAAGGGCCAACTACGTGTGTGTGCTAGTATGTGAGTTAGACGAGTGCAGAAATAACATGAGCATTGTAATCCCCTTAGCCTGCGAATTGAAAGTTGGAGGAATCCAGGCCAGTGCATGGGGTTTACTCTTTTTGCCAGAGCGCCTTTCTCTTCAGTTTTCCTTTTTTTTTCCCGAGAACCACTGACATTTATTTTATTGCCACTCTATTCTGCTACAGTTTTGCCCTGGGCTAAGAATGGAATTACTAACATTTCTTGTTCCATACTCTGAAAATCGCTGTCAGGTGTGAATTAAATGTTTTATTTGAAGGTTTGAGCTCCTTCTCATCAGCCACAATGGGACTTTTTATGGAATAATGCTCGTTGGCACTAATATAATTCTTTTCATCTTAGACTTTCTGAGTGCTTTGTGAACGTTCTTTCTCTGCTATCTACATTTCAATGACTCCTATCACCCCTCCATCTAGGATCACTGACAGAAGCTTTATACTAACTCCCTCAACACTTCCAGAGCTGCTTGCTGTGCGGTGCAAGTGGCACACATTTGAGTAGCTGTTTCTGGGTACCCAAAGAAAGGACTAAGACAACTTTGATGCTCTTCTGGCATAAGATTATGAATTCAGAATCTAGAAAGGGTGCTAAGGGTAAAATGTGTCCCCTGAGCTGACAGGGTGAAGAGAAAAAATAATGTTAATAGCAGGTTCAAAACACGCAAGCAACCAATTATCTTCTGCCCCCAAACCCACCAAAACTTTTCTTGATCTTCAAAAAGATTACAATTTGGGACTTTAAATTATTCCACATTCCCATTGGGTAGTCACATCATAACTATTTTCTAGTCACTTAAGAGTTATCACATGTTTGAGTTGGAAGAAATGGTAAACGCCATTCATAATCATTAATAATCTAGCCAAATAATTCTATGGATGAAGCACTGAGGTTCAGAGAGATCTACTGTCTTATTTAAGATCAAGCACAAAGCTAATTAGTGCAAAGCTGGGTCACTGGACTTTTCACTTCTCTTTATTCCCACGATCTCATACCAATTCCTTCTCCTTTTTCTCCTCTTCCACCTTCCACTCTCTTCCTCCTCCTCCTTTTTCTTCCTCGAATGTTGTAGCTAAATCTTTACCACATGGACAAGAGTTGTTTTAAAGAATGAGGAAAATATATATACTAATTATAATGCAACCAATAACTAGAAGAAGAACAGACTAGAATCATTCTTGTCATTGATGGTGGCTTTAAGCTGCACATTGTGTCATTTAAACTTTACGTTATGTCATGGGGCTTCACTTTGCTAACTGAGGATTCTGCAAAACATAGGTTTTCATGTGAAGATAAAACCTGGAATGGGCCGTATCTTGAAATAGGAACTTTAGGAAAAATGGTTTCAGATTATAATACAAAATAATCACGGAGAACATATTCTTCAATGACTGGTTATCTTCACCTTTTATTCACCAGCAGTTTTTACCTTCTTAGCTTCAATCCATCCTTTAGAGTTTGGATTACGTAAAAAAATTTTCTTTTTTTTTTTTTGCGGTATGCGGGCCTCTCACTGTTGTGGCCTCTCCCGTTGTGGAGCACAGGCTCTGGACAGGCAGGCTCAGCGGCCATGGCTCACGGGCCCAGCCGCTCCGTGGCATGTGGGATCTTCCCGGACCGGGGCACGAACCCATGTCCTCTGCATTGGCAGGCGGACTCTCAACCACTGCGCCACCAGGGAAGCCCCAAAATATTTTTATTTTTAAAATCCTGGGGAAGAAGTAGTAGTATATGTTGACAGCTAAGAAGGCAAAAAGCCAAGGAAAATAAACCTGTTGGCTAACATTTTGAAGGAGATCTGAGATGTGTGTTTCTAACTGCCTTTCTTTAGTGGTTCCTTCTTACTTCTGTGTGATTTGTATAACCTTCAATTACTGGGTGGCACCTGTACAACAGAATCATACAGTGTTAGTGCTGGCAAAGTACTAAGAGATCCCCAAACCTTCATCTCATTGCTGAGATTCAGAAGGGTAAAATGACATAGGCAGGGTCACCTTGTAATTCTTCTCTTCAAATTGATTTACTTTGGGTATAAGGATAGATTGTTCTTTACCTTCTGGAGAGATGGAATTTCAATATAAGAAAGATTTTTATGGCAATTTGGCCCTAGAGAATTTAAATGGAGCAGAAAATTCTGAATTATGATTCCCACAACAGTTTTAACTTGGCCATAGTCAGCATGCTCATTAAGGTAGAGTCTCTCTGGGATTTTACTACATCAGCGTGTTTTCTTTTATTTTTTAGCTTTAGAAAATTTTAACTTGAATTTTAGATATGTGTAAGCCTGGTAGCTGCCTTCATTTGCAGAAAATTTTTTCTGTCAACCAAACACACTGCCTTAGGAGAAAACAGAAAGGGCAGAAGTAACGCCAGAGAGCTGGGCCTGTGTAAACAAAGGACCATCTCTGTACCGAGATGCCCAGAGCTGAGTCCAGGCAGGGTGCCACTAAGCTGCTTTGCGAAACTCGTTAAATTCTCCCTTGCCTGCCACAGTCGCCAGCAAGTTAAGAGCCTGTTTCGTAGTCCTCATCTCTCTTGGGCATCAGGATTTAGGATTTTTCCTCCCCTAAAATGACAGTAGTGTTTGCCATGCTTAGTTTGGCTTTCTTTTGATGGCTGTGTAGCGCTTCTCAGACAGTATTGTATCTAATTCTGTAAGTTTGGCAGGAAGTTAGAGTTTAAAAAGTCTTTATGAAATGAATTTGAATGTGGTTAAAATAAAATACACTGACTCCCACAACAAAATAAAAGTTTAGATAGACTTTAAACTTCCACTCTTTTCCTAAAATCATGAAAGAGTTCCCTTCGTAATCACTTCTTCCCACCCCCTCAATTTGTACTTGGGGAAACAGAGGTGTGGAGGTGGTAGGGGTCTTGGCCAAGATCAAGAAAGGCAGGAAAAACTCGAAGCCTAAAAGCCAGCATCTACCATAGTACTTGAAAATAAAATTGATTTGTTGAAGAATGAAGAAATTTTCAATTATTACTTCTTTTTTTCATTCCACCGTGGTTACTCACCCATCAGGTCTATCGTCCCAAACCCGTATCTCTTCACTTTCAGATGACCCTATTGAAGTTGATTCTGGGTGACCTGCATTCAAGTGGGGACACTTGAGTCTCATTCACCAAGGCAGTCCCAAGGTCTGTGTCTTTCCACATGGCTTGACCAGGGGCTTCAAGCAGTGTGTTGATTTGGGATTGCTGAGAGCACAACTCCCTGTCTACTTGTTTCTTTTAAGATGGACATTTTTAATCGGGCTCCTAATTTGGTCCTGGGGGATCTCACTCTGCTTTAATAATACATGTGACAAAATTTACCTCTTTGCTTTCAAAGTTGTTAATTATGGAGTGCATTTGAAATGACTGATCACAGCCAAGAAAGAAATCATCCCTTTTGGATCCTTACATGCTTTCATGCTGAGAAGAAGTAATAAGCAAGGAAGGGTTATGAAACACCTCTCCATATGGACAGTGGGCTTTGAGGGGGACCAAACAGGGTCGTAATGAGGACTTTTTGGTAATGGGCTTATATCAAATTGTGATCAGGTTATGCTACAGATTCTGCATAACCCAGAGGGCTTAACCTGCTTTCAAAGCAGATGGAAAAAGAACAGATGTAGGCAAGGAGGCCTTCAGACAGATGAGTGGAATAGGTTATTGAGCTCTTTTAGGAAGTAGAATCAGTTACTTTGGGGGAGGATAGGTTTATTATGCCTTCTGCAGTGAGGAGAGCCAATTGCAGATTACTCCAGACTTTTGGTGATGTTTGTGGTATGTTCTCAAACTCACATGTGTTGTAAGTTCTTATGGTCACTAAAGCGATTCCTTACTTAATAAATTAGCAGTAGTTTCCTGTGAGATTTGTTACAGGTCTTCTGGCCTTCAGGCATACAAATGCAGTTTAAATACTGATGTAGTTAAAAAGATTTAAACAATCATCTAAATCACTATGCCTTAACAGCAGCAGAACCCAGCCAACCCATTTGCACATGTTAACCTCAAAAGGTGAATTTAGTAGCTTAGTTCCAGAGCTTCCTCCATTATTTTCCCATTACCTGAACAGATTACTGGGCACTGCAAATGACTTTGGGTGCCATACAAAATATTTACTTTAACCCTGTATGGAACTATGTCCTAGAAAATGTGACTGCTCAGGAGTTGAAGTATGAAGTAGGTGTTCATGAGGTGGACATTTCATGTTATCTGCTCAAAGGCATGCTTAATTTTTTTTTTACCGAGAACAAGGTATAACAGAGCTAAGAAAAGTTTTCCACTTCGTTTTATGACAAAAGCCAGGGATTTTGTTTTTTATAAATCACAGACTGAGCCCAGATTTACCAGGCATTACAATTACAAGGGCCTTTGGGAAACAGTCTGAGTGGACCAGTGCAACGCAATCATGTCTTTGTACTTAACAGCAACCAAAAATGTAGGTTAATTTTTCGAATACCTGGGTGGGGTTAATTTTCCTTCTGGGAACTGACCTAATAAGAGAAATGTTGCCAGTAGAAACCAGTAATCTTTCCAGAGTAATAAGGCTGCGATAGAAAAAGGGTGACATTGATTACCATTGGGCCAGACGTGAAGATTGAGAACCATCACTTCTGTGCTCTGTAGGGAGAAACTGTGGTGACTGTGAATGGCTGTACATGTGGGTGATTCACTTAACATCTTTGTCATCAGTTTTCTATTTATGAAGTGACACGTTGGGAAAGATGGTGATAAAGAGCCCTTCCACTTGGGATATCTTTATGGTCCAGATGGGAGGATGCAGCATAGAATAAGGAAGAGACCTCTACTCAGGAGGCCTGGTGATAGTTGTTGCTCTGCCACTAAATTATTGCCACTGCTTTTGGACATTTAAAGGATTTCCACTTTTTTTTACAATGCTATACTAAATATTCTTGCACATGAATCATTTTCTTTGGAATAAATTCTCAAAGGTAGTTAAAAAGTACTCACTTATAAGACTTTTATTATCTCACCAGAACAAAACCACCAAATTAAGTTCTTAAGAGATATATATTTTCCCCATTTCATTACAAATTCCCCCAAAATGGCTATTATAATAAAAATAATTCAAGATGAGTACATGAGTTTTGAAAATGAATTAACAACAACAACAAAAGATATGAATTTACATACATATATGTAAAATTTCCCCATTTTTTTCTCTCTCTGAAACTCAATTCCCTGGAATAATTGAAATTATCTCACCCTATTTACAAGAGCTTTCAGATTGTGATAGCCCCTTTGTAATACATCAGTGACAGACTTCAATCAAGTTTGAGTGCAACAGGAATGTCTATCCTGTTCCCAAAACTCTGGCATCTCAATCAGTCCTATTATAGGGAAAAAAAAAGTCTCCCCAGCAATGTCTAAGCCTTCTGAGTTATCTTTATACTAAAGATACATATTTGTATATATCTTTATATGTATATCTTAAATCCTATTTCTATAACAGGTATTCCCAAATCCCAATCTAATCTCTCTATTGCCCAAATTGTATTTAGAAGTTTTCTTGAAAATCATATAAGCCAAATCCCTTATTAGAATTGAAACAAGAGAGGTCAAATGGCTAAGCTATCATTACATAGCTCTTCATAAATAACAGTAGAGAGTTCTGGATTGAGGGATGTTTGTGGACAGTTTTCGGGGTGGCAAATAAAAGGAAGGGTATATGTGTTATGCAAAGAAGGAAGATCCTGAGTAATTTTTCTTTAACTTTTTAAAAAATAAATACATACTAGCCTTGATGTATGTTCTGGGCCTATCATTTATGAGACTCATAGTAACCTGTGCAAGTAACTTTACCTCTCAGGATCTCAGTTTTCTCAAACTATAAAATTAAAATAATCTTAGATCAAATGTAACCTTAATTCTTTGCATTCAAGCATTTTCTTTAGGTCATACTAATGGCCTGTTGAAAAGGCTGTTGTATCGAGAGAGTTATTGCAAATCCAAGAAGCATCAAGGTTTTTAATCTTTGTGCATTTGTATTAATTGTCAACAACCCAAAGATAGCGGGTTAAAGGCCTGAGTTTTATTTTCAGAGTTGTATAACCAGGCCAGGATTTAAATGCAGTGTTGAAGAATAAAATATCAGCCTACCCTGTTGAATTTGGGCTCGGGCCCTATAGTAGAAATTATTATACTTCACTAGGCAGAAAGTGAGGTTTGTTCTCAGGCAAACGTTGGGATGTCCTCAGTCAACATAAACTTAACAGATTTTCCCCAATTTCAGAGGAGTCTATAGTAGAGTTGTGGGTATTTTAGACTAATCATTCAAAAAGTCTTATTTTCTTTCCTAGATTTATTCTACAAAAATGCATAATACATTGATTCTGGTCTCAAGGAGCTCAGTAATGCTAGGGGCAAATATATCCACGATAATTGTAAAACAGTGTATAAGAAAAGGCAAGGCAAGTCTAAATTCTTAATCCACTTTAAGGAAGTTGAAATGGAAGACTCTTAGATGATGCAGTATTCTTTCTGCTATATACTTATATAGTTACCCTATATAACCTTCCTAAATATACTTAACATTTATCTGCTGGTAGTAAGAGAAATATAAATATCTCTAGGACAGTAATTGCGTTGTTCTTTTATTGTCAAAGCTTTTCTCTCTTTTGTTAAATGGCTGTTTATTGATTTGGTGTTGTCCATATGTCTTCCTCTGATGAGCACTGCAGTGTCCTAGTCTTAGGGAATGTATTACATTTCTTTGCTTTCTCACACTTAACATATCAGATGTGACAATCTAAAGGGATGGGGATAAAAGGCAATGTGTAATTATTTGCTGCTAACAACAATCAGAACATGTTAGCTGATTTTATTACTAGTTCTTACAGAACCATACTTAGGAAGGTAAGTCCATTGTTTTATAAAGGCATTAAAAGTCAAAGAACCAAATTTTTCTTTTTCACTGTCTAGTTTAATATATTCTTTATATCTTAGCATAGAAATTCCATCAGGTCCTTAAGGGCAAAGGTAATTCTTTGCCCTTTTTTTTCCCCCCATCTCTCCAGAGTATCTAGCACATAGAAGAAACAATATATTTGTGTTGATTGTATGGACTGGTGAATGAATGAACTGAGAAACACATGTAGAGTTTACTGTATTTATTGCTTCATTTGGAGCTAAGTATAATAGAATCTCTCTTGACTTCTACTTAGTAGATTCCTTGGATTAAGCATTCTTTTTCATTCTGTTGAACATTGCAGTTATTGGCCCTAATTCTTTGCCTGCTGTAGAATTATGCAGTGACTCTCTTGACATGGCCTCATGACTTTGAACTTAGACATATGACTTATTTCAGCCAGTGAGATGTTAGTAGTTCTAACATAACAAGAGGCTTGAAATGCATTTGTATGGAGTAGCTTAACCCTCTTGTTCTTCTCCTATCACCACAAAAAGGACAGATCCCAGATAGTTACTATCCTTTCAGTCTGGGACACAGAGTGAAATACAAAGAGCATGCCTCGATCCTATCTTACACCCTGGAGTCCAGTTCAGCTGAACCCCAAAGGACCCAGAAACTTGTGAGTGAGAAATGTAAATATTTGTTATTGTGAGACAAATGGTTATGTGTTTGTTATTGAAGCATTATTATAGCAGTAGCTAATAGATAACATATGATTGATGCCTCAGTATACTGAATATTCCTGAAAGTTGAACTCACCATTGGCTCACACCACTTGGGTTATATACTTACAAAGAATCCGTTTTCTTTGTTTCCATACTTTTGTGTCAGTTTTGTCCCTTATTCTGATTATGTAATTTACTTTATGTGATATTAGCCAATGAACAATGTTAGAGAACAAACTTGTTTCTATAAAGCTGAGATGAATGCTTTTCAAAGACTTGATAAAGGCAAATTGTTAAAAAAAATTAGGTGTTGGTGAGAGCTTTTTTAAAAGACTGGGAAAAATAAGTATCTAGAAGGATCTTGAACTCAAATTTCTCTTGAATTGCTTAAGTTCTCATTTTCTTTTTAGTGAAATTAGAACTGGGAATTTTGGGTGATATAATTAATACATGTGGATTTATATGAGAAAGGTGAGCTAAAATTTTAATTATTGGAGACAGTCTCAAGAAAAGGGTCTTGACCTTTAACAAAAGATGAATGAATATTTATGTGTTTAAGGTAAAGTAAAATGCTCAATCTGTGTTTGTATAAATTTTTATGATTTCCTTTTTTAACTAATTTTTCTGATTATCTGAGCAAAAATCATCTCAATCTCTTTTTTATTATGAATGTCATAAATTTCATACCACACTAAAAATTCTCTTCCTTCCTTTCTTTGTAAATCATCTAAAGTTTTAGTATATATGACAAGTAGCAATATTAGAATAGCCTTCTTCACAATGACTATGTGAAGAGTAAACTTTCCTTTTCAGCTGCTGTCCCTCTTTTCATACTTATATCCTCTTCTGGTTTACAGATTTGCAGTTTGGTTAATAACTTTATTCTACAGGAGGACACCCCTTAGTTCAGATCACAGTTTCCATTTTTTCTTTCTTCATAGCAATTGACTGAGTTTCAGGAATGCTGGGTTCTTCTGGGTTTTTGAACATTTTTTTTGTTCCCACAAAATCACACCCCAGAATCATCTGGATTTGAACAAATCTGTGAATGGAAAAGAAAAATCATCCACAGTGCTCTTCTTTCCAAACTGGCTTTTTGGTTGCCACCAAATGGAACCACCACATATATTATTTACCTGAAAACCTAAATCTTTGCAAAGTATGCATGAAACAGAGCCAATTATGGGGAAAAAATCACTAACATTTTCCATGCATCTGAACTTGGCTTAAGGTTTGAGAGAACTTGGATTCATTTCAGGTTTTTAAAGAAAATATTTCATATACTGATTGATGAAATATGCTGCTGGTAGTGGTTTTTGAGATGGTGATGTTCACCGCTTTGGAACCATTCTGAGATGAATATTTCGTGGCATTGTAGGATCAAAAATCAATCTATAGGTAATGACACTCAATCATCACTGACTAAGTTTGGAATTGAAAGGAGAGCTCTGATTGGAGAGCAAGCTTCACACCACATTACCCATAAGTCAATTGCTTGGAGTACAGGGACTATAACTACATGAAGAAATCCAAGAGCCACTCAACACCAGCTCACTGACAGTTTAGGACACGTGTGAATAATTTTTAAAGAAAGGGAATTCTGGCTCAGACATTTGAGTTATTCCAGTTTCAAGAGTGTCAGTTCTTACCTGGACAGAAAAGGTAGACAAGAGGGGCTTGGCTTTAATAAAGTACATAGACTCTAGATAGTTTCTAATACAATGAGATTAAAATAGGCCCATAAACCAACATATTCAAAGATCCTGGGCCATAGCTAAAGAAAGTTAGGCAACTGTTTTTATGCCCAGAGAAATGAAAATGAATAATATATAGCTAGTTGTAACGGAAAAACACAAACTTCAGCCTTTTTCTGTTTTCATTGGACCCTCAAGCAGGGAAACAGGAAGAGAGTGTTAGCTACAACACCCAGCTTCAGATGCTTGACGCTTTGTCTTCTGCATATGGAGACAGAGTCCTCGTGGTGATTCTTCACACAGGAAGGGATGGGGGCAGCTGATACAGATAGACTTCATCCTTGTCTGATTTCATCACATCTCCATTATTCCTTTTCTTTCACATTAATTCTCCCCTTAGTGTTTGTACCTTAAAAATATTTGTAGATGATTTTTATTAATAAAGTCTTTTAACTGATAATGAGCCAAACTCTACATGTTTACAGGCATACCTTGCACTTTGCTTTATTGAACTTCTCAGATTTTTTTTTTTTTTTTTTAACAAATTGAGGTGTTGTGGCAGCCCTGCAACAAGCAAGTCTTTAGGCGCCATTTTTCCAACATCATTTGCTCACTTCATGTCTCTTTGTCACATTTTGGTAATTCTTGAACTATTTCAAACTTTTTCATTATTATGAAATTTGTTACGGTGACCTGTGACCATCTTTGATGTTACGGCTATGACTCGCTAAAGGTTCAAATGATGGTTAATATTTTTTAGCAATAAAGTATTTTTAAATTAAAGTTTGTACATTGTTTATTTAGACATAATGCTATACCACACTTAATAGACTATAGTGTAAACGTAACTTTTATATGCACAGGAAAACCAAAAAGTTTGTGTGACTCACTTTATTGCTATATTTGTTTTATTGTGGTGGTCTGGAACAAAATTTGCAGTATCTCCAAGGTATGCCTGTAATTATTTTTATTTTTCTCCTTTCAACAAATTTAGCTTAGTGGTTAAGCAAATGGGCTTTAGAATCAAACCTGATTACAGCTTTCCTTATTTATTTTTGGGACATTCTACTTAACATTGAGACATACCTCCCAAGACTCAAATGCCTCAATTGAGAAAATGGGGAAAAATCACAGGGCCCTTATCAGAGGATCGTGGGCTCATTAAATGAGAAAATTACTCAGTCCCAGATAATATGCTAGAAGCTCAGGAAATGTTTTATGAAAACATTTCAATTTTTTATAACAGAAACACTTAAAATTTTCCAGTTTCAGGTAGAATTGTGGCTTCAGTAATTTGTACACAGCAGTATATAGAAGGAGACTTTGACTTTCATGGTGGTTGATTTCATCAGAGTGGATGGTCACTCACAGTCCAAGAGATTGAGAGAGCAGCTTTTAATTTTATTTATTTATTTTTTGCTAGGGAAAAATAACAGCTTCTAATTTATAAGGCCTAAATACCACACAAGAGAAAAGAGCTAACTGAATTTTCTTTTAAGGCCATCTTAAAAAAACAAAGCGAACTCTCCAGCTCTTCATTAATTCCACAGCTTGAGAAAGTTATGTTAATGTGCGTTAGATGATAGTAATGTTTTAGGATAATCTATCTCCTAAAACATTTTTGTGTCATCCATTAAACTTGTTACTCTGTGGGTTATCTATACAATTGATGAAAGAACCAGCAATCTCGTTGATTTTCATTTGAAGTGAAATACATTTTCCTGGTAAATTTCAGCACTAAGATTTTATTTTCTTTAAAAAGTTGGATTGAAGCAGAGAAGGGAAAGGGTGATGCAAGAAACAGTCTAAACAAATAGTGCTATTTTGTGTTCACTGTGGTCTGCTCTCTGTGACTAATTATAATTGTAAATTTTTGACATGAAGAAAGTTTCCCTTTGCCTTCCCTCTCCCCTTTTTCTTTTATGCTCCACCTGCCAGGATGAACCTGGCCAGAACCCATATGGTTATGGGAGAATGAGCTGTATTCATTTCTGAGTTTTTGGCATCTCATGTTCTACAACCCAAATTGGTCTCTAAATCTAGCAGAGTACCTAGATTTGTGTTTGTGTACCTACCTTAGTGTTTGTGGTTGGAGAGTGAGTGGGTTGGAAGCATATGTGGTTTACCTTCATTTAATTAAAGGCCAGCGTGACTTTCAAAATTAGTAATTTCATCAGTCACACAGCCCCGATTGAGGATAACTGAGCAAGTAGCTGGGAGTGAGGAGGAGAGTGGGGTCATTTCACTGATGGGGCAAAGCCAAAGTCACACTGGCTCTTTTCCCCTTCTGTTCTGGGGTGGAACTTCATACATGATGGAGGAACAGAGTTGCCCACCCCAAGGATGTTTTTCATGTACTGTGATTTAAAAAAAAAAAAAAAAAAGAAGAAAGATGGCCATTTCAGCATTTTTATAAGCTAAGGCTATGAAAGCTATAATTTGACAAACTATGTGGGTGGCATTGTTGTTCAAGAGAAAAGAAAATTATGGAAAAAAAAAACCCACAGGGGCTTCCCTGGTGGCGCAGTGGTTGAGAGTCCGCCTGCCGATGTAGGGAACGCGGGTTCGTGCCCCGGTCGGGGAAGATCCCACATGCCGCGGAGCGGCTGGGCCCGTGAGCCATGGCCACTGAGCCTGCGTGTCCGGAGCCTGTGCTCCGCGACGGGAGAGGCCACGACGGTGAGAGGCCCGCGTACCGCAAAAAAAAAAAAAAAAAAAAAACCCACAAAAAAAACCCAGACACACAAACTAGGAGATGCTAATTACATAAGGTGGTTAATTTAGGAAATATATAGCTGAATTGGAGTCAAATCTTATATGGCTCAGATCTGAAAGCAGCAGCAGAATAACTGCAGGCCCTGGGACAGTCTGGCACAGATTTTGTAGGGATAAAAAAAAATAACATTAGCAATAGAAAATATTTGCTGAGTGCTTACTGTGTGCCAAGTTTTGTGGTTTTTAATGTTTTATCCTATTTATTCTTTAAAACTAGCCTTTAAGATAAGAATGATCATTTTCTCCCCCCATTTGTCAGATAAGACAGCTGAGACATGGAATGGTTACAGTGTACAAGAGGCAGGGCTAGGACCCAGGTCCTTCTGACCACAAAACCTCTTTTGTTTACTAAGAGCTCCTTCTCAGAGAATTTTACTATAATTCTGTAAATAAGAGAACTTCACCAGGGAGCCAAATCCAAGAAACTGGATTTAAAAGAACAAGGAAGCTGAAAGGAACCTGCATTGTCACTTGCCTCTGTATAATATCCTTAATTTTTGTTCTTACCATTCTGGGGCTTATTATTAATGTTAACCAACTTAGAAACACCAAAAGGTATTCTTTAAAGCATTATTTAAAGCAATTTAACTTTAAAATAGTATTCTTTAAATTATTACTTAAAGCAATGAAGATTTATTCCTTAATAAGCGTTTAATGCAATACCCTTTATGGGTAGACTAAATCAAAGTTAAATCTGTTTTTGAGATGTTTAACTTAAAGCAGTGTCCAAATGATTAACATGGAAGAAATTTGCCCCAGGGAGAGGGTAAAGACATCCATGTCTTATGTCTCTTTTAGATTCTAACCTCAGTCACATTGTTATCTATTTTCCTCCACCCCCTCCTCCAAAGGAATTTGGAATCACAGTGAGAGACATGGAAACCCCCATCTCAGTAGGAAACCCCCTATTGAGAATCTCTTTCCTCATGTTAAGACCAACCCCATTTCATCTCTTCCGAGATGTATTCACTGATTTCAGCATAATGACTCCAATTTTTTTTTTTTGCATCTCAGATATTTACACCAATTTGTCAGCAGCAAGTATATCCAGTTTTTACTTGTTTGACTGCTTTCCTGAAAGACGATGCTTTGGAAAATAAAATGCAACATTTATCATTGTTTGGTTGACCATGGGAGGTGGAGTTTGCTCTCTTCCCTATGACCCAGTTAGTTCACATAGCTGAACCTTCACAGCTCCCTGAGCCTAGGGTTGGATAACCCCAGTCCAGGAGAGACATTAGCAAACAGATTTTTGAAACGCAGGGCAATGCTAGGAGAAACTTTAAAAAATGCAGATAATAGTATATTGGAGAATCTACACTTTAAAGTTGCAACCTGTTTCAAAGCCAGTGGATACTGACCATTGCACTTTTGGATTTGCATGAGGACTGCAACATCACGTATTACTGAATATTGGGGGATGGAAAGAGGAGAGAAAAAGTGTGAATGTCTGCCGGAAAGGAACAAGATGACTGATGGAGTTTCAAAGGGAGGGTATGAATATTGTTGATATATATTTGACTATTTTTTATGGAGTATTTTGAAAATTAATTTAGTTTATTCAACAAATATTTGTTGAGCACCTTCCACTGGACCCTTTCACACTCCCCAATTCTTGAGTCAAGATGTGATAGACTATTGTGAGCAAATAATTTGAAAAAATTATCAGAATAATTCTTTTGCTAAGTTAAATTTTTTTTTTTTTTGTGGTATGCGGGCCTCTCACTGTTGTGGCCTCTCCCTTTGCAGAGCACAGGCTCCGGACGCGCAGGCTCAGCGGCCATGGCTCACGGGCCCAGCCGCTCTGTGGCACGTGGGATCTTCCCGGACCGGGGCACGAACCTGCGTCCCCTGCATCGGCAGGCGGACTCTCAACCACTGCGCCACCAGGGAAGCCCTAAGTTAAATTTTTTTAAGCTTTGTAGTCTGGGGTTTCTCCTTTTCTTGTTTTGCAAGATGCTGTGGTCATTGATTATCTCCTGCTTTCAGAACTTTCCTGCTAGTGACTTGTAGGTGACATAATATGAGCGTTTTCATTCTCAGATTTGGAGTCTCAGAACAAAGGACCTGAAATATCCTCATGAATGACGTGAGAAGGAGAGAACAGAGAATTGTTTTCCTCTTGTTGTCTTTGACAAATTATTAAAGCAATTGACCAATTTTGATTTAGTGCACATTGTACATAGGTGACATTGTGCTAATTGCCGTTGGGTATTTTAAAAAAGGAAGATTAAGTTCTAATAGCTAAGGAGCTAGGTGGTGTTGGCTAAGTAAAACTAAATCAATTTGAAAAATTCTGGTGGGTATATAAGTAAATGCTAACCCCTGTGGTTCAAAGGTCTTGAGGAATTCATTCATAGTTCTTGGTTGTAAGCAAGGGAGACTGAATCTAGTAGACTAAGCAAAATGGAATTTAAGTTTATCGTGTGGCTCACAGAACTAACTGGGAGAGCAGAAGAATAGACCTAGAAAGCTAGAATAAGCTTTCTGAACAAGGCATGGCTTAGAACACATCTGCTGAGTAAACTGCTACCCTTTCTGCCAAACACCAGATTCTGGCATCCGTGTGACTGCTAATATTGGGCCTGACACTCAGCCTTGCATCCATTACAACCCTCCTGCCACGAGCAGAGACAGAGCTCCTTACTCCCCTCTCTTGTATCTGTAGTCACTGGGTCAAAGTCCAGCTGCGTGAGTTTGATTGGAAGAGTCCTACTCCATATCTGAGTCTTAGGAGGAAGGGATGCTAGAAAAGCAGTCAGCTAGCACTTTTGTTTCTAAATGTGGTCTTTGCTGTCCACCAAAACTAATAAACTTGGAATGCTCAAAACCCCATGAAATGGGGTTCGGATGCTGAGTAGCCAAAATAAGTGATGGATTGTCGTTATGAGAATCAAAGTAAATATTTAACTCCCAAGCTTGTTGATCCATATCTACATATGTTGGATATAGTGGAGGGATTTTAGACTTCGTATTACTTGGTCTTTTCTTTATAAGGTAACATTTATCCAGTCAACCATCCAAATTTTATCTTTCTACCTCATCTTCTTTTGTGAGGGGTTCTCAGATTATTTCATATGCCATTTCCCTTTTTAGACAGCAAACAGAAAACTATTGGATTGATGTGTCATCACTGGAAAAATAACAATTTTTAGAGGAGTTTCATAGTTATTATGGAAAACATTCTGGCTGACAACAGAAAAGTTTCTTGCCCTAAAAACGCAATATATTCTAACCAAAATAGCATTAAATGTTTTCAACCTTTAGGATAATATTATAAAGGAAGAGTAATTAGAAAATTTCTAGTGAAGCATCACCAATGTCAAGTAGTGTAATAGAACATATAGAACTGGAAAAACTTATTGATGCCCCAATGAAAACAAATAAAATGGGATATATTCTAAAACTTCCACGTAGTCCCTATATTGAACAAACTATAAAAATGAACACCTGAGGTTGGGAGTGATCTTCTACAGATATTATAAAAAATGACTTTTGACCATTACAAACTTAAGGAATAAAACATACATGACAAACCATTTAATGTGTTACTGGAACACTCAAAGGGAGCTCCCATCTCCATGCTGAAGCTAAAATAATTCTTTGCCAAATGCTGAAATAATTTCATTTAGAAGAAATGAATCTGTTGTCCTTAGACATATTATTGGCTGGTTTATTATTGGTTGACTTACCTGGGGTTGTAGCATCTAAGGGCCATCGAACACCAAGACTTAACGGAATGTGCCCCAGCTACAATAGCATCTGAGCTGAATTGGATAGTTTTGCCCCATTTTCCCATTTTACAACATTCGATAACCTTCCATATGTCTCATATGTCTCACCTTCCTCTGGTGGTGTGTAGATGCACGAGATGAACAGCAAACAACTAAACACAGTACTGGAGCTGATCAACCCAGCATTAAAACTTCCTTGGGCGCTCACAAATGCAGCCTCTGTGTTTACTTTGTTCATCACTTGTGATCTAAGAACAGATTCCTAACGCTGTGAGATGCCTGCCTGGGCGTGAGAAGAGGTTACAGGTCTTTCTCCACGGGTGTTCCTGGTTCCATTTGCTCAGATCAAGTTTGAGCTGCGAGATGCAAATGGCAAAAATCAATGGTTTTCTCGCTGTTGTTTTCTGGGGGTCCCCTTGGTTCATCTGTGGTGCAGCAGGAGCCACTCAGGGGATCTCAGGATGGCTTGGTGGCCACTCAACTGTCAGTGAATTCCGTTCTGCTTTTATCCTTTATATACTGGGACTTGGGTATGATTTTATTTAATTAAAAAAAATTCTACTGTTAAACACAGAAAACAACAACAAACAATAATAACTTTGGAAATAACCAGCATAAAGAAAAATTCTAAAGGACCAGCTTTTATTTTAGTAAAACTTCTCATTCCAAATATTCTTTGCTTCTATAATAATAACTAACACATGGTGCTTAACTACATACCAGGCACTGTTCTAAGTGATTGACATATATTAAATTCATTTCATCCTCAAACCAACTCTGTAAGCAAAATACTGTTTTACTCCCACTTTACAGGGGAGAGAAATACAGGGACTGAGAGGTTTTGTAGCCTGCTCAAGGTCCTACATCCATTTCATGGCAGAGCTGGAATTTGAACTCCAGCAGCCTAGTTTTAGAATTCATCCTTTAATCTACTTTGTTATATGGTTCTCTGCTAAATGCCATTCTATGTTACACTGTTTCTCTATCCACCCCTTAGCGTGTATTTTTAAAGCCATAATGTGGTCTTTGATTTAAATGAAGTGCTTAAGGGAGGTAAGGGCTTGCTACAGAGTTAGGATTAAATTTTGTGACCATTCAACATGGCATCTTGCACAATTGTTACCTTTTTCAAGAGATTCCTGAAGCTTATTAAAACACATTTATAGTGAACATGTTGGAAGACTTATGGATATGGCATGATTATTTCCCCAAATCCTCTGAATAGTGATGATTATAAGGCTAAGAAAGTTAAGTGCTTAAAAATATCACATACTTAACGTGTATCATCTGTTGACATTCAGTAGGAAGTGGTCCTTTTTCTATTTCTGTTTTGCCTCTCGCTTCCAAGAACGTAACTTTCAATTTTCCCTGCATCTGTGTATCTGTCAAAATCACAAGTATTGTTCGTAAAACAAATATGTGACCAAATGATCTGAGCATAATCATTCAAAATCTCCACATACATTCATTCTTTCAAACTTCTCCGTCTTAGAGAATCATTTCATCATCTTTCAGACTGTTGTGATTACTGGACTGGAATTGGGATATTTTCTAACTGTTCATCTAGAACAAAGCAACGCAGAGATTCTCTGATCTGTATAGCTGTCTTTCTCTTTTGGCCTTGCCATTTTTCCTTGTTGTCATGGTCTTCCTTGAGGCACAAAAACTGGATTTCTAATTTCTCAGAGAAGTTTATGACCCAGTGAGATTGTTCTGGGTAGTTTTCTCCCATCAGTACCACAATTTGGAATTATTAACCATTGCAATGTGAAGTGAAGTAAGCGATGATAATGTTCAGAAGGGATGACAGCTGGCCTTTCTTGAGAGTTTACCTGTGTCAGGTATTTTGCAAGGCACTTTATGCATATTATCACATTGAATCCTCAGGCCAACCTCCCAGTACGTGCACCTTGAATAAAAGACGCACAATGACACTATGAAGTGAGATTGATTGTTTCCCATTTTCTATATAAGAAAAATCATGTTTGAAGGGGTTAGTAACTTGCCTGAAGTTCCAGGCAGCTAATAATTGTTAGGAGTTTGTTCTGACAACAAAAGCCCATGTTGAGTAACCAAACTATTATGCTATTCCTCCTCAGTTTTAAACTTCAAAAGGATGAATGTGAATTTGGATGTATTCAGACATACTGTGGTTGGAAAAAAAGAGGGGAGAGTGGCATCTCTTAGGAGTAGAATCCCTAGCAAGGGTTGCTATTAAATATATATATTTTTAATTTAATTTAATTAAACATTCTTTAACACAAGTTACATATGGATGATTCTGTGACTGGCTATAGAAATTCCTCTCCACAGGGATTTTCTTACCTAATAAAAAGAATGTTTCCCCCCATCTCCCAACTTTCAATTCTCTCAGCTTCATTTGAAGAAATGCAGAAGCATATGTTGCTCTCCCATCATACACCAGTAGATGGCAGCAAACGTCCACCCTAGATGCCTGGAATTTTTGCCTCCGAGCTCCTTCGTGGTGTGAAGCTGGAGGCCGCTTTTAAAAATATCATCCACGCTCCTTACCTGACACGTTGGAAGGGCTAGTTTTCCAGGGCGCACATGTCTTATTACTTTCGAAAATAATCATGTGGAAAGGCTTTCCACTGTGTTTGCTGCTACATTTCTATGCAGTGGTGACCGTCAAGCCAGAATCAAACTAAATAGCAGGGGGAGAAAAGACAACCACCCAGAAGAGGTGAAAATAATTTCCGTTAAGAATGTTCCTCATGGGTTTTCAAATAAGGTTTCATCACCCAGTCTTATCAGTGAAGTATTCTTGTTCATAAATTATTTATCAGTCTCTTCTATCACATCTTTTCTACCATTGAAACAAGCAAAATCTAACTTTGGGTGAATTTTCTTTTAAGAATATCGGGAGAGAAACATTTCTCACCACCCTTCACTGTCAGAAATGAAGCACAACCATTATGTAAACCATATACACCAAAAGGGTTTTCTTTCTGGTTGTTTTCCTTTTAATTAGAATTTTCTTTTCAAACAATATTACCCTTGGCATTTAGCATTTTGTCTTAGTATTAACTTAGTTTCAGCCTGTTATTGATTCATGATTCTGGGCAATGTGCTGTGGATTTTATGGGCGATGTACTGTGATTGATCTGCATTTGAAACAAATTGGTTCCCTGACCTGGGAGAGAAGGGCCTTCAGTACAGACACAGTGTTGTTACTGCTAACTATTTGACAAGCAGTTAGCATCTCCAAGTTCTGTTTCCTTTTCTCTATAATGGGGATGAAAGTATCTCACAGATTTTGGTGAGGATTATATACAATTAAATGAGGTAATGCAATGAAACCCCTAGCTTAGTATATGTCAAAAATTCACTGTTAGCTGAATGTGAGTTGAAAGGATAAGGGCTGTTGATAGCTAAGACTCCTTCCAGTTTTTAGTGTCTGTAACTCTGATTAGTTTCTTCCCATTCAACCTCAACCTTATCCATCCTAAGAAGGGAAGAGCACTTGAAACATGCTGAGATGAAAATGTTCTAGAGGATGAGACGCTTATTCACCACGGAGAAGAGTGGTCTTATTTTTACTACTGAGAGGTGGCTATAGTTTATCTTTGACAAAAGGTCATCAACCAGCAATGAGAACTAATGGAAAGAAGAAGAAAAATGATACCATTAGGAAGAGGGGAAAATGAAAAGCAAAGGCTCTGATGGAATACAAAGAGTACTGTCATCATTACCTGCACTTGATCACCATGGAGAATATTTTCCAGGATCTGGAAACAAAGGAAATGATGTTTAAAGAGCACTTCAAGAACTAGGTCAATTATAATACAGAGACTCTCACCTAAGATTCTCTTATTTTAATTTTGCCACTTATTTTGGAATTAAATCCTGCATTGGGAGATAACACCATCCCTCACCAATGTCCATTTGGCAGCCCATCTTATCAAGTTTGGTATTTCCCTGGCATTTTGGGACAATCCATCGTTGCTCTGCTGTAGCAATTCACAAACATTACCACAGTGTGTTTTGTTACTTTCAAGGGAGCTGGTGTTTTAAAGTCCCATTTTGCTGATGAGCAAGCAGAGTCAGGGAAATTGATTTGCTGAAGACTGCCCCAGTCCAGAGTTAGGATTGCATATCAGAGATCTGTGAGTTTCTCTTATTATCACTGTTGCTATGGCTACTAATTAGACTGAGAAATAGTGGTCATGTATAGTAGGCATGAAGTCTTTGAAAGCAGAGTGACTGCATGGGTTCCAATCTCCGTTGCTATTTCCAGGCTGCGTGACTGTGGCCATGCTGCTTGTTGGGGAGGGTGGACTTATAGTCACTGTGGACAAGGGTGGCGGTGTTTTTACTCCTTATAGGTGGTGATAGCTCATCTTTGCTCATCCAACAATGAGCATAATAAAAAATAGAATAAATGATACCTTGAAGAAGAGGAAACGAAATGCTTTCAATAAACAAAGATTTGGGTGGAAACAGGAAGGGCACTGTCATAATTCACTGCACTTTAGAAATATGGAGAAAATTACCCAGGATCTGAACAAAAAGGAAATCAAGACCAGCTCTGAGTCAATTCCTGGTTGAAATCCTGGCTTCTAATTAGCCATGTAAGTTGGCCACTTCTCAGAGCCTTCTCATCTTAAAATGGAAATGGTAACAGGACATCCTTCATAGAGTTAAGTATAAATGAACTTGGGCTTCCCTGGTGGCGCAGTGGTTAAGAATCCGCCTGCCAATGCAAGGGACACAGGATCGTGCCCTGGCCCGGGAAGGTCCCATATGCCGCGGAGCAGCTAAGCCCGTATGCCACAACTACTGAGCCCACGTGCCACAACTCCTGAAGCCTGCGCACCCAGAGCCCGTGCTCCGCAACAAGAGAAGCCACCACAATGAGAAGCCCGTGCACCGCGACAAAGAGTAGCCCCCACTCGCCGCAGCTAGAGAAAGCCCGCGCGCAGCAACGAAGACCCAACGCAGCCAAAAATAAATAAATAAATAAAAGTAAAACATAAAATAAAATGAGCTTATGCGTGGTGGAATGCTTACCACAGTGCTGCCACATGGCAGGTGCTTGATAATACAAGTTAGCTATTACTACTGCCACCATATACCACTACATACCATTACTATTCTTTTAACTGTACCTGTGAGAATATGCAGTTCTTGCCAAGGGCTGAAGGCAGATTCAGCCTTGAATGTTCAGCTTGTTCATACTTAGTGTAATCAACAGTAAAACTTCCAAAATTTCAACAGAAGTACTAAAAAAAAAAAAAAAATCCTTCTTAAGCAAGTACAGTGTTGTGGCTTTATCTTGGCATTAACCTTGAAACACATTTATGGGATGTGTATAATATAATTGCCGCTCTTTGCCAGTTATTGGTTATGAATTGGATTTCCTGCCCCTAGGGATGGTCCTGATGGGGAAAATAAAATGATTATGAGACAGGCCTCTGACAACGAATACTCTGTTTAAACCTGAAAAATATAATTAATGCTTTTAATATTGGTTGTTATTTTTTGATGACCCACTGAAACTGTTGACTCAGTATTTCCTTATCTGAAGATGTGGGGCTCAACTGGCTCCAGCTCTCATATTTTGAGCATTTATCACATGCCAGGTCCTGTGGTAAATGGATTACATACGCATCCTCATGCACCTGGCAGCAGCCGTGTGGAGCAGGCGTTACTTCTGTTTTATGAAGGAGGGAGAGGATGTTCAGCATCTCGGCAAGCAGTGGAAGGCCCTGTGGCCAGCACGCAGCACAGCCAGGATGTGCACCCTGGTCTGTCCGATGCTGAAGCTCGTGTTTATAACAACTGCATAAGTCTAACATTACTATGAAGATCTCTTCCATATCTAACATCCTGAGATTGCACTTAAAGTACTCTTTCCTGTAGCCGGTAAAAGCGTTTTGACATATTGCCTTCAGCTCAAGGGGGAGCAACAGTTTAATGAAAATAAACATAGTAGATCAGGTATAAATTTACACATTACCACTCAGGGGTGCAGAACTGTAACTTTGTAGTTTTCTACAGCTCAGCTCCACTTTGTTCTCAAGTTCTGTCAAGCTGCCTAGAGCAGACAACTTATTTATGGCATTCTGGTATATTCAGTCCAATCTAGTTGAATTTGCAGTCCAGTGTCAGCATTATTATTTCAGCCACTGCCCGATTTGAAGCTTCTTCACTCCTAAGGGGTAACTCAGAATTTCAGGCTTCTGCTACCTCACTTTTATTCTTCTCTTTTTTTTTTTTTCTCTTTGTGCCATTGGGTGCTGGGAAAAGCTATAGCCCATCATCCTGGTGCGGAGAGGCATCTCCAGTTAGTGCAGTGGCTTCTGGATCCTTGCTGACCACTGCTGGTAATGAATCTGCTCCTTCTTGGCTTCTGTTGTGTTCTGATAGCTGCTACAGATGATCAGATTTCATGAACTCAGCATCTTCTTTGTTCTGACATCCAATAGATTTTTAGTCCTTATTTATCCCTCATTGGGGTATGTGGGAGCTATGAATCTGCTGCAGGTCACATGCAGTTGGCTGACAGAGAAATAGGGAGAAACTTTTCAGTCCCTCTGTTTTGTCATTCCATACTTTTTAAATTATTTCCTCTATGAGTATCTCAGGTTGGCATGCCTCCCCACTCTAGGCCAAAAACCAGGGGGTTCAGAGTCCACTTGAATACAGAAGCAGCATTTAACCCTATCTTGTTCTTTCTGAAGCTCTCTTGGTTCCTCCAGCCCACATCCGCCCCCATCACCCAAGCTGGGAAGGGCTTTCACTTTACTTATGGGGAAAAAGCGTTCTTTATGTCAAAGCCTCTCTCCTTCCTACTCTTCATCTGTTCTGCAGTCACATCTTCATGCTTTGCATTGTATGATGTGAAAATCCAGCTTTCAGAATTTTTAGGAAATACGTTATACTTTGATGTTAGGTGCAAGTCAGGGATTGGCAAACTCTGGCCCATGTTGTTTTTATATGGCTGATGGACTGATAACTTGTAAAGTTTTAGACAGTTGTAAAAACCAAACCAAAGAAACAAAAAAGAAGACTATGTGGCAGAGATCATATGTGACCCTCAAGTCTAAAATATTTACTGTCTGGTCCTTTACAGAAAAGTTGCCATCTCCTGGCACAAATAGTGGGGAAACCAATGAGCTTAAACTACATTGTGTAGAGAAGACTGCTTTGAACATAAAGAATTGAATAGTCTATCCTCGGTTGACCTGTGGCGTTATGATTTAGGCCTTTGAAATTGATAGGAACTCTATGGAAAGTGTATACTTGACCCAACCCTAATGGAAAAGTACAGAGGTTTGCCCAGTCTTCCTTTCTTGTTTCGGTAGGACTAGAAGCAGCTTGACTTGTTCATAGAATTTGGCTGATTATTTTTGAAGCTGATAGTTTGTTATTAGACAGACACAGTCAGAGAGGAGAAACTATTCTTTTTCGTTCATTTTGGATTGGTAACTCCCTAAAACAAGGCCAGTGCCTCTTGGATTTATAGGGTGGATGAAACATTTTCAACACTTCAATAAGGAAAAGAAATTCCCTTGAGACTTGAGTAACTGAAACACGGTAATGTTTTTCTCCTTCTCCATATATAGCCTCAGAAAAGTCAAGCACATTTGTCCAGAATAATCTAGATTAACCATCAGTTTCTAAATTTATTATAAATATATAATATTCAGTAGGTTTGCAGCCAAACCTACCCGTTTGATCCCCTGGGTCATTGATAATAATTAAGAAGGCTGTGCTTGTGGTTTCCAAGGGGGAGCAAAATCAAGACTCTATTATGATTAAGCCTCTGCTTATGATATGTGCCAATGAGCAGGATTTGTTTAAATTGGCAGATTTTAATGCTTGTGTGAAATATTTTTTATTTTCCTGCCACTAATTATGTTATGATTAAGTTACATCCACTGGAGTGTAATTATCTATTGCATAATACTTTTTATACACGAGTCCCTAGAAATTTGCTACTTCAATAGCGCTGACTGAGGGTTTTCTGCACCTTCTTAGTGATAAAACTTTCACACAGTTTGGTTTATCTTCTCCCTAGGAACTCCTTAGTAATCATTTTCAGAAGAATAAAATCCTAGTCTAGGTTGTTTATCTTGCAGATAGGTTTTTTCATCTGGCCCTTGTGAATTCTGGGGCAATCATGATGGCAGTGAGTTCGTAAGTAGAAAGGGTCCTGCTCAACCATGGTAGTAGGAAGCTTCTCCAAGAGATGGCACTGAGAGTTCATTTTTATTTTAGTATCCATTTCGATAGCTTTGTGTTTTTCCGAGTCACAGAACAATGGAACTCTGATAGATGTTTTATAATTGACACTGCCTATTTCCTTCATTTTTATATTCTTCTATGTTTTAGATAGCTATATAATTTTCTTTACCTCTGAGACTCTGAAGCTTTATATTCATTCACTGTGTGGGTGGGGAGAATAAAGTTCCTCCTAGCTACTCCAGTCTTGGTTCCTACTCTCCCTTTTCCCTGCATTCTAGCCTGAGTGCCATCATGGCAAACACCGCATCTGTCTTTCCCACCACTTGATTCCTAAGAATCTTGGATGGTGCCTGGCACCTGACAAAAGTTTGCTGAAAGAATTAATGAATGACATCTGTGCCCTGCAGTGGCTTCTGAGAGCCTTCTCAACAATGCTTTTTGCTCTCTGGAGTTCATTTTATTCTTCTGGAGATTAAATGGTTAGATTCTATCGACTTTTAATTCTTTCCCTACGATTCTATGATTTCAGATATGTACCTTATGATTGATTTATTTTATTTGTTCATTCAGTCATTCAGCAAGCATTTATTTTGCACCTTCTATGTGCCAAGTAATGTTCAGAGTGCAGTGATGATCACAGTTGAAAAGGTCCCTGATCTCATAGAGCTTATATTTTTATTCTGACAGACAGAAAACTAAATGAATCACAGAAGTGTTAGATAGTGATGCATGCTCTGTAGAGATGAAAGCAGAGCACTGTGAATGAGAGTGGCTGGGGGTGACTTTAGATTAGTTTAAAGAAGCTTCTCTAAGGAGGTAGTATCAGCCAGTGATTCAGGGGGAGTGTGGAAGGGAAGAGCATCACAGGCAGAAGGAGCAATGAAGGAAACTCCTCCTGCCAGGAACATGACTGACACATTCAAAGAAGGCCAATAGGGCTGGAGCGCATGGAACAAATGAGAAGCTGAAGCTTTGATTAGGCATTGGAGGTGGCTTGGTTGTGTGTCAGAATGGGGTGGGGACAGCCTAAAGATAACACTAATGATTCAACATCAAAACATTAGCAAAAGTAGTATTTGAAAAGCAGTCTTGGGATGGAGGGCAAAAGGCTGAAAATTAATCTTTGATTTTAGTCCATCTTCTGCATTAACACACCTGAAACCTGGACAAACCTTATACGTAAGTGTAGGCTGTTGCACCAAATATCCTTAAAGAAGGGTCAGAAGATAAAAAGAGAAAGAAAAAAAAATTCTACGCAGTTTAATCCAAAATGGATTCGCAGGGGAAGGTCTTTCTTCTCGAAAGCAATTATATTTTACAGCGTATTCTTTTCCCTGTTGTCTCAGCTTCCCATGATGCCTGACTTCATTAAAGCCTGCAGGAAACAGTATTTTCTGTGATGTGCTAGTAGAATTATATCTTCTGAGCTGCGACTAATTGTTTTGATGAAAACAAGAAAACTGCAGTATCACACTATATGAGAAGAAGATCAATGCTTGCACACTGGGCAAACTCGGAAAGAAAGGAAACAAAGAGAAAAATAACAAAACCACAGCACATTGTTTTATCTGTCACATTTTGTTTATATAAAACATAAAACTAGGAGAGAGCTTGGCTTAATGACAGATCGGAGTGCTGTTTGAGAAAAACTCGGAGCTTTGTACAGGCATTTCTGTGTGTGTCTGTGTGATGTGTGTGTCTTCTCAAACACATTTTTTTGCTTATTTTGTTACAGTCTTGATTCCTCAGTTTTTAAAATGGGGATAAGTGTGTTTATTGTAGCCCTATCTCAAGAAATGCTGACAAGATACAGTTGTAGTGAAAAGAGATACGATAGCTGAAATACCTGAATTGTTATTGTGCCCTGTCTACTTTAATAATATGATAATAATAATACTATGAACTCAAAGTAAACCAACCACTTCTTTGTAGCTGTGAGGATAATTGGGCTCTATTTTTACCTTTGCCTCTAGAAGTGTGAGGGCCTGCGTCACTCTCCTCTCTACTCTGGGAACCCCGCCTGGGTTACTTGGATTTGATCAGATCAACAGTGAAGTCCTTCCCTGTTCTGAGGTCTGTGATCGTAAATATATATCAACCCTTAATATCTCCTCCATGTATTTTGACTGTATAGCCACAGGGACTCATGGTTTATCTCTCAGTAATGTTCTGGTAATTGTAACAAATGAGAATAGAAAAGAGATAGAAGAAATACTTTATTTGAAGTCTATTTTCAGAAAGCAAAAAGCCTTTATATATCTGCCAAATCCTTCCTACTTCTTATCACTATAAAAAGGAAACAAAATCATTGCTGGAACCAGAGGGATGATTGATCTGTTTGAGATCTGTGCTACTCGCGTGTGGTCTGAGAAGCAGCAGTAACGTCACTTGGGAGCTTGCTGGCAGTACAGAATCTCAGGCCCTACCCCAGACCTAGAGTCAGAATCTTCATTAGAACCAGCGTTCTAGGTGAATCATTTGCCTGTTAAAATTTAAGAAGCTCTATTTCAGATGAGGTATCCATTCTAACCTGAAACAGAGTAAACACACTGTTACTGCAAGAGACCTGCCTGCAGCACACTGGTTGCTCTTGCCCTATACCTTGAAGTTTGTCTGCAGAATCACTTACAAAGTAGTGTACAATGTAAGAAGTGGTATTCCTCGTTCAACTTCAGAGCTGAATCAGTGACCCGTTTCACTGTTGGTGGTTACTGTTCAATATTTAAAAGTGTAATTCACATTTCTGCTTGCTGAGATGAGCATATTTTGAAGAAATGCCCATGCTGGAAAAAAAATATTCACCTCAGTTTCTCATCTGAAGGCTATAGAATTGATAAGCAACCTCTCTATCTACTTGTTTTTAAAGTAATATTGAAAATAATGTTCTTCCTTTTGTGTGTGCATTGAATACAAAATTGTGTGTGTGTGTGTGTGTGTGTGCGCGCGCGCAGGAAAGGTGGCAGTTGGATATTGGCCTCTGTTAAAATATACTTACTCTTGGTGTGTGCATAGGGTCATAGTACAGTGGGCTCAAAGATGATTGTCTTGGATGGATATTTCTTTTCCTATTATTAGGGCCTGAAATTGAATAGGTGATTTTTGTACCACAGAGATGGTGATTTTACCATAGAAGGTAAAAATGAGCTACCTTGAATGCTGTTGAGTTGCTCATTTCATCTGAGGTCTGTTATGTGGCTCTGGGAGATTAGTTGTACTTTCGGTGTATCACTTGGATCCTTTACTTAGAGAAAAATGATTAGAGAATCTCAAAAGAATGCACACAGGCCATACCTTTGACTTAAACAGGAGCAGACCAGAAACCACACAGTGCAAAAGGGAATCTTATTGGCAAGAAGTGGGAAATCTTCTGGAGTCATCAGGGCAATATTTGAATTGGACGACAGCAGAAGTCAACAGACCTCAGGTTTCAGCTTTAAGAGCTGAGTGTGTCTTAGCTGACACTGTATACACTATGAGTTTGGAGACCTCGTTTATAATACAATAAGCTGCTTTGGTCAGTCTGTATAGGAAGGGGGTTCTTCAAGAAATGGGAAAGCACATCAAAAAATCTTTTGAGTTCAGGTCTCCAATAATAACTCCAGACATGCAGTTCTTTGCCTCTGAATAGTTGATCCTGTGGAGAAGAAGTAAGAAGCGGGGAGTGATCCAAAAGAGTTGTTTAATTTTATTCATATGGTTGTGGGCTTGACCTATGTCACAGCTTCATAACATGTTAGGTTTCCTGGAAGAAGCGTTGGAGTTATGCTAGTTAATCCTTTTATTCTATAGATTGGTGAACTAAGTCCCAGTGAGCCTGAATGACATGCCAAGCTCACAGAGTTCGGTAGCAGAATTAGGGCTGGAACTCAGTATTCTTGAATTATAGGACAGTGTACTTCCTGCACCATGAGAAGATAGAATGTTATAGGAGCATAGAGAATACAGGAGAAAGTTAACCCGTGAAAGTTTAAAGCAGACCCCCAGATTACAAGAACTTGTATCCAGTTGTCCCAGACTGCAAATGACCCTTTGCCTAGCCATCAATGCCATGACACACAGGTCCTGAACTCTTCCAACCTGGTATATGTGTGTGTAAAAGGCTTCCATACAAAGGAAGCTCAATGGACACCTTCATAACAAACTGGCAGGAGGGAAATCTGCTCAACCAGAAGATGGGAGGTAGAGTGTGGGTAGGGTGCTGCCAGCCCTTTACTATGCATTCATTTGTTCAACAAGGGTATCTTGGCTATAAGCCAGCATCTGAGTTAAGCAGCAGTAGTGTAAAAATGAGCAAAGTACATACTCTGTCTTCAAAAAGTTTATAATCCAGTGGAGGAGACAGGTAGGTAAATAGGCAATTTCTTTATTCACTGCATTTTTTGAATTATGTGTCAGACACTGTGTTTGTCATGGGGAACACAATAAAAACAATCCAGACACAGTCCCTGCACTCAAGGAGCTCACTATACAGCCAGGATAACAACATTAAAGAAATTTGTGAAGAATTAGTTTGGTGATAAAGGTTTATATCTGGATTTTGGAAGCATAAATTAAGGTCCTTTGATACAAATGAGGATGGGGGGTGGGGTTAGGGGAATGATTGACTTGAATTCAGTCATGAAGAGCAGTGATGAATTAAGCAAGAGATACCCCTCAGAGCTCATGGTGTCCCTAGATTTTTCTGGCCCTTTTTCGTAAGTCATGGAATGTCCTTGAGAACATGCAAGGATGAAGATAGACTTACTTCCCTAACTTGAAACAACACCTTCTCACTAGGGCCCTGAGAGTTGAATGAGGCAATCACTTCTTTTGATTTCTTTGGCTAGGAAGAGAGTTTTGGCCCTTTCCCCAGCAGGCTGTTTTCCGCATGCATCACTTTGTGTGACAGCTCACCTATATGATTAGTAGGTACTGACTTAAGCAAGAAACATCCTGCTGGATGTAACTGGACTATGGGGGCTTATTGTTTGGGGCTATTTCCATTGGGATACTGGAGACCTCAGATGGTTTGTTTTTGTTCCCTTTCCCAAAATGTTCCTCTCTGAGGCTTTGAGAATCCAAGTCAGGCTCTCAAGGACTGTTAAGCTTTCTAGAGAGTCTGTAGATGCTAAATAGAGAAATTTAACTCAGAAGATTGTTTACAGGTGCCGAATTGAAGTGCACCCTAGACCCACGATTATTGCTTCTTGTACCCGTGTTAGACTGTTCGCTTTGCAGAGACTGTATATTTAAGTTTACAGTCATTTCCCAAGCAACCTACCTGCCAGCCTTGCCCCTGGAGGTTTAGATGAGACAATTCTGGGTGTGGGAGCTTAAAGCTCTTGTCTTAAAGTACAAAATCATGTTGATAGCAGGAATTGGATATTTTTCATCTTTGTATTGTCAACTCCTAACACAGTCTTGGAATGTAACAGAGTTTTAATACATACTAATTTATTTTTTTAATTGAAAAAATTGGATATAATTTTGGTTAGTTGGAAATCTTGTCCCATCAATGCCACTATCTAGCTGTGTGATATTAGCTCTTCTGAACTTCTGCTTCCTTAGCAGTAAAATGGCAGCATTCATTCATTCAACATATGTTTATTGATCACTTACTGTATTCCAGGAAATGTAATATGTTCTAGAGAGTCTATGAAAGGTAATAGAAGAAATAGTCCCCACCTATTGTGGCTGCTTGTCTGCTGGAGATGAAAGACAGTTAAAAAGCTGATGTAATAGAAGTCTATTCATCAATAATGATGGAAACCAATAGTTACTTGATTAATTTTTAGGTTAAAGTGAGGAGTTATAAAACTACCCACATGCATTAAACATTATTTTTTAATTGTAGAGTATACATAAAACTTACCATTTTGACCATTTTAAACTATATAGTTCAGTAGCATTAAGTATGTTCACATTGTTGTGTATCACCACCATCCTTCTGCAGAATTTTTTCATCTTCTCAAACTGAAGCTCTGTATCTCTTAAGCTGTAACTCCCCATTTTCCTCTCTTCTCGGCCCCTTGCAATCATCATTCCATTTTCTGTCTCTATGTGGTTAACTTCTTCAGGTACCTAATATAAGTGGAATCATATAGTATTTGTTCTTTTGTGACTGGCTTATTTCATTTAGAGTGTCTTCGGGGTTCATCCATGTTGTAGCCTCTGTCGGAATCTCCTTTTTTAAGGCTCAGTAGTAGTCCATTGTATGTATATACCACATGTTTCTCCATTCATCCACTGGTGGACATTTGGATTGCTTCCAGTGTATTATTTTAGTTTAGACATTTTTATGTAGACTGCTGATTGGAGTTTTCTCTCATTGTTCTCACATAAACCATACCCATAATACATCATCTAGCATTTCCAGTTTTGGTTTCTTTAATGTGGAGAGAGAACCTAGATACTAGTGAAGTAATGTGAGTACAGAATTCCAGATTTTTGTGATTTTTTTTCCACAGTCTTTTAAATTAGTGTTGACTATACTAAATTTGATTGACTCATTTTTAGCAACTTATCTGTTCTTTTCAAAATATTTAACTTCTAGAAAAAATTCTCTTGCATATCCACATTTTATCAGTTACATACAGTTTAATTAAATCATACAATTAGAATAAGAAGTGTAGCTGACATAAAATGGTGTGGAAACAAACATTTAGCTCTTGGTGAACATTTTTTTAGCGCTCTATTTTATTTATTTATTTTTGGCCACGGCATGTGACTTGTGGGATCTTAGCTCCCTGACCAGGGATTGAACCCATGCCCCCTGAAGTAGAAGTGTGGAGTCCGAACCACTGGACTGCTAGGGAATTCCTGGCTCTTGGTGACCATTGATGATGATGGCTGAAAGCCTGCAGGACTGTTAGAGAGCAGGCAACTAGTCAACAGTGTGTTTTCAGAAGAGTTGAAAGGGTTAGTTAATCCAGTTGATCGCTTCATTGGATGTTAAAAAAAAAAAAAGAAAGTATCTGTGCTATTAGATGGGAATGCACAGAGGATTTGGGAACACAGGACTTCTAGTTACTGATCCCTATTAGTCTAGGGATAAGAAAGTACCTCTGAAGAAGGCATTCAAATTCATCTTGAGGGGGACTTCCCTGGTGGTCCAGTCGGTAAGACTCTGAGCTCCCAATGCAGGGGGCCCAGGTTCGACCCCTGGTCAGGGAACTAGATCCTGCATGCTGCAACTAAAAAAGATCCAGCATACTGCATCAAATACCTGGCACAGCCAAAATAAATAAATAAATCTTAAAAAAAAAAAATTCATCTCGAGGGATGGGGAGAAATTATCCAGAGAAATCTAGGGAAGATGTTTGAGGTAGAAGGAATAATATGTACAGTTGTATAAAACAGCAAAAGCATCTGGGACATTTAAATATTTTGTTATGTTGGGTGTAAAGGTTGCATCCCTTATTTTTTATTTTTTCCGGTACGCGGGCCTCTTGCTGCGGTGGCCTCTCCCGTTGCGGAGCACAGGCTCCGGACGCGCAGGCTCAGCGGCCATGGCTCACGGGCCCAGCCGCTCCGTGGCATCCTCCCGGACCGGGGCATGAACCCATATCCCCTGCATCGGTAGGCGGACTCTCACCACTGCGCCACCAGGGAAGCCCGCATTCCTTAATTTTAAAAGGTTTACTGTGTGCCAGGCACTGGGAGATACAATCTAAACAAAATAGACATGGCTGCTACCCACATGAAGATTACCATCTAGAGGTGAAGACAGGTACTTCAAACACAAATAAATATAACACTATGACATGTGTTAGAAAGGAGAAATAGAAGGTACAAACAAGATCCTGTAATAGGGCAGGCATTGTGGCACAGATATTGGGGGAAGTGTTAAGAGAAAGGCTTTGGCAAAAAATGTAAAAGTTTGGAGGTGAATATTGAAATAAAGAATATTCCACAAAGAAGAAACACATGTGCAAATGCCAAGGTGGCAGGAGACATTAGAACAAGTAAGAGAGTTAAGAGTGGGGAGCTGGACTAGTACAGACAAGGTCCTGGTGTCATATTGAAAGACTGTAAGATTTGGGCTAGATGATTTCTAAGCCTCTAAGCCTCCATGTGTCATTCTCTAAATGTCGTGTATGTCAGTTCAGTCAGCATATACTCCTTCCTGCCTTCCTCCATTCTGCAATTATATTTGTTTCAAGCTTTTAGGGAGTTGATGAATGCATCTGGATTGCATGGTAAATCTTATCTTCTGTGAAATTCCAATGGTTTGTCAAAAAACTGTATCTCTGGTGACTTAAAAGAGAAATGAGCTATTTGTTGTTGTTGTTAAGGCTTTTCTCTTGTTTTGCATCAAGTACAAGGAGATACTGAATACAGTTTCCAGAGTCCAGATTAGATAATTTCTACTGTCTGCTAAGCACTGATGAATCCTAATTGGGTGGATTACTTCAAATGCAGGATAGTCGTTATCCAAAGCAAATGAAGTCCACTCTTCCCCTTATTCCCTTTGTGGGTAGCTTGTATATCATACTTGATTAAGTGATGGCAGCTGAGATGGTGGTCTACCTTTAGTCTACTGGTTTAGTTTCTCTGGTAGAATAGTTACGCTTCGCTTATAAAAGTTCTTTCACTTCATGTATTCTTTGTGTCCAAAACTTCCCCTTTGTTACATAGACAAGGAGCTAGTAGAAATATTCCAATGCCCACCCAAGGTGGTCAAACCTTATGTTGGATTTTGTTTCTTTTTAAAGGCAAAGTAAATACTGATTCTAAACATTTTCATGTCTACTTTGTGTATTCTTCTAGGGGCCAAAAGGGTGGGCATGAGTGGTTTCATAAATCATTAATATTAATATTGTTTGACAGTGTAATTATAAAAATATATAATGATAATGAAAGCAGAGGAAATAACATTTGGTTTGACCCCAAGGTCAAATTATTTTCCTTAATTTTATATGTGAAATGTATTTTAAAACCTCTGATCCTTCCTAAGATTTTGCTTAATTTATGAATTTAATTGTGAAATGACACTTCCTTGTATACCACTGTGCAGTAAGTCAACTGGGTCTCATTTGAACCTTCCAGTTGCGTTTCAGAATTTCACATGTTTGATGTAAAGCAAGGGGATGCTAATGTTTTGTTGTTTTTTTTTTTTTGCGGTACGCGGGCCTCTCACTGTCGTGGCCTCTCCCATTGCGGAGCACAGGCTCCGGACGCGCAGGCTCAGTGGCCGTGGCTCACTGGCCTAGCCGCTCCGTGGCATGTGGGATCTTCCCGGACCGGGGCACGAACCCGTGTCCCCTGCATCGACAGGCGGACTCTCAACCACTGCGCCACCAGGGAAGCCCGATGCTAATGTTTGAATAATGACGTATTCTTTTGCATCCTCTAGCCCTATGAAACCACTTCCAGTTCCCCCAACATGACCCAAGACTTTTTATGCCTCTGGTTTTGAGTCTGCTGTTTCCTCTCCCTATAATGCTCCTTCCCTTGCCTGTTAAGCAGCCACACATCCTTTAAGCCTGAGCTCAGGTGTCATCTGCGCTGTGAAACCTCTCTACACTCGCCTAGTCATAAGTACGTGTCCCTCTTTCCTGTTCTCATAGGATTACACATACACTTTATCGTCACACTTATCAAAACTACTCATTCATTAGTTATTGTGCTAAATTTACTGTATTAGGCATACTACAGAATTGCCTCAATAATTTCCTCCCCAGGTCTGTGAAGTCCTCCAGGCAAGGAGTTCTTCCCTGGCACTGAGTAGGAACTCAGCAAATTTTCATTGAATGCATAGAGTGGTGATAATGTGTGGCTAACCTGTATCGAATTATTATTTTCACTGAGAGTAAACTCCTTACTTTCATCAGTTTACTTAACGCTCACAGCAATCCTTTGATGTATTTATCATCATACCCATTTTACCTTTAAAGATATACCGAGGTTAATTAGTTTGCCCAAGGTCATCCAGCTACCAAGAGAGGAAGCTAAGATTTAACCCCCAGTTCTGTGTTATTCCCAAGGTCATATAATCTGCCTCCCACTGGTGTGATTTATGTTGAAATCACGGAAGCAGTTGTGTAGAAAAAATTAGAATGGTGATTAATAATAACTCACATCTGAATGGCACTTTACCATTTACATAGAATCTTACTGTGCATTATATCATCCAATTAAAAATTATAAGTTTTTACACACAATACTTTTCCGATTTGACGGAATTACGAGTAAATGATGTATAAACTAAAGGAAACGACCTCCAAATTTCACCACCCAGAGATAACTTTCATCAGTGTTTTCCATCAATATTTTTTTGTGTATTTTCTCTCCCCCCCATATGTGTGTATTTATGTGATGATGTTGTTTACAATGTTCCTTTAATAATTTATCAATAAATATCACTAACTTTTCTTCATGTCTAACATGGTATTTTATGTTATTCCATTTTGGGGTTGTTCCATAAATTATTTTGTTGGTATTTATGTTGACTCATCCACTCTGATCCCTGGGATTTTTGCTTCCTTGCAGCACTGACCCGTTTTATCTCCAGAGGGCAGAAACTGGACCGCTTGTCCCACGTCTAATTACTCTCTGGCTCATTTGCATGTTCCTTTTCTCACTCTAATATTATCAACATAGTGGTCTGTGCTCACTCAGACCACAGGTTAGTCTTTGTCGGACTCTCTGCTCAGTTAGGTCAAACTGCAACTGGCTTCCTGACTCTCTTTTTGTGGGAGCCACGAGTGTGAACATTCCATGATTTTCTTTCTTTGCTTCTGCATAAGGTACTTGCCGATGTGCACATATTTCTTTGACTTCAATGACTTAACCCATTTTATTCTTTTTTTTAAATTAGACTCGGCTAATTCTTTAATCCATCAAAGAAATCCTCCTTTTGATGAACTGAGTCCCTTAAAATTTAGGCAGTTTGCAAATTATCGTTATTAACAGCACTGTGAGGCCTGTAGGCAGACATTGCTATCATCACTCACTGACGGGCGGGACTATGCCGCCTCGAGGAGATTAAGGGATTTAATCGGTGACACGAGGTAGCAAATGGTAGTTTCAGAACTTGGGTCTCCTAACTCTGAATGTGAATGTCTTAGCTTTAGCCATACTAGCTCTAATGGTGAACAATGTTATGACAGATTTCTGGACTGTAAGACGTAAGCATGGCTGTCATTTTTGCCTACTGAGCGTCATGTTCCCAGTTTCAAATTTTAACTGACTTGAGAAGTGGTTAACTGGTTGTGGCTAAGTACAAAAACTGATATGGGATTTTTTACTCTAACTCTTCTGTTAATCAGGTTTTAATTACATTTCATTGCCTGTCTTCAGGATAAAGTTCAAGGTTGTTAACTTGGCATTTAAGATATTCCACTATCTGAGCCCAATCTACCCTTTCCCACTCTATCCTTTATTACTTCTTTACAGAAATGCTTTGTCTCATTTAAACTTTCTCTGCACTGTCGTCCAAATGTTTCAGGTGTTCCACATTGATCTTTAATCTACTTTCCTCCATTTACCTGCAGATAAATACATAAAATGACTCACCTCCTCCGTGAAGCCTTCCTTTACCAGGCAGGTAAAAGAGATCACTTATTTCCCTAGAGTCAGAGAGGATTTGGCATCTCTCGAATTATATCTTTATGCCATATGCCTTTAAATAGGTTATATAAATGTTTGCTATCTCATGATTTCTATAGGTTGGAATTATAAGCCTGGTGTAGCTGAGTTTCCTACAAGGCTGCAAGGAGTTGTCAGCCAGGGCTGGGTTCTTATCTGGATATAGAGATCATGGGGCTATCTTAAAGTTTATCTGTCATGGATGGTTTAAAGAACTATATGTGAAATGAATAAACAAGTAATTAGACCATTAAGAAAAACTAGGCAAAATATAGGTGCATATTTTTCTGACCTTGCATAGCGAATGACATTTTAAATTAAGGCAATAAAAAAAGTTAAAAGAAAACAAAATAGATTTTTAAAAAATTTCTGATTGTAAAAATTATGAAAAATTAGATAGAAATTTTGAGACGTGATTTACAAAATGTTAATGTCATGAACATATATAAAGCTTACACAGATTGATAAGGAAAGCAGTAGATATTCAATAAACAAATGGGAGGGGACATGTAGGAAATCACAAAAAAGAAAATACAAGTGACTAGTAAATGTGTATAAATGTTTACCTTCATTTGTAATTTAAAAAAGCAATAGTAATACTTTCAAGTATCAAATTAATAAAATAAGATATAAAATGCTCAATACTGATAAAGATATGGCAAGTGAGCTCTCTCTTATCACTGCTAAGAGTGGAAAATTAGTATAACCATTGCAAATGCAAGCTATTACTCTGTTTCAAAAGCCTCAAAGTTGTACATATTATTTTACCTAGTAATTCCTCTTCTAGAAATTTAACACAATGAAATAATCAGCAATGCAGACAAAGCTTTATGCACAATGATTTTCTTTGAAACACTGTTCATAATGAGGCATTGAAAATAATCTAAACATCCATCAAGAGGGGAAATGTTGAGTAAATTCTGGTGTATCTATAGTATGGAATATTGTGGAGCCATTAAAGTGATATTTAAGATGAATATTTAGTGATTTGGAGAAATGCTTAGATGGGTAAGAAAAAGCAGGATACAAAATTGCTTATAACATGGAACTAAAGTGTAAAATAATGTATTACTAGGAGGAAATACGTAAGATATTAACAGTGGTTTTCTTGGGATTCGGAATTGTCCCTGTCAGAAAATTGTCCTCAGTATAGTTAATTGCCTTATTTTGGAGTCTTTGTAAAGTTTATCATATTACACATGTTCTTTCACTTTCCTTTTTTATTTTAATAAAGAATTAATGTTGGGTAAGCACATTACCCTGAAATGACCTCAATCAAAGTTAGTTTTGGACACTTGTAGAAGTCACTTGACAAAATTGGTAGAAATGGAGGCAAAGAAATTGACTTCAGATTTAGAAATTATTCTTGGTCAACCTGACAATGGCCAGGGTAGAATGACATTGTATACAGTACACAGTTAAAGAACACTTTAAAAAAGAGTAGAGTAATTGAGTTTTGGTATTTTGTTTATTGACATTGTGAATATATTACCTATGGGAGGAATAAGAAAATAAAATATCCTGATTTATGTGAATGGATCGCTTTAGCTTAGGATAAAATATCTAGTGAGCATCACAAACATTTCAAAATATTTTACCTGAAGCTACTTAGCGGAAGTGAAAATGGCATGTACCAGGACATTGAGTTAGATGATTATGTGAAGGGTGTAGTTAATATTACTTCAAAGAATATGAGATAGAAAAAAATAGATTTTTCTGTGTTCTATGTGTAACTTAAGTATGCATTCATAATTAAATTAAGATATTAAATATTATAGGTATACATTTGACCATTTGATTTATATTACTAGTAAGTAAATATCTAGCTTAGCTAAAAATAATAACAGCATCAAAAGTTTGATCTTCTAATTGTGAAAATGGAGAATTGCCTAATATTCATGCTCACTTTATATCTGACACATACTGTTTTATATTTTGTATTTTTCTGCAGTAAAAAATGTATCTTTTCTGACAAAAAAGTCAACACAAGTTTTTAGTTTATAATTTGAAAGGGAACTTAAAATTACAAATACCCTTAGGGGAGGGAAAATATCCTTCATTCCTTTTAAGATAAACAGATCTCAAATCCTTCTTACATTGGTAGTTTGGAAGTGTGTGTAAGAGGCATAGAAATTCCGGGAAACCTAAAGTGCTGGAGGAAAGGATCTTCTATGAATACTGGAGATAAACTTCCCATTTTTCATGGTTCTTTTTACGCCTTGTTGTCTCACTAAACACAGCTGTAACTTTTTGTTTGGTCTTAAACTACAGCCTATCACTCAGAACTTTTTTTGTTCCTTATGCTAAGCTTCACAAAGAAATGGAAAGAACTCCTTTCTCCAGAGGGGTGACAGAAACTTACTGGGCACGTCCAGTCCTTGATCTTGAGATGAAAGTCAGCCTGTGGATGAACGGAGGTGGTGTTAGTAGCCTCTGTGTTGTGACCTGCTGCTTTCTCGGTAAATGAAGATGAGGAAACAGAGGATTCTATGCATCTAGCTCCAGTTTAGCCCCAGGCCTGGCCTTATTTAAAATAAAATAGCTACAGTTGGAAGCAGAAAGGATGTTCTTAAATCTTTGAGCCCCAAATCCATATGATAAAGAACAACACATAGTTGGAGAAACAGAAAGTTATATAATATATTCTTTGGTCCAGTTCTTATTTTTATTTTCTCCAGGTATTTCTCTCTGCTTTAAAATAAATGAAGAATGAGAAATTCTTACCTTCAGAAACTGTCCTAAAATTGAGTATTTCAGAAAAACATTGTCAGCCTAAATGATTGAAACTTCTACTACTCTCCACAGCCTTTTTCCTCCCTTCCTTCCTGCAGAGAGAGGGGCACAGCACGCTGTGATTCTCATTTGCTGTCAACTTTTGGTTAAAAAACAGATGAAGACTTCTATTAGACTGATAATCTCTTATCCTTGAGTTATTCGTATCTTGAGCAAACTCCACGTTAATGTATTATCCACCATTCGTTCACTGGGGGCTTGAACTTCAGTATTCTTATTAAGATGTCATTTCCAGAACCTCTGTATTCATTTATATTTTTCAAAAGATTGCATAAGAAAGCCTAGGTCTTGCTAACCAATTATAGAAATTTCTTTCAAAATTATTTTGAAAATAATGGCATTAATAGCTACTATTTACCAAATACTACTTATGTGAAAGCAGGGGTAGTTAAGAGCAGATACTTTCAAAGTCTGGGGTGTCTCTTCAAAGTGAGTCAGTTTGTCTGTTAACCTTTTGATGATCATTCCATACTGTCTATTAAATATTATATTTTAACATATTAATTTAATTGTTAAGAAAGATCTAGCAGCAGGTCTGTTTTTTCCCTTTATGGAGTGATGCCTCCAGGAAGAAAGAATGATTATTTGGTCAAATGATTGTTTGGTTTGTAAACAGGCAAACATAATTGGTATTCACGAGCAGGAGGTTCCTCATCTGTGGAGTCCTTTTAGAATGATGTACCCAACCCAACTATGATAAACAAACCTAGAATCTGTTGATTCATGGAGGATGGCTTGCTGGAAAATGTCAGTGAGCTAATTAGAATATAGAATGGGAATGCATTATGATCAAACAAGCTCCTTTTTTTGTATGTTATGCTCTTGCAAGCATCACTTGGAGACCACATGTTACATATAAGCTACAGAGTGTCTTTATGTGCTTACGGTCTTAGATTGTTACCTTCTTGCCTGTGCCTTCTGATTACTCGAATTATCAGTACAGCTCGATATTGGGGAATACCTTTGATTCTTGTGAGCCTGATTTGACAGACATTTCAATCCTTTGTGCTATCTCGAATGCAGACCTTATTCAATACAGGTTTAGGGAGAACCCAGCTTGATTAAATAAGTGGCACGGTGTAATCAGGACCAGGGTCACCTTTAATAGTTATACAGATTATTCATTTCACTTAAGAGTCTTTAATGGTGGGAAAGTATAGTCCATTGCTAAAAATTCTTACTATTAAATGATCAGGCACTGACTAGGAGTTTCAAGGTTGGTACAAAACAATCCTTTATGTTTCGCTTGTTTAAGTTTGGGTTCACCCAGAAGCAGGCCCTGAGACACAGAGTAGAGTGTCAGTAGCTTATTTGTGGGGTGGAAGGAACACCTGTAGAAATTGGGGAAGCCATACAGTAAGGGGAAGCAGCCAATCAGTGATGTGCTACTAAGCCAACTATGATGGCGGGTGCGTTTTCATCCTAACGTAGACTCTACCCCTTTGTCCGGCTTTTCCTTAGCCTACTTTCTATTGTCCCTGTCAGAGCCCCAGAAGGGACATGAGTATGAGTCCTGTCCCCAGATATGTGGGTGAGTGAGGCCATGGATGAAAGCGTAGGGATTAAACAAAGAAAGAAAATAAATATCCACAACTGCATCCCTTATTTAACCCCTGGCACAAGCTGTGTCTGTGACTATATGTCTTTTCGTAAGGGTGTGTGATGTCTTAACTTCAAAAATGACCAAGAACCATATCTCTGAGCATGATATATTCCTCACAGGACATATTGTATTGCCTTATATAGATTAAATGTTAAATACAGATTTGTTAAATAATTTTTTGTTGGTCAGAGTGTGGTGATTAGAGAGAGAAAAAGAATTGAGCTATGGAGTGAAATGAATAAAACCTATGCTTCCTGCTTTCTCTTATCTGATCCTTGTCACAAACTCAAATTGTAAGAGTTGGCTACCTACTGGACCTCAGAGTTGTTGAAACTGAACACCCACCTTCCTCTTTTGCACATATATTCTCAGGAGAGAGTTCTGTGGGTGCATTTCAGAGGCAGCTGCAGGGGCGGCCCTTTTAGTTTGAGTACCAGAGCTGAGTCATTAACACTGGAAAACCTTAGTATTAGCTCACCTCCTCCCCTCTACCCACTGCTTCCCACCCAACATCTTTAAAGAGAAGAACATTTAAATCTAGATTATTTGGGGGTATATACTTTATGTTATAAACACTAAAGTCATTATCCCATTGGCTGGTTGATTTTAATTTGCTTGTCTGTTATCTGCTCGATTCCACAAAGGTTTGGAAGCAGTTATATATGCGTCTGTATAAAGTATAGAAAAAGCTAGGGGAAAAATACAATTGCTAGATTGTTTGATACAGATTAGAATGTAATAAGTGGACAAAGAATTGAAGGATCACAGTGGGAAGTACTAATCAGGAGAACCTTCTCGGAGTCAGTTAATATATTATGACACACTTCTATTCAATCAGGTCCCTGGAGTGACTTTTTCTTTGGTTTTCTGCTGAGTTGCTCTTAGACTGTTGGTATAATATGAAGGCTTACCCTTAACTAATATTCAAATTTTTCATCATGTTTATTTCAAAAGAAAAAAAATGAGAACATCCTCTAAAGAATGGGACTGTTATAGCTTATATTGATAAGAAGCCTAGATATTTCATAAAGCACAACATTGTAGGACATTATCATAGAAATAGAGAATAACCTTTAGGAGGAGAATCAGAGTTATCCAGAAGGAAAAGAAAATCAGAAAAATGAAAGAAACTTCAAGCAAAAGGCAAACTTTTTAAAGGCTCCCACTGTGAAAATAAGTGACTGTGGTCAAACCCGCTTAAAGCTTTGCTTTTCATTTTGAAGCCTTGGAGCAGGGAGAGATCTTAGAGTTCATTTAGTTCAATCCCTTCATTTTACAGATGACAAAGCTGGAACCCAGAGAGGTTAAGTGATTTGCCCATGGTCACACAGACAGTGTGGGGCAGAACAATAACTGTATTTCAGATTGTCTGACTCCTGGTCCTGGGCAATTTGTACTACTTTTTATTGCTGCTTCCAGCTGATGTCATTTTGGGGAGGAGGCATCCAGGGGCCTGAGCAACATGGGCCAGCAGGGAAAAGGAGAGATGCAGGATGCACAGGAGAGCTGGACACAGTAATCTAGTGGGTAGGCTGGAACAAGCAAGGGCCAATGAACCAAACTCTACAAAGGGTATGGCAACCAATATGACTTTTTCCTTGCAGAACTGAATCTTTTTATAGGATTGCCTAACTCTTCCAGAATTAAACATAGAGATAATTCTACCAAATCAAGCAAACTCTTAATTCTCATCAGCCCTGAATCTCAGAAGCAAGCTATGTAATGATGACAATTTGTGGCAAACAGTGGTTCCATGGGAAGCACTAGCAACATGTCCAGAGTAAGTAACTTCATTCCTCAGATCAGTGACAATTCTGAGAGCACACATGTCTCTAGGTTCAGGAAGTTAGGGTGTTGTTGTGATGTTCCTGAATACTGGAAGGTCAGTGCAGGAAATGGTGGTGGGGTGGGATGGGGCCAGGAGGCAGTTCAGGGCTTTCTTTCTTCCCCTTTATGTCAGTAAAGGCATTTTTCCTGAAGGTTGTGAAGAGGGGGGAAAGTTTTTGAATGTTTTATATTATGATTGATGCTGATAAATATTTTCCTAAAAAAATTTTGCTTACCTTTGATTGTGTACAACAGTAGTGATTATGATTTATAATCTTCAAAGTAATACATGTTCTTTTATCTTTTTCTTAGTGTATGAGCAGCATGTGTGATGGTTGCTTGAGGCTCTAAGGGGGCAATCTGGAAAACGTTTTCCCCTCCACGCCCTTTCTCTATGCCTTATGTTCAGAATCTGTCCAGTCGACAGGCTGACGAGGAATGTTTCTCCTTTGAGACTGATTGGAAGAGTGAACAGTCAGAAAAACCTTCTATTGTTCTTTGAGCTTTCCCATATGATAGAGCCCAACCATTAACCAAGTCTCTCTTCATTGTTTTGTCTCTTAGAGGAGAGAAACGTTTAGAGGCACATTTGAAGATGCGCCAAATGGATTTCAGAGAGCTTTACATTCCTTAACATCCCATTAATTGGGAACAACAGTTGCATATTCACGTTTTACCATTTGCCAGATACAAAACTGCACATAGCAAAATGGAATGACTCTTCTTCTTTATTCCTTATTGTCTTGTGAAATAATAGGATACCATTCTATTAGAATGTGTTTTATTTATGTTAAATAATTGGCGATGGAAAAAATAATTGCCAGTGGGATTCTCTCTTTAAGGCAGTGCTAACATAAATATTTTGGGAAAGAATTTACTAAATCTGAAAGTTTATTGTTAGCATTCCACTCTTGTTAAGCAATGCCCCTGTCAGTGTGAATGTACCCTTTTCTTCTCACTTCGCTAAATTTAGCATAGATCATTAAAGATTAGACACTTCTAAATTCCCAAGAACTGCTGGGCCCCATTTCTAAAAGACAGGTCTTATGTTTCCAAATTTCCATTATCAAAGAATTTTGTAGAAACACCCTGGTTAGACTGATCAATCTTGGCTATGTTTGATTCTTTGTCTGAAATAAAACAGTCTTTCAATGCCCAAATCCTTTCAACACTGCATCTCTCTCATCCCAGTTGTTGACCCTCAAAACCTGCTAGAGGTTGAACAGTTTGGGGATATAAGGAGGTGGCATTTTGAGTTACATCTGCATGCCATCTGGAGTGTTTCTCCTTAGGAGGGTTGAAACCAACAGCAAAAAGTGAGATCAGTTTTGGTTATGATGATGTTAATAATAACAGTTACAAAACTATTGAGGGCCTGTTGTGTAGTAGAAACCTTCTAGAGCTGTCTCCTTTAAACCTCAAAAATGACCCTACAAGGTAAATACTATGAAGGAAAATGTACGTTGTTCTTCATGAGTATAATGGGGGGAAACTATTCTAAAAGTTTTATTGAGGAATAAACATATAAAGCAAAAATCTGATGAGTATCCACTAGAAGAATAGAGAAAAGGATGCTCCTGGTAGATGGTGAGGTTATGCAAAAGCCCAGAGGTAGCAAATGGTTCAAGCTATTCAAAAAGGAGAGAGTGGGCTAGTGTAACTGAACAGGAGCATGAAGACAGATAAATAGGCAGGGATCAAAACACGAAAGGGTCTTTTTCTCTGACCTGGTTCTAAGAGTTGGTTATTTATATTGATGCTATCTATGTTCTCAACCGTATCAAGTCAGATAGGGCATTCAGCTACTTCTCTGAAAGCAAAACTGACCCAAGGCTTTGTGTCTGCTGTAGACTTTGTTAGAATTGAAGATACTGACAAAGTTATACGGTAGCCATGTAAACAAATTCAAATTTAAATATTAAGAGTCAATCTTTTAAAAATATCTTACAGCCATATCTACCATTGTGGGCTCCAGCCTCCCAGAAGTTTGCTTCTCTCTCTTTTTCCTCTCCTCCCTTAGTCTTCTCCTCCCTTCTCTTAACATTTGTTCTCTCTTATGCTTTCTAATTAGGGCACACCTAATTCCTGCTCATTTTGAGTGCACATCAGTTTAATAATCTTTTCTTTCTGTTAACTAACATTCTCAGGGTCCCATCTTCCACCTCAAATGACTTGACTAGAAAAATAACTTTATAAAACAATGATAGGTCCTTTTCCATGAGGAATTCTGCTGACATATGTTAAGGTAATATTTTTTTAATCCCTGTACCTGTGAATTGCAAACTCTCACTCTTACTAGTTCATCCACACAAAGAAACACACAAAATAGTACACATTTCATTCATTTTTTGGTGACAAACTTACCACCAAGGGCTGATTTGGATAAGAAAATTTTAGTTGTGGTTGCATTAAAATGGTATCAGAATATTCCAGTTTCCTGGGTCCATTACGTGTGAGGAAATATGAGTTCTCTTTGTCTATGGACGTGACCTATTGTGACAACTTATTATCTAACCATCCCTTTACACCAAACCTGGCCTTCTTCCTTTTTTTATCTTGGTATGGAATTCAGGATTCTTTTTTTTTTTTTTTTTTTCAGTACGCAGGCCTCTCACCGCTGTGGCCTCTCCCGCTGCGGAGCACAGGCTCCGGATGCGCAGGCCCAGCGGCCATGGCCCACGGGCCCAGCCGCTCCGCGGCATGTGGGATCTTCCCAGACCGGGGCACGAACCCGCGCCCCCTACATCTGCAGGTGGACTCCCAACCACTGCGCCACCAGGGAAGCCCTGGAATTCAGGATTCTTGGTTGTAAACAATAGAATCTTCTCAGACTGGTTTAAGAAGAGGATATTAGTTAAAGGAGTTTAGTTAGTGCACAGACAGTCAGAATTGCAAGAGATCCAGTCTCATGAGTTATGCAGCAAAGAATAATACCCAGATATATTGGAAAAGGGGGATGGAGGAGACAAAAAATCTTCTTAGATACTTTGTTTGTAAAGTCAACATAATTTGAAGATTAATTGGATATGGAGATAAGAGAAGGAAGAAATTAAATATGAATCTCAGATTTGTGGTTTAAGAGCTGGTGGTTTGATGATTCCATTTGCCAGACGTTGTAGACATTTGCCATGTGTTGCTATTCAACATCTTTTGAATTCCCTTATTGGGCCTGAAAAAGTTTTGCATTACAATACTGTCACACCAAAGTGGAAGCTAGAATTTATTTTTACAACTCTCTTTATTGCTAAGTTGCATCATAGGAGATACTTATTTTTCCCCAAAAGGAGCAGCGTGAAGAAATAGCATGTACAGACTCAATCTTTGAGATAGCATGGTGGCAAGTCCCAGAGCTTTTGCCTTCCAGTTTGGACCATCTTCATCTGAGCCTCAGTATTGCTGCCAAGCAGTGGAAGCCGTAGTGTTTTTTGTTAGAACAGCTCTAATGGGATATAACTGGGTCTGAATCCTGGCTGCGTAACTTCCAGTTTTACTGGTATACCCTCCAGCTTCTTTTCAACTAGTCTTCCTCTCCTGCCAGTCTGTATTTTCCAGTGTAGTCAGAGTCATCCTTTTAAACTGAAAATCTGATAATATTGCTCCCCTAATCAAATCTCACCAGTGGCATTTTCTTGGCCTGAAGAATAACGTCAAAACTCCTAAGATATTTCCTAGGGATGCCATAACAAATTATCACAAACTCGGGTGGCTTAAAACAAAATAAAAGTATTCTCTTACAGTTCTGGAGGCTAGAAGTCTGAAGTCGTGGTGTCAAGGAAGCTAGGCCATGCGTCCTCCAAAGCCTCTAGGAGAGGATCCTTCCTTCCTTCTTCCAGCTTCTGAGAGCCCCAGGCTTTCCTTGGCTTATGACAGCATAACTGCTGTCTCTATACCTCTGTCTTTGCATGGCTTTCTCCTCTTCTTATAAGGAAACCAATCACATTAGATTAGGACCTACCCCAATTCAGTATGACTTTGTCTTAAATGGATCACAACTGCAAGATCCTATTTCCAAATAAGGTCACATTCACAGGTATTGGTGATTAGGACTTCAACATGCCTTTTGGGGTGGGGGACACAATCCAACACATAACAGTGGCCTGTGAGGTAAGCTACAGTGTGACCCCTGACCCCTGTGTACTTTTCCAACCTTACCTTGTTCATGAGCCTCTCCCCTCATTCTACTCTCCAGCCACTCCTGAGTTCTTTCACGTTTTTGAAATCATCATGCCCTCTCTAATCCCACACATGCTTACAAGTAGATCCCCTCTCCCTGGAATACTCTCTCTGCTTCATCACTCTCTCTGCTTCCACCGTCTTCCCTCCAATTCTCACATGTTCTTTATATCTCCTGGACACCCTATACTAGGTTAAGTATCTCTTCATTGTGCTCCCACAACTAATTGGACTTTCTCCATCATAATTAACACATCACAATTTACAGTGATTCTCACCCAATACCTTAGCTCCAAGAAGTCTGGGATGGTGTCCAATTGCTCAACAGTCAAACCCCAGAATTAGCATAGTGCTTGTCACATAGCAGACTTTCAATAAGAAAAATAAATTTGGCAGCTCTTTGGTAGTTTTGAATACCTGTGAACCACTTAGTTATTTAGCTTTGGATCTTGTTGGAAGGGCCTAGTATTTTGTCAGTCAATACTCTTTTTTTTTTTTTTTTCGGTACGTGGGCCTCTCACTGCTGTGGCCTCTCCCGTTGCGGAGCACAGGCTCTGGATGCGCAGGCTCAGCAGCCATGGCTCATGGGCCCAGCCGCTCTGCAGCATGTGGGATCCTCCCGGACCGGGGCACGAACCCGTGTCCCCTGCATCGGCAGGCAGACTCTCAACCACTGCGCCACCAGGGAAGCCCCAGTCAATACTCTTTAATACAGGGTCCTGTTAGTGGAAATAAATTGCAGTTATTGGAAGGTTGTATGTCACAGAAACTTTCTACAACTTCCTCTGCATAGGAATGACCTTGGATAATCGTCCTGTGATAATCTCTTATTGGCAGGCTGGATCCTCAGGTAACTTAATGAAAACACAATTTCACAATACTTTTTAGACTTTGCCCATTTCTATTGATTTATTAAAGTCTTTTATAACAATTTTATGCTAGTCATTACAATGATAATCTATTACTTTCTAATTATTATAATCATTATCAATTTCTAGCAATGTCAAGGCTTCAAACACCAAATATAAAATCAGTGTTTTGTGCAACCACCATAGATTACTGGTTGTTTAGATGAACTGCTTAGCATTCAGGACTGAGATTTCTGATTCCCACTCTATATTCTGTGTCAACTCCTCTCTCACTTACTCATACCTCAAGAGGAAGGCTTGGTACTCCTCAAGTGGCAGCTAATACAAACGTATTTCAGTTTCATCTTTGGATCCTGTTTCTGTATTCATGAGTGATTAGGAGTATGTCTGTTTTAACCATTCAAAATTACTTTTGAAATGCACTAATTTAACATTAGTATCTTATTCTCTGAACACGCATGCCCTTTCTGCTATCTTTTTGGTTCTTGGAAGAAGAGCATCTTAATGTTTTTATTTTTTAAACTTCTCTTATTGTACTATAAGTTGCATGAAGGATTAAAAGGAAAGAAGAAATAAAAATTCATTTGAGGGCTTCCCTGGTGGCGCAGTGGTTGAGAGTCCGCCTGCCGATGCAGGGGACACGGGTTCGTGCCCTGGTCCGGGAAGATCCCACATGCTGCGGAGAGGCTGGGCCCGTGAGCCATGGCCGCTGAGCCTGCGCGTCCGGAGCCTGTGCTCTGCAACGGGAGAGGCCACAGCAGTGAGAGGCCCGTGTACTGCAAACAAACAAAACAAAACAAAACAAAAAATTCATTTGAGGAAACCCTTTATCAAATTTTCTGCTAAGTTAATTTAGGGAGTTCTTAACTACCAGCATTATTTATATAATAGTATATATAGTAACAAACAGATGCTTGTCAGTGGCATATATTGTCATAAGAAATTGCTGAATTTCAAAGTCCAACATAACACTTAAGTAATCTGTTTTTAATCTCCGTCTATTCTCTACCCAATGCACACAAACACACAGACACACACCGATATACCCAGCCATTTAACTGGAATTACATGAGTGCAGGAACCACTGTCTGTTCACCACTGTTTACCCAGCAGGGTATCCAACAGGCTAATGAAGAATCATAGGGCCGTGGGGTGTGTTTTAAGAAGTGAAACCCCTCCCCCTTTGTTCCTCCACTGGATGTTTCCATCTTCCTGCTCCTCTCCAGGGATTCCATGATTCTGCAAAGTGTATATCAAAGGATTCAGGGGTTGATTAATTTGAATTGGAAAATTACATCTGTGTTTTCCACTAACTTCCCAGTGACACTTAGCATTTTCTTCAGCTGAGTGTAAGCCACAAACCTTAGTAATTTTAGCAGTCTTTGTGACTTTTTCACCAAGAGAAACCATAAATATTTCTTATAATGATTGTTGCATATATCACAAAGATATTTTTGAAATTGTGGTAGTATTCCAGCAAGATCTTAATACTGAATGCGTAATATAGGAGACACATGTATTATACCACAAATTTGTTTCTTTTTAAAAATTTTGTTAACTTGTCCACTTTTCTTTGTAATCAGTTGAATTTTATGTATTTAAAAATATTCTGTCACCAGAATGACAGAGGATCCATGGCACAAAATGTTTAAGAACTCCTTGCTCTTGGCATTGTGAGCTGTAGTTTTTGATTCTTTCATTTTATTTGGGAGGCATTTACCTGGTGATTTAACAGGTCCCAACACATCAAGGGCGATAGTAACATGGGCCAATCACTTCCAGGTGATCGGCCCCGTGAGTCCTGGGATAACATCTCCCATGTCCCTCCTCACCTCCAGGACTCTCCTCCCCACCACAGACAAGTCCAGGCTTCTAGTTGCCTGCATATGTATCCTTTCTCTGACTTTAAGGTTATTGCAGAACCATTTACCCTTTAGGCAACGTGACAATTTGGGTCCAAGTCCTGGCTCTTTCACTCACTAGTATTGTGTCCTTAGATACTTTACACAACTACTCTGTACCTCAGTTTCCTATATACCTGATTATCTTCACTTGTAGGTTGGTGGTGAAGATAAATGACTTACTATATGTAAGGCCCTTAGATGGATGTGTGACAAATAGAAAGCGCTATGTAAATATTTGCTATTATTCTTAATGACTATGTTCATGAGTCCAATAACTGTGTAATAGGTAACTGTAATTTAAAAAATTAAAGCACTGGACCTTCTATTATGTGCCACCTGAGATCATCTTGGCCTCACCCTTGTCTTATTCCAGCTACTGCTGAGGCAACCAGCAATTTATGGGCTCTCACCAGCACATGCACATCCAACACGGCAGTGCTTCATGTAGATCGTGCTGCAAACCTCTCTTCTCCTGCTCTGGGGTTTCCTGCTGAGGTAGAGGTTTGGTAACCCTGTACATGTACGTGTACAGCTCAGTGCCCAGTCCAGAGGCACAGAGGAGCTAATGTCCCTGGAGAGAGAGGTCAGTGGCTATATTTGCCATGTTTCGACGTTTTTATGTTTCTTGGAGATGGCAGAAATCCTTCCTCTACAAAGGTGTATTCTTCTAGATTTGTGTTTGCCTTCATTACCCTTATTCCATCTTGTTCCATTCCAGAAGGAACACAGAATGCCTGATCTAATGACAGCATTGCCTCAGATCAAAGAATCCAAAGAGGAGAAGCCTAGATGGTCATCCCTTGGTGTCTGCAAGGGGCTGGTTTCAGGACCCTCACAGATACCAAAATTCACAGATGCTCATGTCCCTTACATAAAATGGCATAATATTTGCACATAACCTTTGCACATCCTCCTGCGTACTTTATAAATCAACTCTAGGTTACTTAAAATACTTAACACAATGTAAATGCTATGTAAATAATTATAAATACAATGTAAATGCTATGTAAATAGTTGCCTGTGCACAGCAAATTCAAGTTTTGCTTTTGGGAAATTTCTGGAATTTTTTTTTTTTTAGTATTTTGGATCTGTGGTTGGTTGAATCTGTGGGTTCAGAGGGCTGACTGTATTAGCTATCGTGTATTCCATCACCCAGAATTGGCTTAATAGAATAACGATGGATTGCCTGTTAAAAGCTTGGCTACAGTACCAGGTCAAGAAAAGCACTCTGTGGTTTTGATGCTGACCTCCAAAATGCAGTACATGAGCCGAATCAATGACCAGTGTATAGAACTGTGTCTCCAGTAGCTAGAATATATGGATCCAGGAACCAAGGGATGGAAGTAGAATTGGTCCATTTCACCATAACTCCCAGGGACCTATTTGGTATGTGAAATATGTGCTTACTATCCCACAACTCTGTTCCAGTAGAGTTTCCAGGTCCCAGGAAGGAACACTTCAATCAGGATACAGTAAAGAATTTATCGACTGATCTTGAAGCTGTGATTAAGACATAATTTCTTCAGGTTCATCATGCTAATTACCAGTAGCAAAGAAAGAAGCTACTGAACTAATGGGGGTAATCACCTTTATTACTAATGAGGAGTTAGAATTGCTGCTACACAGTAGGAGGGTGGAACAGTTATGTCTAGAACTTGGGCATCCCTTGATTCTTCCATGCCCAGTGGTAATGGCAACAAGGGCAAGGCAACTAAAGCCTCAACTCTCCATGCAAACTCTTATTTTAACAAAATGTAGTTCATAAAGAATTTACAACAGTGAACAAAGGGTAGGTGTTGAGTAAAGGCAAAAATAAAACAGGTCAATTATATTTTAAAAAGAAACAAACAAACTCATAAAAAAAGAGATCAGATTTGTGGTTACTAGAGGTGGGGAGTGAGAGGAGGAGGAATTGGATGAAGGTGGTCAAAAGGTACATACTTACAGTTATAAGATAAATAAACACTAGGGATGTAATGTACAACATGATAAATATAACTAACACTGCTATATGTTACATATGAAAGTTAAGAGAGAAACTCCAAAGAGTTCTCATCACAAGGAAAAAGTATATTTTTTTCTATCTCTTTAATTTCTATCTACATGAGATTATGGATATTCACTAACCTTATTGTTGTAGTCATTTCACGATGTATGTAAGTCAAATCATTGCTCTGTATGACTTAAACGTATACAGTGGTGTATGTTGGTTATATCTCAATAAAACTAGAAGGAAGAAAACCAAATCGGAAAGGGTTAGAGCCTCTCTGAGGTTACTGTGAGAAGCTTTACCGGTTGATTTTGATGATTGGCTTAGTGGCACACTCTATTTAGTAACTATATATTCTCACTATATTTGCAGAATGAATATGGATTTCATGTTAGAAGTAGGTTGATACTAGATCAATATTGGTGTTTTTGTAACATTTGCATTTCTGTGCTGGTATCCTGTAGTGATTTGTGTGGGAGTGGGCCCAGAACAATTGTTTCATTGATGCCTGTTCGTTCTTTCTTGACTTTTATTTTCATCTATCCCAAGTGGGTTGGTAGCATGAGAGAAAAAAAAAAAAAAAGTTGGGCAATTGCCCATAACATAAATTCATGTTAAGAAACACCAATACACAACTGAATTATTTAGTTACTCCACAGACCCTGATGTTTAATAGCTTCTTTAGGGGTATATTTGAGGGTTCCATATTAGCTAGACTATTTTCTCAAAGTCATTTTGTGAAAGGCTTTTATTTTATTTTTAAAAATCTATTTCATGAAAGCCCTATTATATTAACATTTCAATAAATGCTAGTGCAAAAGTGCAGAGTTCTTGTATACCCTGTAACATCTTCACATAGTTCACATTATTCTATGATTTCTTTTGTTCATCACATGAATAGGGTAAAGAAGATGAATATAGCTTCCAACTTCACCGTTTTCTAATGGAATAATGTGGGCACATTATTTTTACAAGCTTTGTTTCTTTATCTGTAAACAAGGGAATAGTTTTAATAAGAAGAAAAAAGAACGAAGATCTAACACTCTGAGAGAATACATGCCCTTGGGCAAGTTATGAACCTCGCTGTGCCATGGTTTTCTGATATATAAAACATAGATGGTTATATCTACTCCATTGTGAGGGCTAAATTAATTGGTATACATAGAACACTTAGAATTATGCCTGGCATGGAATAAGGTGTTTATTATGTGCCAGGTGTTTCATTTATATTATCTCATCTGTTTATCCCCAAAACACTAAAGGTAGGTACTATTTTTGACATCCCATTTTATAGCTGAAGAAACTAAGTCCCATGGAGATTACTTGGCCGAGGTTGTACAGACAATAAGTGGTAAAATCATGTTTTCAACCCAGACATTCTGGCTCCATTCCATTATATTGCCTCTCTAACAAGCACCTGCCTAACCTCCTGCAAATATTCTAGGAATCGTATGAGACAGTTGAGGCAAAACCACATGATATACTGTAAACAGATACCTAAATGTTAAGCTATTAAAAATCATATATAAAGCTGAAAATAGGTGTAGTCATGTTATACTTACTACTTAAAATTCCCCAATTCACCTCTTTTAGTGTCCATCCAATGTTTCAAAAAATTGACTTAGCATAAGCTTTTTCCTTACTTTGAGTATTTGGCTTCTTTTTATTCTTTATATAATTTTATTCTTCATATAATTCTAGGAGAGGGTTCAGACCTCAGCCAAACAGAATGCTGAATCAGGTGGAATTTTAGCATCAGTAGGGAAGTAGTGTGATGGACAGGGAAACTGAGGCAGCTCAGTACTAGGCCAGGAAGTAGGCAGGTACATGGAGGACAGTTGTGAAGGTGTTCAGGGCTCTTCCCAGACAAAAGGGATGCCACAGAAACAAGAACCCATTCTAGTGCTGGACAGTTGAGTTTATTAACCTGTCTTGCACATGAATTTGTACTAGGAAAATGCCAAGTTAATATACTCATAAATATTCCAGTGTGTTGAAGGCACCAGTTTTGGAATCCTTGCTTGTGAAAAGTTTATCACATTTTTGTCTCCTTAGGCCATAAAAGCCTGAAGGTAGAAGTGGGGTTATAGCTGCTGAGTCTAAGTGTATTCCCACGTGGAATGCTGGTACTCATAGGACCTACCTTATGGAGTTATTGTGGGGATTGAGTGAATGCAAGGAAAGCAACTCGCACAGTGTCTGATACATAGTCATTGCTCAAAAAAGATTAATTATCATCAACATCTATTGCAGTGATGCTTCAGCTCCCTGAGAAATCACCCCATTATTTCTGGAAGTCACTAGGGCATATCACTTGTGGGATCATAAAGAAGTCTTCTCAGGGATGATGTGATGGTCTTCAGCTTCCTCCATTTCTGGCTGAGATTTTAATCCCTGCTGGGTTGTGGGAGACCCCTCTTCATCTCAGCTGGTGGTGTCCAGTGCTGGTTCTGAAGCATGCCATGATTCCACCGTGGCTTTGGGAGTCGTCTGCTGTTTTGATGTGACAGCACGTCTCTCCTGCAAGGCTGCACCCCATTCTGGAGTCTCAGTGTGCTGGCAGCATGTTGGCTGCCTCATCTTATAGCGTTTTGCAAGTAGATACAGAGCTTTCAGATTATAGCGCTCACAACTTTCTCTCTTTAGGTTTGGAAGGATCAGTACATGGGGACTGCTCTATAAGACAAATTCGGGTGAAGGATAACATTCTGTCCTCGATTTTGCTTCTCAGCTTACCTGCCAGTTTTGTCTTTTCTTAAAATGAATGTTTTCCTGGACAGCCTGTCCATTTCTCCTACAAAAATAAGGACAAAGGTTGTGCTCCTCCCACACAGCCTCCAGACGTTTCTTAATGTCATCAATAAACAATGTTTAGTATTGGACTGAACCATACCTCAGACATACACATGGTCTATTTATACTAGCAAATAGGAAATGAGTACTAAGTTTGCCAGGAGGCATTGTTATTTTGTTCCATTTGAGTGAGTATGCGTAATCACTTGACTCTTTTTCAGTTCTGCGATGTTAGCTGCTGTGACTTAGGATGACATTGTTCAGCATATTTTTTTTCAGTAATAATGTTTTGTTGAAGGTCGTTCTTTCTTTAAGTTTTTACTACTAAGCAACGCAATAGTACATTATGCTACTTACTCTCCTCTGAGTCATAGTCGAGCTTCCTGTCCTCTTTTCAGGGTTCAAATAATTGATGGCTATTAGTGTTTGTATAGAAAAATTTTAGTAAATGCTTTAGCATCTATTGTAAAAACAGTTTCAACTGATGAGTTTGGAGGCTCCGCATTTGAAGGAGAAAGAGAAGAGACCATTGATGTATCTCATACTTTGCCAAACGTGCTGCAGCAAGAATTAGGTTCAATCTGTAAAGAATTTTGTTATTTATAAGCCATGCAGAGCAAAGAAAACCTGAAAGCACTAAGCCAAAAATAAATCAGCAGATAATAAGTATTCACTTGTGGCTGACTTTGTACCATTGTTGTTGATAGCACAACAGCGCTGAGACACTTTCATTCTTGACTGTCTAGTCAGAAAATGACAGCTCTGTTTTCCTGTCCTAACCCTGGGTAACTTCTGTCATGTCAACAGCTTTTGTAATACTAACTTTGATGTCTATGTTTACCTTACATGAATTATAAAAATATAAATAAGTAATGGTTTGACCTTGAATTTTTATAACTTTTTGTTCTTTAAAGTGTTTATGCAGCAAGTGATAAAAAAAGAGTCTATTTTTAATAATACACAAAAAAGCCAGCCTAATTTGCTTATCAGACTGTCTTTTAATTAGCATTTCTCTGAGAATAAGCTATATATAAAGCTACTGTTGTTTTTAATTTTTTCTAGATGAGGTGTGGTTGGAAAACTTTATATATATACGTCTCTTAAACCCAAGATAGTTGAATTTATACTCCAAACCTCAAACTTTATATTTCAATAAGCTATGAATCTTCTGTTACAAAGATTTAGTACTATCTCCCACACCAGTAAGACCTGCACAGAGGCATTTTATTATTATTTTTAAAATCTGAAATATTCTTTCTAACTCCAGGCCTTTGTTGGCTTAGCTAATTTCTACATACCTTTCCAGTTCTTGCTTAGCTAATGCTCCTCACAGGAGGCCCTTTTGTACCTTCTAATATATATTATGTATATTAACCTCCTGTGTATTCCTCTTACTTCTTACACTTTCCCTTTCCACAACAAAACATATATCAATTGTATATGCAAATTTCAGGTTTACATTTTGTCTCTAGGATTTCTTCTCATTCCAACTCTCCTGTAGGTAAAAACTTAAACTTCAGACAAGAGAACAATGACCTGAAGGCACTGGAGAATGAAAAAAGCAGGCATATTCTGGTGGGAGAGTTGAAACTTGGAAGAATGGACCAGAGCCAGTTGAGTTTCTTGTCTTTAAAATGGCTTTTATCCTGTGGATAGACCAATGTTACTACAGTACAGGGTGGTCAAAACTCAAATAGAAATCTAAAGCCTTTATGGTCTGTAGAATAGAGTATAGATTTGGAGGACACTAACCGTGAAAAAGAGAGGGGATGGAGAGAACCAGAGAGGGGGAGCCCCAAATTCTATTGAGTTGGCAAAAAAGTTTGTTCAGGTTGTTCTGTAATATGTTTTGGAAAACTTTTCAGCCAACTCAATATTTAAAAATAATGAAATACTGTTTGCATCTCTGGCTGGCCTCCTGATCCAGGCAAGGGCAAAGAATTCTCAAATCTTCACAGCTAATCATAAAGACTGAACTGAAATTGAGCTGCTACTCAAAAGAGAGTTTGCCTACTAGGTGCAACCAAGTTAACTGCATATAAAAACAAAAGCGTTAATACTCTTTTGAAGAGTATGACAGGATCCAGAGTCTCTATGACACTGTATTTACAATGTTTGGGATACAGTATTACTTGGTATATGGAGAACCAGTCTCAAAAGAAAAGGAATTCAACTGAGATGAACCATGAGATGATTCAGATGTTGGAATGAGCTAAGGTTTTAAAAAAGCTATTATAATGATACTCAGTGAAGTAAAAAAATTTTTAAAAAGCTGATAATAACATGGAAACATAGGAAATCTCAGTAGAGAAATAGAAATAAATGGAAATTCTAGAGCTGGAAAAATAACCAACATTAAAATTCCCCAGATAGGCTTATCAGCCAAATAGAAATGAGAGGGAATGTCATCTGTGAATTTAAGGATAACTCAATAGAAGACTAATCTGAAGACAGAGAAAATAAGATTGTGGAAAAAAATGAGCAGAGCCTTGGGGACCTGTGGGCAATAACAAAATAGCAAAAGCAAAAGCATAGCATAATCAAACTGCTGAAAGCCAAGGATAAAGAGGAAATTTTGAAGCATCTAGAGAATAATGACATTTTACATGAAGGGTATAAGGAAAATGAATCTATGATGAAAACTATCAGAACACTGGGGAGAAAGGGACAGGAACTGCCTGGGAATTGACATAAGAAAACTTTTTGGATTGATATTGTGATAGAGATTTGGGTTACATAGGTGTGTGCTTTTATTTTAACAGCAGATACACACTTCAGATTAGTGTATCTCATCTCATTATGTGTATATTTAAATTTTACATTAAAAGAAAAAAAAACTAAACCAAAAATTACAGTTTATCCCCACTAGCTTTAAATACTCTGAGGAAAGAGACTCACTTTATTCCCATCACTGTGTCCCTTGTGCTGAATACAATGCATGACATAGGATACATGCTCAGTAAATTTCTGTTGAATTAAATTTAATTCCATGTATTCCCTTTTCATTTCTGCTGATCTAATGCAGATGAGTAGATCATGATCAAAGTTTTAGGAGATAAATAGACAAAGAATCTATAATCATGAGCATGATAGGCTAATGAGAGTTTAAATATAACATACAGGGGAGGTCATGTAATAACATGTTAGGGTTTGCATTTTTAGATCTTCCATTGCCCTATATCACTTGCCTAATGTAAGCCAAGAACTCAACATACATGACCTCAAAGAACATATAGCATATATTATCTACAAGAACACTGCAAAGTAAATATCATTATCTCCTTTTTTTCAGTTGATCAAATAGAGACTAAAGAAACATAAAGGACTGGGATTACGTGGCTGACAAGTGAGTAGCTGTGTCAGTTAGAATACTAGCAGGAAACAGTTATTTCCTGCTGGTTAAATAAAGAGAATTTAATGACAACCTACGTATAGAGGTATGGGTAAAGTGAATAAAAAGGGGATGATGAGGTACTCAGAGACAAGCAACTTAAGGAAGCCATTACGATCGCTTAGGTCAGGAGGGACCAAGGGAGGAAATTATATTTTTAGAGCCCAGTGAAAACTGGACATATAGAGGAGGGAAAACCTGGTGGGAACTGTGGTAGTGGAGTCTTGCAGCTACTGCCAGAGCTATGGGATGAAAGAAGGAAAAGATACTCAACTCCTATCACTTCCTGCCATCATATCTCCTGCAGGGGCCTTCCATTGGTTGAACCCAACTGGATGCTAACAGTCAAGGTAGCTGCCAGAGCCAGACTCTCAGGGCACAGAGTAGGTCAGAGAAGAATGGAGAATAGAATGGGTTAGGGGTAATTGGAAATTAACTAGTACTTGTAGCCACATCCAGATTTGATCCCATGTTTTTGTGTCTTCCAGGCCTATGTTCTTTCTTATACATCATACTGACTGTCATTTTAGACACAGGAATTTTAGTAGCAACCATGGATTTTATTATGGCTAGATACCTGTTGAACTAGGCCCTCTCAGTTTTTCTTCCAGCCATCAGAAGTTCATCACATAGTTCCTGAGTTTAGACGTGAATTGGAGAATGGGAACGAACTGCGATTTAGTTCTTGGATCATTAGCTCAGACAGCCCACCATCTTTCAAGTTCAACATACAGTTGTCCCCAGGTTAGTAGACTCTTTCAGGTCTTTCACATGAATGAAACTGAGTTACTAATTAAATGCCATAAGGCTGAAGGCTAACTGATGGATGGTTACTCTTTAATGTGACATTTTAGAGCACAGAAAAGACAGGGTTTAAGATAATTGTTCTCCAGCTAGCTAAGTGAAATGCAGCTAAGAAAAAGGACTAGGGTGCAGGGTCTGGCTTCAATTATTTCCAGCCCAGCAGGTCTTTTAGAAATGTCTTTTAGAACTGCCAGCCCTATCCAGTTGTCTTGGCAGCATGAAACACAGACTCCTTCTCATGAAATGTGGCTGAAAATACAGATCAAATGAAATATTCTTTTCTAAGTGTTAATTAAACTAGTTAATTAATGTCACTGAGCCTCAGCTTCTTGTATGCAAAAAGGGGATAATAATAGTGTGTACCTCATATGACGGTTGTGAAATTTAATGAGGTAACAAACACAAAGCATTTAAAACAATGCTTGGAAAATAATAAGCATTCAATAAATGTTAGCTATCATCATCATTGTTATTATTTTACGTTGTGCTGAGCGATGATCTTTGCTGTCTTTTGGTTCCAATTCCCTTTTTAGGTTGTTTCAAAAGCCCTCTGAGATTTCTCTTCCTATTTTTTTTTCCCATTTTCTTTAAAATTTCAAGTTTGTGGTCTTGGTAGGGACATTTGCACACTGGTATTTCTAATTTTGATAACTATAACGTGTGCTGAATATGAGTCCCTACATGGCACTGCCATGGGAAATAAGCCATATATTCATGGGTTCATTCTGGAATGAAACCCTGCAGATAGTAGACTGTGACCCATATTTCACTTACATGTGCTTAGTAGAAGCAGGATCAGGGGTTTATATCAAAAGAGAATTATTGATCAAAATCTTTAAATTTCTACATTCTCCTCTTCAAGTTGACCCCTAACCTTTAATTTAAGCTTCTTCTCTGTTCTTTTTAATAAGAGATTTTGGGTTCAAATTCTGATAATGCCATTTATCAATAAATGACCTTAAGGAAATCACATGCCTTTTCCATGTCTCAATTTCCATGTCTGTAAAATAAAGATGACTTGGTGCCTTCTCCGTGTGTGTATTTGATGGCAGAGTGGAGTGTCTAGCACATATAATGGGGTCAAGGTAAATCTTGAAACTCTATCTTCTTTGGTCTGGGATGGATTTCGAAAGAGTAATTCCTATACAGCTTTTCAAATACTTTTTCCCAGGTGCTTAGATGAAGAGAATTTAATGGCAACCCACATATAGGAGTGTGGGTAGGGTAAAGGGCATAAAAAAGGGATGATGAGGTATTTAAAGTCAGCAGCTTAAGGAAGCCATTATAATCCCTTAGGTCTGGAGGGGCCAAGGGAGGAAATGACATTTCTAGAGCCCATGAGAACTGGAAATATAGAGGAGGGGTAGCTTGGTGCGAACTCTGCTAAATCTAATGCTTCTCTGACTTATTTGACTGCAAATCTTTTCCAAAAATAATGAATTAAAATATTGCCAAATGCTGATGTTCTGCGCATAAAGGAGGGGATTGGATTCTGGAGTAGAAGATATCAAATCCCCTCTTCACACTGGAGTTCAATGAGTTAATAATTATTTCATGGTATGATATATTGGTGTCCCTATTATGCTTTCCTTCTGTACACTTAGGATATGAGTGTTTTAAGCTCTCTTCTCTTTTTTTTCAAGGGAAAGGGTGTTAATATGGTTGATTATATAATTTGTATGGGTCTACAATTTACTAAGGGGAAGTGTTACATATTATAAAGGCATAAACCCAGGCTTTCTTTGTCCTTGGAATTATTTTTTTTCTTTAACTGGTTCCAAAATTTATATTTAGAAGTATAGAACTTCAGTATAGCCTTTTACCAATAAGCCTTACATTTGGCATACGTGCTGGGTTGATAGCTATAAATAATGTAGCACTTGAATTTTGATTCCGTTATTGTTTATGTGTGTTAGTTGCCCTTCAGAATTGAGCGGGGCCAAGGGGAGCATGGTTGGCAAACAGAGCTTCAAAAATTCTGGGTTTCTGGCCATATTATAAAAACCACGGACACCCCACCTTCCAAAGGAGAATAGCCATTCCATTGGCTGTTTTCTAATTGATGAAGCTAAGAAAATCCATTTTGACTTTATAGTTGCTTCATTTGAGCTGGTAGATCCGGAATTTAAATAACTCTACTATAAGAGTAATCTTTTCATTGTAGAATTTAATTGTGAAGAGTGAATAATGAGAGGACATTTCCCATGGAGTGCTGTCTTAGGGTCCTGGAAGAAATAGGTGGCACACTCAAACTGGATAAATGAAGAGGGATTTATAAATAGACTGTTTACAAGGTGTGGGCAGGGAAACCAATAAAAGATGGTAACGTATCCTAGGACTAGGGTTCATGATGAGCCATTATTAGCTTTAGGCCTGAAAAAAAAAGTGTATTTATCACATTTGAAAAGAGTAGCTGTGGTCAGGGCATCTCAGATCTATGTCCTTTGGGATTCAGTCAACCCAAGGGAAAATGCAAGCCAGGAGACAAAAACCTGATCATACTCTCCTCCTGCTTTATAATCCCCTTAAGGTGGTTCAACCAAACCAGAAGCCAGAGGTCAAGGGAGCCTGTTAACTCGATCCAGATCCCTTTTAGGGTAGAGAGTACATCTGATGGGGGAATGGAAAATACCTTGTACAGGTGCCAAGAGGTAAAGTCACATTCTTTGATAACTTTCACAAGAAAGGAAAGGTCATAACTGAATCTATTCAACCCAATTCATCCTAAGCGTTGAAAGTTTACCTTGGCTTAATTCTCTTTAGTCATTTTTAAGCTATCATTACTGTTTTCCATTGTGATAGGAAGAACCATCCCTATTTTAAAATGAATATGCGTTTATTTAATTTTATTTTACAAGCATGTATAGCAACTACCATGTGTCAGGCACAGTTCTAAGTACTTTAAATATGCTAATCCTTTAATTCTCGTAACAGTTTTCCAACTGTTACTATTATTCTCCTCATTTTGCAAATGAGAAACTGAACACAGGAGGCTAAATAACTTGCCTAGCGCCATAAACCTAAGGGGTGGCCAGCATCTGCATTTAGGCAGTCTGATTCCATGGCCTTACTTACTTTTTATTTTTTTACCATTTTTCATCTTGCCTTTTTATTTTTAAAATTTTACAGTATTCTGTGGACATACTTCCGTATCAGTTCATATAATGTCATCTCATCCTCTGAGGGAAGCACAGTATTCCACTGTGTGAGGGTTCACTAATTTATTAACTTATCCACTGTGGAAGGATATTTAGGATTTTTTTCCCTTCCAAATTTTTGTTATTACAGACAATGCTACTATTAAATACTTTTATTATGTTTTGTTGATTCTCAGAGGCACATTTTTTCACATTTTAGTATCTATGAGTTTTTGCAGTTGTTACACATTCAGCTGGCTGCCATGAACATAATCCTCATTACCCAGGTATGCATCAAATTGGTCATAGCTACTTATAGTGTTGATATTTTTATTTACTTATGGACATTCGTGGTATATTAACATTTTGCTTACTAAAATTTCTTCAAAACTTTTCCAATGATTTGACATTGAAAACAGAAAGTTGTTTATGTAGAAAACCATGGAAATAGATCAGCAATGTATAAAAGCAAGTGTCAGCATCAGAATGGCTTGCAGGAAAGAGAAAATAGGACATTTAAAAGAGACACTGAAATTCTGAAATCTTTTATTTTTTTTATTTTTTAAAATTATTTATTTATTTATTTTTTTGTGGTACGCGGGCCTCTCACTGTTGTGGCGTCTACCGTTGTGGAGCACAGGCTCCAGACGCATAGGCTCAGCGGCCATGGCTCGTGGGCCCAGCTACTCCACGGCATGTGGGATCCTCCCAGACCGGGGCACGAACCTGTGTCCCCTGCAACGGCAGGTGGACTCTCAACTACTGCACCACCAGGGAGGCCCGAAATCTTTTATTTTTAAAAAATTTATTTATTTTTGGCCATGCCACATGGCTTGCAGGATCTTAGTTCCCCAATCAGGGATTGAACTCAGTCCCTCAGCAGTGAAAGTTCAGAGTCTTAACCACTGGACCACCAGGGAATTCCCTCCATGGCCTTCTTTTAAGTCATAGACTATGCTGCTTGCCTATATGGTATGCTGTCTTGCTAAGTAATTAGCCTGTACATTCTCAACTGCCTCTATTAAACAGTTAAAGTAGTGTCCTTTCTTTCACATGTGGTGGTAGGATGTTGTAAAAAGAGCATGCACTTTGGAATCCAAGGCTGCTCCTGGTAGCGTGCTGGGCCCCAGGCAACTTACCCAGAACCTGATCAAAATAAAAGTCCTTGAGAAATGACTGTGATCTTAATTTAACATCCTTCCTGGGCACCTTGGGATATCACTAAGGGAGATATTGCTAAATTGAATTCAAGTAATTGTATTAAAAGCAGGTTGATTATCCTGAACATTGCTCCCTGCCAAGCATGGAAGCCCACAGGAGCTGACTGTTGTCCTACCAAAGAGTCAAGACAGTCAGATACACCTAGGTTCAAATCCTAGAAATGCTTATTTGTTGTATGACTAACTTGAGGGGTGAGAATGGCAGGGAACATTTAATATAGTTGTCAAAACATGCGTTTCAAAAGAAAAGACAGAGTCCAGGTTTTAGTTCCACTGTTAATTCAGTATTTGTCTAGTTATTTATCCTCTGATTTGTAGCTTACTCATCTATAAAATAGGGCTGAAAATAGCTACTTCCCAAGTTGTTCTATAAATCACGTGCAGTAATGCATATATATATAGCAGTGTTTGAAATACAGTAAGCATTCACTAAGTGAGAGTTAGCTTTATTTTATCACTCTCCTCTTCCTCATCATCAGTGTCTTTGGGAAATGCCCCAAACCATTGTGGTTCTGCTGAGGCTGTCAATAATAATTTCTTCTATGCCCTCTGCTTGAAGGGTTGGGCAAGAGACCGAGACCTGGTTGACCAGAAGTCCTCAGGAATTGGTCCAAAGGATGCTGTATTAGTTTCCTCAGGCTGCCATAAAAATATCAACAGAAAGAGAAATTAATTCTTAAACAACAGAACTTTATTCTGTCACATTTTTGAAGTCCAGAAATCTAAAATCAAGGTGTTAGCAAGGTTAGTTCCTTCTGGAGACTCTGAAGGAGAATCTGTTTTATGCCTTTCTCCTAGCTTCTGGTGGTTGCTGGCAATCCTTGGTGTTCCTTGGCTTATGGACACATCACTCTAATTTCTGCCTCCATCATCACATCAACTTCTCCTCCGTGTTTTCTTCCCTTTTGTGTCTCACAAGGACACATGTCATTGGAATTAAAACCCACCCAGTTAATCCAAGATGATCTCAGGTAGAGGTCATTAACTTAATTACATCTGCAAAGATTCTTTTCCAAATAAAGTCACACTCACAGGTTCTGGGTAGCCATATTGTCTGGGGGCCACCTTTCAGTCCATTCCAGATGGGCACCTGATTCAATCAGGGTTCTTCCATGACTATCAAACTCATCTCGTAGAGAGAGCCTCTATAAAAATCAAGACATTAATGATGTAGCAATGGGGAAAGAATGGGAAAAGGAGAAAGAGAGGGAAGAGAGTAAAGAGGGGGGCAGGGGGAGAGAGAGAGAGAGAGAGCTCAGTATCTCAAGGGAACACCTGGATCCCATAGAGCCCTAAATAATTTCCACCTCTGGACTTCTCAGTTCCATAAGCTAATGTTTTTTATTCTTTATATAAGCTTGTATAAGTCGAGTTTTATCACACATATCTAAAAGAATACTAAATAATTCAACTACTAATACTAACAGATGCTAATTCCTTTTCTTTATCTGCCCTTGGTAGGAAGGGGAAAAGGGATTGTTGGAAAGAGCTTCCTGATGGGTGGTTACTTCAGCTGGAGATGGAGTAGACACTAGCCCTTCTCACACTGGATTATAGCTGCTTGCTTCCTTCTAAGGATGCTTAGCTTAAGAGCTACCACATACTGAGAGCTTTCTACTTTGTAAGTACTGAGAAGAAAGCTTTGCATATATTATATTTTATCTAATCCTGTAGAAAATCTATGAGAGAAATGATACTATCCTCATTTATAGATAAGAAAAGTGAAGCTCAAAAAGTTGAAGTATTGTCACATTTCTTACAATTAACAAGGAGTTCTGTCAGGCAGCAACTATGTTGTCTTCACTGTGGTATCTCCAGGATTTATCCCAGGGCCTGGCACATAGAAGAGCAATGGTTCTTAAAGTGTGTTTCCTGAATAAGCATTACCTGCTTTACCTGGGGTCAAATGTAAATTATCAGGCTCCACTCCATACATACTGAATCAGAAACTCTGGGGCGGGATCCAGCTCCCAGGTGATTCTGGTGCACTAAAACTTGAGAGCCACTAAGCGGGTATTCATTAAGTGTAGAAAAACAGTGAAATACCGAACCTAAAACTGGAAGTCTTAGTTAAGGGAAAAGGTTTAGTCTAGGGTCTATGGTTTCCCACAAAATAATCTGACTTCTACTATTAGAGTGACAAGTGCCTGTAGGTACCCTAAATGTACCCTTATCCTTATGTGATCTCAGCTGACTGCTAAGTTATTCCTTTGGCATATAGAGTTTGGAACCCGTTGCAGTACACTTGACATAATCATAAACACATTGAAAGCAAGTACTTCTCACCTTCCAGACAATGGAGAGCTTCAATCTCTCTTCGCCTACAGTCCTGAGCTCTGTTTCTGGTGTCTTTCAGCCTTTCCTTACAGCACAAAATTGCAGAGGAAAAAAATCATCTGTTCACACCGTTTAGGCCATTGCTTACCTAATGGGACATATAATGTGATGAAATTGCCACCTGGTGGTTGAGATATGGGACAGTTCCCAAGGGGATAATTAGGCGGCCTATTATTCACTATTTTAACTGTACCTACTCCAAAGGCGTGCCTGTGGAGTTAGTTCATGTTATGACAAGCTTTAGATTGAAACTGAGATTTTCAACACTTTTAAAGTGGCAGAACAACAGTGTCTAGATTTAGGGGGAAAAAAATCCCAGCCACTTGATTTTAAAGAAAAAATTATCATAGATGCAGGCATTTAACACATAGAATGAAACATGACTGAAGGACAAAAATGAAGAGTAGTGCATAAACGCCCAGAGTTTAGAAACTGGTACATTCATTCATTTTGAAAACAATGTTCCATGTTATGAATGTAATATCATATGTAGAAATAATATTGATAGAAAGTTAAATATCTCTTAAAAATGTAACTTTATAGTATATATTTCTGGGAAATTCCAGGACAATTTGAGTCTTTTAGATGCAGTCTCTCCCTGGGGAGTATTGAAGTACTGTATTAGTTGGGATGGAATAGGTTTTGCTGCAAAAACAAATTAATCTTGAAATACCAATGACCTAGCAACAACACCAAAGGTTAATTTCTCTCTCATTCTCCACGTCCAACACAGTTTGATAGGGAACAGTTTTCTACATAGCTGCTCAAAGACTCAGGCTAATGAGAAGCTCTGACAATTGGTAGTTTTATCATCTGGACATGAGAACGCAGCATTACCAGAGCTTAGGAAGAAAACGCATTGGCCTCTCTATGTTCTGGCCTAGAAGTGATATACATCACTTCCCCTCATGGCCCATAGGCCAGAACTTATCACCTGGCTTCACTCAACTGTGAGAAACTTGGAAATATGGGGGTAGTACACATATTTTTGGAGAGTAGTGAATATCTGTGTCCAAAGCACCTATTTGTTGTAACTAATTTGATTTCCTTCTAGGTCACCCTGAGGCTCAAATCTGGATTCTGATAGCCTATTGGGACATCACATCAAAGTCCTCAACTCTTATAGTAGACTCTGAATATTGTCTCTGTCTCCTTGGATAGCCATAGCATGAGAATCTTCTTTCTACAGCTGATATCCAGCTTTTATCAAAACATTAAGAGAAAAAATATTGCCTCAAGGGCTTATAAGAGATTTTCTTTTCAACTGTTTCTTCAGGACTAAGTAAATTTTTAGAATTGAACTAGATCACCAGAAAGTACCATTCCTGGGCCTCCTTAATTTAACGTTGTATAGAAATACCTTTAGTGAGTTAAATTTTAATATAATATAGAAGCAGCAAAAAGTTAGTCATTCGTGAAGATATTGGCTCTTTTATCATTAAATAATGACTGGGTAAACCTCTGTGTTCTTTTCCCCATTGCTTTAGCTACTAGGAAGCTCAGACCTAGATTTAATGTTTATCAAGAGTCAACACAAGAATACTGTATTGGGCAGCTCTAAATTCTTGAATACCCTTTGTATAAAGACCCATGGGATACCATCTTTTTATGGATCAGAGTGGAATAGATGTAGACTTTGGAACTGTAGGCTTTAGTATTAGATTTGAACCCCGAGTCTAGCAATTCTTGTCTTTAGTGACCCTGGTTCAATAACTTCATCTTCTTCCTTCTTAGTATGCTACTATAGAGGATTAACTGAGGTCCCGCATAGTCTTGTGGTTAAGAGTTTGAATCCTGGAACCAGGCTTAGGTTTGAGTCCCATTACTAATACTTACTAGTTATGTGGCCTTGGGCAAATCACTTAACCCTCTGTACTTTGATTTACTCATCTGTATAATAGGGATAATAATAGTATCTATATCCAAAGTTATTGTGAAAATTAAATTGGTTAATATATGTAAAGCCCTTAAAATAGTGCCTGGCACAGAAGAAATAGTATATTAGTTAGTGCCAGCTATTATTACGATGAAGACATAGACATTGTAGACAGTGTTTACAGAGAATCTTTCACCTAGTAAGTGCCTTATTATATAGAAGCAGCAAAAAGTTAGCCATTCATGAAGATATTGACTCTTATTATTAAATAATGGCAGTGTAAAACTTGTACTCTTTTTTTCCCCTTTCCTTTGGCTACTAGGAAACTCAGAGTTAGGTTTAATGCTTAGTTATTATATCTACACATCTTTACACTGTTGGATTTACTTGTATGTAATATAAAATGCTGAAATCCTCTTTTGAAAGAAGGCAGGGTAAAAACAGTTTTTTAATAGTAGAAATGTACTAAGATCAATTTTTCTTATTATAACATTTTTTTCTTCCTTTCTTCCTTCCCTCTTTCCTTCCTTCCTTTATTTCTTCATTCATTCTTTCCTTTTTTCCTTTCTTCCTTTCTTTCTAAGGCAGGTAGGACTGGAGAGATTTCCATCCTACTCTGTAACTCCTGTGTTACAGGGCTAACCTGTGTAGGAGCTAGATATTCTTCTAGGAGGAAGCAAGCAGCTAAGTGAAGTAATATTTTTTTTTTACGGTACACGGGCCTCTCACTGTTGTGGCCTCTCCCGTTGCGGAGCACAGGCTCCGGATGCGCAGGCTCAGCGACCATGGCTCACGGGCCCAGCCGCTCCGCAGCATGTGGGATCCTCCCGGACTGGGGCACGAACCCGCGTCCTCTGCATTGGCAGGCGGACTCTCAACCACTGCGCCACCAGGGAAGCCCTGAAGTAATACTTTTGAAAATACCCATGATTTAAATAATGGAAGGGTTTCCTAAATTCTCTACAGTTTATTTTCAAGTTTCAGTGACTCCTTCTCTTACTAAAGCTATTTCCCTCTTACCATGCCTTGTATCTCTCTCACTGACTGGCAAGTAGCTTGTACCCTCTGAGCTCTGCTCTCCCTGAAAAATATCTGTGATTAAATACCCCATTCATTATGGACAGAAGGAAGAAGTAGAACTCAGGGGATTTGTTTCAGACGACTCCTGGTTTCATTTGAACTGGTGTGTAAAGAGGCACAGTTCCAGAAAGATATGACTGTTGGAAAGAATTCAATGAAATGAATGAAAATATGGTCTGTGGCAGGTTGGAAGTATTGAGTTCTTAGGAACTGTCAGAGGCCAAGTACATAATAAACTTCAATAAATGACAAGATGATGTGGGAAAATAATTGCCCAGAGGTTTATGGTGGGTATGAACACCTAGGAAGAAGAGGAAATGCGGAAGAGGATTTCAGACAGCATGGCTGTGAGCAATAGAAAGAAAGGTATCTCTCTGCTGAATTCCAAGTACCTATTGTTTATGCAATTCTTTTTGGAATTAGTCATTTTTATCACCCAGAACATTTCCTATGTGGTTTTGTATTGTCACCTGACCTCTTACCTGTGGATGTCTTATTTCCACAATATAATTATAAATTACTGGATGGCAGGGACCACAGCTATCCTTCTCTGTGTCCCTGTCAATGAACAAATCAAATGGTTCTAATCCTAGCTCTGCTATTCACTAATGGTGCAAAGTAGGACAAGTTCCTTGGCTAAGTTTTAATTTCTTCTGCAGATTGGGGCAAAATTCACACTGTAGAATTTTAGGGAAGTTTAATGGTATATAAAATTCTTGGATATATTATGTAAGATGCAAATGCCAGCTATTAGCGTTCCCTCTCACAGTGGCTGATCACGGTGCCTGACATAATATGTATAATATTGCACTGTTATAGTATAGATTGGTACAATATATAGTATAGTATAGTACATAAATGTACAATATGTAGTGTATAAATTATAGTATAATTACCCTACATATATGGATTTATAATATATAAATAAAGTAAAAATATGTAGCCCATTCACATAAGCTTTTACAACTTTGTGAACCTTGTTTTGCTACTTATGTATGTACCCATTATGTATGTATTAGGTATTCTATATCTATGTATATATTTAATATACACCTGGAATCTCAGATAATGGAATTAGCCTGAAAGTTTCCCATGTTAGGGAGATCTTGAGTAAATTAAGCAGACCTACAATCCAGCCTCATGTTCCAGTGTTTGGCTGTATGTAAAGTGCTGTGAGGCTCATTTGACTGTGACCTACAGGTCCGAGGTGTCAGGAAAGCACCAGGGTGGTCTGAAGCTGAACTGAGTCAAGTTGCACAGACCATTGGGAGCTAGCTCTCTTTAATGGGGAAAGTCACATGGAGCTTGGTTGATGTGACCTAACCATGAAGTTTCATTTTCAATCGCCATTTCGATGAAATCTCTCCTAATTGATTACAGAATCCAAATTCAAGGAGAACAAGCAGCTGTCTCTAATTCCTTTTAAGCTCTCTGCAGACCCCAGCACCACTTTTCTCTTCAAGTGCTCTCCATTCCATAAGGGGAATGAAGCAGCAAAGAGAGGGGGAGTAGGTAGCTGGTTTGCATGCAGCACAGACAGGAAGATCCATCAGTCTCGCGCAGGTGTCTTAATCAGAGGCCTGCCGTTCGCTGTGGTGGTTGAGTGCTACCTCCTTGCCAAAGGCATCTTCTGTTCAGAGATGCTATTGATTGCTCCTCTCCCCTTCTCTTCTGGGAGAGTTTCCGGCTGCAAGGTGGTGTCAGGAGAAGGGCAAGGGGAAAGGTGTTTTGTTAACAGTGCATGGGATTTGGAGCCAGGCTCTAATTTCCAAAGCAGCAGATACAGTGCCACTCAGTGCAGACTTTTTAGAATGGTGATGAGTGGGGCTGTATGCAAGAGGAGTGAAGAGCCAAGGATGCCCGTAGAAGGGTAGGGGAGAGTGATTCAGTGAGTGTATAAGCAGTGGATTCAGTTTAGACGTGAAGATGGTAGGACCGTAAAAGAGGTTATGCTGAGTGTATTATCTCTGCCTGGAAGAAACAGGAGAGAGTTGCTGGTTAAAATCATTTCTCTGGAGAAATGTAAAATCTGGAAATCAGGCAGGGACTGAGGGTATAATGGATCTATTAGTAGACTCTGCTTAATACATTAATTATTTCTATGTGGACATTGGTGAGCAGGCAAGAATATCCTTAGAAACTGAGATCATAGAAGAAACTTAAATTATTTTGCACATAGAATTGGGAGTAGGAAATATAGAATTTAATAATTCTTGATTCAGAGTTTGCTATGAGGATGAATAATTGAACACAATCAAAGACATTTTTTTTCCTTCAAGCTAGAGAAGTAATGCTGGGGCCGAGACACAGTGGGAAGGAGACTCAAACCAATATAAGTTTATAAATGAGAAGATGATATAATTTTGTATATTGAATGGTTATGAAAATCAGAAATATTCTTTACTGCTTGACTGTTGTTAAGCAATTCAGAGGCAGATATATAAAATGAGGCAAACTGAAACTTCCAAAGCTATAAAGCAGTAAACTGAGAGAAACGGAAAAAAAGATTTTCAAGTCTCAGACAAACATATATTCAAATTTTAGGTCAACCACTTGTCATTGTACTTTGGTTGAATTCCCTGTTTTTCTGAAACTCATTTTTTTATAGGTCATATGGGGATAACGTGTGCTAGTGTACTCCTTCCCCACCTTGCAGGTCTATATTCATTTTCTACCTTTTTCTGACATATTCTATGCTGGAGACACTTACCTCTGTGTGTGCTTCCCCTGGGCTCCCCTGCCAGGTGACTTCAGGTTGGGTTTGGCCAATGGGAGATACCAGCAGGTCGAGAGCTATGTCCAGGTATTTCTTCCTCATTCTCTCCCTACTTTTGCACCAGGTCTGTGGCAGCGGCTTTGTCCTGTCATGACCAGAGCTCTTACCAGGTGGACCCTCCTCATGGTTCCTATTCTCACTGGGCTCCAATAATGTTCTCTCTTTGTGCCTGTCAACCTGGGGAAGTCAGGTAAAAGTCTCCCATTGTTGCTAATGGCTGAGTACCTCACATGCATTGTTTGTTCTCTTAATCCTGTCCACTCCCATTGACATGAACCATCTGGGGTGAATCCTGTTTTCTGATGGAACCCTGATTGATACATAACCGTTGTTGAATTTCAAAGAAACTGTTAAAGTATCCTCCCATCAAATACAGAAAGGGGTATCATTTCTAGAATAGTCCTCAAAAGATGGTGTGTGGTAGGCTGAATAATGGCCCCAAAGATGTCCAGGTTCTAATACCTGGAACCTGTGAATCTTGCCCTATGTGACAAAAGAGGTTGCCAGATATTATTGAATTAAAGATCTTGAGATGAGGAGATTATCTTGGATTATCCGGTTGGGATCTAAATGCCATCACAAGTGTCCTTATAAGAGGGAGGCAGAGGGAAATTTGACCCAAAAGAATAGGGCAATGTGACCACTGAATCAGGATGCTCACTGCTGGCTTTAAGATGGAGGAAGGGACCAAGAATCAACACATGCCTAGAATGTAGCTCTAGGAGCTGGAAAGGGTGAGGAGAAGAGTCTTCCTAGAGCCTCTGGAGGGAGCATGACTCTGACAACACCTTGAATTTGGCCCAGTGAAACTGATTTTGGACTTCTGACCTCCAGAACTGTAAGAGAAGAAATTGTGTTGTTTTAAGCCACCGAGTTTGTGGTAATTTGTTACAGCAATCATAGGAAACTCTCAGTGAACATACCAAGGTACAGGACTTAGCTTGTAGGTTGCAGTCACAGAATGCAATCCTCAGCTACCATATCCTTTTTCGGGATGCACTCATGTGAGCCAAGATACGAGACTGACGCATAAAATCACAATGACAACGCATCAATTTTCCACGAGAGATCTAACTCTCCTGTTGACTGGAAGACATGTCAAACTGACCAGTCTGTTTTCTCCCTATAAACAGACAGGCTTGGGAAATCGGTCCACAGTCAGGATGCCAGTGTAGTGATTTATAATTAAAAAAATAAAATTCTGCCACACAGATGGGAATCTTCAACATTTTCACAAGCAGCCCATTTTCCACCCTCCGGCAGACAAATCTGGAAAGACAAATCACAGCTGAAGGTTGTTTGTGCAACACTGACTCTGAACAAGGGCAGTTAGATTAATTACTTGCTGAATGGTGACAGACTTTGAGAATGAAGCACTTGAATTCCTTTGGCTAGAATCTTATTATCCATCTCTCTTTTAGGGAAGACCTTGCCACAGAGCTGGGATAGGTGTGCTTGTTTTGTAAGATTCCCTTTCTCCTGGTCCATATCTGGATGGTCGATAACAAATTAACCCCTGTGTTTTTTTTCTTATGTGAGTATCCATCCTTCCACCTATTTTGGGGGCTATGTGGAGCTTTAATTCTATCCAGAGTTGAGTCTTTCTGGCATAGAACCCATATAGTTTCTTTAAAGTAGCCTTACATATCTCATTATGTGTTGACATAATAATAAAATGGACAATCGTATTTTCCTTCAAGTTGTGGTAGAGAGATATGCTTCAATGTTTTTCCATAAACATAAACAAATCTTGTGAGGATCATACAAGGTAATGTATAAAAAGGGCTCAGCTCTGTTCTATAGAGAGGGCAATCAATAAACGTCATTTCTCATGTCATACTCCCCGAGTGCCTGGAGTGTAGTATGGTGTAAGGATACGTTGGAAGGTTAAAATTCAGAATGAGAACATCAGAACCTGTCATTCTCTGACAGTCTTAAACATCTCAGGGAAGCAGAAAGCCCAGCATTTAGAGCTCTGTTTCTTTGTTCTTTTGATGGAACATATATTGTTCATGAAAGAAATCTATTTTTTTCTATTTCACTCTAATCTAACTGTAGAGATATTTTCAGACAGGGACAAGATTTTATTATTACAGAGACTTATGAAATCCTCAGTAGGCAAACACATCTTTAAAAGACAGTGTCTTCATTTTACATGTTGATACATTGTAGAAAAATAAACTTAAATGATAAATGTATTTCATTTAAAGTTTGTAAATCATATTTTTATATAATAGCCATCTTTCCCCACATATATTACAACTCCTGAAGCATATTCCTATCAATAAATTGAATGCTGGAGAATAAAAATATTCATCCTCAAGGATGTAGCAAACTTAAAATTATATAATTAACCAGATACTAATAACTTCATAATAAAACATTCTCGCAAATTGTCCTATACAGTACTATGCTTAGGGCACAACGTAGCAGAAAGAAATGATCTCAGATTTCAAAGCCAGACAGATATGGTTTTAAATGCTGGTTTGGCATAAAGTGTTCATCTCTAAAATGATGCTGATAAATAAAATCATGTAGGTAGATAACCTGGTTTATAATTATTTGTTAATAATGATGAGAATAACAGCTGCATTTTCTTGATGATGATACAGATAAATTCAATAATGTCTGGAACTAGAAAGTTGACAATGATTTATGGGAAGAGAAAAAACCCTTTTATAGAAAAATACTTAACTGTTTTTTTTCCATTTTTAAGTTCATCAACTTTAAATATTTTCCCCTATACCTATCTTATTCTCTTACCTATTCTCTCTAGACATGTTTATTAGAGGTAGTGATTTCAACTGTAATAGAGATAATGTGTTGTACCTGATACTTAAAATAAAGAAGCACTTTTTAAAAAAAATTTAAGAATTAGGGAAGAAAATGCATTTTAGCATCATAGAAAACTGCAGACATTATTCCAAGGACTTATATCAAATCACCTGGTAGTGAGCTAAGTCACTGTTTGGTGTCGCTCGGTTACAGGAAATGAGGGACAAGGATTCTGGGAAAAAACAGGAGTGTTTTGTTACCGAATCTAGAATTTCTGGAAAAGAGTTAGTTAATGGAAGTCTTCCTTCACCTGAGTATCTGCCTCCTAAACACAACAGCTCACACTTTCATACTGTCTTCCTATAGTATTTGATGCAGTCGCCTCAAACACAGAGTAAAGACAGTTGTACAGATAGTATTATTATACCCCCTTCCCTTTCTAATTTGTTATATCTTATTTTGTTTTACAGCTGAGGCAGTAGACACACTTTTTTGGCATAGAGTAGGAATCATTCTGTTATGGCTCTTTAGACCCATGTACTCTGGAACTATAATTCTTTTTAATAAGTAGAGAACAGAATTTAGAAAAGGTGATTCTATTTTGACCTCAAGTCAGATACTTGAGATGCTAAAATATTACAAATCTTTCAGTATATGAGTTATTTTCATCATGTGTCTGTCCCATTCTTAAAAAAGGCATTTGAAAATTTAAAAAGGAAAAACCATCCTCTTTGCAGAAAAAAAGACATTAACACACGTACATAAGTATTTCACAATTAATTTCAGTGTTGGATTCATTCTTGAGTTTGGTAGAGTGTTCCCAAACCTAGCTAATCATCACAGTTATTGGAGGTCCTTTAAAACTTACAGATTACCTGCCTCTGCTCTAGCAGATTCTGATTGATAAGTTTGGGGAAAAGCCTTATATACTTGAATCATTTCCTTAAATATAAGATGAGATCAAAGGAAGACAAAAGTCAACAGATATGACAAGCAAAGTAGTTAAAGGCTGTTTTTACACTGTCGAACATAGATCAGTGGAGAACTTGTGCAAATAAGTCAGGTGGCTGTTTGAAAAATACATTTCTGGAGTGACTTTATCATAAAAACTTTACTTTCATTTTGTCCATAATGGTCATGAAAATACATAATGGAAAGCTATGGGCATAGAAAGGGTGTGCAGAATATGGTATGGGGAGGAAAGGTTTGCAGGATATAGAACAGAGGGGAAGTTTTTCTTTCCACTGTTGGTAGCGTCTAGGAAGTACCTGGGAAACTGATCAACCTGGAGGCACAGAGACTTCTGGAAGATGATACTGTGTTTTCACTTTGTCAGGTTTTAGACACTGTGAATAGTTGAGTAAAAATATTCAGTTCATTTTGGATATAAAGCTAATTATTGAGTCATGAAAGAAGGATGATAAGCAATAATGAAATTATAAGCAACATTCTCTGATGAAACAACAAAAATCTCTTAAAAGAAAGTTAACAGATTTGCAATGAGATGTCTTGAAATATTTTTAAAATTTCCCTCATGGATTTTCATTAGGAAAACAAAATACACCATTTGCAAGAACTGTTTCTTTGCTGTCTTAACCAGAGAAAATCTTTGGGTACAAAGTATTAGGCAGAATGTTAGAAATAAAAGGGTCCAGATCTCCATCACCAAGTGTTAATTCCTTTCCTCTTTTTTTTCAGTTTAATAATGATTTCAAAGATTGATTCTACTTGCAGTTTTCAATATTAATTAATATTGTAAACACAACAAATTTATACACGTTGATGAAAATGCTAGGCTATTGATGCAGGGAATTTTTCCATAAGGGGAAAATTTCTTTCTATAACTTGTCCCTCTTAAATATAACTTGTTGAGAAAAAGTTGTAAAGGTGTTTTATAGCAGAACTAGGATAAGAAAATTCATTGAGCACACTTATATGTAAACAACTGAAGTAGCAGAGTATTATGGAGAATATCAATTTGAAGAGGTAGGATACCTGGATTCTGAGGTGTGTTATTTCTCTTCTGAGAGCCTCAGTTTTTATAAACCTGTACGTGGTGAAAAGTGTGGGTGCATGCACAGCGGGGATGTCATATCCTGGAAGATCACACATTTATTCAAGGAGCATTAATTGAGTGCCTACTTCATTAAAGTATGATGGTAGACCCTGGAGATCCAGATGTGATAATGACTTAGCCCTCAAAAAGCATCTGAAGTCTAGTGGGGCAGCAAGATGGTAACTAAAGAAATTACAGGACAGCATGATAGGGGGAGGATACAGAAGCAAGTGAAATGTATAGAGTTCTGTGAGAAGGAGAGCTTGAGGACTGCATGATTTCTAAGTTTCCTCCAACTACTTTTTAAGATGGATCCTTATTTAGGATTTGATGGTGGGTAGGAAAAGGGCCCAAAACATGGCAAGAAATGGGAGCCCAAACTGGTGGGGATGACTGAGTCTTTGGAGACTATGAACATCCAACTTTTATTCATTGTTGTGTCTAAATCTCCCTACTTCTCTAACCATTTAGTAAAGTCTGCTCTGTGTACACCAGCCTTATGCAAATGGTTGCTTTATAGGAATCAAGGGAAAGCAGCCAAGTTCCAAGTCTGATATGAAGCAGAGAAAAAGTAACATTCATAAGGCAACATGGACCTTAGATTTAAACTTAAACAGGATACTGAATCCAGAGGTGACTCTGAGAATTGTTAAGCAGGTGGGAATTTGCAGTAACCTCATGTTGGACTGCCATTGGTTTCTACAGAAGAAATAAGAATAATTGTGCTGGAAAATTTTCCATTTTTTTTTTCTCTCTAGAATCACACTCTTCATGCATTTTCACCATGCTCTGTGCCCCAAGAAGCTAATAATCCTTATGGATTTTATCCAAGGGCTGTCTTGCCCTCTGAACTCTGATTTGGTTTGAACAATGGGAAGCACTAGCAGGCAGGTGGGAGGAGGGAGAAAAATGAGATGGGGAATTTAGTTCCCGGATTTCCTTTCTGCAGAGTTCCATGGGTTGTTTGCCTCTGTCTCCAATGAGCGCAGGGTCTTGGCAGAAGGTCTTGTTTGACCGTCCCATGGTCCCTTCATTCCTAATGATGACAAAAGCTCCCCTGCAGTTACTAGCCCCAGGGTACTGCACTGCTCCTTGTGATTTCCTAACAAATGCCCGCACTTATAAAATAGTTTATTAAACTCTCCTCAAGATACCTACTTTAAATGTGCCAACTGTTTACTTTTGGAAGCCTGACTAGTATAGGTATAAAAGATGGATACTTACATATACTTTAAGTGAGTCCTATCTAAATACTGATAAGCAGTATGGAAACACAAAAATAAAAGAAAGATACAAAGGATAAATAACTCAGAAATAAAAAATAATTGGTACTCAGTATGAAGATAAAGTGAATAACACTATAACAGGCACTACAATGAGTTCAGCAAAGTTCTTGGCAAATAAAATCATAGATATTTGTGTCACAGGGAATTAGTTCTATAACCTTATTTTGTAGATGAGAAACATAGACCTTCCAGGAAGAAACTGATTTGCTCAGTTACCCTGTTTTTTAGTGGTGGAATATGAGTATGTCTAAATGTGTATGAGTGTGTATATGTGTGTGTGTCTGTGTATGCACATTCTCATATTCTCTTATTTATTTATTTATTTATTTTTACCTATTTTTTTTTTTGTCTGAAATATTTGAGAGCAAGCCGCAGATGTCATAACCTTTCATATGCAAATTACTATGCATTCATCTTCTAAGAACTAGGGCATTCTGGGAAATAACCACAATAAAACTACTAAAGTCAGGATATTTAATTTTTATATAATACCCTTATCTAAATATAGGCCATTTTGCCAATTTTTAAATAGTGTCCTTTATAGATTTTTGTTTGTTTTTCTTCAAGGAGCAAATCCAATAACAAGTATTTTATTTAGTCATTATGCCTCTTTAGTCTTCTTTCCTCTGAACTACTTTCTCAGCTTTTCATTATCTTTTATGACATTGATATTTTAGAAGAGTACTAGCTAGTTATTTCTGCAGAAATTCAATTTATGTTTGTTTGGCTATTTACTTATTTATTTATTTAGAATTTTATTTTATTTATTTTTTTATACAGCAGGTTCTTATTAGTCATCTCAATAAATGCCTGTCTGTCGATGGGCATTTAGGTTGCTTCCATGACCTGGCTATTGTAAATAGTGCTGCAATGAACACTGGGGTGCATGTGTCTTTTTAAAATTTTTTCTTTCTTTCTTTCTTTAATTTTTGATTTTTATTTTATTTATTTTTTTATATAGCAGGTTCTTATTAGTCATCAATTTTATATACATCAGTGTATACATGTCAATCCCAATCGCCCAATTCATCACACCACCACCCCCAGCCCCCACCGCTTTCCCCCCTTGGTGTCCATACGTTTGTTCTCTACATCTGTGTCTCAATTTCTGCCCTGCAAACCAGTTCATCTGTATCATTTTTCTAGGTTCCACATATATGCATTAATATACGATATTTGTTTTTCTCTTTCTGACTTACTTCACTCTGTATGACAAGTCTCTAGATCCATCCACGTCTCAACAAATGACCCAATTTCATTCCTTTTTATGGCTGAGTAATATTCCATTGTATATATGTACCATATCTTCTTTTGAATTATGGTTTTCTCTGGGTATATGTCCAGCAGTGGGATTGCTGGGTCATATGGTAATTTTATTTTTGGTTTTTTAAGGAACCTCCGTAGTGTTCTCCATAGTGGCTGTATCAATTTACATTCCCATCAACAGTGCAAGAGGGTTCCCTTCTCTCCACACCCTCTCCAGCATTTGTTGTTTCTAGATTTTCTGATGACGCCCATTCTAAGTGGTGTGAGGTGATACCTCATTGTAGTTTTTTTTTTTTTTAACATCTTTATTGGAGTATAATTGCTTTACAATGGTATGTTAGTTTCTGCTTTATAACAAAGTGAGTCAGTTATACATATACATATGTTCCCATATCTCTTCCCTCTTGCATCTCCCTCCCTCCCACCCTCCCTATCCCACCCCTCTAGGAAGTCACAAACCACCTAGCTGATCTCCCTGTGCTATATGGCTACTTCCCACTAGCTATCTGTTTTACGTTTGGTAGTGTATGTATGTCCATGCCGCTCTCTCACTTTGTCACAGCTTACCCTTCCCCCTCCCCATATCCTCAAGTCCATGCGCTAGTAGGTCTGTGTCTTTAGTCCCATCTCACCCCTCGGTTCTTCATGACCTTTTTTTTTTTCTTAGATTCCATATATATGTGTTAGCATACGGTATTTGTTTTTCTCTTTCTGACTTCACTCTGTATGACATACTCTAGGTCCATCCAACTCACTACAAATAACTGAATTTCGTTTCTTTTATGGCTGAGTAATATTCCATTGTATATATGTGCCACATCTTCTTTATCCATTCATCTGTCAGTGGACAATTAGGTTGCTTCCGTGTCCTGGTATTGTAAATAGAGCTGCAGTGAACATTTTGGTACATGACTCTTTTTGAATTATGATTTTCTCAGGGTATATGCCCAGTAGTGGGATTGCTGGGTCGTATGGTAGTTCTATTTGTAGTTTTTTAAGGAACCTCCACACTGTTCTCCATAGTGGCTGTATCAATTTACATTCCCACCAACAGTGCAAGAGGGTTCCCTTTTCTCCACACCCTCTCCTGCATTTGTTGTTTCTAGATTTTCTGATGACGCCCATTCTAAGTGGTATGAGGTGGTACCTTATTGTAGTTCTGATTTGCATTTCTCTAATAATTAGTGATGTTGAGCAGCTTTTCATGTGCCTCTTGGCCATCTGTATGTCATCTTTGGAGAAATGTCTATTTAGGTCTTCTGCCCATTTCTTGATTGGGTTGTTTGTTTTTTTGTTATTGAGCTGCATGAGCTGCTTGTAAATTTTGGAGATTAATCCTTTGTCAGTTGCTTCATTTGCAAATATTTTCTCCCATTCTGAGGGTTGTCTTTTGGTCTTGATTATGGTTTCCTTTGCTGTGCAAAAGCTTTGAAGTTTCATTAGGTCCCATTTGTTTATTTTTGTTTTTATTTCCATTACTCTAGGAGGTGGGTCAGAAAGGACTTGCTGTGATTTATGTCATAGAGTGTTCTTCCTATGTTTTCCTCTAAGAGTTTTATAGTGTCCAGTCTGACATTTAGGTCTCTAATCCATTTTGAGTTTACTTTTGTGTATGGTGTTAGGGAGTGTTCTACTTTCATTCTTTTACATGTAGCTGTCTAGTTTTCCCAACATCACTTATTGAAGAGACTGCCTTTTTTTCCATTGTATATCCTTGCCTTCTTTGTCATAGATCAGTTGACCATAGGTGTGTGGGTTTACATCTGGGCTTTCTATCTTGTTCCATTGTTCTGTGTTTCTACTTTTGCACCAGTATCATATTGTCTTGATTACTATAGCTTTGCAGTATAGTCTGAAGTCAGGGAGTCTGATCCCTCCAGCTTCATTTTTTTCCATGAAAACTGCTTTGGCTATTCGGGGCCTTTTGTGTCTCCATACAAATCTTAAGATTTTTTGTTCTGGTTCTGTAAAAAATGTCATTGGTAATTTGATAGGGATTGCATTGAATCTGTAGATTGCTTTGGGTATTATAGTCATTTTCACAGTATTGATTCTTCCAATCCAAGAACATGGTATATCTCTCCATCTGTTGGTATCATCTTTAATGTCTTTCATCAATGTCTTATTGTTTTCTGCATCCAGGTCTTTTGTCTCCCTAGGTAAGTTTATTCCTAGGTATTTTATTCTTTCTGTTGCAGTGGTAAATGGGAGTGTTTCCTTAATTTCTCTTTCAGATTTTTCATCATTAGTGTATAGGAATGCAAGAGATTTCTGTGCATTAATTTTGTATCCTGCAACTTTACCAAATTCATTGATTAGCTCTAGTAGTTTTCTAGTGACATCTTTAGGATTCTCTATGTATAGTATCATGTCATCTGTAAGCAGTGACAGTTTTACTTCTTCTTTTCCAATTTGTATTATTTTTATTTCTTTTTCTTCTCTGATTGCTATGGCTAGGACTTCCAAAACTATGTTGAATAATAGTGGTGAGAGTGGAAATCCTTTTCTTGTTCCTGATCTTAGAGGAAATGCTTTCAGTTTTTCACCATTGAGAATGATGTTTGCTGTGGGTTTGTAGTATATGGCCTTTATTATGTTGAAGTAGATTCCCTCTTTGCCCACTTTCTGGAGAGTTTTTATCATAAATGGGTGTGGAATTTTGTCAGAAGCTTGTTCTGCATCTATTGAGATGATCATATGGTTTTTCTCCTTCAATTTGTTAATATGGTGTATCACATTGATTGTTTTGTGTATATTGAAGAATCCTTGCATCCCTGGGATACATCCATCTTGATCATGGTGTGTGATCCTTTTAATGTGTTGTAGGATTCTGTTTGCTAGTACTTTATTGAGGATTTTTGCTTCTATATTCATCAGTGATATTGGTCTGTAATTTTCTTTTTTTGTAGTATCTTTGTCTGGTTTTGGTATCTGGGTGATTTTGGCCTCGTAGAATGAGTTTGGGAGTGTTCCTTCCTCTGCAATTTTTTGGAAGAGTTTGAGAAGGATGGGTGTTAGCTCTTCTCTAAATGTTTGATAGAATTCACCTGTGAAGCCATCTGGTCCTGGACTTTTGTTTGTTGGAAGATATTTAATCAGTTTCAATTTCATTACTTGTGATCGTTCTGTTCATATTTTGTATTTCTTCCTGGTTCAGTCTTGGAAGTTTATACCTTTCTAAGAATTTGTCCATTTCTTCCAGGTTGTCCATTTTATTGGCATAGAGTTGCTTGTAGTAGTGTCTTAGGATGCTTTGTATTTCTGCGGTGTCTCTTGTAACTTCTCCTGTTTCATTTTTATTTTTATGGATTTGAATCCTCTCCCTCTTTTTCTTGATGAGTCTGGCTAATGTTTGATGAATTTTGTTTATCTTCTCAAAGAACCAGCTTTTAGTTTTATTGATCTTTACTATTGCTTTCTTTGTTTGTAGGTCATTTATTTCTGTTCTGATCTTTATTATTTCTTTCCTTCTGCTAACTTTGGGTTTTGTTTGTTCTTCTTTCTCTAGTTCCTTTAGGTGTAAGGTTAGATTGTTTATTTGAGATTTTTCTTGTTTTTTGAGGTAGACTCGTATAGCTATAAACTTCCTTCTTTGAACTGCTTTTGCTGCATCCAGTAGTTTTTGGATCATCGTGTTTTCATTGTCATTTGTCTCTAGTTATTTTTTGATATCCTCTTTGATTTCTTCAGTGATCTCTTGGTTATTTATGACATATTGTTTAGCCTCCATGTGTATGTGTTTTTTACGTTTTTTTCCTTATAATTCAGTTCTAATCTCATAGCTTTGTGGTCAGAAAAGATGCTTGAAATGATTTCAGTTTTTTTTAATTTACTGAGGCTTGATTTGTGACCCAAGATGTGCTCTATCCTGGAGAATGTTCCATGCACACTTGAGAGGAAAGTGTAATCTGCTGTTTTGGGATTGAATGTCATATAAATATCAATTAAATGTATCTGGTCTATTGTGTCATTTAAAGCTTCTGTTTCCTTATTTATTTTCTGCTTGGATGATCTCTCCATTGGTGTAAGTGAGGTGTTAAAGTCCCCCACTATTATTGTGTTACTTTCGATTTCCTCTTTTATAGCTGTTGGCAGTGCCTTATGTATTGAAGTGCTCCTATGTTGAGTGCATATATATTTTTAATTGTTATATATTCTTCTCGGATTGATCTCTTCATCATTATGTAGTGTCCTTCCTTGTCTCTTGTAACATAGTCTATTTTATCTGATATGAGTATTGCTACTCCAGCTTTCTGTTGATTTCCATTTGCATGGAATATCTTTTTCCATCCCCTCACTTTCAGCCTGAGTGTGTCCCTAGGCCTGAAGTGGATCTCTTGTAGACAGCATATATATGGGTCTTGTTTTTGTATCCACTCAGCAAGCCTGTGTCTTTTGGTTGGAGCATTTACTCCATTCACATTTAAGGTAATTATCGATACATATGCTCCTATGACCATTTTCTTAATTGTTCTGGGTTTGTTTTTGTAGGTCCTTTTCTTCTCTTGTGTTTCTCACTTAGAGAAGTTCCTTTAGCATTTGTTGTCGAGCTGGTTTGGTGGTGCTGAATTCTCTTAGCTTTTGCTTGTCTGTAAAGCTTTTGATTTCTTCATCGAATCTGAATGAGATCCTTGCCGGGTAGAGTAATCTTGGTTGTAGGTTCTTACCTTTTATCACTTTAAGTATATCACTCCCTTCTGGCTTGTAGAGTTTCTGCTGAGAAATCAGCTGTTAACCTTATGGGAGTTCCCTTGTATGTTATTTGTCGTTTTTCCCTTGCTGCTTTCAATAATTTTTCTTTGTCTTTAATTTTTGCCAATTTGATTACTATGTGTCTCAGCATGTTTCTCCTTGGCTTTATCCTGTATGGGACTCTCTGTGCTTCCTGGAGTTGGGTGGCTATTTCCTTTCCCATGTTAGGGAGTTTCTGACTATAATCTCTTCAAATATTTACTCTGGTCCTTCCTCTCTCTTTTCTCCTTCTGGGACCCCTAGAATGCGAATGTTGTTGCTTTTAATGTTGTCCTAGAAGCCTCTTAGGCTGTCTTCATTTCTTTTCATTCGTTTTTCTTTATTCCGTTCCGCAGAGTGAATTCCACCATTCTGTCTTCCAGGTCACTTATCCATTCTTCTGCCTCAGTTATTCTGTTATTCATTCCTTCTAGTGTAGTTTTCTTGTCAGTTATTGTATTGTTTATCTCTGTTTGTTCTTTAATTCTTCTAGATTTTGTTAAACATTTCTTGCATCTTCCTGATCCTTGCCTCCATTCTTTTTCAGAGGTCTTGGATCATCTTCACTATCATTATTCTGAATTCTTTTTCTGGAAGGTTGCCTATCTCCACCTCATTTAGTTGTTTTTCTGAGGTTTTATCTTGTTCCTTCATCTGGTACATAGCCCTCTGCCTTTTCATTTTGTCTGTCTTTCTGTGAATGTCTTCTCTTATTTGTCTCTGATCAGTAGCTGAGAATCTTATACAAGTGGCTCCATGAGTTCATCTCAATTGCTCTGGATTGTTTTTCTATCAAGCTGTTATATATCACTACCTTTTCAACATCTCATAAACTTTCTCATTTCTTTGATGACTGTTTTCCAGGGAAGATTTTTTTTTTTTTTTCCTTCTTGGGGGCAAGGAAGGGGAAGCCATCTTGTGAGGATCCTTGCAAAAAGAATGAGCTGACAAAAATAAAGCTATCTTGAGATGTGCAACATAGCTTATTGGCTTACTCCTGCAAATCAACTGTTTATAGTGTGCATAAATTTCAATTCGTGCATCAGATATGTTCCATATGACATTCACAATTGAGATTTGATAAAAAGAGTCAAAATGGAGACTGTTTAGTCCATGGATGTTAAATGTGTAAGTCCAGTTGTTTGTTCCTGAAAATCTAGTTCAAGTAATTTCTGTATCACAAATCACTTGAGTTCTTTTTAGTTATCACACAGTTTCTTCAGCCTCTCCTAAGACTTACTTAATCAGAACTAGGAGTGGGGTCCAGGATCCTTCCTTTTTAAAAAATTTTCTGAAACAACTTTTATGTACACCCAGGTCTGAAACTGTTATACTGGGAAGAAGAACTTTGAAAATACATCAGAATTAACCAGTGCATTCAGCCTGATATTTGTTTGGTCAGTATTGATGAAAGCTAGCTTTTTAAATGTTTTCCCCAAAGGCAATGACTGTCTTTCTTGGATTTAGATGAACAGGTGAGTTAGGTCATTGTGTATATTGTGCACTGAATTTTTGGTAACAGACTCGGTTCTCTAGCAAAAATAACTTTCCAGCTACTGTGGGGTTGAGTGAAAAATAAAATCACTGATTGATGGCCAGACCCCTATGTTGTTTTTAACTTTTAAAGAAGCTAATACTGGGTGGCTGATTTGTGGTTGAAAGGGACTTAATGTTCCCTCCAGGAGTTCAGGGAACCAGCTGCTTCCTGAGTTGGCAAAGAAGAGAAAACCTTGAGGCAGAGGTGCTTCAATCTGCATGAGATGTACTAAGCAATCCTCCCATTAGCTGGCTGTTGCCTCTCTTGATGACTACTTTGGGGAGGAGATCGAGGTTATGAACTTTGAAGTGGATTATTAATTACTCATGCCTCCTTTGCCTGGATGGAGGTAACCTGCATCTCAGGAGCCAGGCCCAGAATTCATTTTCTTCCTGTAGATGTTTGCAGTGAAAATAACACTGAATATTAATCCTTTCACCTTTATTCTTAACTCCCTCTTCCCCCTCCTCCATTCTGTAGATCGGTTATCCAAAATCATGGCTCTCCCTTAGTTCTTCCATCCCTGATACTCCTGAGCCATTTATTGTTTATTCAATTATTTGGAGGTCCATTAAACTGAGAATTAAGTTCAAGGGCTAGTTGTTTACTTGAAAACTCCACAGAATGCCATATTTCCCTACTCAGATTTTCAATTTATTTTTCAGCATGATTGTGATAATCATGTCATGATGAGTGACTTGTCATCTGTCGCTTTTTTATTTCTGTATTTTGAAATTTTTGGATTTTCATTCTTTTCCTGTTCTTTAGGTAGAGTTCTCTAGGGATGTTGCTGTCAGGTTTAGTCAGGGTTTTATACTAAAAAGTGGAAGACTTGTTCTTGTTGAGTGTATGTGTTCATGTGTTTGAGTTTATGTGTGTATATGTGTATGTGCCTCTTAAGTCTGTCTGTGTATTTTTCTTGTTAAGAGAGCCAATAGATAAATCATTACTTATGAAAAATATAAGTTAATTAAGTGGGAGGTCATTAAGTCCTTGTAACAAAGAATAATCTGCCTCATTAGCTGATATATTGAGACAAGGATTGATTCAGAGGTGGATTAAGATTAGTTTGCAGAAGACTTGGTATGAAGATTCATAAACAGGAAGGGGAAAATATAAAGAAAAGTATGACATGGCAATAATTAATTGAACAAGTGTAATGACAGTCACTAAGTTAATGCCAAGAAATTTATGTGGTCAGTGTTGATGCTTCTAGCCCTTGCTATTTTGGCTTTGTTCCAACTTGTCTTTTGTTCTACTTATTCCCTCTGTATTCTCTTTCTTTTTTTTTCTTTCCTTTTTCTTTCTATTAACTAAAGTATAATACATAGTTTACGCTAGTGTTCACCCTTGATGTTGTACATTTTGTAGGTTATGACAAATGTATAGTGTATAATATAAAAGTATAATATATCATATATTCATCATTACAGTATCATACAGAATAATTTCACTGCCCTAAAAATCCCCTGTGCTCTGCCTATTTATTCTTCTCAGACTCCTGCCCTCAGAACTTCCGGCAACCACTGATCTTTTTACTCTCTCTATAGTTGTGCCTTTTCCAAAATGTCATGTAGTCGGAAGCGTACAGTGTAAAGCATGTTCAGTCTGGCTTCTTTCACTTCGCAATGTGCATTTGTTGTTCCTTTATATCTTTTCGTGGTTTGATAGCTCATTTCTTTTTATCGCTGAATACTACCCCCTCCTATGGATGTACACAATTTGTTTATCCATTTACCTACTGAAGAACATCTTGGTTGATCTGGAAAATTTGAATAAACCTTCTATAAACATCCAAATGCAGAATTTTATGTGGACATAAGTTTTTAACGTAATTTGGGTAAATACCAAGGAGTGTGATTGCTGGATTTTATGGTAAGACTATGCTTAACTTTGCAAGAAACTGTCAAACTGTCTTCCAAAGTGAATGTACCATGTTGCATTCCCACCAGCAATGAGTCAGAGTTCCTGTTGCTCCACATCCTCACCAGCATTTGGTGGTGTCAATGTTCTGGTTAACCTATCTAATAGGTATGTAGTGGTATTTCATTGTTTTAACTTGCAATTCTCTAACAACATAAAATGTTGAGGATCTTGTCATATGCTTATCTGCCATCATATATCTTTTTTGGTGAGGTATCTGTTCAGATATTTTGCCCATTTTTAAATTGGGTTGTTTGCTTTCCTATTGTTGACTTTTAAAAGTTCTTTAAATATTTTGAGTACAAGTTCTTTTGTGTTTAGCAAATGTTTTCTCCCAGTCACTGACTTTTCTTTATATTCTCTTGATAGTCTTCTACATAACAGAATAGTTTAATTTTAATGAAGTCCCATTTATGACTTTTTTCTTTCATGAATCATGCTTTAGGTATCTTTCTTTTTTTGCATCTTCCTTTCTATTTTTCTTTCTTCTTCAGAACTCATAGTGCACTTCTGAGTGAGTTGTGACCTTGCCGCTTTCTAGTCACGTGATCTTGGACAAATTTCATTGCCTCTCTAAATTTTAGTTTCCAGGTTCTTTGTGTATAAAATGGAAATAATAATGTTGCTTTGTTTTTGAGTGTGTTGGAAAAGTTATATAAGATTCTGCAGTGAAAATTACCATTTAGGGCTTCCTTGGTGGCACAGTGGTTAAGAATCGGCCTGCCAATGCAGGGGACACGGGTTCGAGCCCTGGTCTGGGAAGATCCCACGTGCTGCGAAGCAACTAAGCCCCTGTGCCACAACTATTGAGCCTGCGCTCTAGAGCCCGCGATCCACAACTGCTGAGCCTGCATGCCACAACTACTGAAGCCCACATGCCTAGAGCCATGCTCTTCAGCAAGAGAAGCCACCACAATGAGAAGCCCTTGTACTGCAACAAATAGTAGTCCCTGCTTGCCGCAACTAGAGAAAACCCACATGCAGCAACAAAGACCCAACACAGCCAAAAATAAATAAATATTAAATTAAAAAAGAAAAAGAATTTACCATTTAAACTGTAAATTTCTATGTTACTTTCTTTTATTTTTCCTTATCTTCCTCATTTGTCTTTCTTATCATTTTCTGTTACCTAGTCTTGAATATGAGGCATATTTGCCAGTCATCATGTACATGAATAAATAATTCTTTTGCAGAACTGTAGGTAGTTAACAGCAGGCTGCGTGTACATGAACTCAATCAAAAGCAGGTTTAAAAATTATTTAAATTGATTGTTTGCACCTAAGTCCAGTAAAGTGAGAGGGTGAGTGATTTCTTTTTGTGCATTTTCATTTTGCACCTGGTCTTTTGGTGCACTAGCCTAGTGAGCTCCGAGTACTCATAAAATGAGTCCAAGATCATATTTTAACCCTAAAATTAGTTTGGCAGACAGAACAATTCCATTTTAGAACCTCATCCCCAACCTTGTCATAAATATTTGTTCAACAGCAATACCTCAAATCCAGTGAGACAGTGGTTTTCAAACTGTGTTCTGTGGAGATGTTGGGGTTGATGTTATGTCTATCTTGCAGTTGTAAGGTGGGGGGGAGCCATACTGTTAGGACTCTGAGATCACGCCCTTGACTTCATCAGAACAGTTTTGCTTGTTTTAATTAAGTTTTCCTTGAAACTGTGCTTGAAGAAATATTTTTCCTGCTAACAAAATATTCTTTTTTTATCAAAATTATAAACTGAAGTTCAAGATTCTAATGAGTTCACTGGTACTCTGTCTTAGAAACTAGATAATATATTTCAAGTCTGTTTATGGGAGGAATTATATTAAATGCATTAGTTTTATATGACTAGAAGGCCACCATTGGGTCTGTTGTCCTAGGTATGGTGTTTGAACAGTGAACTCTTCTTACTTTAAAGCTTTCTGTTTTTATAACTGCCTATGATAGAGCCACTCTATCTTGTCACTAGTGCAACTCAAGTTGAAAAGCACTTATGCCCACTCTCTAATTTTTCTCTCTCACTTGATTTATAAACCTGGCCTTTATATTTTGAGAGCCAAGGATGTGGCTGTGAGACTTGAGACATAAATGATGAAGTTCTTTATTATTCTCTTCCTTCTCCAAAGAGACAGATCAAGCAAGAGTTAGAAGCAAGAGTTGTATGAATGGAAATAAAAAAGAAGAAGCCTCAATGGAAATATTCAGCCCATTGATTTTAGATGCTCAGTCCATTAATTTTTTTTTAAAATCCAACCAATGATCATAAATGCATCATTTCTAAGCAAAGGTGGGTTTTGTTTTTTGTTGTTGTTGTTTTTTAATTAATTAATTTATTTATGGCTGTGTTGGGTCCTCGTTTCTGTGCGAGGGCTTTCTCTAGTTGTGGCAAGCGGGGGCCACTCTTCAATGCGGTGCGCGGGCCTCTCACTATCACGGCCTCTCTTGTTGCGGAGCACAGGCTCCAGACGCGCAGGCTGAGTAGTTGTGGCTCACGGGCCCAGTTGCTCCACGGCATATGGGATCCTCCCAGACCAGGGCTCGAACCCGTGTCCCCTGCATTGGCAGGCAGATTGTCAACCACTGCGCCAGCAGGGAAGCCCCATTAATTGCTATTGATTGATCCTCTGAAATGTCTTCTGTATCTGGTCCTCGCTTTCTATTCCCACAACTTCCATCCTGTCCAAATATTCCTCAGTTCGTGTAATTCTCCCAAAGTTCATTCCCTCTCACCTTGAATTCATTCTACACATGGCCTTTATTTTTTTGTTTGTTTGTTTTTTTTTGTTTTTGTTTTTTTTTGCAGTACGCGGGCATCTCACTGTTGTGGCCTCTCCCATTGTGGAGCACAGGCTCCGGACGTGCAGGCTCAGCGGCCATGGCTCACGGGCCCAGCCGCTCCGCGGCGCGTGGGATCTTCCCGGACCAGGTCACGAACCCGTGTCCCCTGCATCGGCAGGCGGACTCTCAACCACTGTGCCACCGGGGAAGTCCTATACATGGCCTTTAGAATTAACTTTCTAAAATGCCAATTCTATACTATCACTTCCATGGTAAAACAAACAAAAATTCTCATATGAATACTCATTGTGTCAGGATCAAGTCCTTACTAAACAGCATGGCATTCGAGTTATCCATAAATTTCATTTATCTTTAAAAAGATTCAAATTCTATCTTTTAGTATTTCTCAGTCTTATTTTTCAAGCCTTTGCTCATGCTTTGTTTTCTACACTCTCATCTGGTTGTCAAAATAACTGGACTGTTCTCCCTTCAAAGTTCAGTCTGATCTTATGACCATCTTTGGATCAGTGTATTATGCTTCTGTTGGAATTTCTCTAAATGTATATTCTGAGAAATTTATTTTGATTAAATTAATATTACCTTTTTACTGTTTCTGTTATATGGATATTTATAAGTAGATTGTCATCTCCTGAAAAACAAGAATCAGGTCTTACCACAGAACCACAACCACTGACAACAATAAAAACAACTACACTTTTTTATGAGTACTTATTATGATCAGGAAATGCGATAAGCACTATATCTTATCGCTTTTAATCCTCAAAGTCACTGAAAGCTAGTCTTTATTATTCCATTTGACACATGAGAAAATGAAGGCTCATAGATAGATGTTAAATAGCTTTTCTAAGACACCACCGATAATGTTTGGTAGAGCCAGGATCAAAACCTAATTCTGTCTGAAAACAAACAAACAAACAAAAAACCCTTTTAAATTTATATATTGTACAATATTTGCTTTGGTATCAATTTCAGCAGACAGGACAGCTCTACCAAAGAAGAAAATTTGTAATGAGTTTTTGAAATCCAGCCTTAGAGAAGGAAACACTAGTCTCAATAAGGAAACAGCTTAACATATCTCCAGAGCTTCCTTAAAAAAACTAAATTCCTATCTCAAAAAAAAAAAAAGAAAGAAAAGAAAACAAAATAAATCCACAAAAATCAAGTAAATTTGTGTCAGCCAAGGAACTGATATTGGAATCAAGTTAGAGATCCTTGCTAGTTGTTCTCTGACATGGACTTTTACTGGATTAAGCAAATATTATAAAGCCCTGTGAGCAAGGATAGAAGAGAGTAGGGTGGTCCTTATGATGCCAAAACCTCAGCCTCTGTGCACCAGTGCCGACTTGAATCTCAGAGACAGAGTTTTGGGTGAAGTAGAAAAGAATAGTTTTATTGCTTTGCCAGGCAAAGGGGGACACAGTGGGCTCATGCCCCTCAAAACTGTGTGTCCCAGCTGTTTGGTGAGGAGTTTTATAGCAATAGTTCAAGGGTGGGTTGCTGATAAGATTAGGGTGTGTGCAGAGCCTGCACTCCTTTAATCTGGTCTCAGGTGGTCTCCTGATGAGCTTCTCTGGTTCTTGAGATTATCAAACTGTGACCTTCTCTGGAATTAAGAATGCTTCATCAAGTAGTTAACATCTTCCATTTGTTGGGGGTTTTAGTTCTGCAGAAGAGCTCAAAGATATTGCTATGTATATCCCTTGAGGCAGAACGAGGACCCTGCCCCAAGGCTGCACTATTGTTTCTTGACTGCTCCTCCCTTGTCTCTGCATTCCCTCCCTTCCCTGATTAGCAACTGTTTGAACCTGCCCTTTGGAACTCAGGGAAGGTCATAGAGGCTGTAGTCTATTCCCTACAAGCAAGAAATGGGGGACACAGAAAAACTTCTGTTCCAAGGAGCCCCACAGGGTCCTGCTCCGTTTCACTTGGAAAAACCTCTGTAAAGTATGGGCTTTAGATTTTTCTTTACTGAAGCCAGAATATGTATGCCAAATACCCTCTACTGCTTCTCTTTGCTGAAAATACTAGTGAGACCAGAAGTAACACTATTTGGTGGAATAAATAGCAGAATTGTCTTGAAATCCCTTTCTAATTTCTTTGGGAATTAAGACGTATGGAGGTAACAGAGCACCCACTACGTCTTCTGAGGAAAGAGTAAGCCTTTTGTAAGCTCCTTGGTCTGCAAAATGTTTTTCTTCTTTGTTTAGAACATTGAAGAAAGACACCTTTGACTTATTTCTTTGTTGGTTTATATTATCTCCTCTGATTATTATAAGCTATTTTTCTACTTCTATGATGCCTTTGGCCATTATGAATATATATCACACCACAAATATTATCCAGTAATTTAGGCGAAAAGGTAAGGGTTCCTTTTGTAATCATAGAGATGGGAAAAGACATCTGGAAATCTCGATTTGTCCTAGCACTTACAATTTCTTTCCTCTTAGTCATTAGTTTAGATCAATGAGTAAGACAGCTACACCTGGAACTCTGGGAGTCCTTAATTTTCTCCTAGGCAGATTTCTTATCTTTCTGGGACAGACATGGTCTGGTTCTAATCAGATTGTTGACTGAGAAAACAAGAGCTTAGAGAGAGATTGAATAACGTTCAAAACAAACAAACAAGGAAGCCTAGGGAATCATGAGTACTCTCCCAAAAGAAAAAAAAAAAAGAATACATGTAAACTATTTTTTCCCTCAAGTATGTCATTTCTTAACCATTTGAGTTAGATCATTATTTGGGAGGTGTAATATCCATTGAGTATTTTAGCACTAAAGTTTTTAAAAATCTGGCTACATTTTTAATTTATTATAGATTAAAATCTGGGTGTGAGCTATAGCTATAACTTCTATATCCTTCTTTTTACATAGGTCAAATAAGTTTAGACTATTAACTATCAATGTAAAATAAGTTAGGAAAACTTATGAAGAGGAAAAAAGTGTTTGGGTAGTATTAGGAAGCAAATCTTAAACACAGAGAATTTCATGGGAACTGAAGTTATTCAGATGATATGCCCCTAAAATTTTATATGGTTTAAAACTTGTTGCTAAATTCTTATAGAGAAGAAGCAAGTGCATTTTGGATTTTAGTGAGGCTCCAAACGTTAGAAATGCCACTTGAAAGCCTTGAAGGACACAGCAGGATTTGTCTATCCTTATTAATTAGAGAAGGTTGGTAAAGCACTCTAAAGATGAACAGTGTTATATAAAGACTAGTCTTGTTATTGGGGTCATTAAGCATGAGTTCATGTATACTTATAGAACCGATCAATCTTCCTTAATCCTAACGGGCTGAATTTTCCCACTGTATATTTTCCTTGTGGTGTTAAAACTCCTATTGACTTCTGAGTTGTGCTTTTTTAAAGAACGACATAAATATGAGTACATCGTAATTCTATTGTTGGATCATTATTTTACTCTAATCTAGAAGGATGTAAATAATTTTTTGAAATAAAATTTAATGTACCATTTTGGTAACTTTTATTTGAAGTTTAAAAATTATCTTTACTGTTATCTTGTTATAAAGTTTAATTATCCTTCCTCTCCTTGGTCTATACATTCTCTTATTTTGAAAGCTAAAGTAGCTGCAAGGAGATTATTAAATATTAGGAATGTGAAATTCCTCATTTCCTTCATTCTAAAAATTTTTCATTGAACATGTTCATATCAGTTGTTGGAAAAATTTTTTGTTCATATGAAACAAACCTTCAATTTGATAATGAGCTTTGTCTCCAATAAGACTGCTTCCATTATTCATTTTATTTGTTTTATGATGCTTTTACTTGGCTACTGAAGAATACCAATATTAATTACGTTTAACTGTAATAATACATTTCTCTCTAATTAACAAAATGACTTCCTTCATTGAAAACAAAATCTATGAACATTGAGGGTTGAAAAAAGAGAAACATCTATCAAATATTATATAGTCCATTCATAATTGTTATTTATTCATTCAGTATTTATTGATTACCTGCTTATTATTAATTTGCATAAAAGTAGCATATTATAAAAGTTTATTTCTTAACTGGTGACCTTTTGTTGAGAAAATTTACATTCTCTAAATTCAGCTCAGTATTTGGGTTGAGTAAATTCAGGAAAATAATTCTGATTTCCCTATGTGTGAGACATTTCTGTATAGTTTAAACTGAAAAGAAAAGGGCATTTTCTATATACTACAAACCCAAAATTCAGAAAATTGATATCATTAATAACTCTTTATTTTTAATGTTAATTGTTTGCTTGATTATTTATTTGTTTTTATGTTAGTGCTAGCTTGACTAACGTCTTTCACTTACCTGCGTGGTAGTTTAGCCACAGGCAGACATAGTAATGGAAAAGCTTATAAAATGAGAGACATAGAGTCATAGCTGTAAGATAAGTAAATAGATGTATGAAATTTTAAGTTTTTAAATTTATGTCATGTCCACAGGTGGTACTTAAGGCCACAGCCTTAAAATAATTAATCCCACCCCTCAACTTTCCTCCTTATACTGAATCTGCTTTCATACGTCAGTTGGCAAATATTTGCCACTATCTCAGGCTTGGAATTTCTGCCAGCTGTTTGATTTTGGAAATAATAACATCTTTGTATAACAGTGTTTGTGCAATTATTTGACTATTTTATGTCATAATGTCTTTTGAAATGAGTAGAAAATTGAAAGTGCTAAAATGATGGAATTATTAAGCATATTACAAGTGAAACTTTTAATCCATTTGAATGTTCATTAAATTTAATTCGATTATGAAAGAAAATAAAAAATGAAATGATATAAAACCCTAGAAATCTATAATTAAATCAACTTTTGAAAGGTGAGACTTAAAGAAAAATTTATATTAAACTTTGGTTTGAGTGATAATAATGTTATAGCTAAAAATTTTGAATGCTTCTTTGCCCAAGCACAGAGCTAAGGTTTATAAGTGTATTGTGTAATTTTATTTCCACAACAACCATATGAAATACATGTCAGGAACTGTGAAGGGGCTGAGATTTTTATTCTACATGCCTACGTGTTAACATGACAGATACATGGATGCAGGTAGAGGATACAGATTCTTGGAACAGAGATGAAGAACCGTTTACTACAGAAACGGCAGAAACCAGAATGTCAGCATTTGTCCCAGTTCCCTAAATCCAAATTCCTACAGGGCAATGCAGTGAAAGCCAGGTGACTGCTGGCTTGCTATTTATAGGAGAGGAATCCCAAGTTTAGGAAACCTCATATATATATATATATATATATTTTTTGCAGTATGCGGGCCTCTTACAGTTGTGTCCTCTCCCTTTGCGGAGCACAGGCTCCGGACGCGCAGGCTCAGCGGCCATGGCTCACGGGCCCAGCCGCTCCCCGGCATGTGGGATCTTCCCGGACCGGGGCATGAACCCGCGTCCCCTGCATCGGCAGGCGGACTCTCAACCACTGTGCCACCAGGGAAGCCCGTGGAAACCTCATATTTTTAAAGGCGCTATAAGCAAACTGGCCAAATTTTTGCCCAGGATGGAGACATTATGATTATTATTCTGGAAAGCAAAAGGTAGTGCTTCTACCGTGGCACTGTCTCTATCTTCCAAGGTTGTTTGCCATGCAAATATTTAAAAAAGATAGCTGGGAACAAAGTGTTGTCAGGATCTTGATTCACAAGGTATGCAGAAATGCAGAAGATCCATGGGAAATTGTCTCCCAACATCATGTATTTTGTTATTCCCAGTTTAAAGAAACTAAGGTTTTGACACCTCAGGTGACTTGATTGAAGTCACACAAATTTGTATCAAAACATCATTTTAGTGATCTAAATGCAAAGGGAAGCTCATAATTCTATCTAGCTATTGACAGGATGAGAATTCACCAGAGAATCCTTTGTTTAGAGAAGTTTACCATTCACATTTCTCTGGTTACATTTTGTTATCCGTGGACTATGCAGAAACAAGAACAACAGCAACAAAAAAACCCTGGTTTTACAACTGCAGACTTAATCCATGCTCAATCTCTTGCAATTTTTTCAATTATAATCTTTTTCCCAATATTAGAACGAGTTCCATCTTTGTACTCAATGTCACCTCAGTTTAGCTTTAAAAACTAACTTTCTAGAACATGTAAAATTAATTTGTATGGTCTATAGCAAATGGAAATCCATTGTGTTAACATTTGAAATAACTCTAGATATTGGATAACCTAAAGAAAAACAATAGCAACAACAAACATTGGTAAGCCAATGTTATCATTGGTAACATTGATTTTTTTCTTTTAATATCCCAAAATAGTATTTATTTATTTAATTTATTTTATTGAAGTGTAGTTGATTTACAATGTAGTGTTAATTTCTGCTGTACAGCAGTGATTTAGTTATTTATATATATATTCATATATATATATTCCTTTTCATATTCTTTTTCAAAACAGCTTATTACAGAATATTGTAATAAACACAAGTCTGTTCTCTATATTTGTGAGTCTGTTTCTGTTTTGTCAAATTCATTTGTGTCATATTTTAGATTCCAAATATAAGAGATATCATATGGTATTTGTCTTTCTCTTTCTGACTTATTTACTTCACTTAGTATGATAATCTCCAGGTCCATGGCATTATTTCATTCTTTTTTATGGCTGAGTAGTATTCCATTATATATATATAATGGGATATATATATGTATATATATGCACCTGTATATTTTTAATAAGGAATTTATAAAAAGTTTTAGTTTTCTGAAAATGGAACCTTAATTTAAAATCTGCAAGCTTATTGATTGTAGACATTCAAGTACCACTGCAAGAATGCAGTGTCTGTTAAAATACAGGATTTTGTGTACACATCAATGTTGGGGATATTCAGGAAGACAATCAATTAATGCCTCACTTCATATTATTTGGGAAATGCACAGTAGAAGTGCAATCTTGTGCTTAACTTATGGTAAAAAAAAAAGAGCAGGGATAACCCTTAGGACTGGAATGATAGAGTCCACAGGCCCTGAATAGGACTTCTCAAGTGAATTGAAGTGAGTGGATTTTTAAATAGAGGAAAAGAAGGAAGTTTCCTACCTACACTTGTTTGTCTATTTTGTTTACATAAACTGTGGTTGAGATTTAATATTTGCTCAGAATTACATGTTAACCATACTTGCTGTGATGTGTAAATAATACTGGGTAAACCTCCCCACTCAGGGGAAGAAGAACAGTTGGTTCTATTTACATGTTATTCTGAATAATCCAAAATTGAGTTTATGAGATTATATACTGTGTTTGTAGAACTGGCTTCTGGATTTAATTTCTATTAAATGGGATATTTTCTTCTCTTCAAGATACTACTCTCATTTTATGGTAAGACAGTAAGTTATGTAACATAATCTTGTTAAACGTATTAGGCTGCAGAGTAAACTCCAGGGTGACCTTGGGGGAGTTTTGCACCTGTGTTAATCAACAAATATATGCATATATGAAGAAAAAGTGCTTTATTATTTTCTCTCAAACACAAACGGAACCATCAACCAATCAGAATTCTCTGTCAATTCCCCTGAACTTAAATACCACATGCTCCATCCTGTACAGGGTATATGAAAATTTGGTTGAATTCTGCACTGAGTTCTATGCTGTTCTGGGGATTTATTGAGCAAAATTAGCCAGTTGTGTCCTTTTAGTTTTAAATGGTGCTTTTAAGGTACAGATTAAAATATCAACAAAAAATTCCGTCATCTGATTAGCTTCCCATAAATTGTGAAGACTCTGTACCAGGTCAGACTTACTGTATAAATCCTATTTATTTCTGACCTGTATGAAGAGCCTGAATGAAATTTTCTCTGATCTTTATATTGTAGTTCAGATCAGTGTTTCCCATTGCAGGCAGTGTGTAACACGGCAGCTGGGTTATAGTGTACTGTACCAATTGTAAATTCTTTATAGTAATAAAAGAGATGGGGATACAGTAGACACAATCCCAAGCCACAAGTCTTTAACTGTGTAAGTCACTTACAGTCTGATTATTTCATGCATGTATGAGAGAGCTAATACTATGAGACCCAGGTTCTTTTTACTTCATTAAAAAAAAAGATGTAAGACATTTAAAAGAAGGAAGGCATACAATGTTTAGAGGTTTCATACTGAGAATCAGTGATTATTGCTATTCTTTTTCTGTTTCCAAGGGTGAAGGACATTATCTTAAAAGCATTAGCAGATTTCAGCTGTGCAGAAATAGCCACCTGGGGCCTAAAAAGAGTGTTGAGGAAGCTGTAGAACCAAATCACGTTGGAGACATTGAGGTAAAGAATCAGGAGGAAGGAAGTCATGGAATTAGAGCTGGTGAATGAAGCTGAGTTGGAGCCCGACACGGGTAGGTAAAAGGTGATGAGAAAATGGTAGTCTTTAAAATCATTAAAATAGATGGGAATGCTGACTCCAGCGCATGGCAGAACAAGGCTGAGAAAACCCTGACACTCGCTCTGAAAATCGTGTATGCATACGCTAAATGGTAATGGAAGGAGCCCCCTCTGTGGTTCACCCCAGCTGCAGTGTTTCTCATTTTCAATAAAAACTTAATGCCTCTCCCAGAGAATGAATGCGTGCCCTGAATTATAAAGGGATAATACACTGGCTTTATTTCCAATGTCTGACAGATCAGCAGATACACATAGGCACAATTGCCTATTTGCAATTTACTACTACAGTAAATGGCAAGCCATAAAGTGCCATCTGTTTAAATTGCATTTTGCAGATAGTCCTTACTTTGTACCATACACTGTGTGAAACATTATTATTATTATTTATGAGGCACAGTTAAGGGTGCCTGGTGCTGGGAAAATTGTGGATTTCTTTTACGTTAAATTTTGCGAATGGAAGCGACCCAGAGATGATCTTGTTGGGGACTTTCATTTTATGGTAGAGGAAACTGGAATGTTATAACTTGACTGTGATCATGCATATGACTACAGATGGAGGCCAACAATGAATACAAGTTCCTAGCATCTTTTTATTTTAAGTTGGACTAAAATAGCCATGTTCCTATATTTAAAGCAGTTGTTTGTAAGAGAAAATAAGATTCCCAGTGAGTAAGAGTCATTGTCACCGTGAATGAGCCCTTTAAATATGCCATTCAGAAAAGGACGTGTGTATATCTATTAGCTGTCTCGCTTGTTCTCACTGTTTAGGTATTTCGCCTTTGAGAAACTTATCAGTCAAGACTAGGATTCTTTTTTTTTAACATCTTTATTGGAGTATAATTGCTTTACAATGGTGTGTTAGTTTCTGCTTTATAACAAAGTGAATCAGTTATACATATACATATGTTCCCACATCTCTTCCCTCTTGCGTCTCCCTCCCTCCCACCCTCCCTATCCCACCCCTCTAGGTGGCCACAAACCACCCAGCTAATCTCCCTGTGCTATGTGGCTGTCTATTCCCACTAGCTATCTATTTTACGTTTGGTAGTGTATATATGTCCATGCCACTCTCTCACTTTGTCACAGCTTACCCTTCCCCCTCCCCATATCCTCAAGTCCATTCTCTAGTAGGTCTGTGTCTTCATTCCTGTCTTACCCCTAGGTTCTTCATGACATTTTTTTTTCTTAAATTGCATATATATGTGTTAGCATACAGTATTTGTCTTTCTCTTTCTGACTTACTTCACTCTGTATGACAGACTCTAGGTCCATCCACCTCAGTACAAATAGCTCAATTTTGTTTCTTTTTATGGCTGAGTAATATTCCATTGTATATATGTGCCACATCTTCTTTATCCGTGCATCCGATGATGGACACTTGGGTTGTTTCCATCTCCTGGCTATTGTAAATAGAGCTGCAATGAACATTTTGGTACATGACTCTTTTTGAATTATGGTTTTCTCAGGGTATATGCCCAGTAGTGGGATTGCTGGGTCATATGGTAGTTCTATTTGTAGTTTTTTAAGGAACCTCCATACTGTTCTCCATAGTGGCTGTACCAATTCACATTCCCACCAGCAGTGCAAGAGTGTTCCCTTTTCTCCACACCTTCTCCAGCATTTATTGTTTCCAGATTTTTTGATGATGGCCATTCTGACTGGTGTGAGATGATATCTCATTGTAGTTTTGATTTGCATTTCTCTAATGATTAATGATGTTGAACATTCTTTCATCTGTTTGTTGGCAGTCTGTATATATTCTTTGGAGAAATGTCTGTTTAGGTATTCTGCCCATTTTTGGTTTGGGTTGGTTTTTTTTTGTTATTGAGCTGCATGAGCTGCTTGTAAATTTTGGAGATTAATCCTTTGTCAGTTGCTTCATTTGCAAATATTTCCTCCCATTCTGAGGGTTGTCTCTTGGTCTTGTTTATGGTTTCCTTTGCTGTGCAAAAGGTTTGAAGTTTCATTAGGTCCCATTTGTTTATTTTTGTTTTTATTTCCATTTCTCTAGGAGGTGGGTCAAAAAGGATCTTGCTGTGATTTATGTCATAGAGTGTTCTGCCTATGTTTTACTCTAAGAGTTTGATAGTTTCTGCCCTTACATTTAGGTCTCTAATCCATTCTGAGCTTATTTTTGTGTGTGGTGTTAGGGAGTGATCTAATCTCATACTTTTACATGTACCTGTCCAGTTTTCCCAGAACCACTTATTGAAGAGGCTGTCCTTTCTCCACTGTACATTCCTGCCTCCTTTATCAAAGATAAGGTGCCCATATGTGTGTGGGTTTATCTCTGGGCTGTCTATCCTTTTCCACTGATCTATCTTTCTGTTTTTGTGCCAGTACCATACTGTCTTGATTACTGTAGCTTTGTAGTATCGTCTGAAGTCAGGGAGCCTGATTCCTCCAGCTCCTTTTTTCGTTCTCAAGATTGCTTTGGCTATTCGGGGTCATTTGTGTTTCCATACAAATTGCAAAATTTTTTGTTCTAGTTCTGTGAAAAATGCCAGTGGTAGTTTGATAGGGGATGCATTGAATCTATAGATTGCTTTGGGTAGTAGAGTCATTTTCACAATGTTGATTCTTCCAATCCAAGAACATGGTATATCTCTCCATCTATTTGTATCATCTTTAATTTCTTTCATCAGTGTCTTATAATTTTCTGCATACAGGTCTTTTGTCTCCTTAGGTCGGTTTATTCCTAGATATTTTATTCTTTTTGTTGCAGTGGTAAATGGGAGTGTTTTCTTGATTTCACTTTCAGATTTTTCATCATTAGTATATAGGAATGCCAGAGATTTCTGTGCATTAATTTTGTATCCTGCTACTTTACCAAATTCATTGATTAGCTCTAGTAGTTTTCTGGTAGCATCTTTAGGATTCTCTATGTATAGTATCATGTCATCTGCAAACAGTGACAGCTTTACTTCTTCTTTTCCAATTTGGATTCCTTTTATTTCCTTTTCTTCTCTGATTGCTGTGGCTAAAACTTCCAAAACTATGTTGAATAAGAGTGGTGAGAGTGGGCAACCTTATCTTGTTCCTGATCTTAGTGGAAATGCTTTCAGTTTTTCACCATTGAGGATGATGTTGGCTGTGGGCTTGTCATATATGGCCTTTATTATGTTGAGGAAAGTTCTCTCTATGCCTACTTTCTGCAGGGTTTTTATCATAAATGGGTGTTGAATTTTGTCAAAAGCTTTCTCTGCATCTATTGAGATGATCATATGGTTTTTCTCCTTCAATTTGTTAATATGGTTTATCACATTGATAGATTTGCATATATTGAAGAATCCTTGCATTCCTGGAATAAACCCCACTTGATCATGGTGTATGATCCTTTTAATGTGCTGTTGGATTCTGTTTGCTAGTATTTTGTGGAGGATTTTTGCATGTATGTTCATCAGTGATATTGGCCTGTAGTTTTCTTTCTTTGTGACATCCTTGTCTGGTTTTGGTATCAAGGTGATGGTGGCCTCGTAGAAGGAATTTGGGAGTGTTCCTCCCTCTGCTATATTTTGGAAGAGTTTGAGAAGGATAGGTGTTAGCTCTTCTCTAAATGTTTGATAGAACTCGCCTGTGAAGCCATCTGGTCCTGGGCTTTTGTTTGTTGGAAGATTTTTAATCACAGTTTCAATTTCAGTGCTTGTGATTGATCTGTTTATACTTTCTATTTCTTCCTGATTCAGTCTTGGCAGGTTGTGCATTTCTAAGAATTTGTCCAGATTGTCCATTTTATTGGCATAGAGTTGCTTGTAGTAATCTCTCATGATCTTTTTTATTTCTGCAGTGTCAGTTGTTACTTCTCCTTTTTCATTTCTAATTCTATTGATTTGAGTCGTCTCCCTTCTTTTCTTGATGAGTCTGGCTAGTGTTTTATCTATTTTGTTTATCTTCTCAAAGAACCAGCTTTTAGTTTTATTGATCTTTGCTATTGTTTCCTTCATTTCTTTTTCATTTATTTCTGATCTGATTTTTATGATGTCTTTCCTTCTGCTAGCTTTGGGGTTTTTTTGTTCTTCTTTCTCTAATTGCTTGAGGTGCAAGGTTAGGTTGTTTATTCGAGATGTTTCCTGCTTCTTAAGGTGGGCTTGTATTGCTATAAACTTCCCCCATAGAACTGTTTTTGCTGCATCCCATAGGTTTTGGGTCGTTGTGTCTCCATTGTCATTTGTTTCTCAGTATTATTTTTTACTTCCTCTTTGATTTCTTCAGTGATCACTTCATTATTAAGTAGTGTATTTTTTAGCCTCCATGTGTTTGTATTTTTTATAGATCTTTTCCTGTAATTGATATCTAGTCTCATGGCGTTGTGGTCAGAAAAGATACTTCATACAATTTCAATTTTCTTAAATTTACCAAGGCTTGATTTGTGACCCAAGATATGATCTATCCTGGAGAATGTTCCATGAGCACTTGGGAACAATGTGTATTCTGTTGTTTTTGGATGGAATGTTCTATAAATATCAATTAAGTCCATCTTGTTTAATGTATCATTTAAAGCTTGTGTCTCCTTATTTATTTTCATTTTGGATGATCTGTCCATTGGTGAAAATGGGGTGTTAAAGTCCCCTATTATGAATGTGTTACTCTCGATTTCCCCTATTATGGCTGTTAGTATTTGCCTGATGTATTGAGGTGCTCCTGTGTTGGATGCATAAATATTTACAATTGTTATTTCTTCTTCTTGGATCGATCCCTTGATCATTATGTAGTGTCCTTCTTTGTCTCTTCTAGTAGTCTTTATTTTAAAGTCTATTTTGTCTGATATGAGAATTGCTACTCCAGCTTTCTTTTGGTTTCCATTTGCATGGAATATCTTTTTCCATCCCCTCACTTTCAGTCTGTATGTGTCTCTAGTTCTGAAGTGGGTCTCTTGTAGACAGCATATATATGGGTCTTCTTTTTGTATCCATTCAGCCAGTCTGTGTCTTTTGATTGGAGCATTTAATCCATTTACATTTAAGGTAATTATCAATATGTATGTTCCTATTCCCATTTTCTTAATTGTTTTGGGTTTGTTATTCTAGGTCTTTTCCTTCACTTGTGTTTCTGGCCTAGAGAAGTTCCTTTAGCATTTGTTGTAAAGCTGATTTTGTGGTGCTGAACTCTTTCAGCTTTTGCTTGTCTGTAAAGGCTTTAATTTCTCCATCAAATGTGAATGAGATCCTTGCAGGTTAGAGTAATCTTGGTTGTAGGTTTTTCTCCTTCATCACTTTAAATATGTCCTGCCAGTCCCTTCTGGCTTGCAGACTTTCTGCTGAAAGATCAGCTGTTAACCTTATGGGGATTCCCTTGTGTGTTACTTGTTGTTTTTCCCTTGCTGCTTTTAATATGTTTTCTTTGTGTTTAATTTTTGACAGTTTGATTATTATGTGTCTGGGCGTGTTTCTCCTTGGAGTTATCCTGTATGGGACTCCCTGTGCTTCCTGGACTTGAGTAACTATTTCCTTTCCCATATTAGGGATGTTTTCAACTATAATCTCTTCAAATATTTTCTCAGTCCCTTTCTTTTTCTCTTCTTCTTCTGGAACCCCTATAATTCAAATGTCGGTGCATTTAATGTTGTCCCAGAAGCCTCTGAGACTGTCCTCAGTTATTCTCATTCTGTTTTCTTTATTTTGCTCTGCAGTAGTTATTTCCACTACTTCATCTTTCAGGTCACTTTTCCATTCTTCTGCATCAGTTATTCTGCTATTGATCCCTTCTAGAGTATTTTTAATTTCTTTTATTGTGTTGTTCATCGTTTCTTGTTTCGTCTTTAGTTCTTCTAGGTCCTTGTTCAATGTTTCTTGCATTTTGTCTATTCTATTTCCAAGATTTTGGATCATCTTTACTATCATTATTCTGAATGCTTTTTCAGGTAGACTGCCTATTTCCTCTTCATTTGTTAGGTCTGGTGGGTTTTTAATCTTGCTCCTTCATCTGTGGTGTGTTTTTCTGTCTTCTCATTTTGCTTATCTTACTGTGTTTGGGGTCTCCTTTTTGCAGGCTGCAGGTTCGTAGTTCCCATTGTTTTTGGTGTCTGTCCCCAGTGGCTAAGGTTGGTTCAGTGAGATGTGTAGGCTTCCTGGTGGAGGGGACTAGTGCCTGTGTTCTTGTGGATGAGGCTGGATCTTGCGTTTCTGGTGGGCAGGTCCCCGTCTGTTGGTGTGCTTTGGGGTGTCTGTGGACTTATTATGATTTTAGGCAGGCTCTCTGCTAAGAGGTGGGATTGTGTTCCTGTCTTGCTAGTTGTTTGGCATAAGTTTTCCAGCACTGTAGCTTGCTGGTCATTGAGTGAAGCTGGGTATTGGTGTTGAGATGGAGATCTCTAGGAGATTTTCGTTGTTTGATATTACGTGGAGCTGGGAGGTCCCTTATGGACCAGTGTCCTGAAGTTGGCTCTCCCACCTCAGAGGCACAGCACTGACTCCTGGCTGCGGCACCAAGAGCCTTTCATCCACACGGCTCAGAATAAAAGAAAAAATAGGAGGAAAGAAAGAAAGAGGATAAAAGGAAAGAAAATAAAGTAAGGTAAAATAAAATAAAGTTATTAAAATAAAAAAATAATTATTAAAATAATTTTTAAGTAAAACAAAAAGCAAAGAAAATGGACAGATAGAACCCTAGGACAAATGGTGGAAGCAAATCTATACAGACAAAATCTCACACAGAAGCATACACATACACACTCACAAAAAGAGGAAAAGGGGAAAAAATAATACATCTTGTTCCCAAAGTCCACCTCCCTAATTTGGGATGATTCGTTGTCGATTCAGGTATTCCACAGATGCAGGGTACATCAAGTTGATTGTGGAGATTTAATCCGCTGCTCCTGAGGCTGCTGGGAGAGATTTCCCTTTCTCTTTGTTCGCACAGCTCTCTGGGTTCAGCTTTGGATTTGGCCCCACCTCTGCCTTTAGGTCACTGGAGGGTGTCTATTCTTTGCTCAGACAGGACGGGGTTAAAGGAGCTGCTGATTTGGGGGCTCCGGCTCACTCAGGCCGGGAGGAGGGAGGGGTACAGAGTGCGGGGTGAGCCTGCGGCGGCAGAGGCCGGCGTGATGTTGCACCAGCCTGAGGCGTGCCTTGCGTTCTCCCAGGGAAGTTGTCCCTGGATCCTGGGAACGTGGCAGTGGCAGGCTGCACAGGCTCCTGGGAGGGGAGGTGTGGAGAGTGACCTGTGTTCTCACACAGGCTTCTTGGTGGCGGCAGCAGCAGCCTTAGCGTCTCATGCCTGTCTCTGGGATCCGCGCTTTTAGCCACAGCTCACGCCCGTCTCTGGAGCTCCTTTAAGTAGCGCTCTTAATCCTCTCTCCTCGCGCATCAGGAAACAAAGAGGGAATAAAAAGTCTCTTGCCTCTTCGGCAGGTCCAGAGTTTTTCCCAGACTCCTTTCCGGCTAGCTGTGGTGCACTAGCTCCTTCAGGCTGTGTTCACGCCGCCAACCCCAGTCCTCTCTCTGCGCTCCGACCGAAGCCCGAGCCTCAGCTCCCAGCCCCGCCCTCTCTGGTGGGTGAGCAGACAAGCCTCTCGGGCTGGTGAGTGCCGGTCAGCCCTGATCCTCTCTGCAGGAATCTCTCCACTTTGCCCTCCGCACCCCTGTGGCTGTGCTCTCCTCCGCGGCTCCGAAGCTCCCCCCTCCGCCACCCGCAGTCTCCACCCGGGAAGGGGCTTCCTAGTGTGTGGAAACCTTTCCTCCTTCACAGCTCCCTCCCACTGGTGCGGGTCCCGTCCCTATTCTTTTGTCTCTGTTTATTCTTTTTTGTTTTGTCCTACCCAGGTATATGGGGAGTTTCTTGCCTTTTGGGAGGTCTGAAGTCTTCTGCCAGCGTTCAGTAGGTGTTCTGTAGGAGTTGTTCCACGTGTAGATGTATTTCTGATGTATCTGTGGGGAGGAAGATGATCTCCGCATCTTACTCTTCCGCTATCTTCCTCCTCTCCCCAAGACTAGATTTTTAAGGTTCATCATATGCAATGATTGTGGAGATTATGGTCCAGTGTTTCTATTAGGAGGCTAAAATGACAGATCTCCCAAGACCATGAAATGAGATATGTCTGTTTTCTGATATTAAGCATTAAAACATAAATATAATAATCAGGGCAAAGATAGGTGAAATTTTTTCAAAGAGGCAAAATATTTCCTAGGGTTTTAAGTGCAGACTATAATCTTATTTCCATATATTTCAGCTCAGCTGGTGTCTTGATATCTTCACTTGGATGTCTGCCAGGCATTTCAAAGTGAAAGTGAACTCATGGTTTGTCCATCCAGACCAGCTCCTCCTCCTCTTGTTTTTCTTCCTTTCTGTAAAAAGCTCCCGTGACATCCAGGTTCAGAGACCAAAATCTAGGTGTGATTTTTTTAAAAACATTATTTCTATTCACATCTTTCATCTCAAAGGCATCAGTACATACTGCTCAGTCTTCCACCAAAACATATTCCAAATCATCTGCTTTTGTCCAAATCCCGTTTCGTCTGTGGCTTTGACAAATGGAAGAATCTTCTGATCGGTGACCCCTACTTCTGCTTGAACACTTCTATAAATTGTTTGCTACACAGCAGCAAAAATGATTTTTACAAAATATAAATAAGACTCCTTTGATGAGAAGTAGTGCAGGGCTTCTCATTGCACTTAGTATAAAGCAAGCAAATGAATTTCTTTTATATAACTTTATATAACCCTATAAGAGCCATTTCTTTGAACTCACTTAACACCAATTTTCCCTTTTCCCTCTAGGCTCTCATTTAATGATGCTTCTTAATTTCCTAAAACAAGTTAAGCCCATTCATCACCATGGGGTCTTTCTACGATCTAGTTCCACTGCCAGGAATTAGCTTTCTCAGTCTTTGTATGGATGTCTTCTAAAGATTATTTAGCTTAAATGTCACCCGTTAATTAGGTCTTCCTGACCGCACAGTCTAAAGTAGCCTGGCAGCCCTCTCTTTTCCTTTTTCAGGGACTTCATGGGAGAGGAACAAATTTCCTTGAGAGAACCCACCCATTTCTTGTCTCACCTCTTCTTCCTTCCCTTCAGCGGTGAAGAAAAAAAACATCAACTAGTGAAAAGTGCTATGCAGAAAATTAAAACAAGGTGAGTAGGCATAGTCAAATAATCATAGGAGCAAACCCGAGGCATATGTAATTAGAAATGATGGCAAGTATTAAAGGGAATTATGGAGTGTTATGAAGAGTGCTATGGTGTGCGTACACACTCCTCAGTGGTCCTACCTGTGAGCTATGAGGCTACCCACATCTTTGCGTTGATATTGACTCAAGTGGGTTAGTGGCCTGTGAGTGGTCAGGAACAGTCTAAAACCAGGCTTTCACACAGATTTGTAAGCCATATTTGCATATTCATTAGTTTGGTGCTTTGACCTATTCTTTATAGATAATAAGGTACCAGGAGCAGGTACTTTATTACTCATTCACCTGAGCTGTGCACTAATTACAAGACTAAATTGTTGAGATTTAGAAACTGGATATCATTAGCACACAATAGACAAGATTGTTCCAATGTCTTGACTTGAAACTCATTTTATTATTCTCCTATTTTATTTTATTTTTTTGTAATTACTTTAGGAAACTTTAACTAATCTATTCTGGATTCCTTTGAGAAGTAATACAGTTCCTAGAAAGAGAAGTAGATTGTGTGTCAGAAAGAGGGAAAGAAACGCCAACACAAACATGGATTGCACATCTTCTGTGTGCTAGATTTTTAGGCACTTGTTATATGCTCCCATACTACACTGTGGATATCTCTTATACTTATTGCAGTTAATTTTTATGATAATTTGATTAATGTCTAATTCTACAAGTAGATAATCAGTAAAATGAAAGCAGGGATTTTTATTTTTTCTTTAACTTACTACCTGGCACTGTGTTTAATATGTAGAAAGTGTTGGAATAAAATTTTTGAATGTAAAAGATGAACATATGTTATTTCATTTGATAGTTTTATTAATCCCTTCAAGAGTAGTATTTCACAGATAATACCACCACCCAGAGATAAAGCTAACATTTTGTTTCATGACACATATAAAAGTCTTGTGGACAAATAAAACTATGTCTACATAAAACTGTTCAGTAGGGCTTCCCTGGTGGCACAATGGTTAAGAATCTGCCTGCCAATGCAGGGGACATGGGCTCGAGCCCTGGTTCAGGAAGATCCCACATGCTGCGGAGCAACTAAGCCTGTGCGCCACAAGTACTGAGCCTGTGCTCTAGCGCCTGCGAGCCACAACTACTGAGCCCATGTGCCACAAATACTGAAGCCCGCATGCCTAGAGCCCATGCTCTGCAACAAGAGAAGCCACCACAATGAGAAGCCTGTGCATCGCAATGAAGAGTAACCCCTGCTCGCCGCAAGGAGATATAGCCCGCACACAGCAACAGTGACCCAGCACAGCCAAAAATAAATAAAAATAAAATAAATTAATTAAAAAAAAACTGTTCAATAGTTGTATTCTATTGTAGAAAAATACCAACATTATGTGGCCAGTTCCATCCTACTGGAAATTTAGATTGTTTCCATATTTCTACCATTGTAAATAATTCTCTAATAAATACACATATATAATATTTTGTGTGATTTAAAACAATATCTTTGTCTTTTAAAATGCTTCCTGATTCCTAATTTTTTGTTGTTATTGTTTCTGTATTTCCCCCTTTATCTTGATTAGGCCAGATTGTGGTTTATCTGATTTTTTATTTTGATTTTTTCAAGGAAATAACTTTGAGATAAATGTTTTGGCTATTCTGTTTGTAATTTTTTAATTCATTTATTTATATGCCAATATTTTATTAATTCCTACCCTTTTTTTTTTTTTGAGCTGTGTTGGGTCTTTGTTGCTGTGCACAGGCTTTCTCTAGTTGCAGTGAGTGGGGGCTACTCTTCGTTGTGGTGCGCGGGCTCTAGGGTGCAGGCTCAGTAGTTGTGGCTCGTGGGCTCTAGAGTGCAGGCTCAGTAGTTGTGGCACATGGGTTTAGTTGCTCCACGGCATGTGGGATCTTCTGGGCCTAGGGATCAAACCCTTGTCCCCTGCGTTGGCAGGTGTATTCTTAACCACTACGCCACCAGGGAAGTCCCTACCTTCTATTTCTGCTAGATTTTTTGTTTGGCGTTCTTTTTATAACTTCTTACATTAAATGCTTATTCTTTCTTCCTTAAAGTAAAAGCATCTACAGCTGTACATTTGCCTCTAAATATAGCCAAGTTCATGTTTAAAATTTTGATAATTCATGTTCTAAATCTTGGATTTTGATTTATATTTTGATACTTTGGTACTTGAGTATGTTGATGAAATTTTACTTGAAATAAAACACACACATAAAAGTGAATAAATCATGACTGCATGGCTAGATGAATTTTCCCAAAATGAACACACCCAGTGTACACCCCCTCCCATTTTCTCCCTCTAAATGTTATTTTCTAGGTTTATTGCTTTGTAGTGAGAGAAAACAGTTTGCACGTTTCTATTTGGCAGAGAAGAAGGAAACATATGCCATTTTCATCAGTCTTTTTTACACTCTTGTAGATCCTCTAAACTCTTCAAGTCTCAATCCACATGCCTGCTTGTCCACCCATTGGTTAAAATCACATAGATTTTCTGAGTGTTTCAATGGTATTTGGTGAGTCAAAGGCCAGTTTATCAGGAGCATCTACCAGGAGGCCCAAGTTTTAGATTTGTCTGGGGTTCATTCTTACAGCAGAAGACAAGAACTAATATTTATTAATATCCTAACACTCAAACAGGTATAAAACATTGGCTGAGTTAATTTATATTATTTGACTATGTATTTCATGTATACATATTATTATCCCCATTTTATGATTGAGGAAATAGAGATACAAATTTTAAATATGTCCTCTTGGTAAAATATAGTGAATGATGTTTTGCTGAGCAGCAGAACCAAAGGCCTGATTGATAATGGATGGAAGTAAAATTAAATAAGACTGCCTGTGAAATTCTTCCCACTAATACTTGGCTGCCTGTGAGCATGAATGAAGAATGTGAGTAGTGCAGTCTATTCAGGGTTTGGATTTAATGAACAAATATGAGTAAGTGATATGACTGTTCAAGTGAGTATTGTGACAATGAGTAGAGTAACTGACCAAGACCAGGTAGAGAGGCAAGTGACTCTGGAAAAGAGTCACATGCATTGTAGGGACAGATAGAGACTGAGGGGCTAGAGGTAATAAAAGGGAAGAAAAATATGTACAACACAGAGAATGAGTAGAAGAAGTGGAAAGATAAGAGGTATGGTAAAGGTTGGGAAATTCAGAATTTTAGATCTTGGAAGTGGAGAAATTTCAAATAGTGAAAACCTCAAGGTATGGCAGACCAAAAGAAATGGACTTGAGGGTTGCTGGAGTTCAGGAAGTCAAGGATCTGTGAGGTTGGCATTTTAAGGATCATTGACACGGTGGTGAAGTTACCACCAGTGGTCACAGAGGAAGTGGTAGACTGGAAGCTTATGCATTGGTGGGTAAGTTACAGTAGCTCGGAAGATTGTAATAAGATTGAGAACAGGGTGGTTTAAAAACAGGATGACAGCTACCCTATGTTACCTTCATGTGATTAGAAAATCTTGATGCTGCCCTGGGCTAGGTCTCAGATTTTAGGTAGTGGTGCTTTAATTGGATTTCAGCTCCTACCTATGGGCATCTTTTGAACATGGCACAACCTGCAGAATCACAGCCATATTTAGAGATGGTATGAACTTTAAATGAGAAGAGGCATTGAAAGATGGTAGAACATCAGTGGTCAGCCAAGTCTTTGCAGATGCCCAACCATATCCCACAAATTCTTACAATAATGATATCAGATCATGTGTATACATTCTCCCATGATTAGAGACGATGTAATCATCCTAGAGCCATGACTACCCGCAAAAACAGTGATGAGAATTAAATAGAGCGATCAATTCTGCTTACCCTGAGTGCCAGGTGGGAGAAACGGCTTTTATTGCAGTGGATTGCAAGAAAGGGTCCATCCCCTCCCCAAATGTGAAAGCCAAGTATCACTTAGGAGGGAAGTTGGAGTAGTGTTTATAGGAGAGGCTAAAGTATAGGTCTGAAAGTCCTAAAGTCAGGGCCAGCTGAAGGAAAGACCTAGGTAGGATAAGGGGGAATGGGCTGGAGTTTCTAGGACTGAGATTCCAGTGAGAAATAGCAGTGGAATAGGAGTGTGAGCTCAGAAAATATGACACAAATGAACTTATCTATGAAATAGAAACAGACTCGCAGACATTGAAAACAGACTTGTGGCTGCCAAGGGGTAGAGGGAGTTGGGGAGGGATGGATTGGGAGTTTGGGATTAGCAGATGCAAATAATTATATATCTGGTTTTAATATATATACAGCTTCATTTTCTTTTACAGCCTTGAGAAGTTAATAATTCATACTTATTTTCTTGTTTATACTAGTAAGGTCATGTATGCAAAAGAAGTACCCACAGCTTTGTTACTCCAGTTCTATAGACCTCACAGAAACTCCTACTACTAGACCATGAATTTCCTGGTGGGGGTCTAAGTGTTATGAATCTCTGCATTCCCGGTGTGTAGCAGAGTCTGACACATAGTAGATCTGTAATACTTTTTGGTTGAAAAAATAAATAAATTGAGTCAGAATGCAGTCTTACAGAATTGGAGGCTATTGTTTACCTCTAAATCCTTTTATGTCAGAAGTTATCATTGAATTTTGGGGGTGGAACATAAATGTCACCATGTGCATGTTTCAACCACATCAACACTAACACCGTCTTACTCTGTTATTTTAACTGAACCTGAAGTAATTGGGACCTGGTCTTCTTGTCTGACTGAAGAGTAATCTGCAAACAGCTGAATGGATTGGTATGACCACACAGAGCTGGTCAGAGTCATTCTATCTATCTCATTCCCTCTGCAGACTGTCAAGAAAATGAGCCTCTCAGAGTTGTATTTATTCTAGAATAGAATGCTGTAAAAGGGAAATTAAAGTTATTTATAAGAAGGCCTGGGAGAAAAGTACACACACAATTCTTGATGGCAATGATAGGGAATTCATTTAAAAAAATCAAGTGCCCTAATCAATTTATAGCTTCCCTGATATAAAAGAACCAAACTCTCTTATTCATGGGTTAAGAATTTTTCTCTAATTTTTAAAAATTGTGAGCAGATGACAAATTAATGCATGAGAAACACATTATGAGGACTGAGCATGCATGTTTATATTTCATTGTTTTAATCTAATCTAATACAGCACACACCAAAGTCCCTTATACACACATTTAATGGCATGCATAATCATGATTGTGCTGCATAATAATTAGGCATTAGTGATAAGCAGTTCCCATAAATTACTGTAATTAGTATTACTTTTACACCACCACAGCCATTTGTTTTTTTAGGTTTTCCCTTCTAATTTTGTTAATTCTTTAGTATCTATCATCAACACAAATGTCAGCCGTTTCCCTAATGTCATGTGTGACTTAATTATCATTATTCTTTGCCCAGAATGAGATCTCAATCAATCTTTGTTGGATTGAATTGAGTAAACTCATCACACAGCAGCTAACATTTGCTATGTTATAAGGCAGAAAACTTGGATTTGCTCTTCAGAGGTGAGGGCCTCTGTGCATTTCTCAGGGTCGAATGCTCTCTCCTCCACTCCATACGCTTAGTCTCCTTACTCCCCTCTTGAAAGAACCTTGAGTTTCAGGACTTAATGAAATGCGGGTCAGGAAATGCTGGCTGGAGCAGAAAGTGGTGGCCATTAATTTCTTACCTGCTGTATAGCTCAGAGATCAGGAAATTGGGTCAAAGATAGAGCTGAACATGAAAGGGAGGGGAACAATGACAATGTATTCTCAGTACTAAGCATTTTTCTATGTTGGGATGAGAAATGAGCTAAGAGATTAATTTAGTTCACCAAACTATTGAGTCAAGATCAAAAGAGGCCTGGGAAGAAATTTGATGATTTAAAAACCTGCAATACCATCTGAACCAATCATCATTGGAACCTAATGTAGGATAAAGGCAATTTATCTGTAGGGTAATCTTGCCCTTGAATGACACTAGAGTTAAGAGAAGAATTCCCTTGATTTCAAATATTTCCTCTTCTTCTATTGGCAGGAGGGCAGATCTTTCTTTCTACAATCTGAGAAAAATAAGAATTCAAATACCTCACAGAAAACATTTGTATAAGTAAGTTTCAACCAAATCTTGAAAATGGGACCAAATCTTTTCTTGGATTGTTTAAGGGGAGGGGACTAAAATTACATGTATAATGTTGGCAGAAGTTCTGGCTGGGCAAATATTGAGAGCTCTCACATGGCTGCATATCTTGGTTTCTTAGCATATACAGTCATAGTAGTCATATAGAGTAACGGTACTTAATTGTGTTTCTTGGTGGAACAACGACAAAATAAAATCACAGGACGTAGAAGCACTGAGTGACTGTATTAATTTCCTAGTGATGTTATAACATATTACTGACTTAAAAAACAAAATTTATTATTTTACAGTTCAGTAAGTCAAAAGTCCAACACATGCCTCGTGGGATAAAAATCAAGGCATTGAAAGGACTGCATTCTTTCTATGCAGGCTCTAGGGGTGAATGGTTTTCTTACCTTTTCCAGTTTCTAGAGGTCACCCACATTCCTCCATCTTCAAAGCCAGAATCTTTAAATCAATCTTCAATGTCCCTTTTGCCATGTAGGGTAACACATTTACAGGTATGGAAGTAGGATGTGGACATTTGAGAGGGACATTATTCTGCTGACCACAGCAACTGATTGTCCATCTGACTCTGGAGTACTAAACTTGTTACTGAACTGAACTTGGGTCCGCTTGCCTGATGTGCAGCAAAGTTAATCTACTGACACCAATCAATTTCTTAACTAAAAGATGTTCCATGGAAATCACATTAATCATTGATTTATAATGACTAGGAAGGAAAGTACAGCATTTATTGCAGGGTGCCAAGAAAGGAGAATGGACAGCTCATGCTCAAAAGACCTGAACTCCCTGATGGCTTTTGGGGAAGAGTTTTAAAAGGCAACATTAGGGTGAGGGTTACAGGATGCCTCAGCTCATGGACATTTTTCTGGTTGGTTGGTGGTGACGTTTTGGGACTCTCAATCATCAACCCTCTGGTTCCACCCAATCTGGGGTCTGCCTGCTGGTGGTCAGCATGCAGCTAACTTCTTCCATCTGGTGGGAGTTGTAGTATCTGCAAAACAACTCAAGAATATGTCTGAGAATATTATCTATAGCCCTTGAGGAGGAACTAAGGGTTCTTGACTTTGGTTTATGGCTAAACTATTGTTATTTTGTCTTGCTTGACTGTTTTCCTTTGTTTCTTCATTTTCTCACTTCTCTGATTAAATTTGATCTTTGGAACTCAGGAAAGGCCTAGGAGGCTGCAAGGGGGTGGTCCTTCTCTGGAAAGACCCTGCAGGTCCCTAACAAGGTACCATAACTTTAAAACCTGTGACAGGACATTCACCCCCCTCTCTGGAGTAGTCTCCTGCCTCTAGCCTCCTTAGATCCCTTTTCACATTAGGGTTCATGTTCTAATGGAGGTCGTTTCCCTGCATTCTGTCCAATGCAGGAACAGGTTCTTGGTCATTGAGTTCCTGGGAGCCACTGTGTTTGCCACATTCACAACTTATAGATTAGACATCCTGCTTGATTTTTACGGTGACTTTCAGGTTTAGAAAGCATGAGAATAATTGTGGGTAAACATTTGCATAAAGATTACTGTATAATAGGGACTGTTTAAAATGCTTTACGTATATTAACTCATTTAATCTTCACAACACTCTTATGAGCAGAGTTCTATTATTTATATTTTTAAAATTTTTTATTGGGGTATAGTTGATTTACAATGTTGTGTTAGTTTCAGGTATACAGCAAAGTGAATCTATTATACATATATCCACTCTTTTTTAGATTCTTTTACCATACAGGCCATTACAGAATATTGAGTAGAGTTCCCTGTGCTATACAGTAGGTCCTTATTAGTCATCTGTTTTATATATAGTAGTGTGTATGTGTCAATCCCAATCTTCAGTTTATCTCTCTCCTCCCTTTACCCACCAATAACCATGTTTATTTTCTACATCTGTAACTCTACTTCTGTTTTGTAGGTAAGTTCATTTGTAGCCTTTTTTTAGATTCCACATATAAGTGATATCATATGATATCTGTCTTTCTCTGTCTGACTTCACTCAGAGAGTGCTATTATTATTGACATTTCGCAGATAAGAAAACTGAGGACCACAGAGGTTAAGAAAAATCAACAAAGTCTACCTAGTAAACAACAGAGATGGGATTTAAAACTCATTCTGCCTGGCTTTGGAGTGCATGCTTTAAATCACTACACTGCACATTGCCTCTCACAGTGCATGTAACAAAAGTTTAAATTAAAAACACAAACACTACTATACTAAACTGAAAATGATACTGAAGAGATAGAGAGTGGGAGGGGGAGTTGGGGGAAGATCTGAAGAAAGAATGAGCATGCATACACACATAGGGAAGAGAGGGCCGCTGGGTATGAGAGGCACTTTGCATATTGCACAAAGGCACCCATTGAGGGGTTCCTGGGGGCTGGCAGTGTGGCTAATTTGCATCCTGCTGAATAAACCCAGAGGGGATATCTTTTCCCTCTTGCACAAAGGTGCCATATAGGCCAGCAGCAGCCATGTTTACAATCTGGTGAGTGTATATGAGCAAATTTTGTTTTTTGACTAGAGAAGTGGATTTATCTAATAGATAGTATATTAAAAGATTCCAGAAATATGTTTTCTAGCATCGGGACTGCTTGCTTCCCATCAGAATTCCAAGGGAAGTATTTAAGGGATACTAGCATTGGCTAATTTTTATATGGTACCCATATAGCACTAGCCCATTCACCCTTAGACTGCTCAACTCCTAACTTGTATGAATCATTTCCTCTTTTGTTGTGAAGAGCTTAAAGATTAAGGTTTCAAATGGTCTACCTAGGTCTGAAATTTTGTGATTTGGTTCATTTTGTTGAAACATGAATAGTCCTCCAATGAAGAGATGCTGTCTTCTTTCAAAGCCACGTTGAAATGCCCTTATATCTCTCTAAGTGGTATTTGTGCCCCTGCTTAGGCTGTTAGATTTATCAATTTCTTAACTAAAAGATGTTCCATGGAAATCACATTAATCATTGATTTATAATGACTAGATAGCAGGAATCCAATAATCAATGAATTTTAATCCTGAAATATTAATTCTTAGTCACTCAGTAGTTAAAATATTTAACAACCTCATATTGGTTGTGCATTAAAACTGCTCTTTAACACATGGCTGTTTCTGAAAATGCTTGGATGTGGGAAATAATTGCATTTCTATTGAAGCTATTAGAATGAATCACAATTGGATTTCACATAAAACATTCTTAATGCATAGATATTTCACATAAAATGTTCCTAGGCAAGGATTCTTCAAATAAAGCTCTTTTGTCCTCAAGAAATTTTATCTGTGAGTCAGCTTTACCTCCAATTAGATCAGATATTCTTGCTTTTTCTTTCCTTTTTGTTTTTCATTTGCTACTTCAATTATTTCTAGAAATGCTATAACACTGCTGTGGACTGAATGTTTGTGTCCCCCTGCCCCCTTCAAATTCATATGGTGGAGTTTTTATCCCCAATATGATGGTATTTGGAGGTAGGGACTTTGGTGAGTAGGTCATGAGGGTAGAGCCCTCATGAATAGAAATAGTGCATTTAAAAGAAGAGACACAAGAGAGATGAGGTCTCTGTCCATCACGTGAAGACGAAGCAAGTAGGTGTCCATCTGAAAACCAGGAAGAGAGCCTTCACCAGACTCAAGATCTACCAGCACCATGGTCTTGGACTTAGCCTCCAGAACTGTGAGAAATACATTTCTGTTGTTTAAGCTACTCAGTCTATGGTATTTTGTTATAGCAGTCTGAACTAAGATAAGCACCTGTAGTCATTGCTGTGGTCACTCTGTAAAGCAAGCTGAACCCCTATCCAAAATTTGGTTTGAATATCAAGATGATGATGCCACATGTATACCAGGGTATGAAAAGGTCACATAATGGGACTTTCTGGGGATTTCAGGGCAGGACCCCAAGCTGGTCCAAAAATGGCTTAGGAGAACCAGGAAAGGAGACTGGCTTGGGTTTCTATAGTAATTAGAGGTGTAGGGCCAGAGTGAGGGCTCCTGCCAGTGGTTTGAACTTCCTACCAGAATCAAAGGAAGGAGCACTTGGGGCTTTAGTGTCAGCTTCACCAGCTGGGGGAAGAATAAGAAGTATGGGGGGGGGGTGGTGCTTAAAAGCTAACAGCAGTCAAACATCAAAAAATGAAGTCAGACTCTTTCTTACAATCCTTGTGGAATCTAGCTATAACAGCAAATTTTAACTTATTTTAAACATAAAAATTATGTACAGCATGGTCTGGTGGAAAAAACAAGACTGAGAGCTAAATAGACCTAGACTCAAATTTGAGGTCTGCTGATTGCTTGCTGCATGCATCAGGACTGTACAGTAAATAAAATCCACTGTAGGTACTTAAAGCATTTGGGAATTTAATATAGGGGCTTCGCTACATACAAAATTGTCAAAGAGGCTGGAGAAACAGGTTCTGGGCTGTACCCCTGGAGTAACTCTTAAGAGTTACACAGAACACCTTCCCTAGGAAAGTACTACTTTTGATGCTGCTCTGGTGCTATGCTGGAAGCAAAAGGCTCTTTGAGCACTGCCAGTGCAACTGCTTCCATCACCCAACAGATGGGGCAATGACACTGGACTGCTGCTATAGTGAAACCTCACATTTTCATGGTCTTGCTTGCCAGAAACAAAAGCCAAGAGCCACAGGAAGTTAGCTTCTGCCTCACATCCATTTCTCCAAATCTTGCCTTAATGTCTGTAAGTGATAGAAGCCAATTCACATCTCAAATCCTAGCTTGAAGAGTCTGAGAAATGTTCATTTGAGTTTGACATGGTCCAGTGGGGGTTGACTGACACAATCTAGCCATTTCCCCCTCTCTGGGTGATCTGGGAGAAGAAGTATTTGAATTTTACTTTTCTCTTCTACAAAATAGATCTCATACTTAAATTGAAGGGTATCTAAGGACTAGAGGTCACGTAATTAAAATATCTAGTGTATGGTAGTTGGCCAAATAACCATATTTATTGTTATGGCTATGTCTATTTCAGAACTTTAGGAATCATTACACTGAAAGTCTTAATAAGTTGCTTTATTGTAAAACATGTAATCAAAGAATTTTCACTTCAGGATAATCTGTAGCGATTGTAAAGCCCAAACACTAGTTTTAGAGATAAATTATAGTAAGTAACATTGCAATTTATAAATATTGGGACTCAAACTCATGCCTCCCTCCACTTATGTATTTACACATTTATGTGTGTACATTTATGTATTTACACATTCATTAATTCCTCAGCTCCAGATTGTTTTTACCACCTATTGTGCCAGACATTGTGTTACTGACCCTCTCCAGTTGGGTGGACTCCAACCTTGCCCAGTTCCATTGTGCCAATTGAATGAGACCAAGTTGGGCAAAGAGGAGCAGAAACTGTATTTGTTGATCAAAGAATGGAGAAGGGAGAGCTCGTGCTCTAAAGACACCTTCTCCCCAAAGGGAGGAAAGTGGGGGACTTCTAAGGGGTAAGAGGAAGGTATCATCAGAAACTGGGGAAAAGGGTAGACATATCTAGGAATAGCTAGCACATGTGCAGCCCCTTAGGCTCCCTTGGACACAGCACTGATTGGGCATAGCAAGGTATATGTCTCCATTTCGGGGCCAAGATCTTAGCATGATAATATGAAGCTAAGGCAACTTTCGGACACTTCTAGGTTTCCTCTGCACAGGCGCTGTTCTTGCAGTTAGACTGGAACTGGTTCAGGGTGGTTGACTGTCACGTTTCCTTTGAGGAAACTAAAAACATCTTTGACAAACATCAGGTGTTTTGGAACAAGAATAGAAATAGGTTAAATCAGAGGTCTTTCAGCTCCCTGGGGTATGTATGGCTGACAACTGTACTTATTGGTAAGTATGGAGCAGAGAATAAACAGGCTAGATCCTGCCCACTGGAGCTTTACGGTCCAGTGGAACAGAGATATGTTAAATAAATAATCAATGCAATGTAATTGTTATGCAGGAAAAGAATGTTAGTGTGGCTAAAGTGAATATGGAAGAGAATGGCCTGGAATGGGATCCCAGGGACAGGCAGGGGGAGACCAGGCAGAAAGTAAGCTCACTCAAAACAGCGATTTAAAATTTTCATTTATAAAATCATTTTCAAATCATCTTACACAGAAACTTGTAGCATATAACATATAAGATTGAAGCTACTCTGCTTGAAGGGTGGGGATATGGGGTATTTGGAAGGTCTAGACCCCCCAGTTTGCTCAGTAGTTTTCACCCCCTTCAGTAGCATCCCTCAATGGGACTAAATGGTGAGAGGTATTAGACCAGAGTGCTCCCTGAAATTGATACCCAGAGAGGGGAAATAACTTATACAAAGTTTAATGTTCATTTTAAAAGCATCAGTCCTAAAAATTCACTGGCTAGAAATGGGAAGTTTCTAAATTTACCTCTACAATTAAGATAGTTTGAATTACAGAAAATCAACCCAGCACTTTGTGTTTGCACTGATCAAAGTACGTTCAAATCAGTTTAACATTTTTAAAATTAGCACCTCCAAGTCATCTCTGATAGGAAATCAGTCATTGGCCACTACAAGCATTAGAGTATTTGAAATCCAAAGAGAGTCTCCTTGACCTTCCCCAGCTCAAGGCAAGTCATCCCTAAGGAGGAAGGAAGCTAACATTTCATGAGCTTGTAATATGGCACCAGGTACACACTGGGTGCTTTACATAATGTCAAAGTCTCCCTCTTACAAATGAAAACAGGAAGCTCAGAGAGACAAAGTGACTTGTCTAAGGTTACCATTTAATTGGGCATGGGGACAGATTTGAGTTCAGACTTGCTTGACTGCAAAGCTATTGGTTCAGAAACTGGCCCCCGTACATGGAGGTTAAGGGAAGACAAGAGAGAGAGGCAGCCACTCCAGATTGGTAGGTGGAAGGTTTAACATACAAGGAGGCTTGCCTTGGTCAGCTATAAGACAAATAGGTCTCTACACCCACCTGCCAGAATCTTAAAAGATGTTTATACAGAGGCCTTAATGGGGCTCCATCATGTATTCCATCCACATGATCTCAGTAACACATTGCTCCCTCAGGGCTGAATCCTTGAAATCAGCTCCCACTGTGGGGACAATGGGCAGAATGTACATTCCAAAGACAAGGGAGGGGACTAGGAGCCTCCGATCCCCTGGGTCTAGCATGAGATCAACTGTCAGTCACATGCTTCCATGACCTCCTCCAACCAAAGCGTATGTCACTGTTTGAAGGAGGACTGGTCTGAAGTGTATTGCTACTGTTTAAGAGGGTGAGTAACCAAAAGTGATTTTGGTTTGTGTTTTATAGATAATATTTCAGTCTTTTTCACTTTCAGTCTTCAGTCACCTTCTTGTGACTCACTTGTAAGGGAATTAACATTTAAGTTTTAAAACAAGTTGTCAGTTTCACCTGTGAAGTTTTTAATTTCCTGTACTCCTCTGAGGTGTCAGTCATCTGCTATCCAGTAGGAGAGTTTTGTCTTTCACCGCAAGATCTATTGGATTTCTTGTAGTGATGGGATAAACAATATCATTAATTTATGACTGACTATAAAGTGCTTCAAAACACATTTGCACCTTTTGTTAGAACATTTCAAAGTGTTGAGCAAAGAATTTTAAATGCTACATACTATTTCAAAACAATGGATATCTATTACTATTATTATTATGTTCAGGAAGAAAGAGAAAAATAGAAAATGCCAGACAGTAGAAGAGAAAAGAACGTGTGTATGAAAGCGAAAATAGAAAGGGATTTTTTTCTTCTAATGATTTCTGGCTATTATTATCCTTAAAAGTTAATCAAGAAAAGTAACTTGTTGAATGAAGTAGCACATAGGATTATATTTCCAATAAAGAGCTGCTTGAAATTGTGAGTTCCCAAAATTACCATGAGATGTGGATATACTGCCCGCAGAGTTTACTGGATTAAATTTATGACCACATTTTAAATGCAGAGTAAAATCTGGAAAAGTGAGTCTATCCAGGGACAGTAAAGAGGTGTCCTCTCAGGTGCCAGCTCTGACACCTGATTGGCAGAGTGTCTCATTCAGAATTCTGAAGCCAAATCTCAGCTAAAAAGAATGCATCAGGATTGGCCAGCAATGTCTGTCATGGCTAAATGATGGATTGTTTCTTGTCGAATGTGAATGTCAGCTATAAACTGGGTATTATAAGAGATTGGATAAGTCTCTGCCAATGTAAAGGCATACACACATGCAATGTTTAATAAATTATTTCAAACTTTTTTTTTTACCATGTACTTTTAAAGAATAAGTTTGCGAAGAACTTATCTTTCTCCTTAGTATAAAAGGTAGAAAAATAAATTCTGGTCATTCTTGGGCTCTAAATAATTTATATACTTTATAAAAATTTTATAGTAGTTGATAAATAAACAAATATAGAAACAAATTAAGAAACCGACAGCAACCTCATTCAACTGTGCTTGAGTACAAAGCAAACTGGAAACTTGTTTATGTAGTTCTTGGGGCAAAGCTGGGAACATAATGGATAAACTGAAGAAAATAAAAGACTGAAAAGGTTGGAACCAAAAAAGGGGTACAGACAATGGAAAATCATTTTTTAAACTGTGAGGAGGAAAGTAGTACATGCTAATACTTAGAACTCAAACTATTGCAAGAAAAAATGATTTAACTAGGAGCACCTAATGATTTAGTGCTCAGAATGGACCAGAGATATAGAACTGCTTCTTTCCTTTTTATTTATTTATTTTTTATTAAAGTATAGTTGATTTACAATATGGTGATAGTTTCCAAAGGGGAGAAAGTGGAAGGGGAGGGACAATTAGGAGTATGGGATTAACAGATAGAACTGCTTCTTAATCTGTTATGTTTTGTGGGAAAATTTAATGATGGTAGATAACTTTCTCTGCATGAATTTGTCTTATATATTTATATATATTATAATAATGTAATATAAATGTATTATATATAAATACATATTAGTCACTATTTATATTAGTTTTCCAAAATCATGGGTAAGGAAGGTATATGCTGAATTTTTCACATCCAAAATAAAAATTTCTGAATGTGAATTCAGTGCAAAAATAAAATAAATAAATGAGTGTAGTAGGCTGAATAATGCCCCTCTACCTCCCCCTAGAGATATTTATGTCCTATTACCTGGAACTTGTGAATGTTATTTTATATGGCAAATAATGCCTTTGCAGATTTAAGTTAAGGATTATGAGGTGAGGAAACCATCCTGGTTTATCCATGTGACCCCTAAATGTAATCACATGTATTCTTATGAAAAAGAGGCAGAGGGAGATTTGACACAGACACACGTGGAGAAGGCAATGTGAACAGAGAGGCAGAAGGTGGAGTGATGCAGCTACAAGCCAAGGAATGCCAGCATCCACCAGAAGTTGGAAGAGAGAAGGATCAGCTTCTCCCCTAGAGAATTCGAAGGGAGCACAGCTCTGCTGACACCCTGATATCAGCCCAGTGAAAAGGATTTCAGATTTCTGGCCTCCAGAACTGTGAGATAGTGAATGTCAACTCTTTTACATTTTTTTTTGACATTCCTTTATTTTGTATTATTTTCCATTATGGTTTATCACAGGATATTGAATATAGTTCCTCGTGCTATACAGTACCACCTTATTTTTTTATCCATCCTCTCTATACTAGTTTGCATCTGCTAATCCCAAACTCCTAGTCCTTCCCTCCCCCACTCCCCACCCCCTTGACAACCACAAGTCTGTTCTCTATATCTGTGAGTCTGTTTCTGTTTTGTAGATAGGTTCATTTGTGCCGTATTTTAGATGCTACATATAAGTGATAGCATATGATATTTGTCTTTCTCTTTCTGACTTACTTAGTATGATAATCCCTAGTTGCATTCATGTTGCTACAAATGGCATTATTTCATTCCTTTTTATGGCTGAGTAGTATTCCATTGTATATATGTACCACATCTTCTTTATCCATTCACCTGTTGATGGACATTTAGGTTGTTTCTATGTTTCAGCTATTGCGAATAGTGCTACTATGAACATAGGGGTACATGTACCTTTTTGAATTATAGTTTTATCTGGGTATATGCCCAGGAGTGGGATTGCTATATCACAGTAATACTATTTTCAGTTTTCTGAGGAACCTCCACACTGTTTTCCACAGGGGCTGCACCAACTTATGTTACCACCAACAGTGTAGGAGGGTTCCCTTTTCTCCACACCCTCTCCAACATTTGTTGTTTGTAGAATTTTTGATGATAGCCATTCTGATGGGTGTGAGGTGGTACCTCATTGTAGTTTTGATTGAATGCCAGTTGTTTTAAAGCACCAAGTTTGTGGCAATTTATCAGCACCACATCAGGAAACTAATACACACAGTTAAAAGGGGAGCAAAGTGTTTTAAGGCACTACATTTGTGGTAACATGTTATAGTAGCCATAAGAAACTAATGCAATGGGTTTAAAAGAGGAAAAAAAGTTGAATATTTCTTCTTTCAGTAAACTCTCCCCAGACTATGTGACCTTTCCCTAACACATACTTCCCAGCACCTCAAATTTACTTTTGGTAACAGTTGTTCATTGTTTCTTTCAGCTGTCTTGTTTACCTGTATATCCCAAGGTGCCCAGAAAAGTAACTGGCACACAGTAGGTGTTCAATAAATATTTGTTAAATGATCAAATGGAATTCAAGGCATAGAATCATTAGGGTGGTGAAAGCTGGGGTGTGGCTTATGCACCTGGTAGGATAAAGTTCTTTTGAGCAGGATACAGATTGGGAATAGGGTACAGCAGTTAACACTGTGTATCCTACATGTACCTGTGAAGATAGGTGGTAACAAAATGTGAATTGCTTAGTCATTTTGGAAAACCAACTGCCTATCGCTGTTAAAATTACAAACATATATAACTTTTGATTGAGGAGATCCCTTCTTGGGAATTACCAGTATGTAAGAATGTATGAACAGGGATAATTATTGCAAGTTCGTTCATAGTATAAAATCCTGGAAAAAGTAAATGCCTAACTTTAGAAAAATGACAGAAACAATCATGGCATATCCATACTATGGAATATTATGCAGCCATTAAAAATTTAAATACAGCTATAATAATTGACTTGGAAGAATAGCCAAGAGATACTGCTAATTCAGGTGAGCAAGATGTGGAAGGGTGTTTGTTATATGATTCTTTTTCTATATATACATAAATATACACACAAATGACTCTATGAGTATGGATAATAACACAGTTTCATATAGATACATATTTAATACTAGCTGAATTATTAATAAGGGCAGTGTTATAGGGGCACTGATGTAGTTGGGAGGGAGAGGTGGAAGTGAAACAGAGCAAAAGAAAATAAAAGACCACAAAGGTTGGGGCTTCCCTGGTGGCGCAGTGGTTGAGAGTCCGCCTGCCGATGCAGGGGACACGGGTTTGTGCCCCGGTCCGGGAGGATCCCACATGCCGCGGAGTGGCTGGGTCCGTGAGCCATGGCTGCTGAGCCTGCGCGTCCGGAGCCTGTGCTCCGCAACGGGAGAGGCCACAACAGTGAGAGGCCCACGTACCGCCAAAAAAAAAAAAAAAAAGACCGCAAAGGCAAATATGTTATAATTGATTAATGCATTTATGTAAATTTATATTTGTATATAGATACATTTATAGACATTTAAAAAGAATAAATACAAAAATGCTTTTTTCTTTTTTTAATCAAGGTAAAATTGACATATAACATTATATTAGTTTCAGGAGTACAGCATGATGATTTGATATTTATATATATTGTGCAGTGATTACTGCAATAATTCTAGCTAACATCTGTTACCATATACAACTACAAATTTGTTGATGTTGTTGTTTAGGAAATGGCTTTCAAGCAGGAAAGGGGGCTTGAAATAATATTGTAGGAGGCTGTTGTCCTGAAAAAATAAATGTATGTTATGATCCCAGTATGCTAAGGTTTTGCAGTAAATCAGTTCTAAGAGGAAGAAAGGGCCCGCTGTGTGGTACATCTAGACTTCAGCCACACCAGTAGGAGCGCTGGATTACTTTGGGAGGAGGTGGGCACAGAGTAGGACCCCTGAAGAGACACAGTAGGTACACACACAGCCCCACCCACATGGCCTAGGGCTGTAGCCATCAGCCCTAATGCATTCCAGCCAAGTGCAAGGAGTCTGAGCCCCCCCAACCCTGGAAGCCAGATCTACTCAAACATAAGGCTTGGGTGCAACAGTCTAAAAAGTTACCTAGATTGTTTTCTCCTGCCATGTGTACCCTGCTCTTCATTTTCATAATATGTATCACATTTCACATTTATTTATGGATTAGTCACTGATGTTCATTCTCCCTTCCTCCACACACACCTCTCTATGGGAAGGTGCTTAGACTCATCGTGACATCCTCAGAACTTAGCATGGTGCCTGTACTTAGTAAAACTTGAAGAATATTTGTTGAAGGTTCATAAACATACATTTTCTATACTGTCAAATACATAAGGTAGTGATAGTTACTATTTTGTTGTTGTTGTGAGCCCACTTGGGACTTTAATGAAAGCTATGAAACTTCTTCCCAGAAAAATTCAGAATTTTGTCACATTTTCTGTGGATTCATTGACCCCCTAAAGCCCATTCATGTGCGGTTCGTCATTTCCAAATTATGTTAATTTCCCATTTTAAACAGCAGATGTGAACTTTTACAGAGTACTTACTTGTCAGACTTTGAGCTGTTGAGCATATAATATTTCAGTTAATCCTTATAGCTCTAGGAGGTAAGTCCTGTTTTTACTTTTTAAACAGATGAAGAGTCAATTTGAGAGAGACTGACTGACTTACCCAAACTCACAGAGCTAATTAGTAGCAGAGCCAGGGCTCAAACCGAGATTTTTCTTTTTATTCTAGCCTGAGTCTGCACTCCTAACCACTGAAAACCATCTGCCCGTTCTCTGTTTCCACCCATGGTAAGCGATGGAGTTATCCAGTGAAGACACTTAATCTCCCCTAGTAAGAGTCTGAAATGATGATATTAGCTGGCTTGAGCTCCTGACTTGATGTGAGCAAAGTCTCCTTGATCAAACAGGACAGGATGTTCCCCCAACAGCATTCTTCATGCTCAGAGAGTCTACATTCCTGCTGCACTTGTTTAGCAGTTGGCAGAGCTGTGACTCCAAATTATCTCATGCATGTTTCAAACCGTTTAAATTGTCATTGTAGGATTTTGCCTATTAGCAAAATACCATCCCCTGAATACTGATTATGTAAAGTAATACAATTGCCTGGTGATAGGAAAGCAATGACTTCTTGAATGTAGTCCAGCAGTATGACTGCTCTTTTTCAATGAAATGTAAGGAAGTTGCTTCTGCAATATTCTTTATGTAATTAGATAGATTCAGGGTGTATTCATATTTTATCCCATGTTGATAGAAAAATAAACAGGCACAGTATTTTAAAAAATGCTTAATTGCACATCTAAATGTCCTTTGTCATGGAGGCTAAAGAAGAGTAAAACACGCCTTTTGCATTTTTCAGCCCTCTTCTTTGGTGGTGACAACATTTTCATCAGAGATTGAGTGAACCCAAGAATACTAAATACACTCTTGGCATAGGATTTAGCTCTTAGCTAGCCGGTACCAGGTTGGGGGATGGGGGAAAGCACTCTTGGTTAAATCTGGAGCTTTTAGCATGCTGGTGATTGATCAGCTGAGTTATTCACTTTTAAGCTTCATCATTTTCACATTTAAAGTGATTTCAGTCAGTAAGAGAAAATTACACTCATTATATCCAAATGCAAATATATGTTTAGAAAGCATGTGGTTTAGAAAACAAATGGGATACAATCCCAACAGTAATGCCTCATAGGGGCATCTGCACACCTCTGTCTCCTAGCTCTTTATAATCGTCATTTTGTCATGCCTCCCTCCATGAAATAAGGAGATATATTTATTTGTGTCACTCTTCCCATGGGCATGAAGTGGAGCTCTCCCACCCCTATTATTTTTATTTCTTGCTTTCTGCACCAGTGACCATACTAATCAGATAAAACTGGGCCTGAAATCATGCAGAAATCCTAGGTAATCCTCTTAGAGAGGACTGTCTTATCCCCAGGAGATCTCAAAATTAGGAAATAACTTCCCTTAGAATTCCTTTAGAATTACCACCAGCACCGATCTTCAATTAGGGATCCTTAAGGGCTTGCCTGAAGGTAGCTTGTTTGCAGTAGATTAAAGATGGTTGCAAATTTTCTATTACCCTGCCCATTGGGAGATGGAGGCTAATTCATCTCCATGGAATCTGGGCTCACCTAGTGACTTCCTTGACCAATTCAGAGAAAAAGACATTCTGAGACTTCAAGGCAATGTCATAAGAAGCCTTGCAGCTTCTGCCCACGTCTCTTGGAACACTCTTTCTAGGTGCCTTGAGCTGTGATATAAGAAGTCTGCCGACTCTGAGATCATGTGCTGGTACTTCCCATGATAGTTCCAGCAGACCCCAGCCTTCCAGCTATCTCTGCCACTGCACCAGTTTTTTTGTTTTTTGATCTTTTTTAATATGTCAATGTAGGTTTTATTGTTATACAGGTGTAGTGAAGCCAGTAAATCAGGAGATGACTGCCATTGAAAAGATAGTTTGATACTCATAGTTTCTGAAAAGAAAGGGCATGCCTGGCCATACAGGGCCACATGAGGACGCACTGGAGTTGATAAGATGGCAGAGGAGTAAGGCGAAAGCATGGACAAGGGCCTGTATTTTGGTTCTTGTGGGAAGGAATGGAAGAGGCAGGGAAAGCAGGGAAATTGGCTAATTTGAATAATTTCAGTGGCCTTCCAGGTATAGGGGCTGACCCTAGTTGTCTGGTACCTGGCTGTGGGGTGATTAAAACAGAGGAATATTCCCTCCGAGTGTAAATGCTCTATGAGAGCCCAATAAAGAGAAGAGGGATAAAGATTTTGGAGTGGGTTGGTTTCTGTATGAAAGGTACTCTTGCTATCTCTAGGAATTGGCTAGCCCTGTGAGAGGCAGTCTCTCCCACGTCAGCAAGAGCCAGATGCCAGAGCATCAAGAATACAGAAAATAAGGAAATGTAGTTAATACAACCAGAAATGTGAGTGAAGCCGTCTTAGACCCTCCAGACCCGCCTATCTGCCAGCTGAGTACTAAGGAGAGAACTCCATCAGTGCCATGTGTACCTGAAGAATCACCCAGTTGACCCCTGCCCCAATTCCTGCCCCACAGATTTACGGGATGTAATAAAGAAGTATTGTTTTCTTCTGCCGAGTTTGTTATGTTAGTTAACTGGGATATTGCACCACAAGTTTAGAGCCCTTTCACTTTCTGCCCATTCACCAGAAATCCATTAGAATGAGTATTCATTCTTGATCAATGACAAAACTCAGCAAAATTTTGAGTAACGTTGATTTCTTTGTATCTTTTGGCAGAATTCTACTTAGATAATATAATTAATCAGATTTCGTTTAGCTATTCTGATAAACAAGAAAACCACATACAAAATATAAAATCACACAGATGAATATTAGAAATGACTTCTGGGTTTGTATATTATAAAATTACATTTTCAAACTTAAGTAGTTCAACTAATGTTTTTCAGACTGACTCTGCCAAAGGCTAGTGGGTGGGGCTTCCTGCTGATATTGACATAAATGGACTGTGAGGATAAATGGTCATGTTGAAAATGATGCGGCTACTCAGGGAAAAATGAAGAAAACCAATGCCATCTCTATTTCCATACAAATTAACTTCAGAGGATCTTACAGTTCTCCCAAACAGTTCTTGCACGGCTGGCTTGAGCAGTGTCTGCATTTCCCTGTCCTACAGCTGCCTCCATCTGGAATTTAATATGCACTCATCTCTTTTCCATTCCAGGAGGGATATGTACTGAAAATCTCCATATTAGTCATCAGCTGTCAACATTGACAAATTTCAATTACCATCCTCTGGTAGCAGTTCACACTAGAGAAGGAAATCAGGATGGCACACTGGGATAGAATACTTGTGACAGATCTATTTTAATTGCCTTTCTTATCCACATTTAGCCTCTATCATTTTGACAGGAGAAAGAAACAGAGGAGGTAACTTTTTCTGCCAGTGATAAAGCGGGGTGGGATGGGGAAATAAGCTTCTAGGAGGAGACTGGGTAACACGTACCAACATATGGACTGGCGTTGATTGCTGGGGGTGCTTTCCTTTCACTGTGAGGCCTGTGGTGGTAACTTTCTGCTTATCAAAATACTTTGCATTTAATCAGCTGCCTGGATGGATGCTCCTGCTGGTCGTCCGTAAATTATTCATCAATTAAAAAGACTTGGCATGATCTTATTATTATTATTATTTTTGCCTCATTTTCTGAGAGATGAATTTTCAAGAGCCCATAGCGGTAGTTTCCCTTAGTGAGTTCTCACTTCTTCTCATTCCTTGCAACAATACTGTTCATTTAGCCTTTTGATTGCAGCTTGATGGCTGCAATCAGAGGCTACCTCTGCAGTAATGGATCATGTTGAGTTGTGCTATTTTGCTCTTGCTTCGTTCTTTTTCTTTAATCCTGACAGATCTTAGTGCTTTTCTCAAAATAAGGAGAAAATGTTTTTCTCTAATAAAACATGTCAAAAAATCATTTATGGCCTCTGGGTTTTCACAGACCCATTTCTCATGGAATTTTTCACTGTGGGTTCTATTCCTTCGGTGACCTGGTTTCTGTTATGATCCAGTCAAAATGAAATTAAGGTATCTTTCTGTAATAACAATTTGCTAATATTTATTGGCCCTAGCTATACTTCACGTTTGGATTATAATAGGTAACTTATTCTAATCATCAGAAACCCCTATGAAGTAGATACTGTTATTATCCATTTGTTGCAGATGAGAAATAAGCTCAGAGGTTTTTAAGTAGCTTTCTCATGGTTACACAGCTAGAAAATAGTGAACCTGGGATTCATTCTCAGGGAGTCGGACTCCAGAATCTGATTCCCAATTTCTGTGCTGCACTACGCGTTGGGAGCTCATGTCTGCAATGTTTTATTAACCGTTTTAGTCATTATTACTGCCCTGCAGAAGAATAGCATCCTCCTGGGGACTTACAAATTCATTATTGTTTTGAAAACTAGAAAGAAAGGATAATGTGGTTTCACCTATCTCAGGAAAAGACCAAAACAGCTAAGCTAGAGAATTAACGGCCAGAGACAAGGACAATAGCTAGATTTGAAAAAATTAGTAAAGGAGTTGACTAAGGCATTTCTGAATTTAGGAAAGAGTAACACCGGGAGTGAAAATGGAGCCAGATGGACCCAAACGGGTCTATCCATGGCTTCTCTGTAGTCTTTTCTAGATACGGAACCACAGCGTTAGCCTGGATTCTTTCTCTCTTCTATCCCCTCTTTTCTCCATTAAGTTTTTGTTCAGGATGGATCCAGAGTATTCTAAGAGTTGTATTCACACAGTTATATGATAAGGGAAGACATGTCACTTCTAAATTCTAATCCTTAAACTAATGTAACAAAAACTGTGCAAACTGCTATGCAAATTAGCATAGTCCTCCTGAATCTTCAGGGTGTCAAATGGATGTTCCTTTCACCAGAAGGACTCTGAGAAACAAGTTATGAGTAAGGTGTTAATGAAGTTTCAATTTTGAGAAGGCAGTTAAGACAGGAGAGAGAGCATGCGGAGCTGTGGATGCCTGGCCCAGAAGGAGGCAAATGACAATCATTATAAATCATAGTGGAATTGAGAGGGGTTAAAGAGGTAATTAAAGTCTTTCTTCTGAATAGAGATTGCAACCTTAAAGTTGAAAGAGTGGCCTTGGTGGAATTTAATAGAACTCTTCCTAATTATTAAAAGGATAAACCCCATCATTTGATAGAGTGTTCCTTTTTAAATGCAAGCAAATCAAAACCACCCCGGGGTGTGTGAATTACTGTGCTCATTTATAAACTATAAAGTGCCTTATATTTAAGAGAATGCATATGACAAGCTGAAGACAAATCTATGAATATATTTAGATTTGCTAGTGCCAAGATTTCTTACACTTTTTTAGGAAGTATCTCAAATGAGATATAATGCAGCTCTGGAAATATCAGGACTCATTTAATGCTTGCTGCTTGGTATAATCAAGGAGTCTGTGTAAAGCAGGACTGTCTTTAGAATGATTAGTATGTTAGCACAGATTTGAGTTATAAATGTCATAGTTATCCCTGCCCCTGTGTGTATGACACATATATCATGTAGCTTTCCAGCACCTGACATATAAGGCTTGGGGAGGGGCTTACATTTATTGCATATGTATTATATATTAGGAAATGTTTGGTCTCTGAAAATTATTTTATTGAACTCTCCAAGCAGTTTTGTCCATAAGGCTTCATTAGTACTGTTATACATATGAGGAAACTGAGACTCGGAGAACTGAAGTCAGATGGCCACAGGTCATAAGACTGTAACTGTAAAAGCTGAGTTTAAATTCAAGTCACTGGCCTTTAAAGTAAATACTTTCTATTATTATATCCTGCTGTCTTCTAGAATAATATAGGTACTTCCTGTATATAGTAGGTGCTTAATAAATCTTTGTCATATGAACTCTAAGAATCAATCCATATGTACTCAATGGATTTGAAATTTTATTAAGAGAAAAAATGGAATAAAGTACAATTAAAAGCAACATGTGAATATTATTAAAATGATAGATGTAAACATATAGATATGATAACGTTTATAGAAACTCAGCAGAAATTGCTACTATTGAAGTATAGTATTTATCAAGGGACTCTTCTCTGAGAAGAAAACTTTGCTTTTTTAAAATGTGCAATTCCTGAATAAAACTTCCTCTCCACATGTTCTTACCAGTCCCTTCAGAAAAACATATTATTTTTCAATATTACATACTAGAAGGTGCCTAAAAGCCTACTTATCCTGCAGTAGTTTTATCTCAGCACATTTTCCTTTCAGTAATAAGGTAAATTAAGACCACCTTCAGGTGATTTTTTTTGACAGAGTACACAGGCAACCATAAAGTTCCCCCAATGAAAATGTCCTCAAGTGAAATGCTCTCCTTAGGTCCTCAAGAAAATTTTAGGACTGGCAGCGTGTCCTCGAGAATAAATATCTCATTTAAGTAAGGCATGCTTGACCTTGAGAAGCAGCTGGGGATTCTGAACATCAAGCCATGTGACTTCCCAAAGGCCACAATCAATTAGTTGCTGACTGTGTGTTGACTGTATCTTTGTGAGTCCTGAAAAAAAAAAAAAAAAAGACAGAAGTAGCTTTTGGCTTAGTTTATTTGGTTAGAAGGGCCCCTGAAGACCAGTTTGGATGACACAAAAGTCAAGCTACAGACACTTTGTTTGGGATGATTTGATTAAGGTGCTTCAGTTGGCATCTACATAATGTAAAGTGAATTCCATCAAATTGCAGGGAAGCAGGGCTTCCCTGGTGGCACAGTGGTTGAGAATCTGCCTGCGAGTGGGCCTTTAGGCCCCAAAGCGGGACTCCACGGCCTCTCTGCTCACTCTTCTGCCTTCCGCTTCTTCCTCCGCCGCCAGAGGCCAGCCCAGGGCGTAGCCGCGGCTGGGCCTCCCTTTGGACCCGCCTCCGAGAGACATCACTTCCTGGTTGAGTGTTTCCGGGTCGCCGCGGCCCCGGGCTACTGGTCTCTGTACCCTGCAGCCGGCCAGAGCTGCGAGAGCCCAGCCGGGCCCGGTTTCGGCGGCGGCCGTGACTCCTTCTTGGTCCCCTCGGCCAGGGCGTCCTCGGCGGCAGTGCCAGGAGCACTCTGCTGGTCCAGGCAGGCGACATATCAATGCTTTTAGCAATGTCCCTGCCTCTATCTCAGAAGCCATGGAAGAAATAAAGTAGCCCCTGTCCTTGGATCGGATCGGATGGGGAAACCCAGTTCAATGGATGCAAAATATAAGGATGACTTATTTCGGAAGTACGTGCAGTTCCATGAAGGCAAAGTGGACACCACCCCCAGCAAGCAGCAGCCTGGCAGTGATGAGTCCCTGCGGGTGGCAGCCTCGACCCTGCTCAGCCTGTACAAGGTGGATACCTTCTATCGATTCCGGCTGATCCAGTTCTATGAGGTGGTGGAGAGCTCTCTGCGCTCACTGAGCTCCTCCAGTCTGCGGGCTCTGCACTGTGCCTTCAGTGTGCTCGAAACGGTGGGTGTCAACCTTTTCCTCTACCCGTGGAAGAAGGAATTCAGAAGCATCAAGACCTACACGGGCCCCTTTGTTTTTTGCGTCAAGTCCACATTACTGGAAGAGGACATCCGAGCCATCCTGAATTACATGGGCTATGTGCTCAAGTTGGGGACTGCGTACAAGCTCAAAGAGCTGGTAGAGACCCTCCAAGTGAAGATGGTCTCCTTTGAACTCTTTCTGGCCAAGGTGGAGTGTGAACAGATGCTGGAAATCCACTCCCAAGTCAAGGACAAAGGCTACTCTGAGCTGGACGTGGTGAGCCAGCGCAGGAGCAGCGCGGAGGACGTGCGAGGCTGCTTAGATGCCCTACGGCGGCGGGCCGAGGGCCGGGAGCACCTGACAACCTCCATGGCCCGCTTAGTGCTCCAGAAGTTGGCCAGCGAGCGGGCAGCCAAGGACTACTACAAGCCCCATGTGACCAAACCCTCAAGGTCGGTGGACACCTATGACAATTACTGGGAGAGCCGGAAGCCGCCCCTGAAGACCTCGTTGAGCTTGCAGAAGGAGCCTGTGGCAGCAGACTTGGGAGACAACCTCAAGGACAAGATCATCCGCCCGTTCCCCTCGCTCCTGACCATGTCCGGCTCCCCCCCACGGCAGCCCGGATGACCTGCCATCCCCCTCCCCCAACAATGGCCTTGGCTTGCTGCGTGGCACGTACTTCTCCGCTCAGGAGAATGTGGATCTGTACACAGACTCGGAGCCCAGGGCCACGTACCGGAGGCAGGATGCCCTGCAGCCAGATGTCTGGCTGGTCAGAAATGACACCCACCCCACCTACCACAAGCGCTCGCCCCCCGACAAAGAGTCCGCCCTCTCCAAGTGCCAAAACTGCGGTCTGTCCTGCAGCTCCTCCCTCTCGCCTGCTCCCCGGCCTCCAAGCCCGGCTGCTTCCCCAGCAAGGCCTCCGCCCACGACAGCCTGGCCTATGGGTCATCTCTGCGGGAGAAGTATGCAAGCCAGACGCAGGGCCTCGACCAGCCGCCGCACCTCCATTCGAAATCCAAGCCCTCCCCTGCAGCTGCCTCCCGCTGTGGCTTCTGTGACCGCCCGGGGGCCGCCAACACCTGCACGCGGTGTTCGAAAGCCTCCTGCGACGCCTGCCTCAGCACCTACCATTACGACCCCTGCTGCAAAAAGAGCGAGCTGCACAAGTTCATGCCCAACAACCAGCTGAACTACAAGTCTGCCCAGTTCTCCCATCTTGTGTACAGATAGACTCGACCTTGCACCTCCCTGCTACAAGGGCTACACCACTGACCTTTCTGGTTTCATGGGGAAGAAATGTTAATGCGTTGATCTCAGAAGCAGAGGCCTGCACTTGACCACGTGGTTGTGGGGGCGGGGGGGGGGGTCGTGTGGCCGGCTGCCCCACGTGGGAGTTCCTGTATCGACTCAGATATGTCAGCTGATGGCTGCTTTGCCACCTGGCAAGAGAGACTGTGGCACTTGCATTCAGATTCATTTTTGCTAATCACTCCCTGTTCCGTTCTTTTGTTTTTGTCTCTCAAAGAGGATTTCTATCTCTGGGACTCTTGCCATGCCGACTGCTCCCATGGCAAAGCCAACTAGGACTGGGAAGGGCCCTCCAGGTCCCCTCCAAACGCCCACCTGGAGTGGTGAGCTAGAGGCCTGTTGGCTTGTGAAATGAGCCCTCCTGCCACACCGGGTCTCATCCACTGGCTCATCCCTCCACCACCCTTTCCCACACACAAGGATCCCCGGAGGCAGCCCCCCACCCAACTTCCCTGCCTCTCCACGTATCGAAGGTGACCCGAGTCCAGGATTCACTTAATGTTATCCTATTGCCTCCACAGCTCAGTTCAGCCTTGGGGTTTGTGAAGTTGGCTCTAGCACTCTGAAGGGTGGACCTTCCGCACTGGGACTGACTTTTCCCCCCTTTCTGTTTTCACATGCCTCTCTAACTTTACTGTAAATAGATATTTTTGAGATTTATTTTTAAATAAATATTCAACTTGCTGTATCTTTCAAAGTGGTTAAAACATTAACGATGTAGCTATTTATAAAAATGCCCCGGGTTCTTTAGTCTTCCAAGGGAGGGGCTCATGCCCTTCCACCTTGTATCCTCCACTCGCCACAGCCCGAGGGTAGAGTGGAGATTGCAGGGGCAGAGGAGGAACAGAGACTATGTCCCCTGAGTTGGTGGAGGGCCACTGTCTTCCCTACAATACATTTCTAACACCTACCTCCAGTGTGCACTTAGGGGGTTAGTCCGGGCCGAGAGGTCTGTGCGCCTGCAGACTGTGACAACCTAGTGACAATTCAGGAACCTCACCCTGTGGATCTCCAGACTGGTCTTTGCCGCTTGCTGAGCGTGAACCTTGCACTCCAAACTTCCTGAGTCTCAATTCAGAAGGAAAATCGTTTGGGATTCCCACCACCCTCTTCTCAGTCCTCTTCTCGTCCTTCATCTGTTTCCCAGGATTCCTCTACAACATTTGTGACCTTTTTGCACTAAAAGTGGGCAGGAGCCAGCGTGCGCCCATCAGACAGATGTGTCCTGATATTCTTAGCCGAGCCTCAGCGCTTCTAAACCCAAAGGCCTCTTAAACTCCTCATGTGAATTGCTGACCCCGGATTTCCTTTTGGGGTGCAGAGCAGGAGTGGGGCAAGAATTTGAAAATAAAACTGCTTCCTTGTGAACTAACAGTATATTTTAGCCATAGTGTTTGTGATGTACAGAACGTTGTAGGAATTTACATGCAGTGGGTTTTCTGATAGAAGGAGGTATTCAACTCTTGAGCAAATTTAAATCTGGCTGAATCCTGAGGCCACTGTGAATTTGCTGATGTTCTTCCAACTCAGTTGCGTGATTTTAAGGTTTTCAAAATCTTCTATGGCTTTTTGTCTATATATCTAGTAGATCACGTGTAGATATTCAATGTGTATATAAAGCTGAATTTCAACCAACTTTATTAATAAGACCCACCCATTCTGGGGCATTCATCTCTGATGTTCTTCCTTTTCACGTTTCAGAAGTGGCCATGCCTGTCCCAGTCCTGAGTTTTCTAGTTTTCCATTTCCAGACTGCTCTAGCACTACACTAACTCTTTTAACCAACCGTGATGCCATGTAACTTACACAGCAGACAAAAGTAGGAATAACTAACTTGTCCTGGAAGAGAAAGGCCAGTGTGTGTATCATCACGGAAATACTGTGTTCGTGGACTGGAATAGGAAATGCTGTGACCATGCTCCTCCTCGTTGTGTATCTTATTGTATGAGGTTGCTGTGACTGAGATAAATACACGCTAATTTAAAAAAGCAGATGTGGGGCTTCCCTGGTGGCACAGTGGTTGAGAGTCCGCCTGCCGATGCAGGGGACATGGGTTCGTGCCCCGGTCTGGGAAGATCCCACGTGCCGCGGAGCGGCTGGGCCGCTGAGCCTGCGCGTCCGGAGCCTGTGCTCCGCAGTGGGAGAGGCCCCAGCAGTGAGAGGCCCGCGTACCGCAAAAAAAAAAAAAGCAGATGTTATTGCATTTGATTTCTACCAAGAGTTGAAATGTTGAGAGATGATTTAAAAAAAAATAAATAAAGTGTCTTCCATTGTTAAAAAAAATAAATAAAAAAAAAGAATCTGCCTGCCAATGCAGGGGACACAGTTTCAAGCTCTGGTCCAGAAAGATCCCACATGCCGCAGAGCAACTAAGCCCATGCGCCACAACTACTGAGCCTGCACTCTAGAGCCCGCGAGCCACAACTACTGGAGCTTGCGTGCCTAGAGCCTGTGCTCCGCAACAAGAGAAACCACCGCAATGAGAAGCCCATGCACTGCAATGAAGAGTAGCCCCCACTCGCTGCAACTAGAGAAAGGCCACGCGGAGCAACAAAGACCCAACACAGCCAAAAATAAATAAATAAAAATAAATAAATCTATAAAAAAAAAATTGCAGGGGAGCATGTTACCTTTAATTCCTGCCCCGTACTCTTCATTACTATATGAAAAAGTCTTTTCATATCATTTTAGATTATTTCCAAATCATATTCCAGGTGCTCTCACTTTCTTACTTGTTCCTTCAAACTTTTATTTCCTAATTGGAGGTTTTGAGGCAGCTAAAATAAATTGAAAAATTATAGCATGAAAAAATATTCAATATTTAGTTAATGAATATGTGTAAAACACTTACAAAGGCTTTATATATTATTTCACTTAATCCGATGAGTTAGTTACTCTACCATCCATATTTTGCAGATAAGAAAACTGAGTCGGGGCTTCCCTGGTGGCGCAGTGGTTGAGAGTCTGCCTGCCAATGCAGGGGACACGGGTTCGTGCCCGGGTCCAGGAAGATCCCACATGCCGCGGAGCGGCTGGGCCCGTGAGCCATGGCTGCTGAGCCTGTGCGTCCGGAGCCTGTGCTCTGCAATGGGAGAAGCCACAACAGTGAGAGGCCCGTGTACCGCAAAAAAAAAGAAAGAAAAAAATAAAACAGTCTCAAAAGCTAGAAAGAAATTTTCCAAGGTTACACTAGTAATAAAAGGTGAATTCAAGTTTCAAACTAAGACCTGTATTTTTTCAAAATCCATGCTTATCTTCTGACTCTGTGTTATCATCCTTCAGTTTAGGTGGGAAAGCTGTAACCTCACATTAATTGTCTCTTTTATCATGTTTCATCTACTTGTATTCATTCACGTAACAACCATTTATTGAGAGACTAATATATGCAGGTTATTGAAGACTGATACAAGGCATAATGTCCTCTCTCTTCAATTTTTTTCTGTTTTTGCAAAAGCTGAAATTTGGTGTGAAATATCATTATGATCCTTTTTAACATCACTTACTCAGTGATGTTTTATTTCATTTATTGATCCAAGACAAGCCAATATCCCTTGTCATCTGGTAATGAGCACTTAAAGCGTGAAGATCCCTGCTCTTGTCCACTTAAGCCAGCATTTCACACTGGGCTTCTCAGTTTCTCTGCATCCCTTTTTGTCCCTGTCTTGCTCTTTTCTGTGACTCTTCTCATTTTAGTTTTTTGGCCTTGATATTCTTTGGACTGATGTTCAAAAAATACTTCTACTCTCAGATAAGAAAACACGATAATCAGAATGATTTATCTCTCTTTTTGTCCCTCATACACAGATGTTCAACAAGAATAACAAAGCAGTTAATGTTTTATACTGGTCTTTAAGTTCAAGTGAACATTTTTCCGTATTTCATAGGGATTTCTGCATTCAATATCTTCTTATGTCAACAGCAAAATCTCAGTTTTTTTGGGTACTATAGTTTCCCTCTATTACGATAGTTATATTGCCTTGCTACACTTGTATATCTCTATTTCTACCACTATGTTGTATACTCTTTATAATCAAGAACACTGTCTAACTTATTACGGTTGTCACTGCATCCAGGCTTAGCACAAGGCCAAAGAGCAGACACTCAATAAAGATGACTGGTCCAATTTCCTTAACTAATAACTGTATGAACCTTTGCATTGGAGACACATCGATGAACTAAGTCAGACAAGGTCCCTACCCTTATGGAGTTTATGACCTTGAATTTATTTCAGAAAGAGTAGACAGAAGAAAGGGAAAAAATAAGGAAAGATAATCTAATATTATATGAGTAACTGCAGTGTGTGAAGTAATGTTAGCTATCTTATGTTTGCTGCCCCACTTAATGTTTTACTGGGGCAGGAAATAAATCAATCTTTCATCACAAAGGCATAAATCAGTCTTTCCTAAACGTTTGTGTTACATCATAATAGGAAAATAAACCTAAGTCATCAACCTTTCTGGAGCATGATCATTTGGTAGTTGTTACTTCTGGGAGTCCTTTTCCTTCAGCAAAGGTAGAAACTGGATTTACTGTTGCTGTCACATTTGAGTTCATCATTGCGAATAATAAGCGTGTCACTTTTTTTCTCTACTGATCTCATCCTTCGGGCATTTGCTGGTAATAACTCACTGTTGTATTTATTTTAAGAAAATAAACTTATAACCAGGGATCTATAAAACTGCTTTTCCCCTGTCATATCACAATGTGGGGGCCAGGTGGGAGAAGTGAGTAGGCTTAACATAGCTATCAAAATGAGAGTTTTGTACTTGTTGTTGAGGCTACTTTCTTGAACTGAAAGATGATTTCTATTTGTTTTCTCTACACACTGTGTATGTTAGAGCTAGGGGTTGGTGGAGACTAACTTGCAGGAAGAACACCTCCAGAAACTATATGCATATATTCATTTGACCTAAGGGATTGAAATAGCTTTTTAACCATTTACGGGGAGTCAAGGCCTTACATCAAGGTTAGAAGCATAGTTGGAAACTAAAAGGCACTTTCCTTAGGAAATGGGACAGAACGCATTTTAAAGAAAGAAACAATTGTGTCAGGTTAACCCAACTGTAGTAGTGTGATTAAATCTGGGAGATGGGACACCCAAACCAGGCCTGATGGAAAGTGTAATACCACCTATAGTAAAGTTCTCACAGCAACTGGAGACAAAATAACAAGCGTCTGTTTGTAGATAAAAGAGATTAACATGGAATCTCAGGACTTTGATCACAGAATCTAAAGGAGCTAAATATTGGTTGGGTTTACAAACAATCACAAGAGCCCAAACTCTGCTTAAGTAGAGTGGATGGGAAGAGAGGAAAAATTACCTGTTTTATTCAAAAGGGAAGATCAAAGACTCTAAGAAGATGATTTAAAATATAAATCATCAATATTGGTCAAAGGGTACAAACTTCCAGATAAACAAGTTCTGGGGACCTAATGTACAGTGTGGTGGTTTTAGCTAATGATACTGTTACAGGGGCTACACCAAACTAAAAATCTTCTGTACAGCAAAGTAAAGTATCAACAAAATGAAAAGGCAACCTAACACATTTTGCAATTCTAAAATTGTATTGGGTAGAGTATCCTAGTTTGCATATTTTCTCCTTTCAGCTCTTTGAATATATTATGCCACTCCCTTCTGTGCTTCCTGTACTTATGTATTTCTTTCTTTCTTTAGGTTTGGGACATTTTCAGCCATTATTTCATCAAATACATTTTGGACCATTTTCTCTTTCTGTTCTCCTTTTGGGACACCTATCATGCAAATGTTGGTATGCTTAATGTTATCTGACAGGTCTCTTAAACTGTTCTCATATTTTTATATTTGTTTTCCTTTTTGCTGTTCTCTTTGGGTGATTTCCATTATTCTGTCTTCCAGATCATTTATGCGTTCTTCTGTATCACTTATTCTGCTATTCATTCTTTTTAGTGTGTCTTTCATTTCAATTATTGTATTCTTCAGTTCTGACTTATAAAAAAATGTTTACTAGTTTCTTATTAAAATTCTCACTTTGTTCATCTATTCTTTTTCCTAATTCATTTAGAGTTGTTATTACTTTTGCTTCAAATTATTTATCTGGTAAATTGTCTATTTCTGTTACATTTTATTTTTTTTCCAGTGGTTTTCTCTTGATGTTTCAGTTGAGTCCAGTTCTTCTGTCTTCTCATTTTACTTAATTTCTCTGTCTCTTTAAATTTAGGTGAAACAGTTACCTATTGTCATCCTGAAGGTTTGTCCTTATGTGGCAGCATCCCTATGCAGTCTGTGTGTACTCAGTCACTTTGGCAGGAGAGCTGGATTTGATGTGAACACAAGTCCCTTCTTTCCCCAGGGTGTGCTGTCCGCTACCACCTTGGTAGAAGGTGGGGCTGGAGATGGAGGGGCTAGGGCTGGAGCCAAGTGTAAGGCAGGGTTTCCCCTCTGCTCAGTGGCTCTTGCTACCCTATTGGAGATGGTGTAGTATCTCCAGTTCCTGGAGCATAAGCCCAGAGGATTGGGTCTGAGCTGGCTCTGTTCCTTTTAAGTGTGTGTTCTCCCCTCTCTCTGCATCAACACCCTTGCCCCAGAGGGGAATAGTGCTGGAACAAGAGGGGTCCATGCAGGCTGTCTGCTTATGATGGGGCATGGGCTGTGGCAGGCCAGCCCCAGACAGAGGTCTGGGCTGCTTCTGATGAGCTGTCTGTGTCAGCACCAGTAATGGCTGCCCCTGTCCTACTTAAACTCAGCTTGGGGCCGGAGTATCCTTTGTCCCTCACAGCTATCACTCCCCTCCGTTTCTGCCACCCCCACCCTGATGTTGAGTCAAGCTGCTGGGCAGACAGGGCCTGTGCATGCTCTCAATGTGTATTGGGGTATGGGCTGTGGTGGTCCGGTTGCTGACAGAGATCGGGACCATTTCCAATGTGCTGCCTGTGTAAGTGCCAGAAGTGGCTGTCCCCATCCCACTCAGACACCACTTTGGGTCTTGGCTGCCTGTTTATTTCACAGCCAAGCATTTTCCTTGCTTGTGGCAGCCCTAGCTCCACTGTGGAGCTGCAATGTGATGTAAGCAGGGCTGGAATGTTCACCCGGCTCAGGCTGGGGCATGCACTGAGACAGTAGTGGGAAACCAGGCAGCCTCTCAAGCTGCTTTCAATCTGCCCTCTCTGCCCTGCTTTGGGAGCAGGCCAGTGCATGTGTGCTCCTCACACGTGAAGTCAAGGCTTTTCAGTTTTCCTGTTGGTCCCACTGGCCCTCCAGCCAGCCAAGGGGGCTCCTCTTCCCTTTGTCAGAACCCAGAACTAGGGCACCCAATATGTGGCCTGAACCATTCACTCCCCAGGGCAGATCTCCACCTGTGTTATCTCCTTTTTCCTCTGAGTCCCCTCCTAGGGGCACAGGTTCTGACCTGATTGCTTCTCTTCCCTCCCTACCTGATTCTGTGTGGATATTTCTTACAGTCTTGGTTGTACAGGAGTCCTTCTGCCAGTTGCCAATTAGTTTTCAGTGAAAATTTTCCACATGTAGATGTATTTTTCGTGTGTTTGTCGGGGGAGGTGAGGTCCAAGTCTTCCTATTTTGCCATCTTGATCGATCACTCTAATTTATCTTCAGTGAGAAAATAATGGATGTCACAGGGTAGCAGCTGGGGCTATAAGTCTATTATACTCCCTGTGGCTGCAGATCAGAGAGGTACATTCTCATAGCCCCCATACTCATGGACCCCAGGGTGAATCCTTGGCTTAAGGAAAAGTAGAAGTTATGATCAGAGAGATAATTTTTACAAGATGATTATCGAATCTACACCTCTGATTTAATCTGAAGATAATGACTTAAAATGAGTTAGACCCCACGTATTAGTACTGAAAGTATTTCAAATCTAAATGTACTGAGGATTCTGTCAATGATTGATACCATTTATTTGTTAGTACCTCTTCTGAGCTAGATATGATACTAAGCAATTTATATTAATTAATTAACTGTGAGGTATTATGATATTCAACTTCATAGTTTAGAAAACTGAGTAAATTGCCCATTTATCTAGAAAGACAAATATAAATTTTAATGCTTTTATTTTTTTTAAGCATATAAATTTCTACATATAAATCTCTATATTACCAGTGGTTGCAACCAGTGATCTTGAGATCACAATCTTCTAGAGAAGGAAAGATGGACTTTGGGCAGGAAGGTTAGCCTCCTCTTTGTGACAAAGTCCTCTTCCCTAGTCTATGAGAAATTATTTCTATTTCTTTCTATCTTGCTTAGCAGAACTGTACTTGAGGGAGAAGAAAGCAGAACACAAAACTGAGGTAGGAAACAAAACTTATCCTAACGTTTAAAGAGAATAAGGCCACAAAACTGAAGACTTAAAAACTGTCTTCAACATAAAAGGGAATTATATGGAAAATCCTTATACACTGATAGTGGTACCATAAGAACAGTGTTCATTTGCAGGAGGAAGGTTTAGGTTAATTATAAGGAAGAGCTCCTTTTCATTCTTATTAATCAAAGAATTATGTATATACTGAATGTGAATATCTAAAAAGAGGATACAAACAAGATATGTTATTGAGCCTTCCATTTTAGAAGGATGGGTCAGAAATGACCCTTTTGTGCTATTGATACTTTTAAAAAGAACATTCATGTAGTACACTGGCTTTCGAACATCTTTTTATCATACAAAATACATGTATACACACAAACACATAGTTCATAATGACCACGGCTACCTTGTTATCTGCAGTACATTCTGTTTTGTCTCTTTTGTTCTATTCATTTTGGTCCTATCCTATACTTTCTCGTTAAGGAATGCTAGTCATGGTCAACCCAATTGATTTCACTGTCTGCTAATGGCTCACAATTTGAAAAATTGAACCAGTATGTGGTTCAGCCTCCAAAAGACAATTGATTCAATTACAAGAATCATGACACCATTGAAGAAAAAGCGAAGAGATGAAAGAGGGTTTTGTGTCCCCTTACCTATCACATAGTTATGGAGTAACTGTACAGTAAGGATTTCTTTTTTAGGGTGAGAGAAGTGATGACTGATTCTGTATTATGTAAGCAATACCAGTTGTTGTTTAGAGAATAGTTTTCAGTGCATGATGATGAATCACAGATATTCTATTCTCTCTACCACAGGCATCATACGGAATGCTGAGAATTATATGAAGGTAGCCTGGCCTTGTTTGTAAGAGCTGTTGGATACTTTAACATTAAAAATCAGGGAGCTGCCTTGAAGAGAATGTGGATCAGCTCAGGGCTAGGCTGTAAGATGGCATGAGCCTAAGGCTCAAGGTCTCATGAGTGGTCCATCTTTTCTGACAGATGGACCTAGAAGTTGAACAAGTTAGCCTGGGTCACAGTGATATAGTGGAGTAACATAATTGTCATTGACATAAAAATGTTTATCGTGTCAAGCTCAGCTGGTTATTTGTTCAGTGGTTGTTGAGCAAATACTGTGCACTAGATGCTGCTAAATACTGAGCATCCAATGAAAAGAAAACACAGTTTGATCTCAAGGATCCCACAAGGAAGATCTGCCATGAGGTTATTCAGTTTGCTACTCTCCTCCCTAAATTCACCCACTCCCTTCCCCGTCTGCCCTACTTCCTCACTCAGAGGTTCTCCCTGGGCTCTGCGTCATCTTGCCTTCTGCCTCACAGTTGGGCTTGGCCAAAGTGAGTCACCAGTAGAAGACTGGAAAGTGGGAAGAGAGAAGTCAGGGCTTTTCTTTTCTACTCCCTCCATATCTGGACTGTGCTTTCTGGTGATGCGTGTTTCCTCCATAACTACAGTTCTTGTAGGACAACCCCTTTCCATCGCAAGCTCTCAATGTTACAGTAAAGTTCTCTGCCCTCCTTGCTATTCTGTGCCTTTGGGTGCTAGTGATGCCTCACTGTGACTAATCTTTGCATCCTCATCATCTATTTCTGGTTTCATTAACCTTTCCCACATCTTTGCAAATGTATTGTTAGGTCTCTTGTGTCATTTGAGTACTAGTCTGTGTCTGCTGAGACTCTGACTGTTATAGAAGAAGCCATATATAATATAGGAGCAAAATGGAGGAATATCAGGAGAGGGGAACTCTGCAGTGACATTTTTAGGAAGTTTTTTTTTTGGTACATGCAGTGATGGGGGCAGGGCTGCTGAGAAAGTTTATTTGAGGTAGGTCATTAATAATTGGAATAAGAATGTGTTAGACGAAGACTTAACAGAACTGAACCTGACATGATATATTCATTCAGATTTTTACTATTGCATCTTTTCGTTTTTGAATCTTGGCTGAGCTATCTTTCAGTTCAACAAAAATGTTGCCACTTTGGACGTGTTCGTGAGCTCACCTCACATTTATTTACTGGTGAAAAATAATGATGCACTTAAGGGCATGATGTGCTTTTAGGCTGGACACTAGAGTTATGCCTTTGGGGAATATTTTATTTTTAATATAATGTTCACTTTCTCAGAGTACTATATCTTTAAGGCTCATCCTAACTTCATTAAAGACTGAAAAATGAGGACTTGTGCTAATGTATGTAGATGGTACAGTTTTCTGTATATTGTTCTATCTACTTTTTGTAATTTTTTAGCTGCTGCAACCTTTTTACCTTGATCCCATTTGACAGGTTGGCTAATTTAGCATGAAACAGTAGCAAACAAGATAAAGCTAACTTCTGCACATCCGAGGAAGACAGGGACATGCTGGATGAAACTAAACAAACATGAATCTTTGACCTTCTCCTTTAACTAGCACTCCCGTCCGCTGAGCTCATTATAGAGAAATCTGTTAGCATCCTTCACATGTTGGCAGATGACTGGTACTGAGCACATGCTGCTAGCCCATCAGGGGATCAGGAGAAGCCCGGTTTGTGCATGACCCATCACTGCTAAATAGCAGATTCCTGCAGTTACTTGCATTACACAAAACTGCTTGATGCACATTAAAGAGAAACTTTTTTTGAACCCCATACTCATTAGTTTTTTTCTCTTTAATTCCGTTTTCTGACTTCTGTGGTGAGATTGCCTTCAAGTCTTATCATATGTGCCCACACTCTGAGCAGCTAATGAATATGGATGTTGTTTGGGTGAAAGGGTTGTTGCATACTTTCTTGAGTAGGGTAAAGAAGGGTGAGAATGCATTATTGTTCTGTATATGAAATACCAGTGAGTCATGTGTGAAGATGAGGCATGTCTTGTCTTCATAATTATCTAATCATTAATACCTTATTTAGGAATATCTACAATTCAAATTTAGTAAGGCTGTAAATATTGTTTTACAGGCCTAAAATGAATATTAACCAGAATTTGAGTTAAGTAGAACTAGTTACCCCAAATAAGGTGCTAATACATCTTTTACAGGAGTTTCATGTGACTGTGAGGGGAGACTGAGGAGTGACTAGATTCGAAATTGAAGCATGTCAACATAATTTGACAAAGTCTGAACAAGGAAACATTATCCAAGGTCAAGAGATCTTTTATTGTAGAGGATACAGTGAATTGATTCCATTTAGAAGATATTAAACTAGGTAAATCATCAAAATGTAAAAGTTAAGGGAGGGCTTCCATGGTGGTGCAGTGGTTAAGAATCCACCTGCCAGCGCAGGGAACACAGGTTCAAGCCCTGGTCCAGGAAGATCCCGCGTGCCGTGGAGCAACTAAGCCCGTGCGCCACAACTACTGAGCCTGTGTTCTAGAGCCCGCGAGCCATAACTACTGAGCCCGTGTGCCACAACTACTGAAGCCTGCATACCTAGAGCCTGTGCTCCACAACAAGAGAAGACACTACAATGAGAAGCCTGTGCACACCAACGAAGAGTAGCCACCACACGCTGCAACTGGAGAAGGCCCATGCGCAGCAGCAAAGACCCAAAGCAGACAAAAATAAATAAATTAAAAAAATATATTTTTAAAAAAAGTTTAAAAGTTAAGGGAAAGCACAAATAGACTTACTTAAGCTAGGTTAGGAATTAGGTGTCCCTCAAAACCCACATGGCATATGACTGCGTTCTAGACTGTGGTATGGAAATAATATGCACCTCTAACAGTCTTGGTTTATAATCTTTCATATGAACTCCTCCTTACTTATTCTCATTATGACTGATTGGAATAGAGATAATTACGGGAAAACTTTAAAAGACATATCCTGAAGATGGCAAAGCTTCCATCAGTTTGTATCTTTGGATGATGTCATTAAAAAAGACTTTTCTGGCCACCTATTTACTTGCCCCATATTTTTACACGAACAATAAATAATCTCCTATTGGCTGACACTGTTTGTTAAAGATGTTAGCTTTACCCTAATGAAAACAAAATCTGAGAACAATATAGAATATATGGCAGTCACTCATAAACTTTTAACAGGGTCATGAATCCTGAGAACCTTTTGAAACTTTTTCCTTAAAATGTTTGCATTCAGCATTTATGTAACATTTTGCAAATAATTTCCTGAACCTTATGAAGTACATGCCTGGATGTTAAAGATGTTTTAGGATTTCTAAAGAATCTTAAAATTCAGGCATGGAGCAAATGATCAGTGGGGGTCATGGGGAAAAGCCAATTGGCATAGGATATTTCAGACTATGTGTTAGAGATTTATATCATTGAAAGATGTAGTTCTGGGTTACCCAAGGAATTGGGTTAACAGGCAGGATACCCAGCCACTGGTGGTAGAGTTGGGAAGGCTACAGAATCAGTGCCTAGCTTCTGGAATTTTAGAAGAAAAGGTCTGTTATCTATTACCCTTATTGGGTAATTTGTAATGTACACCCAGTATAGTTTATAGATTATGAATAGTCTTTTTTTTGTTGTTAATTAGGCCTTTCAGTTGCAAGGAAGAAATACTCATAAAAGTGAACTAAAGTCCTGAGGGTTGATAGTAGGGATACAGATGGCATTAATGGAGAAGGGAATCTCAGAGATGACAGCAGGTCTTGTGATATCATGTGTTAGAAATTGGTTTTGAATCCAAGGAAGCTGAGAAGCAGATTTTAGTGTCTCTTTATAGAAATAAAACTTTTTTTCTTTTTTTGCTCTCTTAAGAGGTGATCCATCATGATGTCACTTTGTTCTCCATTTGTCTGTTTGGCTCAGTTTCAGTCACATTCTTTTCCTCCTACTAATGCAATACTCTTCTTATGGTGTAGCAAAAGAGAATTTGGTTCATCTAGTTATTTACAGTCATACACTCCAAACATTTTTTCATACTAGAACATCACATAGGTTGTCATGCTGTTTAAATATTGATTGTACTTGAGGTACCACTGTGGTAGTACAAATATCTGAAACTTTGGAGAGGAGGAGATAACATCATATAAAACAGAATTTGTCATCCAGGTCTTAAAGAAGAGCCTACAGAAATTTCTGTCAGTAGAAACTGCCAGTGGGAAGCTTCCTAAAGATTAGAAGATAACATGGGCTTCCCTGGTGGCGCAGTGATTGAGAGTCTGCCTGCCGATGCAGGGAACACAGGTTCGTGCCCCGGTCTGGGAGGATCCCACATGCTGCGGAGCAGCTGGGCCCGTGAGCCATGGCCACTGAGCCTGTGCTCCGCAACGGAAGAGGCCACAACAGTGAGAGGCCCGCGTACCACAAAAAAAAAAAAAAAAAGAAGATAACATGATGTGGCTGGCATCACATTTCTCTATTACAGTTATGAATGTGCTGGTAAACCAGTTCTCTGGAAAAAAAGAGTTCTGATTTGCAGTGCTTGCCAATTTCTGTGGTGTAAATACTCTCACCTTAGCCAATTTCAGCTACCTCTGGTTTTAAAAATGGCTGAATAAATCCTAAATTTTAAACAATTGGCTTTTGTAAGCCGGAAGTTTCCAGCATCAACTCATCACCAATAAGAGAACCTGTGCTAAACCAGTAAATTGGTTAAAAAAAAAAAAAAAAAGAACGAACGAGAGAAAATTAAACATCACTTGTGCCAAGATTGGAATTAGTCAAAATGAGTAGAGGAAGTTTAAGACTCCCAGTGATCAAGAATGAGACTGTAGCACCAAGAAGTCTTTCAAAAGTAATTAAACTAAAATTTAGTCCTTGGCTTTGATATATTTGAAGGGCAGACCAGTAGAACCAAAGTAGTAGTCACTTGGGTAGTCATTTCTATTATTCTGCTTAGCTCATATTAAAATGCATAGCTGTAATAGTTTTGAATGATTAAATGGGTCTAATTATTAAAGAAGGTCTTAAATAACCGAATGGATTTGCTTAAGAAGCAGATGCTACCATTACATACAACACTGACAAAAATATCAGCTCTTCGTCCTTGGGAATTGCAATGTCTGCAGCAAGATCCCTGCTACCTTTCTAGCAACACCGAGTGTTCTCCAGTTTAAAGGAGCCGTAATTAGACTCGACAGGGGTTTAACGTATTGAAGACCTAACACTGATTTGATTTTATATTTGCATTGATGATATATGCTTATACTTGATTTCCGTAACTAAATCTGACACCTTTATTGGAATATTTGCAAAATAGAAAGGAATGGCTTATATGAAATATGACGACATGTTTCAGACCAGATGGATGCTTTTTGCATTCGTATGATATGGCACCTGAGGATCTGGTAACTGCTAGACTCAATATGACCACTAACTGAATGGGAAACCATTGCACTCTTGAGATGAGCCAATTTGACCCACACATTTGGCCCATGCACTTCCATCCTCTCTTTATTCACAACAGATTTGGAGCCATGCAGTATACAGAGAACCTGCTTAGTATCTCAAGTCACACATTAACATTAGCTAGCAAAAATGAATGGAGGGGGAATCATTGCTGTGAGATGAGAGTAATACCAGAGAGATGATGATGACTAAAGGAAGGAATGATAGAAGCTGGTGTAAATAAATGCAAATGTTCAATTCCACATTTCTGTGAATGTATTATAAATAAAAAGTATGGTCAATTTTCCTCAGAAATTATCTTCCTTTTTCTGTTTGGCCATAGAAAATATAAAGTCAAGGAAGCCAGATAATACTTTTTCTTTTACTGTCTGCCTCTTATTTTGATTTGCTTGGTACCTTTCCTACCTTCATTGTCTGAACCATTTGAGTTTGGACTCCTGTAATTTTCAATTTAAGACATCACAATACAGGAATTAACCACTCTACTATGTTTAAAGAAGGCTTTAACAGGTAATTCTTAAGCTGGGCTTTAAAATAGTTGTGTGAATGTACTGGGCTTTTGGAGAAGTTTTCGGAGGGTGGATTGCCTGCAGAGTACCATTATTAGTTGAGGGGAATGTGTGTAAGCACGTGAGGGTAGTTTTTTTCCCCAGGGAAGCCTTGCTTGGATATGAAAGCAGAATTCCAATAGTTGTACCTCCTTTGGTAATTTATAGACTAAATAATACTAAACTGTCCCTCTGAGATTTATTTCTAGAAGTTCGTATATCCTGACAGTTACCTTCCACAAGACCATATCTTTTGTTGAGTCACTGCCTCATGGCCAGCAATTATAGTCCCTCTAAAAACACCTAAGGAAAGTCTAACCTCTATAAAAATCTGAACCCTTCTCCAAATTATAGTTTGGTGCCAAAGAGTATCATGCTATATATATCCAAATCATTAGGAATACTTGTTAAAAATGTAGGTTCCTCTTGGAATGCACTCATTGATGGAGGCAGATAACTCTTTTTTTTTTTTTTTTTTTTTTGCGGTACGCGGGCCTCTCACTGTTGTGGGCTCTCCCATTGCGGAGCACAGGCTCCGTACGCGCAGGCTCAGCGGCCATGGCTCACGGGCCCAGCCGCTCCGCGGCATGTGGGATCTTCCCGGACCGGGGCACGAACCCATGTCCCCTGCATCGGCCGGTGGACTCTCAACCACTGCGCCACCAGGGAAGCCCAGAGAACTCATATTTTTAACCAGCAATTCATGGTTCTTAAGAATCCAACTGTATTTCCAACCACAATTTAGACATTAATTCTCAGATTCGAGACATAATAACCTATAGAAAGTCTTCCTTTACATCTCATTCCAATATGCTCACCTTCATCACTCTTAGATCTATATACGGGCATCTTTTCTAGGCATAACCATAAGCTATTCAATAAGGAGGAAGGAAAAAGTCCTAGAATGCCAGTATAGAAACCCAGGAACAGAAATATTGAACAACAGAAAATACCAATAAAGAAAATAATGAAATTGCCTGTATATATGTATGTGTGTGTATATATATATGCACATATATGTGTGTGTTATGATATTATATAAATAGATGGGCCTGTTCTTATAAACAGACAGACATGATAGTTATATTCTTCTATATTTCTAGATATTAACTACATAATGATATTTACAGAAGAGAGTTTGAAAGTCCATGTAGAATCTGGGAAAGTGAGAACAAGACTTGAAATGTGTCCTAGAGAAAGGAGTGATGTTGTTTAGAGTGTGGATGTCTAAATCTGAAGGCTTGGTGTTAATAACTTTTTTAAATATTAAAGAATTTCATACATTTTGGTATTGGTATTTTTTTTTAAAAAGTGCTTTTGAAAGCATTTCTAAAGAATATCTTTAATCTGGATTTCCCACAAGGTTTACTCTCATGTCCCAAATGCTCTCATGTTGTGAATTTTTCTTGTTGTTGTTCATGATACTTCTATTTAATACTTCAAAAGATCTTATAGATTCAGTGCAAGAGTATTCATGGGTATTTATATATAAAAGGACATTTTATTTTCTCAAGTTATGGGTTTTAATTACATGTACAAGCTCACTGGAGCTGCCTTGAAGATTTTATTTGTGGAATAAAGAAAGCATCCTCTGAAGCAGGACTCAAGCCATTTGTATGTTCATTTTTCCTTGGACCACAGATAGGGTGACAGTCTTTTTTTAACCAAATGGAACATGGGGAACTTTTATGTATCTAATGTTTCATATTCATAGGTTACAAAACTATTACTGAGACTGGAGTCTGGGCATCTGGTGCTATGCAAGGGAAGTAGAGCAGTTATTATGGGTCCAACAGCATGGAACATACTGCTTTGGATTAAGTGTTTATTACCCAGAATATAAAGGATGTTGGCAAAGGTACTACTGGAGGGAACACAAGCAATTTATCAAAAAAAAACTCTCAAGACCCTCTTATCTGTCCGTGTAGATTTTTCGTATTATTGTAGGTCATCAGTGGAAGATAGAGTCCACGGTAGAAAGAATAATTTAAGATAAGGCAGACCTGAGCTAAAATTCTTGTTTCCTTTATATGATATGTAAAGTTTGGCCAGTTATTGAACGCTTTTTGATCTCTGATTCCTCATATATAAAATAAGAATAAGCAGAATTACATAGAAGACCGAAAACGAAATGAAGTATGTGTCAGGGGAGAAAGTAATTCATAGAAAAGTATCTTTTGATGTGATAGATTACATTGATTGATTTTTAATTTGAAATGAACTTGCATTCCTGGGATCAACCTTTTAGATCATAATGCATTATCTTTTTCATATATTGATGGATTTTATTTGCTAATATTTTGTTAAGGATATTTACATCTATGTTTATGAAAGATATCAGTCTGTAGTTTTCATATGATGCCTTTGCCTGGCTTGGTTGTCAGTGTAATATTAGCCTTATAACACAAATTCACAAAGATTTCTTCCTTATTTTTGTAGAAATTTGGTCAGGATTGGCATAATTTCTCCCTTAAATAATAGAATTTACCAGTGAAACTATCTGGACCTTTATTTTCAGGGAGAAGGTTTTAAATAACCAATTTTATTTATTTAATTGATATAGTAGTCCTCATTTTTTCTATTTTTCTTGAGTTAATATTTGTAATGTTGTATTTAAAGGAACTTATTTCACATAAAGTGAAAGGATTTTTGGCATGGAGTGTTTATAATATTCCCTTATCTTTTTACTATCTGAAGTCTTTGTATTGATATCCTCTTTTTCATTCTCAATATTGGTAAGGTGTAGTTCATTCATTTCTTCTTCTTCTAGCTAAAGATTTAGCTAGATAAATATTTATTCTAGCCAAAGATTTCTCAGTTTTAGTGATCTTCTGAAAGATTTAACTTCTATTTTAGATGACTTCTTTTTCCTTTAATCCTTTTCCACTCTTCAAATTGAATAATTTCTTCTGGTGCATTTTCAAGTTCACAAATAATTTTTTTTCTGTCATCTCAATGCTGCTATTAAATTCATCTAGTGAACTTTTACTTTTAGTTATTGCATTTTTCAGCTTTAGAATTCCTACTTGGTTCTTTTATATTCTTTTAATTTCTCTTGAGATCCCTATTTACTGCTTATTATTAGCACATTTCCTTTAATTCCTTGGACATATGTTTTTTTTAATTTGGGGGACATATTTATAGTGATTGCTTTGAAGTATTTGTCTATTTTATCCAACATATGTGACTTTTTTTTCCTGATTATGAGTTACAATTATTAATTTATCTGCTTATGTAGTAATTTTTGGTTGAAAGCTAGACACCAGATAATACATTGTAGTGACTCAATTCTATTTTGTTCTTGTGACAGTTGCTGTTTTTATTTGTTTGTTTTACTAGTCAGTTAACTTTCCTGATCTCCAAATGTAAAATCCTTCACTTCTGTGGTGTGTATCCACTGCTGTCTCTGCTCACTTTTTTTTAGCCTTTGTCCCTAGGGGTCTACTTTGTGCCTGTGTAGTTCAGCAGTCAGCCAATGATTTAGACAGAGGCTATTCTCAGACACCAAAAGCTTTTTTATATTTTATCCTCTGCACTCCTGAGCTGTGGATTGAGGAATACATTTAAGATGCAACAAATTTTCCTGTTTCTCCAAGGCTTGCATGAATAGTTTAGAAGTCACCCAGGGATGTGTGTAGAGCTTATCTCAGCTTTTCTATGATTACCTTGGTCCCAAACTCTTTTTTGGTTTCTAGTTGCTGTGCTTTGGCTTTGAACCAAATTTCTACCTCTGGCAAGTGAGGCTGTAGTTTTCATCCTCTGAGTTGGAGATGGGAACAATCTAGCGTGGAAAGACCACAAATTCACCCTTCTTAGCCAATGAAACAACCATTTTTCATGAATAAACACCTCTCAACTTGTTGCCTGCCTTTGGTCATTTTCAGTTCTTGAAGTGATTATTTTGAATAATTTCAATCCATTTTATACCTGTTTTCTGCTTAAGGGAGTGACCTAACTCCTTCATGATTTCAATGCTGAAAGTAGAGTTCTGATTTTTACTATTTAATTTTATACCATTTTAAAAGTAACTAGTTAGCGCCAGGCATATAGCAGGGACTCAATTAATATTAACTCCTTTAATCTTAATATGAAGCACTGAATATGGCTATATGGTGAAAAAGACAACTTTCAGATAAGAAACAAAAGTATAACACTGCTAGTTTGGAGATAAGTAATGGCAAGCTAACATCAAAAAAACCTTGGAGTTTTGAATAAGGAGACTGAAAGCAATTGATTAAATATCTTCAAAATGATTACCAAACTGGGTATTGACCAAAGTTATTTGATGAGACATCAGTGACAAAAATTCTAGTGAAATCTTCTATTATTTAATAGTCCTGTTCTTTGACCAACTCTCTATAATTTATGAAGTGGAGCTTAATCAACCTCTTTTGAATATTATGTCCTGTTCCTGAGAATGAAGTTGTGCTAAATTTTAAGGCATTGTCACTTGTCTAAGCAAGTTTTAAGAAGACTTTGTTTCTGAGGGTGCTGGGTCTCTAAAATATTTTCTATTCAGTACTACAAAACACTTATTATTTAATAAGACCCAAGCAAATTAAAATTGAGGGGTCCTTAGGAACAAATTAAGATACTTAAGACAGAAATTTCAGCCAAAGAAATATAATGAAACAAAAGTCATTAAAGATTAAAAGGGAAGATGAAGAAGAGTAAGACGACAGAAATGGCTCATATTATTGCCTCGAGTAGCCACTGAGAGAGACTCTACTTATAAATTTAAGGAACTTGCACAGTTTAAAAGGATCTTTCTTCAGAATCATCTTCTCTTAATGTCTTATTAGTAGTATAGAGCAAAATTAATATACAAGATGACCTATATAATGGCTAAATTTCAGAATAAAGCAAATAGTGGCTAAAAAGTCAAGTAGAGCGATCGAACCGTACAACTTTACCATTTATTTTCCAGTTGGACATTACTTACATTACTGTTGATAATAGGACTGTTAACCATTAAATTTTTATTTTTATATATTTGGTCATGTCAATGACTAATTCACTTTATTAAAAATATCTGCCTTAAATAGATTTTGAAATGAAGCAGAAAGTGGCTGGAGAGAGGAGAGAGAAGAGAGAAACAGAGAATGACCAATAGGAGTAGAGAGAGACAAAGTGATGGGAATGTGAAAATAGTATTTAAAAAAATTTTTACCTGGCAAAAGTTGTAATGTAATTTAAAAATGCAATGTAAAGTAAGAAAAAAATCTACTTTTAAGAAAAATCTTTTAAAAAATTATACCTTCTGGGCTTCCCTGGTGGTGCAGTGGTTGTGAGTCCGCCTGCCGATGCAGGGGACACGGGTTCGTGCCCCGGTCTGGGAAGATCCCACATGCCGCGGAGCGGCTGGGCCCATGAGCCATGGCCGCTGAGCCTGAGTGTCCGGAACCTGTGCTCGGCAATGGGAGAGGCCACAACAGTGAGAGGCCCACGTACCGGAAAAAAAAAAAAAAATTATACCTTCCAAATTGTATTATTTATTCTTCTGCCACATTTTATTTTTGTATTAGCTCAAACAGAAAAGGTAAGTTGAAGTTCAGAATGTATTAAAAAAAATGTAATGAATGACTCTTTGTCTCATTTATCTGACAATAATGTTATAATTTAAAAAATCCCTATCACTTTCCATAGTTCTAATTAGTTCATCTCTGAGGTTGCTTTCTCAGTGGTGTTCCTACCACATCTTTTTTTAGCATAATTTTGTGCATTTGCTGTCTGTCCTTATAATGATCTTTAATTAGTGCTTCCTGGGTGGCAAAATTCCTGATGAAAAGTTTTGTAATTCTGTGAAATTTGAGTCTATAATTTTAGTTTTTCAACTTTACTTGTTTTGCCAAAGCCAAAGCCAGTGGTTTCTTCTAACATTATAAATATGTTGATCCAACTGTTCCTAAGTCTGGAAATTTGAGAAAGGCAATTCATCTACAGGTATTAGTTTATCAAAATAAAATCAATTTGGCTAAACTTTTTGTTTGCTCCATTCAAGAAACAAAAATTCTGATAACAAAATAAATGAATTTGCATTGTCATTTAGCATATTTGCTAAGAGCTTAATGTTTGAAAAAAATCATAAGTGTCTTAGGAAAACAGAATTCTCCATCACCATATTAAACATGAAGATCTATTTTGAATGTGGATGCACTTTTCTTACAAGTAGTGTATGATAGAGCCCAAGGAACAAAGATTTAAGAAAAAAAAGAAAATAAGGACATTTTCATTTCTACTTTTTTATTTTCCTGGCATTTTCTCTAGTGAAACCAGGATATAGAAACGTGAAAATAAGACAGAACATTTCACTTCAAGGTTTCTTTAACATTGAATGATTCATTGTTCCTTTATTTTTTTTTATTATTATTATTTTTAACATCTCTATTGGAGTATAATTGCTTTACAATGGTGTGTTAGTTTCTGCTTTATAACAAAGTGAATCAGTTATACATATACATATGTTCCATATGTCTTCCCTCTTGCGTCTGCCTCCCTCCCACCCTCCCTATCCCACCCCTCCAGGCGGTCACAAAGCACCGAGCTGATCTCCCTGTGCTATGCGGCTGCTTCCCACTAGCTATCTACCTTACGTTTGGTAGTGTATATATGTCCATGCCACTTTCTCACTTTGTCACAGCTTACCCTTCCCCCTCCCTATATCCTCAAGTCCATTCTCTAGGAGGTCTGTGTCTTTATTCCTGTCTTACCCATAGGTTCTTCATGACATTTTTTTTCTTAAATTCCATATATGTGTGTTAGCATACGGTATTTGTCTTTCTCTTTCTGACTTACTTCACTCTGTATGACAGACTCTAGGTCTATCCACCCCATTACAAATAGCTCAATTTCGTTTCTTTTTATGGCTGAGTAATATTCCATTGTATATATGTGCCACGTCTCCTTTATCCATTCATCCGATGATGGACACTTAGGTTTTTCCATCTCCGGGCTATTGTAAATAGAGCTGCAATGAACATTTTGGTACATGACTCTTTTTGAATTATGGTTTTCTCAGGGTATATGCCCAGTAGTGGGATTGCTGGGTCATATGGTAGTTCTATTTGTAGTTTTTTAAGGAACCTCCATACTGTTCTCCATAGTGGCTGTACCAATTCCCATTCCCACCAGCAGTGCAAGAGGGTTCCCTTTTCTCCACACCCTCTCCAGCATTTATTGTTTGTAGATTTTTTGATGATGGCCATTCTGACCAGTGTGAGATGATACCTCATTGTAGTTTTGATTTGCATTTCTCTAATGATTAATGATGTTGAGCATTCTTTCATGTGTTTGTTGGCAATCGGTATATCTTCTTTGGAGAAATGTCTATTTAGGTCTTCTGCCCATTTTTGGATTGGGTTGTTTGTTTTTTTGTTATTGAGCTGCATGAGCTGCTTGTTCCTTTTCGAATCTGGCACTTGAGTGACACAATTTGGAGTCAGAAGATGTGCATTTTGAAGCATTAGGGTATAGGAGAAAATAAGTAAATGAGATATAAATGTGCTTTAGAAACCAAATCACTCTAGGGATTCTATACAGATCTTTAAAATGTATACTTTTCCTCCTATAGACACATTAAGGAACAACTTCAAATCTAGTATCATATCTATGTCAAAAATATGCCATTAGTAGAGAAAAGATATTTTAATTAGATGTGTTATTACTTATATATTTACTTTGTCTCTTCCCTCACCATATTCTAAGTGGAATTAAAATTACACTGACTAATATTGAGAATTTAAATATACATAGATTTAAACCATTTAAAATGTACCACAAGGGTTTTTAAATTTCTGGGTACCCACCTGGTCATCAACATGTAAATCACTGTCTTAATTAGAATACAATATAATGAAACATTTTTTCAATACACTTTTAAAGTTTTTTGGGTTTTTTTTTTTGGCGGGGAGGATATTTAAAATTATCAACTAGATTTGTGTTTCAGTTTCTGGTTGCTTAAAAGCTGCCACACACCCCCACCCCAGCCTGTTTACACACACACACCCTTTCTCTCTTAATCCTCTAAAAGCTAAAAAAGAGAAAGAGAATTGAGAGATAATATCAAATGTTCTCAGTGCTTAACCTATAAAAACTAACAAGAACTATTGATGACTTTGTCTATGGTATCTAAAACTGGGTTGAGTAGAGCAGTTGTTTACTGCTTGACAGGTAGGATAATGACCAAACACAAAAGGGAGGTTTCTTTTTGCAAATTCCCCAGTGTAGAACCCAACTGTCAATTCTCTCTAGTTCTGAAACTGCTTTTAATTCCTAGCTTAAATGCAAATTCAGCCCAGGGAACTTCCTCTGCTATCTTGCTTCTTAGACCTACAACTTCATAGTTCTTTACCAGCAACATTGAGGCTAGCTCTCCTGGGCTGGTTTTGGTACATTTCTAACCAAATTCAGTCTAACTTGGCCATACTCACCCAGGGACAAAAGACCTTCAAACTATAGGAATAACTTAATTTCTTCCTCATATCTAACAGTAGTTAATAATGACTGAGCACTTGTGCTGGACACTGAGCTAAGGACTATACTAGTTTCACTTCATTTAATTCTGGTCATAACCCCATGAGGTAGCCATAGCTACTACTAACGAGGAAAATGATCCCTGGGATACTTGCTAGAAAGTCATCTAAGTGGTATGTGTCAGAGTCAAGATTCAAACTTAGATTAGTCTGAATCCCAAACCCGTGCTGTTAACTACCATTCCCTACCATCTCCATCATGGCCATAGTATCAGGAAATGAGTTCCTCCATTCTATATAAAAATGAAAACAATTTAATGTGTTCTACTCATGGCTTTTCAGAATGCCTTATTCCAGTTATGGATTCTCCAGCATATAGACATATCTAATCCATTTGATCACCACATTTCTGTCTGTCATTTGGTGAATCATCTATTTCCTCTTCCATACAACTTCTTTCACTTCAAAGCTAAAACTTTTTGTTCAGAAATTCTCTGCAAAATAGTTAACTCCAGATTTTCCCCCCTGCAGATCATCCATTTTCTCAAGGCTGCCTAGTCTGACATTGCCTTTCTTTGCCTCTTATCCTTGGGCTGTTTTATACCTAGACACTAAAGATCAAAGTTATGGACTGTTCCTTGATCTTCCTATGTAGGGTTTCTGTTTCAGCCTGAGTAAGGTTATTGGTGAAAGAAAAATAGTTACTTAAAGATATTTAAGGCAACTGATGAAAAGAAAAGGAGAGAGATACTTGAAATATTATAGTACTAAATTTGATGGGTTATTATCCATCACAGATTTTAATACCAGTGGGGTGACAAAAGATCACGTAATCTTAGCACCTTATTTTATAGATGATGAATCTGAAGTCCAGAGGAGGTAACTAACTTGTGTAAGATTTCTGGGCTAGTTAATGCTAGTTAGTGGCAAATCTGAGGTTAGCCTCCTAAATTCAAACATCTTTTCAATTATCACACACTGCTTTCTTATCTTATTTCCATGGATTTGGTAACATTTGTTTATTTATCCAACCACGCATCCAATCTGTAACTAAAGTTCAGGACATGTTTATCAAAGACATGCTGTGTGCAAGGTAATGCACTATAGCTTGTAAGAGATATAAATATAACATTGTGTTTGTTCTTAATGACCTGACAACTATATATAATACAAAACACACACATATGGGTAACTTTATTACAAATCCTGATATATTCATTCACTGTGTGGGCCAATAAGTGAATTCATTGTTATGAGAAGAAAATAAAGCACTTATTTTTCATAGAACAATTTTGTGACTAAGTAGTTATTCATCTAGTGTGTGAAGTCTAAAGAAAGGAAAAGCTAGATGAAAACGAACAGGTTCTGGGCAGGAGGCACACAGTAGAGGTCCTCAAAGATGTTGCTAGTCTAAGAGCTCATTTGGGAAAGGGTCTGATTCTAGGCTGACTGTCATGGACTTGAGACAAGTTTGGATCCAGCAGAGTGTGGCAGAGATAGGCAGAGTTGAGGTCATAGCCACTATTATTCTAAAAATTCATTATGAAATCAGGCAAGGGTTTATATACTTGAACCTGATAACCAGGAGACAGAAGATTTTTGTTGTTGTTTCTGTTTATGAACCATGCCTTTGGTAGGGATTAAAAATAGGAAACAAAAAGACTCAGAAAGCCTGATATATTTATTCCCTGAAATATTCAGTGAAAGAGAGTGGCTTCAACATCACGGCAATTCAAGAGTTCCTGGTACCACTGCCTTTGAGTGTTTTGTAGCAGAGTTATTATTTTCAAATCTTTTTGGAAGTTGTGATAGGGACTAAATTCATTGGGTGATGTGAATCAACAACCTACCAGTAACTGAATGCTTTTGATTATATAGAAAGAGTTGAAATGGATTACTAGGGGACTCATATTGGTGTAAAAACTTGCAAGGATGTGGGTGGGTATCAGTCTCTTAATGGTTATGCATTAACATGATAATCTACTCCATCAAGATAGTGTGAACTATACGAATATTTGTCCAATGATACAACTATATGACAACGTAGCATGATTTGTTTGTTACAAAATGAGTGATTTAAAGATTTTTCTTAGTGTCTGCATTTTTTCTTTCATCAATGTAAATGAGGTCAAAGAACGTTGAAAAGTTAGAGGCAGGCATTCATATATACATATTTAAAATTTTCTTGAGATGTGAGGAAATATCTGATTAGTTTAATTAACTATTTAACGTATTTATGGTAGAGTGTTAGACTAAAAACAGTCTCCTTTCAACTATTCAGTTGTCCTGCATATGTTAAGATTTTAAGGTCCTTCTCTATAGAAATTTTTGGTTTCATCTGACCTAGAAGTTCTTATTTATTCATGGTTCTGGACACTTCAAAACATGTTAAGGGGATAAGGATCTGCTACCCCATTAGAATAAATAGATGTAGAAGCCCATAGAAGACAACAGACTTAGGTCTCAAGGTTTCTGAGATCCCAGTTTAAGAACTTCGGATAGAGATTTTCAAAGAATTCTTTCACCCAGGACAAATAGTTATACCTGTACTAAAGGAAAGGGAAGAATCAAATATGCTGGCCTGATTACTTTGCTCAAAATGATAGATAGTAATTAGGGCTGATTTAATTAAAATTCAATTAAACAATAAATTGGTAATTATTTCTCATATACATGATTGTATTAATAAGGATAATCTATTCTTATGCTGAGAAAATAAACTCCAAATCTTAGTGGCTTGATGGGACAGAGATTTACTTCACACTCATGCTACTCAAGATAAGGAGGCTTCTTCAGAGATCCAGGGGGATGGCAACTCCACTGTCTTGTAGTTACAACATAACCTGGATACACAACTTCCTGGCTCAGGGCAGTGAGGAAAGAGAAACTGGAGAATTGCACATAGATTTTCTTCACTCTCTCAACCAAAAAGTGACAACACCAATTCCAGTCCCATTTTATTGACTATAAATATTCACATGAGTAGCCGCAACTGCAAAGGTTTAAGGAAGTGTAATCCTCCAGTGTTCCCAGAAGGAGAAATTAACTGGGTACAATTCTACATTAGAAGTTCCTAGCAGTGTTGCAAAAACCAAAAAGGGGCATTGTTCCCACTCTCAAGGTATGTACCCAAGAGCATGAGTACACCATAAAGGATACTACCAAGGTTAGCAGTTTAGGATTACAAAAACAACAAGAATAGCAACAAAGTGTAGCGTGAATATATGTTATGGGAGAAGTCAAAAAACAAATCAAGTTGAATATTGTTTGGGAAAATTGAACGTTTCAGTGAAGTTGACACTTTTGGTTGATGAGCAAAGCTGATGCTGATGAACTCCGACATCTCAACTCATGAGAGAGAAATTCTTTTCTGGGGTCATCTTTGAATTGGTGACATTCAAATTCAAGCTTTTCCTATTGTTATGCTTAGGATGTCATGCTTTGAAGGAATCAAGAATTACAGTGCCCAAGATGACAAGCTTTTTCCCTCATTTTCTTCTGGTGTTGTTAATTTATTAAAACAATGTTCTGACAAAATACATGAAGTCTGAAAGAAGTATCACTGCATCAAAATTCATCAATATGCTTTGAATTTGCAATTTTTGCTATTACAAATGTTTTAGCATCAGACTGCTTAATGAGTCCAATGGATAACAAATAAATGCCAAGAAAGAAAAATGCCTACCATTTGAGGAATAATCCGCTATATTTATTCCAGTTTTCTGAATGTGGCAGTAAGAAATCTCTCTATAGACCAACCACATACATGTACTCTTGCAGGGATCAATAAGTACAGTCTCTTCCCATGTATCTAGGAATTAGATGTCCAGTGGTTCAGCCTTCTTGAACATATAGTGAAGTGTGCAGAAGTGACCTCCAAGTGGTGAGAAGATTGGTTATCACAGCCTCGTATACTATTCCATGGCATAATGTAGAGTAAGTCTTGGACTTTCTCCTATAATCCTAGAAGTTACATATAAAATAAACCTTAATTTTCAAGTCTGGTTAGTCTTTTCTACAATTTGCAGCAAAGAGAAGGCCAAGTGAGGAATGAAATGCAGTGAGAAAAAGATGCTAGACTAACACAGTGACAAGCAGGACAGAGAAAGGAGTTGCAGTTAATTGAGAGAAAGGTCTACCAGTGATTTTGAAAGTAAACACCAAAAACCCAACTCAAACGAGGTAAAACAATTTATTGAATTGTGTAACTAGGAACAAGTGGTAGGGTGGCCTTCAGTCATGGTTCAATCAGGATGTCAATTCTATAATCCTACGCACGCCATGACACTGTGTTTGGTTTCACCCTCAGGCTGGCTTTTCAGAGTCCAGAAATTTGGTGTCAGTTTGGTGTGCTTCCTTGCTCACATTCAGTGCACTTAGGGAGCTTGTTTCTGATTTTGCCACATCTGAACCAATCAATGTTTTTGGTCAGGATACTGGCAAGCCCTAACAGTGTCATGCCTGAAACAATGACTGGGGCAAAAGAAATGGAGTTACCCTGATTGGACATCGCCCTGAAACTGAGAGAAAGGTCAAAGCCAGCCTCTTCCTCTAAACCACATGGCTGCTTTTCAAAAGAGATATTAGTACAGTGCTGGGGAGAAAACCATAGTATCAGCAATGAAAGGACAGTACACAGGTATAAAAAAAAAGATGCACGAAATGGTGGAACATGGTAATGTGGCCCTTTAGGGAGAAATCAGTTCATTGCAATAGCTTTTTGTTCAATATAACAGCATATAATAATTAGCACTTATAATGATGGCATGAGACAGCAATGTAATGTGAAATTATATTCTGTATATTCTTTTTAGAAACTATGTTGTCTCATGTCCTGGTGTTAAGTGTAACTTTAACAAGATACAGGAATGATCAATTGATTTTTTTTTTCACTTTCCAGCTATGTATTTGACTTTATTTATATTGAAGCAAAAGCATAAACAGGCTTGTAAAAGAGTCCTTAAAAACCTATGGAGGGCTTCCCTGGTGGTGCAGTGGTTGAGAGTCCGCCTACTGATGCAGGGGACACGGGTTTGTGCCCCAGTCCGGGAAGATCCCACATGCCATGGAGTGGCTGGGCCCGTGAGCCATGGCCGCTGAGCCTGTGCGTCCGGAGCCTGTGCTCTGCAATGGGAGAGGCCACAACAGCGAGAGGCCCGCGTACCGCAAAAAAAAAAAAAAGCCTATGGAGAGGGGAGACCTTCAAGATGGCAGAGGAGTAAGATGTGGAGTTCACCTGCCTCCCCACAAATACATCAAAACATATCTACATTTGGAACAACTCCTACAGAACCCTTACTGAACGCTGGCAGAAGACCTCAGACCTCCCAAAAGGCAAGAAACTCCCCAAGTACCTGGGTAGGGCAAAAGAAAAAAGTAAAAACAGATACAAAAGAATAGGGATGGGACCTGCACCTCTGGGAGGGAGTTGTGAAGGAGGAAAGGTTTCCACACACTAGGAAGCCCCTTCGCAGGTGGAGACGGGGGTGGTGGTGGGGGAAGCTTTGGAGCCATGGAGGAGAGCACAGAAACAGGGGTGTAGAGGGAAAACCAGAGAGATTCCTGCATAGAGGATCAGTGCCAACCAGCCAGCCCGAGAGGCTTGTCTGCTCACCTGCCGGGGCAGGCGGGGGCTGGGAGCTGAGGCTCAGGCTTCGGAGGTCGGATCCCAGGGAGAGGACTGGGGTTGGCGGCATGAATACAGCCTGAAGGGGGCTAGTGCGCCACAGCTAGCCGGGAGGGAGTCTGGAAAAATGTCTGGAACTGCCAAAGAGGCAAGAGACCATTGATTCGCGGTGTGCAGGAGAGGGGATTCAGAGTACCGCCTAAACAAGCTCCAGAGATAGGTGTGAGCTGCGGCTATTAGCCTGGATGACAGAGATGGGCATGAGACGCTAAGGCTGCTACTGCAGCCACCAAGAAGCCTGTGTGTGAGCACAGGTCACTCTCCACACCTCCCCTCCCAGGAGCCTGTGCAGCCCGCCACTGCCAGGGTCTGGTGATCCAGGGACAACTTCCCTGGGAGATCACACGGTACACCTCAGGCTGTTGCAGTGTCATGTTGGCCTCTGCCACCACAGGCTCGTCCCACATTCTGCACCCCTCCCTCCCCCAGCCTGAGTGAGCCAGAGCCACTTAATCAGCCGCTCCTTTAACGCCCTCCTTTCTGGGCAAAGAACAGGTGCCAGAAGGTGACCTACGTGCAAAAGTGGGGCCAAATCCAAAGTTGAACCCCGGTAGCTGTGCAAGCAAAGAAGAGAAAGGGAAATTTCACTGGGCAGCCTCAGGAGCAGCAGATTAAATCTCCACAATGAACTTTTACCCTGCATCTGTGGAATACCTGAACAGACAACGAATCATCCCAAATTGAGGCGGTGGAATTTGGGGGCAGCTGTAGACTTGAGGTTTGCTTTCTGCATCTAATTTGTTTCTGGTTTTATGTTTATCTTAGTTTACTATTTAGAGCTTATTATCATTGGTAGATTTGATAATTGATTTGGTTGCTCTCTTCCTTTATATATATATATATATATCTTTTTTTTTCTTTTTCTCTTTTTGCGAGTGTGTATGTGTATATTTCTTTCTGTGATTTTGTCTGTATAGCTTTGGTTTTACCATTTGTCCTAAGGTTCTGTCTGTCCAGTTGTTGGGGGTTTTTTTAGTAGAGTTTTTAGCACTTTTTATAATTGGTGGATTTCTTTTTGGGTTTGGTTGTTCTCTTCTTTCTTTCTTTGTTATTTTAATTACATTCTTATTTTTAATAATATTTAACAATTTTTTTAATAACTTTATTTTATTTTATTTTGTTTTTTATTTCTTTTTTTTCTCAATTTTCTTCTGAGCCATATGGCTGACAGGGTCTTGGTGCTCCAGCCGTGTGTCAGGCCTGAGCCTCTGAGGTGGGAGAGCCAAGTTCAGGACGTTGGTCCACCAGAGACATCCCAGCCCCACATAATATCAAAAGGCAAAATCTCTCCCAGAGATCTCCATCTCAATGCTAAGACCCAGCTCCACTCAATGACCAGCAAGCTACAGTGCTGGACATCCTTTGCCAAACAACTAGCAAAACAGGAACACAGCCCCACCCATTAGCAGAGAGGCTGCCTAAAATCATAATAAGGTCACAGATACCCCAAAACACACCACCGGACACAGTCCTGCCCAACAGAAAAATTAGATCCAGCCTCATCCACCAGAACACAGGCACCAATCCCCTCCACCAGGAAGCCTACACAAGCCACTGAACCAATTTTACCCACTGGGGGCAGACACCAAAAACAACAGGGGCTACGAACCTGCAGCCTGTGAAACAGAGACCCAAAACACAGTAAGTTAAGCAAAATAAGAAGACAGAGAAATACACAGCAGATGAAGGAGCAAGGTAAAAACCCACCAGACCAAACAAATGAAGAGGAAATAGGCAGTCTACCTGAAAAAGAATTCAGAGTAATGATAGTAAAGATGATCCAAAATCTTGGAAGTAGAATGGAGAAAATACAATAAACATTTAACAAGGACCTAGACAAACTAAAGAGCAAACAAGCAATGATGAAAAACACAACAGATGAAATTAAAAATTCTCCAGAAGGAATTAATAGCAGAATAAATGAGGCAGAAGAATGGATAAGCGACCTGGAAGATAAAATAGTGGAAATAACTATTGCAGAGAAGAATAAAGAAAAAAGAATGAAAAGAATTGAGGACTGTCTCAGAGACCTCTGGGACAACATCAAATGAAATATAACAACATTCAATTTATAGGGGTCCCAGAAGAAGACGAGAAAAAGGGTCTGAGAAAATATTTATAATTTCTTATAGTTGAAAACTTCCCTAACATGGAAAAGGAAAGAGCCAGTCAGGTTGAGGAACCACAGAGAGTCCCATACAGGGTAAATCCAAGGAGAAACACACAAAGACATATTAATCAAACTATCAAAAATTAAATAAAAAGAAAAAATATTAAAAGCAGCAAGGGAAAAGCAACAAATAACATACAAGGGAATCCCCATAAGGCTAACAGCTGATCTTTCAGCAGAAACTGTGCAAGGGAGGAGGCTGTGGCAGGACATATTTAAAGTGATGAAAGGGAAAAACCTACAATCAAGATTACCCTATCCAGCAAGGATCTCATTCAGATTCAGTGGAGAATTTAAAACCTTTACATACAAGCAAAAGCTAAGAGAAATCAGCACCACTGAGCCAGCTTAACAACAAATGCTAAAGGAACTTCTCTAGGCAGGAAAAACAAGAGAAGGAAAAGACCTACAATAACAAACCCAAAACAATAAAGAAAACGGTAATAGGAACATACATATCGATAATTACCTTAAATGTAAATGGATTAAATGCTCCAACCAAAAGACATAGACTGGCTGAATGGATATGAAAACAACATCCATATATATGCTGTCTACAAGAGACCCATTTCAGACCTAGGGACACATACAGACTGAAAGTGAGGGGATGGAGAAAGATATTCCATGCAAATGGAAATCAAAAGAAAGCTGGAATAGCAATTCTCATATCAGACAAAATAGACTTTAAAATAAAGGCTATTACAAGAGACAAAGAAGGACACTACATTGATCAAGGGATCAATCCAAGAAAAAGATGTAACAATTGTAAATATTTATGCCTCCAAAATAGGAGCACCTCAATACATAAGGCAAATGCTAACAGCCATAAAAGGGAAAATCAACAGTAACACAATAATAATAGGGGACTTAAACACCCCACTTTCACCAATGGACAGGTCATCCAAAATGAATATAAATAAGGCAGCACAAGCTTTAAATGATACATTAAACAAGATGGACTTAATTGATATTTATAGGACATTCCATCCAAAAACAACAGAATACATTTTCTTCGCAAGTGTTCATGGAACATTCTCCAGGATAGATCATATCTTGGGTCACAAATCAAGCCGTTGTAAATTTAAGAAAATTGAAATCATATCAAGTATCTTTTCCAAACACAATGCTATGAGCCTAGATATCAATTACAGTAACATATCTGTAAAAAATACAAACACACGGAGGCTAAACAGTACAGTACTAAATAACCAAGAGATCACTGAAGAAATCAAAGGGGAAATCAAGAAATACCTATAACAAATGGCAATGAAAACACAACAACCCAAAACCTATGGGATGAAGCAAAAGCAGTTCTAAGTGAGAAGTTTATAGCAATACAATCCTACCTCAAGAAACAAGAAAAACCTCAAATAAGCAACCTAACCTTACACCTAAAGCAATTAGAGAAAGAACAAAAAAACCCAAAAGTTAGCTGAAGGAAAGATATCATAAAGATCAGATCAGAAAAAAATGAAAAAGTAATGAAGTAAACGATAGCAAAGATCAATAAAACTAAAAGCTGGTTCTTTGAGAAGATAAACAAAATTGATTAACCATTAGCCAGACTCATTAAGAAAAAAAGAGAGAAGACTCAAATCAATAGAATTAGAAATGAAAAAGGAGAAGTAACAACTGACACTGCAGAAATACAAGGGATCATGAGAGATTACTACAAGCAACTCTATGGCAATAAAATGGACAACCTGGAAGAAATGGACAAATTCTTAGAAAAGCACAACCTTCCGAGACTGAACAAGGAAGAAATAGAAAGTATAAACAGGTCAATCACAAGCACTGAAATTGAAACTGTGATTAAAAATCTTCCAATAAACAAAAGTTCAGGACCAGATGGCTTCACAGGCAGATTCTATCAAACGTTTAGAGAAGAGCTAACACCTATCTTTCTCAAACTCTTCCAAAATATAGTAGAGGGAGGAACACTCCCAAACTCATTCTACAAAACCACCATCACCCTGATAGCAACACCAGACAAAGATATCACAAAAAAGAAAACTACAGGCCAATATTACTGATGAACATAGATGCAAAAATCCTCAACAAAATACTAGCAAACAGAATCCAACAGCACATTAAAAGGATCATACACCATGATCAAGTGGGGTTTATCCCAGGAATGCAAGGATTCTTCAATATATGCAAATCAATCAATGTGATAAACGATATTAACAAATTGAAGGAGAAAAACTGTATGATAATCTCAATAAATACAGAAAAAGCTTTCAACAAAATTCAACACCCGTTTATGATAAAAACCCTCCAGAAAGTAGGCATAGAGGGAGCTTACCTGAATATATAAAGTCCATGTATGAGAAACCCACAGCCAACATTGTTCTCAATGGTGAAAAACTGAAACCATTTCCACTAAGATCAGGAACAAGACAGGGTTGTCCACTCTCACCACTGTTATTCAACATAGTTTTGGAAGTTTTAGCCACAGCAATCAGAGAAGAAAAAGAAATAAAAGGAACCCAAATTGGAAAAGAAGTAAAACTGTCATTGTTTGTAGATGACATGATACTATACATAGAGAATCGTATAGATGCTACCAGAAAACTACTAGAGCTAATCAATGAATTTGGTAAAGTAGCAGGATACAAAATTAATGCACAGAAATCTCTGGCATTCCTATATACTAATGATGAAAAATATGAAAGTGAAATCAAGAAAACACTCCCATTTACCATTGCAACATAAAGAATAAAATACCTAGGAATAAACCTACCTAAGGAGACAAAAGACCTGTATGCAGAAAACTATAAGACAGTGATGAAAGAAAGTAAAGATGATACAAACAGATGGAGAGATTTATCATGTTCTTGAATTGGAAGAATCAACATTGTGAAAATGACTATTCCCAAAGCAAGATTCAATGCAATCCATATCAAACTACCAATGGCATTTTTCACACAACTAGAACAAAAAATTTCACAATTTGTATGGAAACACAAAAGACCCCAAAAGCTCAAGCAATCTTGAGAAAGAAAAATGGTGCTGGAGGAATTGGGCTCCCTGACTTCAGACTATACTACAAAGCTACAGTAATCAAGAGAGTATGGTACTGGCACAAAAACAGAAAGATAGATCAATGGAACAGGATAGAAAGCCCAGAGATAAGCCCACGCACATATGGTCACCTTATCTTTGATAAAACAGGCAAGAATATATAATGGAGAAAAGCCATCCTCTTCAATAATTGGTGCTCAGAAAACTGGAGAGCTACAAATAAAAGAATGAAATTAGAACACTCTCTAACACCAGATGCAAAAATAAACTCAAAATGGATTAAAGACCTAAATGTAAGGCCAGATACTATCAAACTCTTTGAGGAAAACATAGGCAGAACACTGTATGACATAAATCACAGCAAGATCCTTTTTGACCCATCTCCTAGAGGAATGGAGATAAAAATAAAAATAAACAAATGGGACCTAATGAAACTTAAAAGCTTTTGCACAGCAAAGTAAACCATAAACAAGTTGAAAAGACAACCCTCAGAATGGGAGAAAAGGGCTTCCCTGGTGGTGCAGTGGCTAAGAATTTGCCTGCCAAGGCAGGGGACACGGGTTTGATCCCTGGTCCAGGAAGATCCCACATGCCATGGAGCAACTAAGCCCATGCACCACAACTACTGAGCCTGTGCTCTAGAGCCGCGAGCCACAACTACTTAGCCTGCATGCTGCAACTACTGAAGCCTGTGCGCCTACAGCTCGTGCTCTGCAACAAGAGAAGCCACCACAATGAGAAGCCCATGCACCACGAGGAAAAGTAGCTCCCACTCACCACAACTAGAGAAAAGCCCACGCTCAGCAACAAAGACCCAACGCAGCCAAAAATATAATTAATTAATTAAAAAAAACCATTCACTTTATAGCAGTACACCATATATACTCAATAAATATTTGTTCATCAATAAAAGTTATTTAAAGCTAAGTATAATTTAAAAAAAAAAAGAATGGGAGAAAATATTTGCAAATGAGGCAACTGACAAAGGATTAATCTCCAAAATATACAAGCAGCTTAGGCAGTTCAATATCAAAAACACAAACAGCCCAATCCAAAAATGGGCAGAAGACCTAAATCGACATTTATCCAATGAAGATATACAGATTGCCAGCAAACACATGAAAGAATGCTCAACATCACTCATCATTAGAGAAATGCAAATCAAAACTACAATGAGGTATCACCTCACACCAGTCAGAATGGCTATCATCAAAAAATCGACAAACAATAAATGCTGGAGAGGGTGTGGAGAAAAGGGAACCTTCTTTCACTGTTGTGGGAATGTAAATTGATACAGCCACTATGGAGAACAGTATGGAGGTTCCTTAAAAATCTAAAAATAGAACTACCATATGACCAAACAATCCCACTACTGGGCATATACCATGGGAAAATCATAATTCAAAAGGAGTCAGTACCACAATGTTCATTGCAGCTCTATTTACAATAGGTAGGACATGGAAGCAACCTAAGTGTCCATCAACAGATGAATGGATAAAGAAGATGTGGCACATATATACAATGGAATATTAACCATAAAAAGAAATGAAATTGAGTTATTTGTAGTGAGGTGGATGGACCTAGAGACTGTCATACAGAGTGAAGTAAGTCAGAAAGAGAAAAACAAATACTGTATGCTAACACATATATATGGAATCTAAAGAAAAAAAAAGTTGGTTATGAAGAACCTAGGGGCAGAACAGGAATAAAGATGCAGATGTAGAGAATGGACTTGAGGACATGGGGAGGGGGAAGGGTAAGCTGGGACAAAGTGAGAGAGTGACATGGACATATATACACTACCAAATGTAAAATACATAGCTAGTGGGAAGCAGCCGCATAGCACAGGGAGATCAGCTCGGTGCTTTGTGTCCACCTAGAGAAGTGGGATAGGGAGGGTGGGAAGGAGACACAAGAGGGAGGAGATATGGGGATATGTGTATATGTATAACTGGTTCACTTTGTTATACAGCAGAAACTAATACACCATTGTAAAGCAATTATACTCCAATAAAGATGTTAAAAAAAAAACCAACAAAAAAACCTATGGAGAGGGAATTTGCTGGTGGTCCGGTGGTTAGGACTCTGCGCTTTCACTGCCAAGGGCCCGGGATCAGTCCCCAGTTGGGGATCTAAGATCCTGCTTGCTGCCCTATGGAGGGAAATGCTGCATTTTCAGAAAGTCAGAGTGTTGGACTTACATTCAGAAAATTCTTATTGAGAAGGCAGACTGAGAAGCTGCAGTGATAATTCATCATGTTTCTGTATATCCATATGTCCCTCCTATCACTGAAAAACAGCCATCTTAATAAGAAAAAAGTCCTGACATATTTTTTCCACTGGAAAACTTAACTCTTTTTATTTATTTATTTATTTGTGGTATAGTCATTTTACAATGTTGTATTAGTTTCTACTGTACAGCAAAGTGAAGTAGAGTTCCCTGTGCTATACAGCAGGTTCTCATTAGTTATCTATTTGGTACATGTTAGTGTATATATGTCAATTCCAATCTCCCAGTTCATCCCACCTCCCCTTCCCTGCCTTGGTGTCCATACGTTTGTTTTCTATGTCTGTGTCTCTATTTCTGCCTTGCAAACAGGTTTGTCTGTATCACTTTTCTAGATTCCACATATATGCGTTAATATACGATATTTGTTTTTCTCTTTCTGACTTACTTCACTCTGTATGACAGTCTCTAGGTCCATCCACATCGCTACAAATGACCCCATTTCATTCCTTTTTATGACGAGTAATATTCCACTGTATATATGTACCACATCTTATTTGTCCTTTCGTCCATTGATGGGCATTTAATTTGCTTCCATGACCTGGCTACTGTAAATAGTGCCACAATGAACACTGTGTCTTTTTGAGTTATGATTTTCTCTAGGTATATGTCCAGTAACGGGATTGCTGGGTCATATGGTAATTCTATTTTTAGTTTTTTAAGAAAGTTCCATACTGTTTTCCATAGTGGCCGTCATGTTACATTCCCACCAACAGTGCAAGAGGGTTCCCTTTTCTCCACACCCTCTCCATTATTTATTGTTTGTAGATTTTTTGATGATGGCCATTATGACTGGTGTGAGGTGATACCTCATTGTAGTTTTGATTTGCATTTCTCTAATAATTAGTGATGCCGAACATCTTTTCATGTGCCTCTTGGCCATCTACATTAATTACACATCTTTTTTTTTTAAATTTATTTATTTATTTTTGGCTGTGTTGGGTCTTCGTTTCTGTGAGAGGGCTTTCTCTAGTTGCGGCGAGTGGGGGCCACTCTTCATCGCAGTGCGTGGGCCTCTCACTTTCGTGGCCTTCTCTTGTTGTGGAGCACAGGCTCCAGACGCGCAGGCTCAGTAGCTGTGGCACACGGGCTTAGTTGCTCCGCGACATGTGGGATCTTCCCAGACCAGGGCTCGAACCCGCGTCCCCTGCATTGGCAGGCAGATTCTCAACCACTGTGCCACCAGGGAAGTCCAATTACACATCTTGTTGCTTCAAGTAATACAAGGTCAGGTTAATGTGGCCTTTGGTTAACATTCCGTTGGGTATGAAAAGAATAGCAGAATGCCACAGGTAACAGTGTCAGTCACGGTCTAGGAAACAGATGTTATCCTCTAGTTGATGAATTTGCAGGGAGTTTAATATAGGGAATATTCACAAAACTAGGGTCAGCCTATAGGAAACCTACCCTGGAGCTGTTAATTGCAGGAATTATTAACACCTCTAGGTCTGAAAAGACTAGTGGAGGAAGCAGTTACTGGGCAGAGAGGACCACCTGATAGGGCTGTGGCCTTGTTTCAGGGACCCATCAGGCCCATTGTAGCCTCTAGGGAGGGTTCCAGGGGAATCAACATCCCTATCTCCTTCTCCTCCTTTGCACACAGAGCTCCTGCCAATAATCTCCTTTTGCTGATTCCAATCAAAATCCTGAGGGGAAAAGGGCATGAACATGAGCACGCTTGACACAGAGCAGGTAGAAAAAAAGTGGAGAATGGAACTGACAGCCCAAACAATAGTTATCTAACATAGCAACATTTCTTGCTTTTCTAACTGAAAAAATGGCATTTCAGTAGTCAGAGTATTCGGTTAGATTGAGAAGATCCTTCCTCAGAATAATAAGATGCATATAAAATTTGCTTCAGTAGGGCTTCCCTGGTGGCGCAGTGGTTGAGAGTCCGCCTGCCGATGCAGGGGACACGGGTTCGTGCCCCGGTCTGGGAAGATCCCACATGCCGCGGAGTGGCTGGGCCCGTGAGCCGTGGCCGCTGGGCCTGCGCGTCCAGAGCCTGTGCTCCGCAACGGGAGAGGCCACAACAGTGAGAGGCCCGCGTACCACTAAAAAAAAATAAATAAATAAAAAATTTGCTTCAATAAATAATTCAAATGTTATATCTTAATATCATTACTTTTCACTTATCTGCAAGCCATTCTAAGTAACCTCATAAGTTTGTCTAGTTCTTGTTGCCCAGCAGGATGATTTTCATAAAAATAAAATCTTCAGACTTCCAGTCCCTTGAAGGGTTGTGGTGAAAGCAGAAAAATTGTGCTAGAGTCTAGCTGATGGTGTACCCTTAAATGACCTTCAGTGACAAGCCAATGGCTTGTTAATAGATTCAAACTAATGAAGTGGGGCAAGAGCTGGAGGGGAAACTGACACGCTAAGGGCATTTCATAATGCTGACTTCTGTGCTCACTCTTAGCAAAGACCGGAAAGTTTGAGAAGCAAATCTCGAATGTAGCCAATCACAATATGTAACGTATAACAATCATATTTTAAGAAAAAGTAGTGGCATGCACTCCATAAAGGTTTGATGCCTATTTGAATGAATAAAGAAATGGACTGAGATTAATGTATATGTGATTTTCCATCAGATCATATAAGCATGGAGAGAGAGCTCATTATTACTAAACTGGCAGTGGTAGTGTGGGGCTAGCTTCAGAGACTCAGCTGATGAAGGGGGACACCAATATCCTGTCTGCATCTGTCCAGGTCTCCTAACACTTCCTGCAGTGACTTTATCAGTGTACTTAAAAGAATTCTTTCTATGCGGACGAAGGAATTGGACGACTAGTGGAACCTTCTCCAGGTGGTTCCAGTGCTCATAATTGTTCTCTATATTCTCTGGGACATCATGAGAATCTCTGAAGCAATGCTTCAACGCATACTGTATTACTACTAGGAGAATTGGAACTTATCTGAAGCCATGTTAAGGAATCCAGAGCAGATATAGTGAAAAAGCATATTTTTGTCAATTTCAGGAATTATGGAAAAAATAGAACTATATTAGGTCACACAGAAAAATAAATAAAAATGGCCTCTGAAAAATTTGAGAAGATGCTCAACTTCACTCATAATAAGTGAAATACAAATTAAAACTATGCTGAAATAATTATTTCTCATCTAACTGGCAAAAATTCAAAAGTTCAATGACATATTCTACTGGTGAGTCTCTGGAGAAATGAAACTTATATATTGCTGATAAGAATGTAAAGTGGTACAGCATCTAAGGAAGAGAATTTGGATACATCTACCAAAATTATAAATGAATTTACCTTGTGACCCTCAATCCCAATCTAGCAATTTCACTTGAAGATGCTCTTCCACAAATATGCACAAGATTATTCATTTGGCATTATTTGTGATAGCAAAATACTGAAAACAGCTTAATGTTCTGCATTTAAGGAGAGGAGACTTAGATTATTTATTGAATAATAATCTAAGGTACAGCCATACAATGGAGAACTTGGCTGCTGAAAAATATTAGAAAATCTGTATAAATTAATATGGAGTGATTTTTATTTCTCAGACCCATTGTTAAGTTTAAAAAGTATGAGTTCAAGAGTCCATGCTACCATTTGCATGTGAAAGGTAAAACACCAATATTGCCTATTTAGAAAAGAAAAACTTAGGAAAGATAAAAGAGAAACGGTTGAAAATGGCATCTATGTGGAGTGAGTAGAACTAGGATGAAAGGGGTAGGGATGGTGGTGACACATCCTTGATTATACTATTTTTAAATAACTTTGACCCTTGAACTATGTAAATATACCCTTAATAATTAAACTGAAAATGGAAAAAAGCAGACCTGAAATTGAATATAAACAAAAGCAAATAAGTCTAACTGTATCAAATTGATATATAAGCACTTAGCAAAAAATAATTAATTCAAGTAACTTTTGATCACAGTACTTTTACCCTTCATAATTAGTGTCTAAAGACATAAAGAATTACAAACAACTCTTGAAACCTCTATTAGGCTTGGTTTTGGTGATGAGATTGATGTTTAATTATGAAAACATTTTGTTTGTATTGGTTGGAACAAGTAAGGAAATATATTGATGTTCTTCGGAATTAGGTTTCTCACTTGGTAAAGAAAGATACAAATATGAAATCGGAGGAAGAGAGAAAGAACCCTGTGGTCTTGAATTTGAATTGGTAAAATTAGTATAAGCTTATTATATAATAAATATGGGAATCAAGGAAATGCTCAAGGACTAATGGAAAAAACTTAAAGACACAACGTCCAACTTGAAGGGGAAATCACTGGTCAAATTTGGAATAATTTGAGCATCAAAAGGTGTAATGATGGGGCTTCCCTGGTGGCGCAGTGGTTGAGAGTCCGCCTGCCAATGCAGGGGACACGGGTTCGTGCCCTGGTCCGGGAAGATCCCACATGCCACGGAGCGGCTGGACCCGTGAGCCATGGCCGCTGAGCCTGCGCATCCGGAGCCTGTGCTCTGCAACGGGAGAGGCCACAACAGTGAGAGCCCCGCGTACCGCAAAAAAAAAAATAATAAAAAATAAAAAGGTATAATGATGGCAATGTATCATAAATAGATTGTAACTCATTAAATAAAAAAAGAATCCAGATGGATAAATAATAAGGTCCTACTCTATAGCACAGGGAATTATATTCAATGACAAACCATAATGGAAAACATATGGAAAAGAATGTATATATATATGTATAACTGAATCACTTTGCTATACAGCAGAAATTAAGACAACATTGTAAATCAACTATACTTCAGCAAAATAAACAACAACAACAATAAAAACAATTAGAGAAAAAAAAAGAATCCAGAAGTCATAGTGATACTAAAAAAAGGGGGAGACTGTATCTCTTCTTCACAGAAGAATGATAGCTAATGAAGGTAGAAGAAATGATAGAATTAAAAAATCACCATTTTGAAAATAACACTCTAATGATTGTTTCAGGCAAGGATCGTAAACAGATATAAAACTATTGGGTAAAATGTAATTGTGGGACAGAATATTCACATAGTATCAATGTACCAAGCCATGGATTTGTAATTAATTCAAAATGGAAATAAGTAACTTTACAGTAAAGAGTTCTAGTAAATACCATCTTATTCAAGTGATCAAACTCAGGATAAATCAATGATTATCCAAACTAACATCAAATACCTCATGATAATGATGCAAATACTTTTGAACTATTCTCACACAAACTCTTTAACTTCAATTTTCTCATGTGGAAAAATTGGATAAATCTAGATTGTAGAACATTCTGTAAGAAAATGGACCTGAGTTCTTCAAGAATATTAATGTTAAATTAAAGAAAGAGATTAGGGAGTGTCCTAGATTAAAGACGGCTAAAGAAACATGGCAGTTTAATGCTATGCACAGTTCATATTTGAATCCTGGATTAAGAAAAAAAGAAAGCTAGAAGCCATAAAATGCGTTTTGGGGAAAATGTGCACATGGTCAGTACATTATATATTGTTGTATATCCACATTCTGTTCCTTGGATATGACAAATTATTGTGGTTATTGAGAGGAATGATCCTGTTTTTAGGAGATACTGAACCATTCAGGAGTGAAGTATGATATTTGCAACTTACTTTAAAGTGTTTTCACAAAAAAGGTAGTGAGATAAATTGAAATAAAGGAGAAAAGGGAGAAACCCAGAAGGGAAGGAAAGAAGGACAGAAGAAAGGAAAAATGTAGCAAAATGCTAATATTTGGTAAATCTGGGCTCTGGAAATATAGTGTTCATTGCAGGTTTCTTTTAACTTTTCTGTATGTTGGAAATTTATCAAAACAAAAGAATGAAATGCTATTTGCAGCAACATGGATGGACTTGGAGATAGTCATACTAAGTGAAGTAAGTAAGGCAGAGGAAGACAAATATATGATACTGCTTATATGTGGGGTCTAAAAAATTATGATACAAATGAGCTTATTTACAAAACAGAAATAGACTCACAGACATAGAAAACAAATTTATGGTTACCAAAGGGAAAGGGGGGAGGGATAAATTAGGAGTTTGGGATTAACATATACACACTACTATATAAAAAATAGATAACCAACAAGGACCTACTGTATAGTACAGGGAACTATACACAATATCTTATAATAACATATAATGGAAAAGAATGTAAAAAAAGAATATATATATATATATATATATATATAACTGAATCACTTTGCTGTACATCTGAAACTAACACAACACTGTAAATCAACTATACTTCAATAAAAATTAAAACACAAAAAAAAACCAAAATTAGGGAAAAAGGAACATATACACATGAATTGAGGGTCTTTATTTAGCATTACTATCCATTCTTATGGGTTTTTTACCTATGTGTAAAATGTGTTTTCAATGTTTCATTGACAGAAATGTAGAGGGACACATGCTCAAAGAAGCATGGAGCTTAGTGTAATAGTGTCTGAGGCCTGATTTCCAGGACTGGAGCCTAGATTCAGCATGAAGAAAGGCTAAGATGCTATTAACTTTTCCCTTATTGCTCCTGCTGCTTCCGTCATACCCTGTTCCAAACCTCTCTGATGGTATGGAGTGTAGGTACTCTTTCATTTTTTTACATTTAAGAACATCTCTTTTATGTAGGGACTGTTCTGTTTACAGAGGTTGGCGCTCTCAGGGATTGTCTTTTGTAGAAGGATGGATATAATCATACAAATAATTGTTTTATAAGGTGGATTAAATAGATGCCTTTAAGGACGTACAGGCTTCATTTGAAATTGTAAGAGGAAGGAAGGAACAATTGTTTCCAATTAGAAGTTGGGTTGAATGAACTGTGCCTTGAGTGGTGAGAAACATAAAATGAGCAAGAGATTTATACCAGCATTAGAGCACTGTGAAGGAAGGTGGAGACATAAAAATGCTGTGTCTTTTGAGACTGGCCAGTTACAAACTGAATTCAAAACACATATGAAAGGGCCGGTGTAGTACAACATGGCGAGGGCCTGCTGCAGACTTAGGACTATGTACCTATGTATGTGTATGTGTCATAGCAAGAATTTCCTACTGGAGAGAATATCGAATGAGAAGTTGGAGCTGCCCTTTGCTAATCTTCACCATATAAAAGGCACAAAGCCCATGGCTTTGAACGGGGATCTGTTTTTTTTCCTCTGTCAGGGCTGCATTGGACACATCTTCCAAGACAACTGAGGATTTTGGGAGGCAGGGTGAGCTCTCTCTACTCATTTGTGTCTTTATCTAGTTACACTCCTCACACTGTTTACTTTCTGATTTATAGTAAACTAAAGTGAAAATAACCTCTCTGAAGCAAGGTCACCATTTTTGCCTACCTTTGTGGTCTGGCCTATTTCAATCATTGTGTCATTGCTGGAGATAAAAAGGTGCATATTAGGCATGATTATTGATCCTGCTGCATTTTCACTATTCATTGAAACCACTGGCTTATCTATATACTCTTATTCCTATCTCCTACATTTTGGCCTCAATTCTTAAGATTCTCTTCTGGGTTTGTTCCCCTATGTGTAAAATATTGTCCTTTTACATTTTTCAGGTTAGAAAACAGGTCAATAAAACAGAGGCATAATTTTTATATTAGTGAAAAACATATGTATCTATATTGCTCTTAAATAACAATTATATATTTGAAGAAAATTATTAAGAAATACTTATAAATAAAGCTTTCTGTTTTTACCTTAATGAGCATGGTAAAATAAACAGCTGATTTTAATAATGGAAGGACAAATCTCAGAATCTTAGATATATTTTATTGAGTAATTTTGCCTAATGTATGGTACTTCCTGAAAAGCCATATCATGAAAAGTTAAAGTTCTTTTCTAAGAGTCAATAGTATGATTGAACATGCTTTTTGGAGTTCTAGTTTGAGTTTTTCAAAAGGCTTCAGTATTTCCAAGGATACAGTTTCCATAATGAATAGGAAGGATCCACATTTTTGGTAAAATTTCTGGGAAGTTAGTAAACATGTGCACATATTAATTAACCTTATGCTATTAATATGTTTGCTGTCACGAGTGCTTAATCATTACCCTAGGAAAATGAAGGTCAGACTTCAAGGAACTGGGGAACTGGACAACACATGTAACTTCTTCCAGATTGGCTGCTTATGCCTAACCTAGCTTAATCAGTCTGCATACTATGAAGACTGGAATTCAGGCATCTCAGTAATATTGCTGTTGCATTTGAAAAGCTTTAGAGCATACTACACATCAGTTACCAAAAACAACTTTTTGGAACTATAGTGGTAGAGTTGCAGCCACTATGGAAATGACAGATGATCACCTTGGAGGAATAGCAAAAAACTGGAGAAGCTGGAAAGGTCTAGATGGATTGTGCTGTTCTCTGGTGTCACCTCTATCACTTCCGTAGCCTTTTATTATATTATATGTCAAATACTATATATATATACACACACACATATATATATATCAAGTATTATCAATTTTGTCAATAGCTGTTTGTATTTCTCTGTCCTTAGAATGATGTACAGAAAAAAATTAGCTATGATTTTATAACAAATGCACCATTACTAATACATATTATTTTAAAAAAACATGTTAAGCATTGCTCAAATTACTTGCAACTAGTAACATCTTAAGGCATAAGTGGATCAAACTGTAAATTATGATGATTATTTCTTACCTGTTCTTTATTAGAAGTCATCTGAGCACTTTGAATAATTTTTGGTACAGCAGAGATTAAATAAATATACCTTTGTGGTTATGGTTATTGTTTTACCAACAGAAGTACATCTTGGAGCAGCCACCAGGAATTTCCATTTCTTTAACCAAACATTTTATACTTAAGGGCCTTGAAACTTATTAATCAATTTACTTATATATCAACGCACTATAATGCTCTTAATTGTTATGGCACACTATAAACAAAAAGAGAAATAATTCACTGAATGAGATTAGTCATTAAAATGACTAATGAATTAAAATAAAGATAGCAAATACAGAGTCAGGAATAAGTTTCTGAAATGTTGTCAACTGTATATTTAGAACTTAAACCTCAGAAATGGACCTTGTTTTGAAGCTAGTTTTCTTTTAAAGACAAGGTAGACTGGAACTGATGCTCTCACCTGTTTTTCCACTGGGACACTGTTAACTGATTGGTTATGTTCACACCAATGTAGAGCTGGATTGAGTCATATGGACCCCTCAGACAGACCAACAATTGGTGATGTTTCAAAAGAACATTCTTAAGTATGTGTTCAACATTGATTCAGAGGAAATACTTTAATCTGTGGGAAAACTATAAAGAAGGAAGATTTTGGTGATGTAGTCTCAGCTTGCCCACCCATTTAACATCACAGGAGTCCTGCTGTGAACTAGGTCCTCTTTAGAAGAAAGTTAATAATCTCTCTTGCTATTTTACCATGTTGTCCAGTGGTCTCACCCTCCTCCCCTAGTGGCTTATCAAGGTGTTTCTTCTAATCACATAGGTTTCCTAAAATATATTCTGGCATATAAAATTTTCTCTATCTCATTATATTCCCAGGTTTTGGGGGGAACTCTGTAATGTTTGTGGAATTCTAGTATTACTTCAACATCCCCTATAGATGCCAGGTTGACAAGGTATTTAACCAGGATTCATATCAAGGTCAGATTTCCATATGCCTAAGTACTTGACTGTCAACTCAGTGTCCTCACCTCTCCCTAGTCTAAGGTCTCCTAAGGCAGAATTCCCCTCCCTGTATAGTTTTGAATTAAATTCTGTTCATGAGAGTCTCTTGGAAGGGAGGCAAGAGGGAGAAACCATCATTCTTCAGGAGATGGGGTAGTTAGTGTCATAGAGGGCAGGAGGTATGAGGTATATTTCAGGCAAGTTGGTGAGAGACCCCACCACCACCTCGCTGTTGCATATTGAAAGTTGATAAGAGCTTACCAGAGATTCTTAGATTTGTCGTGGTTTCTGGGCATGCTTTTGAGAACTACCTGCTTCTACCTGGTGCTGTGGGATGAGATCATTAGTGCCTGTTTTCTTACTTATAATTCTAGCTTTTCCAACAGCTATAGAGACCTCTCTTCCCTGTATTAAATCCCTTCATACGTGTTTCACTTCATACATTTCACTTAGGCAGTCTCTGGAAGGCTGGGCAAATTGTTTCTAAAGGCAGTATTTTGGCAGGATAATGGATGAAGAATTTATGCATAGCCTTCCATCTCCCTCTGGTCAAATGTTTTCCCACAGGGCATCAACTACGTCCACACTTCCAGGTAGCTCGCTGTGCCTCAATATCAACATTAAACCTCAGGGCCAGGAGGTGAGGGATGTGCAATGTGGGTATGAGATGCAGTCTTGTCGGGGTGTCCCATGTGAATTTTGTCAGTTTGCACACACAGTTGGTTGCCCCAGTGTAGTTGAAGTAGTCTAAATGGCCAAAGACCCCAGAAGCAGGTGAGGCTGAGAGGATCTGAAGTGAAATATAAAAAGTTTTTGCTCTATGAGATTTGGGGCCAGTCGATTCTGGGTTTAAGTCTTGTTTTATATTAGCCATATAACTAGCTGATTTTGCTTGTCCTCTCTGCATTTCCTGAATTTTTTTCGATCATAAGACAATAATGATACATTATTGTAACACTGTGGAATCTTTCTAAAGATTAAATGAGGTAAAGTATATAGTGTATTTAATATGGTACCTGCCACATAATAACGCTGAATAGATGGCTCTTTCCATGATAATTATTATTTGTGGTTTTCCGGGGGATTGCTAGTTCAAGTAGGAGGAAATATGGGTAACCCAGTGGAATCCACTGCCCTTTCATTATGACTTACCATCATTAAGATGCTTCCCCTATCCCTGTTCAGAACCTTGGAAAGACACTGCAAATGATTTTTTTCTTCTCCCCTTTCTACCAAGGTTTCCTTTTTTAAAGGACGTGACTTCTGGAACAGTAGCCTTATACTTCTAAAGGGGTGGTAGGAGGATGAAATCACAATTGTCTGAGCCTTAAAGAATCGTGGTTTTTCAGGACTAACTCCATCTTTACTGAAAGGTAATTGAAAACAAGGACCAGAAGGCCAGATGCTATGAACAATGGCTCATGATGTTGGCTACACAGTTTTAATTCTAAAAGTCTATAAAATGAGTTAATCATGTTAGCGAAAACATCAGCTAAGAAGAAAACAAAATGATAAAAGACTATAAACATCTACTAATAAGTTATTACAATTGAGAGAGACATACACTTTAATGATCTCTTTCTCATCTGTAAAACTAAATTTAGAAGTTGGTAATAGTTAAAATGACCTCAGTTTAGTCTATGCTGATCATTGACTGTGGATATTTCACACCAGAGGTTTGGTATATTAAAGTAAAATGAAATTGTACTAATCAATTAACTCTGTTATACATTACCTTTACCTAGAGTGTTAAACTGCAGTGGGACTCTATAAATTTAAATGAAAGATATTTATTGAATAATAGTAGGTTAGAGTTAAAATAAACAAATATAAAGAGTCCTGATTTGTGATTTCTGGGATTTTTTTGATCCTAAAAGAAAAATCTAGTCCATTTCCTATTCTATATTCAGGTAAAAGCATAACTTCCATCAATTTCTCTTTGCTAAACCCTTTCTAGAAGAAGGAAGACAAATCTCAAAGTTGGTTGGGCTCTGCTCACTTGAGGGGCTGGTAATCATCCATCACAGTCTGAACACCAGAACAAAGCCTTCTGAGAACAAATGGAAATTCTCTCCTTACTAAACGTTACTAACATTTTCTTTTCAGAGATGGTTAATTTTAGTGAAATCTCTTAGCATGACTAATCTGGCACTTTAGAGCATCTGCTGTATCTGTGAAATCTGAGCATATTTTTGAGGATAAGACAGGAGACAATTCTCTCTCCAAAGACAAATTATCTGGTCATTTGATCATCTTTGTGCAACAGATTGTGACTGACTCTTGTTGGCCTAGTGTGTACTCAATACCACACTCTCGCTCACCCAGTTCCTACCCGTGACACCCTGTTATTTAAGAGAAAATCACTCAAATTAGTCAGTTGATGTCACAAAGAAAAAGCAAACTGTTGATTGCCTAAGTTCTCATTTTTCAGCTGGTTGCTTTGATTTCATTTATTGATAGTCATGGTGTATCATCCACTTAGGTCATCAGTTTTTCTTGATATTGAAGAGTTATGATCAGACAGCAAAATGAGAGAGGCGATATAAGCTCTTCATTTCAACCAGTTGAAATCAGTTGAAATTGCTGCTTCCACCCACAATTTCCATGTTTAGGAAGACAATTCAATCTTACTACATTTCATCCATTAAGAATTTAGAGACTCTGCAGAAAGATTGTTGTAAAATAAGAGTGTTTAAGGACTTACGTTCGCTCACTTGGCTTATCCTTGAGTACAAAGGTGAGTTGACTGTTTGCTCCAGAACATGCACCTAAGTCAGTAATCTGAGAGTTCCCCTTTGGTGGCTGGTCCTAGGGTGATAAAGTCAGCTAGCCTGTAAGCCTCCTCCAGGTTTATGTATCATTATACCTTTTTATTTTCATCTTTCCTTCTTTGCTTTTTGTGTGTGATCTTGATATCACATCCCATGATATCTGGAAGATGTGCAGGTAGAGTTCATTATGAGACATTTATTACCAAAAGTTCATACTACTAGCATCATGAACACAAGAGAAAATTTCTGATTAGTACTTGCCTTCCATTCCAAGTACTGTCAATTCTTGACTATGCCTCCAGTTTAGTTTTTCTTTTACATCTTTCTTTCTTTCCTTCTCTTCTCCTCTACCTTATTGGTAGGATCCATGTTTCATCCTGGTAGTACCACATCGTCCAAGTGTGGAAGATAATCCTTCTTGGTTCCATTTTAGAATGGTTATGGTGATCCCATACTGAATCCTCCTTAGACTTTAACTCTTTTAGATTCTTCAAAATGGAGAAGCTACAAATTTGGTAGATATTTAAAATGCTCATTCTTCTGCAAAGTGATTTTGTGGAGTTTCTAGAGATCCTTCTTCCTATTCCCATTGATGGGGATGTTTTAAATGTACTTCCCTTGAGGTGGGTAAATGCTTCTCTTCTGGCTGATGATTTTTTACTTTTCCTCAGACTTCAGACATTCTTTTGGCTGAGGACACCTTCCCAATTCAGGCAACCCTCTTGGGCAGAATCAAAACAATCCATTACCACTTCTCTGACTATACCCTGAAAATTCTGGAAATAGAACCTGGTACCCAAATCCACTGTCTTTGTCTTCATAATCAGAAAATCTAGGCAACCATGGTCTCTCTCCCTTTAGGTTTCTCAGGTATGTTTTAGTCTACTGTGACTCTAAGATCCATAGAAAACAGATAAAGTTCTCTAAGGCATACTAGTGAAGATTCTTTCCTTGGTTTTGAAAAATTAAAGTGCTTTCCAATTCCCCCCCCCCACCACGGCAGGGGTAGAGTCACAGTGCTATAACAGCTCTCTCCAAAAATACTTTAAGTTTATCTCTTGCTTTTTCAGACTCTAAAGGGTGGATATAAATGTTCAGGTAAGGGTTAAAAGCTGGCTTTTTACTCTCTCTTTTACTTGAAGGTCTTGTGTTTTGGAATTTGATAGTCATTAATACCTATGATCTATGATTTCAGTTGAAATTGTTTCTAAATAAGACCATGTTCACATCCTGTAGAACCTATAAAATAAAACAAGAGCTATTCAGATGAGACCACACTATAGCTGGTTCTCTTAGACATATCTATTCTAAAATCTTTAATCTTTCTCTATGATAAACCTTGGTAATAAATATAGTAGACCTTTTTATATTTGTATTTTTTTTCACATGGCAATTCTTAAATTAACAGAATTTAAGTTAACAGGTCTTAGCTATGTATTGGTCTAGATCTATTGTATGAGTGCAGCCATTTTCATTTACTCCTGTTGTTTCCTTTAGAAAGCCCCAAGTAAAGCATCTGGATTGGATAAAATGCAACTGACTTGTATACAAGCTCAAGGGCAGGGATTGTATCAGCCGTCTCTTGCATGCAACTTCATATCTTTCTGACGTATATTTTCACTCCAGCCACTGCCGTGGCACACAGATGCATGCAGGTATAATATGACAGCACCTTGCCTTACCAACACTCTAAATCTCTTGCTTTGGGCTCTGGATTTTCTCCATTACTTCCAAATGGGATGCCTGTGGGAATCAGCTCAGCCATGTGACACTTGCAGAAGACAGTTAAGTTTCCATGCACAACCCTCAGAAATTGGGGATGAGAACTGCTCTTCTCTGTCTCAGGTGAACAATTCTGAGGTGCCCATACATGGCTCCTCAGAAGATCCCAGGTGGAATTTTGTTCCAGTTCATTGAGGTAGTCAGTTCAATGATGCAATTTTAAATTAACTTTCCCTCCTGCCCTGTGTTGCTCTTCTAGTTCCCTACACCAGTTACTTGGGTTCATTTCCAGAATTAAACTTTATGCATTCAAGCCCTTCTCTCAGGACCTTTTGTGAAGGAACCTAGGCCAAGACCATACTTTTTGTTTCTCTGTTCACTGAAGAAATACAAACATTTAACAATGGTGCAGCCTGGAACATAGTAAGTATTCAGCAAAATGCTGTTGAGTGAATGACTGAATGGTGTCCAGAGGATGGACAAGATAAGTGCCAATCCTTGTAGAATGCAAGCATAAGAACAGTTATTCCTTTGTGGTTGTGCTGCTTCTTAAGATTGATGATTATTAATAGGTATCATCAGTGTCTTTCTGATGTACTATCTGAAACATGCTGCAAGGCTCTTCTCAGGAAGAGGGAGTTGCCTCTTCACTCTAACGTCAGGATCTCCAGGAAAATGATGTTTCACAGGTGAATTATTGAGGCCTAACATGGAGTCCAGCATGATGCATTGTTCTTTGCTCATAAATAATGCAAAGAGGATACCAGGCAAAGATAAAGGCCAGTGATTTATTCCACATAACCTTTATGTAAACCTCATAAATTGTGTGCAGTGATGTCTGGGAATATGACAGAGGCTGTGGCACCGGGTCGTGTTGACAGTGGCAAGCATTTCATGCATTGAGAACAAGAGAACGAAGAGAACACTCCTCTTACCTCTTGTACTGTCTCACTAGGGAAAAATGGAGGAAACAGCAAGATTTTAAACAGTAATAACATTCAGAATAGAGCAGAGATTGAAGAATTAACAGTAACATTGATATGGAGAAAAAAACAGTACTACAAAAAGCACATTATATAAGATATCATTATGAATAAATTCATTTGCACGAAGTTTTATTGTTTCTTACCTGCCAAGTTATAGAAATTACACACACACACACACACACACATATTTGCACAATATCCTGATGACATGGGAAATGCTTATCCATTTCCAGCAGAGTGACTTTCCAAGACTGGGATTTTAAAATCTTTTAGGATTTATTTTCATTGTCTTTATTGGTAAAGAATGATACATTTGCAAGGAGTTGGGGTGTTAAATAAAGGTCTAAGTTGTAATAATTCAGTCTTCACTCTGCTGCATTTACCATGGAAAGTCACAATGTGTAGTAAAAACTGGGCTTAGAGAAATCATAATGGCTTCTTATGTCAGGAGGAGGTGAAACCCTAAAAATAATGAAATGCTACGTAATTTAATGAGATAAAGCTAAATGAGAACTAGAATATTAACAGCTAAATCCAAAAGGGGGGAAGGCCATAGAGAAAAACAAAAGCAAACCCCACTTGCCGTAGCATCAGTTCGGTATTGTAGAGCTGACGGTATTCTTAAAGTACTGGGTATCATAACACTTCAAGTAATAAGTCACCATGAGATGCATAGGACTTATTCGACTGGAGTTATTCAGTCTTTCACTTTAACTCTGCTATGCAAATTTCTTCCAGGAAAATTCCTTTTTTCTTTTTTTCTGGAGTTCCAAAACCTTTGAAGGAATCAAAGGAGATCACAGAGACGCAGAATTAGCTAAATTGACTAAGATAATATTGTTAATTATTTCTATCATCATTTGGCAAAGGCTAACTTTTACACTTAAATAAGAGATGCCATCATTTGCTTGTAAATAAAAATGCTGACTCTATTAAGCAAAGAAACAACAAAAACCACTGCGGTTTCATCTGCCGCTTTGACCTTAAAAGAGAGATTTTTCACACAATGAGCATTGAATGCTTTGTTTCTCCATTTGATTGGTACCTGGAATCAGATTTTTTTTTTTTTTTTTCTTTTGCGGTACGCGGGCCTCTCACTGCTGTGGCCTCTCCCGCTGTGGAGTACAGGCTCCGGACGCGCAGGCTCAGTGGCCGTGGCTCACGGGCCCAGCCGCTCCGCGGCATGTGGGATCTTCCGGGGCCGGGTCACGAACCCGTATCCCCTGCATCGGCAGGCGGACTCTCAACCACTGCACCACCAGGGAAGCCCTGGAATCAGATTTTGCTTTAGTCTTTTTCCTATTACAAACATTATTTTTCTAATTAGTTAAAAGAAAACATGACTGTAACATTAAGAATAGGAAGCATCATATTAGAATTTCAATTTCTAGCAATGATCCTATGCAGTTATAAAGCAGCTACACAGTTTAGCTACCCTTGATATAAAAATACAAGTTATAGAAAGCACAGCTTCCAAGTCCCTAAAAAACACAGCACTGCCACACACCTAAAGCTTAACCCTCTTACAGGCTGACTTTTAAGAGTCATGTGCCAAAACAGTTGAGCTATTGCTCTTTATAAATATAACGTAACCTGCATGTGGAGAAAATTCCCCAAAAGGACATAGCATTAAAGAGATGATTACTTTTCTTGGGGAATTAAATAAGTACAATGTAATGAAGGAGCGTGAACAAATTCACGTTCTCTATGCTGTGTTTCTGCAGCCAGACATTAAAAGCACTATCCACTCTTCTTAGCAAACCCCAGATTCAAATTAATAAGTCATTGTACCAGCAGGGTATTTATTGAGTGCCTCCTGTGTACTCAGCCCTGTGAGAGGGATGTGGGAAATAGCTAGTTTTAATATGTAGTCTGGATTCTAAAGAGAAAAAAAATCTAGTTAGGGAGTTAAGACAAACATAAGTCATGTAACAAATAATGTTTAAATATTACTTCTCATCTGGATGAAATGTCACTTCTTCTGTAGTCTCCAACCAGTTGTCAAACTTCAGTGGTATTATGGATTGTATATTTGTGTTCCTCTAAAATTCATTAGCTGAAACCCTAACATCCAATAGGATAGTATCAGCAGGTAAAGCCTTAGGGAAATAATTCACTCATGAGAGTGGAGCCCTCATCACGGGATTACTGCACCCGCCCCCCACCCCACCCCTGAAAGAAGAAACTTGAGAGAAAGAGAGGGAGAGGGAGGAAGGTAGAGAGAGAGAGAAAAAGAGCTTGCTTCCTATCTCTCTGCTCTTTGCCATGTGATGATACATCAACCTTGTCTGAAAACCAGGAAAAGTGTCTTTTTCAGACACTGGATCTGCTGGTGCCTTGATTTTGGACTCCTCAGTGTCCAGAACTATGAGAAATAAATGTTTGTTGTTAAGTCACTCAGACTATGGTATCTTGATATAGCAGCCCAAATGGACTCCGACAAGCGATATTACTCTTTGTGTTTTTAAAAAATAACTTCTTCTCAAGTGTTTTTAATAACTCCCACTTCTGATAGGTAGAGAATAACCTTAATCATATGTGATAAGATAAATATTTAGCGGGGGAGAGGGACACAGTCTTATCTTGGGAGACAATTCTTCATAGGTCTCTTATTTTTTGGCACATCTTTAGAGCAGACCATCTTTGTTTACTCTCTTTCCAAGAATGTTTGCGTAGTGAACAGCATTGGACAATAGAGATAGTGTCTCCCTTCAGAGCCACTGAAAGTTTGTTTCCTGTATAATATAATAAACATAATAGCTTCCTTTGGGGCAAAAGGCAGGCATGCTTACTGTCCATTTTAAAAGAGTTCAGTTCCATAAGCTTGGGGCTTCTCTCCTGTGATGTAACCCCTTATGGGAGTAGGTGTCAACCTGGCCCTCTGCGTTGCTCTGTTGGAATTTGGGTGAGGAGAAGCAGTCAACATGCTAATCCTCTAGCTGCTGCTATTGCTGTGGGTAATGAAGTCCTTATTCTCCGGCCCAGAGGTCCCATGTCTTCTACCTGTATCCAAGAAACTGTGACAGGTCACCTGTTCACTCAGATCCTTCGCAGCTTTTTACATCTTGCCCCTCTCACTTGTCTTTTTTTTTACACTTCATTTGGCTGTTCATTTATCTGATGAGGGAAAGGACAAAAAGTTACTTGGTGGATTCTTGGGAAAAAAATCATTGGAGTAGTAGAAAAATTACCGTTCCCAAGAGGGAGTTTGTGGCAGGAAGGAGAGAGAAGATTGAGAAAGCAGTGGGTTGCAGAAGAGGGACATCATTTTAAAAGTATAACACTTACATTTGGATTTTCCGTAACTTGGCCCATCTTTCCTGTCTTCATTGTCATTATTTATATATATGAATTCTTGATTATTTTCAAACTGATTTGTGTGGCATGGTCCATTTTACTCAGATTATTCCCAAATACAACTTCTTCATTATTTTATAATTCATCTTCCTTTCCTTGCCCCACCCCCCTGCCCCAGCCCCTATACCATCTCTGGGGTCACCTGGGCATGTGATCACATGCAGACCTTCTGCTAGTGAAGACGAAGTCCAATAATTCCAAGTACTTCTTTTGATGAATCAGAAGCTTCAGAAAAGTTCTTGCTTCTTTCTTTCCCCTCCTTTTGGTGGCACCTGGGTTTAAAAAGTGTTTACAGCCTTCTTGTTCTGGTGAGGGAGGTATGAATTCACAAATTATTGGTATCTATACAATGTCTCCTGATCTTGCTGTCCTCTGCTATCCAGTGGCCAGTTAGATCTCCTCCCTAGACTGGTCCCTACTAAGATAAACTGGTCCTGTCTGGCTTTTTGTGTGTGTTATGCTGGCACACAGCTCTTAGGTGTGTGTCCTGGTCATTAGCTATCAGTCCTCAGGTCCCTGTACAGTGAATGATGTTTGTCCAGCCCTCCATGTCCCATCCCAGTCTCCAGGATTCTCTGGGTTCTCTGAGCATCTATACACAGACCATGGGGTACAAGAAACTCACCTTCAATCTCATCTACTTGGCTTCTTTTTTTTTTTTATATTGAAGTGTAGCTGATTTACAATGTTGTGTTACTTTCTGCTGTATATTTGGCTTCTTTGGTCCATTTCTCTTATTCTGTTTTCTGTGCTGAAGTTAGGTGCTCAGCCTCTCCCATGTTATACCCAGGGACAACCACTACCTCTGATCATTTTTGATCTACCAAAACTCATATGGGTATCTTGTTTACCTTTTCTACCCAACAGGCACCACCCCCACCCCCACCCCCAACACCCCATGACCTAATCTAACATGCAGAAAAGGAATATCCTAAGATAACAGAAACATACACACACACACAAGTCTGTGATCTAAATGTGCCTTTTGTGTGTTAATGTTTGTTAAGGGAATGTAAATTTTTTTTTTCTTCTCCTCAAAGTTTGACTTTCAAGACTATTATCTTGATTCACAGCTAACATTTTGGTATTAAAAACCTGAAAGACTCTCTCTGCATTTCTGTCCTAAAAGTTTTAATTCTCTACTTCCATGTTTCTCCATCATCACTCAACCCCTCAAGGTAGAGAAATAGACCTGAATGACTAAGACAAAGTTTTGTGCATTAAAATGCAGAGACAGATAATGTATTTTGCAAAGTATCATCTTATTATAATTGTTTATTTCCAAATCTCCTTGCAATTGCCTCCCTCAATGCTTTCCTCATGCTCTTTTCATTCGTCTGTAAAGCTTCCACAGAGTTCTTTTAATCTACCCAACATCCATGCATGTTTTAAAATCTGGATTCAGTCTCATCACTTCTAAGAAGACTTCTCTTACCATCTAGGCTGTATTCCTTTTATTCATAAAATGCCAAACCCCTGTTGCCCTGTGGTTTTAAAATCATTTTCTTTAGGATGCTCAATTTATAAGGATGTGCTTTGCAAACCACCTAGAGAGAAGACCTAGGTTTTTTATTCTCCTTTGAACCATAGCATCTCTAACTTTATTTGATATATATTGGTAAGTTATTTTATTTGTGAAGATAAAATAGTTCAAGAGTAAAAACAAAATTAAAAATTTGAAACCATTTATCATTAATTTTATAATTAACAATAGGAAACCTTAAAATGATTCAGTAATTTTCAGTTCTCACATATTCCCTTAAGCCATATGTGCTTATGTCTTATGTTAATGGTATTATAGATTCTTTGAAAATAGTGAATATGTTTTACCTTTCTATGTTTCCTCTACACCTTCTAATTTGTACACAAACATACAAGTTGATAAATAGTTGTGGTTTTGATTGGCACTGCTATGATCAAATTCTATAGTGATGCAGGAAAGAAAAACTATGGGCTATTCATGCAGAGCTATATGGGTTAGATTGAACTCCATCTAGGCCTTCAAGGATGAATAAGGTTTGAAAAGATAACTAGGAAGAGGAGAGAAATTTATGAAGTGTGACAGCCTGAAAAAAGTTTTGGAGTTGGAAAAACAATCAATGGTCTCAGCTTGTGCATTTTATAACATGTGGCTGGTTAAGCTTCATCCCAGAGTCTTTAGCATAAGTGAACCTTCTCTTGAGAATAAAGGGCTATATAATTAGCAGGTTAAAAGACAAGCCATGTGTCATTATAAAACCCTCTTAGTATTTGCCGTTTAAGGACCAAACATGTTATTTTGTTCAAAATTGTCATGCATAGCTGAACTATATTCCTGTAATTAGCAAAGCCACCTTTCCATTGTATATAAAATGGTAATGCATATTTTTACTAGTGCTAAGCACCCGTAGTGATAACTTTAAAAGATATAGAACTTTATAACAGAAAGGACCTTTGAAAATATAGTTCAATCCCTTATTTAAATAGATACTAGAAGGTGAGGCCCAGAGATGGGAATTGAAGTCTCCAAGGTCACATGACTGGTAAAGAACAGAGCAGGGACACAACTTGGGTCCTTTGACCCTCCAAACCTACACTCATGCCCCTCGAAAGGAGATCTGCCTTTCCAATGGAGATGAATTATGGAATAAAATAAGAGGGTTTAGCATTTTGAAACACATTATGCTCTCAACACACTACAACAATGCTGCTGTTCTCAGGAAATTAAAAAACAATTTTGAGAAATGAAATGGGTCAAATGAGCTGTCACTGAAACTAAAGGCTGTGGTTCAACCAGTAAATCAGTAACTGCTTCCTGTACCTGAGATTTTCAGCCCCTCAGGGTGGGAAGTAAACCACCAAATAAATTTAAAAGGATTTCCACTGAGTGTTTCTTGTGAAACTCTGAAGTCATTTATATGACATGCTCTACACCCTCAATTTCCGGTGCAAAAACAGAAAGGCATTCAGAAGTCTCATTTTTTAAGAGGATTATTTTCTACCATATTTTAAAAAATATCATTAAGGGTTTTATCAGGAGAAGTCTAATTCTCTTAGCTGAATTGAAAGGCTCAGATATTTTTATAACGAACGTTAAAATTTCCTTCTTCCTTCTCTTCTTATTGATGATCTACTGCCATTGCTTTCTTTCCTCTCAGGATTCCAGGGAAGAAAATCAGCCAACAAGATGAAATAGCTTCATTTTAACTTGGCTTGATATGCAATTTTAATGACAATTTTACATGCATTAATCAACCAACCCCCAGAACACTCAGAGGTCAAATTAGTATTTAAATAGACATTCTAAATGGAAATGAGTGTCCAGTCATTTATTTGTGAATGGTTTGACAGAACAGCAACTCCCCAAATCATCCTAGAGTATTAGGAACCTGGAAAATCAACAGCAAGCATTGATTTCTTCACCTACTTGATTTTAGCAATTGGACTTCAACTGCATGAAAACTCAAGAAAGAAAAGTGTTTTGTGCTGTTTTCAGTCTCGTCTGCACAGGTCAGTGCAAATTGCTCACTTACAGATGTTATTTTGGCTTTGGTTGACCACATCTACAATTCAGTTGCAGGTCCCTGATAAGGTTATCTTGGGTCTTCACTGAGCCTAGTTAAGTTCTATGATCCTTAGATTGAAAAGTAGTAAACCCTGAATTTCAGGTAGGTAACAGATGGTGGTAATGAGATTGCTATACTGTGCTCTCTGATTTCCAGAGTTACTTACTATAATATCTACATAAATGAGCATTTTACAATTACCTACTGCTATACTGAACAGATCTTATCTCATGATGGTGAATCATAGTGCAGTAAAGGATCAGTGGTCAGAGGTATGTGGTAGGTGCAAATATGACCCCCCAAATATGTCTCCATCCTATTCCCCCAAACCTGTGAATATGTTGTGTTACATGGAAAGAGGAAATTAAGATGGAAGATGGAACTAAGGTTAGTGATCAGATGACCTTAAAATAGGGAGATTATCCTGGCTTATCTGTGTAATCACATGGATCTTGAAAAGACAAGAGGAGGAGGCAGAGGAATGTGTGTCAAAGAGATTGTGAGAAAGACTTGAGCAGCCACTGTTGGCTTTGATAAGACAAGATGGGACCACAAGCCAAGGAATGTGGATAGCCTAGAAATGGAAAAGGCAAGGAAACAGATTCTACCCTAGAACCTCCAGAAGGCAGTCCTGCCAACACCATGATTTTAGACCGTTAAGAACATTTTTGGACTTCTGACTTCCACAACTATAAAACAATAAATTTTTGTTGTTTTGAGCCAATAAGTTTGTGATAGTTTGTTACAGCAACAATAGGAATCAGGATATTTGGACTCCACTCATCTGGATTGACTTAAGTATTGTGTGTGTGTGTGCATGTGCAAGTTTAAGGTGACTTTTCATTTATTCATTTTAACTGTGAATAATATTTTATGAATATACCACAATGTATTTTATTATAATGTATTTATCTATTCTTCTGTTTATGGAGACAGATGCTTTCCATAGCTTGCTATTACAAGCATCCTAAAATAACCTCCTTTACTCACTTCCTTGTATTTTTACATGAATATTTTCCTTGGGCATAAACTTAGACATAGAATGGGATGTATGAAACACCCATTTGCAAATCAAATAGATATTGATAAATTGTTACTCAAAGTGGCCAGACCAATTTACACAGCCACCACAGTATTAAGGTTTGAATTTCTGCACATTCTGGCCACAACTAGTCACAGAGTTTTGTTTTGTTTTTTGTATTTAAAAAAATTTTTATTGGAGTGTAGTTGATTTACAATGTTGTGTTAGTTTCTACTGTACAGCAAAGTGAATCAGTTATACATGTACATATATCCATTACTTTTTAGATTCTTTTCCCATATAGGTCATTACAGAGTATTGAGTAGAGTTCCCTGTGCTCTATGGTAGGTTCTTATTAGTTGTCTATTTTATATATAGTAGTGTGTATAAGTCAATTCCAATTTCCCAGTTTATCCCTCCCTCCCCTTTTCCCCCAAACCATGTTTGTTTTTTACATCTGTGACTACTTCTGTTTTGTAAGTAAGTTCATTTGTACCATTTTTTAAAATTCTACATATAAGCGATATCAAGTGATATTTGTCTTTCTCTGTCTGACTTACTTCACTCAGTGTGACAATCTCTAGGTCTATCCATGTTGCTGCAGATGGCATTATTCCATTCTTTTCTATGGCTGAGTAATATTCCATTGTATGTATGTACCACATCTTTATCCATTCATCTGTCAATGGGCATTTAGGTTGCTTCCATGACCTGGCTATTGTAAATAGTGCTGCAATGAACACTGGGGTGCATGTGTGTTTTTGAATTATGGTTTTCTCTGGGTATATGCCCAGTAGCAGGATTGCTGGGTCATCTGGTAATTCTATTTTTCGTTTTATAAGGAACCTCCATACTGGCCTCCATAGTGGCTGTATCAATTTACATTCCCACCAACAGTGCAAGAGGGTTCCCTTTTCTCCACACCTTCTCCAGCATTTGTTGTTTGTAGATTTTCTGATGATGCCCATTCTAACTGGTGTGAGGTGATACCTCATTGTAGTTTTGATTTGCATTTATCTAATCATTAGTGATGTTGAGCATCTTTTCATGTGCCTCTTGGCCATCTGTATGTCTTCTTTGGAGAAAGTCCAGAGACAAACCCACACAAGTATAGTCACCCAATCTATGACAAAGGAAGCAAGAATTTACAACAGAGAAAAGACAGTCTTTTCAATAAGTGGTGGTGGGGAAACTGGAGAGCTACGTGTAAAAGAATGAAATTAGAACACTCCCTAACACCAGACACAAAAATAAACTCAAAATGGATTAAAGATCTAAATATAAGGCCAGATGCTATAAAACTCTTAGAGGAAAACATAGGCAGAACACTCTCTGACATAAATCACAGCAAGATCCACCTCCTAGAGTGGTGAAAATAAAAACAAAAATAAACAAATGAGCCTAATTAAACTTAAAGGAAAGGAAGTGAAGGAAACCATAAACAAAATGAAAAGTCAACCCACAGAATGGGAGAAAATATTTGCAAACAAATAGACTGACAAGGGATTAATGTACAAAATATACAAACAGCTCATGCAGCTCAATATCAAGAAAAAAAAAACCCAAACAACCAAATCAAAAAATGGGCAGAAGATCTAAATTGACATTTCTCCAAAGTAATCACAGAGTTTTAATTGAATCTATCGTATGGGTATTATAAGTTATAGCAGTCGGGTACAAATGAACTTGTTTACAAAAGAGAAATAGAGTCACCTATGTAGAAAACAAACTTATGGTTACCAAGACGGGAAGTGGGGGAGGGATAAATTGGGAGATTGGGATTGACATATACACAGTACTATATATAAGATAGATAGCTAATAAGAACCTACAGAGGGAACTCTACTCAGTACTCTATAATGACCTATATGGGAAAAGAATCTAAAAAAGAGTGGATATATGTATATGTATAACTGATTCACTTTGCTGTACAGTGGAAACCAACAACATTGTAAGTCAACTATTCTCTAATAAAAATTAATTAGAATTCAAAAAAATTATAACAGTTGGTATTAATTATATAAGAATTCAGCTAACTTTTGATAGGTGGTGATATTTTTAAAGGCTTCACTTAGAAGTCTACAGTGGCTTCTTATTGCTTCCAGAATGAGATACGAGGTTGCTAATGTAATGTGAGTACTTGGCCTGACCTGTTTCTCCAGGCTCACTTCTCCCCACACTGTTTTGCTCTTTATAGTTCAGTTATGCTAAGTGTCTTGTACCTTTGAACATACAATGCTGATTTTTGACTTTAAAATTGTCTTCAGTTCTATCTTCCACCTGGAGATCCATCACTTCCATCTCTCCTGGCTAATTCCTTTTTCTAGAATAAAACTCATATGAGGATACATATTCACCAAGAAAACCTTAACAACTTCTTTTTGGGTTCTGTGCCTTTCTCTTAGTTCTCACCATAATGCATCATTATGTTAAATTTTTAAAAATTAGATAATATAGACACATGGGTCAAATCTCCAAACTATGAAAATATATAAAAGCAAGAAATTCCGCCCCCCCAATGATAAATGCCCCTCAGATGCTCAATTTCCTTTCCCCTTGAAGATCACAATTACTAAGTTCTTATTTAACCTTCTAGAAAAATTTTATTTATATATACAAGCCAATACAACACACACACACACACACACACACACACACACACACACACGAATAAATATGCTTTCTTCTCCCTTATTCATTTCTTTCTAAACATTGGCTGAGAAATTCTTTCTCTGGAAAGGGAACATAAAGACCTAAAGATTATGAATAAGAAGTAGATGATTATGGGAAGATTTCAGAGAAAGCAACTCAAACAACAATTACAGAGGCCTTGGGGCAGTAGCTGGAGGTCTGGCCTATTCCACAATAGCAGGGAGGCTAGCAGTGGAGTCAGTGAAAGGAGGGTAATAAAAGATAAGATCAGATTATTAATAGATTCCTATTTCCATAAATAGAAATATTAATATGTGTTGCAAAGCATTGGACTTTGTTCTGTAATCTACTCTTAAATTCTAATAAAATAATGATATATATACTTTTCATTAGTTCTATGAAAATTGTTCATGGTTTTTCATTGTATTCATAGCTTTGTGTGTATGTTTTACTATGCGTTCCATTTTCTTCATTTTCATGTGTTTATGCATGTAGCTCTGATATTTAGGAAGCATTGCATTCCTTTAAAATAACGAAGTTTTATAACAAACTTTGTCCTTTTTAAAAAAATGAATCTCATGTTCGATAAGAGATGATGTAATTAGTGTATTTCCACTTCCTTTCCCCTCTTCTCTCTCACTTCTACCCTTCAATTTTAGTCAATTTAAAAGTCTTGTTTGATTATTATCATTGTAGAGTTAAATGCTCTTATACTTCTATTATTCGATCTGTCAGCTTTAAATGATATCCTTTGACTCCCAGCTATTAACCATTCAATGCTCCCTTCTGTCCAGTTGCTCTGGTTTTCCCCCAGTCATTTTTGGAGGCTGAACTTTGTCCTCTAATAATTTCCCCCAGAAAGACTCATGGGAACAACTTTTACTCAATTCTCATTTATATAATGCTGTTTGCCTGTAGCTTTTATAGCTAAAGAATAATTTGACTTAATATAATTTCCTTGGCTTATATTTCCTTTAAGTTAATTTTATATGTTGATCAACAATCTTATAAGTTTGAATGATCCTATAGATTTTCCTACCATTCATATTTTAATCTGTTTTTCTGGCTGCTAATGGGATTCTGTACTCTGAATTCCATACATCTTGGTATCCACTATTCTGGGTCAATTAATCCAGCAAAGATGTACCTTTTCAGCATGGAGATTCAAGCCCACTTTTATTTCAGGAAAAATTTCTTGAATTATGACTCTATAGTTTTTCCCAGTAAGTTGTTTCCTTTTTTTGGAGACCCTGCTTAGGTGGATTTCCCTTCCCTAATTCTCTATCACTTGCTCATTCGTCTTTATTTTTTCTTCCATTTCTTTTTGTAAATATGCTTTATTTTTATCCTCTCTGCCAATATGTATGCTTCAGTGTTTTTTTTTTTCACTCTTGTGTGCATTCCATTTTCATCGTTATGACTGCATTGATTTTACTTTTTGTCTACTCTTTTCTTGAGATCTGTCAGCTTTGATTTCATCTCTTTCACTTTTTTCAACATTTATTTCCTGAGGATTTTGATTTCTACCTTGTGATATTATTCTAGAGAGGCAATAGTCATCCAGATTTTCAAATTCATAAAATATTTACTCACAATTTTCAACTGATACATGGATTTGTTGTCAGTAAACTTACTGCTTTTTGGGTTTTGCATCATTTTAGGTTTAATGGCAGCTGAAACTGATAAATGTTTTTGACATGCGCTACTGCTAAAGCTTCTCCTTTGTCTTTTGCTTGTGCAGTTGCTTTTTAAAAATTGAAATATATCTATTCAATGTTTTCTCTCTAAACTTATCTTTTGGCTGTAGACTGCTAATACTTGACCATCAATTTAACTTCATCCTCCTGATTGATAACCATTGTCTTCTATATTGAGGATATTTATGAATACGTTATCTGGAATAAAACTAAAGACAGAGTTCTGTGACAATTCACTAGATCTCTTTGTTAAGCTGACATCTGTCGAGAAATCCACATCCATTCACTTTTAATTGTTCCACATGTTACTAAGTTCTTCAATTGTATCCTCCGCAGTCTATTCAACTCTTCCAAAAGTACTTCAGTCTTTATCCTACCAGTAGTGCACTTAGCTCTTTCAGTAGAAAAGCCTTTCATTAGCTTATAGTTGGCTGCAGTTAAATTTGACTCTGAAATTTCTGGTGAGTTTTAGAGGGCACAAATGTAGATCTCTGAACTAATTCTTATCTTGTCATGTAACAAAAATGATGAAGTTATCATTGTCATCATGATACTATTATTACTATTATGAATAATTAGTGTTTATTGATTACCATCTGTCTTGCAACTGTACAGACCATTTTATACAAAATACCTTATTTAATCTTCCTAGTAATCTCAGTACAGTAGAAACTGTGACTCCCATTTATATATAGGATATCTGACATGCAGAAAATTTGAATAACACGCTCAAAGTTACATAACCAGTAATTAGTGGAGCCACCATTTATACCAAGGCAGTGTGACACTAGAACACACTTTTTAAACCACTGCTCTATACTACCTTTCTCTATTGGCTCTATAATCTTGGTCTGTCCTCTAACCTCTCTAGAACTTTGCTCCTCATTTATTAAATAAGAAGATTAAAATAGATTATCTTGAGGATCCTTTCCACATCTAATATTTTCTGATTCTGGGAGAGATTTTCATTTTTTTATCTATTTTATATAAAACATATATTTTTTCATGTAGAGTAGTCAGAAATCCACTTCCAACATTACTTCTGGAATGATGCTGACTTTCCCATTTCTTGAGGGATTACACCTGAGTTGCTGTAGAGACGATGCCAAGTCAGTATTCAATCTGTGACAAATATACAAACCCTCAAAATGGAAACTTCCATCCTAAGTGAACTAATATTGTAAGCATATTCCTTGAAACACATGCCCTTGGGATCTCCTTATGTAAGAGGGAATCTACCTCAGTGGAGAATCCACTTACCTTCTATTAGTTTTCCTTCAACTCTTCATCGTCCTATGTGCTAAATTTAGGGGGCGAGTTCATACAGCTGCTAGTTACAAGTAAAAACAAGTTCAAGGCCATTTCGTAATCTCAGCCAGTCCTCCTTGTACAACTGGCCCAAGAGTCACAAGTGACAGGCAGTCCTAAATTAATCCTATTTGGACTGATTCTCTGTCGTTACAGATTCTATGCCTCCAGCTTGCTGCACTCAGCATCACCAGCTCTGGCTACTAATACTGATGCCTCCTTGGTGTGTCATCGTCAGATCCACTTCAGATCAAACATGCAAAGCATTTGGGCTCATTTAACTGAGCTCTTTTCCCCAAAGAGTAACTCAGAAAGTGATTTCTGTGGAGGAAAAGACTTTGACTCATCTTCCTGTGCCTTATGAGTGCTGTACTTCATGAAACCTTATCAGTGGGCAGGATGATGATTCAAACCAAATTCAGACCTGATGTTTAATATTTCAAATTTCTGGGTGGTCTTCTCTTTGCTATGATTTTCTGCCTCTTTTCTTTCTGTCTTTCGATGAGACGGTCTCCTTAGAAAAATGATACACGGTAGGCCCACTTTATCCATGAGGGATACATTCCAAGACCCCTAGTGGATGCCTGAAACTATGGATAGTACTGAACCCTATGTATACTATGTTTCTTCCTATACATTCATACCTATGGTAAAGTTTAATTTATAAATTAGGCACAGTAAGAGAATATCTGGATGGCCAGCATCATTACTCTTGCACTTTGGGGCCATTGTTAAGTAAAAGAAGGTTTATTTGAACACAAGCACTGCAATAGTGTGACAGTCAACCATGATGCTACTAAGTGGCGAACAAGCAACATATGCTGGACAGAGGGGTGATTCATGTCCCCAGCAGGACAGAGTGGGATGGCGGGAGATTTTATCACTGCTACTTAGAATGGCACACAATTTAAAACTTATGAATTGTTTCTTTCTGTGGAATTTTCCATTTAATATTTTTGGACCATGGTTGACCCTGGTAACTGAAACCAATAAAAGCAAAACTACAGATAAGTGGGGACTATTGTACTAATAGTTTCAGATTAGGCATTGGATTCCAGAGGAGATGACAGCCTCCCTGTATGCCTGTGACCCAGGAGAGTCTCCTTTCTAGATACCATGAGGCACACGGAGGTTCCTGTTCCTTTACTTTTTTCTTCTTTCATTAACACCGTTTCTTACCTTTATTTTAAATCTTCCAAGAAAATCTGGAAACACACTTAGTACTCACAGTCCTATAGTCAGTACCTCATTACAGAGGAAAACTCAGTGTTATGAACATTTGTATCCTCCCCAAATTCACGTGTTGAAACCCTAATCCCTGATGTGTTGGTATGAGGAGGTGGGGCCTTTGGGAGGTGATTGGTGGAGCCCTTATGAATGTGACTGATGCTTTTGTATGAAGAAACGTGAGAGAGACGATCTCTCTCTCCCCCACCATGTGAAAATATAGCAAGAAAGCAGCCACCTACAAAACAGGAAGGGGGATTTCACCGGCAAAGAATCTGCCAGAACCTTGATCTTGGACTTCCCAGCCTTCAGATCTGTGAGAAATAAATGTTTGTTGTTTAAGCCACTCACTCCATGGTAATTTGTTATAGTAGCCCAAACTAAGACAACCACTTAACTAGAAATGACATCTGGATCCCAGTCCAATCTCTACCCCTATGACCTTGAACAACTTACTAAACCACTTCAATTTTTAGTTTTTTTTCACAGTGATTTTGATAATTTTTAAAGTCCCTATCAACTTTAAATTTCTGTGATTGTACTCATTATAAAGAACTATCATCTTTATCTTAGTGACATAATAATCTGAATAATGGAAACCTTACTTTCTAAGTAACTGCCTATCATTCACAGTTCTTTCCCACACGTAGTAATTCTGGATAGCTAGCTAATTTTCCATCTTTGCTTTGAAGAGCTCCCCTGGGTGGAAAATAGGAAGAATAGAATATAGTTTTAGAAGTTTTAAATCTTTATTTTAAAGCTATATAATCTTTTATTGTCTTCTGTAGATGGAACTTTGATCAGAAGGTCTTAGGTGGGTTGTATCATTTGCAAGAATAATTCAAGGCTTTTTCACATAAAGATATTGATTGATTACCCAAATAAAAATTGTGTATAAAGTTTTCTAAAGTTTTCTGTTATAAAGACTCAAGGATGACACACCTGTGCTGCTAACTGACCAAAAAACAGCTAGTTCCTTATAATAAAACAGCAGTGCCCACACTTAGAAGCCAGAAAAAAAAAAAAAAAAAAAAAGAGAGAGAGAGACGAAAATGGGGAAAGTAAAAGAGAAAAAAAAGAGATTCAAATAATCCCCGAATGCTGAATTCCCTTGAGTCACTGTCATAGCACATCAGCAAATGATGGTCAGATTTTATATCCTTGGGCATAACTCATGCTGCTTTGTAACCAAGGGCTGCTACTACTACATTCAGGTTGTGATCTTTTGTTACTAAACCCATCACTTAAGCATCTTGCCCTTAGACCTGGGCAAGATGGACTTCTTTCCCAGGCCCTGGGCTTTAGAGGGCCCTGTTCTAGCTCCCCTGTGGCTGAAACCAGAGGAGCGTAAGACCGAGAGGATGTCCTCACTAGTGGCAGTACCTCCCCCTTCTAGACCATACTATGAGTACCCAGTATTTTGTCCACATCCACATGGTCCTGAGTCAGTTTCCAGAGCCTGTGCAAGCATACTTCTTGAGTTCTTCACTTGTAAGTAGACCAAGCCACCAATATACTTACCCCCATACCCAAGGGATTTTTAAGGGGCTCCTTTTGAAGAAGGAAGTATGTAGCAAGACCCTCCAGATGAAGACCTAAGCTGAGACAGACAAGGGTCTGGAGACAGCTCCCCTGCACCACTACATTATAGCAGGAAACTCTAATGTGCCCAAAAATTGTAAATTCAAACCTGAATTTCCTGGTTGTATGAAGGTATATTTGTAAGGTCAGAGGATCAAACATATTTTATTTAATGGTTTGATAGCATTATTTATAACTTTTAAATATTTAGATATAAGATGCATGGACCTCCATTTGTACCCTTGTCCTGAGTCCCACAAGTGTTAGGGCTGGGCCTGTCTTCAAGTGCTGTTGTCACTATGTGCCTAGTTTTCGCTATGTAGCACCAGCATTGGCAAAAGACATAGGTCTAGGTTTATCACTAAAAGGCTCAAAGTGTGTCAGGGTTAAGCCCCCCTGGGAGGAGGGCCTACAGGCCTCCTTTCCCTCCATGACTTGAATCAGGGCCATTTAGGGTTGAATTAATTCAAGCCTTCTGGAAACCTCCAAGGTCAGTGGTCACTACCAGGGCTATGCCCACTTCTCCAACCTATTTTTGTTGAGTTAACTGCTGTTTGCTCTTCTTATATGAAAAGAAAAAAATTAAATGTAGTTAATATTTATTAAGCACTAACAAATCAGATACTGTACTAGGCACTTTATGTTCCTTCTCCCTGCACCACTTAAGACTTATAACAAGCCAGCTTTATCTCTATTGGACAGACGAGGAAGCTGAAGCTTGGAGCAGTTAAGAAGAAACTGGCTCAGGAAGCCAAGGTTCTTTGACTCCCAACCTTATTATTTGTGATTCCACTAACCTTGTAATTGCCACAAAAGGGCCTTTTCAACCTGAAACTCTGCCTCTGCTCTTCTACCTTTCAGAGAAAGCTCCGGAAATTTTGCTCACACTTCTGTTGAAATCTCAGGCCAGCCATGTATTGGCTCTGATCCTGATACTTTGGTGGGAACTCCACCATGGTTGCTTTAGACTCAGGATAAATGGTGGAAAGAGTTTAAGTTTTGGTATGAAAATAAGAGCTGGTGTCGGCAACTGAAGTTTCCAGATGGTGAAATTATTCAAGTTCATGACTAGGCTTGGATTACAACAGAGGGTGTTGGCAGGAAGTTAGGCCCCATAGCAATGCCCCCTCAAGTTTACCCAGCTAGGTTATGAGGCTCAGTCTAACACCCCGCAGGGAGACTGAAGTACTCATAAGGGATCAGTGTGGCAGAAGACTCACCAATGTCTTGTACAAAAGGACAGGGAGCAAGAGAGGGGACATCTGGGAAGACACCCTGTCGCTCACAGGTAATGCTAGACTCAACCCACTAATCAGAGTGTAGCCCTTTATGGTTCAGTCAGAGCCTGAGAGGGGCTGAGGTTTAAGGCAGTTTACCTATAGCTGAAAGGAGTTAGGGAGATCATGTATGGACAAACTGACATTTTCCCCTGTGTAACCTATACATTTATTCAGTTAAATTCAATAAGATTTTATTGAGTATCTACTGCCTGTAAGGAACTATTTAAGCATTGTGAAGGACAGTGCTAAATAAGGTATGATGGCCACTGTTTTCCAGCCCACCACTACCTCTAATGAAGAAGAGAGCAATGCACATAGGTAGCTCTAATAAATTCTCATAGGGTGAAAATCTAGGCTAATAATAAGCTGTGATAGAAGTACAAACTGCAGTGAAATAAAAAGGGAGAGATTAACTTAGTGCCAGTGGGAGGGGTTTCTATCAATTTGTTAAATCTCAATGGTCCATATATTATTTATTTTCTCCTTAGGGACTGTCTACTAAATTATTTAGGAGGAAAATATTAATTATACAATACATGCTGCTTTTTTTCAATTGCAGAAATGATCAATAAGCTCCTCCATTTTTCTTATATGAACCAATCTAGCATTTCCCTCAAAAGCAGAAGAACCAATTTGTAGTTATGTTTCTTCCTCTTCATTTTTAGACAGATAATTTTAACCTTGAGTTGATGGTTTTAAAGCTTAAGGAAATTTCCTTAACATTATAAACCCAATTATGAATCCTATTAATCTTTTAAATTATGTTTTCTAGTTGGTAAGACAGACAGATTTCCCCACAGTGGAATTCCTGGATAACTGTTGTATTTACATAAGTATGACTTTTTAGTCAGAGAACAAACTTTAAGATAAATTAGTAGAAATGTAAAGTGATGCATGGAAAATCCTGTGCTTTTTTTTTCCCCTGGAACATCAACTACCTGAAGTTTCTACAGTAAGCTGGTTAAAATCAATTTATTGAGAAATGATATGGTGACTATCATTTGCAGGCTCCTAACATCTATCAGGTAAAGTGATTAAACCTGTATCCATCATTCAGCATAATTAATCAGTAAGACACAACAGCCCATGTTCATGTGCTGATTAATCTGTTGTTCAGGTACATACATCTCAGGCTTCAAGTTCATATGAGAAATACATCCGTCAGTGCTGCCACATGAACGGGTGTGCCCTATAGCAATTATAAAATGGGCAGACACTCTCTACAAAAGAAAGAGTTTTTTCCTACCTGGAAGAAAATACAGAGATCTGCAAGGACTGCTGAACAAGAAAACAAAAATTCAGAAAAACAGGTTTCTTTATTTGTTTAGGTTTTTTTTTTTCCCCTTAAACCGTACCAAATAATTCTCCACTTCATGAAATAGATCTATGAGTAAAAAAGACTTAAACATAAGGGTTTATTTATTTAATCATGCAACAAATACATATTGGGCACCTAACATGCCCAATAAGCAATGGCCTGACAAGCTCCTTTCTCCCAAGAAGCAAACAGTGTGGGGTTCAAAGGCCAATAGTATTCAAAAGGAGATTGCTGTCACCTTGGACTTCATCAGTACCAACCTGAGGTTTACTGTTTTACAAAGATCTTTTTTTTTTATAGCTGGTTAACACGGTGTCTTAAAAATGGTTTAGCTATCTGAAATTACTTTAAATGTTTCTGTAAGATGTTTAATCTTGCTTATGTAAAACCAAGATGTGTCTTGATAGCAGAAGAGAACATAGTGGTTACCTGGTTCAATTCAATCTTCACAAATGAGGAAAGTTCAGAGGAGAGTTACTCAAGTTCACCCAGCTTGTAATTACCAACATCCAAATGCAAATGCTCAGTCCACTTATACAGTTTTCTACTTCCACTCTACCATGCTCACTTTAGAAAAAAAATTTTTTTAAGTGAATATTGAAATGATTTGTTATAGCTTTTTTGATGTATATGATTTTTAGTACCCAATTGTTTTCTTCTATATGATGACTGGTTTAGCGATTCAAGTGATACAGAGGTGTTATCCTTCCATATTTGTCCACATGCATAGAAACATATACAAATACATAGACATACACAAGAGTATGGTTGACAAAAGAAGAGATGATGCTTTGTGTATTGTTTAGCTGGTAAGAGTTTCCTTAAGGATTTCATTTCTGATTCTTTTCCTTATGTCCCACTTTAATCAGATTTACCTACAAGTTGGGTCTTAATTTCCCACTGTGGACATTGGGACCCAACTACCCTGTCAGTTTTATGTTAAACAAAAAGAAGCTCCTTTCTCTTGTCTACTGTTATAACTTGTCTAATGATTTGGAGTGAGTTCTTCAGTCTCAACCTTAATATCCTCAGAAAATGGGCTGGTAGAGGAAGGAAGGGAGTGGTGGGAGAAAGAAGGTAGATGAGTGGGCAGATGTATTTCTGACAAACTCACAATGGAGTTTTTCTGAGCAATCCTGGTATATGTGCATATTCATAATCACCATTTTGAATACACTTTAGGCAACAAATATTGGTGGTGGAAAACCCTTAGAAAAGAGTCTTCCATTGGCCCACCCAGAAATGTGTCAGCACCTATGTCTGAGCTCAGAAATGAGAAAGGCTTTGTCTAAAACTCAAAGGCAGGTGTTCCAAACACGTTCTCTCTCGCCAATTAACATTTTACAGTTCTACACTCCAGCTAGCAGCTAGGTGAGATTGAAAGGGGGTTGATATTCTGGATGAGTTGAAATGAATCATACTGTTTGAGATCCTCCCATTATGTAAAATAAATCAGTGATTTTAATTGCCTAAGTATTTTAGAAAGTCTGACTACTTTAAATAAGAGCTTTTGCTGACTGAAGGATATTTGTGACAAAATTAGTTTTCCTTTTAAATTTTGCCTTTCCTAAGCCTGATAAAGTCACTTCCACAAAGTTGTCCACTTTTTGAATTAGTTTCTCTGGATAATCACATAAATTAAGCTGCAAAGTCTTAACTCTTGAAAAATTACAAAATCTATAAAATGGATTTTAAAAAGGGCAGAATGGAAAGAACCCTATACACAACAACAAGAACCCTTAATGTTTATTTTCTTCTTGAAATATTATTTGTGTTTTTACAAAACCTTAATCCAATATATATGTGTATTCCCCCATATGTTTTCTGCTAAGCATCTTAATCTAATAAACAAATATCTCATTTTAGCATAGTACCAACTCTCTAAGCTTCTCATAAGCTAACACTGCACTGTCTGGGTTAATAAAATTATCTTCTCATTTACATATTTTTCAACAGCTAAGCATTTAAATAAATGTTCTTGAGGAAAATATAGAGGTATCCAAAATTATTAATAGCTCAATAACTTAACATCCAATAAAACCCACAGGAGGAAACCCATAGCAATCTTTTATTTGAGTAGCATTTCACTGTTTACAAGCACTTTTTTAAAAAATAAATTTTACATCAGTTGCATATATTACATCACTTATGTCAAGCATTAGAGAATAAAACAATGGGGTCCATCACCTACCTTGACAATTGGCACATTGCTTTTTGCTATAAAATTGAAAAAATGGTATTGATAGTTCATATTTTAAAGGTTGACAGTTACTTTACAAGAAAATTGGCAGCCTGTATTTTCTGGTAACATAATCTGGAGAAACCATCTGGTTATCCAAACTGAAGGAATAATGCATTATTAAAGTTCCTTTAAAATGGAAGTAGAAGAGCTCATGAGATAGTCCACCTCCTGGTTTCCCTTTCCTTTGGAGACTTAAATGTTTATGAATGAGAAGAAAAAAGAAAAAGGAGTTGTTGCCATAAGGTGGCTTCTGTGAAGAAAGCAAGATGCCATGGTACTGGGGGAGTGATATTATAAGAGCCAACTGCCAAAATGAGCCCTGGTGTAATAACCTATTCTGGAACTGGCAAACCTTGATTAGATTTTGAACAAGTTGGATGAAATTTGTAGTTACTTGATTCTGAAAAATAATTCATGACTTTGTTGTGGTTCTAGTTTTATGGAGCCTAGGGTTCTAGGTGAATTTAAATAGGTGAATGCTTTTTTTGACTGATGTGTTTAGCCGCAATTAGGCATATATGATTGTAATAAAGGCAAAGAGTAAGTCATTAAATATAACATCTGGGTTGAATCACAACTTGGTCATTTATTCTGTGCTCTGGTTTATAAATAGTTTTTTATAATAATTTATTACATGAAAATCCCATCCTTTCTTTTACTCTTTATTCTTCTCCTCACCTCTTTTCTTCTCTCTTTTTTCTCCACTTTTATTTATTGATACAGAAAATATATGAAATATATGTTTATATTATATAATTTATATAATATTATATAATGTTATATTAATATTTATATTCATCAGGGTGTGAAGTTTTATTTGTGGGGAAATTTTAGTTACAAATTTAATTTCTTTAATTGACTTAAGGCTATGAAAGTTTTCTATTTCTTCTTGAATTCAATTTTGTAATTCTTTCAAACAGTTTTTGAATCCAAATTTTCAAATTTATTGGCATAAAGTTGTTCATAATATTCCCTTATTCATTTAATGTCTGTGTATCTCTAGTTATATCCATTTTTTCATTCCTGATATTTACTGATAATAATTTCTGCTCTTTATCATTTCCTCCCTTCTATTTTAATTTGCTTTAGTTTTCCTAATTTCTTAAGATGGAAATTTCAGTTATTGACATATCATTTCTCTTTTCTACATATAAATTGAAAGCCATAAATTTCCCTCGAAGTGCTACTTTAGCTGCATTTAAAAATTTTGATACATTGTATTTTTTAACAATTTTATTTAGATATAACTGACAATAAATTACACACATTTAAAATATATCTTCACATATTTATATTTATTTATTTAACACTATATATGTTATATATATCATATATTTGTCATTACATAATGACATAAGCAAGGTACTGAACATATCCATCTACCTGACCATTTGCTACTTTATAATCCCTCCATCCTGCTTCTCTTTCCCTATACCCATGCAACTTTCTTATACCATAGATTACTTTCCATATTCTAGAGTTCTTCTATAAATGACTCATAAAATATGTACTCTTTTTATTCTGGCTTTTGTCAGTCAGAATAATATTTTGAGATTCTTCCATGTTGTAGCCTATATGAGTAGTTTATTCTATGTTTTATTTATTAGTATTATTCCATGATAGAGTATGATTATATTTATTCATGTACTCTTTCATGGAAAGTTTCCAGTTTTTGGTTATTACAAAGTAAGCAGCTGTGAACATTATGTATATGTCTTCTTCTGGACATATATTTTTCTTTTCTCTTGGGTAAATACTTAAATGGCTAAATTTTAGGCATATGCTTAACTTTTTAAGAAGCTATCAAAATGTTTTCCAAATTGGTTATGGCATTTAACACTCCCTCCATTAGTGTATGACTGTTCCATTTACTGCACACCCTTGCCAATACTCCATATGGTCATTCTTTTTAATTTCAGCCATTCTAATATCTGTGTGGTAGTATCTCATCGTCTTAATTTCCATTTTCCCATCTCCTAATGACCAGTGATGATGAGCATCAATCCGTGTACTTATGTGCCATTGGTATATCTTGTTGAATGTCTACTTTCAATTTTTTTTTAAGTTGGCTCTTTGCTTCCTTATTTTTGAGCCTTGAAAATTCTTTATATATTCTGCATGCAAGTCCTTTATCAAATAATCTCCTGCAGTCTGTGATTTTTCTTTTCACTGTTTTAGTAGTGTCTTTTGAAGTTTTAAATTTGACAAAGCTCAACTTATCATTTTTAAAACAATTTTTTTAGGTCGTGTTTTTAGTGGGGTATCTAAAAATATCTTTGCATAACATATGACCATAAATATTGTATCCTATGTTTGCTTCTTTCAATAGAACTTTAATAGTTTGGGTTTTTACATTTAGGTTTATGATCCATTTGAGTTAATATTTCTATGTGAAAAGAGGTATGCATCAAAATTCCTTTTTTTTTTGCATATGGATATCCATTGTTCTAGTAGCATTTGTTCAAAAGACTATTCTATCTCAATTGAATTGCCTTTGAATTTGTGTTAAAAATAAGTTGATAATATTTGTGTCTATTTCTAGGTCCCTGTTATTAATGTTAATATCACATAAATTGATACTAGAGCTTTATTATACATCTGATATTCAGGTAGTATTAGCCCTGAAGATTTGCTTTTCTTTTCAATGTTGTTTTGGATATTCTAGAGTCTTTGCATTGCCATAGGACTTTAGAATTATTTTCTCAATTTCTATAAAAAAAGAAATACTGGAATTTTGATTGGGGTTGAATTGAACCTATAGAACAATTTGGGGAGAAGTGATATCTTATTAACATTAAGTCTTCTGGCCCAAGAAAAAGATATATCTTTCATTTTTTATGTTTCTTTAATTTCTTTTAGCAATATTTTATAGTTTTCAGTGAACATGCCTTGAATATATTTTATCAGATTAATTCCTAAGTATTTAACATTTTTGATACTATAAATCATATTGCTGTTTTTTATTAAATTGTATGTTTCGATTGTTTATTGCTATAGATATACAATTGATTTTGTATATTTATCTTGTATCCATACTAAATTATATTCTTGCTAATTTACTTATTATTTCCAACAGTTTCTTTGTAGAATTTTTTTTTTTTGGCCACGCTGCACCACTTGTGGGATCTTAGTTCTCTGACCAGGGAGTGAACCTGGCCCACAGCAGTGAAAGCACCAAGTCCTAACCACTGGACCACCAGGGAGCTCCCATTTTCATAGATTTTTAAAGACCGTCTATATAGAAAATAATATCATCTACAAATAAATTCAGATTTTTTTCTTTATTATCTCACAATCTATTTTTATTGATTTAGTCTTTTTAATTGAATTTTAGTGGATTTACAATATTATATTAGTTGCAGGTGTACAGCTAGTGGTTCAGTATTTTTAAAGATTATACTCCATTAAAAGTTATTACAAGATAAGGGCTGCAATTCTGTGTGCTGTACAATATATCCTTTTTGCTTATCCATTTTATACATAGTAGTTTGTATCTCTTAGTCCCATTACCCTATCTTGCCCCTCCCCCTTTTCCTTTCCCCACTGATAACTACTAGTTTGTTTTCTATATCTGTTAGTCTGTTTCTGGTTTGCTATATATATTCATTTGTTTTATTTTTCAGATTCCACATATAAGTGATATCATACAGTATTTGTCTTTGTCTGACATTTCACTAAGCATTATATTCTCTAGGTCCATCCACAGCAAATGGCACAGTAATATATCATTATATATATTGAAATATTATATATATATAATACATAATGGTGGTTCTATTTTTAGATTTATGAGGAACCTCCATATTGTTTTCCGTAGTGGCTGCACCAATTTACATTCCCACCAACAGTGTACAAGTGTTCCCTTTTCTCCATATCCTCACCAACATTTATTATTTGTAGACATTTTGATGACAGCCATCTGACAGGTGTGAGGTCATATCTCATTGTTGCTTTGATTTGCATTTCTCTAATAATTACCTATGTTGAGCATCTTTTCATGTGCCTGTTAGCCATTTGTATGTCTTCTTTGGAAAAATTGTCTATTCAGGTCTTCTGCCCATTTATTGATTGGGTTGGGTTTTTTAGATATTGAGTTATATAAGTTATTTATGTATTTTGGATATTAACTCCTTGTTGATCATATCATTTGCAAATATTTTCTTCAATTCCATAGGTTGTCTTTTAATTTTGTTAATGGTTTCCTCTGATTTTCATTTTGTTAATGGTTTCCTTTGCTGTGCAAAAGGTCCCATTTGTCTATTTTTGCTTTTATTTCTTTAGCCTTAACAGACAGATCCAAAATATATTGCTATGGTTCATGTCAAAGAGTGTTCTGCCTGTTTTCTTCTAGGAGTTTTATGGTTTCAGTTCTTACAATTGTGTCTTTAATCCACTTTGAATTTACTTTTCTATATGGTATGAGAAAATGTTCTAATTTCATTCTTTTACATGTAGCTGTCCAGTTTTACTAGCAACACTTTTTGAAGAGACTTTCTTTTCTCCATTGTATACTTTTTTTTTTTTTTTTTTTTGCAGTACGCAGGCCTCTCACTGTTGTGGCCTCTCCTGTTGTGGAGCACAGGCTCTGGACGCACAGGCTCAGCGGCCATGGCTCACGGGCCTAGCCACTCCGCGGTATGTGGGATCTTCCTGGACCGGGGCACGAACCCGTGTCCCCTGCATTGGCAGGTGGACTCTCAACAACTGCGCCACCAGGGAAGCCCCCCATTGTATACTTTTGCTTCCTTTTTCATAGATTAATTGTCTAAAAGTGTGTGGGTTTATTTGTGGGTTCTCTAGTCTGTTCCATTGATCTATGTGTCTGTTTTTGTGCCAGTACCATGCTGTTTTGATTACTATAGCTTTGTAGTATAGTCTAAAGTCTGGGCAGGGAGGTGATGCCTCCAGCTGTGTTCTTTTTTCTCAAAATTGCCTTGGCAATTGGGGTCTTTTATGGTTCCATATAAGTTTTAGGATTATTTGTTTTAGTTCTGTGAAAAATGTCGTGGATTTTGTGATAAGGATTGCATTAAATCATAGATTGCTTTGAGTAGTATGGTAATTTTAACAATATTAATTCCTCCAATCTGAGGGCACAGGATACCTTTCCATTTCTTTGTAACATCTTCAGCTTTCTTCATCAGTGTTTTATAGTTTTCAGAGTATAGGTCTTTCACCTCCTTGGTTAAATTTGTTCCTAGGTGTTGTATTATTTTTAATGCTATCTTATACAGGATTTGTTTTTCCTTTCTCTTCCTGATAATTATTAGTATATAGAAAGGCAACAGATTTCTGTATATTAATCTTGTATCCTACTACTTTACTGACTTCATTTATTAGTTCTAACAGCTTTTGGGTGGAGAGAATATAAAGTATCATGTCATCTGCAAATAGTGACAGTTTTACATCCTCCCTTCCAATTTGGATGCCTTTTATTTCTTATATTTGTCTGATTTCTGTGGCTAGGACTTCCAATACTATGTTAAGTAGAAGTGCTGAGAGTGGGCATCCTTGTCTTGTTCCTGAATTTAGAGGAAAGATTTCAGCTTTTCACCACTGAGCATGATGTTAGCTGTTGGTTTGTCATAAATGGTCTTTATTATGTTGAGATATGTTCCCTCTATACCCACTTTGATGAGAGTTTTATCACGAATGAATGTTGAATTTTATGAAATGCTTTTTCTGCCTCTATTGAGAAGATCATGTAATTCTTATGCTTCCTTTTGTTAATGTGGTATGTCACAGTGATTGATTTGCAAATATTGAGCCATCCTTGCATCCATGGACTAAATCCAATTTGATCACTGTGTATGATCCATTTTATGTATTTGGATTAGGTTTGCTAATATTTTGTTAAGGATTTCTGCATCTATATTTATCGAAGATATTGGCCTATATTTTTCTCTTTTTTTTTTTTGTAGTGTCTTTTTCTGGTTTTGATATCAGGGTAATAGTGGCCTCGTAGAATGAATTTGGGAGTGTTTCATCCTTTTCAATTCTTTGGAATAGCTTCAGAAGGATAGGTATTATCCCTTTTTTATATGTTTGGTAGAATTCTCCTGTGAAGCTGTCTGGTCCTGGACTTTTGTTTGCTGGGAGTATTTTTTTTTTTAATTACAAATTCAATTTCACTACTAGTGATTGGTCTGCTCAAATTGTCTGTTTCTTCTTGATTCAGTCTTGGCTTTCAGTCTGTTCCACAAATGTGTGATTTAGGTTCCAGCCAAAGAGGTGGGTAGATAGAATTGGGAATCTTCTCTCCATGTCTTTCTTTTCTGGGATTCCCTCTCTATGACTAGTGGTCAAAGTTTCCCCAGATTCAGTCTTCTATTTTCCCCAGACCAGAAAGATTCCAGTTTTCCACTGTTCTACTTACTGTAGATATTTCACTGTCTGAGACTAATGATAAAAGCTGTGAAAATAGGAGCTCATTTCTTACAAACCCCCTACTCTATAGACTATCAACCAAAATATATCTTCTTCTCTTTAATCTCCAGTTTGTATTATATTCAGAATTTATAGGTGTCATCTGCAGGTTGTTCTATAGTGGAATATTATTCAGCCACTACTGGATGCAGAAGAGTGTTCTGTACTTGCTTTTCATATATTCTCTGACATTTCCCTCAATTTTAAACTCTGATTTTTAGCCATGGTTTATTTAGTATGCCTGTGTCTAACAACCTCACTACCACTTCAGTATGCTACCTTTAATGCATGTGAACTTAGAAACTAAATCTCCTGACATTAAGAATTTGGTCCAAATGAAGAATAGATGGTCTCAGAGACATTCTTATATCTATAAAGATTATGACATTAATTACATAAATTTTGTGTAACGAAGTTTGGCTGCTTTCAAATTTTGTTTAATCACTTCCAGGATTTTATTTTTGCTATAGTTTTTAAAATTAGAAACTCATAAATTCTCATTTATGAAATTTTACAAAGCCAAATGTTTTTCTTAGGCATGTACAGACTCTCATGGACCTACAGACATGCTTTTTTAAAATGTTGAGCCAATTTTTAACTTTCAACAGCTTGAGAGAAATATGTGCAACCCCCTCGTAGATTTATCTTTATTAATTATAAAAACAGCATAATGATGTAAACATATTGGTTAGGCTGAGTATGTAGGGTAAAAACTAAAATTCATTTCCAACTATTGATAACCAAAGGTGGATTTTTGATTCAGAATTTATTGCTAATCTTGCAACAGTGTTTTTTATAAAATGAAGCATTTGATATTTTCTTTTTCAAAAGCTATCATAGGATGCTCTTGTAAGTGAAAGGCTTAATAGGTTTTATGGCTGTGAATTATTTTCACCAATACTTGCATACATAATGTATTCTAGAAGTGCTGAGTCTATTCTTCAATTCAGTACAAACTCACATAACTTATTGAACCTTTGTTCAGTTTCTCATTTTTTCTATTCATACTTGATTTCAGAACATTCTGTACTTTTTCGCAACTGAGCTAAACTTGAAGCTTAGGGATTTACCAATACTCTATGCACTTTTGAACTTTGCCACCTGGTTCTAAGAAATACATGTTCTTTTTGTTCTCATGCATAAAAATACATTATTTGGGGCTTCCCTGGTGACGCAGTGGTTGAGAGTCCGCCTGCCGATGCAGGGGACACGGGTTCGTACCCCGGTCCGGGAAGATCCCACATGCCGCGGAGCGGCTGGGCCCGTGAGCCATGGCCACTGGGCCTGCACATCCGGAGCCTGTGCTCCACAACGGGACAGGCCACAACAGTGAGAGGCCCGCGTACCGCAAAGAAAAAAAAAGAAAAAATAATACATTATTTGGAAAGTGTTTTTACTTCAGTTTTATCTAAAAAAAACTAATCCAGATGAATGGTTGAGGTTGATATCTCCATTCAACCACTCATATCTTTGTATTTCTCAAACCAGGTATTTTCTACTTTACACAATCAGGCTAAATTTGAAAAATAAAGAAGCAGAATCTCCATTTCTCCCTTTGGATTCCCATTAGTTAGTTGGATGTGACTAAAATAAAATTTTCTTTGCTGGCTCCTGAAGACCAAAGAAAGGAAACATATTTGGAATATGAAAATAAATGCAAGCAATTTTTTAATTAACTTACAGTGAGCATCTTTCACACATTAAGATGTATCACTGTTATCAAAGAAATAATTAACAGAGTGAGGAGAAGTTACATGTGGCTGAAGTGAGTGAAAACTATCCTTTAACCCTCAGATGAATTAGAAATATTATGGTAGAAAAATTGTTTGAGGGTGATCTGAAAGGGTCTAAGTAATAGGAATAAATAATATTAAAGAGAAAATAGAATATCGAAAAGTCTCCAAATGACAGTCTCCAGTGGGAAATGATAGGGGCCTTGAGGAAAAAGATTTCGAGAAGTGTATTCTCATCCAGGTGCCAGACAAAATTCTCTAATAGACCTGAACATTTTATTTCATATTTCTGAGTCCTGAGTCATTACAATAATCAGAATATGCTACAGTGATGACTGTGGATATCCGTGAAAGGAACAGTGTTTAACTCAGGGACTGGTTCATGGCTCCAACCTATGTGAGTTTTGGCAAAGTTGTTAAATGATCATAAGTTATAGTTACTAGTGACTAAGGCTAAAAATCAAACTTGTGACTTACATAGGAACAATACCTGTTGATCAGATGAAGATGTCTAAGCCATCCACTTTTTTTCTTTTTTTTTGACGAGGCTGTTCTTGGCAGACATTAAGCAAAATCAAAATATACTTTAGATATGGAACATGAGAGTTGTATAAGAAAACTCTAGAAAAAGGAAGGGAATTGAAGGACTGAGTGAATATAGAATCTTTTGGAGGATTGACTGGGACCTAGGCACCAGAATGGGAAGATGCAATGAATTTCTGGTCAATCCAGGAAAATTGGGAAAATGGTGGCATCTACAAAACCACAAATTAATCTTTTCTGCATGGAACTGCCAAACATTATAAAAGCTGATTGAGCTGCAACTTACGGTGGCAAGACTCCTGGAATCTTGGGAGGTAGCAATCTCAGCTGATTGGAGCCCAAGCAGCCAAAGAGCTGGTGGCAGAAAATAAGCAGAGGGGGCAATTCTTCAGAGAGGTGTTCTAACTGCTTCCAGGATTCTGGGTACGCTTTGTGTGAGGGAAAGAAGGGAATCATGTACTCTGATGAGGATATGTTCAATGTATAAGACTGACAATGGTACCTTCCATGGAATTCTGTTAGGAAACAGCACACACACTCAGGTTTCTCTTATGGGTAAGGTAAATTGATTTTATAGATGTGCAAAGTACACATTTAATGTTTTATATATATGTGTATAGGTATATTTTTTAGCTAAAATTCTTAATATTACTGGAGATAATTTTTCCCCCATATTTTAAGAATTCTATGTTTCTGGAAAAGGGAGCAGACTACATACAAGTAGCCCATAAATGAATTAGCTGGAGAAATTCTTGAAAGATTGTATGAATTGTGACACTACCTATATTCCTATTTTGGACTGGAAAGGCAAGTGTAATATTCTGAGACTTGAGTGACATTTAAAAAAATAGGTTAGAACAAAAAGGATGAATGAGTTTGGAATTAGCAGAAGATTATGGTTGAGAGTAGGCCAACACACAGTAGGCCTAATGTCCAAAAGTCAGGACAGCCATAATGGTGATTTTAAATGGGAATTCTGAGTCATCTCAGCAGAACCCTGGAATGTGGGCAGCATTCAGATATGGGAAGCAGAACCCATAGAATCTGGGGTGAAGGTGACGATGTGAGTGAGTTCTTTCCACGTGTGACTGGTCCTTAGGCTCTGGACCAGGGTAGTAGCAAGTATGTTATCTCTGGAAACATGTTCATGGTGACTAGAGGAACTTTGAACATGTGGCAAAACAAAAGTCTAGGAGTAAGAGTGCCTTGGGTTGGAGGATGCTTGTGGGTTAAATAACACCTATTTCTTATCTGAGAATGTCAGGAAAATGGAACAAAGCCAAAGATTCAGCTGTGCAGAAATTTAGACAAAAATAAAAGTGGGTGGCAGGAGAATTTAGTTAGACCTTGGCAGAAAGAAGTCTAAGTTCACTTTCTGTGATAGGCAGATTACTTCTCTTCTACTCTGCTTATACATGTACATGTCAAAGCAGTTGTGTTCTTTCATTGCAAATACCCTTGATCTCTGATGCAAATAAAATCTTGATACATCCAAATTACCATTCCCTAATCATAATTCATTTACATAATTCACCACCACTGTTTACTGTTTTTTGTTTTTTCTCTACACGCAGTTTTGCCATTGTGATTGGGTGGTTTATTTACTAAAGGTGCCAGCTGCTCTCTGTAGAGGCAGAAACAGAAGGTCTCCTTGGAGAAGCTCTTATTTGTCCTAGAAAGGTCATGTAGCCCTTTGGTTATTTGCATGTAGAGTAAGCATCTAATTCCCTAGGAATGTGTTGATAGAACCCCATATGTTTTATCTGTAGCTTTGTTCCTTCTTAGTTTTGTTTTTTTAAGTTATAATATGTTTTATTTCTTCTTTATTTATTGATCAGATTAGTAATGGCATGTCACTCAAGATCCTAAGGCTTTGATTATTGAATACTGAACATTACTGTAAAAGGAAATTGTGTCCATGTGCTTATGGATCTTTGAGAATAAAATGTTCACACAAAATTTAAAATATTTACATTTTAAATTTCTATTTGCTAAGAAAATTCAACATATTAAGGGTCATTTTCTTATTAGATACATTATTTTTTGTCTACCTGGTAGGCAGAATTCTAAGAATGATCCCCAATGCTCCTCCATCTGTATAACCTCCTACCTTTTGAGTGTGGGTGGGACCTGTGAAAATGATGAGATATTATGATTATTTTACAGTATATAGCAGAAGGGAGATATCTGGCTGGGTCTAATCTATTTACATGAGCTCTTTAAAATAGAAAAGCTTTGATTCTAGCTTGTGATAGAAAGGGAAAGCAGAGAGAGTCAAAGCATGAGAAGAATTCAACACACTATAGCTGGCTCATGGACACAAGGGGCCACATGACAAGAAATTCAGGAGCCTCTAGAAGTTCAGGGGCCCCTGCTTATAACCAGCAAGAAAGTGACAACCTATCAGTTCTACAAATGTAAGAAACTGAATCCTGACAGCAACCTAAATGAGCTTGGAAGCAGAACCATCCTCAGCTCCTGAGGGTCGGAGCTCAGCCTAATTGACCACTTGATTCTGGACTGTGAGACCGTAAACAAAGAGCTTGGTCAGACCCATCTGTATTTCTGAACCATGAAAAGTGCAAGACAAGAAATGAGTATTGTTTTAAGCTACTAACTTTGTGGCAAATAGTTACACAAAAATAGAAAGCTAATAGAGCCTACTACATGCTCTGTGTGAGGTATGGAAAACGCAATATGGGTAGAACACTGTCGCTTCTTTTGAGATGTTTAGAGCATAGTAAACAAGACAGATGCATAAACACCAAAGATAATTATAATGCATTGCCTGAAATTTTAGAAGTTCTTTATAAAATACTATGGGAATACAGATATATGGTGGAGAATTCTGCCTAGGGAAATCAGGAGAAACCTTTCAGAGACTGTGATTGTTGGCTTCTATCAATATAATGAAAAAGTAATATGTAACAGGGACAAATAATATTACCAGGCAAAAGAGACACAAATTCTTAATGCATGAATATTCACACCCTTACAAAACTGATTGAAGGCACAGTGAAGGTCAGTTTCAATTTTATAAGAAATTAACTGGCATAAGTGTGAGTGTACCTTGGTGTTTATGAAATAATTCTATCTCAGAATATTCATTTTATCATGTTACAGAGATTTTCCTGCAAGCATGTTCTGGCTAAGCAGTACCAATCCTCAATGAGTAACTTAATTGAATTTCTACTATGTATGTAATAGCTTCACTAAACTCAGGAAAGTAAGTATTAAACTTTGCAAACTGTACCATCAGATAACATTAGATTCAGCTGGGAGTGACTCAAACCCCAAATAACAGCGGCCTTAATAAGACAGAATAATTTCTCTTTCATGTAAAAGTCTTGAAGTTGGCAGTTGCGTGGGGGCGGTTATGGTGACTTCATGGTGTCAGGAACATGGATTTTATGACTCTGAAGCATGTGTGGCTTGTATTCTCCAGGTAATCTCATAATCTATTTGTCAGCTCTCCATGATATACATTATATTCCATTTAGTGGGAAGGAGTAAGGATGATTATATTAACCCTCCTTTCACATCCCAGTAATGTTATTACCTAGAAGTTGCACATATTGCTTCCACTTATAAATTATTGATTAGGCCTTATTCATATAGTTACTAGCAGCAAGGAAGGCTAGAGAATGTAGTTCTATTTCAGATGGCTGTATGCACTACTAAGAGTCATAGATCCTATGATTGTTCATTGTAAAGTTATGCACCTTGTACAAGTATCAGCTAAGAATAAGCACCCATTTATTATCCTTAAGTTTTAAATTTAAGTATACTTTAAGAAAGGCTGAGCCAGTTTTAACATACTGGTGGTGTTTAAAGATACTATTATAACACCGTTTCCCAAACTTCTTAATGTCAGATGATAATGGGTCATTTAACAATGAAATTGGAAGAAAGTATAGACGTACAAAGAACTATACTCATACATAGACTAACTGATAGTTATTCATTTTTTAAATGTATTTTTTTAAAGTCTTTACTGAATTTGTTACAATATTGCTTCTGTTTTATGTTTTGACTGTTTGGCCACGAGGCATGTGGGATCTTAGTTCCCCGACCAGGGATCCAACCTGCACTCCCTGCATTGGAAGGCAAAGTCTTAACCACTGGACCTCCAGGGAAGTCCCTAGTTATTCATTTTCAAAGGGAGAGCATAACATGCTTTTTTCTAGGATATAGTGTTATTCCGTAACCTTTAAGAACTGGAAATTCAGGAAAAACAGTTTATAATCTTTTTTTTGTTTGTTTAACATCTTTATTGTAGTATAATTGCTTTACAATGGTGTGTTAGTTTCTGCTTTATAACAAAGTGAATCAGCTATACATACACGTATATCCCCATATCTCCTCCCTCTTGCGTCTCCCTCCTACCCTCCCTATCCCACCCCTATATGTGAGATCAGCACCAAGCTGATCTCCCTGTGCTATGTGGCTGCTTCCCACTAGCTATCTATTTTACATTTGGTAGTGTATACATGCCCATGCCACTCTCTCACTTCGTCCCAGTTTACCCTTCCCCCTCCCTGTGTCCTCAAGTCCATTTTCTATGTCTGCATCTTTATTCCTGTCCTCCCACTAGGTTCTTCAGAACCATTTTCTTTTTTTTTAGATTCCATATATATGTGTTAGCAGACGGTATTTGTTTTTCTTTTTCTGACTTACTTCACTCTGTATGACAGACTCTAGGTCCACCCACCTCACTACAAATAACACAATTTCATTTCTTTTTATGGCTGAGTAATATTCCATTGTATATATGTGTCACATCTTCTTTATCCATTCATCTGTCAATGGACACTTAGGTTGCTTCCATGTCCTGGCTGTTGTAAATAGAGCTGCAATGAACATTGTGATACATGACCCTTTTTTTTTTTTTAACATCTTTATTGGAGTATAATTGCTTTACAATGGTGTATTAGTTTCTGCTAGTTTATAATCTTAAAGTGTGTTACATAATAATTAGAGTGCAAGTTACTAAGAAGACTATGGACACAAATTTTAAAATTTATGCAGCTTACAAATAAGATCAAATTTAGCAAATCTAATTTGACTGGAGATGGCAAAGACACTTTCAAGGGAGCTTGAGTGAGCATAATATATAAGCAAGTAGTTTTTTTTGGGGGGGGTAACTATTACTTATTTAGAACTTGACAAATGTTAGAGTGTGTGTCATGGTGACTTGGATGAATGTTGGTCAAGTCTTCCCCAGAAAAAAAGGGGGTTGGAAGTAAAAAGCTACCCTGTAGTTGCCTTTAAAAATAACCTCAGAATCATAATAGATGTGAAAGTCAGCAGCTTTGTAGTCACTGGAGAGAGCAGAATGGATTTGGAGCTCCTCAAAAAGCTTCATCCTCAGAGAACTGTTACTATTTGATCTATTTGGCAGCTTTCCATCTTTTCTTTATTTGTAGAGTCTGTCTTTATTTGACCTGACTCAGAGCTCACTCAATGAGGAAAGCCCTATCCCCAGGACATTTGTCAAAAAACATGTTAGCAGCAATTATTTAATACTGTAGATGGCTGGAATGGCTAGAGCCATTGAGGCAAATAAGAAACTGGCCAAAAATGTTCAGAGGAAAATATGAGGAATGAGAAATGTAAGGCAGAGATTGGTGGAATGTATTAAAACAAACATGATTCAACAACAAGCTGTCTCTAAAAGATATGCTTTAGATTCAATGAGAAAAATAGATTGAAAAATAAAAGGATGGGAAAAGATATACCATGCAAATAGTAAACCAAGAGAACAAAAGTGACTTACTAATATTAAATTAAAAAGACTTAAAGTAAAAATTATTATTGAAGATAGAGTGACATTTAAAATTACAAAAGGGTCAGTCTATCAGGAGGACATAATATTAAGCATATATGAACCTAACAATGAAGTCTCAGAATACATGAAGCAAAAACGACAAAATTGAAGGGAAAATAGACAGTTCAATGAAAATAGTTGTAGAATTCAATACTCTATTTCCAACAATAAACAGAACAGCCAGCCAGAAGACCAACAAGGAAATAAAAGTTGGGAAAATAGTATAGGCCATCTAGGTCTAACAGACATATAAAGAATACTCCATCCAACAACAGTAGCAGAATACACATTTTTCTCAAGTGCACATGAGACTTTCACTAGAGTAGACCATATATTATGCCATAAAACAAGCCAAAATAAATTTAAAAGGATTGAAATCACATAAAGTGTGTTCTCTAACTATAATGGACTAAATTTAGAGATTAAAAATGGAAATAAATTTGGAAAATTCACAAATATGTGGAAATGAAACAACACTTTCATAAATAACCTAAATGACAAATGGGTCAAAGGAGAAATAGAAAAAGTGAATGAAAAATGCTTTGAGACACAAGAAAATGATAATACAAGATACCAAAACTTATGCAGTGCAGCTAAAGCAGTGCTCAGAGGAAAATTTGTAGCAATAAATAAATGCTTGCATTAAAAAGTTAGAAAGTCCTCAAACCAATAACATAACCTTTAGAAACAATAAAAAAGAGAACACCAAGCCAAAGTAAAAAGAATGAAGGAAATAATAAAGACTAGAGTGGAAATAAATGAAATAGAGAGTAGAAAAACAATAGAAAAAAAGTCAACAAAACCCAAATTTGGTTCTTTGAAAAGATCAACAAAACTGACAGTCTTTTAGCTGGATTGACCAAGAGAAATTTACAGAAGACTCAAGTTACTAAAATTAGGAATTAAAAAAGAGCATCAGTACTGAATCATATAAATATGTTTATGAGAACACTATGAACAACTGAATGCCAGTATGTTAGGTAATTTAGATGAAAGAGGCCAATTCCTAGAAAAATATACACTACTACAATTCAAGAATAAACAGAAAATCTGAATAGCCTCAAAACAAATTTTAAAAAATCAGTACATTGAAACCTTACTAGAAAGAAAAGTCTGGAATTCACTGATAATTTTTACCAAATATTTAAAGAATAAACAATGCCAATCCTTCACAAACTCTTCTAGAAAATAGCAAAGAAGAGAATAATTGCTTTGATACCAAAACCAAAGACATTATAAAAAAATAAGAACGCTAAAGACCAATATCCCTTATAAATATCAGCACAAAATCCTCAATAAAACAGTAGTAAACTGAAAACAACAACATAGAAAAAGGATGGTATAAAATGACCAAGTGAGATTTATACAAGAATGAAGTTGTTTTAACATGTGAAAATCAGTGTAATACACTATATTAATAGAATAAAGGACACAAACCATATGATTATCTCAATCGATGTAGAAAAATAATTTGATAAAATCAAACCCTCTTCCATGAGAAAAAAAAAAACCCAACAAAACAAACCTAAAAACAAAAAAAACACTCAGTGACCTAGGAATAGAAGAGAACTTCTAGGAAAATGCACAGCTAACATAATACTTAATGGTGAAAGGCTGAATGCTTTTCCTTCAAGAAAAGGATGTCTATTCTCCTCACTTCCATCTAACATTGCACTGGATATTCTAGTGGGGGCGACTAGATGAGAAAAAGAAACAAAAGTCATATAGATTAGAAATGGAGAGTTAAAACTATCCCTATTCTCAGATAACAATTAGGTAAGACAAAGAAATAAAAGGCATCTGGACTGGAAATGAAGTAAAACTACCTCTATTTTTAGATGATAATTTTGTATACAGAAAATTCTAAAGAATCCATGAAAAGTGATTAGAGTTAGTAAACAATTTCAACAAGCTTTCAGGATACAAGTTCAATATACAATGCAAAAATTTACAGCATTTCTATTCACTAGCCATGAACATTCTGAAAATAATATTAAGAAAACAATTTTCTTTATGACAGCATCCAATAGATTAAAGTATGAATAAATTAAATAGGTTGCAAAACTTTTACACAAAAATCTGCAAAACACTGTTGAATTAAATTTAAAAAAGAAGTAAACAAATGGAAATACATCCCATGTTCCTAAATTAGTAGATACCATCTTAAGAATGACATTATTCCTCATCTGATCTGCAGATTCAATGCATCCTTTCTCTTTTTTTCCAGAAATTGAGGAGCTGATCCTAAATTTCATATGGAAATGCAAGGGACACAAATAGGTTTAGTGGGTAACAGAACAATATTTTATAAACGTAGTCGAATATATTTTGGAGAATTTTTCTTTACCCTGGCCCTTCTCCAACTTGAGGAGACTTTAAGATTGAGACTATTATTCAAGGAAGAATAAATATTAAATGGCCATGTTTTCCCTCCCTTCGAGACTGAATACAAACCATGAGTTTGGTTCAGGGGGTAAAAAAAAGCAAATGCCTGGTATAAAACAGAACAGAAACATTTTCAATTAGGACACAGGGACCACTGGAGTGTGTTTACAAAACTTCTGCCCCATGAGGTCTTCCTAAGATGGATTGACATACCCTTCTCAACATGGGAGAATTGAGCATAGTATTTTGATTTTTAAAATGTCTCCTCAAGCTCTGCAGTTCCTCTTAGCAGCCCAGTGGGAGAAACTCAGCCTGCTGCCTCTGAATTTAACCAACAGAAATGAATAATGCTTATTCAGAGAAATGACCTGCATTTTGTCAGATGCCATGCTCTGCACAGCCTTCTCTCCATGGTACAGCCAGACAGCATGCAGTGCCACAGTGTACAAGGTTGGCCGCTGGGAAAGAAATCAGGGCAAGCCAAGGCTGTGTCACAATCCAGTGAGGAGAGATGGAGGTGAAGATTCACCATCCTGGAGAAACATAAGGGAAACAAGTACTATAATAGGCACTGAGTTGATACCGTTCATTACAAGACAGTTTCTGATAGAAGCATCTGTCTTTATCCCTGTACTCCTGGTTGTTAAAGCCAGATATGGCTTAGGTGTGGATAAGAGAAGCTACTGTGGTTAGGAGAAGGGGCTTTGAGGGAGATAAACACAGGCTTGGGTTCTAGCTCTGGAACTTGCAGAAGCAAAGTAACATGGCCAATGTCTCACACCTGCTATGATTCAGTTTCATCCACTGCGGGATGCTGAAAACAGTAGTTTTCTTCATAGAGTTGCTGCAAGGATTAAATTATGTAAAGTGTAATGTGTTTTTACCATAAGTGACAGTTAATAATATTAGCTTTATTAAATATTAAGCTGATATTTACTTTATATCATTATTATAGCCAGCTTTGGTAGACTTTCAGAGTTTGAGCCCAATTCTCTTAACCAGATAAAAGATTGGGTTGGCAGAGTTGTAAAGAGTTATTCCCCAGAAGTTATCCTAAACCTGGACTATGACTAATCCTCCAAGCTCATCACTTTTATGGAACTTGGATTATAGTGGGTCATATAGGAGAAAAGGATAAGAGACTTTCATAGTTGCCAAACTCAAGGAATACACACATCCTCAACTAGAAAGAAGAATGAGAATGGTGTTTGGAACTATTCTGGCATATTGGTCTCATAAGGAGATCAAATGATTCTGTGTGTGTGTGTGTATGTGTGTGTGTGTGTGTTTATACACTACCAAATGGGTTGGTAGTGATTCTTTTATAATATTCATGTATTTTTAAAGATAAGGAAAGTAAGTTATGCTACTCACTAAACAGCAAATAGTTTTCCAATTGTCTGTCTTGAAACAAGGTCTTATGATTCTCCGCTGGTTGAGTTTTTCTTGAGGCTGCAGAGGAGAAAGAAAAGCAAGCTTGAACACTGACCATCATAGCTTCCAAAGGAAAGTAGAGCTTTAACAAATCCCATGGTGATAAGTAGAGGAATACCAGAGGAAGTCCCTTTTTTCATCAACCCCATAAAGGCAAGAATTGTCAATCTTTTTTCCTGCAATCTGTCAGTATGCATATAGTACAGCTGGACAAAGTCGTCCTGGAGAGAACTTGCTCTCTACTTATTCCAAAGGAAGATGTAAGCTGAGCCATTGGGGGTGAAATGAAGCCATCAGGCACAACTGTGATGGCTTTTTAATGAGATTGTTTTTACTAAGCCAGCAGGTAACTTTGGTGCTGAGTAAAATCCAAGGGAAAGATGGTGAGAGATCAAGGGAGGAGGAAAAGAGAGAGACAGAGTAGAAACTCAGAGCTGGCAGCTGGCCAGAAAGCTACAGAGAAGGAGCTAAATTATGCATCTTATTTAGTACATTTATTAAAAGAACATTTCTAGGCAAACATCCCAAAACAAATGTGATCATCAGTTAAGCACCGCGCAATCCTGAGCAGATTTAGTGCATGACAATTTTCTCATAATGGCTTTGTGGTGTTTGCTGAGTTTCATCTCTTTATAGAATTTTATGAATTGTCATTCCATAGGGATTTTAAATAGGCTGAATTTGACCTTCATTTGTGGTTGTTCAACAAAGTCAAAAATAGAGAAATGTGGAGTGAAGATGACATGGAATGGGAAGAACATGCTTGTTCAACTGTGTGGTTTTTGGTTGGTATTTACCAACAAATCAGAGTACTACTTTTCCCTATTATTCATTACTCATATTTGAACATCTATTTTGTACTGGGATTTGAACTGTAGATCCTAGGAGCACAAAGATGAATAAGATAAGGTTTCTGACACCAAGAAGAGTATAGTTTTAGGAGGAGGAGAAAAACATAGAGAAGGTGAAGGCAGGGCTATATAGATAGAAGTATCAAATAGTGTGGGACATAAAGGAGATGTGATTATGCTACCTGGAAAGTGATGGGTAGAGCAAGAGAAGTTTTCAGAAAGAAAAAGATGTTGAGGGTATCCGCAGTAGAGGAATAGAGTGAACAAAAGCATGAGGCAAGGCATAAATTACCCTGGTAGTTTGGATAAATGGAAGCAGCTCAGAATGACTGGAACATATAGGAAAGTAGAAAGGAGGGAATGAAGCCAGAGTAAAGACTGGTAGGAGGGGCCAGAGGATGGATTGCTGTATATACCACATTAAGGAGCTTGACACTTTTCAGGAAAATGGAAAACCACTGACATATTTCAAAGCAGGAGAGTAATACAAACCTTGATGCACTAAAAATAATAATTTTGGAAGTAATGTAAAAAATAAGTTGAAATGTTAGACTAAGTAGAGATATAAATTAGATCTAGTTCCATAGCCAAGGTAAGAGATGATATAGATTGAGTTAAGTTGGCAGCATTGTGGCTAGAGAGAGATAAAATGACGTATAATAGGTTGAAAGGCAATAGAATCTACAGTATTTGATGATATATTGAATGTGAGTTGTATAGGGAAAAGTGAAGAATCTGAAATGAGTCCCAAGTCTCTAGGTTGGGTGGCTGGGTTACTTCGTCATGTTAAAAGGATTGTAAACTTCCAAGCTGGTGAAGCACAATATACTGATTAAATATATATGCAAAAAATACACTGGAAGGAAGCACTACACATGTCAACAGTGGTAACCACTGCAATTATACATTGCACTATTTCTTTCATTAGACTGTATAGTATTTTCCAAAGTAAAAAAAAAAAAGAACATGAATTACTTTTAGGACAGAAAAAAATGCATAAATGCTCCTTTAATAATTACAAGTGTGATAGACAAAGAAGAAATGCTTATAAAATACTTTTCCTTTGAGCTTGACTTTGAAAATATAGTCTTATCAACTAGAAAACAACTCCAGGAATATATTGAAATATATGGATTCCATTTTGGATAGTGACATGGTTCCTTCTTTATTTCTAGTTTTTACACCTCTGTTATACTTCTCAAACTATATTCGCCTGAAAAGCAAACACCATGGTAGGGGAAAACACTTAAGGTTGCTGTATTTAAGAAGCTAGTGGTTAAAAAGGAAAGATACTGAAGCAGAGAGAGGATTCTTCTTATTTCCCTGGCTTATTACACCTGCTGGATGTACAGCTTGGAACCAATAACGCTTCTTTGGAGCTTCTTGAATCATCATTTGCTGAGGGTTTCAGAAATGCTTTAGGAGTAAGGGACACTGCTAAGCGTCTATATTCTCACGGTTTCTTCAATAGTATCCATACCCATCCATTTTTCATGTCTATGCTGTATATATTTATACACACAAGTCTGTATGCCATTTTCCAGCTTTGATGTCCTCCAGTATTCTTTAGAGTGGCAGTTATTTATTAATATTTTAAGTGTGATTTGTCCATGGATGCCCCCAAACACTTTAAATGTCAGGGCATTTGTCCATTTTCTTTTGGATTTGGGTTGAAGTTTTATTTTCTGAAGTCCTGAGAATTATTAAGAACCCTTAGCACTGGAGGTTAAAGAACAATTTCCTGCTGTCTCTACAAGCAGGAAGGAAAAAAACAAACAAACAAAAGCTGGCCTTAATATGTTCTTATTTCATAAAGGCCACTAACTTTTTTCCACTACTTGTTTGCGAACCTATATCCCCATATGAGGGTCTTGGCTTTTGATTAAAAATTTACCTTATGTTTTTTGTTTATCCTTTGTCTTTAGTATGGCTTTCATCCAGAAGTAAAGTAACCCATTCCCTAGAAACTGCTTCAAATCTGAGTTACTAAAACCTTGAAGTAGGACTGAACATTTGACTGGATCACATTATTGTGTTCCCTATTGATGTGTCAATCTTTTTCAATTTTTTTTTTTTTTTCTTTTTGCGGTACGCGGGCCTCTCACTGTTGTGGCCTCTCCCGTTGCGGAGCACAGGCTCCGGACGCGCAGGCTCAGCGGCCATGACTCACGGGCCCAGCCGTTCCGCGGCATGTGGGATCTTTCCGGACCAGGGCATGAACCCGCGTCCCCTGCATCGGCAAGCGGACTCTCAACCACTGCGCCACCAGGGTAGCCCGATCTTTTTCAATTTTGATACCAGTTTCCTTTGGTTATGAGAGGCCCAACCCTCCCTGTTATTTTACCACTCCTGGAAAGAAAGCAGAAGCAGCATCGTTGGACTTAAATTCTCATTGGACTGCTAAAGTTTTCAGATATGAGCTGTCCATCTTAAAGCGGCCCTTCCTTCTCTTCTCCTTCCCCTAATGCCTCGGCTGCTTTGTTGCCTTCTCTCAATGCCTATTGTAACGTTGAGATTCCTGAGTTCTCCTGGAGCTCAGAGATGGTAGAATAAGATGATACTCCAGTGGCAAGTAGGCAGCTACCTACTTACACATTTGCTAGGAAGAATGAGAAGGAAAGATGCACTTCAAGAATGCATTTTATGCAGGGGAATCATAATGATAAGCCATAGCAGGCAATAGATGACTTCAGGATGAACCATCCATCTTTGTAGAAGGCATTTCAATGTGGTGAGGACAGTAGCTAAGAGAGCAACTGAAATTTTGAAATAGTGGATAGTATGCATCTGGGCTTTATATTCCATGTTCTTATTTTATTATTTCCCCCCAAGATTAAAGCACAGGACACATATTTTATTTTATTTCAAAGAGTAGACTTAGACCAAAAGAATTTCTTTTGAGTTGTGTGAGAAAATGAGCAGAGAAGACAAAGAGTGAAATGATAGCCCTTTACATCTCACTCAAACTGCACATTTCAGTAATGTCCTAAAGATTCATGAGGTTCTATTTGCCTATAATTGTGTTGAACTTATATCTGGATTGATGGCATGACTTCTCCAAAGTATAGATCAAGAAGATAAGCACTTCGACATAAATGAGAAATTGCCTACATGGTGAAATGAGACACAATTTAGGTTTGGAAAGCTTGGTTTTGGACTTTGTCCCTGACACTTACTGCCTGTGTGTTCCTATCCAAGTCACTTAGCCTAAGTGACACTTATAAAGTAGAGGTAAAATAGGGACAATGTCTCCCTGAAGTTTAAAGTATTTAAAACATGTTAAAATTGAAGATAAATTTTCATACCTTAGGATTTAAGATATGACATAGTTAAATGACAATAGTCATCATGAAGTTTGTCATGTCTATGGTTATAATGTCATAAAGAAACAAATTTGATCTTAATAAATCAAACTCAGTAAACTCTAATTTTCCAACTTCAACGAATCTGAGGCTGTGTTGCCTCTATTCTCCTACATGGTGACTTGCTATTGATATTTTAACAGAGTTTTGAACGATTGAAATGCTTTAGACAATTCTTCAGAGACATCTAGTCCATGACTAGCAATCAATACAGGTTGTTATCTTTAAGTTGTCTTTACTATGGCTGGAACAAAACACCTCCTGACCCCACCTCCCACCCCATGAAAACTGTTGCCCATTCAAAGCAGTCTCAATGTTTACACACATGTCACCTAAATGTACTTTTCTTAAAACTTCTCCAGACAGAAGTTGTTTCAGTTAAGATGTAGAAATAGTAAATGTGCAGCTCTTGCCTATGGTGCGGGGAGCACAGTCGTATAAGGATGAAAGTAAAGACCTTTTCTTGCTCTCCTGGATGAATTCCATTGCATCATGGAAAGGAAAAGGTAGAAGACAGCTGTCTCTTTGGATGGAGAAAACATCTGGTTAAGTGTAAAATACATGGATTGTGCAATAAAGAAATAATTATGTATAAACATATCAAAGAGTAAATTAAGAATTGCTGAATTTGCAGGGCAAAATTTAAAAGCTGCACCCTGGAGGACAGTGGATATCCCTTGACTTGGCCATAATTTTTATAGCATTTCTTCTATTTCTTGGTGATTTACTAGGGCAATCCCCTAGTCCCCATATTTTTGGCTACCCCAAACTGCATATTTCACACATTCCAATTTACACCTCAATAAGATGTTGTAAGCCTTCACCTGGCCACCACATTCCTATGAATAACTCCCAAGGGTGCTCTTAAGAGAGTGCTTGTGTGTAACAAATGGCACGTGATTTCTATTAAACAATTTTAGGAGATTGTGGGCCAGTATGTGCATAAATTTTTCATCAGTTCTTTCGCTATATGATTGTAGTGGCAGTTGCAAAAAGTGAAGACTTTTCCCCTGTCTCAGAAAATAAGAAATGATAAAGCGCAAGATTCCAGGACCAGGGAAAGAGAATGACTCAATTTCTTTTATGGTTGGCACGTGGTACAACTCTACTCATGAAGATCTAGAATCTAACAGCTTCTATGACTTTATGCCTTAATTACTCAAATTATACAGCTTCTTAAGGGGTGGCTTCTTAAGCTTTTCATTTCCTACGGGCAGACTGTTTCTTTTACATTCTCTCAATGAAGCATATGTTTGTCATATTGGTTTGTCAGTCAGGCAGGGTCTTAGCAGGAAACAGATGAATATAACTCAAACTGAGTCTTTTGGTAAATGTTTACTAAAGGGCTATTTACAAAGATATGGACAGAGTATAAGGAAGCAATACAGGATGGGGCAGTACTCAGGAGAGAGTAACGGGGCAACACACACACTCCCCCTGAAGGGGTAGTTACCAGCTGCGAGAGAGGGAGAGAGATATTGAGAGAGAGAGGGAGAGAGAACTCTACGCAAAGGGGAGAAGTTCAACTGAAGTGGACACAGAAGAGAGAGATCCGGGGTAATATATGCCCTGAATTTACCCTCCTCACTCTTACCCTTCAACTCCTACAGGTGCTGCCCTTCAGCAGAAGCAACCAGAAGTCAGTGATAAGTTAGGCTCCTGATCCACAGAGATCAGCCTCCCAGTCTCCGAGCCTCCCAGGGCAGGATGGAGGAGTGCAGAGAGTGGAGCTGAAGGAGCAAGCTGAAGATATTCAGCACATTGTGTGAGTATGTTTTGATCTCCGTAGCCACTACCAACATGGCTGGGAGCACTGGCAGTGTCTTGATTACTAGACTGAGGAGATTTCCATTATAAGCTCATCACACACCCGCCAGAACTTCAAAAGTTGATAGTTTGGCCTGGGTAAAAACCAAACATTTGAACTAGAGCTCTTTAGTCTTTGTGCAGTGAATACTTTATGGCAGTGTGCTGACTGTTCTTAAAGGTTCTTCTCTCCCCAGACCCATTCTCAGCAAAGTTCTGCCCTGCTCTGTCTACCTCTACTGATGACATCTCAGGATTCCCTGACTTCTAGCTTCTGGCTGAGGTTTGGGAAGCTCTGGCTATGCATATAGGTTTTATTTGTTTGTATTTTTCCTATATACTAGTAGACCTTAAGAGGTTAGGGGTTGTGTTTCTCTTTCGTTTCTTTCACAAAACCCAGCAGAATAAGGCTATATATATATATATAATTACAGTGAAAAAGTGCTAAATAATTGATTGGCTGGAGGTTCATAAATATGTCTGAGCTTGCATCCCAAAGAAAACTTCAAAGTCAATTATGAACGGTGCAGCAGGGAGAGATTTATTTTCCACTGTTATCCATTCGTTCAACAAATATTAATTGACACCCCACCCACTCTGTGCCATTTCCTGTACTAGGAATTGCAGGTGGAATGGAGAATGAGGCAGACAGAGCACTTGCCTTGAAGGCACTTAGAGAATGACATGGTGATGAAGCGTGGGCTTTGGAGCCCAGCAGATGTGGGCCCTGGTTCAAGGCCTGGTTTTGTGTGTTGCTAGCAAACTTATATAACTTTCTAAAACTCAATGTTCTCCTCTGTTAAAATAGAGATATTAATATTTGATGAATTTTTTGGTGAGAATTAAATGAAATAAGCCAATTAAATCACTTATGCGATTCTAGATACATAACAAGAGGTCAATAAATCTTAACTGCTATGATTATTATAGTGAACTGCATAGGGAGATTAAAGGGCATTAATGATGCCAGTAGTGTAGCACTGGCCTCAGAGGTGAGTGATTCCAAGGATTCAAGAAGCCATTTGGAAGAGGACTTATACCAAGATAAGGGACAAACCATAAAAGCTTTTTGGCCCAATAAGAAAACCTCAGTTCTCGGAGGGCAAGGCAATATTGAGTATGCTATGGTGTTTGTCACTAGGATTTGCCTGTCAGTCCAACCTTCTGGGCTCCATGTCTGAATCCTATGGTAAATGTGGATGGATGCGGGAGGAGGGTAGAGGAATATTTGCTATTTTTCTAATAGAATGAAACTCAAGGAGGGAGAGCGATATCCTTCCCAACTCTCACACTTTCCAGTTGGGACACTTTAGAGCCACACTGGAGCTCAGAAGGAGAAGATAAGATGCTACAAATAGGAAAGACAGCTGAGTATCTGGTGAAAATTTTGGTCGAAGTGTCGGTCACCATTGCTTGGAGGAAGCAGTGGTCATGACCCAAGGAGCTCAGCTGAAGAGGAGAAAAAGTAAGAGAAGAGAGAATAAAATCCAGTCATTTGGTACACGTAGCAGACTGGCCCATAAATGCAGAAAAGCTGTAGAGATGCATAGAAACATCCAAGGAGAAAGAAATTACCAGAAACTTGGGGTCAGGACCTCTCAGAGGTAAGAGAGACCCATTCAGTTTTCCTTTTGCTAAAAAAAAAATGCTAAAACATAATTTCAAAAGTTGTAAAATGCAAATAATAATTTTTAGAATATTAATAATAATGTAAAACTAATTCTGACATCTGCAAGTTAATTTTTATAAAAAAATAATATTTTAATAAAAAGCGATAATTCATAGATTACAATGATAATGGGGCCCAGTATTTGGATAGAGTTTTACAGTATCCTTTTCTTTCTGTCCTGTTAGTGTCCCTCCGGGATTATAGTAAATCTTCATTCAGGGGCAACAACAAAACCCAACTTGGAAGTCTTATGAGTACGAAATGCATACTAAATGGTCCTCCTCCCATTCTCTCTCTTCTCCTTCCCCCATGCCAGAAAGGGGCCCTAATTGTGGTGCTGAGGTAGATGGTGGGAACAAGAGAAGCTGTGGACACAGGTGATTATTGATTTTCACCCATAGACCACATCGGCCTGTGTAGGTCACATCACACATGTGGTAGCCTGCAATACAGTTGGTGTTTAATGTCTCTACTCTCTTGACTCCCATTTACTTCTCAGCCTAGAAGCCTTGGCTACTTTCCCTATCACTCTCCTGAAATTCCTTTTATTAATGTGATGAGTGACCCAATAATTGGCAAGCCAATGACATATACTACTTGACTATTTTAGTCAACATTTTGATGCTCTTCTTTTCTTTGGTTTCTTGGATGCTCTTTTCTACATTCATAACCACTGATATTTTCTATTTATTTTGTCCTACCTCTTCCTCTGCCCTCTCACTATGTCTTCATTCCCTAGAAGTCCATCCTAGGCTCTATATTGTTCCAAATCTCTGCTATTTCCCTAAAGAACATTATTTAGACCAATAATTTAATAATCTCCTTTATTATTTTTTAAAATTTCAGATTTATTGAAGTATAATTGACATATAAAATTATAAGATTTTTAAAATGTACATCATGATGATTTGATATTTGTATACATTGTGAAAGAATTCCCCCGTCTAGTTAATTCACACATCCATCACCCATTTATTTATTTTTTTGGTGAGAACACTTAACTTCTACTCTCTTAGCAAATTTCAATTGTACAATATAGTGTTATTAAGTATAGTCACCATGTTTTACATTAGATTCTCAGAACTTATTTATCTCATAGCTAAAAGTTTGTGAGTTTGTACCCTTTTACCAACTTCTTCCTATTTCCCCCACCCCCTAGCTCCTGGAAACCACTTTTCCACTCTCTGTTTCTATGAGTTTTTCTTTTTTTAAAATTTAGATTCCACATATAAGTGATACTATGTGTACTTGTCTTTCTCTGTTTGGCCTATTTCACTTAGCACAATGCCCCCAAAGTCCATCAATGCTGTTGCAAATGGCAGGATTTCCTTCTTTCTCATGGCTGAATAATACTCCACTGTGTGTATGTGTGTGTGTGTGTGTGTGTGTGTGTGTGTGTGTGTATAAAGAATCACATCTTCTTGATCCATCCATCTGTTGATGGACACTTAGGTAGTTTCGAGATCTTGGCTATCTTGTGTGCTGTTGGTGAGAATGTAAATTGGTGCAGTTACTATGAAAAATAGTGTGGCGGTACCTCAAAAATTTAGAAAAATAACTACCATATGATCCAGCAATCCCACTTCTGGGTATATATCCAAAGGAAATAAAAACAGGATCTCAGAGATATCTGCATTCCTATGTTCATGGCAGCATTATTTACAGTAGACAGGATATGGAAACAACCTAGGCGTCCATCAACAGATGAGTGGATATAACTTCTTTACATATGATTCACAATTCCACGTTACATCTCCAAATCCGAATTTTTTCCTGAGCCCCATACTCACATATCCAACTATATTTGCCAACTGTTTTTTTACTGAAGTATAGCATTCTCAACAAATATTGGCATAAAACCCACTGAATTCCTTGTATTTTCATTTTCCTCCACGCACAAAGCCACTTTTGAAACTTTACTCTCGCGCTCCACAGTAAATTGCAGTCATAGGAACTCTACTTCACAATACCTTTCAAGTATGACATTCTCCTGATTATTGTCTAACTTTTGAAAACTTGCACAGGCTTCTATTGGGCTCTCCCCCAACACTCACCATACTGTCACTAGAATGAGCTTCTAATAAGTAAATAGGATCATGTACTTTTCCAGTTCCAAAAGCCACTCTTGACTACTGATTGCCAGTTGCCTGAAAATTACATTCCAACTCCTTCCATGGGGATATAAGGACCTTGGCCTGCTGTTCCCTCTAGAATGCTTTTATTCATCTAAGGAAATGCCCAACTGTTCTCCAGTAGACAGACCAATTGCCATTTTTTTTTGCGAAAACTTCCTAAACTGCCTCAGAAATGACTGTTTTATGTCTTTTCTATTCTTCCACACATTTCTTTATAATATCACTTTAAAATTTCCAAGAGTGTAATTTCTTGGTTTTCATATTTGGATCACCTGTTTCTCTGAGCCAGCACAATGCCTGGTGCCCTGGAGGGGCTCAGGATGCAGTTGAGTGATGGATGGATGAATGAATGGAAAATAGTGAAATGTAGGGATTGGTAGTAATTTGCTGCTCCTCTGCCAGTTTTATGGAGTGATGGGATTGGTATATGACACCCAATAGCTTTGGTTTCCCCTGACAGAAAATGTGGGGGAAAAAGATTTATAAGGAAACAGCAGTCTCCTTTGCAGGGGCAAGAGATGGAGAAAGCAATGATATTTATCAGGGAGGCAGCCTGGTGTAGTAAATTTATGTGCCAGGAGAGAAGTGTGCCCAATCAGGCAGTCAGCGATGGTTTAGTCAATCACCCCAGAACTTGGGGTCAGTTTCCACTGAGATCCTCAATTCCCACTGAGTTCCTTTGACCAGTGGACTGCTGTTCATCTTCATTATATTTCTGATTTACTTAAAATGTTAAAAACTATTAATTTAGTAATCACTTTACTATGCCTTCTATTTATAATAACAAACAAGGCAGTTGACCTGAACTATAAATTGTCATCTCTGTGATTTTTCTGGTTTGTTTTCCAAAGACAATATGCTATTAAAAAGAAAGGCATTCCTGTGTACACACAGGCATTGTAAGCTAACTCGGGTTTTGTGGATGGATGACAAATGATTGTAAACAAAGACAGTTCCCTCCACTAACCTTGACCCATGAAGGCCAAGAAATGTATTGTTCATTTAAATAAAATTCGTTTTGCTGTCGTATTAGTTATGCTTGAAAGTTTTATATCCAGCAGAGATTTTCAGGGACATGCTGTCCCTGGAACAGTGAACATGCTAATGCAGACAGATATTAGAACTGTAGAACAAACTTTAACCAGCATGGAAAATTAGTGCCAAGAGCAGAGAGGAGGGAGGATGGGAGAAAGAGGGGAAAAGAGAAAGAGAGGAGAAAGAAAGTGAGGAAGCGTAAGAGGGAGGGGAAGGGAAAGACAGAGGACTATCTTTCTCTGCACTGTTGACTTATACCGATTCTTTAAAAATAGTTTTAGGAAGTCAACCTTTATGGCAGATTGCATTATTTTCTATTTTTGCCAGATCTCCATTTCTGTTCCATAAGAAGATTATACATCTACACCCTGTCAAGACCCTGTGAAAGGTCTGAGATTTACCCTGCTTACAAACTAAAATTTAGCCTGTCAGAGTTTCATGGATGCTGGCAGAAGACACAAGATTCCTAGGTCAGAGACAGGGGACTTAATTACTCCCAGCAATTTTGCTTCCCACTGCCTCCAATTTCCACAGAGGCAACAAAGAGGGGGTCCAAGATCAATGGTGCACACCCAGTGGGTTCATATCCCAGATGAGGAACCCTAAGCTTAGTGAGCCCTCAGTTTTATAAAGGACCGTTAGCAAATCTGCCCAATTTTTTGTGCTGGAGGGAGACATCTGACTGCCCTGGAAAATAAACAAATCTGCTCTCTACCCAGAAAGGAGATACTCTAAAACTGTTTATTGTATAATTGTCCTTGCAAAGATAGTCCTTTCCTCTATAAGGGTTTTTACAATTGTTTTTTTCCAGAGCTTTAAAGCTTTAAAATTGTAAAACTTGGTGCAAGCAATAAAGTTTTAATGCACACTAATTAAAGATAAGAGTAATGTATGTCATGTGATGCCTTTCAGTTTACCAAATACTTTCCTATGCATTATTGTGCTCAATCATGTATAAGGTCAATAATAATGAAGCTGAATTTATTCCAGATTTGTAGTTAATGATACATGTTGGTAGGAAGTGGGTCTACAATGGTCTACAATTATTATGACTGTATATATAGGGGTGCAGCTGGCAGTGGAGGTTGTGGGAGTTATAACAAATTGTATGCGTGTGTGTGTGTTCCTCACCAGGTCATTGTAAAACAAATGTTATGAATCATCCCCCTACATGCACTGTTGACCTTCTGTCTCTGTTCTTAATCAGCATTATTAAAACTGCATCACAGCAGGATAAGGTTGTGGGTGTAACTTAGAATTAAGAATAGAGGTGCTAAATTTAAAACATAAATATAAAACATCAGAAATAGAAACTAAGATTAAAAAATACTAAAAACCTATCTCCGTGATTAACTTCCAGAGAAAACTGCAAGCTGAAGACATTTCATAGAGATGTCACTAGGCAGCTCATAGTTATCCTTGAGATTTTCCTTTCCCTTTGTCTGCAATAGAATCAAAATAAATGATGAATCAAAAATGCATAGACTATTAGTGTTGGAATGACCCTATAGACTCCTTCAGCCCAGTGAATCGCAAACATTAGTGCATGCCACTGGAATCAATTGAGAATCATTGGAATCAACAAAAACACAGAAGCCTAGGACTTTACTACCCAAGGATCTGAATTCTCAGATCCAGTCATTCTGATCAGACAAGTTCAGAGACCACTGTTTTAATTAATTTTATAGATAAAAACAATCTTCCCTTATAAAATCTCCAGTCGTCATTTGTTACTATCCATTTCCATTAGTCCTACCCTCATCTTAACTTTTGTTACCCCAGTATCAAAACAGCGATAGATGTTATTGGACAAATACTTGTTAAATTAATGATAGTTTATCTTTTACTTTGGGATTATTTTCAATACTGATAATTATTCCACCTCTAGCCAATCTATGGTATGCTGTTGATTAATATTTATTTAAAAAATGAAAAAAAAACATAAGTAAGGAAGGCATTATTTATCTATTTGACAGATGAGAAAACTGAGGCAAGGAGATGTGACCTGCATTTTTCTTTTTGTTTTTTTTAACTGAGCATAATGAAAGAGGTATTACTTGAATTAAGAAATAGTATGTTCATGAAGACATAATTCATAAGCCCTTTGTATAATGTAGACATGTCACAACTATTATGCATCAAAAAATATGTTAAAACAGAAGGAAAATGGAAGATAGAGGAAATGGGAGGTTGTGTATTGTAGTGGTTAAGTAGGCAGAGATTAGAGCTAGACTCCTGGGTTCAAATCACACCTCTACCATGTCTGACCTTTAGTTGTATGATCTCAGTATGTTTATTAATCTCTCTAAACCATACTTCTCCATAAAATGATAATATTTTATTTCAGGGTTATTATCAGGATTAAATGAAGGTGACGTGTAAAAACTTAAGGGTCATCTGGCAAATAGTAAACATTTAATAAATTTTACTTATTATTAATCTTTTCATCATCATCGTCATCACTGTCACAAATATGGGAATATTTCAGATCAAGTTTTGCTAAGCTCAGGGTCAAAGAAGGACACTGTGTTTATTAATAGGACTGTAAGCTCTTATATGGGGTTATAATTTTAACCAAAAATTAGGAAAACGGGTATTATCTAGGTATATATAGAAAAGAATAGGGGAACAAGTTCAAGCTGCCTTGAACAAATGGTTTCCTTTCTGCTGAGGTACGTTCTAATACACGTACACTTGATTCTCTTGTCCAGGAGTATCTTAAAAATATCATGAACTATTTGGCAGTAGTTGCTCATAAATCCATACATTTAAATATCTGTCCAGTTTTAAACATATATAAGTGTGATCATTTCTGTACACAGACTCTGAGATTCTTTGAATTGGAAATCAGGATACATCTCTTTTGCATATGAATATAATTGCATGAGTGCATTATAGAATTTAAGAAAATGTTATATTCATAAGCTCTTAGTAGATTAGCCTTCTGGCAACTTGAATTGTTTCTTTTGCCCTTCCCTGTCATTGTGAGCCATTCCATTGACATAAATACACAAATTAAGAGACATCAGTAGAATTGTAAACTGGTTTACTGAGGCTGTAAATCGGCATTGCCAGTGTCCATAAAACCTCATTGTCATTAGAGGGATCTCGCCATGTATCTAGTGCATTACATGGCTGCCCAGGTAAAGTCTCTGCAGCTCCGTGGTCAGACACTGTCAGAAAGATTCATGACTCAGCAAAAGAAATCTCTCTCTCTTGTCACATGATTATACACCTCAGCTATCCTCTATAGAGGCTATTGTAAAGGGCACCAACATATGTTAGCCAATTGTCTGAATAGTAGCTTAAATTTGGAAAGCACGTTCCTTCAGAACTGTGTAAGCATTCCATCTAAATGTAGCAATAACAATAGTAAATATTTATCAATAAGGCTTACTGTGTGCTGGGGACTATAGAAGATTCTTTACAGGAATTATTTCATTTAGTCTTTATGGCAATGTATGAGGTAGATAGTGATAATATCCCCATTTTACAGATAAGGTTATTAAAACACAAGGAGGGTAAGCCATTTGCCCAACATTATTCGCCTAATAAAAGACAGTCAGAATTTGAACTCAAGCCATTTGTCCTGAAGCCCTAGTTCTTAAATATTAACTCTGTACAGTATTTTCATTCATATTAACTGTGTACAATTGATAAGACATCAGTAGTTTTTGATATTGCTTCTTCATTTCACTTAGGAAGAAAGGTTGGTCAAAGAGTTTCTTATAATATTATGTTTGTCAGGCTAGGCTAAGTTGTGCTATAGTAACAAACAAATCTCCAAATCTCAGTGGCTTATGGGGAAAGTGGTTTATTTCTCATTTACATTATAGGCCAGGTGTTTTCCTCAAATTATGGCTCAGGGTATGGGCTATTTCTGTCCTACAACACTACCATGCAGAAAGTCTTTGCTACCAGAGAGGGATAGCATGAAGGACACACACCAACTTTTAACTGCCTTTCTTGCTCATATTCCCATTAATGAAATTTCAGAACTATGGTATCAACCTAACTCCAAGAAGCCTGGAAAATATAGCTGTCCTGTGTGAAGAGAAAGAGGAGACCCTGTGGTAAATACATTGTTTCTCTATAAGTATCAGATCACAGCTCTTTCTTATTCCTTTAGTTCATTTTCTTCAAGCTCGCCCCATTGCACAGAAGAAAACCATAGATGTGAGATTTCTGAAAGTACTGTTTAAGGAAAATTTGAAACCGATACATTTACTGAATTATGCTGAGACCGTAAATGGATATGCCAATTTGCACACATAAATAATAGAATGCCAAGCATTCTCAATAACATCATTTATATTAAAACTTCTGTGTATATATTAGATATAAAGATGGGAAATCATGCATCAATAATTAATTACAGTCTTGGTTAGGAAAGGAGTGGGTTCGTTTTAATTAAAGTTGACTGCTGAACAACACAGGTTTGAACTATAGCGGTCCACTTGTATGTGGATTAAAAAAAAAAAGTGCAGTCATAATATACAATCCGCTGGTTGCTTGAATCCATGGATGCAGAGCTGCAGATGTGGAGGGCTGACTACAAAGTTATACTTGAATTTTCCACCACGCAGAGGGTCGGAGCCCCTAACCCCCAAGTTTGTCAGTGGTCAACTGTACTAGTTTCTCCTTAGTTACCTATATGTGTGTACGGGAATGTGTGTATATGTGTGTGGCCTCATCTCACTAGTGCAGTTAATTGAGGCTGGCAAGTGTACTTTATTTTCATTTATCTGAAACAGCTTCTCTTTTATTAAGGTAGCTGCTGTTATTAGAGCATGGAGGGAAAGAAGATAAGCTGTTTTTGAAGAAACCTTTTCTTTAATCATGGCTCCTCCCCACCTGTACTCTAAAAGAGGTAGAATTTACCATTCATTCTCTTCTTTGTGTCTCCAGTGTATCCTGTTCATTCTTCTATCAGAGCACTGCATAGTTTCTGAAGAAATGATGGATACATTGAAGCACACAAGAAGAGCGGTATATTTAAGTACAGTGTAAGTGTATATGTATTTAAGTATGGATGACTGTGCTTGACTCATGGATTTAGGAGTCATCAATTTATCTGTGATGGTTGAAATTATGTGTGTGAGTGAACCCAAGCAAGAGAAGCATATGCATGGCATATAACAAGTTCAGGATGAAGTGAGGACTGGTCTAGATTTTCACTGGAAATGAAGCAGCTGAAATGAAGAAGTAGAGCTATATAAAAATGACAATTTGAAGGAAGAATAACTTATGAATGTAACACAGAATGACAAAAGCAAAGACAGCTGTTTAAATAAAAAAAATCTATATCTATATTGAGGAAAAGCAATCTTAGAAATTAGTAAGATTGTTTTTCCTCCATAGTTATACTGAACTATTGAGAAAGATTTTATGAATTCTATTTTCTTTGAGAATCTGTCTTCCCTTGAAAAAAAAGTAACAATTTGAAGAGTCTTTCCTTGCTTGAAATTCATCTTGTTGCTTTTCATTATAACTTTTCTTCTCCCATGTTGCACCAGAAATGCAGACACTTGAATGTATCGCCTCTGACTAGTAGAGCTAATTTTTCAATTTACATAAATAAATAACCTGCCAAAACTAATTACTTCTCTTCAAAATCTAAATACATTATTTCTCCTCTTTTGCCAGTCTGTCTTGTTTTAATTATTTTCACATCAGTTGTCATTTTAGAAGCTGGTTTAGACTAAAAAGGGATAATCAGATGTGTCTTACTGTTTTAATTTGGCTAATTAAGATTGCTGCTTTTGTCTGGGTGTCTGGAGGCATACATTTACAGCTTGTTCATAGTTTGGGGTGTTGGGAGGAAGTGCAATCAAGAAAAACATTGAAATAGTCGTATATATTTATTTATATTTACATATTAAGTGATCATTATTGCTCCTTTCCTTGCTTCCCAAACCTTGGTCTCCAATGCCCTAAGGACATTACAGGCAAGCCAAGGAAAGCTGGTCGAATCTTTCTGTTCTAATAGTTCATTATTCCAGAATAAAGAATGCCTCAAATATTGCACGTGAGATTTCTAAATCCTCTTTATGGTTTGAATCAAGAAAATTGTGAACACAGCATGTGACTGCTCTTGGAAAGCAGATGGTTAGCTGACTAACCACGCAATTCACTGGATGTAATTGCCTGGTTATGAGAAAAATTATACAGCAACACCTGGAAAGTGCAGAGGAAGGAAAAACAGGTGGAAAAGGAGTTTTCTTTGTATCAACAATCTAGTTACTGCATCTGAGGTGCTTAAATTTGTATTCTTCAGAGTAGTGCCTACTTGGATTTATATAGCACGCTGTCTTCCAAATTGATTGTGGGTTTTGTTTTTTCATACTTTTGTCTCATTTATCTTTACTACATGGTTGTATAAAAGGAATTGACCATCTTAGAATTCTTATTACCACTGAGGCTACTAAAATAGAGTGAATTCATTACTGACCCCAAATAATGCAGTTAATTAGATCTTGTGTCCTATCTGCAAAACTAAGGTATTCCTTGAAGTTTTTAATGATCTAAGAGGCAGATGTTCTGCTTGCAATGGTAGATATATAAATATATATATATATGTGTGTGTGTATATGGAGAGAGAGAGAGAGAAAGAGAGAGAGATTTTTTTCTATTTAAGTGCAATGAAGATTAAACCCAGTGCAGGGTACATATTATTTTTGAATAAAAAGAAGTTTAGGAAGAGGAAGTTATATTTAGATTGATTTCCTGAATTAACACAAGTCAAGTCTACTGTTTAGGTGAGATGTCTTTAATTATGAGTAGTTGCTACAGAAGTGTACCATAATGATCAATTTACATGTCCACCTGACATTCAGTTTATGAGAGTATTTTAAGTAATTTAGTATTTTTTGTCATAGATGCTTTATTTCTTGATTTTATATTTGTAAAACATCTTCCTTCTGTTTTTGCAAGTACCTGATGGGGACATTCTTTACATTAGGCAGTTCTTGAATCTAGTTGGCAATGTTGGTGCTTAGGAACAAATTAAAGTGACTCTTTGGTAGCACATCAAACAAATAATAATAAGAATAGTGTTTATTGAGTGGCTACCACATGACACGCCTTATTCTTGGTGCTTCATAGGTATTTTCTCACTTAAACCTCAGATAAATCTGTAAAGCAATATCATTATTATTATTAATATTATACTTTTATACATGAGCTACCTGATACTCAGAGGAGTTACATGACTTGACAACACTGACACATTTAGTAAATCATGCAGCCAGAATCTGAACTCACAGTCTGAAGCTGGAGGCACAGACCTCTGTCATTCTGCCCTCCATGTGCCCAGGATCCCAAGATGGAACCCATGTTCATCACATTCAGCTCACCCAGTAAGGAATTAGAAGAGCCAAATGCAATGCTTTCTTGAAAAGCTATAGACTCAGTGAAATTCCTCTATCTAGCCTTTCTTTCTAAATACCATCAAAGAACCTTTGGCCCATTTTTTTATCCTTCATAATTAAAAACAAAAAAAAGTCTTGTAGGTCAAAGAATATAAAAAGGAAGAAAAGAAAATGGTAGACAGAATTAAATAGTTCATTTTCATTGTTTTAATGTTTCAAACTTTAAAATTTTACCTTCTTTAATTGACAGCATCTTGAATTATTGGCACTTCTGAGCACTTTATAAATTATATATAAAAACTTAAAAAGGTTTTCAGTCATTTTCATACACACAGACCAAGTGTAATAAATTTTAGATAAGTGTATTCCCCTTCATCTCTTTGTAGTCTGTGGCTTCAAGATGCACAGTGTTGGTTGGACTGTGAATCCTAGTGTTTAAGAATTTTTTTTAAGGTAAAATCTTGAGTCGCATACAGGTATAAAATGAACACAAGTTAAAGATTTTATTTAACTCTTTTAATGAGGGAATCAGACAGATGTTCAAAAAAGTCAAAGATGTACAAATTTATATGAAATAAAGCAATGGTGAAATAAATTTACAAACAGAAGAAAACTGCTTGTCTTCTTTCCACAAGTGGAAAAGGGACTTCAATTTAACTTCCCCCAGAGGGAATTTATTTGCATTTCTATAGACAAGATTATTCTGCATTGTTACTCCTTGTCTACAATTTATAGAGTTGTAAAACAGCTCAAAGGCAATGAAAAGCTACAATCAGATAACCAAGAATGGTGTGCTCTAAACAATTCACAGTTTTCTTAACACTGGATGAACTTGTACTTAGACACCTGAGGCTGTCCACATGCAAATGGTAGAGATGAGATTACTGGTACTCAAAATAATCCAACAGAGACTTCTGCCAAAGCAATCTCTCAAAGGAGTACTTCTGCAGGAGAACAAAAAGCAGATACAAAGAGATTGCTGGAAAGTAAAGGAGTTTTCGTATAGAGAATTTAAGATGAGTATAAAAATTGCAAGAGAAAGATGACCAAATGCTATTTGCATGATAAATATCAGCAAGGCCTACCTGATACCTGATTGCAACCATGGCTTCTGAGGATGTCCATTCAAGAGCAAAGAAAATTGGTCATGATCAGAAACGTTATCTTTGAAATTTTTTGGTATACTGTTACTTGTTGGAAGATCATTAGGTAGAAAGGTCATTAGAGAATGTCTGGCAAATAGGAGAAACAAGGGGGTCATTTATGAGGCAGAATGTAGAGTCATGCTTCGCCGCTGATGACTTTCCTTTGAAATGTGACATCAGTAGATGACATCCTAGCAGTATCTACAACACAATGTTAGGAAATACAAACAGTGACTTCTGTGCTATCTTTTCTGAATATGTCACATGAGGCAGAAGAATGGCAAAGCTTGATATTTTTGTACTTGTCTGTCGGCAGCTTTGAAGGAAAGATTCACTTTTAAAGAGGGTCAGGATGAGGATGGCTCTGACAATCCCACACGGATCAAATTTGATTCTTTGGACCTGTCACTCCTCACACAGTATTGTTCAGGCTCTCACTCATGGACACAGAATCAGTTTTCTAGAGAAGTGAGGCAGAATTCTGGGCTGATTGCTCCTCTTATTTAGAAGAGAATGAATATCTTCTTTTCAGGATATAAATGTAAAAGTAAGATATAGACAAATACAATTAACACATGCTATATTGCTAAAAAAAGATATTTATTAGTAATTCTACTTAAAGCAACTGCTAATAAATATATTGGTTAAAAGGCCTGCTGAACAGTCAGATCATCTTAAGCTCATTCTAAGAAGCAATATGTATTTTCTATTTAATTTGAGGTGTACAGGACCAAGTAAGTTTTTAGTGCCAAAGCATGGCAAATTGGCTTTATTTATGAGATATTACTTTCTCATTACACTGATGTGATAAACAGTAGCAAAGAAATCTTTCTGTTTCAAGGGCCATAACAAGTCTCTTTTTTACACAGTTTGGGCAGAAGAGGGATGACTTTTGACCATATTATTCCACCCCATTCCTCCTCTGGTGTTACCTTCAGGGTGGCCTCTGGAAATTGAAATCATCTGTATTAGTGTGCTTCCAGAATATTCTCTCCTTCTCTGGGGACAGAGGCAAAAGGAAAATATCTGTCCACATGCACTTAAAGATGTAAATATTTTAGTAGTTCTCTATTTGCAAACTTCACCTTAGTTAAAAAGTGGAAGCTTTTACACCATTTTATTTCTCTGAATGGTTTTCAGTGAAAGCAGCATTATTTTTTAATTACTTCCATTTTCAGATTGCTTCTTTCCTCCACTGGCTCCCACTTTAGAGTCTCCCTTAGTGTATAAATGTCTCATAGATGAACCTCATCCACTCCACTCTGCTCTACCCTCTGCATCTGTCCTACCACAGTCAGAGAGTGGGGTAAGCTGAGGAAGGTATGCAGGAGTGGAAAATTCCAGACTTGGCCCATTAGAGATATGGCAAGGCCAAGCTGGCTAAATTGGGCAGTCTCCCATACAAGCTGGTTGCAGTATATCTTGTCTTGGATTTTTGTATTAAATGTTTGTTTTTTACCTTTCACTAGCTATGCAAGTCACCTTTGAGTTACATCTGAAATCAGTTTTGCTTACTTCTGCTTTTTTTTTTTTAATGGATTTTACTGTACTTGTCACATTTGAAAACGTATTGTTATTGTTCAGAGCTTTTAGACTATGAGCAAAAAAGGACTGCAAAATGAAGTCGTAGCTGTTCTGGAGGTATTCAATCTTTGGGATTTCATACTGGCTTTTAGAAATCTGGCTATTGACTAGCCTTCCTGGATAAAATATTCACTGAAACTCACTTACAAAACACAATTCTCACAATATAAGCATAGCTATTGAGGTTTGAGAATATTTCTTAAGGTTTCATAAAATCTCTAGTAATGTCAAATATTCTTCAAGGTTCTTATTATCCTGGTTTGTGCAATAATGAATTCTATAGATAAAAATATCAGCCTTGGTAAGTAAGTGTTAATAGTCACAAGTATTGCCTTTACAATTTAAGTTTTTCGGACTTCAAAGACATTTTAACCTCTTTTCATGCAATCAACTTTAGCTACAATGGCATTTTTGTAAATGGAAACCTTCTTGAGGTATTTAAGAAAATGTGAATGTAAAAATCATGGAATATGGAACTATATATCTTATATACCTCCCTCCTATGAATGCATGTAGCAAGGAAATACCATTTGGATTCAGGAAGACATGGGTAAGAATTCTTCTTGGCTTTATAACTTTTATTGATTAAAGTTGCTTGAACTTTAATTGAATTTTCTATAAGGCTTCATTTTTTAAAATGTTTCCTTCTGGCTAAAATAAGTATTGTGTATTTTTCCATGTTCTTGAGGTTGTGAGAGGTAAACTGATAGCATATTTTAGCTCAATACCCAGGATAGAGTAAATAATAAAAGACACTGGTCAGTCTGGGCCATATGAAGATATGGAAGTGGGGTGGCAGTGGCTGGATGTAGGGGTGGCCTCAAGTCCTCCTGGGGCACAGTGTAAAGCTTTCCATGTTTCTAATTTTAATAAAGTTTGCCTTAGTATTATTCTGAGAAAGAATTTTTCAGAAACGTTTCAAGATGACATTACTATGTATGGTTGTATCGTTTTTAGGTTTTGAATTTTATTCTACTTCTTACCTAAATATTACATTAGAATATCTACCGTAAAAAGATCCAATGGGTGCATTCATGCCAAAACGTACGGAATCCATTTGGTACTTGAAGACCAATTGACTGAAAATGTAAAGATTCTAAATAATATCCAGGTTTTTCAAGTAATCCTGATGATATAAAGAGGTGAGCTGGAAAGAGTTGTCTGAACTGAAGCTCAAAATTTATCCAAGTTAAAAAACAAACAAACAAACATTTTTTAATGGATGGGGATGTTTGGTTTAAGAATGGGTAAGGGCCTGAAGAGAGAGATGTTTTCTCATCTTGAAGATCTGTGCAGACACAGTTGCTCTCCAGTAGCCACTCCCCCTTCATCTTTGCTAACAGAATCTCAGTTTTGAATGAGCTGGAAATGGGCCCAGGTGCAGTCACTAGATAACGCTTGATCTTTCCCACTTTCCCAGGAGATGCATCTAGAGATGGATGTGTGACACTGTTGTGATAAGTGAGACCTAATTCATTATCGGCTAAAGGGGTTATGACAGGGGTCCCCAATCCCCAGGCCATGGACTGGTGCCAGGCTGCGGCCTGTTAGGAACCGGGACGCACAGCAGGAGGTGAGCGGCGGGTGAGTGAGTTACGCTTCATCTCCTGCTCTCCCATCGCTGGCATTACTGCCTGAACACCCCGCCCCCGGTCCCCCAGTCTGTGGAAGAATTGTCTTGCACAAAACCGGTCCCTGGTGCCAAAAAGGTTGGAAACCACTGGGTTACGAGGAAGGCTTTTACTTTCCTGATAGAAGGGTTAAAGATGGCTGGCATCACCATGTTACCCTTTCTCCCTGAACAGTGATGTGACTTTTTGGAGCTAAGGCAGCAGTTTTTCAGCCTTCCCTTACAAGTACAAGGCTGAGAGCAAGCCTGTGGAGGATAAAGGAGTATAGAGAAATCGTCTTAGCCCTACAGGACATCACAGAGCTCCTGAAACAACACCAGCAGCTGCCTGCTCGGGGGCAGGTGCTATATGAGGACAGGAAAACCCATTTTTTTTTAAAGCCTTTGTTAGTTGAGTTTCCTGTTATATGTACATAAGAGTAATCCTAAATTATACAGACTCTAATGCCCTTCTGATTTTTAAATCAAAATAAAATAAATCCCATAAAGACTTTTTTTCTTTTTGTGGTACACGGGCCTCTCACTGTTGTGGCCTCTCCCGTTACGGAGCACAGGCTCTGGACGCGCAGGCTCAGCGGCCATGGCTCACGGGCCCAGCCGCTCTGCGGCATGTGGGATCTTCCCGGACCGGGGCACGAACCCGCGTCCCCTGCATCGGCAGGCGGACTCTTAACCACTGTGCCACCAGGGAAGCCCCTAAAGATATTTTATAATTTGATAAAAATTCACAAAGTATATTTATACCCAGAAACTCATTTTTGGTCCTCACAATAGACCTCAGAAATAAGTTATCCTGTCAATTTTTAAAATAGGAAATGTAAAATTAGTGATATTTAGGGAATTTCTCAAAATTCCAAAGCTAATAATGGCAGAGGTGGGCTGAAACTGTTGGAGTGGGTCATGGAGAGGACATGACTGCCAGTTGACCTGAGAAGTAGACCCAGGCAATCAAAGGCTCCACACCCCCTCCCCTGTCCTCTGAATGTACGCTCTGCCCAGTGTTCCCACAGTGGGAGATACTTTCAAGGATGCATCCTTGAGAGAGCACTGTATTGTTGAGACCATCTGGATTGGATATGTGACTAAACCCTGTTAAGGCCTCTATATAAACTTTTAAGATTCTGGTGAGTGTGTATGGAGATCTACTCCTCTTGGGGCCATCTATGACAAGCCTCGTATGTAAGTTCCTTTGATTATTAAACCTGCCACCTACCAATCTGGAGTGGTCTGCCACTTTCTTCAGTTTCTCCTTGCCCTCTGTGTGTGGGGGGCCAGTTTTGAATTTCACCTGGGGAACTCCCCAGTTTGCAAACTAACAGAAATCTGAATTTTCTTATGCCAAGACCAGTGCCCTTTCTCTAAAGCTTTATTGAGTGCCATAATATACTCTTACCATTACTGGGATGTCATGGTAACACAGAGAAAACAGTTTTACATCTAACTATCTCCTGTTTTTTTATTCATACATTTATATTTTTACTTATATATGTGAGGCATGAAAGGCTCTCTCCAGCTTTCTGAATGCCTTTCTATTTAATATATTAAAAGAAAATAGGATTCTATTTTGTTAGCTTATAAGTAATGTTCTTAGGAATATTTCTGTCCTGCCCGTTATGTTTAAGGAACATAAGGAAAAAAATAGAGTGCAGCTGAGCAATTCAAAAAAATTAAGAACTTTGTGGCTTCTTTCCTTCAAAAGATATGCACCAAAGTAAGGAGTACAGGCTCCATGACCAAAATAACATATTTATAAAAGATCATGAAAATGTCCTATTTATCAAGGACAAAGGTTTGAGGAAATATATCCCATGAACTCTGGAGTCATTCAGAGCAAACCCATTTAAAATTGGAAAAACTTAAATCTGAAGGAGAATGTTAAATCAATTATGATACATTAAAATTTAATGACCATTTGCTATATTGATGGCCATTTGCTATGTGCAAAGCAGTGTGAGAGGGTACTGTACTGATTAAGGTAGAAATGGTAATTATAGAGTTTACAGTTGATGAATTTTGTGTTATTAGGTCTATGAGCTCTGTCATCATAGAGTTCTGTCTTTTTCAGTGCATACATATTTTGGGTTATTATCATTTGTTATCCCTTTTATCATTTTATTTATTTATTTATTTATTTATTTATTTATTTTTGCAGTACGCAGGCCTCTCACTGTTGTGGCCTCTCCCCTTGCGGAGCACAGGCTCTGGACGCTCAGGCTCAGTGGCCACGGCTTACGGGCCCAGCCGCTCCGCGGCATGTGGGATCTTCCCGGACCGGGGCATGAACCCGTGTCCCCTGCATCGGCAGGCGGACTCTCAACCGCTGCGCCACCAGGGAAGCCCCCTTTTTATCATTTTAAATGTTCTTCATCCATTATTCTGTACCTTGAAGTCTACTTTGTTTAATATTAATATAGCCACTCCAGCTTTCTTATGCTTGCTGTTTTCATGGGATATCTTTTTCCATTCTTTTATTTTCAAATTATTTGGCTTTTTATATTTAAAGTGCTTTTCATGTAGAGAGCATACAGCTGGATCTTGATTTTTACCAATATATAATTGTAACGATTTATGACTTTTAATTGACATGTTATTTTACTTATATGTAATGTAATTACTGATATTTTAATTTAAATATAGTATTTTGCTATTTGTTCTCAATTTTTTCTTTTATGTTTTGACCAACTGTTGCTTCTTTCCAGACTTTGTTGGAGTTGTTTGGCATTTTTTAGTAGCCCATATTATTTGTCTATGGGGTTCTACATCACCTATTATTTTATTAATGATGGCTCTAGGGCAGAGCTTTTCAATCAGGGATGATTTTGCCCCCACAGGGGACATTTGTCAATGTCTGAGGACATTTTTGGTTGTTATAAATTAGCAGAGTGGGGGGCTGCTATTGGCATCTAGTTGGTAGAGGCCAGGGATAATGCTAAGAAGCCAACAATGCATTGGAGAGACCCCCAAAACAAAGAAGTATCCCACTCAAAATGTCAATTCTGTCAAAGCTGAGAAACCCTGCTAACAATACACATTCTAAAATTATTAAAGTCAATTTAGAGTCAATATTGTACTACTTTACACTTCAAACTTCATACCTGGCCCTTTACATTTCCTATATAATATGTCTTTTTATCTGACTGCTTTTAAATTTGCTCTTTATCTTTAGTTTTCGCCAGTTTGATGGCCTTGGTTTGAGGCTATATTATTCATATCATCAATGTACTTGTTTTCTAAAACAATATAAAAAGACTTTGATAATTAGGCTAGGTCCTCTCTGTTATGGTTTTGTCAATTTCCCTTTGTATTTTTAACAGTTTAGTTGTGCTTCTTTCTGTTTTCTTTCATGCTGTGAATAAAAGTTTATACAGATTTTTTTTTCTGCATCAAACTTTTTACAGTGGAATGTTCTTTCTTTGTGTCCTTTAAATGATTTTATTTTCAATCTACCTTGATATTAATATTATAATTTTAAAATTATACTTTTTTTGTTTGCATTTAAATTACATAGATTTACACCTTTATTTTTATCTTTCCGATGACTTTCATTTCTGATCTTTTTCTCTCCATTCTTGATGATTTTTTTAAGCCTTTTCCCTAAATACAGTCTGCACTGTATTTGGTTGAAAGTTTTAACATATGATTAACACTGTTTCCTTCTTTTAATATTGATAAAGAATATATATACATCTGATAATTTGTTTCAAGTTTGGTGGTGGAAACTTGCTTTTATTCTTCTACTTCTTGAAATGTGTATTGTTAGAATTTAAAAACTTGAAGGGATCCTAAAAAGATAATCTCATGTAGCATCTATATCATGGGGGTTATTTTTGAATTAAATAAGTTAGTACTATAGTCCAACCTTAATAGTAGATACTTCTTACTAATAACAGTGCCTTCTTCCCTTCCACCTATTCCTCCTCTCCTTCCTCATTATTATCATTAATAAATTATGGTTTCCAAATACTTTTCTTTGTAAAATCACATCTCCAAAGAGACTTCCGATGGTCCTAATATCCCCCGATGGCAGTGATTCTAAAAGGGGAGTGTTGCCACATCAAGAATGATACTAGAATCTGATGGTGAAGATTCTGATATATGTCCCTTAGAAGTGCACTGTCTTCTCTAGCTGACAATCTGCTTCAATTTTGTCTTTTCTTTTGAGAACATTAAGCATTTGACAAATGAATTATCTTCTTTAGTTCTCAGAGATGGTTAAATTGTGGCATAAAATATCCAGATCTCTAGTGTTGCTTCTCTCAAAAGGTGGAACCAACATCATACAGCATTAATGATTTTGGAGCCAGGAGGAAAAGAATAATATTCTTGTCCAAATTTCTCACCTTACAGATGACTGGACCAAGACCCACAGTGGCTAGTGGACTTGTCTTACTTGATAAACTCACTCATGATGAAATGTAGATAAATATTAGTTATTTTTTCCCCAGAAGTTTATCAAAAAGAATGTACTTAACAGGTAATTAGTTGCTTATAGAAATGCTCAGGACAATTTTCTAGAAAAATATAAATTGCAAACCATTGAATCAATAAGAAGTTTAAAACCCAAGAAGACCAATTTTTGCACTCCCTCAAAAAAGTTAAATTGTAGATAAGCTATTTCTATTTTATGCAAACTGTTCCAGAGGAAATAAAAAATGTAAAACTACTCACATACTTTTATAATAGTAGTATAATTCTGTGTCTCAGTTTGAATACTCTAGAAGTAAGAGCCTAAGCCAAAACTTATGTGCTAGTGCTCTATTGAGAATATAATACCAGGGAAACAAAGGATAAAGGGAGAAGTGGGAAAGAGATAAAGCAAATTCAAGGTGGCGTGCTACTAGGCTTGCCCCGCCTCAGTACCATCCAAAAACAATACTGCTGTTTGCTGGATTGCACTGGATGTTCTTAGACTGGCTGACTGAAGCTACTGTGTCTGGGAGCAGTCCTTCATGGGGAGGAAGGGCAGCTTATATACCTTCCCAGTCTTTTCCAGCTCCTATCTCTCATTAGTTAAAATCCTCTCTATTGAGCCTTTAAGTCCTCCATACTTGTGGTTTTTCTGGCAGTTACTGGGGTGCTTAGAGCTTCTGTGAATGTGGCCAGGTCAGATCTGAGTGCTAGAGCTGCTGCAACTTATATGAAGGTGGGGGTGATGAAGCCATGTCAAAACACCATATTTGCTCCTGGAGGAAAGGAGGCAACTGATCCTGTTAGGAGGTGAGACAACTGCCATGGAAGCCAGGGCCTATGACCTTGGATCATTTTGACCTCTTCCTAGGTCCTTATGCAGCTTTTATGGTCCTAATGCCACAGGACTAGCAGCTCAAGTGCTATTCTTACAAAGGAACATTGATGCAAAAATGTTTTATGAAGTATAAGAAGAATGACTCTAATAGTAGAGTAAAATTATATCATGATTAGGTAGCATGGAAGTTTTTTAAATGTCTGCATGTTCTTTGATACTTCTTCCAATGAGGAGTTGGGCTTTGTGTCTCCTTCCTGGAATTAAAGTGTAGAGAGGTGGGAGGAGCTTGTGACTGTTTTGATAAAAACTGTGTATGGCAAAAGTAAAGCTGTATTACTTTCAGGGCTAAGTCATAAAAAGGCAAGAAGCTCCTACTTCTCTTGGGATATTTTCTCTGCGGGAAGCCAGTTGCTATGTAAGAAATCCCAACAACTCTGAAGCTATCGTGACGGAGAGAACACATGTGGGTACACAATTAATAGTCCCAATTCAGTTCAGCCTTACTGTCGTCGCCCTAGACTTGGAGTGAAACATTTTTGGAACCTCCTGACTAGCCTATCTGCCAGCTGAGTACAGCTCAGCTGATGCCACAAGGAGCACAGGAATTGCCCAACCAAGTCCCGCCCAGACTTTCAGCCTACAGAATTGGTGAGTATAATAACATGCGTGTTGTTTTTCTGCCACTCTGTTTGGCATTGTTTGCTGTTCAGCAGTCATAACTGGAATAGGTGGGTTTATCTCAGGAGAAAAAGATTGGTATAATGGTAACAAATTAAATGAGAAAGTCTATATCATTAATTGATGGATGCTGAGAAAATATTTGTTGAAATACAATATGCAATACCAATTTCAAATAAAACAGCAAGCAGGGTAAATATGGAAGGGAGTATCTTTAAAATGTGACAGAATGAATAAAATAATTGTAACAAATATCAATATTTCATATTTATGATATACTAAGATTTCTCCTTACTATGATATGAATGTTAGTGTCCCCCCAAAATGCATGTGTTGAAAATTAATGCCCAAGAAGATAAATTTAGAATACGGAGCCTTTGGGAGGTGATTAAGCCCTGAGGATGGAGTCCTCATTAGTGCCCTTTTAAAAGAGGCCCCAGAGAGCTAGTTCTACCCTTCTACCATGGAAGGATACAGTGAGAAGTCTAAGACCCGAAGAGGGCCCTCATCCAACTGTGCTGGCACCCTGATCTCGGACTTCCAGCCTCCAGAACTGTGAGAAATAAGTATCTGTTGTTTATAAGCCACCCAGTCTATGGTATCAGCCTGAGAAGAAAGAAACTGTCCGTTAATAATAATTTTAAAGAAATACTAATAAGTAGAAAAAATCAGTAGAATAGCGAGCCATTTTCAGAAAACAAAAAGCAAACTGTCAATCAACATTTAAAAGATGTTAAACCTCATTACTAGTTATGTAATTACAAATTAAAACTCCAATGATATAGCAATGTTTTACCCATCATTTTTGAAAATTTTAAATTATTGATGATAATCAGTGCTCATGAACTGGGTGGACAGGTACGCTTATTCTCATCTGGCAGAAATGTAAACAGCTACTGTTATTTCAGAAAATGATTTGAGAAACATTTTTTTTAAGGAGAAGAAAATTCACACAGCCTTTGAAGTAACAGCTCTACTTCCAGCAATTTTCCCTGCAAGGATAAAAATAGTGTGTGTGTGTGTGTGTGTGTGTGTGTGTGTGTGTACATTCATAGCAAGCACTTTTTGTATAATGACAAAATACTAGAAAAATCTAAATAATGTTTGTCAAGAGAGAAATAGCTAAATGATTTATGGTAATGCAGAATACTATACAAAGGCTTAAGATAGAAAGACAGAGAGATGAAAAGGTATTTAATACATCGTCAAATAAAATGAAAGTAGAACAATATGCATAAGTCCATCCAAAATCATCCTAATTATGGACACACCTCAGAGACATTGTGAGTTTGGTTTCAGACCACTGAAATAAAGTAAATGTGACAATAAAAGGAATCACATGAATTTTTTCACTTCCCAGGGCATGTAAAATTATGTTTACACTATACTATAGCCTATCGAGTGTGCAATAGCATCATGTCTAAAAAGACCATGTACATACCTTAATTAAAAAATACTTTATTGTTAAAAAACGCTGTCATCTCAGTCTTCAGTGAATTGTAGTAGTAACATCAAAGATCACTGATCACAGATCACCATGACAAATATAATAATAATGAAAAAGTTTGAAGTATTGCTATAATTACCAAAATGTGACACAGAGACACGAAGTAAGCAAATGCTGTTGGAAAAATGGTGCCAATAGACTTAACTCAATGCAGGGGTGCCACAAACCTTAAATTTGTAAAACAAATGCAGTATCAGCAAAGCAAATAGAGCAAAGTTCAATAAAGCAAGGTATGCCTGTGCTTGTATATATATTTCATATTCATAAATATGCCAGCAATTATCTGAAAGGAAACACTGTATATTCTTATCAATGTTCACTTTTGGGGAGGATGGTATTAGATTGGAGAGTTTGGAAATAATGTGGAAAGGAATGTTTTAAAGACTTTTACTTGAATTTTTGTTTAATGAGCATACATAGAAATGTCATTTTATAATTAAAAATTTAGCAACCCAACAAACCAAACACAAAAAAGAAAACCCATAAACTTTGTGATACAAACACATAGATTGTTAGCTACAGTGACAGTCCATAACTCAGGCCACTGGCTTTGTCTTCTCAGGTTTCCTTACTGCTCCACAGGGTTATGGATTCTAATTGGGATAAATGCATTTTCTCCTCATTTGGCTTTGGTGGAATGAAGACTTGAGCACATTTATATTATGATACCAGCATAGCTTCTCAGACAAAAACACGTTCAAGTCCCTTCAATTTTGTAGAGACCAGAAACATTTTTTCTGTTATTTTGCCTTCCCTTGCTGCTCATGGGCCATTTAAATAAAACAAAACATTTTTTGTTTGTTTTGGTTTTATGTCAGATAATGTTTCTATTATGTCACATTTTTTATTCTGCCCTTAGTCTGCTTTCTCAGCCCACACTGATCCTGCCAAATAGTCTACAATGAGTGTTTTAACTGAGACTGCTTCAAACACAGAGCCTTCTGTGTGAAGATCTGAGACATCACTATCAGGTTGCCTCTTGAAGCATTAATTTTCCTACTTTAATTTCTTTTTATGATATTACTAACACCACATGCCTTTCATGTGGAAATTGTGTTTCTTTTGTGCTGATTATATTCTCTTAGGCCCCAGATGAACAAAATGGATGTTGCCGTCTCTTCTGAGTTTGTTTCCCCTTCACACTCCCATCTTCTCTCATTATATGTGCTCCTTTTTTTTTTTTTTTTTTGCGGTACGCGGGCCTTTCACTGTTGCGGCCTCTCCCGTTGCGGAGCAGTCTCCGGACGCGCAGGCTCAGCGGCCATGGCTCACGGGCCCAGCCGTTCCGCGGCATGGGGGATCTTCCCAGACCGGGGGCACGAGCCCGTGTCCCCTGCATCGGCAGGCGGACTCTCAACCACTGCGCCATCAGGGAAGCCCTATATATGCTCCTTTTATTAACACATCCTGGTTCTCACTTGAGAGCTTGGATACACTCTGCAACTCAAGAGTCTGGACATTTCACTTATCAAAAGACCATCATCATTGGTTATCTCGTCTATCAATTTAACAACCGTTAAGGGCCTGGAACCATACTTGGTATTCTATTTTAAGTGATCCATTCACAAATTCCCCTCCATTCTTTCAATGCGACCTACTTTCTTCCTCCCTCCCAACTAAGCACCCATCTGCAGTCCTATTACCCTGTTTCCTTTTGGACACATGCTGCTATACACTGTGCACCCGCCAAGTTTAATTATTGTGCTCAAACCTTCTCACCTTGTTGATGATGCTGCAGTGATTTTACTAGTATTCCACCTCCTTTCAACAATGTGAGTGGTTTCATCTTGTCTCTCTTCTTGCAGTTCTGCTTCTCTGAGATTCCCCCATCACCACTCTTTTCGTGAAGAGTGATGATAATAAAACATGAGACCAGGTAAAATGTTACCGCGTCCACTACACATCTCTTCTTATGCAGCTTTGTATTTAGGGATATAGTAAGGTCTTTGTCTTGATGACTTGTCAATAGCTTTGGAACGTATAAAAGAACTAAAATGGCTTCTCTCTTGCCTTTTGAGTAAGTAAAATTATCACTGCTACTTGTCATCTTTATTACTGCTGATGAGATACAAAGCAGAAAGAACACAGACACACTTTAAAAGGATCATTCGTACCTGGAAAGTTTCACAATGCTCAACTCTTTATGAATCTGTTTACTGTAGAACATACATATTCAAATAAAAAAAATTACCTCTCTGTGGTAGTGATAATAATGCTCACCCCCCCCACCAAATATCCACACTCTAAACCAAGGGACCTGTGAATATGGTACCTTACGTGACAAAAGGGGCCTTGCAGATGTGATTACGTTCAGGATCTTGAGGTGGGGAGATTATTTTATATAATTTGTTTAACTCAAAGTAATCACAAGGATATTTATATGTGGAGGAAGGAGGCAGGAGAATCAGTGTCTTAGTCATTTGATATGGGAAAGACAATTCTGCCATTGTTGTATTTTGAAGATGGAGGGAGGGGCATGAGCCCAGGAACACAGGCAGCCTCTAGAAACTAGAAAAGGCAAGGGAATGAACTCTCCCCTAGGGCCTCGGAAGGAACACACCCTAGCCAATGCTGATTTTAGCCCAGCAAAACCCAGGTTGGACTTCTGACCTCCGGGACTGGAAGATAATAAATCTGTGTTTTAAGCTACTAATATGTGGTCATTTGTTTCACCAGCAACAGGAAGTAACATACTGCCCAAAGAGGCCGTTTCAGTAAGCGCTTTACTGGAGCAGTAGAAACATCCAATTAAGATCCTATAGCGTAAAAATAGACTCAGATTACTTCTCGCTTGCACATTCCCAAATGAGGTTCATTTTTATTTCAACAACCTAAATGTCCATCCTCTATTTTTCCCCTTAGGCTGAACTTCCTTTGATATCTTCAGCAATTCACCACCTCCATTCACATTTGCTACAATGAACTCATCATATGATACAGAAAAACCCCTAAGCTTTCCTTTCTTTCTTCAGTAAAGCAGAGTCAGTGAACCTTTGGGGACTTTCCCTTTATTGGAGCAATAAATTCTTCTATGGAGATGAAGACTTATTTTTACAACCAGTTCCTTTTTTAATTATAGTATAACCTACCGCAAGGCCAGTTGAGGCTGAGTTGCCAGAAGTACCACATCTGCATTTTCAGGTAAAACACATTCCACCAAATACATTGATTACTGTAGAAAGAAATATTCCATTAAAACACAAGGATATTCAGGAAATAAAGCATTAAGCCCTCTTTATATTTTACTGTTTTCCTAGCTTGGCAGTTTTATAATTTTCTCAAGTCCTTTCCGACCAGGCCTCTATTCTAATACCCTGTATCACTGTTAAGCTATTTGAATTACTTCATGCCATACTAAATAGAAATCATACTATTAACCTTCCCTCTCCCCACTGTATATATATTTTTTTAAACAATGAAAACTGCTTGCTGCTGTTTTGTTTCCATCTTTAAGCCTATACTAAATTATTGCATGCTCCTGGGATAGGTGTATTTCATTCCAAACTAGATCTTAATGACAGAATCAGCTTATTTCCCAGTTCATTCCAAACTATTAATCCAGCCAGTCATTCACTTGAAAAAGGTTAATTGAACGTTAATTGACTAAACCTTGTGTGTGTATTAATATGCTAGGATTTATGTTGGTTAAAATTTCAAAGAAAGTGTAATGTCTATGGTCCCTGCCTTCAAAGAGCTTACTTGCACCTTTTGCATATATTAGTTACTTAATATTCTGCAGTATAATGATCACACACAAAAATTTCATGGTAAATACGTTAAGAAGCACGTTTTCCTCATCTCACTGGTCTGCTAATCTCTCTTCTCTCATTAAAATAGATATGTTCCCCAAAGTTCAGGTTTTAACACCTTTTCCTACCAATGTAGCCAGGGTTAACATGACTAATTGTATATACTTTACCTCTGCTGAGTCTCTCTTCAAGTTATAGATAATTGAAGACTTTATGACATCTTGCCCTAAATAATTTCCCAACTCATCTCTGATTTTCATGGCTTCACTATCACTTTCACACAACTGTATATTAATGCTTCTGAAGCGTGTCTCTGTATGATTGCCTTTTTAAGATATCTTCAACATCAACATTTGACAATTGAATAAATATGTATTTCTTATCTTGGCACTTAAGATGCTGCACAACCTATTTTTAGCCAACCCTGAAAGGATTTTAAGACTTGTTTCTTTATGCAAACTTGACACCCCAGAGACACCAAGCTACACTCATTTCCTTTGTCTGCTTGTCTTCCAAGTACCGTAAGTCTCTTGCCGCCTTTACTTAGTGATCTTCTATTTCTCTTCATCTCTCCCTCGCAGGTAAATCACATTATCTGATGCTTTCCTTTCTCTTTTCCCTTTCCTTGCATATCTGGAAATCTCCCTTTCCTTAAAGCCCTTCTCTTTTAACAATCTTAACACACTTACATCAACTTGGATTATTCATTTAATCACTGAATATGTTCACATGCAATCAATATTTATAGAGTGCTTGTTATGTGTATGGGGCTTCTTCAGCGAACGAGGAGTCCCTGCTCTCCTGTGGCTTATATTCTTTTGGGAGAGACAGATAATCAACAACAAAATATATGTTAGGTGGTGATAGGTAATAATAAGAAAAACAAGGAAGAGGAAGGAGGCTGAAAGATGGAGGTAGCGCTGAGCAGTTTTGAATAAAGTGGTTTGGTCTGGAGACGCCTCTCTCATAATTGACATTTTATGGGAGGCCCCAGTAAGTGAAGGAATGAGCCACACAGCTGACTAGGGGAAGGCTTCAAGAACCACATGCTTGAAGTGTGAACGCTGGGACAGCAACATAGTCACTGTGAAAACTTGGAGTTTATTCTACGTGAAATGTGAAGCCATTGGAAAGTTGGGCAAACAGAAGTGATACAATATGATCTACAGTCTAAAAGAATATCTGGGCTGCTCTGTCCAGAATGTAAGTTGGGAGCAAGGATGGAAACAGAGAGATCAGTTGGGAAGCTGAACAATAATCCAGGTGCTCTGAAGGAAGAAGTGTCAGTAGAGAGGGATTCAAGAGGGAGAGCTGGCTGTGTTGGAAAGATAATGAATAGGGGATAAAACTATTGAGTTTAAGATGCCAAGTGTGTAATGAGGAAAATGTGTGATTCAGCTGTTTGAATATTGTATTTGTTTATCTATTTATTCTTTCATTCATTATTAAATGAAAATATTAATTTATTTTAAAGAAAGATAATGTTACAGCTTCAATAGATATCCATGGGTTTATACTTATACATCATATATAAGTAAAGAGGTGGATTTTTCTTGAAGCCAATGAAATGACTTACAGAGACCTCCTCCCCCCAGACTTGGCTCTCTAAATGCTTTGGAGGAGAAGGGGAAGCCAGGTGGCAATTTGAAAGCATTTCTGATATGTTGCCTACAAGTATCTCAGAAAAAAAGTGACTTGAGTAATTAGTTGTGATTTATTTTTTCAATCTAAATAAATATTTGTGTATCTAAGTTATAGTTTTCACTTGTAATTTTGTATTCTTTTCCTTAAAAGGCTCCACATATTATATAGTAAACTACACAGATAAATATGTGGTGTATTTAAAGTTACATAAACCATGTAATTTTCTGCATGTGTTACTAATTTATACTGTTTATGACATACCCATATTGATATGTATATGTAGGTCTGTTTTATGCATTTCAATCTTTACATGATATATTGTGATATGGTAAAACATCACAGTTTACCCATTCTTTGCTTATTGGAAAATTAGCTGGTTTTAAAACTTTTTGCTATTCAAAAGAATGAACATGATAATAGACACCTTGATACCACTTGCTTGAGTTTCTCTATCTAGAAATATGATTGAATTTTCAAATTTCAAGACTACTCAAGGTGGTTAAACTGATTTACACTCCGTTTGGCAGGTTATGAGAAAACTTGGCCTTGTCTTAATTTAGTTCCCATGATTGCTAATTGTGGTAAGCAGAATATGGACCCCCTCCCCAGATGTCCCTGTTCTAATCACCAGAACCCATACTTATTAAATTGTGTAGCAAAGGGGTATGAAGGTGGCAGGTGAAATTACTGTGGTTATCAGCTGACGTTGAGAGCAGCTGGGATTATCCAGGTGGATCCAATTTAATCACAAGCGTTCTTAAAAGTAGGAGAAGGCAGGAGAGGAGAAGCAGAGACGTGGTTGTGTGAGGAGGTCTTGCCGCAGCGTTGCTGGCTTTGAAGATGGGAGAAGGGAACCAGCCAAGGAAGCAAGTGGCCTCTAAAAACTGGAAAAGGTAAGGAGAGCCTCTAGGAAGGAGTGTGCCCTGCAGCCATCTTGATTTTGACCCAGTGAGATCCTTCTACTGAATTGTAAGGTAAGAAACTTGTGTTGTTTTAAGCCACTAAGTTCGTAGTAGTTTTTAAAAGCCATAGGAAACTAACATGCTAGTGAAGGTCAGCATCTTTTCACGTATTTGTTGGGCATTCAGGTTTCTCATTCTGTGAATGTGCTGAACTTCCCCAATCTTCGTTCCTCTATCAGCGTGTTTGTCTTTTTTAAAATTAATGTACAGCAGTTCTAGAAATATTTCTGACGGGGACTGTTTGTCAGTTACGTGAATTGTGTTTTAAAGTGCTTTTCAGTTTGCTTTTTTTCTACAGAATAAGACTGTTTTGAAGTTTTTTGGGGTTGTAAACTGATAATTTTGTAAAATTAAAAGCTAAAGAACTGAGTTCCTTCTTGGGCTTTACGGTTAGTGTAAAAATTTCATCAATACATTTAGGTCTAGTAATTCCTTTTTTTTTTTTTTTTTTTGCGGTACGCGGGCCTCTCACTGCCGCGGCCTCTCCCGTTGCAGAGCACAGGCACAGGCTCTGGACGCGCAGGCCCGGCGGCCATGGCTCACGGGCGCAGCCGCTCCGCAGCATGTGGGATCTTTCCGGACCGGGAAACGAACCCGTGTCCTCTGCATTGGCAGGCAGACTCTCAACCACTGCGCCACCAGGGAAGCCCAGTCGTCCCTTTTGAGACCACTGACTGTTTCCTCCAGGACACTGACCCTTACTATCCCCATTTTACAGAGCAGGAAGCTCAGGCCTAGAGAGGTTTAGCTGGGTCAGGAAGGAGTGCAGGGCGAGGGCGGTCCATCTTCTGTCTTGCCTGTGCCTGGGCAGGGCTGTAGCCGTGTGCCCAAGTAAAGCACCTGTTACCTAAGGCCTTAAAAAGGCTGTAAGGGCTTCCCTGGTGGTGCAGTGGTTGAGAGTCCACCTGCCGATGCAGGGGACATGGGTTTGTGCCCTGGTCTGGGAAGATCCCACATGCCGCGGAGCGGCTGGGCCTGTGAGCCATGGCCGCTGAGCCTGCGCGTCCGGAGCCTGTGCTCCGCAACGGGAGGAGCCACAGCAGTGAGAGTCCCGCGTACCACAAAAAAAAAAAAAAAAAGGTAAACCGCATCTCAGTTGGGGCTTTCTATTCACTAATGAAGAAAGACACCATATGGTAAACTGAGATTACTTTCTCCCAGACATTTTGTTTGGGCAGATTAGGAGCAGCAGAGGGCAGTGTGATTCCCTTCCCTGCACCAAATCATAGTTAAGCCCCATTTTTAATTACAATGTCCCACCCGTAAACTTGAAGGATGTTGGTCTCATTGTTCATATTACCTAACTTTCTGTCTATATACAGAAATCTACAATCCCTATACAGGTTGACAACATTAAAAATACATATATTTGGGGCTCAAGATATATACTGATATAACACCTAAGTTGTTTGAAATAATGGGATTCTAGGATATGTAACTGTACTTTCTTCATGCAAAAGTCCTTCTTAATTAATGTGATCTTTTATTCTTTGGACCACAACACTTCTGAGGCTTAAAATTTGAGTCTTTAATATTAATAGCTCATGAATTTTTCTGACCTGTGACCACAGTTCATGAGATCATCCTTCTGATATGCCCACACATTGTGAGGTCTTTTGTTTTACCATACAAAAGACTTATTTTCATAAATTTATTCTCAATATTTTTCTGTTTTGAGGTTTATGTGCATAGTTTAATCTCCCCATCCAGTATCATGAAAATATTCTGTAACAGAATATTAAATATTTTTTCTAAATTTTAAAGTTTTACTTTCTTAATCTGCCTAAAATGTATTTTATGTGAGGTAGAGATTTGACTTAATATTTACCCCATATTGGCAACTACTTGTTCCAGCACATTTATTGAATAATCCACCCTCTCCTCACTTATTTGAATTGGCATTTCTAGATTGTAAGCACATTGAGGGGGCTGGTATTTTTGTCCATTCTGTTCATTTGCTGTGCCTCCAGTACCTGGAACTATGGGTGCTACTCAATAATTGTTTATTGAATAAGTATTTTCCACATGAATTTGCATATTTTTCCTTGAAAAAGTCTAGCTCCGTTCATGCTAATCAATTCAGTATTTTTTTATAATTCTGAGACTAATACTTTCTGCTTTTCACATGTATAAATATTCAATATTTAATGCTCAAAATATAACATTCCTTATGAATTTAACTTAGATCAATCCAGAGCACAATAATCTCGTATTTCTTATTCCACCCACCCTTATACCTAATAATAAGTAATGGGAAAAAGTAAAAGTAACAATAATTGTCAACTAGACAGCAGAATATAGAAAGTATGTGAAAAAGTTTAGTTCAAATCTTTATCATTTATCTTCCACTTAATCTTCCTAACTTTGTATTACTCTATCAGAGCTTTTTGGAATTTGAGAAAATAAGGAATATACAATAGTTAACATAGTGGCTGCCATAAAAGTCATTTGTTGAATGTTGTCTTCATAATGAAATTGTTTCGTAATGAAATTGTCTAGGAACTGATGCTTAAGTATTTGTGTTAGCCCAAGGTCACTTTTGAGAGGAAAGAGGGAGACTTACTGTGCTCTAGGAACAAGAGCATGGGGTGTAAGAGGTGTTCATTCTGGTTACAATCTCCGTTTCACTGTGTGGCAATTTGTTACCTTCCTGACTTGGGTGTTATCACCATTGATAAGAGATAAGACTAAGCTTTCAAGGTTATTGTGAAAATTAAATATAATATTTATAAAGTCAGTACTACATGCTAGGACATTTGGTAAGTTTTTTTTCCTATTCTTCTTGAAGAGATCAAGACTTAATCCTGTTCAAATCAGTCAGTTGCCTACACAATCCTATTCATATGTAGTAGATGCTCTAAAAGATTTTTTGATTAGTAATTATATAAGAAATAAAGTGTGCCTAAAGGAAGACGAAAAAGGAAGATAATGATTGTTCTGAGTTTGTGTTCTTCCTAACACTCATATTTTATTTGTGTAGAATTTATTTTAAGGCTATTTTAGTATTAACAGTGCGATACATGTTTGTGTATGCAGGTTAACTCTAATTTACACCCTAAGGTAAGTTGTTGTTTACAGTACCTTATTCAGGAATCCACACTTCAGAGGTGGTTGAACAGCATATCACATGAAGCACCCCAATCAGAAATCAACAGCTTCAGAGATGGTACCTTAGCACTCATGTATGAAAATTTACACGAGAGGTTGTGTATTATTAGCATAAGCGGTGTTATAAACAACTTTTCATCGGTGAAATAAAGGTGTTAAACATGGGTGGCGGCTTAGGAAGAGTGTATATTCCCCATGGCAATTGCGTGAATGAGGTGTAAGAATTTGGCAATTGTTTGAATGAGCAAACATGACAGTGGAGTATCAGTGTGACTTTTGGGATCCTGTGACCATTTATTTCATGGAGAACCTTGTCACTCAGGCTTCCTAAAGACTGACTCTTCATCAGAGTCTTACTGAGTGTGCTTCCTGAGAGCCTCTCATGAGCCTGCTAGTCAGGAGAGCTTAACTACTGAAAATGTGGTCTCTCATTTGTTTCCACTTGCTAATAAGTGTTTCTATAGTACACAGAGGAGTTTAGTCTTAAACTTGCTTTAACATACTGCTTGCAAAGTTGTGAGAGGGAGGGATATCTTTTTGTACTTATTAGGAACCTCTCCAGGAGTAGATATTTATTTAAAGAAATTTTGCTCTACTAAACCTTTTTTAAAGGTGAAATCATAATTAATAGCTTTAAAATGAACACATGTTAAGGATTTTATTTAATGAGAGAATCGGATGATGTTATAACTGGTTCAAAGGAAAATCCTAGGAACAGGCACACAAATATGGAGTATTGAAAAGAATATGCAAATGGAGGTAGGTTGGGAGTCCCAAGACCTGCCTCAGGCTCAGTGATTTGGTAGAAGACTCACAGGACTCTACCCCATAGTTATGGATTATTACAGCAAAAGGACACATTTTAAAATTGGCAAAGTGAAAGACATACAGGGCAAAGTCCAGGAGAAACCAGCCATAAGCTACCAGCTGTCTCCTCTCAGTGGTGTCACACAGGGATGCATTTAATTCTTCCAGTAATGATGGACAACAGGTGTGAAGTAAAGCACACCTGACTGTTGGTGTCCATGGATTTTATAGGGGTGTCAGTCATGTAAACATGTAGTGCCCAGGTAACTGACCTCAGCTATTCAGACTCTAGCCTGACCCCCCCAGAACAAAAAAGGCTTTCACCATATATCACACCATTAGGATTAAACTTATGTAGTATAGAGTGGCCAAAAGCATTAAAAAAGGGCACAGAGGGCTTCCCTGGTGGCACGGTGATTGAGAGTCCGCCTGCCGATGCAGGGGACATGGGTTCGTGCCCCGGTCCGGGAAGATCCCACATGCCGCAGAGCGGCTGGCCTTGTGAGCCATGGCCACTGAGCCTGCGTGTCCGGAGCCTGTGCTCCACAACGGGAGAGGCCACAACGGTGAGAGGCCTGCGTACCGCAAAAAAAAAAAAAAGAAAAAAAAAATGCACAGAACATTATTATCAGGAAGAATGTTCAAAGGGCCCAGAGATTATCTCCCTGGAACTGACCAAGAGCCAGTCCTGAAGACAGGTCTTTGTTTGGAATGTGCAGGGTTTGGGTAACTCAGGCCTGCTCAGTTAACCCATTCCAGCTCAAGGTTCAAAACTGTCTTTTCCATGGGGGTAGGGAAAAGTTGTTCTTCCAGCAAAAGATTCATTTTCATGCTTATACACAATTTTCCATTGATATCAGTTATCTACGACTTAAATGTAAAATAGCTCCCATAGAATCAGATGACATTGAAAAGTATGTTAGAGACAATGCATAGCTTTCTAATGAAGCACAACTTTTTCCCTATATCTAAATGCAAATTGTTTTTGTTCAATCAACCACTTTTAGTATATCTTGTACTGCTAATCATAAAAATAATACATGCCTCTGCATTCAGGATTAGTAGACTAGAGCATTACTCTGTGTTGAAGAGACCGTATTCCAGAGAAGTCTGTGGCCTTGTTCAAATCAGAAAGTGAAACCATAATTCACAAGTCACAAGCGCTTGTTCCACATGAATAAACTGTGATCAGTCACAGGCATTTAGGGAAATAGGTGCTAATATCTTTCAAAATAGAAAAAACAAAATGATTCAATATTGGCTTTAAGTCTCTGCTAGTAGGCTAGACTTAAGCTTGAGTAAGCCCAATTCCTTTTTTTTTTTTTTGGCTGTACGCGGGCCTCTCACTGCTGTGGACTCTCCCGTTGCGGAGCACAGGCTCGGGACGCGCAGGCTCAGCGGCCGTGGCTCATGGGCCCAGCCGCTCCGCGGCATGTGGGATCTTCCCGGACCGGGGCACGAACCCGCGTCCCCTGCATCGGCAGGCGGACTGTCAACCACTGCACCACCAGGGAAGCCCAGCCCAATTCTTTCTTCACTAAACACATTCAGGTAAACTTGGAACCCACCCAAATCCTCTCTACTTATGTCTGAACGCATAGGTGTAGCTCGCTACTATAGTCCAGTGAAGGCAAATCTGAGTGGCTCGTTGGGCAGTGTTCAGACCAGCTGAAGTTCTCTTACTGCAATGATCATCCCCTGGTGAGTTCATGCAAAATATTTTGGAGGTTGATGTTCACAAAATTACAGATTTTGAACCTTATGATTTTCTCTTCTTTAAGAAGCATTTCAGTGTGCTAAGTGCCAGTTATATTCGTAGCCTCCTGTTTCTCCAGGCTAGGCAACTCCTGTCCTAAGCTGTCTCTGTTAACAGCTTTCAATATACTCTCTAAATTAGTAGCAAACTGGGAGGTTATCTTGCTAGTTGGAGCTTTACTTACATATTTTAAGGCATGTCTTCTCCTAGGCTTCACTGAGAAAGGTATTAGAGAAATTTTCATGTTTTATATTTACCTAGGAAGATATTATGCACATGTGCTTGTGACTGCGTGTTTGAGGGAGATAAATGGATAGATTGTATAATTTCCAAGGCAATAAGAGATGCTACAAACAATATTGGAAGAATGGCCTTGATTGCTAGTGTGTAAGGAGAACTCCCCATAGTTTTAGGGAGGCATCCTTGAAATGGAGTAAATCTGTGTGTAACTCTCACATTTAAAAATGTGACAGGTCATTTTTTTCCTTCTAAAAGGTGGTGGGTGGGCTCTGGGCTTTTGAAAGATAGATGGATAATTATTGATATAAAAGTGTGATACTTCTAAGTAGGGGGAAAAAGGCTGGTTATAAAGAACAGGTTGATATGGTCTCATTAATGTATGAATATATGTGTATAGAAAAGATCTGGAAGCCTATACATTGCAGAGTTAGTAGTTTTTCTGGGTCTGTTGGGATTATGAATGGCTGTAATTTTCTTCCCTTTGCTCAATAATAATAATTTCTAAATGCCCTTATGAAGAATATCTCATTTCTTTTTAACAAGAAAGTGAACAGAAAATCTTTAAGTTTAAATGAAGTGCAAGGAGAATAATTGAATATGTGTTACCTCACCTCCCACAGTGGCAAATGTCTTCGGCTATAGGAAGAAAACAATGAAGTGGGTGGACTTGGGTTATATCTGGTATTTCATCCAGCTGTCCTAAAATCAAATTCTCACTTTGCTCTGTCATTGAGATCTTTCTAAAGATAAAAAGGCAGGGGAATATGTTCTTTATGATATTGGAAACCTTAAACCCTGCTACATGGTGTAACTTTTCACTCCAAATAAGGCTAACCAGAGGAATAAAGGGGCTTTATTCAAGACTACTTGGGCAACTTCTTGTATGGACTAATCATTCTGTATTAAGAGGAAGGAGTGGATTGGCTTAGTTCATGCATGATTTCTCAACTTTTTCACTGTTGACATTTTGGGCCAGATAATTCTGTTGTGAGGACTGTTATGTGCACTATAGAATGGTTAGCATCACCAGTAACCTCTACCTACTAGATGCCAGTAGCAGTACTCAAGTTGTAGCAACCAAAATGTCCAGACATTTCCAAATGATCCTTGGGACAGTATCACCCTTAGTGAGAACCACAACCTTAATGAACACTTGCCTGTAATTTCTATATGCAGGGTTTTATAAGTTAGGATTATTTTTGGCTACATGTGACAGATTAAACCCAAATAATGATTACTTTAAAAGACAGACTATTTTTCCTTATATAAACAGAAATCTGAAGGTGGGCAATTTGGAGCTAGTATGGCAATGCCATGGTCACCAGGGACCCAGAGTTCTTCAAACTTCTCTTCCTGCATTTCTTACCTCACCTTTTTTGTTTTTCTTGGCTGCCCCATGTGGCTTGTGGGATCTTAGTTCCCCAGTCAGGGACTGGACCCGCGCCCTCTGCAGTGAAAGCGGGGAGTCCTAACCACTGGACCACCAGAGAATGCCCTTGTCTTCCTTTCTTAAAGTCACCTCATAGTTTGAATTGCTTGTGTTGACCAGATGTCCAGTCATTTTACAGACAAGCATCAAGACGAAAGGCAAGGAAGTCTGAGAAGCCCATCTTCCCTTCCCTTTCAAGAGAACTCCTGGAAGTCCTACACTCTTCCACTTTCATCTGATTGGCCAGAACCTGCCAGAATTGGCCACACAGCCCCACTTAGCTACATAGAAGACAGAAATGTAGTCCTGGATATGAGCACATCATCTCTAAATTACTGGATGGGGTTCAGTTAGAAAAGGGGTCAATGGATGCCAGAGTTACATTCTTATAGCATTCTGCATAATGTTACAAGTCCACCCTTCTAGAGAAAGATTTGATTCCGAATAAAATATTTTCAAATTGCTACAGAATATCTGTTACAAAGCGAAACCTTAAATAGTGAAAATCTAATTGAATTGAAAGGCTCAAAAAATGCTACTTTTGTTTTATCTCTTAATATTTGAAGGTTTGTTGCTGCCTAGACAAGTGCAGTGCGGTGAATATCATTAGGTCTGTCTTCAACATTTGGCTTCATTCCAAAGACTTACCTCTTAGCCTGTGTTCTTAAAGTGGAGCCCAAGACCCAGGCTTCTATGCAGGAGTTTATTTAGGAAGCCATCTTGGGGAACAGGAGTGGGAAGGTAAAACAGGGAAGGCAGGGAAGACAAGGCAAGGATGTTTTTGAGCTGATCATTGCTATGGGTGATTGGTGTCAGATTCTGCAGGACCTCCTGAGGACTCTTATGAAATGCATTTCAAAACTGTCTGTCTGGGAAACAAACATTTATCCACTGTTTCCATCCTCACTGGTCAACAGTGGCTCCAGAGGAATTGAGTCACCTGTACTCCTGGGCTGCTCAGGTATGTGTAGCAGGTTCCTGGCAGTTCCCCAATTCTTGAAGGCAAAGTGAGTGTTATATCATGTGGGTGTAGAATCTAGACTTCTAGAATGCCTGTATGAAGCTGATTTAAGGCTTTATAAAAGTGGTCCCTGGACAGTGGCTGGAACAATGGATGGGGCACAAGGGAATAGGAGGCACTTAACCTTTTGATCTTCATGGTTTAGGAGACCAGATGGAGTTCGTGAGAACACACTTTGATTACCACTGCCCTGGATCAGTTATGGGGTATAAAGTTTAATTTGGAAATAGTATATGGGAGATATATACATGTGTGCATATATATGTATATGTAATTTCCCATTTTAGTATTAAAGAGTCTAACTATAATAATTATATTTTTCCAAGCCTGTACGCCAGGAGAATAGGAGCCATTGTGAAGTGCTGTACATCTCTGCATTTGATTTCACTGCTGATGTACTACACTAGTTCGCTCCACTTTAGCATTCATTTGACTGGACTGTTACTTGATTATCTCATGTACAGATGTGACTCACAATGTCTGAGAAAGGGTGTAGATTATATTGCGCAGAGGTGGCATAAAAATTTTCAAGGAAGACTACCATGCTTGATGTTGAAATTCTTATGTTGGTTGGGGAGCTGCCAGAACCTTGAATGAACTGGTGGTAGAAATAAATGGTAAAGACGATCAATCAGTTAGAAAGTAAATATCTTTTAACATCATGAAGGGCATAGTCCTCGTCAGTGAATCTTTGGAGACAGTTACTTGTAGTATACACAGTAACTAGGAGAAATTATTGTTGGAGAGATATCCAACTTCAGGATATTTGAAAAAATATTGCCAGTGCATATTATTGTAAATGCATTTATATATAAACTGCTAACATTTGTATAGAGCTGAATCATGTAAGCTCTTGTTTGTAGGAACAGATCCAGAGGCTGACAAGGATAAAATTTTAATCTGCCTTAAACTTAAGGATCCCAGTGGATTTTTGAAAAAATTTAATACAGACTTCTGATCTTGCCACTTGCAAATATTGCTTGATATTAAGTTTAGCCTAAATTCCAATTAACCAAGTCGTGGGTAGTTTGAATTCTTATAACTAAAGACGTCACTGCAATTAGAGTGAGTTTGGCTCAGCGTTACTGCTTATGTTCCAAAAGGAAACATAAGAGTGAAGTTCTAACTGAATAGGATTTTTTGAGTTGAAAGTCCTTCAGTTCCTATTAAACTCCTTTCCCCAAATTTTACAGCACAAAAACACACAATTCTCTAGATGCTTAGAAATGGTTGCTTAGCTCTCTGTGGAAGCTTCTGGCTTTAAAGAAGTAAACAGTTTGATTTGGGCTAAAGGGAAGAGCAGGCATAGAAGCACATCTGAGACATCAATTCAAACAGCATGAGTAAATGAACAGAAGAGAGATCACATTTGCTGGAATTCTCACAGTAAATAAATGAGGTGACAGAAGAGGGTTGCTTAAAAGGTGGGCCGAAGAGAACCAGTAGCCGGGAACTTTGCTTTCAATTCATCAAGTATTGAGTCTGTAAATCTGAAAATCTAGTTTCTGTTTACCACATCTCTAAATAAGGTTTACCTACACTGTGCCAACAACCACCTTCCAGCCTTCTGAAATTACTTCATTAGCATTTGTGAGAAAAGTCTAAGCAGTAGCAATAAAGAATGTTAATCTAATCCAGACTGTTGGCCTGTGTTCAGGAGTGGTGGGTGGTTAATTCTTCCTGTGTGATCTTCAGTGTTATTTCTCTGCATTAGCCAGCCGTCAGACATGGAAGGCATAAATAATGCCTCTTGGCCTGTCTTTTGGTCTCTGGAAAGAAGGAATTTATGGCAGAGTCTTTCATATTCATAACAGGCAAATCCCTAAACTCTTAGAGATCTCATTTTCCTTTGAATCTAGTGACTTCTCCAGGTAGGGTAGGACGAGAGAGGATAATATTGGAATTCACTATCTACAACTTGAGGGGCCTCAGCAAAGCTTTTACTGGACCTTAGTTTATCTCCTTGAAGAAAATTCAGATACAACTGGGGTCCTTGGCGTCTATTGTAAATTGGATTATTGTTGAGAAATACTCATTCCCTTTCCCTGACCTCTGTGGAAAGAGTACAATTCCTTCCCCCTTGCTGTTGGCCTTGGCTGTGTGACTTATTTGATGGGAACTTAGAAAATGGGAGTTGAAGTGAGGCTTGGAATATGCCAGTAAGTTTGGGCTTGTCCCTTTGCGTTCCTGCTTCTCTCTGTGAAAAGAAATGCCTTGGCTAGCCTTTCATCCAAGGGGTGAGACAGGTTTTGTGGAGCTGGCCTGGACTGAACTCATGTCCTAGAATCAAGCTCAAACTAAATCAGCAAAACTCTAGCCAATCCACAAAGGCAGAATCAATGAATGCTTGTATGTAAGCCACAGATATTCTGTGATTTTTAAGCATATTTTAGCTGACCAATTCAGCTGGATTGTATTTAGGGGCCTGGAGCAAAGTAGGGAGTTCCCCTCCCATCTCCAAGTATTCGTTTACATGGGCGATCCAGTGTTGAGAGATTTGCATTGTACTACTAGAGTTAAGAATTACTTTTTTTGTGGGATGTCAAAAGAACAAAGCAGGTGAGATGTGAAGGCATGTTTGGAAAGGAATTTTTAGTATGATTTGAAATCTGGAGTCCACAAATGCCATTCTGAGATGGCTAGGCCCTGACAGTGTTCATTCCTTCCTGGGGTGTAGGATACGTAGTTTACTGAGGCATAAGTTACATGTATAAATTCCTCCTGAATAATAATGTAGCTGCTACTTTTAAAAAGGGCTATAGCCTATAGCACAAAGTTCCTCCTCTTAGATTTGATGAAATCTTAACGTGTAGGAACAGTGTCACCGTTAACTGTGCCGCCTGTCTTCTCCCCCTTCCCCCACCCCTCAAAGGGATCTGAAGAGTCAAAAGTAACTCCTCTGCCATGTGCAACTCTTGTTCCTACTATATGTGACCACTTACATTCTCTAAACTTACGCATCCTTGGCTAAATACATTGCCAGTTTTTAGTCGAAGTAGCTATATGGACTCTTCTAACTAACCTAGTGACTGAAGGGACTTAACATTCCCCTCAGCCAGTCAGGATTTTTCCTGACTCTAGGTCCCTGACCTAACTTTTCTTAGAAATTTACTTTAGAAAACATGTAATTGTAAAATTTTCTCTGCCCCCTTGAGAGAGAAATCTTCCCTCAGTCTCTTGCCAGTTTTACAACCATGGGGTATCTTTCTTAAGGACTTGGGAGCCAACCCTTTGAAATGTCTTTATCAAGAAAGATGTTATCCCTATCTCCCAGTCTCTGCTGGAGGGTAGGAGCCTAACTTAGATAAGTGCCAAGTAGCTAACACAGATGGCATAATCACATTGATCAAACTTCTCACCAGTGTCCTCTAGTACTTTTCCACTAGCTCACCTCAGCACTTAAAAACTCTCCTATCTTTTGTTTCAGCAAAGTTGAACTCAATCTCAACACCCTATTGCAATGGTTTTGACTCTTACTGCAATAGTCTTCTAAAAAATATTCAATTTTATTGGAGTATAGTTGATTTACAATGTTGTTAGTTTCAGGTGTCTTGACTCTTATTGCAAGTCTTGAGTAAAGTCTCTTTGCCTGTCTTAACTGGTGAAATTTTTCTTTGACACCAGAGTCAAGTGTTGCAACGTACCACAAAACAACAGACTGTTTCTGAGCTACCATGAGATAGAGGTTAATAATGAGAGGGAAAGAAGCTAGAGAGTAGCTATATTCAGTAGAACAGTGTCCTGAAAGGGCGGTCAGAGTAGACACAGTTACTGGGACTCTTAATGGATGGGATTAAATGGAAAGAACAATGACAGACTTGGCCCTGAGCTCGTGGGAGATATTCCCAACACTAGGGACTTTTTGAATTCTTGTGGGGGAGACTCTGAGGCATCTGTGTATAAGGGGGAGTAGAAGAGTGTTAAACCAAGCAGGTGAGGATTCAGAATTTGGTAGAAATTTGAGTAGTCTTGTTAATGAGACATTTTTTACTTATAGAGAAGATAAGTCAGGCATACAAGCAGCAACACTTTTTTTCCTTCCTTATATACTCAACACATGCATTGAACAACTTCTACTATAGCAATGACTTCTATAATCATAATGTCATTAAATGTTACAAAAAGATTAGGTTTAACTGACAGAAAACCCTAAAAGAATATTAGCTTAAATAAGAGAAGTTGATTTTTCGCTGACATTTATGAAGCGTGGAAGTAAGCAATCCATGGCCAGTATGATGGCTCTGTTCCATAGTATTCAGACCAGACTCTCTAGGTTACCATTGTATCATCCCTAGGATTTGGTCTCTGTCTTCATGGTTCGAGATCATGGTATCCATATCCAAGCACACTGATATAGAAAGGGACAAAAGAGAAGGTGGGAAAGGGTAGTACCCACCGTCTTTTAATGAAAGTTCCTAGATTCTGCTGCATTAAATCCACTTATATTCCATTGTCACAAACCTTACCATAGCTGTAAGGGAAGCTAAAATATATTCTATAGTCTTTAAGTCTCCATTCTAGGTAAGTACACGCTTAGCTAAAAGTTTTTATTACAACAGAAGAAAACATATTGTGGGACAAGTTGGTGTCTTTGACATAGTTCATCCCATTGGCTCCTAAATAGCCTAACAAACCCTTCTTCCTGCTCATGGAGCTGCTCATCACCTTCCCCAAAGAAACCTTAACCTTACCACTCATCTATCTCAAAGTCTGGGGTCTCTGATGTATAATCCTTTTGAGATTATTTAGATATGGCTCTTACTGCTCTGGAAACTAGTAAAAGATGTACTTGCCCCCCACACTCACAACATGCCATGGTGGAACAGGGACAGAATCACAAACATAAAAATTTCTATTCAGAAAAGAGGATAAAAGGTTGTACATAGCAATCACCAGGTCATTAGGCCAAAGTAGTAGCCATTCCTTTTTCTGAGAATTGATTTATAAGCCTCTCTGGAAGACTCTCATTCTGCTTTCTGGAAGGGATCTTTGTAGTCCCTGGCCCTGTCTTTTTGGGATCCTATATCTGGGGTGGATATTAGACATTTGGTCTCTTAGATCTACACAGCTTGCAAATCCCAATGCCTGCTAGTGCAGGTTAGAGGGCCCAGGGATGCCATTGGGAATAGAATACTGACAGGTTTTTATAAGTCAAACTTGCAGTTTCCTTGAAAAAACAATTAGTAGGCTTTCAATTTGTTTCATGTAAACTATAGCCAGATTATCCCTATACATAGTTTTTAAAGTAAATTACTCTGGTCTTTGATTTATTAGTATCTGAGCTTTACCCATTCCCCTGCACCTTCATGTAATGGCTCCTGAAGATGTCCATTCCTGTCTTATACTGATTGATGCAGATAAGCTTAAAATCAGTACCTAGAAAAGTAAAGGTTTGGCAGGAAACTCTTATCATAATAGTAACTTAGGGACCTGGGCCAGCAGAGTTGCTTTTTTTTTTTTGCGGTACGCGGGCCTCTCACTGTTGTGGCCTCTCCCGTTGCGGAGCACAGGCTCCAGACGCACAGGCTCAGCGGCCATGGCTCACGGGCCCAGCCGCTCCGCGGCACGTGGGATCCTCCCGGACCGGGGCACGAACCCGTGTCCCCTGCATCGGCAGGCGGACTCCCAACCACTGCACCACCAGGGAAGCCCCAGAGTTGCTTTTTAACACGTGCTTCCAGGATCATTGGAGAAGGAAGGAAATATACTGAACCACTGACTGTTTTAATGATTATGTCAGAAATGACATGTTAATTACACTCACATTTCACTGGCCAAAGTAACTCTCAAGGCCACACCTAACTTCACAAAGAATGGAGAAGTGCATGCTTACTGTGTGCGTCTAAGGTGAACAGTGCTATGACTATTATATCATCTGCAGTAACGGGTTGCATTATTAGTAAGGCAATTTCTTTAATCTGATCTTTATAATTTAGATGGCTTCTGCTGTCTGGCAAAGAATTCTTAACAGAAAATGCTGGAAAATCTTGGGGCCACAGTTTTATCTTCTGTTCAAAGTATTTCTTCAAGGCATTCTGCTTAAACTGTTTCAGCTTTGGGTGACAAAGAAGTTGACCTTTTTAATTCCATGAGAATTCAAATGTAACAGACTCGCAGTTAACTCAGATTTTAGGCCAAATGCAGAAACTGCATACAATTCTAGCTAGCTCAAGCCAAAGTTCATGTCTCATGCAGGGATTTGCTCAAAGTGGCAAGAAGCAGTAAGTCCATATCATCACTATGATTTTTTCCTGTCATTTTACATTAAAAAAAATTAGTATGGCTTGTAATTGATGTAAAACACAAATTACAGTGACACAAACAAGACAGTTAATTCTCTTGCACATAAATGCAAACATATATATAACTTAGGGCTAGTATCTTAGTGCTTTTGGGCTACTATAACAGAATGCCATAGACTGGGTGGCTTATAAAGAACAGAAATTTTGGCTTCATGGATTTGACGTCTGGTTGCCTGCTTTATGGCCAAGACATCCCATGGAAGATCCTGAGGAAGCAAAACATGGGATAGATTATTTATAGAGCATTCCATCTGAAAGCAGCAGAATACACATTCAAGTGCACATGGAACATTCTCTAGGATAGATCACATGCTGGACCACAAAGCAAGTAAGTTTAAGTCTTCTGTGACTAAGGAAAACAGTGGTCTGTATCACATGCTTTGATATTCCTCTGAGGTGATATTTACCACCATTGTACAGGTAAGGAAACTAAGATTTAGAAATATGCAATTAATTTGCTTAAGGCTACATGGCCACTGGAAAATTAAGGATGTAACCCAAGTCCTCCTGAGCCACAGTGTAATCCATCCAGCTACTTAACACTGTTGCATTCAAGTGCAGCCCTCACTAAAAGATGAGCATGTAAGATCCCATTTAGCACATTCTCACCAGCTCTATCATTGAGGTACTCCGAAGAATGACTGACCTGAAACCTTTCCTACCTCCAGCTTTGTCAGCCATTCCTCCTGCTGTGCTCTGAATCTTTGTTGCCCCCAAATTCATATGTCTAAATTCTAACCCCCAAAGCTGATGGTCTGAGTAGGTGGGGCCTTTGAGAGGTACTGAAGTCATAAGGGTGGAACCCTCATGAATGGGATTAGTGCCTTTATAAAAGAAGCTCTGGAGAGATCCCTAGCCTCGTTCTGTCATGTGAGGACATCACAAGAAGTCTGCAACATAGAAGAAAACCTTCACATGACCATGTTGGAACCGTCTTCCTGGATTTCCCAGCCCCTAGATCTCAACATACATGAGAAATGTATGGTGATGTGCTACTCAGTTTGTGGTATTTTGTTATAGCAGCTTGAACAGACTAAGACACCTCCCCGATGATGTTAAGTCAGTATGGCTGAGATGGTTAGCTTTTATTGTACCTCTTAAATTCTTTACAATGTCTATTTAAAATTTAACTTTTAATAAGTTAATCTAAATCAAGTTTGTCAATCTAGATCATTCATCTAACTTCCCAGAATGCTAATTTCTAGCTCACTCTTCTTTGAATTTCAAGATTTCACTCAGAAGTATACAGTATTTGAGACTGCAGTGTCAGAGTGCTGATGAAATTTAAATCTTAAAAAATATCTCATGACCATCCACCAAAGAACACTAATATGTATTTGGAAACCCTTCAATCTAACGCTTTGTGTTCTTATTGTTTTATCCCTCTCTGGGTTTCTTAAAAGCTAACTGAAGCTAGACAGACAGATTCAACAACCCATTTTATTTATTTATTTAAACTCACAGCTCTACAGCTTTTTCATTGTTCTCATGAAACTCTTTCCTTGTAGAGGTGGAAAAGGTCTATTTCAGTGAGCCATCTAGTCTACTTTTCTCTGCATGCTTTTTCAGGGTGGTTTCAGATTTGAAAGGATTTGAATATCTACAAAGACCTTGTGGTGGAATTATTTTAAAGCTATCTATAACCTTAAGGACTTTTTCATGAGAATGGATAAAGAATATGCTAAAATTAAGAAATCTAAGAACTCGCCTCTCTCAGAATTGCTAGAGAAAGCACTGTGGTTTTCAAGGTGGCTGTTTAAATAATTGCATTGCTGTTTGAGGGGAGAAAAAAAGAGCTCTGAGTCAGGAGGCTAAAGCTCACTGTTATTATGAGGGAAGAATTAATATGATACAGTCTTTGTAGTTATGACTCCCTCCCCAACAAGAGCTTCCAAGTGGGTAGGGAAAGTCTGGAGGCAAGAGTCACAGCTGGGACCACAACCAATGGGTTAGAATTGATCATTTGATCGCAAAGCTTACTCTAGATTATCTCGAAGTTGTTGTTTGCCAATGTGATGTGATATTCTATTGGTTTATAGGGTACTCAGGAAGAAGGAGCACACATCAACATTTATGCATTATCACCCCCTCTCTGCTACTTGGGGAGGACAGAGCCTTGGCAAAAGAAAGTCATTCATCTCTACACAAAGCCTGTGAAACCCATTCTAATTGACTCACTCTAGAGAGCAAAGGGCCCAAAGAAATCTGTGAAAGCATTCCCATGGCAGCAAGTGTTGCAAAAACACAGACCCTACATAGTCAAGTTTCTGGAGAGCATTTCTAGGACCTTTTTTTGTACCAACCCTTTTGATAGTTTGAAGCACCTTGATGAGCCTTCATTCCCACTTTGGAATCCTATCTCTCACACTCCCTTTCCCCAGAAGGAAACACGCACATATACAAACACAAACACATAAACAAAATACAACGAAAATTTATAATCTTTAATCATGGGCATGACCTCCAATTCTGTTTGCATCATCTGGGTTGGACTAATCTAGAAGGAGGCCTGAAATTCAGGCTTCCACTAATTTCTTAATGTTACATGTTCCTTCAACCTCTCATTGAAGCACCCACTTTCCCACATGTATGATATACTCCTTTGAAGTTGGTAGAGAAGGGACGGGATACCTTCCCCTCTTTCTATCCTAGGGAAGACTATTATTTCCCTTGCTCTAAGATTTCTTATTTTACCCTAAACAGTCTTCATTTAGCTGGCTACAATTTTTTTTTTTATTTTTGCTGTGGTTAAATCCCTTTTGCATGTTAATGTTTAGTCCAGAAACTTCCAACCATACTTTTATACTTTAATTATATCTTGACCTTCTCCAGATCATTTCTGAGAATCATGGTGAAATGGGTGAACAATAGAACCACCTAAGATCATGGTCCCTGTGATGGAAAACACTTGAAGCTAGAATCAATCACTATACATTGAATCCACAATTCTGCTACATATTCTGGGCAAGTGACTTTTTTCAGTTAATCTTTTCTTGTCCCTTATCTTTAAAGTGACAGAATCCATACTAAATTTTATGCTATTGTAAGAATAAAACAATGCACATGTAATCTGTAAGATACTATACACACGTCTGTGACAAGTATATTAACATGTCAGATTAATAGTTTCCTAAAATCATCACCTTTATATACTCACCACTACTTAATATACTCATTCATTCATCCATTTTTCCATTAATTTGTGTATTCATTTATTATTTATGTTCTGTCTCCCCTCCTCTAGAATGTAAGCTCAGTCCTAATAGGGACTTTATCTCTTTTGTTCTCTACTGTATTCTCAGAGCCTAGAATGGTTCCTGGCATACTGGATGCTCAAAACATCTATTGAATGTGTAAATGAATGGATGACAACTCTTTATTGTGAACAGTGTTATTATATAAGGGAAATTGCTCACTTTAAAGAATTTCCAAATTTCTTTCTAGAGGTCATTCACTTGCCTTTTTCTTTGCTATTAGGTTTTGAAATCTGAGCATGCAGAAGATTGTCTTGCAAGAACTCATTCCACAAAGGGACTGCCATACAGGTACCCTGTCCCTGCTAGCTCCTTTCTACCACAAGTCAAAGCCAAATTTTTAAAATTTATCATCTTATTTTGTGCATCTAGAATTATATATGGAGAAGCCCATATGATACTGAAATTTTGAATCTGAAAAATGCTATTGAATGATCTGGATGGAGATATTAGAATATTGTGGTACCTGGGAAAATAAAGGTCTGCTTTGGCAGCCCCTGAATCTCATCAGGCTTACACAAACAAAGCATGAAGTGGGGAAATATATAGACAGCCTAGTGTTTAGTATCCACAAAGAAAGATGTTTGTATCTTACTAGAAGAAATGGCAGTGTTGAATATTCATGAGGGAGAGCCATTTTATACCCCCCCAGTCACAGAATATTTGTATAAATATGAAACCTGTGCATAACTATGTGAAAGCAGACATTCCCCAGAGGTTAAATATGCTAACATAGTAAGAAAGGTCTTATCCTCCTGTAGATTTTACTAAAAATATTCAAGTCATTGAAAGAATGTAAACATCAAGTAAGAGCACGATGATTTAGGGTTGTCCAAAGGAGCATAACCAGAAACAGTGAGACTATACTAAGGAAGGACAGATTACTGAGGAACATTTTTAACTATGTTGTATTTTACTCCATAGCAATACTTTTAGAAATGGCTTCAACCTAAAATTCACAGTCTAATGAAATCTATTAGGTTGAAATTACCTTTCCTGCGACACGGTGAAAGCCTTATTCCTTGAAACGCTGAATGTGATTGACTCAGTTGCAATCTGCCTTAAAACTGGATTGAATGTAGAAAGGCAAAAATAGTATGTATCTGGATGTCTGCTGTGTCAGTGACTGGTGTGTGACCTTGCGTAGTAAATTCAATAGCTTTACATTCTTTTATATCTTTTAAAGATCACTTCATATTCTCTTATAGTTTGAAATATTAAGTTTATTCTTGCTTTTAGATTAACTGTGTTCTCTCTTTTTAAGAAGAATGAAAATTCCTAAATTCCATTTTTTTTCCTCTGACTCTATGTAGTAGAATGCACAATGCCTTCCAGACTCCCTATAACCACAAATGGTGCAATGAAAAGTTTGCTTTCGGCGGTGGAATATTCAAACCTCCAAATGCAGAGGAGAACAAACTTGTTGGTGCCTTCCTTATCATTCTGTTCCCTGAAGTTACAAGTTCAACCAAATGTGTGCCTGCCTGTGTGATCATTATGTGTGCAATGTTTATGGTAGCTGCTGAACTGGGTAGATGTGTAATGAGAAAATCGAAGGGAGAAAACTCTTATCTTCTAACACTACGAATATATCCCCTTTGTTGTTTATAGGAGTTTCCTATCTGATTTGGCCACCGACCTCTATAAAGAGTTGAGATGTACTTTGACAACATAGGTTGTTGATATAACCAGTAAAATAAAATCACATTTTCAGGTTAGGAATTATTAACTCATTGCGGTTATCTAGTTCTTTTGTAGGAGGAAGGGGGTTAGCCATAAAGTGGCTGTGTCTTTCTGCAATCTTACCAAGTGTTGCCAAGCTTCAACAGCATGTCTTCCTTACCACCCTCTATTCTTGGCCATATTGACACTTTCTGGGTAAAAGACAACTAACAGTTCTCAACTAGGACAAATTCTTTGTGTAGCAGGATCTTCCCATATCTCCCCATGTTCCCAAATTGGTCAGGACCCAATGCAAACATATATTTGAGCCTATTTCTCCAAACTCTTCACTACTTTTTTATTTTTAAGACATGAAACTCTTGATATTCCCCAGCTTTTGACTTTAAGGTCTTAGGAGCTGAATTTCTTGGGTGCTGATTTGGCAGTTAAACCATGTATATATGCTAAAATAAAATGACATGTCACGTTATAAAAGGACCAGATCTTTTCTTTAGATCAGAAATATCCTTGATATAGTGGCGCTAGGGGATAGGCTTCCCTTCTAAAGGTCGTTTTGAGTACAGTCCCCTATAAAATACTGACCACTTCATTATGCCAAGGCACTGTATGTGAAATACCAAGCTGATAATTTTACTACCTACCTTATACATTTCTGCTGATCCCCTATTTCCCCCAGGATACAACTGAACTCCAACAAGTGGCCTATGGAAACTTTCAGGATATGGGTCCCTATCTACCATTCCTTAGTTCACCCTGTCCTTTCTTACACCAAAACTCAGCCGCACTCTGCTCAGTTTTCTAAACATTCTGCATCTTTCCTCTGGTGCTGTATCTACTTTGCCTTACTGACCCACAGATGAATTTAATGCTCTGGATCACTCTCCCTAAACATCACCACTCTGCTTGTTTTGCTCTAAATTTTCTTTTCTCTTTCTTCCCTCTTTAACTTCCTTTGTGTTTCTCTTTGGCCTTAGCTGCAAATATTTAAGAGTATTTACTGATTCTTCTTTCTATGACTTTACACATTCTGACCTTACCTCCAAAATAGCTCCTAAAGTGGTTCCTTTCTCACGAACTGCATTACCACCTTAGGATTTTAGTCCCATGTCATTTCTTAACTGGACTATTACATCATGTTCATTAGTGAACTTCTAGTGTCCTATTTTCTCAAATGCATTCTTCACACTGCAACCTGGAACGTTGTACCTGAAACAGAAATTGTCCTGTTAATACTTTATTTAAAATTATTTAAAAGATATTCACCCCCTCTATCTAAACTGTGACAATTTTGAGAGTGAAAGGGACTACTATCAATATTTGACACTAGATAGTAGGTATAAATTATGATTGCACTAGGCAAGCCTAGCCGAGTGTTCACCCTGCTTCTATAGGATCTGTCAAAAAAACAAACAGGTAAAACAAATGAACAAAAAAGCTGTCCAAGGTGCTTAATGTAACATAGGAAGCCCTCCACAATCGGTCCCTTCTAATCTCTTCATTATAATCTGTGTATATCCCAAATCTGGTATTCTGTATACCAGTGATCGTGTGCTTTTCTTTATGCTAATTTCCAAGCTGGAACATTCTTTGTCTTTTTTTCCACCATCCTTTCTCTGACTTATCTGGGAAGCCTTCAGAAACCTTTGTCCTCTCCAAGTTAAGTAAAATGCCTTTCCATTGTGCTCCAATAATAAACATCACATACATACGTATCTGTCTCTGCTCTTGTTATGTTTCAATTATCCCACTGGAACATGAGCTACTTCAAGACAATGAAATGTCACTCATTTTTTAGTTATATTTCAGGATGCATAGGATAAGTAGATTTTAAATTAACATTTGATTGGAAAAAAAGGAAGGAAAGTAGCTAAATCAGAGGTCATCCTATGAGTAGATGAAAGGATTTTGACACTTAAAAATTTTGAAAATCATATTCACCAGTCACCCTAGATCCCTCCTATTATTTACACCAGGGCTATACATTATGTGCTTTAGAAATTTGTGCTCTATACCCACCAAAGCCTTTCCTATTCTTTAATTCATTTCTTCATCCACTTTCTTTGTTTTTACATTTTCTTCAATCCACCCATAGTTATTTTCTCTATTCCTTTGTAACTTTTCTGTGCTGCCAAGTTAGTTCCATCTTTCCTCTGGGATACTAGGGATGAGTAAGAGGGTGATTTAAACCTTAGCGCAAACCTGTTCTTACAGTTGTTTAATCATTCTAACTTATTTTGATACTCTATAGAAGTAATTTACAAAAAACAATTTTAAGTGCACAATTTGTTTTGGTAAATATGCACACTGTATAATTGAAACATCAATAAAGATATGCATTTACATTGTCCTAGAAAGTTTTCTTGTGCACCTTTGCAGTTATTCCACATACTTCTGTCTCAGGCAGACAGATTAATGATCTGATTTTTATCGTTATAGATTACTTCTGTAAATACCACAATTTTATATAAAAATATACAGTCTGTGTACTTTTGTGTTCAGCTTCTTTTGCTCAAGGCAATTTTGCTTTTAATGTTTCATGTTACTTACATGGCTCTGCTTTTATTGTAGTTGTTACTGTGTAGTATTCCATTGTAAGGATATGCCACATTTTGTTTATATATTCACTTGTTGTTGGGCAACAAGCAACAGTTTTGTTTGCTTCCAGTTCTTGGCTGTTACAGATAAAGCTGCTGTGATCATTCAGGTCCAATAATTTAAGTAGATATCTCTTTTCCTTTCCTTGAGTAAATACTTAGGAGTGAGATTGCTGGGTAAGATGGAAGGTACATGTTTAATATCATAAGACTATGCCAAAATGTTTTCTAAAGTAGTTGTGACATTTTATACCTCCAATATTACAATTGTTCCACATCCTCATTTGCTCTTGATATTATAGGTGTTTCAAATTTTAGCCATTCTAATGGTTCTAGTGGGTATGAGGTGGTATCTCACTATGGTTTTAATTAGCATTCCCCTGATGGCTCATGCTGTTGAGCAGGTTTTCATGTGGCTATAAGCCAATTATATATCCTTTGTGAAATGTCATCCAAGTTTTTGCTGTTTTATGTTTGCTTTCTAATTATTGAAAATAAATTGGCTAGTTGCATTTTCATATGAAGTTTTGAGTCACCTTTTCAATTCTTATAAGATCCTGCTAGAATTATGATTTGAATGGAATTGGCTTTATAGATCAATTTGGGGAAAATGAACATCTTAGCAATAGTGAGTGTTTCAGTCAATAAACATGACAAAACTCTCCACTTATTTAGGTCTTATTTCATTTTTCTCAGATATGTTTGTAGTTTTTAGCTAGAGGTCTTGCATATATTTTGTTAAATTTATTTCAATTTTAAAAAGTTTGAGGGCTTCCCTGGTGGCACAGTGGTTGAGAGTCCACCTGCCAATGCAGGGGACGTGGGTTCGTGCCCCGGTCCAGGAAGATCCCACATGCCGCGGAGTGGCTGGGCCTGTGAGCCATGGCCGCTGAGCCTGCGCGTCTGGAGCCTGTGCTCCACAACGGGAGAGGCCACAACAGTGAGAGGCCCGCATACTGCAAAAAAAAAAATGTTTGAAATAGTAGTTTTATTTCCTTCTCCAGTTGCTTGTCACTACTACATAAAGAAATACAATTCTTTTGTTTTACATTAGCCATGTGCCTTATGGCCTTGATAAAATCACCTAATAATCCTAGTAAGTTTTTATGGTAGAGTCCTTAGAACTTTTAATGTATATCTCTCTCTATATGCAAACAGTTTTTTTTCAATATATGTGCTTTTGCATATGTCTTTTACTTATTTTTCTTGCCTTAATGCACTTGCTAGGACCTCTAGTAACATTATTGAAAAGATGCAGTGGGCATATACATTCTTGCCTTGCTCCCAGTCATATGGGGGAAGTACTTAGTTTTTCACCATTGCACATGAGATTAGCTCTAAGTTTTCATAGACACCTTTATCGGGTTGAGTAAGTTTTATTCTATTCTAATTTTCTGAGTTTTTGTTATGAATGGGTGTTTTTTATCAGTTTTCACTTTTATTCCCTTTATATCTGCTTTCTTTGTATAAAGCCTATATGATCTTAAGATAGGATCCTTTTTTGTTTTTCTGAACTGAATTTGCTTATATTTTGAGGAGTCATGCACTTATTGGTCTGCCCTTCTTCTAATGTCTTTGCCAGTTTTCAGTAACAGAGCTTCAGAAAACAAAGTCATCCTTACACCTCTGCATTTTAAAGGAGTGTGTGAAGGATTGGTTTTATTTCTTCCTTTAAAGGTTTGATGGGATTCACCACAGAAGCCATGTAGTTCTGTACTTCAAGGGAAGATTTTCGTTATTAATTCAATGTAATATGTTACTAGATATTAATTATATTATAGCAATAAACATGGTTATTCATATTTTCTATTTTTCTTCAGTTCTGCATTTTTTAGGAATTATTTATTGGCATCCATTGGTATCATAAATCCCTATGTTCTCTTAATATCTAGTTTCAAGAATAATAAACTCATAACTTTAAAATAAACTTTAAAATGATTAATAAAATTAACACCTTGCAAGCATATTCAGAAGCACATTCAGAAGAAACCAACCCTGTTGACACCTAGGTTTGGAACTTCTGACCTTTGTTTTAAGACACCCAGTTGGTGGTAGTTTTTTACAGTATCTCTAGGAAATTAATATGCTTGCAAGGTGTTAATTTTATTAATCATTTAAAAGAAACTTTTATTCCTAATATTTTAATTTGTTTTTTATATTTTTTACTTGATTGGCCTTATAGTAAGTTGAACAGTGTCCCCCAAATTATATCTACCTTGAACCTCAGAATGTGACTTTATTTGTCATAAAGATCTTTCCAGATGTAATTTAAGGTAAAGGTCTCAAAATGAAATCATTTTGAATTAGGGTGGACCCTAAATCCAATGTTAGTGACTTAGTAAGAGAAAGAAAAGAAGACACAGGAAAAAGCCTCATGAAGAGGGAGGCAGAGATTAGAGGGCAGTCACCAGGCAAGGGATGCCAAAGATTGTCAGCAGTCACTAGAAATTGGGAGGCATGGAATGGATTCTCCCTCAGAACATTCAGAAGAAACCAACCCTGTTGAGACCTAGATTTGGAACTTCTGGCCTTTGTTTTAAGACACCCAGTTGGTGGTAGTTTTTTACGGCATCCCTAGGAAATTAATATGCTTACAAGGTGTTAATTTTATTAATCATTTTAAAGAAACAGTATTTGATCTTATTGACTTTCTTTAATGTTTATTATCTATTTCTGCCCTGATTATTTTTTCCAACTTTAGGTTGAGTTTTTCTAGTTTAAGACTGAAACTTAGGTCATTATTTGCATATCTTTTATCTTTTTAAATATAACCATTTAAAACTATGAATTTCTCTCTAAACATTGTGTTCCTCACATTTTGGTATACTGAGTTTTTATTATCATTAGTATGAAATAATAACTTCCCTTTATTTCTTTTTGGAATTATAGGGTATCTAGAGGTGAGGTACCTAATTTACAAATATTCAGGGGGTTTTGTATGTGTTATAGTTGTTAATTACTAATTCAATTCCATTTGTCAGATAACAAACATACCTTTACAATTTTCTTCTTTTGAAATTTATTGACTTATTTTATGACTTGTGGTCTGTCTTGGTGAACATTCCAAGTGCAAATGAAATGTGTATAATCTTCATTTAAGATAGTGTTAAATGAACTCAGGTCAATTAGGTTGATAAGGCTGTTCTAATTTTCTTTAATCAATAGTATATCTGACTTTGTAAATTTATATATTTCCCCCTTTAGTTATGTTAGATTTTATTTAATGAATTTTAAAGTCACTGTTATCTTTTCCTGATTATCTAACTTATTATGAAATTACCTGCTTAATACTTTGTTTCTGGTTCTACTTGTTTAGATATTAATGTAGCAACAGCTTTTTTAAGCTTACCATTAACATATCTTTCTTTTTATAATTTTTACTTCCAACTTATTTATGTTATCTGTGTTTAAAGTGTATCTCTTGTAGACATCATGTAGCTGAATCTTGGTTTTTGATTCAGCCTGCCGGTTATTGATTCAGCCTGCCATCTTTGCCCATAAACTGGAGTATTCAGGCCATTTACATTTAGTATAATTTTTTTATATGGCTGTGTTTAAGTATTATCTCAAAAAGAGATAATAAAAGGCAAGGGCTTAGGGTTAATAAAATTTAAATCAGAATCAAGAGGTGATAGAATATTCTTTTATTTTGACTAAATTTAACCAGTTGGAATTATTTTTAAAGCACTATTTCATTCATGTTTTTGAAATGAACTTGCCTTATAATAGGAAATCTGTATTTTGTCATAATAGTAGAACAGTATTACTCTCAAATGTCCATTTTTATTTTGTGGATTTATTAGAGTTGAGACATAACTCATCATAAATCACCAAAAATGTATATATCTTATTACACACTTGTAGTATCATCCTCTACAACTTCTTGGAATTATTACTTGCAGTATTTCCTGACTGTATTAAAAATATAAATGACATTTGTAAACTTCAAAATGAGTCAATATTAGAGTGGTATGTACGACTTTATTCTGGAATAAAAAGGGTAATGTTATTTTTCATACTTATTCAATAAAAATGCTTTAGTGTTCACAATGTCCTATATGTTGGGGACACAGATCACATATAAAATCCTTGTTCTTGTGATGGTCAATCTAATGATGGTAGGGGCTGATAAGCCAGTTGACAATTATACATTATTAAATAATAAGATATGTATGGAGGAGAGGAGAGAAATTTAGCCACAATTTTCCTGGAGGTCATGAAGCATCAGCTAACTCCTAGAGGATGAGTATAAGCTCTTGAAGCAAATGCTGGAGGGATATATTAGAAATGGAGAACAACATATAGGAGAAACTGGTGAGGGTTGGGGCAGACCTGATTCATTTAGGAAACTACAGATTGTTTACTATGATTCCTTGATGGAGTATATTTTGAAGGAATGGTGAAAGTTGAGAACCAAAGGGACTCTAAACCAGAAGGGGCCATGCTGAGAGAATTTGGACTACATCTTGATAATGATGGAGAAAATTGGATGATGGTGAGCAGGAGAGTGATCGTATTTAATTCTGGAAATAGCACTCTGATAACAGTAAGAAGGACATATTAAAATGGGGTAAAACTGGAATTGGAAGACTAGTTGAAGTTTCTGCAGTGATTGAGAAGGTAAATGATGAGGGCTTAAACTAAAACAGCTTCCAAGAGTATGGACAAGGGAAAGATGAGAGAGTGAGTAGGTAGAATCACTGTGATGAGGTACTTGGTTTTTCCTGCCTATTGTGGAAGAAAAACTTAGCAAATTTAGCTGGGTTGACCTGCCCTTTGTTTATCTAAAGGAATTCTTTAAAATTAGGATTTTTGCAAATCTAAAAGTAAGAATGGCTGGTATTGTGGAATAAACTTTTCCACTAGATAATTAAATTGTATGTTACAAAACTATAATTAGAAAAATGATTTAAATTCCTTATGACAATGTTATTGGTAACAGTAGCTTGCTCTAGGGACAGAAATAAAATTTTTTTCTGATTTTTTTTTTCTTTTGACATTATTTCAGAAGTGTATTTCTTCTCAGGGATAGTATAATAATTTAGAGATAATTCTCAATCTCTTGTTTTCTGAAACTATTCAAATTTCAGACTTAATGCCTCATATTTTAAAAATAGCTTTTAATCATAATTGCAATGTGTTTTGCAAAGTGCATAGAAGTATCAAAGCATGGCTACTCTCTCTTTCACATAAACTCATGCACCAAAATTTTGCATATGAGTTTGTGTGTAGGAAATTTGAGTAGATGGGAGATTTTATTAGATCACTTTGAATTAGGGCGGGAAGAAGAAGAAAAATAAGAAAAAAGCCATATAGCATAAATGTGACTTCAGAAATTCTTCCATGACTTTTTACTCATTAGACCTAGCCGTCTCTGTTTCTAATTGTGATCAGTTTTATGCTTACGTATATCTAATTCATTCCAGAGTTTGGAATTTGTGTAACTCAGTCTTATTGTTTTCTCATATTGCAACATAAATCTTGATATACTTATAGAATTTAGTTTTCTCATATACATATCAGTACATCCTTTGAAGATAATGTCACTCTTAGTCTCATTTAAATGATGTTCTCTTGTTAAAGTTGCATTTCTTGCCAACCATTAAGAACATGGTGAATGGAATGCATAGGCCTCTAAGAGACTTGCTCCAAATACCTTATGGTATTACAAGCTTATTCCTTACAAGCTATGCATTGGAGGAATGTTATTTGCCCTCTCTGGGACTTGGTTTCTACATCTTTTAGTGGGTATAATCTCATTGTTCAGCAGAATTATTGGAAAAATGAAGTAAAATGTTTTATATGAAGTTCATAGTATACTAACTACATAGTGTACGTGCTCAATTATCTTTTCTTGTTTTCTTTTGTGTTCCCTACTGTCAGGATGTCTACTGCTAATCTTGTTCTCCAAGACTTAGGATGGTAATTCTCAATTGGAAAGGTACTACTTCCTAAGGCAAATTTGGATATCTGTTGGAGGGGGTTTTGGTTTGTTATAAGGTTTGGAGGACACTATTGGCTTTAGTAGTTGGGGGACAGATATATTTGAACACCTGCAAATGAATATTTTGCTAGACCTATTTATAGCTATCTGAGACTATTACCCATTTCTAGTCTACATACAAACATAATTTTTGCGTGGCTTTAAAACACACTGAATTTTCCAGGCATGTAACTCTTAAGCATTTGTGCAAAGTTTTCACTTATTAGGATAAAACTGTCCCAAGATTTCTCCACTACTTTGAAAAGTGGCATTAATGACTATTCTGCCCCGTAGGTTACATAAAGACATATCTGTATTGATCTACCTTTATAGCTTTAGTACTCAATTTGTTTTGTTTTGTGTATAGATCTATCTACTTCAGTATTTAGTCTAGGGAAGTTGTGCCAGGATGATTAATGTATTAGAAAGATACGTTTAATTCCATTCAGTGACCTAAAAGTCATATAAGAATAATTTACAATAAAAATATCTTATTAAGTAATTATATTATGTATGAATTGTATTTCAGGATTTTGAATGGGTGATAATGGTAGGTTTTTAATACTTAATTTGGTGTGATGGTTTGAGACCCCTTAGCCCAAGCCATTTACTTTATTCTATCTTTAGTGGTAGACCAGGTCCAGGAGCTTCTCTTGAATAATCATAAACTGTGCGTCAGTGATAAGCTGGTGAATATTGCCCGCTCTTGCCAGTTGGTTTCCATTCTCTTGACCTCAAGAAGGGTGACCTGCCAGGCCAGCCCTCTGATTGCTGCTGACCTACTGGTACTGACCCTAACATCTGTGAATCTGAAAGACCTAGTGAGTAAAGTCGTGTAAAAGAATTACTTTTCAAGCACTCAAGCTGTCTCATTATTCCATTACCGTCTACCTGCATTTCTGTTGTGGCTTCCTCTGAAAGTAGGAATTTAATCTGTTCACTTTTGCACAACTGCCCTGTAAGTTAAAATAACTTGCATTAAGTCATTTCAAGTCTCCTTAATTTTCTATGAGAGTAAATATGACTTTTTCAATCTTGATGAGTAATATGAGACATAGCTTACAGCCAGTAAATTCTAGAGTAATATTCCTACCTCCTTTGATTTATATTTTAGTTTTTTTTAATAATACACTCTAGCAACCTGTGTGACATTTTCATTACTGCCTACATGCTTGGGGTTAAAGATGAAGCTTGAATGCTACATAATGCCTTTGGAAAAAGAATGTATATACTTTGATTCTCAATTTTAGGTTCATTTTCAAAAAATATTATTTCAGAAGGTTCTGAACAATAGTTCTTTCTCCTCCAAACAATAAGAATGTACATGTACATGAAATGACTGTTAGAAAATACTTATCAGTGACACATAGCAAAATTGAATTATTTGGGTAATTTTGCAGCAATTTTACCAACTCACTTTCTGAGTAGAATTATTTTCATGTGACCTTTCTGAGGCGTGTATGTGTATAATTTTTTACCTCTAAAGAATTTATCTTCTATTTGGGGGTAGTGATCACCTACTGTGTTATGGGGAAACTGTCTGTTTTGCAGAGTAGGTTAAAAAAAAATGCTTTCCATATTCCCTAGGGTCTTTGTGAGGTGGATTTGTTTCAAATATGCCCACCTGGATTCTAATTCCTATTTCACAGGGTTGTGAATTCCTACAGGGAAAGGATTAAGTTTTATTTTGCATTCTTAGTCCCTAACCATAGTTCTCATTTTCCATGTCTGTCTTTCCAGAAGTTAATCAACAGAACAATATTAACTAATTGTCAAATGCTATACTTGGAGCAATGGGAGATAGTAAATAAATGAAACTCAGTCTATCATTTTCAAAAGCTTGAATCATGTTTGAAGAGGAGAAAAGCCTTAGAGTAAGACATAATTGGCTAAGATGCAATGTAATGTAGCTCATATAATGTAAGAGCTATAGAAACAAACACAAGAAAGGAAATGTCATTACAAATGGTTAGAAAAATTCTCTGGGAAAGGTGAGGAAAGTTGAATTTTCTTAAATTGCTATTTGACTCTACTTTTGGTTTTTATCCATACTTTTGCTGATATAGGCGTAATCTGCAAACAGTTTTGACTTTTTCTTGTATAATTTATAACAAATGTATTCAGCATCACAAGAGCTCTCCTGTGGCATCTTTTTATGTCAAGGGAAAAGCGCTATAAACGGGGTGATTGTGATCACTGAGTGGCAGTAAAGCATCTGAAATTACTATGTTTATATTGCTGAGAAGTGTCACCTGTTAACTTGGGCCTGATGTTGATATTCTTGGGATGTCTCCTTGCACAAGGCAGGTTTTCTCACCTTGTTCTACACTCTTTTGGTGCTACTCACATGACAAAGTTTCCAGTAATCTGAAAAGGAGAGCTGGGGCAGGGGCTTTAAGTATAAATCAGAGCATGTAGGTCTGGATGAGAATTTTATACTCATGTAAAAGTCTTTTCCCCCTCAATTTCCCAAGGCTTAAACGCTTAGGGTGTGTGTGTGTGTGTGTGTGTGTGTGTGTGTGTGTGTGTGTTTGTGTTTAGTTTAAGTAGAATGAATAGCTTTTCTCAGTCTAGTTAGTATTTGTGGACTTTTCCCTTAGATTTTCAGAACCCCTGTGAATTAGAAAATTAACTCATATATCAATATTTTGCCTTAAGAATTAAACCTCAGAAACTCAAAATCTCTTCCCTCCAACCCTTCAATAACAGTTGTCCCTTTGCACTACTTCTGTATTATTAGGATAATTGCCCCAATCAGAAGGCACTCTGGGCAGTATCTCTTGTATAATCATTTAATGCTGACTGAAAAGCAATTGTGTCCTCTCAGATTGATTTTATTTAAATCTCAACTATCAAAATAATGCTTAAATATCCCTTTGAGTAACTGTTTACATGCAGTTTCTAGATAAGATTCTAAACAAAAAGTTGGACCTTCTGATCCAGGTATCAGTACTTTTGTTAACTCACTGAGGATGGGATATATGACAGGTAGAAAGAGCCAGGCAGGACAACCCTCAAATCCTAGTGCCACCGTTTCAGTTTCATATCTAGGGTGAGTCACTTAACCATGCTGAGCCTCAGTTTTCTCATCTGAGAAAAACTGGCAATAATAACTCACTTGGAAAATTGCTCATGTTGAGAAGTGATGGAATGTAAAGAGCCTTAAGTCCTTCTGGTACTTGTCGAACTCACAAAGAGCAGCCCTTAGTATCAAACCAGGAAAATGCCATAAGTGGTTTCATGACTGTGGGACTCCCAAAGGTCAACATTATAATGATTGGGGATGGAGTTGCCCCTCGGTATATGGGGGGGATTGTTTCCAAGGCACATGCAGACCACAAATCCATGGATGCTAGAGCTGTTATATAAAACGGTATAGTACACTGGGCCCTCCGTCTCTGCGGGTTCCACATTCACAGATACAGAGAGCAGACTGTGATAAAAAGTGTACAGGGATTGGGGAAAAGGTAAAAGGTTAAATGTCTGGAAGAGCAGGAATAGATGTTTTCTTTAGCAGCTGTGGGAGATGCATGTGCATTTGATACCACGTATGCTGGGACCTTGGTCATTGTCTTTCTGTATTCCTTAGGAGGAAGAGGAAGCCAGGTTATGGTCCCTGACATAAACTGACAGGTGCAAGAGATTGAAGAACTATATCTGGATTCTTAATTTTACTAGGCTTCTGTGTCATGCTTGACATTATGGGAATATTTTCAGGAGTTGGAAACCCGGTTGATGATCATTAGAATTTTACAGTAAGAACATTTTTTTTCCTGAGTGAAAGATTTACTTAAAAGATTGAATGTTCAGTTTTTCAATATGAGGTATAAATATGCTGGGATTTTATCTTCTACCTAGGTGTACCATGCAGCCCTTTCCTTCCTTAATAGCTAGTAAGGTATCCCCTGCTGTACATCCCTTTTTCAGATTCCAGGGAAGTTTCCCATCTCTTTGCTATATCTCAAAATCCTTTTCTTGCCCAGGACACCTAAAGTAACCTCTTTACTGAGTTTAGACTTCTATCAGAGCAGGAGACTCTAGCGGCATCTGCTCCCTGCCTTGTATGATCTGAGTCAGGGTATTGCAGTGGGCCTGGCTACCTTCTTAGAACATGGGTGTTCTAGTGTGTGAAGAGGTGTGTCGTGTGTGTGTGTGTTTTGTGTCATGTGTTGGGAGAGAAAAGAAATATAGATGGAATAGACTCAAATTAACATCTCAAATTATCATGCTATAACTGGATTGAACAGCTTTTAATTTTTTAAATTCACTATGCCCCAATCTTGAGTTCCAAGTAAAACACTGAGATAGATTAAAAATTGTATTTGAATTATATCATGATTCATTTTATTGTCATTAATGCAGATATCAGAGGACCCCTTGGTCCCTTTATCAGAGATTAGTTTTTAGTGAAAGAGGCCTGGTGCCATTTAGACTTTTATTATAAAGAGGGGAAATAAGTCTGGACTCTAGTATCCTTAAGCAAAGGAAAGATTAAATCTTAGCAAAAATCATGTGAGTGTGATATTTTAAAGGCATCAGACAGCAGGTATAAAGAAACTTACTTACAACAGCAATCACATTTTATCCAATAAAAGCACTTAGAGACAGCAGGTTATACCCATACAGGTGGTATGGATTTTGCACATTAGCTAGAAGTTTAGGTCGCTATGATTTCACAAACCAAAGAAAACAGTGTTAATAGATGTGCTTCTCAGTGTTTAGACCATTCTGTTCCTCCTGTATTCCTTATAGAGTCCTCTTTTATTTCATTTATTTAAAAAGATACGGTGATTTTTGTTCATGGGGATTCAACTGCCTGATTTCCAGAGAGTAGCATAAAAACTGTGATTATAAAAGCAAGACTGCAGGGTGGAATGGACATGGTTAAATTATAAAAGAAGATGCTGTTTGGTCCCAGTAAAATTTATCCATTGAACTGGCAGTTGAGAGTGTTATAAATAGAATGTTTCTAATTAAGGGAAAATACGGTTGAGCTGATTGGAATAAACATTTGGCTACCATGGTACATGGAAATTGACAGAGTATATTCTTTACCATATCCTTGGTCTACTTCAGAAGTCACAGCTTTTTTCTTTTTTTTTTTTTTTTTTTTACAAGCTATATGTTTCTAACCTGCCATCTTAGATCTGGTAAAGTTTCTGATACAATGTCTTGAATATTAGCAATGTCTTATAGAACAGCACCATGGTCAGCTAAGATCAAGTGTATTAGCAAAACTGTATGGATGCAGCAGTGTTGGGTAATCAACTGGCTGCAGAAAGCTGAAAAAGGTATTCAGGATGTGATCAGTTCCAAACATTGTGTCCTTGGATCATTGACTCAGCTCAGCTCAGCTTCCACATGGCCTGCAAGCAACACAGACCAGTCATTCCAAATGCTTAGTCTTTCATGCAGGCTGATAGTACTATCACAGCAAGAACTGATTTCTTAAAAACATCTGCCTTTGTAGGGTCCTCAGCCACCAGTTCAGGAAAAGCAGGCCATCCTAATCTCAGTCTTCTTGCTTTTCAGTTTTGTGGAATGAACCAGAAGTCAAAACATGAGACCTTGCTAAGTAGTAAATTAAGCAACCACATTAATGTCTAAAAGAACCTAAAAACTAGACTATTACCAAGTCTGTGTGTGTGATCTCGTTCCCTTACCTCTGAAGCTGTTTCTGTTCTTCTTTGCTAGTGCACTGTTGTTGTGAAATTGCACACACATCAGCAACCCAAACAAAAATGGGTGGCTCATTGATCCCAGAATAGTCACCCAAGTCAAGAAATTACAATTTAATACCCTAGAAGGCTATTTTGTGTCCCTTTTGCAGTCTCTTCTGTCTCCCCCTTCTAAAAATAACCATTACATGTCATTAATTGTGACTACTTTCTTCTTTTGCTTCTCATTTAACCACCTAGAAACACATCCCTAGATACTAAAACTTCGTTTTACTTGTTCTTGAACTTTGTTTAAATGGAATCATATCATATGTGTGGTGTTGTAATTGACTCTTTCATTCATTTTGTTTGTGAAATTAATCCATATTTCACTAAGCACATCTCATTTTCATTGATTCAGTATTCCACCATATGACTCTCACAATTAGGTATCTTTTGTTAATAGATATCTAAATAGTAAATCATCTCCAGTTTGGAACTTGTATTTGAGTTCACCATAGAAACAGAAACAATAAGGGGTGTGTGTGTGTGTGTGTGTTTATACACACAATCATGTATTTGTGTATACATACATATGTATACATGTGTGTACACTTGTATATATGTGTGTATGTATATATGAGATTTTAAGGAATTAGTCCATGTGACTTTGGGAGCTCAGAAGTCCAAAGTCTGCAGGGCAGACCCGGCAAGACTTGACCTTACAGTCTTGAGTCTGAATGTGGTCTGGAGGTAGAATTACTTCCTTTTAGAGGATCTCTAAATTTTCTCTAAAGGCCTTCAATTGGCTAGATGAGGATTACCCGTATTATGGAGGGTAATATGCTTTACTCAGTCTGTTGATTTAAATGTTAGTCTCATTTGAAATACGTTCACAGCAACATCTAGACTGGTGTTTCACCAAAGATTATGTACTTGGCCTAACCAAACTGACGTAGAAAATTAACCATCACAGGACTATTAGGGAAAATGCTGGTATGTATATTATTGCATGTGTTTTGAGGAACATAGTTATGTTTTCTTCATGAATAATATGTAGGAATAAAACTTTCCCAAAGTTTAGTACCAATTTCCATCCAGCACTGCATAAGAGGTCTTAGTGCTCTGTATTCTCTTAACTATCCAAATTCCTCAGCTATTTTTATATTAGCTTTTACCTCTGACTTGTTTGTCTTTAAAAATTTTGGATACAAGTCCTATATCAGTCTATATGTTGAAAGTAAGTTTTCTACCACACTCTGGTTTGCACTTTAAGGTTCTTAATGGTACCTTTTGATGAATAAAACTTAATTTCAACATAGTCAAACTTATCTATCTGTTCTTTAATGCTTAATGCTTTTGTTCCGATTGAGAGTACATGACAGTGGTTATTATGTTGCATATCATATATCATGAAGCATATTGTATATTAAATATTACATGTATACTTACACCTTTCAGGGGGTATAGTTTTTTGACTTTCACATATAGGATTGCATCTACTTTCAGCCGACTATTTTTTGTGTGTGTTATGTGAAATAGATCAATTTTCATCTTTCCCCATGTGGATATTCATTTATTCCAGAACCACTATTATTAGATTGTTCTCTCATCAACTATATCATAGAGTACCATGTTATTCTTAAATCAAATATCTATATATGAATTAGTCTGTATTGAGTTTTCATCCCTTCGGTCTACTTCTGTTCTTGCACCAAATATCATGCCGTTACTATGCTTTATAATACATCTATAGTTGGTTTTTGTTTAAAATGTGAGATAGGAATTTCATTTTTTTCCATATGGTTAACCATCTCAACTGTAACTATTTGTTGAATGGTCCAAAACTTCTACAGTAATCTAAAATATCAATTTTGTAATTCAAGTGTTTATATAGAATATGAATCTATTTGTATATTCTGTATTCCACTTCATTGGTCAGTGTTTTTATTGTTCACAGTGTGGAAATTACGGCAGTTTAATAAGAATATAGACTTGATATCTGGAACAGCAAGACTCTATTCTAATTCAATACTTTTTTCTTAGATTTTTTTTTTACGTCCAAATAAATTTTAGTATAATTTGTTATGTAGCCCCTCAGGAAAGAAAAATCCTGTTAAGATTTTGTTTATAATAACATTGACTCTGTAGGTAACTTGGAGAAGTTTGACATCTTTCCAGTATTGTTTCATACTAATTAACATGGTACACTACCTATTTGTTTAGGGGTTCTTTGATGTTCTTTCAATGTATGGAGTATATTACTGTTTTTATTTAGTCATTATGTTTCTTCAAAAATTTTTCTCCATCAATATTATATATATTTTATTGGATTTTTTCCTAAACACCTTATATAACTTTGTTTCTTTTGTTTTACCTTTGTGATGGTGGTGAGGTTATTTCTTTGTTGCTAATATACAAAAATGCAACTGACTTTTGGTATTAATGTTATGTGGTTTTCTTGTGATCTCATTAATTTCTCAATTTGCCTGTAGTTCTTTGGGGAATTCTTTATCATCTACAAAAGTGTTTTTTTTTTTTCCTTCTAATCCTTTTAAAAATTTGTTTGGCTTTCAGTTTTTCCTTTATTAAGGTATAGTTGCTATACAATATTATATAAGTTTCAGTTGTACAGCATAGTGATTCACAATTTTTAAAGATTATATTCCATTTATAGTTACTATAAAATATTGGCTATATTTCCTGTGTTGTACAGTATATCCTTGTAGCTTACTTATTTTATACATAGTAGTTTGTACCTCTTAATCCCTAACCCCATCTTGCTCCTCCCCACTTTCCACTCCCCACTGGTAACCACTAGTTTGTTTTCTATACCTGTGAGTCTGCTTCTTTTTGTTATATTCACTAGTTTTATTTTTTTAGATTCCACATGTAAGTATATTTGAAATGTTGAACTTTAGGTATTCTTTTGTAAATATCATAAAACTGATTTTTTTTCCATCCAGTAGGACATTTACTATCTTTTATTGGCCAGTCTTGTCCATTTATATTTACTGATTATTAGGCTTTTGAACTTTGTGTGTGTGTGTGTGTGTGTGTTATATTTCTTCAAGGGCAAAAAAATATGAGAAAATAAACTTAGGTCATACATCAGCAATTCTGTGTGTATGTATCTTACCCACTAGGTGGAAGTTGCTAAGGGATGGACAAATGATTGTAATCACCTTCCCAGTACTTGAGCCTGTCTTCCACTGTGCCCCTTAGTGCTGAATTTTGCCCATGCTTATGATTAACAAATATTTATGGATGTTAATTATATTTGAACATGTAATCTTATTTCTTATAGCTTCCTTCCTTTCAGGACTAACTAGACTTTTGTTGTTTTTCTTGCTTTACTTGCTGAAGTCTGCGTATTTTTAGTTATCTCAAAATCATGTTGCTGCTGACAATTACCTGAAATAATTATCTACAGTTTTGAGACTCTCTCCCTGCTGATGTTGGGTTTCTGCTCATCTTGCAATGCTTTTATCTCCTGAGGAGTTTGTTTTTCTTTTTGCTTTGGCTCTTTTACTTCCTTCCTTTCCCCATCTATTCTTCCTCTATTTCTTTATATCAAAACCATTTCTGCTAAAAAAAAAAAACACAAAGTACATACTTTACATAGAAAACATGAAAAATATGTTTAAGAAGTTGAAATAAAAGTAATCATCTCAAATTGGTTGGGCAAGGTGATGAATTATTGGTTAAAGGTTTTGGATCACCATATATATACACATATTTATATATAGTATATTTATATATATACATATAAATTGTCATAGGTCAGTAGCCATCTGCAATAGCTATAAGATCTATTCTAACAGTTATACCCTATAGAAATGTCTGCTTCTCCAAGTCAGCATCTCAGCATATGTGGATTAATGGTTCATGAAAAGTAGGGATATAGAAAAGCAAATTAAAAAATAATGGATGAACAAAATATTATTTCCACCTTGAGATTCACTTGGGATGTTTGCATATTCATCTCTGTAAATCATGAAACTTTGAGATTTTTGCCCTGTTTTTCACAGTTGGGCACCACCTTAAATATACTTAGGTTCAAAAGATAATTCACATTTGAATCTAGAGTGATGCTGAGAAGAGTCATAAAATAGATGAACTCAATACATTAAAATTTCTTGATCAGAGAATAAAATACCTAATACCTGGAATACTTACCATGTGCTAGGTATTGTTCTAAGTATTTTGTGTATAGTAATTTATTTAAACTTCACCACCACACCAAAAGATAAGTACACTATATTTTGAAGGAGGTTAACTTTCTTGAGGTTACACAACAGTTATTCTTTCGAATCCATCTAATTTGGCTCCAGAATCTAGTATCTTAACTGTTACACTCTACTTCTTCAGAGTAAGTAATAGTGGAGGTCCCAGGGAGTCAAAGTTCTGTTGTCTTGTCCAAAGAACATTTCTTATGCTCTCTAAAGGACATACAGATTAGCAGGTATTTACCATTTAACTGCTATGTGTATTGTATGTATTTTACATGAGACTGGAATAATTTGGATGTTCAACTAGTATGTTCTTTTTGATTCCTTTATGTGCCAGTTGCAGTTATTTAGAGTAGGATTTGGCCTTAATTTTTTTTTTTTCAAATATAAGATTCTTGTCAAAGTCCCAAACTTTGTGTGTTTACTGCTTGCCAACATTATTTTATGGAGTTAGAACTGGATCTTGTGTCAGTTCCACTGAGATAAATGTGTCATGACTTTCTCTGCTCCACTATGGTTAAGTCCAACCATATGCAGCTTTAAAATGTTTTTGGCTTTGATATCATCATATCCAAACGCATTTTGAGATGTGCAATGTAACAGGAATGGTATGGCACCTAATTAGTAATGAGTATACTATACAGAATAGGATATTGGTTAAGGGCAGACTACAAAGGCATAGCTACCTGAATTCAAGTTCAAGCTTTCTTTCAGCTATATGACCTTGAGCAACCTATATATTTTCTGTTCCTTTGTTTGCTCATTGATAAAATGTGAATGATGATACTATTAATTTTAAATACATCTTAGTTGTTACAAGAATTAAGTGAATTAACATGTATAAAACTAAACCTGTCTTTTTTAGCATTAAAGTGCCATATAAGTGATAACTTGTATTATTAATAATCAACCATTTTCTTGAGTTAGAACAACTTAGCTCTCATTGAAATATATGCATACAAATGTATAAACTGTAATAATTACTATTAAAAAGTCATTGTGCTATATAGAAGGTATAACACAAAAACTTGAACGATGTCAGGGACACAAGTAAGAGTTCAAAGATATGACATGTAAAATAAGAATGATGGACGGACAGATGGCAGTATGCCCAAGTGGAAGGAATGGCACTAGCAAAGGTCCTATGAAGAAGGAAGCATGGCCTGTTCAGAGAATGGAAAGAAGCCCCGTGTAGCTTGAATTTAAGAGAGAAGCAGAAATAGTAAGAAATAATTCCTGAGAGTTAATCAGAGATCATGCAGGGTCATGTAGATCATGCTATAAATGTGGTCTTTATTCTCATAACAAGGTATATCCATGCAGTAGGTAGCTGAATTCATCATGGATTATTATGTCCTGTAGTTTCTGTTACTATTTCCCAGTCATACTTGGCCAATTCCCATAAATCAAATCACTTCATTTTTCCCTGATGGCTTTAGGTTTCTTCCTTTTGTTTGTTCTTCCCTATTAGAGACTGAATTGTGCCACCTTCCTCCCCCCACCCAAATTTTTGCTGAAGCCCTAACTCGTACTGCCTTAGAATACAATTGTATTTAGAGATAGGGACTTAAGAGATAATTAGCATCATTTTAACTTAATCATTAGGGCCCACCCTAATGATTATCTGACTGGTGTCCTTATAAGAAGAGGAGATCAGGACATACAAAGAAACAACAGGGATATAAGTGCACAGAGGGAAGGCCAGGTGAGGACACAGTGAGAAGATGGCCATTGACAAGCCAAGGAGAGAAGCCTTAGGAGGAACCAGCTCTGTCAACACCTTGATCTTGGACTGCCAGCCCCCAGAACCATGAGAAAGCAAATCTCTGTTGGTAAATCACCCAGTCTGTGATATTTTGTTATAGCAGCCCTAGCAAACTAATACTCTCCCCTCTCCTTTTTTCTTTTTTTTAAAATTTAAGCCTACAGTCTTACAACTGGGGATTATCATGACAAACCATTTGATATTGGAGAGATAATGAATTGTTATTTAAAAGACACTCTAACATGCCATTTCCTGGATGCTGTTGATTACAGTTAAAACAAATTCAGTTAGGGAAACATCGAATGTGGGATCATGTTTTGTGGCTATCATTCTGGTAAAGCTCTCCTATTGAAGCCATGTCGGGACTTAAGGCCTAATAGTTGTACCATCCAGAGCCCTGCAGCTGGTTCCCTGAGATGGTTCTAATAATTTCTAGCATGATTCCTTCAATAATTAATGCTTCAGTTATTTTAAATGTCTTAATACAAAAAAGCTCACATGTGGTGTCAGATCTCCAAGTTATAACACAAAATGGATGTTTTGCAGTAATTTACATGGAATTAATTCTATCCTAGAGTTCTAATAAAAATTAGAACCCATTTAAAGCCGGAGCTCTGGTGGTTATGTGTCTCTAGACTCCCTCTATGGAACCATTTCCTTGTACATCTTTATAGTCCATTTGTATTCTATACACATTTGGTCTCTTGATGGCTTTGATGGTTCTTAATTGCATTTCTCATAGGCAACCCCAGTGGTAGTTTTCTTTCAACTAATAACTAGTAGTGATGTGCCATCATGCACACACACAAAACCTAGTCTCAATTTAATTATTAACAGTAATATCTTTCTAGCTTCTTCCAAGAAAACGAAAGCACATCACTTGATTAACAGAACATTCCAGTAAATGAAATATAATTTTATTTGGTGAAGTTTGTCTCCTAAGTTTTCAGTTCTTATTTATGGATTCTGAATCTCAGGTGCCAAGTACTGAGTTAACACACTCTTCAGTTTCTAGAGTTCTAGTATTGATTTCCCAAAGAACTTCTGCATTTTAAGTGTTTTAATTATTCTTCCCATTTGTTACTCTCATTCAACTTCCCTCTTAGGAAGTGTTCCAAAGTAATTTAAAAAATTTTTTAATTCCCAGACTTATTGAGGTGTAATTGACATAATATTGTATAAGTTTAATATATACAATGTGGTGATTTTTATATATGTATATATTGCAAAATGATTACCACAATAAATTACCTCACATAATTACAACTTTTTGTGTGTATGGTAAGGACTTAATCTATTTTCTCAGCAACCTTCAAATATACGTTGCAGTATTATTAACTATAGTTGCCATGTTGTACATTACAGCCTCAAAACTTACTCATCTAATAACTGTTAAGTTTGTATCCTTTAACAATCTTCACCCGTTCTCCCCCAACCCCCAGTCCTTGGAAACTACGTCTGTTCTGTTTGTATTTTATTTGTTTTTGTTCTCCTACACGTCTTTTGCTTGTGTATAATTGCTATGTACTCTATGTGCTCTATTTTTTTCAAAATACCAAGTTTTGTAGGACAGTTTCCTTTTTTTAAATGGATAAAATTGTTTATAAGCCCTCATTTGAAAACAGAGCAATGGTATGTTATGCTCATTACTTAACTAGTCTTACCTCCAATTAAGCAAGTAATGCTACATATGTATGAGTGGGTATGTGATTTAATATGTCAGTAGCTGAGAAATGCACTCTGTATGGAACACCAGGTCTCCGGGGCCCACTGGAAAATCCATTATGAAAGGGAAACATATTTCTGTTTAAGAGGGAAAATACGACTGAAAAAGACAAAGGATGGCAAAGGCCAATTGAACTACTGTAAAAGTTACTTCCTTTTTAAGCAGCTGGATGAATTTGGCCATGCATATGCTTCTAGTGCAGAATAGACGAGGTAAGCATTAGCTAAGATTCAGTCTATGGCTTTACAGAAGATAATAAGTAGCAACAGGGCAGCCAGAGTAACCTGAGAGTAGGGATCACTGTCTGCAGAAAAAGGGGATATGCGTGTTAGGCTAATAGAAATTAACACCTGACTATTTCTGCTATTCAGAAAATGCAAGGAAATGGGGAAGCAAAGCACAGAAGGAATATACCTCAAATCTTTTCCAGCTGCCTAGAAAAAGAAAGCAATGGTCCATGGTACAGATGAGGTGATTTGGCTCTGTTAATTAAAATTGTCCAATGTATTTTTATGAACTCAGTTCACTAATGATATGAGTATTATATATTTATGTAGTTTTTCTGTTGCTTAAAGCTATTAGTTCTGTGATAAGAGTATTGCCCTGATTTCAGATATTCAAAGAAGAGCTGGAAAGAGTGAAGAGAAAGAGACAAACTCCAAGAAGTCTTTCTTTAAATGGATTATCTGGGGAAATTAGTGTCCAAACGCTTGACGCACTCATAGACAATTTGGTGAATCTCTGTTGTGGTTCAGTGTGTTTGACTAGAGCAGGAGTATGCAAACTGCAGTGTATGGGTTAAATTTGGCCTGCTGCCTATTTTTGTAAATTTAGTTTTGTTGGAATACAGTAACATTCATTTGTTTATATATGATTTACAGCTGCTTTTGTGATATACCCGCAGCGGCTGAGTAGTTGTGAAAGAGACCATTTGGCTCTCACAGCCTAAAAATATTATCTGGCCGTTTACAGTTTGACAACCCTTTGACTAGATAATACCAACAGGTCAAGTTTCAAAAGTGAGTGTGAACCTATGAGAAGATGATTGGATGGAGAAACATTGAAAGGAGGTTACACTTAGTGTCATACTGTGAGTGAGTATTTATAAACCAGAGAAAATAAAAGTAGACTGATGGTCTTGGTGAATGAAAATAATCAAACGTAGATCTCCACACTAGAGGTAATCTGAAGACAGCAAACTTGAATCCTATAGCTTTCATGCATGGTTTGGTAGCCATGTCTAGGCTTCATAATTTGGTTATTGAAATGACAAGACTTGAATGAGTTTATAGGTACTTTGTTCCAAGTACAACTTCATAATTTTAGGGGCTAGGAATAGAGGCATAACATTAATGTACAGATCAGTCTATTTGCTAGAAGAAAGCTGCAGATGGGCCCTTCACATTCACTTTTTTTGTACATGCCACACGCTCTGGTAAGTAATTGTTTACAAAGGGGAAAATGACGTAGTTCTTTCTTCTGGTGAAAGGAGGCATGCTCGGTTTGGAGTGGAAGTTTAGTCTGAGAAATAGTCTTCTAGAAAGTCATCAATATTTTCCCAGAAAAGGGTTTTTTGTTTTTTAAAGCATTTGGAGACTTTTGTGAATTCTGAGTTTGTAATGTTTCTTTGACCAACATCTCTAGGTCAGAACCTTAGCTTGTTTCAAACACGGACTGCTTTTCAGTTTGAGGCCATGTAAAAAGAAGTTTACGCGACTCCCAATATGTAAAGTCTAAACATAAGCCTGAATGTAAGAGTGTCAATACCACGTATTAATGCCCTCATGTGGCCGGGACCATGAGCAAAACGAAGGAGGATGCTGATGAGTACTTCTACATTTATTTCAGTTAGGATAAAACTTTAAAAGAAAAACAAACAAAAAAACCTCTTCCTTAAAGTGAAGCTGATAGACATCAAATGTAAAATCTAAAGTTATACATTGATTTGTTTAATATTTTACAGTGGCAGTTTTTAAAGGAGAGTGTAGATGAATGAAGTATACTATTTTGAGAAGGAAGGAATCCAAGTGAATATTACATGATTATATGTGTTTATGTGAGCTAACCTTGGAAAATGTTAAAGGCAAAATTTCCTGAAAATGCCTCAAATCTAATTAGAAACCTCAGATTATAACTGGCAACCTCGAAGTTAAGGAAAACCTTGTTAAACCACAGGAAACCTCTTGTTGAAAGGTTCACAATAATATATTATGTGATAATCCTGCGAAATTTCTAATTTGAGCTTAAATTTATGGCCATGTGACAGGTATCTTGGGTAAGTTTATAGCATGAACTAGAAATTTGTGTAATGCTGTTATTTTGAATGAAGGGAGCACTACTTAAAACTTATTGAAAATGTTTAACATTTTACCAAAATCATAAATTTTTTTTTTTAGAATTTTAAAAAAATTATTTATTTTATTTTTGGCTGCATTGGATCTTCGTTGCTGCGTGCGGGCTTTCTTTAGTTGCAGCAAGCAGGGGCTACTCTTTGCTGTGGTGCGGGGGCTTCTCATTGTCGTGGCTTCTCTAGTTGAGCACTGGCTCTAGGTGCGTGGGCTTCAGTAGTTGTGGCATGCGGGCTCAGCAGTTGTGGCTCGCGGGCTCTAGAGCGCAGGCTCAGCAGTTGTGGCACACGGACTTAGTTGCTTCACGGCATGTGGGATCTTCCCAGACTAGGGCTCGAACCCGTGTCCCCTGCATTGGCAGGCGGATTCTTAACCATCATGCCACCAGGGAAGCCCCCATAAATATTTTTTATAAATTCATTGCTGTAAAAGTTGGAGAGAACCAATTAAATAGGACTGGAGGGATGATGGTCTCCTGTTTCTGCTTTTGACATTGGTAATGGGTATAAAGAATGCTAGACACATGTGAACCTAGGTCAGTATCATGGAGTAAGGAAGCTTTTTTTCAGCCATGATCGCTGTAGTTCAATACTCACCAAGGAAGCTGTGCTTGGCAGTGAGAACTGGACTCGCTAAATTTAAACTAATGAAACCTACACCCCAGTCCTACTCTAATTAGATTGATCATATCCATGGGGATATCCTGCATCGTTCATGTTTAGCACCCTGGGGCAGCCTAACACCACGGATTAAACTCTGACACTTTGGCAACATTTGGAACATAGAAGCAACAGTCACATTGAGTTTCAGGAGTAGTATTTTTTTTCTATTAGCAATTCTTAATTTTCAAACAAAAGCCATTCTTCATCCAGAAGCAATACTAGTGTGTGGTTCTGTCCAAGATCTCCTTTATTGCTCTCTAATATCCCATAATCCTCAGTAACAGTTTTAGCCATAACGGAGCATCCGTGTTCATTTATGCAGTGCTAATTCTTGTGGTCCTAGGCTACATGGAGTTCCAAGGATTCGTATTTAAAATAAACATCTCAGTGAGTCTACACTCCCCTCCCCCTGCTTTGTTTCCTTGTGGTTTCTTATAGGGCAGCTTCATAAACATTGAGTTGCCAAAAAACATTTTTTTAAAGCAAGTTGATAATGCTGTGGAATGAACTTTCAACATCTCTATCACTGACAAGTTATCAAGGGCTGTTAATAACTCATTCCTATATCTTTAAAAGAAAAAATAACCTACCTAGATGGGAAAAAACTGCATTAAAGCTTTTCTGAGGAAAAATTTTAAAGTTCATAATGAAACCTGTGTTGACGGCTTGAGATTTTTCTTTGCATATGTGTACATATTGACTTTCATGGTTTATGGTATCAGACAAGGGCTTGATTCCCAGAGAAAGCTTTGTGGTGTCTTGGGCAAGATACTGAACTTTTCTCAGTCTGTTTTCCCATTTATAAAGTTGGGACACTGTGAGACTTAAATGAGGTAATGTACATGCAACATGAATGTGATGAGGAAGTTTTCAGAAGTAGGTGCTGGAGGGCCATAGGTGAAAATATCCTTCCTGATTTTGAAATCCAGAGAAAATTTCTCAGAAATGGTGTTAGAAGACAGAAACCAGGAAGATTCACTGAGCAGTCTTCTCTTTTTAGGAATAATACTGTAAATGTACAGAGATGATTCAGAGGAGGACCACACAAAATTGAGCACACATTACAGAAGAGAGAGCCAGACATTGTGCCTGGAAGAGCTAGAGGTAGAAAAAGCAAACTCAGAATTGACTGAAATGTACTGGAAGCAGGACATGTATTAGAAACTCAATGACTCTGGGCTAGAAATACTATCAACAGTGTTAAGGACATATACAAAATGAATGCTTTGTGTGATTCTCTTTCCATAACAAATTGTCTTTTTTAACATTGTATTGTTCAATATTTCATTAGATTGTATTTTGAAAGCAAGCTTGCAAGTGGAGAAATACTGTCTATCTACTCTGGCCTACTTCTCCTATTTGTGTGAGTGATAGCTTGTAATAATTACGGTGTAAACTACGCAAAGATTAGAACTGTGATGTATCATTATACACATGAACTCAAAATTCTCATAGGGTCTTGTAATCCTTTCCCAACTATGGGCTGCATATCCATGGGGAGCATTTCATCCCTTACAGTAGCACATGTGAAGTGTAAATTACTGATGAGCTTGAGCAAAACGCAACTCAAACCTACGCCTTCACTGTCTGTGATTTCATCCTGCTGCTGCCACATGCGTGCCCTCCGTATCCTGATCTTTTGTTGCTGTTACTATTTTGTAAAATGTAAAAGCTATTGCAGAACTTATCATGAATTCAGTGAATCTAATCATTGGAAAAGACTCGGCCACATAGCTCAATATTTCAGCCAAAGAAAAGATTCCCAGCTTCTGAAGGATGCAAGAAAAGGGAGTTGTTGTTTTCTGCCATGCATGCCTGAAGTTCAGACTATTTCACTCCCTTACTTCGATTTAATCTGTTAGATGTCTCTCTGATTTAACAAAGTCCAAATCTATTTCTTTATTGCTACTACCTCAGTCCTCATTCTGTTCTCGGAAGCTATCTAGAAAAATTACAATGTCCTTCCTATGAAGGATTTAATAATTTTAGGAATCATCTCTTGATTCTGCCTCTAAATCTGCTTTTACTTAGCTATAAATATGTGATTCCTCCTAACTTTCTTCTAACACATGTTCTTAGTGCTTGTTTTTTGAGCGAATAAATATGGAATGATTTAGATTCTCTGTCATCCTTTCCTTTCTTCTGGATTCCATACAATATTTTATTTTTATGTTTCTCTTCAAATACCATGCCCAGAATAAAATATTACGCCCCAGACTTTTTCTGAACACTTTAGAGTAGAACAAAGTATTTCCTTGTTACAGAATTTGTACTCCCATTATTGTGACCTAAGATTTCATTAAGTTTGACTAGCATATCACACTGTTGCTGCATATTGAAATTAAATCCAACAACTCTTATGTATCCTTCTCTTACAACCCCATTTAGTCATATCTCTCTCATCTTGTCCATGAGTAATCGGAACATTGTAGATGGTAGTTTTTTCTAATTTAATATTTGGGAAATATTCTGAAATTTATTAAAACATTATAGATATGTTCACTTTTGAGTGTAAAATTATTATATGACTAATTCTATTACCAGTCTCCCCCAGAAGGCACCCTACAAAAACTAGCACCTGGAAAACGCCCTATTTATTGTCACTGAAAGGCCTGTGGTGCCTTACTTCAGAAAGGATTAATGTCATGTCTGATCAAAGGAGCTATTTAAGCTAGAAATAATACCCTTGAGTTAAAGAACATTTAGTCTAATTTGTCCATCTCTTGTTAACCCGGAATTCATGGTCAGTGGGGATTAATAGTGCATCTTGCAATTCATTCTGCTTCATTCTTACCTGGTCTAACATCTCCTGCTGTGGTACACTGTAGAGACTTAGAGAAAGCTACTACATTAAGCAATCCTGCTGCGATGTTTCTAGTTTTTAGAAGTTTAATGCATTTCTGCAACACATATCCACAGGTGTCTTATGAATATTTATTGATCTGTGGTAAGGTGGTCACAGAGAGAAATAGATTTCTAGCAATGTATTATAGAATTGAATTATTTTTTTAATCATGTCTTCCATCATTAGAACTGTAACCTGCCACAATGGTGCTTCTTAGTTAATGATCTAATTTTTATGAGATCCTTTCAATAATTTTTTTCCTCCATGTGTTTTATTGCTTCACATAAAATTATATGAGGTAAAGGTAAAAGTATTGTGGATAGAACAATGGAAAAACATACCCACCAGTCTAGGAGTTTTGAATGGTGGATAAATTGGATACGGAATCTAGCAAACAACAAAGGGTAAATGTGCTATATTCTGATAGAGTAAAATTTTACTAACAGTTCTATACTTTTTCTTTCATTAATATACTAGTCAAGAAATGATACTCAGCATTCCCTTTACTCTTGTATTGTAGCATAGTCAGTCTGCCATGACCCAGTCAGTTGGGCCAATGCTTTATCAGAAAGGATGTATTAAAGAACAAAAAACATACAAGTGAGCTTTTTTTGAGGCAATATCAGTATTTTCCTCACACCACGGTTAGGACAAATGGCCAGGAGCTAGATATGGTTGTTTTTAATTTTAAAAATATGTGCAGTATATCCATATGAGAAGATCATACTAGTCTCCCCTCCTCTCTCATACAGACTGGACCTGTTGCCATCCAAGTTGGCCATGTTTCATGTTGCGGTTAATTGAATGTGAGCAAAAGCAATGTGTGTCACTTTCAAGTAGCAACTCTTGGAGCCATTCTCTGAGTCTGTTTCTCTTTCCTCTGCCACAAGATGGGTATGTTCCTAATAGTGGTTGTTTCTTGAGCTCTGGTCTCAGAATAAAGAAGATGTGGAAGGAGCCTTTGACCCTGTGTTGGATATAAATGTAAGAAAAAGTGAAATCATTGTAGTTATAAACTATGTATAATACAGGTGCTTCATCATGTATAAACAATCAGCTTTCAGTGTTCAGAGCTGAGCACCAGAACAAAAGCACATTGCTGCATATTAAATAACTGTAATTGCCAATTGTGAGTTGTAGTAACATAAGCATTTCCCAAATAAGTATTTGGAACATGTATTAACAGAACAATAGTGATGGTTTATAAGATCTAACATATGCTTTAATTGAAATAGTGAGCACAAAGCATATTATTGGAAAATTGATCAGATAATGTGATCAAATTACAATTTAAATAATAAAACTACAATAAACTTTAGTAGTTCATAGTTGCATTTTTAATTTTTAAGAAAATTGTATGTAGTGGGTTACATGGTATCACAAAATATGTCACATCCTAATCCCTGGGACCTGAGAAATATTACCTGATACAGCAAAGAGTAAATCTTAAGGCATAAGATGTGATTAAATTAAGGATCTTGAAAGAAAGTTTATCCTGGATTATGTATTTGGTCACTAAATACAAATACAATAATATGTTTCCCTCTATTAGAGTTTTGAAACAGATACACAAGGAAGATTATATAGAAACAAATGTGAAGATAGGGCAGAGACAGAGGCAGCCACAAGCCAAGGAATACCACCACCACCACCAGAAACTGGAAGAGTCAAAAAACAGAATCCCTCTTAGAGCATCCGGAGGGAGCAGAGCCCTGCTGACAACCTGATTTTGGACTTCTGGTCTCCTGACCTGAAAGACAATAAATTACCAATGTTTTAAGCCATGACATTTGTGGCAATTTGTGACAGCAGCCCTATGAAGTTAATATACATAATAGATCAATAAGCACTGAATAAACCAGCAATTCTGGGAAACTAAACTTTATGTATACTCAAGGTCACATGTCTGTAGAATCTAGTTCAAGTAAATCCACAGTGGGACCCATGTTTGTATATCTTTTTAACAGTTGTTCTAAGGGATGTGAATACTGTAAATCTGAAGATCTTTTTGGGGAGGGAATATCTGGAATAGATAAATGCTCAGTGGTACCTACTGACTAATAGCTTGTGGGTAAATATTGCAAGTTCATGTCTCCAGTGACCTAGAACACAATTTCTTAGTATATCTCTATTTCTTAATTTCATATTATCACAAAATTTTTTTTACATCTTTATTGGAGTATAATTACTTTATAATGGTGTGTTAGTTTCTGCTTTATAACAAAGTGAATCAGTTATACATATGTTCCATATGTCTTCCCTCTTGCATCTCCCTCCCTCTCACCCTCCTCATCCCACCCCTCTAGGTGGTCACAAAGCCCTGAGCCAATCTCCCTGTGCTTTGCAGCTGCTTCCCACTAGCTATCTATTTTACGTTTGGTAGTGTATGTATGTCCGTGCCACTCTCTCGCTTTGTCACAGCTTACCCTTCCCCATCCCCATATCCTCAAGTCCATTCTCTAGTAGGTCTGTGTCTTTATTCCTGTCTTACCCATAGGTTCTTCATGACATCTTTTTTTTTCTTAAATTCCATATATATGTTAGCATGCAGTATTATCTTTGTCTTTCTGACTTACTTCACTCTGTATGACAGACTCTAGGCCCAACCACCTCATTACAAATAGCTCAATTTCGTTTCTTTTTATGGCTGAGTAATATTCCATTGTATATATGTGCCACATCTTCTTTATCCATTCGTCTGATGATGGACACTTAGGTTGTTTCCATCTCCTGGCTATTGTAAATAGAGCTGCAATGAACATTGTGGTACATGACTCTTTCTCAATTATGGTTTTCTCAGGGTATATGCCCAGTAGTGGGATTGCTGGGTCATATGGTAGTTCTATTTGTAGTTTTTTAAGGAACCTCCATACTGTTCTCCATAGTGACTGTACCAATTCACATTACACCAGCAGTGCAAGAGGGTTCCCTTTTCTCCACACCCTCTCCTGCATTTATTGTTTCTAGATTTTTTGAGGATGGCCATTCTGACTGATATGAGATGATATTTCATTTCAGTTTTGATTTGCATTTCTCTAATGATTAATGATGTTGAGCATTCTTTCATGTGTTTGTTGGCAGTCTGTATATCTTCTTTGGAGAAATGTCTATTTAGGTCTTCTGCCCATTTTCGGATTGGGTTGTTTGATTTTTGTTATTGAGCTGCATGAGCTGCTTATAAATTTTGGAGATTAATCCTTTGTCAGTTGCTTCATTTGCAAATATTTTCTCCCATTCTCAGGGTTGTCTTTTGGTCTTGTTTATGGTTTCCTTTGCTGTGCAAAAGCTTTGAAGTTTCATTAGGTCCCATTTGTTTATTTTTGTTTTTATTTCCATTTCTCTAGGAGGTGGGTCAAAAAGGATCTTGCTGTGATTTATGTCATAGAGTGTTCTGCCTATATTATCTTCTAAGAGTTTGATGGTGTCTGGTCTTACATTTAGGTTTTTAATCAATTTGGAGTTTATTTTTGTGTATGGTGTTAGGGAGTTATCTAATCTCATACCTTTACATGTACCTATCCAGTTTTCCTAGCACCACTTACTGAAGAGGCTGTCCTTTCTCCACTGTACATTCCTGCCTCCTTTATCAAAGATAAGGTGCCCATATGTGCATGGGTTTATCTCTGGGCTTTCTATCCTGTTCCATTGATCTATCTTTCTGTTTTTGTGCCAGTACCATACTGTCTTGATTACTGTAGCTTTGTAGTATAGCCTGAAGTCAGGGAGCCTGGTTCCTCCAGCTCCGTTTATTGTTCTCAAGATTGCTTTGGCTATTCGGGGTCTTTTGTGTTTCCATACAAATTGTGAAATTTTTTGTTCTAGTTCTTTGAAAAATGCCAGTGGTAGTTTGATAGGGATTGCATTGAATCTGTAGATTGCTTTGGGTAGTAGTAGTGTCATTTTCACAATGTTGATTCTTCCAATCCAAGAACATGGTATATCTCTCCATTTATTGTATCATCTTTAATTTCTTTCATCAGGGTCTTATAATTTTCTGCATACAGGTCTTTTGTCTCCTTAGGTAGGTTTATTCCTAGATATTTTATTCTTTTTGTTGCAGTGGTAAATGGGAGTGTTTTCTTGATTTCACTTTCAGATTTTTCATCTTTAATGTATAGGAATGCCAGAAATTTCTGTGCATTAATTTTGTATCCTGCTACTTTACCAAATTCATTGATTAGCTCTAGTAGGTTTCTGGTAGCATCTTTAGGATTCTCTATGTATAGTATCATGTCATCTGCAAACAGTGACAGCTTTACTTCTTTTCTGATTTGGATTCCTTTTATTTTCTTTTCTTCTCTGATTGCTGTGGCTAAAACTTCCAAAACTATGTTGAATGAGAGTGGTGAGAGTGGGCAACCTTGTCTTGTTCCTGATCTTAGTGGAAATGCTTTCAGTGTTTCACGATTGAGGATGATGTTGGCTGTGGGTTTGTCATATATGGCCTTTATTATGTTGAGGTAAGTTCCCTCTATGCCTACTTTCTGGAGGGTGTTTAATATAAATGGGTGTTGAATTTTGTCAAAAGCTTTCTCTGCATCTATTGAGATGATCATATGGTTTTTCTCCTTCAATTTGTTAATATGGTTTATTACATTGATTAATTTGCGTATATTGAAGAATCCTTGCTTTCCTGGAATAAACCCCACTTGATCATGGTGTATGATCCTTTTAATGTGGTGTTCGATTCTGTTTGCTAGTATTTTGTTGAGGATTTTTGCATCTACATTCATCAGTGATATTGGCCTGTAGTTTTCTTTCTTTGTGGCATCCTTGTCTGGTTTTGGTATCAAGGTGATAGTGACCTCGTAGAATGAGTATGGGAGTGTTCCTCCCTCTGCTATATTTTGGAAGAATTTGAGAAGGATAGGTGTTAGTTCTTCTCTAAATGTTTGATAGAACTCGCCTGTGAAGCCATCTGGTCCTGCGCTTTTGTTTGTTGTAAGATTTTTAATCACAGTTTCAATTTCAGTGCTTGTGATTGGTCTGTTCATATTTTCTGTTTCTTCCTGATTCAGTCTTGGCAGGTTGTGCATTTCTAAGAATTTGTCCGTTTCTTCCAGGTTGTCCATTTTATTGGCATAGAGTTGCTTGTAGTAATCTCTCATCATTTGTATTTCTGCAGTGTCAGTTGTTACTTCTCCGTTTTCATTTCTAATTCTATTGATTTGAGTCATCTCCCTTTTTTTCTTGATTAGTCTGGCTAAGGGTTTATCAATTTTGTTTATCTTCTCAAAGAACCAGCTTTTAGTTTTATTGATCTTTGCTATCCTTTCCTTCATTTCTTTTTCATTTATTTCTGATCTGATTTTTATGATTTCTTTCCTTCTGCTAACTTTGGGGTTTTTTTGTTCTTCTTTCTCTAATTGCTTTAGGTGCATGGTTACACATAATTTTTTTCATGGAAGTATAGTTGGTTTACAATGTTGTGTTTCAGATGTACAGCAAAGTGATTCAGTTATACATATACATATCTCTTCTTTTGCAGATTGTTTTCCCTTAAAGGTTATTCCAAAATATTGAGAATAGTTCCCTGTGCTATACAGTAGGTCCTTGTTGGTTATCTATTTTATGCATAGTAGCATGTATATGTTCATCTCAGACTCCTAATTTATCCCCCCTCTCCCTTCCCTTTGGTAACCATGTTTGTTTTCTGTGTCCGTGGGTCTGTTTCTCTTTTGTAAATAAGTTCATTTGTATGATTTTATGATTCCACATATAAGCGATGTATGATATTTGTCTTTCTCTATTTGGCTTACTTAGTATGATATTCTCTAAGTCCATCCATGTTGCAGCAAATGGCATTGTTTCATTCTTTTTTATGTCTGAGTAATATTCATATACATATATATACACACACACACACACACCACATTTTCTTTATCCATTCATCTGTTGATGGACATTTAGGTTGCTTCCTTGTCTTGGCTATTTTAAATAGTGCTGCAGTGAACATTGGGGTGTGTGTATCTTTTCAAAATATAGTCTTCTCCAGATATATGCCCAGCAGTAGGATCCCTGGATCATATGGTATCTCTATTTTTAGTTTTTTAAGGAACTTCCATACTCTTCTCCATAGTGGCTGTATTGAATTACATTCCCACCAACAGTGCAAGAGGGTTCCCTTTTCTCCACACCCTCTCCAGCATTTACTGTTTGTAGACTTTTTGATGATGGCCATTCTGACTGGTGTGAGGTGATATCTCATGGTAGTTTGGATTTGCATTTCTCTAATAATTAGCAACGTTGAACATTTTCTTATGTACCTTTTGGCCATCCATATGTCTTCTTTGGAGAAATGTCTATTTAGATATTTTGCTCATTTTTAATTTTTTTTTGATATTGAGCTGTATGAGATGTTTGTATATTTTAGAAATCAATCCTTTGTTGGTAACATCGTTTGCAAATATTTTCTCCCATTTTATAGGTTGTCTTTTTGTTTGTGGTTTCCTTGCTGTGCAAAAGCTTTTAAGTTTAATTAGGTCCCATTTGATTTTTTAAATTAATTTTTTATTGGAGTATAGTTGATTTACAATGTTGTTAGTTTCTGATGTACAGCAAAGTGAATCAGTTATGCATATACATATATCCACTCTTTTTTAGATTCTCTTTCCATATAGGTCATTACAGAGTTCTGAGTAGAGTTCCCTGTGCTATACAGAAGCCCCTATATGTTATCTTTTTCATATATAGTAGTGTGTATGTGTCTATCCCAATATCCCAATTTATTCCTCCCCCTACCCTTTCCCCCTGGTTACCATAGGTCTGTTTTTTTACATCTGTGACTCTATTTTATAAATAAGTTCATTTGTAGCATTTTTTTCAGAGTCCACACATAAGAGATATCATGATATTTGTCTTTGTGTGACTTCACTCAGTATGACAATCTCTAGGTCCATCCATGTTGCTGCAGATGGCATTATTTCATTCTTTTTTGTGGCTGGGTAATATTTCGTTGTATGTATGTACCATATCTTTATCCATTCCTCTGCCAATGAAGTCCCATTTTTTATTTTTGTTATTTCCATTACTCTAGGAGACAGGTCCAAAAAGATATCGCTGCAATTTATGTCAGAGTGTTTTGCCTATGTTTTCCTTTAGGAATTTTATGATATCCAGGCTTACATTTAGGTGTTTAATCCATTTTCAGTTTGGTTTTGTATATGGTGTTAGAGAATGCTCTAATTACATTCTTTTACATGTAGCTGTCCAGTTTTCCCAGCAGCACTTATTGAAGACTGTGTTTTTTCCACTGTAATATTCTTGCCGCCTTTGTTGAAGATTAATTGACCATAGGTGTGTGGGTTTATTTCTGGGCTTTCTATCCTTTTCCATTGACCTATATGTCTGTTTTTGTGCCAGTAGCATACTCTTTTGGTGACTGTAGCTTTGTAGGATAGTGTGAAGTCAGAGAGCCTGATTCCTCCGGCTCAGTTTTTCCTTCTCCGGATTGCTTTGGCTGTTCAGGATCTTTTGTGTTTCCATACAAGTTTAAAATTTTTTTGTTCCAGTTCTGTGAAATATACTATTGGTAATTTGACAAGGATTGCATTGAATCTGTAGAATGCCTTGGGTAGTATGGTCATTTTGACAAATTAATTCTTCCAATCCAAGAACACAGTATATATTTCCATTTGTTTGTGTCATCTTCAATTTCTGTCATTAGTGTCTTATAGTTTTTGGAGTACAGGTCTTTTACCTTCTTAGGTAGGTTTATTCCTAGGTTCACATATTTTTTTTAAAATGTGTTTACTAAAAATTTTATGAGAAATATAATTAGCAGCCCCCTCACTCCCAGAAAAAAAGATGAGTAATAACCTCTCATTGAATATCAGGGTTCTACAGTACACAGTGTAAATCTCTAGAAACTGCTTTTAGGTATTAATAAGACATAGTCTTAAAAATACCTAAAAATCATAAACTACCATAAACTTTGCTGTTTCAAATCATATCAGTGAGAATGGAACATCCTATTCTTGCTTGGAAGATCCTAGCTATTTGGGTCACTTTGATATGGAGAAGCAGCCTTGATTTTCAGCTAGCTTTAGTGTCTCTTTTGGACATAAAATTCCACATTTCCCTAACTTGTAGTTTCCAAGGAAATGGACCCCGAGTCCTTCTCAGTCTTAGTCTAAACCTTTAAACATAAGGGCTGCTTTTTTTGTTCCAAACAAAACACTGCATCATTTAAATTTTACCTAAACTCTCCCTTTTTCAATACTCTGTTATATCCTTATGGCCTCTTTTTATTTGATAGGGTACTTTATGGTTTCTTTGGGAGTATCCTCCCTTTTTGCAGCAAGTTAATAATAACTTTTTTGACTCTCAATTGGTTCTTGTTGGTCTTTGGCTGTTGGGATTTATCAGCAGTTTGGGACATGCTGGAAAGGAAAAACTGAGTTCTGGAGAATATGTGATTATTGTAGAAGGGAGTAGTCTGAGGAATCACGCAAAGGGAACTTGAGCTGGATACTAATGAGTATATCAGATTCATGTAGGCAGAGATTTTAGAAGCAGCATTTAAGTCAGATCATCAGTGTGAATAAAGATAAAATGGTGGGACATCTGTTTTTTAGCAAATCCTATGAACTCTGTCTTCAAATTTCACCACTCTCATCACATCTCCTGCTTCCACACTGACCCCAGCCCTGTATGGATTAATGCAGTAATTTTCTTTTTTTTATTATTTATTATTTTTACAGACACACACACACACACACTGTATTTTATTTTTACAAGAGATAAATAAACTGATACCAAGCATTGTAAATGGATGGCCACAACAAAAGCAACAATGATTGCAATGACCAAACACGAAACACACTCATACTATGTCATAACATTGACATTCAGTCCAGTAATCCTCCACTGTAACAGCTCCTTTACTTTGCAGTGAAAATTGATTTGTATATTTTTTGCCTCTGAGTCCTTGTGGGATTTTTTTTTATTCAAACAGAAAGTCACAAAAATTATAATCATCCTCATCAGTTCACTCAGTCCCATGTAATTTTTTTTCATCTTGATCTTTTGTTAGCACTTTTATGAATTCATCAGTTTTCCATTAGAGTTCTGAAAATGCTTATTCATTCAGTTCAGCAGTATAGTCAGTTACCAGAAACCTGTACTTGTCAGAGTCTTTTCCATGAATTCCTTGAAGATGAAACCCTTTTATAGGAACATTTTTGCAAAAGCATCAGAGTACATCCAGAACTGTCTGTAAATGACAAAAGCCTTAAAGGTGACCACAGTTAAAGATTCGATGAAAGTTCATAATAATGCAATTGACAAGGAAATTTAGTTATTTCTGAGATACACATTTTAAAGTAATAACTAGAATTATGACTTATAACATTATACCAGAACATACAAGATTTTTAGAAATTTCATGTAATGTCTGAAACATTTATATTAACATATTTCCATACAAATAACCCAAAGAAAGTTTAGTATTAGTTGTTTTTTGTTTTTGTTTTGTTTTGCTTTGTTTAATGCAGTAATTTTCTGACTTGGGTTCTTCTACTTGTTCCCATCTACAGTGCATAAACTAGAATTATCATTCAAAATATAAACTGTCTTGTTTATCTTCTTTGTAAAAGTCTGCATTGACTGCTCTGCTTAAAATCCAAAGTCCTTCCATGGCCTGTGTGTGTGTGTGTGTGTGTATGTATGTATGTCTACCCAACTTCTAAGAACTCTTCCCATACTACTCTGCCCTGGCTCTCTCTGATCTAGCCATGCAGGCATTCTGTTTTTCCATCAGCCTGAGAGACTTTGTATTATTTTTTCTGCCTGGGGCGGGGGGAGGGGAGAAGGGTGAGATTAGAATTTGAAGAAAGGGATTATATGATCACATTTATGACTATCATTTTATATATATATATATGTACACATATATATACACACACATATATATGTCAAAAAAGAAAAGTATACAGATTTGATTGTAGCAATGTGAATTTATTTTTACATGTGGACATTCAAAAATAATATCCAACAAATTCATATAAGATGCCCCTTTCACATTTAGAAAAAAGATTCATTTTAACAGGAGCCTCTCAGGTCAAGTCCCTTTGACTCTCGATAGCAATAATGATGCTGCTATTTTATGACCCAAGTTCCCTTTACATTTTCTTTCTCCTTTCCCACCTTCCTTTAAGTTACCTCAAAAGGGCAAAACCGTCATCATTGCCACCTTAAATTAAAGTCTTACTATGGAAATAAGAATGTCGTATAATGATGGGATTGAGATAAATACACACACACACATTGTGCACAATTGTGCTGCTTCTACAAATGATGGATTACATTTTTAATGCCAAACTCAATGAAAACCCATAAATTTGCATATATTTTTACTGATGTGACCTAATTAAGTGAGTTGAATTTTATTAAAATCTACGTTCCCAGACCTCATTCTATTAAAATACTCTTAGTGAGCTGCCTTTCATGTCCCACGGAAGGGTTTGTTTCTACAAGCTGATATATGGCAAGTTTTGACTCTTCTGATTGCTTTCAATTCCGTCTGTAAAATTTTCTTCCTTTCCTGGTTAGTAGCATGTCTTACCATCATAGGTAATGGTATTCCACCTCCACTACCACACCAGTCTTCTAAATACATTACTATGTATATAGATGAATGGTCCATTTTAAGATGGTGTTATAGACTGAATGTTTGTGTCTCTCTAAAATTCATATATTTAAGCCCTAACACATAATGTGATGGTATTTGGAGCTACGGTCTTTGGGTACATAATTAAGTTTAGATGAGATCTTGTGGGTAGGGCACCCATGATAACATCAGCGTCCTTATAAGATGAAGAAGAAAGACCAGAGTGTCTCCCCACCATGTGAGGATCTTATAAGAAACTGGCTTTTTGCAATCCGGGAAAAGAGCCCTCACTGGGGAAATGAATCAGCCGAAACCTTGACCTTGGATCTCTCAGCCTCTAGAACTATGATAAATTCCTATTGTTTAAGCCCCCCAGTCTTTGATATTTTGTTATAGTAGCCTGAACTAAGACAGATGATCATGTTTGTATCAGCAGATGGGACTAGGCACATAGTATAAAAGTTCAAACATTCATTAACTTGATTTTTTATTAGTGTTCACTGTAGAGCTTTATAACTTCTTATTCTCATGGACTCCATTTTGATTCATTTAGATTTAGAAACTTTAGGTCTATTATATTTATAATATTTGTAATTGCATTTCTAAACTTATAGGGTTTATTCTAAAAAAGATGCATGGGGCTTCCCTGGTGGCGCAGTGGTTGAGGGTCCGCCTGCCGATACAGGGGACACGGGTTCTTGCCCCGGTCCGGGAATATCCCACGTGCCGCGGAGCAGCTAGGCCCATGAGCCATGGCCGCTGAGCCTGCACGTCCAGAGCCTGTGCTCCGCAACGGGAGAGGCCACAACAGTGGGAGGCCTGCGTACCGCAAAAAAAACAAACAAAAAAAAGATGCATGATCATTTCCCTATTTTAATGTTTTCATTATTCTGATCATATAGTTCATAAATGTCTTAAAATAAAGCAAACTGTAACCATACATCTTCACGTTTGCTTTTATTTATAGAAAATGAAAGGTTATTATCTTACCATAACAGTGGTAATAATTTATAGAAAAACTCACACCAACTTTAAAGTAATATCTAATTCTCTCCCCTCTTCCACAGCACTAGTAAATACTCTTAGATTTTTAAACTACATGTTATGTTATAGAAGGTTGATTCTATTGTTTTGAAAAATTGCACACAGTTGGAATATAGTAAACTTATTTTTTCTTAGTTTCATTGCCATTATGTTTATCATTGTAAATAAAGACTAAGGATCAACAAGGAATAGGAATAACACTGGTGCTATTTTTAGGATAATGATATTTTCCCATGCATAATCAAGTCACATATACCTTACCTGAGATTTTTCTAAAATAATTGGCAGTTGAAGTATAATATACAGCACTAAAAGAAAATGAAGTCATACTTACTCCCAGAATTTACTCAGTTTGCACTTCTGACAGACTAACACAAAACATGTTCATGACCAGCATGCAAAGTCAAAATCATTCACTAAAAACAGATTGATTTCAGACTCAACAATATAGGCCCATTTAAAGTTTGTACTTGGATGAGTCACGGAGATCTTGACCCTGAATTCCTTGTTTTCTGAAATGATTTCTCTCTTTTAAGTACTCTTATCCTTTACCATACATAACTGGACACTACGGCCAAATGAGAGTATGGAATTTGTTTTAAATATGCTCTTCAATAAAGATTATTCTCCAGTAGTTTCTAAGATCTGTGAAGGAGTTCAAGGATTTTCCAGTCGTAGGTTTATGCACTAAAAAAACTTAACATTCAGTAAAATTCACTTTGTGGCGTATAATTCCATGGGTTTTGACAAATTGATAGATTTGTGTATCCACCACCACAGTTAAGATAGAAAGCAACTTTGGCACCCAAAGAAATCCCCTACTGCCATTTTGTAATCAACCCCATCCCACATGCCCAGTTCCTGGCAACCACTGATCTGTACTCTGTCCCTATAGTTTTGCCTTCTGGGATGTCATATAAATAAAATCATATACATTATATAGTCTTTCACAACAAAATGTATTTGGAATTCATATTATTTGAACCAATAGTTTGTTCCTTTGTTTATTTCCTTGAATAGCAGTCCATAGTATGACAGTTTACCTATCTGTTTACTAGTTGAAAGACATCAAATATTCCTTGAGTTTCATTATTTGTGCTGTAAATGTCTATGGGTTTTAACAGACACATAAGGATCAATTTTCCAATGTTGGATCAACCTTGTGAATAAATCCCACTCAATTGTGACATATTATCCTTTTTAGATATTGCTGGATTTGATATGCTAATACTTTGTTGAGGAATTTTTGCACTGATATGCCTGAGGGAGATATTGATGAAAGAAAACTTTTGTTAGCACATTTCTAGAGCTCTTCATATCTTTGTGTACATCCAAGTTTATGCCTGGCCCCATATTCTTTCTGCCTCAGAACTTCCTTTACCACTTCAGCATTTCTTATAGTGTAGGTTTGCTGGCCATAAATACTCTGTTTATTTGTCTGAAAAAAAGTTTTGTTTCTTCATTTAAATAATAAGTTATATATTTCTGGATTTAGTTTTACTGGTTTTTTCTTTCAGCACTGTAAAGATGTCATTTGATTAACTTTTGGCTTACATGGTTTCTGGTAAAACATCTGTTGTAATCTTTACCTGCTTTGTGTATAAAGTGTGTGAAGGAGTGTGTGTGTGTGTGTGTGTGTGTGTAATTTAGCAGTTTGAATATGGGATAGCAGTTTGAATAGGTGATTGTGGTTGTTTTTCTTGGTATTTATCTTGCTTGGTGTTTCTTGAATCTGTTACTTGTCTGTCATTAATTTTGGAAAATTCTCAGGCATTAACTCTATAAATATTTAGTCTGCCTTATTTTTCTCTTCCTTTGGGATTCAAATTATACATATGTTATGTTAGAACATTTGATATTGTCCCACATCTTTTGAATGCTCTGTTCTTCCCCTGTTACCCTCCTCCCCTCCCCTTCTCTGTGTTTCAGTTTGGGAAATTTCTATTGACCTATCCTCCAGTTCACTGATCCTTTTCTCACCTGTATCAAGGCTACTGATGAAACCTGTGAATGCATTCTTTATCTGTTACAGTGTTCCTGCCCCCAATGTTTGATTATTTCTTATAGTTTCTATATTTCTATTAAAATTTCTCATGTATCTTACATATTTTGCATTCCGACATGTATGTGTATCAAATCACTGTCATATACTTTAAATATATATAATTTTATTTATTAATTATCCCTCAATAAATTTAGAAAAAAAGGGGTAGTTTCTTATTCTTAGAAATGAGCATGTCTTTTCTTCTACTTGGCCTTTAGTTTCAAGCTTTGGACTAATAGAGTTCAGAATTGTGCTGGGTTTAGGGTTGACTAGTGCTGTGAATAAACTCAGTGCACCACAGGCTTCAGATTCCTCTAGGATACCTTGTGCTTAGGATGAGCTGGTTTGTCAGAGGACTTTACTCAGTGGCTACTACATCCTCTACTTTAAGTCTTTTCTTTGTGCTTGACCTTAGAAAGGATATGTTCCTATGTTCTTACAATTCTTCCAGCAGTATTTCAGTTTTACTTGATATTTGTTAGCCTGATGCTGGGCGTTTCAGGTGAAGAATTTTCTGTCATTTAAACATCCATTTCAGGTAAGCACTGTGACCTTACAACTTTGGGAAATGAGCTTCTCAGAGGTCCTGCCCGCTTTCCAGATTTCTGGACTAGTCAGTATTCCTGGCCTTCCTCCACGCTGTCACAGTTTCCTTTCCCTACCTGCAATGTGTTCTCATTAGTGCCTAAGGGTGACAGTATTGTTAATGCACTGCTCCTCAGATTAAGTCTTTTGTTCTACAGAGAAGATAGGGGAGGAGCGTCCAGGTTGGGGTTTCTTGTGTCTCCTGCAGTGCCTGCTGTTTTCCTTATTCTCATAAGGAAACGCTTTCTTAATATTCTTGCCAAAGATTTTGTGAGTGCCCACAAAAAACTGCCTAGAGGAAAAGCTTAAGGAGCAGGCACACTCCCTGTATATCTAGGGGGGGCTCCCACCTATTTGTTAACTATTCTAGCTGAATTCTTTCCAGTGCCAGGATATGTTTGCCTCAGATAAGCAAATGTTGCATCCTGTCTCCTCTGGGCTAAATTTACTGTGTGTCTAACTTATTTTTGTTCTAAGCGTGGGAGTGACTATTGAAGTTTAGCTTTGTACATTTTTATTTACTGAAATGTATTATACCTCTACATTTGAATGTTATAATTTTATATTTCTGTGCAGTGTATATGAAAACAGAGGTATATATATATCAATGCCGTGTTTGTTTTTCTGGCTATGCTAACTTAGAGAACCGGGTGACAGGACCTATATCAATGATAACAAGACCATATTCTGACATTAGATCTCAGAAGGAAACCGGGGCCTCTCCTTGCCTTGCGAGATCTCTCATGTTGGCCTGAAGGTGCACATCAACTTCTCTCATATTCCTGGAAATAAAATTGCTTGTTGGGGGGTGGGCAGAGGTGGCGATGCCCTCCCATTGTGTTAAACTTCATTATATATTAAGTAACACAGCAGAGTAATATGTTCTCATTTTCCTGCATTGTCTCCAATAGTAGCATTTGTGTTTGATTTCCTCTTTTGATTCATGAGAGGCCTGGGCTAGAAATTTTGGAAAAACAAACAGTAAGATAAGGGACAGGGTTGCAAGGGGGGAGGGGAGAATGGAGATGAGCAGTGTGTATGAGACTAGAAAATAATTTATGCTGTATTCACCTCCATCCTTCACTGCCACTTTCTCCTCCACTGAAATCAAGCTTGTTGGCATCAGTGTCTGCCATGTGTGACCTAACATTTACGTATTGCTTGGATCAGTCTCTGCCACGTGTGACCTAACATTTACGTATCACTTGGGAGTGAGATTGATGGCGAGCACGAGCTGGTATTATGGAGAGAGTTACTATTTACTCCAAATAATTGAGTGTTAGGCCTCAGGAGCAGTGATCAGCTATGCTGTATTATTCTCATCTTTTCATTCATTCCAAAACATTTATTAAACTTTCTATATGCCAGACATTCTGCCAGTTGCTGAGAATTAAGTGCTGAACAGACACAGTTCTCAAACCTTAAAGGGTTTACAGTAGAATTTCTCATCAAATCCTTCTGCAAAATGATATCCTAACCACTTCTCCCCACCTACTAAATCATCATATCGTATCAGAAGATGTTATTTGTGTTCTGATGAGTGCCAGGTCTCTTACAATCTTTATCTTATTTCCTTTAATCCTCAGAACAGTCCTAGGAGGTAGATTAATATCTCTACCTTACAGTTAAGGAAACTGAAGACATAAATGATTATGTAAAACAGTCATGTAGCCACTGGAGAAAAAGGCAAGGAGCTTCAACATTAAGCCAGGTGGGGCAACTTGATTCTAATAGCTGTACTCTCAGGTGTGCAAAATTTGGCTTCCCCTCCCTTTAGTCTGAATTAGAAGTGGGCATCTCTCTGTTCAGGGCTTTACGCCAGGGAGGGGCATATTTTTTCATCTACATCTATATTTTACTAGTCACATCTATTTATGCTTTTATATGACTATGTATTAATATATTAAATGTAAGATTAAGCCTGTTCTTGCAGCAGTGGTTAGATTGATATAATTAATATCAGGAAAATGACAGCTTACCAAATGTGGTAAAATAGTAAATATAATTCACAACAAACTGAAATGTCAACATATTTTTAAAAAGCTATTGCCAAAACAAACTTCAAATTGCCTACACTTGAGATAAGACTGTCAAACAAAACAAGAAAATGTATTTGGAAACTTGCCTATACTTGGTGTTAATGAGTTATAAAGGTAAGAAAGACCGCGGCTCATTTTCCGATTTGACAGGGCTTTTTAAAATAGTGCTTATTAATTATACTCCAATAAAAATGTTAAAAAAAACAATTGTAAATGACACACAATATGATTCTGCCTATGCATAGCTTTTTAAAATGAAAAAAAAAGCCTTTGCTAATGAAAGAATAATACCAAATACAATGAAACGTGTAGTGGTATACTGTATGTCAAGTTAGTGTAATGGTTTCCTTAGGGAAGGAAAATAATTGAAATTGTACAAAAACCTAATGTGCTGGGCTGCAAATCTACCTATTTTTTATTGCAATGAAAGTACCTAAAGAGAGGATGGTGAAATGTGTGAATTTGATAATGTTGACCAGTAGGTACCATCCTTTATTACTAGTCTCTATACATTTTGTTATGCTTGAATAACCCCTAATAAAAATAAACATAAGTATGTAGGTTTAAAAAAATAATAATAAAATAGTGCTTATTAGTAGCCAAAGCCAGCACTTTTAATGGTTTTAAATGCCCATGTGTTTCTCCCTGTGCCTCTTTGCAAAGAGGCCATTTTCCATATTTTTGGCCATTGCATATTTTTGGACATATATTTGTATTACTGTCTTTTTATTAGTGTAGACCTTTTAGAGGGCAAGAAATGTGCTTTAGTAACTTACTTATTCCTAGCTTGTAAAACTACCATGATGCACATGGAATCTTAATGTAATTTCATTGAGCTCTGATTGAATGAGTGTGTCAGGTGCTAGGAATCCAACAGGGTCATCTAACCTTAGTAGAGGTAGTATACAGTAGTAGAAAGAGTAGAAATGGCTCACAGGCCCAGCCACTCCGCAGCATGCGGGATCTCCCCTGACCGGGGCACGAACCCGTGTCCCCTGCATCGGCAGGCGGACTCTCAACCACTGCGCCACCAGGGAAGCCCGTGATAGGAATTTTTTAAAAAAACATAGCAAGAGGAGATTTTGAGGGGAGCCTCTTGGTCTTTATCACATCAAGAGTGGTTTGCACATAAATACGTATAACTAGAGAAATGTATTTATCAGAGAAATGGGTTAGAACCAGAAATGAAATGCATTCAAATCAATGGAATTGAATTTTTGTAAACCAAAACAACAAATAATCTTTCTCCTCTTCCTTTTCTATTGTTTATTTCTGCCATCCTCCTAACCTTAAACCATTCTTGAGTCCTCTGTCATTCATTAGGTGTTATACCTATTATCATTACTGTGTCACACAGATTAACCCCAAACATAGTAACTTAAAACAGCTATTTTATTTTGCCCACAATTTTGAGGTATTTTATGGGGTTGCAGTATGTCCTTCATTGGGTGGGAGATTCATGTAGCAGGTCACTTAGACTTCAACTTTAACACTAAACCAAAACCTCTACTTTTAATCATCAATAAAGATAATGTTTTGAACTTCACGACTCCACGACTTTTGTTTTATTTCTAATTGTGTTTAGAAGCCATGTGGTGAAAATACTATTTATTGTGTCAACAATAAGCCTTCACTTTCATGACCTTTTAGTTAGCCCTTCTTCCATTTCTTTTTGTTCGAATTTTTATTGATAAATTCTGGAGGGATTTTTAAAATTATTGGATGAGGATATCTTCAAGTTGCTATATACTCTTATTCAGAATGGCTGAAGACACTAAGAAAGGAAATCTCCTTAGCCACTGTGTTGGTATCTTAGGCTTTTGCCATCATAAGCTGGTAATTTAAATACATATGTGTAACAAGCATATCTGTTCATTATTTAACTATTATTTGAATTAAATAATCCTATAATTGATCAGAGGATGAGGAGAGTTATGGGGAAAGGAGGTGGATCCCCTCTGACTTATAGTTCTCCAGATGAAAATAATAATATGTAAATTGGATACATTTCAGTTTTTTTCCCACTTTCTGTTTCTTCCCCATGTCCTAATGACTTGCATGTCTGTTGCGTGGTGGGGTGGAAATGGCTTTCTAGGAGGAAGGCGTCTTCAGGACCTGGAGAAAGTTTTGAAGCAGGGTACATCTTTAATGAACTTGGCCTTGAGAAATATAAAAACTAAAGGATATTGGGGTATTCAGTATCAAAGACTTGGCCAACAGAAAAGAGGAAGTCTTATTACACAAACACACATGCTGTTTTAACTAAGTTATTAGGGTAAGAGGCGAGGTGATTGGAAAGAACCCTCACAGGCTAGAAGCTGAGTTTTTTTCTCATTTGAAAGAGAGGCATCAGAATGAGCTGTATGAAGTTAGAACAATAATAGGTGATGCAAAGATGTTTGAGGTTTTAATAAGTCTTGTTCTAAGCTCTGTATTTTAATCTCCTCCCTGTTTTCTTCAAGTGAGGATCACCAGTACAGATTTGTTTTGGGCTGTTTTCTTCTCTCCTTAACATTGCTCTGAGGCAAGTTTATTGTTGTCATTTGGTCTGCCTCACTAAATGATTAGCAGAGCTGCTCTCGGAAGCAAATCTTCTGATATAGCAAGGAAAGGAGAGACTGGGGAAATGGTGATCCCTCTGAAGCAGTATTGCAGAGGAGTGGGCTAACGTGAAGTAATAAACTCTAGGTAGAAAAGTGAACGGTGACAGATTGAAAGAGGGAAGGAAATAAATGAACCCCAGGAGGACCAGCAGAAGAGAGAAACATGCTTGGCAATAGAAAATTCATGGTCAGATTATAACCAAAGAGAAAGCTCTATGGTCCAACCAGAGTGCTTACAACAGAATTGCAAGAGATGCATGCTCCTTTTAGACAAGGATTATGTGTTCTTATTTCCCTTCATTTGTTACTAAATTTTTCATTCAGAAATGTGCTGCTGCATTTGAGAGCAAAGTTTGGCAATATTTTGTGTCTGAGAGGACTTTATGGTGGGAGGAGACAGTCTAAGAATACCGTATTCTTACTGCACTACCTGGTTATATGAACATGGTCTGATTACATGTCTATATCCACCACTAAAATGAGATCTTTGAATGTAGGAGCAGTTCATATACTCCTGTATGTTCTCTGTGTCTAGCATGGTATCGGGTACAGCATAATAAATGTTTTTGCAATTTAAAATGTGCCCCACCTCCTGACCAGCATAAGGTGTGCTCATGATATCCTTTATAGTTTTACTTTTAATTTATGTGGACGATATATATCCTGGGGAGAAAAAAATGATTTTCTGTTGGCCTCTACCTTCTTCAACTTCAAAGAACTCTAGATAGATGTAACTTCCCCTGTAAATTCAGCTCTACTTGGATCCCAAGCCAATCCTGATCAGGTAAGAAAGACAGCAGCTACATCTGTATCAATTTGAAGAGTCTAGAGTTATATGTGTTGCTCTAGAATTGATATGCTTTGAGTGAGCTGGACCTGTATGTTAATCAAGAGCAGAAGGAAAGAGGGTTCTTTTTCAAAAACATATTTTAAAGTACAGCTATATTTCATATTTCTGGGAATTTTCTTGTGTGACATCTTTGGGCTTTTTGGATCATGTAAGCATTTGGATTTCCTGTTGTTAGTGTATTTTTAACCATAATTCTAGAGTATTTTCCTGCCACATTGTCTTAATTCAGAGTTCTTTTTTGGAAACCTGAAGCACATGGTAGATGCTATATATTGGGGAGTGGGAAGGGACTTAAATACACACACTATATCCTTCAGAACCAAGATAGCTTCCAGACATCTGATTTCTAAGTTGTCCATGAGGGAACGAAAACTGAAGTAGAAATTATTAAAAACATACAGCATTCTTTGATAATAGCATGGAACACTCAATTTCAAATCAGTCATTAGCAGGTAATTATAGTATCATTTACTTGTTACATATTCTATTAATCTGGTGGTGGTAAACTTGAACATGGTTTGGGGCAGGATTTGATTTAAGAGGTGGAACAGCTGCTAGCTTGTTCCTACAGTGACACTTGCAAATGCTTTCTTTATGGTGACCCCTAGTTTAAATTTATGTGGCTCACTTAAATGTCAAACAAGCTAAGTGGTGCATTTCATTAATGAAAAATTAATGAAAACCTTGGGCTGGCACGTACTACTTGTTTACAATATATATAATTCATTAGGAAGACATCCATCAAGGGAGGGCTTTGGCATGGGTCTGGTGGCATTGTAAGCAGGCTCTATTCTCTTCCTTCCAGTTAATGAAAGTGCAAGGCTGGGAAAAATTCACATAAAACACATTTAATGAGTCTTTAGGGGAAGTTTTACAGAATAGGGTACATGAGTCATAAATATCACATGTAAAATCTATTTGGCCCAAATTATTTAGGATTGGAAATGGCTATAATTTCATTTTATAATAAAAAAATGCCCAAGTATTTAGATCAGGAACTTAAGTCCAGGCAAAAGTCCCACATTATTTATAGATCCTTGTCATTAACTAGGCTCAATATTGAACAAATCACTTTAGGGTTTTAGAAAGCTAATTTATATCCCCTAAATGGAGGTGAAACTAGTGGCTACATCCATAGATACAGGATGTATCTACATCTTACAGTAATCACTTATTTTCTAAAAGTCTCTAAATAGTGAATATCATTACATATCCATTTTTGTATGTGAAACTTCCCTGACCTTGATAACTTAGTTATAAAAGATGGTAGAAAGTTTTTTTAAAAAAAATTTACTTCAAAGGAGTGCTTTATTTCTGCACAAGTAATTGTTCTTTCAATATTCAAATAGCTGACAATATCATTGGTCTCCTGTTTCTATTTTTCTCATTTTCTTGCTCAAATCTTTCCTAATTTTCACTATTATTTTCAAGTGTTTATAGATCTTTGATTTGCAAGGCATGATAATAGGTGCCAGAGGAAAGATGAGCTATTGATCATGTAGGCTACATGACAGTTACTTTATCAACATTATTTTTTCAGCACACTCAAAAGGTCTTGATACATAGGTGGGATTCCAAAACATATTTAATAAATGGAAAGAGAATGGTCCCTGTCCTGAAGTAGTTTTTCTGGTGGAGAGATGGAGTATTCAACTATAAGCATAATTTGTAGAGTTGATTACTGTGATGGTTAATTTTACGTGTCAATTTGACTGACCTAAGGGAGGCTCACATAGCTGATCAAACATTTTTTCTGGGTGTATCTGTGAGGACATTTCTGGAGGAGGTTAACATTTGAGGCAGTAGACTGAATAAAAAGAACCACCTTCACCAATGTGGGTGGGCATCATCCATCCTTTGGGGGGCCCAAATACAACAAAAAGGAGGAAGAAGAGCAAATTTCCCCTCTTCTTATGTTGTAAAATGGGAATATTTGGTCATTCTCATAATAATCTGGAGCTAAGTATAAGCTGCCTCTTTAGATGTGAATTTATGTATATCTTTTTGCCAAATAGATTGTATGCGTCCAAGGATGAATCTTATTTTTCTTCGTGTCACTTCACTTCCTCTTGTGCCTTGCAATATGCTTGGCGAAACAAGCAATGATTATTTACACATTTGTCTAACGTATACCACCTAGTCCTTCAAAAAATATTAAATATATATAATTTTTTGATGGAAAAGGTGGTATACGTTAGATAAAAACATTACCTTCTAACCTATTTGGATTTCACAAATGAAGAAAGTATCATCTCCTGCATTGCCTTCTGCCTGTCTTATTTTCCCAGCAGTCTGCCGTGAGGTATGCAGTCTAGCTGAAGGATTCCAAAGTTATCTCCTTGCTGAGTTGAAATCAACTCACACTGCTGCTCAAGCAAAGGTCTTGGCTGTCAAAGCAGTATCAATGCAAGCTAAGGACATCAGAATGGCAGCTGCCAACCTATACACTGTCATCATCAGGAAGCTGAGAGTCATCCCCAGAGTCACTGAAACAACAGCATCTTAGGATATCACCAGATGGGGCAATCTGTCATACTCAGGCTTTAGAGGACAGAATGGAGGTTCTTTATATGATTTGAGGGTGCCAAGTGCCACAACTCTTCAAAAGAGAGGCCAAGCCCTGCCAATCATGACAATCATTGTAATGCAAAAAGGTCAGATAGTCTTGTCTCTGTATATCAGAAATGCCAACCTTCTGTCAATGATGAGGTCAAAAATCTGTATTAGATTAAAAGTATTTGTGCTAGGAACTTCATATTTCCAAAAGGTCAGAGTCAGTGCCAATCAAAATTCATGTACAGAATGAAAGTTAACTTCTGCCTAAACTTAAATGAAATAGCTTCTTGGCTTTTATTCCCTCACTAAATAATCCAAGCTCTATGACTTTATCATCAGACTGCTGGCAAACACTCCCAGTGCTCTATGTAAACAAGGTACAGATGTGGTAACAGTTTATCTAAACCAAACTTGAGGGAAGGTACTCAGATTCACATGAAGGCGCTTCTTAGAACACAGATTGCAGGGCCCGCTCCAGACTTCTGATTCACTGAGTCAGGTATGAGTTTTAATAATTTGCATTTCAAATAAATTCCCAGGTGATACAAATGTCGCTGGTCTGGGGACCATACAATGGGAACCACTGCTCTAGATGGTCATACAGAAAGTAAAAAAAAAAAAAAATGTTAAAGGGTTAATCTCCTCACATATAAATAATAGGAATATATCACAATTGTTGGCTTTTATTTTTATTTCAACTTTTATTTTCTTAAAGTGTTTGGCTGTTCTTTGAGTAAACAACATGACTATATTTCTTTATAGTCAGATGGTTTCTAGTATTAAGCTAAAGGAATTTCTAGATGGCTAATCTCTCTCTCTCTCTCTCTCTCTCTCTCTCTCTCTCTCTCTCTCTCACTCACTCACTCACTCACTCACTCACACACACACACACACACACACACACCCGTATATAAGTTCAAGGAAGGAAATGCTATTTGTGTTGACACTAGTGATGTTAATGATGAAATGACAATAGTGATAAAAATTCAAATGACTCTCCATGCTTCCTGCTTACAGGTTTGCAGAAAAAAAGCCTGTGTAATTGGTAGATACTATAGGTCAAGGACTTTCAAAATGCAGCCTTCCTTATTTTCTTCACACCTGAACAGACCTCTGTGCTGAAGTTCTTGCCTCCTTGATGTCTCCCCTGGCATGAATAAACAGGTATCTCAACGTAATAGTTACAGAGATGGTACACTATCTTTTTCTCCAAATTAGTCCTATTCCAGTGTCCCCACAATCTTATTTTATAGTGTCTCTAACCACTTTGTTTTAATTCCTGGAAAATAGGTGTATTCTAGACATTTCTATCTCATACAGCTAATCCATCTATTGGTTCTATTGGTTGATTCAATTTCTACAGTATATACAAAATCTGTTCACTTCTCTCTCCTCCAGCATCAATACTGAATAACTATCATCTTTCCCCCTGACTATTACATAAACTAAGTATTCCAATAATTTTAATTTGTCTGTTAATCTGTTTTCTTAATTTTTCTAATCCTGTTTTTATTAACCAGATAACATATGAATGTATTTTATCATAAATGCTTTAAGCAAGTGAATATTATGAAACATGAAAGTCCTTCCTTTATTCTCCATCTCTGACTGCCCCTTTCTCTCCAAAGTTACTTCAGTTAAAAATATGATATATGTCTTTTATGTGGAGATATATGTATTAGATTATATGGGAGCTTACATGTTAATATTTATGTTCATCAATCCATTGTTTTGATCTGGTTTTATCTGCCTTTTTCTTAAACTTTATTTATCAAATTATAATTGACTTACAATATTAGTTTCAGATGTACAACATAGTGATTCTATATTTTTATACATTATAAAATGATCACCACAATAAGTTGTTACCATCTTTTACCATACACAGTTATTTACAGTATTATTACTATATTTCCTATGCTTTACATTACATTCCTCTGACTTATTTTGTAACTGAAAGTTTATACCTCTTAGTCCCCTTCACCTATTTTACTCATCCCCCAGCCCCTCCCCTCTGGCAACTGCTAGTTTGTTCTCTGTACTTATGAATATGTTTGTTTTGTTGTTTGTTCATTGGCTTTGTTTTTTAGATTCCACGTATAAGTGAAATAGTATGGTATTTGGCTTTCTCTGTCTGACTTATTTCACTTGGCATAATACTTTATAGGTCCATCTATGTTTTCACAACTTTATTCATCTATAGATGGACATAGGTTCCATATCTTGACTATTGTAAATACAGCTGCAGTGAATACTGGGGTGTATATATCTTTTCAAATTAGTGTTTTTGTTATCTTTAGATAAATACTCAGAAGTAGAATTTTTGGATTATATGGTAGTTTTACTTCTAATTTTTTGGGGGGGGGACCTCCATACTGTTTGTACTACTTTACAATCCCACTGGTGCAGGAGGCTTCCCTTTTCTCCATATTCTTGCCAACCCTTGTTATTTCTTGTCTTTTTGATGATAGCCATTCTGACAGGTGTGAAGTGGTATCTCGTTGTTTCAATTTGCATCTCCTTGCTGATATACTGAGCATCTTTTCATATGCCTCTTGGCCATCCGTATGTCATCTTTGGAAAAATATCTAGTCAGGTAATTTGCCCATTTTTAAATTGAATTATTTTTTTGCTGTTGAGTTTTATAAGTTCTCTACATATTTTGAATATTAACCCCTTACTGGACATATCATTTACAAATATTTTCTCCTGTTCCAGTAGGTTGCCTTTCTGTTTGGTGGTGGTTTCTTTCAATGTGCAAAAGCTTTTTAGTTTGATTTAGTCCCATTTATTGTTGCCCTTACCTGAGGAGACATATCAAAAAAATATATATTGCTAAGACTAATGTCAAAGAGTGTACTGCCTGTGTATTCTTCTGGGAGCTTTATGGTTTCAGGTCTTACATTTAAGAGGTCTTTAATTCATTTTGAGTTTATTTTTGTATATAGTGTAAGAAAGTAGTCTATTTTCATTTTTTGCATGGAGCTATCCAGTTTTCCCAAAACCATTTATTGAAGAGACTGTCTTTTCCCCATTGTATATTCTTGCCTCCTTTGTCATAGATCAATTGAACATGCAATAGAAACGTTTTCATTTCTGGGCTCTCTTATGTTCCATTGATCTATGTGTCTGTTTTTGTGCCAGTACCATAATGTTTTGATTATTATAGCTTTGTAGTATAGTTTAAAATCAGAGCTCTGTTCTTCTTTTTTCAAAATTGTTTTGACTATTTGGGGTCTTTTGTGGTTCCATACAATTTTAAGACTATTTATTCTAGTCCTGTGTTTTCATTTTCATTTGTCTCCAGGTATTTTTGATTTCCTCTTTGGTTTCTTCAGTGACCTATTGGTTGTTTAGTAGCATGTTGTTTAGCCTTGATGTATTTGTGGTTTTTCCAGTTTTCTCCTTGTAATTTATTTTTAGTTTCATACCATTGTGTTTGGAAACAATACTTGATATTATTTCAGTCTTCTTAAATTTGTTTTGTGACCTAACCTGATCTATCCTGGGGAATGTTCCATGTGCGCTTAAAAAGAAAGTGATTTTTGCAGTTTGGGGGTGGAATGTTCTGTATATATTTATTAAGGCCATCTGGCTTAATGACTTTTTTAAGGCCGACATGTCTTTATTGATTTTCTGTTTGCATGATCTATCCACTGATGTAAGTGGGATATTAAATTTTTCTACTATTATACTGTCAATTTCTCCCTTTATGTTAATATTTACTTTATATATTTAGATGCTCCTATGTTTGTTGCATAAAAATTTCCAAATGTTATATCCTCTTCTTGGGTTGACCCCTTTATCATTATGTAATGCCATTTTTGTCTTTTGTTACAGTCATTGTTTTAAAATCTACTCTGAGTATCGCTACCTCAACTTTCTTTTCTTTCTCATTTGCTATGGAATACCTTTCTCAGTCCCTTCAGTTACAGTCTCTGTGTGTCTTCAGATCTGAAGTGAGTCTCTTGTAGGCAGCATATACATCAGTCTGACATTTTCATCCATTCAGTCACCCTGTGTCTTTTTATTGGAGCATTTAGTTAATTTACATTTAAAGTGATTATTGATAGGTATGTACTTATTGCTCTTTTGTTCATTGTTTTCTGGTTGTTTTTACCATTCTTCTCTGTTCCTTTCTTCTTCTCTTGTGGTTTGATGCTTTTCTTTACTGTTGTGTTTGGAGTCCTTTCTCTTTATTTTTTGTATATATATTGTAGGCTTTTGGTTTGTGGTTACCATGAGGCTCATATACATTGACCTGCATATAGCACTTTATTTTAAGCTGATGGTCATTAAGTTCAAACACATTCTAAAAGCACTACATTTTTACTACCACCAGCCCCCAAAACATTTTGTGTTTTTGATGTCATATCTTACATCTTTATTTTGTGATATCTCTTAACTTCTTATTGTGGTTATAGTTGATTTTACTACTTTTATCTTTTAACCTTCATACTATTGAATAGCTTTTGAAGTGGCTAATCCATTGCCTTTACTATGTATTTGCCTTTACCAATGAAATTTTTTCTTTGATATATTTTCTCACTCTTAGTTATGGCCTTTTCTTTCCCACTTAATGAAGTCCCTATAACATTTCTTGTAAAGCCAGTTTAGTGGTGATGAACTGCTTTCGTTTTTGCTTCTCTGGGAAACTCTCTCCAATTCTGAATGATAATCTTACCAGGTAGAGTATTCTTGGTTGTAAGCTTTTTTCTTTGAGCATTTAAAATATATAATGCCACTTTCTTCTGGCCTGCAAAGTTTTTCTGAAAAATCAGCTGACAGCCTTATGGGGGTTCTCTTGTATATGACTATGTATCTGTTTCCTTCCCCAGGTTAGGGAAGATTTCAGCCATTATTTCTTCAAATATATTTCCTGTCCCTTTCTCTCTTCTCCTTCCGGGACCCCTATTATGCAAATATTAGTCAACTTGATGTTTTCTCAGAGATCCCTTGAACTATCCTTATATTTTTTAACATTCCTTTTTCTTTCTACTGTTATGATTGGGTGAGTACTACTATTCTGTCTTCCAGTTCACTGATCTGTTCTTCTGTGTCATCTAATCTGCTGTTGATTCCCTCTAGTGTACCTTTCATTTCAGTTATTGTATTCTGCAGCTCAGATTGGTTCTTTGTTATATTTTCTAGCTCTTTATTAAAATTCTCACTGTGTTCTTCCATTCTTCTCCCAGGTTCAGTAAGTATATTTATGATCACTACTTTGAATTCTTTAACAAGTAAATAATTTACGGTTTTTTTCTGGGGTTTTATTTTGTTCTTTCATTTGGAATATACTCCCCTGTCTTCTTATCTTGTTTGACTTTCTGTGTTTGTTTCTATGAATCAGGCAAAACAGCTCTCTCCCCCTGTCTTGAAGGTATAGCTTTGGTAGGAACATCCTTTATGTAAACTGTTTGTGGCAGGTGACTTTGACAGGTCAGGTGGAGTTGGAATGAGTTCAGGCTAGGGGGTCCTGGGGTGTTCCACTCTGGGGTTCCCCTGGTGGGACAGCTAGAGTAGGCATGGCCTGAGGGGTAGTCTCAGGGCACTCTGTCCTAGGGCTGTCATAATGGCATAATTGGAACTAGAGCAGGCACAGGTCAGGAGACCCCAGGACACACTGCAGTGGGGCCACCTTGGGGGATAGTTGGAGCTAGTATGGGCCAAGAAGCTGAACATGCTGGGGTGGGCTTGGTAGGCCAGCTAGAATGCCTAGATTATGTTCCTGCTTACATTAAGGTGCAGCAAAAAAGCAAAGAAAATGGTGCTTTCTGGCATCTCTGACCCTGGAGAGAGTTCTAGCAGTCCATTTGGCAGATGCTCTAAGGTTAATAAATGATTTTTCTTCACCTATCATCTAGGTGCCTTTTAAACTGCCGTTGTTTTCTATTGCTGTGCCCCAGGGCAGGTGAGTCTATACACATGTTCCTCAGGAATCTCTCTCCTGCTGCAGGTCACCACATCAGGGGTGGGGTTCCTGTTGATACTGTGTTTCTGTCTCTCCTACCCATCTCTTATGGTCCCTCTATAGTTTGTTGTGCAGAGGCTTTTCAATCAGGTTTCAGTTCTTCAGGAAGAATTGCTTTATATGTAGGTGTTGATTTGGTGTGTCTATGGGAGGAGGTGAGTTCAGGATCTTCCTATGTCTCCATCTTGGCTTAAAAATTGATACAGTATTCTTTAATACAGATGTTCCCTGCTTTATTTGACTACTATTCTATTAATAAATGTTCAGATTTTATTTTCCATTTCCACTATTTTACAAACATAATGAACATATTTTTAGATAAGTCTCTAGGAACATGGGCAAGCATTCTTTTTAAAAATTTAGAATAAACTTAAAAAATCAGATCAAAAAAAATGGTTTTCTGCTGCAGTTGAGAATACAATCCAAGGCCTTTAACATGTATGACAAAGCCCAAACATCTAGTGTGTACCTCCTTTCCAGTCCTGAGGCAATCGTCCTCTGGCTTGTTTGGTTCCAGCTATACTGGCTGTTCATTAATTCTGAAAATATTCCACAGTTTTTGTATTTTTCCCATGTGGTTCCCACCCCCTGGAAAGCTCTTACCCAACTCTTATTCCTGTTAACTCTGATTTTACCACTGTCTCATTTAGATACTCAATCCTTAGAAATGTGGTCTGTATTCCAGTGACCCCACTTCCCCTAATGAAACCAGGCCTGCTTATGATTATAAATAAATCTTTTATAATATTTTCCATTTAAGCCCTTATAACAAGTTGTGATATTACTTAAGATCAGCTCTCTACCCCAGCCACCTCACCCTATAATCTGTAAATTCCATGAGGATGAGAACTATTTTATACATAGAGTAGTAACTCAATAAGGTTATTTTTTTTGAAAGTCCAAAGTTGAACCTGTAGAGTCTTGGCGGTACTTTAGTACTCTGCAATCCCCAAACAGACAACTTGCTTTTTAAAAAAAAAATTAATTAATTAATTAATCTTTTGACTGTTTGGTCTTCGTTGCTGTGTGTGGGCTTTCTCTGGTTGCGGTGAGCAAGGGCTACTCTTCTTTGTGGTGCACTGGCTTCTCATTGAGGTGGCTTCTCTTGTTGTGTAGCAGGGGCTCTAGGCACGTGGGCTCAGTAGTTGTGGTTCGCCGGCTCTAGAGTGCAGGCTCAGTAGTTGTGGTGCACGGGCTTAGTTGCTCTGTGGCATGTGGGAACTTCCTGGACCAGGGGTTGAACCAATGTCCCCTGCATTGGCAGGCGGATTTCTAACTACTGTGCCACCAGGGAAGCCCGACAATTTGCTTTTTATGATGGCTCCTGCATTATAGGGTGTATGTGGGTTAGGGTGCTTTGTTTTGTCTGTTTTGTTTTGGAAAAGAGCTCAGGTGAACAAAATTGAGTTGATGACATTTCAAAATTCATGGTACACTGTCATCAGCAGTCTGTGTACAGCCCTTTATTTTAGCATTTTTACTCTTTTATTCCTTATCCCCAAGCTCAAACCCCAGTAGTTACCCACACCTGTGTTTTGAGAATGCTTTCTTTCCACCTTCCATGGTTATTTATATCTTACATTTTCACGAAGCTTAATCTGTTAATTGTTCCCTTAATCACTTGTGTTTTCATGCACCTGTTTTAAAAATTTTTCCAATCTTAAGATGACAAATATATTCACCTACATTTTCTTGTAGGAGTTTTTATATTTTTTTCTTTCACATTTATGTCTTAGGTCTATTTGGTTTTAATTTTTTAATATAATTGTAGGAATCTAATTTTTGTGCTATATATTGACCAATACTATTTACTGAATAATTCATTTTTTCAAATTGTTATATACATTTATATGTTCCCATATAAATGCTCCCATTTCTACATTCTCAGCTATGTATCCTTGTTATATTAATATTGTTCCAGAACTCGTCTGTTTTAAATTCTAAGTATTTGTTATATGACTTAATATGTGATAGGGAAAGTTTTTCTTTTTTGCTCTTCTTTGAAAAATTATTTTATCTATGTATTAAACTTTGTTCTTCCATGAAAATCTTAGAGTCATTTCTTCTCCCCTAGCCTAAAAATGTAATTTAATTAGAATTGGATTTAATTTTATTAAGAAATATGGAGAGAATTTATATCTTTCCAATGGTAACCCATTCCCAATGGAGAGGGGATAGCTGACCATTTATTTAGTTCTTCTTTTAACCTCTTCATCATTTTGAAATTTTCCTCCATACATTTCAAAGCCATCTTCATTTGGTTAATTACTAGAAACTCTAGATGGATAGGAGGATAGAGATAATGATATTGTAAATGGTATTTATTGTCTTATTTTATTGTATTTTCAATTGGTAATTACTGGGGTGTAAAAAACTTAATTAGTTTGTATATTGACATATTATCCTGTAGTCAAGCTACATTCTTCTACTAGTTTTAGTGTTTTGTCTCTTGATATTCTTGTATTTGCCATGACAAATGAAAGCAAATATCTATACATGTCTTTGGTTTTTCCTCTTGTTTTGCTTGACTCTAATATTATATGATAAGCAGTGTAAAGAAGAGAAGGTGCCCATATCTTTTTGCCACTTTAAAGGAGATGTTTCTAAAGTTTCTCTCTTTCCATATGATGCATGCTATGGGTTAAGGTAGATAGACTTTATAAGGGTAAGAGAGTTTCTTGTTTATTCCTGGATGTTGATGTTTATCAGGTAAGTTTCTTTAGCTATTAGGATAATTTAACAATGTGCTGTATACCCTGAAAGACGGGGTAAAATGGGTAAATAATAGTGCCTAGTAAGAGCTAGTTTTTATCCAGAGTGTTTATAACATGGTCATATATAGAATAACATACTCCTTTAATCAGTAGTGACCCTTTACACACAGTATAATCTATACTTCTATCTTTGTAGTTTAGTCTGCACATGTTCTGGTATGCAGCTTAAGTTAGTTTTTAAAGTTTCATCTTTTGAATAAGGTAATTTTAGAGATTTTTATAGAATCAGTGGAAGACATGATTCCAATCTTCTATACATGTCTTGGTTCTTTATTTCCCCTCTTGCATCCTACTTTCCATTTCATGCTTTCCTATGTTCAGAATGACTTTTCTATTGGTCCTCATCTTTTGAAATCTTACCCATCATTTAAGTAAGTTTCAGTGTAAATGCTCTATTCTTCTAGAAGACTTCTCTAATATACACAGAACAATAAAAATCTCTCCATTCACTGTGATCTTAGATTAGTTCTTGCTCCTATAACATTTTCTACTTTGCACTAGTTTAATAAGCATGTATTGGGTAATCATGTGTGTTAGGTATTGGGGATACAGAGATGAAAAGAAAATGTTCTTGCCTTCCCACAAGTGGGTCAACGTATAGGAAGAGAATGAGACATACTTAAAAACAAAACGTAATGTGATAAGCTCAATTCCAGGAACTGATGAAGCAGAAAGAAGGACTGAGCAGTACTATATGGAGTTAAGGACAACCTTCACAGAGAAAATGATGCTTAAAGAGCAGAATTGGGAAGTCATTTCAGACAGAAGCCACTGCATCCAACAAGGCATTGAGGCATGAAATGGTGTGTTTTTGGAAAACTATGAATAAGCTGATAATTTGGTTGCAAATAGAGCACATGTGAGAGTAGGGAATGGGCAGAGAGAGTGGTGGATGTGAGACTGGACAGTTATGCAACTCCCAGGGTTTTTTTTGGTTTTTTTTTTTGGTTTTTTTTTTTTGCGGTACGTGGGCCTCTCACTGTTGCGGCCTCTCCCGTTGCGGAGCACAGGCTCCGGACGTGCAGGCTCAGCGGCCATGGTTCACGGGCCCAGCAGCTCTGCGGCATGTGGGATCTTCCGGGACCGGGGCACGAACCTGCGTCCCCTGCCTCGGCAGGCGGACTCTCAACCACTGCGCCACTAGGGAAGCCACGAACTCCCAGTTTTTAATGAACAAGATTAGACTGGCAGCACTTTGAGTGAATGAAAGAGCAAGGGAGGAAGAGATACAAGAGGTCACTGCCAAAGATCAACCAGATGTATAATGAGAATCTTGAGTGAGGCTGTGGCATCTGAGAGGGGAAAAGACATACTTAGATGATGTTTTGGAGATCAACCCAGGAAGACCTTCTTTCTGACTTATTAAAAGAGACGTATAAGAAACTGGGAGTTTTCTTTCTTACATGCTATTTAAGGTGAGACTTGCAGGAGGAAAGATCAGTTTTATTGAAGTTATTCAAGTTTGGAGATGTGGAAATTAGTGATGGAAAAGATTAAATGTATGAAGCTGAAGCTCAGGTACCAGAATGAGAATTGCAGGTCTTAAAGAAATCATTTACATATGAATGTATGTATATAAATAAATAAAATTGCTGTACAAATGGTAGTTGGATGGTCACACTTAAGACTTCCCAGAGTAAGCATGTACAGTGAGATCTCTAAGGCCAAATCCTGAATGATACTAAATTTACTTTGAGAACTGAAGAGGTGAATTCACAAATGTGGCCAATAAGGATAGTCAAAGATATAGATGGATAATAGAGGGGTTAGTGTTGACATTAAAAAAAAATTTCCAGAAGATTTTTGCACTTTCTACCTTCTGTCATAATTCTTCACCTGGATGAACCTTCTATTTCTGTGGTCAGTTCCTTGACATCAGTCTCCCAACGATTGTCTTCTAACCTACCTTCACCACTTACCACCACAGTCAAAACATGCAGTGCTTTTCAAATGTGACTTACCATCAGAGGATCATTAAATGAATTTCATGGGTTATAACCAATATTTAACATATGAACATGGAAAGAAAAGAGTACAGCAGGATAAGCTAAAAAGGAATCAGTGTAGCAGACGATATGGTTAAGTCCTGAAACTCCTGTTAATGAAGCTCTCTTGTCCATCCATATGCCAAGCAGGAATGATCTCATCCCTTTCTGAATTCTTGAAGCACCTTCTCTGCATCTCCCAAAGGGCGTTTATAAATTCTGTCATCCTCCCACTAGAATAGAAAGTCCTTGAGATCAGGGATCTTTCTGTGTCTGATTCTCCGTTGTATCCTCAGCAACTAGAATAGCACTTAATACTAATTAGGCACAATACCTATATATGTTAAATAAATAAGTAACAAACTGAACAAATTCTTCCCTGTGTCATGTGTTAGTGTTAATAGAATCCACCAATTACTATAGATACATGCTAAAAATGTGATTGAAATGAATTCAGTCATTTATGTACTCAGTTCTCCTATCAACAAAAGCCACTATTTTGATGAAGTAAGAGAGTCAAGTTTTATTTTCTTTGCAGTCGCTGAAGTCTTTATTCATAACCATTGTATAATTTTTCACAGGTTAGCTGGGATCATACTTGTTGAAATCTGAATTAATAAAGAATAAATAATGTATTTTGCTTAATTAGAATATGTTTTCTAAGATGAAACTACACTCATTTGTGTTCAAGTAATTTTACTGTTTGCTGTATTTCTTTTCTTTTTGTAGAAAACCTTTTTTCCTGACTATAGTCTGAATCTGCTTCCTATTTTTAAAATTTGAGAGCAGATGGCCTTGCTACATGAGCAATACCCTATAAAAAATGTGTATACATGACCATATGAACAGGTTTTTGATGATATAATCAAATGAAATTTATATAAGTTGAACTGACACGTGTATAATTATATGTCCAATTATTTTCTGCATGGAAATTATACAGAAATGAGAGCAGTGCACATAAAACATAACATTGCATTTATACAACCAAAACAAGTTTTTAAATGGCTTATTTTTCTTTCGTTGTTCACCAGTATCTATCTAAAGTCCCTGTCAGTGTGAAGAATATCTCCTTACCCTATGGGATACATGCACATGACATGTCTACACACACACACACACACACACACACACACACACACAAATTCTGTCTCTGAGGGATACTTGACAATAGGTCTGGGTGGAAACCCACTAAGAAGAGAATAAAACTAAATTTGGTTTCTGATTCAATTGCATGTAGGCGTTCTGTGGCCAAAAGAAGTATGAAATAAAACCATAAGTCTGCTCCACCCCAATAGTATCTTATGAGAACTCCTGAGAGGAAACAACTTGGTTGTGAATATAACCTCTTTGAAAATCCTATGCTTGCTATTTACCCTTCTTAGAAGAAGTAGTAAACGCAGAATGTTAGTGAATATTTACAGTAAATCCATTCAAACTCTTTTTAAAGAATTCAGAACTTTTGGGCTTCCCTGGTGGTGCAGTGGTTGAGAGTCGCCTGCCGATGCAGGGGACACGGGTTCGTGCCCCGGTCCGGGAAGATCTCACATGCCGCGGAGCGGCTAGGCCCGTGGGCCATGGCCGCTGAGCCTGCGCGTCCGGAGCCTGTGCTCCGCAACAGGAGAGGCCGCAACAGTGAGAGGCCCGCGTACCGCAAAAAAAAAAGAAAAACTTTTGTTCAGTGTTAACTAAACATAACGGAATTCCCTAAGATGTGAAACTGCGAAAAATATTTTTATATAATTTCCTAGAAATGTCACGTCTCATTCTGAAGCAGGTTATAAACACAAATTATAAAGCTTATATTTTACAGGAAACTGAATTATTAAGTAATTTTAAAGTAATCTATAGAATGTTTTTTAAGTATGAAAGGGAGGTTGTCCCTGTAGCTTGTAAATGAAATTATCCTATAATTATTAAGACCCCACTATGTAAATTATGTAAATTAATGGATGTCTTTGTATTAACCTACTGGCGTGGTGTATGAGAGCACATGGTATTTACCCTTGATGAGGGTACTCTTGTTGAATAGAAAGCACCAAATTCTTCGAATATGTTAGAGACACCCTATATTCCAATTAATTCACAGAGAAAAGGCTGGGTCCAAACATAAAGCAGGACGTATTATTTCACAGAAGCAGAAACTAAAATGAAAGACTACATCTAAGCTTTTATTTAGTCTATTAAGTTTAACCCCAGGATTATCTCTCTTATCTCTTTTTCCAATTAACATGTAGAAAGTTAAGATATGGGCATCAACACAGAGTCTATGTTTAATTAATTTTCTCCTCTGATTTCTATTTTTTTTCTTTTTTCTCTTTGTTTTCCCCTGTGTCAAGAATATAATGTGTCAGAGATTTTTGCTATAAGAAATGGATGATAATTATTCATGTTCTTAACTAGAGCCCCACATCCTGATTTTACGATGAACATTTTTCTTCTGGAGGATTGTAGGAAGTTGGATTTTCTGTATCATTTTTAGACTTTGTTATAATGAAAGAGTTTAGAGATGTGCCATCTAGTAAGGTCAATGTCTGGCTAGACAAGAAGTCATATATTAGACATGTCTCTTATCATTATGATATTCCAGGGACTGGTTTTAAGCTTCTCTGTCTCCAAAACCTGGTTGTTTTAGGGCATCTAGAGTTTGTTAATACCTGTGGAATTGATGACTAAATTCACAAAAGACTGATGTGAATAAACTAAATTACCACCTTGGTAATTAGAACTGTAGAAGGGAGCCAAATATTCTCTTTCTAAAAGGAAATGGTCACTGGTTGCCAAAATTTCTTCCGGTGTATACCTGATTCATTGCAGAAATGGGAGATAGTTGGATAATGAGAAGCAGCTCAGCTGGACAGCTTGATGTATCCATCTCCTGGGTAAGGGTATACTTGCCAAATTGATACAGATTTTGCTATCAGATCAGAATACCCTCTTTTAATTAATGCTAAAGATACATTAATAATTTGTCATTTATGGATTTTCATTTGTCTAGACTTCTTAGAAACAGCACTCATTCTGTCAACACAATCTTTCTTTAAACTGAGAACATACAATCGTTTAGGTTTTGGTGTAACTACAGTCATATTCCAAGCCTGCCTCCAGAGTCCATATTTTTATGAAAACTGTTGGACTTTGGCATTCCCAAAACTCCTTTACTTTTCCCTTCATAATTATTTACAATGCCTTTTATAGTTTTCCCAGATCCATCAGCATGGATTTTACTTCTGTAGTTGTTGATGTCACCATTATTCCTATCACAATTCCTACTACCACAATTTCTACCAACTAACAAGTACTGAGTGTAAACCAAGTGTCAAGTTTAATTTAATCTTCACAACACCCCTAGAGGGTAGGTATAATTATTATCATACCCATTTTATAGATGAGAAAACTAAGATTTAGAGAAATGTGAGGCCAAATAGAAAGTGGTTGAGCTGACATTTGTACTCGGATATATCTGCCTCAAATCTGGATTCTAATTCATAGTGATTTTACTCTTACAGTGGAGCTCTTTCACATTCATAGACTTTGAAATAGCACTAAGCCATTTCTGAGATTTTTTTTTTTTTTGAGGAAGCTAGAAAAATTGAATAGAATCTGAGAGTTGCTTTGGAACTTAGATTTTTCTAGATGAAATATTACAAAGTAGGTCACTAATGTAATTTAAGGAACTTTAAATCTACCAGGGTATAGTGACCCTGGTAAAATTGCTTGCCATGTTAGACTTGTCATAAATATTCCGTGAGAATATTTATAAAATATGGTAAGTGTGCATGGAACTTAGCAAAGCATAAAGCAGCACAGGCAAGGTGCTTGCTCCAAAGAGCTTGTGATCTAATTTAGATGTAGACAGAATACTAGATTCCTATAAAGTACCAGAGTTGGTTGGTTGACTCATAACCTCATTCATGGTGCCATAAATCAGATGGTAACACTCTAAACATCAATTGAGCACCTGGTTAGATCAGCAAATACATGTTCTAGACATAATGACAGCAGCAGGTGGTTTTACTCTGAAATAAGATGGGAAATGGCCAAGAAGGCAGGGGAAAAAATGTAAGATATGACTGTCCACATTGCATGCTACACAACACAACATCCTGGAAGGACAGTTATGGAAGGTCATGGCCAAAGGAGGCTATTTCTTTTTGGTCAATGAGGCAATTTCATTGCTACACCAAAGAAGGGTCATTTTCAAGCACTTTATATTAAACATAATTTTTATCAGTTACTCATTTTTTTATTATTTTATCAGTTACTTAAGAGTACTTACTTATAAGTAAGTATTTATAAGTACTTGAGAGTACTTAAGAGTACTCAAGCCAAGTAAGGGAGTCACTAAATTGAGTGAATCATACAGTTGCTAGTGAAGATGGTACCCTGGAAGGAAGTGTCATTAGACCGTGTGCTCCTTGAGTCATTGTTCACTCTGGATCCCCACCACCGTGACACACACACACACACACACACACACACACACACTCTCACAGATTTAAAATGCAAAAAGCCCATCCAGTCCAGTTACTTGTTTCTTGAGTTTGGGAGAGAGAACAAATATATGCGGCTCAGCTCCTCCTAGGCTTTCTCTTTCGGACCAATCTTCCTACTAAACCCATGCATTTCCTTTGTCTTTTCTCCTTCATTCCATGTGTGTAAGTCAGCTTCCACTCCAGTGGGAACTGGGCATGGGATGGCCAACAGTTCTGAGTGGCCAAGTTTAAATCAGTGAAAGTATCAGAAAGTCTGATTGTGGCCAGATACTTAATTTGTATCAGCTAGTCCAGTTTTTATCAGTAATAAAACTGTTTTCTCTCCATTTGATTTTTTTTTTTTTTTTTTTTTTTGCGGTACGCGGGCCTCTCACTGTTGTGGCCTCTCCTGTTGCAGAGCACAGGCTCCGGACGCGCAGGCTCAGCGGCCATGGCTCACGGGCCCAGCTGCTCCGCGGCATGTGGGATCCTCCCAGAGCGGGGCACGAACCCGCATCCCCTGCATCGGCAGGTGGACTCCCAACCACTGTGCCACCAGGGAAGCCCCTCTCCATTTGATTTTGAGTTTTGCTCTCAGATGGATCAAACCTTGAAAGAGAAAGGGTGGAATTAAGCATCAATACACATAACAAGTGTTTATTAAATAAATGAGCCAGATAAATTAGCTGTAAAGGAAAAAAAAAGCTGAATAGGTTAAATGAGCTTGTTGATCTCAAATATTTAAAATTATCATTCATATATATGTATATATACACATAATTCATATATATATTTGAAGATGTATATATAAATCTTAGTTTTCTTTTGGGTCTTATTTTAGATTGTGGGTCTCCTGAAGTCAGGGTCTATATTTTATTCACCTTTATAGGAACCAGCACTTAATGGTTTCAGGCATATAGTAGATACCAACTATACTTAGTATTGAATAGACATGGATTTTTGGTTCTAAATAATATATCTAATCATGTATAATTAACAGAGATTTTGAAAAGTTGGCCTTGTATATTAGAAGCTATTCTATTAAATGGGATCACAATTTAGTTTTTTGTTATGGAGTAGTAGAGCAGATCCTTACCCCAACAATCTTTTAATTGAAAAAATATTTTAAAAATCACTTAGAACTTCCCTGGTGGCAGAGTGGTTAAGAATCCGCCTGCCAGTGCAGGGGACACGGGTTCGAGCCCTGGTCCGGGAAGATCCCACATGCCGCGGAGCAACTAAGCCCGCGAGCCACAACTACTGAAGCCCGCATGCCTAGAGCCCGTGATCCACAACAAGAGAAGCCACCACAATGAGAAGCCCGTGCACAGCAATGAAAAGCAGCCCCCGCTTGCCGCAACTAGAGAAAGGCTGCACATAGCAACAAAGACCCAATGCAGCCAAAAATAAACAAATTTATTTTAAAAAATCACTTAAATTCTTTGGAATTTGTTCTCAAAGCATACAGGAAGTGGAAAAATATTCATTCCAGAAAATTGACTAAATCTTGGAAAAAACAGGGAGAGACCCCAGCATTTCAAATATGACTGCTCTCCCATTCCCGGCCCTGTCTTACAGAAACTACTCTGGGAGTTCTAACTAGGTGATGCTGTACTAAGACAGGGACTCCTTCTCTCCCCCACTCCCCACGTTCAGTCTAGGGCTACTTCATCTCAGGAGGGAAAGGCCACAAGTATTTCTCTTGCCTCCAGCCTCCGGGTGCAAAAGCTGTGTGCCAGATAGGCAGGGCAGAGATGTCTGGAGTGACCTTCTTCCACCCAGACCTCACTTGTATGGTAAATGCCTCATTCCAGGCTTGCAGGCTGAGAATACTGGGCCCTGATCACCCACTACCGCAGGCTCTATGGGTAGAAGTTCCACACCAAGAGAGGCAAGTCAAAAAAGCATAGGACGTGTCCTCTCCCAGCACCCATTTGTAAAGCAGGAGTGTCATTCTGGGAGGAGTGTGCACTGTCACTGCTTCCAGTACTTGTGTGGGGATGCAGAGGTCCTGCTCGTGAGGAGAGGCAGGCCAGAGAGGCAAGCCTTAAAATGAAGCATTCTTCAGCTCTGTCTAAGGAAACTGGCTTTATTTAGAACACAGGGTATAAAATTCCATGCCAATGGATGATAAAAAAGAATTAAAAAATGGAGTTCTTGGTGGAAACCAATTAAGTGAGTACAGTTATAACTCCGTGATACAATAGCAAAAAGTAAAACAGCAGGGCAATCAGTAGTTTAACACAGAAAGCCAGGCAAAGAGATAACCAAGAGTCCTTCTGGGATCACTGTGAACCCTGGGGGGTTGGGAGTGCTGTGCATAGGCAGGATAGGACTTGGGACAGATGTGAAAACATTCTCAAATTCACACGGCCATCAGCAGAACGGAAGCCTTACTGACACAAGGGTTTAAACACAATGTCTGCTCCATGATTAGCTGAATAATTTACTCTGACCCAGGGGCAGCTCCTATTTCAGCCAGGCTTAAAAATATGATTGGACACAACCCTAGGAGCCTGGAAGACTCTATGCCAAATGGTAAGCCCTCTCAGGAATGATAAGAAAGGAAAGATACAAACTACTAGTCTCTGTCCAAAAATGGGTCATAAATGTGAATTCCTAGAACTGAGAAAGCAGTCTCCAAGCCACACACATATCCAATGGTAATGAGTAAAACTTGGATTCCTAAGGGGGATTAAGTACAATCTTTAACCAGTAAGTGGCTTATGCTGATTCAGGAACAAATCATAGGTAGCCAGGCTTCAAGATAAATATAAGAAAACAAATCTTAGGACATCAGAAGCTGCACATTACAGGTGAAAGATTTCAGAGTCAGTTCAGCTAAGTCACTAATCAACCAACCAAGTGAACAAACGACAGCATCAACTCTCCAGGGATGGGAGAAATCAATATCCAGAGTTGCTACAATATATTATCTAAAAATGTCCAGTTTTCAACAATATCATAAAGGGGGTAAAGGGATCTATTAAAAGGGCAAAGGCACCAACTTGAAGGGGATCCCACTGGACAAATCTAGAAAAATTTGAACATCAAAATTATAACTGATTACAAGCCACTGACTAAAATAAAATTATGTGCCCATGCTGATATGAACAAATGTGTCCCTGAACATATTAAGCTACTCTTTATGGTAAAATACCAAGTGTTAAATGTGATGGAAATGGAAAATCATCATTTGGCAATCATTGTGGTGGATATTTTAGGTGAGAATCAAGGGATACCAAGACTGACCAGTGGAATCAAATAGGAATAGGATATTGCCATTATCTAAGGATATCTTCCCATAAAATTCCACTTATTACAAAGGGAAAAGCATGTTTCTGTGTGTGGAAAAGCCTGGCAGAAATGTAACCCATAATGTTTACATGTATCCTGTTATATCACCAGTGGTGATGAGGTGTCAACCTTGTGTACCTTTTGATGAGCTGCATTGAGAAGAGCACATCATAGTGTCTGGGATATTCCTGATGGGGATGCTTCACCTGAGTCTGCTCAAGGAGAAGAAGCAATGGACAAACCTGCACTGAAGGTCACCTAGACTCTGAATCTGTCAAGGACATGAATGTGATGGCAAGTCCGAGGAACAGCTCCCTATTGAAGAAAGGAGATGATTGTCCAGAATGGAGAAAAGGGATGATTTTTATTCAGACCATTGAGACATTTGGCCAAATTTAAAGGAGTCTGTGGATTGGATTATAATGTTGAAACAATGTTGACTTCATTTGGAGGTTAGGTGGAAGTTATATATAATGTTCTTTTTCTGAAGGAATCTGAAATATTTTGTGTGAAGAGGCAAATGTAGTAAAATATTTTATATTTGAAATTATTTTAAAATGCATTACTGGACTTCCCTGGTGGCACAGTGGATAAGAACCTGCCTGCCAATGCAGGGGACACAGGTTCAGTTCCTGGTCCGGGAAGATCCCACATTCTGTGGAGCAACTAAGCCTGGGCACCACAACTGCTGAGCCTGCGCTATAGAGCCCGTGAGCCACAACTACTGAAGCCCGCGCACCTAGAGCCCATGCTCTTCAACAAGAGAAGCCACTGCAATGAGAAGCCTGCACGCCGCAACTAGAGAAAGCCTGCGTGCAGCAACGAAGACCCAGTGCAGCCAAAAATAAATGAATAAATTAAAAAAAAAAAACTGGAAATAACATTTTCTAAAATAAATAAGTAAATAAATTAAAAGCATTACTTTTATAAATGATGAAAAAATTTTCTAAAATTTAGTTGTGCTTCTTTACCCAAATATAAAAACCTAAAATTGAATTTGGTTTAAGGAACAAAGGAATAAAGCAGATTAAAGTCTTTTTAATTTGTTTTGGCTTTAAAGTATTATTTGCTTTAAAAAGTAAGAATCTGGGTTGAGGGAATCAGGGATTGATACCAAGAAGTTTCTACTCCAAAACCTAATATAATAAATTCAGGACTTCTCAAATAGTGTTTAAAGTGATGAACAAGGATCCTTATGTGGAACTCAGCATTGGAAACATTCTGTGAACAAAGTTTTCCACAGTCTAAGGAACAAATGATTTGTAAATATTTCCGGAATCTTGGCTTACAATTTTTTTTGAATTATTTCAAGTGATTGTTTTTTCTCATGCTGATAACCAAGTTCAAAATTCAGTGAAAGCTCTTATTCTTGGCCCTGGAAAGTAATTATTTTTGGTTTTCATCTTTGTTTTTTAAGATTCCTTTATCATATGACTCTAGTCATGGGTGAATGCAATGTTTTTAAGAAGAAGCAAATGTTTATTTTGTTAATATTAACTCAGTCTTCAAATTGGCACATGCCTTAATGTTTAATTTGATATTTTGTTCCTTAGCACAGAACTAGCTTCTATTGTGGCTTTGGAAGCCCTTCAGCATAAAAAATCAATATGATATGAAAAGGCTAATATGCTGTAAATTATATTGTTATGACCTGGCCAGAAAAGCTACTCCATGACTTCATTCAGTTTCTGCTGTGAAACCAAGTCAGATTGACACACTGCCAAAAGCGATGCCATGTTTATTTACAAAATCATGAACCAAGGACAGTTGTAAATTGACTCAATAGTACATGATTCGATTTTTAAAAGAGAAGAAGAAAAAAGGGTTTCATATGCTTTTAATCTCTCTTTAAAAATAAAACTCCAATTTTTTTTTCTTTTTTTTTTGGTCATGAATTTAAGGTGGTCCTAGAGTTCAACAATAGTACACTCTGGGACGGTTGTTAAGAATCTGCCTGCCAATGCAGGGGTCATGGGTTCGATCCCTGGTCCAGGAAGATCCCACATGCCGCAGAGCAACTAAGCCTGTGCACCACAACTACTGAGCCTGCGCTCTAGAGCCCACGAGCCTCTAGAGAGAGCAGCAGTGCAGCTCTCAAACGCAGCCAAAAAAAAAGTACACTCTGCGGATAGTAAAATATTGTAGAAAGAGTAAATATTCTAGATTTGGATATTTGTTCAAATCCTGTATCTGCATATTTTAGCATATTTGATAATGGACAAATTAAACTTAATCTTCTTCCTTACAATTTCCCTAAGTAACTGATAGCCATTCAAAAATGTCCAATTTTCTTCCCTATTTATTTATTTTGAGGTAGTTCTCTTAAAGTTTTGTATTTTCTGGTTTCTCAAGGTAGTTTTTACATTGAAATTACATAGGATTTTACAAAAATTTCTCTTTGCTTCAGTAAATAGCTTGGTTTTGGAAATTTGCTCATCATTCCCAGTTTCATCAGGTCAAGAAGATGGATTTCTTTAAAGGGATGAAAGGAAAATGGAGACATGTCAAATAAAAACCGTGAGAATTGTAAGTAATCAACTGAAGCTGACCTTTGTCCTCTAAACATACCCTGTAGCTAAACATATTGAATGGTTTGATGTCAGTCAATGTTCTTAGAGTTCATATGTGAAGAGGAGTTCACCTTGTCTTGAAGCAAATGTAAGAACTATCTTGGAGAGCGATGTTCTCAGGTCTGAGTGGTCTGTGTAGTCTATAAAAATGCGATTTTGAAGTGTCCTTCAATCTCAGCTTCATCAAGTCCTGCAGTCTTCACCTGATGAAGGCTCTCTTCCTGTCCACTCCATCAGTCATCAGTTAAATGTCTGCCAAAGGAATCCAGAGGAATCAGAGCTCATCGGACTCAGTGTAAAAGCAGCAATGAGTTATGTTGAGGAAGACCCTTGGGAGAGAGAGATGGGGGAGTTTCTCCCTGGTTTTGCTCTTTGAGAGCTCCAGAAATTTTGATTTTGTGCCCCATGTAGGCCAAGCATATATATCTTGGAGTGTTTTGAAAATCGACTTCAGAGAACAACAAATACATTTGTTTAAAATAACTAAACTTTGAAATTAAAATCTCATACAGTTTACTATGAGAAGTTATATCTAACAAAATGCGATGTACAGTATATTTTGATATCACCTTTCTGCTCCTTTTAAGTAAGGAACTATTAAATTTCCTTTTTCCAAGTTGACTAAAACATGAGTTTACCTATTCTGTATTTTTTTTTCTGCTGCTGCCCTCTGAGAGCTTTTCAGTCTAGGAAGAACTGACCTATTAACTCAGTTGTTTGTTCTTGTCTGCATTCTTCTACTTATCCAATATGTTGAACTTCCATTACCTTATCATATTTTTTATTCCTAAATCAGGCAAACAACTGACAAGCATTCAACATGTCCCAGTTTCATAGTCCATCTTATTTCATCACCTGATGCTTACAAGAACCTTATGAAGTAGGTGTTGTCTCACCTGATTGACTAGGTGCTAAGGAGGCCAGGAAAGTTAAATTGATCCACTCCAGATCCTAATTATATAAGTCAGTCTGAACTTCAACTCAGCAATCTGATCATAAGCATAGACTCATTTTACTATATTGCACCCTCAGCATAATTACATAAATAACCACCATTTGTTGGTGGCTTACTATTTGCTAGAAATTATGCTCATTTTAGGGGAAACGAGAGTATAGTGTAATAAAGTGTAGTCTGGCAGTATATCAGATTAACTTGGAGAGAAATTTTTCTCAATTAATGCAGTAGTTCTGAGTGATATAAAAAATGTGGAGTAGACAGAAAGAGGCAACTACCTATGTGGGAATATATAGGAAAGGCTGCAAGGAAGTATGCAATTGCTTTGTAATTCTTTATATGTTTTGCACACTAAATTGTGGCTCTTGTATCCTTTGCATCAGGCTCTTGGTATGAGCTCAATAAACATTTGTTGAATTAATGATAATTAATCAAAAGGTCAAATGTCAGCTAGATTTTTCAGAAAGGGTAGCGATGATTAGTCAGGTCCAAAAGAGCAGAAAGAAATTTCTAAGTAAAGAGAGTAGAATGTGAAAAGGCAAACAGGGAACATAGAAAGGGCTTTGCAGAGAGGAACTGCAGAGAACAACTTCTTCATCCATTCAGCAAGCATTTTATTCAGTGCTTACTGTGTTCTAGGAACTGTTAAAGGCACCACTAGTGAACAATGCACAAATTTCAGTGTGTCCAAATTATAATATCTATGGGGAAAATAGTAGGAGATCATGTCTAGGATATAGATGATGGCCATTTGTCTGAACACCAGGCTAAGGAGTTTTGATTTATACTGAGAACAACATGCATCAAATTCATGAAAGTAATTTGTCGAGATTAAAATAAATTAGAGCTGACTTTTGTCTATTTCATCAAGTTTTACTTCGCAAAGTATATTTTGCCATGAGAAAAGTAAGTATGTTCATCACTAAACATTTAAAGTGAAGAGCAGAATATTTGATGTTTGAAAAATAACACTGCTGGGTGGGAAGGAGATAAGCATGGTGAGAGCCTCAAATCAGACAGATAGGGGCTGGGAATCATCCAGTTAAGAAATGAGGAGAAACTGACAGCAGGTAATAGTTCCCAAATAGGAACACTTGTGGAGTTAGGATTGAAGTGATCTGATGACTGACTGGCTGTGGTGGGATAGGATGAGGGTAAAAGAAATGATTCAGGGATGAACCTGAGGTTTTCTTTCTGTGCAGCATTGGCAACACAGAGCACAGAGACATCAGCTTGCCGTGGGAGCTCTCATGGAAAAAGAAATATGGGCCTGAGGGTGGAGAAGTAGCATGAGCCAGTTTTGGAATTGGTGGTTTGAGTTGCGTTTAGGAGGCAGTTGGAAATACAGGTGTGGAGCTTCAGAAAAAGGCTGATGCTGAAAATATATAATTAGAAGTTATCATAATAGAAATTTTAGCTGAAGCCAGGAAGGCAGATGTGCCCACCCAGGGAGAAAGTGATCAAAAGGGTGGAGAGCCAACAGTTCATGCGAGAGTGGAAGGAGACCAGGAAGGAGCAGGCAGAGAAAAAGGTGGCATCCTCACTGGGGCCTCTGCGTAAGGCTTCTGATTACCTCTGTTTACAAGCCTAGCAGAGCAATAATTAATGCTGATGAGCTGAGGTCCTTGCACCATCACAGATTCTGTTGTGCTCTTGACGCTGGGAATTACAAGGCTTCCCTGAAGATACAAAAACAAAAAGCAGCCTTTGTGGAATTTGAAAGCCAATTTATGAATAAAGCACTCAAGTTAGTCTAAAGGGAGCCTAGGGAGCTGCTTCAGCTCTTTTCAGAGAATACACTTCCTGTAGCTGCTACTGAGCATCCGCTTTCTTATCCATAATCTTTGTTACAAAGATTAATCTTTGCAGATTACAATTGTTTAAATACTGGATCCTGGCAGCCTAACCAGAGGTCACAGGGCTTGGTTCAATAGGACCAGGAATGACTAGGTAAAAGGGGTTCTCTCCAAAATGAGACCCTAGGTTTCACCACCTAATTATTGTGCATCCCTGGGCAAGTTACCCCGTCTCTTTGTGTTTCCGTTTTCGTTGTTGCTCTGTGTAGGTTTTTAACTTGTAAAATAGGAATGGTGACAAGATTGTAGTGCGGAGGGTCATAAGAATCTGTTCTAGGGTTGTCATAAGGATTAAATTGGGTAATATATAAATACATTAAGTGATTCATCTGTGTCCTAATACCATACAGGCCTACCTGTATTAATAGTATCACTAATATATTCTGGAGCCTTCTGTATTTAACCTCTTAGTATTTATAAAATCTTTTAAAATAATTTATCTTTAAGTATTTGAAGTTATTTAGTAGAAGGCATTATTCTAATGGCCTTTAACAGCACTTACCTTCCATTTTCTTAACCTCATTTTGGATATTCATCTGCATATTTCCTTTGGCCAGGCTGGGCACTTAATCTTTCTATCTTCCATAGTTTCAGACACATTTTTTAAAGTTGCTATTAACAATTTTTTAAATTTCTTTCATATTTATATCACTATAGTGTTAGTGTTTTAAGAATAATATATCCTGGAGCTAGACCACATGGATTTCAATCCTGGCTCCTTTGTTTATACTTTCTTTGACATTAAGCAAATTATGTAAATCTCTGTGCCTCAGCTTCTTCTCCTACATATGTATTGTATATAGTTTTGAGGATAAAATGACTCAGTATAGACAAAGTGCTTAGAAAAATGCCTGGTATATAAAGGCTTGCCTTTAAGTTATATGACTTTTGAGTGATGGATCTACCATTTCAATTACTCATTGGGAATGAAGAAAACCTCACTCTCCTGCTACGTTTAAATTAACTGATATAACCAGTAGATGTAAATATTTGAAGTTTTTTGAAATTACTTTTTAAATGGAGAGAAAAACCTTATTTGAGAAACTTAACTGTGAATGATAATGTTGGGATACACACTTGGGTCCAAAGCCCTAGGTCTTTGGTTCATTTCACATTGATTTCAAGAGAATTGATCACTGATAAAAATCTTTGGACCAAAATTTTTTTTCCAAATTCTCTTATTTCCTCTCAGAGTATGCTCAGATTATTTGCAGAGCTACAATTTAAGGTGGACAAACTCAAACTAGTTTTTTTCTGGTCATTCTTTAATTGACAGATACTTCCTGTGTTTTCATGCTTCTGATTTTATTTTTTGAGTCTCTACAATTTTACTAAAGAAAAAAATTAATAAAGATCAATTATGTTGAATTGATTAGCATTAAGTACAAGACAGAAAATATGGCTATAATTAGGTAAAAATCTTCCCTTGGTTCACTAATTCATCATTACTAATTTTTCATATAATTGAATTATTTTGCTAAATTGTCATTTCATTTGCTCCCTTTACTTTTTAGTTGTTTGATTATCATATATCCTTGTTTCTCTTTCATCCCATGCTTTTGGAATAAAATAGTAATCAATTTTGAGGTCTGAGAGTGCCATTCAACACTATCTAGTATAACCATTTTGTTTTAAAACTTAGTCACAAAATCACTCTGGACCAGTTTTCTCACCCAAGATCACGCTTATTACTAGTTACAGAATTAACAATAGCATTTGAGTCTTCTCAGATCTCTTTTTCCTCTGGTCACATACATTTTCCTTAGGTTCATTGTTTTTTAATCTATTTTTTATTGTTTTTTGTTGTCTACTTCAGTGCTTTAGTTTTTATCTTCTTTTTTTCTATCAATCTCTGTGAAAGAATGACATCAAATTCAATCTTAAATAGAAAAATGCAGTTATGGAAACTTGAACAAAGAAATGAAAAAAATATAAACATTTTTTATATTTTCGTGTTCAATCTTTCATTTACCATTGATTTATTCCTATAACTTGTAGGAGGAATGTCTTAAATATGTGATTGCCTCAAAATGCAAATTTTTTTCTTCAGTTGGGAAAATCCATGAATATGTCTGTTGCTACTTCTATCCATGAAACAGCAATGCAGAAAGGGTAGTATTTGAACGTATATTTAATTTTAAAGAAACGGTTCAACTCATCAGTAAGAATTTAGAGCTATGTACCTATTCAACCAAATATAATTGTGTGAATATATATTTTTTAAAGAACTGAACAAATGAAGATAACATAAACTGGATGATAGAGATAATTCAAACACATACACACATACAACATACTGAGCTTTCTAAATATAGTAGTGTTAAATCATAGGCCTATCTAATTATCAGAAACCTTAACCTGAATAAGATATTGAGTTACTTCAAGTTTAATATAGAGAATATTTTGGTGGTTCAGTAATTTTAGGAAATATATAAAAAATTATGCTTGAATATTAGTTTACCAGGATGGAACTGTGAGCTTTTAAATTATTCATTTTATAGTTTAGGGGAAAAAAAGTCATAATTAATTCTGATTTAGATTTAACAAAAGCACAATGTTTTGGGGACTTATGATTCACTATTCACATCTCCAGTTCTAATATTTAAAAGCATATGATGCAAATGTTCTGAAAGGTGGGAGCTTCTTATTCACCTATCTTAGTATTTCCAGCCTATTATTTCAAACAGCACATCTTTATTAGAATTTCCTTGATCTAGTGATTTGCATAAAGGATACATGTAATATACATCTATTAATTCATTCACCTCAAGGTAATTTTGGACCACCTGGCCTGGGAAATTTTGAAAGAAACCTCTGGTTCTTCTGGATACAAATTTTTAGATCTTTTTCTTTTTTAAGGTCTTTTTTTTTTTTTGATGTGGACCATTTTTAAAGTTTTATTGAATTTGTTACAATATTGCTCCTGTTTTCTGTATTGGTTTTTTGGCCATGAGGTATGTGGGATCCTAGCTCCCTGACCAGGGATCAAAACTGTATTCCCTATATTGGAAGATGAAGTCTTAACCACTGGACCTTTAACTTCCATTTTTTTTCTTTAATAGTTCTTTATTGGAGTATAATTGCTTCACAATACTGTGTTAGTTTCGGTTGTACAACAAAGTGAATCAGCCACATGCATACTGTATACCCCCATATCCCCTCCCTCTTAAGCCTCCCTCCCACCCTCCCTATCTCACCCCTCTAGGTGGTCACAAAGCACTGAGCTGATCTCCCTGTGCTATGCGGCTGCTTCCCACTAGCTATTTCACATTCGGTAGTGTGTACATGTCGATGCTACTCTCACTTCGCCCCAGCTTTCCCCTCCCTCCCTGTGTCCTCAAGCCCATTCTCTACGTCTGCATCTCTATTCCTGTCCTGTCACTAGGTTCATCAGAACTTTTTTTTTTCATTCCATATATATGTGTTAGCATACAGTATTTGTTTTTCGCTTTCTGACTTACTTCACTCTGTATGACAGACTCTAGGTCCATCCACCTCACTACAAATAACTCAATTTCGTTTCTCTTTATGGCTGAGTAATATTCCATTGTATATACGTGCCACATCTTCTTTATCCATTCATCTGTTGATGGACATTTAGGTTGGTTCCATGTCCTGGCTATTGCAAATAGTGCTGCAGTGAACATTGTGGTACATGTCTCTTTTTGAATTATGGTTTTCTCAGGGTATATGCCCAGTAGTGGGATTGCTGGGTCATATGGTAGTTCTATTTGTAGTTTTTTAAGGAACCTCCATACTGTTCTCCATAGTGGTTGTATCAATATACATTCCCACCAACAGTGCAGGAGGGTTCCCTTTTCACCTTTCCAGCATTAATTATTCCTAGAATTTTTTGATAATGGCCATTCTGACTGGTGTGAGGTGGTAGCTCATTGTAGTTTTGATTTGCATTTTTGTAATAATTAGTGATGTTGAGCATCTTTTCATGTGCCTCTAGGCCATCTGTATGTCTTCCTTAGTGAAATGTCTATTCAGGTCTTCCGCTAATTTTTTTTTTTTTCCTTTTGCGGTACACGGGCCTCTCACTGCCGTGGCCTCTCCCGTTGCAGAGCACAGGCTCCAGACACGCAGGCTCAGCGGCCATGGCTCATAGGCCCAGCCGCTCCGCGGCATGTGGGATCCTCCCAGACCAGGGCACGAACCTGTATCCCCTCCACCGGCAGGTGGACTCTCAACCACCGCGCCACCGGGGAAGCCCCTGCTCATTTTTTAACTGGATTGTTTGTGTTTTTGATATTAAGCTCTATGAGCTGTTTGTATACTTTGGAGATTAATCCTTTGTCGTTTCATTTGCAGATATTTTCTCCCATTCTGAGGGTTGTCTTTTCATCTTGTTTATGGTTTCCTTTGCTGTGCAAAAGCTTTTAAGTCTAATTAAGTCCCACTTGTTTATTTTTTTAATTTCTGTTACTCTAGGAGGTGGCGTTCACAGGCTGGTCCCCTGCCCTCCAAGGCCTGCCCTCCCCTGCATTGGTCCTGGGGGCATAGGAGGGAGACCCAGGGAGGTTAGGAGAGGAAGGTGGGAGGAGCGGGAGAGGAGCATTTTCCCCTCCCACTGGAGCCCAGGAAGCCTGCTGGGCTCCCAGGTGAGGTCCCCCTCCCTCTGAGACCAGGGGTGGCGGGCATGCCTGGGCCCCTTCTGTTCCTTGAGCCTAAGCCCCACCCCCCACAGTCCCCAGGGCCTTTCCCATCCCTGTGGGTCCTAAGCATAGGCCCTGCCCACTGCCCAAACCTCACCTTTGCTTAGGCCCCACCCTCCACAGCCAAGGCCTTTGCACCCTACACTTTCTTTTTTTATCTTTTCCCTCCTCTTCTTTTTTTTTTTTTTTTTTTACTATTGTGGTACTGATGTACCTTCCAGGTGTTGATTCATCTATATTTTTATATTCTTTCTAACATAAGTGTTAGCTTCCTAGTCTAATTTTATTTTTTACCTTTTTCTTTTTTTTTTTTGCCACCCCATGAGGCTTTCAGGATCTTGGTTCACAAGCCGGGGGTCAGGCCAAAGCTCCTGCAGTGGGAGCTCTGAGTCCAAACCACTGGACTAACAGAGAACCTCAGACCCCAGGGAATATTCATTGGAGTAAGGTCTCACGGAGTTCCTCATATCAGCACCAAGACCTGGCTCTACCCAACAGCCTACAAACTCCAGTGTTGGAAGCCTCAGGCCAAACAACCAGTAAGACGGGAACACAATGTCACTCATTAAAAAAGAAAATGAGACAGCAAAAAAATGTCACAGGTGAAGGAGCAAGGTAAAAACCTACAAGACCAAGTAAATGAAGAGGAAATAGGCAATCTATCTGAAAAAGAATTCAGAGTAATGACAATAAAGATGATCCAGAATCTCGGAAATAGAATGGAGGCACGGATTGATAAAATACAAGAAGTGTTTAAAAAAGATCTAAAAGAACTAAAGAACAAGAAACAGAGATGAACAATACAATATCTGAAATGAAAAATTCACTAGAAGGAATCAGTAACAGAGTAACTGAGACAAAAGAACAAATAAGTGAGCTGGCAGGCAAAATGGTGGAAATAACTGCCGAGGAGCAGAATAAAGATAAAAGAATGAAAAGAATTGAAGACAATCTCAGAGACCTCTGGGACAACACTAAACGCACCAACATTTGAATTATAGGGGTCCCAGAAGAAGAAGAGAAAAAGAAAGGGTCTGAGAAAACATTTGAAGAGATTATAGTTGAAAACTTCCCTAACATGGGAAAGGAAATAGTCACCCAAGTCCAGGAAGCACAGAGAGTCCCATACAGGATAAACCCTTTGAAAAACACACCAAGACACATATTAATCAAACTAACAAAAATTAAATTCAAAGAACATATATTAAAAGCAGCAAGGGAAAAACAACAAATAACCTTATCGGGATTCCTTTGTATGTTATCAGCTGATTTTTCAGCAGAAACTATGCAGGCCAGAAGGGAGTGGCAGGACGTACTTAAAGTGATGAAAGAAAAACCTACAACCAAGCCAAAGACCCCTCCAGGCCGTGTGGGTCCTGGGGGTATAAGAGGGAGCCCGGGAGATCAGGAGAGGCAGGAGGGAGGGGCCCTCCGGGACAAGGAGAGGAGTGGAGGGCATTTTACCTGCTCATTCAGGCCTGGGGAGACTGCTGAGCTCCCAGGCCAGTCCCCTGCCCTCCAAGGCCCCCCTCCTCCCCAGCCACATTGGTCCTGGGGGCATAGAAAGGAGGTGGAGGGGAGAACAGGAGAGGCAGGCAAGGCAAGTGTTCAAATTTCAACTATTTAGTCATCTATATACTCATATTTTCATATTTAAGGTAATATTTTAAAGATAGTGACACTAAATTCACTTTCCTCCTATGTGCTCAAAACTCAACAATACACAAAGCATCTCTGGCATTCTGCTCTATGAAATAACAGTAATTTTGTAACTGTTTCAATCAACTGCTTATCTATTAGACTCACAGAAAGTAAAGACTACTGCATTCTCAGACTAAAAGAATCAGGAAGAATTTTAAAGTACAATATAATACATTAGTGGCTCTTTAAAATGACCTCATAAGAACATTCCTCTCCAGATTCTCTGGCCCTCACTGAATTTTAACATTTCTTAATTTCATTACAGTCCATTTTAGTGTGTTTTTGTCATCTAATTTGTGTTTTCATATATGCTATGTTTTTTTTCCTCAACCAAATTATGTTTGGAAGTAGGATATATGTTTTACATAGTCATGCTTTTCCATCCTTCACAGCACTTAGCCTAGCGCATGACACATGAGTTGCTTAATTGCTTAATAATTCCCTGAAAATATACTGCTGTTGGGGTTAAAAGTTACCTTAGGGATCATGTACACATTATTCATAAAACATTTGAGTGTTTATTCAGCATAGCATTAAGAAATTGGGCTCTGGAGTTACAGAACATGGCTCTGTCATCCTTAGTTGCATGACTTCAGGCAAGTCTCTGAAGGTTTCTGTGTTTACATTTCATATGCTCTAGAAGGAGCATAATTTACCAGTAGGAAGGTTCCATTATTCATATAATATATGTAAGGTTCATAGAACAATAATTATCTCTTACATGATAAAATACAATAAACATTTCTCTTCTGTGACCATGGTGATGAGATGATGATGATGATGTCAGGGACTGAGTACATATAGACAAAGTTGTCTTTCTTTAAAGAAATTTACTGTCTAGAAGTGAGACTAAAATGGAGACCACAAAAGGTGATGCAATGTCATAAGCTATGGTACAAGACTTTGCAGAATAAAGTAGAAGCCTGGGAGAAGGTTCCCTATGGTTACCTAGGGAAATCAGTAAATGCCTCTCAGGTGAGGGTACATTTAAAAGATTCTTTAAGAAAAATAGCATTTTGGCAGGTGGGCAGACTGTTAGTCCTTGTACAGTTGGGTAAAATCATTCAACCAGAAAGAACTGTCAGTACCAAGTATTCAGATTTGGGAGAACATGGGATATTCTGAGATCCAATAGATTAAGTATCACAGGAACATACTTTGAGAAAGGATGTTCTATGAAATTGGACTGAGGTAGGTAACTGACAGGATGATTCTAGTGAAAATAACAAAAACAGTAATAAAAATGACATAGGTATCATGTTTTTCTAAGTGTTTCTTCTTAATGAAGTGTAGTTGATTTACAATATTGTGTTAGTTTCAGGTGTCCAGGAAAGTGGTTATCTTTTTCAGACTATATTTCATTATAGGTTATTATGAGATATTGAATATAATACCCTGTCCTATACAGTAAATACTTGTTGCTTATCTATTTTATGTATAGTAATTTGTATCTGTTATTTCCATACTCCTAATTTTTCCTTCCCTCCTTCTCCCCTTTGGTAACCATAAGTTTCTTTTCTATGTCTGTCTGTTTCTGTGTTGTATATAGATTCTTTATAGATTATTATTTTTAGATTCCACATATAAGTGATATCATATATTATTTGTCTTCCTCTGACTTACTTCACTTAGAATAATATTCCCTAGGTCCTTCCCTGTCGTTACACATGGCAATATTTCATTCCTTTTTATGGCTGAGTAGTATTCCATTGTGTGTGTGCATATACATGTGTGTATATAATACATATATATTATATATATTATATATATATTATATATATATATATATATATATATATATATATATATATATCACATTTTCTTAAGCTGATCATCTGCTGATGGGCACTTGAGTTGTTTCCATGTCTTGGCTACTGTATATAGTGTTGCTATGAACACTGAGGTGCATGTACCTTTTCAAATTAGAGTTTTCACTTTTTTTTCTGGTTATATACCCAGGAGTGGGATTGCTGGATCATATGGTAGTTCTATGTTTAATTTTTTGAGGAACTGTTTTCCATGGTGGCTGCACCAATTTACATTCCCAGCAACAGTGTAGGAGGGTCCCTTTTTCTCAAAACCCTCTCCAGTATTTATTATTTGTAGACTTTTTGATGATAGCCATTCTGACCAGTGTGAGGTGATACCTCATTGTGGTTTTGATTTGCATTTCGCTAATAATTAATGATGTTGAGCATATTTTCATGTGCCTTTTGGCCATCTGTATATCTTCTTTGGAAAAATGCCTATTTAGGTCTTCTGCCCATTTTTTGGTTGGGTTGTTTGTTTTTTTGCTATTGAGTTTTATGAGCTGTTTTTATACTTTGGATATTAGCCTCTTTTTTGTTGTGCTGTTTGCAAATATTTTCTCCCATTCCATAGCTTGTCTTTTCATTTTATTGATGGTTTCCTCTGATGTGCAAAAGGTTTTAAGTTTGATTAAGCTCAATTTATTTATTTTACTGACCTTAAGAGTTTTTATGCTTCAGTCTCCTTGGAGTGGCTATTCTGAATGTACCTAGATTTTGACTTCCAAAATCCTAGAGCCTCCTGCTTCATATGGCTATCTTGGAAGGCTATAAGAGAGACTTAATATTTCCTTTCTAGGACTTATCACAAACCTGACATTATATCATATTATATTATATTAATTTTACCATTGTATGCCTGCTATGATAGCAAGTTAAATATAGGTATATGTTAAGAAACATTTAATTGTCTTTATTGTTCACTGTTGAGTCTCCAGTATAATTGTTGAATGAATGAATACATAAATGTGTGGTTGGAAGAGAAACATATCCTTATTTATAAGAATATGGTTTCACATTCTTGAGATTGCTGTAAAAGAGCGGGGAGTATCAGACCTCCTCAATTATAATTTAAATGTGCTTCTAATAGAAATAATATCATATATATTATATATTACATATGCTGATAGCCTTTTGTGAGACTTATGGCCTAAGAACACAACTTTTTGTTTCTTTTACTAATTTTTATTGGAGTATAGTTGATTTACAATGTTGTGTTAGTTTCTGCTGTACAGCAAAGTGAATCAGTTATATATATATATACACATATATCCACTCTTTTTTAGATTCTTTTCCCATATAGGCCATTACAGAGTATTGAGTAGAGTTCCCTGTACTACACATTAGGTTCTTATTATCTATTTTATACATAGTAGTGTGTATACATCAATCCCAGTCCCCCAATGTATCCCTCCCCACTTTTCCCCTTGTTAACCATAAGTTTGTTTTCTACATCTGTGACTCAATTTCTGTTTTGTAAGTAAGTTCATTTGTACCATTTTTTTTTAGAGTCCATACATAAGCGATATCATATATTTGTCTTTCTCTGTCTGACTTCATTCAGTATGACAATCTCTAGATCCATCCATGTCACTGCAAATGGCATTATTTCATTCTTTTTTATGGCTGAGTAATTTTCCATTGTTTTTATGTAGCACATCATCTTTATCCATTCATATGTCAATGGACATTTAGGTTGCTTCCTTGTCCTGGCTACTGTAAATAATGCTGCAGTGAACATTGATGGGCATGTATCTTTTTGAAGTATGGTTTTCTCTGGATATATGCCCAGTAGGGGGATTGCTGGGTCATATGGTAGTTCTATTTTTAGTTTTTTAAGGAAGCTCCATACTGTTCTCCATAGTGGCTGTACTAATTTACATTCCCACCAACAGTGCAAGAGGGTTCCCTTTTCTCCACACCCTCGCTAGCATTTATCGCTTGTAGGTTTTTTGATGATGGCCATTCTCACCAGTGTGAGGTGATACCTCATTGTAGTTTTGATTTGCATTTCTCTAATAATTAGTGATGTTGAGCATCTTTTCATGTGTTTGTTGGCCATCTGTATGTCTGTTGGAGAAATGTCTATTTAGATCTATCGCTCATGTTTTAATTGTGTTTTTTTGTTTCTTTGAGTATTGAGCTGCATGAGCAGTTTGTATATTTTGGAGATTAATCCCTTGTTGGTCACTTCGTTTGCAAATATTTTCTCCCATTCTGAGGGTTGTCTTTTCATTTTGTTCATGGTTTCCTTTGCTGTGCAAAAGCTTTTAAGTTTAATTAGGTCTGATTTGTTTAATTTTGTTTTTATTTTCATTACTCTAGGAGGTGTATCAAAAAAGTTATTGGTGTGATTTATGTCAGAGACTGTTCTGCCTTTTTCCTCTAAGAGTTTTATAGTATCTAACCTTACATTTGGGTCTTTAATTCATTTTGAGTTTATTTTTGTGTATGGTGTCAGGGTGTGTTCTCATTTCATTCTTTTGCATGTGGCTGTCCAGTTTTCCCATCACCACTTATTGAAGACACTGTCATTTCTCCATTGTATATTCTTGTCTCCTTTGCCATAGATTAGGTGACCATAGGTGTGTGGGTTTATCTCTGGACTTTCTATCCTTTTCCATTGATGTATAAGTCTGTCTTTGTGCCAGTACCATACTGTTTTGATTACTATAGCTTTGTAGTATAGTCTGAAGTCAGGGAACCTGATTCCTCCAGCTCTTTCTTTCTCAAGATTGCTTTGGCCATTCGGGATCTTTCATGTTTCCATACAAATTCTAAAACTTTTTGTTCTAATTCTGTGAAAAATACTATTATTGGTAATTTGATAAGGATTGCATTGAATCTATAGATTGCTTTGGGTAGTATAGTCATTTTCAAAATATTGATTCTTCCAATCCAAGAACATGATATATCTCTCCATCTGTTTATGTTATCTTCAATTTCTTTCAACAGCATCTTATAGTTTTCTGAGTACAGGTCTTTTGTGGCTCTAAGTTGGTTTATTTTCATAGCTATTTTAATTTTGATGCAGTGGTAAATAGGATTGTTTCCCTAATTTCTCTTTCTGATCTTTTGTTGTTAGTGTATATGAATGTAAGTGATTTCTGTGTATTAATTTTGTATCCTGCAACTTTACCAAATTCATTGATGAATTCTAGTAGTTTTCTGGTAGCAGTTTTAGGATTCTCTATGTATAGTATCATGTCATCTGCAAACAGTGACAGTTTTACGTCTTCTTTTTGAATTTTTATTCCTTTTATTTCTTTTTCTTCTCTGATTGCTGTGGCTAGGACTTCCAAAACTATGTTGAATAATAGTGGGGAGAGTGGACATCCTTGTCTTGTTCTTAGAGGAAATGCTTTCAGTTTTTCACTGTTGAGAATGATGTTTTGCTGTGGGTTGTCATATATGGCCTTTATTATGTTGAGGTAGGTTCCCTCTATGCCCCATTTCTGGAGAGTTTTTTTTTTTTTTTATCATAAATGGGTGTTGAATTTTGTCAAAAGATTTTTCTGCATCTATTGAGATGATCATATGATTTTTATTCTTCAGTTTGTTAAGATGGTGTATCACATTGATTGATTTGTGTATATTGAAGAATCCTTCCCTGGGATAAATCCCACTTGATCATGGTGTATGATCATTTTAATGTGTTGTTGGATTCTGTTTCTAGTATTCTGTTGAGGATTTTTGCATCTGTATTCATCAGTGATATTGGTGTGTAATTTTCTTTTTTTGTAATGTCTTTGTCAGGTTTTGGTATCAGGGCAATGGTGGCCTCCTAGAATGAGTTTGGGAGTGTTCCTTCCTCTCCAAAGTTTTGGAAGAGTTTGAGAATGATGGTTGTTAGCTCTTCTCTAAATGTTTGATAGCATTCACCTGTGAAGCCATCTGGTCCTGGACTTTTGCTTGTTGGAAGATTTTTAATCACAGTTTCAATTTCATTACCTGTGATTGGTCTGCTTATGTTTTCTATTTCTTTGTGGTTTGGTCTTGGAAGATTGTACTTTCCTAAGAATTTGTCCATTTCTTCCAGGTTGTCCATTTTATTGGCATGTAGTTGCTTATAGTAGTCTCTTATGATCCTATGTATTTCTGCAGTGTCAGTTATAACTTTTTTCATTTCTAATTTTATTGATTTGAGTCCTTTCCCTTTTTTTCTTGATGAGTCTGGCTAAAGTTTTATCAATTTTGTCTATCTTCTCAAAGAACCAGCTTTTAGTTTTATTGATCTATGCTATTGTTTTTCTTCGTTTCTATTTCATTTATTTCTGCTGTGATCTTTGATTTCTTTCCTTCTACTAACTTTGGGTTTTGTTTGTTCTTCTTTCTCTAGTTGCTTTACGTGTAAGGTTAGGTTGTTCATTTGAGTTGTTTCTTGAGTTGGGATTGTATTTCTATAAACTTCCCTCTTAGAACTGCTTTTGCTGCATCCCATAGGTTTTGGGTTATTGTGTTTTCATTGTCATTTATTTCTAGGTATTTTTTGACTTCCTCTTTGATTTCTTAATGATCTCTTGTTATTTAGTGGCATACTGTTTAGCCTCCACAAGTTTGTGTTTTTTAGTTTTTTTTCCCTGTAATTGATTTCTAATCTCATAGTGTTGTGGTCAGAAAAGATGCTTGATATGATTTCAGTTTTCTTAAATTTACCGAGGCTTGATTTGTGACCCAACATGTGATCTACCCTGGAGAATGTTCCATGTATAGCTGAGAAAAAAGTACATTCTACTGCCTTCAGATGGAATGTCCTATAGATATCAATTAAGTCTATCTGGTCTAATATATCATTTAAGGCTTCTGTGTCCTCATTAATTTTCTTCTGGATTATCTGTCCATTGGGTGTCCACGTTCCCCACTACTATTGTGTTACTGTCAATTTTCCCTTTTATTTTATTTTTACTTATTTATTTTTTTGCGGTACACGGGCCTCTCACTGTTGTGGCCTCTCCTGTTGCGGAGCACAGGCTCAGAAGTCATGGCTCATGGGCCTAGCTGCTCCATGGCATGTGGGATCTTCCCGGACTGTGGCACAAACCCGTGTCCCCTGCATTGGCAGGCGGACTCTCAACCACTACACCACCAGGGAAGCCCCAATTTTCCCTTTTATTGTTGTTAGTGTTTATGTATTGAAGTGCTCCTATGTCGGATGCATAAATATTTACAATTCTTATACCTTCTTCTTGGATTAATCCCTTGATCATTCTGTAGTATCCTTCCTTGTCTCTTGTGACAGTCTTTATTTTAAAGTCTATTTTGTTTGATATGAGTATTACTACTCCAGCTTTCTTTTGATTTCCATTTGCGTGGAATATCTTTCTCCATCCCCTCACTTTCAGTCTGTATGTGTCCCTAGGTCTGAAGTGAGTCTCTTGTCGACAACATATATAGAGGTCTTGTTTTTGTATCTGTTCAGCCAGTCTGTGTCTTTTGGTTGGAGCATTTAATCCATTTACATTTAAAGTAATTATCAATATGTTATGTTCCTGTTACCATTTTCTTAATTGTTTTGGGTATCATTTTGTAGGTCTTTTTCTTCTCTTGTGTTTCCTGCCTAGAGAAGTTCTTTCAGCATTTGTAGCAAAGCTGGTCTGGCAGTGCTGAGTTCTAGTAGTTTTTGCTTGTCTATAAAACTTTTGATTTCTCCGTCAAATCTGAATGAGATCCTTGCTGGGTAGAGTAATCTTTGTTGTAGGTTTTTCCCTTTCATCACTTTAAATATATCCTGCCACTCCCTTCTGGCCTGCAGAGTTTCTGCTGAAACATCTGCTGATAACCTTATAGGGATTCCCTTGTATGTTATTTCTTGCATTTCCTTTGCTGCTTTTAGTATTTTTTCTTTGTATTTAATTTTTGTTAGTTTGATAAATATGTGTCTTGGTGTGTTTCTCCTTGTGTTTATCCTGTATGGGACTCTCTGTGCTTCCTGGACTTGATTATTTCCTTTCCCATGTTTGGGAAGTTTTCAACTATAATCTCTTCAAATATTTTCTCAGACCCTTTCTCTTTCTCTTCTTCTTCTGGGACCCCTATAATTTGAATGTTGGTGCATTTAATGTTGTCCCAGAGTTCTCTGAGAACTCTGTCGTCAATTCTTTTCATTCTTTTTTCTTTATTCTGCTCCATGGCAGTTATTTTCAACATTCTGTTTTTCAGCTTGCTTATCTGTTCTTTTGCCTCAGTTATTCTGCTATTCACTCCTTCTAGGGTATTTTTAATTTCAGTTATTGTATTGTTCATCACTGTTTGTTCTTTAGTTCTTCTAGGTCCTTGTTAAGGATTTCTTGTACTTTCTCCATTAGGATTTTGGATCACCTTTACTATCATTACTCTGAATTCTTTTTCAGGTACATTGCCTATTTCCTCTTCATTTATTTCATCTTGTGGGTTTTTATCTTGCTCCTTCATCTGAATCATATTTCTCTCTGCTCATTTTGTATAACTTATTGTGTATGAGGTCTCCTTTCTGCAGGCTGCAGGGTCGTAGTTCCTCTTGCTTCTGGTGTCTGCCCCCAGTGGGTGAGGTTGGTCCAGTGGCTTGTGTAGGCTTCCTAGTGGGAGGAACTGGTGCCTGCATTCTGGTGGGTGGAGCTGGATCTTGTCCCTTTGATGGGCAGGACTGTGTCAGGTGGTGTGATTTAGGGTGTCTGTGGGCTTAGTATGACTTTAGGCAGCCTGTCTGCTGATGGGTGGGTTTGTGTTCCTGTCTTGCTTGTTGTTCGGTGTGGGGCATTCAGCCTGGACCCTGCAGGCAGTTGGGTGGAGCCAGGTCTTGGAGTTGAGATGGAGACATCTGGGAGAGCTCTTGCCATTTAATATTCCCTGGGGCCGGGAATTCTCTGCTGTTCCAGAATCCTGGAGTAGGCATTCCCACCCCAGAGGCTCAGGTCTGACCTCTGGCCTGGGAATGAATACCCCACAAGACACATGGCCCGGCAAGAAAGGTTGGTGGTGGGGGAAAGAAAGAGGGCAGGAAGAAAACAAATGAAAACAAACAGGCCAAAAAAACCCAAGATAAACAGCAAAGACAAAAACAAGCAAATGCTTGATAAGATTTCAATTTTCTTAAATTTACCAAAGCTTGATTTGTCACCCAAGGTGTGATCTATCCTGGAGAATGTTCCACGTGCACTTGAGAAGAAAGTGTTTTCTGCTGCTTTCGAATGGAATGTCCCATAAATATCAATTAAGTCTCATGTCTAATGTGTCATTTACATATCAAAGGCATAAGAGAAATACCAATTCCTTCTAGCTTAACCAGTTATAAAAGGCTCACTTTGATACAGTAGTACAGCCATTAGAGGCCATTGTTCTCTAGATCTCTTGGCAGCCCCCATTAATCAAGGACAGACACCACAAGACCCCACATACAGTGGACACCCAGCCCGGGATTTCCCCTGAAACTTTTGGGATTACCCTGCAACTTTTGGGCCCCACGTGTCAGTGGACAGCCACGCCAGGATTACCCCTGCAACTTTCGGGCCCCATATATTAGTGGACAGCCCCCCAACTTTCCATTTCCCGTCTTGTATTTCCTGATATCTCAGCACTCATGGGAATTTCTTTGGTCTCCTGGCTGGCTCTGCCAGTTGTTGGGCTGCACCCTGCAGGCCTGTGTTTGCCCAGCTTCAAGACCAAAAAAAGAGTAAGCAACAAAGTCATCAATGTTTTAAAGGATGAGAGAGCTTAAGCATCTGAAGCAAGGTCCTGGAGTGATGCCCCACCATGTGCGGTGCATGGCGGGCAGGACATGGTGGCAGTCTTTGCTCTATCATTTGCTCTATCATTTGTTAACTTAAGTACTGGGTGTTCATAAGTTATTTCATTCCATCCTAACAATAACCCAGTGAGGGAGGTACTTGATCTCCATCTTACAGAAAGGAATACTGCTTATTGAGATTGAGTGATGTGCTCAGGTTTACACAACTTTGAAGTGATAGACCCCTTTTTGAACCCAAACAATTTGGTTGGGACACGAAGCAAGGATTATTAAATACAATGAAAAGTTTATGCTACTCAGTGCTAAATTATATAGTAATAGACCATGGGAGGGTTGTGATGTGCTGTTTCTGTAATCTTTTCTAACACAAAAGCCTTTTCAAGTTTTTTGAACATCTTATAGCATTACTAATCATTAGAACATACTTTGGGAAAGTTTGAAGTACGAAAGTTTGAAGTTGAAAGTATGAAGTTTAAATGGAATATGTTGCATACATTTCTGAATCAGTAGTTCTAATCAGTGAATGGGAGCCACCCCATCTATTTGAACAGAGAATTCAATATTAAAAAATAACTGGGTATAATGCTGTTAACTAGTAACTGAGAGGGTAAAATGAGAACACTGATATATGTAGATAACAGTTGTGGGAAGCGAGCACTACTACCAAAAAGTCTAGGCTACATAGTTCTTAAATAAAATACTTTGCAAAAATTCTGTTAAAAATATCAAGTATTAGAAGTCATTATTTGGGATATTGAATTTGAGTCTTTGCTCAGACCCTTAGATTGGCATCACTTTATGTGATTATAAATCTTGAATATATAAAAATAATAATAATAAAATACAATTAATGAAATTGAGGATTTTAGGGAGGTTGAAGGTAGAAAGAAAACTTTCCTTCATTTTTCATAGCAGAGAATTACTAAATACTAAATAAAAAATGTGATTTTAAAAAGTATGTTATCAAGCAAAACTTGTAATTTTCTTAATCAGTTTTCTACAGTCTTATATATTGTCATCAATAAATATCTGTTTTTCTCTAGAAATACTTATAAGCTGTCCAACAGTTCCTTTAGTTTTTAACTTTTTTCTTTGGCAAATGAAATTAAATTTAATAATTTTATAATGGCTTGAGAAATATAATCACAATATTACCCAGTATTTCTAATCATTAATATTTCTACTGGCTTTTTTATATGGAAATGCATCTGGAATGATGTTCTCCAGCTATAAAAGTTTTAAAACGTTTATATATTATTGTCACTGGCCTGCTTTTTTCTTTGTCTTTGAAGACTTTGTGTTGCTTGTATAATTTGTATGGTGAGTATGCATTATTTAATATGCAATACATTTATTTAAAAGACTTCATTTTCAAGGTGGATATTAGATACCAAAAAAAGTAGTCTGTCATGTGTTTTGAGGCTCCATTTGCTAGTGAGAGTGGGCTTTTCCTGTTCTAGCAGGTCTGTTTGTCCAAGGCCCAGGAAGGGGGCCAACCTCTGGCAGCTGCAGCAGACCAGAGTTAGGGAGGCACAAACTCTAAGATTCATTCTTCCTTTGACTTCAAACCCTCAACAAGATCTTGCATTGTCAATGATATCAACTCCCATCTCTTCCTCAGGGCTCTGTCTCTGTCTGCATTTGGAGCTTTCCTCACTGCTCTTGGGTGATTATTAATCCCCAGTCAGTGCCAAGGTCTCTAGTTCATCACCTCATCCCACTGAGGGCCACATTCTGTAAGGAGCTCTCCTCCAACAGTAACACTTGGGTTTGTCTCCATCTGTTGTTTGCAGGTTGCTTCAGTGCCCTGATAACATCACACAGGGAACAGCTGAGTGCTGCAACCGGAAATGGTACACACAAACTTTAGGAGAAAGGGTGGCTTTTATACCTGTTCACATCTGTGTCTTCTGCTGATGGTGCCTGCCTCGACGTGGTAGCATGATTAGACCCACTGTTCCCTGATACTCACCATAAGAAAGAAAAAGTTTCAGGACTTTTTGGGAGTTATTCTTTTCTCTTCCTATCCTCAACCCACATCTAGAAATGTCTGTGTTTTACAAAGACAGTGACATGATAAGTAAAAACAAAACTAGCATTGGCACTATCCATTATTTCTTTCTTCTGAATCTCTGGGTCACAAGTATACTTGGAAGTAGTGTATTACTTGCAAGGCACTAGGGCTTTGGGGTAGAATAAGAAATTCTCCGATCAGGATCAAGTTCAATAAACTTGCTGCAATTAAAATTTTCTGCATCATTGTTGAGATTGACAGATGGACCCACAACATGTCTTCAAAGGCATTAGGGGCAAAATGACGATGAACTGACCTCACTAAACTATACCTGACTCCTCCCAGAATTCTACTGAAGGATAGAAATGTCATTTTTTTTTTCTTTAAATGTCTAGCTTAGCTGAACTGAGTTAAATACTAGTACTACAGGGATATAGTACATGGACACAGATTTGCCCTCAAGACCCCAATCCGATGGGGCAATCAAAATTAAAATCCGGGGAGATAAGAGCAACAATGAAAGGGAGTCCAGAACCATTGATTAGAGCATCCTAACAAAGACTGACAGTCAGGGAGTCTTCCCAGAAGAGGTGACATCTCAGTTGAGTCTTAAAGCTTCCCTGGGAATGAGCCAGGTAAAGTCTAATGAAATTCTCAGTGAGGAGATTATGTTTAAACTTCCCAGAAGAATTGTTGCAAATGAAAGTGCTACTTGTTTTCCATTTGGAGCTTTCCTCCTCCCTGAGGCAATTATAGAAGCAAATTTTCTTGCCTAAAAAAGAATCAACAGGGGCTGGCTTGCAACTTTACTGGACCCTTAGAAAACTGGCAGCCATACCTACAGATAGAGGAACTCTCCAAGGACAGGGAAGGAGAGAGAACTGGGCCCTGGGCTGTCTCAAGATGCCTGTTTGTTCCCTGACCAAAAAAAAAAAAAAAAAAAGAGCTGAGAGCAAGATTCCATATCAAAGAATCTTTCCCCAGGAGCCTCAGAGATACTGAGTGAAGTTGCTGGGTTATCAGTGCTGTGAAGTGGTGTCAGCCGTGACATTTTCTTGCTGGCAGAGACAGAACACCCCTGAGGAAAAGACACTGATCTTAGTTTTGTTTATTCAGTTAGGGGCAATGTCTTGCCAGGTTTGGATAAATGTGTTTGGAAAGCAAAGGGATGAGGTTATTGTGTGGCTTCTGCTTATTGCAACGCTGGTGGTACCTGTCTGAATTTCAGAGTGGGTCCCAAGTGGTGCATATTTAGAACACAAACCATCAGGTAATAAGAACTGTGGCCAATGCTTATTAAGATATGCCTAGCAATGCCCCTCAAACCTCCTTCCTCCATTAGCCAGTCTGGGGTGTATTTGTATAGGATTTTTAAAAGATACCTTGTTCCCTGTAATAGCTGGTCACTGATGTATGAAATTCCTTTAAGTGAGATAAACTTTTAATTCTGCAAGCTGCAGCTGAGGCTCAAAATGCAAATAGCCCTATGGAGATAAAGCTTTTGATTTTAATACTTTGCTGTGAGTGAATTTAATGAAATCTTCTAAGAGCAAATTTTTAAATGTGTATGGGGACTGGGGTGCTTATGTGTTTGTGTGTATATGGTACGAGAGAGAAAAAGGAGAATGAGAGGGATAGAGAGACTGAGAAATACTGAGAGACAAACCCGTTGCCACAGTGGAAAGGTGACAGGTGGAAAGGTGAAGAGGGGTGTACTGGGAGAAAAGACTAAGATTTTTGGATAGACAGGTGCCATGGTGCCATTCTGCTTTTAAAAATGACATAATGCTTAAAAAATAATAAACTAACAAGTATGGAAATAACCCACTTATCCCTGGGGTTTCTTGGAGGGAAAGGGGAAGATTTCGTGGACAAATGAGGCTGTTGGCTGTGCTAATATCCCTCTTCAGCACCACTAACTCACCAACCTGGGAGGCCTACAGGACCCTCACTTCTGGAGGAGCCTTGATGGTAAACTGAAGTTTACGAAGAGGGTGAGGTGAGACCATGGAGGTCCTTACAAGTGGAGATAACAAGACAGCAACAAATGCCAAGAAGGGCCATCTGGCTCACTTAAAAATGAAACTCCCCTGAAGCCAGTCCTGTGAAATGACTTTTCTGACATCTTTAAGTGCGTGGGCTGCTGAAACAGGGAGGTTTCATGAAAATTGTTCTGGCACTAGTCTCAGGAAAACCTAGAATTAAATCTAGGTGCTGCCACCTGTTATTTGTGTGATCTTGAGCCTGTTACTTAAAGAAACTGAAGCTTAGATAGTTTGAAATAGAGGTAATACTATCTAGATCATACTATTTGTTATGATACTCTGTGAAGCACTTCACAAAGGAAGAAATGAGTCTAATTATTTTGATACCATCGTCAGACAAAACTCATTAGAAAATGTCCACGGACTTCCAGCAATGCTTCTGCTGTGTGCCACTGGGTAGAAGCATAACAAAAGTACGAACTGATTGTTTTGTTTGAAAAGTGAGTATTGAAGCTCTGCTCTCCTGGGAAGTAGCAGAGTGGAGGCTGTAAAAGCTGGTACTCTTTTTTTTTTTTTTTAAACATCTTTATTGGGGTATAATTGCTTTACAATGGTGTGTTAGTTTCTGCTTTATAACAAAGTGAATCAGTTATACATATGTTCCCATATCTCTTCCCTCTTGCGTCTCCCTCCCTCCCACCCTCACTATTCCACCCCTCCAGGCGGTCACAAAGCACTGAGCTGATCTCCCTGTGCTATGCGGCTGCTTCCCACTAGCTATCTACCTTACGTTTGGTAGTGTATATATGTCCATGCCTCTCTCTCGCTTTGTCATAGCTCACCCTTCTCCCTCCCCATATCCTCAAGTCCATTCTCAAGTAGGTCTGTGTCTTTATTCCTGTCTCACCCCTAGGTTCTTCATGACATTTTTTTTTCTTAAATTCCATATATATGTGTTAGTATATGGTATTTGTCTTTCTCTTTCTGACTTACTTCACTCTGTATGACAGACTCTAGGTCGATCCACCTCACTACAAATAACTCAATTTCATTTCTTTTTATAGCTGAGTAATATTCCATTGTATATATGTACCACATCTTCTTTATCCATTCATCAGATGATGGGCACTTAGGTTGTTTCCATCTCTGGGCTATTGTAAATAGAGCTGCAATGAACATTTTGGTACATGACTCTTTTTGAATTATGGTTTTCTTAGGGTATATGCCCAGTAGTGGGATTGCTGGGTCATATGGTAGTTCTATTTGTAGTTTTTTAAGGAACCTCCATACTGTTCTCCATAGTGGCTGTACCAATTCACATTCCCACCAGCAGTGCAGGAGTGTTCCCTTTTCTCCACACCCTCTCCAGCATTTATTGTTTCTAGATTTTTGATGATGGCCATTCTGACTGATATGAGATGATATTTCATTTCAGTTTTGATTTGCATTTCTCTAATGATTAATGATGCTGAGCATTCTTTCATGTGTTTGTTGGCAATCTGTATATCTTCTTTGGAGAAATGTCTATTTAGGTCTTCTGCCCATTTTTGGATTGGGTTGTTTGTTTTTTTGTTATTGAGCTGCATGGGCTGCTTGTAAATTTTGGAAATTAATCCTTTGTCAGTTGCTTCATTTGCAAATATTTTCTCCCATTCTGAGGGTTGTCTTTTGGTCTTGTTTATGGTTTCCTTTGCTGTGCAAAAGCTTTGAAGTTTCATTAGGTCCCATTTGTTTATTTTTGTTTTTGTTTCCATTTCTCTAGGAGGTGGGTCAAAAAGGATCTTGCTGTGATTTATGTCATAGAGTGTCTTTTGTTTTCCTCTAAGAGTTTGATAGTTTCTGGCCTTATATATAGGTCTTTAATCCACTTTGAGCTTATTTTTGTGTACGGTATTAGGGAGTTATCTAATCTCATACTTTTACATGTACCTGTCCAGTTTTCCCAGCACCACTTATTGAAGAGGCTGTCCTTTCTCCACTGTATATTCCTGCCTCCTTTATCAAAGATAAGGTAACCATATGTGCGTGGGTTTATCTCTGGGCTTTCTATCCTGTTCCATTGATCTTTCTGTTTTTGTGCCAGTACCATACTGTCTTGATTACTGTAGCTTTGTAGTATAGTCTGAAGTCAGGGAGCCTGATTCCTCCAGGTCGTTTTTTCTTTCTCAAGATTGCTTTGGCTATTCGGGGTCTTTTGTGTTTCCATACAAATTGTGAAATTTTTTGTTCTACTTCTGTGAAAAATGTCAGTGGTAGTTTGACAGGGATTGCATTGAATCTGTAGATTGCTTTGGGTAGTAGAGTCATTTTCACAATGTTGATTCTTCCAATCCAAGGACATGGTATATCTCTCCATCTATTTGTATCATCTTTAATTTCTTTCATCAGTGTCTTATAATTTTCTGCATACAGGTCTTTTGTCTCCTTAGGTAGGTTTATTCCTAGATATTTTATTCTTTTTGTTGCAGTGGTAAATGGGAGTGTTTTCTTGCTTTCACTTTCAGATTTTTCATCCTTAATGTATAGGAATGCCAGAAATTTCTGTGCATTAATTTTGTATCCTGCTACTTTACCAAATTCATTGATTAGCTCTAGTAGGTTTCTGGTAGCATCTTTAGGATTCTCTATGTATAGTATCATGTCATCTGCAAACAGTGACAGCTTTACTTCTTTTCTGATTTGGATTCCTTTTATTTCCTTTTCTTCTCTGATTGCTGTGGCTAAAACTTCCAAAACTATGTTGAATAAGAGTGGTGAGAGTGGGCAACCTTGTCTTGTTCCTGATCTTAGTGGAAATGCTTTCAGTGTTTCACGATTGAGGATGATGTTGGCTGTGGGCTTGTCATATATGGCCTTTATTATGTTGAGGAAAGTTCCCTCTGTGCCTACTTTCTGCAGCATTTTTATCATAAATGGGTGTTGAATTTTGTCAAAAGCTTTCTCTGCATCTATTGAGATGATCATATGGTTTTTCTCCTTCAATTTCTTAATATGGTTTATCATATTGATTTGCGTATATTGAAGAATCCTTGCATTCCTGGAATAAACCCCACTTGATCATGGTGTATGATCCTTTTAATGTGCTGTTGGATTCTGTTTGCCAGTATTTTGTTGAACATTTTTGCATCTACGTTCATCAGTGATATTGGCCTGTAGTTTTCTTTCTTTGTGACATCCTGTCTGGTTTTGGTTTCAAGGTGATGGTGGCCTTGTAGAAGGAATTTGGGAGTGTTCCTCCCTCTGCTATACTTTGGAAGAGTTTGAGAAGGATAGGTGTTAGCTCTTCTCTAAATGTTTGATAGAATTCGTCTGTGAAGCCATCTGGTACTGGGCTTTTGTTTGTTGGAAGATTTTTAATCACAGTCTCAATTTCAGTGCTTGTGATTGGTCTGTTCATATTTTCTGTTTCTTCCTGATTCAGTCTTGGCAGGTTGTGCATTTCTAAGAATTTGTCCATTTCTTCCAGGTTGTCCATTTTATTGGCATAGAGTTGCTTGTAGTAATCTCTCATGATCCCTTGTATTTCTGCAGTGTCAGTTGTTACTTCTCTTTTTTCATTTCTAATTCTATTGATTTGAGTGTTCTCCCTTTTTTTCTTGATGAGTCTGGCTAATGGTTTATCTATTTTGTTTATCTTCTCAAAGAACCAGCTTTTAGTTTTATTGATCTTTGCTATCCTTTCCTCCATTTCTTTTTCATTTATTTCTGATCTGATCTTTATGATTTCTTTCCTTCTGCTAACTTTGGGGTTTTTTTTGTTCTTCTTTCTCTAATTGCTTTAGGTGCAAGGTTAGGTTGTTTATTCGAGATGTTTCCTGTTTCTTAAGGTGGGCTTGTATTGCTATAAGCTTCTCTCTTAGAACTGCTTTTGCTGCATCCCATAGGTTTTGGGTCATTGTGTCTCCATTGTCATTTGTTTCTAGGTATTTATTTATTTCCTCTTTGATTTCTTCAGTGATCACTTCATTATTAAGTAGTGTATTGTTTAGCCTCCATGTGTTTGTATTTTTTACAGATCTTTTCCTGTAATTGATATCTAGTCTCATGGTGTTGTGGTCAGAAAAGATACTTGATAAAATTTCAAATTTCTTAAATTTACCAAGGCTTGATTTGTGGCCCAAGATATGATCTATCCTGGAGAATGTTCCATGAGCACTTGAGAAAAATGTGTATTCTGTTGTTTTTGGATGGAGTGTCCTGTAAATATCAGTTAAGTCCATCTTGTATCATTTAAAGCTTGTGTTTCCTTATTTATTTTCATTTTGGATAATCTGTCCATTGGTGAAAGTGGGGTGTTAAAGTTCCCTACTATGAATGTATTACTGTCGATTTCCCCTTTTATGGCTGTTAGTATTTGCCTTATGTATTGACGTGCTCCTATGTTGGGTGCATAAATATTTACAATTGTTATATCTTCTTCTTGGATCGATCCCTTGATCATTATGTAGTGTCCTTCTTTGTCTCTTGTAATAGTCTTTATTTTAAAGTCTATTTTGTCTGATATGAGAATTGCTACTCCAGCTTTCTTTTGGTTTCCATTGCATGGAATATCGTTTTCCATCCCCTTACTTTCAGTCTGTATGTGTCTCTAGGTCTGAAGTGGGTCTTTTGTAGACAGCATATATATGGGTCTTGTTTTTGTATCCATTCAGCCAATCTGTGTCTTTTGGTGGGAGCATTTAGTCCATTTACATTTAAGGTAATTATCGATATGTATGTTCCTATTCCCATTTTCTAAATTGTTTTGGGTTCGTTATTGTAGGTCTTTTCCTTCTCTTGTGTTTCTTGCCTAGAGAAGTTCCTTTAGCATTTGTTGTAAAGCTGGTTTGGTGGTGCTGAACTCTCCCAGCTTTTGCTTGTCTCTAAACGTTTTAATATTTCCATCAAATCTGAATGAGATCCTTGCTGGGTAGAGTAATCTTGGTTGCAGGTTTTTCTCCTTCATCACTTTCAGTATGTCCTGCCACTCCCTTCTGGCTTGCAGAGTTTCTGCTGAGAGATCAGCTGTTAACCTTATGGGGATTCCCTTGTGTGTTATTTGTTGTTTTTCCCTTTCTGCTTTTAATATGCTTTCTTTGTATTTAATTTTTGACAGTTTGATTAATATGTGTCTTGGCATATTTCTCCTTGAATTTATCCTGTATGGGACTCTCTGTGCTTCCTGGACTTGATTAACTATTTCCTTTCCCATATTAGGGAAGTTTTCAACTATCATCTCTTCAAATACTTTCTCCGTCCCTTTCTTTTTCTCTTCTTCTGGAACCCCTATAATTCGAATGTTGGTGCGTTTAATGTTGTCCCAGAGGTCTCTGAGACTGTCCTCAGTGCTTTTCATTCTTTTTTCTTTATTCTGCTTTGCAGTAGTTATTTCCACTATTTTATCTTCCACTATTTTATCACTTATCCGTTCTTCTGCCTCAGTTATTCTGCTATTGAATTCATCTAGAGTATTTTTCATTTCATTTATTGTGTTGTTCATCATTGTTTGTTTCATCTTTAGTTCTTCTAGGTCCTTGTTAAATGTTTCTTGCATTTTGTCTATTTCCAAGATTTTGGATCATCTTTACTATCATTAGTCTGAATTCTTTTTCAGGTAGACTGCCTATTTCCTCTTCATTTGTTAGGTCTGGTGGGTTTTTATCTTGCTCCTTCATCTGTGGTGTGTTTTTCTGTCTTCTCATTTTGCTTATCTTACTGTGTTTGGGGTCTCCTTTTTGCAGGCTGCATGTTTGTAGTTCTTGTTGTTTTTGGTGTCTGTCCGCAGTGGCTAAAGTTAGTTCAGTGGGTTGTGTAGGCTTCCTCGTGGAGGGGACTAGTGCCTGTGTTCTGGTGGATGAGGCTGGATCTTGTCTCTCTGGTGGGCAGGTTCACATCTGGTGGTGTGTTTTGGGGTGTCTGTGGCCTTATTATGATTTTAGGCAGCCTCTCTGCTAATGGGTGGGGTTGTGTTCCTGTTTTGCTAGTTGTTTGGCATAGGGTGTCCAGCACTGTAGCTTTCTGGTCGTTGAGTGAAGTTGGGTGCTGGTGTTGAGATGGAGATTTTCACCATTTGATATTATGTGGAGCTGGCAGGTCTCTTGTTGACCAGTGTCCTGAAGGTGGCTGTCCCACCTCAGAGGCACAGCACTGACTCCTGGCTGCAGCACCAAGGGCCTTTCATCCACACAGCTTAGAATAAAAGGGAGAAAAAGTAGAGAGAGAATTAGTAGAAGTAGGAAGAAAGAAAGAAAGGAGGGAAGAAAGGAAGGAACGAAGAAAAGAAGGAAAGAAAGAAAGGAGGGAGGGACGGTGGGAGGAAGGAAGGAAGGAAAAAAGAGAAAGGAGTAAAATAAAGTAAAATATAATAAAGTTATTAAATTAAAAAATTATTTTAAAAATTTTTAAAAAAACAAAACGGACGGATAGAACCTTAGGACAAATGGTGGAAGCAAAGCTATACAGACAAAATCTGATATGGAAGCATACACATACACACTCACAAAAAGAGGAAAAGGGGAAAAAATCATAAATATTGCTCTCAAAGTCCACCTCCTCAATTTGGGATGATTCGTTGTCTAAAGGAGGGAAGGAAGGAAAGAAAGAAAGAAGATAAAATAAAATAATTAAAATTAATTATTAAGAAAAACAAACGGACAGATAGAATCCTAGGACAAATGGTGGAAGCAAAGCTATACAGACAAAATCTCACACAGAAGCATACACGTACACACTCACAAAAAGAGGAAAAGGGGAAAAAATCATAAATCTTGCTCTCAAAGCCCACCTCCTCAATTTGGGATGATTCGTTGTCTATTCATGTATTCCACAGATGCAGGGTACATCAAGTTGATTGTGGAGCTTTAATCTGCTGCTTCTGAGGCTGCTGGGAGAGATTTCCCTCTCTCTTTTTTGTTCTCACAGCTCTCAGGGGCTCTGCTTTGGATTTGGCGCCGCCTCTGCGTGTAGGTCGCTGGAGGGCGTCTGTTTTTTGCTCAGACAGGACGGGGTTAAAGGAGCCCCTGATTCGAGGGCTCTGGCTCACTCAGGCCGGGGGGAGGGAGGGGCGCGGAGTGCGGGGCCAACCTGCGGCGACAGAGGCCGGCGTGACGTTGCACCAGCCTGAGGCGCGCCGTGCGTTCTCCCCGGGAAGTTGTCCCTGGATCCCGGGAACCTGGCAGTGGCGGGCTGCACAGGCTCCCCGGAAGAGGGGTGTGGATAGTGACCTGTGCTCGCACACAGGCTCCTTGGTGGCGGCAGCAGCAGCCTTAGCGTCTCTCGCCCGTCTCTGGGGTCCGCGTAAAAGCTGGTACTCTTGAATCAGATGCACTGGTTCAAGTCCTGATACCACCACCACCCTAAATTACTTAACTTTTCTATGACCTGTTTTTTATTTAAAACATAGAAATGCCTACTAATAGTACCTACCTTATGGAATTATTGTGAAGATTAAGTGAAGTGGTGCTTGTAGCTGGCATAGAATGAGCACAATTATTACTACTGCCGAGCTTTATGTCCTGTTGCTTCTTAGGCGTAAACTGCAAAAAAAATTATATTAAAAGATAAAGTGTCCAGTAACAAGGGCTCCATAGCCAGGAAGATCTGTGTTCATAGATGGTTGTTTACAGTCTCTAATTTTCAGTTTCCTGTAAGATAGGTGTACTAACATTTGCTTCAGGATATGGGAGGTGAAGGAACCTGTCAGGATGCAAAGAAGTGAGATAAGAAGGGGAGGGGAAGGCAACCAACGAGTGGAGAATTATCAACTAGGTACCACTCTGGACAGCTAAAGCTTAATCCCACCGGGGGAGTTATGGGGGTCTGTGTAAAACAGACTCAAGAGATGGGCAAGGGAGCTGGGAGATGTATACATGAACTCCTGGGAGCCTTTGTTCAAAGGCTGTTCCTGGGGTTATTAATTCCCCTGCTCTTACAGCCTATCAAGTAGGTGGCAAAGCTAGTTCCAAAGGCCTGAGAGAATCCTCAGGCAACCAAAGTCAGGTGATAGCTGTTGGAAGCTGGGCACAGCACAGGGCACTGAAGCTAGCAGAGATGGAATGTGGGCAGGTAGTGTCTGCCACATATAGGATTTATTCCTCTTCTCCCCCAAGGTGGCAAACGCTTAAAATCTTATCATGCAATTTATTAATCTGTTTGGACAAATATTTGTAATGAATTTGCAATTTTAGAGGACACGCCATTTGTAAGCATCTGTTTCTTTTTATCTAGTAAAATCGTATCTATTTCCCTCACATTGGAGGAAGTGAGAAACAAATTTCAGGGTGTTTAGTTAAGGCAGTGGATTCCAGTGTGATGCACACCTACGGCTCCAGAAACACACAAAAACAGTGGACTTTAAATTCTTTCCTAATCACTTTATAAATAATTAGACCCACCTTGTGTACTTTTCTTGGTGGTTGCATAGTGCAGTCTTTGTATTTGCTTGTTTACATACAGTACAGATATTTCTACAGTATTATAGGGCGTCTTGATTGATCGTTAGGAAGATAGACCACGGGAGAGAATAAGTTGTTTTTAATGCTGAAATTTATAGAATATTATTATATAACTGACAAACACCAAACTTAAGTAAAGGAGAAATGGGAATAAGTGTAAATGTGTTAATTTTCTTTATTTTTTATAATAGGAAATCAACAGCTACTGATTAAGATTGAAATGTGTGAAAACCCATATGCAAACACTGTACCAAACCAAAAACAATGACCCCATAAATTTAACATTTTTACGTTTGACTTTTCATTTTAGAGCAGTGAACAGTAAGATGTGGCCCATGAACCAAATCCGTTCTGCCACTTTTTTTTTTTTTTTGTAAATAAAGACTTACTGAAACACATTTACACCCATTCTTTTATATATTGTCTATGGTGCTACAGTGTCAATTGCATAGTTGTGATAGAGATTGGATGTGGCTTGGAAAGCTGAATATAATTACTCTCTGGTCCTAAAATATCCCTCCTCAACTTCTGTTGAGGAAGAATATTTTAGGAAGTACTGTACTGATCAGAAAATCTGTTATTCTCTCAACACTCTACTTTCAATAATTCTGGTCTCCAAATGTGTGGGATTTTGCCCCCATCCCCAGCAATTCTCCCACACAGCTGCATGTTCTACAGTTTAACTCAGTTCTGCCACTACGTACCTGGAAATAGCATCTGATCCCACAGGTTAAAGCCTCAGTTCCATAAGAATGCTTCCACACTACTTTGGACAACTGAGGTACAGATTATCACCTGGGTTTTGACCAGCTATAAAATACAAATTCCCAGGACTCCTTGGGTTCGATAACTTGTTAGAGCGGCTCACAGAACTGAAGAAAATGGTTTACTTACTAGATCACCAGTTACAACTCAGGAACAGCCAGATGGAAGAGATATACAGGGCAAGATATGTGGGAGTGGTGTAGAGTTTCTGTGCCCTCCCTGGTCCTGCCCTCCCAGCACTTCCACATGTTCACCATCCTGGAAGGTTGATGTAGGTTAGCGAAGGTTTACCAACTTCTGACCACCACAGTTCAGGGATTTCTATGTAGGCTTTATTTTATAGGCATGACTGATTATATCATTGGCCTTAATGGCTAATTCAACCTCTAGCACCTGTCCCCTGCCCAGAGGTCTGAAGGTGGGGCTGGAAGTTCCAACCCTCTAATGATGTGATTGGTTCCCCTGGCAACCAGCCCATCCCAGGCTTTCCAAATATCACCTCATTAACATAAAGTCAGGGGAGCTTGAAAGGAAGTTGTTATCAATAATGAAAGACATTCCTTTCACTTTTTTGTCCCTGGAGCTGTCAGGAACCAGGCGCAAAGAGTATAACAAAAGATGCCTCTGTAGCTTTTATCACTATATTAGTATATTACAAGGGTTTTTAGGAGCTGTGTGCCACAAATGGGAATGAAGACCAAATATATATTTCTTATTATAAATCATAATATGACAATTACATATGAAGGGTTATGAAACTGACAATCTAGTTTCACTTCAGCTACATTTTTATTTTATTATGATTAAATAAAAATATGCTTTCAATATAAATAGAAATATGAAATTTTAAAGATACATTGGAATTATACATTAGATCTGCCTGTATTAAAAAAATGAGTGTATATGATTTTATCAGACATCAGATTGGGTTTGGATCCACCATGCCAGGTCGTTTTGTTTTTCTGGAAGTAACAACTTCTATGAAGCTGGTGGCCAAGCTACCCTAAGTATCGTTGGGACAGAAAAACTCTCCTCATAGCTGATCATATATTTACTTCCTTTCTCTTTTTCAGTGAGTTTGAAAACTATTTTCCAAGTGTGAGGGAATAAAATTCAGAATTTTCCTAATTTCAAACCCTGATTATGGACTCTGTCTCAGCCAGGAAGGATCGAGCCTAATCCTTCTCAAAAGGCCCACTGAATTCTGTCCATAAAATAATGTTGCCTGGCCTTTTTTTTTTTTAGGAGACAGGGAAAACCTCTTTCAGTTGATTTTTGTACAGTCCCTTATTGAAACTCAGATAAACTTGAGACCCTATGCGAATTTATTATAGTTTTGAATGCCACATCATATAGTTGAAAGTGGGAAAATTATATTTAAAAAATTTTAAGCTAAATGAAACACCTGTGCTTATTTTCCAAACTCTTGTTTCTTTTCTTCATTCAGTCATCCTTATATATAGATTTAGATATTGGAAATACCATGTTATATATGAGTATAAAATAGATAATAAGTAAAACAAACACTTTGCAGCAACTAAGTGATTTTTCCTAATTAGAAAGGAAATAGTAGCTGAAATGCCTAATCATATTTAAAACAATTTTTAAAACTTTGTTACTGTACCTATATAACAAGTACTATATAATGTTGAAGGGTGGTAGGATACACCACCCCTAAATATGACACTTTAACATAAGGATTATTTTGAGCTAAAGACACTTAAAATAGAGCAGATACAAAAAAGGACACTCTGCCTTCCCTGTATAGGGAGAAAACTTTCTAGTCACCAGAGATAGAGTCAAAGCTGAGAAAAGTCTGTACAAACAGACCTTGTTAAAATAACTTATCTTCCTTTAGCCTCCCCATGCATTTTACTTTTCCACAATTGCCACTTTGTTCAACCAACTAGGTAAGCATTTAGGTTTTGTCACTTCCTTTGATATCCATCTACCTATGGGAGCTCCCATGTACATGTAAAAATCTGTATGCTTTTCTCCTGCTCATCTATCTTACCTCAATTTAATTCTCAGACCATAAGAGAGTAAAAAGGTAAATTTTTGCCTTGCCTACAGTGTTCTGTATTCTTCGTGGTTGAAAAATGAAATTGTTAATTAATGCAAGTAGATTAAAAATGAAAACTTGGACTTAATTCATATCCCTTAATTTTCAAATACGCTAAAGCACAGTGCAAGCAATTTAGAATAGATTTACACTTGAACGTTCTTTCAGTAATTATCGAAATTACATAAAAATTATTTTCAGGTGAACAACTCCTTTCATCCTTAAGATATTAAATCTAGGGTTTCCCAAAAGTACTTGAGATGAGAAATGAGACATAGAAATTGATAAATGGTTTCCTACTACTGACACTATTTTATGTGTACATTTAAGTTATGCTAAAGGATTCTGATTAAAAAGGGCAAAGTGTACTCAATACAAAGAAGGTAACTTTTCTGCTTTAGAACCATATTCAAGCATGTGGCTGTATCATGATAATTTACCCTTAAAGACAGGGTAATATTAAGAAAATAAAGGTCTATGATGGCTCCTGGTAACATTTTCCACTTTCTTAATGGTGGCAAAGCAGTTGGTAGACGATGCAGATGTTCTATCTGTGCTCATGTTATTGTGCTTGGAGGGTCACAGATACTTAACCACACAGGATGGAGCAGAAGAGGCTCTGTTAGCAAACTAACCAGCTGTAAAAGAATCAACATTAGAAATGTGTACAAATCTAGTTGCAAATGGTCAGACAATTTATGCTTTACTTCCCTTTTCCCTTATTTAATCAGGTGAAATTTACATTAAGAAAGAGCATAGGGCTTCCCTGGTGGTGCAGTGTTTGAGAGTCTGCCTGCCGATGCAGGGGACACGGGTTCGTGCCCCGGTCCGGGAGGATCCCACATGCCGTGGAGCGGCTGGGCCCGTGAGCCATGGCCGATGAGCCTGCGCGTCTGGAGCCTGCGCTCCGCAACGGGAGAGGACACAACAGTGAGAGGCCCGCGTACCGCAAAAAAAAAACAAAAAAAAACAAAAAAAAACAAAAAAACATAAAATGCAGTAATTTCAAGTGTTTGTTTCTGTGAATGTTTAAATATGTATACGCATGTTTTACTGGATGCAAGATCAAGAATATATGATATTTCCAGCACATGAAAGGGATCCCTTATACTCCTTTCCATAGCAATACTCCCTAAAGGAACCACTGTTCTAGCTTCTATTGCCATAGGTTTGTTATGCCCCTTCTTGAAATGTATATGCAGTTGACTCTTGAACAACATGGGAGTTAGGGGCACTGATCCCCTAACTTAGCTGAAAATCTGTGTATAACTTTGACTCCCCTCAAACCTAACAACTAATGACCTACTGCTGACTAAAAGCATTATTGATAATATAAGCAGTATATTAACACATATTTTGTAAGTTATATATATTATATACGGTATTCTTACAATATGCAAGTGAGAGAAAAGAAAATGTTAAGGAGATCATAAAGAAGGGAAAATACATTAGAGTACTGTATTTATCATTACTCTAAGTTTACCCTGTTTAAGTTTACCCTGTTTACAAGATGAATTGTTTATCAGTACCTATATCAAAACTGTCTTTCGTGATATAAAACAGTATAGATGTTATATGTACTACTAATGCTAGACATCAAAAATGAAAAGAAAATGTAAAAAAGAAACTCATATTTATTTAGAGGTATAACGATTTGTGCTGATAACAAAGAAGCAGCAATATGATTGATTTTTTGTAGCTTAATGTAATCAATATGATGGCCTCGGAGTAGCCTAGCTTGTACACTAATGACTGAAATGGATCATTATAAAATGTTTATGGCATACAGTATTACAGTCATATTCATAACACAGTATTGGAAACATTGTTACATTTTTTTAAAAACAACTTACCTGTGATGATAGGCTGATACAAAGTTTCTCCAGTTATTAGAGAGAGAGCTACATGGCTCCTCTGTGAATTTTTTTCAAATTGTCAAAAATCTCCAAAATTTTTCCAATATATTTATGGAAAAAAATCTTCATATTAGTGGACCCATGCAGTTCAAACCTATATTGTTCAAGGGTCAACTATACATTAAATCATGTAATATGGAAGCTTTTGTGTCTGGCTTTTGTTCAACATAATGCCTATAGGATGCAGCTATTACATCTATGTTTTTATATGTTGCAGTAGTTTATTCTTTTTTTTTTTTACTATTGTAGATGTCAAATTTATACATATCTCAATTCATTGTACTATTTATGAATTTGTTACTGTTTCATTTTCAGTTAAATCTTCTGTGAAAATCCTGGTGTATGTCTTTCTGTAAGCAAATACATTCATTTCTTTTGGGTATGTATCTAGGGTTGGAATTGCTTTAGTAAATACTGCCAATTTCCCACAGTTTTTTTACTACCTGATGCTTCCACAAGTAATGCAGCAGAGTTCCGTAACTTGCACAACACTTGGTCTTGTTGGTGTTCTAAATTTTAGTCCCTCTAGTGGGTGTGGGTGGTTTTAATGTGTATTGCCCTGATGAGTAATGACACTGAGCTCCTTATTCATACAATTATTAGCTATTTGGATATGCCCTTTAAAGGGATTTTCAAGTGTTCTATTTCTTATTGGATTTTATACTTTTATTATTGATTGCTTAAATTCAAAATACTTGGGGATCTTCTGGTTATCTTTTTTAACTTCCAGTTCAGTTTAATTCTTATTCAGTCAAAGGCGATTTATGTTGTAAATACTCTGATATTTGATAACACTTGCTTTATTATCCAGCATATGACCAGCTTTATTAAATGGTTTATATGCCTTCAAGAGAATGTATATTCTGTAGTTATTTGGGTATAGTGTTCTAAAAAGGAGTTAAATGATTTGGTTAATAGTTTTGTTCAGATCTTCTCTAATGGTAATGATTTATGTCTGCTATCATTCACTAAGGGAAGTTTATTAAAATATACAACTATGGTTGTGGATTTGTCAAGTTCTCCATTTCTGTCAAATTTTGTTTTTTGTATTTGGAAGAATTATTATTATTGCAAATTTATGAGTTTTTAGTCTTCCTGTCTTCCTGTTTAATTTGCTGTTTTGCTAAAATGAAACATCTCTCTATAACTTTAATGATGTTTCTTCCCTTGGAGCCTGATATTAATAAAGCTGCAACAGCTTTCTTTTGACTAGTATGTTTTTACTGTTTAACATTCTACTGTGTCTTTGTGTTTATATGGAATCTTTTATAAAAAGTATAGAGGTGGGTTTGTTTTTTTCCTTACCAGTCTGACAATGTTTCCTTTTAGAATTTTTAGTCTAATATAATGACAGATATTCTCGGTTTTAAGTCTACCATCATGCTATTTGTTTTCTTTTCTCCCATCCTGTCCTCATTTCTTTCATCCTTTCCTGCCTTTTAAAAAATTTATCAACATTTTGTATGGTCTATTTTATATCTTTTTAAATTATACCACAGTTTTTAAAGTGTACCTTCTCAGTTACCTTAGACACTGATATGCATCCTAAATGTATTACATTCTATCTTAAAATTAGTGCTTTCTCACTCCCGGTGCAATAAAATAATTTCTATTTACCTATCTTCTGCCCTCTGTTACGATTATGGCATATTTTTCTCTATTCATAACCCTCACAAGACAGTTATTGTTTCTCTTTAAATAATCTGTGGTATTTTTGAAGTATGTCAACCTAGCAAATTTGGAACTACATTTTCTCAGACTCTATTTCCTGTATAGCTTGGCCACAAGAAAATCTTGTGTGATATTAAAGTCAGACATGAAACAGCAGCCATTACACTGAGGGTTCAAGGAACCCAGATGCTGCTGGAGTGGGCACACCTTGTTGCTGACCTATTGGGTCATGTTGTTGGCGTTGGACGCTGAAATACAATACTTGGGAGTTTAGGTCACTTTTATGTTGTGAAGTAGTTACTAATGCTAAATTTAAAGAATTAATTTTTCGCACATGTTGAAACACAATTCAGCAAATAAAAAAGGAATCACCTACAGGTTATATGTGTTCCTAATATTTTATTCAGGTCAGCTATAAACATTTCTAAAGTATGTATAAGTTTGAGTGCACACAAATGTAGGTAAAATTTGAGTTCTGACATTATGTGGACTATATGTGAACTGCTTTATAAAAGTAGAATAATACTTTCCATTACTGAAAACATCATTTCTATCTGTGTGTCCCCATACAATTATGGGCTCTGTTGTATTATACTGTATGCCATCCCAGATCCGTATTCAAGTGAAAGCTTTTATTTAGAAGTAACGTGAAAATCTATTCCAATCAATCTAATATCTGTTTCAGTAGAAAAATATCATCTCTCACTTTTATAATCATCGGATACACACTTATTTGTTTTGTGTATTTACTGTTTAATTTCCTCAACTAGAATGTAAGCTTCCTGGGAATCTGTTTACTGTTAGATACCTAATGCTTAGAATAATGCCTCATGCATAGCAAGTGTTTAATGTGGTTTTATTTTTTAATAGAGCTTTATGTGTTTTTTAATAGAGCTTTATGTGTTCCTCATTAAAGATAGCCTCTTAAATGTGAAGGTGCTTAATAAGACTTTACTAATAAAAATTATTCTGGAACCTATGCTGATTGTACAACTATCATTTCAAATTTGACAATTTCCATAATAGGTGAAAATAAGAGTTAATTGCCAATCAAGACCCTCAATCAAAACAAGTGCTAGAACTACTTGCATGGCTCCACCCAACCATAAGACAGCCAGAGATATCAATTCCATAATTTTCCCAGAAAGGGAGCCAATTGTTAATACCTGGTAAACAGCACTAAGGACAAGCCTACTGCATGCATATACCCTTTGGGGCCTTGATATTTAATTTTCTATCATGTTAAACATTTTCCATTACTATTTCTAAATGGGAGCATAATATCTTACATCTACCATGATTTGATTTATTTTACCAATCCCCTCTTTAGTTTTTTTTCTTCTTTTTGCGGTACGCGGGCCTCTCACTGTTGTGGCCTCTCCCATTGCAGAGCACAGGCTCTGGACGCGCAGGCTCAGCGGCCATGGCTCACGGGCCCAGCCTCTCTGCGGCATGTGGGATCTTCCCGGACCGGGGCATGAACCTGTGTGCCCTGCATCAGCAGGCGGACTCTCAACCACTGCGCCACTAGAGAAGCCCCCCTCTTTAGTTTTCTTCAAAATTTTGGTATTCTAAATTACTACGTTGAAATAAATGCCTATCCATAAATCTCTGTCCATGTTTCACGTTTATCATTAATAACAATTAGGAATTTTCCTATGAAAGAAATATTAGGTTATTATTGATGATGATTTTCAGTTCTGTTATATTATCTACATACTTCCACCTTTAACTTGGTTGACTTATTTCTGCAATAGCACTGTCAGGAAAGATGATAAATTAGTTTTTAATTTATCTGAGACTCGCTGGAAGTGAATTCTATAAATTTGATTTTTAAAAATGGCTGAAGTTTAAAATTCCAAGTATCATTAAGAAATACTCGTACTCTGTAATATTATCTTTCTAAAATGTGTTATCTCCTTAAATGGAATATAATCATCATATACTTATATCCCTTTAATGACTCAGATCACCATTATGAAAATTAGGGGTCTTTCTTTAGTTTGCTTGGTTAAAAGAACATCTTCTTTGGACATAGCCAGTACTGTGAGAACACCTTTATTCTATATCTAGTAGCCATGTAATCTTGGATAAACTTAACTTTTTTGGAATCTCAGGCTTTACTTTTCTGTAAGATGGAGACAATAATACCTGCCACAAACATTTGGTGTGTGGATTAGGAATAATATCTATAAAATTCTTAAAATCATGGCAGACATATTATAGATAAGAGTAAATGAGGAGATCTCTGAAGGAATTTCGAATAAGTGAGGTGAGATAGCCAGGTTCCAACCAACTGATACTAAGCTGTAAATATTATGCATCTAAGAATTTGTTCACTTATTCACTATATTTTTTGGCTCATGGAACACCAGGGTTCTACTAAAAGTCATTTGTCTCTAACCTCTGTCAACCCTTTAGATCAAGATTAAGAAATTAATTATAACAATTTATTAATCAGTGTTCTAAAGATTTCAAAGTGTTTCTGGAATGAATTAACTCTTCATTTACTGCCTTATTGCCTCCTTAAAGTTTTAAGCCAGATGGTGAGCCTTTTCAGTTGATACATAAATTTAAATTCAATTTTCCCCCTAATCTTAAATTGAGACCAATAGAAAGCAGAGGAGCAATAATAGCAGTGGAAGGAGAGGAAATAACTGGGAATTCAAGTTCATGCTCCTCCTCTATTTTAGAGTTTGTAGTTTGAGGTTATCTTTAGAGCAGTGTTTAGCTGGGTCCTTACCTGCATGACCAGGACAGGAAGCATAAGCGGCAAATATCCCAGCTCTGGGGAAGTAGGACCAGCTACATAACATGTGGTATCCTGTGAAAGATGAAAAGGAAGAAAACATATTATCATCTCAATAGATGCAGAAAAAGCTTTTGACAAAAACTCAACACCCATGTATGATAAAAACTCTCCAGAAAGTGGGCATAGAGGCCCACATATGTCAACCCACAGCAAAACATCATTCTCGACAGTGAAAACCTGAAAGCATTTCCTCTAAGACCAGGAATAAGACAAGGATAACCACTCTCCCCACTTTTATTCAACATAGTTTTGGAAGTCCTAGCCATGGCAATGAGAGAAGAAAAAGAAATAAAAGGAATCCAGATTGGAAAAGAAGTAAAATTGTCACTGTTTGCAGATGACATGATACTATACATAGAAAATCCTACAGGTGCCACCAGAAAACTACTGGCAGTAATCAATGAATTTGGTAAGGTTGCAGGGTACAAAATTAATGCACAGAAATTTCTTGCATTCCTATACACTAGCAATGAAAAATAAGAAAGAGAAATTAAGGAAACAATCCCATTTACCATTGCAACAAAAAGAATAAAATACCTAGGAATAAAACTACCTAAGGAGGCAAAAGACCTGTACTCAGAAAACTATAAGGTACTGATGAAGGATATCAAACACAACACAAACAGATGGCAAGATATACCATGTTCTTGGATTGGAAGAATCAATATTGGGAAAATGACTATACTACTCAAAGCAATCTACAGATTCAATGCATCCCTATCAAATTACCAATGGCATTTTTCCCAGAATTAGAACAAAAAATTTTACAATTTGTATGGAAGCACAAAAGACCCCGAATAGCCAAAGCAATCTTGAGAAAGAAAAATGGAGCTGGAGGAATCAGGCTCCCTGACTTCAGACTATACTACAAAGCTACAGTAATAAAGACAATATGACACTGGCACAAAAACAGAAATATACCTCAATGGAATAGGATAGAAAGCCCAGTGATAAACCCACACACCTATGGTCACCTAATCTATGACAAAGGAGGCAAGAATATACAGTGGAGAAAAGACAGTCTCTTCAATAAGTGGTGCTGGGAAAACTAGACAGCTACATGTAAAAGAATGAAATTAGAACACTCCCTAACACATACACAAAAATAAACTCAAAATGGATTAAAGACTGTTGGTGGGAATGTAAATTAGTACAGCCACTATGGAGAACTGTATGGAGGTTTCTTAAAAAAACTAAAAATGGAGCTACCATATGATCTAACAATCCCACTCCTGGGCATATATCTGGAGAAAATCATACTTTGAAAAGATACATGGACCCCAATGTTCACTGAAGCACTATTTACAGTAGCCAGGATGTGGAAGCAACCTAAATGTCCATTAACAGAAGAATGGATAAAGATGTGGTAGATATATATAATGGAATATTACTCAGCCATAAAAAGGAATGAAATTGTGCCATTTGCAGGGATGTGGATGGATGGACCTAGAGACTGTCATACAGAGTGAGGTCAGAAAGAGAAAAACAAAAATATTGTTATTAACGCATATATGTGGAATTTAGAAAAATGGTACAGATGAACCTATTTGCAATTCAGAAATAGAGACACAGACACAGAACAAACGTACGGACACCAAGGCTGAAGGGGTGGGGGGGATGGATTGGGAAATTGGGATTGACGTATGTATACTACTCTGTATGAAGTAGATGGCTGGTGAGGGCCTACTGTATAGCACAGGGAGAAAAAAAAGAAGTTAAGTTTTTTGCAGGACATAAGTTAACCTTAAAAATGCATTCCTATATACATTAGGTGCAGACAAATACTGTTTGATTCTACTTATATGAGATACTTAGAATAGTCACATTCATGGAGTCCGTACATTGGTAGATGCTGGGGGGCGGTGGGGAGGGAGAACAGGGAGTTAGTGTTTAATGGAGACAGTTTCAGTTTAGGAAGGTGAAAAATTCAGGGGATGGATGATGGTGAGAGTTGCATGATAATGTGAATGTACTTAATGCCACTGAACTGTACAGTTAAATATGGTTAAAATAGTATATTATGTGACTTTTACCACAATAAAAAAACATTAAAAAAAGAAAAAAAGATGAAAAGGAGGGGTTCCTGTTCAAAACTACTAAAGATTTCAAAATCGCAATAGTAGAGCATGAAATCAAGCATGGCTGTCCATAAAGCTGGCCTGTGAGGAAGCACTTCCCTATGATGGGCCTGGGGTTGAGAGTGACTTTTTTATCCCTTAGCTGCTGTTTGTTTTCTAAATTAGATCTTGTGCAAAGGAAAGGGGAGGGAACTACCCTTTACCGATCTTTAACTATGTGTCAGAAGCTTTCTTGCATGTTATTTAATTCTCACAGTGACTCTGCTGGGCAAATGTTGTCGCCACACTTTACATGAACTTGAGTCAGAATATTTGCCTACTTTGTCAAGATCCTGAGACTTTCTTCCTCTGGGTCTCTGGTTTGTTCTACCATACCTCCTTTCCCTATCCCAGCATCTGCTGAGCTGCTCTTCCATTTACAGATCCATACACCTCTTAGGGAATGTGTTCAACTGTTGGGGCTCAGAGTGAGGCTTAAATAACACTCTTGTTTCCAACTCTGGGCTTAGTTGATAAACACAGAACTAAAAACAAGTTAGCTCAGGATCTGTGTTGGTCTGATGCTTTTCTATAACTAGGCCACATATTTAATTAATTAGCAATGATCTACCTAAGCCCATTAGCTGCCCAGGCTATGTGTCTATGTGTCTGTCTAAATAAAGTAGCACCTACTCACTTTTTTTTTTTTTTAATGGCATCTGGGATTTCTCATCCCACTATCTAAAAGCAACCACTACTGGGAAAAAAAAATTCTTCATAAAGACTCTTACAGCTACCTCAATAAGTAAAGAAAACAATATTCACTTTTGAAATTATCTAGGAAGTTACATGAAGCAAAATAATTTTCCTCTTCTATTTGGATGGATACAACTGTTTATACAATTCTAAAGAATGCCCTTGCACTATCCACTTCTAAAAGGACTAAAACAAAACTTAATATTATGAAAAGTTAAAATTTAAATGCAAATGATTAAAATAATTGTGAATAGAGAAGGAATGAAACTTTGATCATTTTCTATTTCTGGCTCATAAATATGATGGAACAAATAAACTGCTAAAATTGTCTTAAAAAGCTGAGGGACACACTAAGTTACCTGGTATGAGAAAAAAAAGTCCTGGAATAGAGAATGTAAATCTCTATAAAAGGAGATCATAAAATTCACTTTCACAAAGTCTTTGTACCTCAATAAGCAATCATTTTAATTATCTAAGCATTTTAGTACTACAGGCACATCTTGTTTTATTATGCTTTTCTATATTGTGCTTTACAAATATTGTGGTTCTTACAAACTCAGTGTCAACCCTGTGTGGGGCAAGTCTATTTTTTAAACAGCGTTTGTTCACTTCATATCTGTGTCACATCTTTATAATATTTCAAACTTATTATTTGTTATGGTGAACTGTGATCAGTGATCTCTGATGTTATTATTGTGATTGTTTTGGGGTGCCATGAACCATACCCATATAAGATAGAGAACTTAATAGATAAGCGTGTGTGTCCTGACTGCTCCATCACTCGGCCATTCTGCCATCTCTCTCCCTCTCCTTGGGCCTCCCTATTCCCTGAGACACAACAATATTGATATTAGGCCAGCTAGTAATGGCCCGTAAGTGTTCAAGTGAAAGGAAGAGTCTCTTGTCTCTTACTTTCAATCAAAAGCTAGAATAATTAAGCTTTGTGAGGAAGGCAGGTTGAAAGCCAAAATCTAGGCCTCTTGTGCCAAACAGCCAAGTTGTGAATGCAAAGGAGAAGTTCTTAAACGAAACTAAAAGTGCTGCTCCAGTGAACACACAAATGATAAGAAAACAAAACAAACTTATTGCTGATGTGAAGTAAGTTTTAGTGGTCTTGATGGAAGATCAAACCAGCCACAACATTCCGTTAAGCCAAAGCTTAATCCAGAGCAAGGCCCTAACTGTCTTCAATTCTGTGAAGGCTGAGAGAGGTGAGGAAGCTGCAGAAGACACATTTGAACCTTGTAGAGGTTTGCTCATGACGCTTAAGGAAATAAGCTGTCTCCATATCATAAAAGTACAAGATGAAGCAGCAAGTGCTGCTATAGAAGATACAGCAAGTTATCCAGAAGATCTAGCTAAGGTAATTAACGAAGGTGGCTACACTAAACAGCAGGTTTTCAAGGTAGATGAAACAGCCTTCTATTGGAAGAAGATGCCATCTAGGACGTCCAGAGCTAGACGTGCTTGCCTTCAAAGCTTGAAAGGACAGACTGACTCTCTTGTTAGGGGGTAATGCAGCTGGTGACGTTGAAGCCAATGCTCACTTACCATTCTGAAAATCCTAGGGCCCTTAAGAATTATGTTCAGTCTATTCTGCCTGTTCTGTATAAATCGAACAACAAAGCCTGAATGACAGTACATCTATTTACAACATGGTTTACTGAATATTTTAAGACCAAGGTTGACACCAGCTACTCAGAAGAAAAGATTCCTTTCAAAATACTACTGCTCATTGTCAATGCACCTGATTACCCAAGAGCTGTGATGAAGTTGTACAATGAGATGAATGTTGTTTTCATGCCTGCTAACACAACACCATTTTGTGGCCCATGGATCAAGGAGTAATTTTGACTCTCAAGTCTTATTATTTAAGAAATACATTTTGTAAGGCTATAGCTTCCATAGATAGATTCCTCCAATGGATCCGGGAAAAGCTAATTGAAAACCTCTGGAAAGGATTCACCATTCTAGATGCTATTAAGAACATTCACGATTCATGGGAAGAAGTCAAAATGTCAATATTAAGAGGAGTTTGGAAAAAGTTGATTCCAAATGTCATGGATGACTTTTGAGGGGTTCAAGAGTTCAGTGGAGGAAGTGACTGCGGATGTGGTGGAGATAGCAAGAGAACTAGAACTAGAGATGGAACTTGAGGATGTGACTGAATTGCTGCAATCTCATGATGAAACTTGAATGGATGAGTTACTTTTTAATGGATGAGCAAAAAAAAAAGTGTTCTCTTGAGATGGACTCTACTCCTGGTGAAGATGCTGTGAAGCTAGTTGAAATGACAACAAAGAATTTAGAATATTACATAAACCTAGTTGATAAAGCAGTGGCAGGACTTGAGAGGACTCCAATTTTGAAAGACGTTATATTGTGGGTAAAATACTAACATCACTGTATGCTACAGAGAAATCATTTTTGAAAGGAAAAATCAATCAACATGGAAAACGTCACTGCTGTCTTAGTTTTAAGAAATCGCCACAGCCACCCCAGCCTTCAGCAACCACCACGCTGATCAGTCGGCAGCCATCCACACTGAGGCAAGAGCCTCTACCAAGGTCAGATGATGGTTAGCATTTTTTAGCGATAAAGTCTTTTTTATAATTAAAGTATGTACATTGTTTTTTAGACATAATGCTGTTGCACATTTAATATGCTATAGTGATATGCACAGGGAAACCAAAAAATTCATGTGACTCGTTTTATTGAGAAATTTGCTTTATTGTGGTGGTCTGGAACTGAATGTGCAATATTTCCAAGATATGCCTGTACATTTGACCCTTGAACAACATGGGTTTGAACTGCATGGGTCTATTTCTACACAGAAGTTTTTTCAATAAGTCCATCCTACAGTACTATATGAGTCATGGTTGGTTGAATCCACAGATGTGGAACCATGATATGGATGGCCGACTGAAAGTTATATGTGGATTTTCAACCGTGCAGGGGTCAATGCTCACGAGCCCTGTGTTGTTCAGGGGTCAACTGTATTTTGAAAGATTATTTGGTTGAAAAATGAAGTAAAACCTTAATTGGTTATAGTTAAAATTAAACCTAAGTTTCTTGCTCAGGAAGCCATGAATAAGATGAACTACAATAAATTTTGTCATTGGGTGTTTTTACTTGGTAGAAATAATCTGCTTTATTTATTTAGCTTTGATGAAAATTTTAAAGTTAAGTCCAGTTTAATTTTACATATTCCTTTGGAGAAACCCTTGATAAGGCTTCTTGATGGTAAATTCTTTTAAAACTTGTGGGAAAAAAACCCAAGTACCTGGGATAAACTTTCAGAAAAAATGTAGTAGGAGACTCTCATCCTGAGTTCATGAAAGAGTACCTCTCTCTGAATGAGGCAAGCCACAGAGCTGAGAAGAAACATTACTTTTCTAGCTATGAATAGGTTGTTTTAAAAAATTGGTACTCTTTTTGTTTTTAACTGTTGTCAACTTGATCTTAGTTTCAAGTGTGAAGGAAGTAGAGGTAGAGGTAACAACAACCTAAATACCAAGATATGAAGAAATTGCTTATCAATATGCCATTACATTCATTCACTTACTCCACAAATATTTATTGAGAACCTAAGTTTGCCAAACTTTTAGATAGGATTTGGGCATACAGACACTGAAACCAAGCAGGACCCTGTGGGGCTCCTCAGCATGGAAGCCATTCTGTCCCCCGTTTCTTGTTTGTAGGGGACAGACTCCAGCCTCCATGACCTTCCCTGAGTCCCAAAGGCAGATTCAAACAGTTGCTAATCAGGGAAAAGGGATGAAGAGACAAGGGAAGAGCAGTAAAACAAAACAAAAAACCTGAGACCAGATTAAAGGAGTTCAGGCCCTGCACACACCCAAATCTTATCAGCAACACCACGCTTGAACTATTTATATGAAACTCCTCACTGGGTTGGGACACACGATTTTGAGAGGCACAAGCCCACTGTGCACCCTTTTGCCTGGCAAAGAAATAAAGCTATTTTCTACTTCACCTAAAACTCTGTATCTGAGATTTGATTCAGCACTAGTGCACAGATGCCAAGTTTTCAACATCAAAATGAAAAAGACAGAGAAAGTTTCCATTTTCCTGGCTCCCCACAAGCGTTTAGGGAGGTCTAAAAGGGGAAGCAAAGACAAAGAAATTAATTCATCGATCAATCATTAATCAACAGGCACTTGTGTATATAGAGTTCCGGTTCTGTGCCAGACACAGTAACTGAGCTTTAGAAGTGAAATCTTGTGGGGCTTCCAGGCCAAGCAAAATTGATAATCCCTGGAGGTTGAACAGGAAGGGGGTGGGGCACAACCTTTGAAAGAATGACATAGCTGTTGAGGACAAGACATAAACTGGTTAGAACAAACTAGGTCCAAGATGATGGATGACTGACTTCCAGTAGGCCTTGAGCCTCATTATACTCTCATTGTAATACATCAGCATGCTCAATGACACACCCACAGGCACCATGACAGTTCCCAGGCTGACCATAAAAGGCCAAAAAGTGGTCAGTGACCCAATTCCTGGAAATCCCCGCCCCTTCTCCAAAATAGTTGAAATAATCCTCCCACTCATTAGCCTATGAAATTACCCAGTCTATAAAAACTAACCACCCCATATTTCGGGGCCTCTTGCCTTCTGAGATGGCCCACCCTCTGTCTGTAGAGTGTGTATCTCCCTGAATAAACCTTCTTTTACTTTACTATGGCTCGGTCTTGAATTCTTTCTTGTGTGAAGCCAAAAGCACACACTGGGCGGCTGTCCCAGGGCTTGCCTGAGACCTGGGACATGACCATCCTCTCATGCCCCACTTTCTTTCCTGCAACAGAAATAGCTATGAATCTTCATGGACTCTTGTCTATTTGGAAAGAAGTATATATGAGAACACAGAAACTATGAAATTAATTTAGTGCTTTGCAGTTGGATGGTTCCCTCCTCCCCCAAGAATCAGTTAGTTTTCTTTAATTTCACCTCCTTGGCATAGATCCTTATCAGTGATGCACTGGAGAGGGCTCCTACCAGCATCCTATTACTACATTTTCAGGAATTGTCTAAGGAGTTTGACATCACATTGATAGCTTGAAATTGGCCCTGGTGGGATTATTTACACCATGGCAACCTAAAGATGGTACAAATCAGACTTGCCCCATAGAGAGCTGGTTGTTAATCTTTCGCCAGCACACCACTGGACTCTAAGCATCAGGAAGGATTTCTCCTTCCTCTTCCCTCAACACCAGTAATACTTACCATAGCATGAAGTAGCGCAGACAAGCTATAACTAGGGAGTGATTACTAACCGGTGTCAGAGTTCAGCTTGGACAGGAACATAAGTTTGGGGAAGGGGCCGATACTTTCTGCTTTGCGCTAAGCTACGAGTTTCTTCAAGAGCTCCCAAGATAAGGCAGGCCCCTGATGATTCTTCCAGAGTAATTGGCCCTCAAGGGCTGACCTCTGGCTGATTTTCCAGGCCATTGCCTGCGGCTTCATGCTCAGAGCCCCCGCTGGCATTTGGGGGAATAGAGTCAGCAGAACGGGTGCTGAATGTGGGGCAGAAGCTATGGGGTGCAGCAATACCCCGCTGATGCTGTTTCCTCAGTTCAGAGCTGTTCTCACTCATTTTCCCATACTAGGTGTATTGGGTAACATGTGCATTATGCCCTAGTTTGGTGGGGTTTTTAAAGGAAAAAAAAAACCTTGGTGGCTTCTCTACCTCAGTTCTTTAAGGAATTTTACCTTATATAAGTATACAGTCACATTTTTAATCCCAGCCTCAGAGTTCTGCCCTAAGTGACGTCTTTTATCCTGTGGTCCCTCATCCTGTTTGCTATAATAATTCTAATGTTTAATATAAGGCCTATTAATATATTTCCCAGTCTAATAACTGACTTTGTGCTTCTGTTACTTTTCTATCCTCTTCTAATGTGGACTGTCTTGGAGTTTAGGGAAACAGATTACGTTCCCAATGTCAGCACTTTTTTAAGATGTGACTTTGGGGAAATAATTGAATCCTGCTGTCTATGAAATGGGTGGCAACATTTCTTTCCCATAGACCTCTTGAGAGAATTGTGTAAATAAGTGAGAACATTTGAGATGTTTTATACTTCCTAAGGAATAGAATGCATATAGGGAAATACAGGAATGCCGTTTCTGAGATTCATGCAAGATCCCTTTCTCCCTCATAGCCCCATTTTTACTTAGATATTCTAATCCATCTTGCTGACTCTCTTGACCACTCCTACATTAAGACATTTGCTGCTCTTATATTAGGTGAGATTTCTGCTACTTAGTGTTGCCTTTGATATTGACCTTTTTGAATCTATTGACCTTATTACAGTATTGCATTGAAATTATTATGTATTAATGAAACATAACTCAGCCTTGAAATAATCATCTCCTTAGAATGAGACCTTATAGGTTCCTAACATCTCTGTCTCTCTGGCATTATGTCCTCACCACCCTTCTCTCCCAACCCAACACGCTTCTAAACAGATCTTTTCCAAGCTCACACAAACTAAGCTGTGTGTGATCTGTATTTCCCTGCTGCATTAGCTTCTGATACCATCTGCTTCATTGCCTCAGCAAGAGAAACACGGGACGGACTCTTTTTTGACATGTTGCCAATTATGTTAAAGAGGGAGGGAAAAAATAAAAGACTGAAGAACAAAATGAAACGAGCAGCACCTGGGGACAGTGTTGATGTACTCACACCACCTTTCTTGTTTTTCTGACAACTTTAAATGGAAATTTCAAGTTGCTTTTCTGAGTAAATGTCTGTGTCGTTTTCCAGTCTTAACACGGTCTGTTTGCTTTCTCTTGACTCTTCTTTGTGACTTCTCTCCATCTTATTTCCCCAAGTTTTCCTAAGCACAGAAAATGAATGACTTCAACAACCACGGACTGTAGTAAGTGGATCCAGCCCCAGTTCACTTGGTTACAAGGATCCAACTGCACCAGCCTTCTGACTGCCACCTCCTCCATCCCAGCCTCTCCCTTCTTTTCAATTAGGTGGTCAAACCATGAAGTTTTCTTTTGTCCTCCTTCTCCAAGATTTCACTTGCCCTATTTGAGGAATTTATCAGGGTGACCAACCATCCAGGTTGGCCAGAGGCTTTCCTGGATTTAGCACTGCAAGTCTCACATCCTGGGAAACCCCTCAGTCCTGGGCACACTGAGATAACTGTTCATCCTACTTCTGATTTATTAACTGAGAATCATGAAATACACGTTACATCACATTATGCGGCAGTCAGCCTTTCAATGGAACTCAATCCTGTGTGCCTCCCAGGTGGGACAGCCACAGCCCATTAGCCAGATTCAGCCTGGGGCCTGTTTTTTGTACAGCCCGTGACTTCAGAATGTTTCTTACATTATTAAAGAGTTGTCAAGATAAAAGTGAATGTATGACAGAGACCACATGTGTACCACAAAGCCAAAAAATTTTACTCTCTGGCCCTTCACAGAGAAAAATGCTGACCCACAGATTAAACACTTCTTCCTTCGTTGTGTAACAACAGGGTTTGGGATGCTCAACCAAAGTCCATTTTGCCAATGAGATGTAAGGACAATATAGTGATTTTTGATTATTGAAAGCAGATTCTAGAAATGACTCTCCAATCATTGTTAATATTTTATTATTCTGTAGAAAAGGGAAAGCAGTATAATATGGAGCATGAGTGACACAGAATTTTGTTACAAAGAAAGTTGCTTGTAATTTTAGTTAACAGTAGTGAACAAAATGTAGTGTTTGTGTATAAGTGGCTAATAGTTTTCTAGTATATCTAGATTGTTTCCCCATCTCTATCTGCAATAAATGATTAGTTTAAACCAGTAAACCTTTCCTGATCCAGGGATAGCATGTGTCTGAAATTGGCCTAATCAGACCAAAGGAAAGGATTTACATTCCATTGACATTAACAAAAAGGTATTGCACCTGTAACTTGGACTTGTGTGCAAGTTTCAAAATTTAATAAAAGTGGAGTAAAATCCTTCAACTTATTAAATAGGCTATCCTCTTTCTTTTCTTCCTTCCTCCCTCCCTCCCTTTGGTACCAAATCACTATGTTGTGAGATGATATCTTACAACATAGTGATTTGATACCAAAGGGAGGGAGGGAGGGAGGGAGGAAGGAAGAAAAGAAAGAGGATAGCCTTTCCTCCTTCACAGCTTCCTCCCATTGGTGCAGGTCCTGTTCCTATCCTTTTGTCTCTGTTTATTCTTTTTCCTTTTGCCCTACCCAGGTACGTGGGGACTTTCTTGCCTTTTGGGAGGTCTGAGGTCTTCTGCCAGTGTTCAGTAGGTGTTCTGTAGGAGTTGTTCCATGTGTAGATGTATTTCTGGTGTATCTGTGGGGAGGAAAAACTACAAATAGGACTACCATATGACCCAGCAATCCCACTACTGGGCATATACCCTGAGAAAACCATAATTCAAAAAGAGTCATGTACCAAAATGTTCATTGCAGCTCTATTTACAATAGCCCGGAGATGGAAACGACCTAAGTGTCCACTGACAGATGAGTGGATAAAGAAGATGTGGCACATATATACAATGGAATATTACTCAGCCATAAAAAGAAACGAAATTGAGCTATTTGTAATGGGGTGGATAGACCTAGAGTCTGTCATACAGAGTGAAGTAAGTCAGAAAGAGAAAGACAAATACCGTATGCTAACACATATATATGGAATTTAAGGAAAAAAATGTCGTGAAGAGCCTAGGGGTAAGACAGGAATAAAGACACAGACCTACTTGAGAATGGACTTGAGGATATGGGGAGGGGGAAGGGAAAGCTGTGGCAAAGCAAGAGCGTGTCATGGACATATATACACTACGAAACGTAAAATAGATAGCTAGTGGGAAGCAGCTGCGTAGCACAGGGAGATCGGCTAGGTGCTTTGTGACCACCTAGAGGGGTGGGATAGGGAGGGTGGGAGACGCAAGAGGGAAGAGATATGGGAACATATGTATATGTATAACTGATTCACTTTGTTATAAAGCAGAAAATAACACACCATTGTAAAGCAATTATACCCCAATAAAGATGTAAAAAAAAAATCACTATGTTGTATACCTGAAACAAATACTATAAATCAACTATATTTTAATAAAAAATCTGAAGTCAATTATAATAGTCATGAACAGGTTCATCAGATTTTTTTGTGCAAGGCTAAATTTTGTTCCAGTAAACAGGCTTGAAAACGCCCTAGGAGTTGCTTGATGAAGTCACCTAGTGATTGCCCAAACATGATTATATAATCAGTTAGGGCTCTGGTCCACTGGTTGTAATTCTAGAGACCTTTCAGGATTTTCCCAATTAGCAGTTTTCATCAACGCTGGGCCTGGCCTTCACTGACAAGCATATGAACTAGCTTGTATATAAGCCAGAAAAACCAGGTTGATAAGTTTGAATGGCTATATTAAATTCCTCAGCAAATCTGTGAGGATTTCAGCTACTTTGGGAAAATTTTTAACTATGGCTTGTAATTCAGGGAAATACAAGAGTCCAGGAATCCTCAAAAGGCTTAATTTTAAAGGGGCAGGTCCTGACAAGTCCAGAAGGAAAGAGAATGGGGTGAGTTTCAGAGAAAAGGAGAGGATCAGTGAGAGAATTAGCATGGGGGACTTAAGGGTATAGAGGAGATGGAGATGGCATAGAGGGGAAGGAGAAAGATGGTGCCAGATTCAGAGCCTGAGAAAAGCCAAGGAAATGGTTCCTGAGCCTGAAGCTTCAGGAACCATTTTATTTTTCTTTGTTTGCTTGCCTCCTTTAATCTTAATCTTACGTTGTAGAGAGGCAGTTTTGGACTTCTGATAACATTTGGAAGCTTCAAAATACCAATCAAAATAGAAATTTTTAAGCTCTTGTAGTCCAACTCAGTTTTAAGGAAATTAAGTTTGGAGATTTCAAAAGTTTCCCTAACGGCCATTGATATTCTAAATTGCCATTGGTCTGGTCAGTCCATTTAGTTAGAAGTGCACATGAAGAAGGACTATAGTTTTTAAACATAAAACTGGCTGAAGTCCCTGTAAGGAGGCCCTCAAAATATTTATATAACTGGAATCCTATTTCTCGGAGGTTTTTCTCTAGAGTAAAAAAACAATTTTCAAACAGTTTAAATAGCTTACAGCTCAAACAACTCAATTCAAACAGCTTGCAAGCTAATCTCAGCCAATTCTAAGGAAACAGATTGGTCCCAGAAGATCCAGGCCAAAGACTTTTCAGCCAGTTTCCAGAGAATAACCCCTTCTAGAGGTATAAGCCAAAGGCTGAAAAACCGGCAGTTTCAGTGAAGTAGTCCCTGTTCTGGAAGGAATGGGCTGAAGGTGTTTTAAGCCAGCTTAGGTTGAAATAGTCTGATCTTAAAATCAGATCGCAGTGCCAAACGAGTACCCACATACAGAAACAGGCCTTTACCAGAAAGACAAAACCTTTAAAATAGTTCTTGAATAAAAGCTAGAGAACTTCAAATGCAGAGAGGGCATGATCTTGCATCCATGAGGAAGACGCACCTTCAAACTCCAAGGTCACTAAGAAGGCAGTGAGTGACAGTGGGCTCAATTGTGGTTACTGCACCTGTTTGCTCACTAGCCCTGAAGCCTTCAGGGTCTCCCCTGGTCCCCATACAGGCACTGAAATATTGGCCTGAAATAAATATATTGCCAGATATTTCTCCAGCAAAAATGGGTTTATTGGGGATCAGCAGAGAACTGCAATTCAGAGTCTGCAACCATGATGAGCCACATACAAGTCTCCACATGGCAAGGGAAGGAGAACTCTTTAATAGTTAGGAAAAGGAATTTGGTGGGGGGGGCTATAGTAAACAGAGTCCACAGCTATTCATTGGCTGAGTTACTGCCAGGAAAATGAGGAGTCTTACTGTTGGGCTCTACTATCATCGCAGACTGGGAGAGATTCCCCTTCTGTTCTCATTTCTGTTTATTGATATTTTTACAGTTTTATTCTGAGACTAATACCATTTCTATTCTAATGGGAATTCTTTTAAACAACAGAATTGTGAAGGTTGATTTTGTTTACTGCTCTTTGAAATAGAGATAGCTTACCTCCATTCCCTTTAGGATGTCCTTTACTGATATTTACATGTGACCTTGTTCTTGACAGTGATCAGTAGCCAGGCTTCTCATGGGCGTGAGGAATTTCCTTTTCTATTTCTTCATATTGCCTAGCTAAAACCTTTTTTACAATTGAAAATGGTATAAGAACCCGGTTTAATACAGAGGCTGTTAACCAGTGGTCAGATGATTTCTAGTGAATTCATAAATGGGCTTTAAGGAATGTCTTGAAAATGTATGCATTGAATATACATTTTGGGGGAAGAGTATCAAGCTTTGACATTCTCACAGAGAGCCTTGCTAAAGAGTAATACAAAATGATTCTAACTATTCATTGTATAGATGGATAAAGTGAGGCACCAGTGGTTATGGGACTGATCATAATCACCTATCTAATTAAAAGTTCCGTGTTAGGACCGAAATGAAGGACATCTGGCTTCCAGTCCAGGGTTCTTGTCACATGAGGAAAATGTGTGAGGCAAGGAGGGAGGGGATGGAGTTCTCAGACATATTCCTCCCCCAACTTACCGTGAGTCTCTATATAGGGTAGCTTTTCCAGAAATGTGATTGATTTTCACATGTGGCTTGAGAAACCTGCCTTGCTTTTTCCATATGCCCAACACTGATATGTAACAGAGTTGGGCCCATTATTGTAGTGAATACATTAACAGATGATGTCATAGCTTTAAACATTTAAATTTAAACCTACGAAATTTAAAATTTAACTTAAAAATTAACTATCATCTAAGTTGCCATCTGTAGATAAGTCAAAACCTGTGCCAGTCTAATTAGCAATCAGGAATATGGTAATTGCTTTTGGCATATGAACGTGGAGAACTTCTCTGGAGTAAAATAATGCCAAGTTGTGCATTTCTGAGTCTTTTTTCTTTCAAATTGACAGTGTAGTGTTCCTTGGCTTTTTTTTTTTTTTTTGCGGTACGCGGGCCTCTCACTGTTGTGGCCTCTCCCGTTGCAGAGCACAGGCTCAGCGGCCATGGCTCACGGGCCCAGCCGCTCTGCGGCATGTGGGATCTTCCCGGACCGGGGCACGAACCCGTGTCTCCCTGCATCGGCAGGCGGACTCTCAACCACTGCGCCACCAGGGAAGCCCTTCCTTGGCATTTTTTGTTTTCATTTTTAAAAAGAATATTGTCTATTTTTTACAGTATCATCTTCATCTACCTGTCTCCTTAAGTCTAGAGCTGAATTTCTCAAGTGGGCACTATTAACATTTTGAAACAGATAGTTCTTCGCTATGCGGGACTGTCCCATATACTTCATAGGATATTTAGCGGCATCTCTTGCCAATACACACTAGATGATAGAACCCTTTCCTCCCATAGTCATGATGCCAGAAATATCCTTAGACATTGTTCCTGGCTGATAACACAAGCATAGAGCATTTATTCTATAGACTGAAATTTCTTGAACGTAATAGGACACATGATTAATGCTTCTGGGAAAATGGCTTTCTAAAATTAACAGAAAAAAATGTTAGGCCTCATGCTTAGTTCATCTACAGACCCACTGCAGATACCAAGTTGCTTCAAGAAATCACACTTTATTTTTGTTTGATATAGATATGTGTCATGCTTCCTATTTGAAGGGCCAATAATTATGGTTTATTAATCTATTAACTTGTTTTACTGTAAGTATTCAACTTTTGTCATGGTTCATATTTTTCCTGCCATGTATTTTCACAACAAAAATCCCTTTCGCATAGTAAAAAAAATATGTTTTTGAAGAATAAACATGATTGTGAAGTACTGCACAATTGCACAGGGTGAGTCTTCACTGAAATAGGGGCTATTTGTGGTTAGGTTGATGCCCTCAGCTATTAGAGTTGCCACCCCATGGGTAACACTCAGATATTTACCTGGGTGAGGCCCGTGGCCTTTGCAAAGATTCTTTTCTCTATGCCAGGTTGCTAGGAAACAAGAAGGGATGGATCCCCAGGAGGAATAAATACGTATTTTGTTATACTGATAGGCAATCTTGGAAAAGACCCTCCATTTCTACCACCCATTCCCTTTTAAATGTATATTTCTATTTAGCCTTCAGACACTTGACTTTCAAGTGCATTTTCAGGAACATGTTTTGTGAGAAAGTAGAGGATTGCTTTTATTTTCTTTATATTAATTATATAAATTACTCAGCAGATGTAAATCTTTTTTTTTTTCCTTTTCCCCAGTATCCCTTTTCGTGCTGGCCAGGCCAGGCTGATGTCTCAGATTTTCTTCTGGACTCAGTCTTGATATTATGATCCTTAATCTGATAGTGTTTTCCCAAGTAGAAGTTCTCAGCTGTTTGGCTATGAATCCCCACCCAGCACCCCGTATTTGGAAAGCAGTTTCATCTTCCTTCATGTCACCTTGTTTGAGGAGCAATGAAATCCAATTATTCTTTACAATGATTCCTGAAGTAGCAAATGGTGTTGACATCTGTTCAGCAAAATTCTGAAGACAGTCTATTTTTATTTTTCTCCCTGTGGAACTAATGTCATCATAGATTTTGTCCTTTGGCCTTGCTTTGGTCCCTTGTTATAGCCTTGTGATAGTCTAAGCAAGATTGATTTTAAAAATGAAAGGAGAAGAACAGGGAATAAGAAAGAAATGCCTTTTCATTATACAGTGGGAGGGGCAATGTTTGGTCCTAAGCGTTTAACTGAGTGGTCAGGATAATTAAGTAACATAAATAAACTTTGTGGAAATTTATTATTTAACTATATTTATTGAACCCCTATAATGTGCCAGGTGATTTTCTAAGTATGGAGGAGAGGGACGTGAATAATACAATTTCTGTATTCTCATGGGAGCAGGTAGACAATAAAGAACTAAATCAATGTACAAGCAAGGTAATTACTGATAGTAAAAATTGCTATGAAGCGAGTAAGGGAGACTACCATGATAAAGAGGGAAGCAAATGCTACTTCTTCAGGGGGATCAGGAAACAATATTTAAATTGAATTCTGAATTGAAAGAAGTCAACCCTCCAAATGCCGGGAGCAGATGAAGGGGACCAGAATATAACACGCTAAAATATGCCACTTTGGCATAAGGATTATTTTAAAGCTAAAGACAATTGAGAAACAGTATACAAGAGAGAACTCTCTGCCCTTCCCCTTTCTGCTTAAAGGCAGGATGTAAATTTCCTTTGGTAAGGGTGATAGAAATTTTCATTTGTAAGCAGAAGAGGAGAAAGGCTCTTAATCATTGGAGAGGACTCGGACTTACCAATGGAGTCAGCACCAATAGTGTCTGCATAACAAAGTTTATTAAACAACCCTAACCTACCATACATTCCCTGGTCACCTTTTTATAATTTCCCTCCTCTAGAAGACCAGACTGTCCCTTTCCTTTGCCTAGTCAGTTCTTCACAATTTATTGCCCTTTGTTAAAATAATGTATAAGCTCCCGATTCTAACTACTTCTTAAAGTTTTCACTTCTGGGTATCCTATGTGCATGTAAATTTAAAACCATAAATTTGTGTGCTTTTTCTTCTGTTAATCTGTTGTTTGTTAGTTTAATTCACAGTTCACAGATATAGAACTTAAGAGGGTAGAGGAACAGTTTTTCCCTCCCCTACAGCTGGGGTATATCTCCAAGAAGAGAGAAATAGTGAGTGAAAAATTTCTGAATCAAGAGCTACCTTGATATGTTTAAAAAGAAAAAAGTGCAGTAAAGGGGGGAAGGGTTTGAAATGTAGGAAGGGGCCAGATTATGGCTTTATAATCTATGGAAAGACACTTGGGTATGTATGCATGTATATATGTATTAAACTAAATGTGAGAAGAAACTATTGGAAGCTAAGTAGGAGAATAACTTAGCTAACTATTGGAAGCTAAGTAGGAGAAAAAAATTATTTTTTAAAACATTGCACTGCCTATTCTGAGAAGGAGAAAAAAATTATTTTTTAAAACATTGCACTGCCTATTCTGAGAAGGAGGTGAAGGAATCTGGGAAAATGACAACAGTGTCAGAAGAGGTTTTTTAGTCTCTTTAAATTGTCTCATAATAACAGAACAACTAGCTATCAAAACAAAACAGAAAAATATAGACAATATTCAAAACAAAATCACATTGCAAGTTACTCCCAAGAATCTCTAAATATGAGTGGAGTAAAGACAACCCGTTAGAGGCATGTGTTTATGGGAGGGAGTGGGGGAAAGTAGTGAGGTAGGTCAATTTTAGAAGAGTAGCTTTGAAAGAAGGGTTTTGCCCTGTCCACACTTGGATGAGTGAAAGGGTCTGCATTAGGAAGGACTGAAGAGTCTAGAACAGTCTAGTTCCTCCAGTTGACTTGCTGGGTTTATTCCTAGAACAGGGCCCTACAATGAGGAGACACTGCTCTAGGAGTGGAATCAAAAATCAAGCAGAATAGGGACAACAGAGCTGAAGGCAGGAGATGCTTTAAACTGAAGTGAGGGAGAGCAAGAGAGCCAGGACATCTCCGAAAACAGTCACCATATTTTTCAACACTATACACGTAAAACAGAAGAGGGAAGTCTGTGAAACTTGAGAAGCTTTTCTGATTCTTCCCCTCTTTTGAAAAGTTTGGAAAAACTAATTTCAAATAAAAAACATTTATAGTGATAAAGCCTCATTGTTGCTTAAAGGGTAAGTAAATATGGAGAACATGTAGGTGGTGATGATGCAGCAGATGACATAAGTGAGTTAAAAAAAATATAGTGGTTAAAGTAGTCTACAGACCAAATGCTTCTTTAGATAAATTTTATTTGATACATTAAGAAAAGTTATTGATTTATTGATTTATTCACTTTAGCTCCTAGTAAGCTGCGATTAGGAGAAGCTGCGTTACTTAGGTTGGTGCCTTTGTAACCACTGCATATCCTTGCACGTGGTTTTATTTTTATAAATTCTGTTTTTTAAAAGAAGTCTGGAGGCTTACACCGCATTTGCATTCACCTTTCATTCAATTTCAGCAATTTCTGAGCTAACGAAGTATGCATCACAGGAACCCTTGTCAGTGTAAGCTAAGGAAAGCAATGTTTGACTGTTTCAATGTTCATTGTCTTAGACTTGAAGTTCTGTCAAAGCTGAAATGTTAAAGTTTAGATATTGATCCTTAAAATAAATGATCATCATTTGAATTTCTTTTCAGATGATTTTGTCCCTTTTGACCTAACATAAGCTGGCCAGTTGTGGTTTTCTTTTACATGAAGATTAACTTTTTTATACAAACTTTCTGTTACAAAGCCTGTACCATGAGTTTCCCTCCAAAATGTTCTACCACACAGCAAGCACTTTCTAAGCTATTGGGGAAAAATGGAATGGGCAAAGTTATGAGAGAAAATAACTAGGAAAACATAGAAAGAAATGCTAGACACTCTCTTACTTAATAATACACTTATCTGTGAGTCTTTTATTTATGTAGACAAACAGCTGCTGCCATTTCTGCACCTCACACAGATGTCCCTGTCACACAGGTGTCTTTCATTTTACCTGTCACACAGGTGTCTTTCATTGGAGCCCTCACCACGGCTATCAAGGGACAAAGGGAGCAACTGGAATGGTGGCGTCTGCCCAAGGAAGCCAGTGGCTGTGAGGTCTGGGTACCAATGCCTAAGAGGTTGCTCCGTCTGCTGGGAGGCACAGCCATCATTTCCATCCTAAGGGCCAACCTTCCACAGACTCTAATAGCACCTGTTAGGGAATTCTGACTCACCAATCTTTCTCATCCCATAAGGAGTGGTCCCTGCTGCTTTTCCTCCCACCACTATCATCTTTCTCCATCTCATGCTCTATCCTGGCACCTTTTCCAAAGATCCACTGCAAACAGAAACCACTGAATTTTAAATATTCTGTCCATTTGTCATGTCATGGAGAACACCATGTATCCTGCCTTTTGATTCAGAAAATGTGCTCATTCCAATTCTGAAATCCAGTCAATCTGGATGAAATGGAAAGTCTGTTCATATTATATTGTGTTGATCTTTCCTTGTTAGTGCAGGGGAGGTAAGGTACATGAGAATTAGTCCTGACATCCTTTGTTAGAACCTGGGTCGTATTTTTCCACAGAGATTATGTTTTTAGTTATATAGTTATAGGGATTCCCTGGTAAACTAATTTCCTCTATGCTATTATTTCTAGGGGTAAATAGTTTTCAAATTTCAAGCAATAACTTATCAAAGACCATTTGGAAGATAGTCCAATCGTTGGCTGTAGACTGACTAAAAGAACCCTAAAATACTTCCTATGTCTCTTCTTTGTGTTGATAATATATTCACCTATGTCATGTATGTACTCTAAATATATACAGGGTGGAAGTCCAAAGAGCATATTATTTAGTTAAATATTACCAAAGACTAATTTTGTAACCATACCAGAGATATATAGGCAAATAAAATTTTATTCTCTCTTCAGAAAGCTCATTTTGTGGGGGAGAAACTCACATCAATAGACAATAATAAAATATTGAATAAAAGTACTTCAACCAAGATAATAGTTTGCTATGGGAACATACTGAAAGAGATTAATTCTGCCTGCTGGGGTTGAGGAAAGCTTCATAGAGGAATAGTCATTTAAGCCAGGTGTCCAAGTATAAATGTGAGTCCACTGGAAGGAAGAAGGGGGACAGGGTATATGGGGCATGAGCAAAGACAGCAGATGGGTCTTCTGTTTGAAATGTGATACAGCTTTTACTGTTCATCTCCCATATTTTAGTTCTTTACTACAGCCCCAAAACTGCTGTGCTTTTCTCTCTACTCCTTTGTTCAATTTTCCCATTTCAAATAGCCAAAGATAGCAATACACTGCTTGATGTCCCTGACTTAACATTTTCTGGAGATAGCTTGAGTGTAAAAGGCAATGGAGTCCTATCTGCTTCTCCCCACTGTTCCCTACCAAAGCTTTCCAGGAATATATCCAGATAGAGGCAAGAAAAGCTATCCTCAGAAAGATTCTTTCAACCCTATGTTCCATCCATTCTGAATTATTCTCAGGCATCAACAGGCACCATGTTTTCTTTCTCCCAAGATTTTGCACACTCTGTGCCTCCTGCCTTGAGCATCTTCCATCACCATTTAGCTTAGTTTATTTCTGCTTATTATTCAAATTGTAATTTTGGAGTTCTTTCCTTTGGGTAGCCTCCCCTGAGTTTCCAAACCTAGCAGATCATTGCATATTAGGTGTTTCTGCTTTGTGCATCTCTTAAAGCTCATATTTCTCCTATAAAGTAACTCTGCATTATAATTTCTTGTTTAATTCTCTACTCACCACCTGATGAAAATTCCTTCAGAGTAAAGACTGTCCTCTTTATTATTAAATTCCTTGCATCTACCTTAATGCCCATTTAAAATAACTCTTAATATTTCTGAAATAAATTAATGGAATTGTGTAAAATAATACTACCAATAATATCTCTGATTTATTCATCATTTGTTATTTCCAGATACTTTAAATATATTATCTCATTTTAATTTCAATTTAATAATTTGTGAGAGCTATTATTGTCCATATTTTTAGACAAAGAAACAAACTTGGAGAGGGAAATTGCCAGAGATTTCACTGTTTTAAAATGGGGCCATTTTGGAGGTTCTAGAAAGGATTTATTTTCTCCTAATATGCTTCTGTTTATAAATCATTTAGCCTAATAACATTGCATTGCTATACTCTGTAAGAACTCTATTAAATCCATCTTTTTTTCTAGAAATAGAAAAGTGCATTTGCCAGCAGTCAATAAACAGGTATCTCAAGTGGCTCTAACTTGTAAGGTAGACATCAGAAGCTTTGAGAAACATTTAACCTTGACATTCTTCCATTCTAATTGACAAGCCTGCTGTTGGTTACTTGCTGAGATAAGAGAGATTTTCAGTGTATAATATGCAGGTCATTGGTTTTAAGTTGGGCCCATTATAATTTATTGGAGTCCTGACAGTTCTAGGTGATATAAAGAAGAAAGATTGGTTTTATTAGGTGATTTCCCCATCTTCGGTAGTGCTACTTTAATAGATAATAATGGTTAACAACTTGATGACATTTCTCTCATTTTATTTTAGCATTTGGAAGGTGATGAATTCTAGGACTCACTAATGTTAGAATGAGCTCATCACCCAGAATAGTGAGCCTGGGAGTTGCAAAAATTTTGTCCATTATCCCTAAACTTTAGCCTCATGGTTTTAGCTCTGTGCCTCTCCAAGTACAACCTGACATTTGTGTCCTGTTGGCTGACAGCCCTTAGAAGCTATTAAGAGTACACTTGGATACCAATCCAAATATTCGAACTTAATATATTTCAACAGAAACAGAAGGCCTAAGTGGTTTGCCAAGTTTGTAGAGAAAGCTTTTGATTCCAGTTCATATTTAGAGTCAGCCTTATATGTAAGCAGCTTGGTGACCTCCTTTTCTGGTTAAATTTCAGGGACATAGGCAAGTTACCCTCTCCCCCAGCAGCTCCTCTACTTTATTTCCAAATCCCAGAACTGAAACTTTTCATGTCGTGATTAGAGATAAGATTGCAAATAGCCATAGAAATACTCACACCTTGGTGTATATTTGTGATTTGACATATGTAATTGTAATAGATTTTTCCTTTTGGTCTTTGTTAGGCTAAGAGCGAAGGAACATCAGAGTGCTGGCTAGATGAAAGCAGAGAGGGGAGAGCTGGTGCCCTGAAGACAAGATGGCCATTTTATACTTTTTCAAAGAACTACCCCTGTCTACTCCCATTCATCTCTCACTGTTCTTCTTTCCTTCCTTCTCTGATCTTGGAACCACCTCTCCTCAAACTCTGCAGCTTTTATAATAGGGCTTGTTCTTCATTCAAAAGGGCTGATAAGGTAGCTAGAATTCTAAGAATGACCCCCAGTGACCCTTCCTTTTGAGTATAGATGAAACCTGTGAATATGATGACATATTATTTTGTGGTTATCCCGTGATTATATTATCACATATAGTAAAAGTCTGAGCCTAAACTAATCATGTGAATGCTTTAAAAGCAAAGTTTTCTCCAGCTTGTGGCAGACAGAAGATGAAATTAGAGACTCAAAGTTCAAGGGGGATATGATGTTGTGGGCTTTGAAGATGGAGAAGGCATATGATAAGGAATGCTGGTGGTCTTTTGGAGCAGAGCGAGGGTCAAGGCGGACTGCCAGAAATGAAATGGGATCCTCATTCCTATAACTGCAAGCAACTAGATTCTTCCAACAGCTGAATAAACCTGTAAGAGGATTCTTCCCAAATCCTTCAGGTAAGAGCCCAGTCCAGTCAACACCTTGATTTCAGCCTTGTGAGACCCCCTAATCACAAGGGAGAACCAACCCATTTGAACCAATCTGGACTCCTGACTCACAGAACTGTGAGGTAACAAATGGGTATTCTTTTAAGCTGCAAGATTTGTGGTAATTGGTTATACAACAATAGGAAACTAATAGAAATGGCAATTTCTCTCTTCCTCTCCCATGGAAATGTTTGCCAGTTTGTACTGCAGTTCACAAATACAAGTTCTCAGCTGTTAAAAGATATTATATTGTCTATGATTTTGTTGTTAATGAAGTTTTACTGTGTTCTGCTCAGTTTTGATTATAGATAATTTTTCTGTACTTAAAAAATTGTGGTTTTTCCCAAAGAGCACTTCCATATATAAATATATACCAATAGAGATGGTAAGCATTGAAGAGTGTACTGATACTGAAATTATTATGTATGTATCATCATAACCATCATTGTCACTTTTTAGTACGAGGTTTTTTTCAACTACGAAGTAGTTATGGGATCTTAGAGTTAAGGGACTTTAAAGACATAGGATCCAATGATGCTCAGCCTGGGTGAAAAAGAGAACTACCCCCACAATGGCACATCAGTATCTTTGTGAAGAATTAGGTGGGAGGGGACTTTTAAACCTCAATTAATTTTTGTCATTTATATACTCTTTTGGTAAACACCAAGTAATCAAACTTCTTTATTTTTAAGGGATGAAAACAAATCCAGGAAGGTAAAAGAACCTGTACAAAACTGTACCATAGTTATAGGAGCGGAATCAATTTTAAAGGTCAGAGTTTCTTCTACATTATGCTTTCTTGTCTCTGGTCTTTTTCAGGCCTCCCAGATTATAAACTCAGTGTATCACAGTCTCAGTTCTTCCAGGGCAAAGAGGATTCCCTGGGATTGAATACATGTAAGAATTGCTTATAAAAGCCATCAGTGTCAGCATCACTCCTTATCTCTGCAAAGTCAATAAGTTCTGGATTATTTAGAAAAGATCCTGCCTATGCCTTTGGAAGCAGAGAAATCACGCCCCCCCATTCCCCTTTCCAAGAGTCACCAAAGACTTCTAACATTATAATGCACATTTGTCTTTGAATGAAAAACACATAAGTCAATAATGTTATATTTCTAATAGTAGAAAAAAAATGTGTCCATGGAAAAAATGTAAGACCAGGGTTAATGAAATCACTGATTGATGATCTAAGTATAATCAGGTGTTTGCTTGCATCTTCCCAGCCGAGGAATTAAAAGTCAAGAATGTGTGTTACAGTACTTGAACTTCAGTGTACGTCAGTATCACTTGGAGGGCATGTTAAACTACAGCTTATTGGACTACACACCTAGAGCTCCTGATTCAGTAGGCTTGGGGCAAGACAAAGAATCTGTAGTTCTAACAATCTCCTAGCTGCTGCTGCTGCGGCGGCTGAAGATCTGGGAATCACACTGTGAGAAGTACTGGGGTATTGGAACTGCTCAGCTAGCTCATAAGGACTAGCATGACTCCAGTGGGATTTAGAGCCTTTCAGGGCATGACGAGAAGTAAGGGTGTCAATACAAATATCCGTAGGAAAAAGGCAGTGGCTTATTTATTTTCCAAAAATTTACTGGGGATTTTATGTGGCTCAGCTCTCTTTCTGGCATCGTGAATAATGTTAATAAGTCATTTCCCAATCAGAGAAAGAGGAACAGAAACAACAAAATATAATGTGGTAACTCTAAAGATAGAAGTCAGCACACTGTAGTTTAAAAGGACAAAGTTGGGGCTACCCAAAATATCAGGAAAAGAATGGCTCATGAGTTGATTATTAACTTGCAAAAAATGAGCTGATACTTCGAGAAATATGTGTTTAGATGGCATGCTGAGCACAAATCATATCTTATTTGACATTCATACACACGTGTGTGTGTGTGCACACGCACACAACCTTAGAGTAAAATGTTATTAACCTTTGTTCTAGATTTTATCCCTGCTTACCTAGTCAGGGACATGGCTCAAAGGTCCCTTCAGTCTTTGTTCTATTATCAGATTTTCTCCCTCTATTAGATTATTTCCATCAACAGAGGTACATGCTATTAATCCTCCCATTTGAGAAAAGAGGTTTCCTGCATTTGGCTCTTATGAATGGAGCAACTCTGAGCATTCTTGGGGAAGTCTTTGTATGGACATCTGTTTTTATTTCCATTGGGTTAAGTATGTAGGAATGGTTTTGCTGGATTGTTGGGTAGCTATATATTTAACTTTATATGAAGTTGACAAACAGGTTTGCAAAGTTGATGTACCATTTAGGGTTATCATCTCTTATCTCAAAGATTGCACTATCTGATATTAATATAGCCACACCAACTTTCTTTTTAATCTCTGTGTTCTTACATTTAAATTTTCCCTCTTATAAACATTTTATTTTTATTCTTTTTTAATTTTTATCTAGTTTGATAATCTGAATTTTAATTGGAGTACTCTATTTATATTCAATGTAATTACTAATTTGGTTAGCTTTTTAAGCCTACTACTTGCTATTTGTTTGTGTGTGCCATCCGTTTGTTCCTTTGTTTCTCCTTTTCTATGTATACTTGTGTGAATTTAGTATTTTTTTAGTATTCCATTTTGTTCCTTTGCTGGTCTTTAGCTATGTCTTTGTTTTAATTTTCATTTTTGTGATTGCTCTACGGAATAGATTATACATCTTTAACTCATCATGGTTTAATACAATAAAACTTTACAAATGAGAAAAGAGCCTTACAACAGTATAATTCCATTTAACCCTAGTTTTGTCCCTTTCTCTGTTGTTGTTCTTACATTTTATTTTTACCTATATATTTTTACCTATTATAATTTCTTCACTTCTAAATGTTGGAGGGGCCTAGGCGTGATTCCTGGGATCTTCTCACTTTTTAATCTATACTCATTTTCTTAGTGGTCTGATGCAGCCTCATGGCTTTAAATATGCTGATGACCCCCAAGTTATATATGTAGCCCTAACCTCTCCCATGAATTTCAGACTTGTGTATTAGACCTAATACTTGACATATTAATTTTGATTTCTAATAGGAATCCTAATATTTCCTCCTAAAAGTATTGTTCTTACAATATTCCTCTTTTCATTTAATTGTAACTTCATTCAATAAATCTGGTCTGTTTGATTTTCCACGTATAACCAGACTGATTGCTTTTCATCACTTCCAGTAGTACTCCCCTGACTCAAGTCACTTTAAGTTAAAAATACAGTAGTCATTTGTCTACGTTGTAATCACCTTGATTGTAAGAAAATCAGACATTCCAAAATGTCCTCATCCTTACCTTGACTGTCATACACTTTTTAAGAACTTTCCTTGGACAATGAATCCTGCGCTATAATCATCTTATAGAACCCCTGGTACCTCAGGGCTACAACACATGAGTCTTCCCAACTATGGTCACTCCGGCTGCCAAACTTGAATCTCAGGTGGTGGGCTGAGATAGATACATAATAGCGGTTGTATAGGGTTTGTCCTGGTCTCTTGTAAAGTAATACCCATATCCATGCTTTGAGCTCTCTAGGATCCTCTCATTGTTGCCCCAGTATTGTTCCCCCAGGTGTAGGACACATTTTGTTGACAGGGATGAGAATTAGAGTTTCCATCAGTGCTGCTTAGCTCTGGTCTACCATTAACCTGGTATAGTATGTAGAGTCCCTGAGTCTCCCCAAACTTGAGCTAAACTTTTTTTTTTTTCTTCAATTTTTGTTCTAGAGGCTGAAAGGAATAGGGAAAGCCCGTCTCTCTTCCCAAATCTCCATTCACCTTCTAACTACCTTCAACTACTCCAAACTCTCCAGAATCTCCATACTTTCCTTGCTACTTCTGAGCTCTTCAACTAAAGTTTTCCATTTAAGCCTGTCCAACTAAAGCTCAACTATCCAGATACATAGAGAACATTCAATATCTGAGTATTTTTTTAACCTGGCTATTTAGCATCATCCAGATACTCAACTATTCCCAAGCCCCGTCCCCATCCCATGACACCCTGATTCTATTCCTTGGATATCTAAAAATTAATATAAACAGTGATTCGATACTAGGTATTCTACTAGACACTTAAAAAGAAAAAAGCTAAAATTTTGCTATTCTTTTTAATGAGATAGTCTCATTTTTCCAATTAACATTAAAATATTTCTTTATAGCTTACAAAGAATATTCACATACATAATCTTACTTTTTTCCAAGAAGTGATAGGTGAGGTAGATAAGGCAACAATGATCCAATTACCTCTGTTATTTACAGATAAGGAATCTGAATCTCAAGGTGGTGAAGGAGATCTGCCAATGTCACTCAGCTAAAAAGCACAGAGCTGAGACATAAACTATATTTTTCAAACCTGGGAAGAATGTATCTTATGTGGCTCTGTCTCAGCCTTGGAATGTGTGGAAAGGAAATACTCAATAAAAGGTCTCAGTTAAACTGCATGTGTTGTATAATAGGGTTAAATTAGATTTTTTGCAGAGGAGAGATAACAGCATCCACGGGAGTTGAATTCAGGGGCTTGGATGACAACACAGCATCCGTTGCTCCCTTTATCATCAGTTGGCTGCCTTGGCTGCCCGTGCCTGTGGCTTGGATGGTATTTTTATGGCAATGTTCACTCCATCCCACATATGTAACATTTTGTGCGAGTCAGTTACTTGTGATTTAGGATTCAGCACTGCACACTGTAGGTTACACACCTAAACTCCCTGCGACCATTTGGAGAAAATGTCAGCATGAGGAAGGGCCTTCCATTCCCAGTAGTTTCACCCCTAGACATAATGACAATAGACTGGAGCCTTATCAGGGGCTATTTCCCATTGTTACCTACCAGGGGAACCATTTATTTTCCAGGCAGGAGACATGAATCCTCTGACAATATTCTATTATGATGTTATCTCGAATGAGATAATTTGATTTGATAAATGTAAATGCAGAAGATTGGCAGTTACTACATTTTCACCCTTTTAAAAGGATTTGAACTTTTTTTTTTTTTTTTTTTCCGGTACGCGGGCCTCTCACTGTTGTGGCCTCTCCCGTTGCGGAGCACAGGCTCCCGACGCGCAGGCTCAGCGGCCATGGCTCATGGGCTTAGCCGCTCCGCGGCATGCGGGATCTTCCCGGACCGGGGCACAAACCCGCGTCCCCTGCATTGGCAGGCGGACTCTCAACCACTGCGCCACCAGGGAAGCCCAAGGATTTGAACTTTTAAATGGAATTCAGTTTAGGTGAATAATGTCAGATTCCCAACCCCTTTAGCAGGAGCAAGTAACCTTGAAACCTTCTTGTTATCCTGAATCCCAGGAACTAGTCTTTATCCCTCATTTAAAGAAGTCTTCTAAAACCTCATGTACGTCTATATAACACCCCACCCCACCATCAAGTCAATGAATAGATAAAGTAGAATGAGGAAAACTACATATGTGATATAATTTAGAGTAAAAAATAAAGTAACCATGTGATCAGTTGTAGGTTTCACTGTAACTTTACTAGGTAGTGCTAATATTATGAAGAAAGAAACTTTTACTATATATCAATATTTCCATATTTTGGGCTTTAGATACCATAGTGAAAAGGTCTTAGCTTGGAGATGGGATGGGTCTATGCTAATGAAATAGAAATATTCACTATTTCGTCGCTGCATTTTTCACAGTGTTTGGCCAAAGTATGTGTTCAAGGCATTTACTGAAATAATTTTTCCATATTTTCAATGACTAAAAAGTAAACTCATATTAATAATTACCAAATGATAACATCATCTGATGGTAAGAAGGGGACTTTATTTTATTTTGTCCCCTCATTATGCAGATGAGAGAGCTGTGGCCCAGAGACATTACATGATTTGTCCAAAGTCACAAAGTTTAGAGACTGAGATGGGATTAGAATGGAAGTGTCCAGGCTGGTAGTCTATGTGGCCTTAAATCACTAAGGTAGAAAGTCAGCCCTTTATTAAATAATCAGTAACAGGTTATTTACATGTCATTTCTATAGATTCTTACATTGGAACCTATTAGCTATGTCTGCTATCTTCCTTAGTTTTTAGAATTGAAAGTCATAAAAGATTGTTCTGTTATAACAACAAGAAACAAAATCTCCATTTCTGGATTTATTACTAACCTTAAGCTGTTGTATAGCTTTTGTTTTTTTAAGGTACATGATATCTGAGAGAACAAACAGTTTAATTCATGGTTCCCATTCTTCTCTTCCCACTCAATTCCTAAAATTGTTTTGTTTTATTATTTAAATTTTGTTTTTAGAGGATTTCTCTATTTTTTTTTTTACTAATAATAAATATCAACACAATTAAGTGCTATTTATTTCATTTCCTTAAAGAAAGACATCAAAGGAATAAATTCTAACTTGCTAGAAGTGAGAATAGAGTGTAGTTAGCCATTCTTTGGAGGGTGACCTGGGAGAAGTAAAAGGATGGGCATTATGAGTCAGAGTTAAAAGCATTAGTGAGGAAAAATGTCCCATTTCCCCCCTTCATACTAATGGCATAAATGTGTTTGTGATTGTGGTGATGGCCATTTCTCATGAGGCTAATAGCTGTGATGTGTCTTCAAAATGATTCACTACTGTTCCTACTCACATGCCAAATTACTCCTTCTAAGTGTGTCTTCGATACTTCAATTTCCTGAATGTGTAAATGTAGTCCATTCTATTGGTGTAATATTAGGGAAAGGCAGTATTACTTGCCAGTAAACTATAATCTTGTAATGTTGTAGAAATAGCAACCTTCTTCATGTTTTTAAATAAAATGCTCATCCACCTCCCCTTCACGACACCCAAAGGAGTTCGAAAAAGTGACAAGTCATGAGAATCAGCTGTTAAAGGAAGACCTGCTTCTGGCTGATGTATTGAGCCAATTTATATTCCATCTCAAGAACAATATGGCTACAAATGCCAGTGCATAAATTAGCCCTGAATGTAGGCGGAAACACTCTTGCAAGCTGACAGAGTATCGCCCCAAAATATCTCTGATAGCTTATAAATAAAGAAGTCTGCTTTTCTGATCCAATAGGCAATCAAGCACAACAGAAACAATGGGCACTTCAGAGTCTCTCAGTCCAAACTGGAGTTAAAACCCAGGTTTGCTATTTTTTCTGTGATCTGTCACAAGTCAGTTAACTTCTGTGAACTTCAGTTTTTCTCATCTGAAATCTTAGAAGTTGGATAAAATCAGTTACCTTACTGTACAATGTGAAAAATGGATAATGTTTGTAAATACTGGTTGTTATCCAATGCTAGTTTCCCTCCTACCCTGGTCATGTTGAGGGGTGTTTCTTGCAGAAACCAGATTCTGGTTTGGTAAGGATAGGTATAAGAGAAGTTTAAGGATTATTTCAAAAAACAGTGCTCTTATAACTGCTGTTTACCAAGTGTTTAGTTTATGCTATGCAATAAGCAAAATTCCTAACATATATTTATCTATCACAAAACCCTATCATATAGTATCTCTATTTTGTAATAAGGAATGCACAGGTCTGAGTGGTACAGTCTGATTCACTGTCAATTACTAAATAATTAAAAGACTTATTCCACAGATATTTATGGAGCCTACTATGCACCGGACAATATGCTCCATGTTGAAACACTGGTAAAGAAACCAGGAAATGTCAGAGCTGTGACATTCCTCTAGAGAAGAGAGACTATAAAGAAGTGAACTGTGATAAAGCCTACGGAAGAAACACAGCAGGCTGCTATGGAAGTGGGTAACGAGCGTAGTAACATGGAAGAGAAAATGGTAGACGCTGGAGTGGGGCCCAGGCACTCTAACCACTGTGCATTCCCCCAGGAAGGAGCAAATGGAGGAAAGAGGCAGGCAGCAACCCTATGACCAGCAGACACTCTTCTTCAGGGAATCCTACCACTAAGGAAAAGAGTTTCTAGGAGAATACTGAAATCACTGAATTTAATGTAAGAATTGAAGGAGTCAGCTAGGGATAAATACAAAGGAATAAGCACCTTTGTTAGGTCAGAGGTCAGAATGGCCTAGGGCTGCCCCAAAGGCATCTGGTTGAAGAGGGAAAGAGGAGGAGGTTCCAGACCTGAATTGGGCCCTAACTGGCTGGGATTCATTGAAAGATACCCTAAATCTCTGGGCCCCCAGACTTTTAGGCAAAGGCAAAATGTCTTTTCTATATTATGTGAAAGATGATATGGTCATCACAGGGACATGCAGTCATACAGACCTGATTCACTGCTCCTTTGGTGCTACTAAATCCCAAACATTCAACTCACAATCATCAGTGCTCGTTTTCAAAGAGAGCATGGATTATGCCTATTTCCACGCGAAGCAATTTTCACACAATATATAGGAGTTTGCCAGTTGGCTCTACACATTCTAATCTTGGTACCTGCCCTCTGTTCTTGGACCTTGTCTTTTATCTTTTGTCTGGACTGCTGATCTTAAGAAAAAGTCATTTTCCTTTTTGCAGACATGGTGATCTGCCAGCAGATGCTGCCCTCCTGCACTAAACTGAACAGATCTGTTTGTCCTGCAGCCTGAGCTATCATCCTTTCCCAGCTAAGCCAGCTTTGGAAGATGACAGACACACTCACTGGCACTTGAGGTTTTAAAGAGCAAATGCTACCAGAAGAGTCTTTCAGACTCTCAGATACATTTCGGCTTAAATGGCATTCTCTTGCTGGGAAATATTTAGAGTGAATCTCCTTAGTTTATTAGAGAGTAACAGCTGGAGGAACACTGGATTCTCAGGCTTGACATGAAATATAAAGAATGCATGATCAGTCAGAAGAAAAACTCCACATGCACGTGGGTTCTGAACAACTTGACACTAATTTCAGGGAAGAGAGAGACCTGGTTCTCCCAGAGTTGAGCTGTGACTCTGGGCAAGTTATTTCATAGTAAGTAACTTCATCCTTCGTATGTCTTTTGAGAGTGAAACAAAATAATGCATGTAAAATTGTTAGCACTGTGACATGTCAATAGTAATTACTCAATAATTTTAGTTTGTCTACATTGTCCTTAATATTATAATGATTACTGTTGTTAAAGTGTCAAGTGACAAGAAAAATGATGGCTCAAGATCATTATGTGGTCTTTGGATTACCTGTATGGAAAGATTTTTGAGTATCTGTTTAATTTTCTAGATAGAGCACCAGAAATGATCTGGGAAGAGGTCTGTTTACTGTACTGTCAGTTCTCATCCGACCCCTTAATCTCCCTTCCAAACTTAGTTTGTTTATAGCGCTATTTACTGATTTTAGATTTGTCAATAAAGTACAGAAGTCAAAATCTGAATTCTGACAATAAGCTTCTTGCTAATCCTGAATAAACTGAATGGTTGCGGTCTCATCTCACTCTGCCACTCCTCAGGAGAGTGGAAAATTGACCTCTTGGTTTCTCAGTTTTATTTCAGAAATAACAATTCCTGCCTGCCTCCAAGATTTAGAGGGACATTGAAAATGACACTTTTTAAGACAAGTTAAAAATGACAATGGGGCTTCCCTGGTGGCGCAGTGGTTGAGAGTCCGCCTGCCGATGCAGGGTACATGGGTTCGTGCCCCGGTCCGGGAAGATCCCATGTGCCGCGGAGCGGCTGGGCCCATGAGCCATGGCCGCTGGGCCTGCGCGTCTGGAGCCTGTGCTCCGCGACAGGAGAGGCCACAACAGTGAGAGGCCCACGTACCGCAAAAAAAAAAAAAAAAAAAAAGACAATGAATCTGAAGTTTTGCAGACAAATATAGTTTTAATTTAATAGCCTAAGAACGGGCTTAGTTTCTTTACCAAAAAATGATTTTACCTTTCTCAGGAATAAAAACAAAATGTCTACAAAGATGGTTAACTCATTAGCGTATAACTAGCACATAAAAGGCAACAAAAATATTGCTTTGCAAATGGATGCTTTTACTTGGTGATGAGTTCCCTGAAAAGTGCTATTCTGGCATCTATAAATTTTAGTGCTACAAGTATGGGCTAAATGCACATGAGAATTGTGAGAGGGTATGGTTTATGTAGAGAAGATGGCAGCCTGGGAAGCCCTACAAAGAAACCAAAATAAATATGTGTAGGATATTTTATATATATATATATATATATATATATATATATATAGTAACTATATATAAATTTTAAATATATATTTTACATATATACAATGTAATTTTACCTTAGAAAAATTTAAAGGCTGACTCTCTGACAAATAGCAAATTCCTTTTCCAGAGCTAGCATTTTGAGATGATATCCATTTACATTTGAGGGTGTGTGAGCCTCAGGTTCTTTTATAATAGTTCAGTTGTGCATTGATTTGAAGAAAAAAGAGGAATATCGTGAAACACTAGTCTCTGAAACAGTGAGAACAACCCTCTTAACTTTGCCCAATATTTGAGTCTCATCAAGTAATAAAAAATGTAATTTTGAATCAAAGGAAAAATACCAGTAAAAGGTAGCTAAGGCAAGCCAGGTATTTAGAAATAAATTACATTCTTTGGAGCCACAAAATTTGCCTACATAGGTTTCCAAACTAATGTTTGAGAGGGAAAACCATCATTTAAAATATAGTGCCTCCTAAATACAATTAAAAAAAAAATCGATCTCAACTTTAAAACAATGTTAAGTTTAATCAAACTGATTTATATTTAAAGTCAATAAGTACAAGTGCCAAACATATATATACTCACTCACACACACATAATTACCTGATAGAAAAAATATATATATGGAGAAAAAGTCATAAAAGTGTGTGCAAACTCAAAGAAATTTTTCCCCGAGTAAAATGAAAACAAATCTCTATTCAAACACCTTTCAGGCTCTGAAGGTCCCATCTCCAGTCAGTATCTGTGTGGCAGCGATCGGCTGGGTGACTGAAGCACTTTTTGCATCCCATGAATAATTATCTCTGTCCTGAGTGCTTGCAGCATGACGCATCTTCATTTCATTAAGGGAAAGAAGGACAGGCTGGAATTGGCAATGGCAGAATTCATTTATCACGTTTAAATGGAGAAGCAGCTCAGGAAGGGCAGGCCTAATGAGATATTTCTAAAGAAATTAGCCAGTTTCTATTAAAGGGCCATCTCCTCTCTGCCCGTGGTAATGATGGCTAGCAGGGGCACAGTGCAGGGAGGGTTCCCACCCTTCCCTCTGTTTTGCTTTGGTTTTCTGAGGCACATGATTATTTTTGGATGATCTACCTTTCAAATGCTTGAATTAATCATGTTCGCAAAGTTATACCAATTTTTAATATGGAGAAAAAGGGACCTGGTTTGATTTTCTGGATTTAATTTACAGAGAGAGACATCCCTGTAGACCCAGGCTTGTCCCAACATTAATATCGCTAAAACTACTCATGACTCAAGCTTGCAAACTACAAATAGAAAGTTCTCTCTCATTTTTGTTATTTTTCTTGTCATTGTATCAATATCCTTAGTTTGGAGTATAAGCAACTAAAATTATTCTGACAGAATCCCCTTCCAAAATTTCTGACGATGACAAAAAACAAAAACAAAAAACCCTTTAATTGCATTTTGATTCAAACTCAATTTCCCAAGGCATAATATACATAGTACTGGTATCAGATGGTATCCTAATCTTGCATTCTGTTTTCCCCTATTATTGCTCCAATGTGACTAGCAATAAGAAATGCTCAAGTGCATCATGCAAATGTGAATGAGTAACTGACTGTGTGCCTGATTCACCACTGTTGTTTTTCTATTGATAAAGGAGTTTTATGCTACGATCCTTATGCTGACATTTACATAAAATTGGTGATAAACAGCAGAAAGTTAATACAGACTTCTTTCACAAAGACTTAGAAAATATGATTGATTGTAGTCTGTGCTAAAAAGTAACAGGCCAGACCTTTGGCGGTTTATTTGCCCAACAAATATTTATCGAGCTTCTACGTTAGGCCAGAGACTATGCTAGACAGTGGGAAGATATTAGTGAATAGACAAAGATTCTGCTCCTAATAAACTTACATCTTCATGAAGAACACACACAACAAACAAAAACAAGCTGTGTGTTGGCTAACTCATAGACTTCATTGGGTTGTTTACATATTAAATATGGGAATGCTTTAAAAATCAAACATTTATTTTGGTACAAAATACTGTTAGTAGGGTCAGTATTGAATCAAAAGTTTGACATCAGTATATTTTTTAGTACATGAACCTGAGAAGAAAATCAAGAATGTATATGAATTTAAGTGTGTACCTCAAAGTCAAAAAAGGCCCAATTCAACACTAGGAATAGTTTCAAAGGAGAGAAAAAAAAAAAAAAAAAAAAGAGGACTATTTAACATTTAGGAAAAAAAAATTATAAATAAGGTCCTGGGGCAAGAAATCAGAGAGGCAGACACATTGGCAAGAAAGAGCAGTGATCTTGGCACAAATGTGTTGGATAGATTCAAATAAAAAGTGAACAACACAGCTAGGAAACAGAAGGCTATAATAAGCAAAGCTGGAAATGTGTTGGGTATGAACTAAATGTTTGGCTTTCTGCCTTATCAGATTTCCATCTGTTGTCCAAACTTTGCAGATTCTCAGTAAACCCTATGTCTTGACATCTTTTTCCTACAAAAGTATGTATTTTTCTTGGGTCACCACAGAGTCTGTAGGGGCTGTCCAATATGGTAGTTCCCAGCCACAGGTGACATTTAAAATTTTTTATATACAAATAAAAAGAGTGCCTTAGTCACACTAATCACATTTCCAGTGCTCAATAGCCACAGTGGTTAGAAGCTGCATGGTTGACCGGGCAGAAATTATAGGCAGTTTCCACCGTTACAGAAAGTTCATTCAGACAGCACTGCTCTGAAGGACTGGGAGATGGTTTAATGTGTCTTTCACGAATGGAGCTCAGTGGACCTGTTAAATGTGTGTTGAATAAATGCAATGTGTACTGTTCAAACATCATCTCCTCAGAGATCAGACTGGAGCAGGTCCTATGCAGCATGCTCCTTTGGTCTGCTATAATTCTCTATATCATTTATAAAGTGTCATTAGTAATTATGTTATTAATATGTAATATCTGCCTCCCCAAATAATTGCATAAACTGTAACAAAAGTCCATTTCCTCCTTCTTGTACCCCTTCCTACCTCTTAACATTGTGCACTACAAGGTTGTGTTGTTTTAATGAAAAAATTTAAAAAGTGATGTAGGATGGCGTATTCTTATGAAATCAGGTATCACTGCACACAGTTTTGTGTGCAGCTAATTATGTGCCACAGAAACACCTAAGCCAGGTTGGGGACTGGCAGGACATACAGATGTGCAGGTTATCCCTCTCCCAGGGCTCTAGCCCTGTCTATTTAGCAAGATCAAGGTCTTGCTGATGCACTGACCTCCTCATTGGAGGAGGTAGGTCTGGCTTGAACCTATTGTGGCATCCTGAACTACAAAGAAGGATGACTAGCCACTGAGTAGAAACTGAATATACATTTTGTAGATGCTAGTCCTTGGGAGACAAGCCTGAGGCAATGAAGCACGTTCCCTGGTCCATGCAGTGGCCACTGGTGCCAGGGAAGTGCCATCCTGCATAATGATTAATTATTCAGGAAAATACTATGTCCCAACCTAGTGCTACACCAAGTAGAAAAGTCTGCAGTCACACTTCCCAGAGTTCTCCAAGTTCTGACATGTTATTACATATGGTCACAGGGAGGGAGGCATTGAGCCCCTGGCTGGGGAGAGTCAGTACAGCTGGGTTATTGAGCAATGCTTTGAAGAAGGGTATAAATGTTTCTGTCTGTCAGGATAAACAAAAGGAGCAAATTCTGTGAAAGAGCCTGACAGCACAAGAAGCTGCTGTAGATGGGGAAGTGTGGTCCTGTGCTGGCAGCAGGGCCATCTCCTGGGAATTTGTTAGAAATGCAAATTCTCATGGCTCTGGGGGATGTGGTCCAGCAATGTGTTTGGACACAATGTGTGAGGACTGCTTGGTTAGAAGACAGTGAAATGCTGCCGCATTCCTGCCCCTGCCCCTCTGAGCTTGGGCTCAGAGCCCAGTGACGGAGGCTGGGTCTGTGGGTCCTGCTCCCACCACATGCTGCAGGACCCATTTCTTAGTACGCCCTTGAGGAGAAATCCTTCCCTGGCATCAATGCTGAGTGAACAGATCCTCAAGCCCTTGCAAGACTGAGTCTGGAGAGGAAGAGCTTCAGATGATGATGTTTTCCTATATATTGGAAGAGCGTTGCGAGGGCTCAAGCTGGTGCCAGGAGCATTAGGTCAGTATTTACTGCAACACCTGGTACACTGAGGACTGAGTAACACTACCTTTCCTGTCTCCACAATAATCCTCTCCTTTCTGAGGTAGAACAGCTTCCATTTTTCAAGTCCATAAACACAAATATCCTGTAATATTGTCACTCTGTTTCTGAAAATCTCCCCTTCAGCTCCTTTAAGGGATTTCAAAATGGCATTTTGTCCTGTCAATCCTATACAGTTAATAAGCTAGTCCTTTTGGAGTGAAAGAAGATGAAAAACCAAACCCAAACCCAAACAAAATGAAACACTAATTTGCTCTTGGGTGTAGAATAATTTTCTTATAGGAAAAAAAACACTAAAATATTTGAACTCAGAAGAATCCATCTTTTCCTCCATCTTATTTTGGTGTGCTTGAAGATCTGGCTATCGCTTCCTCGTGACTATATCCAGAAAATAAAATTTTAGAGCTTGCTATGGTTATACATCTCAGTCAGTAAGTTAATCCAATCTAACCTAATGTCCTGATCCTAACAATTTCCCCCTCTATCTTCACAGTCAGTACTTAGTGGAGAAAGGAAACAGCTGGCTAGCATCTTATATGTGATTGCCCTAGGCATTGACTTACTTTTGGCAACAGAGTTGTTTAATCATTGGCTGTGGGAGAGGTTATAGGGACAGACACTATAGAAAATGACACCAGATCTCAATCAAAAATTTTTCTTGGGAAATTTTGAGCAGTTCCCTGCCGGCAGAATGATTATAATCTTTTGATAATGAGAATCAGATGGTAAGGTGATCACGACCACATTCTCACAGCGAGCTCCATCTGGATGTAAGCAATCCCTTTGAGAAAAACAAGTATGATAAACTCCATTGAGAACCTTCCACATCAAGGCAATTTCATTCCAACTAACAGAAAACATGATATCAAAATACACCAATTTTCAAAATATGATAACCTCTTACTATAATGCAAAGAACAGAAGACAATAGTTTGATTTCTCTTTTGATATGCCTATGATGTCATTACTATTCATAGGTCTAACCCAACAGACTGTGTTTTGAAATCATTGTAAGATATAGGAAAGTGTCATTGTTTCAAAGCTCCTTGAAACAGGATCCTTGTAACAGGATCTCTTAAATCATCTAAATTTTCTTCTTTGTCACTGTATTAGTGTTCAAAGAAGATTAATGTTCAAAAGATGACCGACCCCAGAGTTTATGAGATCCTTTGGTATCAAAGAAAGATTAAATTACCCTCATTGAACTGTATCTGTAAAGGAAGAAAGAGGGGATTAGCAAAGTTTTAAGAGGTTTGAAGAAAGGTGGAAGTAAAAATAAAATGAGACAGCAGGATCATCAATGGTTGCTAAAATTATTAGGTAAAATATTAGAAAACAGGATGGTCACGTAGTGTCAAAATATTATCCCATAGATGTCTTGACAGTCGCAAAAGGAAAAATATACTAGAGATATCTGGTGGTGGCCACCTTAACATCATCAAAGTTAGTATTACTGATAACAGAACAACCTGACAGTACATGTCCTCCAGTGTGATACAACTCGAAGTTCACAGTATCTCCTATAAATTATTTTTGCCAAAAGTGTTTAGCCCAAATCTCATCAAGCCTTAAAACCTAATCTTTATTGTATAAGAGATATGGGACATAGAAGAACAAGTTAAATGACACGGAAGTAATAATTAGGCAAATCCAGAGTGTGGGGCATTCTATAAGACAATTGGCCTGATCTTTTCAAAGAATCAGTATCACCACACACTGTAGTAGGCTGAAAATGGCACACTAAGATCTCCAGAAATTAAGATTAAGAAATCTGAGTCCTCTGGACATGTGTTACTTTATATGGCAGACGGTACTTTGCATATGCAATTAAGGATCTTGAAATGGGAAGATAATCCTGGTTTATCTGAGTGGGCTGTAAATGTGTCACAAGTGCCTTGTAAGAGGAATGCAGAGGGAGATTTTACTACAGTAGAGAAAAGGTGATGTGTCAAGAGGAGTAGAATTTAGAGGGATGTGGCCAGGAGCTAAGGAATGCCGATACCCTCTAGAAGTGTAAGATGTAATGAATGGACTATCTCATGGACTCTCTAAGGAACCAGTCCTGAAGATACCTTCACTTTAGTCTTTAAGACTCATTTTGCACTTATGATCTCTAGAACTGTAAGAGAATAAATTTTTAAGCCACTAAGATTGTGGTAATTTGTTACAGTGGCAACTGGAAGTACACACAGGTGAAAAAAAAAAGACACAGGGGAGGTGGTGCGTTGCTGGTTTAAAAGATTAAAGAGATATTAGCAGTTCCTAAATCCTGACTGGAACACTAATATCCAAAAGCAGCTATAAAATGCAATTTTTGAAACATTTGTGTGTGGACTGGATATTATTAGATAACTAGATAAAAATCATTGCCATTATTTCCCTGTCTTAAGAGATACATTCTGAAATATTTTGGGACAAAGCCTCATGATTTCTGTATCTTACATTTAAATTTTAAAAAATTATATAAAAATATATAGAGAGAGGGAAAAATTTTAAAGCAAATATGACAATAAATGTTGAAACGAAGTGATGGTGTGTGCATTCATTACACATCTTTTGTCTTTAGTGTATGTTTGAAGCTTATTCTTAATTTAAAAAACAACTTAAGAATTTATTGTGTACATTTTTATTAATCAGTCTAAAAATATTAAACAGAATGTCATTGTATTAGGGTATAAATAACTGAACAAAATGAAATTTCATTTCTCAATCATGCAATAGTACAAAGTGGACTTCTGGTCTGAAAGATCTCCTGAGCGATTTACCTGAAAGTGATGTCACAGGGTCCTTGGCACTTTCCAACTTATATTCCCACCATTCCCCAGGATCTTTTACAGCTGGTGGCAGGGGACAGGATAGGAGGAATCAAGGATTGCACAGGAAGTTGTCCATGGCCTGCCCTGGAAGTGTGGCCCATCACTTCATCCTATATTCCATTAGCTAGAATTCAGCTCTATCGCCAACCACATCCAACTGCACAGAAGTTCATCTTTGTCACCCACTTGTATCTTCAGGAAAACGCTCTTGTTAAGATTTAGCAGTCACTGTCCAAATCCCTTTTTTTATATGACAGTGTAGTGCCATGATTTCCTCCAAGGATGTATGTTAGGAAAATCTAAACTGCCCTAAGCATTTTATTGACCACAAATCTAAGTTAAATAATTGAGAGAAGCTATTAAAATAATCCTACTGGAAATTCTTATTAATGTTTTATCCCCTATTTATTTCCTACAAATGAAAAAGTTATTGAATTAGGTTAATGTTATTGAACTTTATAGACACGTGTATGTACACATACACACTCAAACTTTGCCAACAAAATGAAAATGCACTTTGGGATGTTACCAAACACTTTTTTCTGAACTCATGTAAGTTTCACCACATTTGACTGAAGCCCTGTAGAACAGTTGGTAAGCTTGCCGTGTTCTGTGCTTCCCTTAGTCATATATTCTTGCTTGCATCTATTTTGCAGCTTGAACTATAACCTCAGGCATTTGTTCCATCCTTCATTCTTTCAAAGATTTATTAATGTTTGAAAGCCCTGTGAGAACAGTGACATCTCCATGCTCATAAAAAAAAAAAAATTGGAGGGAATATGGGCTATAAGAGTAAAGAGACAAACATGGAGTGATAGTTCAAGGTGCTCTCATAGATAAAAAACGCAGAATGAAAACGAGTTGTCGATTCAATAGGAACGGATTGAGGTCAAGAAACTTGCTAGAGGCAGTGATGCTGAAGGGGAGTTTTTAAAAAGGAATATGGTATTTTCTAGGCTAATCAATGAAGGAGTCATTTGGGACAAAGTTTTACCTGGCATGAAGTGTCACCTATAGAGTGGTGCTAGTAATCCCTTTTTCTGGGAGATTTTTCTACTCATCATTTCTTTTGGTAACTTTCTGAGCACTACCTGCAAGTATTTAGTATTTACAGTGAAGAAACCTGAGACTCAAGGAGGTTAAGAAAACTGCTCAAGGGCAGGTAGCTATTAAATGTCAGAGATGAATTTTGGATCCAATCTGCCTCTTTCCAGAAACTTTGCTCTTTTTACCATACATATAGGCATCTCCAATGATATACAAGTTTATTATGTGGATAAAAAGAGTGCAATATAGGCTCATTTGTTTAATAAATTACATGAAGTAAAACAGCTGTAACTTTTCATGAACTGATTTCTATTGTCTTGCAATTTATCTTGTAAACATAATTCGTCCTTGCAAGCTGCTTCTTTGCTTTAGCATTCCAACTTTGCAAAGCCACAGGAATAGACTAATCAACTGAACAGAAAATTATGAGGATGTGGGAAGGGGATCCAATTTACTGTGTTAGGAGAAAAGAAAATCTTGGTCCGCCCAACATTTCTTGCTTTTAATAAAGGCGAGACATACAGGGTATAAGCACTTAGCAAAATTCTCTGACTTGTCTGAGCCCCTGAAATATGTCTGAAGGTATCATAAACAGGCGTGCACACACACACATTTCTCATAATACTTCCTGTGACCCTGCTCTCCGAAATGCAGCATAATCTACTAAATACCATCATACTGAGGGTCAAACTTTATACCTTTATCTAAGCATCACAGCCCTACAGCTCTACCAGGAGTTTAACCACCATTGGTTGTTTAACAGTTTATGCATGGCATTTATAAATAAAAATATCTTTAATAATGAGGTGTTCTATTTTAATGAGGTTTATGGCAACAGCTTTGTCTCTGGCATTTTAGAAATTCTAGCCTTGCTATAGAAACTTGTCCTAAAGGATGGCATGTCCAGATGAGGGTAATGAACCATAGTTAACAATTTTCATACTTGACTTAAGTCACTGTCATGTACACTGAAGACCATGAGGGATTGGCTTGGCTAAAATCCAGTCATTTTACTCCATGAAACCTCTCTCCCATGGTTTGTCTTTTTCTACATCATTTATGATCTTTGTAATTTACTCTTTAGATTTAACTAAAATATAGATGTACTAAAGAGTTCAACATAAGCTATGCACAAAGGTCTCCTGATTGCAGAAGAGAACTGGGTGAATTTGACAAGCACTGACACTTGTTTTTACATAGGTGATCACACTCACAAGGACTGTTGGCCCAATTTCCAACCAAGAATAATGAACTCTTCAAACCCCAGATATTCAATCTATGAAAGTGATAAAGTGAATCACAATTATTGTGATAAAGATAGCTTTCAAAAGTATTAAAATCAAGACTGGACATTTTAGGAAACAACTAATAGAAATACACAATAAACAAAATAACTGAGCTCTTTTTTAAAATAATTTAACTTTCGGGACTTCCCTGGTGGCACAGTGGTTAAGAATCCGCCTGCCAAGGCAGGGGACACAGGTTTGAGCCCTGGTCCGGGAAGATCCCACATACCACGGAGCAACTAAGCCTGTGTGCCACAACTACTGAGCCTGCGCTCTAGAGCCTGCGAGCCACAACTACTGAAGCCCATGCAACTAGAGTCCATGCTCCGCAACAAGAGAAGCCACCGCAATGAGAAGCCCGCTCACCGCAACGAAGAGTAGCCCCTGCTTGACGCAACTAGAGAAAGCCCACGTGCAGCTATGAAGACCCAACGTAGCCAAAAATAAATAAATAATTTTTTAAAAAATTAAAAAATAATTTAACTTTCATATATTTGTCAATGTACTGTAATAAATAAAAAGTTTTTGATGAGTTCAATCCTCCTGCAGAATTTTTTTCCCATCTAGGCATTATTCATTTAAAAGGGGTGGGAACTTCTAGAAGAGTCTTAAAACCAATTCTTTGTGTTCTTGGCTCTTGGTCAGAGAAAGTGTCAGTGAGGATGTAATGTGAATAAAAAGACTAACCTTATATGCACTATAAATGATCACAAGTAAAAAACTGATGAAAGAGATAAAAGTCATTATCAACCTTTTGTATTAAAAATGTATAAATAATCAAATGAGAAAGTGCAGAATCCAGAAAAACAACTACCAGGTGTCAAAGCAATGTCCAAGGGTATACCATATATTTCTATAAAATCCATTTAAAGAACATATCACACCATTTAGAGCTATTTACTTATTGACAGATATTGGAGGAACAATCATTCCTCTCTCATGCTTAATCTGAACTTTCAATTTTAAAACAAGTTTATGTTTTGCCTTATTTTTTTTATTGAATCATTCCCATCAGCAAGTAAGTGATTCCATGCAAAGTCATAGAAAATCCACTGCCATTTGTTTGCAGGCTGCATTGATCTCAGTTTGAAACAACTTGTCTATACTCTGTTTTGAGTTGGAGGAAGTTTATTTTTCTCTACAGCTGATTAATGTCCCTTTCTTATTTATTTTTCAAGGGTTACACTTTCCCCCAAAGTTTTGAAGTCATACTTATTAGAGACTGAACTGGCAGTACATTATTCTAACACTCAAGGGAAAATTTCTTTCTTTCTTTCTTTCTTTTTTTTTTTTTTTTACCATCTTAGCTGTAGGGAGAAGCTATGACTTAACAAACAAAATTTTTGTAAGATTATGAAAAATATAGAAGTGATAATTTCACAATAAATAGTTCCTAATTTGGGGCACCCTTGGCCTAAAAATCAATGCAGAGAAATCCTTGTGTTCAGCTCTTTGCCTGAATAAACATATAGGGCATTTGGTTAGTTATTAGAAATAGTGATACCTGAAAGTAAATTTTGCAGGGAAGGGAAATGCCTTCTTCCTTAAAAATCACTTATCTGAGCTGTTGTGGATTTTTTACATCATCTACTACAAATAGGTATTGTACATCATCTACTACAAATAGGTATTGAAAATATGTAAGCAAAAAATTATGAAAATGACGTGTCCTCTTTTTTTCTATATGATTAATCCCTTTCATTGTTCCATGTGATGTTGTGGAAAAGCCCTACACTATAGCCAGAAGAAAAGTCTGCAAATGCGATTTCTGTAAGTTTTAAAGAATAGCCTGAACTGAGAACTACCTATATATCTATCTACCCAGTAGCAGAATGGATAAATAAATTTTGTGTTATATTCTCACAATAAAATACTATACGGCAATGAAAATAAACACTAAAACTATGTCCCACAGTATAGATAGATTCTCACAGACATAATGTTGAACAGAAGTTATATGCCTGACTCCAGTATACAGCACAATAACTAAACCATGCTTTTGGAAGTTAGGATGGTCGTTATTCTGGAGGAGTGGCTTATAACTTGAAAGGGGAAGAATAAACTGGGACTCTGCAGTGCTGTTTGTTAATGTTCTGTTTCCTAATCTAGGTTTGAGTTATTCAGGTGTATCCAGTGTGTGAAAGTGTGCCTGTTTTTATATTTATGTGAGATACACTTTTTTCTATATATTATATTAGATTAAAAATGGACACAAATGCTTTTGTACTTCCCCATAGAGGGGTGGTGTTTATTTTCACTCCTCTTGAATGTGGGCTAGTCTTAGTAACTTATTTAATCAACAGAATGCAGAATATGTGATATGCTGAGACATTTAAGGGTAAATCACAAAAAGCTTGCAGCTTTTACCCAGGCCTGTTGGAAAACTATTTTTTGGAGTCCTGGGCCACCCCATTATCTGATTACCCTGAGGGTGCCATGCCGTGAGGGAACCCAAGTCACTTGGAGAACACAAGTCACTTGTCTGGTTGACTGTTTTCCAGTCATCACCAGTAAGGCAAAGATATGTGAGCAAAGCTGTTCTAGATCCTTCAGACTAGACTATCTGTCCGCTGATTATCACTGAGTGATAGAGTTGATGTCATATACAAAAAAGAATCACTTAGCTGATTGCTAAGCAAAATCCTGTCCCTCAAAATCATGACATGATAAAATAGCTATTGGTTTAAGCCAAGTTTTAAAGTAGGAGAGTACCAAGCTAAAACATACATTATATTTTTAATAAAAGGTTTTTTATCTCAAGGAAGTAATTTACAATCTTTTGAAAATGTAAATTGCCCCTTGACTGACAGAATGCTGCCAGTTTATAGGCTGCTAAAAAAGCTTTCAACTGAAAGTACGTGTAATCCACTGAAACTGTTTTTTCACAATATCACACTGTTGCCAATTGCAGAAATAAAAGTTATTTAATCAATACTTTTGACAATAATTATAACAAAAGCCTAAATTCAATATATGTCCAGTCACCTATGGCAAATTTCACCACTGATAATTAAATTACATATTAACAATGGAGTTTTTATATCATACTTTCAAAACCACAGACTTTTGATGATTAAGCAACAGCTGATAAGATTTTCCTATTTGATACTGTGATTTTTTTGTTACCTTAAAAAGGTTAGGCATCATGTTATTTGGTCAAAATTATTCTATCAGTTTCAAAATGTTGATATAATCAGCCCTCTTTGTTTCCTAAATTTTCATTTAAAAAAATAGCAAACCTTAGAATTCTTTTTTTTATGGTAATGGCATTTGAAATTTTTTCCTATTTGTAAGTAAAATGAATGTTTTTGTCTTAATTAGTAAATAATGATCTGAACAAACTGTATTTTGAAAGTGATTAGCTAAGAATAGAAAAATCTCAAATTTAGCATGTTATCAAAAGGAAAAAAAAAAAGGATAAGTAGACTTATTATAAACTTTCCGTGCAAGTAATAATAGAGTATAAATGACTTTGAAGGGTTATACTAACACTTTTATGTACTCAGGGATAGAATAGAAAGTGACCTTAAGGGAAATATTACCTGCTGGCCATTACCCTGCTCTCTGGTCCATATGTCCTCCACCTTCAGGAGAGCTGGAATTGGTACACTTGCAACAGAATGAAACTCCAGATGCTCACAGATGGTAAGCCCACAAACTTAATTAAAACTCATGCTTTATTATCCCAAAACAGGAAAATTGAGAAAGCCTTGCCCAAAGAAAATGTTTATGTTTTCTCTGTCTCATCTCCAACCATCCAGAAAACTTTAGGGGTCGTGGAAACGGAAAAAAAAAAAAACCCTTCTTGTTGCCAGGCAAGGGAGTAAATTAGAGTTACAGTCCATTAACCTAAATACGGCCTCAAGTTCAACAAACAATTATGAATTGTGTACTATGTACCTAGCACTGTATTATTGATTTAATCAGGGTTTAATGAGATTATTATAAAAAGGAATTAAAGGACAAGCATCCATCACCAAATATGTACTGAGGACTTATCATATTCTGGACACTGTATATGTTTGATTATAAATTTTTCTTGTAATTGTTAAGGGCACAATTTTACTTTCCCTTCAAAGATACTGAAATGAGATTAACTGAGCATCCTATGTGCATTTATATGCACTTTAGACACTTAGAAAGTTTTTTTTCCTTTGTATTGCAAATGCATATTATGTTTTTACACAGACTCATACCTAGGTAAATAATACTGAAATGTAAAGATTGTGTTCATTGGCAAATGCAGTTGCTTCTCTGGATGCTCACTGTGGACTTGATTGTCCTGTAGCTAGAAGAGTAGATACATAGAAAGAATGGTCTCTCAGAGGTCCACTTCTTTGAAGGGTTTTATAGTCTGGTAGATCTCTCCTTAGTTAGCATGGAAGAGGTATTTCATTTTAAACAATATTACCTCTACTGAAAATAAATACTGTACTCGCCCTGTTAGCTCCATTAACTTTCCTCATAGAAACATGAAAATATCTAAATTGTTTTCTTTTTGTTGACAAGGTACATACCACGTACCAGCTATAAATTTTTTTTCGTAAAAACTAACATTCATATTTGTAGGCATCAAGAAGAGCAGAATTCAAATTACCTTATGCCAATTATTCAACACCTTAATAAATACAAGTTATTTATCTGAATGTTCAGATTCTACATTATCAAGTTATTCTAGTATATTTAAATCTATTGATTTTTTAAAGATTAATTTTGAAGACAGTCACATATTTAGACCATCTTATCTGCTCTGATCATTCCTTTTGGTCCATCTTTGACAACTTTTCCTGCTTTTTTATGGTCAACTATGATTTTTAAAATCTAGGACAGTTATTGTATTTTCTAAGCAGAATAGTTTATTTTAGTGGTATGTTTGTTCATTTATATGTTTCATTTTGTTTCAGCTGGAGAATCTAATTCCTGATAATGATCATGACTTTTTTCTTCACTTTTCTAATATTTGTATATTTAATTTAGTTTTTCTTGCCTTATTATGTGACTAGCTCTTCTGGAAAAAATGGTAAATAGTGATGCTTCTAAAGACTTTTTTTGTCTTTCCCTTATTACAATGAAAATGAATGTTTTGCTTCACAATTTTAAATGCTCATTGGTAGGCATATACTCAGCAGCAAAGAGTGCTTGATGATCACAGATAGACTTTTAAGAGACCGTGTATGGTAGATTTATTTATAAGAATCCCAAGTTGGAAATACCATCAAAGATAGAATGGATTTTAAAAATTGTGGTATATTCATATAATTTAAAACTACACATCAGTAAAAATAAAAGCAAACTACCAATACATGCAACTACATAGATAAATCTCAAATAAAAAAAATTACATCAAGAAACCAGACACAAAGGACAGATGTTTTATAATTCCATTTATATGAAATTCAAGAATAGATAACATTAATTTTTGGATATAAAGGTTAGAATACTGGTTCTCTGTAGGGTGGAGGATATTATTTGAGACTAAAAGGGGTCTCTTGGGACCATCTGTGATGCCAGAAATATTCAACAGTTTAATATTTTGATCTTGGTGGTAGTTACACAAATGCATAATTATATAAAATGTATTTGGCTGTGTAATTATAATTTATGCATTTTACTCCATATATTTTTATCTCAAAAGTGAGTAAAACCAATGATAGCAGCAGCAGAATAATGCAGAAAAATTTTCTCTTTTAGCTAAGATGGAGTCGCTTGTGGTAGATAAGTGATCCCACTTAAAAAAAAAAAAAAAAACTAGATAGACTATGTAAAATTAGAAAAACAATTTGAGGGCATCGGTGAGGTTCCAAGGCGACTAGAACTTGAGAAGCCAAGACCAGTACATTCTATGAGCCACTTTCTCTTAGTGGCAGTTGCAATTTATGTTACACAGGAGGTGGAGAAATCCAGGCAGAGGGCCATGGCTAAGAGGCAGAAAAATCAGCAGAACTTTGAGGGATGACATAAGTCTGAGTAAACCAAAATCAAAATTCAGTGCAGCCAAGCAGCTAGGATTTAAAGGGCCAAGAACATGGTGAGTCAATCTTAAACAATTCATAGTTTTCTCTTTATGGTATTTGCATATTATTTGTTTCAAGGCAGGGAACTAAAGAGATAAGCAGAAAGCCATTAAAAAGTAGAGCAAGCTATCTGCAATCTTACAGAGCTTGTTACTCAAACAAACTTGTGCTCACTTGCCTGATGTGCAGCAAAGCCAATCTACTGATACCCGGTTGTGGTGAAGGAAAGTACAGCATTTATTGCAGGGTCAAGCAAGGAAAATGGGCAGCTCATACTTGAAAGATCCAAACTGCCTGATGACTTTCAGGGAAGGGTTTTTAAAGACAGAGTGAGGGAGAGGGTCATGGAGTTCGTGATCAGTTCATGCTCAATTTTCTGATTGGTTGATGGTGAGGTAACAGGGTGATATTTCAGCAATCTCAATTGTTAACCTGTTGGTTCCAACCAGTTTGAGGTCTTTGTGCTGGTGGTCAGCATGTAGTTAACTTTTACCTGATGGGGTTTTAGTATATGTAAAACAACTCAGGGATGTGGCTCAGGATATTATAGCCCTAGAGGAGGAACTAAAGGTTCTTGGCTTTATGGCCAAACTATTATTATTTTGTCTTACTTGACTGTTTTCCTTGTTTCTACATTTTCTTATTTCTCTGATTAAATTTGCTCTCTGGAACTCAGGGAAGGCTAAGGAGGCTAGAGCTTTCTTATAGACAAGAGGAAGGGGACATGGGAGGGTCTGTCCCTGTACCACAAAGTCCTGCTTGGTTTCAAGCTGAAGAGACAAAAGAAGAAAAAGGTGGAATACACAGACAACCAAATAAGAGAAACCCTAGTTATCACCAGAGACATTCAGGTGGGATCCCTGGAGAGCTACTTCTTAGTACTGCAAGAGTGCAAGATGTTGGTAAAACTGATCCTCTAAACCAGTCCAGTCACTAGTTTAATATCCCCTCCAAGCTATCTATCAGAGGATAGAATGGACCTTCTCTGGATAAAGAATACATCTTCCAGGACTTCCACAATGTTTCAGATATGATGGCTGATATTAAAAAATAATACCAAATATACTAAGAAAAACAACCAAAAGGAAAATAAAATATTTTAGAAACTGACTCACAGAAGACCCATTATTGAAGTTATTAGACATAGATATTAAAATAACTATGATTAGTAAGCTGAATAATACAGATTACAAGGTGCATTATACTAGAGTCCCAGAAAATAAAATTCTAGAATTAAAAATGGAATAATTAATGTATTGATAATGGTTCATTAATTTTGATAAGCGTACCATACTAAGGTAAGATGTTAGCAATAGGGGAAACTGGATGTAGGGTATATGGGAATTCTGTGTACTATTTTTGCAACTTTTCTGTAAGTCTATAACTACTCTATAATTAAAAATTTTTAATGGAATAATTGAAATTATGAGCTCAAATGTGAGCTCAAATGTGAGTTAAGAACAAATTTTATAGAGAAAAAGAAAGGATTTATCAAAGAATGACAAGTCAGAAGAAAATATCTGGATTGAAGTATAAAGAACAAATGAATAGAAAAATCCAGAAAAGAATATAACTATGAAAAAAAGTGAAAAATTCTAACTTTTGTAATTGAAGCCCCAGTAGTAGTGGAGAAAAAGAAAGGGCTATAAATAATATTGGAAGGCATAATGGACAAGAATTTTCCAAAACTGAAGACATCACACCACAGATTCAAAAAACGCTATAAAACAATCAGGATACATATATAGAATGTCACACTGGAGCACACCGATGTATCATTCTTGTAAATCAAACACAAAAAGAAAATCTTAAAAGCATCTAGAAAGTCAATAAAACTTATAGTGACTTCTCAACAAAAATGAAGAATAGAGGATAATAAATTAACATCTTTAAAATGCTAAAAAATAAAATGAGCCATCCTAAAATTCTGTACTCAAGTGAAAGTGAAAGGACAATTCCAGACAAACACAGTGAGAAATCTTCACCAGCACATTCCCCCGAAAAGTTTAAATGGAGTTCTTCAGGCAGGAGGAAAACCATATTAGATGGAAAAGTGGAAATGAAGAACACTAGAAAAAAGTTTATATGTGAATATTGATGATATAAAATAGTAATATGAATATTAATGGTATAAAGTAATAATACAGGGCCTAAATATAAACACATACATACTATACATATATACACACACATATACTCTACTTATATGTATGTGTGTATATATATATACATAATTTAATAACATCAATAATATAAAAGTTGGGATTGGAATTGTGGGTAAATGGAGTTAGCATTCTAAGATCCATGCCTTGTCCACTGCGTGGAAAAGAAACTAAAGTATACTGAAATAATATCTATCTATCTACTGAAAAAAAAAATATATATATATATAGACACATACACCTTTTCATTTATCTTTCAATTTGTGTAACACACAAACATAAATTTTCTTTCCTTGTCTCTCTCTCTCTCTCTCCCTTTTTTCATCAATTTTTTTCTCTTTACAATTTAGCTTATTCATGGATATGCTATTTGGCTTGGAGTGGACTGTTGATACAGCAATTGGAATATTTGTGAAAAATCCTGTTCTGTTCACAGCAGGGATCCCTCATCAATAAACATTTATTAAGCAGCATGACGTATTTTCCTGTTACTACTGATGCTGTACGTGTTCCATGACCTAAATAAAGAATTTAAGTCTGTGCTGATAATTTGGCATGTTTCAAATGCATTACCTTCACTTGAAAGGAGAACAAGAATAAACTAATAAGAAGTAAGTTATATAAAAAAGCGATAACTCTGAGTTTAAATAGAACTAAAATAACTTTATGGCAACTGGTGTGTTGTCCCCCAACTTAAGACACAAATTTCCACACATATTTAGATATTTTTGCTAACTGGTATGCTTGAAGGTTGCAGTAGGGTTGTGATCGTGTGAAAATCTGTAAGGATATATAAAACAAAAGTAACAAGGTGGCAGTGACAGGGCAAAGCTATATCACAATTCCAAGAGGATGGAATGATAAATTATCTGAGTGGATGGTTCTAGGGGGCCCAGTTCTTAGAGTTACCTCTTTCCCCTCTGGCACAGAGCTCTCATTGCCTTACAATGAAACTCTGATCTTGAAGAGAAAATTGGAGTCAGGTGAATTGAGTCCATTCTTATGCCCTATCTTGGCAATAATTTTAAAGGACATATGTCTTTGAAATAATTCTGTTGGACTTGATGGTGGCAACAAGAGGTCAGTAAATGTATTTATGACAGAAGGAAGAGATAGAAATATATAAAAGGGAAAATCCCAAATCACAGCAATAAACTCCTCTCAGAGCTGAACATAAAAAGGAATACTTCCAGAGGAGCTTAAATCAGCAATCCTTGGAAATGTGTAATGTTTCAGTTTGCATCTTTTTTTTCTTTTTTCTTTCTTTTTAATCTAACAGAAGAATCTTTGAAAACTTGTCAGAAATCTTTTATTACTTTACAAGGTTCCACTGATAATTCAGCGCAATTCAAGGAAAGATTTGGAGGGGCATGTTTATCTGGTGGTTTTGCCATCCCCTATACTTAGGGTGACTCATAACCTGTGAGAATCGATGAATCTTTATTAAATATGTTCACAGCTTGCTGCCTCCGATGCCTCTCCCAGCACCTTATTCATACTTGGACCATGGAACTGACAACGCTTACTTCCACTGCACTCTGAGTTCCTTAAGGGCAAAGATTATTTCTTTATTCACCTCTATATCTCTAGCATCTCTATATCATCTAGCATCTAGCGGAAATCGATAAAAGTTTCCTAAATAAATAAATGATTAAAGGAAATTTTAGGTTGAGGGTAGAATCTGGTATGTTGTCTCACCTCTTCTAATTTGTGAAGGGATACCTGATTTTTGGCATAGATTTTCATAAACTTGTTTGTTTGGAAGATCAAGAAAAATGAGGAGATGAGACTGGCAGTGAGACACAAGAGGCAGTGTTAGGAGATAATAAGGGTTTTGAGGTCAACATCTATTAACTCAGATATTTATTCCTGATTAATATGTGCTACCAAATATTCGGGATTTGGAAATTAGCTTAGTGAAAGATACTTACACAGTAGGGATAGAGTATTGAGGAAGGCAATCATTACAAAACATACCTTCTAGTGGGATAGGGAGGGTGGGAGGGAGGCTCAAGAGGGAGGGGATATGGGGATATATGTATACATATAGCTGATTCACTTTGTTATACAGCAGAAATGAACACAATATTGTAAAGCAATTGTACTCCAATAAAGATGTAAAAACAAACAAAAATACCTTCTAGAGGAGGAAGATAAACGATTAACCTCTTGTTAGTACATACACAGACAAGGAAATTAGATGCAGATAAATGCTATGAAAAAGAAAAGAGGTGAAGTGGCATGGAGGCATCACAGCTAGTGTGGCCTGAGAAGCGCTCTCTGAAGAGGTGATATTTGAAGCAGTCATATGGGGAAAGTGTTTCTGAAATAGGAAGAACAGCAAATGGAAAGGCCTAATATTGGAAGAAGCTACATAGGTTCAAAATACAGGGAAAAAAATGCCACTGTGGATGAGTTTGTTGAACAAGGGGTAGAGAGGGTAGATACTAAGTTGAAGGAGATATCTATAATAGGTCTTAGGGGCTTTCAAACACAAGGCTACTATTTACTGGTACATACTTTGGGGTGCTAGTTGTTAAGGTGTTGAAATATTTCTATACTACTTGATAAATAGTATACTACTTCTATACTCCTGGCCAAAACCCTTAAAATGCCTACTTTGATGACTTCAGTCTGTACCTGGGACCCCATAATCCTCCTGATTCGGCAACTAAAGGGTAAATGAGATCTGCAACAGGCAGCCTCTAGGGCCCTGCTTCAGCACTCTCACCTGTGCATAGTCTAACCCTTAGTGCACATGCTGTGCCCAGTGATAAATATTTTGAACATCACTTCTGATTTTGGGCAGTGGAGGAGGATATAAGTAGATTTTATTCAAAGAGCAATGGGAAGCTATTGGAGGTTTTCACATAAAAGAGAACAATGACCTGATTTAAACTTTAAAAAGATTACTGTGGCTGCTATATGGAAGGGCACAACTAGTAGGAGGAACTAGAAATGAGAGCCCTGGCAAAAGTAGATTATTAATAGGTGAGAGGTGATGGTGGCTTAGATTGGAATTGAAGCAATAGAGATAAGAAACGATCGGATTCAGGATATAATTCGGAGATAGAGTTGTTTATTTTTTTAAATTAATGTTTGGGATATGGGATTGGAAAGACAGAGGAAAATCAAGAATGATTCTTAATTTATTAATTTGAGCAACTGGGTATGTAGTAATGCATTTTACTGAGGTTGAAAAAAGCATGGGGAGTCAGGAGCAAGTTTTTAGAGGGGTAGGAATCCATAGTTATATTTTCACCAAGTTAGGTTTGAAATAACTATTAGATATCAAATTGGAAATGTTGAGTTGGCAATTGGGAATTTAGGGATAGGGTCAAGCAGCAGAGAAAGGAAATAATTTCTGTATATAGAGAATATACACACAGAGATTATGAGTATGAGATTAATAAATAAACCAGTGTTTGAGGCTGCGGGAATGTGTCTCTACTTATTCACCATAGATAGAGTGCACGTAGACAGGAAGAAAGGAGGGCCAAGGATCTGTTCCTGGCTGAGGACTGTCAACTTATGGACTGTTACACAGAAGAAAAATAAATATAATAAATTTCTCCTTCGTTTAAGCCTCTGTAGTTTCAGATCTCTTTGTTACAGCAGTTCACCCATACACTAATTCAAGAGGTAAGGTTGCTGGTGTTAATATCTTGCAGGACTATTGTTAGGGGAGCCCTTACCTGGAAGGAGCTCTTCATTGTACAAATATTTACTGACTTATGCATGAGGTTCCAGGAATCATTTTAATTGCTTGGGACACAACAGTGAACAACAACAAAAACAAAACAGAAAAAATCTCAGCCCTCATTGAATGCACATTGTAAGCAGGGTTTTCTTTCTGAGGTTAACTCTTCTAACCTATTCTTCTTAACTTTTCCATCCTTCATTTGTGTTGGCTGCTGCTTCTTGCTGACTATAAAGAGGTCCAAGCTATCTTTTCCTATTTCTTACAGATACTAATTAAGTAAAATCTACTCTGTGGAGAAAACTTTTGTTGAATTCCATTAAGCAAGTTAAGCCCTTCAACCACTGAGCATTAATAATACTTGCCACTAACAGCACATCTTTTCTATTAATTTTCACACTATAATTATATTCTGTCTTTTTATATGTGTGTAAACTACTACACTTTTCATATACCTAGGGCAGGGACTTATTTATTTTTTATATTCCATGTGCATGTATAACATGCTCAAAAAATGCTGGTTGAATATATGATCCAAATTCTGTCATTCAGCATCTCTTATCATTTATCATTCATTTGCTGATTTATTCATCAAACAATTCTTGTGTCTGCTATGAATATGTCTTAGGTATGGTATACAAGGATTTATGCATTCAGAGAACATGCAGAGAAGGGAAGATAAGGAAGAAAAGTGAAAAGCTGAATTCAAACTCTAACTATTTAGGTCTTTTATTATTTTGCTGAAGTTTCTTTTTAATATTTTAAATGACAGATAGAGAATACTATCACTGCTGGCTGTTCAAACTGCCAACAACAGAGACCAGTGCTGAGCCCCCAATATGGCACCGTTGCTTGAGAAGATGAACTGGGCACCTAATGGCAAGTTGATTATGTAAGCATATTCCAAGAGCAGGCAGGGTCTCAGCCAGCACCATGTCCAAGGGCTTATGATGTGTTTGATCTGCTGACATGGGAGTCCATGAGACATCATATCACACTAAGCAACTGACTTCACAGCAAATACAGTTCATGAAAGGACCCACAACCGTGGTATCAGCTGGTCATATCACATACTGCACTCCCAGAAAGCTGTCTATCAAATAGAGCATGGGAAGAGCCTGATGAAGATAGAGCCAAAGCTCCAGATTGGAGGAAATACTTTTCAGAAATAGGACACCATCCTTCAGGACACAATGTGTACCCTGAATCAATGGGATTTATATGCTACTTTTTCCCCAGTAGGAAGACTACATAGGTTCAAGATGCTCAAATGTTCCCACTTACCACCACCTGAATGGCTCACTTGGGGAATATGTGCTTCCTGTCCCTGCGACTCTGGATTGAGTAGGGTTAGAGGTCCTGGTCCCCAGGGAGAAATACATGCTAGAGGACATGGCAGAAGTGTCACTGAATTGTAAGCTTGACTTCAAGCAGGGCACTTTGTGTTCCTGTGTTCAAGGACTTCCAGGCAAGAAGGGACATCATCGTCTTGGATTATTAAGCATTGATCAGCAAAAAGATGGTAGGATTGTTGTTGTACAATAAAGATAGGGATATACTGAATATCCAGGCCATCCACTTGGCTTTTTATTGCCTTGCCCAACTGTCATGGTAAATAGTCTTGTTTGGTAATCACAGTCTGTTATGGGCTGAATTGTGTCCCTCCCATATGTTGAAGTCCTAACCCCCATGTGACATTAAGATACGGCCTGTGAGGAAGTGGTTAAAATTGACGGGTGGAACTCTAATCTGATTGGATTGATAAACTTCCAAGAAGAGGAAGAGACTCTGGAGATCTCACTCACTCTCTCTCCACATGCACACAGAGAAGAGGCCAGAAAAGGCCACAGAGAGAAGGTCGTCATCTACAAGCCAGGAAAAGAGGCCTTATGAGAAACCAATCTGATGGAATCTTGATCTTAAACTTGCTAGTCTCCAGGACTGTGAGAAAATTAATTTTTGTTGTTTAAACCACTCACTCCATGGTATTCTATTATGACAGCCTAGGAAGACTAATGCATAACCTTAGTAGGGCATGACGACCAGGAACTCAGAGAGACAGTCTGAGTAATATCACCAGCAAAGCTACTGCAGCAAGCAGAATTGCCCCCTGAGCAGCAGATCTGGCTCACTCATCAGATCAGCTGTTACTGTAACTTGTCTCAATAATCTTTCTCCACTAAGTTTCCTCTAATAAGAGAGGGCCATCAGAAACTTGGAGGAACTGCTTCCTGGACATGTATGAAGAAGTGCATTTGAGCAGCACAAGAGGTGGACTGCAGTCAACAAGGAGGATCACTGTAAGCTCTTGTTGCCCCAGCTGCAAGGGGTGTGCTCAGCAAACTCTCTTCAACTGTCAGCTTGTTAGGGATGGCCCCAACTGCAGAGAATTGCCAATAGCAAAGCCGCACCCTTCTGGCAGAAGCCCATATTTCATATCTGTGGAGGCAGAACTAAAAAGATCTCGCCATTTTTAGTAGGACAACTATGAAGGGCCATTTCAGGTCCTGAGCTTCCCATGGGGCTGGGTGAGGTACTGGCTCTTAATCAAGGCTCCACTTCTGTCTCTACCCAGTCCTGCTTCCTCCCGTCCCTCCTCAGGGATGATTTCAAGGTCACCTCCTAACAAACTTTCTGAGCAATAAACTGTCTTGGAGTCTGCTTCCCAGAGAACCCAAGTTGTGACATGCTCTGAATGACATCAATGATACAAATTGTCATTTAGTCCAGACACTGAAATTATTTTTTAAGATTCCATAAGTAATGCTTCATATAAAATAACTAAAGATTTTTCTTAAAAAATCAGGATAAGGACATTTTTGTATTTTTATTTTAAGGTTAGTACTAGAATTTATAATATATTAATAAGGTTTACACCTAATGATAAAATGATGCTTCTAACTACTAAAAAACAAAAATTCACTCAAGTGGAAAACATTATTACAAAAACACATTCATTTTTCAAAAGAATTTAATTTTGAAGTTTTAAGCAATCTAATATGAAACATATATAACATATTTTTCACTTTTGAATTAATTTATTAACTTAATATTTTATTTGCAAAGAAAGGTAGCATTAGGTTAAAAATAGACAAAGTAAGCCAAATTTTCATATAAATTCAAAAATAAGATTCAATTTATGTTTTGGACCAAAGATTGTATGCATTCCTTTACCTCAAATCTTTACTTAATTGCATCTTAATAGTTGTAGTAAAACAGCCCATATGGTGGTAACTGCATAATACATTTATGAAGTGGCAGTTTTTCACATATGAGATGTGTCAATTTTCTGAGAACAGAGAACTTTCTTAATTACCTTGGTTGTTCCTATTTGCTACTTTAGAAATTTCCTTCTCAATTCAAATCTACTGGAACATAGTTTTAACATGCAAGGCAACAAGTCTAAGCTTCAACACATATTTGCATATGTAAAGTAGAACTCATGTTTGCACTCCATGCTTTTTATAGTTAGCTTGGTAGTCTTATGCAAATCCATTCATAAAGCAAGTTTTCACATACATTTATGGAAATTGCAGGTACATGGTTAGAGTCTGCTTTTCTTTAGAGTATCTGTAAAGATTTATGAGATCCTTGGCAAAGGTTACTATGCAGGAAGAGTCCATACAAAAAAAAATAAGGCATATGCCACAGCTTTGTTATGCTTCAACGTGTAAATAGAACTGTCCCTCTTGGGATTTTCCACATGTATTTGATTTTTCTTTTCCTCCATAACTAAGAAATAAATTCTCAGCCAGTTTGAACTTGCTTGAATGGATCATGTAGGCTCTGTAGGTTCTGAACTCATTTCTTTGCTTTCATATTCAGAAGTGTGGTGATGGTGAAAGAAAAAAGGTCAGGATATTAACAATCTGAATACGGATAGATATAATACACATAGAATATTTGAGCTCTCAGGGCATAACGACTGCACCTAGGCTGGGTCTCTACAAGCCAAATACTTCTAACTCCAGATAGATGACAATATCTAGGTGCTGGAAAATAAAGTGTGGTTGGGCATTGCAGCAAGCCGAAGAGAGTACATTCTATCTAAAAGCAATAACACACAATTTAAAAACTAGACTAATACTTCTGCAAGTTTTAATCAGTGGGGCAACACTGATGACCCCTACTAGTCCACCCAAACTCATTTTTTTTACTTATTTTTTTTTTACTGATTCCTGAGTACAGTGATTGCAGAGACTATAATATTGAAAATGAATCTTTTCATAAAGAATTTGAAGGGAATGGTCTGGAGGTGGAATTAAACTCTCCTGACACCCTATTTGGAGTTGTTTCTCTGAGGTTAATGTCTTTGAGATTGAACAAAGTTTGCTCTCTTCAATTGGACATTCCCAAATTCAAGATTTAACAATTATTTTCAAATGCAACTGTGATGTATTAGATTGTATTATATTGACTACCATCTAAGCCTCTTAGAACTATAAGAAGCTAGATATTCTTTCCTGGGGTATCCAGATTGTGAGGCAAATATGACACATGATGTCAAAAAGAAATGCTGTTTATATATTTCTATTCATGAAAAATAATTTCTGTTTGAACAATTCTGTTAATTTTCCCATGTGGTGGTATTTTTAGTTTCTAAGTCAGGCATGTCAATGCACAAGGAAAAAAAAAGCAATTTACAACTCTGCAAAGAAATACAGCCTCTTCCACTTCATCTGTGTTTCATCTTGATTATCAACACATTTGTCATCCCCCTGTAATTTATTCATTATTTTTACCAGAGGAATATGAAGGGAAAAAAGAAGATAAGCGCACTTGTCAAAATGTGAAACAGATGCTCAAACAATGATTGGAGACAATTAATGTTCTCAGGGAGAAACAACAGGCTGGGTTTGTGTTTAGTTTCAGATTTTTACAGCAAACAGACTTGGGAAAAATGCAAATGTAAAATAAAGGTTTTATTTTCCAAGCAAGGGAAAACAGTATTCTCTGACTGCATTGTTGTACATTTCTGTTATGATCTGACAGTTTAGACCTTTTCGGCAAAATCTTTAAGAACAATGGGAGCAAAATGCAAATGAGCAGCTTTGAAGAGTGATTCAATGACTTTTCCTTCTGAATCACCAAATTGAAAATGTCCTGCAATTGAAATGGCTGTGGGATGGTGGACTGACAAGCAGAATGAAGATAAATGTTTGTGTCTGATCACACTTTAATTCCAATTGGACACAACAAAGTAAGAGTGCCTCCACTCACCTTTGCAGTATTTCTATTTGTTCTTTCTTTTACTGAAGAGATTTCAGTTCCACCACCTTTTGGACTCTGACACTAATTTCCTGCACCTCATCTAGCAACCTACTCCTATAATCTTACTCTAGACCTTGTAATCAATATAATCTCATTCCTTGATCATTACCTCCTACCCTGATAGCTCACTTATCTTTTTCCACTCACTCCTGTACTTCCATTTTAACAATTTTCCAACCATGCGGAATTTATTATTGCTGTAACCAATATCTGATTATCCTCTGCTTTAAGATTCTTGGCAGGATCACATCACCCAGAATCAGGATTGGACTCTCTTCAAAGTTATGACCACAAATGCCAGTGTGCCCTCAACACTAACAACCAATCTGACGTGTTAGGATAGGTTAGGCTGTGTGGAAAATACACACAATGGCTCAAAAGAAGTTTACTTCTCATTGACATAACAGTCCAAGGTGAATCTTATGATTAGGTCACAAGACCTAATTAGGTCATGAGACCTCCTAATCAGAGGACACCTAACAGATCTCCTCTACTGGTCATCTAGGGACAGGGACTTCTTCCATCTTCTGGATTTGCCTCACCAGAGACTTAGTTATTGTCTGCATGCAGCTGGCACAAAGAAAACAGAGGGCACAGAGAAGGCTTCTCTTCTCTATGAAAGAAGTAGCACATGCCCCTTCTGCTTACAGGCTGCTAGACAGAGCTCACTTGATAGCCACCATCTGAAAACTGCAGTCTGATTCTGTGACCAGGAAGAAGAGGGAAAAAGAAAATTATCTTGATGAACAGCTGACAATCTCCACCACATATGTTACTCTAATTTCCTGAAACTGTGTTTTTTCTACTCTTAAACTATTACTTCTCTCTCTTCAAATCGTAAACCTCCAAAAATGATCTGACTTCACTGAGAAGGTAGATACAATCAGATGAGAATGGCCACTTTCTTCCCACCTTCTGAGCTGCCTAGGAGCCCACATACTTGATTCTCCCTTTCCTCATGACAGAGTAAACACCCCTGTGTGATCTAAAGACAAAGCCTCTTTTTGTCCCCTAGGTAGAATTTCTTCTATATTTCTCAAGGACTTTACCCCTGCAGTCATCTTTTTTCTAACTTCCATCATCAATTTCTTCTGTTGGACTAATAACAGTAGTGTGCAAACATGCCTAATATCACTCATATTTATAGAAGTAAGCAAAAAAAAACCTCCTTTACCCCACATCCCTCTCCATTTATTGCCTCATTTCTCTACTATCCTTAATAGAAAACTGTTAAAATATTCAAATATGTTATTGTTTCTACACTTATACCTCCCATCTTGATCACCCTTTAATAAGGATTTCATTCAAATCATTTAAATAAAATGCTGCATATTGAAGTCACCAATGATATACATCTTGTTCATGTCAATGCCAATTATGTGTCCTTAGCCTACCTCTAGTAACATCAGACATGCATCATCTAAGTTTAAGATGGTCCAGAATAAGTAATACATCTATTTACTTTCTAAATTCATTGAACATCTGAGCAGTATTTGCCTGAGGTTAATCTAAATATGTTTTACTCACTTATATTCTGATATTAGGTCAACTTTATGATTTTCCAAAGGACAACCAATGTTTCTTTGGTAAGAAAAGGCAGACAGAACACCAGTATAATATTTTACAGACAAGGGAGACTTCCATTTTGTTTCTAGGCACCTCTTAGAGTCATTACGAGAATAATACTAGATGAGTTGGGTGCTTCAATCAGACCATTGTTCAAGTTAATGGGGTGGTAGCATTCTTCAATTTAATACCATAAATGAACGTGCATACATACTCATCACTGCACTAGATGCTTCAGGTATTATAAAAATGATTAACTCAGCTCAAGGAAACTAACCTGAAGGAGAAAATAAACACATATTCATCCTACAAAAACTGAGAAAGTACTTCTTGTGAGACTGGTTCCCTGTAAGTTATGCCAGATTGTCTTTCTTTTTTTTTTTTGCGGTATGCGGTCCTCTCACTGTTGCGGAGCACAGGCTCCGGACGCGCAGGCTCATCGGCCATGCCTCACGGGCCCAGCCTCTCCGCGGCATGTGGGATCTTCCCGGACCGGGGCACGAACCCGTGTCCCCTGCATCGGCAGGCGGACTCTCAACCACTGCGCCACCAGGGAAGCCCCTAGACTGTACTTCTTAAAGGCAGTTGCAAATACATCTGTCATCCTACAAGGTCTCCTACACACGAGTGTCTGTTTCTCTACTCCTTGAAACTTGGTGGTCCCTATGACTTCTTTAACCAACAGAATACTGATGCTTTGCAAATTCTGGTTGTAGCTCTAACTACTTTGGCAGTTTCTGCTTACCCTGCCTGACATTCTACGCTTGAGATGTCACTCTCGGTACCCAGCTACCATTCTGTTAGAAGCACAAGGCAAATGAAGCAACCATGTGGAGACTCTTTGATAGACAGCCTCCAGTGAGATTCCAGCTGATGTCCAGCAACAGTGGTCAGTTAAATGACTGGGTCATCCTGAATGTTCATCCGTCAGATGATTCCAACAATAGCATCTGAGTGAACTGAATGAAAGCCCATGTGAGAAAATGCACAGATGAACCCAGCCAGCCCACAGAATCACGAGGAAAAATAACCGTTTGTTGATTTAACCATTAGAATTTTGGATGGTTTGTTGTGCAGGAATAGATAACCTGAAGGTTAGGCCTGAGCAATAAAGATCATTTAGGTATATTTTCTACACCTGGGAACCCACAGTCTAATGTAAGATATTAATGAATGCATTAAAATGTGAATATAAGGAAGTTATGGTGATGAATATATGAGAGGTATGATTACATGTGGATAGAACAGGAAAGACTTGTTTAGAAAAGTGCCATTTGAGTTAGGATTTGAAATGGGTGTAGAAATTTTCTAATTGCTATTTGACAAGGTGGAAACTTAAGGAATTTTACAAAGAGTAAACAGCTTGAGAAAAGAAATGTATAGGGCCAAAAGCTGACTAATATTAGCTTGCATAAATTAAATTGCTGCTAAGGTTTGGGAACTTCACATAAGTTACTTCTTGTCTTTATCAAAACAATCTAGAAAGAAAGGAATTAAATCAGGGTTCAAATGTAGTGCTGGAAACCTAGGCTCTTTCCAGGATGCTACCATGCCTCAGGGAAAGGATAGGAAGAAAAGTGGGAAGAATCATTTAAGTAGTAGCTTGGGGCACTAACAGAAAGAAAGTTGAAGGCCCTGGAAGAGCTTGTCTCCAGTCACAGTAACAAAATGGACCCACTAAAGGTTTCTCAGTAGAGAAACTCGTGTTTTCATTGCTACATAAAATATTTACATGATTTCCTTTTTTTTTAAATATTATTATTACTTTCTGATTTGGTTGTGTAGATTTTTAATGTATAGGCAGTCCTTGGTTTCTCATTTGAGTAACAGAATCATATCTCTTAGTAATAATTTGGCTTTTTTCAAAAGGTAGGGTAAGAGACTCTTTAAACTTATTAAATGGGAGAACTGACTAATACAACATGGATTTAAATTAGTAAAATGTGGCATCTCTTCTAAATATTCATTTTATTAATGTAAACATTAAAACAATTAAGCATTATTAAATTTGGGGGGATAGGTAATTTAAACATTTTCTGCATAAGAGATTTAAATCTTTACACACCATCTTGGTTGATTTTAGAGCATTGCATATATAAGAATTTCTATTTTATTACTTTCACTTTTTAGGCAGGAATATTTAAGCTCAAAATTGTGAAGGTTCACACAAATTAGCAACAACAATGATGCAGAAGACAGCTAGCTAACTAGGAAACAAAAGAACAGTACAGTTAATTTGACTTCCACCTGAGGGTCTTGCTATGTTAAACTCACTTATTTTTAAAGACTTCTCTTGAAGCAGTCATCTATTTGTCTCTCCCTGAATAAATAACAATGTTAGGAACATAAGCATGTCTTTATTTGATTTTCAGAATGAATTTCTAGAGGCCTGACAAAAGGCTCAGCTATAATTATTTAAAATTACAGATATATAAGGCGACAAAAAACCTTCAGTAAATCTTTACTGGCTTGAGGCCACACCTCGGAAATTTAGATGTTTATTTAAAAGATTCCCTCACAGGCTTCCCTGGTGGCACAGTGGTTGAGAGTCAGCCTGCCGATGCAGGGGACACGGGTTCGTGCCCCGGTCCGGGAAGATCCCACATGCCGCGGAGCGGCTGGGCCCGTGAGGCATGGCCGCTGAGCCTGCGCGTCCGGAGCCTGTGCTCCACAACGGGAGAGGCCACAACAGTGAGAGGCCTGCGTACCTCAAAAAAAAAAAAAAAAAAAAGATTTCCTCATATAATCTTCTCTTGTCTCTCTCCCATTCTTTAGTGCAGTAGTTTAATTTTACGGAACTCTATTTGCATTTTTCTTTTATAAGAAAAAAATACTATATTTTTGGCTATAAAAGTAAGTCATGACTATAATAGACAACATGGAAAATACAAAAGACTATAAAAATAAAGAACCACATTTAACTTGTCCACCTGGGCATGACAGCTTCTTTTGTTTATCCCCTACTATTATCAACTGACATATTGTATTCCTTGTGCATCCAGAGCTGTATCATGTTGAATATTATGTCTCCAACACTATCACAGTTTCAGGTGTATCGTAGGAGCTCAAAGATATATTTTGAATAGAAAATAATGGAATTCATTCCCTTGTTTCTTTCTAAAGGTTTTTGAATAGTTGGGATTATTCCACATTAATGAACTTACACTCACCCAACATCTTTCACGCAAAATATTATCTCATATCATGTGATTCTTTCGTGTGGGTATATCAAATATTATCCAAATAATCCCCCTTTTTTCTTAAAAAAAAGGGGGATTATTTGGATAATATTTATTTGGATAATATTTATCTTTATTGGAGTATAATTGCCTTACAATGGTGTGTTAGTTTCTGCTGTATAACAAAGTGAATCAGCTATACATATACATGTATCCCCATATCTTCTCCCTCTTGCATCTCCCTCCCACCCTCCCTGTCCCACCCCACTAGGTGGACACAAAGCACCGAGCTGATCTCCCTGTGCTATGCAGCTGCTTCCCACTAGCTATCTGTTTTACATTTAGTAGTGTATATATGTCCATGCCATTCTCTTCATCCCAGCTTACCCTTCCCCCTCCCCGTGTCCTCAAGTCCATTCTCTACGTCTACATCTTTATTCCTGTCCTGCCCCTAGGTTCTTCAGAACCATTTTGTTTTTTTTAGATTCCGTATATATGTGTTAGCATATGGTGTTTGTTTTTCTCTTTCTGACTTACTTCACTTTGTATGACAGACTCTAGGTCCATGCACCTCATTACAAATAACTCAATTTCGTTTCTTTTTATGGCTGAGTAATATTCCATTGTATATATGTGCCACATCTTCTTTATCCATTCATCTGTTGATGGACACTTAGGTTGTGTCCATGTCCTGGCTATTGTAAATAGAGCTGCAATGAACACTGTGGTACGTGATTCTTTTTTAATTAATCCCCTCATTTTAATCACTTAGATGGGTTCTAAGTGTTTGCTAGTATAAATCACTTGGTTTTCAAAAACCATAGATGCGACTACTTTTTATCTGCCTAAATTCATTACTAGCCCCCACCTTTATTTCCATTGTAATTGATTTGTAATCAGTTGGTTGGTCATTCAGGGACTGTGATTTCTAGTCCCTCCTTTGCAGCAAGGTGTACTCATGTAACTAAGTTCTGGCCAAAAAATATGAATGAAAGTGTCCTCTGCTTCTTTCAGAACAGGTCTATATATATCCAGGAGAAATAAGTAGCTTAGGTGTATAAATTTCCACAAGATGAACACTCATCTCTGATGATTATAAACAAGGAATGCTTTGTTCCTTTTTTTTTTTTTGGCTGCCCCACATCATGCAGGGATCTTAGTTCCCTGGCCAGGGACTGAATCCGTGCCCCCTGCAGTGGAAGCACAGAGTCCTAACCACTGGACCATGAGGAATTCTTTGTTCTTGAGCCAGCATTGTTGCTGAGTCTCTTGTAAGAGAAGCTGAGTCATTGGTCTGTAACTAATACAGTCTGTATTAATACAGCCACACTAATACCATCACATCCCCCCTCACTGAATATGTTTCAGCTTGCTCATCTGTTGTGATCTTGACTCATAAGTGCTCCGGTCTAAGTAGGAAACTGTGTTTCCAAGAATCACTTCTTTGTTGTTTCAGGTTAGAGTTTACCAATAAGGGACAATAGACCAGATGTTGGTTTCCACTTGGAAATCTACAGGATGAGAAGATGCCTGACCATCTGTGTTGGTGGATCAGGCATACTGGAACACAGGTTCTTAAATTTTAGGGAGTTTCAGAATCACCTGGAGGGCTATTAAAGCATGGATTGCTAAGCACACCCCCAGGGTCTCTAGTTCAGTAGATGTGGGGTGGATTCTGAATGTATTTTTTTTTTTTTTTTTTTGCGGTATGCAGGCCTCTCACTGTTGTGGCCTCTCGTGTTGTGGAGCACAGGCTCCGGACACGCAGGCTCTGCGGCCATGGCTCATGGGCCCAGCCGCTCCGCGGCATGTGGTATCTTCCCGGACCGGGACATGAACCCGCGTCCCTTGCATCGGCAGGTGGACTCTCAACCACTGCACCACCAGGGAAGCCCGAGAGCATGTATTTTTAACATGTTCTCAGGGGATTCTGATGTTGCTGGTCCTGAGATTGCACATTAAGAACCTCTGTTCTTGAAGAACCAGAGCTCAATTCTTTCAGAATGGCAAAGAAGAGGGGGAAATAAAGTAAATAAAACCTCCCCAAGTTTATTTCTGTAAGTTTTAAAGGAACTTTATAAAAGTCAGAATTTTCTCCACAGGACAATAATTATTCAAGCTATTTCACTTGTCTTTATATTGCTAAATAGGTGGCAAATACTATGAGCATACAGTCTGATTGCTGCCTTTTGTTTTTTCTTCCCTGAGGCAGCTCTAGTGAACACGTGGAGGAACTAACACTGCTGACATCAAATGATCTACATATCTACTGGATCACTGGTCTGTGACGGAGTGCTTCTTTCCCTACTAGCTTGTTCCAACCATCAGATGGTTAGCTTATCACTGATGCTTAACACTTTAAATGATCCACTTGTCAAGCAGGGCTATTAATCTTCATGGTTTAACAGAGGATTATAGACATCAAAAAGTGCGAGAAACATCTGACCACTGAAACTACAGCACAATACTTTTCACTCCTGCATTTTGGCCATTTCATTGGCTTATAGAACAGAACTCCTGAGTTCAGAGTGTTGGGAAGGTAACATTTAGAAACCTAAACCTATCTCAAGCCTGCAGGGCATTCATTTGCAAGAGCAGAGGCCTTTCAGCAGATCTTTTCTCTGATGTTTTAAACTGCAAGACTACTTACAAAACTTTTTAAAAATCATGTCGCCTTCCCATTAAGGAGACTGTCACTCCTACTGTCCTTTGGATCAAAGTGAATTTTTTCTGTCATTTTTCTGCCAAATCAGGATATGGTGAGGGAGAGGGTAGCTCATCTCAATCATCAATACCAGCTACCTCTACAAGGGCTCATAACATTTATTAATAATACAAAACAGATATTGGTGCTTATTTTTAGTCCAATCTTTACTCTCTACAGAAGAGATGCCATAAGTAGAACAAATGATCATTGTTATATAATACCGCATGCTTCAGAAGATAAAAAGACAGTTATGTACGCAAATGAATCGAAAAGCTTTGTTTGGACTTTGTGATTAAAACTCACCTGTTTTACGTGTGACATTGCCAAGAACATTATTTGCCCTTTATAATATCATATGTAATTATATGCTCCATACTCTAGAAGGGCCAATGCATGAAAAGGAAAAACAGAGTTGGCAACTGTGAAACTTTTGTTGGACAAAAGTCCTCAAAGAAGTAAATCATGGGTTTCTAATTCAGACATTTTAACCACATAAATTTTACCTTCTGAATCTTCATGCTCTTTATTTTTAACGTAAATTCACATTAGGTACTCGCCCGAAAAGTGAGGCAAAGTCACAGCCATCCTGTATTTCCAGGTCTAAAGAGAATTACCACAGGTCACTAGTATGACCAAGATAGAAAATTATCATAGCTTTGCTTTTAAAAAATTTAAACAGGTCACAGTAGTAGTGACAGTTATTGGCATTTGACATATTCCCTGGAAGTATCAAAAGAGTATCTGAGTATAAACGGCCTAAGGCACAGCCACTGAATCAGGAATCTATGAGTCCAGCTTCAATGGTCCGGTGAACCTCTCTCTAGTTGGTTGGGTAATGACAAGTCTTGCTGGGAGAGGTTCTCTAGCAGGTACCACACCTGCTATTGTGCAACCGCAAGGAAAATATTTAATTCAAAGGGAAAGGAATAATAATTGTATTATACATTTGGTGCCAATTATTTGAGTATATTGAGAGTTTAGGTCTGCTGACACTTATATCCTTCTTAAAATTTGGGTTGATTCATTCTTAGAATGTTTCAAGACACCATCTTAATATAAAGAATGACCTTTCTAATATGTTTTATTGGGCAAGTCCTTGATATTGTCCCATCACAAGTCACCCACAGCTCTGGAGTCAGATATCTGGAGGTGGGGACCTCTGTATTGCCACTTACTAGTTCTCTGGGCTTGGACAAATAATTTAAATCCCCTGATTTAACTGTGTCTTAAATGTACTATTTTTGGAGGAGAGGATGAAATAATGAAGAAACCACACATAGCAAGTGCCTAATGCAAGTTAGGTACTATGTAAATTTAGCCAATATTATTAGAACATGACTAATCTTTTTACCTAAATATGTGTAAGGCTATATGAGGGAGACTGGAGAAAATGCCGCTGATAAATATATCTTTCTCATTGAGCAGTTGTTTATGAAATAACGTTGCTTTGGTTAGAGGAAATATCTGATTAACATGTAGGTGCAACTGCAGGTATAAAACTTTAGTTGGTATCAGTTATGTACCTCTTTAAGGTAATTTTTGTCATAATTTCTGATAGAAGAATGAGCTAAGAACAAAAGTTATTAAAGGGAAAGAAGGATCTTGAAACTATGTCTACAGGATGATTTGGTACATAGTTAAGCAAACCATTTTTGCTTTAGTCATTTATCCAATACATAATTGTTGAGTAACTGTATGTGCTAGCCAACCATACAAATCATCTAGGGCAGCGGTCCCCAACCTTTTTGGCACCAGGGGCCGGTTTCATGGAAGACAATTTTTCCACGGACCGGGGCAGGGGGGTGGTTTCGGGATGATTCAAGTGCATTACATTTACTGTGCACTTTATTTCTATTATTATTACATTGTAATATATAATGAAATAATTAGGCAGCTCACCATAATGCGGAATCAGTGGGAGCCTGGAGCTTGTCTTCACTTGCCACTCACTGATAGGGTTTTGATATGAGTCTGCCAGCAATTGATTTATTATGGTCTCTGTGCAGTCAAACCTCTCTGCTAATGATAATCTATATTTGCAGCCGTTCCCCAGTGCTAGCATCACTGCCTCAGCTCCATCTCAGATTATCAGGCGCTAGATTTTCACAAGGAGCTCACAACCTGGATCCCTCACATGTGCAGTTCACAGTAGGGTTCGCTCCTAAGAGAATCTAATGCTGCCCCCGATCTGACAGGAGGCGGAGCTCAGGCAGTAATGCCAGGGATAGGGAGTGGCTGTAAATACAGGTGAAGCTTTGCTCGCTCACAACTCACCTCCTGCTGTGCGACCCAGTTCCTAACAGGCCACTGACTGGTACTGGTCCAAGGGTTGGGGACCCCTGATCTAGGGTAAAACCATACACATTGCATGTTAATGCCTGTCCTCACGGCATTTGCATTCTACTTCAAATCTTTTCCAAAGTGCTGTCCCCAGTTGAATATGATACACTAGTTTCCACTAAAGCTGTGAATTGTACATTTTCTGTTGTAATTGTCAGAGAGGTTTCACCTGGGACTTTTTGTTTTAAGGAAATTGAATGAATGCTCTTGTTTATTTGATAAATGCTTAGTATCACCTTACTCTCTGCTATTTTATAAATGTAAATGTATTATATTTTTATCACAAACACATCAACTAGGTATTATTATTATTATCCCCATTTTATAAATGGGAAACTGAAACACAGAAAGTTAAGTAACTTGCCAAAAGTCACACAGCTAGTAAGTGGTAGGGCCAAGATTCAAATCCAGGGAATCTGATTTGAGAATTTGGGATCTGAACCATTAAATTTATTCAGGAAATGTTAATCTTGATTCCAGCTTGAACTAAAAATGTTGGTTTGTTCAATGTCATTAGGAATCTCACCTTCATTTCTAGGATCCTCTCTTGTTTTGAACGAATATACTCATTATTCTTTAGAAAAGTGCCACTAGCTGATACTGTACTTATCTCTGCATTTTTTTCTTATTCCCCAAACAACCGCTATAGGAATATACAAGATTTGCTGTGTAAACATGCATGTCACTTTTAACATTATTTTTGACCTCTGCTTCTTATAAGTTGTTCCAAACTTTTCTTGTTTTCTTTTCCTTCTTGCAACCCAAATGCAGTTTATGTTTCACTTGCATTATATAAAGAGGTAGACTGATATGGTAGAATATTAATAGCTAATACATATGAGGACTTTTTTTTTTAGCTTGTACTGGCACTAGAATAAGTGCTTGATCTGTATTATCTTTAATTCTCACAATAATTCACTAAGTTTGGATTTGCTTTTATCTACATTTTATAGGTTATAAAACAGACTTTTAAAGCAGAAATATGTAGAACAAAACATTCTACAAAGTTTTTGGCATATAGGATGGAATATAGACATGTCAGAATTTTAGTACAAGTTCATGAGATGCCAAAGTCCAAACTCTTAACCAATGATGATACTTAAAAAGCAAAGACCTGGCTTGATGTCTGAGTCCTAACTAGGCAGTGTGTTCTTAAGTGCGTTACTCAGAGTATCTCTCCTTCAGTTTAGCTACCTTTAAAGTACAAAGCATTCCTTCATTGATTATACATTTATTCATAGTAACATTCTATGCCAAAACCTGTGCTATGAATAGATTGTACAAGGATGAATAAAATATCTTTCATTAATGACCTTGGAAGGTAATGGTAGTATAGTATTTACATCATAGAGTTATGTAAGGATTGAATAAATCAACAGATAAGCTCTTCAGGATAAAACCCACATTATAGTGATACACACATGCATTATTAATATATTGGTAAAGACTAAGGGTGGTAAATAATGTGTGTGTATGTGTGACGGTCTTATATAGATGAGAGCCTCCATGTGTTTGCCTTCTAAGTATATGGAAGAAATTCATGTCAAGGACAACATTTTGAATGATATAGAAGGTCAGTTTTGAAAATGCTTTTCTCCATGGAATCTGCCATAGAGTCACATATCTACAAAGAAATGATACTTGGCACTTCCCAACTACATTTCAGGGAGGATGTAATAAGATAGGTGGAAATGCATGCCAGGTTGCGTGCAGTCTATCTTTAGTTTGCTAGTCACATTTATAGCCTACACAGAGATTCTTAATTAAGAGAAAAATATTTTTATAATTTTTACAGTTTTAATAAGGATTTATGAATGATTAAGTATGCATTAAGGTAGCTATTATGTGTTTGGAGACACAACTGAGGACCACTTACTAGATATTATGGCATCATTAACAAAGAATACTAAACATTTGACAAAACAAAGCTATCTGGATTATCTCTTCAGAGGCTTGAAATGATTATCTTAAGAAGTGTTGCAGAGAAATCGAAGTAACTTCCATGAATGACTAATGAGATTAAAGGCATTCTATGCAGACAGATATTAATATAAATATCATTTTTCTCAAGAAACACTTCACATAATTACATCATTTATGTTAAATTTAGATAATTTTTGACCCGTACATACTAGTTCTAAATTGGTATTTCAAAACAGTTCTTAAAGCTAACACTTTCTACATTACTATGAGGCAGTGTCACATGAGAATTGCAAAGAAAGAAAGAATTGAAATATATTTTAAAAAATGGCCATTGCTTTGATTTAAAAGAAGAATGGGTGACATTTTCCTCTGTGATCTGGCTTGTTTTGTTTGGTAGCTGATTCTACTTCCTGTCATGTACTTGGTTTTAACCTTTGGACTTCATCCTCTTTCAGCTCATTGTTTAATTACAGGGCATGGAATCCTCTGGGCTTCATCCTCAGTTTCTGCAGTTCACTCTTCACTTGACCTCACTAGCTGACTCAGAGCTCCACTTTCCCATCTTGACCTTGAGTTGGAGGGACTGGGAACAGAAGCCCAGCTCCCTTGGGCTCAGCATCTCTCCAATTTTGCTACTAGTCTGGTCCTGCCTGCTGCCACCTCCTTTCTGGTCCTTCTGATTCTGGGTCCTCTCCAGTTGCATCAGTTTCTCTGTTATTTTCTCTGCATCTGAGCCCCTTTTTTAAAGTGGTATCAAGCAAGGCAATGCTTCTCAAACTTTATTTTGGTGCCACTCTCCTGATTTTTGCCATTCAATTTCCACTTATATTGTTATTAAATGGTACACTATTTTTAACTTAAATGAACTCATTATTTTTTTTTTAACTAGCTTTTTAAAAATTCAAAGTCGTTTGAAAGCAAACCTCATATCCCTCTACTATATGGAAAAGGAATATTCCTTACCTTAAAAAAGAGTAGCTACAGAATGAAATTTAATGAAGACAAAAATCATGTGATCAAAGTCTCTCCAGATATTGTTTCAGGCCTGAGGACTATTCTCTGATAATAATAGAGACTACCAAGTGGTAGAGTGAAGTTACTGAACATAGTGACAATAAACTGGGTTCTCTTCTTTCCATAATCAGAATGCCTAAAAGATAACCAAGATCTGGTGACGGTGACAAATTGAGACAGCGATACAGAATTTCCCTACCCTCAAATTCCTAACACAATTTTAAAAGCCAGCAATAAACATTTAATATAATAACCACTAGCAACTAAATAAGGGGCATGAGAACACAATCAACTTCCCAAACTAATGATGCGGGTGGGGGGTGGCACAGGAGATTCTGGAACAGGGTAGAAAGGTGCAGAAGAGTTCAGCTCCTTACCCTAACCCTGGTCCCCAGAAACCATAGTGATGTGATGATTCTCCTTACTTCCTGGTATGAACAGAAATGAAAAGAATAGATATTAAAATAACTGTTCCATTTTAAGGGATAAATATTCCTAGTTTATGACTATGTATGAAATATTTTATATAGGGTGTTCTGGTTAGCTTTCAGTATTTCTTTTTTGCCATGCTACTTCATAAAACACAGAATATAAAAATTATTAAGGTAAGTCCTGATCATAAGGAAGGTATGTACTGACCATTTCCATGATTAATTGAAAAGTCTTTATACTACAAAATGCTTGCCTATGTGGTTTCTGAAGTTCATTCTAATTTATATACCCTAAACTATGCTCAGGTTCAGTTACAGAATCCTTTAATAAAAAGAGTTGCCAAAACTTTACACCACTCTAAAGGAAGTCCTTCCAAGCTGAAATTTTACAAAGCACATCTTATAGGTGATGATATATTAAATAAAAGGTTACTTTAATAATAATTTTTTTGCCAGCACAGCTTCAATGCCATATAAATGTTTCCTATTCAATTACCTGCTCACATTTTTCATCCTCACTGATTTTGCAATGATCAGAATATTTCTCTTAAACCCCACTACATTAATCCATCAAAGTGCTTTTTTCATTAGGTGATGACTTTTCCCACCCAGAATATTGCCAGGGAGGATGATGACATTTCCTATTGTTCTGCCTCTAGACCGTTGCTTGTGAGTATATTTTTATTCCTCTAACCTCCCATTATTCAAGAATCATAAGGGACTTACTGTGCAGAAGGTAAAATTGGAAACGAACTAGAATCAGATTCCTTAAATCCTTCAAAGGAAACTCTCTGTCTATCCTCAGCCCCTTGCAGAGTTACTTAATCACCTTTTCATTGGTTAATTACTCAATGCATTTAGTAACTGGAATGTTCATTCAATGCAGTCAAGCTCAAAAATTTAAAAATAATAACAGTTTGCATTACAGTAGGCATCAGAACATCAAAAAAAGATATCAAAAGCTCCTCTAAGAAGGTTGATGGCTGAAGAGGATAAACAAAATCTCTTGAAAGACTGAACTCAACAATACAGCCCCCTGTACCAGAATGTGGGCAAAGAACACTCTTTTTTTTTTTTTTTAACTTTCTCGTTGTTGGTTTCTTCTTTTATTATCTTAATATTTTGATGACATAGAGTTAACTGGTTTGCCAGGAACAACCACAAGTTTCCATCAGAAGAAGGAATTATAAACAATTGCAGCAGAGTTCTATTCTGGATTGGTACTGAGAACAATGGCCTCTGTATTGAATTGAGAGGAAAAAAAAGATATCTGTTTCCAAAAAAAATTTTTTTGGCCTCCTAAAACTCCTATATTTGCATCATTCCCTCTTTAATATCTCATTGAAGGTTTACACACCTTGGCCTTTTGACAGACTGTGAGAATACTTGATGGGGAGGCTAGGTCAGGTTTGACCAATCTGTTATTTTTTATTTTTTTACAGTACGTGGGCCTCTCACTGTTGCGGCCTCTCCCGTTGCGGAGCACAGGCTCCAGACGCGCAGGTCCAGTGGCCATGGCTCACGGGCCCAGCCGCTCCGCCGCATGTGGGATCTTCCCGGACCAAGGCACGAACCCGTGTCCCCTGCATCGGCAGGCGGACTCTCAACCACTGCGCCACCAGGGAAGCCCTAATCTGTCATTTTGAAAAAGTAAGAAGGGTGGGAAGAGTAGGGTCATAGGAAACCTGAAGTACTGTATCATCTATTTTCCAATTTAGCTTAGACTAGTTCTAAGCTAGTCTAGAACAAGTCCTGAAGTAATAGGTATTTACTGAGTTCTGTACTGGAAAGTAGACTACTGCAGGAAGCAGCTTTCTTTCTTTACAGAAATACATGTTAGCCGAGAGAATGCATAAATAAAATGTAGTGTGCTGCAGAGTAAGATGGGGACTCTTCATGCAAAGGAGGTTTTGAAAAGGGAAAGTTCAACGTGAGCTAAAGCAGGCAGAGACACTTCCTTGGAGAAGTAACAATTAACCAGACCTTACAACACAGGCAGGATTTCCTAGGCAGGGATTGTGTTTTGGATGACTTGAATGGGAGGTAGAGAGGAGGGCAGAATGAGAAAGCAAATAAGAGCAGGGAATCTAATAATGGTTACAACTGGGTAGAGCAATTCTTGCTTTCTCAAATCTGGATTTAACTCCTAAAGCCCTGCCTGAAGTATGGAAGGAATGGAAGAAAAATTGGGCTTTAGACAGCGAATAAAAATGTCTATAGAGACATTGCCCAATTTTATTCATTAGGTGTGTGTTCATTTAGTTAGTAATTGAATATAGGTAGATATTCATGACCTGATGGATGAAAGAGGACCAGGAATGGCCCAAAACTTCATGCTTGAAATATAGTAAATGGTCCATTGAAATATGGTAGATTTGTTGCTCTGAACCTCAAACTCTCCTTAGACTTGGTAAGTCTTATGACAATTTCTGCAGATATTTTTTTCTGGGTTTCATTTGTTTTTCTTCTGGGGCTGCTTTCAATGTTAGAAGCTGTTGTGTTGAATGCTGCTCAAGAAATTGAAAAGGGATGAGGTTACAAATGTAGATATTTGATACAAGAGATTAAACCTAAACACACAGGTCAAACATAAGACTAGATATATGTGCACCAAGAGGAGAACAATAAGGTCTCATAAGGCATGTGAAAAATGCTGAGTTTGTTACAAAATATACATGAGGGTGAGTGTGCATTTTGTGTTTAACATTGGGGATTATTAACAGGATAAAGCTAGGGAGTAGTCTCTCCTTTCCTTATTTCACATTGTTTGGGCCTTTAGGAAGCTTTTCTTGATTCCCAATATAAAGCATTAACCCTTAACCACATGACACCCTCCATCCAAACCCACATCCCTCTCTAGCATATCTTCCTGAGATATTTATTCATGACAACATCACTGTGAAATGATTTCATTTATTGCCTTTGTTTCGCAGTAGAATAAAACTCTATGAAAGCAGAGAATTTAATTACCTTGGTTATTATATGTAGAACAGTGTCAGACACATTGTAGCTGTTTAATAAATACTTGAGTTAACAATCATATAATTTTCTTGATCCCCTCATTTATAAAGAATGCGGAAAAATAACTGAATTAGTAGTAACACCTTCTTGATGGTTCTTTACCATGAAAACAATATAGAAAACTAAGCATAGAGGATAAAGACATAATCTCTGTTTTGAACAAAAGGAAGATGGATAATAACAATAATAGACACAAAGGGACTGAATAGTACGTATTAGAAAAGGGAAACTGAAAACTGAGCTTGCCCAATAGTAGGGGCTCATTAAATGCATAAGAGGCTTTACCATGTCTAATTTCAAAAGTTGTAGAGTGCCTTACAATTGCCAGTTAGTTATACCACTTGATTGTTCTGGCCTTTAAAAAATCCTGTCCTTAAAACGTCAGAATATAGTACTTCAAGATTCATTACAACACCTTCCCTAATACAGAGAACTTATACTGTCTTATCTGGAACACACACTTACATGAAGGGACCTTACCAATCTCATTCACCACTGTTTCACAAGTGCTGAAAAGATTATCTGCCACATTGAGGGACTCGATTTCAGTCAAATTAATATAAACATTAGTTATTCAGACTGTACACTTTGGAAAATTCAGTCTTGGGAACAAACCTCCCAGTAGTTTAGGGAAAAAGAGCCCAATAAATTAATTACATAATATCCTCTACACACAAAAACTATATGATTTAATTGTTTATAAAACAGTATTATTAAAATTTTAAAGACAGATCTTAAGAACAGCATAGAATTATGGAGGTAGTAAGTTTAGTTAGTTAGATTTGCCCTGAATTTTAATCACCAACCTTGAGACAAATAACTTCTGGGTAAAAAATGGTTCACTTAAACAACTTTTGGGTGACTTAATTTTTCTTTTTAGTTTATTGTTGTTTTTATTTTCCTCACTTTCATAGTCAATTTTAGGCTCTGGACAAAAATCTCAAAATTTACAACTGAAATTTTATAGGAAGGCCTAATATTACAAGGTTTATCCTTCAGTTTATGAGATTTAACAGTTGTGGACAGTTTGAATTAGGTTTTGCTAGAAAAGCATCAGTGAAAAAAAAATTTTTTTTTTAAAGAAAAAGTGACTCTGCTCCTACCAATAAAACTTCTAAAAGTCAGTACATATGACTTTGTTTTCAAAAACAGACATTAAAAATGGCAGATTTAGGGCTTGTTCAGGCAAAGACTGAAAACAGAAGATAAAGGAAATTGGCTGAAATAGGAACATTTCTCCAAGAGAACTGGCAATGAAAGTGTCATAGGTCAGGTCCAGGGAAATGGTCCATGCATCCAAGATTTGTGTGCAGGGGTGTTTATTGGGGAGGGTCTCAGGAGACTCTAAAGAAAGGGCTAAAGAAAGCAGCATTGGGCAGGGGATGCTGAAGTGCAAAGCTATTGAAAGAGAGGCCTCAGACAATCCCATGGGGAGTTCCAGACCCAGCACCACCCTTCAAAAGTTGTCCCAGTTTGAGGTCAAGGCCCAGGCCCTTATACTGCTGCATGAAGCAGTCATGAGATTAGGACTGCCCTTGTCAGGGGGCATCATGGTGGGTCTGACTGAAGATAAGATCTGAAGAGGGACTCAGCTCTAAGAGCCATCAGGAATACCGTCACCAGCGAACAGAAGAAACAACTCAGTTTTGGCAGAGAATCTGGGCTGCACATCACAGGATCCAGACAGAGATTATGCTATTGAAAATGATAATATTTACAAAACCCTTCTTTTGATTTTGTACAGGAAGTTCTAGTGCACACAAACACACACACACACACCCCACATAAAATAAAGACATGTTGCCTCCTTAAAAAAGAAAAACAAGGGAAAGAAAAGAGAAAGCACAGCACAGGGAAAAGGAATTGTCTCAATGTGAGCTACTTGAGATAAAGGGCTCTGCCGGTCTACAGAGAGTTTACCACTTAAGAGTGTTTGAAAATAGTCTGACACATACAAGTGTTCAAAACTTACTGTTTGACATAATAAATGAATCAATTATTCCTAGCCTCTTTTAAAATCAACAAAAATCATTTTCTATTAAAACAATAGGCAGAAACTCTCTTTTGGTTGCTTGGTTGGAAGTTTTGTAGACTCCTTTCTGTAATGCACTACTTTTTTCCCATTAAAAACAATGCCAGCCACTGCAGTTGGCTCAGCAGTCTTCTCAGAAAGCAAAGGGAAGAATCATCTAAAGGGATGACTGCGTGTTCTCTTTAGGCTCATGTTAACTTGCCCAGTGCTCTGAGTCAGAGTTTGGTTTCAAACTGGGGTTCAATCACTTAATAGTTTTGTGACCAAAACCTAGTTTCTCAACCTCCCTCAGTCTCAGTTTCCTGATTGCAAAAGTGAAATGTTAGTACAAACCTTGCAGACTTGTTGTGAACTTTAATTAAAGCTATTTGTGGGGGATAGCTTCAAGATGGTGGAGGAGTAAGATGGGGAGATCACCTTCCTCCCCACAAATACATCAAAAATACATCTACATGTGGAACAACTCCTAGAGAACACCTACTGAACGCTGGCAGAAGACCTCAGACATTCCAAAATACAAGAAACTCCCCACGTACCTGGGTAGGGCAAAAGCAAAAAGAAAAAACAGAGACAAGAGAATAGGGATGGGACCAGCACTTCTGGAAGGGAGCTGTGAAGGAGGAAACGTTTCCACACATTAGGAAGCCCCTTCACTGGCAGAGATGGGGTGGCAGAGGGAAGCTTCGGAGCCACAGAGGAGAGCACAGCAACAGGGGTGCAGAGCGCAAAGCGGAGAGATTCCCGCACAGAGGATTGGTGCCAACCAGCACTCACCAGCCTGAGAGGCTTGTCTGCTCACCCACTGGAACTGGTGGGGGCTGGGAGCTGAGGCTTGGGCTTCGGAGGTCAGAGCCCAGGGAGAGGACTGGGGTTGGCTGCGTGAACACAGCCTGAAGGGGGCTAGTGCACCACAGCTAATAACAACAGAGTCCCTAGAAGAAGTCTGGACCTGCCTAAGAGGCAACAGAGAATTGTTTTGGGGTGTGCGAGGAGAGGGGATTCAGAGAACCACCTAAATAAGCTCCACAGACGGGCGTGAGCCGCGGCTATCAGGCAGACACCAGAGACGGGCACGAAATGCTAACGCGGCTGCTGCAGCCACCAAGAAGCCTGTGTGCAAGCACAGGTCACTCTCCACACCTCCCCTCCTGGGAGCCTGTGCAGCCCGCCACTGCCACGGTCCCATGATCCAGGGAAAACTTGCTGGGAGAACACACCGCGCACCTCAGGCTGTTGCAATGTCACACCGGCCTCTGTCACTGCAGGCTCGCCCCACATTCTGTACCCCTCCCTCCCCCCGGCCTGAGAGAGCCAGAGCCCCCAAATCAGCTGCTCCTTTAACTTCGTCCTGTCCGAGCGAAGAACAGATGCCCTCAGGTGACCTACATACAGAGGCGGGGCCAAAGCGAAGAACAGATGCCCTCAGGTGACCTACATACAGAGGCGGGGCCAAATCCAAAGCTGAATCCCAGGAGCTGTGCGAACAAAGAAGAGAAAGGGAAATCTCTCCCAGCAGCCTCAGGAGCAGTGGATTAAATCTCCACAATCAACTTGATGTACCCTGCATCTGTGTAATACCTGAATAGACAACGAATCATCCCAAAATTGAGGTGGTGGACTTTGGGAGCAACTGTAGACTTGGGGTTTGCTTTCTGCATATAATTTGTTTCTGGTTTTATGTTTATCTTAGTTTAGTATTTAGAGCTTATTATCACTGGTAGATTATATTATTGATTTGGTTGCTCTCTTTTATTATTTTATATATATATATATATTTTATATATATATATACTTTTTTTCTCTTTTTGTGAGCATGTATGCGTATGGTTCTTTGTGTGATTTTGTCTGAATAGCTTTGCTTTTACCATTTGTCCTAGGGTTCTGTCTGTCCGGTTTTTTTTTGTTTTAGTATAGTTTTTAGTGCTTGATATCATTGGTGGATTTGTTTTTTGGTTTGGTTGCTCTCTTCTTTTCCTTTTTTTATTATGTTTTAATTTCTTTAAAGGATCTCATTCATATTTCATGGAGAAATTAAAACCTTTACAGGCAAGCAAAAGCTAAGAGAATTCAGCACCACCAAGCCAGCTTTACAACAAATGCTAAAGGAACTTCTCTAGGCAGGAAACACAAGAGAAGGAAAAGACCTACAATAACAAACCCAAAACAATTAAGAAAATGGTAATAGGAACATACAAATTAATAACTACCTCAAAAGTAAATGGATAAATGCTCCAACCAAAAGCCATAGACTGGCTGAATGGATACAAAAACAAGACCTTATATATGCTGTCTAAAAGAGACCCACTTCAGACCTAAGGGCACATACAGACTGAAAGTGAGGAGATGGAAAAAGATATTCCATGCATATGGAAATCAAAAGAAAGCTGGAGTAGCAATACTCATATCAGACAAAATAGACTTTAAAATAAAGACTATTACAATAGAAAAAGAAGGACAATCAAGGGATCAATCCAAGAAGAAGATATAACAATCATAAATATTTATGCATCCAACATAAGAGCACCTCAATACATAGGCAAATGCTAACAGCCATAAAAGGGGAAAGCGATAGTAACACAATCATAGTAGGGGACTTTAACACCCCACTTTCACCCATGGACAGATCATCCAAAATGAAAATAAATAAGGAAACACAAGCTTTAAATGATACATTAAACAAGACTTAATTGATATTTATAGGACATTCCATCCAAAAACAACAGAATACACTTTCTTCTCAAATGCTCATGGAACATTCTCCAGGATAGATTGTATCTTGGATCACAAATCAAGCCTTGGTAAATTTAAGAAAATTGAAATTGTATCAAGTATCTTTTCCGACCACAACACTATGAGACTAGATATCAATTACAGGGAACAAAAACTAAAAAATAAAAACGCATGGAGGCTAAACAATACACTATTAAATAATGAAGAGATCACTGAAGAAATCAGAGAGGAAATAAAAAAATATACTGAAAAGGGAATTCCCTTGTGGTGCAGTGGTTAAGAATCTGCCTGCCAATGCAAGGGACACGGGTTCTATCCCTGGTCCGGGAAGATCCCACATGCCGTGGAGCAACTAAGCCCGTGCACCGCAGATACTGAGCCTGCGCTCTAGAACCTGTGAGCCACAACTACTGAAGCCCATGCACCTAGAGCCCATGCTCCGTAACAAGAAGCCACTGCAATGAGAAGCCCGCGCAGTGCAACGAAGACCTGATGCAGCCAAAAAAAAAAAAAAAAATATGTTGAAGCAAATGACAATGAAAACACGATGACCCAAATCCTATGGGATGCAGCAAAAGCAGTTCCAAGAGGGAAGTTTATAGCAATATAATCCTACCTCGAGAAACAAGAAATATCTCAAATAAACAACCTAAACCTACACCTAAAGCAACTAGAGAAAGAAGAACAAAAAAACCCCCAAAGTTAGCAGAAGGATAGAAATCATAAAAATCAGATCAGAAATAAATGAAAAAGAAATGAAGGAAACGACAGCAAAGATCAATAAAACTAAAAGCTGGTTCTTTGAGAATATAAACAAAATTGATAAACCATTAGCCAGACTCATCAAGAAAAAAAGAAGACTCAAATCAATAGAATTAGAAATGAAAAAGGAGAAGTAACAACTGACATTGCAGAAATACAAAGGATCATGAGTGATTACTATATGCAACTCTATGCCAATAATGGACAACCTGGAAGAAATGGAAAAATTCTTATAAAAGTACCACCTTCCAAGACTGAACCAGTAATAAATAGAAAATATAAACAGACCAATCACAAGCACTGAAATTGAAACTGTGATTAAAAATCTTCCAACAAACAAAAGCCTAGGACCAGATGGCTTCACAGGTGAATTCTATCAAACATTTAGAGAAGAGCTAACACCTTTCCTTCTCAAACTCTTCCAAAATATATTAGAGGGAGGAACACACCCAAACTCATTCTATGATGCCACCATCACCCAGATACCAAAACCAGACAAAGATGTCACAAATAAAGAAAAGAGAGGCCAATATCACTGATGAACATAGATGCTAAAATCCTCAACAAAATACTAGCAAACAGAATCCAATGGCACATTAAAAGGATCATACGCCATGATCGAGTGGGGTTTATCCCAGGAATGCAAGGATTCTTCAATATACGCAAATCTATCAATGTGATAAACTATATTAACAAATTGAATGAGCAAAAACATATAATCATCTCAATAGATGCAGAAAAAGCTTTTGACAAAATTCAACACCCATTTATGATAAAAACCCTCCAGAAAGCAGGCATAGAGGGAACTTACCTCAACATAATAAAGGCCATATATAACAAACCCACAGCCAACATTGTTCTCAATGGTGAAAAACTGAAACCATTTCCACTAAGATCAGGAACAAGACAAAGTTTTCCACTCTCACCACTATTATTCAACATAGTTTTGGAAGTTTTAGCCACAGCAATCAGAGAAGAAAAAGAAATAAAAGGAACCCAAATCGGAAAAGAAGAAGTAAAGCTGTCACTGTTTGCAGGTGACATGATACTATACATAGAGAATCCTAAAGATGCTACCAGAAAACTACTAGAGCTAATCAATGAATTTGGTAAAGTAGCAGGATATAAAATTAATGCACAGAAATCTCTTGTATTCCTATAAACTAATGATGAAAAATCTGAAAGAGAAATTAAGAAAACACTCCCATTTACCACTGCAACTAAAAGAATAAAATATCTAGCAATAAACCTATCTAAGGAGAAAAAAGACCTGTATGCAGAAAACTATAAGACACTGATGAAAGAAATTAAAGATGATACAAACAGATGGAGAGATACACCATGTTCCTGGATTGGAAGAATCAGCATTGTGAAAATGACTATACTACCCAAAGCAATCTACAGATTCAATGTAATCCTATTTAACTACCAATGGCATTTTTCAAAGAACGAGAACAAAAAATTTCACAATTTGTATGGAAACACAAAAGACCCTGAATAACCAATGCAATCTTGAGAAAGAAAAATGGGGCTGGAGGAATCAGGCTCCCTGACTTCAGACTATACTACAAAGCTACAGTAATCAAGACAGTATGGTACGGGCACAAGAACAGAAATATATATCAATGGTACAGGATAGAAAGCCCAGAGATAAACCCACCTACATATGGTCACCTTATCTTTATGAAGGAGGCAAGAATATGCAATGGAGAAAAGACAACCTCTTCAGTAAGTGGTGCTGGGAAAACTGGAGAGCTACAAGTAAAAGAATGAAATTAGAACACTCCCTAACACCATACACAAAAGTAAACTCAAAATGGATTAAAGACCTAAATGTAAGGCCAGAAACTATCAAACTCTTAGAGGAAAACACTCTATGACATACATCACAGCAGGATCCTTTTTGACCCACCTCCTAGAGAAATGGAAATAAAAACAAAAATAAACAAATGGGACCTAATGAAACTTCAAAGCTTTTGCACAGCAAAGGAAACCATAAACAAGACCAAAAGACAACCCTTAGAATGGGAGAAAATATTTGCAAATGAAGCAACTGACAAAGGATTCATCTCCAAAATATACAGGCAGCTCAATAGCAAAAAAGCAAACAACCCAATCCAAAAATGGGCAGAAGACCTAAATAGATATTTCTCCAAGGAAGATATATAGATTGCCCACAAACACACGAAAGGAGGCTCAACATTACTAATCATTAGAGAAATGCAAATCAAAACTATAATGAGGTATTACCTCACACCTGTCAGAATGGCCATCATCAAAAAAATCTAGAAACAATAAATGCTGGAGAGGGTGGGGAGAAAGGGAACCCTCTTGCACTGTTGGTGGGAATGTAAATTGATACAGCCACTATGGAAAGCAGTATGGAGCTTCCTTAAAAAACTAAAAATAGAACTACCATACGACCCCGCAATCCCACTACTGGGCACATACCATGAGAAAACCATAATTCAAAAAGAGTCATGTACCACATTGTTCACTGCAGCTCTATTTACAATAGACAGGACATGGATGTAACCTAAGTGGCCACTGACAGATGAATGGATAAAGAAGATGTGGCACATATATACAATGGAATATTAGCCATAAAAAGAAATGAAACTGAGTTATTTGTAGTGAGGTAGATGGACCTAGAGACTGTCATACAGAGTGAAGTAAGTCAGAAAGAGAAAAACAAATACCGTATGCTAACACATATATGGAATGTAAAAAAAAAAAAAAAAAAAGGTTCTGAAGAACCTAGTGGCAGGGCAGGAATAAAGATGCAGACATAGAGAATGGGCTTGACTACACGGGGAGGGAAAGGGTAAGCTAGGACGAAGTGAGAGAGTGGCACGGACACATATACACTACCAAATGTAAAATAGATAACTAGTGGGAAGAAGTCGTATAGCACAGGGAGATCAGCTCAGTGCTTTTTGTCCACCTAGAGGAGTGAGATAGGGACGGTGGGAGGGAGATGCAAGAGAGAGGAGATATGGGGATATATGTATATGTATAGCTGATTCACTTTGTTATACAGCAGAAACTAACACACGATTCTAAAGCAATTATACTCCAATAAAGATTTATTTTAAAAAAATAAATAAAATCAGAACTAATTTAATCTAAAAAAAAAAGCTATTTGCAGAGCTAAAAAGATACTTGGAAAAGTTTGTTAACAATTATAGTGAAGTGGGAAATTTATTTACACAAAACCTAGAACTCATAAAGAAAAACTCTGTGTGTGGTATATTTTTTAACTTTGCAGAGCTTCAATTTCTAAAACAAGAATATATTTGAAACATTTAACAGAAGGCTAATATTTTAAATACACCGAAGCATTTTATGAAATACTGAGGAAAAGGCCAAGAACCCAATTAAAAATTGAGAAAGGACATACAGCTGTAGCTCCAAGAAAACAAAATATAAATGATATATAAATATATATATATACACACATATAAATTTATGGTTAAGGTTCATTATAATGCATAATTTAAAAATAAATAGAAATAATAATGTGATATGTTTTCACTTTTCAAAAACCAAAATCTAAGAAAGGAAAAAGAATTTACAGCATGTACTGTAACAGTGAGAGTCCAGTGGTTCAGGTTCTTGGTTGATAGAAGTGTAAATTAGTGTGACCTCATTGGAGAATAATTTGAAATTAGGTATTAAATTTAAAATAAACATTCTTTTACTCAGCAATTTAATCTCTAGGAATGTATATTACTGATAAATTTGTGCCTGTATAAATATTTTTTGCAGCATTATTTGTAGCAGGAAAAGACCAAAAACAAGCTGTATTTACCTTAGGAAGGCATTCACTCAATAACAACATATATGTTGTCATTATATGTATATACATACACACATATATATATATACATATATAGATTAATTTATGTTCTGAAAACAAGGAAGTTTTATATATTGCTTTGGAAAGACATAAAGATAAATTGTTAAATAAAAAACAAAAGTAAGATATGGAAGACTGTAAAATATACTTCGGTTATGTAAATAATTATATAAGAATATGCATACTTGTAGGCAAATTATATTGAAATAAAAGAAATTGGAGGTTTATCTGCAAATATTTGCCTCTGAAAGAAGAAACTGGGGTCCTGGGATGAGAAAGAGACGTACTTTTTCATTGTATACACTTTATACAGCTTGATTTATGAAGTATATACATACATTGTTTTTAAATTTAAAGTATAGTTACTTAAAATGAGAATTTCACAGGGCACTTACTTAGTTTATCTCATTTAATGCTGTATCACTATTACCTGGAGGTTAGCCTAGCACATAGTAAACATTCAATATTGTTGAATGAATCCACACTTAAAAATTACAAAAGAAAGTTAGGATTCCTACTACATACCTCCAGCCCAGATTATTCTCTTGAGTTCTAGAAATGCACCTCTACCCGAATGTCCCATAGCTACCTCATACTCAGCACATTCAAAACCTGCATCCATAGTCACCTCTCCTCTAATATCCTCTTCATCTTTTAAACTCTATCTTACTTAATAGTATTACCATCCACTGAAAACAGCAGCCAAGATTTTGATCCCTTTTATCACTGTTATTGACATTGATTTAGCTCACTTAAGCTATTGCAATAGAATCTTTCCTCTCTTCTTTGCAATATAGATTTATACAGCTGGAGGGAGGTTTCTGAAGTGCAATTATCATCATATAACTCCTGAGTTTACAACTCTTTCACGATCTCCCACTACCTGCAGGATAAAGACCCAACTGCTGCATATGGCCTATGTGGTATTCCATGTTTGATGTCCTTCCCAACTATGCAGTCTTACCTATGAGCACTCCTACAAACACTGAACTACTTTTATTCTACTTGTGACATGTTATTTCATGCCTATATGCCTGTAGACACTCCTCCCTCTGGCTAAATTACCCACTCTCCGTTTTTATCCTAGAATATGCTATCTCAACTCAATGTACAGTAGAGGTGTTGTGTCTTTTGAGAAGACATTAGTCAGACCCGCTATTCTCATATTCCCAAATGCGCTTCTATTACTACACTTACAGAACAATGAGATAACTCTCTGCATGTCTGGTTCTTCACTAGACTATCATTTAGGGTGTTGAGTAATAATAGTACTGAGCTGAAAGAAAATAGGGAGGTCACTGTAGGTAAACATCAGGTGGGCAAAGTTGGAACTGATGGAATAAAAGCCATAACTTACAGAAAGGAGCTAAAATTTATTTTCTATTATATGCAAGTCATTGTGACTTTCCCAAAAACTTCCCAAATTTTTGTTAATAATATCTTTATTAAACTCTCCTGAAATTACCCATTTTGATAGAGCCATCTCTTTTCTGCCAGCCCCCTGACTGAAATGCAATCTCATTCAAAATTGATGATTGTGAGTTCGTATTCATAGTAATTACTAAGCTGTGTTAAATTACTAATGTGTTTTTCCCAATAGTTCTTGTTAAAAGTAAAGTAATTGAGAGTGTACCCTCAGTTACTTTTTTTTGTATGAGAGATTTTGTAAGAACTAGTTTATAAGGCAATTCACACTTCTGAGGACCATTTTGTGAAAAGTTGTTACTCATATTCTGGCACACAGGTTAAATCTTATGGAGAAACTACTTCATCTTTCCCCTCTCTTCTTATAGTCTCTGCCCTTTGCTCTAATCCTCTTCTCCTGCCCTCAGGAAACTCACATCTTTATGTATCTATAAGCATAGAATTATTCATCAATTTATTCATTTAAAACTATTTTCCCCATCTAATTTACATTATTGGCTATAAGGATTGAGATCATTTATCAGAATTCAGTCTCCTTTGTGTAAGGCTAATATCAAGAAAATTCCCAAAAGAAACAATTCTTTCAAATTCAACATTTCTGTTAATGCTCAAAACCTGCTAATATTTGATGAGAATTATTGATATAGAAATGAAGAAGGAAATTTTTCGTCTATATTGATTACTAGTCAAACTATAATTATATAACCAATTTTAACCAAAGAACTTTTATTGTTCCTGTCAGTTCTAGGTGAGAATAACTTTGATTTTGTGACTTATTTAGTTGATAATGTTGAAATATGGAAAACTAATGCTAAAATAACACTTTAAATTAGCAAAAATAGAATTAAAAAAGAGAAACTATTCTATGTAATAAAAAGAACTAATTAGATTTGTTTCTTTAATGGAAGAAAATTAATATCAGTTGAGCACAATATACTAGATATTTAGTATTTTCATGTAGCATTTCATTTAATCTCCACAGCAATTTTCTGAAAAAGTATTACTAGTTTTCTTTTGTTGTTGAAGAAATGATGGCTCAGAGAGATTTTGAATCTTGACAACCATAGTGGGCAGGTCAGTATTCAAATCTCAGACTCTAGATGTATTTGTTACTGTAGCATTACTACCTGCTGTAATATCTCCCAAATCCTGATTTTTTTTCCTTTTTTTAAGGCTGGGATATTTCTCTTTATCAACCTGTCTAACTATTTAAACTAGCTATGTATGTATGTATGTATGTATGGAAAAGTGTCTGAAATGCTATTTATCTATTGTTAATCATGGATAGCTTAGATAGTAGGTTTCAAATGACATTAAAAATACTGTTCTTTATTCTGGTCTGTACTGATTCTTTGAAAAAATGAGCAGTTATTACTTTTATAATTTCTGTTCTAATATAACTAAAGAACATACTGCTTCTATAAGTATTTAGAAGGTCCCATGCTTCATCTTATGTCAAACCATGGATTTATCCATCCTATTGTGGGTTTTTTTTCAATTTTATTGAGATATAATTGACATATAACATTGTATTGTCCAAGGTGCACAACACAATTTGATATATGTACATACTGCAAAATGATTACCACAGTAAGTTTAGTTGACATCCATTACCTCACAGTTATATATTTTTTGTAATGTGTACTTTTAAGATTTACTCAATTAGTAACTTTCAAATATGTGATACAATATTGTTAACTATAGTCACCATGTTGTACATTACATTCACCAGAACATATTTATCTTATAACTAGAAATTTTTATCTTTTGACTACCTTCACCCATTTTCCGCAACCCTACCCTCCACCTCTGGCAACCATCAATCTGTTTCCTGTATCTATAAATTTGGTTTTGTTAGATTCCACATATAAATGAGGTAATGAGGTGTTTGTCTTTTTCTATCTGACTTATTTCACTAGCATAACGCCCTCAAGGATGATCCATGCTGTCATGAATGGCAGGATTTCCTTCTTTTACGGCTGAATAATATTCCTTTATTATTCATGTTTTTCATCCATTCATGCATCAGTGGGCAATTCGGTTGTTTCCATATCTTGGCTATTATAAATAATGCTGTAATGGGGGTGCATACAGCTTTTTGAGTTTATGTCTTTGTTTTCTTTGTTACCCAGAAGTGGAACTGCTGGATCATATGATAGTTTTATTTTTAATTTTTTGAGGAAGCTCCATATTGTTTTTTTGTAGTGGTGGCACCAATTTACATTCACACCCACAGCACACACGGGTTCCTTTTTCTTCATATGCTCACCATCACTGGTAATTTCTTGTTTTTTTTTTTTTGGTATAAGAGCCAGTCTACCAACTGTGGATTTGTATTTGCATTTCCCTGATGATTAGTGATGCTGAGTACCCATACCTTTTGACCATCTGTATGTCTTCTTTGGAAAAATGTCTATTTAGGTCCTCTGTCCATTTTTTAATTGCTTTTTGTTGTTATTGTTTGTTATTGTTTTGTTTGTTTTTGCTGTTTTTGCTGTTGAGTTGGATGAGTTCTTTATATATTTTGAATATTAACCTCTTATCAGGTATATGATTTGCAAATAGTTTTTCCCATTCTGTAGGTTGCCTTATCATTTTGTTCATGGTTTCCTTTGCTGTGCAAAAGATCTTTAGTTTGATTTAGTTCCACTTGTTTATTTTTCCTTTTGTTGTCTTTGCTTTTGGTGTCAATGTCCAATCCTGGTAGTTTGACTGTAGTTTTTTGTCTTGCTGATACTGTAAGTACAATTGAGGTGGGGGTGAGAAAAAAGCAAGCTGCTGCCAATTCCATGCAGTCATGCAAGATCCCCAAAAGGGGGCTCTGCTCTATTTAACATGTGGCTGCAAGGTCACCTGGGACATCAACATCAGTTGGCACAAAGGGATGAGAGCGAGATAGGAGGAGAGAAGGATCACTTGAGAGTTTTTATGGGCCAGGCTTGACAGTGGTGCATATCAAACCCACACACATTCACTTGGCTAGAATTCAGTCATAGTAATATTTAAATAAAAGAAGGCCTGAAAAATAAGTCTAGGTGTGTGCCCACTGGAAAAGGGAAATGGATGCCGTGAACAACTAACTAGTTTCTGCAGTAAAAAACTGGGTGCTTTTTACTAAAATTCAATTATAATAGCCTCTCATCCTCTTGTAAATTACTAACTTTCCCAATAAACCATCAATTACATTAACATGTACTAGGCTAGGTCTATAGGACTGTGCCAGGATTAGGGTTTTTAAAAGTTTCCATGACTGCTTTATTTTTTGGGGAAGAGTCTCACTAATGATATGGATCCGCTGCTTACCATCACATGAACTTCCTCTAAGGATGCGATAATGACTAGCAACATTTCCAAGTTTATCTATTACTTGTACTTTTTCAATTAAATCTATGAGAAAGCTATCTAGGAACTCTGACCTATTTCTACCCCCAACCCTCAGCCTAAGAATTTAATTTGTCTTAAGTATTAAAAAAAAGTTAATCATTCCCCTAACCTATTTCAACAGCTTACTAGAATGAATATGTTGGATAAAAATACCTTAATTGCTACCTTTTTCGTACTCCTCAGTGTCTATCATGAATATGGGAATCACTGTTTAAAAAAAAAGAAAAGCACTTGGCACAGTCCCTTTCAATGAAAACACCAACAGCCCAGCCTCATTAAATACACTTCTTATCTCATTTGTAATACAAACATACATTTTTATCACAAGGGAAAAATATCATATATAAAAATAGTAATTGATTTGCTGCAATTCTTGATCCTACTAGATTTAATAAAATTTTAGATATACTGGATATTTTCCATATAAGTAATAATGATTTAACTTTTTGACAAATTAAATTTTCAAATATGCCCATAAAGGGAAATATTAATCAACAAATATCCTAGCATTCAGATTCACGATTTGGGCTTAGGATCTGAAAATGGATCCAGAATTAAACAGGTGTTAAGGAATTTGATTCAAAATTTCTGAAGTAAGCTTCTACAACATCTGGGGCTTATTTTTTTTTCGTAGTAATAACTGACCAGGGTAAATATGGTTTGGCCAAACATCTGCTTGGTTAACCCCAGAATTGAAGAGGTTTCATCTTACAGCCATACTTTTCCAGTCAAAGATAATAATGAATCAACCATAAAAAACAAACTACCTATTGTGTTTAACTTCCTAATCCTCAGAAAGCAAATATATAATTCTTTTTACAATTTTCTGATCTTAAATACCTTTTTTTGGTAAGAATTGCCTTACATCAACTTGCTGTGGCCCACTTGGTAGAAATACTTATTTCAAAGTCCATTTCAATGAAAGTGAAATATGAAAAGACAATGTTCGAATCTTTGTATCTAAACTCTTAAAATCTGCTTTGAAGAATAAAAAAACGGGCAAGTTACAACAACTGCACGAATATCAATTATCACACAGTTGAATATATATGCACATTTTACTTGGTTTACATCATCCTAGAGAAGCAGAAATTGCTTCATCATGAACAGAATTTTTTTCATAATAGAGCGTTTATCACTTACATGATACAAGCCCTTTCAGAGCAGACTGAGCACATTGTTATTGACAACTGAACAGTGACTTTTGAAGGGACTAAAACTGAAGGTCATTTTTGCTTTTCTCATTTTCTAAGACTTCACAAAAGCACAGAAAATTTCTGGCATTATTTTTTCCTATTATATGTGTAGACATTAAGTCAGAAAGCTAATGGTTTCATCTGTTATATGAGCTTCACTCTTTAATATTAATAAAATTATAGCATCCTTTCATTATGTTTTATTTTTCAACGACCAACAAATAATAGAGGGCTTGACTGGCTCCTGAATGTACATTAGTTTTTATAACTATCTAAATAGATGTCAGGAAACTATGGTCCATGGGCCAAATATAGCTGTCTACCTGTTTTTGCCATCTAAAGCAAAATGGAACCATTTAAAAGCTACATCATAGTTTGTCACAAAGCATAACACCTTTCATCTTTTTATTTCAGAAAAAGAGGTTCAGTAGGGTACACGGAAATATGTGCTCTACAACCAGTAGAATGTGCATGGCACTGTGTGGCCAGATGATATGATTAAGAATGAGTTTGCATTTTACAGAAGCATTTCTTGCTAAGTCTCAACATTAACCTGGTAATTAGTTCCTCACATCTTCAACTTCTGAATGCCTGAGGAAAAGTAAGGAGGAGAGGACATGAAAGGAAATAAAGCCCTATAGATTACATCTGAAATGACTTATAGAAATAATATAAACATTATATTATCTAATACACTGAACACATTCCAGGTGGTTATATCTTGCTTTTGGTTTACAAAAAATTACTGATTTGGTATAAAGGATGTTCGTTTTACGACAGCAACAACTTGATACCCTTTCTTAGGGGAATGTGTAGCATATTTCATCTGAGAAACATGTATGAATTTTATAACAGTGTCAGTAGTGACACAGGAAGATGGCTAAGCAAAATCAAAAAAGATAACACAAATATATAGGCGTCTGAACAAACTGCAAAGCTCATTACTTCTGTGGTTCTCTGATGTGGCTTAAATATGTTCATTCATCACTGAAGCCTATAGAACTTCCAGTGTTAATTTAGACTTGCTGACAGTTGTGTGGGAGGAATGGTGTCAAAAATACAGCCATATATTTTGCACCCCTTAGTTAAATGTCACTCACAGTTTCTAACACGAGCCTTTTATTGACTGAGATTTCACCTCAGAGGTGAAGATTGGCAGCCCAGAAAGCCTGGTTGTTTTGGATTGGTTATTTGTTTGACGCAGAGTCAAATAAATGCCCAAGTCAATCTAGAGATTTCCAAATGCCTTTGAATTGTCAGGGCATAAATAAAGCTTTGCCTTTGAAAGGACAGCAAACAACTTCGTGTTGCAAGATCTGCATCTATGTCATTAGAAGCACCATTTTTCAAACGGTTCCCAGGTAGAAGATTTAAAAAAAAAAAAAAAAAAGTGAATCCTGGCCAACATTCTGACATGTTTTTTCCTCAGGGATTTAGAACAAAATTGTCACCATTAGTTTACAATGTGAATTGATGCCTCTGGATATTTTTAGTAAAGAAAAACTTTAAAACAAGTGAGGTATTATATCCATCTAAAAAAGCTGCAGCCCAAAGGCGTTATGCTTTGTGACAAACTGTGATGTGGCTTTTGAATAAGTGACTCCCAATTTTCAGTTATCACTCTTCTTGCTATTATATATGCTGGGAATTGTGGGTAAATTTTCTGTAAAGAACACTGCTTATCATATTAGTATCCATGGTGAATGCAAACTAATGACTCATCTTTACATTTTAAACATAAACTGTCTTAAAAATTTACATGTAAAAGTCAAAAAAATAAAGTTCTGAAAAATCTGGCTTACATCGTATCTTGTTACCATCAAAAAGTGGATGTGAAAAGAGTGGATATCTACTAGAAAGTATGTCTTTTGAATAATACATTCAAAATTGATACATCCAAAAATAAAATAAAACATTATTCAATAACATGATTCTAATGAGTTTATTATTTTATCTAGTTTATTTTAATGAAACTGCACTCATAGACTTTTTGTTTTTTAACACTTGGTAAATGATTCCCAGCTGAATTATGAAAGCCCAGCTTTAACTTCTCTGTTACTCAACCAGACAGAATGATGTTGTGGTGGTGGTGATAACTATGAGACGGAAGCTACTACTACTACTAAAAACATCAACTAACCCATTTTTGAGGGCTTACTATATGCTTGACCCTGTTCTACATAAATACTATTAACATCCCTAATGTAAGTACTATGAATAGCCCCATTTTACAGATGACAACATAGATATTTAGAAAAGCTAAGGAGTGTTGCTAAGATTACACACTAGGAAATGGTACAGATATAAAGAATGACATGATCTGGCTAATCCAACATCTTGCATAACAGTTATCAATTCACACTTTCCATGGATTTTAATACTCAAATGTTTTGGACTTACTGTAAAAGCATACACCAACATTTTATTTATAATTATACATTATTGATAGAAGAAGACCCAGGAGAAAGAACGTCTCAGATTTATCAAGCACACTAGTCATTAATATTTTGAATTTCCCTAATACAACTGGGTTTGGATGTTGGACTAGAGGAGGTGATGAGTCCCAACTTCACCTCTTATTAGCTTTGGGACATTAATTAATCTCTTTGAATAAATTTCCCCTCTTTCATGTAAGAATAATGAAAACACCCACATCACATTCCTGTGAGAATTAAAGAAGAAATGTAATTAGAATGACCCTGGTAAGGTGTAACGTGCATAAAATTACAAGTTACTGTTATAGACACAAAAATATCATATACATATGCTATATAATAGGAAATATCCTACCAATAAATGCATGTTTTATGCATACACGTATCAGTTTTTACTTTTTGATATCCTTCAGTGTTTCTTATTATAGAATCAGGTCCTAGAATCTGGAAATATTTTAGTCTCACTGCTATAGGTATTGAAGACAAGTTACTTAGCATTACTTGGCTGCATTCTGACAGAGTACAGCATGGTGACTATAATTAACAATACTGTATTATATACTTGAGAATTGTTGAGAGTAGAACTTAATTGCTATTACCACACATGTGCACGCGCACGCGCACACACACACACACACACACACACACACACACACACACACACACACACACACAGGTAATTATGTGAGAGGATGGAGGTGTTAATTAACCTTATTGTGTTACAGAACCTTCCTGAGGACTTTCAGGGAAGAGGTTTTAAAGGCAGTGTGAGGGTAAGCACCACAGAGTACCTGATCAGCTTGTGCTCAATTCTCAGGTGAAGTTTTGAGCATCATCAACCTTCTGGTTTCAACTGGTCTGGGGTCTATGTCTTTGCAGTAAATAGTTTTCATCTGGTAGGGGCCTGCTTTCTATAAAAACAACTTAGGAATGTGTGTCAGGCCTTTATCTATATCTTTTAGGGAACTGGGAGTTCAGTGATTCTCCTATGTGGCAGATTTATAGTCTAAATTATTACCAGTTTTCCAGCCCAACATCTATTCTTTGTTTCTACATCTTCAAATTTCCTTAATCATTAACTCTTGAGCCAGGCTTTTGAGACTCTGGGGAGGCCTGGGAGGCTGAACCCAAAGATTTTTGCTTCAAAAGACTGGGATACTGGGGCTTGTATATGGTTTCAATCCCCCCTTTTCTTTTATACTCCTCAATCTTGAAGGGAACAGGTTCACTACCAGAAAGAGAATAGCTTTTTTGGATAGAGTTGTTAATCATAAACTTGGCAGAGGAACTCGGTTTTAGGGTGATTCAGATTCAACTGTGGTAATCACTTTGCAGTATACACATGATCAAATCATCACATTGCTCACCTTAAACTTATGTATGTTATATGTCAACAATATCTCAATAAAACTGGAAAAAAATAAGGTAAACATGGGAGAAATAACTTGACTGGCACATCCTGGGCCATATGCCCACCACTGAGTATAACCACTATGGACACCCAATCCCTTGGCCAAGGGCAATACAGATGCTGGGCAGACTAGCATTACAGCCACTTCAAAACACAAGCAAACTCAACACACCACTGGGAAATGAATTATAATAATATATGTGTATACTAAATGAATGTTAGACAAAAGCAAAAAGAAAAAAAATTAACACATGAAGTCTAGGATAATCAATTTTTATAATAAATAAGAGAGCATAGTTTAAAAAAATTCTCAAATTTTGTAAACAAACCTGCTTTGAAAAAAATTCCTGGGAGAAGATTCAATTAAGAGAAAGAAATTCAGCAGAATACTGCAAGATGTATGAAAGTAAGGTCAATAAAATAACTTAAGAAAGTTTACTATTGTTTAAAAAGTCAAGGGTAAAATAAAAGAAAAAAATCACCATCAAAACATCCAGAACTAAGTCTTTAGACAATATTAACACAGGCTGAGGTAAGAGGGTAGGGCAACAAGGGATATCAGATTCAGTTAAAGTACCAGTCTTATTAGGGGAGGACATACTCATTGATGAATGTAAGAAATCGAGATGGCTTAATAAATATGAGTACAGGCAGTAAGTAAACAGCACTTAACATAAGAAATAGAAAATATCATTTTTACATTAGCAGAAAATATAATGTAAGCAAATGAGGAAAGGAGAAAAGAATGTATAAAAAAGTACAAGAAATTGAATTCATGAAATAAGATGGCAAAGGATTTCTAATGTCAGTAACTTCAGCAAATATAAAGTTCACAATAGGCATCAGAGAATCTCAATTTGATTTAAAATAAAATCTAAGAAATCTTAACAAAAAATATATTCCATTAGAAGGAAATATAAAGAGAAGAAAACATTTATACCAGGCAACTGGGAAAGGAAGGAAGGAAGGCAGGAAGAAAAAGAAAGAAGGGAGAGAAAGAGTAAGAAAGGAAAAAAGAAAGAAGGAAATTGTAGTGGCATTTTAACATCCGGGAAAATAGAAATCAAGGCAAAAAATAACATGAGAGATGGCAATACACTGCTAAGTGGAAAATATAGCAAGAATATACAACCCTCTAGGCCACATATTGATATAAACCCAAAATATAGCATCAAATGGATAGCAGCCAGAATTGAAGAGAAATACTCAACAGTTGTGTCTAGAAATTCTAAAATTTCCCTTTAATGAAGTGATAGATTAAGCAGAAAAACAGAGTTAAACAGAATCTGAATAATATAAGTTATCAACCTGATAAAGATTATATCTCTACAAAGATTACTTAAAAACAATGCAAATAAAATATATTCTGAAAAAATGGAAATGTAGTCCATGTTCTTGGGTGGAACAGCTCATTATAAATCTTTCATTTTCTCCCAGATTAATCCATACATTAAATGAAATGAGGAAATAAACAAGGCTACCAAATTAAAATAGGCAAAAGCTATTTTTGCAGAGCTTGCTATGCCAAGGGAGTTAGCCACCACCCTCACTTGCCTTTCCGCAGAGACTCAAAACAAAGGCAGGCAGAAGAGTGACAAAGCTTTACAAGGGAAGGTTTAGGTGTGCCCTAATTAGAGCCTGGTGATGTGGAGAAACTGCAGGCAGGCTTAATAGAAGCAGATCTTATGTGATTGTTTAGGGGTGCACGTTTGACTTTCTCTGGTTGGTCCTAAGTTGGAAGTGGGGACAAAAATTAGGAAAGTTATCAGTTATTAATCAAGTCCTGGATGTTTTGGGCCTATTGTTCCAGGAGTTATTGTTTGGTTTCCTTGATTGTTTGCTAGACACAGTGGTCTGACTTCTCATAAATCTAACTTATAGATAATAGGCTGGCTTCTTGGGCTGATTACTGTAGATAATGGGTTCATTTCCCGGGCTGGTTACTGCAGATTATGGGTCAGAATTCTATTTTTATATATGATCCGGACGTTATTTTTATATTCAGTCTTTCACAATCAAAATCAACGATTCTGGTGGATTTTGGGGGACAGCTTAACAAATTCATTTAAAAATTTGTATTGAAGAATTAAGGACCATAGAGGGCTTATTTAACTTTGAAAATGGAGAAAAGAAAGCTTTATGGTAAAATACATACTCAAAGTCTTATTAATAAAAACAGTATGTTAATGACACAGTAGGACTTAAATAAACATATGCAATAAAATAGTTATTTCAAAAGGAGTTTCTTACCTATTTGGGAACTTAACCTCTGTGATTAAAATGACACAATAACTGGTAAAGGACAAACAGTTTAGCAGATGGCACTGGGAAAATAGCTTCACTAAGGAGAAAATAAAATTGAACCCTATCTGTAAGAATAGAAATATCAAAGGCAAATCTAAAAACTTAACAGACAACCACAAGGGAAAATATATTTTTATATAAAACTACAAGAGTACAAATTATAAATGAAATAAAGATAACACCAAAATTAATTCTCTGAGTGAAGGACAAAAGAGCAGTTCTAATAAATGTAAGATTAAGAGAAGATACTTGAAATTTCTAATTAAAAAACAATAATGGATAAACTATAAAATTTGCCAGGTTATCAAAAAGAAAATAACAGGGATCCAAATAGAAAAATGAACAAAGAACATGAAGAAGCACTTTATAGAAAAGCCCGAAGACAAGGAAGCATGTCAATAGATACTCAATTTCATCAGAAAATTAAATAAAATTAAAACAGCAAGATATCTGTCTCACCTAGCAAATTGGCAAAGATTAGAGAGTGTATCTGCCAAATGTTGGTGGGCATGTAGACACCTGTATTGGGTTGGTCAAAAAGTTCATTCGGGTTTTTCTGTAAAATCTTATGGAAAAACCCAAACGAACTTTTTGGCCAACCTAATACTACTGAGGTGAGTGTAGACTGGTGCAGCCATTCTGAAGAGTAATCTGGCAGTGCTTACTCAAAGTCAACATGTATGTATACATACCCTCTGATGCACCAATCTCCTTTCCAAAAGTATACCCCAGAGAAATGTTTGCAAAAGAACACAGTCATATAAGGATCTTCATCACAGTGTTGTTTACAAAGATAAGAGCTGGAGGTAATTTAGATAGCCATCACTCAGGGAATGATAAATAAAACATAGTAGGTATCTGCTGTGGAATACTACATAGCAGTAAAATGAATATACTAAATGTGTACACAGCAACATGGAAAAAGCATAATGCTGAGTGAAATAATAAACAGAATGAATGTATAAAAACACACACCATGATATTATTTTATAAGAACACATGTGAATAAAATCAAGCACACTAAACACGTTAGAATGGTTGCATATGGGATAAGAGTAAGGATGAGTATAAAAGAAATGAATAAATTAATAAATGGAATAAAAGAGACCTAATGCAAGCTAGTGATGAGTGTTTTATTAACTAAGGATCTATAATAACTCAGACTTATGCACTTGAGGACAAATAAAAAATGTATACGAACTGAAAGGATTTATTCTGAAAATCGCAAATTACTGAAAGTTTCTAATAAGAGGGGGGTGCAGTCAGAGTATGGGTGCCAGCAATGTCATTAGGAGCTCTGAAGACATCGCAGGAATGCACAATACCAGAGCGTATAATAGAGGAAGGTAGGGAGTTATAACCAAACACATAATGTTGTAGGGATGTGATGGGAAGATATATTTTTCAGAAAGCAAAAAGACAAAACAGTAAAAACAAACAAACAAAACAAAAAAACAGATCATATTGCCTGGTTTACTTCAGTCATCATCCAAACTGATAATCAATGGATGGATGAGCAAGGGGGTTCCAGGCTGTTTCCATGTTCCCTCTGAGATCCTTTCAGATTGTGAATCATCTTGGTTTAGCTGGTGACTCCTTCACAGCCAGATTATCAAAATAGTCCTTAGGTCTTTGCAGAAAGAGACAGATTTTATGAGGAGTTTTTTTTTTTAAACTTTCTTTTCTAGAAATTTAGGAAAAATTATGTATTCACTTCTGAGCTATTTAGAAATGAAATGCAGATTTTTAACAACTGCACCTGCTTCATTTTAATATTGTCTGCCAACAAATGCATACCTCATTTCATTCTTAGTTCCATCAATATCTATTAACTGTTTGGGCCTGACACTGTGCTGAGTGCTAAAAATATGATAATGGAAAAGTTATGGTTTCTTTCCTTGAGGAACTTACAGATATAAATATTTTTCATGCACAGTTAGAGCCAAAATTGTAAATAGAGAAAAAAAAAAAAAAGGGAAATCTCAGTACCAGGTGAGGTGAAGGGACTAAGTAGATTGAATAAGATGTGCAAAAACAGAAGTCTGAAAAATTTGGTTTGGAATGTTGAGAATTTTTTCCAGCAAGAGGGATTGAGTAAGAAAGGGGTGTGGTTAATGCAGTTGATATTGGGTTATAAATGGTTGTGGATGCCATCATCATGGATCTCAACCTCACCAGAAGAAAATGGAGGAAATCTCTCAGGTTTTATGCAGAGTGCCAGGATCCATGCTGCATTTTGAACAATAACCCTGGCAATGAACCTTTCTAGGTTGAGAATTAGGGTATAGTATAAATATGGGCAGAGGGCCAAATAATAAGTACATTTTATCTCTAGACAGAAAGAATAGACTCCTATTATTCCTTCACTCACCCCAAATACTCATTAACACATTCCTTTTAAAACTGTGTGTTTTGAAGTCTACTCATGTCTCATGGCCTTATTCCAAATTCTAAATATTTACCAAACCACCCTACTGAATATGAGGCTTATTTTTCTGCTCATCTATTACATGAGTTGTTTCTGTTCTCTTTTATTTGATATTTTTGTGTCGGTTCTGAAAAAGTTCAATCAAGAGTTAGGCTCTTGTGTTTGTTGTACAAAACCATTTTACCCTGGGGGATGGCAAAGGGAAAGTTAAAGGGCTGGGGCTCTCTGGCAAATGGTTTTATTCCTCTTCCTCTAATTTCTGCATTTTGCATTAAAAAACAGAGGGAGGAAGAGGAAGAACAAAGATCGATGGCTCAACATTTTGGAAGAATATCTTGGAACTGTGAAATATGACAAAGTGTGTTGAAGTAGAAAAACTGAGATATGTTATTTTTTCATACAGGTTAATTTTGTGGTATGCCTAAAAGTCCTGGAAATCTTTTTTTTTGTTGTTACATCTAAGTTCGGCAAGATTATTTTAGTTTTCTTTCTTTTTAGAAAGAATGTATATTATTTTTACTTCTGTGTCCACCCTCACAGTCAGCTGTAACTTGTTATTCAGATTTAGACTGTGATTTGATGCCACCAGTCTGCCATACAATTTTTTTAAATAGTTTTGAATAAGAATTCATCAATAAGAATAAATACATACTTTATAGGCACTGTTCCAAGAACTTCTGGTGCTGCTTATTTGTTCAATATATCAATATTACTAAATGATAAAGATACCATATAGCAGACAGGTTATGGTACAAAATACTGATCATTTACTGCCACAATTATTGTGTATTTTTATTAAAATAAGTTTATTTTAGAAATGTTGGGAAATTCATAAGATATAAAACCATTATGAATAATCTATTCCTTCCTTTCTGGCAATACCTTTTGTATAAATCATCCTGTCTTGGTTTTATGTATTCATATATCTTGCAAAGTAAAATTTTATTTCACTTACCAATATCATAGACATTTTCTCATATTATTAAAAAAACTCTTAAAATCATACTTTTTATGGATACAAATTATTCTTTAATAATGGATGCTCTCATTTGAAAAACTTTATAGCATAGAGACTATGAACCTGAGCCTCAGGGTCAGATTGCCTGAGCTTTAACCACTGCTTTACCATTATTGACATGTGAACTGGAGCAAATTCATTAACTTCTCATTCTCTCAGTTCTCATATAAGAAAACTGGGAATAAAAATAATACCTACTTCATAGGATAGTTAGATGATTTTTACATATGTAGAGTGATTTAAACAATGCCTGCAACATGATACATACTATTTAAATACTGGATAACATTATTACCATTTATATTTAAACTCCCATATTGTGATACATTTGAATTGTTTCCAACTTTATGGACCTTTGAATAATGATATGCTCAACAAATTTGAATATAAATCTTTCTAAGAATATCATGGCCAAAGGATTTGTGATTTTTATATATAATGCAAAATTGCCTTCCAAAAAAGTTATAAAATTTATCTACCATCTGTCAGCTTGAAAGAGACTACTTGACAAGCACTAAGAGGCTTCATAATAAACTAGAATGCATTTGATTAGTAGAAAAATTAAATATTTTTTATTGGTAATTTATATTTTTCATTTTAAAATTGCCTAGTTATTTCTTTTTAAAATCTTCCTTTAGACATATTTTTATAGTTTCAATATTCTATAGATGATGATAGTTAACTTGTCTTATTTATTGCAAAATTCATCCTTTTTTGCTTTATATTTGAATATCATGAGTGGAAATTATCTAATTTATGCTTTTTGATTGTGCATACTTCTTAACATTAATATTGTTTTCCTGATTCACATGCTTTCCTGGCATGTTTGTGATCATCATCTCATTTTAGTTTCCCTGTGTTTTCTGTTTTAGACAACCTCTTGAAAGTACCAGACATTTAGACTTTGTTTCTGGTCCAATCTGTCTTCTAAGAGTGAAATTTAAGCCATTCACATTTATTGCTTTAATTAATACATTTGCCCTTGAATCTGCCATCTTTTTTAATCTTAATGTTGTATACTTCACTGTTCTTCCCATCCTCTTAATTTTGATAAATATAACTAATGCCTTCCTTTTTCTTTCTTTTTCTGTCAGAAATTATATCTGTCAGTATAATGGTTATTATTAAATTTATTTTTATCTAATTTCAAAGTCAATACTGAAACCCTATCAGTTTTCTGGTTCAAAAAAGTATTTGCCTAAAGCCTTTACTGGAACTTCTTCATTTTGTCACTTAAATACATATAAAAACTGAAAACAATCCTTGTTAGATAAATGGATTCTATAATACTTGAGGAATACCCACTACCTATAAGTATAATCTGTCTGCTGCAGATGTAATTCAGGAAACAGATTGCTAGAGAAAAAGGAAGCTGGAAACATTATGTATCTCCTTCCACGTCTGACTGACACAAAAGCTCAGATCCTGAGTCACTGGGAAAATTAGATAGCTGTTCATTGAAACTAGAGGAAAATGTGGTAGGCATAAGCAGAGAGAGTGTTGCTTCTCTAGAAAAGAGCAGATAAAAAAGAAATTATCATTTATAAAAAAAGAAAAAAAGAAAAAAAACCTAGCTAAAAGGACAGGAACACAGAATAGCAGCAGTATGGCTGTCACACTTCTAGGCCCTGGGGTTTGATTATCACAAATTAAAGATGAGAATGTTGGATAGAGCATAGACATGTACAGTTTTATGTTGTTCTTGACAAATTTTTACTGTGGATGTAAAGGATAACAGTAGTCAATACTGACAACTACCAAAAGCTATTCATTCTCATGTACAAAACTAGCTTGAAAAAGCTATATTCCCAATTTATCAAGACGGAAACAGTAAATATTTTTATTGTAAGCTACTTGGCCTCTCAGCCAGGGTAAATGTGTTCACTTGAAAAAAAAATATGTATTATATATTCTGGCTCCAAAGTGATGGAATAGAATATGTTAAAAGTTAGCAAGGATCAGAGCTCTGAACTTGAGGCAGTGTATAAATTCATAAGTGCCAAAATACCTAGTTGGAGTGTTTTATTGAGCTGGTGTTTCCAATCAATATAACATGTACAACATCAATGTGCCATTAAGGCAAATCAGATTTATGTAGGATCACCAAATGCTGTGCAGTTGATATTTGTGGGGAAAGGGGGAAAAGGAACCACCTTTCCTGAAACCTGTGAATATCCTTGACTTCAGCAAGTATGTACTTCACATAGTTAATCCCTAGGGTCTTTCACTAAAAATAGTCAACCTCAAATCTTCACATACTGATTTGCTAAATGCGAATCTTGTAAGGAAAAATGGATGATGGTGATTATGATGAAGATGCTAATAAAACCCATCATTTAATGAGGCATATATGTGCCTAATTTTGAGATAAGTTGTTTATACATAACTGCTGAATTAGACCTTACAACAATGCTATTCATTTCTCCATTTCATAGGTGAAGAAAATTCTTGTGACAAGAAGTAGGTCATTCACAATGACATGGTTATAAAAAGTTAGAATTGGGGGTTAACACAACTAGTTGACTCCAAACACCAGGATCTCAACTTCTTAGCTATAACGCCCCCTTAGGCATTATATCTTACAGCCGTTGTATATCATGTAGCCAGTTGATGCCACTTGTTTGTTCTAAGGTTTGGTTGTATTCCCAGAAAGGAGAGTGTTATTGGCTGAAGTGTGCCTCTTTCAATTCCCCAGGAAGACATTTTAACTAAGTAACATCTCCAGTCTATTGCCATTATGAGGTAGGTCTTTCACAAAAAAGATAGGGTTCCTTCCATTGTCGTTTCCTACACAGAGGATAACTGTATTTCACTTCCGTTTCACTGAATCAGTTTTTTTCATCCCTTAAGGAAAACTGGAATATTTCTAAGGATAAACTATTAGGAAAAATCCATTTTCTACCAGTGAGATCTCATTTGTATTTAAGGGCTACAAAATAGCTCATTTACTAGAGCGTGAACTTGATTTGCCAGACATTTTGTATCTTCCCACCTTTTTTCTGGTCTCCACACAATCAATTAAACTGCCCTGCACTTTTTTTTCTTCTTAATGAAACATGCTGATTGGCACACATGAGTTAAAATAAAACTATTTACAGTAAATTGTTTGTATTTAATAGGAGAGTTTGAAAAACTGTTCTGCAGTTCAAGAGAATATACCTAGGAATGAATATTTCAGGCCCACAAAGGGACTGCAAAAAGGGCAATTTGGAACAAAAGAATAATCCTATCACATAAGCAACCGCCTACTTTTAATCTGTGGATTACTAACTGATTGTGTTTTCTCCCCATCATTAGAGGGAGAGAAAAAGCCAGTCAATGTTGGAGACCCATAGACCTGGTACCGTGATCCAGCTGAACTACTTTTGATTTGGGGCACAATGATAAATCTTTCTAAGCCTCAATTTCTTCACTCCTAAATAAGGGGTAATAATATGTACAGGACTTTGGAGAATTAGACATAATGAATAAAAGTACCTAGCACAAATCCTCTGATTTCAATGCACATCTTAGAATTAATCTTTTATTCCTTTTTTTATCCTCCTCCTTTTCTTTCTACTCTTCAGTTTCTCCCATGCCTTCTTCTTATTATTATTATATAATTTCTATAAATGAACAATGCTGTGGTATTCTTATTCGTTTATGTATGTATTTATTTATACCGGCCTGACTTCTCTGCAACATAGCGATCTACACTATCCCCCTATATAGGGCAGTGACCCAAACCAAATCAAAGATGTTATTTTGGTGGAGTATAAAGGACACAATTTCCTATGATGTGGTTATTGGAAGCAGGTTCTTTAATCATGGCATTACAAAGTTCTAGTTTCACATCCATTCTACCACATTACCTATACCCAATATAGAGGTTGTCTTATGAGACTCAACAATTGAAGCATATTCTTATTAAATCTTTATATCTAATATAAAGAGTAGCTAAGAATTTAAAGATATATACTTGTTCATATATTACATACACATGCATATATATAAAACAAATATATACATAATATATATCACATCATTCAAAGTAATCTATGATAACTTTGGAATGAAATACATACAGCTTCAAAATTCTGACATATTTATATATATATATGATGTTTTATTTGGTTTATTTATGTTTGCTCTGACATTTCTGTAAGCCATGTAAGTGCAGTTTGATATAAGCTCCTTCTATATTACTGTATTATCATATTCATCCTAGAAAATTCTACAGTTAATGTATCTACAGATTCCTATTTATATACTTGTCTTCAATTCTACCTTCTTCTGAGATTTGTAACTCCATATGCTTTCTACCAAGTTAAAGACTAGTACAAGAATAAATCTATGTACAAACTTTCTTATGTCAAATTTTGGCCATGATAAATAATATTATGGTCCCTTCTGGTCTTCCTGAGAACATCTCTGACAAAGACTTACAGGGTCTTGCCCCTCTTACTCTAATCATACTAAGGTCCAGGATTTTAACTCTGTTGTGGAACCTTAATTTGATCAGTATCTTTGGGTTGAGCCAATTTAACCAAACTCATAAGAGATTACTAAGTAAACTAGAATTCCATTATGTTAATAAATATGTCAAAAGAACAATACTATTTTACTAGCTGACCAATACACTATCTTTCCTCTTTAAAAAACTACTTAACTAGTACATAATGAAATGATTGTTTATTAAACATCAGTTTAGATCAAAGAGAGTTAGTTAAATAATTTTGATGACTAAAATCCCAAATCCCGATACATCCATCTCTACCATTAAGTACTGTGTTCTTTTCTCAGAGCTCCTATAAAAAAAAATCACCACAAACTAGGTAGCTTAAAACAAAAGGAATTTATTCTCTAACAGCTCTGGAGGACAAAAGTCTGAAATCAAAGCATTGCCAAGGCCACACTCCCTTTGGAGACTCTAGGGAGAATCCTTCCTTATCTCTTTCAGCTTCTGATGGCTCTCAGCATTCCATGGCTTCCTTGGCTTGTGGCCCCATCCCTCCCATCTCTGCCTCTGTATTCACATCACTTTTTCCTGTGTTTCTGTCTTCTCCCTTTTATCTCTTATAAGGACTCATTATTGGATTTAGGGCCTACCTGCGTAATTCAGGATACTCTCATCTCAAGGTTCTTAATTACATCTGCAAAGACTTTTGTCCCCCCCAACAAAGTCACAGTCACAATTTTCAGGGACAAAAACATTATTTTTTGAGGTCACCATTCAGCCCACTACAGGCACCATCTGCTTGAGAACTGGAATGTCAATAGTTAATTGTCAAAGTACTCTCTGCCTCTGCATCGAACAGTACAGAGGATACATGAACCATGGGCATATTTAACTTCCTCCTTTCTTGTCTTTAAATAAAATCTGCCCTTTTATGAACTCATTTAATGTAATTTAGAGATTGACAGAAGGTATAGTGTAAAAGGAAGTGAGTGACATGAGATGAGTTTCTAGAGGTAAATAGAGACTGGTTAATGCAGCATCTTGGAGGCCACAGAAAAAGTGTGAATTTTATTCAAAGAGCAATGTAGCACTTACAACTGGTGAAAGCTGTCTACATTTTAACGTACATTTAATTATGGGTGTCTCCATACATGTTACTATTTATGTCAGTGTCCAAATTCAAGAACACCATTTACTCTCTACATGCAACACTAGAACTTTCAATACTGGATAGGTTGAGAACACCTTCCTTGGAGGCCAGGGCAACATGGAGAGAAGATACATTTACATTTTTGTTTCCATGTCCTATAATTCAGTTTTTCCATTCATCTTGCTAAGGTGCTAACTGATGTTGGTTAAACGGTGAATAAATGGTCCTTGTTGCAGAGATAGAGTGAAGGCATTGTATCAGCATTTCCAATTTTGCTACTGTTCTCCTTTTTACTTCAGAACTTCACACATTCTACAGTCTTTGTTGTAGACTCCAGAAGGTAGTGAAACCCTCTTCCCCTTTCTCCCTCAAATTCCCACTCTTTTATACACTTTTTTGTTTTTATTGTTTTTGTTAAGCCATCATTCCCTTTCCTCCTTTGTTAGCCTTCTCCCACACCATACCATACCATGACCAGGTTACCACACAATCCACTCTCCCTCACTCGAGCAGATTCTAGAATCTCATCCATTCCCCAGCTGGTCAATGACTAATTAAAACACAGAGCAATGTCCCATGTCTGTACCACTCCTTTATTCCTCTGCCCAAATAACTATTCATGTTCTTGAACTTCCCTTTCACTCACCACTTCACAAAATATACTGATTTCAGTGTTCATATATAATGTTAAGAGTTTATTTTATGGTACTGTTTAATGTTTGCACAGTTGTCTGGATAGGGCCCTTTGTCTTTCCACACAAAGGAGCAGACATTTCACATTATGTCAATGGGTTGTTTCTAATGCCATGTGGACTCACATGGAATGTGAAAACCAGCCTGCAGAAAGTTTGATCCACATGTGTCAAGAAAAAGAATGTTTATGTTAATACTCATAGTATTATCTAACTATTAGCAGCATGTGTCGTTCAACCCACTGTAAAGTGTCCAGAATTTTAAAGGAGGCAGAAGACACAGCCTCTGATATTTGGGAATTTACAGAATAAATGAATGCATGTGACTGGAAATAAGAAACCATACAGAGGAAACTGGAGAGATCTGGGCATTTGTTGGAGTCATGGTGCATGAATTATCCATTGCCAGACAGATCTGAAGAATTTTGAGATGTCACAGGATATGTGGTGGTGGTTGTCATCAAGAGGCAGGGAGAGGAGTTACTGAAACTTGACTCCAATACTAATAACTATATATCGCACAGTTTCCTATTTTTCATCTGTAAAGTGGGAATTCTGGTCTTCCCTTTCCGGGACTACTATGAATATTAAATGAATATGTATATGCAGAATACCTGGGATATAGAGTAGTTGCTTATATGTTAATTCTCTGCCATCCCCACCTCAACCACGACGTAGACTTGGTGTCAGCAACGTAAATTCAGCATCACAAGATTTTTGTCTTCAAAGGGCTATATCAATGTGGCTACAGAACCCATAATTAAAAGAATGACCAGCATCCAACAAAAAAGCTAGGGAGGTCCCCATGCATATTATGGAAATTTTACTAGCTATTTTTTTAAATAAAAAGTCAATGACACAGGGACTTCCCTGGTGGTGCAGAGATTGAGAGTCCGCTTGCCAGTGCAGGGGACACGGGTTCGATCCCTGGTCCGGGAGGATCCCACATGCCGCGGAGCAACTAGGCCCACGTGCCACAACTACCGAGCCTGCACTCTGAGAAGCCCACGCACCACAATGAAGAGTAGCCCACGCTCTTCACAACTAAAGAAAGCCCACACGCAGCAACGAAGACCCAACACAGCCAATCAATCAATCAATAATTTTTAAAAAAAAGTTAATGACATAAATAGAACATAAACAAGTGAATATATTCAAATTTAACCTTGCGATGTCTTCAGAAATAAACAGAAATAATATTTCAGTTTTTATTATTTTTAGGGTTGGTGCCATTTAAATAGTCCTTTCTTCTTTTTGCTAATTAAAAAATTTTAAACCTGTGATGTTTTGCATTAATATTCATCAAGGTAAACACAGATATCAGGAAAATATATGTCTAACTTACTGTAATATTACTATAAGCAATGCTGGTGGCTAGGCACTGTGTGAGTAAATATGTATTTTTTGTGGCTATATGATCATATTTTTATGCATTTACTTTAATTAAGCTTGCTGATTTACATCATAATACTGAAATTATAAGATGATACCTGAGGCATATAATAACATCTTTTTCCTAAAGAATAAAATATCCTGGGGAATGAGGATAAGCGATTGCATGGAGGGAATGAAAGGTATAAAAGAATATTATGTGAGTAAAAAGCAAACAAACAAAGAAAACAATCTGGAGGTTTTCTTTATGAGTTAACTAAAAGAAATAAAAGTGCATTTCTATTGCATTTAGATTAAGATTAAAGCATAGTTATGATCCTGCAGTGTTTCTCCTGTTCAACAACTCAGTAGCCTCTATTAAGATGTCAGAAAATTCTGCTGTTACAACAAATGAAATTTCTACTCTATCATCTATAAACTATTCTGTTACTGTTACAAGTCTCTAAACCAAACCCTGAAAGAGTGAAATTATAGCCTTTGTGACCAGCAAGGCATCTGTTATATAATGGTGAGCACAGTGAGTTTGAGAATTAGAAAACATGAGTCCAAATTCCAGGTCTATCATTTAAACACTGCCCTCTCAAGCAATCATATAGCTATTTCAAGTCTCAGATACTTCAGCTCTAAAATCGGGATGATATATGAAAATGGTATCTCAGAGGATCAAATGGCACAATAGTTCGGCATCAGAAACTAGCTATTCATTCATTCAAAGCAAATCATTTTTCTCCTCCATGCATCAGATCTAATCTAAACTCCAGACAAATGAGCTCTGGCTCAAATACTCATGTATATAGTAATTGATTCATTCTTACATAGATCTTCTGTATGGTACTTTCAGTGGGAAATCAGCCATGCAAATACACTGGATATCATATTGGAACATTACCACCATCATTACCCATACTTGGAGTAATACTGACCTTGATCACTGCCTATTTTGAAGACAGCAAATCCTGTACTGTGTCAAACTGTTCAGAGAGCTTATTTTAAATTTCCATAATAGAGGAATATTATATCATGCATTTTCAATTAACATTAAGGAATTTAGTATAATAAGAGCAATGGTTAGTAATACTTGGGAATGGTTCAGAAGAAGGGCTGTTGAGGGAAAGTACTTTAACAAATGTGAAATATCATACATGTCTCTCACAATGTTATAAAATTGACCTTCTGAGGGGGTTATTCTAAGGGAAGGGATGCATGGCCCCAAATGCACCCCTTCCCTTAGAATAAGTATTGTATGATTGATGATGGTGTGTTATAACCCTTAGTTGTGTTGGAGTAGAAAATGGTTAAGTAACCATTGATTTTAAAAGCATAATTTGTTTTTTTAATAAAAAATAACTTTATCACTTATTATGTGGTTTCTCATAGCATGCCTTTCCATTCCTTGATTTCTATTTTGCATCAGTAATACTTTTTACACTCTACTACCATCACCCACTCACAGGGATTCTATCCTAAGTCATCACCAGACCTGCAACGACTACAAAATGTTTCAACCCCTCCACTCTTTAAACATTTTCTCTTATTCCTCCAGCTCACTTATTGCCTACCTGGACTCTAATCTCTTTGAGAGTTTCAATCCATTAACTCTAAGACTTGTTTTCTATAATGCCTTGTCTCCCCAGGTCTTCATATCCCTACTCAGATGAGATTCCATATTTTAATATTAGGTACACTTAAATGTATCTAATTTGAATAAAATGAATAAATTGAAATTTTATTTAACCTTTCTTGCTCATCTGTTAAGAAGTTCTTGCTTGACAAACCTATATACATGCAACCACATGTAGCATCAGAACATTGCTGGCAAAAAAAAACTGAAAATACTTTGATGACTAGATTCATCTAAAATTTATAACCACAAATCTCAAATGGATACTCAACACTGTCAGACAATCCTTCAATATGTGCCTGGTAAATTCATTCTCTTATTCTCAAAGAGGACTCTTTCACAACTTTTCTCTATTCAAATCTCTCTCATTCTTTTCCAACCCCCTGTCATAACTTTGAGCTGATAGTACTGCAACATCTTTTATTAAGAAAATCCATATGAACATATATTTATAACTTAATCATTTTTCTGTACAGCAGTAACTAACACAACATTGTAAATCAACTATACTTCAATAATAAAAAGAAAATCTATATAAGAACTGCCACAAATCTATATGAACCTGTACCATGATAGTTTGACTTCCTTATTGCTACAGTAGATATGTCCTTTTGCTCTCTAAATCGAATCCTCCATTTGTGCTGTTCTGTTTATTATCTCTTTGCAAACTTTCAAGAATGTTACTCCTGCAATTAGCTCCTATATTTCTTGCATCAACATTTTCTCCCTCTCTACTGGGTTATTCACATTGACTTTAAAACTCTTGTCAGGTTTACCCGTGTCAGAATATCTTGTCTACATTTTCCTCCAACCATCCTCAGTACTTGTTGGCTTCCCATTCATAGTAAAAATCTTTCTTGTGAGTTGTCTATGGTGGCTGTCTCTACTTTGTCTCCTCCCATTCTCTCTCAACCCTCTCCAGTTGGGCTTTTATCCCACTGCACCATAGAAAGTGACCAATGTCCCTAGGAATAAAAGCTGGTGAAAACCATATATTCCCTCATCTTACTGAACTTTCAGAAAAATTTTACACTGTTGAACACTCCCCACCTCCACTCCATAAACATGTTGTCCCCTAGTCTTCCATGCCTCTACACAACCATGTTTTCCTCCTGCCTTACTGAACACCCCTTCAGAAAAGTCTGAAGGCAATTATCTAATAATTTAATAATTATTTCAGGCAATTATTCCTATACTAGGTCTCCAATTTTGGCAGAGATTTTAATCCCTGTTCTGAATCCTCTTCTCACTTTATGCCCTCTAAGAAATTTTATCTACTTCTATGGTTTCAAAGACCACTCTCTAGGTTGGTGAATCTCCAGTTCATTTCTCTACCCCTTACCTCTTCCTTACAATCTGGACACATGCTGAGGTATCTTCTTGGTATCTCCACTTAGACACTAAATACTTTCAAATTTAATATGTCCAAAACATGTTCCAAACATTTTCCCATATAACACACTCACCACAAAGTTTTCCTTGCCAAATAAATGACACCATCCATTTCATCAGACCAAAACTATACAATTCATTCCTTATTCATTCTTTATTTTTACTTCTCACACCATATCCAGTTGGCTGTGCCTCCAAAAATATCTTAAATCTTACCATCTTCCAAATGATAGGCATATGTTACCCACACAACAGTCTTTAACTGGTTTTATTATTATCTCCGTTTTTGCACCTGGTGCTCGCCAACACCAGAGTTTAGTATCCATGTTTTCCATTTCTAATAGTTGCATTCGCATACTTTAGTCTAATAATTTTCATTTGCTGTCGCTACTTTTAAGAGTTAATTATTAATATGTATACCTTTAGACTCATTTATTCCATTTCTTAATATTCCTAATTTATATATTATGATGGTGTTTGCCTTCAATTCCTTCCTTTGTTCTCAAATCTTCCTTTTCATCTCACTTTATTATTAACTATAGTTTGATCTCGTTTTATGAAACCTATATTTTTATAAATATAAATAATTTATATAAAAATATATTTATATAAAATATATTTTATATTTTATAAATGTTAATAAAATTTATAATTTATGTATATTATGTTTTTATAAAGCATAAAATGATAAAGAGGATTTACATCCTATTCTTTGTGCTGTATTTTTTCTAGGATGATTCTTTGTCCTTTTGTTTCCTTCTTTCTTCCACCCCTCTCGCCTTCTTTCCAATGTCTCAGGCTCTCATTTATATTTAAATTTACAGAGAAAAAACAAACTGGCCTCTGGCCCAGTGGAAATAGAGTCATGATCAATTAATCAATCAATCAAAATTTCTCAGAAAGGGAAGGTTTGAACAAAGCTGCAGAATGAAAGTCTGCCTTTTTTTTTTTTTTTTTTTTTTTTTGCGGTGCGCGGGCCTCTCACTGTTGCGGCCTCTCCCGTTGTGGAGCACAGGCTCCGGACGCGCAGGCTCAGCGGCCATGGCTCACGGGCCCAGCCGCTCCGCGGCATGTGGGATCCTCCCGGACCGGGGCACGAACCCGTGTCCCCTGCATCGGCAGGCGGACTCTCAACCACTGCACCACCAGGGAAGCCTAAAGTCTGCCATTTTTTGGTGTGGCAGCCTCTCTTGTGTCACCGGGGAAGTAGAGGAGCAAGCAGGAAAATTCAGCTGAAACTGCACTCTCTCTCCTGAAAGATTTTTTTCTTTTTTTTCTTTCTCTCCATATGGAAGTGATATATATTTTTCTGGGAGGATTGGTAAGGGTATGGGTCATTTCTCCAACTCAGTGTTTTACTGTTTGGTTTTCACTTACTCTTGTTAGCAAGGTGCATTATGAGAACTGTCAGTTTTATCAAATCTTAAGTAAGACTTCTGTGGAATCATTCCTTACTGTATTTATGTGTATTGTGATGTTCCTGGTCATCACTTTCAAGTGTATTGCAGGAGGTTGTGCCGCTTTTCTCAATGGATTGCTGATGGTGACTTTTTGTCCCCATTTTTACAGGCATTAGGGGAGGGACTTGATCCAAGGAATTTCCTCTCTTCCATTTCAGTGGTGAAACCCACCTGAACAATGTGGTTTATTTCCCCAATATAAATAAGTATCCGTATCCTCTGCCACTTTACAGGTTGGCTGCCTCCGTATGTTAAAAAGTATTGCTGGACTTCCCTGGTGGTGCAGTGGTTAAGAATCCGCCTGCCAATGCAGGGCACCGGGTTCGAGCTCTGATCTGGGAAGATCCCACATGCTGTGGAGCAACTAAGCGCGTGCACCACAACTACTGAGCTTATGCTCTGGAGCCCACGAGCCACGACTACTTAAGCCCGTGCGCCTAGAGTCCGTGCTCCACAACAAGAGAAGCCACTGCAATGAGAAGCCCACGCACCACACAAAGAGTAGCTCCCGCTTGCCGCAGCTAGAGAAAGCCGGCGCGCAGCAACAAAGACCCAATGCAGCCAAAAATAAATAAATTTATATTTTTTTAAGTTAAAAAAAAAAATGTATTGCTTATTTAGCTATTTCCCCAACCCTAACCCCTTACCTCATCAAATCATCCCAGCAAGTTTTGAGCACAAATTGCTGAAAGAATGTGCCCTGCAACTACCTTTCCTTACTTTATAGTTTCTCACTAGTTCCAGCTTAGGCCCATGGGCATCAAAGAGAATGTCTGGGCTGGAAGAAAGCCTAGAAACCATTTAATTTAAAAATATCTTTGAATAAAAGCCTCCACCACTGCTTGGGATTGTTAAATTCGTTCTCTAGACCTGTGTGGAGATTTCATGGACAGGAATGAAATATGAGGACATAATTTAAGGTTTTCTATTTTCCACAGTTTGGTTTGTACAGAAGATTTTATAGACGGAGGTTAGTTATTATAGTCAGGACACCTTTACTTCCTTTGGCTTAATGGACTAGTTCCATTTTTCTCTTCAGAAAATCATGGGCATGGACAGACAATATGGATGGATGGCTTTTGTGATAAACGTAAAGTCAAATATGGAAATGCTAATGGCTTAGTATCCTATACACATTTATTAACACACAGTGACAGCTTTAATAGATGAGCAGATTATGTGTGTTCATCATGGTCTATCTATAGATTAATAAATACTGAATCATACTTACTCCACTGAACAGAATAAATAAATTCCTCTTAAAGGAGCACTTTGTGACCTACTACGGAAAATTGCTTAAAATGCAAATACTTGGGCAAACAGTTTTTGACTAGCTTCTGAAGTTTTTAGAGTGAAAAATCTCAATAATTACTACTAATATCTACAACTTCTAACTCATTTATTAAACACATCAACTAGTATACAAAGACTTATAGAGGTATGTTTGATGAGACATTAATGACATCGTTCTGCTCATAAACACTATTATGAAAATATTGCATTGATCATGACCTTGAAAAATGTAAGAGAACCTGGTAAGCAGAACCATATTAAAAATGTTATTCCTCTTTTTTTCTGAGGTCTTTGCCACTCTTGCTAAGCCTTTTCTCTGCCCCCATCTTTCCCCAACTTCTGAACACTATGTCCTATCATATTTTTTACTTATAAATATTACATAAGTGCTTGACTTTTAAAAATTAAGGCAACATACATTCAATGTTTATTTTAGCCAGACTCTTCTCTCATTCTCTGTTTATTAAGACTCAAGGAGGGGCTTCCCTGGTGGCGCAGTGGTTGAGAGTCCGCCTGCCGATGCAGGGGACATGGGTTCGTGCCCCGGTTCGGGAAGATCCCACGTGCCGCGGAGCGGCTGGGCCCGTGAGCCATGGCCACTGAGCCTGCATGTCCGGAGCCTGTGCTCCGCAACGGGAGAGGCCACAGCAGTGAGAGGCCTGCATACCGCAAAAAAAAAAAAAAAAGACTCAAGGCCAATTGACAAAACAAATTAATAGAAAACACCTTTTTATCATTCAGCTCTTTATTTTATTCTGGTAAGTTTTAAGTCATCTTAGTAGCAAAGCTATTATTCAATGGGGACTAAAGACTATAAGTGCTTCAAGTTTTACACCTGCTCCAGGTATGAAATTTATTGTTCTTTGTTGAAAAAGATTTTCATAATTAAAATAAATAGTTAGGAAGGCCAAAAAAATTCATCTGACTTTTCCTTTTTACCTTCTCTGGTAGGACACCAATACAATTGAATTGATGTAGTTTACAAGACAATGAATAATTGCATTTTTAAAATTTATCTTTTGTGAGAAGTAATTGCAATTGTAGATTTTGAAAGCCCCTGGAATATTTAATTGCAGGGAGTTTTTCAGATTAGGTTTTTAGAAAGAACTTAGGTAAAATAATAGGACAAGGATTTGCTAAGCTTGCGGGACATTACATCTAAATTCAGATATTGCTATTGTAATTTAATGGAAGTCATTTTTTTAAAGAGTAAAATTTCATAAAATATATTCAGGACTATTGCCACTTACTAAAAATCTAATAATGATGTAATTCTGCAATTCTAATGAATAACTCTTCCTTGAATTGGATTTATGGACCTCTCTGATGTTATGTTTTATCCTCAGGGAACATGGTTCAGTGAGACTCTATTTTACTGATTATTGTTTGGTCTGTAATGTTCTGGACCTACTTCTCCTTATCTTTGGAGAGATGATGCATGCATATCAGTCCTACCTCCAATTCAAGTACAGCAGATAAAAAAGTCTCTAGGCATTTGTTTTGCGTTTGCTTTTCAAGTTCATAATCAATTTTTTTTATAATAAAGAAGGTACTTTCCTGTATAGTTTATAAAAGGTCTTTATTCCTATGCTTAGTCTCCTTATTTTCCTAATGTCATAAAAAATAATATGCACACAAAGTCTAACTCCATATTTTACCCATTCACCATGTATTTTTGAGAAGTCCTTTTGAAGACGCATTTATAACAAACTAACATGGAATCAAAAAAGTTCCAGACTCTGAAAGGTGCTCTGAAGCAGCTTTAATTTAATTATATGAATTATTTAAGAGGAACATCCTTTGATGTACAAATGCTGCTCCTGGAAATCTGTGTGCTAAATCTGGCAGCGGAAGCACAGAAACATCTTTGTAACTGTTAAATTAAGAAAAAAAAAAAAAGAAAGAAAAAAGCCTACACAAAATCAAATGTCATAACATTCCTTAAATTAAAAATTAAAGCTATGCATTTTCATAAATAGACTAAAACAAGCCAAAATACACAGCTGTTTTGGGCTTCAATAAAATAATTATAACAGCAATTAAGAATTAAAGGGAACCAGAATGCACAGAACCTTCTACTGAGCAAACTCTGAATTAAACGGAACCAGAACTCGCAGAACCTTCCGGAGTACCCTGAGCAAACTCTGAGTTAAACGGAACCAGAACTTGCAGAACCTTTCGGAGTCCACTGGTCCAACTCTGAATTAAATGGAACCAGAACTCGCAGAACCTTTCGGAGTCCACTGAGCAAACTCTGAATTAAACGGAACCAGAACTTGCAGAACCTTCCGGAGTCCACTGGTCAAACTCTGAATTAAACGGAACCAGAACTCGCAGAACCTTCCGGAGTCCACTGGTCCAACTCTGAATTAAACGGAACCAGAACTCGCAGAACCTTTCGGAGTCCACTGGTCAAACTCTGAATTAAACGGAACCAGAACTCGCAGAACCTTTCGGAGTCCACTGAGCAAACTCTGAATTAAACGGAACCAGAACTCGCAGAACCTTTCGGAGTCCACTGGTCAAACTCTGAATTAAACGGAACCAGAACTCGCGGAACCTTTCGGAGTCCACTGGTCAAACTCTGAATTAAACGGAACCAGAACTCGCGGAACCTTTCGGAGTCCACTGGTCAAACTGAATTAAACGGAACCAGAACTCGCAGAACATTTCGGAGTCCACTGGGCAAACTCTGAATTAAACGGAACCAGAACTCGCGGAACCTTTCGGAGTCCCCTGAGCAAACCTGAATTAAACGGAACCAGAACTCACAGAACCTTTGGGAGTCCACTGAGCAAACTCTGAATTAAACGGAACCAGAACTCACCGGGAGGCTCCGGGCTCACAGAACCTTCGGCAGTCCACCGCGTATCTTTCCCCGCCAGGCTCGGTGCTCCGGTTGGCCGCTGCTGTGCTGGGCTGTCCTCGCAGCCTGGCTGCTCTGACCCCTCCTGCGGCTGCGGCTGCGGCGGCGCCGAAGCTGCTGACGGGATATCACCGTTTGGTGTGACTGCCTCTCCCTGTAGCCGGGGCGGAGCCGAATCCTCCCCGTGCACCACGTACCAGCCCATTGGAATCACCGGCGTCTTGTTAAAGTGCCGAGTCCTAGGCCTTCAGCAGCTGCAGCGGATTTTTGGAGAACCTGCGTTTGACAAGGTTTCTGAATTTTCTAGAGCTGCATAACAAATCACTTCGAAACCTAGATGCTAAAAACAGTAAACATTTATGACCTCCCACCATTTCTGAGGGTCAGGGAGCAGTTTCACTGGGTGGCTCCAGCTCAGTCCTTCCTAAGGCTGCGGTAAGATTTGTCCAAGGCTTGCCTGGGGCCGGAGGGCCACTCATTGCCTGGCCAGTTAACGCTGGCGTGGCTGCAGGTGACAGTTCCTCATCATGGGGCCTCTCCACCCCACGGGACAAGAGAGTCCTTACAACATGGCAGCTGGGGCCTCCCAGCAAGTGGTCCAAGAGAGCCAGGAGGAAGTCCCAGTGCCTCCAAAGTCACCCGTGTCATTACACAGGTTGGCCTCACTTAGGCTGGGCGGGATGACCGGGGCCATGACTGCCAACAGGCAGGCTCACTGGTGCTGGCGTGAGGCTGCCCACCAAACCCATTACAGTTGGAGCATTAGCTTCTCCCCAGGCTTACACCCCTGATGCACAGGGGCTGGGAAGGTTTTTGAGATTCGTTGGTGTTGGTGGCATGGGGTCTCCTTCAGGGCAATGGGCTGCTTGCACAGGCCGGTCCTGGAAAGGCCTCGCTCATCCCCTGCTGCAGACACACCCGTCAGATGAACACACCACGACTCAAGCAGGCTATTTGAACACTGCGTGGCCAGTGAGTACCACTGTCTCCCCAAGGAGTTAAGGTGACTCGCTCTCCCACCGGCATCTCCATTCCTCCACAACCCATCAGCACTTGGTTTTGTCCAATTTCTATTTTTTACCCATTTGGTGGGTGTGAAGTGGATCTCATAGTCTTCACATGAATTTCCGAGATTACTAATAAGACTTATTAGCCATTTAGATTTCCTTTGTGTGAAATGCCCATTTTTCTACTACACTGTTTCTTTCTTGATCATTGGCATCCTTTATATATTTTGGATATTAATCCTTCCCAGTTACATGTGTTACAAATTTTAATGAAAGGCTAATTCTGGGTAAAACTACCAGATGCTGGAGAAGATGCAAATGGCTGATTAACTCTCCCTCCCATGAGCATTGAAGCCCTGAATAGTGATTACTTGGCCTCACTCAATAACCATAGGCTTGGAGCAGACTTTTCTTTATGAAAAATTAGTATTGGAATGAGGTGCCACTTCTATTGTATAGCCAAAAACAGTCCCTTGGAGGATATTGCTTCACTGCAGAGAAGGATTTAAAAGTCCCTCTAAGTTTTGAAAATTTAAGGCAAACAGGCAGTATTCACCAGTAAAAGTTTCTGTGTAGATGTAGATATAGGTATGTAAAAATGGGTGTGTGTTTCTTGCTTAGCAACATTTGCCTTTCACCTTTATGCACAATGGGGGGATCCCTTGTTGGGATGTGCAGAAGTGGTCCCATGCAGAGGGAGCAAACCAGGCTCCACGGGGAAGACTTATTCCAGCACCTAAGGAGGCTGGGGCTAGGTTCTTCTCCAGCATGGCCCAACTGGCACCATGCTAAGGATTAGGGGGACATGGCTGAGCATGTGACTGTGATCTAGAAGAGAAGTGTCCTCAGAGTTCAGGGGGATGCTGCTGGGGTGATGGAAAGAAAAGAGCTGAATCAGTAGGAATATCGTAGCAACCATGAATAAATTTTCTGCAGTTAGAATGTGCAGGACCACCTGTAACCTCACGTGGCAGAGACCCAAGCCACAACATTAGTGGACTGGTCACACTTGCTGGTTTCCTCTTGCTTCCTGGCTTTGTGCAGCAGGATGGATCTTTGAACTAAGTCCCTAGAGTTCCTGACCAAGTAAGGTGGTTGGGGGAGGCCTTGGGAAATAAGGGCACTTCTGTCACTGAGGGCAAGTGGGTGCTCGAGCAATAAACTGGAAAAAAAAAAAGACACATGTGTTTTGTTCCTTATGGTTTGCAAACTTCTTTTTTAAAAAAATCTCATATTTGATCCTGGGACCAACTGTGAAATAGGCCTTATTAAATCCCAGATTGTTAAGTGAAGGAACTGAGACTAAGGAAGATGAAGGGATCTAAGTTCACAGAGAGGAGACTGATAGCCTGATCTACTAAATAGCAAAACTCAGTGTTTCCAGAGACTCAAAATTACTACTTCACTTATTGGCCCTTTCCTTAAATACAAGTTAATTCTCTAGCAATGGATGCCACTTTCATTTGAGAACATTATCATATTTTTGTTTAATCATCCAGTAAATTATCCTAGTCACTGTGGTTGGCAGAATGCTTATATGTCCCCCATGATTACTGACCCCTGATATGTACAGTCTGTATAAGCTTCTTGAGTGAGGGCAGACCCTGTGAATATGATGAAATATCTCTTTTATGATCATGTTATGTTATATGGTAGGGAGATTAGCCAGACATAATCAGGTGTGGTGTAGCCTGACTTAATCAGGTGAGCCCTTTAAAAGCAGAGCGTGTTCTCTGGCTGGTTGTAGAGGAAGAAGAGAAACACATTTAGGCTGGCCTGGAAGGAAGTAAACATCCATGTTGTGAACTGTCTATGGGGTACATGTAGTAAGGAACTGTGGACAGCCTTTAGGAGCTAAGAGTGACCTCTGACTGACACCTAACAGGAAAAGAAAGAGACCTCAGTTATTCAGGTGCATGGAGATGAATTCCAACAACCAGGGAGCTTGGAAGAGGACTCCAAGGCTCACATCACTTTTGCTAGTTTATATCTTCATTACAACCTAGTGAGCTCCTGAGCAGACAATCCAGCTAACCCACACCCAGACTCTTGAGGCACAGAAACCTTGAGCTGATCAATCTGTGTTGCTTTAAGCTGCTGAGTCTGTGGTAATTTGTTAGGCAGCCATAGAAAATGAATACAGTCCTCTTTCCTGATGATATTAGTATGCATGTCAAATGTAACTTAATTTCCAAGTGACTATAATGTTCAATATTAACCAAAAAAAAAACCCAACAGAATTTAAAAAATATCAGACTGGATGGAGATTTTTGAGGGCTTTTCCCCCAGTTATACTGTCACAGGCCACCTTTCGAACAGCAAATTTCCTGAAATTATGCAAAAGTTTCTAAGTATCTTGGACTAACAATTACTTCACCCTTGATATGGTACATCATCTATCTTCCTGTTACAGATTCCCTACAGTGTTTTCCTCTTCTTAATTCTTTTCTCTGGATATTCCTGTTATTCTTTTCTCTTCGGTTAATTCTGGTAATTGGAGAGCTATACTTTCACATTATGTTAGATGGAATAATGTCTTCCTGGTCCAGGCATACAAGTTGCTTCGATTCTTTCTTGTAGGCAAAATAATTTTTCAGTGTTTCCATAATGTGCAAACAAATGGGAATGTAACTTGTATCTGCCTATAGTACCTCTGAGAAAGGAGTCATGGGATCACTACTTTCTCAAAAACTCATCATGATGTGAACTTCACTAGTGAGGTTTTGCAGGCTGCTAAGCCAATGAAAAACATATCTTGGGCCTCAAAGGAACAGAACAGGGAGCACTGCAACTGTTTTGTGGAGCTTTTGTCCCTAAGGACAATGCTACCTTTTGCTATCTTTTTCTAGCCTTGATAAACTGTAGAATGAAATGGCAGCTTGGTTTCACCTTTTGAGCCAACTCTGCTTAATTGGTAGTGCTAGTTAGTTGCTCTCAGGCAGGAAGGATTCTGAGGCCAGTGAAGTAATACAGTGATTGATTAATAATGTCTGCAAGGGTCATGACACAGAAAAATGTTCACACCCACATGAATTACATGGATGATAACAATGAAATAACTATAACTATCCACCCATAAAATGAATTGAAAATATGGATCACTTATATTAAGGATTTTGAGAAATAAAAACATGTAATGGAGGGAGAAACTCTCATTTCAGCTTTATGTTATTTATTATCTAAATTTATCTGTCAATAGATATTTGTTCTTTCTTAGACAAATATAAACAGCCATACAACTCTCTTGTTATATCTCATCCTAAGATTTATTCAGACATTTAAGAAAAGCATAAATTCCAAAATTGCTTCCCATCTTAAAACTGATATTTTATTTTTTCTCAATTTGATAACCCTTCGAATCTTGTAATGTATTAACCAGATACTGCATAAACTATCCTCTTTATCTTTAAATACTTTATTAATATGGTGATGTCTGTGAGCCTATATCTGAAAGTTGGTGCCTGGAGAATGAAAACATAATTACCATCCATGTGCAGCTCTCTTCTCCACTTCTAATCTGTGTGGAAATTGCATAGCAGCACTGAAATGACGGCATTTACTTTACTTTCCTACGCTACGGAATGGGACTAATTTCAAAGCTATTTATCCTACTCGTAGAATGAGAGTGGGAGTTTGGTACTAATTTAACAAGTATCTGGGCTGTGGAATTCTCCTAGCATCCTTATGTTTCCTAGAGAAAATAAAAAATGGGAATTACTTATGCTACAATCCACAAAAGGCAGTGGATGAAACCTGTAGGCAGTTGCTGGCCCCTGTAGGCATGAGAGGCCCAGCTCTCACTACATTTTAGTCTCCATTTTACAAGAATCATTGGCATCAGATTAGCACTGGGGAGATATGTATTGTACTAGGGATTTTGCTCTTATCCAAGATAACATTGACCAAGAACAACAAACTTAATTGAGGGTCTACATAGCAGAAAATGCTAAATTTTGCTAACCCCTAAACTATAGAACCTTATGTCATGGTCTGAATGACATCTTATGAAGGTAAAAATAAAAATGCATCTGATCATGCCTAAACACAGATATGAAAATTAGCCAAGCTATCAATGGTTTGGATCTACAATATGCGGTTCTACTACAATATTTCAGCCCAATTACATCCGTGGTCTTCATAGGCAGAGAGAAGGTCATATTACACAGAAAACAGACAGCTTTGTGTATAAACAGAGAAGAATAGCTACTTATATACTATGATTTGACAGAGCATAGGAAGATCCTCTTCTAGAAGATATGAACTTGATTGATTATCGATCCACCATTGCAGTCATCGTGTCATAAATACAATCTAAACTTCAACGTGTTTTTTTTGTTTGTTTGTTTGTTTTGCTTTTTCTTAACTTTATATCTAAATAGAACTCTATTGATTGCAATTTTAGAAATATCTCCACAATCTGCCACCATTCTCTAAGCACTCAGCAGTTCTGGCATGGCTTATTTTTACAAACTTCCTAACTGATCTGTTCATGTTAATAACAATTGTTAGCATTTATTAAGTACTTATTATTTGCCAGGCTCTGTCCTAAATCATTTACCTGCATCACATCATTGAATCCTCAGAGCAACCCCATGAGTTAGGTTATTTTTTACCCCCATTTACAAATGAGGAAATGTGAAGGTCCCATAGCCAACTGAGTAGTGGAGATGAGATATGTACTAGTCTCTTCCCTGCTGCAGTTCATCTTCACTAAGAATCACAAACTCAGAAGTCTATAGGAGCAAGCAGGAAACAGAAGTGCATGATGAAAGCAGATTCTAAATTGTGTTGTGCTCCACTATAGTTACTGCCTGGTTACATCATTTTTTAAAGTATAGCACTGACCAAACAATTCCCTAAGGGATAAGGGCCACTAGTTATAAGTTTCTGACATTTTTCTCTATGCAATAATCAATGTAGTATTATGAAAACAAATTTAGCCCTATACTCCTTCTGAAACCCTCACTGGGCTCTGCACTGTATTTGAGATTAAAAATAAGGGCAGTTGCCCTTTACAAAAACCCTTCACAGTGTGATCTTAAATTATCTCATCTCCTACCTACCTGGTCAGACAGCCTGTGGTCCAACCACAATGAGCATTTGACTTACCCGGATTAACTCTTTCCTTTAATACTGTGTCTCTCTAATTTCTGTTCCCTCTACTTAAAATACTCTTTCTTTATTCCCACCCAGATAATGCCTATTCATCCCGTAAGATGCAAATCACACATCACTAGAACTTTACAACCATTTCCAAGTCATATTAAAAACACTGTGTGCAGTTAATACTAACCCAGCATGATGACTGTTATTCTAGCAGTGTAGACAATATTGCTAGGCAAGTACAGGCCCTCTGAGCCTGTCCTTGAGAAGGAGCATTGTTTGAAGCAGTTTTATCTAAGGAGTTTTATCCAAATAAATGTTTGAAGAATAAATAATTGTGTTTTCCAATCAATCTTCTCGCTATGCCCAGCACCTCTACTCCTCTAGTTCTGTCTTATTAACTGTAGTTTCAGATTTTTCAGACTTGGATTAAGGAAGAGGAAAGCCCTGACTTGTCTGACTTGCACATGGAGAGCCAATTTTGGTGCTGTCTGATCTTGGCAGGTGTTTCAGATATTTAAAGTTGACTTTCCTCTTAGCATCTTCATGAATTTTTAAGAGAGCCAATCATTTCTCTCCGTACATTCGATGTCTCTGGCTGATAGTGGCCAGGGACATCGAACGGTTGATAATGGTTGATAATGAAGGCAGATCAGTTCTCAGGAGTTGTTCACTTCTGGGTCAGTCCTGGGCATCCAGTAGTGCTTTCAGCATCCTTCACAAGCCCCCTCTCAGAGCCCTCCTGAATAGGCTCCAAGAACACCTCTGTTTGAGTTTCTCTCACAAATTGCTCTCATCTAGTCCAAGTAGGATTGACAGATGAAGTACAAGACAATATGTTATACTTGAGTTCCTGATAGGCAAGAACTAATTTTTTAAGTATGTCCAAAATATCACATGCAATATATTATATTAAACAGATATCATTTGTTTATCTGAATTCAAATTTTACTGGCACCTCTAAATTTATTTGCTAAGCCTGACAACTCTCAGTCCAAGATATACATTCACACAATCTTTGTCCTAGCAAACTTACAGCATAGACTTGAAACAAATACCTCTCTGTTTGGTTCACAATCAACACAACCAGCCTCCTTTTGCATTAGGTTTCCTAGACAGTGTCAGATACTACACAAACGATATGGGCACATTAACATCTCTAAAGGAAACTCTTAAAGCATTTCTCTTTTTGACTTGAGGTCAGGAGAGGAGGAAGGGAAAGAAAAACAACTGTCTCATGACTCACGGCATACAGCAGTTTTCTCTAATAATTCTAATAATTAAAAAATCTAATAATCCTAAAAGTCTAATAATCCTATTCTAATCTTCAATTTCTGACCTTTATTTACTTTTGATGTGGGTAAGAGGTTAAGAGATACATAACTGGGCTTGAAACATCTATGTAAATCCAGAGCCAGGATCTCTTACCTCACTTTGGAATGTTGACCCATGTCTTAGTACCTCGGATAAAACTTTTATTTTTACATCCTGTAACACACACACACACACACGCAAACACACTGCTCACAGTTTTACTTACTGGTTTGAAAATCATATTTATGACTTAAGTTTTATGTTCTGTATTTGAATGATTTTCACAGTGATTGCATATTGTTTTATTATTTTAAATTTAGTATAAAGTAAATATAATTTTCAAAAAATATGGTAATGATTAATTAATTTATGATGAAGTAAAGGAAAACAAGATTCAAACTTTGCAAAAGTTTTATTAAAACACTTAATGATAAAAGGTTAGGTAATAAAATAATAAAATCTTTACAGACCATATAATCCAGGAATGTATGTGTTACTCCTAAATGTTTCAAATGGAAATATATTAATGGTGGGATAGTGGATTAGTTTTGTTTTCCTTATATTTATTTTGTTTTGTAATTTAAAAATTATTATATATTGTTTTTATAATCAGAAAAAGCAAAATTATTAATGGCATGATGTAGACCTAATTGAATCTCAAAATAACTTAAGAATCTGCCAGAACTATACCTATGTATGACTGACAGTTCTAGCTTGCTTTATTGAACTTAACATTCAACACACATTACTATTCTAAAAGGATGAATCCTGCTGTCACTTCTCCACAAATTTCCATAGAAAAAGATTGTGAAAAAGTCTCAGTCTTAATAATAAGCTGGGACGAAGTAAGAGAGTAGCATTGACATATATACACTACCAGATGTAAAATAGATAGCTAGTGGGAAGCAGCTTCATGGCACAGGGAGATCAGCTTGGTGCTTTGTGACCACCTAGAGGGGTGGGATAAGAAGGGTGGGAGGGAGACGCAAGAGGGGGGAGATATGGGGACATATGTATATGTATAGCTGATTCACTTTGTTATACAGCAGAAACTAACACAACACTGTAAAGCAATTATACTCCAATAAAGATGTTAAAAAAAAAGTTAATAAAAATAAAGTCTCAGTCTTAGAACAAATCTATATATGGTAGTTCATGTTTCTTAGTTTCTTTTACCTTTCCCAGAGTCAGTGAGTTTTGTTTTGTTTTTTAATACAAAGGTTCACCTTTTTTCGTTTTAATCTCTAATACCTTTACTTTTTCACAAATCAAACCTACACATCCTGCTACTGAATCGGAGAAAATTTACTGTGGGCACTGTAGTTAGCTGCTTTTAATGACTCTGCAGTCATGGCAGTGATTAAAATGAGTTAAAACAGGTAGAGAGGAAAGCCATTGGCCTGTCATTGTTTCATATGCACAAGATAGCCTCATTATACCTTGTGAAATAAGTGGTTATATTCTACCTATTCAAATAAGAGATAAGAATATCTATACCTTCCAATACTTTCCTCTAAAAATGAAACACTATTGATAATGAAACATTGATCCAAGTGGTGGTCACAGGAAGCAAGATTTTAAAAAAATAATAAATTCCACATCATAAATTATCGTCAATCCTATTATCAAAGATGATGAAATGATCCTGGAAGCTCATTTATTTTGTGTATAACCCTGTTTTGAAATCTGGAAAAGATTATTCCAGTTTTGTTTAAAATATAACGCTTGAATCTTCCAGGATTTTCAGTTTGGGATTTTTCATATACAACTAAGCTAAATTATTTCACTAGGACTCAATCCCCTTCTCATACGTCGTTCAATAGAAGACAATGACAACAATAATTGCTCTCTATAACCCAGTTAAGACCATCTTGAATACATTTTACAGTGGTCCCTGCATCTTAGGTAGAAATTAGAACAATTCCTTACAACCATGAAAAAGCACGATATTTATTGGTTTCAAAGGCAGGAGCAAGGGTGATATTTTCTGTATTTTTCATTTCATTTGTAAGGAAGAGACTAGACAGGTTAAGAAGTGCCCTAGTCAGAAGGGGCTGAAAGTTGTGAGACCTGGCTTTTTGCTCACCACCTGGGCACCTGGGCCAGTTCCTTTACCATCTGGGCTTCATCTTTTGGGTTTGTTTTCTCTAAAACAGGGAAAATAGGAAAATCTACCTGTTTCTACTGAGTTTCAAATGTAAAAATGTAAGTAAAAGATTTCAGTAAATTATAAAACACTAAATAAAACATTGTCTATTTTTTTCCTTCTAAAAAAAGAGCCCTGCGATTTTATGGTTACATATAGTAGGCAAAATCACACTGGTATTCTTCAATAATTGAAACTGTTTATTCAGTATAATTTGAGGAGTCATCAGCAATACCTTCCCACAAACAGAATAACCTTTTTGAAGGCACTTTGACAATCTCTAAAATTCAATTGAGAAGATATGTATTTCTCCAGTAACTACTTATTTCCTTGGGTCAGCTCTTCAAGCCTCTGTTTTCCTACAAAGGCAAATATGACTAGGAGTGGTTAGCTCCTAGGTGTGTTTACAATTTACTGAAATGAAGCCTGACAGACCTTTATCCCAGATAAGTTTTGGAAATGGGTGATCCTGGGAACAGCATGAGGAATTTGGGTGTCTGGTGGTGGTAGGACAAAGGACGATTATAAAAGTAAGGACAAGAGAGCAACACGATGTCTGAAAGAACATTGATTTTGTATCACTGAGTGGATGCATGAACTTGAGCAAGTCATTAAATCTCTCTGAACTTTAAATTTCCCATCTTTAAAATAGGGATATGAACATACACCCCCCCACACAACTGACTATTAATTGAAATAAAGTGTCTAAAGTGCTTACTAAAGCTAAAATATCTTCTATAACCTGGGACATAGTACATCATAAATTTTGATTCCCTTTTCCCCAATAAACATTACGGATGTATTTTCCTAAGTTTAACCTCCTGTGGATGACTTTACTTGGAACTCACCCAAAAGTTTTCAGTTGTGTGAAAAGTCACCTTATTTTGCCGTGATTTTCATAGCCAAATTTTCCTATAACTAAGTTTCACATACTTTAATTTTTCATAAGTGTGTGTGTGATAAATTATACGACATCACATGGATATTATTTGGAAGATATAGAGTTGACACCTTATGGACTCTGAAAAGTATTGTATCATGTAAGTCCAAAATAATATTTATCATCTCTTCAATGTAAAGTGATATCCCACAGGAAAAAAATTTTGAAATTTGTAGAATAAGAAAGACATAGACGCTTTGTGTCTCATGGAAGACAAAAGCTTTCCCTCACTTCACTAGACATTGTTATTATAGGTCATATATACTTGTCAAGTGTTGAAAAGTTCAGGTAGTTATTTGTGGTTCTTAACAGGTGCCATTTATTTTTCTTCATTTTATTCTAAGTGGAGGTCATTTCATTAATTTCTCACTGACTCTGCTAGCTCCACTGGCATATTTTTCATTGTATATTTGGAGTAAAATAAGTTCTGAAGGAAAGTGTTTGAACTAAGGCTGTGCAATTTTCTCATTTGACGGCGCAACCTAAAACTTCTAGACCTTTTTTTACCTGAGTATATGTTTATTATGCACACTTGATTTGCCCGAGAAGATGTTTGATAATTTATTTTCCACAGTTAAACACTTCATACATACACGATCAATATATGAGGGAGAATTGGTAATAACCGTAAAATTATATGAAGTGCTGCTTCCAGCTTGAAGTTGCCAGTTATGAGAATGAGTCCTACATGCCTTTCCGTATTAGGCAATTGGGCAAGGACACACTCTGAATGTTCTATATTTTTCTGAGCTCTAAAGAGAAATCTGAATAACTCAATCAACCTAAATTTTAAAAACTCAACCCCATTTTCAAATTTTATGTACATACCTACATCTATATAGATATATCGATATCTATACTTATAGTTTATATCTATATCCATATCTATATCTATATCTATATACACATGCACAAAAAAAAATTTAATAGCTTAGAGCACACGGTCCAAACTTACAGCTTCCGGGATTTGCTGCCTTTTCCCATGTGACCGCAGCTTTCCCTTCTAATGATAGCACTCCCTTGTTCTCCTAACAGCAGTTGTATCCAGCCTGAGACAAATTTGCTTGCTCGTTTTTCCTCAGTTGTGAGGGATAAATGAGGTAATGCCTAAGTAATGTGCTTTCAAACCAATAACTCGTGATACAGCTTATGAGATGATGATGGTGATGGTTTAATGCCTATTTTTTATGATCTAGGTCAAGTTTGATTTCTTCCACAAAGCCTTTCCTCACCAGCTTGGGTCACCACAATCAATCTTTTTTCTGACATTACATTAGAGGTACTTTTTATTTGCCTCTTATATGACTCATGGCCCAAAAAACGGTGCAGGTTCTGCAAGAAAGGAAGTCAAATGTCATGTCTCTTTGAATCTCCCAAAAGTGCCTGGCACAAGTTCTCACGTAGAGAATGATGAATGAATATTTACTGATAACTCTGTGCAATACCTAGAGGCCAATTAAAATCTTTCAATAAACAAGTTACTTATTTAAACAATTTATATTGGGTTGGCCAAAAGGTTTGTTCTGTTTTTTCAGTACAATGGCTATAGTAGCACTTAGTTATCTTTAACTTCACTGAAACAATTTTGTTAGATTGTATGTGACAGCTATCATATCAGCATGCATTTAAAAAAAGACATCAAAATTGCTGAATTTTTGTTTAGCCATTTTAATATTGAAGATGGAAGATAAAAGCAACATTTTCGGCGTATTATGTTTTCTTATTTCAAGAAAGGTAAAAACACAACGGAAACGCAAAAAAAATGATTTGTGCAGTGTATGGAGAAGGTGCTGTGACTGATCGAATGTGTCAAAAATGGTTTGCGAAGTTTCGTGCTGGAGATTTCTCGCTGGACAATGCTCCACGGTCAGGAAGACCAGTTGAAGTTGATAGCGATCAAATCGAGACATTAACTGAGAACAATCAACGTTATACCACACGGGAGATAGCTGACATACTCAAAATATACAAATCAAGCGTTGAAAATCATTTGCACCAGCTTGGTTATGTTAATTGCCTTGATGTTCCGGTTCCATATAAGTTAAGCGAGAAAAGCCTTCTTGACCATATTTCTGCATGCGATTCTCTACTTAAACGTAATGAAAATGTTCCGTTTTTAAAACAAATAGTGAACCTAGGGCAGGAGAGGAATAAAGATGCAGATGTAGAGAATGGACTTGAGGACACGGGGAGGGTGAAAGGTAAGCTGGGACGAAGTGAGAGAGTGGCATGGACACATATACACTACCAAATGTAAAATGGATAGCTAGTGGGAAGCAGCTGCATAGCACAGGGAGATCAGCTCGGTGCTTTGTGACCACCTAGAGGGGTGGGATAGGGAGGGTGGGAGGGAGATGCAAGAGGGAGGAGATATGGGGATATAGGTATATGTATAGCTGATTCACTTTGTTATAAAGCAGAAACTAGCACAACATTGTAAAGCAATTATACTCCAATAAAGATGTTTAAAAAAAAATTGTGATGGGTGATGAAAAGTGGACACTGTACAACAATGTGGAACGGAAGAGATCATGGGGCAAGTGAAATGAACCACCACCAACCACACCAAAGGCCGGTCTTCATCCATAGAAGGTGATATTGTGTATATGAAGGGATTGGAAGGGAGTCCTCTATTATGAGCTCCTTTCAGAAAACCAAAGGATTAATTCCAACAAGTACTGCTCCCAGTTAGACCAAATGAAAGCAGCACTTGACAAAAATCACCCAGAATTAGTCAACAGAAAATGCATAATCTTCCATCATGATACAGCAAAACCGCATGTTTCTTTGATGACCAAGCAAAAACTGTTACAGCTTGGCTGGGAAGTTCAGATTCATCAGCGTATTCACCAGACATTGCACCTTCAGATTTCCATTTATTTTGTTCTTTACAAAATTCTCTTAATAGAAAAAAATTCAATTCCCTGGGAGACTGTAAAATGCACCTGAAACAGTTCTTTGCTCAAAAAGATAAGTTTTGGGAAGATGGAATTATGAAGTTGCCTGAAAAATGGTAGAAGGTAGTTGAACAAAACAGTGAATACATTGTTCAATAAAGTTCTTGGTGAAAATGTAAAATGTATCTTTCATTTTTACTTAAAAACCAAAGGCACTTTTTGGTCAACCCAATATGTTTCACCCTTTCAATCTTTTTAAAAAAAAACTTTCTAGAAGTTTCTCATGGAAAACCAATGCACAAATATCGGAAATAAGATACACCTGCTATTTGTGTGATGTACTAGACATGAATGTAATTTTAAGGTTCTCTTGTACCGTTGCTTCAACGTCTGTTTTTATTCTAGTTCCAAATTCTACTCAGTGTCACACAGTTCATAGCCACATGTTTTTCTGCTCAACCCACGCTTTCCAATGCCTGGGTGTGGATTAAATTGATCAGGTAGCAAACTGGCTCAGATGAAAAGAGTTTCTTAGTATCATTTTATTTCAAAAACTTTCCATCTTTTATGAGTAAGCACTCTTTCTGAAAAATAATCAATCCAGGCTATTTTATTCTTGCTGTTATGTTCCTTTTTAATGAGGAACTTATGAAACCAGAAATTGTATTTCATATTCAAACGTCCCAGAGGCTTTCTACACTGTATTGTATCCTGTCTCCTGTCGACTTTCCAATCCATTTCATGCTGTCACCCCCTCCCATTGCCAAACCAATAAATAATCCTTTTAAAATGCAAATATTGATATTTAAAATAATGGAATACCTTTTGTAAATAGAATTGTGAGATTTACAGGCAAATGAAAATCTAGTCTGGAAATTGCTTCAATAACTCTCTGTGGCATTTTTTGTTTTTTAAAGCAGAGTTTCAGGAAAAAAAGGATATAGTCCTATTGTTACATAAGCACAAGCAGCATGTGGGATCTTCCAGGACCAGGGCTCAAACCCGCATCCCTTGCACAGGCAGGCGGATTCTTAACCACCAGGGAAGCCCCATCACAACTTTTAAAATAACAAATGCCAATACTAATTCAAATTTCCCTAATGCTTCAAGTTATTTTAATCAGTTATTTAGTATAAACTACCTTTCATGTTCTTTGTCTGCCCTTTACAACAAACAAACCTATGGAAAAGTAGAGATCAAATATGTCACTGTTTTCTGGTATTTGCTTATCTTTAAGAGAAGAGATTTCTATAAGATACCAATTGCACCAGAAGCCCCAGTACAATCACAAATGTGCTAGACTAGTTTCTGTACAGAAAAGTCTTACCTTGCTACCAATGGATTTCTTGTGGTTAATCTCCTTCTCATGATGTTGTCACCAGAAGTAGCACCAGGATAATAAATTTTACTTGACATTATTATGACGGATGGATTACTAAAACATTGTAAATGATGTAAACATCTCAATAGCTTTAAGAAGCCAAACTAAAATGTTTATTGCAGAAGATGTGTGGTATGTCTAGACATAGTAAAGCAATACAGAGCTGCAGAGAATAAAAATTAACTCTACTCAAATTCTAATTGCAAAAATTATGCATCAAATTGGAACAAATAACTATAATTAAAACTGAATTAAAGTGACAATGGAAATATTGAAGCTGTTTGGTTATCATGCATTTGAAATTAATATAGAAGTAAAATGTGAATAAGAGGATTAAAAAGTTAGCTATCTAAATAATGCCCCCCAAGTGTATTACAATATCATTCATACTACCAAAATTTTATCTGGGTTGTGGCCTGTTCTAGAATTTCCATTGAACAACAACAGTAATTTTCTTTCTATTTTTGGTTTTGATGAAGGAGAATTGTCCTGACTCAATTTCTGTGGGGCTTATTTTTAATTTCTTAGAAATGATCCTTTGCTTTAAACATTATGTTCTTTTTTATAAATATACTTTGTGGTTTATTCTTATTGAAACCAAAGGAATTGTCCATGCCATCACACTAATTTAGTATAAAGTAATATCATTCACCAATTATACTATTTAGAGCAAAAATTAAATTTCCTGTTATTTAAACTCAATTGAACTTTAAATAAATGTAATAATAAACTACCACTACAGTAAAATCTCTTTCCCATACTCTAACACTGACAAGATAAAATCTTTGAAAAAGAAAAATGTAATTCAAAACCCCAACCAAATTTTGGCTTACTTTAAGTCATATTTAATAGAGTAAAGGATGAGCCCAATCAAATAATGCTCAGATGCTTGGAAACTGTTGAAATGGTATTGTATTCTCAGGATACACTGAAGAGGTAGCAGCCTTATCTTGTTTTGAAAATATAATCAACACAGATAGAACTGTTAGTTTAGAGTTAAACAGAAATTGCTTGGGAAATATAGTCTTGATCAAATACAACCTCAGACAATTACATTAGGCAAATCAATCTTTTGGGGCTTTGGGTACGTTCAAGTGTCAATACTATGATGGTTAAGGGCCAAGCTTATTTGGTTAAAGCCTGGCTCTGCCATTTACTAGTTTTGTTTTCTTAAATAAGTAGTTTCATCTCTTTGTGCCTCAGATTCCTCATGTGAAAAGCTGTAGTGATATTAGGGTTCTTATGATGTTTAAATATGTTAATATACATAAAACACTTAGAAATGTGCCTGTCATAGAGTTTTTCCATAACTATTCACTCTTACAAGTGTGACTTTTTGCCATAACATTTTCTTTTATTCATCCCAATGTGTCGGGACCAAACCAGAGTTCCTCATCTGAACCACAGAACACAGAAAACGATTTTTTTTTTATCCATCACCACACAGAGTTACAAATTATTTTCTTGTGATAAGAACTTTAAAGGTCTACTCTCTTAGCAACTTTCAACTATACAATACAGTATTATTAATCATAGTCATCATGAGGTACATTACATCCCCAGGACTTATTTTATGAGTGAAATTTTTTACCTTTTGACAACATTCACCCATGATTTGAATGTCTATTTCCTTGACTCTCCCAAAGACGGTACAAAGTTCATGCCATTCTAGAGGCATAGGAGGTGGTTAATCCATTACATACAGTGTACATTGTGGTAGGCTAAAAAATGCTCCACCCCCAAAAGATATCTATATCTTTGTTATGGGTTTAATTGCATACCCCCAAAATTCATTTGTTGAAATCCTAACCCCAGTACTTCAGAATGTGACTGTATTTGGAGATAGTGTCTTTAAAGAGATAATTAAGTTAAAATGAGATAATTAAGTGGGCCCCAGTCCAATTTGACTGGTGTCTTTTTAAGAAGAGAATAGGACTCAGACATACACAGGGGGAGGACCCTGTGCAGGCACAGGGAGATGACTGCCATCTATAAGTCAAGAAGAGAGACCTCAAAAGAAATCAACCCTGCTATCTTCCATACTACGAGAAAATAAAATTTTGTTGTTTAAGCCATCTGGCCTATTGTAGTTTGTTATGGCAGTCCTAGAAAACTGCTGTACAGATTTCATTTAATGAATACACTACAATTTATAATTCATTCTGCTCTTGATGTATATTTGACTTCTTTCAATTGTTGCGGTTATCAGCCTTTTTATAAATAATCTTACATAAATAAACATAAATTTTTTTGTGGAGTATATACCTAGACAGAGATGTATGGGGCCATGAGATGTGTGTATGTTGTTTGAGCAAGTACTATGAAACATTTGTGAAGTATCAATTTCAATTTCTACTAGCAGTGCTTGAGAGTTCTAGTTTTCACAGGCTTAGCCTTTCTGGTAGGTTGGTAATAATAACCTATTTTGAATTAACTTAAAGTATCAGTAACATAAAATAAATTGTATCCATTTTAAATATAGGGTTTGATTAGATTAGACAAATACATTTACCCATGTAACTACCACCATAATCAAGATACAGATCTTCCTCAACTTCCGATGGGGTTAAATCCTGATAAAACACATTGTGAGCTGAAAATATCCCAAGTCAAAAATGCATTTAATACACCTAACCTACCAAACATCATAGCTTAGCCTAACCTACCTTTAGTGTGCTCAGAACACTTACATTATTTTACATTACTTTACATTTAATAAAAAGTTGCATAGCTCATGTAATTAATTGAATACTGTTCTGAATGTGAAAAACAGAATGGTTGTGTGGGTAGAGAATGTCTGTAAGTGTATTGGTTGGTGCCCCTTGTGATCACGTGGCTAAGAACTGTGGCTTGATGCCATTGCCCAGCAACAGAAGAGTATCATACCATGTATCACTAGCCTGGGAAAGATCAAAATTAAAAATTTGGAGTAGAGTTTCTACTAAATGTATATCAATTTTGCACCATCATAACATCAAAAAATCATAAGTCAAATCATTGTTAAATTGGGGAGCATCTGTTTAGAACATTTCCATAATCTTAAAAATTCCACCATGCCCTTTGTAGTCACATCTTCATCCTTAGCCATAGGTCACCACCCCATTTTCCATGGCTACAGATGAGCTTCGTCTTTACTAAAGTTTATATAAAATAAAATTATGAAATATATAATATTTTTTTCTCTTCTTTCATTTAGAAAATTTCTGATATTCTTCCTTCTTGTTTTATGTATCAACAGTTCATTTCTCTTTATTCCTGAGTAATAAGGAATTCATTGTAAGGATATACTACAATGTGATTATTTCCCCACTTGTTGATGAACATTTGGGTCGTTTACAGTTTGGGACTATTGTGAATAAAGTTTCTAAGAATATTCTTGTACAAATTTTGGTGTTACCTATTTTTACTTTTCAAGGGTAAATAGGTAGGAGTCGAATATTTGAGTTATATGGTAAATATTTATGCAGCCTTATAACACAATGCCAAACTCTTTTCCAAAATAGTTGTACTATTTTACATTACCAATAAAATGCATTAGAGTTATAGTTGTTTTATATATTGCCAACATATTGTATGGTATTTTAAATTTACTGATCAAATAGATTTGGTGTCTAATTTTGATTTAACTGGTTTAATGTTTATATACTCTTATCATAGTCCCTGATGACTAAAAATTATTGAGCATTTTATTATGTACTTATTGACGTTTGTATATTTTATTTTATGAAGTGACTTTTCAAATGTTTTGCCAATTTTTTATTGGGCTCGTTTTAAAATATTGAGTTGTAGGTGTTCTTTATACCTTCCAGATATTTGTCCTTGGTCAGATAAATGAACTGAAAACACTTTCTTCCAATCTGTGCCTTGGCTTTTCACTACCTTAACAGTATTTTTCAAAGAGAACTTTTAAATTTTGGTGAATTTTATTAATCTTTTCTCTTATTAAATATGAATTTTGTGTTTAGTTAAGAAAGTGCCACCTATCTCCACATTGTGAGGATGTTTCTTCCATATTTTCTTCTAGAAATTTTATAGTTTTAGCACTTACTTTTACATCTGGGATGCATTTTAATTTGTTTTCTTTTATATAGAATATAAGGTAGGAGTTGAGTTTTTGTTTTTCTCATGTAGATATTCAGCTCTTTCAGCATCATTTGTGGAAATGTCATTTCTTTCCCTAATTAACTGCTTGGGTACCTTGATCAAAAGTCAAATGTACATATAGATGTGGAAATCTATTTCTGGGCTCCCTTTTCTCGTGTACTGATATACACATCTTTAAATTCCTACCATATTGCATTGGTTACTGCATTGATCAGATAATTATAAGTCCTTCAATTTTGTTTTAAATTTTGGCCAGCGTAAGTCCTTTGCAATCCCAAATAAAACAACGAAACAAAACAAAACCAAAAAAACAACTGCTGTTATTTGAATTGGCATTATGTGGAATAAATTAATGAATTTGGGGAAAATTGCCATCTTAAAAAATTGTTTTTCAACTTTATAAACATAAACTTTATAATATAAATTTGTTATATTATTTCATTTATTTAATTCTTTCAAAAAATTTTTAAATACGTGCTTTCATGGTACAGATCTTATAAAAATGTTATTAAATTTTGCCCAATTTTATATTTTTGATGCTATTGTAAATGTAATTTTTACACATTTTTAATCCATGATACTTTGTTGCTGGTATATAGAAATATATTTTCTTTTCTGATATTGACTTTATATTCTGAGACCATGATATATTAAATAATTAATTCTAGTAACTTTTATCTAGATATATTATGAGGTTCCACTTACTTGACCATGTTGTTTACAAACAAAGATGTTGTATTTTCCTTTCCAATCCATTTTTCTTTAACTTCTTTTTCTTGCCTCATTGAAATACCTAAAACTTCCAGAATAATATTAGACAGAAGTAGTGAGAGTAGACAGTCTTGCCATATTCCCAGTCCTATGTGGTAAACATTCATTTTTTAAAAGCCATTAAGTTAGCTTTAGGATCTTCTAGATATTTCTTTATCCATTCATATTCTTCATTATAAATGGGTACTGAATTTTATAAAATGCTTTCTCTGTATTTATTAGAATACTTATATTTTTTTCTCTTCTATTTGTTGATATGGTGAATTACATTGATTGCCTCCTTGTGATAAATCCCACTCAGCTATTATGTATTAATTTTTTACAGATTAACATATTTGCTTTGTCATTTTATTTTTTTAAAAGAATTTTTTCCTGTACGTACATGAGGAAATTTGGTCAGGACTCTTCTTATAATGTTCTTATCCAGTTTACCATCACATGTTTCTCCCCACTACTCTATGAAAGCACTTGAGGGGGTTATTATTTTTTTCCATTATTGTTCAATGGGATGCTCCAAAAAAGTGATCTGAGCCTGGTGTTTTCTTTGTGAGAAGGTTTTATTTAATAGGTATAGTGCTATTCAGATTTTTCATTTCTTCTTGATTCAGTTTTGGTATATTGTGTCTGTCAAGGATTTTTCCATTTGTCTTAGTTGTCAAATTTATTAGAAAAAAATTATTTACAATATTTCCCTTTTATCCTTTTAGCATCTGTTGAATGTTTTACGATGTTCCGCCTTCATTCCTGACATTGTTAATTAATTAGTCTCTTTCATTCCTTACCTTGTTAATTAATTAGTCTCTCTCTTTTCTCCTTTTTCTCTCTCTTTCTGTCTCTTTCATTGGCCTAGAAAGAAATTCATCAATTTTATCATCTTTTCAAAAAATCATCTTTGGTTTCATTGACTTATTCTATTTTTTATCCATTTCCTATTTCATTGGTTTCAAGTTTTCCTTTCCTAGCTATTTGAGATGGAAAATTAGATTTGATGTGAGAATTTTTTTCTTTTATAATATAATCATTTAAAGTTAGCAATTTATCTCTGAGCACTGCCTTAGCTGAGCCCCATAAATAATAATTGGTTTAATTTTAATTCTGTCAAAAATTTTCTCATTTACCTTGTAATGTGACATTTAGAAATGTGTTGTTTTAATTTCCCTGTACTTGTGAATATACTTATGTTACTGATTTAATATAATTCCATTGTGCTTCAGAATAATTACTTCAAAGGACATAATATATACTCTGTATATTTGCAATACTCTATTGATAGTTATTTTCTTTGGACTAGCATATGGACTTTATTGATGAATGGCCCAGGTGTTTTGAAAAAGATAAGTGTTAAGAAATATATTTCTGAAAAGTTTGGAGTTGAGTATTTTTAAGATGTCAATTAAGTCAAGTTTTGACAGTTTCGTGCAGGTCTTATATATCTCAGTGATTTTTTTGATTTCTGCTCTGTCAATTATTGAGATTGTTTGAAATTTCTGACTATACCTGAGAATTTGTCCATTTCTTCTTCCAGTTCTGTCAGTTTTTTAAAAAAAAATATTTATTAGAGTATAGTCACTTCATAATGTTGTGCAAGTTTCTGCTATACAGTGAAGTGAATCAGCCATATGCATACACATATCCCCTCCCTTCTGGATTTCCCTCCCATCTAGGTCACCACAGAGCACTGAGCAGAGTTTCCTGCACTATACAACAGGATTTCGCTAGATATCTATTCCATACATAACAGTGTTCATGAAATTAGAAGCTCTTTTAATAAGCCAGTTACAAAATTACAAATACTGTATGATTCCACTTATATGAGGTACCTGGAGAAGTCGAATTCACAGAGACAGAAAGTATAACAGTGGTTGCCATGTGCTGGGAGTATAGTGGAATTGGGAGTTATAGTTTATGGGCACAGAGTTTCAGTTTGGGAAGATGAAAGAGTTCTGGAGATGGATGATGGTTATGGTTGTACAATGGTGTGAATGTGCTAATGCCACTGAACTAGAGAACTTAAGAACCATTAGAATGGTAAATTGTATATTATATATAGTTTATTACAATTTTTAAAAGAATTTACACTTGACTTTTTTAAAAGATAGCTGTGATTTCTTACTCTGTTTCTATTGACTCCTTTAACTCTGATTGTTGGGCAAAATATCCTGTTTCTTCACATTTTTAATAAATTTTGATAGAATGCTATGAATGTTACATTGTTGCTTGATATCTGTGATTAGCTCTCTTTACTTTTAATTTTGTTTTAAATGGCAGACAGTAAGTTTCTTAGGGATGAGCTTGATCTTTTTGAGGCAAGTTTTATTGTTTAGGTCTTAGGGTAAACTTTACTCTAGGACAATGGTTCTCAACCAGGGGTGATTTTGTCCTACAAGATGGCAATGTCTGGAGACAACGCTGGCTGCTGGGCCAATATATCAATAGTGACAAGATTGAGAAATGTTCCAAGGCTAGGTTTGCCCTATTATTAAGCTATGACATTTCCATGATCTGAACTGAATGTCCCAGTGTTCAATGGAGTCTCTCTAATTTGGCTAGTTAGTATCTCTCCTAAGTTTAGGTCTTGGAATAGGTCAGCTTTCTGTTCAGGCTTGTGCAGTTTTACCCTAAACATGCAAAATTTAGTATTCAACTACAGAGTCAAGGGAACATTATGAAGATTTCTGGAGCTCTTTCTCAGCATACTTTCTTCCTTTCTGATTCTCCACCCACATATCCCAGATTTCACATTCTCTCTTAGATTTCCTTAATATTGTATCTTGTTTGGGTATACCCTGCCCTTGTGCTGTAGTCTGGAAACTGCCTTCCAACAGAAAGTTGAGGAGATCTTAGTGTTCACTTTTAATATTCTCCTCCTCTCAACAATCACATTCTTGTGCTATGTGTTGTCAGTTGTTGAAAATAGTCATTCCATATATTTTTCCAGATTTCTAGTTAGTTATAGTGGGACCGCAGAGCTGTCTCAATTACTTCATCCTTGCTGGAATTTGAAGAACCTTATTTTGGTTTGAATTTCCATTTCAAAATGATTAATTACATTGAAAACCTCTTTTTTAATGTGTCCATTGGCCATTTATATATCCTATTCTATGAATTCCCTATTAAAGTTTCCCCCATTTGTCTAAATGTTCTAAATATAAGTTCTCTGTCAACTATATGTAGTACAAATAGATTCTCCCAATCTGTGACTTACTTTCTAATTTTTTTAATGTTTCCTTTTGACGAAAAAATGTTCTTAGTTTTAATGAGCTTCCATTGATCATTTACTTTCTTTTCTCTGTTAGTGTTTCATGTTCTTTGCAACTAGTCTTTGATAACTTGAGGTCATAAAAATATTTTCTCATGTTTTAGTCTAAAAGCTGTATTGTTTCACCTTGCACATTTATGTTTATAATCCACCTGAAATAGACTTTAAGATGTAGAGTTGGGGTAGAAATTCAATTTTCCCAGCACCATTTTATAAAACTGCCATTCATTCTCCACTGCACATCAGTTTATCATATATGTGTGGAACAGTGTCTGTAGAGTCTACTCTAGTAAATTGTTCATTTTGCTATATCTCTGCTGCTTTAATTAAGATCATTTAAAATAAAGACTATGTCTTGTATGTAAGTCTTCAAGGTTTATTCTTCTTCAAGATTGTTTTGAATATCTGGACCTTGTAGATTTCCATATAAATTATACAATCAGCTAATTTTCACATAAAAAAAAGGCTGTACTTTTTTAATGGAAATGCATTAACTCTAGATCAATGAGTGGAGATTTGACTTCTTCACAACATTGAGTGTCCCATTTCCTGAACATGCTATATTTCTCCAAATATTTAGCTATTTTAATGTTTTAATAGTGATTTGGATTATTCAGAGTACAGGTTTTACAAACTTTTATTAGGTTCACTGGCAGATATCTGAGATTTTTTTGATGATGCTGCAAGCTATTTATTCCTTAAATTTTCGTTTCTATTTGTGAGTGATATATAAAAATAAAATTGAATTCTTTATATTTACACTGTAACTTTAGATCTTCTTAGACAACTTATTAAATCCCATAGTTTCTTTAGATTTTCTACGTATACATCATGGTAAATAAAAATTGTGACATTTATTTCCACTTTTCTGATAATTAAACTTTATTTCTTTCTCTTACTGATTATGGTAGCTCACCATTAAGTCAGGTGCTTATTAAAAGTTTGTGTAGATACTCTTCATTAGACTGAGGAAGTTCTTTTCTAATTATATATAGTATGTTAAGAGATTTAAAAAAAAATCTTTCATAGTTGTTAAACTTTGTCAAATGTTTTTATTGCATTTATTAAGATTGTCATCTTTTTCTACAAATGTAGTAAAATACACTGGTTTATTTGGTTTTATAAATTAAAATATAATTTACATACAGTAATTTCTATCCTTATTCATGCAAACTTTTGCAAAGTTTGACAAGTTGATAATTAAGTTAACAACACCACATTCAAATTATAGTACATTTATATAATATCAAAAAATTTCTTCATGCCTCATCAGAGCCAAACTCTCTCTACATCCTCTGGCAAACACTGAGTTTTTCACTGTCTGAATTATTTTGTCTTTACAGATGCCATGTACAAGGTATCATACAGTATGCAGTCTTTTGAGTCTGGCCTCTTTCACTTAGCATGATGTATGTGAGACCCATCAATGATGTTGCATGTGCCAGTAACTGCAGTCCAATAGTAATTCATTGTGTTGGTGTATCCCAGGTTGCTTATTCCAGTACTGAGGAATATGTAGGCTGTCACCCATTTCCGTTAATAATGAAAAAAGTCTCTATGAACAATTACATCATGTTTTTTTGTGAACATACATTTCATTTCACTGGAGTAAACACCTAGTAGTGGGAATGCTGGGTCATGTAATAAGAATAAATTTAACTTTATTAAGATATTATTAAATGTTTTCCCAAAGTAGTTTTACCCATTTTACATTAATTCCAGAAATATATTTGAATTTCATTTGTTCTGCAACTTTGTCGACAGTTGATATGGCCAGCATGTGTTGCTTATGATGTTGGTTTTTCAGCCATTCTAACAAGTATGTGTTAGTATCACATTGTGGGTATAATTCAAATTTCCCTAAAGGCTAACGATGTTCAGAAAACTTTCATGTGCTTGTTTGCCATCTATATATCTTTTTGGTGATGCATCTTTTCAAATTGTATGCCCATTTTAATGGATTGTTTATTTTCTTGTCACTGGTTTTGGAATTTCTTTATGTATTCTAGACACAGTCTTTTTCCAGATACGTGATTTGCAAATATTTTCTCACACTCTGTGGATTGTTTTAACTTTCCTAATGTTGTCTTTCAAAAAACAGAAGTTTTTAATCTTGATGAATTCCAATTTATCATTTTTTTGGTGTGTGTGTACCATGATTTTGGTATCATATCTAAGAAGTATAATACATCTAATCTAATATTGTAAAGGTTTTCTCCTAGATTATCTTTAAAATTTTGAAAATAATTTTTGGTCTTATATCTTGGTTAATGATAAATTTTGTATAAAGTGCAATATAGTACTATTTTAATCACTGTCACGTTATACTAATTTTTAAATTTAAGTATAGTGGGCCCTTCAAATTTGATCCTTTTTTTCAGGATTGTTCTGGCTATTTCAGTTTATTATCTTTCCATGTAAAACTTAGAATCAACTACTTTTTTAATACAAACATTTTGGCTGAAGTTTGATTGGGACTGCATATGTATAGGTTAGTTTGGAAAGAGCTAAAACCCTAATAATCTTGAGCCTCTCAATCCAGCGACAAGGTAGATCTCTTCATTTACTTAGATCTTCTTTGATGACATTCATCAGTGTTTTGTAGTTTAATCATACAAATTATGCATGCATTTTTAAAAAATTTCATTTAAGTATTTCATGCTCTTTTTGCAACTATTACAAATGATACTCTTAAAAAATTCAGTTTCCAATTGTTCATTGCTAATACATAGATATACAATTGATTTTTAAATATTTAATTTATACTGTGTGACTATGAAATATAACTTACTAGTTCTAATATCCTTTTGTGTGGATTCTTTTATAATTTTTATATAGGCATGGCATCATGAGAATGGAGAAACTTTTGTTGTTTCCTAATCTGTCTGCATTTTATTTTTTTCCATGGCTTATTGCATTGCATAAGACTCCCAGTATAATGTTTTATAGGAGTGTTAAAAGGAGTCATCATTGCCTTGGTACCCTTGTAAATGACGTTAGCTATAAGTTTTTGTAGATTCCCTTGATCAGGTTTATTCTTAGTTTGCTGAGAATTTTTATCATTAATAGATATTGAATAATGCCAAATGCTTTGCCTGCATCTTTTGAGCATATCTTTGTTTATTCTTTTTAGTCTATTGAGTTGCTGAATTATATTGATTAATTTTAAAATATTGAAACACAACTTCCATTAGATTATTTTGAATATTACAATAATCTGGTTAAATTGTCCATATTTCAACTTTGTCTTCATGGGTTTTTTTTTCATATTTTTAAGCATATTTATCATAGTCATAGTGTCCTTTATGATTAAATGCAGTGTCTGGAATATTTTTGGATTTTCCTCTGTTGTTTGATATTTTTCTTGCATTTTAGACATGTTGCCTATGTTATGACATGTGAAGTAATTTCCAATTAAATCTGAAATTATATATAAATAAAAAGTACCTGGCGAGGCTATCTTCTTCCAGAGAGGTGTTTGCTTTCCATTTGCTACACTTACAGATTGGGGACTGATTACTTTAATCCAGCAAGACACTGTTTTGAATAGTGGCTTACTTGTTCTCTCGGTAAGGCTCAGTCTCCAGGTTTTCAACAAAGAGTTTGTTTTCTTTAAGCCTCTAATCCTTGATAAGTATGGAACACTAACCTGTGTTTCAGGAAACTGTTGAAACCTCAATTCTTCTTTTTAGAGTCTTTCTTTTTAAGTTTTTAAATCTATACCTTCCAATCTATGCTGCTCCAGAATATGGCTAACGTATCAATAGGGCAACTAGCTATGCTCTTGAGTCCACCTCCCAAGTCTCTGTCCAGAATTTTGCTGTTTTATTCTGAACACCGGCAGAAATTCTCAGTGGATAAATTTTCAACTTCCTGCCCTTATTTATAATCAGAAAGTGCTTTAAGGGCAAAAGTGACTACATATAATCAGATCACTCTTTTGAAGTTCTTCCCTTTCTGGAATCTTGGCCCATCGAGTTCTCAGTTCTCATTGTATCTAACTTTCTGCTGTCCTCCAGCATATATTTTTGTGTGCTATGTAGTATTTTGTTTTGTTCTATTTTTACTGTGGCTGCTCGCAATAGCAGCACTGGTCTGTCAGTGGGCACTACATATCATCCACAAGACGTTTTCCCTCAATTTCAATAAATTTTTTTCACCATGAGGTCAGAGGTTTTATTTGTCATTTTTATACTTTCTCTGATTCCCAGATCACAAACAGTATCTCAGAAATAGTGGACTCTCATTGAATATCTGCTAAGTGAGTGAATAACCAGCATACTTACAGCAGAACAGACAAGTCCATTAGAAGATAAGTCATCTTATTTTGAATGTGTCAATTTAACTCTAGATAACTACATTTTATGTCACTATTGTGCCCTAATATTTTTTGGTAATTACGGGTTTGGTTTCTTTACAATTTTAATTTTTTGTTATAGTAATAAAGAGATATTCTGTCACTATCCTACCTCACCTTATTATTGATATTTAAAAGATTTTAAAAGAGAGAATGCAAAAGAAGAATAAAGCTTGATATAAACATAGATGCACTTACTGGACATTTTCTGAAATTTTTCCAGAATGATTTGTGATAGCTCTTAAAAATATTTCATTAAATATAGGTGAGAAGTTAAAATCAGAATACCGGTGAGTATGCTCTCTCAGATAATATATGATAATACACAAAGAGTTTAGTTGTTTCTGATTTCTATTAAAATATATTGATAGATTTTCTCTACATAAACTACTGCAGCAGGAAACAAGAGAAAATTGTCTCTTGAAATGCTTTTATTTGAAGAGTATCAGTTAAATTGATTCCCCTGGAGGTGACTGAAATCAAGGGTAGAGACTGACTAGGAATATTATTCACTAAAAGAATAAAAAGATCTTCTTATGCAATGTTTATTAGTAGGTCCTGACACAGATCCAAAGAATTTGAATTTTATTTTGAGTGCCTGGGGTAAGCAAGCACTTTTGAATTGGTTATATTACCTTTTAGTTGACTGAGATTACAGATAAAGAATTAAAAGTTATCATGAAACGATGAATTTCTACCATCAGAGAATACCTTAGTGGGCACAGGAATCATATCACAGTAAGCCTTAAACTTATATTTTAGTGTTAGGATTTGATCATTTCCAATATTCTGAGCTGCTGGGAGGTATGTACTTGCAGACATATGAGTGATGTCTATTTATTTTTTACATAAATCCTTACATAATGCCAGGGAGACATCCCGTCATTGCTTTTATTTTCCTTTAATGTGTTTATTCTCACCTTACTCTGACCATTGACATCATTGGCTTATGACTAAATTTAAGAGGAAAAAAAAGTAAGGGACCTTTTTCTAGGTTTAGCAAGTCATAAAAATTCATCAGAAATGAGCTCTCAAAACTGGACTGTAAGTTTTGTATTACATTTCACAGCATGAGATAAGAGTTTTTATCTCTCAATCTGAAATATCCAAATGACCCTGGGCTGTTCATTTTAGATTAAAGCCCTAATGGTACCTTTGTCTGTTGCAGCATAACTCTATTCTTCACTTTTGTGAAGCACCAGACTTAAAGGAACTGCTGTTATTATTTAAGGGCATTTCAAAAGGAAAGCTGACACTACCAAATAAACACATTTAATGAAGTGAGATTACTAGTCACTAAGGCGCTAATGAACTGTAAGATTAGCTGCAGCAAACAAAATTTCTCCCATTTTCCCTCCTGCCAATATCCAGGATTCCAGCTGGAGAGATAAGATGTAGAATTCATCCAGTGTTCAATACTCAGACAGCTGAGACAGTATTCTTCCTCTATAACCCTACACTCAGAATAGCAGCTGAATTTTGGGTCAAAATGAGTATGTGGAGACAGATATGGAAATGTGATTTTTTTCTTTTTTTGTTTCACTTTCACAGAGTTCTTCTTTATAGTCTTTGAAATATATAACTTATATATTAGTAAAATTTTTCTTTTATTTTGCTAAATGTCTTTACCACCAAGATTCTGCTTAAAGATATAACATTATTGATCATGGAAGAAATACTGCAAAATTGTCTAGGACTATATTGGGCAAAATATCATAATAATTTTTTTTTTAATCCAGTACTGGGACTTCCCTGGAGGTCCAGTGGTTAAGACTCTGCATTTCCACTGCAGGGCGGGTGAGGGGCAGGTTTGATCCCTGGTGGGGGAACTAAGATCCTACATGCCACGTGGTGCAGCCAAAAAATAAAAATAAAAATAAATCCAGCACTGACTTGGATATTGCCAAAGAAACCGCACAGACTACATCTTCTCTTAACACTGCACCACCATCCCAACCTCCCCACCTCCCTTTAACCCCCTACACAAACACTGCCCCACCTCAAGACTGTAAAAGAACACTCTTCTCTGTTTGCATGCACTTTAAGCAGATAATTTGTTTTGTTGATATATTGTTTGCCAACTAACCCTTGCAGAGCATTACAGTGAACTAACAAATACAAGGCTTAGATGCAGTAAATGTGAATATCGCACATGCACATGTGAATGTAGGGGATGAAGAAAGAAGGGAAAACTAAGAAGACTGAACAAGGAAGGGGGTAGCGAGAGGGAGGAGAGAAGGAGGGAGGAAGACAGTACACAAGCGTTTCAAGTTGTCTACTAATCAAAGGTATAGGCATTGTCTGTGGATCGATTTAACACAATAAGTGGCAGTTATGCATATATTTGAAAAAAATGTACCTTGTAGTCTGTTAATTTTGGTTGTTTAAAGAATTGCTGCGTAATCAATTTGATAGTAGCAGTCAGAATCGATCAGAAAACAGACATATTGTCTATACAGGGCCCTATTTATTTGCTCACCTACTGTGTATAAGCAGGCTTATTTAGAACTGAGAGGATTCAACCCACTAAAACAAAAAACCTTTTGTACGACAAATAAGTTGCTAATGCAATTTCACAATCTAGTCAGTACCGAATTTGTGTTATCATAATGCTCACGTGGTGAATATGCTATGGAGTGATGCAAGTTACTCACCAACGTTACAAAAGTGATGCATGTCATCTCCTTGCTTCGTCTTAACCTCACTGTTTAAGCCTGCTCTACTGGAGCTGTGCTAGGGGAGCATCACCACAAGGCTGCTTAAAATCATAACTTCAATACATTCAGAATAGGAAGGTAGAGAGAGAAGCAGATCAACATATTCTCCCTGTGGGATCAGATGGGTTTTGCAAGATTTCAACAGTTCAGTTATTTTCAGCCTTCTGGAGGAAATTCATCAAAAGCACTTTTTTTTTTTTTTTGGTAGAGTTTGTTTGCCTCCCACCCTTTGTTCTGCAAGCCTCTTGTCTTTATACTTTCTGCATCTGCTTTTATGACATCTCTAGCTGGTTGTGAATTCCAGCTTCTTACCCAAAGAAAAATAATCTTGCCTCTGTGAATCACCCTACATAATATCCAGAAGGGAACACCATATAAAGCCCATCCGAAGTTGGAACTAAAGAACAGGTAATAGGCAGCAAGGGAGAATTACACATTGTACCTGGTTTCAAGGAATGCTTTTGCTTTTTCTTGACAACATAAGCAATGATAACAAGTCTTTGCTTTTTTTTCCAGTTACCTTTTTTCTTGTACTAAAAGTGTTTTATAAACAACCTTACACCACTGATCCTTTCTAGAATAAGGCAGAGTATAAATATGAAAGTAAAGTTTGCCAGGTTTGGAATTTACAAAGACCTTTATATTTAATCTTGCCGATGATCTCCACTTCAAAACAAAGGTCGTGAAATTCAGAGAGACTATACAACTTGTCCAATGTCATCTTTGGTAGTTTAGAAACTGAACTAAAGTTTTCTAGAAAATAAAGTCTTTTTGATGAACTTTCATAATTTCAATAACTCAGCTTCTTTCAGTTCTGGTGGAAAACCCCAGCAGTTTTAGAATGACATGCAAGGCTTTTCCCTCATCCATGCATGTCTCCTCCGCTGGCTCTATTTTCCATCCAGCCCTCACCTGCCTCCATGTTTTCCAAGCACAACAAATGATCACTTAGTTCTTAAAGACGCTCTATCTCTGACAGGCCATTACTTGTGTCTTTTAGTCCATTCCCTGATCTAATACTATTCCCCTCTCTGCCTGGACAACTCCTGTTTTCTCTCAGTGACTATAAACACGGGACCGGGGCTCACTGGTCTGGGTAAGAGATCTCATTCTGCTGCTCCCAGGTAACTTTTAGGTAAATTGCATAAGTGTGCTGTGCCTCAGTGCCCTCCTTCATGATGTGAGGCTGGTTATAATCCCTTCCTCATAGAGCTGCTTGCAAGTTAAAAGATCTAATCTACGGAAAACCCTGAGAGAGTTGTTGATTAACCAGAGTCCAAAGAGTAACCTAGTTTTTCCATACATCTCATACCATAAGCTACTAGACCCTGATGTATTTTTTCCACATTGTGGCCTTCATAACTATTTCCTCTCTTAAATTTCCTCTGCCAGTTGTATAACGCTGGCCCTCCTCACTTACTGTTGGATTTCCGTAATTTTCTGTGACATGCTATTCCTGCTACGTGGCTTCTCCCCATCTAAGGTATTCCCCACAATCTTGCCAGTTTAGTCTTTCTAACCTGCAAGTCTGATCGATTCACTCACTTCAAAACTCTTCCATAGCACCCTATAGCTTTCAGCTTACGTAAGGCTCTACGTGCTTCAATCTCTGCTCTGCCCCCTAATGTAATTTGAGCAAGTGTACTCATACCTTCTAACTTGCAGAAAGTGCTAAGCAATAGTGAATGAATGGATGGACAAATGTTTGATTGCACAATGAATCATGGTATAAGCATGTTCACTATACAATGATGTCCTTTCTGATCTGGTATCTAGGACCCAATCTATGTCTTAGGCAGGATTAGAGGGGAAGTTGCATACTGAAATATGTTGACTGCAGAATAATCAAATGTTTTTATCATTCTTTAAGGACTAATGATCCTGAAAATCATTTAAAGGGAAAACAAAGGAATCTAAAAAGCTGTGCCTTTCCTTCTCACACGGTTTCCTTTCATTTGCTTATAGACACAATGCCTTGGGAAGTTACAGACCTCTATGGCATTCTTACTTAAAAAAATTGAAGTATAAGTACATGCAAAAAGTATAAAATATGAATTCAAATCTACAGTTTGTAGATTTTTTACATTTTTCTAAACCCATGTATTTACCATCCAGATTAAGACAAACATGTTAAGCACTCAAAAGTATTTCCTCGCGTTCCTACTTCCCAGGCAATACCCAGCCACCCTCCAGAAGTAAACTTGCTATCTTGACTTCTTCCAACGTTAGTCAGTTTTTTGTTTTGATTTGTTTTGTTTTGTTTTTGTTTTGTTTTTGCGGTACGCGGGCCTCTCACTGTTGTGGGCTCTCCCGTTGCGGAGCACAGGCTCCGGACGTGCAGGCTCAGCGGCCATGGCTCACGGGCCCAGCCGCTCCGCGGCATGTGGGATCTTCCCGGACCGGGGCACGAACCCGTGTTCCCTGCATCGGCAGGCGGACTCTCAACCACTGCGCCACCAGGGAAGGGAAGCCCCATTAGTCAGTTTTGACTGTTTCGAATATGTACTCTTTGTGCCTGGCTTGTTTTATGCCACGACATATCTATGAGATGTATCCAAGATGTTTTGTGTGTCAGTAGTTGGTTCTTTTTTATTGCTGCATAATATCCTATTGTATAAATATGCCACAATTTGTGTTTTCCAGTCTCCTGTTGCTGGACATTTGGGGTGTTCCAAGTCTGTGGCTACAATGAATAAACATTTATGTATGTGTCTTTTGGTGTATACATGTATTAATTCTCTTGTATATGTATATATCTAGAGTGAAATTATTGGGTCACAGGATCCTATGGCTTCTGATGTTTTGATTTTCCTCTTTCCTCTCTTCATACTTTTTTAAACCATTGAACAGCCCCTCTTGACTTTTGCATCCATATTCCCACATTATATTATTTTTCATAATTATTCTCCTTTTATACAATCTCAGTTTCTCTTTAACTAGACACCTAATCTGGAACAATTAGGAAATCTAATAATACAAAGAGAGATTAACATTTTCTTAGTTCAACAGTTGGGATCTTTTTCTTCTACATTACAAGAGTATTTTAAAGTATTACAAATCACTGACATATGCCACCAAAAATCCAGTATTTGTTTGGAGATTTCTTATTTTGGAATTTTATCTGTGCAACCACCCTTTTGATTTTTGACCCCTTTACTAGAGTACCAGGCTATGACTGTAACTTATTTGAATTTTGTAAATTGGTTAGCTTGGCTTTTTCATAGATAAGTGCTCCTGTTATATATTGTATGCATGACTGTCCTTCCAAGCATTCATTTGTTTGTCAGTGCTTATTCTTGGGGAGGGGGAGGCTTCAAAAAGAACACTTGCAGTTTCATCCTAAAACACATCTCAGATGTGTAGCCTCAGTCCTTTGAGTCTAATTCCAAGTGGCGAGGCAAAATATTCAGACTTCTTAGTGACCTTCGTTTCCTTCATGGTTTCAAAATAACAGAATTTTTGTCTTTGTGATTCCCCAATTTGCTGTAAGAAACCGCTTTAATGACTTCTGCAATGAAGCCTCAGGTTTCACTTTAGCTGTAACATTTTTGGAAGGAAAACATGAGAACTGAAGAATGCTTCAGCAGAATCTGAAATAAAAGAAAAAAAAAAAACAGGGCTTTTAGTGTTCTGAGGCCGGATAATAGTGTTTCTTTGTTCTTTCTGGGAAATGCAAGTGATAAATATCAGAGACAGAATGAAGCATATGATAAAGAAGAAAAAAATATGAAGTAGGAAAGTAGTCTTTGATACTGTTGATAGTGGCAATAAAATCCCACCCACACTAACATGTAAAATATGCACTCCTTACTAAAATATATGGAATATTAGAAATCACTCAGAATTTAAGCTTTATTCAGATGTAATGAAACTTTTCATGCAGAGCTAGAGATTATCTCATAAAAATAATTCATTCCCTCTGATTTACCTGGGACAAAATAAGATGGTTCTTTCCTGGTTATCAGTCTAGCAAGAACTTTGTCCAATCTGATTTCTACAAGTGTCAAACCAGTACTTAGGGCAAATATTTACGATGCTAATTTTCTCAAAACAGCTTCTATATGTCCTTTCCTTTTTTTTTTCATTTTCTGTCTCCAACCCATCATAAGTTCATTGCTAAGAAGTGACAAGTATCTTCGAGAACTTTGAGGCAATTCTGAGAGACCAGGTAACAGATACCACAGAATGCTTTCACTTCACTGTAGCTTAGAGTTTAACACAGATCTGACAACTTCTGCTTTAGCAAACACTTTTTCTGTGTTGCAACAATTTATCTCAGACAGCAAAAATACCATTAGAGGTGTAATTAAAAGGTAGAGTGTCGTCATTTCTTGTATATTTTGCAGGTTTATTGCTCCTTATGGAGACAGTATTACCATGGAAATCAGGCAGACTGACAAATCCTCTTGAGTCCACGCTACTGGGTATGTGACACTTTGTTAGGTTATATACAGCCTATGACCCTTGGCTTCCCTTATCCATCACACAGAAATAATTATACCCTCACGTTACAGAATTGTAGTAAGAATTTACTGATAAATATATAAACTCTTGCATCATAATATGCATCATAATACTAGATCCCTTACAAAAGTACTTTTCCAATTGAACTTGATTTCAGCAATTGGAATCATACAAACTCAGGTTGCAATGGAGGCAACACAGCTAACTTTTGAAATTTGACCAACCTCTTTGAATCTTAGTTTCTTCAACTATAAAATAGAAATTATAACTAACTAATGGGAACCACTGACAAGCTGGTTCCAAGGATCAAAGGAGATATAATCTGGTATAATGCATCTTGTAATGGCTTAAAAATAGTATAAATGTCTTCTATAATAGGATTTAAAATAAATGTCTGGATATATACATATATACTCTGGACATACCATAAGGTTTTCCCATCACACTTAGAATGACATTAAACCCCTCTTCCTGGGCTGGTCCTGAATAACTCTTAGACCTCATCTCCCAGCTTCTCCCATATTTACTTTACTTCAATCAGCATGGCCTTCTTGCAGATTTTCAAATAAGCCAAGCTCATTTCCAACGTAGGACTCCTGCAGTTGTTCTTGCTTTGCTGAAATGATTTCCTCTCAGGTATTTTCAAGGCTCATTTTGTCATTTCATGTATGCCTCTCCCAAATATCTACTCCACTTTTTAAAAATAGAACCTCACTTGCAAAACTCTAGTATTTACCATGTCTTATGTGTTTTGATATGTGTATTGAAATTTGATATTAAAGCATGTATCCATTTGTTTACATAAGTATTCTCTACCTACCTTGGACAAGAGCAGGTGCTTACTATTTTATTCGTCTGTATCACTAGCTGTAGAACAGTGCTTTATGTATAATAATAATCAATTAATACACACAGGTAGAATGAAGGAATTCATCAATCAGTCAAATCATACTTAATACTTGGGAATACGTAACATTCTTTCCTGCCCATTTTGCCAATATTTTGTCTCCAAAACATGCATACAAAGAAACACTATATTCAAAAAATAACATTGAGGATAACCACTTATCTTACAAGGGAGATATCTGTAATGTTCACATCAGAGTTATAGACAGTCAAGTTATATTTCTTACATATTTTTACTAGTGTTAATGGTGGACTAGGAAGAAATAATTGTCCTGGTAAATAAATTTTGACAACATAAATACATTTAATTTAAATGCCACCAAGTTCTCCTAATATGGGTTATACTGTTGCCTTCTGATAGTACCTGTGAATTTCCATAGAATTTTTTATTTTCCACAAGCTAAAAAAATAATTCCTTCCTTTTTTTTTTTTTTTAACACAATGCCTCCTTTTTTCTTTAGTTTCTTCTGGTACAATCAGAGAACTATGTGTGGCATTGAAATTTATTCAGTGTAAATGACTTCTGTTCTAATCAAATGTCTAAGCTGTCTTTTACCGTTTAGTCACCCAAAAAGTAGTTTATTGCCTTCCTTGATCCTCTGCCATAAATGCTAAATTTTAATTAGTTTGGCAGTTCCCTAGATTTGCAGCCAGGATTTCTGCACAAATATCCTTTTATATATTCCAGTAGGTGAATGAATATTATCCCACTTAATTTGGGAAATTGGCGGAAATGAAAAACTCTCTAGAACAAGGACAGCAAAAAGCAAACAGTCAAGGATGAATTGAAGGCTCATGAAAAACAGCATTTTGGCAGGGGATTGATGTGTATGTTAAAGAGTAGTAGACGTGGCTGCTTTCAGGAAAAACTTCAGAAGCATACTACATTTGTACAAGAACACACAAATGGAAATGTAAACAATAAAGACATCAATATTTGTATAAGAAGGCAATGAGTGAATATGGGATGATTTCATGGAGGAAGTGAACTGATGCCAGACCTTGAAGGATGAGTTAAATTTGCTTAATGATCCAGGTAACATCTACTAAATGCTTACTCTGTAATGGGCACTTTTACATCCATTTTTATTATTAATTTAATTCCTATGAGAACAACACTATAAAATGGTACTGCTATTTTCCCCATTTTACATTTGAGGATATTAGACACAGTCACAGTTTACTCCACTCCTGACAAATTACCTAAGAGCAGAAAACATAAAGCTTGGGGTTAATCTTTGGTCTATATAATTTATTTTTAATTGGCCATAACTGCCTTAACATTGGATTTCAGAATATTTTAAATTCCGGATAAAACAGTTAGAAATGCCTATTAAATTAAATTTATAAGTCCAAGAAGGTCCAAGACATTATTAGTAGAATTTCTGCTTCAAATATTTGGCTAGAACATTAATTCATTCCACAAATAGGTACCAAGAAGATTTATATGCTAGGTTCTCTGATAGGAGAAACTTCATGTGTGTTGTTTTTTTAATTTGATCTATTTGCCTAAAACATCATTATTTTCACTTAGTGCTTACTAATTGTTAGATCTCAGGCTTTCTTTTTCTTTTCTTTTCTTTTTAAATTTCCTTCTTCTTTTCTTTTTCCTTGACGCCATATGGAAGAAAAAAGAATCATCTTATGTTTGCAATGCATTCACCTTGGGGAAAGCTGTGATGGCTCTTTCATATGATTATTTTAATGGTATGACTTCCATTAGGAAGAAGACATTTCTATTGCCCCTAACAATTTTAGAAAGGCAGTGACACAGTAAAATGGAATCTTACTCTAATTTCCACTCATGGTATAATTCTTATTTAGGGGATTCTGTTTGGTGTTCACAACTAGTTCTATAAAGCACAGGGATTACTTAGACAAAATGTGAATCGATCCATGGTCTGGGCATAGGTAGACAAAATATTTGCATAATTTAGCAGCTTATGGTAGAATCATACAACTAAGACCCAAAATTTTAAGCAAAGTTATATTTTAACAAATTCACTATCACTCAGTACCTCTTAATTGAACTTAATGCTAGATTAATGACATGCAAATAATAACTACATTATGGATTTTCCAGAAACTTCTAACTTATTAGGAAAGCCGGAAAACAAACTGCATGGACCTCACAACAGTTTATGAATGAACAAAAGAAAGAAAGAAACAAACAAAAACTTCCCTGAGCAGAACTGTCCAGTAGAAATACAACGTAAGCCATATAAATAACTTAAAATTTTCTAGTAGTCACATTTTAAAGTAAAACAAAACTAAAATTAATTTTAATAATATATTTTAATTAACACAACATATTATTCAATATATTATTTTAACATGTAGTCAATATTAAACTATTGAGATATTTTACATATTTTTCATTCTAAGTCTTTGAAATTTGATGTATATTTTACAATTACAGCACATCACAATTCAGATTTCAAATTTTTATTGGAACTACTTCACCTGTATTTAGATTTTTAAAGCTATAGTTTGAAAATTAGATTCACCTATTCAAGCTGTTCTAAACACTTCTAAAAGTATTCCAGGAAATAAAACGTACTCCAAAAAATATTTTTACTTTAATATTTGTATTCACATTGACAAAACTTTTTCATCTTTTTTAAAAGAATTGATTTAGTTTTAAATCAACAGCATATCAGTTTCAAACTGTATCTGTCTAACAAAATTAAATGTACTAGCTCCTATGTCAACTCATTAACATTAACAATGATTTCAAAAGAGTATTGCACAAATTAAATAGAAATTCTAAAATTATCAATATCAGTACATTTTTTCTTATAGTTTTGCAGCCAATTTATATAACAATGTTAATTAGAATTAAAATCCTCTGTATATTGATTCTTATTAGAAAAAATGTAAATTATTGTTATTGGTTTTTATTTTGAAAAGTTTCAATATTAATTCATTTATCTCTTTAGCTAGTTGGTGAAAAACATTTTCCTTTTCTTAGAACTTCAAATTTAACTCACTTATATGTTACCTGAAACTGGTGAGAAAATATAACACACAGTGCCATTTTTTTGCCACTATTATTGAATATTAGGAAAATATTCCTTTTGTTTCAGGAAAGATTTGAACTGTGGTTAACAGTTCAGTACAGATGGTCTCCAAATTAACATGGTTTGACATGATTTTTCAACTTTACCATGGTATGAAAGTTATACACATATTTAGTAGAAAACATACTGCAAATTTGGAATTTTGATCTTTTCCCTGGCTAGTGATATGCAGTGTGGTATGATACTCTCTCCTGATGCTGAACAGTGGCAGTGAGCCACAGCTCCCAATCAGCCATGCAATCAGGACAGTAAATAACCAGTACAATTATAACATACAACTATTCTGTTTATCAATTGCAGTACAGTATTCAATAAATTACATGAGATATTCAACACTTTATTATAAAATAGACTTTGTGTTAGATGATTTTGCCCAACTGTTGGCCAATGTAAGTGTTCTGAGCACATTTAAGGTAGGCTATGCTATGCTATGATGTTCAGTAGGTTAAGTGTGTTAAATGCATTTTGACTTTCATAAGTCAAGGAAGATCTGCAAGTCTTTGCAAAACACTTCTGTGTCTTATGGAACACAAGATCCTTAATTCATTTTCTTCCATTTCTTTTAATAGTTTCATGGCATTCATAGCATTTTTACCTATATACTTAACAGTTTAAGAACTATATCCATGACGGTTTACTTAGAATTTGTTTCAGAAAACAGAAAAATATTTTCAACATACATCATGCTGTGAAATAAAGCAATCAGATGGATTTCAATCCATTGGGATAGAAACTATTTTTTTCATATCTACCTAATTTTTTTCTTTGAAAGATATAAAAAATTTTAAAAACCTATTATTTATTAGCCTTAACACATTTTTTGGAATCTTTAGGATTTTGTACATATAAGAGTGTATTACTCACAAACAGATGTAATTTTACTTTGTGGTTTTTAGTTTGGATGTCTTGCATTTCTTTTCCTTATCTAATTGCTTTGGCTAGAACTTCAAGTACAGTTAGCCCTCTGTATCCATAGGTTCCCCATCCACAGATTCAATTAACCATGGATCAAAAATATTCAGAAAAATTTCCAGAAAGTTCCAAAAAGCAAAATTTGAATTTGCCACATACTGGCAACTATTTACAAAGCATTTGAATTGTATTTACAGCTATTTATATATCATTTACATAGTATTAGATATTATGAGTTATCTAGAAATGATTTAAAGTATACAGAAGGATGTGTATAAGTTAACGCAAATACTATGCCATTTTATATAAGGGACTTGAGCATCCCTGGTGGTAGTCCTGGAACAAATCACCCACGGATACCAAGAGACAACTGAACAATGTTGAATAAAAGTGGTGCAAGCAGGCATCTTTTCCTTGTTCCTGATCTTAGAGGAAAAGTTTTCAGTCTTTCACCACTGAGTATAATGTTTGCAGTGGATTTTCCATATATGGATTTTATTGTGTTGAAATAGTTTCCTTTCATTCCTAGTTTGTTGAGTGTTTTTAATGATGAGAAGGTGTTGAATTTTGTCAAATGTTTTTTCTGAATCAATTGAAGTGATCATGTGCGTGTCTGTGTGTTTTACTTGATTCTGTTAATGTGGTGCACTACACTGATCAATTTTTATATGTAGAAACATCCTTGCATTCAAGGAATAAATCCCACTTGGTTATGTTGTATAACTGTTTAATATGCTGTTGAGTTTGGTTTGTCAGCAACTTGTTTAGGTTTTTCCATCAGTGTTTACAAGAGATATTGGTCTGTAGTTTTCTTGTGATGTCTTGGTGTGGCTTTCATATCAGTGTAGTGTTGACCTCAAAGAATGAGTTAATAAGTGTTCCCTTCTCTTAAATATTTTGGAGAAGTTTGAGGAAGATTGATATTAGTTCTTTTTTAGCTGTTTTGTCAAGTTCACCTGTAAAGCAATCAGGTACAAAGTTTTTCTTTGTTGGGAGACTTTTATTATGGATTTAATGTTCTTACTAGTTATAAGTCTATTCAGGTTTTCTACTTCTTTGGGATTTAGTCTTGGTAGATTTTGTGCTTCTAAGAGTTTGTCCATTTCTTCTAAGTTAACCAATTTGTTGGCAGTACTTTCTTATAATCTTTTTTATTCTACAGAATTAGTAATAATATTCCTACTTTCATGTCTGTTTTTAGTAACTGGAGTCTTATCTCTTTTATTCTTAGTCCACCTAGATAAAGCTTTGTCAATTTGTTGGTTTCAAATAACCAAATTTTAATTTCATTGATCTTTTCTATTGTTTTTTCTATTCTCTATTTTGTTTACCTCTGCTCTAATATTTATTATTTCCTCATTACTGCCAGTTTTAGGTTAAATTTATTCTTCCTTCTCTAGGGCCTTAAATTGTAAATTTAGGTTGTTGATTGGGAATCTTTTTTGTTTTTTAATGTAAGTATTTATAGCTAAAAATTTCCCCTTTAACACTGCTGTTGCTGTGTCCCATAAGTTTCTGTATGTTGTATTTTTGTTTTCATTCACCTCTAGGTATTTTCTAATTTCTCTTGTGATTTCTTCTTTGATCCATTGGTCAAGAATGTGCTATTTAATTTCCACAATTTCATATTTTTTCTAATTTTCCTTCTGCCATTGTTTTCTTCATCTCATTATGATCAGATAATTTATATATCTATTTTTTTAGAAAAATCATGAAAATTTGTGGCCTAACATATGGTCTATCTTGGAAAATGTCCCATGAACACTTGGGAAGAATGTATATTCTGTTGTTATTGGAAAAGTGTTCTCTGTATGTCTGATAGAATTAGTTGGTTTACTATGTTGTTCAAGTCCTCTATTTCCTTGTTTATCTTTAGTCTGGTTCTTATATTCATTATTGAGAGTAGAGTATTAAAGTCACCATCTATGTTTGTAGAATTGTCTATTTCTCCCTTCAATTCTGTCAACTTTTGCTTCACTGATTTTGATGGTCTATTACAAGAAGCATCCTTTATTTTTTTTAAATTAGAAAAATAATTTAATTATGATTAAAAAACAGTATTTTAATTTAAATGCCAATTACAATCTACATAAACATAATTTTAACTCAGGTTCTCTGAATAAATGATTCAAATAAGACATTTTACAATGTTATATCAATGTGTAAGAAAACTCATTTAATTAAATCAATCCATTAACACTGACTAGATCAGTGAAGTGTTTATCTGCAAGGCTGTGTATGACATAAGTGGCCTAACTCAACACACTACCACAATGATGCCCTTTATGATGCAATGGTTAAAGTGAAAGGTAGATTTACCAAATAATAAAGCCGTGTCCAACATAACACGTGTTTTACAAAGTTAATTTTTTAAGTAAAATTTAAATTAAATGAAATTTAAAAATTAAAAATTTAGTTCCTTGATCATATAAGCCACAGTTTATGTGTTCAATAGACATATGTCTAGTAGCTAACATACTGGACCATGTAGCTTTAGATCATTTAATGTTAAGGGGCACTTACATTTTCACATGATGAAGTTGACATTAAGAAAACTTCTCAATTGAAATTTCAGTCATTAGGTGAAATTAGTGTGATTCTAAATCACAAGATTTGCCATATCACAGGGAAGGGGTTAAATGTATCTATTATTTGGCAAGCACTCAATAAAGAACGGACACTGTTACCAGTATTACTATTGTCAGTACCACTGCAGAGACACCTTGATGAGACACATGAGATCATTTTAATGCAAATTTTAATGTCTTGGCTTAAAAGTGATGTATCATATAGAACATTAGCTCTTGAATTTCACCATAAATCTGTATTTGGGTAACTTCTCTTATTTTTATGTTAACTTCACATTTTTCTGATTTTGTTGTTGTTAAACAAAGATTTTCTTAAGGTGCTTAATTAAACAAAATATTCATTCTGATACTTTGTGAATAATTGTTTTTGAAAAGTTTAATCTGGGAAAGCTAGACAAATGAAGCTTTAGATGGATAAACATAAACAAGAGGAGGCAAATGGAATTTTTTAAAAAGTTCTAAGTTGCTCTTTGGGAACATTTTTACTGGAGAAGACCAATCCTGGAACTTGCATGATTAATAGATATAATTAGTTTACAAAGGCTGAAAATCAAGGTTATCTAATGACCAATTCACTCAATAGTGTAGCCCTGGCCAGAATCAATATGATAATGATCATTCTTTCCCCAATTGAGAGAGGCGTGAAGTGCAGTGAATGTGTGTATGTGTGTGGTGGTAAGGGCAGTGGTGAGTTGGGATGCGTCCAGAGCAGAACAAAGGCAGGTGTCACTTCTAGGCCACCATCTGTTAGATTTCCAAGGATTTCAATCCTGGACAGAAGACATTGGGGCTTATCTCCTTTGAGTCTAATTGCTGCAGAGGATAGTAAAATATTAACAAACGAAAGATAATGAAAGCACATGTTCCTTGGAAAATAGGAGAAAAAATGAACATTGACTTTTCTGTAGTTGTTAGACAGACAGATAACCTCTGTAAATTTATTAAGGGATGTCTGTTAACTAAAATAATTCACCTTTACTATCTCCAGCAAAGCTTCAAACCAAAATGGAACATTAAGTACAATTACTACAGAAGGATAGAAATTACATAAGTATGCTTTTATGAAATGTTAAACATTTCTAGAACTAAGAAATATGTATGTTGCATCCTTTTTGACCCTCCTGGTGACTTTGGGCAAATAACTTAAATTCCCTGGTCCATAGTATCCTTATATGTTTAATATACCTCATGAGATTTATTAGACATGCTGTATAAATCATATAGCAAAGAAGCAGGCAGAGAATAAAGCATTAAAATATTTGTTTTTGTAACTTATATTATTATAATGATTTTTAGATAACATGGTTAATTCAGAACAGTTAAATGGAATGATAGTGAATCACTGCAGGATATTATATATAAATATGTAAAGATAGATGATAGATGGCTGTATGGATAGACAGAATATTAAACTATATTTACTATTAAATATAGTTAAGGAAAAGGTGGTTTCTCTAGGGAGTGGAATATGGTGGCAGGATCATTAGCCACTCATTGGAAGTCTTGATTTCTACTTTAGTTTTGCTATTTGTTAGTTTTTTGAATGTAGGTATGTGATTTGTCTATGGTAAGCATGAGTTTCTTCTCTGGAAAAGATAGCAGAACTAATAATACTCTCTCTGGTCTTCCAAAAAGAATTATTTAGAGATTCAAATAAAAAGATAGATGGAAAGTACTTTATGTCTGTGTAAAGCTTTCCAATTTTCAAATGTTGTTATCAATAGAAATATCTTATTAGGTATGGGAGAGAGAGCAAAGTAGGTGACTAAGATAAAATGATTAATATAGAAGTTAAAGAAGTTTAAAGGAAATTTATTATCTAGCTTGCAAGAATGGAGGGGTTATGCTTTTAATCTCCTTAGACCTTGTATAGCTCATGACAAATAGTAGAAAGGAAATCAAAATGGTTCCAGGCTTAAATTCCAGTGCTGCCACTAACTAATAGTTTACTGGGTATAATACCCAGCTTACAGGGTTTTTTTAATAGTAAAAGAAAGTGTGTTTTTATAGCACTTAACATAGTGGCTGATACATACTCTCAATAAGTGTAACTAATAAAAATTAATTACGGAGTAATCCCTCATGCATATTTCAAAAAATAAACCTAGGGATTTACCATGCTCTGGTCTATAAAAAGGCAGAGTTTCAGAGATATGCGGATCATATGGCAATATCTGTCCCAATGATTCAGTATGGCAACGCAGCTATAATAAATTAAAACCAGATTCATTGTACCTATAAAAGTGAATACAACAACCAGTAATAATGACAAATATGAATCACACTTTTAGAGTCCACCTCTGAGTCGAAATTGCTTGGCCAGGTATCACCTCATTAATTCTCTTACCCTCAAGATAAATGAACCAGTTTTATAATCTTAAGAACACTGAATTATATTTCAGAGAATAATCAGAATTACTGATAGAAAAGAACATACTTGAAATCTCCCTGATTTTATAAGCCTTTACATTTCAATGCAAAGTCAAGGCCTTTTTTAGAGGCTGAGCTCTATTTATGGCTAGATTTTTAAAAACTTCTTGATTAAAGAGAAAAGATTGAAATGGCTCATAAAAGGGCACTTGGACATCAAATGGACCTGACTTGACTGTATTTTGATGACTTTAGTATGGATTAATCACACACATAGAGATAAAAATTCCCTTGAAATACATATTCAGTTTTTAAATTAATAAGATAATGTGCTTTGAACAAATTGCTTTTGGAGAAAGCAACTATAAAATTCAAAGTATTTTCAAACAGTAGTGTCTTGCACCAAATCTAACAAAAAGCAGGACACATTCTCCAGAAGCAAACTCCAGTACTACTGATATTTGTCTCTTACTAATGTTCTTTAGTATTGGTTCCTGGAATTAATGATTAAAATTGGCCCGTGGAGAGAGAAATACCAGGGTTATATGAAACCTGGGTTAAATTTGAAGTTGCAAAACTTTCAGACAGAGTTCTAAGAAGACTGTTGTTCTCTGAGGTGGTAGGGAGTGTGAGAGCTGGGACATCTGAGAAAAACTGAGGAGAAGAGACCCCTACAGCCATGCAACACAAGAGCATCACATATTATCTTGTATAGGTACAGGGTGTTTGTGGAAGATTGCATTTTAGGAGGTAAAAAACAACAACAACAAAATAATCGCTCGCCAAATAAACCTGGAACCCACCAAATTTGAGGATGAAATTTTTATAGACAAATGTCTGTAAAGGTAGTCCAAAGTTATGGCATAATTCAGATTGAATATGGGGAACTGGAGAAATCTTGTGAAATTCCTTATTAAAATCATTTTCCATGTTGTCTTTTCTTTGGAGATATTTTTCCATGAGTTTCCTGGCAATAATCATGGTGAGGAAGAGGAAGAGGAGAAGAAGGGTAGTGAGGAAGATAATAAGAATATAGCCTTGTTCTTACATGTATCATGTACCAGTAAGTCTTTTCACCTCATCACTTTTTAAAAATTTCACAACTTTTCTCCACAGAGAAATCATGGCCTTGTTGACTAATTTCATACTGTTGTTTGAAAATGTTCCATCTGCAGACTCATAATTGAAAGCCCCTGGTGTCTTATCTTAAATGTATTTTTATATAGGCACAACTGTTTTTAATATCTCATTCACTAGGGAGGGAATGTCAATGCTCCCCCACCCCACATTATTCTTTTTTTTTTTCAGATCAGCAACGGATTTGTATGCATTCTTCAACATTAGGTTCAATGTAACAGTTATCTCTGCATTTTAAAAAATTAATTAATTAATTAATTAATTTTTGGCTGCGATGGATCTTCATTGCTGCGCGCGGGCTTTCTCTAGTTACGGTGAGCGGGGGCTACATTTCATTGCAGTGCGCGGGCTTCTCACTGTGGTGGCTTCTCTTGTTGCGGAGAACGGGCTCTAGGCGCGTGGGCTTCAGTAGTTGTGGCACGCGGGCTCTAGAGCACAGGCTCTGTCGTTGTGACGCACGGGTTTAGTTGCTCCGCAGCATGTGGGATCCTCCCGGACCGAACCCGTGTCCCCTGCATTGGCAGGCGGATTCTTATCCACTTCGCCACCAGGGAAGTCCTATCTCTGCATTTTAAGAAATAATATTACCAGATAGTTATGCCAAGAATTTAGATGGCATGAACAAAACACATAAAGTTAAGTAAGGCATTAAGATGATACAGGACATATTATATTTCTCTATGTGTGGGACTTACTCAGCTGAAAGCATACTGTGGGATTTTACTAGACTTATTACCAATGAATACTCTTTTTCCATACCCTTTTATCAAAATCTGTTGTTTTTTTACCTTTCTCTCTCTCTTTTTTTTCCCCTCCCTCTTATGTAAAATGGCTGATAGCTTCACAGGATTATCATCTCCAGGAAGAGTTGCATATTATCTTTTCACCAGGAGATGAAACCTATATATTGGGGAAATAAAACATCAGCAGTGGGGTATGGCGTTTGGTGAGGAAGGGCATGAGCTGAGATCCATTCAGGGTCAGAATTTAGAGGAAAGCTGATTTGTATAGATCTGGATTGGATTCCTGACTCAGAAGCTGATATTCATGTAACGTAGGAAGTTATTTCACTCGATGTCTCAGTATGCCTTGCTGTAATGAACATGCAGTGCAAGTGAAATGCCCAGCCATGTCCTGGAAGATGGTAGGTACTCAGTGAATAGAGTGTCCAGTTCTTTCCAAGACATTGTACCTGGGAGGCAGTTACAAGCACCTGGCTACTGTTCAGTTAAATAGCCAGAATGATTTTAAACATTTCTTTTTACCCCAACAGATGAATAACACATTGGTAGGAAAGAGCCCAGAGATAGATTCTTTTGCTCTAAATAATTTGTAGATATAAATCCTGTCTTCTTGTTTTTAATACTGTAATCTATTATAATTCACTTCATCACTGTAGGCAAATTGCTCTTTCTGTTTGGAAGTGTTTCTTTTTACCCTTGGAGTCAAAAAATTTTCCAGGACTCTGGAACTCCATGGTCCTTTTAATCTGCAGACACAGGACTTTTTTCAGTTCAGGGAATACATTTTTCTATTTTTTTTTATTTTCTCTTCCTTATGATTCCTTTCCCCTTCTGGAATGCCTCTTCAAGATACTAGGTTTCCTAGATATATCCAAGATAAATCACTTTTTTCAAGATTTTTATCTCTTTACATTTAAGTTGACCACATTTTCTTCTATCTATACACTGAACTACTTTAATGGCAAATCATGTTTTAAACTCTAGAAAGAGGTATTTTGGGGGGACAAGAGAGAGCTATATTTGCATCTATAATCATAAAATCTGTAATCATCTTATTAGTTTTCCTTCTTAACTTACCATTGAAGTATAGCAAATTTAAATTTCATAATCTTATGTGAACCACAAATTTAATTTTATATATATATCCAAATTCTAATTAATATAAAATATTAATATATAAAACCCTCATCCAAGAAGCCTCCTTTATATCCTCACACAGTCAACACCCTCCCTCCATAATTACCATTCTGACTTTAGCCAGCATTGGATGGTTTTGCTTGATTTTGAATTTTCTATAAATGGAATCGTATAGAAGGTATGTGTCTGGCTTACAGCATTATGTTTGCAAGATTCATCCATGTTATTCTCTGTAATAATTTATCACTGCTGTATATCATTGAATTGTATAAATAAACCATACATCAGTAAAACATCTATTTATTCTAATGTTGATGAACATCTATGTTGCTTCAAGCTTTTGGCTATTATGAGTAAAGCTGTTATGAACATTTTGTACGTTTCATGGAAAACATATACACTCATTACTATTGGAGTTCTGAAGCACTGAGGATGGACATTTTCACCTTCAGAAGATACTGCCAAACAGTTTTATAAAGTTATTTACCAATTTTCATTCTTACCAGCAGTGTATAAAAGTGACAGCTTAACTGCTAAGTATTCTTATTATTTGTAATTTTAATTTCTGTCTTTTCCTAAAGGTCTTGTTAATCCAATGTATTTTCTGCCATTTCTGACAATTCCTTTTTTCTTCCTTTGAGCCTCTTTAATGGATTCTTATTATTAGTTGACCACATGGCAGGACTTAAGCCTTTAAGTGGCAGTTTCCTGAGTGGCAGTAATCCAAGAGGAAGTGGAAGAGGAAGTGCTCCCTTAAGCAGGTCACATGGCTCAGCAAAAATATCTGAAAGGTTCATGGCTACTTACTCCCATGCCTACTTGTACCCCTCAGTCTTCGGGACACAGAAAACAGTCTATATCAAGTTCATTTTTCACTCAGGCAGACTAAGGACTCTTATACAAGGACAGTGTCAACCTGCCCAGTGGGGTCAACAGATGACTGCAGGCTAAAGTCTGCCTATCATGAGGTGATGTTTTCAAGTCCACTCAATGAGGCTATAATTCTATAATGCAAGCACCACCCATATCCACAAGGGATAGAGCCACACACTACTCACTCCACTTTACTCTTATAAAACATTCATGTCTCTTAGGGTAAAATGTAAATCAGATTTTCAGCAAGCTAGTTACTCTGGCAAACTTGCTTCCTCTTTCTGACACATTTTCTGTTCTGTATTTCTTTCAAATGGCTTGAAAATTTCATTGTACTTTTTACATTCAATGCTAAGAGCAAAAGTAACATTTCTTATGTTTGTTAATTCATTTAAGTTCCCATTAAAATAAGTTGTTCTTTTCAGAGACAAATGATGAATTGGTATGATACTGAAAAGAGATATTCCATGCTGCACCTTGTACCTGTTTTAACTTCCAGTACAATGGCAAGCAGAAACGTTTATAAGATCAAGTATATTTGAACAGAGAAAGATGTCAGCTGTTAAGTACCAAAGGTAATATTTCCTTGATATCAGCCTAGGCTGTCTTGCTAGTGGCTGACTTTTTACTACTGTATTGTAAACAAAGTATAGTCAAATGTTGATCTCTGGAGCCACTTGAGGTTTTTACAGCTCTCTGAAACCTATCATAAAATGTAGACTTGCATATTTCCCTTGATATATATTTTGTAGCTCAGTTTATGGACTGTTTACAAATCATCATATATATGGATGAATTATAAGCACACATATTACTTCTTCCACTATATAATTCTAGAAATAATTTAACCTAAACTATTTACATGAGTTTGAGATTATTTTTACTTGCAATCATTTTTGGTCTAGAATATTAATTCAAGATGTTCTCTATTCTAGCCTTCTGCCAAGAGTAAGAAGATTTAAATCCTGAGCACATAAACCTGAAGTTATCCCAAACAATAATTTATTGATCCATGCTCAAAATAATCTATTTCCGAGCTTTGGAAGTAGAAAATAAATATGTAGAACAATAGATTCTCAAGATAGAATAAAAGTATAGATGTCACCTAAACTAAACCACCATTTCATTGCTTGAATGTGTTCTCTGATCTCAGTTAAGAATTGAACACTTCCAGAGTGCTCCGCAAAATCTCTCTATGTTGAAGTAAAACCTTTCATTTAATGGTTGTCCTGATCCTAGTTGTGCCTTCAGGTTCAAACAGCACAGATTTTAACTTTCTTTCAGTGACAACTCTACAAATATTTAAGGGTCACTTTCCAGTCTTCCCTGTAACTCACCTTCCTGGATTAAACCCCCAGTTCCTTCACCTGTTCCTCATACATTGGGTTTTGATTACCCTCCCAGTTGCCACCACTGTTTTCTCTACACATTCTAGTTTGTGGCAAAGATAAATATTGCCAGTGTAGTTTTGTTTGAACCGTTCATGAGAACAGAATGTCTTAATTCTCGACAGTAGACACTCTTTGAAGTGACAGTCTACGTTTACCATAACAGTTTTAGCAAATAAATATATGTATATATAAAAAATATTGGTCACTCATGTGAAGCTTATTATTAAAAAATTCTAAAGCTGTTTTACATATTGTTATTGAGCTATATTTCTACCATTTTAATTTGGGAAACTTGATTGTGGGATGTCAAGGGCAGCCCTGGTGGATGGCAGTAAATGGTGGATTGAAATGGACTAAAAATAAATCCTATATTTAATACTATTTATCTTTTAAAGTCAACCATTTTTTTTACTTTGTTAAGATCTTGTTGAATTATGATAAGTCCTTCCAGTTTTATAGCATTAAAAAATTTGGTCAGTATCTTAGCAGTACCATTATCTAAATCTTAGATTAAAATTTTTTTCAAGGGAGCTTAGTTTTAAATAGAATCATATACAATTTGATACACAATCTATATTCTTTTGATAAAACACTTTATTCAGTTATAAATCCATCCAGATAGCTCTAGTTCTCCATCTTATCTGCATTGATAACAGAATTTCTTTCTTTCTTTCTTTTTTAATAACAGAATTTCTTAAAACGCACCTCTGAGAGGTCTCATGGCAATACAACGTCACTGATCACTGGTGTACCCTCGATGGAACTGGTTACTATGAAGAAGTCTTCTTCTCTCATCACAGCTTTCTATGTCTTCTTCCTAGTGCTTTACATTTTGCTGAATAAAGCAAACTTCCCACATAAAAGTCAACCACCAATGATATGTTTTCCATATAGAACATTTAAATAATTGTAAAATCTAATTCACTAACATTTATATTTTACCAAGTTATCAAAAAATAAATGAATTTAATCTGATATGACCTGTTCTTATTTCCAAGTTTTCTCAACTCCTAGAATATAAGTCCATGCCAATCAGAAATTTGGATTATCATTCATTCTTAGTAGGTAATTGTTTCATTACCTAATCTATGAGGTAGTTAGAAACCTATGATTTTAAAACATAGGATACTACCCCTGTCCTCAAGAAATTTACCATCTTGAGTAAGAAATTAGAAGTCAAAGGTGACTATTTAAACACACTTTTTGGAAGGGACTGTGAAAATTAGTAGGCTCTGATGGAGGAATTTTGGAGAGTAAGTTGATATAAAAAAAATAAGCATCATGTAGCTAAACTTCCATGAAAGTGTAGAATTTGGTGAAGAGAAAAAAAGCTATCCAAAGAGGAATTTTTAAGTTTTCTCTTTTTTAAAACAATGATGATTTAATCCAACGGCTATTAATTCTTTTAATCATTCAGTAAAGAATTAGATTACGTTTCAATGATTTTGTTTGCTTGTTTTGGTTATGGCTTTTTTGATGTCTCAATGTGCTGAAGTTACTCTCATTGTGAATGTCCTGGTGCAGCTAAATGGAAATCTTATCTTGGCCATATTTCAGAAGAAATTCTCTTTTATTTTGAGATATCTATGTGTCCATATCTTTATATCTCTTCCCAAATACCAATAATCCAATAAAAGAAGTACTTTACTTCAGTTTACCAATTTAGACTTCATAGTTCCTAAGGACAGCTCCTAGGCTCTGGAAGAGTCAACATGAAGTTCAGCAGTGGCAAGCAGGCAGTACATTTGATAAGTTTAGGCAGAGTTTGGTGACATTCTCGGTAAAGTGTCAAAAAAGGCATTCTCTTTTGAATTGGCTAGGTCAGGTCTGTCTTCATAAATCTCTTCAGTGAGCTAACTACTAATGTGATACATTTCTTCTTTTCAGGTTTGGAGCAGGTTAACAATTAAAGATACCCTTAATTACTCCTTTTAGCACTGAGAAGACTGCAAGGGAGAAGGGAGGTTACCAATATTTCAGAACTTCATACTTCTACAAAATGATATATATAAGACTCTTCATTGGAGCCTTTTGAAACTAAAATATTTCAGCACTTTCAATGTCCTAGACAATTTTTTAGACATTTTATACCTCTATTTACTTTCATCTTCACAATAACCCTCTAAAGTATCTATTAGTGACCCTATTTTATAGAAAAATTGAGGCTCATGGAGTTTATTAAACAAGATATCTTGATTCAAGTCTTACAGCTATTGATGATTATAATCAGAATTTCTCAGTTATTTCTTAACTTCTAAATCTCTACTCCTTATAGGAGATACATAGACCTTTTTCTGAAAGGTCTGGGTTATCCATGAATAAACTATCTTATATACGTCATGACCTCATCACTTCAATTTGTGTTCCTTTTAGACAAACAAACAAACACCAAAAAAAAACCTACCAACCCCTTAGCATCAGTTTTGGCTTTTTGGGTTGGATATGAAATATTTCCAGAACAAATGGAATAGCTGAGACTATCAAAAAATGTAAGCTATTTGCTTCTCTTCACTGCTTCTTTCATGACTGAGTGAATATTGCAAAAACACAGAAGCAATGAGAGAGGATTCATGATCAGTCCAGGATCACAAATCCAAAACTCTTTAAATAAGTCTTAAAGTAGGTGAGAAGTTTCACAAGGCCCCGCAAGAACATTGTAGAAACCTCTCCTCTAATGAAGTATAATATTAAAATGATGAAAAATGTAACCTAAAATGAGATAACAAATAAATTTTAAGCTTTGGCAGAATTTCTGATGCAAGAGCAATGATTGGAGTAGGGACGCAGTTTAAAAGGTCTACCAGTAGTACAAGATTTATTATGAAGAAAAACAGCAGTCTCCTTTACTACCTTTATTTCCCCCATCCTTCCATCTTCAACATCATATATCAAAATAACTTGCTTATGATGTTGCTTCTTACATTATTTTCAACTTTAGAAATTATCAACCAAGTATCAAATCAGTTGAGGATTTAGCTATTTTTTTTACTCTTCCACCATAACATGAACATTCTTGCACCCAGTATTTCATATGTATATGAATATACGTGTATATATTTTGGTTTATATGAATATTCAGCATTTATATTACCATGGCTAAGTAAGTAGCATGTATAACTAAGCCATACATAATGCTTTAATTACTCGTGTTTCTCTCAAATTTTTATTTTGCTTAGATTTTAGTTTCACCACAAATTTAATACTATACTATTTCTCAATTTTCTTAGAATCCTCTCAGTAGAATTAAATGTCCCAAATAATCTCTCAATTTTATCCTTTTCTGGATCTCTTTCTGAGATCTTCCTGACCTGCTGTGGGATGGACTGGTTGCTGTTTAAACAACTCACATCCTGGACTCTCCCTTCAACCTCATCTCAAGGAGTTCCTTCTACACTCTTGATTTGGATCCTCTGTTGATTGGCCCTAGTGCCTATCACTGTGTAATTTGTTTTCCTCTTTTGGTGGAACATATTCTCAAGGAGACTCCTGAGAAAGGGTGCTCTTACAGGAGTGATTATGTCTTTTGCCACCTTTATGATTAATTGAGGGCTTTTTGCATAGAGAATTCTACATTGTAGCCTGAGAATCCCCCTTCTCTCTCTGTTTCTTCTACTTATTTTTCTGTTTGCTTGCCTTTGCCTCTGCTTTTCATAGAGTGGCAGTTTTGTGAGTCCTCAGATGTCTGCTCACAAGTTATAGTGGAACACTAAATTCTAACTAGAAACTGTGTACCCATGGATGGGTCGTGTCAATGTGAAATAAACTGTAAAGTAATCTGAACGAGGCAATTTCTCTGGAGACATCATAAATTAAATAAATAAATAAATTTTGTCAAGGAAATTCCACATCTTCTCTGTGCTGCTCAAAGTATATTTTAATACATCACAGCTGATAGAAATGATAGAAAAGTATATCCCCACTGGTTGGATGGCTACTATTTCTAAATGCATACAGTCTTCCTACTGTTCCATTCTTCTGTTGGCCTGTGGTTAATGCTATTCTCAGGGATTGATAGAATGATATAGTCAGTCTCTTTCTGTCTCTGTCTCTCCCTCTAGGAAAAATAGAGATCTTCTTTCCCTCAAAATTGTTCAAGTGCATGGTTGGACTGGGTCGGAATTGTAATTTAAAAAAAGGTTTGGGGCTCCCCTGGTGGTGCAGTGGTTGAGAGTCCGCCTGCCGATGCAGGGGACACGGATTAGTGCCCCGGTCCGGGAAGATCCCACAAGCCGCAGAGCGGCTGGGCCCGTGAGCCATGGCCACCGGGCCTGCGCGTCCGGAGCCTGTGCTCCGCAACGGGAGAGGCCACAACAGTGAGAGGCCTGCGTACCACAAAAAAATAAATAAATAAAATAAAATAAAAAAAGGTTTGGAGTGAAATGTAAGGATATAATAAGGAAGCTATAAGATGTATATTCATTTTACTCTCAGAGAGGAAGTAGACAGCAGGAAAATGTGGGTGGCTGGTGAATTACTCAGATATTGCTTCTCTTATTTAAAGGCCGGTGATGCCCACACTTAGTTTGGAGAGCACTGTTATTATTTTTTAATGACATTATTTATACCAGTTTTAAAGTAAGTTATCACACTTTAGTCAGATGTTGACATAAAGCAAAAACTTCATCGATTGTTTTTTCCTCTCTCCCTTACAGAAGAAACTATATGAAAAAAGATTTAGAAAATGTGGAGACTACTCACCTCTCCCAGTTCTGCTCACTTTCTCTATTTTAAATGTCAGCATGAATGAGAAATTATTTACATACATATAATCATTCATCAAAATTGACAATTATCTCTAGTGATTTACATGCATGGAAATCAATTCTTGAGATATTTCTCTTTTGCCATTTGATGCTGTAACACAGATTTCCCCCTTACCAGCAGTCTTAGACTAGTGTCTCCAGAAGCAGAGTCGGAGGCAGTGTCTCATGTGCTACTGTTATTTTTTTTATTGGAGAGCGCGGTCTTCATAAGGAGGAATGAGAGATAAGAGGTGTTATATTAGATTTCTAGGGTTATCATAACAAAATACCACACTGGGTGCCTTACATAACAGATATGTATTTTCTCACAGTTCTGGAGGCTGGAAGTCCAAGATCAAGGTGTTGTCAGGTTTGGTTTCCTCTGAGGCGTCCTTCCTTGGCTGGCAGATGGCTGCCTTCTCATTGGATGCTCAAATGGTCTTTTCTCTGTGTTGTGCATACCTGGCATCACTTTGTGTGTCCAAATTTCTTCTCCTCGTAAAGACATCAGTCAGATTGGATTACGGCCCACCCTCATGGCCTCACCTTAACTTAATTACCTCTTTAAAATCCTTATCTCCAAATACAGTCACATTCTGATGTACTGGGAATAAGAGCTTCAGCATAAGAATTTTTTGGGGGGGGAGGGTATATACATTCAGCCCATAAGATGGGGGGTAACGTAAGGAAGGAAGAATAACCAATAAAAAGTACTAACCAGTACTGTGATAAAAAACAAAGTATTGCTTTATTTTTCAGGGCATGTTCTGAAAAGTTATTTTAAAAAATTGCTTTTCAGGACAGTCCAGGCAGAAGAAGGAAGAGAAAATAATATAGCCACCAGTTTTGGTGTCCCATTAGTCAATGTTTTGCTCCATGGGCTGGTAATTTCCTCATGGGCACTCTTGGGTTTTGAATGCTTAGTGCAGGGCAAATCTAGGGAGTATCATGGAGTACAAAAGCCCTGGTATGACAGAGTAGGGAGATGAAGCACTGTCTGGTTATATTTACATTAGGTTGTTTGGAGGCCCTCAGAGCTGGCCAATGTGTTAGAGGCTGAGGCAGGAGAGTTACCTGAGCCCAGGAGTTCTGGGCTGCAGTGTGCTCTGCTGATCAGGTGACACACTAAAATGGCATCAATACGTGAGGCACCCAGAGCAGAAGACAATAAGCTGACAAAATGCAAGAGGCAGGTGAAGTCAAGAGAACCTGATTGTGGTGTTTTAGAGATCCTGAGAGAGTCTCTTTGTGACTTATTCCCTCTAACTCTCAATTTCCATTTCTGTAAAATAGGATTGTTGCAATGCTTACTGCAGATAATGCATGTCAAGTGCCTAGCCTGAAGCCTGACATTCAAAATATACTGAAAAAATATAAACTAGTGTTATTGCTAAAATCCCTAGTCCATTAAATGGGAAGAGTTATTTGGTGGGCTAGAGATAATATATTCAAGGCACCAAGTGTTTGGAACTTAGTTGATGGTAGGTAGCTTGTTTTTATTTTTGTCATTATTATCATTGTTATTGTTATTGCTATTAAGCCCTATATAGGTTAAAATGCATCTTCTATTAGGGAAGTTTGAAGGTTCACAGAAATAAAATACATTTATCAAATTTCCAATGAAAAGTCAGAACATGACAATGAGGAAAGGGGGAAATTATTTTTAAAAGTATTCCTATTTGGGGGGAAAATTCACCAATATGGTGTCATGTTTTAAGATATTGATAATATGATGCTTTCTGTATAGGTTAAGCCAAAATAGACAAGTAAAATGCACCCATACATATGGAGTTCCTGGCAAAGTGTAAGTTCTCACTAACATCTAATGAGCACCCTGGCTCCCAAAGGATTTTTGAGTGTGATTATTAATACTATGGTGATACTCACATGGCATTCAAGGTCTGACTTACAAGAATATAAGAGACTAGGCAGAGACCTTATCATGGAGTCCCAGACACGGATGAATTTCTTGTAGGAAGCTCTTGTGTAAAAAGAAATTGCAGGACTTAACCCCCTATATATCATTATGTTGTTTACTAAGAAGAGATTGTTTCAATACAACCATTTGCCTATTAAACAGTTTTTATCTTCTGAATACTGCTTAATATTCTTTAATATTTTATAAAACAATCCAGAAAACACTGAGAAATACTCACTGTACTATTTACTTGATACATGGAGATATAGCTGTTAAAAATAGCACTTTTTTAGAAAGCACACACACACACACATATGTATATATAAAGTGCTATGAAGCTAAGATACAAAGATCATACAAAAATGTGTGGTGAAGAATGGAAGAAATGGAATACCATTGAACAACTGGGAAAAGAGGGAGCACAACTCAAAAAGTGTTTTCTAAACAAACTCCATAAAAGCAAATTTTCCAAGATTTGTATGTATTTTTATTAGACATTTTTATCATTCTTAAGAAATGGAATCTCTGGAGACAAAGAGCTTCTTGGATATACAAAAGAAAGAGGTAGAGGCATTTAATAAATCTTAAAATAGTTGTTTTGAATAAATTTTCATTAAGGTAGAGAAAATTCATGACAATTATTTAGAGTGGGTGTTATCTTGAAAAGACTTGGTTGTCAGAACAACAATTATTATAAAGATGAACACTGTGGAAAGGTTTTTAAAATCTCTTTTATGACATGCCTATCATTTCCCATGGGAGATGCTCAGACATTTTGAATAGGAACACCTATTAAAAATTGGGGCTTCAAAAACAATTTCTATTTCCTTTTATTTAATTTTATGACATTTTTTAAAACCATATATACCATTAAATTAATGTTTTTCATTGTTAAATGTAGAGTTTTGATGGCAAAGACTTACTTTAATGTCCTCCAAACTATCCCTTGAACTATGATGATTTTTGTAATTCTATTCTATTTTAGTCCTCTTTATACACCACAGATAAGTGAATTAATGGATGTATTTATGTAAAATATGGCCTCACTCCTATGGCCATCCTTAAAGCCCACATTTACAAAACCACCTTACTAATGATTGTTGACAGAATAAACTTGGGGGGGGTAGGTAATTAATTTCTCTAGAGAGACATGCAAATTAACTCCTTATTGAATTATATCCAGATGCATTATTAAATGTAACCAGCATATATGCTATTGATATTTTACAACTCTTCAGGGTGAAATAAAAACTTCTTCATAACATTGCACAATATTTTAAATGCTTCCTTATTTTTTTTCTGAAAACACTGTTCTTCTCTAATCATCTGAAATTATGCAAAACAATAAATGTAAAAAAAAAGACACATTTATTGTGTGTGATGTTTGGATGCTTTATGTTTATTATCTCATTTAATAGCTGTTAACAACCCTATTTCACAGATGCAGAAACTAAAGTTCAACAGCATATTTGTATGCCTTACAGTATATTATGTTGACAAAAGATAATCTTCATCCATGTTTAATTATTTCTCTTGGTTTCATGACCTACCATCCGAAATGTATTTATTGATAGATATTTTATGTTAATCTTGCTTAAAATAAACAAGGAAGGTGCCAGTCCATAACCTACCTCAAGAAGTAGAAATTATTCAGTACAGTTGTGCCAAAGCCTAGTAGTAGTAAATGTAGAATTTCAAGGTACATGTTGGCCAAGACAGTGTTCCTCATTTAGTACTTATATCTCTTAGATTTGTATATTTCAATCTAATTTTAAAAATATACCCTGAGAGATTAAAAGATGACAAAAGATAATGGGTACATTTTAAGCATTATGCTCTACACTCAGAAATAAACAACAGAAACTCATTTACAATCCCATGAGAAAAATGAATGACTCCATAGATTCAGCTTTTCCCAAAATGCTTATTCACTAATTGACACTATAAACTCCTACCAGGAGACTTTTGTCAAGAAGTGTGTGAATAAAAACTCAGCAAGGTGAAGTTGAGGAGTAAAAGAAATAGAATTGAAGATAAAAAGACTTTTTCCCAAAACCACTTTGTAAATGTTTGAGCATTCCCTGAGCTCCTATATATCAGTCCCATTTGACCAGATCACCTGGAACTCCTTAATTGTTCTCTATAGTTAGCTTCAGATTTAAAATCAAGTGTTTACCAAACTAGGGTGTTCAGCCTCATCACTCCACTGTACATGATTTGGGGCAACTGGATAAATTCAGAAAATAAAATTAATTTTTAGCTTGTACTATGAACTATTAATATTTGCTATAGGGATGAAGGAAGAGAGAGGAAAAGATTGAGTGAGTACAATTATCATTAAATGCAAAGAAATGAATTCATAGTGTCCAGAATTTGAAATCAAATGATATAGAATTTCAAAGTTTGGGAATTTATTAAATTTTATGTCTTGGATCACAGAAAATGGAGATTGCATTTCTCTTAAACAGATAGAATTAACACCTCTATCCATTACACAGTCTCTCATTAAAACTTCATGAATGCTTGATTTTATCATCACAGTGGTTATAAAAACTTTAGAGCAGGTCAAGATATAGTCTTAATTCCAAAATTCTTTATCCAACTGTTAGAGTTTTTAAGGCAAAGATTTGCACTGTTTTCATTTCAGAACTACTGTGCCTTTAGTGAATGATACCTTCAATAAAGAAGGACCACAGCAAATGCTTTTTAAAGTTCAACCTTGCCTTGCATAATTCAAAGACTCAGTACATAGAGCAGTTAATGAATTTTTAATTAAGATTTTATTTTTTGGAGTATTAGCTTCACAAAATGAAAGGAAAGGTACAGAGATTTTCCCATTGCCCCCCTGCCCCCACACATACATAGCCTCTCCCATTATCAACATCCCTTACCAGAAGGGTACAATTGTTACAATTAATAAACCTACATTGACACATCATAATCACCCAAAGTCCATGGTTTACCTTAGGGTTCACTCGTGGTGTTGTACATTCTGTGGGTTAGGACAAATGTAAGATGGCATATATCCATTAGAATAATATCATGTGCAGTATTTTCATGGCCCTAAAAATCCTCTGTGCTCCACCTATTCATCCCTTCTCCTCCTGCCAACCCCTGGCAACCACTGATTTTTTTCCTGTCTCTATAGTTTTGCCTTTTCCAAAATGTCATACAGTTGGAATCATACAGTTATGTACCCTCTTCAGATTGGTTTCTTTCACTTAGTAATATGCATTTAAGATTCTTTCATGGCTTTTCATGACTTGATAGCTCATTTCTTTTTAGTGTTGAATAATTATCCATTGTCTGGATGTACTACAGTTTATTGATCCATTCACCTGCTGAGGAACATCTTGGTTGTTTCCAGGTTTTGGCCATTATGAATAAAGCTGATATAAACACACATGTGCAGGTTTTTTTGTGGGCATAAGTTTTCAGCTTCTTTGGGTAAAGAGTAAAGAGTGTCGTTGTTACATTGTATTGTAAGAGCATGTTTAGTTTTGTAAGAAGCCACCAAACTATCTTTTAAAGTTCCTGTACCATGTTGATTCCCACCAGCAATGAATGAGAGTTCCTCTTGCCCCATATCCTCACCAGCCTTTGGTGTTGTCAGTTCTATGGATTTTGGCCATTCTAATAGGTATATAGTGGTATCCCATTGTTGTTTTAATTTGTATTCCTCTGATGACATATGATGTGGAATGTCGTTTTATATGATTATTTTCATCTGCATACATTCCTTGGTGAGGTGTCAAAGTCTTTAGTCCACTTTTTAATCAGATTGTCATTCAACAGTGATTTCTACAACACCTCCATTAAATAGGTATTATGCCTATGTGAGAGATACAAAACCAAAGGCTTAGGAAGATTAAGTATCTTGCTTGAGGTCACATATCACCAACTTGAAGAAAGTAACAGAAATCAATTCTGTATGATCCCAAAGCCCATGCTAAAATCGCTATGCTTAAATGACTCATATTTAAGAGACCAGAAATGATACATGTGTCTAAATCTGACCCAACCTAATATATGAAAGCATATTTTAAAAACTGAGGTATAAGCATTCCTCCAGACAGGCGAGAGGGGCTGTGACTGGAGTTAATAGTTAATCATGCCTACATGAGGAAGCCTCCATAAAATCCCCAAAGTAGGGGACTTCCCTAGTGGCGCAGTGGTTGAGAGTCCGCCTGCCGATGCAGGGGACATGGGTTCGTGCCCCGGTCTGGGAAGATCCTGCATGCCCCCGGTCTGGGAAGATCCTGCATGCCACAGAGTGGCTGGGCCCGTGAGCCATGGCTGCTGAGCCTGCACGTCCGGAGCGTGTGCTCCACAATGGGAGAGGCCACAACAGTGAGAGGCCCGCGTACCGCAAAAAAAAAAAAAAAAAAAAAAATCCCCGAAGTACAGGATTCAGAGAGCTTCCAGGTTGGGGAAGTTTTGGGAGGGTGACACATACCAACTCCACGGGACAGAAACTCCTGCACTCAGGACCCTCCCAGATATTGCTCTCCATATCTCTTCGTCTGGCTCTTCATGTGTATCTTTTATCATATGCTTTAATAAACTGGTAAGCACACAGTGTCTCCCCAAGTTCTTTGAGCCACTCCAGCAAATTTATGAAATGTGGCGGGGGGGGGGTGTCATGGGAACATCTGATTTGTAGTCAAATCAAAGAGAAGTTGTCGGTAATCTGGGGAACTATTTCTTTCTTTTTTTAAAAGTTAATTTAATTAATTGATTTTTTTTTTTTAGGATACCTATTACTTTCTATTGGCATCTGAAGTAGAGTGGAAGCAGTCTTGAGGGACTGTGCCCTTAACCTGTGGAATCTGACACTATCTCCAAGTAGATAGTGCGATAATTGAGCTAATTTGTAGGACAATCAGCTGGTGTCACAGAGAATTGTTTGGTGTGGTAGTAAACCTCCACACGTTTGGTGACCAAAAGTGTTAGAATTGAAGTGAGCTGTGTGAGTAGAAAAGGAGACATGCAGTGGGGAAGACTGGGTGGTTTTTCTAATAATCAGTAATTCATTCCTTTTCAGGGATGGGGTCAGAGACAAATATTAGAACAAGAGAGTCTCCTAGTGCTATTATCACTTAGGAAATTACAAAGGTTTTAGGAGCTCTCTCCATGCCAGGAACTGAGGGCAGAGACCAATATGTATTTTCTATTATCTCATACTGGTATATGCAATAACATTGATGAATCTCAAAGGCAGTATACTAAGTAAAAGAAGCCAGAGTCATACATATATGATTCACTTTATATGATTTTATTATATAGGTAAAATGTTAAGGACAGAAATAGATCAATGATTGCCAGTGCTTGGTGATAGTGGAAGAGAGTAAACTACAGAGGGGCATAATAAAATAATCTTGGATGATAGAACTGTCCTATATCTTGATTGTGCTGGTGATTACATGACTGTAGGACGTAACTCATAGAACTGTATTCTTAAAAGGGTAATTTTTACTCTAGGTAAATTCTACCTCAATTAAACATGCACATATTCCTTAAAAATCTGAGATATAAAGCTAATGGAAAAGAAGGAGGAGCATATTTATTAGTTACTATATCCCTTCTTGTATTAGTTTACTAGGGCAGCCATAACAAATTACTACAAACTTGGTGACTTAAAGCAATATAACTTTATTCTCTTACAGTTCTGGAAGCTAGAAGTCTGGAATCAGAGTAAGTATCAGCTGGGCCATGCTCTCTCTGAATGCTTCAGGGAGCCTGAAGACATTAGGGCCTACCCTAATTTGGTATTACCTCATTTTAAATGAACTAATTATATCTATAAAGACTGTATTTGTTATGGAACTCAGGTTCTGCTGCTCACCATTCAAAAGTCAATACTCGAGAGGCAAGTGTTGGTAGAAAGGAAAGTTGCTTTAATCAGAAAAATCTGGCATCTGGGGAGAAGGCAAACTCATGTCCCAAAACCAAGTCTAAAGATTCTGTTCAGCCATGAAAGTTTCTAAAGGGAGAAAGGGGAAATAATCTCAATTAATCATTAAGATAGGAGGTCAGATTCTTCATCATTTTTCTGTTGTGTGCAGACCTGCTGACTTCTCCTGATCTTTCTTTAGATGCTGTCTTGTGGTATGGTCCACCTGCAATTGGATGATATCTTGCCCACGTGGTCTGCTTGCAAATTTGCTAAGGGGGAGGCTGAGGGGAGCAAGTCAGTCATTCTTTAACTACTTAATTCTTCATTCATACCCCTTTTAATCTAGGAAAGGAATCAACAGGTTAGGCAAGGCATTGTGTACATTAGGTAGAGCACAAGTCAGGAGTTAGGTTAAATGTTAACTAGTGATCTCATTTTTATACTTAACATTTAAGAGGAACAGAAACAGGCAAGCAGAAATGGGACAAACGACCTGCTTAAATGTTTCCAAATAAGGTTACATTCTGAGATTCCAGGTGGACATGAATTGGGTGGAGGGCACTATTTAACCTATTACACTCCTCATGGAAACTATATATATTAAGTTATATTTTTGGCATGGTGACTTTATGTAGATATTTCCAGATATTTTTCTATACAATTAATTACCTTGAGAAAAATCTGAATGTCTGAGATTCCCATATCATAAGTGTGTACAACAAAGTTTAAAATGAGTAGGGATGTGAACAAGAAGGTTAGATTCAGCATCCAAATGGAACAGCTGGGACACATTTGGCAAAAGATTAAAATCTTCTAAAGAGATATTGCAAGAATATTTCAAATAATTCTAGCTCTTTGTATGAAAGTGTCAGAGGACCATTTTATAATTGGTCAGAATTTCTGTGTAGCTTTTATCTAGAAGAAATAATTCCAGCAGTGCTGGTTCAAATGACTTTATTTGCCTATCTCCCCAAATCCCATCTGGTTCTAGTACTCTGGCTAAATACATACAGGACAAATAATTATGGTTACATAATGCCTCCCTGAGTAAGAGCAGATAAGCCTACTTCTTAATAAGAATATCAACATTTCCTTATATTCACCAAATGCTTATTTACAAATTCATGTTGCTTATATAAAAATTCAACCTTAATTCTTCACCTTTGGGCAATAGCATAAAGCAAATCTGATATTTTGACAATTCCAAGACTATGTTTCAAATGGTTACATGTTTCCACTCTTTTTCTCTCCTGGAACCAAGCCTAAATAAATCAGGGCTAGACTACAGTACAATGAGAAACATATTGTCTATTCACCCCATCATTTTATTGACAATCAATTCCCAGATACATTAGTAAGGCCATCTTTGTCCAGTTGGTCTCAGCCAAGCTGACGCTCAGACATAAAGACTGGACAAAGGAGTCCAATCAAAAGCAGCCAAGCCTGGCTCAGATTAGCACAACTGCCTTGCTGACCCAAAGACATGTGAGCAAAAACAAATGTTAATTGTTTTAAGCACAAGTTTGTCGATAGCAATGTATATTGATATGATAGGGTTAAGAAATACCCATAAGCACCATAAAAGAGTATTTGATGAGTCTCTGTTAGGTCAATGTAGATGTGCTTCCATATTTTATTTCAGTAGAATAGACACGTGGGGGATCATTAGTACTTAATTAATCCAAATCAAACTATCCATAATCAATTCTTTTCTAAAGCAATGGTCAATCATTTGCTTCCCGTTGTTTCTTCACCATTTTATTTTTATTAAATTTGGATTCTGGAAAATGTTTCAGTTAAAAACATAGAATTCATCATTTTTTCTTTTTTTGCTTTATTGTGCATCTTCTTTTGTTGTTTAAAATATGAACACAGCAAAAGTACTAAGTGTTCACTGTGGCAATATCCACCTGAAACATGCAAGGGAGGTAACCAGAATATCTCATTCAGATTATGAGATGAAAAGGTGATCAAGAGTAATAGAACTATCTTTCATGAAATTATGTGTGCCTTTTTTTTTTCTCTCTCTAGCTGTCTAAAATGTTTGGCTAATTCTCTTTCCTTTTTACTCTTCACCTATGATCGCTTCAGTCAGCGAATCTCACTGCAGTTGTATTTACTTTAAAGCAATTCATGTGCACCTTTCAGTTCATGTAAAAATTGTAACAGGTGAATTACTTTCTATCTCCCTTAATTCTAAAGGATTTTTTCCCCACAGATTATATCTTCCATCTACCTTCTTGAACAAAAGGACACAAAACTCACCAGATATTTTGAAGAAAATTCATTTACTTCATTGTAATATGTTAAGTCATTTCATGATGATGATGCCAGCAATGACACATAACCCCTCCAGGCCAGCATGTGATATTACTTTCTCTAGAGAGCTGATCTTCTTTGTAGAATGGCATTTCATGATTATTATTTATTAGCAGGGTCTTTTCAGGTGTAAAATGAAGATGTACAATAGTGCCAGATTGCTAATAGAGACACTATGAGGTCACACTATGTTTTTTAAAAAAAAAATTAACTGCAAGAGATATAGGGGTTTCTGAGAAAATAAGATTAACATTGATATCCAAAGCCCTCACCCTGTGTCAATAGTTCAAATCAAAGCTACACATGTTTCAAGGTCAATTATTGTTTGGTGACTGTGGTTTGACAAGTAGACCAACTTGGGTCTGATTCCAAAAGTCCAGGTATCTCTCTCACATTTATGACATTAATTGACCCTTCTGTGGCTTTACAGAGGCCAAAGTTTGAATAAACCTTGGAGAATGGACTTCTTATTTACCACATAAATTGTTCTTTGCTTTATTAGTAGAACAACTTGAAAGTGTTCTGTTTTATTTCTATATGCAAAGTGTAGAAATAATGAAAATCACTTTCTGAGCTGAAGTAATGAAAATGGAGCACAACAAAATCTCATTTTCAGTCATGATCCTCCTAAGGTTCTGTCCATCATCTATTTCTTTTTTTTGTTTTTTGTTCTTTTGTTGTACGTGGGCCTCTCAGTGTTGTGGCCTCTCCCGTTGAGGAGCACGGGCTCCAGACACGCAGGCTCAGCGGCCATGGCTCATGGGCCCAGCCGCTCCACGGCATGTGAGATCTTCCCTGACCGGGGCACGAACCCATGTCCCCTGCATCAGCAGGCGGACTCTCAACCACTGCACCACTAGGGAAGCCCTATCATCTATTTCTATTCTCCATAAAATTTATGGGAATATTTTCAAATTCTATTCATTGTTCTCAAGATTAATGTCTTCTATTACAGAACCTGTGTAAATTTCAACACCTTTCTTCCAATCTTATTTTTCTAAAAATTAAAATAATCTAAATATATCCTCAAGTCATTTTATTGTTTGGTTTGTCTTTCTGTGACAACTATCATCTCTAGCAATTTTTATTCTGCCATTGTTGTCCAGAATATGGCTCCAGAAGTGCAGATTAATTTTAGAGACTACACATGGAAATGCCAGGCAAAATTAACCCTCAACTGAGAAAGTTCTATAAAAGAAACTTGAAAGTTCCTCAAAAGTTGGTCTCAGCACAATTTTCTCACTTACAAGGCAGTGTAACTTTTGCTTGATCCAAAATGCTTCTTGTCAGAGTATAGCAGGGTGCACTAAGACCCATTTATGAAGCTACATTACCCTAATTAAACATCTCTCAGGCTACTGCCTTTTAGAAAAGAAACAATGTTTGCAATTTTGGGTATCTTATCATTTCTCTCTTTTTCTCTAAAAGTTACAAGGTTATTTCTTGCCATCCAGTTACTATCATTTTTTTTTCCTTTTGGCTACTGTTTTTTTCCTAATTATATTCAGCATTATGCTTTCACAAAAGTACTATTTTTCAAAGTTTTGTATATTAAATGATTTTTCTTTGAAGTATTTTCTTTCTTTTAATTGAGAGTGTTTCTCTACCTTATTTAACATTCTATAAACATTCAAGAAACAAACAAATGAACAACAAAAAAAAACAGGAATGATAATTTAGAATGCTACTGTGGGGTGAGTTATTTTATTTGAATAGGAGTATGAAATCTAAATTGTTTCAGAAAGTTACAGGATAAATCCAATTCTTAACAAAATTTAAAAAAAAATAATTTAAGGTTGTGGACAGATAAGATCTAATGACAAAAATGAGTCCAGATGAAATAAAGTATACTTAGAATGACATGGGAAGGATATATGAAGTTCAGAATATAGTTTCTGAGAGCTACCCAGCAAACAAGCAAAAAGCAAATGGAGAATTCATCAAAGTAGCTTAAAATTAGGAATTAGGAAAAGAGTATAAAAGCTAATGCTTTTGCTATGTCTAATTCATGACAGTCTTTCTTGAGAAGGAGATATAAAATAGAAAGGATGAAATTGACTAATATTCAGCAGAAAACTAGGAGTAAAGTTTCAAGTGTTAAAATCTCAGATAATCACTTATTTTTGACCTGAAAAATTTCTTATAAAGAGATGCTGTGAGATGGATGCTTTGGGTCTCTGTTGAATATTATTGTAATGTTTGATTAAAAGTCTTATAAAATTTAAACATATCAACCAAGAAAGTCAGAGACATAATGTATAAATTCACATACATATAATACATATAAAATATATAATACCTATATTTAGAGGGTGGAGAGAAGGGAAGGAGGCAAGAAGAGAGTATAGTAAATTCCTATTGCCTTTTTTTCAGTAGATAAATATGTACAATGTTGTAAACACTTGTGCAATATTTGCTACCAATTAAAGATCTGTCACTTGATGGAGGTAAATTTATTTATCATGTTCTTAGGCAAGTATTTTGGGAATATTTATACAAAATGTTTCAGCTATACTGAGCATTTATTACAGAAAAATGGTGATTAATTTTAAAGCAGTATCTTGGCCTGCTTGACTCTACCTGCCACTCTTGAAAAAGCAGCAGTGTAGACTTAAGGAGCCCCAAGAAGTGGAGTTCTGTGTCTTAGCTGAAAGGTTGTGTTCCTATCTGTGTAACTCAATTAACAATTTATAGCCAAATCTACAAAGGATTAAGGTAAAAAATGTACAAATTCACTTCATGGAGCTGGGTCAGAATTTCCAAATTTAATACAATTCCCTTTTGTACTGCAATTAGTGGTAAGGTATATCATAAATTAGATCAGTCTTTTAGCTCAAATGAGTTACCATTCTTAATTCTGCATCTTTCACCTAGAATCTGATAGCACTTTGCAGGAAGGCAGTTTATAGGCCACTCAATACAATAAAAGGAAATCATAATTTGATGCACAATTAAAATACACCTAACTCCACATAAGCTGATGATCTTCAGTTTTTCAAAATTCCTCAAATTACCTAACATATCAGGCAATTTATATTTTTACTTTTAATTTTGATTATTTTAGCACAGAAAAATTTTGAAAGGAAGGCTTTTTTTATTTCAGCTGTTGTGTTTACCTAAAGAATGATATTTGCTTAAGAATCCACAATGATTTTCCAATATTTACTTTGGTAAACATGAAAGTAGTTAGTTGCTATTTTTAACATGTTAACAGAATTATTTCAATACATTGGTAGAGTGTTAACCTGTTAATTCCGTCATTCATACCTACTAAGAGGTTAAGTACTCTATGAAAAACTATATGAAAAAACACGGAAGTGGATTCTGAGGGGATTTAAAAGCATGAAGACACATTCTTCTTTTATCCTTGCCTACATAGGGAAAAAACACAAATTAATACATAAAAACGCAATTTAACAATATTTGTTGGAGATTTAAGAATTCTATTATAAGAAGCCTAATAATCTGCTACTAGTTAGCTATACATTTTTGAACAAGAAATTTACCTTCTTTGTTTCCTCAATTAAAATTCATTTATTTATAAATATTTATTCATTATATATAACTTAGAGTGTAGTCAGAAGGTTTCTGAACTCCATGAAACTGTGACATTCTAAGCTAGCCTATGGACTTTAGGAAAAAATAATAAATATATGTATATTTACATTAGCTTCTATGAGAGATATAACTAGTCAGAATCCAGTGGTGTTACCCTTGGGTGAACATCCCTCTCTTGTCTGAGCCACCTTCCTGTCTGATCCTACCCATATGTAACTTAGAGTATGTTTACTTTGCTAAAGCACTGTGCTTTGACTTTCATGTGAACACCTTCAACAGCGCAGAGGCTGTCTTTCTTGAACAGAGAAGTTGGTAACTATGCACTACAGTAATGGAAACAATATGAAACTTTTAATTGATATTTTTTCATATTTTCCTTTCTGAATATATCTACCTTTGTATTTCTTAGTTCACGAATCATGAAATGGATTCAATCATAATGAAAATGTAAAAGCAATCAGAAATATAAAAAATAAATGAATTCTTGTAGATTATTTGAAATCAAACTCAAATTATTAAGAGTACCAAGAAACAAAAAGTCTACCATCAAAAATCATTGTAAACATCATCAGTTAAGACTCAGACAAAAATCAGTATCTCTTCCCAGAGGACAGCACAAATGACTCATATCATTAAACTGTCCAGGTATAACCCCAAAAGTCAACCTAATAAAATTTATTGAGAGAGACTTAAGCTATTCAAGTTGTTTCCACATATAACTGTAATTTGGAGAACAGTTAATCACATTAAGTTATGATCCTTTTCATTCTAACAACAAAAACCTGTGACAGAGAAGTATGAAGGGAAAATTAGCCTCTCATTTCATGGAAGAGCAGACCGGATGTAGAGTAGTCGATAAGCATATGGGCTGTTTATGTGTGCACATGTGTGTGCACGTATGCAAGTCTGTGTGCGTGTGTGTGTGTGATGTGTTGAGTGTTCCCTAAAAACTTCTTTAAATAAGTTTAAAATTACCAAGCCAGCTTTCTGATGATTTCGTATCTCAAATGTATTCATTTTAGTCATGAAAAACATAGTGCTATCATAAATTAATTGAGCTTTAAGTCCAATTTCAACAGAATGTAAACCAAAAAAGACAGACAACAATAGCATTGCAGATTGTAAAGCCAAAACCTTTCTTGGGGTATGTGGGAAGCAGTGAGGAGATAGAACAAGTCTGGTAATTCTCATTCAAAGACAGAACTACCCAGTGACCTTAATACTAAAAGAGGTCTCTGGGTGAAAGAAAGAATTAGAACTCAACTTTGCAATTTTACTTGACTGACACATTTGTCAGTGTCTTTTGTGTTGCAGCTGACCCGCCTTGACTGAAAGCCTAGCTGTATTTCCAGGATCTAATGAAGGGCTGTTATGTTGCACTACTCAAGTTTGGCGCAATCTTACATTTAATATCATGGGTTAAACAGGACAGAAGCAAGTGTTGGATGAAACTGTGTTTTCCGTTTTGCCACCAAGGCTGATCTTATTACTTGCCTTTGAGCTGTTGGAAGAAAATCTTAAAGATAATTTTAAACTTTTTATAGTTTGCCTGTAACTTTGACCCTACAGGATGAGAACCGGCTGCAATATTGTTCAAGATTATTGTCATTTGACAACTTCTGCCAAAATAGCAAAGATTCCAAATGTCTCTGTCTGTAGATAAATCTGCAGGATTTTAATTTTATTTATTAATTTATTCCCATGGGAAACAATTCCAAAGAGAGTTGGTTATATTTAATATTTCAAGACTAATTAATTAGAGTAGGATTTAGGTTCCAGCTAATAGCTATAGTGATTGATCATGAGGTTCATTTTCTGCTGAGGACTGAGTAGGTGTTTTGCTGTGAATATTGACGATCGAGCAAAATAATTCTACTGCATATTTTTTAAAATTTTTTCTTGAGGTAGCTATTGTAATAAATAGATGAAGCTCAAATCATGACCAAACCCGTTGGCTATAGGTTAAACTCCTTTTAGTAGAAATGTGATGTGGGCATTATTTGGCTCTGTTTTATCTTCTTTTATTTTCCATTTCAAAGGTTGTCCTTTCCTCCCAGAAAACTGTGCTGTTGTCTTCTCTACTCCAGTGGTTCTCCATCTGAGCTGTGGGGAAGTAATTTTATTCTTTTCTATTGAAATGGACTAGAAAAATCAGCTCAAGTGGACTGAGATAAACTAGTCACCTGGATTAGGGCAAGGGGCGGAACACGTCTAGGAGATTTTTACCCTGTGGTGACTACACTAGGAAAGTTTGAAACACGACAATTACGTTGAGCCTCCCTAAACCTCCCCTGCAGAATCTCTATCCAATATTTATTCTCCATGAGCTCTTGCCTGTAAATTGGTCACTGCACTCCCAGGTTATTTCTGTAGGGTATTTCTCCTATGAGGGGTCTTTGGAGGCACAGGTGTACTTGGTTAAGTTTTCTGATGACAGAAGCCAGCTAATTGAATTTCTTAGTCTTTAGGGTTTGGTTTTTCCTGTGAAAAAAGTGCTCCTTTTAATGAATATAATACTCTAAGACACACACATTTACTCAACTTACTGAAATTTATGGAAAACAAACTGCTTAAACCTAGGTTTGTTTAGATAGCACTTCCTCTCAGAATGAATGTGGAAACTATTTCACATCCTTCTGAAGTCATGGGAAATAAAAAGGGTAAAAGAAACTAATTTATATTTTTATAACTATGCATTTTATAAATCACAAGGTTGGTCTCTTTGCAAAACAAACACCATAGGTGACATTAAAATATAGCTGCTATCTTGAATGAGTGGAAATCATAAGAAAACAAATAATTTGTTGCTTTCATGCCTTTTAGAGAGTGGATTTCTTTTCAGATAATCATAAAATTCAATAAACATATTCTTTTTATATTTATTTTGCAATTATTTATAAAACACTATATAGTAGTAATAATAACAATAATACCAAAATTTATTAAGCATTTTTTAATGTCAGGCAGTATATTAAAAGTTTTCTAAACATTGGCTTGTGGTATCTGTCAATTTCATTATGGAGTAAATAATTATTATGTTAAACATGCTGAAATTGAGGCTAAGTCATATTAAATGGTATACTCCACATTCACACAACAAATACATGGCAGAGCTGAGATTTGAACCTCAGCGGTTGGGAATCCATTGTGCCATGCCCAATGTTAAGTGTGTAAATCCAAAATTGAACAATGTAGGGTGATATCTCTTATAAGGTTAACTATGCTTAGAAAGAGGAAAAAAATTAATAAAACACCTAACTTAGGTGTTCCTTAGGGTTAAGAAGACTGCTAGGGGAACGTGACATTTACACCAAGAACCAAAGAATGAACAGGATTAGCCAATTAGCCAATGTGGGAGGGCAGGGTGGTTGTATTAGTCAGGGCCTAAAAGGAAAGGGACAGTATCCACCAAATAGGATAATTTAAGGGTAATTTAATGAAAAATACTTACAAAATGTGAGGATGGTATAGGGAAGCCACAGGAATAGTATAGTATCCCAGGAGCAGTAATATGAATGAGCTCCATGGATGGCAAGAGGAGGGAGTACTTTGTGAAGAATGCCTTTTTATGGAGCCAGAGCCCCTCAGCCCAAGTATACAGTCGTGGTACTATGCAGGGAGGGAGAGGAAGAAGAAGAAGAGCCCTGTCTTCAATCTCCCTCCTCTAATTTTCTGGTGCTGTTCTTCACTGACCAAACCCAACTGGACTACAGAGGGCATGAGGTCTGTGGATGTAATCAAAACAGAGCATACTCTGGAATTTCTCTGCAGTGTGAAGGTTAGCAGTATCTAGCACAAGAGTATAGATAGTAGAATCATTGCAGGCAGAAGAAACAGAATGTATGAGAGTCCCAAAATAAGAATATATCTTATCCAAGGACATGAAAAAGTCGGTAAGCCTAAGCATAGATTATGCTTGGGAATGGGGTGGCATATAAGAACGTTTGATGAATTGGGAGATTAACACTTGGATTAACACTAACAAATTAGGCTATCAGATCATTTACAGACTTGGAAGCCATGCAAAAATATTCCCATTTTGTCTAAGGAGCAAGATAGAGTCTTGGAAGGATTTTGAGTGCAGGGATTGACATGACTGTCTAATTCATAAGCAGCCAGAAGAGTAAACTGGTGAGAGTTTGGGGAAGACCTCACTATCTTAAACAACATATTCGTGTTACACATCATGTGAATACGTCCTATGAGTACACGCTCATAGCAAGGCTCTGTGTAATTAGATTTAAAACATTATAAAGCAGTTTGAATCCAATGTACAGACATTATCATTTTAGGTAAGCAGATTTAAAGTGTTTCCAAAGAAACTAGAGAAAAAATAGGCTCTAGGACATCCCTGATATTCAGATGGGCTATGTCCTTCAACATCTAATTTTTTGCTCGTCCTTTATTCTACTCATTGCTATCTCCATTGAGAGTCACCTGTTGAGTAGCATGGCTCCCGTGCATATTTTTAAACTACCAGTTTAGCTGTACCATGTTCAGCTGGCAGGCAAAACAAAGCATATGATTTGGTGTTTGATGGACTTGGGTTCAAATCCCACCTTTATCAATTAGTAGCTGGGTGGTTATGAGAAAGTTCCCTAAACTCTGAAAACATGTCTCATTTACCTCATTTGTAAAACAACAATGAGGTAATGGTAGTGTGGATTCTTAGGTTTGTGGTGAAAGTTAAATAAATGTAACCTCTTGTTAGACTCAGACTATGATGACACATTCAAGAGGCATATCCTATTATTGAAAGTAATTACAAAGCAAATCCTTTTTTGCTCACAAGGCTTGAGACCAGTTGGTATGTCACTGGAATCGCTATATCTGTGGAGCAGCACATGTAGCCTGACCAACACTGAGATGTTCCCAGCTTCCACAGGCCTTGGCAGCTGGGAGGCTCCCAATGTTTGCTTCTGTATATAGTGTGATAAAGAGCCTCTCTCACCTGGGATATACTGAATTTATCGGGTTTTGAACCTTAAAAAGAGTTTAAAAGAGCACAACATCGCTTCTCCAAATATCCTTGGCTCTGACAAGGAGCAGCTGCCAGAGAATCATCCAGAGATATTGCCCAGCTCCTTGGCAGTGGCCTCCCAACCATTAGCAGATCAGTCCAGAAACTGATCAGCAAAAGTACATGGATACTTGTGTGCATGCCCAGGTAGAAAAAATCTTGTGTTAAAATCACAAATTCCAGGAACCTGTAGTGATATTAAGGTATCATGTGGAACATTGTAAAATAAATCCATTAAGGTATTTAAGCAAGTACTAAATGCTTAGCATTGTACATAGCCTTGAGAAATGTACAAAATGGGATGTATCTCATGGGCATCACTATCAACAAATATTTGATTAAATTACAACTTTATGACTATCTATTATCCTCCGAGAGAACTTCAGGTCATATGGATGCTTGACAAATGTTAAGTCTCAGTTTGTTGCTTGTATGGAATTTGACTATATTGACACATTCCTTCAAAGAATAAAACCATTTGCTGAGCCTTCAAAAACTTTACATACTGTACAAATAAGTACTATAATTATTGTTGCCATCTTTTCTAACTGTCCTAGCCCTGTAATGGGATGTAATTTGTTAGGATTTAAAATAAAATTTTTATTTTTTATTTTTTTTACTGGATTTTGAATTTTAAAATATAAATAGATATAAAAAGAAAAGAAATACACTTTTTTTCAATTAGAGATAATTTCACTCTCCCCACCCCCAAATAATAACAAAGACATATGAAGTAAGCATAATGGAAGCAAAAACACAGAGAGAAAAGAAAAAAAAAAACTAAAGAAACCCATCTAAATAAATACAAATAAAGATGTAGAAGGAAAACAGCTGGTTCAATGTATGCTGATAACCTTAGAATTGTACATTACAAAGCACATCTGCCCTTGGAGTCTTCAAATTGACATTAGTTCGTTGTATGAAATTATGTATAATTTATTTTCTTTGCTGGTCCCAAGGAAGATATTCTTTCTTTTATCTATTTGACTATTTTGGAGGGTGGAAATTAGAGAGGAAAATTGAAAAAAAAAGCTTCTTTGTTTTTCTTTTGTTCTTAGTTCTTTCCTTGTTACCAAGATTTATTTTCAGTTAGGGTTTTTTTCCTATTAAAATGACTTGTTATTCAATCAGGAGTGAGTGAATCAGCTTACAAAACTAAGTATCTTTAGATCTAAATCAAGTTGTATTTGACTTGAACTTTTAGGTGAGAGCTTTAGATTAGCTGGAAAAAGATTTTCTTCCTTCTATTTATGATATGTTCTATTTTCACATTCTCAGGTTCCCAGCAGGGATGAGTATTCATGCATCAAACTACAGTTTCAAGAAAAACGATTATTTTCTACTATAACTTTAGACCAAATTTGTTATGTTCCTGAGTCTATCAATCAGCAACTAGGGTTTCAATTTTTTAATACAAACTGACAAATAAGTGTTTGCATCTGTCTATCTACCCACAAGTATTTGAGACCCTTGTGGATAAGATTTATGCCCTCATCTTCCTAGAACTAGTCTTCCTTGAATCACAATTTCTTAGTACACAATTTCCCAAGATGTTGCATGGAACAGATTCGACAATCAGTAAAATTTATTGAACAGATCTAATAGTATCATGGGTTTGGCACATTCTTTTCCTCAAACATTCTCCTAGAAGTAAGGTATTAGAAAAATAGAGAGTCTTCAAAAAATTATGAGACAACAGATTTCATATATTTCTTTTATTCTTTTTCTCTTTGTCATACATAAAAAGGTAAAAGGTATAAGGTAAAAAATTCCCAACCATTCCTTTCCCCAGAGATAAATGTAACTTTCTGTAACCCATTTATCTCTATCCACCTTTAAAATCATGCCTTATAATGATAACATCTCATAATTTTTTTTTAATGTTTGCTATTGGATGCTAATACTTAGGTCAAATTAAATGCCTACTTTAGCTTGCTTTAAGCCACAGATATATACTTATCACCTACTCTTTCCAAGGTGCTATGAGATGTCCTTTATGTAGGTAATTGATTTTTATATATTGACCTTACATCTTGTGCCCTTGCTAAACTTGCTTATAAGTTCTAGCACGTTTTTGTACATTTTTTCAGATTGTTCTATGTAAACAACTATTGCATTGTCTGCAAGTGGAAGCAGATTTCATTTCTTCACTTCAAATCTGCATGTTCTTATTTATTTATCTTGCCTTGTTGAACTGGGTAGGATTTCCAGCATAATGTAATTAAGAATGGTGAGTGTGGAGATACTTGCCTTATGACCAAACTTAAGGGAAAAATACTCTTTCACTACTGTTATCTAAAGTTCCTTGTAGATAATCTTTACAAGGTTAAGGATGTTTCCTTCTATTGTTAGTTTGCTGAGTGTTTTTAGCATGAATGTGTATTGAATTTGGCAAATTATTTTTTTCTATCTATTGAGTTGACCTTATGTATTAATATTTTTTTCTTCAGTTTGTTATGAATTACACTGATTTATTTTGAATGGTGAATTAGCCTTGTATTCCCAGTGTAAACTCAGTTTGGTCAAGATGTATTTTTTTAATAGATTGCTGGATTTGTTGAGGCAATTTGCTTCTCTCTTCATGAAAGATATTGCTTTTACTAGCATTATGTCTTTCTTTGGTTTTGATATCAAGGTAATACTAGTCTCATAAAATGAGTTGGGAAGACTACCATGATCTATTTTCTGGAAGAGATTGTGTCAACTTGGTATTATTTTTAAAATGATTCATGGAATTAACCAATAAAATTATACTGACCTTGGGTTTTCTTTGAAGTATGAATTTATCTTATTTAATAAATAAAAGATAATTCAAATTATCTTTCTTCTTGAGTGAATATTGATAGTGTGTTTCTTTCAATGACTTGATTAGTTTCATCTATGCTGTATAATTTATGGGCAGAGAATTGCTCTTAGTCTTTTCATTATTTTTTTAGCAGTTGTAGATTCTATAGTGATTTTCTATTTTCAATCCTGATATTGGTAAATTGTATCTAGCTAAAAGTTAAACAGTTTATTGAACTTTTAAAAAACTAGCTATTGGTTTCAGAGATTTTCCTTGAGAGGTTTTCTCTATTTATTTCCATTTTTATCTTTATTAATTCATTTTTGATTACTTTGATTCAAAGTGTTTTTGTTTTTCAAGTTTCTTATGGTAGAAGCATAGATTTTTGACTTGAAACATTTATTTTCTTTTCTAATGTAAACCTTTGATGCTATGAATTTTATTTAAGCTCTTTCTTAACTGCATCACACGAGTTTTTGTTATTTTTTTATTCAGTTCAAAATACTTTCTAATTATCCTAAGAGTTTCTCTTTGTATTGATGTGTTATTTAAAAGTGTTTAATTTAATTTACTTTCCAAGTGGTTGGCGATTTCTCTATGATCTTTCTGTTGTTAATTTCTTGTATAATTGTGTTATGGTTAAAGAACATACTTTGTATGGCTTATATTCTATTAAATTTATAAAGGCTTATTTTATGGACCAGATTATGATCTGTCTTAGTAATGACTCATGCACACTTTAAATGAATGTGAATTCTGCTGTTGTTTGTTGGAGTGTTCAATAAATATGTCAGGTCGAGTTGGAGAATACTGTTGCTTAGATCTTCTATATCTTGCAAATTTTATGCTTTTCTGTTCTACCAATTATTCAGAAAGGAGTATTCAAGGATCCATAAATAACCGTGGATTTGTCTTTTTCTCCATCAAATTCTATAAGTTTTGTCTCAATTACTTTGAAGCTTTATATTTAGGTTCATATGCTTTTTATTTTGCTGTGTTTGCTTGGTGAACTGATCTTTTATCATTATGTAATACCCCTTTTTTTATCCTGGGTAATGTTTTTTCTTCTAAAGTCTACTTTGTCTGATATTAATATAGCCATACCAGCTTTTTAAACATTTGTGTTTATATGATGTATATTCTGACCCTTTTTCTTAAAATTATTTATGTAATTTTGGATAAATGTGTTTATTTTAGACAGCACATAGTTTTATCTTCTTGTTTAAAATCCAGTCTGATAATCTCAATAGTTGGTGTATTTATCACATTTACACTTCATGTAATCTTAATAGTTTTTGAAATATAAACCAATTTATAATTTGGTCTGTTGTTTTCTTTACTTTGTTTTTTATTCCTCTTTTCCTTCTAGCCTGCATTCTTTCAGTTTATTTGAATATATTTTTATCAATACATTTGTTGATAGAAACAATCAATAAACAATCTATGATAGAGGTAGGAAAGAGTTTAATTGAGCTAGACTGAGGACTATAGCCCAGGTGGCACAGATTCAAGAAGCACTTGAATTATGTTCCACTGGACTACAAAGTGGGGGAGGCTTATGAAGGTAAAAACTACAAAATTACATAAGTTTTTGTCAAGAATTATCATTGGAGTTGGCGAGAAATAAGAGTGCTTATTAAGCAAGGGTTGGTTGAGGTCTGAAATGGTTGCTAGTTACAAGGGGAGAACTTGAAACCATAAGGTTGCAGCTGGCATCTGGCAGATATTGTTTTGAGAACTAGTGGTGTCCTTCAGTCTGATACAGTTCAGAAAATTCAAGTTCTCAGTGATGCAGGGACATGTCTGAAACCATATCCACAACGACTACCTGGCTCCATTTTGGATGCCTGAACCACAGTTATATAATTTTGAGTTGTAAATGCATTCTTTTCTTTAATGGTTAAAGCAGATGTGCAATGCATGTTTGATAGGCTACAGACAGGCTGTTTTAGTTAGCATAAAGTTTAAGTTAAATCACATATAAGCCAGAATGGCTCTGTGTATCTCAATACATAAAATTTTCTTCCACCATGTTTTATTTCTCTATTAACATTTTAGGTTGATCTATTTGTATTATTTTTAAGAAGCTGCTCTAGGGATTGCTACATACATATCTGATCTTTCACAGTTTATTTAGAGTTAAGCTTTGACCATTTCAAGTAAAACATTTATGTTATAGTTGTATATTGTATCTACATACATTGAAAACCCATCTAAAATGTGTTGCATTTTAAAGATCTTAAGAGGAGAAAAATAATCTGTAATATTTAACTAGATATTTACCATTTGTGTTACTATTTCTTTATTCCTGAACTTCCACGTTCTCCTCTGATAAAATTTCTCTTCAGCCTGAGGAACCACTTTTAGCATTTCTTTTAAAGGGTGTTTGCTGGAGCTGATTTCTTTTAGTTTTTCTTCATCTGAGAATGTCTTTTTTGTTGCTGCCATTTCTGACAGGTATTTTCAGTAGATATAGAATTTGGAGTTGACTCTTTTGTTTTAACTTTTTAAGCACTTTAAAAGATGTTATTCCACTGTCTTCTGGCCTCCAAGTTTTCTGATAAGAAATCTGTAGTTATTTAAATTTTTGTCCCCACATATAAAATACTAGCTTTCTCTGGCTCTATAAAGATTCTCCTTTGCCTTTGATTTTCAGCATATTGATTCTGTTTTGAATGGATGAAGTTTCTTTGAACTCCTTCACTATGTGCCTTTATGCTTTTTTCCCATGTTTGCAAGGTCATTACTTCCTCCAATTTTTTATGAGCCAAATTTTTTTTCTTTCTCTGGGATTTCATGATATGAATAGTAGATGATTTGATATTGTCCCACAAGTCTTTTAGAATCTTTTTTTAATCTTATTTTTTCTCTTTCTTCTGTCTTCTGTATTCTGCTATTGAGACTGTTCTTGTGGGGGTGTTGTAGTTGTGTTTTTACTTCAAATATTGTAATTCTTCTTTCTAACTGATTACTTTTTAATAGTTTCTATTTCTCTGCCAAAAATTTGTATCTTTTCATTTATTTCAAGAACGTTTATCTTTACCTCGTGGAACATGGTTATTACAGCTATGATTAAGTCTTTGACTAATAATTTCAATATCTGGGTCATCTCAGGGCTGGCTTAGCATCTGTTAATCATTTTTCTCTTTGAGAATCTGTCACATTTTTCTTTCTTCTTTGTATATTTAACAGTTTTATGTTGTACCCTAGATATGTTTATTTTTCTGTTCGATTCTCTAGGTCATTTCAAAATCCTTTGTGGAAAGTTGATTTATTTTTATTTTAGCAGCCTATCAACCAAGTAGGGTTTAGATCAAAATTTCTGCCTTGTTTTTGTAGGTGGTTATTTCAGTGTTACTTCAATTTCCACAGCCTTTGCTCTGTCTCTTTTGACCTTTTCCCTATATATGTAGCTCAGGCATGAGCCCAGGACTAAGGTTGTCTCATATATAATATCAGGGAACCCCTTTTCCAGGTCTCCAGGATTTGTTTCACAATCTCTGTCTCTTAGAGTTAACTTTTTCCAGTCCTATAAAGGCAGGACTTTTGTTTTTTCTCAGAATTTTATTCCTAAGCAATGTTTCATAATCCTTATGACTGGAATTGCTATCTGGACAATGCAGTGTAAAGTGAAAGAAACAGTAATGATATCCCCATACACTCCTTGGTCCACTGGGGATAGTTTTTTTTCAGTTTTTCTGTACAGAAAAATGTTTATTTTGCTTTGTTTTGTTTTCTGGATTTTATATGTGTGCACCACAGCTGTTGCCCCTGCAACTGCAGTTCTGCAACTGAGGACCCCTTAGGGTAGGGCTGGGAGGGAAAGCAGATTTAAAATAAAATATAACAAAATACAATAAAATGGAATTGAAAGGAAAGAGAAATAAAAAAGGAAAAGGAAAAGAACAAAGAAGAGAAGGAAAGAAAAGGAAAAGAAAAAGAAGAGATTCCTATCCCTGGTCCTCTAGCCAGAAATAGATGGGTACTTCTGCTGTCCAAGCCCACTGCACAGTACTGCACAAGAACTGCTTTTAGGTAAAATCTGGGCGGGAAAAGATATAATTTCACCTCTTAAAGATCCATTCTTCAACTTTGTCTCCCACTTCCGTTCTGCCTACTATTACTAACTTTTCAAAATCCAAGGTAGTTGCTTTTTATATTTCCTTAAAAGATTTTAGTCATAATCAATGGGAGAGAGAGGCTGTAGTGGGTCTCTTCTAGCTTGACTGTCACCAGAAGACTTCTCTAGAAATTTTTCATGTAAATACTTCTTCTTTTTTCCTTTGTATTAACAGGCTTACATTATGATATATACATATATGTAGTTGACCCTTGAACAATGCAGGTTTAAACTGCAAGAATCCACATATGTAGATTTTTTTTCTATAAATATATAGTCAGTTCTCCATATTCATGGCTTCCAAATCGTGGGATTCAACCAACTGGTGATCATGTACTATGTTTATGATCCTTGATTTGTTGAATCAACAGATGTAGAATAGAAGGATATGGGGTGCCAGCTAGGGGACTTGAGCATCCCTGGATTTTGGTGTATGCGTGACATCAATAAACATATTGATCTTTGTATGGTTTGTATGTTGTCCTATTATTAGACATTCACATTTGTACAATTTTTTCATTTTTTTCATTGTCATAAAAAATGCTGTTATGGGTATTGTTACATACACATTTGTGATAGTCAATCTCTGTTTTCAGTCACCTCCCTGATTATTTGCTTAAAAACTTTTTCCAAAGTGAAGCAACTGTGACAAAGTTATGATCAGTTTTTTTAAATGGTGATACTTTTTGCTATAATTCCATCTAAAATAACATTCTACCACCGGTGTAGAGAGTTCTTCCCTCTCCTGCTCTCAAAAAACACTAGGCAAAATCACTTTTAAAAAGAAGTTTTAGTCTGATAACTGGAAAAGAATATTGTTTTTTTTTAATTTGTGCTTCCTGATGTTAATGGGTTATATTTCCAAATGATGGCTAATAGATTTTGACCTTCTTTGTGTTTCCTGTTCTATTGACATCATCCTTTTTGATTCATAAAAATTCTTTATGCTGTATTATCATAACATTTTATCATTTTTTATTTACCATTGTTTGCCTTTGACTTTATTCACAGACTTTTTTTTTTTATTCACAGACTTTTATGGCAAATAATTTTTAAATATTGCCAATCTAGTGATGATTTTTTATTTTGATGTCACACTTAGAAAGTATTTTACATCCTCATCATAATGTAAGATTCACACACAGGTTTTTCTAGTATTTATAGTATCGAAATTGATTTTGGTGTAGTGTATAAGACAAAAATGTAATTTTTATTTCTGTTTTATTCAAATGCTTTAGAAAGCTTTCCTAGTAAGCAATAGGCATTTATTAGTATAGCCACATATTAGTCAAAGCATATATAAAATACTCGTTAGATAGCAGCTGTTTTTAGTTGACAATATTCTAGCCAAAAGTTAAGGATTTTTTCTAGGCAATCTTATGTTGGGTTCAATTTTTAATTTTTTGTAACACTTTTTGAAATATTGAAAGTACTATTCAAACCCCTTTTGTACCTTGCAGAGTTCTTAGAGACCTACTCTTTGGTTCTTCAGTTACACAAACTGGGAAACAGAAGTAAACTATCATCCTTTAGTTTTGGAAAAGACAATGTGTTTTCCCAAAGAGGGAAATTAAAAGGCACAGGATATTTTGTTTTGGAAGAGGAATAGATCTAAATAACTAATGACCGGGGTATTATAATATTTGAATACCACATTCATTTGAGGTTTTTTTTTCAAGGCTCACTTAAAAAAAAAAATCTCAAACCATAAATGATATAGGCCAGCAACAAATTGAGTATTTAGTGGAGGAAAAAATTTAAATGATTGAATCAGACCACAGTTTTCTAACTTAAATTTAGTGGAGGAAAAAATTTAGTGGAGTATTTAGTGGAGGAAAAAATTTAAATGATTGAATCAGACCACAGTTTTCTAACTTAAATTCGAAAACTCTTTATGAAAATCACTGAACTTACTTCTTCCTAAACAGTAACTAACTGTATTACAGCATTCTTTCACCTGCCTTCTAACTGGCCTGAGCAACAGGCATGTGACACAATGACTCCAAACTTTACTTAAAGATAGAGTCAGACAATAAGCAAGGACTCTCTTCTGAACTTAAAGAAGCAAAATAGCCTTATTATTCACTGTATGAGATTCAGTATTGCCTTTTGTTTTATAGTGCGATTTAGATTTCCAGCAGCTCTAGGTGCTTGATTAGGCTTTGGCAGATCAGGGCAACAAGGCAAAAGGGAAAAGAGTAAAGTGAATTGAGTCATTGGTGGAAAATAACACTGGATTATGGCAGACATAGTGCAGTGGAGGTTTTAGCTGCTGAGTGCTGAAACATCCCATTAAAAGTTACAGTTTGGATGATCTCATCCCATTATTGTAATGGGATAGATTATTAGGTGGATGGTGTTCTTTTTATTGCTGGGCTGTTCTTACATGATGCTCGGGATTTTAATATTGTATTCACATTGCAGTAGATTCAGAGCAGGAAGAAAATGAGGAAATAACTGGGCATAACTGACCTAATAGTTCTGGGCATAACTGACCTAATCCTGGGTTATATTTATACATAGCTTTAGCCTGGAATTCCACTGAGCAAAGACATATAAGAATGACATATAGAGGAAGGAGAGCAGTTGAACAAATGCTGTAATGTAGCCTCAGCCTTAAATTAAATCTGGACAGAGGCAAGACTGACAGAGGCAATTGGAGCTGCATAAAGTGCCTATCTGCAGTGGGTCAGGAAAGCTGGGAGTTAGAGAACTCTAAAGTGGTCTGAAAGACAAGTAGAGGAAGCCCAGATCAGAACAATAAAGTTTCTACCCCAGCTTGGCATGGAAATATCCGAAGGCTAGCTTTCGTGTTGCCAGGTTTAACCAATAAAAATACAGGACCCCCTATATTTGAATTTCAGTTAAACGATGGATAATATTTTAGTATAAGTATGTCCTAAATATTACATGGGACATACTTACATGAGGAAGTTATTTGTTGCTTATGTGAAATTCAAAATTAACTATGAGTCCTATATTATATCTGGCAGCTCTACGCCTAACCAAACCCTACTTTCTTATTAATTCATGATTCTAGAGGTCAGTAATCTCAGGTAGCCTGGGATTGAATCTCCTGATATTTTTATACTTCTCTGGTTAAGGGTGGGTGGAGTTAAGCTGAATAAGATTCAATGCAGTTGCAGAACTTAAAACAAACTTCTCTAAAGAAAAAAACAAATTCACCTGAGTCCTCTAATTTTGGAATGAATGGCTTATCAATAGATCGATAAACCTGCGTTAGCTACCTCTTTTATAAATAAATTTCTTAATAATGATGGTATAAAATAATATATTAACATGTGTTTCCTCCCTAGATTATCTCATCAGTATATTCAGCCATATATAATAATAGAAAGGCCATATCTACAAAAAATATACACATTTTTTTGGAGAAATGAGGTAGTCGAAAATATTTGAAATGGTCTCCTTTTGACCTATGGATTAGAACTGTTTGAGATCTCAAATAAATAATATTCCCAGATGATAGTAATCTTGACTTTCCACAGCCTACATGAAACTTTTCCCAATTATTTCTGATTTTGCTTTATTCTATAGTGCACAGAAAGACATGCATATACAATCCTGTGTGAAATACTTTTGCACATTTTGACAATGAGCCATCATCGAATATTTATTGATAGGCTAATGCTTTCTGACAAGTCCATGTAAGTTATAATAGGACTGCAGAGTAACTGCATTTTAACCCAGTTTGGGCTGTTGGGTAAAAATTATTGAAAAATAATCTTCAAAAAATAAAATAACATTGTTGTGGTGATAAGCTAGAAAGAGTGACATGGCATGAAGTTAAAGTTGTGGTCGACACACCTCCCTCCCAAACCTGCCTTGCAGCATAGAGTCGAGAAATCATCGGTCCAGGTGTGTGGCATCCATCCTTCTGTCTCTGAATCACAGTTGCTGTAGAGAATGGAGAACGAGTTTATACTGTTCCTAGGATGCAACACAGAGCTGTATCTGCCACCCACTCTGACTTGCTGATTGAAGGCGCATGAATTCTCCCAGGTGGCTCAGTCTCTACTTATTGATGATGATGTCACTTAACAGCTTCGGCTGTAATAAGCTGCCTTATTGACTTCTGCCTTGTCACTCTTCTAGCCAACTCCTTGCCACAGGCACCACTGCTGTGCATCAGTCTGCCTTTGCTTTATTGGCTTATTGATAGTCCCATCCATCTTCTTCAAGGAGGTTGACAGGCTGGCATTTGACTCTTCTGTCCCCCTGTGATTTTACAGCCTGCAGGATGGCTGCCTGAAGTCCCTGGTGTTTTGCCCAAATAGCCAGTATGCAAACCACTTCTCCCCACTGTACCTAGGGATGCTACAAATTCTTTATTGCAAACTATAGAATCGTTGACAAATCTTCATCTGCATGTGTTGAGGTGCAAGAGGGAGCTACTATTTGACCTAGTAACAGCTTGAGACTGTTTTCCCAGGCTCTCCCTGTGAGAAGCTCCCTGATTGTTACACCAACAGAGCAGTGTTTTTCCCCAGGTATCCAAGCAGAGCAAAATAGCTGCAGGGGTGTGAACTGATTCCCTTTGGCTTTGTACAACATCAAAACCATGTCAGAGGAACTCTGACAAGATTCTTTGGTACTGAGGGAAAGAAAAGACTAATTCCCAATACTAAACTCATTGATTTTCAAAGACAGAATAATAACAACTTGATTTTTTTTTTTAATTTAAAGTCAATGTTTATGCCTCTGGCATGTGGGGAAATCATTTGACTTGTAAACTGAGTGTGTTTGATTTGGAACCAACCAAAGAGTGATATAGCATGATGTAATGAGAGCTTTCGTGGGAAAAGAAAAGATGGATTATATGGTAAGAAAGCTTTCAGGGATCCACACTGTAAGATATCATTAAAAATGCAGTTTTATCTTATCCTTAATCGATCTTATTCATGAAAATCATCTAGACAGCATCTGTTAAAGATGAATTAAGGAGTTATATCAGATGCAACCAAAAGTCTAGTAAAATAGTTTTTCTTTAATTTAATTGATCTCTTTAGGAATTTGCAGTACCTCTGGATGAGCTTCACACCAAAGCTTTTAAAACATGCTCTATTCTTTTGAAGAACTGCATATGCCTTTTAGGGTAAACTAAAAGAAAATTTAAAAAGATCAGAACAGGAGCTTCCACTTATCGCACCATGATGATGATCATTACATGATTTACTTCTTATTAAAATCCTTATTAAAATTTATATAAAACAAGTATGAATTTACCATTACCAGATGAAAAAATTGAGTCATCTAGCTATTCTCTTTATCTCCAAAGCCCAGTCTGGTAACTGCTGTGTGGCTTTATCTCACCCTGAACATGTAGATTTCTGGTTTTTATTATGAAAGTTTTGAAACAATAAAATCTAGATATCTAAGGCAGACCATGTTATGTCTGGGAAGAACAATAAATACTTTAAGACAATAAAATAAAAAAACAATAAAACAATAAAAACTTAATTAATTTGATTTCTGATTACGATAAGGAAACAAGGCCAATAGAAAGTAATCAGGAGAAACTAGTAAAATATCAATAGATAAATCTTTATTTTTACTTCTAAAAAACGGCAACATTAATTTACTTTCAAGACGTTACTCCTTGTTGTTACAAAAACAACTAAAGAATCCCTACCCTCACCCACCATCTTTAGGAGTCTGTCCATTATAGGTTTATTCCACACTGCTAATATTTTTGGAATATGATATTTAACATTCCATACTCACTCTCTTCTCTTTATGAAACAAACATTTCAAAAATGGTACTTCAGTCTTGACAACCTTGTGGACCCTTGACTATCTATATAGGTAACATGATTTATCTCATCTACTATTGTTGTATAGAGAGAGCACTAAATTAGAACATAGCATTCTATTTTAATTTGGTAGGGATGCGGTCACAGATTACCATAAATTGGGTAGTTTAAGACAACAGAAATGTATCCCCTCATGGTTCTGGAGGCTAGAACTCCAAAATCAAGGGGATCAGCAAGTCCATACTCCCTTTGAGACTCTGGGTAGAATCCTTCCTTGCCTCTTTCTAGCTTCTGGTAGTGGCCATTAACCCTTGGCGTTCCTTGGCTTGAAGATGCATTATTCTAATCCCTGCCTCTGTTATCGCACTGTCTTCCTCTGTGTGTGTCTATCTCTGTGTCCAAATTGCTGTTTTTCATAAGGACGCCAGGCATATTGGATTAGGGCCCTCTTTAATGACTTCATTTAACTTGATTGCCTCTGTAAAGACACTATTCTCCCTCTCCCCTCCCAAAAAATAAATCACATTCTTAGATACTGGGCGTTTGATTCTCAACATATCAATTCAACCCATGACCTATATGATAGAGGGCAGAACAAATATGCCACACTAAAGGGCTAAAATGACACTGGTTAAAGGAGGAGGTGGGAGAGAGTGGAGGATCAGGGCAGCCCTACTTTGTGTATTTCTGCTTGGATTAGAAACTCCTTATCAAAACAGACATGATACCTTCTTCCGCTGTCTCTCAGCAGGTCGGGGATGTCCCTCACAATATGTTTGGAGAAGAGTCCATAACATCTTACGGGAAGTGCCTGCTGCATCAGCCCTCCTCCTCTGGTAAGGAAATCAACAGAGTCTCCATTCATTTCAGCCTGGTCACAAAAGGTTTAGGGATGGACAGTGGAGTGACACGTTAGAGAACCCCTCGCCACCAATATCCAGTTGCTTCAGAGTTAAGGTAACACAATTCTCATTTATATTGCTGAGAAATAAGCAGTCCTTGAAGTTAGATGGTATCTGGATCATTTAACATGAAGAAATAATGGAAAAAGAATTTACTCTACTTAGTCTGAACCATGCTAAAAAGGACTTAGTTTGACCTCCAACAAATGAAGGAGTGGTGATGCCCCAGCACGTTTTAAATGGTGGACATGATAAGCATTTTTACAGCAAGAAGAAGTAGAGAGCCCAGGGGCCTGCACAATCTGCCTTTCACCTCAGGATAGAGCAGACAAGGATCAAATTAAGAATAGGTTGGAGACATTCTGTTGCCAGGAGAACATTCTCACTGACTCAAATTGAATAAAGCAGAAAACTGTTCATTAATAATATTGAATTATAATTTTATTTGGGAAAACGGCATCATTTAAAAATGAATTAATTCACTTTTTTGTTTGTTTATACATTTTTTATTTTTAGAAATCATGTGTACTCAGTGTCTGAAGTAATATTTTCTATAAACCAAACTAACACATATTTATTAAGTGCCTACTGTGTGCAAATTAATGCACTTGGCTCTGGAATACTTAGGTTGAAAGGCCTTGGCTCAAGGTTGTTTTATTTAATGTTTTACTTTTTTTTATACTGTGCAATATTGGTGTTAAGCAGTTCATCACAACCAATATAGACAACAACTGCTTTAAAGGCAAGAAGAAACAAATTTGGCCAAATACTGCATTTATTAAATTAAGGACAGACCACGTGGGCAGAGAGTTCCTCCTGTTAACTGGCATTCTGTAAGTAGAATTAAACCACTCTACAGAAATGTTGAGATTTTGCAAGTAAAGGGACAATTTTCTTTAGATGTCATTCTTCCTCCCCAAATTACCTATCACTTTGAAAGCATTTTCAGACTCTGAGGTAAATATTTAAATTGATTTTAAAAATATTTTTTCTGGCTCTTGGCAAAAATTTATCGATTAGTAAAATAACACCTTTACTGTGTCATTTTTTATTACCTCTGCGGTTGGGTGATAAAAACATTTTAAGTCAAGTCCCTCCTCTTAAGGTTAATTGGGGATATAAAACATAAACAAATGGCCATGATATTGTGTGCTGTCTCCTGTGTTAGAATGACATGGGATCCAGGAATTCAGAGGAGAAACTGTATTACGGCAATGACCTAGGCAGAGTGAAGAATGTCCTAGTTGAGGTTAAGAAAACCAGATGTGTGTCGCTCTGTATTATCTTCTCTCATCCCATTCCCACCCAGGGCTGCTGAGTCACTGGGAAGAAAACAAAGATATTTGTGAGTGCAATTCTCTGTATATATATCATTCTTCCTTCTCAGTGAATCTGAACACTTCACTTTGAAAAATACTTGTGAGTTGTTACAAGAACGATTCATCTTCATTTTTTAAATCAAATCTTATTCACATGTTCCTCTTAAAACATACATTAAAATTTCACAGTTCCACTCTGCTGTGGTTTTGACTCTGACGAACCAAAAACTCCCCAGCAACTGATTATTTCCATTTCTCTCTTGTATGTTCCAGACCGATAATAGAGAAGCAATAAACACACTTAACGACGGAGTGTACATTGATCAGTTTTTTCTCTCACCTTTCCATTGTGCAGTTGACATAAAGGACTTTTGAGAAGTAGATAACGGATTTGATGAAGTGTTTAATCTTTCAGTAAAGCTAAACAATGTAAATGCTAATAAGACATCCATCTGAGAATTTGGCCAATGTGTTTCTCTAGTTCTCCTAATGACATGATCCTGGCCTCATTTGAGATGTTTGAAGGTGAGCAGAAGTCTTACCTCTGAGCCTTTTCCTTCTTTGCTATGACTGCCTTTCTTGTACCGTTGCTGTTATTTCCTCTATTATTCACCTTCCAAGAATTCGACAACTACATAAAGAGCCATGCTTGTCTACTGTCTTGTCTATTTGTTCTTTTTCCTTCTGTGACTATTTTCTCTTTTATCCTCCTCTCTCAATTTTTCTCATTAGACAAAATCTTACTAACTTTCTCTTTTATGGATTCCCATTATTGCCAGTCTTCCAAGGATTCTCTTCCCAAGGGTATTGTGCTAGTCAGAGTTCTTGGCTGCAAACAGCTAATGTCACTTCTGGGAGGTTAAGAAGAAAATGAATTTAGAAGAGAATAACAAAGATCTCACAGGCACTAACTAAGGGAAGCCTGGAGAATCAGGCTGTGGAAGTGTCAGGAACCTGTAGTGGGTAAGTGGTGAGGACGACAGCCCTCCCACTCACAGGGAGAATCAGGTTGGGACATTGTTGTTACTGCTGCTGGGCACCCATGACAGTCACCATCACACTGCTGACTCTGGTCCCTGTCTGCCTGAGTCACCCTGTTGCCTGCACTGAAATGAACGTTCTATTCCTCTTTGGGTCACTTACTCCAGGGTGAAAATCATGGATACAAGTATCCGATCTAACTGGTGAAACCATGTCCATTCCCTTGCTGCAAAGAGTTGAGAAGACTGAGTGGTGGAATTTATTGTTTTTAAAATGAGAAGTAAGGTTCTGCCTTCCACCAAGATTTATACAGCAGTTAATTCCTCAGGGACAGAATAGTATCACATCCCAGGCAGGCAAAAGAAAAAAGGGCAGGGGGTGGGGGGCAGACGTTGATTACTGGAAATATTCTATAACATAAGCACATTATGTAGAATGACTAAGTCATGACTCTAAGTCAATTTCTCCTTGAGGAATTCACAGTTCATTTGAACAGACACTGATACAGACAAATGAAAACATGAGGTTCTTGTATATATCATGAGGCATTTCACAGATTACTTTGGGATTACAGAAGTAAGAGGAAAGAATTTTGCATATAGGAGCATGGGAAGACTTCACAGAAGAGATGATATTTGTCCAAAGACTAATACTTGTGCCCATTTGATAACTGCTATTGTTATTAAGTTACTAATATACGTAAATTCCTCACATATATTAACATTTTCGAACCTCCTACCAGCAATCAGAGACAGGTGTTACTATGGCCATTCTGCAGACAATGATCAAAGAAATTTCTGCAATAGTGAATGACCAAATGAGAATGTAAATTCAGGCTTTCACAGATATTCTTTGTCATCTAACCACCATATGAGGATAAGACCAAGTCAAACAAGTGTAATCAAATGGCCTAGAAAATTTGGAGAACTGTGAAAAGCCAGTAAAGTAATAATAAATATTTTATTGGGGACAATTATATGCTAAATATGGATCCAAGAGTTTTTCATGTCTTGCTAATTTAATACTCACACCAACCCCATGAACTAATTGTTATTATTAGAATTCCAATTTTAAAACGAGATAATTAATAAGGTCAAGTGATTCCCAAGCTTTCACAGTTAGTGTGTGTTTCAATAATCTATTGCTATCAAACAATCCAACCTGAGACTCAGTAGCTTAAAATTTAAAAAACAAGGTTTTTTGTTTTGTTTTTCATGATTCTAGCATGACTGGGCTCAGCTGGAGTATTCTTTTGGTTCGAGTGGGCTGGAGTGTTCCAGATGATCTGGCATATCTGGTGTGTTTGTGGGGATAGCTGGAAGGTTGGACCTGCCTCTCTATGGAGTCTATGGGTCGCTTCACAGACAAGTGGTTGATGTCCCTATGTGGTCTCTTGAGCAGGGTAACCAGATCTTTTACATGGGACCTCAGGGCTCCCCAAAGCACAAAAATAGGAGCTGCCATGTTTTCTTAAGGCTTTTACCTGCAACTGAAATAGCTTCACTTCTACTGTATTCTGTTGACCAAAGTGAGTTATAGGCCCAGTCCAGATTCGCTGTGCAGAATATGAATTTGGGGAAGAGATGTGCACAAAGGCCACCTTTGGAGAACTAGTTACCACAGTAAGTTGTGTAGCTAGGGTTGACAGCTAGGTGCCCTGAGCCTGAGCTGATACATTTTAGCATAAATGCTATGGAAGTCAGGAATAGGGAAGGATAGGAAGATAAAGGAGAATGACAGGAAACAGGCCATAGAGTCACACTCTGAGGACAGAGGCAAAGATCTGTCTGCCAAGCTAAGGGACATTTTTCCTTGTTGTTCACTTGTCCACTAACAATTCATGCTTAAACTTGTTCTTCATACTATATTATATATTGGAAGAGGGGAAAATTCTTCAGCTTCTTGAAAATGGTCATCTTTCCCTCTTTAATTAAGAGTAATGCTTCTTCCTATAGTTCACTTTCATGGAGAAATGTGCTGGGTTAGAGGCAGGAAATGTAAATCCTTCACTGACCAATTTATTCAGGAAACAGATTCTACATTTAATGTACCCCTCAGTCTTCCGTTCCCTCTTTCATTTTCTTCCCTTCATAATCTTTAGTTCTAAAAGTGGCAAAAATGTATACAATCATGTGTTTTTACAAGTTAATTGTGCATTCCCCTGCTGTTAATTGAAATGTCTATAGGTGCCACATTGAGGAACAGACAATTAAAGGATTTCACTGGGGGTAAAGACAGAATGACTGATGAACTATGGTGGGGTGGGAGGTCTTGAGAGAATCAACGATTTGTGTGATTCCCATTAGAAGGAACAACAGTACAGACAAGGAACAGGTACACAATTAAGTTCAGCTGCCATAAAGTTTAGAAAAGTATCTGATGATAATCCAGTTGGTGCAAGGCTCTACTAGAAATTTTCAGGTGTCTAAAAATTTTCCATCTGAAAATGCATTATTTTCAATTAGTGTCCCCTGCTGACTCAATGATAACACCAGCAATTCTTCAAGATCAAATTTTAACTTCTCACAAATAAAAAAGTAACAATTTCTCCATTAATCAACAACACTAACCCAAAGCATTTTTCATGAATTGAATGCCATTGTCTTATTTCATTTAAATGTAGTAAAATTTTCATTCCTTAACAGGGTGTGTGATTATTTATCATTTTCTCCTTCCTAGAGCAAAGTAGTTCAGAAGTTCTTCTAAATATTATATTCAAAAAGGAACAGACCAGTTTATGTTCAGGTAAAAGAGAAAGTTCCAAACTGGAAAGAAGTATTTTTGTGAGGTCAAATCAAAGATATATATAGGAAATAAATTGAATTAATTTGGAAAAAAAAGGCTGCACACCATCTTTGTGAGTTTCCTGTTAATGAACAGAAAATTTGGAAAAGTTACTGTATAACTGCTTGTCAAGGAGGTCACTCTATACTTGCTAATTCTATCAGTCTTTAAAAATTAATTCTATATATTAGTTTCTCTAATACTATCAACTAAAAGATTTAGGTGTGTCAGAGGGAAATTTCTAAATGGTCCTTTTTTTCATTAGAAAAGGTATAAAAATTGCAATAGACTAAATATTTAAATCCCCCCCAAAATACATATGTTGAAATCCTTTACCTAAAGTATATGTTCCTGTTTCTACAAAACCTAGAACTACACCTGAGTATCAGATATCTGTTGTCTTCATATTATTTTAAAAAAAAACAAAAACCAATAGGTCTTTTCAAACCTGCAAAAGAATTCACAATAAGTTACATGTGAGATTTATGAGGATTTACTTGTTTGAGCTAAATCACATTTGATTTGAAACTTAGACCAAAATAAGTTTTGTTTTGGTTTAATGTCTTGGTTAGCAATAATAGTATGGACTAATACTATAATTTGGGGCAACATAAATTTTGTGTATTTAAGAACTCCCTAAAAATTATAGAAATGAACTCTTGAACTCTCCATTTCTAAATTTTTGTTTTTGTAACTTTAATATTCTTACACCAAGTTTATCTAATGTAGTTGGACACAATAGCCCTCCCATACAAGTTTTCCTTCAGGGACCACTTTTGTCTTTTTAAAAAATATTCTTCTAAAACTGTTGTAGAAATATTTTATCCTCTATAATTTTCTATGCATATTTGTTCCTTTTATATAATTTTTACACACATGCATTCCTTTTTATTCTTATTCTTTAAACAAATGATAGCATGCCCTAAACTGTGCAGCTTGAATTTTAGTTCATATAAACAGCATAATACTCAATGGCTATGTAATAGTCCATGGATGGTTTTACCATAGACTTCTAACATTTTCCTCCGTTCACTACAGCCTAAATGTCTAGCAGCTTTTGTTATAATAGCCAGTGACCGAGTGGGAATCATTACACATGCCATTTCTCATTATGAAATGATTACCACAATAAGTTTAGTGAACATTGATCATTTCACATAGATACGAAAGAAAAGAAAAAGAAAAAAATTTCTTTGTGATGAAAATGCTTAGGATTTACTCTCAAGAATTATGAGCATCTTATTTATTTTCTATTTCTTCTTTGGTAATGATTGATCTCTTTAGAATTTCTACCTCCCATAGGGTAAATTTTGGTAATTTCTATTTCCTTGAAAATCATATATTTCATCCAGATTTATATAAAGCTGAGAAAATTGTCCCTGGTGGTGTTTTAATTTCCCCTGTATCTTTGGTAATTCAACATTATAATTTATTGTTTTGCACATTTGGTTTTCTTTCCTTTTTTCCCTTTATTATTTACTTAGGATTCATTTGTTCCTTCCTCTCAATGAACCCGATCTTGGATATTTGATAGTTTTAAAGATTTTTGTTTGTTCATTTTCTATCCTGTTTTATTTTGTTTTTATTTGTATTTATTTCCCTTTGGTTCCTTTCTTTCATTTTTTATTGTTTTGTAAAGCTTGAAGTCTGATATTTACATTATTTCATTTATTATTACATACATTAAAGACTGAATTTTCCTTTTGTCCTTGTTTATTCTTCCCATATGTTCTGATTTATAATGTCTTAATTATTACCATTTTATTCATGTTAGACAATTATGGCTTTCATTTTTATTTGAACCCATTGATACTGATGCTTTAGATTACTTATTATTTTTTAATTACCAGGTGATAACATTTTAGATTTTTTCTTTTTATTTTGTTTCCAGTTCTGTTAATAATTTCTAACTTTATTGCATTGTGAATAGAGAATACTGGCCATGAAATAAATCTATTTTTGAAATTTATTAAATATTCATTTCTAATTGTAGTACTTTTTCAAGAAAAGGATATCCTTTTTATCCTTTCAAAGAAAAAAATTAAATTAAGCATGTCAATATAAAATAAAAATCTGACTGCCTAAAGAAGAGAAGACCTCTGAAACATCACACAGGAAGGCATTCTTGAAGAAATTCTCATCAAGTACTTCTGTCAAACCAGCTTCAGCTAATCGTGCACAAGGAGAAAGTGAAAATGTCTGGACTCTCACTAAGCAGTTGTTATAACGTGTCATTTAAAAACACTAAATTTACAACCACCCAAAGACCTTCTTGGAAGTGAATGTCTTCATCTATCTAGAGATGTGTCTTGACTTTGATTTCCAGACTTTTTTTTTCCCCACTGTAAAAGGCACACTTCACTTGTTAAGCATGACACTGCAGGATAGAGCTTGATTTCTCAAGATCTGCAAACATCTAGTGTCCCCTTGTCCTTTTGTCCACTGTACCTCATTTCTTTTCTTAGTTTGAAGAGAAAGAAATAGATAAACAAGGAGCATGTGATGATAACTAAAGGTATGATACTTTTTTCTATCATCAGCCTAGCTGTAACAGTCTAAGATAACGTTTTCATAACATATTTAATCTTAACTAAAACCCTGGCATCGTGCTTTCCTGCACCTCTATTCCACAACATAATGCAGTTCCCAAACCAAGGGTGATAATAATAAATGTGGAAAAGGGTTCAAGGCAAACTTGACACACTGTCCTTTATACGTGTTGTTTAAAATTGCACACACACACACAAACACTCCGTACAAATTTTCACTTGGAATCACTCCCAGAGCACACCAGAACTATCATGGTTACAAGTAATCCTAGAAAGAGCTGGAAAAATAGGGTTGGATCTTACTTCCTAAGAAAAACCTGAGCACTAATGTTGGTACTGAGAAATAAGGTTAAATTCTTCCAGATCTGCTTCGATGACATTCTCTTTAGTTGGCATTCTTTTCATCTTTATGTTAAATTGGAGCAACCGTGCATTCTAATGAAGAGAGAAAAATATCATCAGTGATATTTAATCTGGAAAGAAATTCAAAGACTGAAGACTGTTTGTTTTCCCCAATTTAAGACTAGTTTATATCCAAGTATATTCTTCTTCAACTTTACTTCCTGGTAAAATGAATCCATTTCCCTGACCCCTTGGATGCACTGATCTATCCCTTACTCCCTGGGGGAACTGACTATATTTTGAGACCTTATTTTATTTTATTTTTTTACATCTTTATTGGAGTACAATTGCTCCACAATGGTGTGTTAGCCTCTGCCCTACAACAAAGTGAATCAGCTATACACATACATGCGTTCCCACCTCAAAGACAATTCAAAATCCACTATCTTCTTCTGACCCAAACAGAAGGTTCCCGTGACTTATGTAAAAACAGTAAGCATTTTCTGGGAAAAGCTTCATCCCGGAGTTTTAAATTTTCTCATGTAAGATTTTACTAGTCTCATCATTCACATACTGCAATGAAGCAAGATGATTTCTCTAGGGAATTTGTTCCCAGTGAGAATGCAATTATTAAATACCATCATCACTGATAAGTAAACTTTATTACCACAGTTTCAACCTTGTCAGATCTGGCTCCCCAGAGGGGCAACTGTATGTGAGAAGCTTTAGAAAAGAGTATAGTGAAGAGTACAGTGTTAAAACTAATGGAACACCTGACCAGGGACAGTGCCTGAGAGCCCAGAGGCTGTGCTAAAGCCCTCTTTGCATAGGGTTGCAGCATGACTCTGCTCTGTTCTTGCTGCCTTTAACCCATGTTCAGGAAAGGAAATCCTTTCCCAATAAGGAATAAGGATGCTAGGAATCAAAGTTAAAGCAGGTTGGAGGGAAGGTGACAAAGGAGTGTTCATTAAGAGAGAATGAATGATAGTCACTATTTTTAAGCATCATCTCAGCGCTGGGCACTTTTTCTCTTATAGTGGGGGCTAATAGATAATAGGTGATTTACCAGAAATCCATTTAACTAATAACTGTAGAAAGCATATTCAAAACCAGGCCACCCTGCTTCAAGATGCACGCAAAAATTTTTTTCTGTCTACACTGTGCTGTCTTTTATTGGTGAGAGGAAAAACATATATATGTGAAGGAGATAAATGAGCAAAAATTTGTTTACTCAATGTTGGCAAATATTTGGCTGCAGTTAATTTTAACTCAGCTGCTTAAAGTGCACAGTAATTAGCCTGCTTGCCTTGAGAATAATCTTAAATGAGGATGCCTGGACTAAGATTGCTATGATGCACAGAGGTAGTCAAACATGTGTAGCCGGTAAGGATGACACTAGGTGAACAGGGAAAAGCAAAGTGCAATTTTGCATGTTGAAGACTTAAAAAAAAAACCTCACCAACATCACGGTCATTGGAAAGTTAATCCAGCCTGGTATAGCCTTGGGTGCAACTTCTGCCTTTGAATGCAACTTCTGCCTTTGGATGCATAGGACCTCACATGATCATGCTAAGTTAGAAACATAGTAATCATATATTTACGATTCTGTGGATGCTGAATTTAAAAGACCTTATTTAATAAATAAATAAATAAGGCCTCATTTCCTTTTGGGTATTGTGCTTAGCCTGCATTGTTTTCCTTTATCTGTTTTGAACTCTCTAGATACCTGTTTTCTTAATTTTTACAAAATATGAGAAATTTTTGACTCCAAATGTCACCCAGACCCAGAGTTTGGTACCAATTCTGGAGAAAGCAACAACAAGCTAAGAATGAGAAAGTTTCGGCAAATGGCAATGAACTTCATGACCATAAAATTCAACTTTTCTACTATCAGTCTGATTAGTTAAAATGGAAATAAAGAGGGAAATATAAATAGCTTCTTGAAGGTAGGGAAAAGTCCAAAATAATAATAGTGGAAGGAAGAGGCGGGCCAAAAAGCAAAGAGTGAAAAAGTAAATTTAAAAAAAAGCATTATGATTCACCATATGATGATTTAAACATCTTGAGGAAGTGAAATAGGGTTGACTTCTAAACCACTACTCATTTTTTGTTTTCATTAACCAATCTGACATTCCATATAAAAATAAAGCATTTTTAACTGATTGATTTATGTTTTTAATGCTAAAACTTCAGGTCATCTCCTCAAAGTTAATTTTAAAAAGAAGGCTGAGTAGGAGAGAAGGATGGAGAAAGAAGAAGGGGATGAGTGCTTCAGAAGAAAATGCAAAGTTTTACTCTATAACATGAACTCCAAATTTCAAATAAGTAGTGAGTTTAAAATAGGGACCCATGAGGATGGCTTCACATCTAAGATTGGGACACACTTTTCTCTGTCCTTCCTTTCTTTTGAGCTCTAATAGTCTCCCAGATTTGAAGCAATTCTTAAACACACACACAAACACACACACACAAAAGTAATCCTCCATTTTTTTTCAAGTAATCTTGATTCACACATTATCTCTTCAATATAATATAGGTTACTAGGCAAGTCTTTCAGCCGTGAACTGTGCAGTAGCCAGGGAAGGAAGATTTAATGCTAGAGAGAAAGCTGCCCAAAGAGAAAGGCTTAATGCCAAGACAGGGAGGAGAAGACCCCTCACCTCTGGATATGGTAGGTTTTTAGATACTGTGCCCTGGAGGCATCCTCTTTATCCTCCAGGGTTTCGTTCCATCTTAGTCTGTTTCTGAGTCTTGCTTCCCATCGTCTGCTGCCATTACCACTCTCTGGAGGCAGTGGGACCTGCTATCTGTTTCTAGGAAGACTGAGGTTACACATTTGATGGTGATCCTTTTGCAAAGCTAATGTTTGCTTCTGTATCTCTTTGCAGAGTATTTCTTTTGAAATTCCCTAGGACAAACTTTTTGTTGATAATTCCCAGTATTTGAAAACTCGTTATGTGCCAATGAGATCACAATTTGGCTCTTTTCTCTAGAGACTAATTGACCTTTAAGGAGGCTTCTCTTCTTGATAGTATGGCACATAGTTTCCATTAATGTACTGGAGTTAAGGGATCATCAAGAGATAATAGACCCCCATGGTGAGAGCAACTGAACTTAATTTACAACGTGTCAAAACAAAGGCTCCTAAAGAGTTGACCTGGTGAGGCTCTTCAGAAATTTTTGTCAGTGGTAGCTGGAAGAGGTGGCGAAGCTGCTCTGATATGCATTCTACAAACTCCATCTGGATTAGAGAAGGGCAGCTCTTTTCCTGTAGACAAGCAGATATTTCATGAAGTTAATGAAGTTTGAGTTTTGGGATCCTCATTTGTATGGGTCATTCCTGGGCTGCATAAAAAATTTTAATTTGAAAATTTGCATTATTTATAAAGTGGGTCTCTGCTAAGATCTGACTGTTTGGGTCCTCCCCAAAATTCATAGGCTGATATCCTAACCATCAAAGATAATGGTATCAGGAGGTGGGATCTTTGGGAGATGCTTAAATAATGAGCATAGAACCCTCATAAATGGGATTAGTGCCCTTATAAAAGAGGTTCCGGAGAGATTCCTAGACTCTTTCACCATGTGAGGACACAGAGAGATGGTATTGACTATGAACCAGGAAGCAACCCTTTACCAGAGGCAACAATGCTGGCACCTTGACCTTAGACTTCCCAGCCTCCAGAACCATGGGACATAAATTTCTCTTGTTCTTAAGTTACCCAGTCTGTGACATTTTATTATAGCAACCCAAAGAGACTAAGAAGGTCTCCAAAGTTGTATAAGTTGCAAGTAGGGTTAACAGGTTTAGAAAAAACAACAATAAAATAACCAATCAGAAAAAAAAAAAAGAAATTCCAGGATGCTCAGTTAAATTTGAATTGTAGACAATGAGTATTTTTATACCGTAAGTATATCCCATTAAATATTTATCATGCATAATTTAGGGATATTCTTATGCTAAAACATTATCAATTGTTTATCTGACAATATTCAAGGCCCTGGGGAATCTGTAGTGAACAAAACAAACAAATCCTCTTTTCCAATGGAATTTATAGATATCAAGGCAATAAGTAAGACCTAATGTATAGTGTGTCTGATGTTGATTTTATTTTTGTCAACTGACATGTAAATAAGTGTTTCCCTATAGGTATAAAATAGAAGGAGGAGAGGAATAGTTTTGGAAGAAATATGGAGGCAATATGAAAAGCAGAATTTTTCTTTAATTATAACCTTTATTATTTAAAAAAGTTTTTGATCTACAAAAAAATTGAGCAGATAATACAGAAGATTTGCATATACCTCATACTTGTTTTCCCATTTTATATACATATCCTTAGATATTCCTAAATGTAACCTTATGCATCTATATTAAGCTAAACTTCATACTGTTGTCTCTATCTCTAATTTGTTATTGCATAGAAGATGTTAGCCTCCTTCTTTTACTTATCTGCGAATTCCTATTCCAACAGTGAGAAATCTGTCTCCCACCATCTGTCATTCATTTACCTAAATTTTTCAATTCAGTATATATATCTGTATCTACATCATCTATAGATATATATAGTAGTTTTAGAATTGTTAATTGGTGCCCCCTTCCCTGGGTTTATAACTTTATCAATTAGAGTACAGTACAATTAGATTATGTGCGGTTCCTTTTGCCTTTAGTCTTAGAGACATCACCCATTTATAAAGTTACTTAGGTCAGCACTTTTCCCCACTCTGCCTTCAGTGAGGTTGTCTCATACATTTGAAATACAGTTAGATTCTCTTATCATGTCCACATATCTTCCTGGGATCCCCTGACCTCCTCAATGATTGTTTCTTTTTTTTATTTTTGAATTTTTTTAATTTATTTTTTATACAGCATGTTCTTATTAGTTATCCATTTTATACATATTAGTATATATATGTCAATAAATTTGCATATATTAACAGTTTACTCTTTGTGTTGTAAAGTTCTGTGAGTTTTGACAAATTCATAATGTCATGTATCCACCATCCTGGTATCATACAGAATAATTTTACTGCCCCTGTGCTTCACCTGTTCATGCCTATCCCTCTCCGCTAGCCCCTGGCAACCACAAATCATTTTACTGTCTCAATAGTTTTGCCTGTCTGGAATGTCAAGTAATTGAAATCATACAGTATGTTGCTTTTTTTATTCACTTAGAAATATGCATTTAAGTTTCTTCCATGCCTAATTTTGGTTTGATAGCTCATTTCTCTTCAACACTGAATACTATTCCATTGAATGGATGTACCACAGTTTATCCGTTCATCGACTGAAGGATATCTTGTTTCCAGTTTTCTGTGATCATAAATAAAGCTGCTGAAAACATTCACAAGCAGATTTTTGTGTATCAGCTGAATTGAATATATAGCCAGGAGCACAACTGCTGGATCATATGCTAAGACTATGTTTAGGTTTGTAAAAATCTAGCAAACTGTCTTCCAAAAGGGCTGTATTATTTTGAAATCCTACCAGCAATGAATGAGAGTTCCTATTGCTCTACATCCTCTTCATTTTTTTTTAATTTTAGCTATTTTCATAGGTATACCATGGCAGCTCATTGTTGCTTTAATTTGTAATCCTTTTATGACAAATGATATTGTGCCTTTTTTAAAGATGCTTAGGAAAGCATAGTTTTAATACATATTTTGCTGAGGAGATTTGTAAAAATAGAGGGAAACCAAAGAACAATAAACTCCAGCCTCCAGAATTTCCCTATAACATCTGTGAAGGTGGAGTGGTAAGTGACAGATAAATCAACTCAAGAAAAAATTTTGCACATTTCAACCTGTGCTGAGGCCAAGTCCTCACAGATGGAGAAAAGAGAAATTTAATTCTACTTGTACAGGTATAGATGATTACCCAAAGTTAAGAATGGTTACCCAAAGTTTTATTTGAACACTTAAGAAAGACTTTCTCTTAAAAGAGGACTCCATGGTATTATTCATTAGGCTGGGGTTACCCTCAAAACAACATTAGTATCTATGGAACACTTACTATGTGCCAAGTGCCATGTGCTGATACAAGCAAAATGCTGAGAGACCCTGGAAGGTAGGCCCTATGATTATCCCCATTTCTTTTGACAAAAGCTAAGTAACAGAACAGCTAAGTATCTCATCTAAAGCACATAACAATGTGCAGAAAAGCCTGGATATGAAATCTAGCAATTTTGACTGCAGAATCTGGTTTCTTAATCACTTCAGCATACAACAGACCTCATACAGCTTATCCTTTCACAAATCAAGAGGAAAAGATGAGAAAAATAATGAAAGGTAAGAGGTTTCTTGAAAATGGAATCATATTCAGCTCCTGAAAGAAGAAAAAAATTCCACAGTAAGTTAAAAGTATATGACAAGAACCCATTTCTTTGTGATTGTAAGAATCTAGAACTGTAGATGTGGAAGAAATCTCAGAGATCATGAGGACTTTGAAGCCAGAAATATTTATTGTCTTATACCTGAATTGACGGTCTTGTTGATAGCTGTAACAGGTCTTCAGAGCTAGTGTCACTTTCACATCATTATTTTTCCATATGACCATTACAAAATATTATAGATTAAAAGTGTTTTCATTTTTTTTCTGGTCAACCTGTCATTTTCTGACCAGAGCCTCAAAGTAATGGGAGGGTAGAATCCAGGACTACACTTGCATTTTTTATCTCTGTTACATCAGGTTATGATGCCTGGCTACCATCATAAACGCTAGGCTAATGCTCACTTCATTTAAAAATAAATTATTCTCTTCTTTCTAAAGGAAGTCATGTAAATCTAACTAGCAGAGAGCATTTCTGTTTTCTTTCCCAAGTGACACAAGCAGCAATGCCACAGTGATTGGGTCATGATTACTACAATATCAAAAGAAAACTCTTGTGGATGGGGTTGATTTTTTTCTAAGAGATCGGGGGAAGGTGATAGCTAGCTCCATGCTTCTGATTCCTTGGTTTGCATACTGGTCTCAATATGAGACCAGAAAATGAAAGGGAGGTAACAGGAAATAATGCATGCAATTATCTTGCTATTAAGATTTTATTGATGGTGTAGGGAGGGGAGAGAGTAGCTAAGAAAACAAAGCTCAAGTTAATTCCAATTCATAGCTTTTATAGCATTTGATAAATCTTCCTGGGGAATAAATAGCAAGAGATAGTGAGCTGAGGGATCTTTTCAGTTTGTTTTGTAAATGAAGAAAGTATATTGGAACCTAATTAAAAGTGTTAATAATATAATTAATGCAATTTTGAATGTGTCTATCACTAGATATAAATTATCTTGTAGTCACTAGAACAGATAATGATGATATTGTTCTTCGTGATTAGCATGCTATACATCTTCTGAATATGAATGCTGTTGAACTAAGATATATTGGTGACCAAATAAATGTTTTTCTACAAACCAGAGATCTTCTTTAACACTAGCTTAAGGTGGTGGAAGTAGGTGGAATCTGCCAATGGACATGTTTTCTTCCTGGCCAAAAACCAAATTCATGAAGGGTCTAAGGAAAAAAAAATAACTAAATTCAACAGGAAAATAATATGATGCAAATAAAAATAATGCCACGGGAAGAAAAAACCATGTCCTTTAAAGCTAAAGAAAAAGGATATACCAGTTAATTAAACAAGGAGACCATTAGACTGAGGTGGTTCTAATGCCTTGGCATGTACACAAGCAAACCAAAACCTAAGCCTATAAACGCCTCAAGGTTTAAGAAAATGAAACCTACGGATAACAAATCATAGCCAGTTAAGCTTTCCCAAATAAGGCAACCACTTAAGCCAATCAAATAACTTCCTTACTTTGCTTCCTTGTCTTCTCAGTAGAACTCCTCCCCTGTTGGTACAGTGTTCCTAACCTCTGCCAGTTTGGTGCTGCCCAAATGGAATAAATTTTTGCTCAAACTCTTAACATTTTTAACATGCCTGGGTTTATCTTTTAACATACTGAATTAGAACTTTTTATTTTCAATTGCTATCATTTATTCTCACCATCCTGAGCTCTCATAATTCATGATTTCATTTTGACAGGAAATCTTCATAATCCATATATTGAAGGGTAAAACAAACAAATTCTCATGTTTTGAAGTCTTTTCTCTTAAGCCCATCTTAGATTTTAAGTAAATAGTAAAGTATTAATTCTAGAAGATTAATTAAACTTAAGAAAACTCTAGAAGTAGTGTGATACAGTGTGCTAAATTCTTTCTATATCCTTACATATTCTACATTCCTGTGAGGTAGATGGTATCAGAATACATTCTCAGCTGATAAAGCTGATGATTTAGAGGTTAAGTAATAGACCCAGAGCACTCGGTACAGAAAATTACAGATCTGGGATTTGAATTGCAGCCTCTCTAATGCCAAGTGTCATGATACTTCCTTACCTCTCTTAAATGTTAACCAAATATTTTGCCAATTTATAAAAGAAAATGCCTCAAATTTGAATTACAATTTATCATGAGATAGTTTTATAGGCTTAGAGTAACAACATTGTAGGGAGCACAAATCATTTTAAGGTGTTAGATTTTTACATAGTAAAACTCTTGATTTAAAAAAAAATCCTGGAAATGTGATCCGCCTCCCACTGTCAAAGAACAAAATTATCAACAAGTCATGGTTCTCATGGCTTATTTCATGAACTATTTAATAGTCCTATCACATTTGTTAGCCACATGTTCCCTCACTACTGGCCCCGTGGTAGCATACCCTCAGCTTCTGGGTGGGATGATGTGGTTGGTGCCAAATGAGACCATATTTATTACTTCTGGACTCCAATTCTGCTACAGGAGATCACCACCTCATCCCGTTTCAGAAAGTAGTGTAGAGTTGTGGCTCATGATCAGACGCATTGTTATGGTCTTCCTGTTCTTCAGGAAAGACCGGCTTCTCTCTGGCTTCTTTACTCCAAGGCTGATCCATCAAAAGCAGTCTTAGCTCTCATTTGCTTATTTCCCATGAATCTAAGAGATCCAGAGGTCCATATGTTCAACAGTTTTCTTACTTAAAGCATTAATATTTAAGAATTAAACTTCAGTGCTAGAACTGAATCCCAATAGAACATAAATCTCGGCAAGAATAATGGAAATAAAAACAAGTAAGGAATAGAAAGAGGCATTCTCATTCCTGTGTTCTTTCACAATTAAGCTCATTCAAAAAATGTGTGTGTTGGCTTGGCCCTGTAGAAACTCAATGTACTCAGACATGACTGACTCATGTCTCTGTGTGTCTGAGCCACAGAGTATAATGAGCCATGAAAAATAAAAATGCTCTAGTAGGTATTTTGGAATGCTAATGCTGCATAACAAAGCACTGGAGATCTCAGTAATATATAACAATAAAAATTGATTTCTCACGCATCTGCAGGATTCAGCATGAAGTTGCCTATCTAGGCTGTGTACAACCGGGCAGCTCGCCTTCATATATCCCTTACCCTCCCTCTGAACCTACCAGGCTATTTCACTTCCTTGATTAAGTTAATTTCTAAATATTGTGTTCTTATTGATGCCATTGTAAATAGAATTGTTTTTGTAATTTTCTTTTCAGATTGTACATTGCTTGTGTATAGAAATGTAACTGATTTTTGTGTGTCGACTTTGTAACCTGCTACTTTGCTGAATTCATTTATTAGTTCTAACAGTTTGTTTTTTGTGTGTATATGTGCATTGAACTTTTAGGGTTTTCTACATAAAAGATCATATTGTTTGCAAATACCGATAATTTTGTTCCTTCCCTTGGAAGTTGCAAGCCAGATTCAACAGTTCCATAATAGTTACATCAGACAGATTCTGCCAGTAAAATTGTTGGCTAGGTATGAAGACAAATTCCCAGCGCTTCCTCTTCTGCCATTTCCCCAGAATCCTCCCAGTAGACTTGGTTTTAATATTTAGTTTCTAAAACATTTAAAACATTTTAATAGTCCCTCAAAATGAAAATTGACAATTAAGCAGATTTATTGGTAATTCATGGTTAAAACAATATTTGTTACACAAATATCCAGGCCATTAAGTTTAAGTGCTTTAATTTTTAGTTATTCACTTGATGATAGAAGACTCCCTTAGACTTCCTTAGAATTCTGTACATCCAGAATAAAATAATACACCTAAAGATGGGGTTATCCCAAAATAATTATCATCTCTGTATTGAAAATATCCTCTTTCTCAATTTAGGAATTTTTGATTATTAAAACAAAAAAGCACGATAAGAAATAGAAAGAATACTTGGCTATTCACTGGCACTAAGGTCTTCTGTAAATATGTTTCTCAAGGAGACGGTAGATAACTTGATTGATATGAGCGTCAGGCTGTATTTTGCCTTGAATGTTTAGCCATTCCCAGATTTTCTCACTACTGTAATCAGTTCTATAAAGTTAGCCCATGTGCCAAACGAAGAGGTATCACTAACTACCTACGTAATAAACTTGCTATGGTATGCTCAAATTTGGATTAATAAGAAGCCAATAAAGAAATCACTGTTTGGAGATACATTAAATGTTTCAGTTTCAAGTTAAATTTTATTGCATGAAATTAAAGCATAATAACCCAAGTGGCATTAGGAATTAATTTGCTACTTTCAAACAATATTAAAAATGTCTTATTCATAAAAGTTTAAAGATATTAACAGTAATCAAACAATCCAGAAAACATCTTGTATATAAAATTTTGTCAAGTAGTTATTTACAAAATAGCTCCAACTGGTGAAAACAGGACACTGTAGTAATTCAGTTGCTAAACTTTCAAAATTAGATATAACCTTAAAGTTCAGCAATAAATATTCTTTTTGAATAAAGAGGACTGAATAAAGAACATAAGAGTTTATATCCTTTGTTCCAATAATTCAATTTCTAAGAATAAAATCCTAGGGGGATGATAATTTTTTTTCAAATATTTATACACAGATAAATTAAAACTATATACACCCAATATAAATGGTCATTTCTAGAAGAAACATTTAAGTAAATTATAGCATATCCATACCATGGAATATTATGCAGCTATTAAAAAGATACTTATAAGTTTTAAATAAATGAATAAAAATCTTATGATATCATTATAAGTGAGAAAGAAGGCTACACAGTTTTATGTGCACTATGATATTATAAAATGATGCATAATACATAGAGAGTAGAAGGAAATAAAAATGCCTACCTTTGATAGTGATCATATTATAAATTATCACTCTTTCCTTTTCATACTTTTCTATATTTTTTCAATGAACCTATATAATACGTTATTATTTTTAAGTGTTTTAAAAAATGTTTTTAAAAAACATCATTGAACATCTACTAAGTATGATGAACTGACTGTGCTGAAAACTTAAATTTAGCAACATTATCTTTACTACAGTTTGGGATTTCTATTTTGTTTTAGAAGGCTCGGTTACTAACTATGCATGATTAGAGGATACAAGGGATTATTTTAATATTTACTCATCCTGCCTAGTAACAATTTTGGAACTGTTATTTTTTAAGAACCTAGTTCATTCTGTACCTTAAAGAAATCTTTAAGATGCTTGCTCCTTTGCAATTAAAGAGGCCTCATAAGACCAAAGATTAGTAACTATAATCTCTTGGCTGTCCAAGGAACCCAAATAATTACTTATCAGTGGTGATTTCTTAGGTCCCTTGCTTACTGCAATAGTTGCTTTAGGTAACACTTCTTCAGAACTCGTAATGTACTAATATATTAAAAGTACTTTTTGAACAATAGTTCCTGTCTTCTGAGTTGACATTCCCATAGGACTAGACTACTGTAAAGCTGATTTTCCTAGTTTTGAGTCTGTCTACTTGTTGGAAAGTGGTTGCATTTTAGAGTCAAGCCTTTTTCAGGCATATTTGCAATTATTAAGGAATAAATTGTATTGTTTTCACGACAGAGTTAACTTTCTGTCTGAACCAAAACACAATTGAAAGCAGCAGTCAATCCCAAAGATGAGCCAGCCCCTTCTCCTTCTCCTAGAACTAGTTTCTCACTGATTTCCTGAAGTGAAGACATAAAGGTGAGTTTTCTGAATTCATTAGGACAGTACCAGTCTGCCAGATTCAAGCAACTCAAAAACCCTTGTCACTGAGTATTCTTCATTTTGTTTATGACTGAGCCTAAAGCAATAACAAATGGTTCATAATGTTTTGCAATGTAATCTGAGATGAAGATGAGGTAGGTCAGATTTAATGAAACTAAAGCTGGGAAAGTCCACCTCTTAAGTGAGAGGTGAGAAAGGTCAAGTGGAGATGCTTCTATTAAAGAACCAAACTATGAGACCATCATTTTCATTGTTGTTACACAATTTTCTATAACTTGTCTTATGTTCCTAATGTTACCTTAAGACTGCATAGCTCTTGAGGCCCTATCAGTCAGCACTCGGGGAGAAAAATGGCTTCTGCTGAACAACCTCCTTAAGAACATTCTGTAGAATCAGAGAAGGCTTGAAGAATTGCCCTACAAGCAAGAGGAATTTTATTAGAAAGAATTTACTCACTTGGAATGAAAATAGCTCACCAGAGGCTAATACCACCAATCATAGAAAAAAGGATGGTAGAGTCAAAACTGGGAAGAATTGTAATTTATCTAGATCCTTCTTCAAGCTCCAGAGAAGATAATAATTAATTCAAGTATTGTGAACTAGATATTTCTCCTAAGTGTAAAGTTGACCAGTGTTAGTTTGTTCCCCTACGATTTGGGGTCTAATGCCATGAAATTTGTTGACATTCAGTAAATATTAATTATTAATAATGATTCTAAATCTGCAGTGAAATATCACCGTACTCTACAATTTTTTTCAGTATCTAATGTAAAACTTTTCTGTGACAATTAATTTTAATCTATTCTATACTTGTTGTAAATGAAACATCATAAATTGAGAATGACTAATGGCCTCCTTAGACAATAGTTTTTATACACAAGGTAATATCATGGCCGTTGTTTTCCCTGGGTTTAACTAGTTACTATTTGTCTCTATTTTTAGTCCATCATTCTCTACATCGTCTATGAAATCAATGAGAATAAAATATATTTGAAATATATTTGCTACAAAATATCCCCCTGCACTAAAGTCAGGGCATAAAAAGAAAGCCGTTATTTATATTTTTTATTAATAAAATTTAAGGAGGCCCTTTCTGAACATTTTAACTATGTAGCCAACATTAAATTCCATTGTTCAACAATTATTTATTGCTGAGTGTGCATGAAGAAGGACACTTTGAGTTTTAGACTACACAAAACTGTACCTTCTTAGATCATAAACCACCTGTCAATATATTTGCGTCTTCTCAGACATCTCCCTTGTCCCAAATTACCAACTCTGGCCATTTTCATTTCCTAAAGTTCATGATATGATTGGAGAGCAAGGACATTTGGCTGCAGATTATAATAAAATAACCGAGATCTATTTGAGTGCCTTGAAGATACTTCAAGGGAAAGAAAACTCATCCATTTGTATTACATTAAAAAAAAAATGCTCCAGTAATTTAATTCTTAATACCTTCAAAAAATAACCCTATCCTAATTTTACCCTTAGCTTATTAATATAGGTTATTAAGGTACTGGACACATGTAATAAGAAAGTATTTTACCTTTCTAGATTGCTATTAATAAATGGAGATGCCACCCTATTGCTTTGAACGTGTAGGTGAAAGGTGATTTCCACTCATGCAAGCTTTTGAGGTCTGCAAGCCTCTTTGAAAGCCTAATACTTCTTTACATAAATGTATACAATTAGATTAACTAGGTTTGAAAAGTAACCAGGTCTAGCTTAGCACCAGATAGAATCACGAAATTTTGCAACTACATACTATAGTCTCTGCCTTAGGGAGACATACTTCATGTTAGCATATAAAGGTTGCAGGTGATCCTGCAGTATATGAAGTGTTTAACTTTCTTAACCAGAAAATTCATTTGTATTATATCTCTAAGCATTTTATAATAACTATGTTCTTCAGAAAACCATTCATAGAAGCTAATCTGAGCCAACTTCTTTTTTCCAGATAAAGAAAACGGAAAAATGGTTGGCTAAATATCTTATCCAGGATTATAGTCTGTTAATGGCAGAAATTGATGTCAATGCAGATATCCTGACATAGATGTATATGCTCATTCTTTTCTTTGGTTATCCTCTGTTCATTAGTCATTATTCTGTAAAAGTAAATTAAGTCACTTTTCCATGTACCTTAGCAATTATCATAAAATTATCTTCAGATTGGGATCATAGCTACAATCATTGAAAGGGTTTTCACCTTTTAATGATATTTTTTGGTACATTAGCAACTACATCATGTTGATTGAGATTGATTGTCCTGCATAACTAACAGCAATATAGTGCTTTTCCAGGGAAGTTTCCATAAAGCACACAGCTTGAATATTTTTCTCAGTCCCCATGTCTTGAATTGGATAAACAATTTTACCCTTATCACCATATGTCATGTCCAACCTCTGGGTTTATTTTAAATTTCTATTGTACCCATTTGCACTGGCCTCTGCAAAGAATCAAACAAAAGAAAGTGGTCTTAGAATGTCTTTCTTTACAAAATCAATTAGAGTAGTTACATCATTTTTTGGTCCACTTCCTCCTTATAAGTCAGACAACTGAGCCAAAGCTCTTTATCCTGAATAAGTCAAATGAAATATAATTAAGTCATCCTTGCTTCTCCATATTGTGTTGGAATAAATCATTCAGGATTGGAACCACCCTTATTTCTGAACAAGGGCTCATTTTAGGTGGAGCCATTTATATACTCTCAAAATATTAATTTCATGTAATTCTATCAGACATGTAATGAATGCCTAGTGTGTATCAGTCACTGTGCTTATGGAGATCAAGCATACGGGCCCAGCTTTCAAAAATCTCATGTTTTTAAATGGGAACTAGAAAAGAAGTAAACAAAATGTGGTATCATAAGTGCCACATAACAGAAGTGTGCATCGGGTGCCAGGAGTGGGAGAAATTCTAGAGGACCTAATGTCATGTCTGTGACAAAGAATTGCAGCACCATTTCCCATTCTTTATTTAAATTTTCTTTCTTTTTCTGTCTAAAGGAATTAGAGGAGAAGGTGATTAACAAATATGTACTGAACAGGCAAGGGGATGAGTGAGTGTGTGTGTGTGCACGTGTGTGTGTGCACACGCATGTGTATAAGTAAACAACTGAAACATATTTGTTAGGATCAAAAGTCATAAATGTTAATATGAAAATAATAAAATGCATTCCAGGAAATGGTATTAACCCGCATATGAAAATCAAACCCATTCCTTCAGCTCCAGCCCTCATCAGGGCATCTACAGCCCCTGTTTGTCAATGTTAACATGGAATGCCTTTCCTTTCTGGCCTAGTGTATGCTCATCAGAAAGTATATTCAACTTTCCCACAGACTACATGAAATAGAAAATCTAAGCAAAGACTCTAATTCTCTCTCTTAAAGATTTGGTAAACACTCTAACCAGTCCTTCACGTAGCTGATAACTTGTCTTCCATTGCATTACCTTGCTGCTAAAATTCAGACAGGACTCCAGACAAACGCAAGCAAACTCTGAGAAATACATTTATAACCTAGATCATTTCATTCTGTTGAAGTCCCAAGAGCAAGAAATATTTAGCAGCTTTTAAACCATAATATTCCTAATATCATAGAGAGATAGCATTCTGTTCAGTAGCTAATTATCAGAGGAAATGAATAAGAGTCAGCCTAAGCCATGTAAAAATTTAAACAAATCGTAAACCTTGTGGAGAAAGCCCACTTAATGAAATAGGCCTAGGATAGGAACATTTTTTCCATTCCCATGGTAGATACCTAATAAGAGAAATTATAATAATATTTGAAAAATGGAAATTAGTGTGGTAAAAATGTTTTAACTGCTAATAATGAAACCACATACACTATTCATAACTTTATCAGGGGTTATAGTAAACTTGTATGTCTAGTCTGAAATTCTATATTCTCACTCCATCCCCTAATCTGTAATTAAAGCATCTGGCATTAAAATAAGCAAACCAAAAAACAGCCCAGTCCCACCACACAATACTTCCTTAAACAACCAAAACGTGTTACATTTCACTGGAGGCTGCATGATCTGGACTATGCGTGTTTTCTCCTGTAGAGCATGAGGCAAGCATGAGGAAGAATAGCAAGGGGAAAATGATTTTCACAAACCCTATTTCAACACAGTGAGGGTCTGTGAGTAATATCTGGAAGAGACAAGATTTACCGTGGAATTTCAGCTTTTTCATTCCACACTGTATTCTTTCCTACATTCCCAAGTCTCCATAAAAATTTGAAAAACCCTGTGGACATTTTAAATCATCATATCTCCCTCAAGACACCTATTATATTCTACCCCATATTATTGATATTTCACTTGGATAAATAGGAGAATGCTACGGGTATCAGAACTTTACAGTGAACATTGAGAATATTTGCATCCAGATTTGCTATTGATGCCTAAAACTTGAAGCTAAAAGTAAGGTCTGGGTCAAGTTACTTTCAGCTTTAAATAATAACAAAAACAAAATAATGGGAAAGTGAGTTAAGTAATAAAGGAAAATTATTGTTACAAGACATTGGGATAAACAAGCATCCATCTGGAATGTATCAACATTGCTAAGGATACACAGATTTTTTTTTTTTGATGTAGCAATTCTATATCTAAGAATTTACCCTAAGAAAATAATTAATTTTATGAACAAAGTTATTGACTAAGGTAATCGAAGTGGCATTATTAGTATTATCTTTGTCATTAGTGTTAGTAAATAGCATTAGTATTAATTTGCATGAGAATTACATAATTACCATAGTGTATTTGCTATGCTGAGATCTGAGTTAGGCTAAGAACCCAATAATATGCCTAGTTACTTAGAACCAGTACTCTTCTGTTGTCTGTGCTGGATGTCTGTTCACATGATTCCTGCTGTCTTTGTACTATAGGGATGACCTTTATGATCTTAATGGGGTTACTGTTGGGTAAATGGATCAACAGGAGGTTCATGCCAGACTGAATTGTTGCCCATCCACAAGATTAACTCAGCCTATGCAGCCAAAGCCTCATTCACTGTACTCACATTGCCTCTGTTCATCAGTATCATTGAGATCACAAGAAATCTAAGAATTATCTTTATCATAAGGGACATATTAATGAATATATATATTGACTCTGTTCTGGGCATGGATATACTTTTTATAGTCTAATTTTAGTGACACAGGGGAAAGTTGTGGATTGGTTGAGTTCACAAATAACTGGTTTCGTCATAGGAGCTGCTTTTCTTAATGATTTCCAGGCTTAACTATTTTTAATTCCTAAAAGTGCCTGCCATGTTAGCTTCTGTATTCACTGCAAAATATAGATTTCACTTTGTTTCATCATATAATCAAAATCTCTGTATTGTTGTTTCAAGAGACAGGGAGATAGATATTCAAACTCACAGCCCAAGATCACAGCAGCCTAAGTTGACCTCATTCTTTCTATTATCCAGAGTCCAAAATTTGTTATTTCTATTTAGAAAAACTTCTATTGTCTCACTATAAATGATACTCATCCTCAAATATTACAATCACATCACTTCAAATAATGACCTCAATTTTCCGCCAACTAATTTATTCAAATGGAACTTGGCACAACCTTGACAGATAAAGGTCAAGGATACATAACAGGATTTACCTATCAGTGGTAAGATCAAGTGCTAAAAAAGTTCAGTGAGCTGAGTTATCAGGAGATGTTGTAAGGCAGAAAGAAACTGAATATCATTTTTAAAAACAATCAATGGAAAGTTCAATAAAAAATCCTGAAGAGAAAGTTAGATAGAGCCAGCCAGGATATGTTGCTCTGCATTTCCATAGTATTATTCTTAACCAAGAAAACACCAAAGATTCCAATTCAACATTATCTAACATATGTAGATAATGTTCCACTTTGAAATACACCACCTTATAGCTGGGGCAAAGAACTGAATGAAGTAGATTACGGATAACGTGACAATAGACAAAAATAGACAATCTCAGTATGGCCCATGACAAAACCTAGGTAAATCCAATTGAAGAAATGTATGAAAATTCAAAATTACCACTTCCTGACCATTCACAAACAAAAAATGGCCATGTTACTCAAGAAATAGAGACAAATAGAATAAAACTTAAAACAGGATTCTGCCTATGAATTATTCCTATTAATGCCTTGTGAATCTCATTAATAACCTTTTTCTCTAAGGAAAGATGATATAATTATTTATATCATGGGATTTTTTTTTCTCTATTCAATTTTGGTTATTACTAACCCAAGAAATCTGGAAAAGTTATTATGATTCCAAGTTACTTTCACATACGACTAGCTTAACAATAGGAGATCTCAGATTGTTTAAGGACACATTTTCTTTCAGATAAAGCAACATTTCACAGAATGCTGTCATCAGACACTTGGCAATTCCCCTGCCTTCTAAATAAGAGCCTTGCTTAGCATATGTGGGAATTGAGAGATTGCACACATTGGTTCAACTAGAATTCAAATAACCAACATGTGGAAGTCATCAGCAAAAGTTATTCCTATGATCTCACATTGGCAAATATGGTGCTCTGACTCTTTCCAGAGTAAACAGATCGTTCTGTTTGAATGTGCACACCCATGTGTGAACACATGTAGACACACAGGGAACTGAAGAAATGGAGTTATGAGGAAAGAGCAGAAACCCAAGAAAGAAAGACGGTAACCCACACCGTTGAGTCCTAAAGATGGGCACTCAGTCAAAGGAAAATATTGTAGGAGAAGAGAGAAGAATGAGAAAATGGAAGAAGAATCCATTTTCCACTTCACCTTAACCCATTCATATGCATGGCGAGCCACACTAAAAATTTAAGATTTAATTAAGTTTGGAATCTAATTGACTATTTTCTTAAGATTTAACTTGGTAAAATGTATGACTGGGGTTGCAGATGTGAGAAGGGCAGAAATAAAATACACTGACTGCTCCCACAGCAACTCTACTGGACTGTTATTTCCTGAAGGAATTTGGCTGCCACCTTTTACTGACAAGTTCCCTTATAAGTAATACTAATGTGAGAAGAAAGGTACTTGTTTATTAAAAGTTCCTGACCAAAGAAAGCAGGAAATACCCCGAGTGTAGCCAGGCTTTGTACTCTCTTCAAGGATGCCTGAGAGTCAAGACAGAGGTTTGGCTTCATGCAAGTTATTTCTTTTTTTGAAACATTACTTTTGATTTAGAAAGTCAGTTACTAATGTTACCAAGACTAAGAAAAAGAAGATATATACCAGCCTTGCTTCCATTTTCCAATTTTCCAATATCCAAGTGATATTCTATTGATCTTTGGGGAAGGAGTCAAAAATTAAGACTGCAACTTGAGGATTTACCTGAAAATTGACAATTAATCACATATCTAAGTCTTGCTGCAAGGAAGGTTGATACATTTGTTTGTTATTTTAGGTGTCGTAAATTTTATTATTATGGAAGAAAGTCACATTGAGGGGCAACTATCTGTTATCAGTCTATCGCATAATATTTCTAGTTTGGAAGCCTGTGACAAGCAATTCATATTTTTCTCTCCAAGGTCTAACAAAATCATGACCAGTACAAAGAAGTGTCTGACACATTTATTAATATCCCATTAGAGGAATAAATAGGTAAATAGAATTTTCACTAGGACATTCTGAATCTCTGTAGCTTAAACATTGTAAAGAAACAACAGAATGCACTGTAATGTTCACTTTTATCTAATTCTATTTATTTTTTAATTCCCTTGGAGTTTATACAGATTTTACACTGGGATACTTTAGTTATGTTTATTGAGTAAGCATAAAAGGCTTTTAATGTTCATAGGATCCAAAACTCTAAGTTGAAATTCCTATTAGGTAAAGTATTTTTATACATAACAAATGTAAGGTCCAGAGAGTAACTTAATCAAAATTACATAATTAAAACCTATTGATCTTTTGGATATGCAAGGTGAGGGTTTTTCTGCTTTTATATTCTGACTTACCTTTACTGTGAACTGAATGTCTTGAAATTTTACAACCTTTACTGAATGTCTCGAAATTTTCAAAATTTAGAATACGAAAAGATAAGTTAGTATGAGAGTAAATAAACCAAGAAATCAAAATATGGTTGTATTCAGTGCCCCAAACTAGGCTAAGCTTTTTATCATTAGTATTTTCCAAATGACTATTAAGTGGTTAATAGCCAAAAAAGTTTTTTTGTTTGTTTGTTTTTAAAGTAGGGAAGACTGATTTAAAATATCTTCTCCTGATTTAAAATATTTTCTCCTGATTTAAAATATCTTCTACTGAACATTTATATACATTTTTTTCATGTGCAGAAAGAGACAATGTTCATGTTCACGATTTCAAATTCACTTCAGCTTAGAAAAGTGTTGCAACATTCAGGAAAAATAAAAAGGAAAACCATATGCTTACCCATATGTGTGGAGTCAAATGTCTTGGTAAAGTTGGAGCTTTTAAGAAGGGTGGGTATTACATTAATCTTCTTACTCACTATAGAATGTTTCTGATGATGCTATTATTACCTTAAACATTCTTTCTTTATTTTGGGGGGTTCTATCTTTATTTTTTAAATTATAAGATAGCGGTCAATTAAAGAACAAACAACAAAAATGAATAAGACATAGTGCCATTTTTGTCAGGCCAGAAACAAAAGTGTATCTTGGAAGTACAGGTCATGACAAAATGTGTTTTATTTCAAGCATTCAGCTTAGGAAAGATCACCCCACTTGTAGAGAGAATAGCACCTGCCTGATATTACTTGTATCTTTAAGGGCAAAAGCAGTAGTAGCAGAAATATGAGTGGATCCTTCTTCCTGCTGGTTATTTCTACTTACTCTTTTCAGAGACTAGGTCTTTTTGTTATCTGAGAAGAAGAAATTAAGTATTTCTAAGACATAAACACCTATCAATCTGTTTTGAAAGAGTTTTCTTAGGCTTTGGTACACCTTAGACTTAGGGTCCTTGAAGAAGATCAGACTAAGCTCATATAAGAGTTCTTTTAATTCTGTATCCTTCCCTGATTGTTAGGAAGCAAATGAAATATCTTGGTATCATTAATATTTGGTGATGAGGTTCAGACAAGATAAAAATCCCAGAGAAGGTTGATAGCTGAGGGCTTAAGACAACAGCAGTTTCCCAGGAGAATAATTTCTTTGGTCTGAAAGCACACCTGGATTTCATAGCACATCACCCACTACAGTCCACCCTCATGTCACTTAGATCTATTTGTATAAATTCTAGAAGCAACTTCTCCAGGATGCTTAAGCCTCTTTGTTGGAGGTAGGGGGAACTTGTGAGAAAGAAGGTTTGTGGAAAAAAAATATAACCCTCACAGAAGGAGCTGGCCATGAGGTCACAGCTGATTCTCAGTGTTTCCTCCTTTATTACCGCTTCTAGATTCCCCTCGGATTTCATCCATCCCTTTGTTAATCTGGGTAATTTACCTAGTGGGGTGACACAGACACTTGTTAAGGGTCTGCGCCCTTGACACCATGTTCTTCTTAGGCCATGTCTGCTACATTTGTACATTTACCATCAAAACTGGGGAAAGGAATAACAAAAGATCCTCACATGGATCAGTTGAGAGCCAAAAACTTTCCTCCTTGATTGCACTATATAACAGAAGTCCTACCTTAGCCTTATCCTAGTTTCTGTATGGAGAACAAATTGTAAGCAGGCAAGGGTAAAGGCAAAAAAGCCAGTCAGCTCATATTCAACTACAGAACAGGAAAGAGAATTGGGGCTTGGGCCCAGATGGTAGTTAAAGCAAATGGTGAAAGGTAGTCAAGTTCTGGATGTATTTTGAAGGTAGAGCCAACAAGATTTGTTGAGAGAGTGTACGTGAGGTATGAGATGAAGATAGCAGTCAAGCATGATTATTTTCTAAATTGTGCAAGTCTTAAAGATTCCATTTTTTGGCAGTGAGCTTATTTTATATACGGAAAGATTTATTTTAGAAACAAGGTTATTCTCTGTTCCTATAGAATGGGATTCTCACTTTAGCAACCTGTTTCTGACAGCAATACTAACCATTTTCTCTAGGAATACAGACGTCCAGTCTAGCTGGCTAATATTAGTTCACCTCATATAGGGTCTATTGGCTAAATGAGTTTAGCCAAATAAACTTTATTTAAAAAAATAGAACAAGAAATTTCACAAGTGACTTCAGTAGATCCCTTCAGCTTTATCTCGCATTTCCACTTTTATTTTCTGATGCAGTAATAAAGAACAAATTGCAGTGTCTGAAAACACCATGATCTCTCTCACGTCTATGTGAAGCTCCCCACCCTTTATCCTTTAAAACTATGCTGTGATGTAAATTCCTCCAGAAAACCTTTCCTAATACCCCTACACCCACTCTTCTCTGAAGTTCTCATGATATTGTGTCATAACATGTCTCCTGGTATATTTCTGATTGTGTTGTAACTGAATTATCTCTCTAGATCTAGAGCTCTCTGAAGACAAAGAATCAATTTGATTAGCTACTGTATTTCCAACACCTTGAACATTTTCTAGCATAAAGAAGGCAGCCAATAAGTATTTGTAAAATATTTAAGTGACTCATATTTTATTTCAAAGGAAAAACTACTACCTACCTACTCAAGACTGTAACAAGCAACTTTCTTGGGAGCCAAATCTAGAGCAAATGTCTAAACTTTATTGTTCAAAATAATCACCTAAGTAATTTATTTAAAATAAAGATCCAAAAAACACATTTTCAAAGATTCTGATTTTGCACGTTTGAATTTGGGCCACTGACGATTTTGACATAGATTTTCAGCAGACCAAACTTATAGACATACTGACCTAAGCTTCTCAGAATAAAATGAAAAACAAAAAACTCTCCCTTCCAACCAGGTAAAAGTATAATTGGCAGTTGGAATTGAGAGAAGCGTATCTGAATCCTGAATCTTTATTTTCATTACAGAAGGTCAAAATGTACTTACAACAAAAATGCTTACAAAAAGTTAGAGCTAGAATTAAATTGCATTATGAGTAATACATAAAAGATAGGCCAACTTCATATTCTTATACCTGTAAGTTTAAGGACTTTTGTTAGGAAAAAGCTGATTTAACTAAAGTTTATTGAAAATTCCCATTGTTGTTTATTATTTTTTAGCTGTCAAAGAAATCACAATTATATAAAAGATTTTAACTGCTAGGTAGCTATTCAATGTGTTGCAGTTGAGATTTTATACTTTGTTCATTGTACATCATTTAAAAAATTAGATTTGTACAAATTAAAATTGTGCACATTTTTTAAATGACATACCTTTTCAGACTCTGAAAGAGAACATTTCTACATAGGAATCGGGTACATTTCCATCAATTCTTCTTTCTTATGGTGAAGTATAAAAGTCAGCATTCTCCAGATAAATTTATGACTTGATTTCTGTTAAGCTTGAATTCTTTCCCTATTGCCTCTCTAAGAAAGAAAATAATAGTTTTTTCTAAAGGAAAGCATCCCTAAAAGTGGAGTGTTTTTCAAACCTATGTTTGAACAGGAGAAGCATAACCATCCAGAATAAAAACGCCTTGAGATATATGAGTTTCTTCATTTTTTAGCAGCGTTAGAAGATGCTGAGCTGGAATGTCTCTAGGGAGAATTGAAATGCTGTGTCTGTTAATATTTCTATTTCTTTTGTATCAGTCAGTTCTAAGTAAATGGCCACGAGGCTTCAAGTTTACTTCAGTACACAAAGTGCCACCTCTAAATGTAATGTCTTCGGAAGTTAAAAAAATATCCCAAGGAAACTTTTTCCCCAAAGAACAGATCTCACATTCTACTTTGAATTACTCAAACTACCTCAAATTGCCAATAAATTCAAATGAACCAGTAACTATATGGACAACTGGCTGGAACCACTCAGATATCAATACCATCCTAATTCCTTTCCAGGTTCATTCTATTTATCCTCCTGCCATCCGCTAGCAGGTCCCATGCATCTGTCCTTAAGCAAACCACCCTTTTGCATTGTACCAGCTACCTTCATGCATTGCTGGAAACCCCAAACAAGTAAATGGGAAACAGGAGAAGAGTTTACGATGAATCTCCATTTCCTCATTTCATTACTTTTGGTTTATCATGGCAGGCTTCAAATGATTTTTCGGCATCTAGTCTGTCTCCAGTTTATTTCCTCCTATAGGCACAGGCAGATTAATCTTCCTAAAACTTCACTTTGATCATGTCACCTCATATTCAAGAATCCACATGACTACCCATTGCTTATAAACTAAGGAATATGCTGTATTCCTTCCTCTCTGTGCCTTTAATCACACTATTTATTCATTTGTATAATGCATTCTTATCAAACCTCAAATGTGATTCATTAAAAACATATCCACAACATTTTTCAGTTTCTTCCATTAAGAAGTAGAGTTGGTTTCCGCACTCCCTGAATCTGGGCTGGTGGCATGACTTACTGTAATCAATCCAGCAGTGGAAGTAATATTGCACAGCTTCTAAGGCTGGACTACAGAGGCTTCACAGATTCTGTCTTCACCCTCTTGGAGTGTGGCCCAGGGAACACCACATAAGGAAGCCAGTCTAACCCAATGGAGGATAAGACACCATGTGGAGGAGATAGGAGGCATCCTAGCGGACACCCAGTACCAACTGCCAAGCATGAGTGAGATCAACTTGGATCTTCCAGCTGAGGTGACGTTACAACCACAGGAGTAAGCCTAGGTGAAACCAGCAGAGGAACTGCCCACTACACTCCTGAAATTGTGATAATAATATAATGTTTTAAACCACTAAGTGTATTTGTTGCTAAGTATTGGTAGTTTATTATATAGCAAAATAGTTCATACATCAACTATGTGCTAGATACATTTTTAGGTGTCAGGTATTCATTACTAATAAAAAAGATAGGCAAGGAACTCAATTACATGAATTTTAAAGCCTAGTAAGCAGAGAATGACAAAAATACATAAATACATGCCCAGAAAAATATTATATATTAGTATATAACATAGTGATATATTTTGCATGGGGAATTAAAACAGGGGTGTTAAAAAAGAGATAGATTAGAAGTAAGGAAAGCCCATTCTGAAGTGATATAATGAATCAGAGACTCAGCACTGCACCAAGCCAGTAAAAGAATTGGTTTAATGGCACAGTGTTTTAATTTTGTTTATGTTGTTGTTGTTTTGCTTTTAATAAATGTGAAATACTTTTAAGTGAAACATACCCTATTTACTAAGATCACGCGCTCCACAGTCCTTAGTGTCTTATATTTGGACTCTTCATATGTTTCTTATCCATCTCACCCTGAGGGTGCTTTGTATCTTGCATTCTTTGGTTTGTACAATTCTCCCACATAGGCCATGGTGTTTCTTTCTCTCTGCTTCCAACAGCTCTGCTCATCCTTTACAACTCAGTTCAAATCTCATTTCTTTCAATAAAGCCACCTTTCCATTTTCCCAAGCCCAAGCTACAAAGTGCATACTCTCTTCAAAATTATAAAATAGAGATTTCATCTCTCAGCAGAGAGTATAATACCTATCTTCGTGGTTCTGGTCACGATTAGAGATAATTTATATGAAGTATCTAACATAGATCCTGGAACAGGGCACAAATGAAATAAATGATAGAAATTGTCATTACCATCATAATCATCATCATTTTCGTCACTGTATTTAATGCTTTGTTCATTCAAATATCACTTATTTAATGCCTTTAATGCATCAGTTACGGTACTAGGTGCTGGGAAGAGAAATGAAATGAGTTATCTCTCTCTGTTATGTTATTCATTGTGGGTTAATGATTGTAATCAGTACAGCATGTAGACCTGGGCTTCCGGGGACCTATCATGGGTCTATTTCTTTGGAGGACCCCTATCCAGCCCTCTCTCATTCATGTCTCTCCCCACGGGACCAGGAGTCCACAGGGCCAAGGACACATGTCCACCCAATTCACCACTTCTAAACCAGTGCTTCTCAAACTAGCTGTGATGGAGAAACCATTTTTGTTCCATCCTTTCATGTTCAATCTGCTGTGGACAAATACTTCTGTAAAATATAATAAAAAAAGAATTACTAGGTAAATTAAATCTAAAAAGCTGACATAAAATGCAAACCTCATTTTTTAATTATTAAATTAAGCAGGAATTAAATTACTTTGCCAAATTGCTTTAAAATGTTTCCAAATTCTTACATCAGTTTCTGCCCTTATTGTGTTGCAGACCAATAACAAACTTTTTCCAAAGTGATAAGAGTCTGCAGAAGACACTTTGAGTACCATTTTAGTAAAAACTATGTTCTGGGTTCCTAGGATGCCAGAATTCCATTCCCAAATAAGCAGCAAGTAATCAATGTTTGGTTTAAATAGCTATGGTGGAAAGGCAAAAAATGGAATGAATTTAGGAATTATTACTGAGGTGAAAATGACAGGATATCAATTACTGCCTATAATTTTTATTTGACATTTATCACTTAATTTCATTCTATTAACAGAAATCTTTTTTTGTGCCTCTAAGATGTGGCAGGAATTGGCACACATTTGTGCTTAGAGCAGCATTAGAATCATTGAGCCTCAATGCAAGTTTAGGACTGTCTTATTTGTAAGCCTCTGCTCTTTACGTTGCATCATTCTCATCATTTCCCCATTTTTACCATGTCTATGCCTTAGACTCACTCTTAGCTTCTTCTAACCTGAAACTAAGGACTGTATGTTTAGTCCTTGGAACTCCCAGTATTATATACCACCGTTCTTTGCAGACAGCACTTAATAGGAGGCTATGAAGTGACAAGGCTATGAACAAGGTTGTGGTTCCTAAACTTTGCACTAATTCATTTCAGGGTGCCGCGATGTATTCACAGGCTCACCATAGGATATGTTAAATATCCCAGGGAAACACAGATGCATCTTCTGGACACCTCCAGCACTATTAGCTCCAGGGTGTTCACAGTTTCAGAATTAGATCACACTACTTCTGGTGACATAACTTTGTGAAAACTTTCTGAAGTTTGCTGAGATAAAAATTAAACACCACATGAAAATCAATGTAGAGCAGAAATTTGGGTTGTCATAGCCAACTGAATTCTAAGCTTTGAGAGGCTATGCAATGCCCAACACCTCATTAGCATGTAATTACAGTTATGTAAGAATGAAATAAAAATATTTTTTCTTTCAATTTATGTTTACTATTTCTTAAGTGGCTACTAAGTTCAAAGGACATAAATTCTTACTAAAATTCTTAGACATCACTACTTAACCAATGAAACTGTGCATTCCATTTCTTTTGGCACCATGAGAAAATTAGTTGAATGCTAAGGACACAATGAACAACAATAAAAAAAATTGGGAATCCTCTGGTGTAAGGTCTTTAAATCTCACCTTCATTACTTAGTGATTGTGTGATCTTGGACAAGTTTCTTGATCTATCCTATGCCTCATTTTCATCTTTTATCAAATGTGGTTAATTGTAGTACCTACTTGCCAAGGTTCCCTATGAAATATTAACTACAGTAATGCTTAAAACATTGTCTGTATATAGTAAGTGTGCCATAAATGTTTGCTATTATTTTTTTCTGAGTTTTCACCTCCAGTTCACATTCTTTCAATGCATTTAGATATATTTTGTAAGCCCAGTGTTACTACGCATGCTTTGTGGTTTAAACAATTATCCAAAGATAATTTTTAATAAAGATTAAATATACTACAGAAACTACAGTTATGTCCCCCACCTTTTATAGGATGAGATAATTAGATGAATGGGTGTAGCAAAATACATTTTTTTTGTTTGTTTTGCCACTTTCCACTTTATTGGGAAAAGGTAGAGGTACTGCTAAGAACATAGCTGACTAGAACTATATCAGTAAGAAAACTATACAAAGACAGTTTCTCTATTTGTCTGACCCTCTTAGCTACCTGGATAGTGATGCTTAACAAGGAAGACTGAAAATGCATCTATAGGTAGCTTTATGGAATCTACAGGCAGGATGCCATTCATATAAGAGTCTCTTTCCCCAGCCTGACCTGCCTGATTGAAATCCTTTCCCAGGAGTGAACAAAATAGGTGGAAGTATAGAAGCTGAGCTGATATTCAAGCTTCCTTCCAGATAAGACAGGTCAATAAGGGTAACCACAAAGCACTCTCCAAGCCAGAGACCTCAGAATTGAGCACAACACACATGGACAGTGCGCCCTTAGAAACCATAGGAGGAGACAGATACTTCTTGAGAAAATAAAGAATTATAAATTATAAGGACTCAGGGTAAGAAACAAAATAGCCAACAAGGAATATATCAGATAGATCTAATCTACTCATAGGAGTGGGAAGATAGTGGAGGTGGTTAAGAAGTAAACTACCTGAAGAGATAATGTTTGGATTGAGATGAAAAGGATGAGTAGACTAATTAGGCAAGACTGAGGCTTTTAGAGCATAGGTAATAGCATGGACAGAGGTCTTGATAACAAGAAGGAACATATCTTATCCCAGGGTCAGTCTGGCTTGAAACAAGGGTGAGCATAAGAGGTATGAGATGACATGATGCTGGAGAGGGAGGAAGGAGCCAGTCCATTAAGGGGCTGGTAGGCAATTTAAAGGTAGGTGTTAGTTAAGGAGCAAAGGGGAGTCCTTGAAGGTTTTCAAGCTACCTAGTACTATTCCCATATTAATTTTTTTTAAACTAGAGAAAAAGGCTTCTTTGGGGGCAAAAGTGTATGCCAATTGAAGATTTAGGGACCCTGTGCATAATCCTTAAACCTCCATCATCCCCTTGTTCCTTTTCACGTACACTGATGACCATGATTCATATTTCACTGAGATGATAAAAGAGATCAGAAGAAGCTTGCATAAGCTTCCATCATCACCTCTATTAAATTGCATGTGTCAAATTCATATCCTCTGCCTCCCCTTTTGATGCTAGGAAGGAAAGTTTGCTCCTCCTATTCAAGGTTGATTCCTCCATCTGTTCAGTATACCTCATTCCCACATCCCCCATCAGCCATCATCCCTTCCACTTATCTGCTTCCTTTATTAGCAAAGTTTTTAAAAAGTTAACTCTACTTACTAACCATTTCCATATTTCCAATATTCATTTTCTCTTGAACTCACTCCCATGCTTCAATTCTCACCAATCTGCTCTAATAGCTATCAAAGTCACCAAAAGCCTCCACACTAAAAACCCTACAATATTTGACTTACTAGTATGTGGCATAGTTGATCACTACTACTTTCCTGAAATATTTTTTTTTGGTTTCTGTGATTCTACTTCCTCTTGTTTTCTCCCCTATATTACTGGCTGATCTTTCTGCCCTATTTTCCAAATCTCTAAAAATTAGAATGCCTCAAGGATCATTTCTTAGATCTTTTTCCTTTCCTTTCTTTCCTTCTCAGTTTACATAACTTCCTTGTGGTTCTCATCCACTCTCAAGGCTTCACATTCTACCTATTTTTTTGTTATTCCTGTTGACGGACAGAAAATCGCTTCCCTGAGTACTAAATCCACATGCCCAACTGCTTCTGCAAAATCTGTTCTTAATTGGTCACTTGTCTCCCCTCTAGACTACAAAACTGCCCCTCTCATAGAGTTTCTCGGTAAATGGAAACTCCATTCTCCTAACTTCAGGCCCAATTCTCTTGGTGTCAGTCACTCCTCTGTGCACCTCTCACTCACATCTAATCCATAAGCAAATCCTTTTGGCCATAACTTCAAAATATGACCAGGATCAAATGGCTTCTCAAATTTCTGTATAATTACCATCTTGTCTCAAGCCAGTTCTCATGGTCTTTTTGGGCTATTGTTATAGTCTCCTACTGTTGTCCCAGTTTCTATCCTTGCCTTCCTACATCTGTTCTCCACATATCAGTCAGAATAATGAAAACTTCAACAAACACTTACAAAATATAAAAAAGAACCAATCAGAGCTGAAAAGTACAATAACTGAAATAAAAAATACACTAGAGAGAATCATAAGTAGATCAGATGAAAGAATGGAATTGATCCAAAAGAATGGATCAGAAATCTGGAAGACAGAGTAGTGGAAATCACCTAAGCTGAACAGAAAAAAATATATATATATTAAAAAATGAGGATAGTTTAAGAGACCTTTGGAACAACATCAAGTGTACTAACATTTGCATTATAGGGATCACAGAAGGAGAAGAGAGAGAAAAAGGAAGATAACATATTTGAAGACATAATAGCTGAAAATTTTCCTAACCTGGGGAAAGAAACAGACATCCAGGTAAAGGAAGGACGGAGAAACCCAAACAAGATAAACCCAAAGAGGTCCACACCAAGACACATCATAATTAAAATGTCAAAATTTAAAGATAACGAGAGAATCTTAAAAGCAGCAAGAGGAAAGCAACCAGTTACATAGTAGAGAACACTAGCAGCTGAATTTTCAGCAATAACTTTGCAGGCCAGAAGGGAGTGGCATGATGTATTCAAAGTGCTGAAAGGGGAAAAACACAAACAAACAAACAAAACACACAAAAAACCCCTACAACCTAGAATACTCTATCTGACAAGGTTATCATTCAGAATTGCAGAAAATACAATCAGTTTGACAGACAAGCAAAAGCTAAAAGAGTTCATCAAGACTGCCTCTTCAATAAATAGTATTGGGAAAATGGGACAACTACATGCAAAAGAATGAAACAGGGCCACTTTCTTACACCATATATGAAAATAAACTCAAAATAGATTAAAGACTTAAATGTAAGATCTGACACCATAAAACTCCTAGTAGAAAACCTAGGCAATATGCTCTTTTTCTTAGCAGTCTTTCTTTTGGATCTGTCTCCTCAGGCAAGGGAAGCAAATGCATGAAGAACAAATGGGACTTCATCGAAATAAAAATCTTTTGCATAACAAAAGAAACCATCAACAAAGTGAAATGGCAATCTACTGATTGGGAGAAAATATTTGCAAATGATATACCTAATAAGGGATTAACATCCAAAATAGAAAAGAACTCATACAACTCAATATCAAAAACAAACAACCTGCTTTAAAAATGGGCAGAGAACCTGAATAGACATTACATAAATATATACAGATGGTCCACAGACACACGAAAAGGTGTTCAACACCACTAATCATCAGGAAAATGCAAATCAAAACCACAATAAGATATCACTTCACACAGTCAGAATGGCTGTTATTAAAAAGAGAACAAATAAAAAGCAATGGCAAGGATGTGGAGGGAAGGAACTATTGTGCACTTTTGGTGAGATTGTAATTGTTGCGGCCACTATGAAGCACAGTATAGAGGTTCCTCAACAAATTAAAAATAAAATTGCCAAATGATTCAGCAATTCTTGGTATTTACCTAATGAAAACCAAAACACTATTTTAAAAGATATGTGCACTCCAATATTCATTGCAGCATTATTTATACTAGCCAAGGTATGGAAGCAACCCAAGTGTCCATTGATAGATGAATAGACAAGGAAGATGTGGTATACATATACAATGGAATATTACTAAGCCATTAAAAAAATGAAATCTTGTCAACAGCACAGTTGCATTTAGAGGATATTGTGCTAAGTGAAATAAATCAGAGGAAGACAAATACCATATGATCTCACTTGTATGTGGAGTCTAAAAGAAACAAAACAAATGAACAAACAAAACAAAATGAAAACAGATTCATAGAACAAACTGGTGGTTGTCTGAAGGAAAGAGTGGGGGGGCTGAGGCGAAATAGGTGAATATTAAGAGGTACAATCTCCAGTTATAAAATAAATGTCACAGATATGTAATATACAGCATAAGGAATATGGTGAATAATACTTTAATAACTTTGTATGAGAACAAATGGTTACTAGACTTACTATGCTGATGATTTTGTAACATATTTAAATGTAGAATCATTATGCTGTACACCTGAAGCTAACATAATATTGTAAATCAACTATACCTCAATTAAAAAGTTAACATTAAAATTTGAAAAATCCCATTTATACCTCAAATAAAATGCCATCCTTGACATACTAAATTGATTTCATGACCTCCTTTTTTGCAGTTTGAAAACTACTGCTATTAAAAAAGATGGCACATACCTAATTGTCACTCTTTATCATATTTATTCTGCTTTAGTTTTATGGTAGCACATATCTTTAGCTAATATATTTTATGTTTACTTATTTGTTTGCTGTCTTTACCTCCACTTCACTAGAATGGACACTTATGAATGCAGGAATTCTGTTTTGTTCCAGACTATATGTCCTACATCTATTATAATGCCAGATACTTAGAAGGCCCTCAAAAGACATGTGCTGGTAAATAAATACTTCAGGCATGATACTATTCATGAGATATTTAGTAAGCTACTGTAACAAAAATGTTTGATGGATTAGATTTGAGGCATGAATAAGAAGAAAGTTTAAGGATCTGCTTCATCATTCTGGCTTGCTCAGTTAGCTAAATGGAGGTAGTAATTCCCTAAGGAAGAGTACTCTGCTTTGGACAAAGTATTTGAAGGAAGAACACAAGTTTGATTTTGGACTAGTTGAAGTTGAGCTGTTTTAGAGCCTCTAAGAGAAGACATCAAGTCCTGAATCACCTGAATAAAATCTGCACAGGTCCCATGCAAGACATTCAAATTCAAAAGTTCAGGTGTAATATATCATTTTTTTATTATCTTTCCCTTTCCCATTTCTTTTCTCTATACAGCTTTTTTAAGTCACAAATCTAAGAATATAAACTCTTTTCCACATGTTCTGAAATATGAGATTATACTTTCTCATTTTAGAAGCCACGAAAGATCATATTTTTAAAATTTTAAAACATATGCTTGTGTGGGTAAATAAGGTAAAGTTGAAACTTCTCCCAATTTCTCTGACAAAACATATTGGAATCCACAATGTTACTGTCAGAGAGAGATTTGACTTTTTTAGTTCAGAAATTGGATGGGGCAGATATGGGATAATCCAGGGCCAGAGACTTATCAAGCTATTGATATGAATATCACTCAATGAAGTTAATTCTGTGACAGGGACTGAAGTCCCAGCTTCCTGGCCGGAGGGGTCCTCGAGGGGGATTGTGAGTCAAAGAGTGGCAGCCTTTAGCACAATATGCAAGGGATCAAGACTGTCTTTAAAGCCCAGCCTTTAGCACAATATGCAAGGGATCAAGACTGTCTTTAAAGCCCAGCCACGCCTCTCAGGCTATGCCCTCCTCTCACTAGCAGCTTGCTTTTCATTAAACAATGACAAAAGGAAAACAATACAAATAAAAGGTTTTGTTGGGGAAGACTTAAGGCAACATTCCCTGTGTGTTCAATAATAGTAATTATACACTATAGGAAAAATGCAATCTTGATTAAATGCATTTGAAAATTGTAGAGTTAAACAGGTAATGTAGGTTTAATTACTTCACTATATAATGTACATTTGATGTCTCCAAGAAAATTATCTAACATTCAGATAATTCAAAACACTTTTTGACAGTGAAATCTTTTTTTTTTTCAAGAAATGATTCATGAGACATATTTTGAGGCATGCTAGCATGGATTGTTTTGTGATAACTGTTATATTAAAAATCATGTTTTTGAAAATGGATATATCATTGAGAAAGACCCAGATTATGACAGGAAAAGCGTCAGGACCTACTTCATATTCTTATGAGTCTTGTTGTGAACCTTGTGTTTTTCATTTGTAAAAAGATATAATGGTAATCATGGGATAGAAAATTCAAAACAGGAAAATATTACCTTCTGCAGTGTCACAGAGTTTTCATGGTTCTAAGGATATCTAAGTTTTGAGGATCTTGTTTTTCACTTAAATTTCTCTCCATTTCCTCTTATTCACCTCTTCTTCTAAACTTTAAACACTGCAGAGTCATCTTCTTTCCTGCTTAGCCCAGGAATTATTGCCAGGGGACTCCTTCAAGTTTTACAATCAAGACAGGAATTAAAAGCTTTTTGTATTGTTTTTAATTTTCAAGCATGGCTTCTAAAATCAAGGTTCAAATCTTTTCCACTATCTATGGCTAGAAGTTTAAGGGTTCCTCTGTGGGAAAATTATCTCTGTCTTAATCAAGGCAGAATCTCTCACCAAAGCTAACCACCATTCACAGGATAGATAAGTAGTGCAGGACTACTGCCCATGCATTTGTACAACATTTTGGATGGCCAGATCCAAACACATTCATTAGAGACAAAAAGGATCTGTTTGCAGAAGGAAGGTGCAATCATAGAACTCTGAGGGATTGTGTTGTTGTTGTTATAGATACAATTTAACAGTGTAAGGATAACACTACTAAATATATCCTTAATAGGAGTACTTGGTTTACTTAAAGCTGGGGAAGTTGGGGGCGGAGAAGTACATTTTACACAACTTGTGTTGTCACTTGTCACAATAGGATTGTTTGCATTTATAACTGAAGAAAAAAACAAAGTAGAAATGTTAATACATTTTTTCCTTTTTTAACCCAACTTGTAAAATTCTTGAAATAGAGTAGGTGTCCAATGGTATTTCACCATTTTTTTCACTAGATTTAAAGTAGCTGACAGCTTTCCAGAGCAAGTATAGTTTTTAAAGCAAACCTGAACAAAGTGGTTAACAGGGAAAATTAGTGTCTTTTCTTTTAAAGGTGAGGGTTGGGATGAAGGTGTCAGGTGAGATGTGTAATTCATAGAAGGCCTAGGTACACATCATTGTTGTAAAGTTTTAAGAGCTGTAATGATGGCGAATACGCTACAAATACCATTGATACTGAAAATAATTGTGATTTTCCAACTATACTAACTCCTAAGTAAGTCGCTGTGTAGGAATCATCCATCACTGAGAGAAAACAACATTGACAGTTGATAAATGCATATCCAACCATACCACGCAAAGCTAACCAAAGCGAGAAGTCTGGAACTCTGCAGTGTTCCACTTGAGTGTTCAGCTAATACTGATCAGCACTTGCATGTGAGGAGATCACACAGGGCTGAGAAAAGAACCACCTGAAAGGATTAGCAGAAACAATGCTTGGCATTCATATAGGGCCTAGAAATGTATTGATTTCATCAGCCAGACTAGAGACCCTCATGATTCCTGGAGCATTAGGTAGAACCTACAGATGGTTTTTGTCTCAGTTTTGGTTGTACGGGGGATAACCCTAGAATGAGCATAGCTCTGGTCCCTCCTAACAAATATTAAAAACAAGACCTCCTCTTCCACCAAAGTCAAACTACTTCCAACTAACACAATTATGTCTCAGCATGAAGTTCAAGAATGCTAATAAGAATTTTTTAAATCTAGCTCCCCAAAAAGCAAAAGCAAAATGTCTAACACCCAGTCAAAAGTAGCAGGCATTAGAGAAGTTAGAAAATATCACCCATAACTGCAAGATGAATCAAATCATCAAAACCAAACTAGAACTGGCATAGATTTAGAATTAACAGACAAGGATATTAAAACAGGAATATATATTCAGGTAAACCGGTGGAGTAGACTGAGGGAGGTGGAGCTAAGTTAGTTCTCTATCCACAAGCACTATTTTGCCCTTTCTGCATTCCCACAAACACACACTAATGGCAGAGGGAGGTGAGGGGATTAATACTCCAGCTTTCCTCTGCCTCTACTGGGATGCCTCTAAGGCTTACTCTATGTCTCTGGAGCTGCCTAATAGCATGAGTTCCAGTTGTGCAAAGTGGATACTATCTTGGTAATGCACCCTTTATTTTTTTCTCTTCTCATCTCAGTCTCACTTTCTTAACTCCCTTAACTGTGTCTCATCTCCTAAATAAATAAACTGAACTCAAATCCTTGCCTTGGGGTCAGCTTCTGGAGAAATATAAATTATGACAGTGACTATTTTGGAAGATTTATACTAAACATCTAGCTGGAGTGCTTGTTGCTGTCGAGAAAACAGGTGATGAGCTGAGTCAGAATACCCATAGTTCAGACTCTGGTTTCCTTTCCTCATAAGTGTTTGGATATCTCAGATAAACAAGTGATATTTACCTCCAGTTTCTTCTCCAAATTCTGACACAGTTGAGGTTAACCTTTTTCATTATGCGCTGGGTGTGGGGACAGTAGGAGAGATGCCTGAGCAACACTTTCAATACCAGGAACCTTCAGCAAACTTAGGCTTTGAAAATAACCTGATGGCTTTAGAATTGAAACATCCAGTTGCAAACTAGGACCTTAACATTCATACTACTTGAATTTTAAATATGGAGCTGTCAATATATTTACCTTTGGACATTATCTTACTCTTTTATAGCAAAAAACAAAAAAAAACAAACTTTATTCCAGCTAGATATTTTTCCCATTTCTTCATTTTTCTATAGGCACCAGAAGTCTGTTGAGATAAGACTCATGAAGTTATCGCTACAATTTGTGTCACTTTAAGTTAACATGTTAGGGTTATTAAAATGTAGGGTTTCCTTTCATTAATGAGTATTTCATCACTAAGCTAAGGTGAAAGAGATGACATTTTTGTGTGAATACTTGTAGGATGCAGTGGGGGAAATGTTCTATAATAAGTAAAGTGTCCTCTGTTGAGAGAATATACAGTAAAACTTCCTACTATGCTCATGAACAACCAAAAGCACTTCCCTCATTTTTAATATAGTCTGAGGAGTTCACATCTCCTCAGGTGTTAGGGAAGAAGTTTTGAATTTTTGTTCATTAGAGAGTGTGGTTTGTTTAAAGTCAGTTTTCTCTTTGATGGAACAAACCACTGTGTTTCAACTAGGGAAATCCCTCATCCCATCACCTAAATATACATCCTAGGGGAATTTTTATAAAGATTTGGAGAGGCTCCCAACTCCTCATGAGGTGCCATATTGAATAAGTGTTTTTTATAAGGCAGTGAGAGAATAGCTCAGAAATCTACAAGGCAATATTCAAAAGAGTATTCAACAAAATCCTTTTAGTGAATAACTAAAATAATATTAATTAATAAATAGTTATTACCTATAATTGTTTTTCACAACTCTTTAAATGGGGTCCCTTTCCTTGAACTATTTCAAAGATCTGACCAGGACTGGAGTCCCTTACCCACTTTACACACTTATCATCTTTGAAAAGGTGAACCAAGAGAGGATCATTCACCATCTAACCCTATGGGCGTAATCTCATCACTACTTTTCTCCCTAGGAAGAAACCTGTCTTTTTCTTTTGTTCCCAAAATGATTGAAAGTAAGGACATACTATCATAACTTTCCCTTACTATTTGGGGCAAATTATTTCAAACAAATATACAGCAATATATATATATTTGTATCTGATGTCATGTCATGCTTTCCTTCCTCCTCTTGTTACAATTGATAAACATTATCTCACAATGAAATAAATTAGGCCTTACAGTACCATGCTCTCCTAGTGACAGTATATATCAAGTCCATTTTCCCAGAAATGAAGGAAGCATTGTCAAAAGGTCTAAGGGGTATCCCTATAGGCTGGTACAACACTTTTTGATGTCCCCTGGCATATTCCACCATCTAAAACAAAAATAATGACACTTTGTATATTAAATGAGTTCATTTATGCCAGACATTCAGAATAGAGCCAGATATATATGTTAGTTGCTATTATTGTAAATCTTTGCATTGGGGCATTATCCAAGGTAAAAATGAAAGAAAGAGGTCTTTGTCTTTCTAGCTTTTCAATAGTATAGGTTACTAAATTAATGTCAATGGTGTAACAGCAATAAGAATTCAAGCATGGGTGAATTCAAGCATGGGTGGTATGGGTGTTTTTACTGCTAGCAGATTCAGAGAATTTTAAATTGTTATTAATTTGGGTTATATAGTTGCTTTGGAGTTCATTTTATGAATTTGATTTCCAACAGTATGGACTTTTCGTTCTGTATTAACTTCTTATATAATGCAGATATATATATTTCATTTGGATTTCAATCAGATTAAGGTAATCTACAAACTGGGATTGCTTCTAATTCACCAGGGCACCACTATATTAAACCTGGCCTTTATTCAATGATCAAAGCATTTTATACTCTTGAGCTGTCCATTTTTCCTTATTAAAGAGAAAGGCTAGTGATTATAGATTCCTTACCTTTGTAGGCCTGGGCCTTCATGGGGACTTTGAAAGTAACATTAATCTTCTTAATTACATCATAATTCCCTAGTCCAGCGTTAAATTATCTACTCTTTTCCTAATATTAAAAAAGATCTACCATGCAAAATATTTGACTTTAATATTTATTTAAATCCAGTGACTGATTTCACTCATGTCTTTAGTAGAACAGTTTTATCCTTTCAAGAGTTGAGTGAGTTCTCACATAGTCTAGTCTCAACCCTTAGAAAATTCCCCAGTTTATGAATGGATATTATTCACATTAAGTGAGTTTAACTACAGATATATAGATATAGATATGGAGCTAATCATGCTTGGCAAAGAGGAAGTACTGAATAGCTATTGGTCATTATAATTGTTTAAGATTAGGATTTTTGACCAACCCCTTGCTCTGGCATGGGATCTGGTACAGGGACAGTTCTGATAGGCGGCTGCATTGGAGGGACATTATGCTGTGCTGCTTCCCACTAGAAGAAGGAGTCACTTATTCCAGACCTTGAGTAGGGTAGCCACATATTAGAAACAAAAAGAAATGTCAAGTAAACAGTTTTTCATTCCAAGTGCTCATAATGTTTTAAATTATATCTTTCATCATCACATTTAGCTATATAATCAGCATTTCCTGGGTTCTCAGCCACTACACTTGCCTCTGTGGTCTGGTTTTCTAATAGTTAATCCTAACAATTTCCATTCTGATAAAGGAGGTTTTAGGTTTGGTTTACTGGCTAAAGAGTATACTATGTCTACCCAAACCAAAATGTTCTAGGGTCCCTGACAGAAGTGGTAAGGAGAAAACATGTTACAACTGCATCAATGCTTCTCTTACTGAGTATGAGTTCACTTTAATACAAGGACTATCATAAATATGCTTCCTAACTTGTAACCCTATAAAAGGGTGGGTTTCCAGACAGAATAGAATGAGAAACTAGAGTTACTATTTTATTGGATATCCACCGATGTCTCCTTCACCCTGCATGTCTTAGAGAAGTCGCCTGGCCTGGATGCTACCCTGCATGAGATCAGGAGCATCTATGGTTTACCAGCAAGCTCAAAAGGTGAGGCCTAAGGCACTGAGAATCACAGAACTCAAAGCCTATGCAGCAAATGTATTCAGGCTCACACAGTTGGGAGAGTTGCCCTGACTCTCATATATGTAAATTCATGACTAGCTGATGGCAGTAGACATGCCCCTGACCTGAAAGTCAATGCTCACCTATCTTCAGGGATGGGGGGAAGCTCTGGCTAGTACTCCTCATGTAGGTATCCAGGTGTGGTATCACTAAAAGTGATTCAGAGAGATCCACATGGGAAAAAGCTCAGTGTGTTTCCCACGGTTGGTTACACTAGAACAAGGCAAGGCCTGGGAATATTTTTTTTCTTATCAACAGATAAAAAAGAAAAAGACAAGATTTCTGAGTTTTGATTGTTTTGGCCTTGGAGGGTGTGGCTATGTGACATATTGTATGGTATACAAAGTGCTTTAAGACCTAATCAAACGTATGTGTCTCCAAATTTTACTGATTACTCACTTTCACAAACTCTTACCATATATCATATCTGTATCACTTATTTAAGCACTTAAAAGTGCATCTTAATAACTGTTTCTTTTGTGTCTTTGTTGTTGTCCTTGCTTCTGAACTGAGCACAAAGCTCCTTATAGGTAAAACACGGTTGTTAGAGATTTCTCTCAACATCCAGGTAAACACACGGTCAGTGCTTCGTGTACTTTCTGCAGTAGTTTGAAATTGAATCTTTTCCTTTGAGAAAGCTTGGAGTTTGATTCCTCCTTCTTATTTTCCCACACTAAATAGGGATGATTTATCTTTCATTAATCCTCTTTAATATTTTCCCACTGTTTCTGAGTAAAATAGAGCAGACAAATGTACCAAGTTTAAACTTCTGTTTAAAAAATTGAGATGCCAATATACAAGTCAGCTGTAGAATCCAGGAATAAAATTTGAAAGGCTGAAAAAATGGTGATGAGCAGCCAGCATAGAAACATTTAGGTCAATGAAGAGTGGTTCAGGAAAACAGATTTACACCCTATTCCTGTCTTTCGCGTCAGCAGTTGTGCCATTTACGGCAAGTGTTAAAAATAAAGGAAACAATATAATAATTTCAAAATTTTTAAACTGAGAACAAAAGATAATACTGGCAAGGTGGCATATAGATTCCAGGAACACCATGTTACAGGCCCTAATTTTGTGTCCCAGTAAACCACAAAATCGCAGTCTTTTATTCCCAGATATGGGTAACACTAAGAGGTACTTTGTATATAAGCTTTACCATTACAACATTCCCTCACAATATAATGTGCCATCTAAAAGTCAGGCTCTTTTCTACATATGACATAGGTACTCAGAGATATATACAGTTATAGGCAAATCTCCACATAGTGTCACAGTAACCAGGTAATTACAGTATGTGCATCCATAAGAAGGTTAAATTTGATGTGAGAAATAACAGATTAGTTTAATCGTTCTTATACATACACACACATATTTATTTTTACTGCAGTCTTCCTAAATTCATGAATGTAAGTTTTACTTTACTTTTTAATGTGATTCTAACCAAGAAATCACAAGGGAATTTGAAGCAACTGTAATGTAGCTTAGAGGAGTACTGAACTTAAAACACAAGGGCATAGAACTTAGAATATGAAGACCTAGACTCAAATCTTTTTTCTGCAGTTTATTAACTATGCAATCCAGGACAAACCATTTAACTTTTTGAATGTTAGTATTTTCATCCATAAAAGAGAAACAGTATTTTGCGTTGTCATGCAAGCTGCTATTTATCACTTGGTAAGACTGATCTCATTGTTGTACAGATGGACAAACACACAGTCTAAAAGAGTTCTGACATACTTCCCCCAGGTCCAGCATTCAGCAGGTATACTAAGGGCCTCCTGTGTGCAAGGACACATGCTAAACACTAGCAATTAAAGGGTGAGGATGCCACACATCACAGTACATATTTTATTATGATTTGTATAAAAGTATATGTAGAAATACATAGACACAAACCCATATACAGGCAAAACACCTTAAAATATTAAGAGTTGTTAACTGTAGGTCATAGTGATGCTAAATCTCTTGGTCAAGGCATTTTCTATTTCATAAATTGTATATAACATATATTTTTTAAAGTTTTGGAATAACACAAAGCAAAATCTCTGTGATTTATTAATCACTTAATAAGACAGTTTTGTCACTCAGAAATTTACAGCATGTTTGAGCTTATTTTATAACAGGAATTTCTGAGAAGCCTCATTCCTCCTTCCTTCCTATCACACTCAAGAAAGTCTTGGTTTCTCATTTCCTCATCTCTAAGGTTAAAATAATAAAAAATTCCTCCTGAGGTCACTTGAGCATGGAATGTGTAGTCTGGAAAGGTCTATTCCAATGTTTGTTCTTCTATTTTCATTGCCATGATCGTTGGGGGAATGACTTCATTGCTTGTAGGAGAAGAGAAGTAAAGTGTTTTTAGAAATGTAATTAGTAGCTCCCCCCACACCTTCACCGGTACTTTCATTCTTGATTTATACAGCAGTGATGGCCTGGAACCCGAGGGCAAAGATGACTTGCTTTAAGAAGTGGTTAACTCAATGTTAATTACCTACTACTGTTAAAAGCCAAATTTATTTGTATTGAAAAGTATAATACATAATTTCAGAACTTAAGTTGGTACAGATTTTCTGAAAGACAACTTTGAAAAAAATTATATATACACAGATACATACAAACATAATCTTAAAATCCTGAAATAACTGAACTTGGACCCAGTATTTTTATTTAGGTAATTTCCACTAAGAAAACAATTAACTGCTTGTACAAAATTTTTACCACAACATTTTTATATTGTTCACGATGTTCAAAAAGTATAAAACACCTAAATTGGTGGTTTTCAACAGAATAATACTGGCATTTGAGAGGTGTAGTTCTTTATTTGTGTGCCTGACCTGTGTACTGCAGGAGATTTAATATTGCTTTCCTTTATCCATTAAATGCCAGACATGCCCCGACCCTAACCCCTGTGACAACCAAAAACACTCCTCTCCAACACATATCTCTATCCCCCCAGGTTAATAATATTGTCCTTGCTGGGAAACTGAAGTCTAAACATTTGCAAGATTGCACTGGTTAAAAAAATGTTGGTGTATCCGTTTATGAAGCTCTATGATATATTTTAAAAGATTATTTCTTGACTTGGAAGATTATAATTTACAATACCTATACACAAGCACGTATATATTCACATACACAAACATATTGGGATTATATTTAAACACCTCCAAATATTCAGTGGCATACAGAATTAATAGGGTTTATTTTTCTAATGTTTCAAGTGGTTTATGGTTGGCAGTCCAGGTAGGTTCTCTCAACCAGCAGTATCCTGTGGCTTCTTTCTCATATTCAGAAGATAATCTTTGAATCCTAGGAGTCACATCCTCATCCCAGGAAAGAAAAAAAAATGAGAAAGGTAAAAGGCAAAGTGTCAGGAATTTGCCTTTGTTAAAATCCCATTGGTCAGAGCTGGGTCATATGGCCACTCAGAGCTGCAAGTAAGACTGGGGAGGTGAAACCTCTGAAGGGCCCATTGGAAACCAAATAAAATCAATACACATATATATTTTTAAAATAGATTTTTATATCGGAAGAAAAGGATCCTTGAAGTAAGATAAGCTACCATCATTCTTCCACTTATATAAACAAATATGTTTCCTCTCATCATCAATTGTCTTTTCTATACTTTTCATATTTATTCTTGATTATACAAGCATAGTGTGCATTGTAGTTCCTCCCTAACATCTATGCTACCTCTCCCTAATGGGTACATGCAGCAAAGACCTTTGATCAAAAGAAGTCATTTTGCCTCATTGAAAGGAAATTGAATGCAAGCACAAGGAAAGATGGAAAAACGTGGAAAAACCATGATTCAAAGAAAAGAAGCAGCCCATCCCAAATAATGTGAGGAGGCATTTGCCCTAGGATAGGAGGAAGAATTGAGAAGACCTAGTAGGAAGATGTGGGGACAGTTGTTAGGCTAGGATAACATGCTAACACAATATTGAAAAGCTTAAAAATGGAATGAGAAATTGGTAAGATGCCATCAAGTCACTGGGCTTCCTTTGCAATCCATTTCAACAATCTGAGAACATGGCTCAAAAACAGAGACTGAAAGAGCAGTGTTGTGAAGGCCGATGATATTGGGTTTTCTGAAACACATTTCCTGGTTTTAATCTAATTTTATTACCAAACTTTATTTCTCATTTTCCCCCTTCTTCTGGGGGGCTTCTTCATGAGCAGGACATATGAAAATGTGAAGTTACAACATTCTGCTTTGAGGAGAATTTTGTGAGAGGAGAAAAATGGAGGCCTTTGATACTTCCCGGTTTTCAAAAACTTCTCAGGGGTATTTTCAGGCTTGGAAAGTGCAAGCCAGTGAATTCATCTATTTTAAGGAAATGAAAAAATGCATGTCTTCTTGTTCCTTCAGAAAAGCTACAATGCACATGAAGACTGAATGACAGAAAAATAAAATTAACCTTTTTTATTAAGCTCATTGGCAAAAAAGTCTTAATTAAGCTCTTTACAGTCATTCCCTTTTTGTTCTCCGTTAACGCACAGGAAGCAAAGAAAAGTTAAAACTGCGTGAAACAATGGAAAATTATGAGAAATGGAGGTATGAAGTATATTTTTCTTGATTAGGAGGCCCATTGGTAAAGGACTGTCTTTGGTTTCTTACCCTTCTTTTTGCTTATTGGAGCCACCATTGACCATGTTTCTCCATAACTCAAACTCTTCAAAATAGTCATAGAATGATCATTCACAATGCCTTGTGAATTCCATGATAATTTATTTCAGTCTAACATTGTTGTTTCTCCTTCAATTCAAGTATATTTTTAGCAAGAAATTCTGTCTCATATATTTTATTTTTAATTCAAGGTGATCTAAGATTCATCTCTCTCTCTCTCTCTCTCTCTTCTAGGAGTCAACATAGTACATTCAGTGCTATATCTATTAGGACTCTTTTGGTTGTAAGTTACAGAAAACCCAACCTAAACTAGTTCAACCAGAATCTCAGACAACACAGTTAGAACCTGTTCTTGCTCATCTTGCCCCTATTTCTCTCTGTGTTGGCATAATCTTCACTCAGGCTGTAAAAGACTGTGAGTAGCTCCAAGCTGCCATCCATCAGGATACAAGTCTGCTGGAAAAGAAAAGGTGCCACTCTACTGATTAGCCATTGCTAATGGATTTCAAAATAGTGGACCAATTGATCAACTGGGGTTACATAACACTGGTTTAGTGAGATCTAGATTACACTTATACCTCTGGAATAGGGTGAGGCCAGCCTTTCCCAAAACAATATGATCCAAGACTGATAGTGGTAATAAAAGGCAATTTTAGATTTTGGTATAAGGAAAAGTATATATATCCTTGGGGAAGATGAATGACAAGGTACATGTACAAGAGGATTTTCTGAAAGCCATTCTAGTTTTGAAGCAGTAAGGATGTGTCCTAGAGCTGTTTAAATCCAGATTGAGTTACAGAATCTTCTACTTCTGTCACTGTCTATAGAACTTGAACCAGTGTCTAAATAACAATAAATCAGGAAGCTAACTACATGTACAGGAAAAGAAAGAACATGGTGTTCCATGTTCTCAGTAGGAAATTCTTCTGCCTTTTTTCCAAGTTGGTTGTAGTCCCGCAGATGCCAGAGTTGGCCATTTGGGGCCTGAATGTAGGCATAGTTTATAGTTATGCAATTATCTTTCTATGTCCAAGTTCCTGTGCACAGGCTGAATTTGTTTGGAGTAAAGATGTAATATGGAATTTAGAAGACAATATGCTTCCTCAGGAGATTTAAACATGAACTTCCACTGGGTACTACTGACATGCTGTACCATATACAGGAAATTTAAGAATGCCAAAGTTACACTAATTTGTAGTGTTCTCTGATATTTCTTTCTGTCCTCCTCTTAATTTTTCTTATAAAACAAAAGTCATATTTGCTATAACTTTTTAATGATATCTGACTTTGGAGCCAGGGGATCTTGGGTTTAGTACTGACGTGGACACTTGCTATCTAGACAATTTTGGTCAAGTTATCCTGTATGAGCTTCTTGTTTACCTTCAAAACTAGCACTTCGGAGTAAGTAATCAAAGGTATTCCTTCAAAAGTGATGTGACTATTCTAGGTGTGATTAGAAGCTCTATCTTCCTCTTTAATATATAGCTATCAGGGTCTTTCACCAAAACTTCTATTTCTTCTCATCATATAATTCTAACAATCAAACTTAATGCTTCTCTGGAAGAAAAAGCCCCAAAATATAGAGTTAACTTATTTTAATTTGTAGTTTTCTCTTTCTTGTTACATTAGTACTTATTTTTCATTCTCTACACCTTCTTTCATTCTTTCCTCTCAAAGAGAGGACCCCAGCTTCCAACATGTGATAAATGACCTGGGCCAGCTGAAAGCTAATAGCTACAGTCCTGGATCTTTGCCCAGCTGAATCAGAGAAGTCTACACAATATGTTTCTGTCTTGGACAAGCCTCTGGAAACAAAATTAACACAAGTTAAAACGAGAAATTCCTCTTTAAATGTCTTATATTTGTTTCAAACTGCATAAGAAAATTTGAGGGGCATAATATTAAAACCAAGTAATTTGCTTCAACCAAAAGAACAAGATGAAAATTATTAAGGCAGCTACCAATGCATGGGAAGAAACATCCAAAACACTTTATCACTCCAGCTTCCCAACACTTTAGAGCAGAAGAAATATTTTCAGTAAAGTTGTCCTACTAAGAAACATACTTTTGACACTTGAAAAAGGACGGAGTTGGAGGACACCTACTTCCTGATTTCAAAACCTATGGCAAAGTGTAATCAAGACAGTGTGGTACTAACATAAGGATAGATATGTAGATCAATGGAACAGGTTGGAGAATCTAGAAATAAACCTTTACATTTATGATCAATTAATTTTCAACAATGGTGCCATAAGAATTAATTGGAAGACATTTTTTTCAACAAGTTTCCTGAACAACTGTATATCCACATACAAAATTATGGAGTTGGACTTCTTCCTTAAATTATATACAAAAATGAATTCAAAATGGATCACAGACCTAAATACAAGAGCTAAAAAATCCAAACGAACAAAAAACCAAAAACAAACAAACAAACAAACAAAAAAACAAATTAAAAAACCTCTTAAAAGAAAATATGGAAGTAAATCTTTGTAACCTCAGTTTTGGTTTAGGCAATGTTTTCTATACACCAAAAGCACAAGTAACAAAAGAAAAATTCGATAATTTGGACTTCATCAAAACTAAAATATTTTGTGCTACAAAAAAGAAAGTGAAAAGATGAACCCACAGAATGGGAAAAAAATATTGGAAAATTGTATAGCTGGTATGGGATTAGTATTTGGCATATATAAAGTATTCTTATATCTTAATAATTAAGAGATACATAACTCAATTAAAATTTTGGCAAAGGATCTGAATAGTCATTTCTTCAAAGAAGATACAAACTGCTAATAAGCACATGAAAAGACACTTACCATCATTAGCCATCAGGGAAAAGCAAATTAAGACAATGATATACCACTTCATACCCACTAGGAAAGTTATAATAAGAACATAGACAATGGCAATGTTGAAGATAATGTGGAGAAACTGGAACTCTCATATATTACTGGTAGGAATATGAAATGATAGAGCTGCTCTGGAAAACAACTGGCATTTCTCCCCAAAAGTTAAACATAGAGTTACCATATAACAAAACAATTTCATTCCTAGGTACGTATCTGAGAGAAATGAAAGCATATATCCATATAAAACGTGCACATGAATGCTCATGCATTATTAATAATAGCCAAAAAGTGAAAGAACCCAAATGTCCAGAATCTGATGGATGAATCTGATGGATGAATAACCATAATGAAATATTATTTGGCCATAAAAAACAGTGACATTCTGATATGTGCTACAATATAAATGAACCTTGAAAACACTATGCTAAGAAAACAAGTCAGTCACAAAAGACCATATATGGTATGATTCCATTTATATGAAATATCCAGAAAAGATGGATGTATAGAGACAGAAATTAGATTAGTAGTTCCCTTGGGCTGGGAACAGGTGAGTGAAAGAGGAAAAGATGGGTGTGTGATTACTAATTTGAATGGGGTTTATTTTGGGGGTGACAAAATTTAGATTTTGGTAATGGTTGCACAACTCTGTGAAACACTAAAGCCACTGAATTCTACAACTATAATGGCTGAAATGTACAGTGTGTAAATTATATCTCAGTAAGGCTTTCTTTAAAAAAACAATAAGATGGAAATGATTAAGGCAACCACCAATGCACAGGAAGAAACAGACATAAGACTCATTTAAAGCAAAGAAATATTTTCAAAGAATTGTTCAACTGAGAAATATAATTTTGAACACTTGAAAAGTTGGATAATAAGTAATTAGTTTTTCACCTGTAGAGTAGAAATTTTGTTTTTATTGTTTCTGTCATAAATTTAACTCTGCATTTAAAGCGGGAGGGACTAGACATTATGTCTTGATTATTCCAATTTCTCGATTCTGTTGAATAATATGAGATTCAAAATGGATACATCTACAATCTAACTACATAATTAACAGATAGATGATAAATTATAGATAAACTAATGGATAGATCAAAATAAAGGGAGTGCTTGTAGAATCAACTCTAGAGTATTACCACTGAGATATCTCTGAATTCTGATTCTATTAATAAGTGGTGTTTTGAATGTTCAGGGGGGAATATCTTCACAGTCTCATGAATTCTTTTTATTAGTATAGAAATACAAGGACTTATGTAAAATTTTGTGAGAAAAAAAACAGAATCCTGGCATCCATGTAACCAGCGAGTTTAAACAACCTTGTTTAAGAGAATAGTCTTTCTCCAGAATAAGTCAGGCATTAATCTTGGCTTCAAATACATTTTTAAAGTCTGAGTTTTGCCAAGTGGCATGAGGCCAGGTGCAAGAATATTTGCTTTTCTTTCACTGTGTTGAAAACTTGTAGAATCCAGAATTAGAGGAATACACACAGCTGGTGGAAAAATAGTTCACTACCTCAATACATATGCAGCTCCTACGATTTTTTGAGGCACATTAATAACCTAGAAACTGCTGAGTCCCTGGTGATGTTGACAGAGATATCCTTTCTTTCCTGCCAAATTCATACTCATAGGTTTTCTAGTGTATGATTCCATATGCTACAAATATAAATAAAATTCCAACTCCCTTACAACTTAACATTAATGGAAAACAGAAGAGAAACAGGATGGTACATTTGACAATCCATGAGCCACTATTTCAAAAGGGAGGCAGCAGACCGATCATACCAGTTACAAAATGCAGAGTTTTTAATATTCTGAGCCAGAATAGAGCACACTGACTATATACAAAGTAAAGTCTGGGGCTGAGAACCACCTATAGTTGACACAAACCAGTGAATGTTTCAGAGAACATTTCCCCCTTAATTGTGGAAAAGCATCCGGCATAATTTAACTGGCCATTTACTTTGTTTTAATTTCCCCTCCCATAACCATGAACCCACAGGTCTGATGTCCACAAATACACACACAGTCACACACACACACTCACATCCATAACATCTGTCCTTGGTTTTGCCAGGGATAAAGAAGCATCAGCATAGAAAATGGTGAAAATCTTTTGCTGAATTAAATTCCTGAATACAGTAGTTCTTTTGTTAGCGTCCTTTACCTGCAGGTCCTGCAGCCAAAAGAACTGCAAAGATCACAAAATTTGCCTCACCCTGGGATTAAACACATCATGAGGATGGTCCCACCAGCAGAGGGCAGTGGCATACCACGCACAAAACTTGGCCCAGGAAAAGCCTTACAACCTGCAGTTAATAAAGAACTGGGCAGGAGGGTAAAATAGCTGGGTTTAGAAGAGATTTATTTCAACTACATAAGCAAGAAAGTTATACAGTTACCCAAGAAAACTCCATCCGTGGAATTCACAGCAAGGCAAAGTGTGCCAGTGATCAAAGGCTACAGTGAAGCTCTAAATCATTGCTAAATGAGCCCATTCACCTGGTGCTGCCAGCCTCCATCCATATGGGGAAACGCTTGCAGATGGGCCTAAGAGATATTATAATTTCAACAACAAAAAGAGGATCTACTCTGTGACTTCTGACTTGGAGAGGCACATAGTTTACAAATAAATCTGAATCAAGAAACTATGGATTTTCTCCAGAAAAAATTGAGAAATGTGTTATTGTACCAGCTTTGCTAGTAAAAAGCTATGTGACTCTAGACAGGTTTTTTAACCTCTCTGAAAGTCAGTTCAATAGTTAAAAAAATGAATTGGATTGAACAATTCTGAAAGCAACTCCAGCTTTAATATCTTTTTTAACCAGTGTCTGCTAAACGGAGAGACTGATAGGGAGTCCTGATCAGTCTTCCTCTCAGGATATTCTGAAGAAGAATATAATTGGGATGAGGAAACTAAACCCAAAGCAGCTAAGATTTTGAGTGAATTTTGCACTGTGTTGCCCCAGTGATCCAATTAAGAATACTGAAGTAGGCTCCTTCCTGTACTATCCTTGGGCATTCTTGGAGATTTTATTAATCCCCTCTTTTTATTTACATTTACATGCATCTTTCCTAATGTAAGATTAGGACTTTTGTGTGAGATGTCCTATATGTAATTCATCTATGTAGCTCACCTCAATAATTCTTGTGGAACTTGCACCATGATACTTTGTAATACTAAATCTCAGAGACTATACCAGAGCAGATATGCAAAGCCTGTGGCAGAAAGCTAAGTGGCTATATGACGAATGTTACAAAGCCAAATAGAACATCTGAGAAAGACATGACAGGGTCACTACGGATGACAGCTGTACACGCAGCTCTGGCTGAAATTTTCCAAGCACTTTTGGGGAAGTGGAAAGATAATAAAGTGACAACATTTGCAAATAAAATGCCCTGTGGGCACGTTCTGTATATTCAAGAGGCCAAGCCTGGAAAAAAGCAGAGTACGCAAAGAGAGAAAATCCCACCAGTCACCCTTTCAGCCTCATTGATTTCTTTTTTTATTTTTAACATCTTTATTAAAGTATAATTGTTTTACAATGGTGTGTCAGTTTCTGCTTTATAACAAAGTGAATCAGTTATACATATACATATGTCCCCATATCTCTTCCCTCTTGTGTCTCCCTCCCACCCTCTGTATCCCACCCCTCTAGGTGGTCACAAAGCACCGAGCTGGTCTCCCTGTGCTATGCAGCTGCTTCCCACTAGTTATCTATTTTACATTTTGTACTGTGTATATGTCCATGCCACTCTCTCACTTTGCCCCAGCTTACCCTCCCCCCTCCCTGTATCCTCACATTCATTCTCCAGGAGGTCTGCATCTTTATTCCCATCTTGCCCCTAGGTTCTTCTGACCATTTTCTTTCTTTCTTTCATTTTTTTAGATTCCATATACATGTGTTAGCATACAGTATTTGTTTTTCTCTTTCTGACTTACTTCACTCTGTATGACAGTCTTTAGGTCCATCCACCTCACTTCAAATAACTCAGTTTCATTCCTTTTTATGGCTGAGGAATATTCCATTGTATATATGGGCCACATCTTCTTAATCCATTCATCTGTTGATGGACATTTAGGTTGCTTCCATGTCCTGGCTATTGTAAATAGAGCTGCAATGAATATTTTGGTACATGACTCTTTTTCAATTATGGTTTTCTCAGGGTATATGCCCAGTAGTGGGATTGCTAGGTCGTATGGTAGTTTTATTTTTAGTTTTTTAAGGAACTTCCATACTGTTCTCCATAGTGGCTGTATCAATTTACGTTCCCACCAACAGTGCAAGAGGGTTCCCTTTTCTCCACACCCTGTCCAGCATTTATTGTTTGTAGATTTTTTGATGATGGCCATTCTGACTGGTGTGAGATGATATCTCATTGTAGTTTTGATTTGCATTTCTCTAATGATTTTTTTTAAGTTTACTTAAATGCTTTATTATCTTACATTTAAGATCTTTTTTCCACTGCCCTGATTAACATTGAAGTAACATTTTTTGTTTTTAACATCTTTATTGGGGTATAATTGCTTTACAATGGTGTGTTAGTTTCTGCTTTATAACAAAGTGAATCAGTTATACATATACATATGTTCCCATATGTCTTCCCTCTTGCGTCTCCCTCCCTCTCACCCTCCCTATCCCACTCCTCCAGGCTGTCACAAAGCACAGAGCCAATATCCCTGTGCCATGCGGCTGCTTCCCACTAGCTATCTACCTTACTACGTTTGTTAGTGTGTATATGTCCATGACTCTCTCTCGCCCTGTCACAGCTCTCCCTTCCCCCTCCCCATATCCTCAAGTCCGTTCTCCAGTAGGTCTGCATCTTTATTCCTGTCTTACCCCTAGGTTCTTCATGACATTTTTTTTTCTTAAATTCCATATATATGTGTTAGCATACGGTATTTGTCTTTTTCTTTCTGACTTACTTCACTCTGTATGACACACTCTACGTCTATCCACCTCATTACAAATAGCTCAATTTTGTTTCTTTTTATGGCTGAGTAATATTCCATCATATATATGTGCCACATCTTCTTTATCCATTCATCATATGATGGGCACTTAGGTTGTTTCCATCTCCGGGCTATTGTAAATATAGCTGCAATGAACATTTTGGTACATGACTCTTTTTGAATTTTGGTTTTCTCAGGGTATATGCCCAGTAGTGGGATTGCTGGGTCATATGGTAGTTCTATTTGTAGTTTTTTAAGGAACCTCCATACTGTTCTCCATAGTGGCTGAACCAATTCACATTCCCACCAGCAGTGCAAGAGTGTTCCCTTTTCTCCACACCCTCTCCAGCATTTATTGTTTCTAGATTTTTTGATGATGGCCATTCTGACTGGTGTGAGATGATATCTCATTGTAGTTTTGATTTGCATTTCTCTAATGATTAATGATGTTGAGCATTCTTTCATGTGTTTGTTGGCAGTCTGTATATCTTCTTTGGAGAAATGTCTATTTAGGTTTTCTGCCCATTTTTGGATTGGGTTGTTTGTATTTTTGTTATTAAGCTGCATGAACTGCTTGTAAATTTTGGAGATTAATCCTTTGTCAGTTGCTTCATTTGCAAATATTTTCTCCCATTCTGAGGGTTGTCTTTTGGTCTTGTTTATGGTTTCCTTTGCTGTGCAAAAGCTTTGAAGTTTCATTAGGTCCCATTTGTTTATTTTTGTTTTTATTTCCATTTCTCTAGGAGGTGGGTCAAAAAGGATCTTGCTGTGATTTATGTCATAGAGTGTTCTGCCTATATTACCTTCTAAGAGTTTGATGGTGTCTGGTTTTACATTTAGGTTTTTAATCAATTTGGAGTTTATTTTTGTGTATGGTGTTAGGGAGTGTTCTAATTTCATTCTTTTACATGTAGCTGTCCAGTTTCCCAGCACCATTTATTGAAGAGGCTGTCCTTTCTCCACTGTATATTCTTGCCTCCTTTTTCAAAGATAAGTTGACCATATGTGTGTGGGTTTATCTCTGGGCTTTCTATCCTGTTCCATTGATCTATGTTTCTCTTTTTGTACCATAACCATACTTCTTGATTACTGTAGCTTTGTAGTATAGTCTGAAGTCAGAGAGCCTGATTCCTCCAGGTCTGTTTTTGTTTCTCAAGATTGCTTTGGCTATTCAGGGTCTTTTGTGTTTCCATACAAATTGTGAAATTTTTTGTTCTAGTTCTGTGAAAAATGCCAGTGGTAGTTTGATAGGGATTGCATTGAATCTGTAGATTGCTTTGGGTAGTAGAGTCATTTTCACAATGTTGATTCTTCCAATTCAAGAACATGGTGTATCTTTCCATCTATTTGTATCATCTTTAATTCCTTTCATCAATGTCTTATGATATTCTGCATACAGGTTTTTTGTCTCCGTAGGTAGGTTTATTGCTAGATATTTTATTCTTTTTGCTGTAATGGTAAATGGGAGTGTTTTCTTCATTTCACTTTCAGATTTTTCATCATTAGTGTATAGGAATGCTAGAGATTTCTATGCATTAATTTTGTATCCTGCTACTTGACCAAATTCATTGATTAGCTCTAGTAGTTTTCTGGTAGCATCTTTAGGATTCTCTATGTATAGTATCATGTCATCTGCAAACAGTGACATCTTTACTTCTTCTTTTTCGATTTGGATTCCTTTTATTTCCTTTTCTTCTCTGATTGCTGTGGCTAAAATTTCCAAAACTATGTTGAATAAGAGTGGTGAGAGTGGGCAACCTTGTCTTGTTCCTGATCTTAGTGGAAATGCTTTCAGTTTTTCACCATTGAGGACGATGTTGGCTGTGGGTTTGTCATATATGGCCTTTATTATGTTGAGGAAAGTTCCCTCTATGCCTACTTTCTGGAGGGTTTTTAACATAAAAGGGTGTTGAATTTTGTCAAAAGCTTTCTCTGCATATACTGAGATGGTCATATGGTTTTTCTCCTTCAATTTGTCAATATGGTGTATCACATTGATTAATTTGCGTATATTGAAGAATCCTTGCATTCCTGGGATAAACCCCACTCGATCATGGTGTATGATCCCTTTAATGTGCTGTTGGATACTGTTTGCTAGTATTTTGTTCAGGAATTTTTGCATCTGTATTCATCAGTGATATTGGCCTGTAGTTTTCTTTTTCTGTGATATCTTTGTTTGGTTTTGACATCAGGGTGATGGTGGCCTCGTAGAATGAGTTTGGGAGTCTTCCTCTCTGTGGTATATTTTGGAAGAGTTTGAGAAGGATAGGTGTTAGCTCTTCTCTAAGTGTTTGATAGAATTCGCCTGTGAAGCCATCTGGTCCTCGGCTTTTGTTTGTTGGAAGAGTTTTAATCACAGTTTCAATTTCAGTTCTTGTGATTGGTCAGTTCATATTTTCTATTTCTTCGTGGTTCAGTCTCGGAAGGTTGTACATTTCTAAGAATTGGTCCATTTCTTCCAGGTTGTCCATTTTATTGGCATATAGTTGCTTGTATTAATTTCTCATGATCCTTTGTATTTCTGCAGTGTCAGTTTTTACTTCTCCTATTTCATTTCTAATTCTATTGATTTGTCTTCTCCATTTTTTTCTTGATGAATCTGGCTAATGGTTTATCAATTTTGTTTATCTTCTCAAAGAACCAGCTTTTAGTTTTATTGATCTTTGCTATCATTTCCTTTACTCTTTTTTCACTTATTTCTGATCTGATCTTTATGATTTCTTTTCTTCTGCTAACTTTGGGGTGTTTTTGTTCTTCTTTCTCTAATTGCTTTAGGTGTAAGGTTAGATTGTTTATTTGAGATGTATCCTGTTTCTTAAGGTAGGCTTGTATAGCCATAAACTCCCCTCTTAGAACTGTTTTTGCTATATCCCATAGGTTTTGGGTTGTTGTGTTTTCATTGTCATTTGTTGCTAGGTATTTTTTGATTTCCTCTTTGATTTCTTCAGTGATCTCTTGGTTATTAAGTAGTGTGTTGTTTAGCCTCCATGTGTTTCTGTTTCTTACAGGCTTTTCCCAGTAATTGATATCTAGTCTCATAGCATTGTTGTCGGAAAAGATACTTGATACAATTTCGATTTTCTTAAATTTACCAAGGCTTGATTTGTGACCCTTAGATATGATCTATCCTGGAGAATGTTCCATGAGCCCTTGAGAAAAATGTGTATTCTGTTTTTTTGGATGGAATGTCCTATAAATATCAATTAAGTCCTTTTTTTTAATGTATCATTTAAAGCTTGTGTTTCCTTATTTATTTGCATTTTGGATAATCTGTCCATTGGTGCAAGTGGGGTGTTAAAGTCCCCTACTATGATTGTTTTACTGTCAATTTCCCCTTTTATGGCTGTTAGTATTTGCCTTATATATTGAGGTGCTCCTATGTTGGGTGCATAAATATTTATAATTGTTATATCTTCTTCTTGGATCGATCCCTTGATCATTATGTAGTGTCCTTCTTTGTCTCTTGTAATAGTCTTTGTTTTAAAGTCTATTTTCTCTGATATGAGAATTGCTACTCCAGCTTTTATTTGATTTCCATTTGCATGGAATATCTTTTTCCATCCCCTCATTTTCAGTCTGTATGTGTCCCTAGGTCTGAAGTGGGTCTCTTGTAGACAGCATATATATGGGTCTTCTTTTTGTATCCATTCAGCCAGTCTATGTCTTTTGGTTGGAGCATTTAATTCATTTACATTTAAGGTAATTATCGATATGTATGTTCCTATTCCCATTTTCTTAATTGTTTTGGGTTTATTATCGTAGGTCTTTTCTTTCTCTTGTGTTTCCTACCTAGAGAAGTTCCTTTAGCATTTGTTGTAAAGCTGGTTTGGTGGTGCTGAATTGTCTTAGCTTTTGCTTGTCTGTAAAGCTTTTAATTTCTCCGTCAAATCTGAATGAGATCCTTGCTGTGTACAGTAATCTTGGTTATAGGTTTTTCTCTTTCATCACTTTAAATATGTCCTGCCACTCCCTTTTGGCTTGCAGAGTTTCTGCTGAAAGATCAGCTGTTAACCTTATGGGGATTCCCTTATATATTATTTGTTGATTTTCCCTTGCAGCTTTTAATATTTGTTCTTTGTGTTTAATTTTTGATAGTTTGATTAATATGTGTTTTGGTGTGTTTCTCCTTGGAATTATGCAGCATGGGTCTCTCTGTACTTCCTGAACTTGATTAACTATTTCCTTTCCCACATTAGGGAAGTTTTCAACTATAATCTCTTCGAATATTTTCTCTGTCCCTTCTTTTTCTCTTCTTATTCTGGGACCCCTATAATTCAAATGTTGGTGTGTTTAATGTTGTCCCAGAGGTCTCTGAGACTGTCCTCAATTCTTTTTATTCTTTTTTCTTTATTCTGCTCTGCAGTAGTTATTTCCACTATTTTATCTTCCAGGTCACTTATCCGTTCTTCTGCCTCAGTTATTCTGTTATTGATCCCTTCTAGAGAATTTTTAATTTCCTTTGTGTTTTTCATCATTGTTTGTTTGCTCTTTAGTTCTTCTAGGTTCTTGTTAAACGTTTCTTGTATTTTCTCCTTTCTATTTCCAAGATTTTGGATCATCTTTACTATCATTATTCTGAATTCTTTTTCAGGTAGACTGCCTATTTCCTCTTCATTTGTTAGGTCTGGTGGGTTTTTATCTTGCTCCTTCATCTGCTGTGTGTTTCTCTGTCTTCTCATTTTGCTTAACTTACTGTGTTTGGGGTCTCCTTTTTGCAGGCTGAAGGTTCGTAGTTTCCATTGTTTTTGGTGTCTGTCCCCAGTGGCTAAGGTTGGTTCAGTGGGTTGTGTAGGGTTCCTGGTGGAGGGGACTATTGCCTGTGTTCTGGTGGATGAGGCTGTATCTTGTCTTTCTGGTGGGCAGGCCCACATCTGGTGGTGTGTTTTGGGGTGTCTGTGGCCTTATTACGATTTTAGGCAGCCTCTGTGCTAATGGATGGGGCTGTGTCCCTGTCTTGCTAGTTCTTTGGTATAGGGTGTCTAGCACTGTAGCTTGCTGGTCGTTGAGTGTAGCTGGGTGTTGGTGTTGAGATGGATATCTCTGGGAGGTTTTTGCTGTTTGATATTATGTGGAGCTGGGAGGTCTCTTGTGGACCAGTGTCCTGGACTTGGCTCTCCCACCTCAGTGGCACAGCCCTGATGCCTGGCTGGAGCACCAAGAGCCTATCATCCACACGACTCAGAATAAAAGGGAGAAAAAATAGAAAGAGAGAAAGAAAGAAGAAGATTAAATAAAATAAAATAATGTAAAATAAAATAAAAAATTATTAAGAAAAAAAATTTAAGTAATAAAAAAAACAAAAAAATGGACAGACAGAACCCTAGGACAAATGGTAAAAGCAAAGCTATACAGACAAAATCACACACAGAAGCATACACATACACACTCACAAAAAGAGAAAAAGGGGAAAAAAAAAAAATATATATATATATATATCAGTGCTCCCAAAGCCCACCTCCTCAGTTTGGGATGATTCATTGTCTATTCAGGTATTCCACAGGTGCAGGGTACATCAAGTTGATTGTGGAGATTTAATCCGCTGCTCCTGAGGCTGCTGGGAGAGATTTCCCTTTCTCTTCTTTGTTCGCACGGCTCCCAGGGTTCAGTTTTGGATTTGGCCCTGCCTCTGCGTGTAGGTTGCCTGAGGGTGTCTGTTCTTCACTCAGGCAGGATGGGGTTAAAGGAGCAGCTGATTCGGGGCTCCGGCTCACTCAGGCCAGTGGGGGAGGGAGGGGTACGGAGTGCGGGGCGAGCCTGCGGCGGCCAAGGCCAGCGTGACGTTGCACCAGCCTGAGGCGTACCTTGCATTCTCCCGGGGGAGTTGCCCCTGGATCATGGGACCCTGGCGGGCTGCACAGACTTCCCGGGAGGGGAGGTGTGGATAGTGACCTATGCTTGCTCACAAGCTTCTTGGTGGCTGCAGCAGCAGCGTTAGCATCTCATGCCAGTCTCTGAGGTCCACGCTGATAGCCGCGGCTCGCGCCTGTCTCTGGAGCTCCTTTAAGCGGCGCCCTTAATTACCTCTCCTCGCGCACCAGGAAACAAAGAGGCAAGAAAAAGTCTCTTGGCTCTTCGGCAGCTCCAGATTTTTCCCCAGAATCCCTCCCAGCTAGCCGTGGTGCACTAATCCCCTGCAGGCTGTGTTCACGCCGCCAACCCCAGTCCTCTCACTGCGCTCCGACTGAAGCCCGAGCCTCAGCTCCCAGCCCCGCCCACCCCGGCGGGTGAGCAGACAAGCCTCTCAGGCTGGTGAGCACCGGTCAGCACCGATCTTTGGTGCGGGAATCTCTCCCTGCTTTGCCGTCCACACCCCTGTTGCTGCGCTGTCCTCCACGGCCCTGAAGATCTCCCCTCCGCCCCCCGCAGTCTCCTCCCACGAAGGGGCTTCCTAGTGTGTGGAAACCTTTCCTCCTTCACAGCTCCCTCCCACTGGTGCATGTCCCGTCCTTGTTCTTTTGTCTCTGTTTTTCCTTTTTTCTTTTGCCCTACCCAGGTACGTGGGGAGTTTCTTGCCTTTGGGGAGGTCTGAGGTCTTCTGCCAGCGTTCAGTAGGTGTTCTATAGGAGTTGTTCCATGTGTAGATGTATTTCTGATGTATTTGTGGGGAGGAAGGTGGTCTCTGTGTCTTACTCTTCCACCATCTTGAAGCTCCTCCAAGCCTCACTGATTTTTATGCACATAATAATGATATATATTAACATGATAAACTGATGGGGCCAGTAAGTCAGGAAGGAAATAACCACAAGCCACTATGGGGGGGTCGTAATTAGTACAGAACCAAGGTTCTATCCAAGTATGTGTTTCTCCTATTATGAACATGTGGGTACCAATATGCTTTCCAAATAAAGCAATAGTTTTGGATGGCTTCAAGGACAATAATAGTAAGGCAAACTTAGCACTGAGAGAGGTATTTGAAATGGACTAAATATTGGTCTCATGCCAAAATTCATATGTTGAATTCCTAACATCAGGGATGCCACCAAGATGGTGACATATGAGGCTCCTGAATTTTCCTCCTCCCACAGATGCACCACAAATACAGCTATGCATGGCTTGATTCCTGCTGAGAGAGATCCAGAAACTATATGAGTGATTCCTGCACATTGGGTACTGAGAAAACACCCACATCAAAATGGTGAGACATGCTGTTGCCATAAACCCCATCCTGGACACAGCGCCATACTGTGGCAGAAGACAGTTCCAGTTCTCAGCTTTTCCCTGAGGAGTAGAGAGTATGGGCCACATATACAGGGCCCCAACTTTTAAAGCTGCCACCCGAGATACAGGACCCCCAAAACACCTAGCTCTGAGAGGCCAAATAGGGCTTGTGTTCATGATTACGACACGACTATAGCAAACAAAACAAAATTGTTAAATGCACAGGTAAATGTTCCCCACAACTAAAGAACCCTGCCTCCACCCCTACATCCCAGCCTCAGCTGCACCCCGACACTGGCTCAGCACAGAGCCGACGAAAATGCTCATCTCCTCGGTTTTCTCAGTAGGAGTTTGCATCATTTACCAGCTGCTTGGTAAGAGTCTGGCTTCTAATTAGTGAGCATCTAGGTGCTGACAGGGATCATCCAGGTAGTCTGAAAGAGCTAATGGGCACTTCTCCTGTCTTCTCGCTCTGGATCCCTCCAACAGTAAAACCAAGTCTCCAGCACCTCTCTGGAAAGATGTCTCATACCCCAACTGCTATAGCTGCCGCCTGAGGGACTGGCTCCCAAGTAGCTCTGGGAGCCAGTGGGGCTTGGCATTCATGACTCCACCAGGACCACACACACACAAAAAAGGTGGTTCTATTTGGGTGCACGTACACTCCCAGTGCCTATTCCCTTTGGGTCAGAATAGATTGAGAAGCACAAACACCCAGCTCTCAGTTTCTCCTGGGTAGGACCTAGAATGCATATTTAATGCCCTAACTTTCCCAGATGCTGCCTGAAGGGTGGGCTTCCAATTAGCCTGCATTGGGGAGCTGAAGGGACAGACAATATTCCTTTGGCAGCTTAAGCAGGTATATGGGCATTTCCCACACAGTTAGGACACTAACAGGTCTTGGCACACCCTCAACTTCTAGGAGCCACTAAGAACAAAGGAGGTGGCTGTACAATCACAAAGGTCTCAGACATAGCCAACCAAGAATACACTACCCAACAAAATTGTTCTCCAGAATTGAAGGAGAGATAAAGAGTTTCCTAGACAAGCAAAAGCTGAAGGAGTTTATCACCACTAGACTTGTCTTACAAGGCACATTAAAGGACTATTGAAAAGAGAAATTAACAAAACAGTCCCGTTTACAAAGCATTATGTACATTGAAAATTATAAAACATTGATAAAAGAAATTGAAGAAAACATAAATAAATGGAAAGATATTTTGTGCTCATGGGTTGGAAGAATCAATATTATTAAAATGCCCATACTTCACAAAGTGAGCTACAGACTCAATGCAATCTTTATCAAAATTCCAAAGGCATTTTTCACAGAAATAGAAAAACAATCCTAAAATTGTTTGGAAAATTTTTTGGAACCACAAAAGATCTCCACTAACCAAAGCAATCTTGAGAAATAAAAACAAAGGTAGAGGCATTGTACATTCTGATTTCAAACAATATTGCAAAGCTTTTATAATTGAAACAGTATGATATTGTCATAAAAATAGATAAATAGATCAATGAAAGAGAACAAAGAGCTCAGAAATAAACCTATGCATATACGGTCAATTAATTTTAACAAAGATGCCAAGTATATACAATGGAGAAAGGATAGTCTTATCAATAAATGATGTTAGGGGACACTGGATAGCCACATGTAAAAGAATGAAGCTTGGCCTCATCTTTCACTATACACAAAAGTCAACTCAAAATGGATTGAAGACAAATGTAAGACCTAACACCATTCAACTGCTAGAAGAAAACATAGTGAGGGAAGCTTTCTGATATTGATCTTGGCAATGATTTTTTGGTTTTGACACCAAAGTCAAGGCAACAAAGGCAAAAATAAATAATTGTACAGCAAAAGAAACCATCAACAAAATAAAAAATCAGCCTAAAGAATGGGAGAAAATATTGGCAAACCACGTATCTAATAAGAGATTAATATTCAAAATCTAAAAGGAACCCATACAACTCAATACCAAAAAAGCAAATAACCCAATTAAAACATGGACAAAAAACCTGAATAGGTATAATTTCAAAGAAGACATGCAAATGACCAACAGGTACATGAAAAGGTGCTCAATATCACTAATTACCAGAGAAATACAAATCAAAACTACAATGAGGTATTTCTTCACACCTGTTAGGATGTCTATTATCAAAAGGACAAGTGATAAGTGCTGGCTAGGATGCAGAGAAAAGATGAAGTTTGTACACTGTTGATGTGGATGTAAACTGGAACAGCCTCTATGCACAACAGTAGGGAGGCACCTCAATAAATTAAAAATAGAACCACCATGTGATCCAACACTCCCACTTCTAGATATATACCCAGAGGAAATAAAATCATTGTTTCAAAAAGATATCTTTGCAACTTTATTCATTGCAGCATTATTTACAATAGCCAAACTACGGAAACAAACTAAATGTCAGTCAAGAGACGAATGGATTAAAAAATGTGAAGTATATCTAATTATCTACCTATAAAAGAATATTATTCAGTCTTAAAAAAAAGGATATCATGTCATTTGCAGCACCATGGATGAAAATGGAGGGCATTATGATATAAAGTGAATTAAGCCAACCAGAGAAATACAAATGCTGGATGGTATCACTTATATGTGGAATATATATATATATTTTAAATCAATCTCATAGAAACAGAGTGGAATGGTGGGGGTGGAGTAAATGGGAAAGAGTTGGTAAAAGGGTGCAAACTTTCAGCTTTAAGATGAATGAGGTCTGAGCATCTATGAATGAGGTCTGAGGATCTAATCGTCATGTTGTACACTTTAAATATATTACAATTTTATTTGTCAATTTTATTTGTCAATTATACCTCAATAAAACTGGTAAAAAAGAAAATCCTAATCCCCAATATAACAGTATTATGAGGTGGAGGTCTTTGCAAGGTGATTAGATCATGAATGAAATTCCTTAAAATGATCTCAGAGAACTCTCTCACCCGTTTTTGGCCATGTGAGGACATAGCAGGAAGTTTGCTGTCTTTGAAGCAGGAAGGGGACTCCCAGAAGACACTTAATCTGCCAGTGCTATGACTTTGGATTTCCCACTTTCAGAACTGTGAGAATTTTTATTTCTTTTAGTCACTCAGTCTATGGTACTTTGCTATATATAGCAGCCCAAATTAAGAAGTATCCATCCTTAAAGAAGTTAGAATGTATTAACCAACTGGTTTCTTATTCCGCTTTCCACAATTGCCAACTAGTGTTTAACACACTGCTTACACAGTGAGAGCCTTATGCACAGAAAGCACTCAATGGATAGTCTCATATTCAAGAACCAGAAAGGGCCTTTATTTTGTGCATTAGAATGTTGACTACTCAAACCACTAACTTGACCCAGGTTACCCAAAGTTAGTGTCAGAGTTTAAATCTTAGTCTTCTGACTTCAAATCTAGTCTCTTGGTCTCTAGATGGCAAATGTATTACATTTCTGGGAATGAACAGTATGAAAGCTTAAAAAAAAACCCAGATTTAATGTACTTATCTACTTTATAAACTTTGCTTTCAAAAGAAAAGCATGGCCATTTGTTTTAAATGTAATAAAAATCCTTAAAAGCTTTGTACAGCAAAGAAAACTATCAACAAACAAAAAGACAATCTACAAAATGGGAGAATATATTTACAAATGATGTGACCAACAAGGGATTAATTTCCAAAATATACAAACAGCTCATATAGCTCAATATCAAAAAACCAAACAACCCAGTCAAAAAATGGGCAGAAGATCTAAATAGACATTTCTGCAAAAAAAGACATGCAGATAGCCATCAGGCACATGAAAAAACGCTCAACACTGCTAATTATTAGAGAAATGCAAATCAAAACTACAATGAGGTACTACCTCACACCAGTCAGAATTGCCATTGTTAAAAAGTCTATAGGTAATAAATGCTGGACAGGGTGTGGAGAAAAGGGAACCCTCCTACACTGTTGGTGAGAATGTAAATTGATGCAGCTACTGTGGAAAACAGTATGGAGGCTCCTTAAAAAACTGAAAATAGAGTTACCATATGATCCAGCAATTCCACTCCTGGGCATATACCTGGAAAAGACAAACACTCTAATTCAAAAAGATACATGCACCCCAATGTTCGTTGCAGCACTATTTACAATAGCCAAGACATGGAAGCAACATAAATGTCCACTGACATATGAATGGGTAAAGAAGATGTGGTATATATATATATATATATATATATATACAATGAAATATTACTCAGCCATAAAAAAGAATGAAATAATGTCATTTGCAGCAACATGGATGTACCTAGAGATTATCACACTGAGTGAAGTAAACTATAAAGAGAAAGACAAATATATGATATCATTTATATGTGGAATCTAAAAAAAAGATACAAATGAACTTATTTACAAAACAGAAATAGGCCCACAGACATAGAAAACAAACTTATGGTTACCAAAGGGGAAAGGGGTGGGGGAGAGATAAATTAGGAAGTTGGGATTAGCAAATCCACACCACATACATAAAATAGGTAATGAACAGGGATCTATTGTATAGCACAGGGAACTGTACTCAATATTTTGTAATAAGCTATAAGAGAAAAGAATCTGGAAAAGAACATATATAATAATATACATATAAATATATATAACATATAGTATATACTATATTATATGTAATATATGTAAATAACTGAATTGCTGTGCTTAAACCTGAAAACATGACATTGTAAATCAACTATACTTCAATAAAATTTTTTTTAAAAAGAATACCATACAAATACAACATCATTTTTTCCAGATTATCCTCAAACAAAATTCTAACATTTTAAAAACCTTATAGTTTCCTCCCATTTCTAATTGGAGAAGAATTATGGAGAAGTGACCAGCAGTACAGATTCTGTGAGTTAGGTTACCATTTATCTGTTCTGTGACCTTGGGCAATTTATTAACATTTCTGTGCCTTGTTTCCTGAGCTTTAAAATTTTGATAGTAATATCTACTTCATAGGGTTTTTGTGAAGATTAATCTATATATCTTATAACAGTACCTGGCAAATAAACTATTATTGTATTAAGAAATATTTTACATATGTATTTTTAAGAAGTCGTTACCCCCAGTTTGCCAGATTGGCTTAGCTTCAGAAGGGCTCTTAGAACTATGCTATCACTGCAGTCATCATGGTTAATTGTCAAACAGTTCATTTCAGGCCATTTCTTTAACTGAATTTTATATTTCTGCCAAAACATCTGAACTACTCTGAGGCAGATAAATTTGCTCCATCATAAGAGCATACTAAATTTCCTCTCCTACTCAGGACCTGCTTTTAGTTTCACTTTAGATGATAAAAGTCAAGGAGAATGATCCAGGCACTGAAACATATGACTTTCCAGGACATAGCAGGGAGGGTCTTTGTGGAGGTGCGAATATTTTTGCACATTCTAATTATACTAGTGTCCAAGGAGTGTTCTCTCTCTACTTTGCAAATGTGAGAATGCCCTAGTACCACCTCTCTTTCCCCTTTCCCATTATTCCTCAGTGCCTGGTGGGGGCCTGAATGTTGGGGGATGACAGAGATGCAAGAAAGTTGAGGTGATCTGAGCCTGTTAAGGAGGAAAAGTCATAAAGGGATTATTTGTGTTGGTAGGTGGTCCAAAAACTAGAAACAATTTAATTAATGGGAATTTAGCTGAGTCCTTCCCTTTTTTTGGGGGAAATGGTCATGGAATTTCCAGGGCATACTGTGTCCAAGGAGAGACTTGACAGAGACACTAGCTTTGGCCACACTGCCACATGGTAAAGAGGAATCCATGCTTCCCTCACTCCTCTGATCTATCCAGTCCATGTCTGTCTGTCTCTCTCCCTCTCTTATATTCTGCTGCCATAAACAAGAAAATAAAATTTCCAGAAAAATGATCTTATTTGCAAAGCAGAAACAGAGACACAGACATAGAGAACAAATGTATGGATGCCAAGGGGGAAAGGGGGGAATGAGAGGAATTGGGAGACTGGCATTGACACATATACAGTATTGCTACCATGTATAAAATAGACAAAGAGAACCAACTGTATAGCACAGGGAACTCTACTTAATGTTATGTGCTGACCTAAATGGGAAGGAAATCCAATAAAGGAGATATATATATATATATATATATATATATATATATATATATATATAAATATAGCTGAGTCACTTTGCTGTACAGTAGAAATTACCACAACATTGTGAAACAATTATACTCCAATAAAATTAATTTAAAAAATAAGCATGTTATCTTTCTGAAAAAATCCCCAAATTTCCAAGTAAATTGAGGAGGTATGAAGTAAAAACAAACAAACAAAAATCTGGCCCCATCCTGTCTCTGACCATAACCAACTTTGCTCTGTCTGGCAACTCTCTGAGCTGTACCCCATCCACCGCACAACACACACAAGTTCTCAGAGTCCTCCTCTCTCAAAGGAGGAGGATGGGTCTAGGTTTCCTTCCTGTTCTCACATTTGGTGACTTTTATGACCTTTAATAAAGTTATTCTCTATCCATGGTGATTTGTCAGTGCATATTGTTGATCAGGAGAATAGCTGCGTAATGGCAGAAGACCATCAAGGAAAAAATGAAGACAGGACTGGATAGGATGTTAAAAACCTCAATCACAACATCTTGGGGATTTACCTGAGGGTAAATTTATAAAGTCCTCATATTGGGAGAGTTAAACAAGGTCTTATTCATTTGACATAAAGTGTTAATTCCCATTATAATGCAAATGAATTATGAAGGTAAGAGAAAATTTATATTCATCACATCAATCCAAATATGATTAATGTTTTGCACTACTATCCATAAATGTATAGCTCCAGCATTTAGCTCCAGTGTTTGCATATGTATATTTTATACATATTTGTGACATATATGAATCACTATAAATTATATACATAATAAACATATATCAAATATTCTTTTTTTTTTAACTTGAGAAATCCAGTAATAAAATGGGCAAATAACTTGTTCAGGCACTTCATAAAAGAGGAAATAAAGATGTCCAATAAACATATAAAGGTTGCTCGATTTTATTGCAACCAAGAGAATGCCTAATAATAAAATCACAAAGAGATACAGTTTCACACCTACCATATTGCCCAAACTACAATGTCTAATGCTTCAAGTGTTATTTAGCATGTGGAGTAAAGGGGTTGAACCAAGTGTTGGTGGAATATGCAGCGGGGATTTTCATATACTGCAAATAATGTGTCAATTGTTTAAACTACTTCAGATTCAGTTCAGTTGACAATACCCATAGCCTATGATGCTGTATGTTCACTTCTGGGAATATACCTTTGAGTATCTTATACATGATCCATGTGTAAAGATGCTCACAGCAAAGATATTCATATCTCTTTGTAATAGCCCATCTGAAACTATATGGCCCCCAAGCCAAGCCATATAAGTTTTCTTGTTTGTCTCTTTTTCTTCTACATTGGTCAAAAGAGCACTGTCTGTCTCTTTAACAAAGAAAGTTCGCTGACCCCTGGTAAAGACTAATGGAAAGAATGAGGGACCCTGCATCTTCAGCAGTAGACAGAATATTACAGTTGGGTGGCAAGGGACTGAATACAACAACGCTTACTTCACAGGTTCCCTAGAGGTTTCGGCAGAAAGATGTGACACTCTTCTATAGCAGCATTTATCAGAACTGTGTCACTCAGGCTTAGAAGTACATGAGCAGCTCTGAAGTCAGTACAGACTTCTCTTCCAGGCTTAGCAGAGGCTACACCTACCTGAAGATCTGTGTCTGCCTTGAGTGCGGCCAGCTAGTGGAAAACAAGTGATCAAATTAGCCCCATCCTGTATTTGGCAAGTCCTGCCTGTGATTTTTCAAGGAGGACCCTTTTTTTCCTTTGTTTGTCTTTTTTTCCCGTATATCAGAAATCCTCATACTTTTCCTTTCTGGGGGTCAGAAAGGAAAACTTACAGTACAGTAGACCAATCTTTCAAAAAATAGTAATTCAAGTTCAGTCACAGAAATTGGAGTAATTCTTGCAAGTAGCATGGATCATAAAATTTCTGCATTAACAGAATTTAGGAAATATTTATTGAGTTCCTACTATATGAAAGAGACTATTCATTTAGCACCCAGTTTATTTGTTAAGTTCAATTGCATTCTAATGTAATTATTTACTAGATCAAAGGAAGTGATTGTAAATATTGTAAGAAAAGGGAGAATATATGTGGATTGTCATCCACTCTATTTTGGGCATCCGTCTTGATATCCTTTTTTTTTTTGGCTGTGTCCGGCCTCTTGCGGGGTCTTAGCTCTCCCACCAGGGATCAAACCCCGGCCCATGGCAGTAAAATCATTGAGTCTTAACCACTGGACCACCAGGCAATTCCCCCACTTGATATCCTTATACACATGTCTTACAGTCTTATATTTCTTCATAATCTTCTGATAATTGTTGATTTATTTATTTATGTATTGGACACAGAAACATCTTTGAAAGAAGAGGGGGGACTGCCAGGTGTCTCATTGTATTAAAAAGCTTGCTTCCATAAAAATATATCCATAAGTTAAAATTGTATAAGGTTTATTTTAATGTAATTATGTGCCAAACTTTTATAAAGTAAAAAATATTTTATAATGCATAAGTAAATAAACAAACACACTTATCTTCGTTAAGCACATCTCAGTCACTTAGAGTGGGCTGCTGAGCAGTTTGATGCTTTTCTGATTCTGTCTCCTTTGTATTTGAGGCTTTTCCTCTTTCTGACTTTATATAAGATTATCGTTTTGTCCCATAGGTTTCATGATGGTATATGACTTGGGATGGGTATTTTTTATCCATTACACATTACATTCGCTCTTCATTAATCCACACATTTGCTGGTTAACTCAGCGCGTATCTACTGCCTGCCTCTATTGTTAGAGGGCGTGTGCTAGCATTGCTTGGAAAGAAATAAAATTGGTGTGATTCCTGGCTTCAAGAAGCATAGCATTCATTTAAAATTCCAATATAAGGGCTCCCCTGATGGCGCAGTGATTGAGAGTCCGCCTGCCGATGCAGGGGACACGGGTTCGTGCCCCAGTCCGGGAAGATCCCACATGCCACAGAGTGGCTGGGCCTGTGAGCCATGGCCGCTGAGCCTGCGCGTCCGGTGCCTGTGCTCCGCAACGGGAGAGGCCACAGCAGTGAGAGGCCCGCGTACCGCAAAAAATAAATAAATAAATAAATTCCAATATAAAAAATATTTAGGGTATATGTATAGCTGATTCACTTTGTTATACAGCAGAAACTAACACACCGTTGTAAAGCAATTATACTCCATTAAAGATGTTAAAAAAATATTTAGATGCTGAATTTAGGAAACTGTAAAATCATTTCTATATTGTAGTAGTTAGATTTAATTGGCATACCTAGTAATTTAATGCTTTTGTTTACTCACTACTTTTTCTTCCTTTTAATTTTACATATAAAAAAATTATAAGTCATAGGCAGAAAGCACAACTGGTTGTAGGTGAGAGGAGCGAGGTAAAATTTGGATTGATGGATCTGGCTGTTTTTCTTTTATTTGTTAGGCTATGGTGATTTTACCAGCCAATGAAATATTCTTTGAAAATATGCTTCTTCGTGTCTGAATAATATTCCATTGTATGTGTTTCAGAATTTATGTATATTAGTAGAAAACCAGTTACAAGCTAAACCTCAGAACACTTCTTAAACATTAAATAACTGTGCAAAGCACTCTTGAAGTAGATCAAAGATAATTAATCCACTCTCAAATGCTCTAATTACCTCAAATATTTTCATCATTAATCAGGAAAAGAAGAATGGGATCTCTGAACACTGCTTTTGCACTGCAGAAACACTTGTTTAGTAGACCTACTAATTTAAATTTTTCCTTTTTACTTTACTGTTGTTTTTCTGTGCTGCTGGGGCAATACTCTGGTTATAGATTCTTTAAACTCTTTTGTCTGGTCCTCATATTGTTTTGGTTTAGGGGCATATAACTTTAGGATATATGTGCCTAAGTTTATAAAATATGTTCAAATCTATTATCTCATGAGCTTTAACACCATTTGGCTTTATTGTGGTTATTAACTCTGGAATCTCTAGCATCCATTTCTCCTTCCTCTTCATAATGATACTTCACTTTTTGTACTGAATTTCTTCTCCTTATATTCAGCCAATGCAATTTGAGGGAAGCTGATCCTAACACTAGCTCTAGAGGTGCTAAAGAGTCTTATTCCTGTGACCCCACTGACTGATTGACTCAGGTACTGGACTCATTTGGGTACGATGACAACTGTGTAGATGTTTGCTGAGAGCTTTGGGAAAAGAGCTTCTTTCCTCTTCTGCTGAACTACCTGAAAAGATGCTTTTCCAGGTTGGATCTAGCTACCAATCCTGACTGAGGATTCCTACCATGTGGAGGACAGCAAAATCATAATGATGCCAACCCCCAGATGTAGGGGCCCACAGACCTCAACCCACTGTACCTTCTATGGGTTGGGAGTCATCAAGGAGGATTCAACACACAGACACGTGTTGGAATAATGCTTTACTCATGGAAAGGAGAAGAGATGCAGCAAGATCAGTGTCTTTAGAATGTGCTGGTCTCTCATGGCCAGTAGGTTCTTTCTGAAACCCTTCAGAGGCTGATGGCATGCACCCATTCCTTTCCTACTGCAAAGACCCTATTTCTTTCCCACAAGGATTGAGGGGACAAATAAACTCGTGGGGCTGGCAGGTGCCATATGATCCACATGCTTAGGCAATACAAGAAAGTTCACTATGTACCCAGAGCAGGGGAAAAGTTTCTCTTAATAAGGAAGAATATCTGGGGCCAAGGAACAGCTTGTCACCCAGCTCCCATATTGGTGAAATGTTTCAGGCCCAAGGCACTCGCTGGACAAACTCAAAGAGAGGTGGCAGGTCTAGTGGTAGTTGCTCCCTAACAGATATTAAGTAAATGGAGAGTTCAGGGAGGGAAGCTTGTTTTGTACTACACTTGCTACACATTGGATTATATATTTCCCTATTGTGTCATTACCAAGGTAACTGTGGTTGTCGTCATTGCCATTTTCCCTTCTTTCATTCCATTCCTTTGTTGACAACTATTTTGGACCAAGATAGCAAAAGTTTGCTGAGAAAAAGCCAAAATGAAGATGAAGAAGAGGCATGAAAATGAGAGAGAGAGAAGAAAATGATGTCTTTCTCCTATGATTTGAGCTGCTGGATGAAGTCCTGCCTGTGGACTTTTCAATACTAAGAGCTAATAAATTCCTTTGCTTTAAGCCAGTTTGTTTAAGCCAGTTCGACTTGGTCATTTTAACTACTTGCAAATTTAATATCCCAAATGACACAGGCCTTAAATTTGCAAAATGAGGCTTAACAAAACAACAACCTTACATCAATAGAAATGACCTGCCTAAGTTAACAAAACTAGGAAGCATTAGAGCCAGGACTTCAATTCAGGACTTTGAAATCTGAATCCAAATCTTTATTATAGCTGATTGCTTGGTTAGGCACATTTGGAGTTTTAAAAAATCAAATTGAAAATTGGCTATTACTCTCAGAGAGAAGCTGTTTGTTTGTTTTGCAAATACGTCTGCACATGTTCATGAGCTATTTGCCTATTGAATATCTAAAAACTTGAGCTAAAGATTATGCTTCTCTGCCCACCAGGAGCACTTGAAAGCAGCAACCCGATAAGGCTGCTTTTCTCCTTTTCCTTTGTAGGAGAGGGAATGGGATTTGGTGACTTAACAGGTTGCTGTTTCCAACTTCAATAGCTGAAGTCTTAGACCTGACAATGACCCCTCACAAATCCTATAATCTTAGTCTCTGCGTGACCAACGTATGCCAAAGAGAGCAGGGTTTCAGAGGGCAGGAAGGCTCCCCAGGGATCAGAATTTCACACAGACTCTTCCTTCTTGGAAAGCAGTCATTTGTCTCCCTTTTACTCGGCAGGTAACAGCAGCAAGTCTCCAATTCAAAGGCAGAGGGGTCCTTCCTTTTAGACAGGCGCTCTCAGACTGCAGAACCGCAGAACTGCTCTACCGCCGCAGCCAACTTCTTCTAGGCAGGGGCTGGGGAGAAGCCTAATAGGGCAGAGACGTATTTTTCTTGCTGGCTGGAATTGTTTTCACTTAGAATTCAGCTAAAGCAAAGCTATCTGTTATTGCCTGATGGTTTTGAGTTTTGGCTGAGGGAGATCAATAGATAGCCCAAGCTACAACAAAGAAAATTTTTAAGTCAGGCAATGTGGATGTTTCTCCCCAAGCCTCACTACAGAAGCTCCAGGCTGACTGGTGTTTGTCTTGGGTTCTAGTCCAGCCTGAGGCTTTTCAGCAGTGAAGGCTGACGCCCTAAATCAGACTCTTCTATCCCTGTACTTGTGACTTTTTAATCTTATATTTTTTTATTGCCAATTCAAGTTGTTTTATAAGTTTTAATTTTTTGATTCACTCATTTTTAAATTCCTTTGTATTTTATGGCATCTACCCTAACATTTTACACTGAAACTGTTCAAATCTACAGAATAGTTTGAAGAACTGACCATGAACACTCAAATATGTGCTCTCTAAATTCAACGATTTACGTTTGCTATAATTTTATTATCATATAGCTCTCCATCAGCCTACCTTGCTATTCATTCATTAATTAATCTCTTTATTTTTAGAGCATTTCAAAATAATTTTCAAACATCAGTATTCTACAGGTCTAAACACATCATCAGTATTTATAGGTTATAGTTCCTTTTTCTGGATATAAAATTTAAATACAATGAAATGCACAAGTTGTAAGTATAGCAATGAGTTTTAACAGATGCATACACCTGTGTAAACCAATCCCCTCTTGAAACCCAGAAAGTTCCCTCATATCCTTTTCCAGCAATTCCCACGCCCATGTCTTCACAGGCAAAAAGGTGTTTGTTTTGTTTTAACATAGAATGGTCTAGGCTATTCTAGAATATTGTATAAATGGTGTCATATAGCAGGTGTTCTTTTGTTTAAGGCTTATTTTACTCAGCATAATATTTTACAGATTTATCTATGTTCTGTTGATCAGTATTTCATTCCTTTTCATTAATGAGTAATGAATTTTATTAAATGAATATATTTCAGTTTGTTTACTATTGTCTTGTTGATGAACACCTACTCTATTTCTAGACTTAGGCTATTATTAGTAAAGCTCCTATGAACATTCTTGTACAACTATTTTGTGGATATATATTTCCTTTTGTGGGGGAGAGAATAAGTACCTAGGAGTGAAATTGTTGGATCATAGGGTTAAAATATATGTAATTTTATAAGAAACTGCCAGACCCTTTCGCAAAATGGTTTTACCGTTTTATTACTCCCACCAAGAAGAGGGCATCCTGAATGCTTTAGATTATTGCCAACATTTGGTGTTATCAGTCTTTTAAAATTTTAGCCTTCTAGTGGGTAATTAGTGGTATCTCACTGTGGTTTTAATTTGTATTTTCCTAATGACTAATGATATGGGGCACTTATTCCTGGGCTTATTGACCATTTATTTTCTTCCTTGTTGAGGTGTCTGTTTATACATTTTGCCCACTTTCATTTTTCTTTCGATTTAACAAATATTTATTGATTGCCTATCATGACACTGTTAAAATCTAGAGAAAATGGTGAATTAGTGTTCTTCAGAGAAACAGAAACAGACCATATATATATATATATATATATATATGGAAAGAGATTTATTATCAAGGATTGTGTCATGTAATTGTGGAGGGTGAGAAGTCCCATGACCTGCCATCTGCAAGCTGGAAGCCCAGAAAAGCCAGTGGTGTAGTTCCAGTCCAAATCCAAAGGCTTGAGAAACAGAGGAGCCAATGGTTTAAGTCTTAATTCAAGCCTGAAGTCCTGAGAACTAGCGGGCTGATGGTGTAAGTCCTGGAGCAAGTCCAAAAGCCCAAGGATCAGGAGCACCAATGTCCAAGCACAAGATAAGATGGATGTCTCAGTTCAAGCAGATAGAGAAAATTCACCTTCTCTCCTTCTTTTGTACTATTTGGGTTCTCAATGGATTGGCTGAGCTAATTCACATTGGTGAGATCAATCTTCTTTACTCAGTATAGATTCAAAGGCTAGTCTCTTGTAGAAACACCCTCACGGATACGCCCAGAAATAATATTTTACCAGCTATCTGGGAATCTTTGAGCCAGTCAAGTTGATACATAAAACTAATCATCACCAGTGTTTAAAAACAAACAAATGAACAAATTGACATCATCCTTGTTCTCAGAGAGCAGATGAGCTGGTTGGACAGTCAGAAAATTGAATAGAAAAATCACTGTTGAGTGATTATTGGGAGCACATGCCTCAATGGAGCACTTGACTTTATCTTGTTGGCAGGAAGCAAAGGAAGTGTTTGAATAGTCTCTCACTGAATGTAATAGGGTAGTAAGATTTGCCTATTATTGATGGACAGCATGGTCCTTTTCTAAGGTGGCTATAACAAATCACCACAGACTGGGTGGCTTAAAACAGCAAGAATTTATTCTCACACATTCTGGAGTCTAGAACTCCAAAATCAAGAGTTCAGCAGGGTCACACTCCCTAGAAAGACTCTAGGGAAAAATCCCTTCTTGCCCATACTTAGCATCCTTAGCATCCACCCAGCAACACTTGGTGGCCCTTGGTTTATAGACACATCACTTTAATCTCTGTCCTCCCTCTTCACATGGCCTTCTTCCCTCTGTGTATCCTCTATGCCTGTATGCAAATCTCTCTCTCTTTCTCTTATAAAGGCACCAGTCATTGGATTGAAGGCCCACTCTAATCCAGGTTGATCTCATCTTAATTACATCTGCAGAGATCCTATTTACAAATAAGCTCACATTCACAGGCACCATGGGTTTGAATGTATCTTTTTAGGGCACACAATTGAACTCACAACAGATAGGAATGGAAGAGTTAATTAATGGTAAATAGAGAAAATCCTACACTAGGCACCTGGGTATACCAAGTCCTCTGCAGAGATCACTTCTGTCAAGCTCTGAGGGGTTGAATAATTCATTACACCTCACTAGACCTCATATGCCTCATTTGAAAATAAAACAACACTGACATTAGATTTGATCATTTGTAAGGTTATTTCCAAATCTAGACCACAAAACACTGTCTTATCTTGCTCTTACCCTTCTGTCAGCTCTTACTCTCTTCTCGTTGCAGCTCGTGTGACCCTCCTGTGTGTTCTTATAGCACCCTAGGCATATTGATGTTACAGCATCTAACACAGTGCCTTATAATTACTAAATGTACTATGCAAGCTTTCTTTTGCAAGAAAAACACTGATGTCATTTTATTCTAGTTCATCAATGTCGCCTTTTATTTTGGATCAGTTTCATTGCCTCTCTCATTTTGTTATGGGAAATATATTCTAGATTACTGAATTCAGTAAATGCACTTTGTTCACCCTGCTTCTCATTGTTTCATGTCTATCACTTATCCTCCTGTGCCAGTTTTAACCCCCTGAGGTTAGTATTCTGACTGCTCAGTTGAATACCTAATCTAAACCGTCAACTCTCATCATACTTTATTATTCTATTTTGACAGGCGTGGTTTAGTTTTTATTTATAAAAATGCCTCCCAGTAACCTGTAAACGTACTGCAATATATCGTGTGAAAATAACAGCATCTGAGTAATATGAGCAAACGCAATTTCTTGAAAATAATCTCGTGTACATATTGACCAGGAAGATTAATGTGGTTTACATAAATATGCAAAATTACATTGCATATTTAAATTAGTCATGCAAATACCCCTTAACTGTATTCCTGAGAGAAATAAAGAAAATAATTAGAAATTGAGATAAGTGCTAAAGCAGAAGTACATAAAGGGCTAAAGTAGGAATTAGGGATGGGTGGAATACTCAGAGCAAGTGATCAGGAAAGGTCTTGCTGAAGAGGTGACACTAAAGCTGAGACATGAAAGATGAGTAGGATCTGACCGTGTGCAAAGTGCATGTGGTGTGTGTGTGTGTGTGTGTGTTGAAAGTGTGTACAGAAGCGTGGGAACAAGGCATGCAAAGACCTGGTGTCAGGACAGAGCTTAGCATAATAATAATGTGGTTGGACTAATTTAGTAAAAAAGAAAACTATACAAAATGAAGTTTTTCTTTAAGCAAGGGCCAGATCTGCAGGATTTTTTTTTTTATATATATCATGCAATAATTTGGATTTTTTTTCCTAGTGTTCTGGGAAGTCATTGAAGGATTCTCAGATGAGACATGACCTGATTTGATTTTCTGGAGAAATGATGGTGGATTGAATTGTATCAAGGGGACATATGGAAGGCTGCTGGGATAGCTAGATTGAAAGATGATTTATAACACAAAATGATGCAAGTACTCAAAAACTAAACATATGAGTATTTTCTGAAAATGGAAGTACAAATGAAGCTGTAGATAGGAGCATTGTTTGAGAATTTTTATGAGAAAGACTTGGACTCCTAAATTGCTTTCCTCACTAACCTCAGACTAGTACAGTAGGTCGTCTACTTACGAACCCTCAAGTTGTGAACTTTCAAAGATGTAAATGTTCATTCCATCAACATCAGGCATGAGTGAAGTTGCAGCCTGCCTTCTGTCTGCTAATGCTGATGATCCTTCAGCTCTACCATCTCCCACCTCCTCTCCCTCCTCCAGTCAGTAACTCTTCTTGCATGTTCACTCAACACCAGCCCTGTTATGCCAGCTGTTGTACTGCACTATTGTACTTTTCAAGGTACTGGACTGTAAGATTAAAATGTTTTCTTTATTATTTGTTTGTTTTTTATGTATTATTTGTGTGAAAGGTATCATAAATCTATTACAGTACAGTACTATATAGCCAATTGTGTTAGTTAAGTACCTAGGCTAACTTTGTTGGACTTACAGACAAATTGGATTTACAAACACACTCTCAGAATAGAACACATTCATATGTAGGGGACTTACTGTCATTAGATGTCCTTCACCATCACAGGACATTTTAGGGATTTACTCTCTAAAGAGGTTGGTTAACTTGAGAGATTCTCAACTCAAGGACCCAGATAAAGGGGAGGAATCCATATTCATAAAAGGAGATAATGTGAAAGTCTACAAACAAAAAATGATAGCTCTAAGATTCTTCTTACTCAGCTCCAAGGACATGGCAGCAAGATTTACACTGAAGGAGACTGAAAAATTCTTCTGAGTAAACCAATAACTTCAAGACAAAGAGCCTTCAGATACTGGCAACTGGAGGTCCAAGAAGAGTCCAGCCAGACCATCTTCACTGATCCAGTACATGTGCCTTCTTAAGAGATTTTAATTGCATCACTTTTAAATGTGACAGACATCGAATGATTACCAAATACTTGAGGAAGATCTCAAATGTTAAATACTAAGAGTGAAGCGGAAATTATGTCAAAAGCAGTACAAGATCTATACAGACATAAGAAAAATGACACATTCATTAAACAGTGTTGGATTGCTACAGAAAATCCAAACAATCAACGAGGAAAAACAAGTCCTTGCAAAATAAAAATAAGACAGCAGATATAAAAAATAAAATAGAAAAGTGGGAATAGTAGTACAGCTTAACAAAAGTTATGGCAGAACAGAAGGAAAAATATGATAATAAGAAAAGATATAAACTGTCTTCTCAGTCCAGAGACTTAGTGTCTGAAATATGGTTGTATCTGAACAAATTAAAAGAAAAGGAGATAATCATTAAACAATTGAAGCAAACTTCCCACAACTGAAGTTCACAATGCTCCAAACTGAGAGGACCAATCAACAGAGTGACCCACTGTCGTGGTTTACCTGAAACTGGGGGGTTCTCAGAATGTGGGACTTTCAGTTTTAAAATCATGGCAGTCCTAAGCATATTGGGAAGCATTGGTCACCTTACTCACCAAATGTCAGTGTAATAGATAAAAAGACCCATCCCAAGTCATATACCATTATGAAACTTTTGGGACACAATGATGATCTTACATAAAATCAGAAAGAGGAAAAGCCTCAAATACAAAAGAGACAGAATCAGAAAAGTATCAAACTGCTCAATAGCTCACTGGAAGTTAGAAGATAATCATGCAAAGCTATCAAAATTACGAGGAGAAATATTTTCCAACCCAGAATTCTACAGCTAGAGACACTGTCATCATGCATGATCTCAAAAATGTTCCCTCATTTACACGGTTTTTTCCAGAAATCTACTCCACTAAGATAAAGGAGTAAGCTAAGAAAGTAAAAGTCATGGTATCTGCAAAACTAGGGATCTCACATGCAGAAGAAGGAAAAAGAATTTCCAAGGTGATGGCAAAGAAATATCCCCAGATGACATCCTTTCAGCAACCATAATAGAGAATGAAGACCTCCAGAAAGGAGAGCACTAAGACAAAAGTGCTTAAAATTAATGAGAGAAAATTTTACTTATGACAGTACATTAAGGATGAGTCTAGAGAGAACAATCGCAAATAAAAAGTTTAACAAAAATATTTTTTAAAAAAGAAAACATACACTGCATGAATTACTTATGAATACTTACCCAGCCATAATCATATATACAGGGTGTAGTGTTTCAACTAAAAATTATGGTGTAACTTTATCAAGTGGAAAGGAAAGAAGTAATTCGTGTGTGTAGGTATATGGAGGCAATATAAAAACTTCTGGGAGTATCAGCTTTCTTAATAGGAAGTTGATAGACTTTTCTTAAACTGAAAAAGTCAGGCAAAAATTATTTTAAACATATTATTTAGAAATTAGGATACTAATACTAGGGGAAAGGAAGTTTGGAAGAGTTGAAAGCCATTGTTTCTAGAAAAATGGGAATTGGGTATGGGGTAAAGTAGTTTAGGAGCTATTTTACATAAACTCTGTAAAATTATTTGGCATGTGTTACTTTGGTAACAATGATAATAATGCAGAACAATCTGTGGGAGAGAAAGATAATCAAGAGTGGTGGTGGGTATGCCTGCTGAGAAGTTGAGTAAGATGAGGACAAAGAATTGTTCATCGAATGTGGCAACAAAGAAGTTGTTGGAGATCTTAACAAGACAGTAGTAACTGGAGAGGTGCAGCCTGAAACCAGAGGGTACTGGGTTGATGAACAGTTGTAAAATTAGGACAAGAAAGGAAAGGTCACAAAGACTAGAACTAAAGAGTCATTCTAGATCCAACGTTTCTTAACAATGAATACCTATAAATCTCTTCTGTTAATTCTGGTTCAGTCAGGTTTGAAGGAAACAGGTGGCATATTTAAAAGGGTTCATTGAAAGGAATTTTTGAAGGGGTGCTTTATAAGAATGCAGAGAGGTTAAGAAAAACTCACATGAGATGGTGACACATCCTGGGTTTATAAAGTGAAGGAAGCCATTGCCACTCTTAGTCCAAAAGGGACAAAGGAAAGGAGTGGTTACTGAAGTCCAGCAAGTCCTGTGACTATCGCAGTGTGCTTCCCATCTGGTGTCATGGCCTTTTACAGCACCTGCCCCACAGCAACTTTGCAGAGAAGAATCTGAGGGAATACAGTCCCCAATATCTCCATCTTTGTCCAATCTCCTACCACATCTGCCATGATGAAGCCCAATCAGAAGCCAAAAGGCAAAGCATAGTGGGTGGTGTAAGCCATAGATAATGGATGGGTCCTTGGGAACAAAGTAGGTCAATAGAGTTTGAAAAGTGTATTTGGAAAGGAAACAGCAACTATCCAGCACAATACCATGAATTTAAATGAGCTATTGTCACCATCAATTTTTTTTTTTGGTCTTTTAAGTCTTCTCATTGCTAGTTGACTTTATCATGTACTCTTTTATAACTATTATGTAATTATAACTTTGGTTTACTAAATTTTTGACTCACTAATGATTCCCAGTGGATTCTCTGGCCTACATTTCTTCATGATTATTTTGCTTCATGTCCTGCCACAAACTGCCTGGTCTTTACTGTTTCCCACTTCAATTTCCTAAGTAGACGAATCTCTTTGAACCAGGTGTTTTCTGTTTAGATAAACCTATATCTTGCTTCTTAAGTCTTTCCTTCAAAAAGGACTCAAGAATAACAAGACTGCCTCAAAAAGGCTGAGATGATTCAGAATTATCATGTATAAGACTATAAATTTACTTTTGTAAGGAGCTTTCGCATGCATCGACTATTGTATATGAATGAAACATATGAAAACATATGTTAGATGACTTGTCTAAAGTCACTTAGCAAAATTCCAGGAGAACCAGAAGAGATAGGAAACCAAGTTCTATTTGGTAAAATTTACAGTGTTACAGCCTAGAGGAGTAAATTTGAAAAGAATATTACGTTATAGATGTGAAGATAGGGTTATACACAGAGATGATAAGGAGATAAAATATTTACCCAGGAATTATGATCTTTGGTGGGAAAAGGGAGGGAAGAAGAGAGGAGAGAAAGTGGTAGAAACTTACAAGGTGAAGGAATTAAGGAATTTAACATTTGCAATGGAACATAGTAAAATAATTTTTTAAAGAGATAATTCTCCCATTCTTCTTTCCTTCTAAATCTTTGAGAAATTTAGGCCAATCTTGGACAAAACTTGAGCATACAGTGTAAAGTTGAAGCTGTAATATACAGTATGTCCCTAGGATTGACATCCCCCAGCTCATGCACAGCCTTATAAATACAAAGACCAGTTGGTGCAGATGGAGTTGGTGAGGAAAGGGGATGGTTTAGGAGGGAAATGGGAAACAGCAAAAGAGGAAGAACCAGGACTGTTCAGTTCATGTGCTGGGAGAAGATATGCCAGGTGAAGAGTTAAAGGATTACAGCTTGGAGCCCTATGTGGCTCATGAAAAAGGTACCGTGAGGTGAGCCTGGGAGTTAAGAGATGAGAAGGACTGAGGGAGAAGAGGCAGAAAAGACAGTGAGGGAGAAGAAATAACACACAGGGCAGTGTGGGATTGAAAAACCTCAGGTAATGTGTGCTTAAAAAAAATCTAGAATCTCTATGTATATTCTGTACACAGAGCTGGGTCTTATGTCTGGACTTAAAAGATAGAAACTAACCTCAGCAAATGTAAGTTGCTGCACTAGATCTTTTGATTAATCCGTGCTCACTGTGACTGACGCAGAAGTTTAAGAGTGATTCTATCTCAAGTGTTTTACCAGAGATGAAACTGAGATAGGGTAGATGAAATAAAAGGTATTCTTATCTAGTTGGCATTGTGTAATGATTTCACCTTGTTTTTAATCCATTCTTTTCTGACACAAGGAGTATTCCTTCCCCTTCTTTTTCTTGTTTTTTCTTGTTCTTGTTCTTCTCTTACTTCCTCTTCCTCCTCCATCTCCTTCTGAGCTGTCTCATCTATTGTAAGCCTGTAAATAGCATGCTGTGAAGTAATCACTCATCTTGAGTCATTGTCTGGTCATAGAAAATGCCTAGTCAGTCCTCTCCCTCCCATCCCAGTCATTTCATGTAATAAAACCATTCACTAATTGAAATGAGGCATTTGTGAACTGAAGGTCGATGATTGGGAAAAAAGCTATCAAGAGAATAAACATATTTCCAGGCCAGTGGTTAGACTCCAGGTAGGCTGGGAACGCAGAAGAATATCCATCATCTGGGTTAAGAAAATATTATTACTGAGGGACTTGTGTGGTCTGATAACAAATATATTTAGTCTAGAAGGAGTGGAGATGAAAAAGCAAAAGACAAAAATTTCTGTGTAATTACACCTTGGAGTCCATTATTTCCCTCATGTCCCAGCTGAATCCCTTCATATGTTTTAGAAGCTGAATCTTAACTGAGAAATACTGAATTGTGTCAATGATGGGCACAACTTTCTTTTTCTTTTAGCCAAATAACCTTCGTGGGTCAGGTTTAGTACAGTAACATATTCTAGTCATTTTTACATGCAAATATAGTGAAAAGCCAAAAGGCCTCCAGAATAATCAAAATGAGTAGCCCTAATTTGTCATTTAAGCCAAGACAGGTCAGTTAATTTGACCTCAATTTACTCATCAATTAAAAAAGAGCTATGAGATCCCTTTATATTCTTAGATTTTATTAGTTTCATTTAAACACTGGGCATTTCTGAGGTTGGTTTTCATTGTTTGGTTTAGTTTGGTTTGGTTTTCATTGAAGAAGGCGGAGAAAATTATGAAGATTATGAAAATATATGCATTTGTATTCTCCAAAATACTCAGATTCCTGGTGGGCCCTCAAAAAAAAATGTACTCAAGTAGTCTACATTTAGTTGTTCACTGTTATTTGACCTAACACTTGCCTATTAAGGCAAGAAACCCCATGTTTCAGGATAGTGTTTTCTGGTGCTTTACTTTTTTTTCCATGTAGAGTTATGTGTTTTGATTCTTAACTTGCAAATTTAACTGATATTTCAAAAATCAAAGAAAAAATAAAAGCAGGCTGTATAGTGAGATGGACACTGATTTTTAAAACATGACAACCAATGAAATGATGAAGCTATTTGGCCTCCCCTTGAGGCCTCTGCCATCAGCTGGTTTACAAGTTGGTCTCAAATTCTAAAGATGTAAGAAATGATTTCTTTTTTTCCCTACGAAGGGGAAAGTTTGCTGCCAGTGGTATTTCTCAGAGAACATCCATCTTATGTTTCTGAGAAGCAATTTGTTTTTGTTTTATTCTCTCCTCTGGGATCCAGTTCCATGAGAGGAAAAGCAGACCTGATGGGAATGAACAGCAGGCTTTTTATGGGCTGTAATTGATGAAAGAATGAAATGCATTAACAAATTGAGAACAGAAAATTTGAGCCCAGGATCCCATTAGAAATCTCTTCTACTTTCTAGATATTTTTAAAGATTTCCAGAATGCTTTTGGTTGGTCCTCTCACTGCTTTCCATCTGTTCTGATTTTCTTACTAGCTTCCCATTTCCCATGAAATAATTTTCCCATAAAACCAAGCAGATAATGTATTTTCAGATAGATTAGAAAGAATGAAAGGGAATGACTTCTTAATTAGGTAATCATCCATCACCTCACACGACCAAGGATTTACCATTAACTACTTCCAATACCAGGATAGGGTGAAAAGTGGAACACAACGCAGTATCCCGGGTTTCCCTGAAGCATAACTCTTTGTCCTGAAGAAACATCTATGGTCTTCAATATGCTCTGGAATAATCAGCCGTTGTACTTTGGGCGAGAGCAGGATTATGGACACTACTATGGAACTTGATAGTTTACAAAATATTTTGCATGCTTTATTGTATTCAATCCTCATGTTGACCCTAGAAAATAGCTGGTATCCATCCATTTTGCAGATAAAGAAATTATGGCAGGAAGATTTAGGAGAACTCTCCAAGGCTATTCTACCAGAGAGCATGCAAACTCAGCAAAGTTCTCTCCATCACAGAGGAAGAGGATGTTATGACTCTCAGACTCTGGGGAGGAGAAAAATCGACTTGTCCCTTGGAGTTCAAAAGCATGTGCCTAGGCAAACTGTACTTGTCCTCTTTCAGAAGGGGCTACTCAGAGGGTGTATTTTATTAATTGTCATTTCAATCTTATCTCTGCTTTGTTTCCAGGGGTGGCTCTGATTCCTAGGAGTCTCATTGCTGGAAGTTCAGCCAGGAGAGTTAACACTATTTGTATGCACTTGTTTTTTGTGAATATTTTCCAGCTGAAATTGGGAATAAGTATTGTCTAGCCTATACTTTCAATGTTCATGGGAGGTTGGATGTATGGAGATCTGTGCCTCATTCTGAGTGTGAAGCTTAAATAAATAAGAACATTGTGGAGAAAGGACTGAGTCTCATTAGAGCTCAACTTTAAAACCACAATTATGTCGACTATGTATATGGGACTTAACTTTTCTAGTTTCAAATTCTTCACTTAGAACAATATGGCAATGCAAACCCTGTGGAATATCAGTTCCTGTCTTAAAACTCAGCTTACCTTGTACCTTTGAGAGGAGCAAAATTTGTCACCCCAAAATGTGTCTCTATGGCATGAGGGTTTATTTAGGCTGATTATTTTTAAGGTCCGAAATAGGAAAAACTTTTAACCTTTCCCCTAACTACCTAAAATAATTTAAATAAAGGGCTGGTTCCCAGAATAGAACTATCACAGAGATATCTGCAAAGAATGTGGGATCAGTGTCTTGGGGAAACTCAGGCAAGGGCTAGATATGAGTCCTCTTTATATCCCATTGTCTATACAAGGCCCAGCAAACATTTGTTTACTAACCATTTGCTTTTTTATCTTTGTGTGAATTGCCTTCCTCCCCTTTGAAATCCCAAACCACTACCCCCAACATCCTCTTTTATTTATGAAGATGGTATTTAAAGTGAGAGCTTTGGCCATTTTGGTGAGTTACTCAGTTTTCCTGGGTCTCTCCCACGTATACATGCTATCAAACTTTTGTTTGATTTTCTCCTGTTAATCTTGTCTCATGTCAATTTAATTCTTAGACCAGCCAGAAGAACCTAGAAGGGTAGAGGAAAATTTCTTCCTCCTCAGGACTTGTTTTCATAAAACCCTTTCTAAGTACCCTCTAGCCATTCAGTGGTGACTACTCCCTCTGTGGTATCACCAATATTCCACTCATATATGTATCATACATTTGTAAGAGTTAATATTTATCACCATAGATAGCATGATTACCATCCTCTCTATGGCAATTGAGATTCAGAAAAGTTGGCCGATTTGCCCAATGCCATATAGCTCATGTGTGTGAGGGTCAAGACTTAAACTCAACACTGACTGATTCCAAAGTCACTCCTCTTAATTATATTCAAGTCTAGACTAAAATTTCCTACATATATTTCAAAGTAATATTTATTAGTTTAAAATTTTAACTCGCAGCTTGCTATTGGTTACAATTTTTTAAAAAATATATCAATGAAAAAACTATCAAAAAATTGTAGAAAAATTATATAGTAAATCTGAAAGTACCTAACAAAAGCACTTAATAAATATATCTGATGAAATAGATCTGAAAATACTTACCAAAAGCATGATACAAAAGGAGAGTACTGCTACTTTATTGAGCAGCCGTGGAGGGCTGTGATATCCTAGGAAAGACATGGCTTTTCTTTTTCTTTTGGTGTAGCCACATTGCAGTGGGGACAGAGTCCGGAAACGCTACCTAATTTTATCTGCATGGGCAGTTAATCATTGATTCAGGAATCAATCACATGTGACTAATTACTCACATGAACTGTATCATTTAACCTCAGGCAGCTCACTTAATCTCTCTACACTTCATTTGCCTCATCTTCGAAAAGAGACAGTAAACTAGATCCTTTCAAAGGCAGTGGTTCTCAAACACTACTGCACATTAGAATAATCCCACAGTTTTGAAAAAGATCCTAGCGTCTAGGCAATACCCCATAACAAATAAATGTGAATTTCTGGGTGTGGAATCCAGGTATCAATACTTTTTAAATCTCCCCAGGAAATTTCAATGTGCAGACAAATTTGAGAACCAGTGTTCCAAAGTCAAACCTAAGGAGCTTAGGTGTGTAGTGTAAGTCCTGACGGTTGGTTTTCTTTCTTTTTATTCCTTTTTTTGTAATACAAATGTCTGACTTAAGCTTTAATTTCCAACCATTTAAAAAAGGCATCCACTTAAAGCTGGCTATCTCACATAGATGCATAGCCAGCTACACGACTGAACTTCCCTACCCCCCAGCCTCCCTCCTAGGCTCCTTTGGTTTAGAGATCTGGGCTGATTTTCATAACTGACCATTTGTTTTTTCTCTTCCCTTGCTTTATATTCCTGCTCTTATGTTTTAAATTCACCACTGAAGAGTGAGTTCTCAAAACCCTAGGTTCCCACCCTTGACCCCAATAAAAACTAAACCCCAGAAACTCTCTCTTGCTTTCTCCCTCCCTGTCTCTTTCTCTCTCTCTCTCTCTCAATTTCTGTCTCACGCCCCACTGCCACCAACCTCATTGTGTGGTAGTAGGTGTGCCATGTGCTTTCCAGGACCTGTGAATAATAAACCTTATTTTTTTTCAAAAGTCCTTTGATGGTTATTGCTGAGGGTGTCTTGCTATCATAACAAGAACCACAAGAGTCAGTCCAGCCCAAAACTCGTTATCAGTAGGCTGAGACCAGCACAAAACAAGGTGTTCAGTTGGCCTTCCATATCTATGGGTTTTGTATCTGCAGATTCAATCAACTGTAGTTTGAAAATATTAAAAAAGAAAAATTTCAGAAAGTTCCAAGAAGCAAAAATTGAATTTTCTATGCCCAGGCAAATATTCACATAGCATTTGCATTGAATTTACAACTATGTACCTAACATTTACATTGCATTAGATATTATAAGTAATATACAGATGATTTAAAGTATACAGGAGGATGCACAGGTTACATGCAAATATTATGCTATTTTATATAATGGACTTGAGCATCTGCAGATTTTGGCCTGGTGGAGGAGGGTCCTGGAACCAATTCCCCGTGGATGCCAAGAAATGACTGTATATGTATCCGTTCAAACCGAGGTAGTTAACAGAATACCATAGCGTAATACCCATATCGTGGTAGTGATTTTGGCGATGAAAGATGCACCACATATATGATGAAATAAGAATGAACATGCATGGAAATCTCTCCATCCCTATTTTTTTTACTGATAGTTATAAGAAAGTTAGCATGCTAGGTTGCTGAACACTGTGGGATTACATTCAGTGTGACTCATGGAAAGAGGGTGGAACTGGATTTGAATTTTAATTCTGATACTTACTGGATTTGTTATCTTAGGCAAGCCACTTAAACTCAAAAAAGCTCAAAAAGAGAAAAATAAAGAAGAAATTAGAGTGACTGTATTTCATAACTGCCATCTATGGTAAAGTTATGTGCTATGGAAAACCTCTGTAGAGGACCCACACTCAGGGAAGGCTTCAAGGTGGAAGACATGGCAGAGCTAAATCCTGAAGGGTAAGTGGTATTTATTAACTCAGGGGAGACATGGAGAAAGGATGAGCTTGACAAAGGGCCTGACAGGTGTTCCCACTTAGAAGCTACCAAGAACATGACATGTTTATGAGTGAATAGATTTTAGAGTGTGCTGAGTGAGAGAGAGAGAGAGAGAGAGCAGTGTCAAGAAGAAATAAGTGAAGCTGGGGGTGAGAGAGAGTCATGGCATTCACCAGCTTTGAATTGATTATAAGGTTAATCAGGAATCTCTGAAAACTTCCAAGCCAAAGAATGACCTGATAAGGTATACATTTCAGGAAGATCCCTCTGACTGCAGTGTAGGAAATGGAGCAAAGATAGGGAAGACAAACAGAAAGGCAAGCTGCGGAAGGGTTCCAGGAAAAGGACAATGGTCATCTCGAGTAATGAAGTAGAGGTGGATTTATGAAATATTTAGATTAGCATCAACAGGTCTCAGTGATGAATTGGCAGAAGGGCCTGACAGAGAGAAAGAAGTCAAAACAGAGAAATTAGGTGAATGGCAGTAATAATAGGAATGCAGGAGGAGGAAGGCGTCTGAAGGTAAATATTACATATTTTGTAGATGTTAAATCTTTGAGTTATCCAAGTAGACATGTTTAGAGTTCAGCTGACCTGATTTGGAAGTCATTAACACATTTGTGAAGTTTGAACCCATAGAACGATGAGCAATACTAGGAAGGTTAGAATGAGAAGAGAGCCAGAGAGGACCTCCAGAGGAGGAAAGAAAAGTAAAGAACATAAAGCCATAAAGAAGAACAACTACAAGTCAGGAGAAGTCACTTTAAGGATTATCAGGGATATACTTCTGTTTCCTTAATTACAAAAAATGGAGTTAAAACCATAGATCTCCAAGAGCTGTTGAAGAATAAATGAATAAGGTGAGTGTGCCTGCCTCCAGCTGGAACTCTAAAGGAGCTAAATGTTCTTACACCTATCATCATAGATCTTTCATTTAATCCCTTGCCCTGCTCTCCCTCAGATCTTTTAAAATATAGGATAGGCAATAAAAATGAAGTTCAGATTTTGTATTTAGCAACCTGCCCCTGTGGCTTCAAATACTATGGCACTGACAGCCTAAGCTAAGGTTAAAAAGTCAACCCAGATCCTGTTAGTCATTAATGGCTTGAATCTGCCCAGGGAGCTGGTCATTAGGAAGATCATGATTTAACTTGCACAATGGAACCAATTAAATCTGGACACCATCCACAGATTCATATCCCCAGTCTCTTCTCTGCCTTCCAGTGCAGTTTATTTCTTGTTCCTAGAATACTAATCATGTATTTTTCAGTTCTGCCTTCTCTTGTGGCTAGTGATCATTTGACCCCTATGAAGCAGAGAATATTTTCAAAGTATCAGGTTCATTTCTTGGCCTTATCTAAGAGTATCCTGAAGCACTTAGGACAGTTTCATTAAGAAAAAAATGGTGGTAGACTAAAATATTAGTTGCCATATTCAAATTCTGCAACTCTGATGCCTTGATTTTCAATACACTTGTATAAACATCCTTTATCTTGCTCAGGGGCACAAAGTCTGATAATTCAGCAAGACATGTCAAATACTAGGAACTAAGTTTTCACAGTTTGTCCATCATTGAGATGCTTTGAGAGGTAAAAAGAGCAAGATCCACTAAGTTCATGAGAAGAATTCAGGTTCTTGCTGACATAACAGTCATGTAAATTTCTCATTTCAAGAGTTCAGATATGCTTTTGTGATCCACAGTTTAGCAAAGGACCCTTGCTCCATTATTTATATATACTTTGTCTCTTCTCTTCTCTTCTCTTCTCTTCTCTTCTCTTCTCTTCTCCCTGGATATCATATCATATCATCTATAGCTACTATCATATATGTTGTTCATTTTTATCTACATTTCTCTGAAGTTTCCTGCACACTGAGTTTACTTTTCTTACTTCTCTGCAATCCACAGCTTGCCATCTGGTCCTTGTCTTTGCACTGAAACTCTCTCATTGAGATCATTATGGCATCTGAATTCTCAATCCCAGGAGCTCAAGTCATTATCTTCCTGGACCTGTGTTGTGCATTAGCCTGTGTTCACCATTTACTCTCTGCTGTAAATTCTCTTAGATCTCATAATACCACTCTGATTCCTGCTTATTTCTGAGTATCCCTTCCTCTCCCGATTTAGACAAACATCCCACTCCATTCTGTTAACAGCCCAGTACTTTCCTCCTGCTCTGGAGTTCTAATCCTCCTACATCATAATTAACAGTGATATGTAAAATCTCAAATTTAAATACCAAGTTAAGACATCTGCCATGGATTTAGACTCCTATCATGCCACCTGTAAGACATATGTACTTTGTATGAGCACAGCAACACATATTCACATCCTCAAATATGCTTTTTTTTTTAAAAATGTGGTGAGTTTGTTGTTTTATTGAATGCTCCTCATTCCACCTCACCAGTCAGGCTGTGTTATTCAACTTTTGATGGTCTCTTTTACCTTTGCTCTTAATATCAAGAAATGTCTCAAAAATTAGTAAGCAAAATATTTTAAACAGAACTTTGCCCCTTCCTCCTCTGTGACTCATTAGTTTCCTTCATACATCAAAGTTGCTTGATGTTGAATCTCTGCAGATCTTTAAAATCATCATTTTATCACTCTTTCATGGGACTGTGAGTTCCCTTTGTGGCTGCGGCTCATCAATGACTTTTTGAATTTTTTTGTTTCTTGAGATGGTGACATTGTAACCCCCATTAGCAGACCGGGCATTCCTAGGGACAATGCAGTGTAGAATGGAAGAATGAAAACATTAGAAATGGCCAAAGATGAATTTCAATCTGGCTATGCCACTATCAGCATCTTAACATTCAATAAATTGCTTAGTAAAAATTGAAGATGTTGTAAAGGACATGAGATATATTTGTAAAATGTTTGGCAGTGTGCTTAGAAGGATAACTGGTAATTACTGAGATTTTTCTGTTTATTTGTTTTTGTTATTACATTTTAGGTCCATGTCCTTGTTAGTAAAACTAGATTTTTACTGATTTTCTATACACTTATATTGTCCTTGTTTAAAAATTGTGTGTGTGTGTGTGTGTGTGTGTGTGTGTGTGTGTTTTCTGTATATGCGTGGGTGGGGAGAGGTTGGGAGTATCATGGTAAGACCATGGTCTCTATCTGTGCAACAAATAAAAGTTAATGCCGAGATTGGGACTAAACATGGCCTGCTTCATTGCTAGTTCTAACAAATGAGCAGATACCTGCATTAAAACAGCCTGGTCATCTTGTCTCCACATCACCGAATACCCTGGATAACAGGGTAAATTGAGGGACATGTGAATTCATGCCTGTTAATATATTTGTGGAGATGCAAACTTTGAATCTAATTATTTGCATCTTGCCTGTCTTTGGCTTTAAACTGGGGGTGAATGTTAAAAAGTTTTTCTTTCTCTCTGTCAGTTTCTGTGATGATGCGCCAACATGAAACAAACTGTGAATGGCCCATTACTAGCAAAGAGAGCAGGACTGCAAATATAAAAGTTATGTGTCTTCAAGACTTAGGCCTACTTTCAGGCAGAATATAAAATATTTAGGTTATAAATTTTAACAATGATAACTCACAGGCTATGTTTTCTGGGTGACACTTGAAGAAGGAGAGTGATTTGGGAGCCATGCTGCTCTATAAGCTCTCTGCTCATGATAGCACATGACAATCAAAATAAAATTCCTTGTCAAACACAACAAATCCCCAGAACACAGCAGCAACACTGAAACTGGGATTCGCTGATTCACTGCAGAGAAGAATGGAGCCCTTATGACAACCTTATTATTCCATTAGCTCAGCTTTTATTTTTAAGGTCTATTACAATTTTTGTTTTATTATTGAGCACTAAAATATAGAAATAAGTTGAATATGTGGAAATGAAATGTCTCCCTAAACATGTTCTACTCTGAAGTAAGGAGTTTGTAGCTAAACCCTTTCACCAGGACATGAGCAAAATCATCCCCAGCCATTTAGCATAACTTTTCTGTCTTCCTCCTTGCCTGTCTTCTGTCTTCTCTGACACAGCTCTCCCGACTACTGAAGTTGTGAATTCATTTTTCATCTTCTGCTCTGTTCTTTGTTCACTTCAGTTAATAACTTACTTGCTATACTTAGTTAGTCTTTTGTGTGAAAGATAATGTGTAGAGTGGTATTTTGCAGTGTTTTACACTGGTATGACATTTATAGAAAACCCTACCTGAAAGAACTAAAATAATTGCACAGGGTTTTTTTTTTTTTTTTTTTTTTTTTGGTTTTGTTTTAAGGCAAAGGATTTGGCTTTGAACTGGCCTAACTTTAAACCTCAACTCTACCAGTCAGTCAAAGCCAGGCAACTAGTAAGTTACATAATCTTTATAAAGCTGAATTCTCTGAACTGTCATGTGGAAAAACTTATATGTATTTTCAAGGCCATTTTAATAATTAAATGAGATAATCATTATAAAGTGCTTAGCACAGAAACTTGGCGAAATATGTTCTAAATAAATGCACAATATTATTGAATCACATCTTTCTAATTAACTAAAAGTTATTTTGATTTTGTTATAAAAGAAAAAAAACACATAGGGAGGCATTAATCACCACCTGATATCAGAATAACATTATAGGAATAATACAGAGACAATAGTCACATTATCTGGGTTCTATTTATAATTTTACCACTTACACACTTGTTGACTTTAGGCAAATTACTTAAACTCTTTGTCTATAACACTGTGACAATAATGTTGAATTTTCTGAGGGATCTGAAGAATACAGAAGACAAAGTGTTACCAAGTCAAAGCTTGTTCTGCTTCCCACACGACAGGCCAATAAATCAAGAGATGCGGTGTTGGGGCAAGGAATAGCAACTTTATTCAGAAAGCCAGCAGACCAAGAAGGTGGTGGACTAGTGTCTCAAAGAACCATCTTACCAGAGTTAGAAAATTCAGGCTTCTTTTATACTAAAAGGGGAGGGCGTGTGGCTGTTTGTTACAAACTTCTTGGTACAGGAATTCTTTGTCCTTGCAGCCTTCCATGTAGTTCTGGTCACAATGTAAACCTCCAACATGACAAGTGTTGTTTTCCTCCAACATGACAATTGTTGTTTTCTGTTCTGCTAGTGCTCAAGTTGGGAATTCTCAACTTGTACTTGTAAACATGTACTAAGGGGTAGAAGACAAACACCTTTAAAAGTCAAGCCTGAGAGGCAAAGCCTTGAGAATGGGCTATCACATGTATTTCAGGCTATATGCAACATTCTTTTACAAAGGTGCAGAGCCAGCATGACTAAGCATAGGCAACAGAGCACAAAAGTTAGAGCTAAAGGAGTTGATCCTATATAGAGTCAGGTTTGTTCTTCTCTGTTACAGAAGTGCTTAACTGTTTGTCTTCTATCCCTGAGTAAAGAGGTTTACAAGTACAGGTACGATGGGTTGATGCTCTCCCCAGTAGGTCCTATGTAGACAAGCTTGTGAGAATTCCCAACTTGAGCTCTAGCAGTAATGAACTCCCAAAGGAAACTTAATCATGTTTTCTGGCTCATAAGTAAAACCACTGCAAAGAAACTCTCCCATCTATAATAACCCCGTCAATGAAGAAGTCAGGAATCTGATTTTTTTTTGTCCTCAACACCTATCACAGTGCCTAACTGTTATAGGAGCTTCACAGACAATTCCCAATAAATGAATGGATAAAATAATGGATAGCTATTGTTCTTCTACTAACTTGGCAGGTATACTTTCTGGATTATTTTATTAAGAAAAATTTATGATGATCTCTCTCTCTCTCTCTTTTTCACTAAATCCTTTTTGGGCCTTTGATCCAGACAAGTGGGGTTCTATGGAGTAATAAAAAAACATGGTTTTAGACCTCACCCTGTCTTGAATGAACTTAAGAATCAAGGCAAGTAACATAATCTGTCTAGACTTAATGTGAAAATCAAAGAGCTGAACTATATCCTAAGGCTGTTTTAGCTCCCAAATGATGTTATATTTAATATTTCTTGGTAAGAGTTAAAATTTTACTTTGTGGTTCCAGAACAAAGCTAGGCAATCAACCCGGAAAACAAACTTTTAAACACAATCTGCCAAGTCTTAAACTTCTTAGATAATTAGTCCTGTTCAAGCATGGACATTGGACAGTGCATATCTAAAGTAAAGAAAAAATAATCAAATCTTCTGTCTTCAATACTGTGTTCTACATATGCCCACGTTCTTTCTCAGAGAATGGTGCTGCTTTCATTCTTCTCATTGAGATAAGCAGTAGGAACAGAGGAAATAATGAGTACTTTCCTATAGAAACTTGTCTCTGCTGTTTGTTTGGGGAGTGTGGATATTTTTAGCTATTCATTCTTCTGGAAGTTGAGTGTAGCACATGAACAGTTGAGACTTTTATAGAAGATCATCTGCCCTTGTCTGAGAAATCTGTGTGTCATGATGCTTTTCAACCAACAGTAATGAGCCAATTCATCTCTTGCTACACAGAGCCTTCCCTGCCTTATTAAAAAAAGTAGTTCGTTATAAATAAAAGTAAAGACTTAACAATAGAACATGCAATTAAAATTAAAAGATCACAGAATCCAAAAAAGAACTAATTAACTTAAAAAGAAAAGTAAAAGGCCACAGAGACAAAGATGTTCACTTCAATGGTTTGGAGTGAGGTCTCACAAACAGAAAAAAAGAAAAAAGTTTAAAATATTTAGTGATATATGAGAATTTATTAATTATGAGATTATTTTTGTTTAAGAAAAGCCAAGAAATGTCTCTCAAACATAACATTATGTTGTCTTCTCCCTGTAAGTTTTCATCCAAAGTTTACAAGTTAGGAAGGAGAAATGGATCAAAAAAAATGTGTTCACAGCTTTGTTCTTTTACAGCACTTTTAGAAAGAAAAAAGAAACTTCTTCCTTCATTTCAGATCATCTCTTTTCATTTGTGCCATCAGTTCACATCTATGTGGCCATTTGTATTTGTAGAAGATAGCACCATTATTACTCATCCAGTAACACAGACCATAGGAGTACAGGGTTAAAAAAAAAAATGCAAGAGGAGCTTCAAGATGGCAGAAGAGTGAGACGCGGAGATCACCTTCCCCTCCACAAATACATCAGAAATACATCTACATGTGGAACAATGCCTACAGAACACCCACTGAACGCTGGCAGAAGATCTCAGACCTACCAAAAGGCAAGAAACTCCCCACGTACCCGGGTAGGGCAAAAGAAAAAAGGAAAAACAGAGACAAAAGAATAGGGATGGGACCTGCACCAGTGGGAGGGAGCCATGAAGGAGGAAAGGTTTCCACACACTAGGAAGCTCCTTCGTGGGGGGAGACTGCGGGTGGCGGAGGGGGGGAGCTTCAGGGCCGTGGAGGAGATCGCAGCAACAGGGGTGCGGAGGGCAAAGCGGAGAGATTCCCGCACAGAGGATCGGTGCCGACTGGTGCTTACCAGCCCGAGAGGCTTGTCTGCTCACCCAACGGGGCGGGCGGGGCTGGGAGCTGAGGCTCGGGCTTCCGTCGGAGCGCAGGGAGAGGACTGGGCTTGGTGGCGTGAACACAGCCTGCAGGGGGTTAGTGCACCACGGCTAGCTGGGAGGGAGTCTGGGGAAAAGTCTGGACCTGCTGAAGAGGCAAGAGACTTTTTCTTCCCTCTTGGTTTCCTGGTGTGCGAGGAGAGGGGATTAAGAGCCCTGCTTAAAAGAGCTCCAGAGACTGGCACGAGCCGCGGCTGTCAGTGTAGACCCCAGAGATGGGCATGAGAGGCTAAGGCTACTGCTGCAGCCACCAAGAAGCCTGTGTGTGAGCACAGGTCACTCTCCACACCTCCCCTCCCGGGAGCCTGTGCAGCCCTCCACTACCAGGGTGCCGTGATCCAGGGACAACATCCCCTAGAGAACGCACGGCGCGCCTCAGGCTGCTGCAACGTCCTGCTGGCCTCTGCCGCTGCAGGCTCGCCCCTGCATCCGTACCCCTCCCTCCCCCCGGCCTCAGTGAGCCAGAGCCCCCGAATCAGCTGCTCCTTTAACCCCGTCCTGTCGGAGCGAAGAACAGGCGCCCTCAGGCGACCTACACACAGAGGTGGGGCCAAATCCAAAGCTGAACCCCGGGAGCTGTGTGAACAAAGAAGAGAAAGGGAAATCTCCCCCAGCAGCCTCAGGAGCAGTGGATTAAATCTCCACAATCAACTTGATGTACCCTGCATCTGTGTAATACCTGAATAGACAACAAATCATCCCAAATTGAGGAGGTGGACTTTGGGAGCAAATTATATATATATTTCCCTTTTTCTCTTCCTGTGAGTGTGAGTGTGAATGTGTCTGTGTATGATTTTCTCTGTATAGCTTTGCTTTTACCATTTGTCCTAGGGTTCTGTGTCCTTTTTTTTTATTACTTAAAACTTTTTTTCCTTATAATTATTTTTTAATAACTTTATTTTATTTTATCTTCTTCTTTCTTTCTTCTTTTTTTTTCTCCCTTTTAATCTGAGCCATGTGCAGGACAGGCTCTTGGTGTTCCAGCCAGATGTCAGGGCTGTGCCACTGAGGTGGGAGAGTCAAGTTCATGATACTGGTCCACAGGAGACCTCCCAGGTCCACGTAATATCAAAAAGAGAAAATCTCCCAGAGATCTACATCTCAATGCGAAGAACCAGCTCCACTCAATGACCAGCAAGCTACAGTGGTAGACACCCTATGCCAAACAACTAACAACACAGAAACACAACCCCACCCATGAGCACAGAAGCTGCCTAAAATCATAATAAGGCCACAGACACCCCAAAGCACACCACCAGACGTGGAACTGCCACCAAAAAGACAAGATCCAGCCTCATCCACCAGAACACAGGCACTAGTCCCCTCCAACAGGAAGCCTACACAACACACTGAACCAAACTTGGCCACTGGGGACAGACAAGAAAAACAACAGAAAATACGTATCTGCAGCCTGCGAAAAGGAGACCCCAAACACAGTAAGTTAAGCAAAATGAAAAGACAGAGAAACACACAGCAGATGAAGGAGCAAGGCAAAAACCCACCAGACCTAACAAATGAAGAGGAAATAGGCAGTCTACCTGAAACAGAAATCAGAATAATAGTAAAGGTGATCCAAAATCTTGGAAATAGAATGGAGAAAATACAAGAAACGTTTAACAAGGACCTAGAAGAACTAAAGCGCAAACAAACAATGATGAAAAACACAATAAAGGAAATTAAAAATTCTCTAGAAGGGATCAATAGCAGAATAACTGAAGCAGAAGAACGGATAAGTGACTTGGAAGATAAAAAGGTGGAAATAACTACTGCAGAGCAGAATAAAGAAAAAAGAATGAAGAAAATTGAGGACAGTCTCAGAGACCTCTGGGACAATATTAAATGCACCAACATTCGAATTATAGGGTTCCCAGAAGAAGAGAAAAAGAAAGGGACTGAGAAAATATTTGAAGAGATTATACTTGAAAACTTCCCTAATATGGGAAAGGAAATAGATAATCAAGTCCAGGAAGCACAGAGAGTCCTATACAGGATAAATCCAAGGAGAAACACTCCAAGACACATATTAATCAAGCTATCAAAAATTAAACACAAAAAACAAATATTAAAAGCAGTAAGGGAAAAACAACAAATAACATATAAGGGAACCCCCATAAAGTTAACAACTGACCTTTCAGCAGAAACTCTGCAAGCCAGAAGTTGTGGCAGGATATATTTAAAGTGATGAAGGAGAAAAACCTACAACCAAGATTACGGTACCCAGCAATGATCTCATTCAAATTTGACAGAGAAATTAAAAGCTTTACAGACAAGCAAAAGCTAGGAAAATTCAGCACCACCAAATCAGCTTTACAACAAATGCTAAAGGAACTTCTGTAGGCAGGAAACACAAGAGAAGGAAAAGACCTACAATAATAAACCCAAAACAATTAAGAAAATGGTAATAGGAACATACATATCAATAATTACCTTAATGTAAATGGATTAAATGCTCCAAGCAAAAGACATAGACTGGCTGAATGGATACAAGAACAAGACCCATATATTTATGCTGTCTACAAGAGACCCACTTCAGACCTAGGGACACATACAGACTGAAAGTGAGGGGATGGAAAAAGAAATTCCTTGCAAAAGGAAATCAGAAGAAAGATGGACTAGCAATTTGCATGACAGACAAAAGAGATTTTAAAATAATGACTATTACAAGAGACAAAGAAGGACACTACATAATGATTAAGGGATCGATCAAAGAAGAAGATATAACAATTGTAAATATTTATGCACCCAACATAGGAGCACCTCAATACATAAGGCAAATACTAACAGCCATAAAAGGGGAAATTGACAGTAACACAATCATGGTAGGGGACACTAACACCCCACTTTCACGAATGGACAGATCATCCAAAGTGAAAATAAATAAGGAAACACAAGCTTTAAATGACACGCTAAACAAGATGGACTTAACTGATATTTATAGGACGTTCCATCCAAAAACAACGGAATACACATTATTCTCAAGTGCTCATGGAACAATCTGCAGCATAGATCATATCCTGGGTAACAAATCAAGCCTTGGTAAATTTAAGAAAATTGAAATCATATCAAATATCTTTTCCGACCAAAATACTATGAGACTAGATATCAGTTACAGGAAAATATCTGTAAGAAATAAAAACAAATGGAGGCTAAACAACACACTACTTAATAACCAAGAAATCACTGAACAAATCAAAGAGGAAATCAAAAAAATACCTAGAAATAAATGACACTAAAAACACAATGACACAGAACCTATGGGATGCAGCAAAAGCAGTTCTAAGAGGGAAGTTTATAGCAATACAATCCTACCTTAAGAAACAAGAAACATCTGAAATAAACAACCTAACCTTACACCTAAAGCAATTAGAGAAAGAAGAACAAAAAAAAAAACCCCAAAGTTAGCAGAAGGAAAGAAATCATATAGATCAGATCAGAAAAAAATGAAAAAGGAATGAAGGAAATGATAGCAAAGATCAATAAAACTAAAAGCTGGTTCTTTAAGAAGATAAAATAAAGATAAACCATTAGCCAGAGTTATAAAGAAAAAAATGGTGAAGACTCAAATCAATAGAATTAGAAATGAAAAAGGAGAAGTAAAAACTGACACTGCAGAAATACAAAGGATCATGAGAAATTAATACAAGCAACTATATGCCAATAAAATGGACAACCTGGAAGAAATGGACCAATTCTTAGAAATGTACAACCTTCCGAGACTGAACCACGAAGAACTCAAAAATATGAACAGACCAATCACAAGCACTCAAATTGAAACTGTGATTAAAACTCTTCCAACAAACAAAAGCCCAGGACCAGATGGCTTCACAGGCAAATTCTATCAAATATTTAGAGAAGAGCTAACACCTATCCTTCTCAAACTCTTCCAAAGTATAGCACAGGGAGGAATACTCCCAAACTCATTCTACTAGGCCACCATCACCCTGATACCAAAACTAGACAAAGATGTCACAAGGAAAGAAAACTACAGGCCAACATCAATGATGAACATAGATGCAAAAATCCTCAACAAAATACTAGCAAACAGAATCCAACAGCACATTAAAAGGATCATACACCATGATCAAGTGGGATTTATCCCAGGAATGAAAGGATTCTTCAATATATGCAAATTAATCAACGTGATAAACCATATTAACAAATTGAAGGAGAAAAAACATATGGTCATCTCAATAGATGCAGAGAAAGCTTTTGACAAAATTCAACACCCATTTATGATAAAAACCCTTCAGAAAGTGGGCATAGAGGGAACTTTCCTCAACATAGTAAAGGCCATATATGACAAACCCACAGCCAACATCGTCCTCAGTGGTGAAAAACTGAAAGCATTTCCACTAAGATCAGGAACAAGACAAGGTTGCCCACTCTCACCACTCTTATTCAACATAGCTTTGGAAGTTTTAGCCACAGCAATCAGAGAAGAAAAAGAAATAAAAGGAATCCAAATCGGAAAAGAAGAAGTAAAGCTGTCACTGTTTGCAGATGACAGGATACTGTACATGGAGAATCCTAAAGATGCTACCAGAAAACTACTAGAGCTAATCAATGAATTTGGTAAGGTAGCAGGATACAAAATTAATGCACAGAAATCTCTGGCATTCCTATACACTAATGATGAAAAATCTGAAAGTGAAATTAAGAAAACACTCCCATTTACCATTGCAACAAAAAGAATAAAATATCTAGGAATAAACCTACCTAAGGAAAGAAAAGACCTGTATACAGAAAATTATAAGACATGGATGAAAGAAATTAAAGATGATATAAATAGATGGAGATATATAACATGTTCTTGGATTGGAAGAATCAACATTGTGAAAATGACTCTACTACCCAAAGCAATCTACAGATTCAATGCAATCCCTATCAAACTACCACTGGCATTTTTCACAGAACTAGAACAAAAAAATTCACAATTTGTATGGAAACACAAAAGACCCCAAATAGCCAAAGCAATCTGGAGAAAGAAAAACAGAGCTGGAGGAATCAGGCTCCTGGACTTCAGACTATACTACAAAGCTACAGTAATCAAGGCAGTATGGTACTGGCACATAAATAGAAAGATAGATCAATGCAACAGAATAGAAAGCCCAGTGATAAGCCCACACACATGTGGTCACCTTATCTTTGATAAAGTAGGAAATAATATACAGTGGAGAAAAGACAGCCTCTTCAATACGTGCTGCTGGGAAAACTGGACAGCTACATGTAAAAGAATGAAATTAGAACACTCCCTAACACCATACACAAAAATAAACTCCAGATGGATTGAAAACCTAAATTTAAGGCCAGATACCATCAAATTCTTAGAGGAAAACTTAGGCAGAACACTCTATTACATAAATCACAGCAAGATCCTTTTTGACACACCTCCTAGAGAACTGGAAATAAAAACAAAAATAAATGGGACCTAATGAAACTTCAAAGCTTTCACACAGCAAAGGAAACCATAAACAAGACAAAAAGACAACCCTCAGAATGGGAGAAAGTATTTGCAAATGAAGCAACTGGCAAAGGATTAATCTCCAGAATTTACAAGCAGCTCATGCAGCTCAATATCAGAAAAACAAACAACCCAATCCTAAAATGTTCAGAAGACCTAAATAGGCATTTCTCCAAAGAACATATACAGATTGCCAACAAACCCATGAAAGAATGCTCCACATCATTAATCATTAGAGAAATGCAAATCAAAACTACAATGAGATATCATCTCACACTGGTCAGAATGGCCATCATCAAAAAATCTACAAACAATAAATGCTGGAAAGGGTGTGGTGAAAAGGGAACTCTCTTGCACTGTTGGTGGGAATGTAAATTGATACAGCCACTATGGAGAACAGTATGGAAGTTCCTTAAAAAAACTAAAAATAGAACTATCATACAACCCAGCAATCCCACTAGTGGGCATATACCCTGAGAAAAACCATAATTGAAAAACAGTCATGTACCAAAATGTTCATTGCAGCTCTATTTACAATAGCAAGGACATGGAAGCAACCTAAGTGTCCATCAACAGATGAATGGATAAAGAAGATGTGGCACATATATACAATGGAATATTTCTCAACCGTAAAAAAGAACGAAACTGAGTTTTTTGTAGTGAGGTGGATGGATCTAGAGACTATCATTCAAAGTGAAGTAAGTCAGAAAGATAAAAACAAGTAACGTACACTAACACATATATATGGAATCAGAAAAAGGAAAATAAAAGGTTATGAAGAATCTAGAGGTAAGATGGGAATAAAGACTCAGACCTACTAGTGAATGGACTTGAGGAAATGTGGAGGGGGAAGGATAAGCTGGGACGCGTGAGAGAGTGGCACAGACATATATACACTGCCAAACGTAAAATAGATAGCTAGTGGGAAGCAGCCGCATAGCACAGGGAGATCAGCTCGGTGTTTGTGACCTCCTAGTGGGGTGGGGTAGGGAGGGTGGGAGGGAGGGATATGTAAGAGGGAAGAGATTTGGGGACATATGTATATGTATAACTGATTCACTTTGTTATAAAGCAGAAACTAACACGCCATTGTAAAGCAATTATACTCCAATAAAGACGTTAAAAATTAAAATAAGATGCTATAAATATTGTGAAATAATTGGAAATGTTGATAGTATCCCTAATAATGATAATAATATAGAACCAGCAGATATTGATGCACAAATTTTCCTCTAAATAAAGATCCTCCACATACCTCATTTTTACAAAGGAAATGTTGAATTTACATTATAATCATCTAATTTTTTCTGAGAAGTGGTTCCCTGGGATAAGAATTATTACTTCACAGTTTAATTTGGTGTTTTAAATTGGGCACCATACTTATATTCCCTTATAGAATTGACAAATTTAAGCCAGATAAATTGTTTTAAAAATATAGCTTAATTTTAAAAATTCAGAATCATTGCCTTGAATATTTTGCTTAAAAAGTTGATAATATGTATATCATTGGAAGTGTAACTTTCCTTTTAAATAAAATATTTGCCCAATATTTAAAAAAGTGAATCGTGAATCCCTAGTAATGCCTTTTACAATTGTCTGCGCTGTGGTTTTGATTTCATCTTGGCATAATAATTTGGCCTACAATTTATATTTCAGAAGCACATAAACTTTTAATTTAATTACTAGGCAAGGTTTCTTTTTTAACCAGTAAATAATACTAATTTGTAGCAGAAGAAATATAAGTCCAATCATGAAAAATTTAAAGAGATTAAACCAAAGGTAAAAGTAACTATTTTATCATGTCATCTGAGACTGTCTGACCAGTAGAACAAGGAAAGTTGGAAGAGATGATCTATGGGTTCTGAAATTATAAAAGCATTTTTTTTTTTTTTTTTTTTTAGTTCAAGAACCTGTAAGTGTTTCTTGCAATGTATTGAATACCACTGTGATAGTCACTTTTGACTTTAGATTAGGGATACCTAATCACACAAATAAGTGACATTTTTATTTTTAATTAAAAAAATCATAGTTAATACACATTCCTACTACCAAACCTTAATATCTCCATTTGGGAAACTGTTTTTTTCAATAATAGTAATTCATATAAAATATACTTAAAGGGAAGTTGCTAGATATGAAATGTAGAGTCTGCATTTAGATCATCATTAACTGAGTGTGTGTGAATATAAAAACTTAACTTAAATGTCCCTGAGGGGCTTCAAAATGCTAAATAAAACATTCTAGCTTGGTTGCATTTTATAGCTCTAATATTCAAGTCAATTGCATCCATATAAAATTAACCTGCACAATATTTTCATGTTCGCTCTGTAATTAAAGGGATAATCAAATTTCACCTTTAGCTGTAGTCTTAAGAGTTGTTCTTAAATCACATAAGCCATTTTAATAGAAATAACACAGTCTGTCATACAAATGATATAGCATATTGATCTGAAATCAGATGAAATTATAAGAGTTGGTTAGATGGCTATATGTTTTCAAATTAATTTCTTAATATTTTTAGTGCAGTATCAGTACACTGAAGCCAATTCCTCTAATTTTATTGGGCGTTACCTGACTTTTACAGTAAATAAGTTGTTGTTAGGCATAGACAATGGCTCTCAAATTTTTGAAATGATATGGAGTCCATGTCTAGAAATCTCACACAGAAACCGCTCTCCTTTGCATCATTATTTTTCATGGAATCAGGGCCTTTGGTATTTATAGTATAACAAAGAAATTAGTTTGACGTAATAGTGATAAGGATGATGATGATTATGGTCGCAGTGATGTTGCTGGTGATAATTTCTGCAAGTTGATTCCTACTATGTGTTGGTGCTGTAAAGTATACTATAAATAGAAGATTTCTAATTATTAAAACAACCTTGCAAGGTAGAATTTTTCCTCCAAATTATGAATGAGGAAGCTAACATTGAGAAACAACAAATGTACTCTCCAAGACAGTAAACAGGAGAAAAACAGCTGGCTCCAAAGCCAGACGTTTTATGTCGAATCCATCAGATAGAACAACATAAGATCAATAAAATGGTCAAGAGAAATAAAACTGGATTTACACGAAGTTATCAATTCACTCAATGACATTTGTTTGAACAGAGTTGAGCTCAGTAATGAAGCTCAGTAATGAAGAATAAATCAGTGACATATAAATGCAAAGAAACTATCAGAATAATTTTGCTTACTTAGGGAAAATTCAAAACATGACTAGAAAAAAGTACTTAAAAGGGTATTTCTTAAACATTAATTACTTAAATAATATTTTATCTGTAATGATGCCAAAGTTTTGTTTTGTTTTGTTTAGTTTGTGGTACGCGGGCCTCTCACTGTTGTGGCCTCTCCCGTTGCGGAGCACAGGCTCCGGATGCTCAGGCTCAGCGGCCGTGGCTCACAGGCCCAGCCGCTCCGCGGCATGTGGGATCTTGCCGGACCGGGGCACGAACCCGTGTCCCATGCATCGGCAGGCAGACTCTCAACCACTGCGCCAACAGGGAAGCCCTGGTGCCAAAGTTTTGAAGACATTTTTCAAGTCAGATTGTTACTAAAACTATAGCTATACATATGAATCAGATGGAAATTTTTAAAAAAGCTATAGGTGTACTTATAAATAATACAGAAATATTTTACATATATGGAAGAAAATGTTGGATATCTTTTATAAGTTTAACATGAACTCTTGGGGAAAAAATGTTTAAGACCATTGCAGATGTTCTCAGTGGAAATAATACTCTCATGAAACATTATTTCAGCTGTTTAACTGATATAACATGAAACCTGAGGGGAAATTAAATGGACTTGCTTTAGGGGATTTTAAAACTAAAAAAAAAAAAAAAAATTAAATCTACATGTGCTGCCAGTCATATACTTTGGAATTGGTCACCCTAACCCATAAAAGGTATAAATTTAAAGCTGGAAAAGGCTACTTATTACTGATTAATTTGTCTTCTTTTCCACCTTGACATATTTACATATACAATTTCAGAAAACTGTATTTACATTTGAGAAAAATATTGATCCAGAGGTATGCCAATCTTCAGTGGCATTGAATTAAATACTTATTACATGTCTTCCTGCTGTTAGGACAAGTAGATTTAGAAAATGTCCCTGTACTGAAGGGTAGTAAAGCATCAATGTGAAATGCAAATGTTCTGTAGCAAGACTACCCGTGTACCTACTGGGAATCTCTTTCCTCTGCTAGCTCTGTGATCGTGGGTAAAGTATTTTGTCACTCTGTGCCTCAGTCACATCTACAAAATGAAAATAATTTAATTATTTCCTCATAGGTTTGTTGTGAGGATTAACTTAACTGTATAAATAAAGTGCTTTGACCAGTACTTGACACACACAAATGTGTTATTATTTTGCTGGGTCTCACGATTTTAGTACACGTGCCAGAGTTGTGAAAAATCTGGATAACAATGAGTCTTTATGAACCTCAATCAATATTTAACCAACAAACTGATTATAGAATGACTGATATACCTAAAAGTGAACAAGATGTGAAAGGCAATTGTTGGAACAGGTGAATAAGAACACCAGGTGAAGGAGGAAAGATTTTCTACAGAGGGAGAGAGGTAAGGTCATCCAAAAGGGGAGGAGGGAAATGCTGTCAATATCCATTTGCCCAGTTGTTCCCATGAAGGGTGAAAGGAGCATTGCTAATTTCTGAGGAAGATCAGAGAAATCTATTATAGGGCTCAGTAGTTCTTCACCAAGCCAGTGCAGGGTGCAGGAGATCTTAACATTAGCATAATTCTGAGGCTCAAATTGTTGGAAATGCTGCAATCTTATTCGTTAATTTTATTTAAAAGTATAATTGATGATGAAGAGGATAATGGTTAGGGTAACATATGCTCGAGGTGAAAAAATAATTTAAAATGTCCAAAATTATATAAAAAGAAAAAGTTATTATTGGTGCTGCAAACAACTGTAAAACCACGGGCTTCCCTGGTTGTGCAGTGGTTGAGAGTCCGCCTACCGATGCAGGGGACACAGGTTCGTGCCCCAGTCCGTGAAGATCCCACATGCCGCGGAGCGGCTGGGCCCGTGAGCCATGGCCGCTGAGCCTGCGCGTTCGTAGCCTGTGCTCTGCAACGGGAGAAGCCACAACAGAGAGGGGCCCGCGTACCGCAAAAAAAAAAAAAAAAAAAAGAGTAAAACCATAAAGTTTTTTAGTGGAGTACATATATGCATAGACGTTCACCAGACAGGATACCCATACTGGACTTGCTCTGCCTCCATTTTAGATGAGTTGCTCATATAATAGAAACCAGGATGTTAGAGTTAATATGATACAATTCCAAGCATCATCACATTTTATGGAATTTATTACAAAACATGAGGAGAACAGTTTATGATTTTGAACACTGTAATTCACTTACACAATATAGTAAGATAGGAGAAAGTAGAAAGAATATTGTCAGGATATTAGAAAAGAGATGACGTTGAAGAGATGACGTTGGCAATAATGGACACATAGGTGAGAGAATCAGCTTGGGGCTGCTTAGGGCCCTATAAAATTGAGTTTTTCTGAGATTCAAGGTAACTGCAGCAGATAAGCACTGCAAAAGTATCACATGATGCTCAGGGTATGAGAAAGGGTCACCTTGAACCATCTTCCAGGCCCACAGTGCTTTATGTCTCATTACATCTCATCCATCCCCTTTCAACTTCCCCACTGCATCTGGGAAAGAACAAGGAAGCTAAGGAAGGAGTAGAGGAGAAGGTGAGCTGGGGGAGAGTAGAGATTCAGCAGGACCCAATCCTCCCTCTCCACTGCTGGCTTCCAGAATGAAGTAGGTGCTAATTAGGGATGAAGGGAAAAGTTTAACACTGAGTCAAGTTAGAAATTTCCATCAACATCTTGACTGATTATAAATGACTGTAGAAATGTCTGCATTACCTACAAGTTAGCAGAGAAGGTACAGATTTGCAGAGTACTCAGAAAAAGGAGTTGGGGAACATAACATTCTCAGAATACATTTAAAAGGGAGAGTAGGAAATCTACATTAAAAATCTATATTTTTTAACACAAATGGGATCATAATATATGCAGCACCTTCACTGCTCCAAATCTCTTTTTTTATTAACCTATTTGTTTAAGAGGAATACCTTTTTATATCAGCATATGTAGATAACTCTAAAATCTCTTTCAGAGGATAGAAGCAAATGGACTACTTTCTAACTCATTCTGTGAGGCCAGTATTACCCAAATATCCAAATCAGACAAACACATTGCAATAAAAGAAAACTACAAACCAATATCTCTCATGTACATAGATACAAAAATCTTCCACAAAATATTAGCAAATTGAATCAAACAATGTGTAAAACAATGTATACACCATGACCAGTTGGGATTTATCCAGGTATGTGAAGGTGGTTCAAGGATGGCCCCCAAGTGAGGGTCCTTGGCTTCATGCAGGAAAGAATTCAGAGTGAACCAGAGTAAAGGAAAGCAAGTTCATTTAGAGATACACATTCCATAGGCAGAATGCAGTCCATCTCAGAAAGCCAGAGTGGCCCCAGGGCATGGGGTCATTGGTTTTTATGGGCTAAGTAATTTCATATGCTAATGAGCGGGAGAAATAGTCTTCTTATTTTGGGGTAGTGTGGGGATTTCCCAGGAATTGAGCCACTGTTCACTTTTTGGTTTTTTATGGTCTGCCTTGGAACTGTCATGGCATAAGGGGCAATGAATTTTAGTATCATAATGAGGGTCTATTGAGCTAAAGGTTAATGATTGGACTATTCTCAAATCCACCTTGGTTTCAGCTTGTTCCAACCAGTCTTTATCAAATCCCAACAGACGCACCCCTTCTTCATTATCTAGCATTTATGTCCTGCCCCTTTCCCTCCTGTCTCAATTTGAAAATCAATTAATGTAATCCATGACATCAACTTACTAAAGAAGAAAAATTACATGATCATATCAAAAGACACAGAAAAAATTTGACAAAATCCAATATCCATAAATGGCAAAAAGAAAAATTTTCAGTAAACTGGGAATAGAGAGCAACAGTCTCAACTTGATGAAGAATATCTACAAATAACCTACAATTAACATCATACTTAAGATTAGAAACTCAAAGCTTTCCCATTAATCAGATACAAGGCAAAAATATACCCCCTCTTACCACTCCTTTTTTGCATCATACTGGAAATTCTAGCTAATATAATAAGAAGAGGAAATTAAAGGTATACAGATTAAAATGAAAAAATATAACTGTTTTTGTTCTTAGATGACATGACCATCTATGCAGAAAATCTGAAAGAATTGACAGACTCATGGAACTAATAAGCTATTATAGCAAGGTTGCAAGATACAAAGTTAGTATGCAAAAGTCAATTGCTTCCTATATACTAACAATGAACAAGTGGGATTTGAAATTAAATACACAAAACCATTTATAATAGCACCCCTCAAAAAAATACTTAGGTATAAATCTAAAAATATATATACAAGGAAGATTTCCTTTATGAGGAAAATTATAAAACTCTGATAAATAAAATTAAAGTAAAATTAAATAAATAGAGAGGTATTCCATATTTATGGCTGGGAAGACTCAATATTGTCAAGATACTGGTTCTTCTCACCTTGATTTATAGGTTCACACAATCCCAATCAAACTCCAAAAAAGTTTTTTAAGATATTGAAAAATTGTTTCTAAAGTTTATGTGGAAGAACAAAAAACCCAGAATAGCCAATACAATATTGAAGAAGAACAGTTGGAGGACTGATGCTACCCAAAATCAATGCTTACTATAACACTACAGTAATCAAGTTAATGGGACATTGGTGAGAGAATAGACAAACAGGTCAATGGAATAGACTAGAGCTCACAGAAAGAGACCCATATAAATATAGTAAACTGACTTTGACAATAGAGTACAGGCAATACAACAGAGCAAATACAGTCTTTTCAACAAATGCTGTTGGAACAACTGTATATCCACATGCCAAAAAAAATAGAATGAATCTAGACACAGACCTTACAACCATCCCAAGAATTAACTCAATATGGATCATAGATCTAAATGCAAAGTTATAAAACTCTTAGAAGGTAACATAGGAGAAACCTAGATGACCTTGAGCATGGCAATGACTTTTTAGGTACAACCCTAAAGGCACAATCCATGAAAAAAAAATAATTGATAAGCTGGACTTCATTAAAATTAAAACCTTCTGCTCTGTCAATTTCAAGAGAATGAGAAGACAAGCCACAGACTGGGAGAAAATATTTGCAAAGGTACATCTGATAAGAACTGTTATAAAAATATACAATGAACTCTTAAAACCCAAGAGTAAGAAAATAAACAAACTGATTAGAAATTGAGCCAAAGACTTTGACAGCTCAACAAAGAAAATATATAGAAGGCAAATATGAATATGAAAAAATGCTCAACATTATATCTTATCAGGGAAATGCAAATAACAATGAAATACCACTACACACATATGAAAATGGCCAAAACTGTAACACTGACAACGCCAAATGCTGTCATGAATGTGGAGTAACAGGAATTCTCATTCATTGCTGGTAGGGCTGCAAAATGTTACAACAAATTTGGATGATGGTTTGGCAGTTTCTTACAAAACTAACCACACACTTACCAAATGATCTAGCAATTGCGCTCCTTGTTATTTATCCAAAAGAGCTGAAAACATGTCCACACAAAATCTTGCACATGTTTATAGCAGCTTTATTTATAATTGCCAAAACTTAGAAGCAACCAAAATGTTCTTCCTTAGGTGAATGAGTAAATAAACTGTGTTATACCCAGACAATGGAATATTTTTCAGTGCTAAAGAAATTAGCTATCAAATCACGTAAAGCCATAAAGGAACCTTAAATGCATTTTCACTAAGTGAAAGAAGCCAGTCTCAAAAGGCTGCACACTATATGATTCCAACTATATGACATTCTGGAAATGGCAAAACTACGGAGTCAAAAGATCAGTGGTTGCCAGGGATTGAGGAGGAGGGAGGGTGAAAAGATGGAGCAGAGGATTTTCAGGACACTGAAAATACTCTGTATGATACTACAATGATGGATACCTGTCAGTAAACATTTATTCATCCCATAGAATGTATAACACCGGGAGTGAACCTTAAGGTAACCAATGGATTTTGAATGATTATGATGTACTGATGTAAGTTCATCAATTATAACAAATGTACCACTGTGTTGTTAATGGGGGAAGCTGTGCATGTGTGGGGCAGGGAGTATAAGGGAAATCTCTGTACTTTCCCCTCAATTTTGCTGTGAACATAGAACTGTTCTAAAAAATTAAAGTCTTAAAAACAGAGAAAGAATACTACCTTGAAGCTAGCACCCAGATTTAGAAACAGAATGTTACCAAAACACAGAAATTTTTCTCATGCCTCTTTTCACTGGATAATCCAAAGGTAGCTGTTACCTTGACCTCTTACATTACCTGCTTTTGTCCTTTGGAGAAGTTGAACTAAATTGCATGTACTATTTTATCTGGCCTCTTTCTCACAATGTTATGTTTGTGAGATGCATTTATATTTTTGTGTGTAGTTGTAGATTGTTCATTTTTATGCTGCATGTATTTGTGTGTGAACATATTACATTTTAATTTTTAAATGATATTACTATGGGTGTTTGCATTGTTTCTAGTTTGTAGTCTTACAAATGGTGCTGCTTTAAACATCCTAGCATATGCCATTTGAGGTACATTTTATTTCAGCCTTTAAAATTAAGTATGTATCTTTGGTGAAAAGAGGGAAAATATACTATTTGAATCTAATTGGTGGATACTTAAAATAGCAGTCTTATAATGGCATATTTGAATATCATTAAAATATACACCTGGAATTACACTCTTAAAAATTGTAATCTTGTAATGATAAAGTACATTAGTGAAAAAGAGAACATCTGCTCCTAAAATAAAAAGAGCACATACCAAAGTAGTACAAAAAAAGCTAATAATACTGGTCTTAAATCACGACTTCATCAAGTCTTAGCTCTTTAAAATTAGAGAAGTTATCAAGATTTCTCTGTGCCTCAGTTTCTCTATCTGTAAAATGGGAATAACAGCAGTATCTACTCAAAAGTGTTGTTGTGGAGACAAATTAAATTAATATATATAAAGCACTTGGAGCAGTACCTGGCATGTGGTGAGTGCCAATAAGTGTTTATTTTTTTTTTGCTGAAGGAAGGCTGCAGCTCAGAAAAATAATTGAAAGTTGTAAATAGTGTATGGCAATGTACCCAATAATTGTGAAGCAATAGTTCCTTACAGTAGAATCAAGCTTAATAGTTTAAAAATTCTTTCAACTGCCTTAGTTGTCTTCCAAGAGGGATTTTATTATCCCCATTTTAAAGAAGAGAACACTATACCTTAACGAATTTATATACAGTCAGCCCTTGTATTCATGGGTTCTACACCCACAGATTCAACCAACTGCAGATTCAAAATATTTAAAAATGTTTTCCAGAAAGTTCCAGAAACCAAAACTGGAATTTACCATGGCAAGTATTTATATAGCATTTACATTGTATTAGGTATTAGAAGTAATCTAGAGATGATTTAAAGTATAGAGGAAGATGTACACAGGTTATGGCAAATACCATGCCATTTTATATAAGGGACTTGAGCAACTGTGGATCTTGGTATCTCTGGGCAGTCCTGGAATGAATCCCCCTCAAATACCAAAGGATGACTGTATTTAGTTAGAAGCTGGCTTTTTCCTCTTAGATTAAAAAAAGAGAGAGAGACAGAACATTTACAGAAATGAATACAACACAGTAGATTAAAAATAGATAGGGAAATCAGCATAAATGGAGTAAACAATGGCAGTACTGTAAGATAAAGTAAAAGGTAGAATAAGTTCATGAAATACATACCATGTTAGTGTACAGTTACTAGAGGTGAAACAAAAATCTAAGTACCTTAGTAGCCAAACCCAAGAAAGAAATATAATTAGTTTTAAGATTCACCGGGCAGTTAAGAAACATACAATCACACACACATTCTCACTCTCACACACCCACTTATAGTCTCATTCACACATGCATTCACACACACTCACACACAGACACACACACACACCCTAACAGTTGCTTCTGAGTATATGCATAGCTTTTCTTTTTATTGAGGTTTCAACAAAATTTCTCCCCTTTAAGGGAGAAACACAGTGACATAAAGTGGCCTGCATCCCTACAATCACTCACACAATACATGGAGGACTTCCCTGAGCAACAGACATAATATGATCCCCTCCCATTGTGGTAAAATCAACTCTCTGAGGGGACAACATAGTCTCTCAAAGTCATATCTCTCAGCTGTCTCACGCTCTGGCTGGATGCAGGAACAACTTCCGCCAGCAAAACTTCAGTCATCGCCAATGGTTCAAAATGGCAATAGAGAAATTGCAGTCCTTTACCCATGGGACCTCTAATGTTGAGAAGTATAACTTCCTGCTGTTGGAGAAGATGAACTCCTGATGTGACATATCCCACCAGGTCAAGATGCTGGATATAAAGCAATTCAATGTCAGAGGGGGTCACTGTACGGGCTCCAAAAGCAGAGTGGTTGAGCCCAATTCCCATTCCCACCTTTCCCTACATGGGAGACTATTTTTTTAACTGCTTCCAGTTTGTTTCTTCATCTGTAAAATAGTACTATTAATATCCACCTGACAGAGACGTTATGAAGATCAAATGAGATAATCCATGTAAAGTGCTGAACATAGAGACTAATCCACAGTAAGCACTTGATGCTAGCAATTATTAATTTTGTTATTTGCAAAAATAAAAATCAGTCTTAGAGAAAAAAATCTTAAGTCAGTCTATCTGGTAATTATCAGCTTCGCTCTTGCTTAGCCTTTGTTTCAAATTCATGGTAAAACTCAGTGCCATCTGTCTAGAGGAGAATAAACTGTTCTCTATAGATAGGGGCCATGCATTTCAATCAGAAACAATGCAAATTTTTTTTTTTTACAAAATGGTGGTCTAAACATATTTGTGTTTTATGGAGCTTAAAATGATTAGATAACTTGTTAATGTCAAAATACCTATGATCCTACCTTAAGGTTAAGGTTTAAAATCTGTATCAGAAAACATAAGCCATATTGAACAAAATAACTACTTTCAACACGAATTGACTTTGTAATACTTTGATTACAATAAGTTTCTTTGTGTTTAATCAATATACTCTACAAATTTGATATTCTTTCTTAAAGACTTTTTCCAGGTGGCAATAAAGTATATTACAAAGACCACTATGATGAGTAAGATTAAAGCTCTCTGTGCTTCTATGACTGTGTGTGTGTCTCTATGTGAGAGTACATGTAGCTTCAGAAATACAGACTTACCTTAGACAAAGAAGAAACTGGCAAAGAATGTAGACAGAATGGCTACTAAAAATTTGAGCCTCAAACTGTAGAGGACAACAGGATTACCCTTTAAATTTAGGGCAAATTGCATTCCAAGCTAATCAATCAGACTTTTTTATTACAGAGTTACCATGGCTAAATAGATAGCCATTTTTGATAGATCTGACTAACTTTTTGAGGTCATATAGCTAGTAAGTTTCAAACCTGTGACAAAAATATAGATTTTCTAATTCATAATTCAATTATTATTATTATTATTAAAATGGTTTTCTTTTTTTCTTAAGTTAACAGATTCTCTTTTGGAGCAAACTCCTACTAAAACCCCCAAAATATGAAACAGATTCTGAGATGTTTTATTTGAGTTGAGGCTAGGGATCCTGATTCCTGCCCTTTCATCTCTTCAGTGCCACCTAGAAGCCCATGATGAATCTCAGCAAAACACTAGGATTCAGAGTAGAACAATTAGAAAATCTTTATGTATACTCTACATTTTTCTAATCATTTATATGACTGACAATATCCTTTAAGCTACAGTAACATATTTTGTGCCCATAAAAAGCATCATGATATGAGTAGATATTATCTCTCTTTTATATAAAATGCAACCTATATTGAGATAAATTATGTATTTTATTCATAGTCACACAACTAATTAGTAGGTGAAAATGCAAAGTTAAGACCAAGGTCAACCACATCACGACATCATGTTTACAGATCTATTTTGTTGTCCAGAGATTAGATCTAATGCATTATAACCATCATGGCAAAAATTAGCTTCTCAAACCAAGGATTAAGTCAAAGAAAGACCATATAGGCTCTACACTGAGGAGTAGAGCTATCAGTGAAAGAAGCGAAAATTCAACTTTCAGCTTAGTGTTTGTTCTATTTTCGTAGATAATACCAGATTGAAATTAATGAGATGCTAGAGTTTCTACCTGGGAAATACTCACTAATATAGAGGCCCAAGGTGGGAGACCAGTTGGACTCCAAGGGAAAGGGGCAGGAAATTAGAGTTACAGTTTAGGAAGGGAGAATAAATTGTTACCTACTCTATAGGTATTCTTTTTCTATCTTTATTATTATTATTATTATTAATTATTATTTTAGTTCCATTTGGTGAGATCTAGGTTTGATGTGTCTTCTACTTGGGGAAGTTCTCAAGATGTACGTGTGCCAGAGCTGCTTCTCTTTCTTCCATACACTTGTATGCATCTCAGTGTAGAGAGAATAGTTCTCCAAACCAAAAAAAAAGTCACTAAACGAAAATGAAATAAAGCTTTCAGGACATTATTTTTAAAAAGTTTTAGTGTGACATGAAAGAGTGGGGCTTCCAGAGCCCCTAGAAGAAACAACACAGACCCACTGTAACCCCTACACTAATAGGCTGGGTGATCATGGCAGGGGATCCCAAACTTCTTAGATTCTAGTTCCATGTCTGAAGAGGAATAACTTGCTAATTGTCCTGGCTTAAATCCAAAGGGGAGAATGAGTACTAAGGGGCAGTCAATAAACACTAAAATTGTAGTAAAAACCTTGATTTTATTTGGTTTCTACTTCAAAAAATGGTTAAAACACTTAAGATATATAATAAGGAACTGAAAGTGTCTCTCTGTGGTATCACTGAAGGATTAGAGATATCTGAGTTTTATCTAAAATGCAATAGAGATGCTGAAAACCACGTAATAACATTAAGAAAAAAATTATAACATAAAACAAAATGAGAAGTCACAAAGGGTACTCTTGGGGAATAATTCTGTGAAATGATATCAACCAAATATGAATCTCTCTTCAGTAAGGCCAGAACACTCATGACAAGTCTGAAGAGGGATATCTTAACTCACTTAATCCAGAAGAAGTATTATTTATGATACAAATTTTTATGGCAGAAATTCTTTGGAAACTGCTCTGCTTTTTTTTTACTTTCTGAAACAGCAGTCATCAAACTACAGCCCATGGACCAAACCTGGTCTGTCACCTACCTTTGTAAATAAAGTTTTATTGGAACAGAGTCACAGTCATTCATTCACATATTGCCTACTGTGCTTCCACAATACTATAACAGAGCTGAATATTTGCACAAAGATCTGTGAAGCCTAAAATATTTACTACCTGGTCGTTTAAGGTAAAGTTTGCCAAACTATGTTCTAAAACCCATTTTGTATCTCTCTAAACACAGGTTATATTTAATTAATAACATAAGCACCAGTTTTATACATTAGAATAGGAATTAGCAAAGTATGGAATAAAAGTGTAAAATTATATTTAGTTTATCATGTTGTTAAAGGATTAAGTATTAAAGCCTTTGACTTTTAGTTTTTCAACTAGTTAGGCACTATAAATTCCCTTGTGTTTTCTTTTTTCTTATATATAGAGAAGCCATTTAAATGTCTGTAATTATTTCTCTTGAAAATACAAATAAGATCTAACCTCTTTGGAGATAAGCACATGTATTACTTACTCATTCTTTGTTAATTCTTTCATTCAAACATTATACTTCCACTTTTGCCAAAAGGAACATTCAAATTATCACTATTACTATACACCTCTTCTAATCTTTTGCTTTGATGTCTTGAATGTTAATTTATAATACCATGTTAATGTGGCTATTTGCTTTTCAGATCTTTGTAAAGATGATCTCCAAATAAAAATTTCCTTTAGACTCCTGCTCTGAACATAAGGCTGCCAATGGGTATTGCATTTAAAAAGTCGTATTCCTCAGACTGGGAATCATTTGCGGGGCTAGTGAGGGAAGAGTATATACTTACCTTTCACTTTGAAGGAAGTGGATTGAGTTTCTGAACAACTATACATTGCTAAAACTTTGGCTTTTGCCCTATTTTCCAAATGATGTTTATACCTGTGGCCATTATAAAGGATTGCTTTGCCATTTTAATAATCAGATCTGCAAGTTTCCATTTAGCATCAAATCCAAACAATCCAATCTGCAGGTGATTGACATCCCTACTTGTGCATCAACATCTATTAAACCAGATGTTTTACTTCTTCCCCTGCCAAGAGTGAGCATCTTTTTATGATCAATTGTCAAGGCAATTCTATCAGTCGAGGCATCACTAATGTTTACATAGAAAAGCATAAGTCATTCAACAGCAGTCATGATATACCATCCATCTAGATTGTTACCATTTTGAAATTAGTTTTTTTTTCAGTAAGAAAATCAGTTGGAGCTTTCCTTGAAAATATTTGCTAATGTCAAAAAGTGCCTTCTGACCCTGAACAATATAATCTCTTAATTGCAATCAAAATGAAGCTCTTGTTTATGTAAGGGAATAACTTGGGCACCAAGATTGCTAGTGACTCTGAAAGTTACCATAGTTGCCCCTTAGATTTAAAAGCCTGCAACAACTTTTCTTTTTTACAAGCACATTTCCTTCTCTGATAAATTAGGGGGTCAAAACTTGGGAAACATAGTGCACAGCTAATAATCTTACCATCCTATTCACATGCCCCTTCCCAGCATAAAATAATGCATTGTTTAATGAATGCAAGAGGATAATGTTTTAACATGGAATGGAATTATGTTGATGACAATATCAACAAGAAAATGTTATCTCCTACTTTTAAAACAAACTTAAAATGTACTAGTCTTCTTCAAAGACTATTGATAAATAGTAAAAGTGGATAGTTTTTCCCTTGGGAGAATACTTCATAGCTATCTGAAGGGGACTTTGTAAACTATTGAGTTCAAACCTTATCCTGAAATGAAATACAAACACAGTTGTAACCAATTGTTCATTTGGAATATTTTAGGGATAGTAAGAGGATCTTTAATTTCAACAGTCATATTTTATTGCATTCCGTGTTTTTCAAAATCCCAACAATTTCCTCTTGGAGTGTGTGCTCTATATATGTATATAAGCTTATGTAAAATTACTTGAGGGAGTATAAGGAAATAGAAAAATTGATCAATATTTTCAAGTGAACACAGAATGAAGGCACATGAATATTAGAGTAAATACTTCCTTTGAGATTCAGGAGTGTAATGTTCAGAACCAATGAGTGGCATGTGTGTTTCTTCATTAATATGAAGCTCATTTACTCAATTATCACATCAACAATCAGTACTGGCTGAACACCTCTGTCAATTTTTAGAAGCACTAATGTAAGAAATCTAAGATTGTACTCAGATCTGAGATAACTGAAAGATGAGAAAGTTTATCTCTCTAGCAACATTTCTTTTAGAGACAGAGTCTGGGAAAAGATGAACCAAAGTTTGACACAAAATAATAATTCTTGCTTACCCTGTACATTTAAAGTAGCAGAGTAATAAAATATGCCAAACTTGGAAACTTGGTGATATTAATTATCTTAGGTTTTCCCTTTTAAAGTACTTTTCCCCCATTCTTTTCATTTCTTTTCTTCTCTTCTACTCATGGCAGATAGGCCAAAATCTTTGGGAAGAGTTAAATCTGAAATAGAAAATTAGCTTAATAAAACATATCAAAACCCTCAACTTTTAAAAAGCTATCTGGATACCGTCAACAGAAGAATGGATAAAAAATATGTGATATATATATATATATATATATATATATATATATATACAAATGCACACACATACACAATAGAATATTACTTAGCCGTAAAAAAGAATGAAGCAATGCCATTTGTAGCAACATGGATGGACATGGAGATTATCATACTAAATGAAGTAAGCCAGACAAAGAAAGTCAAATATCATGTGATATCGCATACATGTGGAACTGAAAAAAAAAAAAAGATGAACTTATTTACAAAACATAAATAGATTCACTAACAGAAAACAAACATGATTACCAAAGGGGAAAGGGATAAATTAGGAAGTTGAGATTAACATATACACACAACTATATACAAAATAGGTAACCAACAAGGACCTACTGTATAGCACAGGGAACTATGCTCAATATTTTGTAATAACCTCTAAGGGAAAATAATCTGAAAAAGAAAAGTGGCTGAATCACTTTGCTGTATACTTGAAACCAATGCAACATTGTAAATCAACTATACTTCAATAAAGAAAAATAATAATAAAAAATTTAAAATTACTAGTTTAAAAAAGTTATCTGGACATATATAATTTATAGGAATGAATTCATCTAAATCCATTCAGGTGAAGTACAGCAAGTAAGGTTTAGTAGAAACGTGGGTAATCTGAGTTTTAGTGGCAGCAAAGCATAAACTATGTCCACAAAAGAACAAACGTCTTCATGGAGTTTCAATAAAAGTGTAAAATTATTTCACATTTCTGCCAGTGCATTTCCTTTAGCAGGGCACAGCTCCCAGTGAAAGAGCTGCAGGAAGAATGGCCTCCATTACAACCTGAGATAGGACCAGAAGGAGACATTTGCCGGCATGCAGAATGTTCACCCTTTACCTTTGAAACATACGGCTTCTCCTTGGGATGATTTTCCATTTGTAATGATAGGTAATATTTAATTTGGTTTTACTCTACATATAGTCTGAGAGGCCTTTGTACCTGCAGGATTAGAGAAATTAGTGAGAATGTAGTGAGAGATTTAAGTTAGTGAAGGTTGTTGAGCAGGATCGTGAAACTAAGTGAGCCTCTTCCTAGCTCTGTGGGGAAGAACGCTGGTGGCTGGCCGATAAGCAGATATAAATCTGGGCTACTGCAATGTTGTTCCAAGATCCTCTGCTACAGAGAACATTTTCTTATCCTAGATTTTCTGGGCACTGTTTGCTGAGGTTAGAAAGACCTCTTGTTGCTCGTGTTATCTTCCTCTTTGCGATAGTTTCCCATCCTTACAAATTGTTGTAGTGAGAGGAGGGGTAGTCCCTGCAGCATGGAAGAGAAAGGAAGAGAAAGAAAGAGAAGCGAAGCTTTTGTGATAAAACACGAATTTGTGATTCTTGAAAAAAATTAAGGTAGCATAATACCTCTTGGTCGTTGGTTGGTGTGATTTTCTTTAATCCTTAGTTGCGTCCAGGAACCCAGAAACGGTAAGATAGGCAGGAAGAATGGCAGACTTGTGAATCAAAAGATGAGATGCCCAGCATTAAGAGGCCATTTTAGCAAAACTGTGAAGAGTCGTCTAGGACAAGTAAGAGATTTGAGTCCAAGTTAATCAAAAAGTTAATCAAAAAGCATGAGTATGTTGACAGAAATTCTATTAAAAAAATAATGCTTTTATGTCTTTGCCATTGCCTGATAGTCTTCACGTGGCCCAGATACTCTCCTGGGGTCCAGGCTTCTTTTTCTTTTGCTGTTAATGTGTTCAAAATAAACAAAACAAAAAACAATTTAAAAAACATGTTAAAGGTTACAAATAATCTTAGGAGGCTGAGTCTTTTTCTGGTTGTTCCTGGAAACTTTTAGTGACAGGAAGTTATCTATATATTTTTGTCAGCAGTATACTCCTCAGTAACTGAAATGAAATGTCCAATTCATTTCAGGCATAGAGACTAGGGATTTAACTTTGTAGTGCTACCAATGCTCTGTTTAGGGACCTATTTCAAGTTATTAATACAAATACTTGCATAAATTTTCTGTTTGAAATACCTTTTAGTGAGAAGTAATAACTACTCCATTGGGTTCCTTCTCTGTGTGCAACATTTTGCAGTAGAAAAAAACTGAGAAAAACAAATGAAAATACACAAAAAATAATTATGCCTTCAGCATAAGTTGAAGACACCTGAACTTCAAAATTACTGAAGAAAAGATGGATAAATTCTGGGGATTTAACATGGTGACAATAGTTTAAGACAGTAGTTAAGAACACTGTATCAAATACTGATACAGTGGCAATGGTTGACATGCTGACAATAGTTAAGAACACTGTATCAGATACTAAAATTTGCTAAGAGAGTAGATCTTAAATGTTCTTACCATACACACTAAAAGGATGAATATATTAACTAACCTTATTGTGGTAATCATTTCACAATATATGTGTATACCAAATCATCACATTATATGCATTAAATTTACACAATTTAGTTTGTCAATTATATCTATCTCAATAATGTTGAAAATATTACTGAAGAAAAATGCAATAACATAATTAATATTTAAAATTATAATCTAAGAAAATTTCCATAAATCATAAAATATATTAATTATAAAATATTCAAACATAGACCATTATTTTAAAAGGACATGGTATACTCTATGTACTGATATGGAAGGATTTTAAAGATATATTGTTAACTCAAATAACTAAGGTATTAAAGGGTATCTAAAGAATGTATGTGAATGTATATTTGTGTGTGTGCTTTAAATAAATGGGAAATTTCTACAAGAATATTCAAGAAAATTTTTTGTGGATTTATATGGAAAATCTATTCTTGTACGTACTTTAATTTCATTTTACAATGCTCATGCATTATTTTTATAATAATAGTCAAATCATTAAAAACTAGAATTGGTGATGTAAGTGCAATGGGAATTCAGACAAAATTTAGAAGAACTAAGATATCTAACAAATCATTGGAAGTTATTGTGACAGGTGAAAGCTCTGAGGACTTGACTAGGCAAACTAAAATACAGAGCAATGCAGCTAACTCAGCCCCTTGTCTGCAAAAGTTTGTTGGGTCTTCTCAATTCACATCTAAGCAAATTGTCCTACATTTTTCTCTGAGCTTGGAATCATGGAGTTCTAGCATTTAAAGGGACATTTGGGATTAGCTAATAGAACTTCTCATTTTATAGATGAGGAAAGCAGAAGATGAAGTGACCTGCCCTGATTCACACACAATCAAGGACAGAGCTGGGGCAATAAGGAAGGTTTTCTGATTGCTCCACTGGCCATCTTCTTTCTAGATGACAGGGAATGACCTATTTGTCATTAACAAAGTGACCCATCTGCTAATTGAGTGCCATTACTGAGTAACTTGTGTTTGTCACATTATTTCTCTGCTAATTATTGGAATTGTGGGAAATGCTCCAAAAGAAACCAGAGAAAACAGAAAAATAAGAGCATGAGGACACATGTGCTTATCCATGTGTACGGTGAGTTTTGTGTAGGTATGTTTTGACCATCTTGGCAGAAATAATTAATCAATTCACTTTTAAAAAATCACAATTAGTTGACTTAAAAAATAAATCAAATGAGTTTTATGAGTAGTCAGGGCCTCCATCTGAGGTCCTGTTTCCAGATGCTCTGAAATCAGAATATGTAAGGTAAAAATGACCCAAGTGTTTTGATTTGCCAGAGTCCATGATAAGCATAAATGTCTACACACAACAGGAGATAAACCACAGAAAATCTATAAACTACTTCCAACAACATTTTCCTGCATGTAACTATGGTTGTTGACAAAAGCTTTCATTTTCATAATAATTCCACTTCATAAAATTTGGTCCCTGTTTTATCTCTAAGAATATTTTCCAGTGCCTCTAAACCAGTTCTTGTCTGTTTCTGTCTTCACTTCCCAAATCCTTATAAGTTTTCTGTCACCTTTAATTTGTGGGCATACTTTGTGAATCTCATTGCACCTTCAGGAGCCCACCTAGGGATTCAAAACACAATATCAGATTCCAGTTGTCATCAAAGACTTAATTTGGAAAGTGGTCCAACATCAATATGGTTGGTCCTTGTTTACCACCACACAGCTTGTTTTGATTGTTAGAGAAGTGATTTTTCAATCACCAACTTTTCTACCAAGAAGAGTCAAGAATTGTCGCAAACATTGGCTGCCCATTTCAACAGAATTTCAAAGAAGGAATAACAAATGAGGAGGAGGCTCAGAATGACCATGAGCTCCTGATGTTCATGTGAATCCCTAGACAAGCAAAAGTTCAACATCTCTGTCCCATTACCCCACATTTAGCTGAGTCTGCCCAGGGAGGTGAGAGGATGAGAGAGGGTAAGGAAGAATGTTTTGTTCCAGAGTCTTCCTCATGCCTGTGGCAACTGTTAGATGTACCTCTGGGATGATGAGTGCAAACTCCAATCTTAACCATCTCTATCAGAATTCCCCCCATATCACAAAACTGACCAAACTAGTTTTGACAATTTGACCATCACAGGACAGATTTCGTAGATTCATTTATGGCCTCCAGAGCCACAAATGGGATAGGAGATTCTCCTGCTGGGAAGTTAAGATATAATGACTATCCTGGGGCAAAATTCAATATAATATAAAATAAAAATTAATAATAAGACGTCCATTGTTGCATTAGTAGCATTGAACTATGGTTATTTTATCAACTCACTCTCTGAGTAGAAGTCTGAGATGGAGCCATAATCCTATTTTTATTTTGTTTGTTTTGTTTTATTATTTTTTGGCTTTGGTTGCCCTGGTGTTTAGATCATCACAGCCTGAGCTAAGACCTGAGTGGCCAAACATCTCCTTTTAACAAGTTTATGCAAGTTTTTAGGTTTGGGACATGTATAATGTTTACTAATGGCTAACATTTTTTAAAAAGTGAACTCATCTTTCTCTATTTGACTGTTTCTGTAAGAGTCATGTAAGAAGGTTCTTAGCTTCGTTCATGTTGCTCCTTTTCTTTTTGCAAATCCTGGGTGGAATAATAACACCTAACACTTCTACAGCACTAACATGTCAGAAACTCTTCCAGGGACTTCGCTAAGTATTAAAACCATTAACCCTTCCAATAACCCCACGAGAAATGTACTGCAGTGTTTCTTATTTTACAAATGAGGAAATGGAGTCAAAGAATGGTCAAGCTACCTAATTAAGGTCACACAGCTGAGAACTAACAGAGGCAGACACCAGCACCTGTAGTTACTGCTCCAGAGAGCCTCTGGGGGAAGTAGGATAGACCCTCTCCAAAAGAGTTCATGTCCTTTACACAATTGAGAAGGCAGGGAAGAACACGAGAATAAAACCATAAACCCAAACTGGACACTCAACAATTCAGACTCTCTGCTTCCAGGCATCCAGATATGTTTCTCAGTGGAGAGAGTCTGTGATCTGAGGCCAGTGGCTCTGTCTTATATGATTTTGCATAATATGCAGCACTTTTCACAATATTTAGAGTCAGCATTAATAAATGCTTATTAAATCAGCTTGTACTTTGTGCCTTCCTTAACCTCGTCTGTTGGTGCGCCCCCCCTGCTCACTTGTGCCCATTTTCCCAGGGTTCTTGTGCCCGCTTGTCTGCATGAATGCAGCCTTGGACTTTCCAATTCACTAGTTCTATGCCACCTACACAGGATTGCCTTTTGCAGCCAGTGTCCCAGCCTCTAAAATTATTCCTCTCCTTCATTCCATTATTAGTTGGAAAGAGTGATTAATGGGATGGTGAATTTAATATTTTACTCTCAGGGAAGTGTTTTGTTCTTGTTCCTGTTTTTGTTTGTTTTAAAGAAGATTCTCTGATGGCACTCTAATGCTTATATTTAAAGCACAAAAGCAGGGTGACAAGGGGGAAAAGGTTTAGGTAAGAAATCATCTGATGTCTAGAATCAGGCAGTGTGGTCAGGTCTCTACCCTGCTCCCTGGTGTAAGTGTGGTCCAATTCTGAGGACAAGCCTTGCAAAGGAGTCCTAAGACTTCAGCTGCCTTTTTAGGCTAACAATCAAACAAGCAATCACAATCAGACCCTGACTTACTACTCTACCCGTACAGCTGTGCTTGGTGCTGGGTATGAAAGGATCTGGTTGCACAGCGCTGGCTCCACTTTCCTGAATATGCGGTGCTCCTGGCCCTTGTGGATGCTGTTCTTCTGCATAGAATAACTTTCCTCCTCCCCCTCCCACAGCTCCGCACCCAACCTTCCCCTTATGCTGAGTACTGCTATGGGCAGGACACAGGTTCAATAGGGACTCATCCTCTAGGCAGTATAAAATGTGTTTCCTTTGTGCCCATGTCAAATGTTTATCTTTGAAATGTCCTCATAGGGACCAGAATGTACCCCTTCATCACAAATGGACAAAGAATTGTTTCTGTACATAGTTTCTGAACATATGTAGGGTGTCATTTTTACCTTGGTTAATTTTTCAATATACTTTTTTTTTGTTTGTTTGTTTGTTTTGTTTTTCAATATACTTTTTCTTTGCTTTATATTTGCCACTCTCTAAATCCAAGGTATAATCTTTCTCAAGCTATATGAACACTGAACTCTCCCTTACCGTGTCTATGAAAAAAAAGAGGGATTTAAAGAGAATTATTTTATTTTACTACATTTTATAATGGGGGAAAAGAAGAAGATACCCAAATTGCCTAGAAAATTAATTCAAATTTTATAAGTCATTCTGCCCAACATGGGCTACTACTGAAGATATTTAAATTATTGAAGATGAAATAAGAAACAAAAATATATTTTAAATACTGTGTATTTCAATTTAATTCTATTTGATACTTACTAAGTATTAACTATGGCCCAGTTACTATTCTAGGTATTAAAAATACAGAGATGAATAAGTTCACTGTAGAGAATAGAAAGAAAAATTAACAATGGATCTGATTTAATATGCTTATATAAATGTAAATTTTCAAAATCAAAATTAACTTGTAGTGGAGGCTAACTTGTAATTTCATTTGGAAGCCTTTAAAATCTCATTTTTTCTGGTCATGTCTACAGATTTCCAGAATCCTCTATGAGTTCTACTGTCTGTACCTTTGTGAGACACCATACAAGCCTGGCTAACTGCTGATAATTGAAGTGGAAAACACCCAAAGACACTGGGAGTGGATACTTGAGTAAAAGGAGAATGTGGGGCAGTGAGAGAAAAGGCTGAATAAAGGCTCTGCACCCTGATTAGAACCTTTGATGAGATTCCATTAATGCAGATGCTGCAGACCAATCTGGTGTATGGCCCCTGTATCCTTCCTGTTAGATGAGTTATTAGTTATCTTTAGGGCATCAGAGAATAAAGAGGGGAGTGAACCAGGTTAAGGAAAAAAGAGGAAAATGTAACAGAAATAAAGAAGTGAAGGAAGAAGAAAGGAAGGGAAGGAAGGAGTGGAGGGAAGGAGGGAGGAAGGGAGGGAAGGAAGGCAGGGAGAAGGGAGTGAGGAAGGAAAGAAGGAAGAGAAATATATCTAATAGCATAAACTTGTAATATATCCCTTCATCTTAGAGTTCAATATTTTCTGTGGAACCAACGTCTCTAACTCTTCATTTTCCCACATTATCATTAGAAAACCCTTCTGAGGAATGTATTCTCTTTTTGACAGTCTTGGTGTTAAAATTTTTCCCTCTCCTTTGTGCAAATAGATAAGCCTACCTGGAGCCTATTTGTTCAGGTGGTTTGGAACAAATCGCGTATGATACCCTCCTCCGTGGAGACGTGGCTGAACATTAGGTCATTCTCTCCTCTGTTTCCTATATTTTCGGAAGTCACTCATGCAGCAGCTCTTAGAGTGTGCAAGAGGCATTTCTCCTCCAGGTGCCATTCCCCAGTTGTACTAATATTTTCCTTCCATATCCTGTGTGTATTGATCAGGTCTTGCCAAGTATAATATTGTCCTTTCATGTAGAAAATAATTTTCAATCCTAGTATCCATCTGAAAATGACCTAAGAACTTTCTAGAACATATGATAACTTTGTCAAAGTGAACATATTCTCTTAGGAGGCAATGCTTATGGAAATTTTTACATGTAGATTTTTAGATGCATTTTATTAGTGAAGAAAAATCATTTACTAGAAAAAAATTATGAGGAGAATTTGGTAGTCTTAATACTCAGAAAGATGTGTTGGAATAACTGAGATCCTGGTAATTTTTCAAGAAAATAAGCTGCTTTATTGAAACCAAAAGCATGTTGTTACTAGAACAGAGTAGAAGTTCAAAGTCCAGTCACAGGAACAAGAAAAGAAAATTGAGTGAATATATCTTGGTGTCTAGGTAAGAATTACTCCATCCTGCTCAGGTTTTATTTACTAGAGTTTAAATTCCCCTGGATTAGGAGAGGACTAATCCCAGAGGCTGAGATAGCTTTTGACCCGTGTATGGGAAACAAGTGGCCACATCTGTGGGGAATGGAGGACTAGTGTGACAGAGATCACATTCCTTTGTGTAAAATAAAGATAATTCACACATGCTATGGCCATCACAATCTCTTAGGTACTCTGGAAAGGATTATCAATAAAGTCATCCAAATCTCCATACTGAAATTAGATCTGCAGAATCCAGGAACTGATATTCGTGTATTGGAGTGGCAAGGCATAAACTACCCTGGGTAAAAAATGAGAATGACCTCACCAAGGGAAGGGAAACCAAATATAACATGAATCAATAAAGCAGGCGTATTTCATACAAACTCTATTAACACAGTGCTTTGAATGCAGTGTCCTAGTTTATTATTTGGATGAAATTCTGAGCCTGCCATGACTCTATAGCATGAAATTTCATGAAATTCATTTCTAAGTTTCTATTATTATTAGGAACAAAAAATAATACAAAAGGAGGATTTAAAATAAACATAAGGTCACTTGAATGTTTCTTCAGTTCATATGCAATAAGCATCATTTCTAGTTTCTTTCTGTGGCTTATGTATCACTTCCAGACTTTGGGATCTTTGATCACCCCTTCAGAAATTATGATAGCCATGTATAGTAGGAATACTCTTTCAAAACATGAAAATTGTGTTAAATATATTATGACATTAACATGCATGCTTATGTGAATCCAACCTTATGATTGAATGCTAATGAGAATGCTTTCCTATCTATTTCAGATTAGTTTTTTTTTTTCCTGAAATGAAAATCCTGACCTAATGTTACTATAAAAAAAAAAAAGCAGATGGTCAAATCATGCATATTATAATCACAGGTAGATTTTACTTAAACCATTACTTAAAATATAAAATAAAGTATCAACATAACATCAGACAAAGAAAGTTTTAATTGTATTTATTTTTTTCAGCCAAGTTATATTGAGTACCTACTATGAGTACCAAGATAGTAAGATATTACTATCTTGCTTATATCCTTCCAATAACTTCTCATTGCCTTTAAAATAAATGATAATGTTCTTAATATTTCCTCCGAGGTCTAACCTGAACACATGCATTTCTCTGACTCACTATTTCTCACCAAGCAGCTCTCCTTTCTGTTTCTATAAATCTCCAAAGTCCAGAGTGTTTGTACTTACTGTTAGGTCTCTTGGCAACACTCATCCCCTCCCCACCCCATTCATCTAACCCCTGCGCCTTGAGTGATTGATTCTTTTTCATACTTTACCACTGAACTCAAATGTCACTTCCTCAAAGTGGCCTTTTGACTGCCCTTATTTAATTTCTGTACTGACTTTTATCTTTAACTGATTTTTTTGTTATTTACTTGTATATTTTTGACTTCCTCTACTTTGAGAGGAAAGAATTTGTGGATTTTGTACCTATTTTATTCTGAATATACAGAAGAGTGCCTATCACAAAGCAGATTTTCGATGAATATGTTTTGCATGATCTAAATGCCAGGGATTTAATTGTAAACATAGAGTTATGGGTTTGGCCTTAACAGAGTTTTTGATCTCTAATGAATAAGATACGATTTTCAAAGACATAGTCAAAGAAAGGTGTATTGCTGGTTTTGCTGTTATTTATCTACGACACCATCCAGCCTTGCCATGTGAGCACAGGGTTTCATATGGATAGTCACAGCTCTGGCATTTTTGTTGAGTAAGTGAGTTTCTCCATATAACAAAATAGAAGAAAGATACCTAGTTCATATTTATTGCAGAGAAAGAAAATATTTAGGTATGGAATTTCTTTCAAGAAAGTTGTAACATATTTATAATGTCTCATTATTCCTAATATGCAAATATACTTTTATTCTTGCTTGTTGTTTGTTTCATAATCAAGCAATGCTCACATTTTAAAGATTGCAAGTTTTGGGGGCAAATGTTTTTACTTTATTATCTTAAAGATAGACTTAATTGCATTATATGGGTTAATATGATGTTCATATCATGAATAATGAGTTCTATCCTTCCATTATTGAATTGCTGAATGTTATTTTTCAGATGTCAGTTTTAATATTATTCTTTTGAGAGGAGAATAAAAAGGTTGAGAGATATCAATAATAAAAATATTGCTATATTATTGCCATGAAGTTTATGGAGTTTACGGTTAAAATTTTATTTTCAGGTAAACGAATATCCAGGTAAAAAAAAATTTTTTATTTAGCTGTTCAGATGTTTTAATATAACGGTACCAAATAGATATGTTTCTAAAACTTCTCATATTTTCCCACTCTTTGAAATGAGACTTCAGCAACCTTCCAAAAAAAAAAAAAATTCCAAATGCCCAAACCGTTTTTTAAACTAGTTTACTCTTTATAATTTATTTTTCATATCTTTGTTCATTTTTTTTCTTCTTTATTTGCTCTATTATTCTACCTTACCTTCTAAACCTTACTTGAAAACGCTATCACTCATATGTGATAAGTATTTCCTCAGTTTCCCCAAGGGATTACGGTCATTGGCTTTATCCTCATAGTATCAGGTACATTTCCATTGGTCTTAATCTGTTTGGATCTGTTTTGTGTATTTGTCACAACTAATAAATTTTAAGATGCCTGATAGCAGGAAGTGTTTTCATTCATATTTGCATCCCCTTAGCACTTAGTATAGATTTTGGGCCATATTGTTGTTCAGTAAATCTTTTGTAAATTGAATGTCTTTATGATTTAAGTTCCAAGAGCATTACAAAAGAGGTAGTCTTGAGAACCTGTTGTGGTGGACCAGTTTGGGTTGATAGTTGCAGTTGATATCAGTAAATACTGCTCCCCCTATGTGTAAAGCATCTATTTAATTTTTTCCTGATGTCAATAAGGAAAAGAATATGCCAGAAATTTAAACCAATAACATATTAACAAGAGAAGTGAACATTTCAGTTTATCTAATTTTATAACATATTAAAATAGAAAACAAGTACAGTTTCCACAAAACACCCCAATGTCTTAGTAACTTCTGAAGAAACAGTTTCTTCTAAATTATTTTTTATTTTGCTTGTTAAACTGCATGTAGTATAAACAAGCAAACTTTTTATTTCCTCTTATGACATCAGATTGCCAAATACATAGGTAAAGACCAAGCCCCTCCCTTGATCTTTAGACAGAGCACAAAGCCAATAACAAATACTTCACCAAGAAAATGACTGAAGGAGAAAACTTGTGTCTAAAATTTGAAAGTGTTCTACGATTCATCTCAAATCTTCGATGTTAGGTGATGCACATGGTTCTTGAAAGTGTGCATTTCAGATTATTAGTTAAAGAGTTACTGAAACCAGTTAAATGAGCAAGACTGGGATGTCTTAAAGTTATACAGTGATGAAAGGAGACAAATCTAAAGACAGTCCTGAATATTACACAGTAGCAGAGAAAAAATATCAAAAGTGAGAGCTCAGGAATTAGGGCCATAATAATGGTTCCAAAATTATGCTTATAAATTTATTAAAAATCAAACAAACCAAAAGCAATCAAACTTTCATTATTATTACCATTGCCCAAATAATTATATTGGACATGTATTTTATAGACACCAGAGGACCATGTACTTGATCAATAGGTCAACAAATTCAGTGAAAGGCAAAAAAGTGAAACCAGTCATCTGAGCAAATGCATCAGTTATTTGTAAAACTGATAGTCAGAGGATTCCTTCCGTTTGGGGAGTAGGCTCAATCTTTATCATTCATTAACACCGAATAGACTCTATACCTTTGTTTTTGAAACACATTGATAAGAAATGAGACAAAAAATTATTATAATGTTAGAAAGGCTAAATTATAAAGGTTAAAAATTATTCCCTCTTCCAGAGTGGCAATTGGAAGAAAATGTCATATTTTTGTAATTATTAATTGTATTATTTGCCACCTCTTACCCTGATATGCAATAAATAGGCTATTTTGGGAAGTATTGCTTGTGAGCTTTGATTTTTTTTTTTTTTGCCATTTTTTCATCACCTTAGTTTACACTTAACGTCATATCCCCAGATTTTCATAATAGGATTCTAATCATTCTCCCTGCCCCTAGTGCATCTACTTTCTAACATCTCTCAATTTTGTCACTGGGGTTTTCTTTTGTAGTATCCAGATATAATCATTTCACCTTCCTGTTTAAAATTTGCCTCCATCCTACTATTATATGCAGAATGAAGAACAAACTTTAATTCACACTGGCCACTCTTTCTTGCAATCACCCAACCTTGTTTATTGTTTTATAGAAATATTCATTGAGCATTTCCTGTGTCCAAAACACTGTGCTTATACTTCATATACATCGTCATATTTATTCCTTGTAGTGGACACTGCAGATGCCCCAGCCAGATCCCCTTTACTGGCAGCTACCACCCTCTGTTGCAGTGAGGATTGGATGCTAACGACTAATAAAGTCTTGCCCTCTGTCAAATGGAAGCCACTTCACCCAGGAGGTTACACATTACCCACTCACAATTTTCATCCCACCCACAGCCAGGGACTGACAGGGGTTAAAAATCCAGCCAACTCTTCTTAAAGTGGGATTAGCTCTGGATATATCATGCTCTTCAAACTTTCCATGGGATCAGAACAAAGCTGAAGCTGGTCTCTAGCTGAGACCGCATCCTTGCTTAGATTATTTTCCCCTGTCTTATCTATGCCTCACATTTCCTGCCTCCTAAGAGCACTCTTTCTACAAAGCCTTGGCACAAAAATCTGCTTCTCAGGTTTTGCCTTTAGGAAACCTAACTTAAGATATGTCTCAGATGAACTCCATGAAGCTGGTATTGCTACTGTCATTTTGCCTGTGAGAAACTTGGAGTTCAAAAAAATTAATTACTTCTTTCTCTATTCTTTCAGAATAATTGATACATTATTTCAGAATAATTGGTAAATTATTACAGCCTGTCACCAGTGCAAATGGCTTTAGAAATCAGGAAGGTAATATGCATGTGGACAGGCTCAGATATAAGATAGTATACCTTTGAAATAGTTGTTGAAACAAGATCTTGGATCACCACAAAATCCATTCAGATTTTATTTTATTTTTTTAAATGACTTTTATAGACCCAAATTGATCTTTGGCTACAGGTCTGTAATTTCAGTCCCCAAATCCCAAATACATAAGGACATACATATTTGAGACACCAGACTAAATGGTTTAGTGTGTGATTTGATTGAGCCTCCACTATACAATGTAAACTGGATATTTGCGGCAGACAGATACCATTGGTTTTGTCCCCTACAGCCATCTCTGTCTTCTTTTACCCCTACTGGAAGTACTTAATTTGTACCATAATGGCTGAAAATGTCACTCTTTCCCTGTCTTTCTTGTGGCTAGGAATGGTCGTGTGACCTCTCCTTTGGAATTCTGGGAATGATTCTCCTCCCTGATTAAAAAGAAAGAAAGATGCCCAATAAGTAAGTGCAACCTATTTTTCCTGGTGTTTCTGTGAGAATGTGCTCACAGGGAGGCTACAGCCATCTTCTGACCACAAAGGATGACACTGACAACACAACAAGGGTAGAGATCAGGGAGATGGTGAAGATCAGGACACTAAATGAAACATAAACATGAGCACTGAACCAACTTTGAAACTCTTTTCTTCAGATTTTTTGTTAAAAAAAAAAAATTCACTCCTGTTTGAGCCACCTTTGTTGGTATTCTGTTACTTGCATCAGAAAGCATAATGACTGACAAGTAAGCCTCAGATAATTTTAGTGGCTTGATCAATTTTTTTATAGGTAGTTGGTGGGAGTATTAGCATTCAGACTTGGGCCACCTGACACTTCTGTGTAGAGGATTTCTCCTTCCATAACATCAATGTCTAGGTAGGCTTCCACATTTTTGTATGGTTTCCATTAGGCTTCTTTCAAATGCTCTGTTGACCAAATGGTTCAGGACATCTGGATTTCACAGTGATAATAAGCATAGGGGAGAATACTTCGCTAAAATACTGAGGATGAGCACCCAGCTTATTTTCGTTTTCTTTAAAGTATGAAAATAAACCTTTGCTATCTGAAGTAGTTGAACCTCAAAAATAGCATATTGTTCTACGTCCTGTTCACTTTGCGCTTGACAAAAAATATTCTATATGAGTGAAGACTAAGATAATTTGATTCAAATATTGATTCTCAGTTTTTCAGTACATAGGTGTTATTTTCCATACTCAGGAGAGTTTTCAAAAGGCACATTTAAACAGTCTAGAGCGTTTAACCTTCTACCTCAGCAAATGTAGTATATAGAAAAAGTGAAAACAGGAAATCCTTACTTGGAAATAAAGTCTCCAAGTTCTCCGTGAGAGGTAAATATTCATGTGTTCAAATAGAGATTTATATAAAATCACCATAGCATTTGCATTAAAGAATATTTTTCATAATGCAGGTGACTTCTATTTAAAAATTTAAGTTTGAAAGAGTGAGTGATTTTTATGATCAACTTGACATTTCTCAGGACTTTTATCTATAGATTGCAAAATGCTTACTAGTTTCTTTTTTTAGAGAGACCTCTGCATGAGGCTCAATAATTATGGTCTTATTACTACAATAAAATTTCCAGCTAATATATCACAGACAATCACTGCTACAGTAGAAATGCCAGAAAAGCGTAAATACCCAAGGGGAAAGAATTTAGAAGGAAGATATTTGTTAACAGGATGAAAGTGAATAAGGGCAAATGAAGTATAAACAGCTGATTATTAGAAAAACTTCAATAGTTTCCCAATCAAGAGATAGCAACTATTTCCTTTGGGAGTAAATCAGAATAATTTGAAATGTTCCAAACTGGTTTGTTTGATAAAAAGAATAATGTTGTTTTTTATAGTCCTTTGCAATTTAAAATGGATTACCATATGCATTTTATCATTTGATTGTTACAATTTTCCTGTAAAGTATATAGGCTAAGGATTATTATTTCATTATTTTACAGATTAAGAAACTGAGACATAAAAAAAGATACTTGTCTAGGGTCACAGGCAGTAATTGGCAGATTTTGGTCTAAACTCTAGAGTTCTATTCTACTGTTTTCATAAATGTCACTGTTAGAAGTTCTGAATAACTGAACTTGAATAGAATATAGAATTTTCTGTTTCCTATTTTAGTTGTTAAGCAAAAGATGTGGTTTTAAAAAATATTTCAGAGTTTTTCCATTTTTATTATTATAGAAGAATATGGAGAGCTGAGAATCAAGTTGCCTCCCTTAAAATCTGAAAAAGAATATAAACAAGTAATAGGAGATAAAACTCTGCCATAAACCGGAAATATTTTCTATCTTGCTCTGGGTGGTGATTACACAGGGCATAGACATGTAAAAATTATCAAGTTGTATGTTTAAGATTAATATACTTTACTGTGTAAGATTTATCTTACCTAAAAAGGTAAAAATAAATATATATTACCTATAAGTATATATATAATATATATATTACATAATATATAGTATTATGTATATAAAATTAATGTGGCAATAACTTTGTCCAATGTTCACTTTGTTACATAGGCATAAGATATTTAGTAGTTTTTAAATTGTGCATATTATAAACTATTCAAAAAGAACGTAAAACTTATTTTTATGATATCACTTATATGTGGAATCTAATAAATGATACAAATGAACTGATTTACAAAACAGAAACAGATTCACAGACTTAGAAAACAAACTAATGGTTACCAAAAGGGAAATGTGGGGGGAGGGTAAATTAGGAGGTTGGGATTGAGATATACACACTGCTATATATAAAATAGATAACCAACAAGGACCTAGTGTATAGCCCAGGGAACTCTACTCAGTACTCTTCAATAACGTGTATGGGAAAAGAATCTGAAAAAGAATAGACATATGTATACATATATGTATAACTAAATCACTTTGCTATACACCTGAAACGAATGCAACATTGTAAATCAACTCTACTGCAATATAAAATTAAAATTAAAATAGATAAATAAATAAAACATTATTAATCATGAGTAAAATGGTTAATTTACACAATGATACTTTTTTTAGAATTGTTTTGCATTCTCCGCTTCTAATACCTAAAGACCAATGGGAACAGAAAAGGTATTTGACAAATATATACACTCTAATCAAGTGAAAGAAACTTCAAAAATACAGGATGTGCCTTTGATAAATCTTGCAAACTTCATTTCTTTCTCTCCCCATGTCTGCACTACATCTTCAATCCACATGTTTCCTGGCTGCTCAGTCAGTGGACCTTCCTTGGCCAATCCCCCTCGGTGCTCCAAAGACTTCCATGAAGCTATCTCAGCTTGTTCCAACAAAGCATATGTGCATACATTCACCATTTTGGCTCTTCTCTGTAAAGTGACCTCAGTTAGCTGTAAGAAGCGGGTGGGTAAGGTATGTGTGTGTATGTGTATGTGTGTGTGTGTGCCTGTGTGTGTGTGGTAGGGGACAGTGAGTTGATGACAAATGCAGTAATAGGTACCATACTGGATATTTTACATATCTTAATAAATCCTCACAACACTGCAAGATAAAAATTGATCTCGGTGTAATTAAATATTATGCCAAAGTATGTCCATTTGAAATAAAGTTAAGAAGAAAAATCAGGTATGTCTCACTCTGAAGGAAATTTTATTATTATTCTATTATTATAATAACAATTTTTCTTATCCATACTCCACTAAAATTATGGAACACTTTGGGGCTTTCTAGATGTAGATAGATAGATAAGGATATAGATATAATAATATATGCATATTATATATATTTCCAGGTAAACAGAATATATGCATAAATATATTCCCAGAAAAGTAAATTGCTGTTCCACTCTTAATTCACAAATTAATTAGGACCACAATGTAGATCTTTCAGTTACTATTAGATAATTTTTCTTATATGAATTACTAAGGTGCCAAATGTCCACTCAATAATGCATCACCTCTCCCAAAAGCTAGTAACAATTTTTAAAAGGCTATTGGAAAGAAAAAAAAACAATATGAAGTAAAAAATCCTTAATGGTGCTATAATCCCATCCCTCTGTTAACACGTATCATAGCCATCTTTTCACTGTTTTTTAATCACATGTGTTTTCTCACTTCTCATACTAGACATGGAGTTTTGAAATTGAAATCTCTGTTGTTTGTTTTTACTTTTTGTTTTTTAATTCTGGGGCAGGGCTTGGCATATACTAGCTACACAATACTGTTGCTGAATGATTGAAGAATGAATGGTCCACTGCAAGGAGAATGGCATTTTGGTTACCATAATAATAAGTGAGGAAGTTGTTTTTATAATCCAGGGAAGCCTTTTGAGCTACCTTGAAAATATCACCTATATGACAGCCTACTTAAATGGTAAGTAAGAACAGCAGCCGGGGTAGAAATAAGTCTGCCATTCCCACAGTGGCTATCTGTCATTACAAGAGGTACACATTATTTACCCCAAAGGAGAAAGATACAGTGTTTTCATTCACTGGATTTCATTCCAAGAAAAGAAAGTTGGTGAAACAACTCAGAATATTGGCCAAAACAGAACATGTTAGCTTTAATCGATTTATGTGATCAATCATTTCAAAAAGATTATTCGATTCTGCGGCAATTAATTTTATATGCTAATATATAAGGATAGTTTTCCTGTCTCAAAAGGAGGAGGGATGGGGAGCCTGCCTATTCCTTCCATTTTTCTTATAAATGGCCAGATCTGCCCTTCTTTTCAATGATCAGTACTAAATATATCCTCCCTGGATGCCCGGTCAATTAAGATCAGATACACAATAGTACGTGGGTCTGCCGCTTGGAAGTCACTATCTGGGCTTGAGGTTATGGATGCAAATGCAGGAAATTGTCAAAGGAATGAGACAGACTTCATTAGCTGGAACTGGGTGAATTTTTTCATTACAATAATAGTAATGGTCATAAATCTGATTAAGAATTCATATAGCTCATTGGTTGGATTTAATTATACAAAGCAGTTTGTCAAGTCACTGGCAGATTTTATCAAATGCCATCACCATCTATGATGACACTGGCAAACTGAAATGTTTCCAGTCTGTATCCCTGAAGGTATATGCCTGGTTCTTGTGGTCACCACGAGAAATATGAACATACAGCCTCATTGGAGGAGAAGAAAAATGAACTTTGGGTGTGTGAAATTAAATGATTAGGCAGATTAACTATTTTTCTTTTTGTGGTTAACAAGGGCTCTCACAAAAAAGTTATTTGTATATCACTGAACTTCACCCTGGTAAGAGATGTAAACAATAAAAGCCCCACACCCACCCACTATAATAGCAAAAAGAGAGATGGTGTCATTGAATTCTGTTTTCTAGAAAATGAGCTGCTCCCCTCAGGCTCCCTTTAGACCCTTCTGATGGCCAATGTCTCCAGGTTGCCTTCTTTGAGCCCCAGTCCCGATGCTGATTGGGTTTAAGCACTCAAAGGAATGTAGCAGCTTAAGAATGTGCTCTCTTTATTCTATTCTGTACACTGTTCCCTAGGTGACCCTGTAAATCCACAGCCTTACACTGTATTGTGATGAGGGAAGAAAGTGCCATTATCTTAGTGGGAGTAAGAAGAGACCTTCGTTCTCTGCCCCTTGCTATAAAAACAACCCAGGCCTGGACAAAATCTATTTTCTTTCTGGTCTGCCCACTTAGCATGTCAACATTTTCACTACAGTTGTTACGCACAGCTTACTTGGGCCCAAATTCTACCAATAACAATAACTGGAAGGATTTTTAAATTGTTTTTTTGTTTCTTTTGTGGCTTCACAGAAAAATATTTTGTTTCAGAACGACTTAAAGATATATTATGACACGTGAATTATATACAGGTTTCTCTGCAGCTACTTTATATCATGATGCAGTAATATTCTGATATTCATTTCCTATCGTGTTTTAATAGTATTTCCAAATCTTCACGAGTAACTAGTAAGAATCCTTGGTCTGTTAGAACAGTATCTTTTTTTCTGACATAATTTTTTTCCCCTTCTCCTCTTCCTTCCCTTGCCTTGGTCCCTCCCCCTTTTTCTTCTCCTCTTCCTCTTCCCCCCTTCCTCTTTCTTCTTTCCGATTTTAGCTAGGTGTTATTTTACACAAAATTACATGTATGTGTCTCATGCATAAGGGTTTCTTGCACTGATGTCTTTATTACTATTTGTGTAATATCTCTGTATGTATACCTGTTTAAAGTTGATGGCTCCTTCCTCCAAACTTTTAAAATTGAGTTGAAAAGAACAACAATATAGAATATTGTATCTGTTGTGAAGCCAAGAACATTGTTACTAAAGGAGACAATTGAGCCAAGGGACGCAGGTAGGGAAACAGATGTCTTTAGGCTGGAGAGGGTATGGTTGTCGGATGGAGAGGAATACTGGACGTATGCAAAGGCAGGCTGAAGACAGATTGGGAAACTTTGTATGTCAGGTTAAGTGATGTCAAATATTTCTACACGTCAGAGATCATCACTGTAGATTTTGGATGAATAGAGGAGCTTACCCAGATGCTTGAATACATTTGATGACAATCAGACTCAAGTTGAACTGCCTGGGAGACTAAGGGCAGGTAGGTAAGAAAGATACAGATTAGAGAAAATGCTAGTTACAGATTAGAAGGAAAGAGACTTAAGAGGAAGACCAAATAAAAGGTGATTACAAAAGTTTATGCAGGTGCCAGTGAAGGTCTTAACCAGCAGAAATTGTATTTGGCAACTACCATAACAAAATACATAGACTGTGTGGTTTAAACAAAGACACTTATTTCCTCACAGTTCTGGAGGTTGGAAAGTCTAAGATGAGGGTATAGGCCAATTTGGTTTCTGGTGAGAACTCTTTTCCTGGCTTGCAGATGGCAGCTTTCTGGATGTGTACTCACGTGGCAGAGAGGGAACAAGCTTTCTGGTGTCTCTTCTTATAAGGGTACTAACCCTATAGGATCAGGGCTCCACCCTTATGACCTCATTTAACCTTACTTACCTCCTATAGGCCCCATTTCCAAATAAAGTTACTTTGGGTGTTAGGACTTGAATATATAAATTTGGGGAGGTGGGGGACACAATTCAGCTTATAGCAGAAGGGAAGAAACCTAAGCTAGCTGCTCCTCTCTTCAGACCTCTTTGGTGTCACAAAGTCCTCTCTTCAGGCCTCTTTGGGGTCACGTGTAATGTTTAACAGTTCATTCTAACGTTATAGGCACCATAAAGAACTCTAATTAGTATCTGAAGAGCTGTGTTTAACATTGGAAAAAATCTGTGTAGTGCTCAAATAGGTGTTATAAGTACCGGACAAAAATGTGGAAATTTTCAGGAAATTGGGAGGGAGAAGGTTTAGTTTCACCTTGGTAACCTGATAGTTGCTGCCCACATTACACCCCCCAACCAGCCTCAGCTGTAAGCTCCTTGTAGTCTCCAGATTTTAGATAAAGAAAACACGTGGCCTTCTAGCTCCATAACACAGGGAAATCATGTAGTGTTTTTTATTCCCACATTACATTAGCTCTCTATAGAGGGAGCCTGAAAATAATTGAGAGTCTATGGTTCCAAAACCCCGACTGGGAATGCCTTGTTACTCACATGGGAAAGTTCATCGAGAGAATTTATATCCTTTAGTTCCTCCCTCCAGGCTCAAGATGATCTGGCAGGAGATTGTGTCTGGTCTTAGAACCCACAGTTTATTCTGAGACCCATGCTTGACTGCTTCTTCCTCCTGTATCCTATTAGGAGGGGAATGATGGGTGTGCCCAGAGCAGAAACATGTATGCAGATGGTGGTATGGTTTTAAAACATGTTCTCAAAGCCAAGTGCTGGTCTTCACTTCCAGTATCTCTGACTGAAGGTAAATGACAGTTGGATTGTTTCATTGTAGGCTTAGTGCAGTGTTTATAAGTGCAAGGTATTCAAAATGCTGATAGAATCCTGAATCCTTTCAGCTACAGGACACATGATTATATATCTGATCTTGCATATAAACAGTAATGAATGTGATCGTTTTCTCAACCACTCTATTGTCATTCCACATGACCTGCATTTTTAAGACCTTTGGACACTTGCATTTTTCCTAGAATTTTCGTAATTTAAAGGTGTGATATTGTTCAAGGGGCAGAGGTGTTTATTCAGTGGCTCCCTACCTGCCCCCTTCCTCTATTTCTAGGGAACTAAACTGGTTTGAGCTGCTAATAGGCAATGGTATCAGAATCAATTGTGGGAAAATGAGATAATTTTTAATTTCGCTTAACTTTGAACACAGAGATACATTTCTACTAAGTGAGCATTTATCTCCAGTGCCTTGAATACCCCAGGATAAGATGCAAGTTGCAAGAAAAGCTAATTTGTAGTAATTTCATCAAATCTATCAATTCCTGTTATTTGATACAGAATTTATAGTACAGTGAATATAATTATGACTGATTTTTTTTCCTGTTATTTACTGGCCTAAGTTTGCATGATTGTGTGGGGGGAATTATTGGAAGAATATCCATTGATTTGGGGATTATTAAATCATGCTACATAAGCCATGCATTCAGTCCTGAGTATATGACAAAGGTATTTTACAAGTTTTTAAAATTATTATTAAGCAGAGTTTGCTTTATATATGTATCTTATACCAGAGAGTATTTAAAGTAAATATAAGGTAAATGGTTTGGGCTATTTGTCCATTTTTACTAATAGCAAATAAATTGGATTCTGGCCATTTCACCAGTATGTCTGATTTCAATATTAAAGTCTGAAGATTTTTACCCCAATCATGGTAATGTCCTCCCTGACTTGATGTCCTCTGCTTTGTTTTATTGGATTGCTTGGGGTAATATATTAATTAAATGTGAAAGATGAGGAAGTGAAGCAGCAAATATTTATCATTCTGTTGAGGACTTCTGTTATAAAGAGGAAATGAGAAAGTCGGTGGTAGCTGGAGGGGAATGTGGAATCAAGTGGGGTTTTGCTTTATGCTGAATGTTTTTTGCTTTGTTTTTTTTAAATGTTTACTTTATTGATTAATTTATTTATTTAAAGACAGGCTATTCTATAGCAAGTTGATATTATGCAGAAGCAAACTCCAGAGTAAATGAGAGAGAAATCCGACTGCCACTGGAGGAGAAGTGTTAACAATTGTTCCATTGTCTTTAACACTTATAGTGATTTTCCTTGGCTGGCTATTCTCTAATGCTGATGTGTGGATATAGTTTCAGGTCCCATTATTTAAATCTGCCCCATTTCATTCCAATGAACTTTCTTAATGCCTCCATTTTATATATAAGATTAAGTCAGAAAATGAATGAACTCAAAAATACCTCACTGAAGTTGTCCTGCTTAAGATCACCATCGCTCACAAGACCTTGCTTGTGCCTGAGCCTACTGAATGAACTTCGATACCACAATGGAGGGGAAAGGAGAAAAGTGCAGGCAGGGATTCAGACATTGCATTGCTTCCTGGGTCTGCTTCTGACGCTCGGCTAGATGTTCCACATGCATTGCTTCATTTAATCCTTACATAAACCATGTGAGATAGTCAATATCCTCATTTTACTGAAGAGGACGCTGAGGTTCAGAAATGTGGAAGAATTTGCTAACAGCCTCACTACTTGGAAGTATTGGTTTTTGCAGTTAGAACTCAGGTATTTCCTCCAAAGGCCGGCCTTGGTCCTGTTCATCTCATTGATAAATAAAGCTTTGCAGGGCAATGGGAGGGGACAGAATTTGGGCTAGTCAGGGACTAGAGTATGGCACCTGGCTGAATGATAGATAAAGAACAGTGAACTGCTGACATTTAAGTGTCTTTCCTCACTAACTATTAACTTTTAATAAAATTATAGAGGACAAACTGATGAGCTGTAGAACAGGTATTAGCGTCTTCTCATTATGCTATAATCATAACCAGCTGCCTGAAATAATTACCAAATTTCTAGTAGTTGGATGCCATTTGATATACTCAGAGCCCTGTTGTTTAAACTTGAATATCTGTAAAGTGTTAGTAGCATCACTCCCTCAGATATGTGAGGTTCATTTATAACACTCTGTTTTCTAAATTTCATCATTGTAAATAAAGAAGAAAGAACTGAAAATATGAGACAACATACACATTGCAAGCCATCTGCCAATGCAGGCTCTTGGAAGTATAGGCACCACCCAAGCTATCCTCTTTAGAACAGCAATAATCCTGGAGTCCATTTTCCTAAAGTCCTGGAGGCAGAACATGGAGGTATTTCATGTTAAAATACCTCAATTCAGTAGAGAAAAATCATTCACACTATATATGAATGAATGCGAGAATTTCTTGAATAATCCAAATGTCATTGCTTTTCTTTTTTTCTCTCTTGCCGTGCTGCCAGGCACCTTTTAATTTCTAAAATATTTGTAAGACATGTTTAGAAAATCTTCCTTAACATCTTACTTCTGACAGATGCACTGTGATCATATACAGTGGGATCCAAATTGTTTTTATTATGGAAGAAATATGTGGATTTGAGAAATACCATTTCTTCTTTAGAGTAAACCATGGGAAAGTTTCAAGGATGCTGGATTTTTTCTTGTAAACAATTTCAGCTTTCACTTATCTGACTGCCAATAACCTGGGCTACTTCAGTGAATTGAATGGAAGTTTACTCTTCAAAATTAACTCTTTGGGACTATGGTTTATCACCTTACTGCCAAGACAGAATCAATATTCAACAAATTTAAATTAGTTTTGTAGCTTTACATCACACTTTGCTTGGAATCAAAGATTTTTAGAGGGCTATGCATCTAAAGAATTATCATGTCTGATCATTTCAATCCATGAATGTGGGAGACAAATCCCAGGAAAAAAGGTGCAATATGTTTTGTTCTAAATCACGAAACAGGGAAGTGGCAGAGCTGGGACTAGACCCACTTGCCAACTTTGGTGCTGAATTCATTCCTCTATAGCACTCCTTCACTGTCATGATGGGGTTACACATAAAATGCTGAGTTTAGTTGAAAAGACAAACATACAGTATGTTTAGAAATAGACAATACTATCAAGTGAGGCTTTATTCTTGTCTTCTACTCTTTCTTAAGAAAAAGCCCAAACACCATTGCTTTGTATTCAGTCTACTTAACAATTTTAAGTTTCCTCTAAGAATGTAAGGCTCAGTCTATAAATTCTTTTATCTAGGATGGCATTTTCATGAGTTACTTGTAGGTTACTTCTGATTATGCTCCTGAAACAAGAGAAATAAATCATTATTGTATCGATAAATGCATTCAATGATGGAATGCCAGAAAGAGAAAATTGTAGTACATTCCACTCTTATGTCTTACACTTGAGTTTGTCTCTCCTTAATTTCTTGGGATGCAGATAAAACCTAGGGTGCCACCAAATCATGACACCGTGGCCTGACAAACGAGGGTCACATTTCGCACAGAGAAATTACACTGTGGTGAGGACGCAGAGGTTCTCATTCTCCCCTCTCCCCACTCAGCCTTCTTGAGTGTCCATGGTCTGCTTGCTTACTAATCTGAGGCGTTTTTCTCCAGCTTCATGGCAATCTTCTTGATTTTTCCAGTCCATAACATAGACTTGAATTCTTGCATCCTTAAAGGGTCTTAAAATTTAATTTAACTAAGTCAGTTTTATATTGATGCTAAGGAAATATTCCTTGATATTAGAAAAATAAGTATAAAAATAATAAATGTAAGAAAATCTTTAAAATAACAAAAATATACTAAATGTCCTACCTTCAGGAAATGTTTAAGTACATTCTTGTACAATCATTCAATGAAATTTATACAACTACTTAAAAAGTTTGTGAAGACTGCAAGAACATAGAAAAACGTTTGTTTTATAAAAAGTGAAAAAGGCAGGACTCACAATTTTAAATCAGTATGATAATTGTGGAATTAAAAGAATACTTTGCGTAAAAATGCTGGAAGGATTTACACAAAATATTTACGGTATTTTCACATGGGTAGTTGTATTTTGGATGATTTAAAAGTACTTCCTGCTTTCATATATTTCTCAAATTCTATTTAAGTTATTCACTCAACAAATATTTATAGAACACAAAATATGTCAAGTTCCCTGCTAAATATTATTGAGACAGGCAAAGGAAGTTAGCTAACTTCTTACAAGGACTAATGAAAAAACAATTCAAATGCAACCAGAGCATAATGAACTAAGAGCAATGATGGAGGAAGCCAAATTTTGTAAGGAAATATAATGAAGAGTACCCCAAATTTGTAAGGAGGTTAAGGAAGGGAATACTGACCAGGAGACTCTTCAGCTGCAAATAATAGAAACCATGATGCAAAATGTTTTTAAAAATAAGAAATATGTTGGTTCATGTGGGTTGAATTGTGTTGTTGAAAAATATATGTTGAAGTCCTAACCCCTATACCTATAAACCTTTTTTGGAAATGGAGGTTTTGCAGATGTAATCAAGTTAACCAGGTTTAAAATTGAGGTCATTTGTGGTTAGGGTAGGCCCCAAATCCAAAGACTGGTGTCTTTATAAGTAGGGCGAGATTTGGAGATAGAGACCCAGAAGAGATACACACGTACAGAGGGAAGCAGACCATGTGAAAATGAAGGCAGAAGTAGGAAAGTTGCAACTCCATGCTCTGAATGCTGCAGTGATAGACACCCTTGGGTATAAAAACTATACAGGTACCCCAGGATTGGCTTAAGCGGGCTCATCTGGCTCAATACATAAAACACCCACATACTTAGAACAATTAGGCCATGCAACCCACCGCACCTCTCCCCCACCATATCTCCATATTTTATATAGTAACCCTTTCTATTGTTGTTTTTACTTCCTCTCAATATCTTCCTGTTCTACTGTCTTCTACTTAAGCAATGTGCTTGAGCCATACTTCATTGCCTTAGGGAAGGCATAGGGCAAGGATGGAAACCAGAAGAGCACACAGTATTTTAGCTTTGTTGTTAAAGCCTAATTCCTTAGGAAAATTGATGGAGTATTATTCTGATGGGTGGTGTACAAGGAAGAGGGAATGAGATTCTTAGACATACAGAGTCCCTTGATGATACAAGAAAGGAGAGGATTTCCACCACTTGGAAACCTCTTCACTGAGACAGTGAGAGAGAAGGAGGAAGAGAAGTAAGGAGGGAGAGAGGGACACAGATAGAGATCTGAGAGTTTCAAGTAGATAAAGAGAACTAGCATCAAACATCTTTCTTCTTAGAAGCAGTGCCAGGGAGATGTCAAGACTCTAAAAACTGTGTATAATGATGGTATACATCTGGGCAAATAGAACATAGGAACTCTCACCAAAACATAGACCCTCTGCTGGTAAAGAAGCAGCAGAACTGCTGGGGACTTGAAGAGGCCATGCTGGTAAGCACAATGACATCTCCTTTCGATCTGTGTGAACCAGAGACTGAGGACAGACAGTTTCCCTTATTCCTTAATGCCATACACAGCATAAGACTCCATAACTGTGTATTAAACTTGACTGGGAGGAAAATTGGGAAAAGAATAGTTAATTTTTTATCCTGCCACTTAGTAGAATAATTCAAAAGTCACATCATTTGCACATCTGAACTTGTGGTCTAAAATTCGTATACACGTGACATTTTAAAGAACCATATTATCAACTATTTCAACTTCAATGCTATTATCAGGACTTGAGCCATATTTTTCACGTAGCTTGTATTAACCTGCTAACAGAAAAATTATAGCGTAAGCAAACAGATTTTTTGTTTGTTTGTGTTATTCATTTTTCTCAAAATAATGAGAGAGACATTTACAGGTATTGGATTGAGACATTTAGGGATGTCATCTGGTACCAAAGCATGTCACTTTTGCCATACCTACTTTGTTGGTGCCACTATCATGCTTGTCGTGTCATTACCATAACCTCAGACATCATGTTCATGTTCAAAGTAAGTATAAAAGTGAAGGTAGATGCCAGGTATGCCTGAACCTCTTTACTAGAAAAGAAAAAATCTCACAGGAAGCTCCAGTTCATCTCATTGAACATCTAATGGTATGTCTACCTGTAAGGGATATTGGAGCTGATTATATTGCTGTAATAAATAAAATCAGGATTATATTATAAAGAATCTTAGGGACTGGATGTGGGTTATGCAACTGACAGTGTTTTCAATTCACTAATGGAGAAATAAGACAAGGAAAAAGCCTTTCCTAATTGTTTCCTATTACTTATCTCTCTTATTCACAAGCCCAAAGTTTACTTGGAGACTTCTAGGACAGGACCATAAAGTGAGTAACTTAATACAGTTGTGCATTGATGATGGATTTCATGTTCATTATTTGATTGTTTTCTTACTGCCATCTCTGTTTATCAAATACTAATTGGTATCAGACCTCTAAGCCTCTAATAAAAAAGAAAGAAAGAAAATCTTGGCTCTTTTTCTGTTTATTTTCTATTTATACTTTTTGAATTAAAATAAACTTTAGCCATGAGTATAAGCCATGTTCTGTCAGGGTTGGTGAGTTTTGATAATAGTGGACAAATCCTAAATTGAGAAGGTACACTTGAATGCTGATTATGAAGCCTAAAGGCATAACTGCATAAATCCCTCTATAGTCATTCCCATATGTGAGGAGAGGGGGCAGGGAGGGTGGGGCTTGGGGACAGTCCTTTAGATGGCTTATTTAGCACCCTCTCATTGATGACGTATGTTAGAATGCCTTACAAAGGTGCAAACTACAGGCAAGTAAGAGGAAGGAGAAGAGAGATGGTGTGCTTTTACCAAGTCCGTCTTCCTAAGCTATCTAAGAGCAGTGATTGATGTCAGCCCTACAATTAAAACTGGTTTAGTATAAGTCCATATATTTTACTCCTTTGGGAGGACAGAGTAGTCCAGCAGAATCTTTATCATACTTTGACTTACTTTGGTATTTACTTTTAAGCCTAAGGTCACATTTGTCTGATGAATACCAAGGCCCTCCTTGAAAATGTAGACTATCTAACCATGGCCTAAATATATTAGATCATTTAAATTGATTTTTTATTTGTTGGCCTCTATTCAAATTCAAGCCATAATGAAAAGATATTCTCACTGTAAGTTGTGTGTATGTGTGTACATGTATGTGTGTTATTTGTTCTAAATACTTACCTGCATTTATTCATTCACTAACTTTTTATTCAATCACCAAATATTTATTTAATATCCACTTATATGCTTAGTGCTGTAGATCATGTTAACAAGACAAAAGAAGGCTCCGACCTGAACTGATACAGCTCTTTGTGCATCACAGCCTGGCACCAATCAGAACATGTGAACGTCACACCTCCTCCCCACACATAGAAATAGTACTTCACCTAACCTAGTTTTCCTCCCATCAGTCTCTATCCTACACTTGTAATTGTGAGTGCAGAAGACATATCTTCATCAGATTCAGAATAAGAGATGAAAGAAGAAAAAATAGGTCAATGACCTTATAAATATAACTTGATTTTAAGTTCCTAGGGCAGTGATAGTATATCCTCTAGTTTCTGTAGCCCCAGAATCTTCCAAGGGTAAGCTGGGATGAAGTGAGAGAGTGGCATGGACGTATGTATACTACCAAATATAAAACCGATAGCTAGTGGGAAGCAGTCGCATAGCACAGGGAGATCGGCTCCGTGCTTTGTGACCACCTAGAGGGGTGGGATAGGGAGGGTGGGAGGGAGATGCAAGAGGGAGGAGATATGGGGATATATGTATATGTATAGCTGATTCACTTTGTTATAAAGCAGAAACCAGCACACCATTGTAAAGCAATTATAGTCCAATAAAGATGTTAAAAAATAATGTATATATCAGAAATGAAGCTCATTCCTTAGTACTTGGAAGTCGTTGCATTTTTATATGTCTACTTGCCCTTATTCCTCCATTCTTTATTCATTTACTGAACTAATATTTATAGGTTTACAGGAAACTTGAAGAATTATAAATAAGTTGCCGTACAATATTTTGCAGTTTTCAACTACAGTTATTAATCTCGAAGATAGAACTTTCATTGGAACGGTAGAGGTGGAAGACAGATTGCAGGGATTTCCAAGGAGAATAAAAGAGGAGTAAAGAAATGAATCATTCGGCAGAACTTAGTCATTCAACCAGTTATCCAAAGACAGGACCTTAGTGTTTTAATGAGTCCTGAGACACATACTTCTCATCGCTTCTCTTTGACTGACCTGAATTTGGTCCTGAAGGCTATTTTCACTGAGCTATGTGCCTCACTTCTTCCCTGACCCCTACTTTTAATGATCAAAAGACTCTAAGTTCTGTCTGTCTCTCAAAAGAAAGAAAAACAATCTTCTTTCAGTAGAGCTTCTCTCTTTGTAGTTTTGTCCTTATTCAAAACTCCATGATTCTGTACAAGAAAAACACAAACCCAATAACCCGCTTATGGTTCATTTCAACATAATCATTTTCAACCCTCTATCTACATTGAAATTTAATTGTCAATAGGAGGAATTAATTCAAGAAAGCAGGCTTCACAGAATCTTTTGTCAATCTGCTTTAGATCTCTTGTGTCATTTGGTGCTATCTTGAAGAATTCTAAGTTTGAGTAAAATGTGTATAAAATATTTGGACAAGCCCACAAACTGAGGAATTTTCTTAACACCTTTAATGGACTATAATTGCTTTACAATGGTGTGTTAGTTTCTGCTTTATAAAAAAGTGAATCAGCTGTACATATACATATATCCCCATATCTCCAACCTCTTGCGTCTCCCTCCAACCCTCCCTATCCCACCCCTCTAGGTGGTCACAAAGCACCAAGCTGATCACTCGGTGCTATGTGGCTACTTCCCACTAGCTATTTTACATTTGGTAGTGAATATATGTCCATGCCACTCACTCACTTCGTCCCAGCTTACCCTTCCCCCTCCCCGTGTCCTCAACTCCATTCTGCATTTCTGCGTCTTTATTCCTGTCCTGCCCCTAGATTCTTCAGAACCATTTTTACTTTTTAGATTCCATATATATATGTATTAGCATATGGTATTTGTTTTTCTCTTTCTGACTTACTTCACTCTGTATGACAGACTCTACGTCCATCTACCTCACTACAAATAAATCAATTCTGTTTCTTTGTATGGCTGAGTAATATTCCATTCTACATATGTGCCACATCTTCTTTATCCATTCATCTGTCAATGGACACTTAGGTTGCTTCCATGTCCTGGCTATTGTAAATAGAGCTGCAATGAACATTGTGGTACATGACTCTGCTTGAATTATGGTTAAGCGCAGTAGTGGGATTGCTGGGTCGTATGGTAGTCCTTTTTTAGTTTTTTAAGGAAACTCCATACTGTTCTCCATAGTGACTGTATCAATTTACATTCCCACCAACAGTGCAGGACAGTTCCATTTTCTCCACAGCCTCTCCAGCATTTATTGTTTGTAGATAGTTTTATTATGGCCGTTCTGACCAGTATGAGGCGATACCTCATTGTAGTCTGCAGATCCTTTCATGGGTTTGTTGACAATCTGTATATCTTCTTTGGAGAAATGTCTATTTAGGTCTTCTGCCCATTTTTGGATTGTGTTGGGTTTTTTTGTTTTTTTTTAATATTGAGCTGCTTGTAAATTTTGGAGATTAATCCTTTGTCAGTTGCTTCAGCTGCAAATATTTTCTCCCATTCTGAGGGTTGACTATTCGTCTTGTTTATGGTTTCCCTTGCTGTGCAAAACTTTTATGTTTCATTAGGTCCCATTTGTTTATTTTTGTTTTTAATTCCATTTCTCTGGGAGGTGGGTCCAAAAGTATCTTGCTATGATTGATGTCAGAGTGTTCTGGTATGTTTTCCTCTAAGAGTTTTATAGTATCTGGCCTTACATTTAGCGCCTTAATCCATTTTGAGTTTATTTTTATGTATGGTGTTAGGAAGTGCTCTAATTTCTTTCTTTTACATGTAGCTATCCAGTTTTCCCAGCACCACTTATTGAAGAGGCTGTCTTTTCTCCATTGTATATTCTTGCCTCCTTTATCAAAGATAAGGTGACTATATGTGCATGGCTTTATCTCTGGGCTTTCTATCCTGTTCCATTGATCTATATTTCTGTTTTTGTGCCAGTACCATACTGCCTTGATTACTGTAGCTTCGTAGTATAGTCTGAAGTCTGGGAGCCTTATTCCTCTAGCTCCGTTTTTCATTCTCAAGATTGCTTTGGCTATTCAGACTCTTTTGTGTTTCATACAAGTTGTGAAATTTTTTGTTCTAGTTCTGTGAAAAATGCCATTGATAGTTTGATAGGGATTGCATTGAATCTGTAGATTGCTTTGGGTAGTATAGTCATTTTTCACAATGTTGATTCTTCCAATCCAAGAACATGTTATACCTCTCCATCTGTTTGTATCATCTTTAATTTCTTTCATCTGTGTCTTATAATTTTCTTCATACAGGTCTTTTGTCTCCTTAGGTAGGTTTATTCCTAGATTTTTTGATGCAATGTTAAATGGGAGTGTTTCCTTAATTTCTCTTTCAGATTTTTCATCATTAGTGTATAGGTCTGCAAGAAATTTCTGTGCATTACTTTTCTACCTTCCTACTTTACCAAATTCATTGATTAGCTCTAGTAGTTTTCTGGTAGCATCTTTAGGATTCTCTATCTATAGTATCATGTCATCTGCAAACAGTGACAGCTTTACTTCTTCTTTTCTGATTTGGATTCCTTTTATTTCTTTTTCTTCTCTGATTGCTGTGGCTATAACTTCCAAAACTATGTTGAATAAGAGTGGTGAGAGTGGGCAACCTTGTCTTGTTCCTGATCTTAGAGGAAATGGTTTCAGTTTTTCACCATTAAAAATGATGTTGGCTGTGACTTTGTCATATATGGCCTTTATTATATTGAGGTAAGTTCTCTCTGTATTTATTTTCTGGTGTGTTTTTATCATAAATGGATATTGAATTTTGTTGACAGCTTTTTCTGCATCTATTGAGATGATCATATGTTTTTTCTCCTTCAATTTGTTAATATGGTGTATCACATTGATTAATTTGCGTATATTGAAGAATCCTTGCATTCCTGGGTTAAATCCCACTTGATCATACTGTATGATCCTTTTAATGTGTTATTGGATTCTGTTTGCTAGTATTTTGTTGAGGATTTTTGCATCTATGTTCATCAGTGATATTAGCCTGTAGTTTTCTTTCTTTGTGACACCTTTGTCTGGTTTTGGTATCAGTGTGATGGTGACCTCGTAGAATGAGTTTGGGAACATTCCTCCCTGTGCTACATTTTGAAAGAGTTTGAGAAGGATAGGTGTTAGCTCTTCTCTAAATGTTTGATAGAATTCGCCTGTGAAACCATCTGGTCCTGGACTTTTGTTTGTTGGAAGATTTTTAATCACAGTCTCTATTTCAGGGCTTGTGATTGGTCTGTATATTTTATATTTCTTCCTGGTTCAGTCTCAGAAGGTTGTGCTTTTCTAAGAATTTGTCCATTTCTTCCAGGTTGTCCATTTGATTGGCATATAGTTGCTTGTAGTAATCTCTCATGATCCTTTGTATTTCTGCAGTGCCAGTTATTACTTCTCCTTTTTCATGTCTAATTCTATTGCTTTGAGTCTTCTCCCTTTTTTTCTTGATGAGTCTGGCTAATGGTTTATCAATTTTGTTTATCTTCTCAAAGAACCAGCTTTTAGTTTTATTGATCTTTGCTATCATTTCCTTCATTCCTTTTTCATTTATTTCTGATCCAACCTTTATGATTTCTTTCCTCTGCTAACCTTGGGGTTTTTTTGTTCTTCTTTCTCTAATTGCTTTAGGTTTAAGGTTAGGTTGTTACGTTGAGATGTTTCTTGTTTCTTGAGGTAGGATTGTATTGTTATAAACTTCCCTCTTAGAACTGCTTTTGCTGCATCCCATGGGTTTTGGGTCACCGTGTTTTCATTGTCATTTGTTTCTAGGTATTTTTTTATTTCTTCAGTGATCTCTTGGTTATTGAGTAGAGTATTGTTTAGCCTCCATGTGTTTGTATTTTTTAGAGTTTTTTTTCCTGTAATTGATATCTAGTCTCATTGTGTTGTGGTAGGAAAACATACTTGATAGGATTTCAATTTTCTTAAATTTATTGAGGCTTGATTTGTGACTCAAAATGTGATCTATCCTGGAGAATGTTCCATGAGCACTTGAGAAGAAAGTGTATTCTGTTGTTTTGGGATGGGACGTCCTATAAATATCCATTAAGTCCATATTGCTTGATGTATCATTTAAAGCTTGTGTTTCCTTATTTATTTTCATTTTGGGTGATCTGTCCATTAGTGAAAGTGGGTTGTTAAAGTCCCCTACTATGATTTTGTTACTGTCCATTTCCCCTTTTATGACTGTTAGCATTTGCCTTATGTATTTAGGTGCTCCTATGTTGGGTGCAAAAATATTTACAATTGTTATGTCTCCTTCTTGGATTGATCCCTTGATCATTATGTAGTGTCCTTCTTTGTCTCTTGTAATAGTCTTTATTTTAAAGTCTATTTTGTCTATTATGAGAATTGCTACTCCAGCTTTCTTTTGATTTCCATTTTCATGGAATTTCTTTTTCCATCCCCTCACTTTCAGTCAGCATGTGTCCCTAGGTCTGAAGTGGGTCTCTTGTAGACAGCATATGTACAGGTCTTATTTTTGTATCCAGTCAGTCACTCTATGTCTTTTGGTTGGAGCATTTAATCCATTTACATTTAAGGTAATTATTGATATGTATGTTCCTATTACCATTTTCTTAGTTGTTTTAGGTTTGTTTTTATAGTTCCTTTTCCTTCTCTTGTGTTTACTGCCTAGAGCAGTTCCTTTAGCATTTTTTGTAAAGCTGGTTTGGTGGTGATGAATTCTCTTGGCTTTTGCTTGTCTGTAAATGTTTTAATTTCTCCGTCAAATCTGAATGAGATCTTTTGTGGGTACAGCAATCTTGGTTGTAGGTTTTTCCCTTTCATTACTTCAAATATGTCCTGCCATTCCCTTCTGGCTTGCAGAGTTTCTGCTGAAAGATCAGCTGTTAACCTTATGGGGTTTCCCTTGTATGTTAATTGTTGTTTTTCCCTTGCTGCTTTTAATATTTTTTCTTTGTATTTAATTTTTGATAGTTTGATTAACATGTGTCTTGGCGTGTTTCTCCTTGGATTTATCCTGTATAGGACTCTCTGTGCTTTCTGGGCTTGATTCCCTATTTCCTTTCCCATATTAGGAAAGTTTTCAACTATAATCTCTTCAAATATTTTCTCAGTCCCTTTCTTTTTCTCTTCCTCTTTTGGGACCCCTATAATCCAAATATTGGTACATTTAATATTGTCCCAGAGGTCTCTGAGGCTGTCCTCAATTCTTTTCATTCTTTTTTCTTTATTCTGCTCTGCAGTAGTTATTTCCACTATTTTATCTTCCAGGTCACTTATCTGTTCTTCTGCCTCTGTTATTCTGCTATTGGTTCCTTCTAGAGAATTTTTAATTTCATTTATTGTGTTGTTCATCATTGATTTTGCTCTTTAGTTCTTTAGGTCCTTGTTAAAATTTCTTGTATTTTCTCCATTCTATTTCCAAGATTTTGGATCATCTTTACTATCATTACTCTGAATTCTTTTTCAAGTACACTGCATGTTTCCTCTTCATTTGTTTGGTCTGGTGGGTTTTTACCTTGCTCTTTCATCTGCTGTGTGTTTCTCTGTCTTCTCATTTTTTTTTTTTAACTACTGTGTTTGTGAGCTCCTTTTTGCAGGCTGCAAGTTTGTAGTTCCTGTTGTTTTTGGTGTCTGCCCCCAGGGGGTAAGGTTGGTTCAGTGGGTTGTGTAGGCTTCCTGGTGGAGAGGACTGGTGCCTGTGTTCTGGTGGATGAGGCTGGATCTTGTCTTTTTGGTGGTCAGGACCACATCCAATGGTGTGTTTTTGGGTGTCTGTGACGTTATTATGATTTTAGGCAGCCTCTCTGCTAATAGGTGAGGTTGTGTTCCTCTCTTGCTAGTTGTTTGGCGTAGGATGTCCACCACTGTAGCTTGTTAGTCATTGAGTGTATCTGTTCTTTGTGTTGAGATGGAGATCTCTGGGAGAGCTTTTGCCATTTGATATTACATGGAGCCGGGAGGTCTCTTGTGTACCAATGTCCTCAACTCGGCTCTCCCACCTCCGAGGCACAGGCCTGACACCCGGCCTGAGTACCAAGACCCTTCAGCCACACTGCTGCATCACTGTCACCCAAGACAGACCACTCAGCACCTAGAGAGTCCACCTCAGGCTGTGATTTCTCTAAGAAACATGAAATTAGGTACAAACTAAGCAGGCAGAAGCCAGACTGACACTGCCAAACTGAGCAATTTTAATGTATGGTTACATTGCAGTATAATTATCTTACTTGAAATATGAAAGAAATTTCAGTACTGTCTTAAATAATGACTTCATGCTAATCCAAGAATGTTAATGGTTAAGAATTTGTTTTTCTACAAAGTATTTTTCTATCTGTATGAAAATATTGTTCAGTTCTTGGTTCACAGTTTGATTAAAACCTACTTTTGCTTACCAGAAAAGAAAAAAAAAAAAGAATTTGTTTTTCTAGAGCTGAAATGACCTCAAGAGATTATCTAATTTAGCCACCACCTTAAGACAATAAGTGATTATTACATGTTATAGAATGCAACTGAGGCAGTAAAAGTTAAATGTATTGCTGACGGTCACAGCAGGATTTTCTAGCAACTGAGGGTTTCTGGACTCCATTTCTTTTTCCCCTGATCATTCTAACTTTCCTGGAAAAACTTGCTTTTTGACCTCACATTAATTTATATCTGAAACCTTGATTTACCTCTTACTAGCTATACAGCTTTCTGTAATCTGCTTAATATGTTAACTTGAATATCTTTATTTTGTAAAATGCGAACTACTCCTATTCTGAAGGCATGCTGTAAGGATTGGAAATTATATATGTAAAGCCCTTTTAAAAAGATGCACAAAAAATTATTGTCATTTTATATCATTTAATACATAATATTTATTGAGTACTTAGTCTATGAAACAATACCAGACATTAGGGAAATAAGATAAGACACTGCCATGTGTAAGAGGAACTCATGGTCTCATGGAGGAGCAAAAGCAACATACAATTACTATGCAGTAATCCCAGATGCATAAAGCAAGCCCTTCTTAACTTCTGTTTTGGTAGCTGCAGTGACATCTAGACATGAGAGTAGGAACCTGCTTTAAGAACTGTGTGTTTCCCATAAAACTCCTAGAAGAAAACATAGATAGTAAGGTCCTTGATATCAGTCTTGGCAATTATATTTTGGATTTGGTCCCAAAAACAAGGCAGCAAAAGCAAAATAAACACAGAGGACTACATCAAAGTAACAATCTTCTGCACAGCAAAGGAAATCATCAACAACATGAAAAGGCAAACTACTGAATTGCACTGGCATTTCCATTTCAGACCATTAAACTTTAAAGCATGGTGAGGACCCTGAGCCAACCTGGGAAAAGTGTGCCCTTTCTGGTCCAGCACCTGCCTGTTTGCTCAGTTCCATAAACTGCCGACTTATAAGACCTCCTCACACAATGTGCTAGTCATCCAATTATTGAAGTTTAGCTGAGAGAGCTTATTCCAAACAAGGCAGTGCACATTGGCCTTCAAAAGAAAGGGGCCAGGCAAGGGGGCAAAGCAAGACAAAATCTTTGGAGCTACCAGAGCAGCAGTGCCGAATGACTGATTAAATTATTTTCGTCTTTTCAAACAGAACTGTCACATAAAGAGTAAAGAGCATCTCTACTTGCTGCAAATCTGGGTGTCTTGACAGCCAGATTTAATTCAGTCTCGCTTTCTGCCTGATGTGGAGTGACATGCCATACAGGCTGGACTGGCCCAGCAGATGGATGGAATTGCACGTGGGGCCCTTCAGCCTCCACCTCCTCTCTCTTTCTCGATCTTAGGCAAGCATGGAGGTGCAAGGTACTGCATCCAGGTCCCAGGAATGAAGGTGACACTTTCTCTCTGGAGCCAACTCCTAGGAGCAGAGAGTGGAATTGAATTGACAGGTGATATTACTGCTCAGCTTTACTCCGCAGTTCAGAGTCATGGTAAAGAGCACAAGTTCTGAATTGGGTTCTGCTCTTCTCCCTTCGTGCAGCCTGATGAAAGTGATTTCACACCTGTTAGCCTGAGTTTACTCATCCCTAAAATTGGGAAAGTATAGTTCATACCTCAAAGGCTTATGATGAGAATTAATTCCTACCATGTTCTTAGTAAAATATCTGACACAGACTATGGACTTAATTAGTGTTTGCAGTCAGCAAAATATGTTGTAATTTAATAATAAAAATAATAATTCTGTTAATAGTGTGGACTGTCCTGTGGTTCCTAGATGAAAATAATTTAGGCACTTGGGTGACACTAGCATTATAGATTGTCTGCCTAATGAAAATGGTAACTTTGACTTCTAAAATGCCATCAGACTGTCATGCTTTATTTAACATAAATGAGATTAGCATTTTGCAGCAGCCTCTGTGGAGTCTGTTATATTAGCCTGTGAGGAATCAGAAGTCCCTAGGAACCAGGCAAGTTGGGCAGTTGCCACGGAAGTCCAGATAGAGATCCAGGTGGGGATCTGGTTGAGTGTAGGGGCAAATGATTATTACTGAATTGACGCTCCAAGAAAACGATGGGAAGGGCAGACGCTAAGGCTGATCTTTCACCTGGATTATTCCATTCACGGTGCCACTTGCTCTTTAAATGTCACAACACATAGCTTTAGTGAAGGGTTTATATGGTAGCAAAGGGGAGTAATATAAGTCTAGAAATCAATGTGAAACTCCAGCGATTATGTTTCTTCAAATCCAGAGGGAACGAACAACTTTGGGAAACAAATGCATTTTTCTGACTCTTAATATTTCTACTTCCTTAAATTGGCATTAAAAAAAGGGATAGGGCTTTCCTGGTGGCGCAGTAGTTGAGAGTCCGCCTGCCGATGCAGGGGACACGGGTTCGTGCCCCGGTCTGGGAAGATCCCACATGCCGTGGAGCAGCTGGGCCCGTGAGCCATGGCCGTTGAGCCTGCGCATCCGGAGCCTGTGCTCCGCAACGAGAGAGGTCACAACAGTGAGAGGCCTGCGTACTGCAAAAAAATAAAAAAATTAAAAAAGGATATAAAAATTGGGCAGACTAAATAGAAAACAATAGACACGGATGTGAATTTGTACGAAAATTGTATTAGAATGACATGAAAATATCTTCTTGTGATATGCTTGCTTTAATGTGTGTGTACCTAATATGTATGTAATATGATGTCTCCACCTCCACTGGCTTTCTAGAGTTATTATTTCCTATAATGTCTGCATTCTGTGCACCTTGGACATTCAGAACTTGCTCAGGTGGGCTTACATACTTGTGAATCCTGGCCCCAGAGATTCTGTTCTTAACTGTTGAGAAGCCCCCAGTGGCTTCTGCTTTCTTTCCTCCCCAAACCACTGCTCACCCCACTATCCATTTTCCTCCCTGTTTTTGCACAATACATTACTAACACTTGGTTGATTCAAGAAACAGACTTTTACTGAGACTGGCAAACAGTACAAAAAAAGTAACAGTCTCAAAAATCGCTGTCCTAAAGTACCTCAGTCTTTTCTAACACAGTAAATTTTTACTGACTTTTGTTCTATTTAGCCTCTTACCTGCCAAGAAGTTACTGGAAATTCTCTCCAACCATCTAATTGGATCCTTTTCTTATTTTCTTCCTCTCCTACTTTCTCCACCACCACACCCCCTCTCTCCACCCTTTTAAGGAAGAACTGAAGTCCTTGTTACTTCTTTATGAAGTGCATTCTAGCTCATTTTTTCTACCAAGTTCCAGAACCTACACATGTATATATATTTTAAAAGTTGCTAACATACTATGTAAACCAATAAGCTCATCTATCTTGGGTTTCAAATTATCCCACCCCCATTTAAGTCTTATTGTGGTCCACATTTCTAAGAAAGCATCCCTCCCACAAAAGCAAATCCCAGAGACAATGTGTGGATGTGGAAAGATCCCTTTCGTTTACAAGAATGCAATATATGTGTCTATGATAATTGCAACCACTAACACTTGTAGAGAGCTTGCAGGATACAAGGCACTGTACCAAATGCTTTCTTTGCCACAATTAGTAAGTCCCTGCAAAAAGCTTTGGAGGGAAATGGTATATTTTCCATCTTCCATCTGAGGAAATTGAGACTTGGAGAAGGGGAGTAATTGACTAAAGGTTGCAGTGGTTAAGTTGGGGATGAAACCCAGATGTTCTGACTTGGGAGCTTTCATTGCTGCCACTGAGCTGCTTCCTGTGTGTTACTGTTAACCTGACCCATGGGAGTGTCACTGGACTAGACAGAGGAATCTCCGTCCATTCATAATGGACGCAGCCTAGCCTTGTGTCTCAAAGTCAACCAAATTTATTTGCCATTTGTGTTTCAAGTTTGGTACAGGAGGGTGTTTGGTGGAAAGAGAAGCAGAGAGAACCACAGACACAGCAGATACATTACATTAGAAAAATTTGTTAATATACCTGGTTCTAATTTTTTTCATCTAGAAATTGGGGGAATAATAATTTTCCAACTCTCTCCTATATCATGAAACACCAAAGTTGAATTTGAAAAAAAATGCAAAATTTCCTTGAAATTTGAAAACTCTATAGAAATGCCTGGCACAGGCTCATTGTACAATTATTATTATTACTCTTTTATATAGTTGCGTATGTTCACATGTTACTGCAATCAACCAGTCTGTCCATTTCCCTGTCTCTCCAAGGTCTTGTTGTTGCATTTAAAAATTACCATTCAATTTACATTATATTCAGCAGAATGTGAAAGATTTGCAAACTGATTTACAAAGAGAAAGCTACTTAGGCACTGTTTCCCTAAAATTCAATACCATTTTTAATTGTGTCAAACACTCAGTAAAGGGCATAGTTTATACTGCTCCCTGTGGAACGACTGAGGAGAAACTGTCACCAGAGAAGTTTCTGGCTCTCCATCACTCATATTTTTAGTAATTAGCCTATGGAAACCTCAGTGTAAGTGCAAGTATGCTATCAGTCTTGGGGCTGATCTGAAGCTATCCCTTACGTGCTAGAATTTTGGAATCCCTCTGTAGACTTTACTTTCTGGGATGAATTTCAAAGCAGATTCATTATCACACATCTGCCAGGGTCACTTTGAGTGTGATGTGGGTATTAGCATTAAGTCAGCAATGAAAAATCAAAGACAGATGCCCCCTTTTTTTATTTTAAAGGAAAATGGATTTTTTATTTCCCTTAAAAACTAAGTTCATAGCACTTAATTTTATTTCTTTTTAAGCAATCAATTTATCCCTTCCTATTGGTAGGAAGCAGAGAGAAACCCAAAATTCAACCCCAATAGTTAGAGTTATTTCTATCAAATATACTATCTCATGTCTCTAGGGGCCATATGTCCGGACTGTAAATCTTCTTTCTTGATCTGTCCATGTATGGACCAGACTATATGCCTAATAGAAGCACTACAGCACCAGGTTTGGGGATGCCCAACACTGGTGTTAGTTTTGGTAGCTGAAACTACAGAGCGGCTCAGAGGGGAGTTGGGCAGAATGACAAAGCACCTTCACCAGCTAGTGACATAAAAGACCTAAATCATATCTGAGCACCAAACAGAAGAGCAACAAGGGAACAACTAAGCTTATCTACTTAGCAATATTTTCCCATCACTGTGTACTTTATCTGGTACTGAGCAAACCTTCACTAAATGATATATATAATAAAGTAAATTTAAGAAAACAATGATTAAATGATTAAATAAAATAAAGGGCAATTAAATCCTTATTTTGACATTCCACTCTCAAACTGCATCCTTCCCTTCTATGATTTCTTCTTCCCTTGGTTTCCCTTCCAAAAGAATCTTGCAGTTTATTTAAAGCAGACAAAGCAGAATACACACACACACACACACATACACACACACACACTCAAATCTGAACTAATCAGGTGGGCAAAGAGCATGTTGGGATTTGTCCAATAGCATTCATGACCTTAAGAATGAACTTGGCTTTGCCCCAAAGCACCTAATTCAGCAACTGCCGTCACTGTTCAGTCTTACAAAAACCAACTCAAGTAGAGGAGAAACAGTGTGTATTTTCTCAGCTGCTAGTCTCAAAATCTCTACTCACCTGTGGCTAAAGCCAGGAGTATGACCCCAGCAAGAGCCCCTCTTTGCTAAAGATAATAATAAGAATAATGAAGGTAAATGTTTGAACACAGAGGATGTGGCCCTTGCTCCTCTGGCTTTCACACATACCATCCTAAGTAAGAAATGCATACACAGGTCACAATTTCTATTACAATTTATTCTCAGCCAAAGGGCTATAAGAAGAAAAAAAATGTTCTTTAATGGGATCCTCTAGAAACGCTCAGACATAGAAACCTGAGTTGGTAACTTGTTTCAGAAGACTGAAGAATGGTTAGAAATGGCAAGTATCTGCTCAAGGTTTTTTGTACTTCTCCTTGGAAAAGGCTTGCAGTCTTTAATCAGAATTATAATGTTTAAGTAGAGAAATACATAATTGTATATTAGAAGATATAGATGCAGATATACATATTATATACATATATAGTAAATAATATGCATATACATGTATATTTATATTTGCACATATAAAATGGTTTTAGTACTTTAGCAACTTCTAGCCTCTTTTGTGAGTTTTGTAAACAAGGGCCAATGGGCTTCCCTGGTGGCGCAGTGGTTGAGAGTCTGCCTGCCAGTGCGGGGGACCCAGGTTCTGGCCCTGGGCCGGAGGATCCCGCATGCTGCTGAGCGACTGAGCCCATGTGCCACAACTACTGAGCCTGCGCCCTAGAGCCTGAGAGCCATGGCTGCTGAGTCCGCGCACCATGGCTAATGGGGCCCACGCACCTGGAGCCTGTGTTCTGCAGCGGGGGAGGCCGACACGGTGAGGGCGCCCCCCCCTCAACGACCCGCGTGCCACAGCGGGAGTGGCCCCTGCTCACTGCAGCTGGAGGGGGCCCACGTGCAGCGGCGGGGACCCAATGCAGCCAAAAATAAAAATAAGTAAATTTATTTAAAAAAAAATCAAGGGCCAATTTGCCTCACTGTGTTAATACTGGTAGCTATACTTTTAATCTTCCTTGTTTTTTTTCTTTTGAACAATGACACTCTCCTCTTTTCCACTCGATCTTTCTCCATTTCTTGTGTTCCAATGAAGCAGCCAAATATGGTGCCTGACATCCCACAGCCATATGGATGGGGTACGTGAGCCAGCACCTGCCAACCACTGTAATTCACCCCCTGGATTGCTCTCCCCACGATGACATCTGGAATGCATCTGTGCTCCAGACAGGCTCCAGACTCCTCACTTAAACTTTCCCCAGAAAATTCTGGGATGGCTCAGAGACTTCAAAGGCCACTATCTTCTCTACCTGTGGAGAGACTCTAGGAAGCACAAAGCTTCAGAGGAAGAAGACAGAAACATAACACTCTTTTTCCCCCCTGAATCTTTGCATAACATTTGATCTGAAAAGAGCTTCATTCCTACCTGCAGGAGCCACAGCAACTGAAGGCATTAAAGATAATATCTTGGCAACAGTTGAGTAACTTGGTGGAAAGTTCTGTGGTCTTGGAGTTGAGTATCAACATTTCTTCTTTATTGGGAAAAGAGCTTGATGAGCCTGCTTGGGGTAAGTCAGCTTTAGCTAAGATTTCTGATTGGGGAACAATTACTCTGCAGAAGAGAGAAGAATGTTCAGCATGTGGGGTGTTCTGGGAAGGAGGGCATTAAGAGGAAATAGAATAGGGAGGAAGGAAATGAGGAGGAGACTCAAGTGAGCACAAGAAGGGGCATGTAACACATGGATTACCCTTCCCTGCCTTCCTTCAAAGAACCTAAATGTAATGTCCCTAAATCCATTGGAGTTTTGAGGTGTGTGTACTTTTGCATAAAATGTTAAAGGGTGATAACTTTTGCCTTAGGGGCATGAGAAGTAGCAAATGTAGCACAGGTCTTCACTGGCCCTTCATCATCAAATCCTAAGTCTTAGGAAGGGAACAAAAATAAATATTTGGGAAGAGAGTCGGATTTTCCCACACTGTAGAAGTAAGTCCTTACTAATTATACACAGATTTCCAAGTTCTCAGCATGCACCAGCTGACTCCTGGGTTACAGTTGTAAAATGAATGGATAATACCTTCAGCAATGGAAAATGAGTAGGGCAGCCTGTTTCTCATTTGAAGAAACATCACTCTCCATAGGCCCATTTCCAAGACTGTGCTACAGGATTTAGGTCCTTTTCAAACCCTTATGAATAATGATGCTGTAAAGCATGATAATTCTTGTAGCTTTTTCAACTTTAAATAAATGCCTTTGAAGATGTTGCTAGCAGGTGATACACTGGGTTCTGGACAGGGATTCAAATTGCAGAGTGCTTAACCAAATGCCCACACTCTGTTCCCTAACAGTGGTGAAGATTTGGAGCTGTCTTCCCCGACCTGCTCATGTACATCTTCCTCTCCTCAAAATGTATGGTTAATCAAAGCTGAGAAGAAAAGGACAGAGCTAGGGCTGGTTACACCACTGTCAAAATGTGAGGCCAGTAAAACCTCCTTCCTCCTCTTCCCACTAAATGTATCCCACTGTATCTGCTTCTAGTAACATTTTAACTGGGCTGAAGAATTTCATTATATGGGACTCACACTCTACAAGAAGACTAAGCTTGGTAAGAGAATATTTTATCTAATAAATCTGATCATCACTCAGCTCCCACCAGCTCTTACAGACCCTGTAATCCTCTCCTCATTTTCTGATTTGCTCGTACTCTGTTGGACCTTGAACTCCTTTTCTCGGCACAGATGCCACATGCACATACACAATGAGCACTCATAATTTATAACTTAGTGAAAATACCACCTCACCCAGGAGCTTTCCTGCTATCTCTTACATCTTCTGTGTTATTGATGCAATTTTCCCTCTACTTTACTATTCCCATCAGCACTCAAACATGCAGTAATATTTCCTTACATAATTTCCATGTCTCACACCTGCTCTCTGCTATTATTCTGCTCCCCTGTATAGTAGAACTCCATGAGTTGCTTGTCTATACCAGCTGCTTCTATGGTGTCTTCTATCATTCCTTAGTCCACTTTGATCAGTTTTTCATCCCCCCACTTAACTGAAAGCTACAGGTGACCTGTACCCTATACAATCTGTTTAGTTCTCAGTTCTTTTCTTACTAATCCTCTCCACACCATTGAAGTTGAACAATCCCTAATCTATAATGGAGAACATTAATAATATACACACTGCTATATATAAAATAGATAATCAACAAGGACCTACTGTGTAGCACAGGGAACTCTACTCAATACTCCGTAATAACCTAAGTGGGAAAAGGATCTGAAAAAGAATGGATATATGTATCTGTATAACTGAATTAATTTTCTGTACACTTGAAACTAACACCACATTGTAAATCAACTATACTCCAATATAAAATAAACATTTTAAAAATAAAATAAAGATAAGGAAATTCAAAAAAACTAAAAATAAAAAAATAATGATACTTCTCACACATATAATACTAGCTATTGCAGGGCTGAGGATCGAATCAGGCAGCAAAAGTAAAAGTACTTTGTAAAAAAATTAACCGCTATGTGCAAATTAATTTATTGAGAATATTATACAAAACCCAGTTCACTAAATTATCTTTAAAACTAGCAGAGCTGAGGAAACACAGATGACCATATGCCATCCCTTAATCTTTATAATCTCGAATCTGTGGCATGAGATTTTATTTTCTCTATTAAAAAAAAAGACACCTTAGTTTTACACCATCTTTGTTTCTTTGTCTCACTCTCATTTTGGAAAGCTGTCCTATAATGAAAATAACAGAAGAGTATGAAAATAGACGTCATCTAGCTCTCAGGACAGTCTGTGTCAAGTTCGTGGTTACGATTTTATGTTTAGGTCTCCATTCCTATTCCAATGGCCTCAATATTAATCTTCCAATTCTTACACTTTAAAAAATAAGACAGAATGTTCCAGCTGGAAGGACACTCAAGAAAAACCAGTTTAAATTCTTAATTGGTAGATAGAGACTCAAAGTCTCATAACAAACTGTGGAGAATGGGAACTACTATGACTCATGGATATCGTTCCTTGAGACTCTCTTTCCTTTACCATCCAATCTGCCCTCCTAAGTGCCAAGATTTCAGAAGGTTTCGGGTATGCTAAGTAATTGGTAGTATATTAAGTAAAAATAATTTTTCATAGCAGATTCTGGACTAAACTCTCAAGCCCTTCCTAATGTAACTGTAGTGCTTTAATCATAAAGATCATCCTTTATACCAAATTCTTTCCAAGAAGATCAATTCTATAAATTTGGATGTTTTGGAGTAAAAGGACAGAAGTAGGGGGAGACATCACCTATGCTTTCTTCTCCCACCTCTGCATTCAAGCAGGACACTCTGAAGATTATCTATTTTCTTCTTTAGAATAGATGCTGCTGGGATTGAGCATGATAACATAGCCTCTTTAGATTGTGACTTGGTTGCCCCAGGCCCCTGTATTTGATTGCTTTACTTGTGGCCATGTGCAAAATTAATCAGTTAAGTCAGTTTCAAATTACCAACTGGAAAGTTCAGTCCTAACTGGAGTCTCAGACCTATTTGTTCCTATTTGTACCTGACTGATCCCTAAAAATTGCTACTGAATCAGAGGGTTATTGATCATTGGTTAATTTGTCCCTAAGATCTAGTTGAAAAGATAAAGATCTACAAATCATCGTTGACTCAACTGATTTTTCTTACTTTGTACATAGTGTTTGATATTCAAACACAAAATGCTTTTCCAATCAGATAATGGTAACCAGTAAGTACAGAGATATCTTTGATGACAATGAATCTGAAAATAAATGTACACCATATCTATCCTTAGCCTAAGTAATGTGACTTTTCTGTCTCTTTTTTCTAAGAGGAACAGTCATAACAATATTCTGTAAGAAAATTCCCATTCACAGACAGATACGTCATTGTTCTTTTCATTATTCTTCAGATGAGACTTTTAAGAAATTGCCACATTGTGACAGCTGCTATTATTGTAGCTGTTGTTGCTTGTGAGGGTGGTCTAAGGGAGACAAAGCCAGACATTAGTAAAAGGTGGTAAAGGCAGATTTTATTCAGTGATAACTACCGAAGTAGGGAGCTCAAGTGAGCTCCAGCGTAAACTGAGCTCAACATCACCAAGACAAAAAGCAGGAGACTTTGTAAATGCTGGATGTGCTAAAGGAAAGACAGGAAGGCCACTGAGGAGGAATGGGCCCATGAGAGTCAATCATCTGTGTTTGCTAATTGCTGCTTATCCAGAGGAAAAAAAGACTTCTCAGGTCTTGTGACAAAAGGTAGTTGTGCAAGTTATAGCAGGGCACCCACTGAAATTAGGCCTTTACCTTCCCAAAGGGACTGCAGGTGAGATCTGTCCCCTAGAATGTTTGCATTTCAGAGACTACCCCTAAGTCCTTGAGAAGACAGTTCTGGGTGGTAGATTTATGTTTCAAAGGGGCAGAGAAAGGATATATAATTGCAAACCTTCTAACGTAACAGCTCTAAGCAGGAGTTCAAGGGCCTGTCTACAAAGTTTCAGCTAGAATAAACAGTAACTTCTCCAGGCAGTGCTGAGACTTCTCAGGTAGCATTTTAAGGGCACCTGGTGTCATCCTAGGAATATGGCCTTAAGCTTCTGGAAGCCATGTTAGAGTTTGATCAAGTCTCTTAGTGTAGGAGTTTGAATAGAATCATTTTGTGCTGAGAGTTTTTTGCAGTTCTTAGGGCCTACTTTGAATCAGGTATAGAATTTCCTGGAACATTGCATGTAATATTGCAGATCATTCCCTAAACCCTGAAAGAGACTATTTTCAATCCCTTTCAACATCTGAATTAATTTAGGTTCATAGAAAGACCACATGATTATTAATTTGTAGGCCTAGGAGTTAAGCCAGTTATGTCTTCCAAGGCAGAATCTTACTGATTCTCCAAAATGTAATATCTATAAACTTGGTCAGTTTTTCAGATTCTTGTTTAAAGAAATTTTTCTGATATAGTATTTTTCTAAAATTACTTATAGCTTATTTTTTTGGTGGGTTTTCAGGCTGAACACTCTTGTACCATCTCTCTTTTAAATTGAATTAGATCTTTGAGTAAAGCAAATTGAAGAGAAAATGAAATCGATCGTATTTTTTATAATTTTCTTTATGTTCCTTAACTTTATTTTCTCTATGCATTCATGTTTTTCTTTGTTAGGAGAAAAGGTGGTAAATAGCAGAAGAAAGAGAAAAATGAGAACATAATTGAATGAAAGGAACAAACTGCATTTTAAAAATTCTGCGAAAGGAGGCAAAATGCGGAGATTCTCTATCTCGACATTATTAACATTTTGAACCAGATAGTTCTTCATTGCGGAGGCTATCCTGTACCTTGTAAGATGTTTAGCAGCATCCCTGGCCTCTTCCAGCTACATGCCAGTAGCAGCCTCCCTGTGGTGTGATTACCTAAAATATCTCCTGATGTTGCCAAATGTCCCCTAGGAGGCAAAATAGTCCCAGGTGAGAATTACTGGATAAAAGGTTCAAAAAAAGATGCAAATCATTCTACTTAATCTGTGTCTCAACTGCTGCCCTGTTTTGGTTAGTAAAGTCTTCTGAATTTCACCATAGTGTTTTTGGAGTATGACCTACTTCAAACACTGGCTAGTCTACCCACAAACAATTTGGTCCCAGGTACCAGTTCATCACTGAATCATTGCTTTTTTGGTTCTTTGTCTCATACTCCAATGTCAGTTGACCCAGTTTTTTTTGTTGTTTTTTTTTTTTGCTGTACGCGGGCCTCTCACTGTTGTGGCCTCTCCCACTGCGGAGCACAGGCTCCGGATGCGCAGGCTCAGCGGCCATAGCTCACGGGCCTAGCCGCTCTGCAGCATGTGGGATCTTCCCAGACCGGGTCACGAACCCGTGTCCCCTGCATCGGCAGGCGGACTCTCAACCACTGTGCCACCAGGGAAGCCCGACCCAGTTTTTTTTTTTAACAGCAAAATAGCAACATTTCTAAGGACTAAAATACTGTTCTGCCTCTCCAGCCTCCTTGAGTGAAATCTTCATTTCACCTATTTAGCCCACTGCAGTGCTGGTCACCCACCTGCTGAGGCATTACCCACTTTGCCTGCTGCCAAACACTTTTGATGCTATGAACAATTTTTCTGCTTAAACCTCTAATATACACATGCTACTTCATAAATAAAGCTGCTCTCACTCAGATATGCTTCAAAAATGAAAGTATAAGAGCCAAAATCTAAAAAGAAGGAAAGAAAAAAATCCTGGAAAAATTTCAGAGACTGGCAAAAAAGAACAGAATTGATTTACAGAGGAAAATATGACAAATTTAGCCTCAGTGAGACCACACATTTCCACAGAAACAACTCTCAGGCTGTACAGTATAGCAATCAGAGAAGCAGCATTGATTTTTTAAAAAAACCTTTGAAAAAGACCCCACCCACCCACTAGTTAATTTCTCTTTCAGTCACTTTACTCTTTTCCCTTTTCATATGTTGGTACAAATCCCTTCACTGTTATTAGTAGTCTTCATAGTTTTGTTAGGTGCCTTACATATGCTCTGTGGTAGTGGGATGTCTTTAGAAGGTCTTTGTTCTCATTTCCCCGATATGATTAGATGTACCACATTATTAAACAGCAGGTAAATAGATCCCTCAGTTTCAGCTCTTGAATGGATTGTGGGTAAACCAAAGACATCTTGATGTTTTTTGCCTGATTTCCTTTTGAATGAGGAGAGGATAAATCTGTTTTAATTCATAATTCAAAGTCAGAAAATCCTAGGAATTAAATCAACAACCCCAGGAATTAAATCAAGAAATAAGCAAATCTTCCATATGCAGCCACTTTATTTCAAAGCTCCTATCAGTTTCTAGCCATACCTACCTGGTCACCATTCCTTTACCTAGCAAACACTTAAGGAAATTTATGTCATCTAGTGGGAGCCACCATTATCCTAGTCTTTCTTGATTTAAAGCTAGCTATAATAATTCAATTTAACAGAAACTCCATCTTCTAAGGGCAGGCATATAATATATCATTTCTTTTGTACCTTTATCTGAAAAGTACATGGAGATACTTAGCAATCCACATGTTTATTTCATCTTTACCAGAAATTCCTTTTCCATAACAAATTTAGAACAGAATACCTTATAGATACTCAGTGCACTTGAACTAAATATATTCAGAAAATGCAGAGTGGTTTGCAGCAATTGTGTATTTTGCAAAAGATATGTTTTTTTTAACGCTTTAGAAAAAATTCTGTCCCTGTATCAGTGATGGGCTCTAATTGCAAATACTAGGAATCTAAAATTGGTGTTTTATTTATTTTTGACGTTTCATTATTGGTTACATTAGCTTATTAAGTACATTTCTTGTTCAGAAAACTGCATTGCTCTACGTAGTCTGAATTAGGTTTCTAGAGAGCTTATCAGATCTTTTTCTTCCAAAAATAATTAGAAATCATTTTGTGATGTCATAAACTACTAATAACACCAAGTATACATACTGCCTGAATTTATTGATTGGATTCTGTAAAACATTTCCTAATATTTCTTTGGTTAACTTGGAGTTGCCATTATTTTTTGGTAGTGTATTTGATTTTTGCTGTTATATCCACATATATTGCTCATTAGACTATCATAAGAGAAATAAAATAATTTAAGCAGAAGATTCTTGGATATATTTGGAAGAAGAGCAATATTTCCACTGCTGGTCAAGAAGATAAGAAATAGCAGTAAAATAGAATTTCTTAAGGGTCAAAAAAGAAAAAAACAAAACATAATAATACGTTTGAAAAAAATTCAGCGTGTTTTCAAGTATGGCTAGAGTTGGGCTTTTAGAGTAAGTATGGAAGAATTTCCCTGTTCCAGAAACTAAATAAGAGCTAATTAAAACGTTCAGTAAAACCAACAAAGGCAAGTCTACAATGTACAAAGGGGAAGATTTAGCTGTGACTTTACAACATGAACATGAAGAGAAGGAAAGATTCATGACCAAGGCACAGGTTTAGAATGACTTACTATCACTGTCATCTATAAAATTAATAGATGACATTAATTTATAATGTCATGTTTGTCATTTATAATAGATGACTGTCAGCATTAAAATTAATATTTAATTTTGAACAGATTCTTAAATTCTACATACATACTACTGAATATCTAAACTTTATAACAATTGTTTGTTGGAATTACAGGAAATGTTAGTTTTTCCTTTTTTCATTTTCTGTATGTAAATTGTTTACAGTAAGCCTGCTGATTTATAACACATAATATGTATGATATATAATAAAAAACCAGTAAAATTTCAGCATTTATAAAAAAAAGACTGGAAGGAAATACACTTAACATGATTACAGTAATTGTTTCTAGTTGGTGGAACCATGAAAAATTTTTTTAAATTACTAAATTTTATTCATGTATATATGCCACACTTTTGTGTGTGTGTGTGTGTATGTGTGCTTTTAATTCAACTTATTTAAACTAAAAAGAACAAAACAAAAGAGTCCATTCATTTATCCCACCTCTAGTCCTCCAGCTCTAGCAACCACCAATCTATTCTCTATGTCTTTGAGCTTGTTATTTTACTTTTTAAGGTGTTTTTTTTTCTTAGATTCCACAAATAAGTAAGATTATATGATATTTGTCTTTTTTTGACTTATTTCACTTAGCATAATGCTGTTAAGGTCCATCCATGTTGTTGCAAATAGTAAGATTTCATATATATATATATATATATATATATATATACACACACACATACACACACACACACACACACATATATATATATATACACATACTGCAATTTATTTATTCATCCATCGATGGGCACGTAGTTTGCTTCCAAATCTTTGCTAGTGTAAATAATGCTGCAATGAGCATGAGGGTGCATATATATTTTTGAGACTGTTTTGTTTTCCTCAGATAAATACCCAGAAGTGGAACTGCTGGATTGTATGGTAGTTACCTTTTTAATTTTTTGAGGAACTGCTGTAATGCTTTTTCCAGCTTCTTTTAAATGATTGCAAAGAGCAAATTCTTTCCGTGCCCTTAGATGAAAACTTGGAAACCACCCCAGCAAAACCAATGGTTGGTTAATTTAAGTCTTAAAACATAATCACAATCAAGTAACAAAAATATCCATTCCCATGAAATAATTAAGGTCAAAATCTGATTTAAAATTAAGTGAGGCTCTTTTGCTTTCCCACCTAAATCTGGAAGAATCTTGAAATTTGGCAAAGAAAGCAATAGTTTCCTTTCTTCCCCCATCCTTCCTCCCAAGCTTACTAACTTGTTTTTCTCTTTTCCGTCTATAGCAGTGCTACTCCTTGCCTTCAGAATCTGGAACAATAACAAGAGCAGAGGTGAAGGATAAAGAAAACTTCTCTATGGACACTGGATTAACCGGTGCTCTCTGAATTGGGTATTTGGTATTCAAAGCTGACTCACTTTTACGGCTCTTCAGAAACCCTCCTCATCCATTTTGAAGACTTAGTTACCTGCAGTCCCCCTGACAGGAGTAAATGTGCCTTTATCCCTGATGGTCCCTTCATCTTTCTTCATCACTAAGGATTGTCTCCTCCATTTTTTCCTGACTGAAGCCTATTTGTCCTTCTAGACTGGGTTTTGGACAAGACCTAAAATGACCCATGGAAGTTCTTGCTGGCTCAGGAGTACTGACAAATTCTTGGAGAATCCAGCTCAACAAGCTCTTCCTTTACTATGCCTTCAAAGCAGCTAGCTAAGAATCTCTTTCCCTTAGATCTTCCAGGTGTCAGTCAGACCTCAGCCTTTGCATTCTGTACCCTTCAGCTTTAAGTTTTAAGTGTTCTCCCTGAATCCTCTTAATTTTGTTAAAGGGGAATTACCTCCAGTGTTGCATTCCTTTTTGAATACAGGAGAATCCTAGTCCACAAAAAAATGTCTCTGCACATAGTCTTTGATAATTTCTTGGAAGTTCTTATAACTGGTTTTGGAGTTTGGAGGTAGCCACCAAACTCCCCTACCCCTTTGGTGGGGCAGGACAGGAAGAGAGATTTACAGCACAACTCATTCCAGATAAATCTTTTAAAATCCTCTCTCACATTCAAAATCTTATCATCTGCTATATCCTTGTTATGAGTGAGAGGGTCAAAGTTTATCTAACATATTTCAACAACTATTCTAAACCTTTCATTGTTTTTCAGTATCTCCTTTGGAATATACCTCACCCAGCTTAATATTTTCTTCTGTATTCTGCTTCAAATAAACTGTAGGTGTTCTTTATAGTTTTAGAATTGTACTATGAAAAACTCTTATTCATTTATATAAATTATTACAGTAGCACAATTTCTTTCATTCATCTTTTGTTATGATTGTTAGTCCTATTAAATGTTCTGAGAATGTTTTTATCCTTATATGGACTCCAGCTCTCTTAATCTTCATCAAGGTAGTATCGTGTCTCATTACCAAAACAAGTCATTTTCTTTTAAAGTCTTTTATTATACTCTTTTCTCCATTAAAACACCATCAATCTAATCCTTAATGCCAAATCATTGTGAGTGAAAGAAAAGTTCATCCAACTTCTATAGGCAAGTTACACAATTAATTACAATTTTTTCAATGAAAGATTGATATAAATTAGGATGAATATATAAAATGAAATGATATTGAAATGATATATGCAGTCCGTTGAGTAATATTTGATCCTGCTAATTTTCTGCGACCACTCATACTGCAATATTTAAATTTCAAGCAATGACACTTGAGATGAAGCACATTTTATCATCATGGATAACTCTTCTTATATGATTATCATTTAAGAAAAGAGTACACCTAGTCATATTTCAAATCTTTCTAATATTGCGTGCTATTAAATTTAGCTGTTTTGTTGTTTAAAAATTTTGGACAGCTTTCATGAATGTATACATGAGTAAGGAAGATTCTCTTACTTTGTTCTGAGGTTTTGCTTTAGGGGTGGAAAAGATGAAATATTTTCTTTCTTGTCCTTTCCCCATCCCTCCCTCTCTTCCTTTCCTCCTTCCTTCCTTTCAAGACATATTTGCTTTAAGTAAAAAGGAAGTTGACATATGAATCTGTTTCTCCTAAATCATTCCCATTAGCAATGTACATGGCATCTACCCTAAAGTTTGTTACAATTACATATCCTCAGGCCATCTACCATTTGAAGTTAATTTTTGCAAGCCAGAGAGAGAAGTAACAACTAATACATGCCATACCCCTTAATTTCTTTCTTCTACATAGAGAAAAGACACAGGAAAGAGTTTGTTCCAAGTGCCTCAAACTGCTTAGTGTTTAGGGGGAAGAAAAAGGTAATTGGGAAGTGCTTTTAAGAGAAATTAGTTTCTCTTGTTAACTGCCATCAAGATGAATTACACTGAGCTTCATCACAGAAGCAGAAATGAAATCTAACATATTTGCAACTAAGACAATAGTGGGCATATTTTTAAATTTCATCAGGTAGGGCCTATTATTTAAGATTCGTTGCTACTGTCATTGTCACAACAACCTACATTATTCAAACCAAGCATCAATTCCATTAGTCAGTCTCTCCTTTGCTGTCAAAGATGCAAATACAGGTTTGTGTTGCTTAGAGTAAATGCATCCTCTGAATGGAAATGTGTCAGGAAATATTAAATGATGTAAGGTATGATTTGTGAAAAAAATCAAATAAATAGATGAGTTCCTCTCTCTCCCCAAAATGGAAAATTCCTTATAAAAATCTGTAAGATTATGAGTTCTTTGTAGATGAGGAGGGTATGATAACCACCTCTGTATTCCCAGTACATAAGGTAGAGTTGGTGCTCAATGGTCTGTTACTTAACTGGTGCCCAATACATATTTTTTTAAACAAATTACTCAATAAGTAGATGAATGAATAAAAGAATGAAAATCAAAGAAGCTTTGCTTAATATGTTAACAATACACTAAGGAAAATAATTTGGCCTTAACATTTCCCTGGGTGTTCAAGAAAATATGAAGTAAACCATTGCAAATTTTCAAATATTCTATAATGAGTCATTTATGTCAACTTGGGGGATGGCAATACTTCACTCTGCTGAACAAGACTGAAGTGCTCCCATAATTAACTATATTTGAATAGATTTTCTCACATGCTCACTACTTGCTTGATTTCATCAGTACGCGCATCCAGGGGTCCAAAACACCAGGGGGAATTACATTTTTTGTCAGTGAAAATTATGAGATAAAGATCCATTTCATGAGTAAAGGATGAAACTTACAACACTTTCCCCAGAGGCTAGACATCAAAATTGGATATTGGTCCACTGCTTTAAAGGGTTTTTAGTTCAGGATTTCCTTGGTGGTGCAGTGGTTAAGAATCCACCTGCCACTGAAGGGGACACAGATTCGATCTCTGATTCAGGAAGATCCCACATGCTGCGGAGCAACTAAGCACCTGCACCACAACTACTGAGCCTGAGCCCTAGAGCTCCTGCACCTCAACTACTGAGCCCACGTGCCGCAACTACTGAAGCCCACACACTTAGAGCCCATGCTCCGCAACAACAGAAGCCACCGCAATGAGAAGCCTGCGCACCACAACGAAGAGTAGCCCCTGCTGGGTGCAACTAGAGAAAGCCCGCGCACAGCAACGAAGACCCAACGCAGCCAAAAGAAAAAAGGTTTTTAGTTCAAAGGTCACAAAAATGATTCTCTTAAAACATCAAGACTGTCAGTTGAATTTAATCAGATTAATAAAATAGCATATTTACTTTGCTTAAAAAGTTTAAGTAAATGCTATGTGTTTTTATTTATTTGATGGATGATCTAATTCTTTCATACCATATCTATGTAGTTAGAAAACACCATGCTTATTTTACTTTACTACCACTATTTATTATATGAATATTATGCTAACTACTTGAAAATTTGCATATAATGCCTCATGGAGTCCATGATAATTTAAGCTATATTTGAAAAACAGAAATTGTTTGCAATACTAAGTACTAAAAACAGCGATTATTTATTACGAATCTGTTATGTGTCATGTACTTTAATTTTACTTCATCTTCATTTCAACTCAGTGATTTTGGTATTATAATCCTTATTTCATAATTGAAGGATACAGTCAAAAAGATTGAGTAATTTGCCCATGTCTAGACAACTAATAAGTTATATTCCCAGCTTACCCAGTCTTTCATTATGCCGAACCTCCACTTATGACTGAATGAATTGAAGGTTCTCTCATTCATCAACATCACTGCCAGGCTAGTCCTCTTTGTATTCAAAGCAATTCCATATCTTCTCACTAAGTTCTCTACTCAAATAAAGGTACAAAAGACAAGCAAATATATAAATAAATATGTAGAGTGTTATGGGACAATATGGATTTTCCACTCAGTAGTTTCAACCACATGAAAGAAGCTCAACTCATAGTGTAACAATAGTGTAACATTTCTGGCCCTTCTTTTTTTCTTTACTTATCTTGGCCCAGGAGAAGTGTAGTCACTTCTCTGACTAATACATATGGAAAACTAGATTTGGAAAAACAAAGTTTGGCTCAGTAACTCCCTTATTTCTCTTAGGAGCAAGCTACCTACTAGAATTGGGAGTTCTCCTCTGTTCATTTTTTTTCTTTTTTTTTTTTTAAGGCAATTATAATTATGTTTTTAATCCACTTTTGTATCGTTCTTCTTGTTTTCATCTTTATTAAATTATATATATATATTTTTTAATATCTTTATTGGAGTATAATTGCTTTACAATGTTGTGTTAGTTTCTGCTGTAGAACAAAGTGAATCAGCTATACGTATACATATATCCCCATATCTTCACCCTCTTGCGTCTCCCTCCCACCCTTCCTATTCCACCCCTCTATGTGGTCACAAAGCACCTAGCTGATCTCCCTGTGCTATGTGGCTGCTTGCCACTTGCTATTTTACATTTGGTAGCGTGTATATGTCCATGCCACTCTCTCACTTCATCCTAGCTTACCCTTCCCCCTCCCTGTGTCCTCAAGTCCATTCTCTATGGTCTGCGTCTTTATTCCTATCCTGCCCCAGGTTCTTTAGAACCAATTTTTTTTTTTTTAGATTCCATATATATATATATGTTAGCATATGGTATTTGTTTTTCTCTTTCTGACTTACTTCACTCTGTATGACAGACTCTACGTCCATCCACCTCACTACAAATAATTCAATTCTGTTTCTTTTTATGGCTGAGTAATATTCCATTGTATATATGTGCCACATCTTCTTTATCCATCCATCTGTTGATGGATACTTAGGTTGCTTCCATGACCTGGCTATTGTAAATAGAGCTGCAATGAACATTTTTGTACATGACTCTTTTTGAATTATGGTTTTCTCAGGGTATATGCCCAGTAGTGGGATTGCTGGGTCATATGGTAGTTCTATTTTTAGTTTTTTAAGGAACCTCCATACTGTTTTCCATACTGGTTGCATCAATTTATATTCTCACCAACAGTGCAGGAGGGTTCCCTTTTCACCACACCCTCTCCAGCATTTATTGTTTGTAGGTTTTTTATGATGGCCATTCTGACCAGTGTGAGGTGATACCTCATTGTAGTTTTGATTTGCATTTCTCTAATTGACAAAGGAGGCAAGAATATACAATGGAGAAAAGACAGCCTCTTCAATAAGCGATGTTGGGAGAACTGGACAGCTACATGTAAAAGAGTGAAATTAGAACACTTCCTAACACCATACACAAAAATAAACTCAAAATGGATTAAAGACCTAAATGTAATGCCAGACACTATAAAACTCTTAGAGGAAAACATAGGCAGAACACTCTATGACATAAATCACAGCAAGATCTTTTTTGACCCACCTCCTAGAGTAATGGAAATAAAATAAAAAATAAACAAATGGGACCTAACGAAACTTAAAGCTTTTGTACAGCAAAGGAAACCATAAATAAGATGAAAAGATAACCCTCAGAATGGGAGAAAATATTTGCAAATGAAGCAACCGACAAAGGATTAATCTCCAAAATATACTAGCAGCTCATGCAGCTCAATGTCAAAAAGCAAACAACCTAATCCAAAAATGGGCAGAAGACATAAATAGAAATTTCTTCAAAGAAGACATACAGATTGCCAACAAACACATGAAAAGATGCTCAACTTCACTAATTATTAGAGAAATGCAAATCCTTTGTTCTTTAATGTCATAAGTACTACCTGGGTAAGCTTCACCTGTGGCAAAGCCAGCCTTATCCAGTGCTCTCACAGGTATGCTTGCCCATACCTACCTGGGACATTTTTTTCACATGCTAAGCTACAACTTCCATCTCTGTCTCTATCAGAAATAACAGTGAAGTTTGGCCAACATTTAATATTCCTTCACCTTATTTCCCAATTTGTATACATTTGGATTTAAATAAAAAAGAATGTTATTTTTTAGGCCCCCTCATACCCTTTAGAGACCGTAGCAAATGATAACAACTTTGTAAATTTACATACATATACATATATATAGACAAGCACACAAAACATAAAATTAGGAAAAACTTACATTAAAACCATATCAATAGCTGTTTTTAGGTATTACTTTGTTATAGTAAGCCAGTAATGGGCCTACTTTTACTGGTCTAGTCTTGTTCTCAAAATTCAAGCAAGCAAAGAGAAAGTATGAGTGATAGAATGAGTAGTATGAATAGTATTGATACTTTTCCTTCTGTTTTTTCAAAATTATAACACATATGTGTGGTGTTTTCTTTATTAAAATCAAACCAAAAATTTTTTTTGAATGACACTGTCATGTTTTATCTAAGCAGCAACCTGCTGTATCATAAACCTGTGAAAGGAAAAAATTGCTACATACTATTTTTTCTTTTTGAACATATGGGAAAACATATATTTAACTACAAATAACATAAATATTGACATAAAAGTGCCTATTCCTATGTCTGGGCATGAAATATTTAATTTTAATGTCCTAAATATTTTACATTAGCATCTGTTTTTGCAAGCATATGCTTATAAATTACGCTGACATTCTGAATAAAGTATCTTCTTAAATAGCAAAGTTAGGTAATCCATAGGGACCAACAATATAAGTGCTGTGTTTATATTAGAGATGTCTCATATTTTTCTCAGCTAGTCTTTTGATTGAGAAACTATATTTTAAATTAACTTTATAGTAATAGTATAGCACCTTTAGGATATACATATCTGTATAGCTAGATTTTCAACACCAGAATAATTCACATCAAAAAATTAATTCTGACTCATTTCTGGTATCTGCCTCTAAAACAAGAGTGGAGACAAAAAAATCAAAAATATAAATATGACCACTCATGAAATAAGGCAACTTACTCATCAGGTATAACTATGCACATTCTTTTGTTTCAGCTCATCCAGTTCTCTACTTTTCTAATTCCAGCATTTCAACTGACTGGGTATATAACATATAGACTAGAAAATCAGCCTTAGTAACTCTAATTTTTAATGCAAGTTTTGGCACTTGAGCATTAAAGCTGTCCAAAAATAACTGTTTGGAGAGTAAGAATAAAATGAATTTTTAATAAAAATGAATATGAATCTTTCCTAGGTGACTTTATACATCATAGTATACAGTGGAATTCTTAGGTGACCAATAAAATTATGAAAATTGTCTTTACTCATAAAAATACATCACTTTTATTCTTTCTGTGTATTGAGAAAAATAAGGCCAGTAAAATAGACCTACCACAAACTCTCTATATAAAATCTACAGGGGAAAAACAAAACTCCCAGGGTTTTGTAAAGATATGGCATGTGGGCATGCATAAAATGAAAAGCACATATAAACTAAAAAAAAGTCTTCTAATATGTAAAATGAACAAGAATGAAAAAAGATATAATCAAGGGATTTTAAAAGACACTTTAAAAATGAACTTTATTTCAGGAGTGGAGGAATTTTCATATCAGCTCTTAAATGTTTAAAAGAGATCATTGGTTTGGCCAAGATTCAGTGATGATTGCCCAAGTTAATTTCTCAATTCAGACTGTTACTGAGGTGGGCACATTACAGGCACCAAATATTGATGACATTGGATGACAGACTGAGCAGGGCTGTGATCCTTAAAAGAAGGGAAACACATAAGATGAGCCACATATTCTCCCTGGGATTCTGTCTGGGATTCCCTTTCTAAACTGAGACGATAGAGCCCAAAAAGAAAGCAGTCATCTTGCATGGCAGAGGAAATGGAAGTTGGAATTCAGGGATGCAAAAGAAATGGAATGAGACATACAGGATACCAGAGAGGAGGGAGCTGCACAGAAAAGAGACTCTAGCAATCTGCACAGGGATCCCCTTAAATATTTGACCAAATATAATGAGCTCTTTGTATGCAAGGAAGGACCTAAATCTATCATAAATAGAGATATAAAATTCCTTAATACAATTTAGTAAATTGAATTCAACAGTAAAGGAAAACATAGCACATTAGAAGCAAGTGGAATTTTCTCAGAAATTCACTAATTAGTGTAGTGTATGCACACACTATCGAAAAAAGGAGACAGATTATATGATCATCTCAGTAGATATAGAAAAAGTACTTGAAAAAATTCAAAATCTATTTATAATAAAAAAAAATTTCAGCATAGTGGAAATATAGAAAACCTGCTCTAATTTGATAAAGGTCATCGATAAACAACCTGTAGCTAATATCATATTTTATGGTGAAAGGATGAACATTTTACTCCTAAGATTTGAAACAAGGCTGGAATGTGTGAAAATGCCTTATTGAGCATTATCTGGTAAGCCCTATCTAGTGCAATAAAGAAGAAAGAGAAATATGAAGAGGAGGAAGAGATAAAGGAGAGGGAATGAAGGTACCATGTTCAAAAAAGAAGTAAAATCATTCTTTGAAAAAAAAGGTTACATGAATGTGTGCATGTAAAACACTAAGGAATCTAATATGAGGGAAACAACATATCATATCAAGGCACTGTTGAATGATTAAGAACATGGATTATCCACCTACTATTTACAAGAACTACAGCAAGTTTTGTGGGTGTCTCACACGATCCTTTTGCTGACAAAAAGGACCTGAGAAGTTTTGAAGCCCTAAATGTTATAGGATGAATAAGATAGACAGGGATAGATGGAGAGATACATGTATATAGATACAAGAATATATAAATACTTATATATATAAAACTTTGAATAATCAAAATTAAACATATTAAATAAGCATGTATATGCACATAACTATCTGTTGGTTCGCAAACTGATTCCCATATACAAAGAGCAAGAAGAGATTGAAGAAAAAGTCAGACCACTTCATATTGTTAGTGTGTAGGTTTAATAAGCAAGGGAACTTATATACCAAGCTTGTCTTGGGCAGCCTCAAGAGTAGTAGTAGATCTCCACACCCCTCAGAATCTTAAAAGTTTATATAGAGGACTTACCTGGGTTCAGCCGTGTATGCAGCCCAGATGGTCTCAACAACACATTGCTCTCTCAAAGCTGTGTCCTTGAAAACTGCTCTGGTTCTGGGAACAGTGGGCAGAATGTACATTCCAAGGACAGGGATGAGGGTGCAGACCTTAAGACTGACCAGGTCCAGCTGGCAGGTCAACTGGCAGTCACATCCTCTACATGACCCCCTCCAACACTATCTATCTATGTATCTATCTATCATCTAAATATCTATCTAAATATCTATCTATCTATTATCTGTCTAAATATCTATCGATCTAAATATCTATCTATCCATCCATCTATGTCTATCTTTCTACAACTCTAAGCATAAAAAGGAAATTTTGCTACGATTGAGAATACTAAAATTAATAATCAAATATATCTCATACTTTGAAAGCTTCTGAAAAAATAAAATAAGAAATAACAAAGTTACCCTCATGGAAGTAAACATCTGGCTTCTAAAAGTGACTACTCTGAAGGGGAATTACTGATTTAGATGTGAAATTTCTCATCTGCCTGCAGACAAAGACAATTCATTGTTCTTGTTACATATGCTAAATTGATAATAATCAATTGTCACAAGGAAGATTGCCCACATAGAATAAATATATGGGGCTTCCCTGATGGCACAGTGGTTGAGAGTCTGCCTGCTAATGCAGGGGACACGGGTTCGAGCCCTGGCCTGGGAGGATCCCACATGATGCGGAGTGACTAGGCCCGTGAGCCACAACTACTGAGCCTGTGCGTCTGGAGCCTGTGCTCCACAACAAGAGAGGCCGCGATAGTGAGAGGCCTGCGCACTGTGATGAAGAGTAGCCCCCGCTTGCCACAACTTGAGATAGCCCTTGCACAGAAACGAAGACCCAACACAGCAATAATTAATTAATTAATTAATAAACTCCTACCCCCAACATCTAAAAAAAGAAAAGAAAGATACTGGGAAAAGCATTTAAAAAAATAATTAAAAAAAAAATAAATAAATATGTGGTATATCTTAAAGATCCACTCAATATGTTTGCAAAGTATATTAGGTTATCAAACAGTCATCACTTATCCCTGTGCTTTGAATCATGCATATTCTGAATAAAAATTATGCCTTAAATCCAAGTATCTTCACTAATTAATTAAATTAACTTTTGATACTTTCCACAAGAGTATCTACAAAGTGATTAATTACAATATGATAGCAATAGTTTTTAATGGTAATATAATGCAGAATAAAGATAATTTTTGAGTGTGAGCAGGGAATTTATTCCAGAGACATTATTGTACAGAGTCTTAAGAGCTCTGCATTGAACCAAATTGCTTTGGCTCAAATACTGACTGGGCTACTTAGTGTTTTTTTGTTTGTTTCTTTCTTTCTTCGACCTTGATAAAGTTAACTTACCTATGCCCTAGTTTCCTCATGTATAAAATTTTAGCCATCATAGTACACCCATTTCATTGATTTATTGTGAGAATTAAATGGAGAATTTAAATTAAATTTAAATTAAATAATTAAATATGGAAAGTTTTAACTAATATAAGGAAAAGTTACTTTCTGATCCATAGGAAACTCTCTATAAATGTTCACCTGTATTTTTTTTTTTTTTTTTTTTTTTTCGGTACACGGGGCTCTCTCACTGTCGTGGCCTCTCCCATTGTGGAGCACAGGCTCCGGACGTGCAGGCCCAGCGGCCATGGCTCACAGGCCCAGCCGATCCATGGCATGTGGGATCCTCCCGAACCAGGGCACGAACTCACATCCCCTGCATCGGCAGGCGGACTGTCAACCATTGCTCCACCAGAGAAGCCCTTCACCTGTTTTTTTATATCCTCTTTCACAGATCTATTGTGAGATGCCCTCTTATAATTGGCCAGTCTTGAACAGTAGTTTTGAATCACATACCTATTAACATTATTATAATTATATTAGTTATGATTAGTTGATCACCCAACATATACAAGCTACTGTGATAAAAACTTTATTTTACCTTATATATTCCTCACTAAAGTCCTATAATATGGCTATCATTCAAGTTTAGCTAATGGGAGAAATGAGTTTCAGAGAGTTTAATCAATATTACTTTCAAGAGCTGAGATTCAAACTCAGGTTTGTCTAAATTTCAAATTATTCCTTGTTACATTAGCATTACTCATTTATCACATTCTCACTCTCTTGGCCTTCTATCCTCATATATTTCTAGTTATGAAATTAAAAGTTACTGATAATGTTGTGAATGACAAGAAGACTAGAAGTAAAGTGTTTTTTCTTGTTCCTGTGTCTACACTATATAATATGCTGCCAAAAATATGTTATCAGTATTCTAATTAGCAGCAGCTGGTGTCTTTATTGTGGGTAGGTAGGTCACTTTTATAGAAAAAACAGGAAGAGCTATACTAAAAACGATATTGATTTCTCAATTAAAAGCATAATTTATCTAAAAATATTGAAAGTATAATAGTATTTGAAAACAAAATAAAACAAAACTAAATTAATTGTACTTTGCTAAGAGATCCAGAGAAAAGGCCAAGTTCATGTGTGTTACGGCACACAGCTCCCTCTCTGTACCAAGCGACCTTCTACAACCCCTCCGAGTGGCTTGCTCTTTGCCCAGGTCTCTTCTCTGATAATTCAAAGAGGAAGGGTGACCTTTCCATGGAAGTCCCCATTTTCCAGTCATAATTAGTATGATTAAGACATAAAGAGAAAAAAGCATCCTTATTACGGGACTCTACATCAAACTGTGGATGAGTTATAGCTCTGCTTAACCTCAGGTAGTACTGAAATTTAAAAAATTGAACTTCTTAAGACACATGCATAAATCTCTAATGTTGGAATTTCAGAAGAAATGTTTTTGAGCAAAAGCTTCCTCCTGGAGCCAGTAAAAGTGTTACATTTTGGGTGAGAACAGTCATGATTCTTTTTAAAGATAACGTTGAGTTTCAGTGGACAGTTTTTCATGTTCAGCTGATGCTGTCCTACAATACCATTACTTGCCATTAAACATCATCAACCAGCCTTTTCCAGCCCTCTCTTGCAGCTCAATCTTTCAACAGAAGACAGAAACTCTCTCTGTTGTTCTTGCTATTTGTTCAAAACTATCCTCAAACTTATATTGCGTATCTTCACAAAGGCAATTTGTGAGTACTATTATATCTCCCTGAAATGTTTTCTTCCCTTCCTACTTCACACAGCCTGGCTAACTCCTTTCACTCACAGATGAGAGGCCACTGACTGCAAAGGACTTTTCAAGAATCAATAAAGTAATTTTGCACTTCAACAACGTATTCAAAATGTATTCCCCTCAAAAATATGTACTTCTTAATGACAACAATCATGGCATGCCCACTTTTGTATGCACAACACGGAGAAAATATGTGTAGAATGAATTACTGAGAGGTACTGTGTGGAAGACAAGGAAGGTGCAGACTATCAAGGGGCTTTACCCTTTAGTAGGGATTATACTATTGCTCATTTATTACAACATAAGAGTGAAAAAACTGACCTCATAGGTCAGGTGCAGATAAAATTCTCTGGAAATGTTTAACACGTTCTATTTCCAATCACAAATCTGGGAAAGTTAAAGAAAATATAGTCTTCCTCATCACAAATATTTCACCATTTTACTTGTTTACAGGAGCCATCATAACATTAAATAGTCTTTGGGAAAAATAAATATGAGTGTTTATAACATTTAGTACTTATTTTCTACCAATTTCTGTAGATTAAAAACCCCTGGGGAAATTCTGTCAGGTGTTTTATCATCCATGGTATATAGCTTGATTGCACAAACACAGGAATTGTCATTGGTTATTGTGAAGTACGTGAGTCATAAACCAGAGACATCCTACTGAAAAAAAGATAAAATGTATAATTGATGAGACATTAATGTAAGTGAGGAATTAAGATAAATTAAGATAATTGCCCATCCTACAATATGGGCCAACACATCTGGATGGCTATGTTCTGGTTCATGTACCTTATTTGAAATACTAGCATACATCTTGAGATGAACAGTCTGTGGATGGGAAATCACAAGCATCAATGTAAAGTGGGGTTGATAGAGAATTATGCATCCTCATATACTCAGATGGGAAATATACTGTCAGTGTCTGTGAGAAAACTGTCAAAAGTACATGGATCCATTTATGTAAAGTGGGAAAGATATCATGGTTCTATTTGTTTTGCGATGTAGTAAATATTACTAAATTTCCATGAACAAGATAAAATGTCAAAGAAAAAAACACAAATACTAAGAATAAACATAAGTCACCAAATGTCCATATTTTCGAGAAATAATTTTGCCTCTATGATGTTTACCTTTGTTGGTTGAAAAAAAAAATAGTTCCCAAAGTGAAGGCACAGGGGCACACTACCCATCATTCCAGACTAGAGATCAGTATTCGAATGGCAGAGGAAAAGACTTGGGCATTTTCGTACATCCTGTGGGCTATGAAGACCTAGATCTGTCTTGTCAAACCCTAAGAAGTAAAACAATTGTATCAGAGAGCTTCAGAAGATGTAACGGCAATAGCATCCGATGGCACGGGTGTCTTATTACCACAGGCTGCTTTAGCACAAGAACCCTGGAGACCTCTATTCTATGAAGCTAACTGGATATAATCCTGGCACTTATTAAGTGCAGTTAGGTATTCAATGGCAGCAAGCTGCCTATAGCCAAGCAAATGACAATCATTTCAAATTATACCTCTAAGGTCAATTTTACTCCTTTAACTTAGACACAGCACTGAGCCAAAATTCATACTAATACATTAATGTAAAGTTTCATCATCCTACTTTTAATTTAGAGTTTCAGATTTTGATTCATTTAGAGGACAGTCAAGTGACCTCCCAGAAAAATGTTTATTAAATAGTAGTGTTTGCTGTGGGAGTTCAGAACCAAATCACAAATTATCTTTTGGATCCCTATCAATGTAAAGACCTGAAATCCAGATCAATGATTGTGAATAAGCCACTCTCTCACACGCATGTCTCTTCCCCCTGCCCACACACACATGCTTCTCAAGTCTCCCTAGATCTAAACTGAAATACACGTCACATGAGAACAGTTCTAATAAAAATATAAAAATAATAGCCAATACATATTGAGTTTTCCCTAAGTTCAGGCAGTGCTGTAACAATTGTTCTAACTTTTAAGTTTAGAATACTGTTAGATTTACAGAAAAGTTGCAAAGGTAGCACAAAGAATTTCCATATACCCTGCATCTGGTTTCCTCTATTGTTTAGCTCCTATATTAATATGATACATTTGGTACAATTAGTGAACCAATACTGATACATTATTATTAATTAAATTCATAATTTATTTGCATTTCTTTTGTTTTTTTCCTAATTATCTTGTTTCATCCCAAGATCCCACCCAGGGTACCATATTACATTTATTCATCATGTCTCATTAGGTTCCTGTGTGACAGTTTTTCAGACTTTCCTTGACTCTGATGATGTTGATAGTTTTGAGGGTACTGGTCAGGTATTTTACAGAATTTCTTTCAACTGGGATTTGTTGGATATTTTTCTCACAATTAGACTGGGGTTATGGGTTTTGGGGAGGAGGACCAGAGAGGTAAAGTGCCATTCTCATTACATCATATCAAGGATACACACTATCAACATCCCTTATCACTGTTGATGTTAACCTTGATCACATGGCTGCAATAGTGGTTGTTAGATTTTCTCCACTGCAGGGTTCTTATTTTCCCCTTCTCATACTTCAGTTTTTGGAAGAAATGAACTATGTACAGTCTGTACTTAAAAGGTGGGGAGTTATGTTCCACCTGATTGAGAGGTGTTGGTGCATCTTTCATGAATTGGCATATTGAATTTTCAAGATAAATACTATGAGGTAGGTGATATTATTCCATTTTATAGCTGAGAAATCTGAGGTATAGATGGGTTTAAATAAAGTAAAAGTGCCCACAACTGCATATCTAAAGTTGGTTGATCTCCAATATAAACTTGGACACCCCAGTTCTGGATCCTGAGCTCGAAGTCAAATGTGCCTTTGATTAGCTCAGACAAGTGAAGTCGAAGTGATGATCTGAACATTAAAGTCAAGTGACTGAAAGCCCACCATATAGAAGAAACTGTATATTTGTACTGGGTATTCCAGAAAGGCAAAACTGAAACCAATGGATGGGATACACAAAGAGAAGTACTTCAACCCAAAATGTTGAGTAATAAAATTAGAATTAATAAGCTACCTGAGACTAGCAGCACTTGGATGACAGAATTATTTCAGAAAGAATAACATAATAAGAATGAAAACATATATCACTTAGAATGGTTCTCCCACTCTTATAAGTGTTTTAAATGCATTTATTCATACAATAATCACAACAACCCCACAAGGTAGCTAATGTGATTATCTCCATTGTACAAAGATAGAATTGAGGCACAGAAAGTCTAAATAAATTGCCCAAGCCCACACAGCTAGTAAGTGACAGAGTAAGATTCAAACCCAAGTAGTCTTAGTTCCACTGTTCTTGGTTTTACCACTGCAGGCTGCCTTCTGCATGGGGCTGGAGGCTGATGTAGCCCTCACTCAAAATCTGCTAGATGCTGTGGTGTCTTCAGTTTTCCTAGAGAAGTACTTTCCCCTTATCATTATAAAATTTATAACCTTTTATTAATGCATGTTAATGCTTATAATTTTAAGTTATAATTTCCTTGGATAAGTATAAAGACAGACCAACTCCTTCAGTCTTACTTCAGGAAGTAAATCATGAAATCGGAGACAAAACAGGAAGCCATCAGCTTAGAAAAGTGAATATATATTCCTATAAAGAAAAAAACAATAAAAGGGTTAAATAATATATGTCTTTACAATACCACAATACCCAATGATTTTTTTTCTAAGTGTAATAAAAGTCTTGCTTCTGAAAATTGAGTCTTTATTTTCTTACTTGTGTCTTGTAAAACAAATAACAAGATCGGTTCATTCATTTAACAAAATAATTATTTTGAACCAACACAGAAACCAGGGATGGCAGCTGGAATTTCCTTCCAGTTCCCTGGAGCTAAGGGTTTAAAGAGATGTTCAAAAAAAAGGTTAAAAAAATATCTCAGTTCACCAAACTGAGTCTACTTAACTTGGTAAATTTCCAGTCTTGGTCAAGAGAAAGAGTAAGAGCAAAAGGCTGAGAACTCAACTAAACTCAGGAAAAAGCACCGCTTTCTCCTAGTCAACATCATGATTACACACAATTAAAAGGGTGAGAAATCTGAGTTTAAGGCGGAAGAGAAAAGGAGAGAGGAGTTATGTTGTGAACCTCTATCAGCACTGAATCGTGGCCTGAGCAATGTAACAAGCGGAGACAATAAATGCAATCCTGTGGTTCACCTTTCAGATTTCCGAACTGGAACATTAGCTCAGGTATACAGAATTGATCTGGGCGGTGCCTGGAAACAGGAGGTCTCCAGGAAGTGTGGTAATGAAAGGCTTTGTCTCCACCCACACACAGTGAGCTGGGCTGCTGACAAAGTAGAATCTACTGGGTTTTTCCTGACTGACACATGTGGCTAATCGAGTGTTACATTGTGTTCATGCTACCTCTGTTCCGAAGCACACAACAAGAAATCATCACTGATATGTGATAGCTCAGAGCAAGCATTAATAAAGCATTTCATTGATCTGGCAATGGCAATAGGTAGACCTCATGGCCCATCTGCTTGACAACCATTGCAAATCCTTTTTCCCTCTCCCCGCCTTTCCCAGTATGATTTAAGCACATGGCCATTTAGATTGATTTACGGGCCACTAAGATACCACTGCTTTAGCTACACCCGGATTGTAAGCCTCCACCCTCCCGAGCCACAGCACTGTACCCCTGCCCATGCCTTTGCTTCATTAAAAGTTTGCATTTCAGGAAGAAATGCTAGAAGTACTTCTGCAAGGCTGCTGGATAGAGTCACACATGAGGAATCAATAGTCTTTTTAAGGGGATCTAAAAGCTCGTGGGTTGAGAAGTGGGGAGGAGAAGATGATAAGGAGAAAGGAAGGAGCAGAGGTTTAATTTTAATGCTGGTTAAATACTATAAGCCAGAAGTTGTCCATCAAGCCCTGCCTGACTCTCCCAAGCAGTGCTTGTCACGTTAATCATCTGTGTTACCATAGCAACTGAGCCTATCAATTTTAGTATATAATTACCTTTTTGCAAGTAGACTTCTAACACCAAAGTGTGTGCTTTCTGAAAGCTATATCCTCATTGTTTATTATAGGAGCTGTACAAAGCGGAGCAAAGAGAAGGCCTTAACTAAGAATTTGGCCAAAGAGTGTAACCAAAAGTTGGGGTCCGTCTGCTCGCCACTCAAAAGCCAATAAAGAGGCCAGGTTGGTGGAAAGGAAAGTTTGCTTTGTTTTGGATGCCAGCAACTGGGTGGAGGGGGAATGGATGCCTGTCCAAAGGCTGAATCCCCCAACTGACAATCAGTGGACAAGAGCTTTTATAGGCAGAGGGAGGGGGCTACATGCAGAAACAGCACAGTCAGCTCTGACAGTCATCTTGAAGTTGGTCATGCAGTGGTCTGATCAGTGTCATCTTGATTATTTTAAGTACAATTAATCTTCAGTTCCAGGGTCAGTTTGTTCCCATTTCCTTGAGGTCAGTTCTCAGAATTGTGGCAGCCTATGTCATGGCTACAGCCTGGTCATCATGTAGTTAACTTCTTCCACCTGCTGTGGGTTTCATCATCTATAAGACAGCTCACAGGATACGGCTCAGAATATTATCTATAGCCCTTAAGGAGGAACTAAAAGCTCTTGACTTTGCTTAATGACTAAGCTATCACTATTTGGTCTCCTTTGACTGTTTTCCTTTGTTTCTGCATTTTCTCATTTCTCTGATTAAACTTATTCTTTGGCTAAAGTTTCTCCATAGACAAAATGCAGGCAGAGGGCATGGCAGGGTAGGACTTTAGGGTTCTGCTCCCTTTCAAGAGTATGCGAGTGATGAAAAAGTCAGTGTTAAGAAGAATGTGTAGTTTACTCATTCACATAAATCAGAGGCTGTCGAACATTTCAGCCTCAGGACCTCTTTACACTCTTAAAGTGTTAGCCACCCATAGATCTTTTGTTTATGTGGATTATGTCTAATAGTATATGTCATATTTAAAAGTCTAAGGTATTTTTGGAATATTTATTTATTAATTCACTTTAAAAAGAAGAAATAAACCCATTATATGGTAACATAAATACTATATTTTATGAAAAATATCTATAATATCAGCAAGAAAATGATTTTATGGGAAGAGTGGCTTTTTTTTTTTTTTTTAGTTTTGCGCATCTCTAACATTTAACTTAATCAAAGACATTCTCATATTGGTCTCTGCAATCACTCTGTTGCAAAATCACGTGTAATGTGTAGCCCCTGGAATACTCACTGTACGTTTTCAAGAGAATGAGAGTGATAAAGGCAAACAACTTTTTAGCGTTATTATGGAAATAGTGTTGACATCATGGAACCCCTGAAAGGATCTCAAAGACCCTGGGGTGTCCTGGGAATACACTTTAAGAAACTCGAATAAATGTTTTTGAAACTCTATTCACTTTCAGTGACCACTAATTTCCAATAAAATGTTGCATAGAAAAAGATGAGCTAGCACTGTGACATTGAACATGAGGGACCTATTGGTAAGTTGTAAAATTTTACAAAGGTGGGTCTTCACATTTAACTCTTCCACTCACTTCCTCCATTTCTATAAATCCCATACTTAAAAATGATTTTGGGGCTTCCCTGGTGGCACAGTGGTTGAGAGTCCGCCTGCCGATGCAGGGGACACGGGTTCGTGCCCCGGTCCAGGAAGATCCCACATGCCGTGGAGCGGCTGGGCCCGTGAGCCATGGCCGCTGAGCCTGCATGTGCGGAGCCTGTGCTTCACAACGGGAGAGGCCACAACAGTGAGAGGCCCACGTGCCGCAAAAAAAAAAAAAAAATTTTGTCACAAAGCAATGTCTAGCCATTCTCAACCCTCTCATCCAACGACTTCCCGTTCAGTGCCCCTTTTTGCCCACAGAATAACATGGAGAGACAAGGCAGCATCTTGTCTCTCCAGCACATCCTCAGCTGCTTCTAAAATATCAGAGAAATAAAAAATTGTTCCTTTCTCCAAAGGGTTGGGAAATAAATAAAAGATACAATGCCTATTTTGAAGACTAGGCATAAACAAGGATTAAAAAAAAATTACCTGGAAGCCTGCAAATTGCAGCTGCCAATCTTGGCTCTTTGATACTGTCTAGATCTAGTTCCAATTAAATAAGAATGTGGTTTCCAATACCCTTAATAGCAGAATCATATGGCCTTACAGCCAAGTAATGCTTAAAAAAGAAAGAGCAAATCAGAAACTCCCACCCAAGGACACAGAAGCTAACCCTATCGAATGGACTATCAATAATTAAGGGCTTTGACGCCTGGAATCATTTGATAATAAGATTGCTTTGAAGTAAATAAATATCAAGTTAGGATTTGTGGCAGTCACAGGTGTTTGGCAGGGCTAGCCTATAATCACAGAGAAAATGAATGCATTTTATTCAGGGTAATTAGAAAAAGAAATGAAGTTTATAGGCAAATTGTAAACCACTTTAGTCAAAGATAACCGGTCAGACTGCTTTTGGTAATTTAAACTTTCATTTAGATGAGAATTTGCAGACTATCTATTTTCAATGCAATTTGAGTACAGCTGGTTGCACTCTCTCAGTCAACTGAGAGAAAAATTTAAATGTCCCTCATAACCCTCCAGTCCTGTTTTGGTGCTGACAGAACAACATATGCATTTTTTAAACTTGACTTCTCTCACTCTTGTCTGTATGGATGTCAATTCCAGAAGGTTATATAGAATTTTTCAGCACCCAGCACCGACCTAAAAGGATCTTGTGGGAGGGAGGGAGCCAAGATGGTGAAGATGAAGAAAAAGAAATGTGCTTGAATGCATGTAAAATTTAACTGCTCTAAGAACAAATTAGGAATGTAAACATCGTTGGTGATTTTCTTTTTCCTCAGATAGTGTTACATGCTTCTGAACTTTTCTTAATTTCTTTCTTGTATTCTTCTGCCACATTGTAATATTTACTTACTTGTCTTATCTTCTTCCTGTTTGACTATAAACTGCCTAAAGCTAGGAATGTTGAGCTACTCACCTCAGTTTTGCTTGAGTAGCCTGGACCATTATCTGCCCTACATAACTTCTTTTTTCTTTAATTTACAATGTGTTAGTTTGGGGTGTACAGCAAAGTGATTCAGTTATACATGTATATCCTTTTTTCAGATTCTTTTCCCTTATAGGTTATTACAAAATACTGAGTATGGTTCCCTGTGCTATACAGTAGCTCCTTTTTGATTCTTTATTTTATGTATAGTGGTGTGCATATATTAATCCCAATCTCCCAATTTATCTCTCTCCCCCCTTTCCCTTTTGGTAACCATAAGTTTGTTTTCTATGTCTGTGAATCTATTTATGTTTTATAAATAAGTTCATTTGTACCTTTTTTTTTTCAGTTCCACATATATGTGATATCATATGATTTTTGTCTTTCTCTGTATGGCTTACTTAGTATGATAACCTACAGGTCCATCCATGTAGCTGCAAATGGCATTATTTCATTCTTTTTTATGGCTAATACTCCATTATATATATATATATATATATATATATATATATGCCACATCTTCTTTATCCATTCATCTGATGATGGACATTTAGGTTGCTTCCATGTCTTGGCTATTGTAAATAGTGCTGCAATGAACACTGGGGTGCATATATCTTTTCAAATTATAGTTTTCTTCAGATATATGCCCAAGAGTGAGATTGCAGGATCATATGGTAACTCTATTTTCAGTTTTTTAAGGAACTTCCTTACTGTTCTCCATAGTGGCTGTACCAATTTACATTCCCACCAACAGTGAAGGAGGGTTCCTATTTCTCCACACCCTCTCCAGCATTTATTATTTGTAGACTTTTTAATGCTAGCCATTCTGACTGTTGTGAGGTGATACCTCATCGTAGTTTTGATTTGCATTCTCTAATAATTAGCAATATTGAGCATCTTTTCATGTGCCTGTTGGCCATCAATAACTTCTTGATAAATATTTGTAAAGTTAAATGGAATCATTGACCTGTGCTAAAGGCAAAGAGTTAATTTAAGGAAAAGTAGACCTTCTGGAAGGGAGGTAATGTGATATTTTAAAAATGGCAAATTATTTTTTTAACTTATAATTTTTAGTTTTAGTTGTTTGTTTTCCCCCCTGAGGAGTTGCTAGCATTATTTACAATTGTCAAGATATGGAAGCAACGTAACTGTCCATCAACAGATGAATGGATAAAGAAGACGTGGTATGTATATATAATGGAACACTACTCAGCCATAAAAAAGAACAAAATTTTGCCATTTGCAGCAACATGGATGGACTTAGAGGGCATTATGCTAAGTGAAATAAGTCAGACAGAGAAAGAAAAATGCTGTATGATATCATTTATATGTGGAATCTAAAAAGTACAACAAACTAGTGAGTATAACAAAAAGAAGCAGACTCACAGATACAGAGAACAAACTAGTGGTTACTAGTGAGAGAGGGAAGGGGAGAGCAATATAATATAAGGGTATTGGGAATGGGAGGTACAGACTATTGGGTATAAGACTACAAGGATGTATTGTACAATGTGGGGAATATAGCCAATATTTTATAAACACTGTAAATGGAATGTAACCTTTAAAATTATATAAAAAATAAATTAGAAAATAGCTGCTAGTTAGATGCAATATGGTAGCTCTGATTTCCTATTGCACCTCTGTTTCTCTTATTTCACTCATCACAGTCAACCACAGCTAATTCTTCACCTGTTTGAACACTCTGATACTAAATCAGTACACTCTTATCTTAGTGCCTTTTACAAATGTTGACTAAGTATTGTTAAACAAACATCCAAAATCATCATATTTACCTCGAAAGAGGCATGTTCCATATCAGTGCTTTAAACTTATGGTGTAGTATAGCAACCCTCCAAATTAAATGGGGTTCAAAATCACCTAGGAGTTTGTTAGAAATATAGGTATCTAGGCTCTGCACAAGATCAACTGAATCAGAACCTCTGAAAATCAACTAGATTACCAAAGGGTAGTAAGCATTAAGAGGAATTAATATATGAAAAGCACCTGACACAGTGCCTATAATAGCAAGTATTTATATATATTATCTATTGTTATTAGATATTCAACAAATGTATAAATGAAAACAATAAACATGTGAATGAAGGCCCAAAGGAATAGATATATATGAGAAGAAAAGTGTCAGAGTAGATGGTCTAAGATGGTAAGATGACCCCTGATAATTATCTGAATGACAATACCATCTCTGTTTTCTTTCTGCCCGCTTTCCTCTACCTATTTTGCACAGAGTGTCACTTATAGCAAGGCACATCTAGAACAAGTTTGTAACATTTATTCATATAATTCACATACAGAGGTTGGTATATTTTAGCAACATGCTCCCAAAAGAAGATGGCGTTTGTGGGTCAGAGCCCAATCAGTCAGACGCCAGCTACCTGAGAGACATACATATTCATTTCTTCCAATTGTGAAACCTGGGTCTTTCACGAATAAGCAACAACTGGTTGTCCAGGAAAATCTTAAGGACTGGGATACTCTTGATTAATCCCCCTTTTCCCCTACTTATGTCTTCATTCCTGAATCTTAGCATGGATAAACAATATGTAACCCAAGAGAATAAATCTATAATGAATATTGTCAACTGAGACAGGAAGATGCTTGCTATTGTTGTTAGGTGTATTTGTGACCTGTTAGTGCACTACAAATTACCCCAAAATGCAGCAGTGTTAAGCAATAAATAATATTATTTCACTATATGTGTAGGTCAGGAATCAGATGTGGTTTAGCTGGGCTTTTAGGCTCTGAGTCTCTAACAAGACTTCTGCTAAGGAGTCAGCTGGGAATGCCATCATCTTAAGGCTCCATGGGCATAGAACTACTTTTAAGTTTACTCAGGGTTCTTAGACTGAGGCCTTTAGTTCTCTACTGGCTGTTAGCCACAGGGTGTACTCTTCCTGGCCACATAGACCTCTCCATAGGGAAGTTGCAATATTTCTGATATATAAAGTATAATCAGCATAAATTAAATAACGTGACACAGGAATGCCAAAAAACACTTTCTTTCTTTCCTCTTTTTTTGTGTTGTTTTTTATGCAATCTGGAAGCTCATATTTAACATCAGAATGATTCTTTTTACAATATTAATATTTTCCTTTTACCTGTGTTCACTTTTTTTTTTAACAAAATCAACACCTTCTAGGTAGCATAGCTCATTGAGCCCTTAACTTGATGTGAATGGGTTTCTAAGCTGCCATCCCTTCCAACTGGAAAGTCTGGGTTAGTCAGAGAACTGGGCAGGCTGAACAAAATGTGGGGAATGGCAAGAGCAGAGGTGCAATAGTACTTTCAGAGTTTGGTGAAGAATGGCTCTGGTCAGAAACCACTCTGGAAGCAGATGCCCTGAGGGAAATCGTGTTCAGTACAATCCTTTCAAAGTGCTGTCCTATAGAATCATTATTTCTCCTTTTAACCTAACTCTGCTGGGGTTTTGTTCTTCTAAGCATCTCCTCATATCTAAAGCTGCTGACCCTAACTTACTGCCCAGAATTCATTTTCCAGACCAATACTGAAACATGTTGCCATTTTAGACTCTTTTTGCTATTTCCCAACTGATTAGGCAAAATCCAAAATCTTCCGTAATTAATCTTTCAGCACATTTTTTCCTACTAAATAATTTTGCTTATTAAATTACACTTTTATCCTGAGCTGTAGTCTTTGCTTAATTAGTACATGCAAATACTAAAAATAGAATAATTAAAAGATTATGTATAATGCAAAGGAAAAACTGATGCAGTAACTATGAAGAATTTCTGTTATTAAACCTTATTTGCAAATTAACTCCTTCTTAAGGTCCCCTTTATAATGTCTACGTTTTCAGAGTGTTTATTGTAGAAGTCAAGTCTTATTGGGTGTTTAACACCTTTGCCTTTCATAGTTTTTAAAGTGATTCTTAACTCCTTAGCCCTACCCTCTGGCTGCCAATCTTTTCTCATTATGATGACATGGGAGAAACCTCACAATAGTCAAAAGCTACCAAACACCTATGTTTCATAGATGTAGGAGTGGATAATTTACATACCTTAATGAAAATAATAGCTTATTTTTGTTTGTGTCTGGCTCTATACAAAACGCTTAATTTTTTTTTATCAAGTGTTAGCCTTAAAATAACTCCAAGAGGCAGATAATATTACAGTATAAGTTTACCACTGAGGAAATAGACAGATGGTGAGGGACCCAACTTAACCAGGGACTGTACATCCTGGACTTGCCTCAGTTTATCAAATGCCATATTCCAAGTTCTCACTTCCTACTCTGCTCTATTTCCCAGACTTAGTCCTAGGATCTCAGGAACAAAGCCTCCATCGAGAAGCAGTATGCATTCTGATCTTTTTTTAATTTGGGTAGAATATACTATAAACTCTTAATTGCCATTGGAAACTGCACATGTTTTTAACAGGCTAAGAGCTTCTCACCCAAATTATTTTCTTATTGTCTTAACTGAATTCCAAATTTCTAGTTTATTCTTTGGACTGAGATTTTCTTTGTATCTGTGCTGCTTTCGAAGGTTAACCTCTTACAGACCTTAACTTTTTAGTTTGAATGAATTTATTTTTCTTTCCAAGACCAGAGAATCTGAGAAAACTGAAGTGCCTATGCCTAAACAATGAGCTGCAATTCTTTGAGTTTGATGGTAAAGCCTAAGAAAAATGCAAAACTTCAGCAAAAAACTGTATGCACACCATTTTCACGTATTTCTATATTAAGATAATCTTGCAAGGAATAGGAAATAATCTAAATACACTTTGATAATATGGAAAAGGTGGTCCAAATAAATGCAAAGGTTGGCGTTGTTAGAAAGGGTACCGTTGTGTACCTTCCTTTCCCACTTTGTTTAACACAATGCAGACCCATGTGACTTTAAAATTCCCTTCTTTTTGGTTCCTTGTTCTAGGAATAGAACATTCATTTCCAAAATTATCATGGGACTGTGACAACAAAAGACATGAATCTCTATTAAATGTATTGGTCTTTCTCATGGACCTGCTATAGTATTATTGTGTTGTGTGTGTGCATGTGTGATGTCTGGCTGACAGGTAAAGCTTCAAAGAAAAACCTTAAAAGCAGAGCATCCTTTTTTGCATGCTCTATTCTAAGAAGGTTCAATGTAACTAACTAAAATTGCGTGTTAAATATATTTAGGTTTTTTGTTTTCTATCTTTGTTTTTATTTGTTTTTGGTTTCTGTATATTTGATTAACTGTGCTGTTTTAGTGGTTGTAGGATAAAATGCACTGGTGAAGCAAATGTAATGCCAACAGAAGGTGATTTTCCAGTTGTGTATGTCATGCAACATTTGAAGGGACTGTGCATTCTTAAAACAATCACAGTTGTTTCTAAACCAGATTTCATTTCTATTATTGTTTTACGTGCCAAACCCCGAAGTGCGTTGGGCTTGAATCTCTGAATGCTGTGGACCCATTAGAAGACTGTTTTGATTGTCACAAATTGTAGTGCCTGAAAATATTCTTAAGGTAATTGTCTTAAAAAAGAAAGAAAGAAAGAAAGAAAGAAAGAAAGCTCTCCAAAGACAAAACAAGAGCAATTATTATAACAGAAAATAATTATGGCTGAAATCTCTGTGGTTCCTTAGAAATGCTGTGCTTTTTGTATTTTCCATCATTAGTGCAGTTTGAACGAATGTGTATAGTTCAGAGGTCTTCGTGTTTGCATTTTAAATTTAGGTAAATGAACTCATTTTTCAAGCTTGAATTCATTTTTAATTTTTTTCATTTTTAAAAAAATATTTACTTTTTATTGAAGTAGAGTTGATTAACAATGTTGTGTTAGTTTCAGGTGTACAGCAAAGTGATTCAGTTATATATATATATTTTTTTCAGATTCTTTTCTTATATAGGTTATTACAAAATATTGAGTATGGTTCCCTATGCTATACAGTAGGTTCTTGTTGTTTATCTATTTTATATATAGTAGTGTGTATATGTTACTCCCAAACTCCTATTTTTAATTTTATTTAATATAATGTGTAGACAGTTCCCTGTTCTCTGCATTTTGAAGTATAAACAATATAAATCTGTTAATTCTGTAATTTTTATAATTATGATGTAACTCTATCCTATTCTTAAAACAACCCTTTATGTGCAAAAAAAAAAATGTTGATGACTTTTTCTTCACTCTTGCAATTTCACAGCAATTGCATTTCAGATGAAAGTAAAACACCATAATTTTTCTTTTCTTCTCTTCTGTGTACTTTAGGCTTTGTGTTATTGAAGAGTTGGCTGGATCCTTTTCTCTTGTGAAATGATGTTATTTACTTATGTATATTTTTAAAAATATATTTACTAGCTTACATATATTTTTACCTGCTCATTTTGGTTTATAATCTGGATAGCTAAATAGTCACAATTTCTTCAGTTTCCTTGAAATAGTTCATGTTATACCATAAGTGCCTGTGATTCTAATGCAGCAACATAAATTTGACGAGATCAGGCACATTCAGGGTGGTATGGCCGTAGACCAGCAACATAAATTTGGCAATTCTATAACTTCAGTCATACTCAGTGTTAAGAAGAGATTATGTTTTAAACCTGCTGGGAATATTATTTTTTGACTTTATATTTGGCAGAAAAATGTTAAATTAATATCTGGGGAATGTTCATTGTAAAGATCAACTGATATTGTGAACTTTGAACTCACCAGTTTTCTTTACAGCATAAATTGGTCTCAGAAAATGGTACAAATAAAAGTTTTCTGATAAAATATTTGTATATCAAATCAGGTGAACTCAACTCTTGGAAGGCATTTAGTTTATTTTTAAATTTTTAATGGATTATTAAGGAGTCATCAATTTGATTCCAGTTATTATTTTCCCCTCTAGATCAGGGCCATCAAACATGAAATAGGAGAAGGCAAGAGCAGAGTAGATCATGTAGTAATGGTAAGTCAAAGTATTCTCATAATACCTGATGAAGTCAACAGAAACTTTTTAAAACATTAAACAAATCACCTTCAGCAATCAAAACGAGAGCACAGCCTAATACTACATATATAAGATAGAGCTATTATATACATACATATATATATATATATATATACATATATATATATATATAGAGAGAGAGAGAGAGAGAGAGAGAGAGAGACTGAGAAAGGACAGAGATAGAGACAGATTTAGGACTTTGGCATGGAATTTAGACACATTACCTTGACCCCCAAGCTTTGATGGCAACTGCTAAGAATTCTAACAATGCCAACAAGTCTGAGAAAGCAAATTGAGTTACTGTCTACATTTTCATTCTTCTGCCTCCTGGGGGAGCCAAGCAGGGCACAGAAGTCTTGAGAGGGCAGTTCCATAGGTTGACACTAGCTGAAGGTCAGGTCAGGGAAGGCTTCCTGGAGATGACAGCCTTCTTCTTTCCTTTCTTCCTTTTGTCATCTACAGGAATATTTTTCTTTCAAAACTTTTTTTTTTTTGATGATGATGATGATGATGATAGGGAAGAGAACATATATTTTCTTGGTTACCATGATACTCTTTTTCCATCTTACTTCATCTTGTATGTCTTTGTCCAGACACTTTGCCTTGTGCCCGGCCAGACCCCTTAAGAGCTCTGAAAAGCCACATGTGCCTGGGTCTGCCTGCAGGACGGAGCCTGATTGAAAGTCCTATGTGAAGTACCAGGTATTTGGCAAGAACCATAGTGCAGTGCCCACCCACTTCAAGGTGCTAACCCTGTAGGTAGCAGGTGAGAAAACTCTTCACCTATGTGATGCCCAAAGCACCTGTGGATGAGGCAGTCCTCCTGGTGAGCACTTTCTGGACATAGTGGAAAATGATGTGTGAGTTTCTAGTGGAACTTTGAAGTGGGAAACACTATAAAGATGCTAATGCTATGATGGGAGAGAAGACTCCAGAATCTGAACCAGGAAAAATGACCTGAAGCTTTAGCATGGAATAATCAGAATTCACTCTTCCCCGACAATTGCTGAGAACCCTGGTACAGACTTTGGAATACCTCACAAGGGAGAGAAGATGCCAAATAGTCAAATATCGTATACAATTTTGTTTGATACATCCTCCTTCTCCATGTCCTCAGATTACTTAAATAATGTCAAAATACAGAATATTCAGAGAGAAGAAACAACAGGTGTCTATTCTGATATTTAGGAAGAGAGACAAAACTAAATCATCCACATTATATCAAAATGAACAGAAGGTCTGGACAAAGACATACAAGATGAAGTAAGATGGAAAAAGAATATCATGGTAGCCAAGAAAATATACGTCCACTTCCCTATCATCATCATAATAAAAAAATTTTTGAAAGAAAAATATTCCTATAGACAACAAAAGAAAGAAAAGAAAGAAGAAAAATAGCATGATAATTTATATGGACAAAACAATCTTAAATAAAATATAATGTAAGAATTAAGGTGAGTGCTTCCCTGGTGGCGCAGTGGTTGAGAGTCCGCCTGCCAATGCAGGGGACACGGGGTCGTGCCCCGGTCCGGGAAGATCCCACATGTCGTGGAGCGGCTGGGCCCGTGAGCCATGGCCGCTGAGCCTGCGCGTCCAGAGCCTGTGCTCTGCAATGGGAGAGGCCACAACAGTGAGAGGCCCACGTACCACAGAAAAAAAAAAGAAAAGAATTAAGGTGAAAAATTTTAAGAGATGATTTAGGCTGTAGAAAAAACTTATTAAAAACATAAATTCAATAAATACATAATTCAAAAAGATGATAAAATAGCAAAATGAGACTGTAATGGGCTGAACTGTGGCTCCCAAAATTATGTTCACTCAGAAATTTAGACTGTGACGTTATATATGGAATTAAGAGTCTTTGCAGATATAATAATAAAGGTAAGGATCTCAGATGCGATCTCTCTGGATTAGGGTGGACCCTAAATCAAATGAAGAGTGTCCTTATAAGAGAGCAAAAAGACACAGAAACACAGGGGAGAAGCAGACGTACAGAAACAGGAGAGAAGGGCATGTGAAGATGTAGGCAAAGGCTGGAGATATTGCAACTACAAGCTAAAAAATGCCAAGGAGAGCCAGTAGCCAGCAGAAGCTAAGAGAGAGGCATGGAATGAATTCTCTCTCAGAACCTCTAGAAAGAAGCAACCTTCTTTGCAACTTGATTTCAGACTTCTGGCCTCTGAAACTGTGAGAGAATACGTTTGTGTTATTTTAAGCCACCACTTTTGTAGTAATTTGTTACAGCAGACCTAGGCAACAAAAACAGAGATGAAAAGTGAGATTGCATAGCTAAGGAAGCAAATCAAAGAAGAAACAAGATTATTACAGAACTAATAATTAAATTAGGAGCAGTGAAGATAGATAAGCTAAACATTAAATTAATAACAGAAAATGAAGCAAAAGCTCTCAGTTTTCCCTAAATGCCCCTATACCCATTTCCTTGAAAAGAGAATTCTCTCAAAAGATATTTCCTGGTCTCCATTGCAACTGGATGGCAGGGTGTTACTTAAGTTCTGGTCATGGGGTAAAAATAGAAGTGTATGTATATTTTCTAAAATGTCATTAAAGAAAGAATGCATGCATTAATCTTTCCACTTGCCTACTGGTTGACTTGTGAGGGTTATGGGTGGAAACAGAGTCACCATCTTGGACCTAGAGATGGTCCATGATCAGGCTAGTAAAGCAACAAAATTAAAGCCAACTGTGTTTCCGACAGCATAGGACTTTCCTATCAGCCATGAGTGGTTTATACCAGACTTGTTGCATGAAAAACAAATGAAATTCTACCTTGTTTAAACCACTTATATATTTGAGTTTTTGTTACTGAAGCCATAACTTCCATGTTAAGTAATGTATCCAATTATAATAGAGATATATTTGAAATTATATAAAAATATATTAATAATTAATATCAGCTTAACTTTGTATAATATCTATTTTTATTTATGGAAAAGAAAGACAGCTGACTTTGAAATTAAACTGAGATTTAAACTATTGAACTATTATTTGCCAAATGATCTTAGATGAATCGTTTCACCTATTTGAACACTGATTCTTCATCTATGAAATAGAGATAAAACTACCTATTTAACTTTCCTTGGCCTTTGTTTTCTAAACTATACAATGGGAATATTAATATTTCCTCTTTCATAAGGTTGTTTTCAGGATTTATTTAAAGTGCTTAGAATAACGTCTGGCTCACATTAAGCACTATGTGATTTTTAGTTTTCACCATCATTATTATTGTCATTACTAATATTATTGCCTGGTAACGTGTGAGATTTAAATGTGATAAAATATATAAAATATTTAGCTTAATGCCAGACAAATAACAAATGCTACGTGATAGTCATATTATTTCAACTATTATTTAGTAAGCAAAGTTAAGATGTGTTTTCTCGGGGAGACCTTCAAGATGGTTGAAGATGTGAAGATCACCTTCCTCCACACAGATACATCAGAAATATATCTACATGTGGAACAACTCCTAAGGAACACCTACTGAATGCTGGCAGAACACCTCAGACTTCCCAAAAGGCAAGAAACTCCCCCATGTACCTGGGTAGGGCAAAAGAAAAAAGAAAAAACAGGGCTTCCCTGGTGGCGCAGTGGTTGAGAGTCCACCTGTCGATGCAGGGGACGCGGGTTCGTGCCCCGGTCCGGGAGGATCCCACATGCCACGGAGCAGCTGGGCCCGTGAGCCATGGCCGCTGGGCCTGCGTGTCCGGAGCCTGTGCTCCGCAACGGGAGAGGCCACAGCAGTGAGAGGCCCATGTATCGAAAAAAAAAAAGAAAGAAAAAACAGAGACAAAAGAATAAGGAAGGGACCTGCCCCTCTGAAAGGGATCTGTGAAGGAGGAAAAGGGAGGAAAGGTTTCTACACACTAGGAAGCCCCTTCACTGGTGGAGATGGGGTAGGGGGGGTTGGCTGAGGGGGAGCTTCGGAGCCATGGAGGAGAGCGCAGCAACGGGGATGCAGAGAGCAAAGTGGGGAGATTCCTGCACAGAGGATCGGTGGCGACCAGCACTCACCAGCCCGAGAGGCTTGTCTGCTCACCCTTTGGGGCGGGTGGGGGCTGGGAGCTGAGGCTGGGGCTTCAGAGGTCAGATCCCAGGGCGAGGACTGGGGTTGGCTGCATGAACACAGCCTGAAGGGGGGGGTAGTGTGCCACAGCTAGCCAGGAGGGAGTCCGGGAAAAAGTTTGGACCTGCCTAAGAGGCAAGAGACTATTGTTTCACGGTGCGCGAGGAGAGGGGATTCAGAGCACCGCCTGAACGAGCTCCAGAGACGGGCGCAAGCGGCGGATATCAGAGCGGACAGCAGAGACGGGCATGAGATGCTAAGGCTGATGTTGCAGCCACCAACAAGCCTGTGTGCAAGCACAGGTCACTATCCACACCTCCCCTCCTGGGAGCCTGTGCAGCACGCCACTGCCAGGGTCCTGTGATCCAGCAACAATTTTCCCAGGAGAACACACGGTGTGCCTCAGACTGGTGCAACTTCATGCCGGCCTCTATCACCACAGGATCGCCCCGCATTCTGTACCCGTCCCTCCCGCTGCCCTGAGTGAGCCGGAGCCCCTTAATCAGCTGCTCCTTTAACCCCGTCCTGTCTGAGCAAACAACAGACACCCTCAGGCGACCTACACACAGAGGCGGGTCCAAATCCAAAGCTGAACCCCAGGAGCTGTGTGAACAAAGAAGAGAAAGGGAAATCTCTCCCAGCAGCCTCAGGAGCAGTGGATTAAATCTGCACAATCAACTTGATATACCCTGCATCTGTGGAATACCTGAATAGACAACGAATCATCCCAAAATTGAGGTGGTGAACTTTGGAAGCAATGATATATATATTTATTTTCCTTTTTCTCTTTTTCTGAGGGAGTATGTGTACACTTTGTGTGATTTGTCTGTATAGCTTTGCTTTTACCGTTTGTTCTACAGTTCTGTCTGTTGTGTTTTTTTTTTGGTTTGTTTATTTTTTTAGTATAGTTTTTCGTGCTTGTAATCATTGCTGAATTTGTTTTTTGGTTTGACTGCTTTCTTGTTTCTTTCTTTTTTTCACTTTTTATTACTTTTTAATTTTTTTATTTTTAATAATTATTTTTTATTTTAATAACTTTATTTTATTTTATTTTTTTCTTTCTTCATTTCTTCTTTTGCCCCTTTTCTTCTGACCTGTGTGGCTGACAGAGTCTTGGTGGTCCCGCTGGGTGTCAGGCCTCTGCCTCTGAGGTGCAAGAGCCAGTTCAGGACATGGGTCCACCAGAGACCTCCCGGCTCCATGTAATATCAAATGGTGAAAATCTCCCGGAGATCTCCATCTTAATGCTAAGACCCAGTTCCACTCAATGACTAGCAAGCTACAGTGCTGGACACCCTATCCCAAACAACTAGCAAGAGGAACACAATCCCACCCATTAGCAGAGAGGCTGCCTAAAATCATAATAAGTCCACAGACACCCCAAAACACACCACCGGACGTGGACCTGCGCACCAGAAAGACAAGATTCAGCCTCATCCACCAGAACACAGGCACTAGTACCCTCCACCAGGAAGCTTACACAATTCACTGAACCAACCTTAGCCACTGGGGGCAGACACCAAAAAGAACAGGAACTACAAACCTGCAGCCTGCGAAAAGGAGACACCAAACACAGTAAGTTAAGCAAAATGAGAAGACAGAGAAACACACAGCAGATGAAGGAGCAAGGCAAAAACCCACCAGAACAAACAAATGAAGAGAAAATAGGCAGTCTACTTGAAAAAGAATTCAGAGAAATGATAGTAAAGATGATCCAAAATCTTGGAAATACAAGGGAGAAAATACAAGAAACGTTTAACAAGGGCCTAGAAGAATTAAAGAGCAAACAAACATTGATGAAAACACAATAAATGAAATTAAAAATTCTCTAGAAAAAATCAATAGCAGACTAACCGAGGCAGAAGAATGGATAAGTGACCTGGAAGATAAAACAGTGGAAATAACTACTGCAGAGCAGAATAAAGAAAAAAGAATGAAAGAATTGAAGACAGCCTCAGAGACCTCTGGGACAACATTAAACACCTGAAAGTTTGAATTATAGTGGTCCCAGAAGAAGAAGAGAAAAAGAAAGAGACTGAGAATATATTGGAAGAGATTATAATTGAAAATTTCCCTAATATGGGGAAGGAAATATTTTATCAAGCCCAGGAAGCACAGAGAGTCCCATACAGGATAAAACCAAGGAGAAATATGCCAAGACACATATTAACCAAACTATCAAAAATTAAATACAAAGAAAATATATTCAAAGCAGCAAGGGAAAAACAACAAATAACATACAAGGGAATCCCCATAAGGTTAACAGCTGATCTTTCAGCAGAAACTCTGCAAGCCAGAAGGGAGTGGCAGGACATATTTAAAGTGATGAAAGAGAAAAACCTACAACAAAGATTACCCTACCTAGCAAGGATCTCATTCAGATTCGACTGAGAAATTAAAACCTTTACAGAAAAGACAGGCTAAGAGAAGTCAGCATGACCAAATGAGCTTTACAATGCTAAAGGCACTGCTCTAGGCAGGAAACACAAGAGAAGGAAAAGACCTACAATAACAAACCCAAAACAGTCAAGAAAATGGTAGTAAGAACATACATATCAATAATCACCTTAAAAGTAAATGGATTAAATGCTCCCACCAAAAGACATAGACTGGCTGTTACAGTTACAAAAACAAGATCTGTATATATGCTGTCTACAAGACCCACTTCAGACCTAGGGACACATACACACTGAAAGTGAGGGGATGGAAAAATATGTTCCATGAAAATGGAAATCAAAAGAAAGCTGGAGTAGCAATACTCATATCACACAAAATGCACTTTAAAATAAAGACTACTACAAGAGACAAAGAAGGACACTACATAATGATCAAGGGATTGATCCAAGAAGAAGACATAACAACTGTAAATATTTATGCACCCAACATAGGAGCACCTCAATACATAAGGCAAATACTAACAGCCATAAAAGGGGAAATTGACAGTAACACAATCATAGTAGGGGACTTTAACATCCCACTTTCACCAATGGACAGATCATTCAAAATGAAAATAAATAAGGAAACAGAAGCTTTGAATGATATATTAAGCAAGATGGACTTAATTGATATTTATAGGATACTCCATCCAAAAACAACAGTATACACTTTCTTTTCAAGTGCTCATGGAATATTCTCCAGTATAATTCATATCTTGAGTCACAAATCAAGCCTTGGTAAATTAAAGAAATTGAAATCATATCAAGTATCTTTTCCGAACACAACACTATAAGACTAGATATGAATTACGGAAAAAAATCTGTAAAAAATACAAACCCATGGAGGCTAAACAATACACTACTCAATAACCAAGAGATCATGGAAGAAATCAAAGAGGAAACCAAAAAATACCTACAAACAAATGACAATGAAAACACGATGACCCAAAACCTATGGGATGCAGCAAAAGCAGTTCTAAGAGGGAAGCTTATAGCAATAAAATCCTACCTCAACAAACAAGAAACATCTCAAATAAACAAGCTAACTTTACACCTAAAGCAATCAGAGAAAGAAGAACAAAAAAACCCTAAAGTTAGCAGAAGGAAAGAAATCATAAAGAACAGATCAGAAAAAATGAAAAATAAATGAAGGAAACAATAGCAAAGATCAATAAAACTAAAACCTGGTTCTTTGAGAAGATAAACAAAATTGATAAACCATTAGCCAGACTCATCAAGAAAAAAAGGGAGAAGACTCAAATCAATAGAATTAGAAATGAAAAAGGAGAAGTAGCAACTGACACTGCAGAAATACAAAGGATCATGAGAGATTACTACAAGCAACTATATGCCAATCAAATGGACAACCTGGAAGAAATGGACAAATTCTTAGAAATGCACAGCCTTCCAAGATTGAACCAGGAATAAATAGAAAATATGAACAGACCAATCACAAGCACTGAAATTGAGACTGTGACTAAAACTCTTCCAACAAACAAAAGTCAGATGGCTTTCACAGGCAAAATCTATCAAACATTTAGAGAAGAGCTAACACCTATCCTTCTCAAACTCTTCCAAAATATAGCAGAGGGGGAAACACTCCCAAACTCATTCTACCAGGCCATCCTCATCCTGATATCAAAACCAGAAAAAGATGTCACAAAGAAAGAAATCTACAGGCCAATATCACTGATGAACATAGATGCAAAAATCCTCTACAAAATACTAGCAAACAGAATCCAACAGCACATTAAAAGGATCATACACCATGATCAAGTGGGGTTTATCCCAGGAATGCAAGGATTCTTCAATATATGCAAATCAATCAATGTGATGCACCATATTAACTAATTGAAGAATAAAAACCATATGATCATCTCAATAGATACAGAAAAATCTTTTGACAAAATTCAACACGCATTTATGATAAAAAAAACCCTTCAGAAAGTAGACAGAGAAGGAATTTACTTCAACATAATACAGGCCATATATGACATACCAACAACCAACATTGTTCTCAATGGTGAAAAATGAAAACATTTCCACTACGATCAAGAACGAGACAAGGTTGCCCACTCTCACCACTATTTTTCAACATAGATTTGGAAGTTTTAGCCACAGCAATCAGAGAAGAAAAAGAAATAAAAGCAATCCAAATTGGAAAAGAAGAAGTAAAGCTGTCACTGTATTCAGATAACATGATACTATACATAGAGAATCCTAAAGACGCTACCAGAAAGCTACTAGAGCTAATCAATGAATTTGGTAAAGTAGCAGGAGACAAAATTAATACACAGATATCTCTTGCATTCTTATACACTAATGATGAAAAATCTGAAAGAGAAATTAAGGAAACACTCCCATTTACCACTGCAAAAAAAAAGAATAAAATACCTAGGAATAAACCTACCTAAGGAAACAAAAGACAGGTATGCAGAAAACTATAAGACACTGATGAAAGAAATTAAAGATGATACAAACAGACAGAGAGATATAGCATGTTTTTGGATTGGAAGAATCAACATTGTGAAAATGACTCTACTACCCAAAGCAACCTACAGATTCAATGCAATCCCTATCAAGCTACCAATGGCATTTTTCACAGAACTAGAACCAAAAATTTCACAATTTGTATGGAGACACAAAAGACTGTGAATAGCCAAAGCAATCTTGAGAAAGAAAAACGGAGCTGGAGGAATAAGGATCCCTGATTTCAAGACTATACTACAAAGCTACAGTAATCAAGACAGTATGGTCTTGATTATGGCAGAAAAACAGAAATATAGATCAATGGAACAGGATACGAAGCCCAGAGATAACCCCATGCACATATGGTCACCTTATCTTTGATAAAGGAGGCAAGAATATACAATGGAGAAAAGACAGCCTCTTCAATAAGTGGTGCTGGAAAAACTGGACAGCTACATGTAAAAGAATGAAATTAGACCACTCCCTGACACCATACACAAAAATAAACTCGAAATGGATTAAAGACCTAAATATAAGGCCAGACACTATAAAACTCTTATAAGAAAACATAGGCAGAACACTCTATGACATAAATCACAGCAAGATCCTCTTTGATCCACCTCCTAGAGAAATGGAAATAAAAACAAAAATAAACAAATGGGACCTAATGAAACTTAAAAGCTTTTGCACAGCAAAGGAAATCATAAACAAGACAAAAAGACAACCTTCACAATGGGAGAAAATATTTGCAAAGAAAGCAACTGACAAAGGATTAATCTTCAAAATTTACAAGTAACTCATGCAGCTCAATATCAAAAAAAAAAACAAGCAACCCAATCCAAAAATGGGCAGAAGACCTAAACAGACATTTCTCCAAAGAAGATACACAGATTTCCAACAAACATATTAAAGGATGTTCAACATCACTAATAATTAGAGAAATGCAAATCAAAACTACAATAAGGTGTCACCTCACACCAGTCAGAATGGCCATCACAAAAAATCTACAAACAATAAACGCTGGAGAGGGTTTGGGAAAAGGGAACCCACTTGCACTGTTAGTGGCAATGTAAATTGATAGAGCCACTATGGAGAACAGTATGGAGGTTCCTTATAAAACTAAAAATAGAACTACCATACAATCCAGCAATCCCACTACTGGACATATACCATGAGAAAACCATAATTCAAAATGAGTCATGTACCACAATGTTCGTTGCAGCTCTATTTACAATAGCCAGGATGTGGAAGCACCTAAGTGTCCATCTACAGATGAACGGATAAAGATGTGGCACATATATACAATGGAATACTACTCAGTCATAAAAGGAAATGAAATTGAGTTATTTGTAGTGAGGTGGATTGATCTAGAGTCTGTCATACAGAGTGAAGTAAGTCAGAAAGAGAAAAATAAATACTATATGCAAACACATATATATGGAATCAAGTAAAAAAAAAAATGGTTCTGAAGAACCTAGGTGCAGGACAGGAATAAAGACGCAGAATTGGAGAATGTACTTGAGGACATGGGGAGGGGGATGTGTAAGCTGGGATGAAGTGAGAGAGTGCATGGACTTATATATACTACCAAATGTAAAATAGATAGCTAGTGGGAAGCATCCACCTAGCACAGGGAGATCAGCTTTGTGCTTTGTCACCACCTGGAGGGGTGGGATAGGGAGGTTGGAAGGGAGAAGCAAGAGGGCGGAGATATAGGGATGTATGTATATGTATAGCTGATTCACTTTGTTTTGAAGCAGAAACTAACACACCATTGTAAAGTAACTATACTCCAATAAAGATGTTAAAAAAAAGAAAATACAAAACTGACCCCAAATTTCAGAGCATAAAAAAATGTTTTCTGCTTTATTTCAACCTTCCAAGTCTCATGGTAATTTCTATCACAGTTGACCATATTTTGAACCTAAAAAGGAATTTTTCAAAATATTATTCCAACTTTGGTAGGCTGGCAGAATACAAAGCCACCACAGTATCTAATGTTTAAAAATTATATTGTATTGGGTTTTTCATGATAAAGTAAATAATATTGAATTAAAAAAAAAAAGATGTGTTTTCTCATTAGTCTCCTCCTGTCATGCTAATTGAGGTCACTTAAGGTAGAACACAATCCTGTTTCCTATTTAATATTCTGAAATTCTTATCTCTCACTCACTTCAATTCATTTTAGCCATTTCTGTCAGATTAATTCTTTTAAAGCTTGGCTTGGTAAAATCATTGCCTACTATGCACTGAAGGTTTATGTCCTTGCAAAATACATGTTGAAGGACAAATCCCCAATTTCATGATATTAGGAGGTGGTGGCTTTGAGATGTAATTAGATCATGGAGCTGGAGCCTTCATAATGGGATTAGTGCCGTATAAGCAGAGATACCAGAGAGATGATCTCTTTCTCCACCATGTGAGAGTAGAGTAAGAAGACCACTAACTGTCTGCAAGTCAGGGAGACGCCTATCACTAGACACAGCATTAGCTGGCACCTTGATCTTGGACTTCCCAGCCTCCAGAACTGTGTGAGATAAATGTTTGTTGTTTAAGCCGGTCTATGGTATTTTGTTATAAGAGCTCAAGCTAAGATACCATCATTCTCCTTGAGGCTTATAGAATCAAATAAAATTGCTCATTCTTTCTTAAAAATCCTTTCATAATATAATTCCAACATTCTTTTCAGTTTTACACTTTTGGCTTTTATACCTGTGTTCTACACTCAAGTCAAATAGACAAGTCATAGTCTCCAAATATTTCTCACAACTTTTCCTGCCACAGCTTGCTTATGCTATTGTTTTCACTACTTGGAATGTCTTCTTTTATTCTTCCTATATACACAAACATTAAAAGCCTTTCTAAGTATTAACTCCTCTACCAAGTCTCTCTGAGCATTTTTGATTGAATGTAATTTTTCTCTCTTCTGATTTTTGAACCTCTTTATATAACACTAACTGTGTTGGATGTGATGAGGATTGGTACCCAAATCTGACTGTTCACTTTCTTCCCTACTGGCTACTACAAAAAATTAGCTACAGACACATAGAAGACAATAGTTAAGTGAGAAATGAAGTACTTTCTCCACTAGCTCCCCACTCCTACTATGTTGCATAATGTAACATAGACAAAGAAGCCAAGTAACTCCTCCTTTAAGCCCAGGCTTAAATTCTTAAAATTAAAAAGAAAAAAAAATGTGAATATTGGGATTATTTAGCCACTGATTTAACATAAACACTCATTACTGACTATTGCAACTGAATTAATTTAGTGCACATAATCTGTAATACTTCAAACAGAGAGGTGCAAGGGCCTACTGATTTGAGCTTAAAATAATAAAAACTTCTCCTCTACATATTATTCCATAGGTTATAAGTATTCATGGTCTTGAAAAGTTACCAGAAACTTTTATGATGGATGTCATATATTTCAAAGCACATACATAATGTGAAGACAAACTCTAATGGTGGAAAACATAAGCCTTTATGTTGCAGAATAGGTGACATCAAACCAGGTGATTGATTTGATATGCTGACTGTAGAATCCTGGAAGGCGTTCTCTACACTTCTTTCTCTGTGAGGCAGGGTGCTAGATAAAAGTGATATAAAGTTAAATAAGATAACTCTTTCATGCCAAAGAGGATGGACTCTAGGGTAAAAGACAGAAATATAAGCAGGTACCAGTAATTTGGAGGGTTGGCAGGGGAGAGAAGTCCTATATCTGTTGGAGTATAAATAAGAATCAGGAAAGGCTGCAAGAGAGGAAAGGCATTTGAGCTATGACTTGAAGACTGGCTAGAGTTTTGCCAGGCAGAGAAGGGGAATGTATTCGTCAGAGTTCTCCAGAGAAACTGAACCAGTAAGATATTTTATACATTTATTTAGTTACTTATTTATTTCATTTATTAATTATAGGAATTGGCTCAGGTGGTTATAGAGACTGAGAAGACCCACAATCTGCTCACATTGCTAAGGGTGGATCTCTTTACTTAGTCCACAAATCAAATACTAATCTCTCCCAGAAACATCCCCAGAAATAAGGTTTTTCCAGCTATTCTGGATGTCCCTTAGACAAGTCACATTGACACATGAAATTAACCATCACAGGGAGGAAAAAGTATCCAGGCAGAGGGACAACATTTACAAATCTCTGAATCCTAAGGGATCTAGTCTATATAGTCATGAGAGGCTCACGTCCAAGTGGGTGGTAGGGAATGGCAAGCACTGCCCATGAGGCAGGAGAGCTCAGGTGTTAAGAACATGGCTCTGGTCTTTGATTCCTTGAGTTCAAATCCTGACCCCATAGTTTATTATCTGCACCTCATTGTACAACTGATTTCACCTCCCTGTACCACGTTTTCCGCAACTATAAAATGAAAATAACTTTCTTATAGGGTTATTGTGAGGAACACATGAGTTAATATTTGTATTGTGCTTAAAATAATGAAATGTGTCTAGTACAGAGTAAATCAACAAGAAGTGAGCATTAAATGTGTTTCTGCAAGATCTGTATTGTATGAACTGCATATATGTGTGTGTGTGTGTGTATGTATGTGTGTACATATATATATAATGGAGAGAGAAGATATATAATATATAATATAAATGTGTATATTTGTAGAGGCAATGAATATGTTTGGACATATATACATATATGTATGTGTGTATGCATGTGTTTGTGTGCATGTGTGTGTGTGTGTATAGGAGGGGTGCAGGGAGAGAAAGAGAGACTGAGAGAGAAACAAAGAGAGAAAAGACTGATATCAATACAATTTTGTAGACAAAAGCCTACTTTTTAGATCATGGCTTTAAAAACAGCTAAACTACAGAAATTCTTTAATATTTTTTAAAGATGGATTTTTTAGTTAACTGCATATAAGAAAGGGTTATTCAAGAGAGAATAAAATGGCATTCCAGTTAACTGGATTAAGTCAGTAAAGCCACTAGGTAAGATCATGGATTCAGAGGATCATAAAGATAGATTCAAAGTCTCTCCAGCTCCTGCCTCCTATCCCTCTTTCTTGACCTCTTCCATGTTTCATCCCAGATTCCTCTAACTCTATGCCCCACCCACCATTATCATACATACCCCATTTTGCTTGTTCATTTCATATTTTGAAAACTGAATGTAGATGAAAGAAATTCTTAGCATCTGTCTTTGGTTACTTACTAGGCCAGCCCGAGATCCTCCTGTTGCCTTAAAACTACTCTCACTCATTCACATCACTTCCTTTGGCCTCTCCATCATTTGCTCCATTCCTTTCATGAGAGATTATATCTATTGTGTGTGTCCTGGAGAAAGATGTGGTTACTTAGCTATTCCCTTAGAACAACACATGATGAATGAGATCACTCTGAGACATTAACAGTGGACAGTTGCTTAACATGTAATGACAGCCTGGTATATTTGCATTTTTACTTTCTTTATTCCACCTTAGCAAATTCCTGAGCCTGGATGCACTTTTTTCTGATTGGTGGGAGAGTCCATCTAAAATCACAACTGTCCATGGACTCCTATGAGTAAGACTAGTCATGTTGCAAGATCTTTACTTAATGCCATGTATCACTGAATATAATGCTGTTGCTTCTACTCATAGGCGAGCTGAATTGAAACCATGACTTAAATCTTTTTTTTTTTGGCGATACGCGGGTCTCTCACTGTTGCGGCCTCTCCCATTGCAGAGCACAGGCTCTGGACGCGCAGCCTCAGTGACTATGGCTCATGGGCCCAGCCGCTCCGCGGCATGTGGGATCTTCCCGGACCCAGGCATGAGCCCGCATCCCCTGCATCGGCAGGCGGACTCTCAACCACTGTGCCACCAGGGAAGCCCCATGACTTAAATCTTAACAGATTTAATCTTCAACTGGGATTGGGCAGGGTTGAGGGTGGGATTGATTTCTTCTGTCCTTTTGGTATCTTAGTTTGAAAATCATATTTCTGTTCAAAAATTCTTTCTTAATAGAATAGAGTTATACAGATCACAAGGAGTACAAGTGTTTTTCCGCTTAGTGCTTTTTTCTTTTTTATCATCACTGCTTTTTGCCATCCTTTTTAATCTTATTATAATTAGTTCCCTCTGATGTTACTCTGCATCCTTCAAAAACTTTATTATCTTTTTTTTTCTCAAAACAAGAAGGGCATGGATTGACCTGTAATGCTTGAATGGCTTAAAATGTTGCAATTTTCTTATTAAGAGAATCTCATGTCTAGGAACATCCACAGAGAGCCTTGGTGTTTTCAATCAGACTAGGAATGAGGAGCTCATTTGCTGTGCTTTTTGGTTCTCTGTCCTTCAGTTTTGAGGGGAGAAAAAAGGCATACAGGGCTGCGAAGACTGACAGAAATGAAATGAGGCTGCTTAGAGTTTGAGGCATTGCAAACTTCACCCATGCTTGTAATTGTAAGGACATTTTAACTTCCTTTGGTGTGGATTTAGTATACAGCTAGACACTGGGAGAGGCACAATATCTGGCACATGAAACATCTTTCAAGGACAGAAGAAGAAGGTGAGTTATATATGAGAGAACACTATTAAACAAAATGGGGACTACTATCAGATCTTTGGTCTGTAAGCTCTTGTAAGGTCAGGAACCTCATCTAATTTGGGGATTGCATTTGGCTTTTACTAGATGGTCACACAGTCTCAGGCCTGTCACTAACACTTAAACTCTGTCTCAATTTCTTTGTCTGTAAATGAAACAGTTACACTAAATTGACTCTATAATCCTAGAATCTTCCATGATTCTTGAAATAAGAATCATACAAGACCATGAGCCACAGAGTGCCCAATCAAATATAATACAGATCCTTTGTGGGTGAAAGACAAGTCTATGTATGAATAGGAAATGGGGAAATAAGCAACTGCAATGATTGAAAAGTCCTGTTAGAGGATGCAGAAACTGACCAGTCTTGAAGTTAGGCAGAGGGTGGATGGCCTAACAGAGAGGAAACAATGGAATCAGCATATTTCATCAAATGTATAATGTCATTGATTATAAGACACATTATTATTTTATGCATCACTAACAGGGAAAATGGTACCAATTGTGTGCTTTGTCACCTCTGATTTTTTAACTTTACATTTATTTTAAAAGCTCCTTTATACTCATTTGGCTGTAAAAGAAGACAGATCGTCAACAGGCACATGAAAAAGTGCTCAACATCACTAATCATCAGGTAAATGTAAATCAGACCCACAATGAGCTATCACTTCACACCTGTTAGAATGGCTATGTGTTGGTGAGAGGATGTGGAGAAAAGGAAACACTTGTACGCTCTTGGTGGCAACATAAATTGGTACTGTCACTGTGGAAAGTATAGAGGTTCCTCAAAAAATTAAAAAGAGAACTACAATGTGATCTAGCAGTTCTACTAACTCGAAAAGATATCTGCACCCCCGTGTTCATTTCAGCATTATTTACAATAGCCAAGACATGGAAACAACCTAAGTGTCCATTGATAAATGAATAGAAAAAGAATGTGTGTATGTATACTACATACACACATATATATGTATATATGTATGTATACATTTTTCAGCCATAAAAAAGACAACATTTGCCATTTGTGACAACATGGATGGAGCTTGAGGGCATTATGCTAAGTGAAATAAGTCAGAGAAAGATAAAGTGGACAAAATAGGTGAAGGGGGTCAAAGGTACAAACTTCCAGTTGTAAAATAAGTCCCAGGGATGTAATGTTCAGCACCACGACGGTGACTAGTTTACAATACTGTATTGTATATTTGAAAATTACTAAGAGAAGATCTTAAAACTTCTTATTGTGATCATTTTGCAATATACACATATATCAAATCATTATGTTGTACACCTGAAACTAATATAATATTATATGTCAATTATATGTCAATATTTTTAAAAGGCTCCATTATACTCATTTGCATATAAAAGACCACATGAACAGCTATGACCATATGACCAAGTTTACCGAAACAGAGTTAATGACAATCGCACCCTAACTTCCACCTGGCTAACAGAGATGATAGTATACTATTGAATGAAAGGCAGCCAATTTTCTGAGATGTTAAAATGTGGCAAAATAAATATGCATCTAAAAAATCAGCACAATGAAGTAGCATTCATTTTATGGGTGAGAGTATGGGAAGAAGTTCAGCAACCAGCATGGTAAAGGGTGTGTGTGGATGTGTGGACATTGTTTGGAGGAAAAGTCACAAGGCCCAGAACTGAAAAAGCTGGGGGCAGGACATGTAAAAGAAGATGTAACACTAAGAACCATGGCAGATCCAAAGAAGTTCTTTTAAAAGGTATACATGTATGTATAAAACCTCCTAATGAATTGTTCCAGTCAGAGAACTTGCCAGATGTGAAACTGGGTTCTGAAAGACTCATTATAAACTAAATAACACCTCCAGTTAATAACTGAATATCAAATGACCCAGGTTTATACAAAAGTAGCATTCAATTACATGTTATATGCTTTCATCTTAGTTCTTAGGGAGAGAAATAAAGGACTTTATTAAATGCCCTCAGGTTCACAGAGTGAAGAAAAAAAAAGGACATTTCCCTCTGTTTTCTCACTGAAATAGCTATGATTCATTTTGAATTTCATTTAAATCTTCCAAGTGAAGGTACTTATACAAAATCTCCTCCAGAAAACAGCAAACTGCCTGCAAGAAAACTGAAAGAGAACAAGCCAAAACGAGTATGACTCTTCCAGTTAGGAACAATATTTAAGATTCTTATTTCCCACCATCTTTACCAAACAGACCACTCTGCAGCGGTGACTGGGGAGTGGATTTCATTACTAAACCTAAGGTCACAGGTGGTTTTGCACTGAAGCATAATTAAATTATGCAGAAAGAATTAAAGTGGTTTAGCAAATAAGGCCTCCTTATTCAGGCTGAATAGGACAGGTAGAATGCAGTGCCATGTCCAGGCTACAACAAGGCAGTAGTTGGGCCCAGAGAAATTAATCTGGAGAGCAATCACTTGATGATCCCTGACTATGAATACTTAGTTGAAATTATTCCTCAGTCACCCTGGGATGAGAAAAGCAATTACTCATAATTAACAGGTCACTTTTTTTGTAGGAATATTTATGCAGGGCACGGAGAGGGTGTCATAAGAGAAAACCCCTCTTGTTTAGGGAAAAATTGATATGTGTGCTTGAGATGAACATGATGATCAAAAGCTATTAAAGAGAAAAGAAACTTATTAAGGATGAAGACATCTACTTAACTGTATATTTCCATGTGTGAATTTTGGCTTTTGGGGTGATGAAGAGTACCACTACTGGGAAATAGGTAGCAGAGTGGTGAGAGAAGCTTTTCTCACTTTGAGAGCAATCAGTTCTCTTCAGCTAGGTTTTGAGGAAAGACACGGATAAGCACATTTGATACTGACTTGTTCCCCAAAGAACAAGGAAATCTAAATATACAGAGAATCCTATGCCCTCAGATTGCAAAAAAACCCCACAGAAAACACACACACACAAAAGACAAAAAACCTATAAATATATCCCCAGTTCTGTCCTGATGTGTCATTTAAACCACTACTACATTACCCCAGTTAGATACTCGTTCAGTCAAGGAATTAAGATTTTCAAAGTTACCACCTAAAGCTGAACATTTTTTTTCTGGACAATGTCTTCAGAACATATTATGCAATATTGATTTATAATAATATTTTATATGCATTGTATGTACATGTGGAGTGTGTGTGTGTGTGTGTGTGTGTGTGTAGTATAACTATCGAATAAATCCATGAGCAAGTGGGAGAGACCAGGTGTTGCCTTACTGGATAGGAAAATATAATAATTTTTTACTAATGTACCAGAAATACTTGAATAAAAGGATTTGTATGATTATTTACCAAGCAGATCTTTTGAAAAATTCAGGCCACCAATTGGATTACTTAGATTGTCGAATTCTAAATTTTTCAGTAGAGATAAGTTAACTGCTTAACTGCTAGTCAGAAACAGAGCTTAACATAGCTATTAATTAATTTATTTTTTAAAATACATGTTGTTCTGGTACAGTACAAAGGATTCAGAGTATGTAAGTACAAACTCAAATTTCTAATACTGTTTAATTGCCTCCCATTTAATTCAAATACCTTATTTCAGGCCCTCATCCAGTAGGTGATGAAAGGTAGGTTTTGGGTAACACAATTAGATTAAACTAATCTACTTACACATTAATGGCTGATAAGAATTTACCTATGCAAGAAATATGTAAAATTTAAGGTGGATTCATATTAACCTAAATAGATGTGTTAAGCAAATCAATATCTATAGGTAATAGTTTGAAAATATTCAAGAGGCACAGGTATATTTTAGAATTGAAAGCTATTTTTTTTAAATAGATCTTTATTGGAGTATAACTGCTTCACAATACTGTGTTAGTTTCTGTTGTAAAACAAAGTCAATCAGCCATATGCATACATATATCCCCATATCCCCTCCACCTTGAGCCTCCCTCCTCAGCCTACCTCCCACCTCTGTAGGTCGTTGCAAAGTGGGAGCTGATCTCCCTGTGCTATGCTGCTGCTTCCCACTAGCTATTTTATGGAATCTAAAAAAAAAAAAAAGATACTGATGAACCTAGTGGCAGGAATAAAGACGTAGACATGAAAACTATTCTTAACATAGTCCATCCTCTGCCTTCTTGGCCAGTTTTCTTTACCTATTATTACTTTACCCAGCTTCATTCTCTATTTACATATATTTAGAGTATTTTTGTTTCTTTTTTATAAAAATACTACATGTGTGTTTGTACATCTGTGTGCACATTCTATCTCTAAGTAACTGGAGAGAATTAATCATGAGTTGAGAAGGACATCCTTTCCAAGAGTGGATCTCATACTGACATACCCTATATTGTCAGGATTATAAATAAACGCAAGCTACTTCCCAGTTTGCCTGAGACAGACCCTGTTCACGGCTGTTGCCCCAGTTTCCAGTCCAGTTTAGCATTTGCCCCTTTTTTCATTTGAAAACGTGATTCAACTCACTTTCCTTCGGAAGACTATCAAGAACTGGGGCTGGATAGTGCCAGGCCTCCAACATGCTGCCCCTTCCTTCCTTGACATCGCGTTTTCTACCCTTTGGTCTTTATCTATCCTATTCCTGAATCGTCCATCAGCTGGGTTCTCCAGGTGGCCATACAGAGGCCCCAGCCGCGGTAACGCCCCGTGCCGCGCCATCACGCTACGTAGCCGCCCTCGCTGCAGGCGTGCCCCTCCCATCGCCGCTCCGGCTCTTTCCGGACTCGCTGAGGCGGAGGTGCGGTTGCCGTCGAGGGAGGCGACGGAAGCTTGGTGTGGGGAAGAAACACACGTATTGGAATTGGTGTCAGAATCCTAGCTGGTGAGCAGATTTGTATTATTATTAATAGTTGCACTTCGATAAGCCGCGATGAGTTTGGTCCACCTCCAGTTTAGATTTTTCATCTAGCGCAGTGTGAAGTGCATGCACAGGAAACGAAGTTCCTCCTTGAACATGTGGTAAAATGTGAAAGACGAACAGAGATGACTCATATCTCTTTCTCCCGACCCTTTCCAGTCACATATGTGTGCACACATAAGTGTATCCTCCACTTCTTTTTCAGGGAACAAATACAGTGTGTTAATTAAAGTAAGTGCCCTTGAAACAAGGGGCCAGTGACATGAGTGTTGCTTGCTGCCCTCCTCTAGTCGCCAGGTGCTTGGTTTAGCCGCCAAAATTGTCTTAAACGGTGCACCGTAACCTTTAGCTGTGAGCAGGACATCCGTCTCCCCATGAGCACTTTTAATGGGATTCAGGAAATTAGAGGATAGCTTTACATTAAATATGTTTTGGAAACATACTGGGTTGCCAGTAGCTCAGTCTTGCAGAGTCAGATAAATAGGTCAATGTTTTGCCAAATATATACACAGACAATACATTATGTTATCATTTATTGAACATGCACATACAAATAAGATGCAGGCATTTCTTAAGTACGAATTGCATTTTCTTTCTAACTCTATTAAGTTAAATATTTACATTTCATTCCCAATTCCAGATTTTATTTATGATACCTTTAAAACAAGGTGAATAGACCCTGAATTTGCCCATTAGAAATGCTGAAGTAAGAATTCAATAGTAAATTGGGAAAAACAAAACAAACATATTCCTGCCCTCCTTATTAACCCATTTACCTCTTCATGTGCCAGTTCGACAAAGCTACTTTCTTTGTTGTTATTTTTTGTAAGTAGGCTTTATTTTTTAGAGTAGTTTTTAGCTTCACAGAAAAATTGCACAGAAGGTATGGAGATTTTCTATATACTCCCCATTCCTACACATGCATAGCCTCCCTCGTAATCAACATCCACTACCAGGGTGGAAACAGCTATTTTTAATCTATGATTTAAGATACATTTAGCCTAACTGTGTGTTACGAGTAGAACTTTTGTACTTTTTTTTTCCTTTTCCATTAAAAGCTTCTTAGCTGACTTTTTCCCCACTCTCCCTTAGAGCTTAGCTAGCAAGTTGGTTTAGAGCAAAGGATTGGTGAGCAAGGCTTATTCTAGCTTTCTTTGTTGGCAGAGTGTTTATACTGCCAAAGGCATCCCACCCTCTGCTAACTATTGATTTTAATGGATTTTGTTGGCCATTCCTAGTCCATCTGTCTGCAATAAAACAAAGATCCCTTAAACCTCTATAGGAATTTCAGAGCTATGAAAACTCAGAAAATGCCACCTGGGAGATTACTTTACCCCCCTTTTTGTCAAAGATTAAAGTGTTCTTACAGGATTGATTTCTGCTCATCCAAGATTTTGAACAGCTACTTTTCTCACAACTCTTTAAAAAAATTTCCTTTCCAGTGAAATACCCCCTTTCATGAACCCAAAGATGCTGGGATAATGATATTTGAATACATGGACTAATGAACATCTTTCTAAGGAGAATTGTTGTAGTAGAACCCAATTTACCTTCAAAAACTCTGAGACAACAGCCTTGTACCTCTTCTTCACTTGCTCTGAAAGGGCATTTCCCTTTTGAACCCTCTATTCATTTAACAACCTCCAATAAGCGCATACTTATTGTTTTCCTTCTATATGTCATTTCACTAGGAAACCAAAAGAGAATAGAAGGATGTTAATTCTGTGGATTCTTAGGCTAAAGTCAAATCTTGTTCCTCATTTCTTAACCCAGGTTGTAATTCCACAATGCTTCTGCCCTCAAATCTTGGAAGATAGAGGGGGATATTTTCTTCTGAATTACCATGGAAACCTCCCAAAGTCTTTGGGCAGATTATCCTAGGGCAAAAACAGTGGGAGCCTGAAAGTTTAGTGACAGGTGTAAACAAATTTCGGTTCTTCTATAGAGACTAAGACTCTGAAAACAACTCCAGGTTCTCTCACTTGCCTCTTTAATTCTTGCTTCTTACAGCTCAGTGGGAGCAAAGTTGACTCCTGGCTCCAGAGCTGCAAGCTTTCAGTTTCCAGAAAACTTGTGGATTTAAGCTCAAGGAAAACAAATGCCAAGATGCTGTAGCCGCCATGATTTATATCTCTATTCAATCTTGATAATATTTTTCTTCTCTATCATAAATGCCTAGAAACTGTCACATGCAATCTAAGGAATGTTATTGCCCAAACAACAAAGGGAATAGAGAGACTTAATGTATTTTGTTATTTTATAGAGGCAAACTAAAGTAAGTACCATACATCATAAAAAGAACCATAGTTTTAAAAAGCCAAGTAGAGAGGTGCTAACAAAAATGAAAGCTTTCTTATTTCACTCAGTCCCCTGCAGAGAAAGAAAAAGGAAGCATTGAAGCTGAGGGGCTTGGCTGAGCCAGGAATCATGCACAATTGTTTAGGTACTGCTTTTCAGCCTTCCCTTCTAAGGTCAAGAGGGAAACATGCCTGTACGGGATAACTGAGACCATCCTAACTGTCTGGAGGATTATGTCAACTGATAGAAGATGAGTAAGAGAGGTGCTTGGGGCCGGATATCTTCAACACGAAAGGTCTGTTGCTTTTCCTGGCAGAGCCTGTCCCTAGCCAGGTAATCTCGCAGCTCACTTTACCAAAGCAGCCACTGTCTGTGACTGTTGCCATTAGAAACACTTCCAAGTTCCAGACAGGGATTGCTCTTCTAGCTGCTGATCAGAGAAGGAGTAATTAGGCATGCATGGTTAACTGATAGTGGCTGCAGAGAAGACACTGGCTTCCTTCTGGAGGGAATTTCCACTTGCCGTACCGTTATGACACACAAGAAATATTCTGTCCTCCATATGGAATGAAGAAGCAAAGACAGTCAAACCAGTCTGATTTAGGACTGTGAACCAGGATTCCTATGGAGATTTCAAAAGAACAGGGTCAAGACTTTAGTTTGAAGTAATTTAGCATTGCTTTTTCTTCAGCTGCAGATTTCCCTCGGGTTCCTCTTTAATGTTAGGGCGTCTATGGGATTGTACTCATAAAAGAAAAAGACACAGATGTTTCTCTTAATGCCCTGAATACAAGTTGACTGGTCAGCTCATCATATTCTGTATATTTAAAAACATGATGTAGTTTTTTTAAGGAAAAAAACTCCATTAATAGTTCACTGAATATTTTATGTTACTGATTTTCATGGGAAAATTCTCTGATTAGTGAAATAAACTCATGTGTGTTGCTGCTGACTTGCAACCCAACAGGGGTAAAAAGGAGAAGTAGACAGTTGAAAGAAACTAAGGACAGGAAATACATCTGAGGAGGGAAAAAGTGGAATGCCGTATGTGTGATGAAACCACAGGGAGTTAATTTGGATTTCATATTGAAAAGATTTTCTTTTATCTTTTCCTAAGGGAGTGCAATAGAACATATTTTCCACCAAAAATAAAACACAGAATGGATTGAATGGGACTGTGCATATACTTGTGTGTTGGAGGCTGGCATTGAGAAATAAAAGGGTGTATATAGGAATAAAATTTTAGTGTCTTCTTTTTTGGAAAAAGTGATAAATTTTGGAGGAAAAAATCAGGTATTCTTTGGATTAATGAGCTCCATTTCCAGCTTTAAAAATGCAGTTTCATGTTTGGCCAGCAGAAGGTATGCTGCACAAAGGACTGAATTACAAACTAGCCTGGTATATGGGACCATAAATCAGTTTGGGTAGTAGGTTGAGTTATGTTCTTAATCATGGAAGGATACTTTCACTTGAAACTATTCTTTCTCATATTTCTAGTAGTCTCTCTTATTTATGGGCATGCTGGAATCTGTCCAAAGCTTTCCCCTAGGTAAAATGACAACAGCTTAATTAGGAATGTTTGGTCTGTGGCATGAGTTGCCAAAGAGCGGTCCTATTGTTCTAAACACACAGACATCCATCATCAGGCTGCTCCCAACGCCCATAGCATAGTGGTAGAAGCACAGGGCTGGAAGACATCTGAATCATTTTTTGGATTCCAGCACTGTCTAGTTATATTTTAAAAAAGGCAAATCATACTCTCTCTGGAGCTCAGCCATATCACCTTTCAAGTGGCTATCCCGATTCCTAGTAGAACTGTGAAAATTAAATAAATTTAAATCAAAGAAATAACTTCCCCCCAAAAAAGGCAGGGGATAAACAAATGTAAGGTAATGTAAATAGTATTCTTGTCTGGAGCAAAGTATTATAATTCTCAGATGAGTAAAATAGATGTTATATTATGATTTTAGCTATTAATTCCTTAGCAATATAATAGAAAATGTGAATCTCTTGTAGGCTTGCAGTCTACTCATTTTAAAAGCCACAGAGAATGCATGTTATGTGCTCAAGAAGTATTTGTGAATGCAAAGGAGAAGACTTCACAGCAAAATAAAAACAAGCAAAAAAGCTAACTAGAAATCTGTACTCTGAGAGTACTACTGAATACCCATAAGAGGTGCATAGGAGAGGAAAACTTTCCCTTTGAGTATCTGAACATTGCATTATAGCTTATAAGAAAATGAGCAAGGATCTAAGAAAAATCTCAATACGTTATTTCCAACATCCCAGGTGTAAAGGAACAGAAAACTGTTTCTTGTTTGTTATATATCTTCTAAGAATTTTTTTGGACTTTAAAGGAAACTTAAAATGGTGTGTGGGGGGCTTCCCTGGTGGTGCAGTGGTGGGGGGTCAGCCTGCCGATGCAGGCCGGTCTGGGAGGATCCCGCGTGCCACGGAGCGGCTGGGCCCGTGGGCCATGGCCGCTGAGCCTGCGCGTCCGGAGCCTGTGCGCTGCAACAGGAGAGGCCACAACAGTGAGAGGCCCGCGTACTGCAAAAAAAAAAAAAAAAAAAAAAAAAAATGGTGTGTGTGTATGTGTGTGTGTGTGTCTCCTGTGTAGGATCATGTGTGTGTTGCCAGAGGCGGGAAGAGTTCACAATTCGGGCCAGCGTGAGAAAGTGCTGGTCTGCATCAAATTGTAGTGCTTCCAGAAATAAGGAGAATTTGAATTTTCTGAAACCCACACTACGCTACACATCTTATGACAAAATATTTTGTTATTATGAAGATTGGCACTTGTCAAACTTCATTCAAAAGTGTTTTAATCTTCAGGCCTGCCACCCTTGTCAAATCCTTTAGAAGTGCAAAGCAAATCTTTCTTAAGGAAGACCTAGGCAAACATGAAGACCTGCTCTGCTGCCACTAGGTAAGAATGTTGAATTTTGAAAGAGCTGTCAAATCATGCCCTGAGTCACAATAGAAAATGATTCAAAGATCAGAAACGCTAAGATATGTTTTAGATTAAGAACACCAACCCCTTATTAGTAGTGTTGTCAAATCTGGTACCACTTACTGGGATGTCAATAGCTAATGAAATGCAAGTGGTATTTTGTTGAATCTAAAACATTTGAAAGATTAAAAAAAAGTAAAGGATGCCACTTCTGCTGTTCTTCACTGATTTCTGTTGTTCATTGTTTTCAAAGATTAAATGGCTTGTCGCTCTTAACCTTTCTCAAGAAATCTTTTTTTTTTTTTTAAGTGATAGCCTTAAGTGTTCTTTATCTTTTTCAGGCTTGTTATTTTCAAATAGCTTAAGACTCACCAGAAGTTGCACAAATGGTACAGAGAATTCCCATGTACTGTTCACCCAGCTTTCCTCAGTGATAACATCTTACATAAACATAATACATTGTCAAAACCAGGAAATTGACATTGGTACAATTATATTAACTCAAATACAGACCTTATTCAGATTTCACTAGCTTTTCTATGCACTTTTTTTTTCTCTTCCTTCTGGGAATCTTTGAGTTACCTAAATCTCTAACTGGTTATCAATAATAAATATTATGTGATACAGAAACAAATCATTGACCAGCAGTGACACTTAAAATGAACAATGCTAAAGCATAAGTCCCATCTGTTTTCACTTACTTCAGAAGGTTCCTGTGTTTAGCCTACTTAATCATTCCTACCCGCTTCCCTCTTCAGACCTCCCTCCCAAGACCAGTATTCAGATAGCAACTGCCTAAAACAAGATTTGACATTTTTGAGTGTTTTATCTTTGATAAGCTCAAGGGGGTCATTTCTGTAAATTCTACAGACGCTTTCAGACATTAATACTGACAAATTAAAGAAATGAAAGCAATTTGCAAATCTGAGAGCTTGTCAGGGATAGAGGACATTTATTTATTTCTGCCTGGTGAACACCTGGGTTCAGCTTGCTAAGGAACAATGAGCACCATTGTTTGGAATAGAAAAGTCAGTCTAAAGGAGACTCTCCTACTGCTAAATGGGCACCAAGGCAATACTTTGGCACACTTGAAGATGATATACTTTATGTGTCATATTTAAAAAATAGAAAAAGAGATCATGGCCATTTGTGACCATTAAATACATCATATGTGTTCTTGTGGTTGAATTGTTAAGCATCATTGCAATTTAGTATATCATCAAGAAGGATTAAAAAAGGTTTACAGAAAGGGATGATAGGCCACACAGACATCAGTGGGTAGGTGAGAAAATCATGACCATTGTGCACAAATGGAGGAAAAATTGACCTACTTACCTAAAATTATATAAGCTAGATTGATAGTTTATTAAACAAAAGATGGCCATTTCTCTAAAATTCTTCAATGGAAAAACATAAAACCAGGGCCACTTTTTATAAGCCATCAGCCTAGTGACTTAGACAAAAACAAGGAAGTCCATGTGATGAATACCTAAATGTTTTTTAAACTCCTAGAACACTAAAGCACTTTTTTGGGAGACATATAATCTCCTTTACCTACCACTGATGTACCCAACTAATAGAGGAAAATTAAAAGAGATGTAATAAGTGGCTCTACTTTTTCAACCGTGCTTTCTCTAAGTTCTCAAGTTCGGACCAGACTAGTTAATAGCATCTGTTTTCACTTCATTCTTTCTGCCATAAATGAAGGCGGATGCTATTGGGCTCTGGCAAGCCTGAGTGGGTAATGGCTTCTGGGGAAGGGCAACATGAAGTGAGCAGACCCACAAGGTTAGACTTATGAATATGGGACACTTAAGTTGTTTTAAGACTACACACTGGAAGGAGCTTCCAAGTAACAAAGGATAATGCATAGCTTTGCAGAGAGATTTTTTTGCCTACATTATGGTTTTATTTTCTTCTTTGCCCTAAATACTATTTCTGATAAGGTTGTATGAAAATATCCCAGGCATTAAGGACATTGAAATAGAAGAATGATTGGGCATCTTAACAGTGAAAGGAAATATACAGAGCACTGTTACCTCACTGGGCCTCTGTTCCTTGTGGGAACTTTGGAGTCTGCAAAGATACAGAAGGATAGGCCTTCTATCACCTCACATGTGCTCTCACAGAAGTTTATCCAGCTACTTTTATTGGACTATAAATATGGGGGTGTGTGTAATTGCTGGGATCAAGAGGTCGTATATTTCAAACTATAGAATTCAATTGTGAAATAGAAAGTTGTCGAATATTATCTGAAATCTAATGATTAGCAACTGGAAATCATTTTTGGATAGGACAGCTATGGCTGTGATAGCCTTTAGATTTGTGCTTGTGAAAATGTATGTAGGTTCCTTTTATGAAGATATATTTATCAGTTTTTTGTCATTAAGTTAATGATAGTTAACATATTAAAACAGTTAAAAATCAGATACTGAAAATAAACAATTCTTTATATGCCAGAGTTTGCAGTCTGGGTTTAGATAGGCAAGAAAACATGCAGAGTTCAGTAAAAATGGCAATACAGGATGCCCTGAGAGCATATAGACAGGTTCCTGAACCCCAGAGGGAGAGAAAGGGATGCAGGGCCTTCCCAAGTTTCTGTTACTCTGATGTTCATCTCATGCACGTGAAATGAAACCCAGCCTCAAAGCTTTGTTAAAATTATCTCTCCTGTCTGATCTCAGAGCAGTTGTTGTCTATAGCTTTCATGGAGCATTTGCATTATGTTACCTTTTCATGTGTATTATTCTGTCATCCTTGTTACATGGCGAGCTCTTTGAAGGCAGAAACCTGCTTCCCAGGCCTCACCGGCTGTGAGTACAAATGGGGTCATGCTAGCAACAAATTTCACAGTGCCCCAACTGTGTAGTAGCAGAGAACCTTAAATGGTGAGTTCTGAATGTTCTTGGAGATTTTTTGATAAAAATTCACTTACAGTTCTCTCATGTTATCCCCTACACACCCACCCCCTGTCAGCATTTTGCCCCCTGCTGCACCACCTCTGCAGTATCCTTCCACTACTGCTGGTACCTGCCTGCCAATGACACACCAGCGCCAAGGAGGCTGTCTCTTAATATTGCCCACACCACAGGCATCCTGCTCTCAGGTTTCCCTCTGCTCCTTGAGCACTGACGCTGATCCCATTATGGTCCGTGTGTCTCTGAGTCTCAAGTGAAACAGCTCTGCACCTTTGCATCCACTGTCTTCACATGCTTAGTGCTTGAGGCAGAGCCTGGAGACTTACTTGTACCATACTTTCTTCTTCCACTCCCTGTCTATTCCTCAAAGTCATAACCACTGCTGAATCTAGCAGCTTTCCTCCCTCCTGTAAATCAGTTCATGCAAAATTAACAGCTGAGGGCCACTCTATGCACTGCTTTCTTAGGCACACTCCTTAGGCTCTGCCTGCATGCCTACTACATTACCATCACTGCTCAGGGTTGTCTATGAATAATCTACTCCCAATCAAGAGAAATGTTTACTAATTGATTCATAACCACATCCACTATGAGATGGCACCACCTAATATCAGGCAGTTGGAAAAAAAAAAACACTTTTTCCTATTCTGGAAACCAAAGCAAATATATGTGGCATAAAGAAAGAAATGCAACCCACAGTGGCACAAGACTGACAATATGACAGTAGTATGTGTCTGCCCAACTGCCATCTCCACAAATTAATTTTTCATTTTATCTCTGGATTTACTGTCACACTTCGGCTGGGAGTACAGTTATGACTGAATTGAGATTCATTTATACTCATTCCTCATGCTACAATATAATAAATATTTTTATCACCAAAGTTTTCTTGCATATATTATTAGAAATCACAGAATTTGTCTCATAGTTGATTATATGGAATCAAAAGAAGTAACATTCTTTAAAGTACAGGGTACCTGAAGGAGGTTCACATAAAATCCATATGAATGTATTAAATGCTGTCAAACATGCACACACACACGTGCGCGCGCGTGCACGCACGTTCAGTCTCTAGTGCTTTACAAGTGAAAATGGTTCCACTGCTTGCTTTAGAGTCTATCTCGAAGTTTCCCTAAAATGACTTAACTATCCTTCATTAAAAAGTTTCCATGAGTTGTTGATATTGATTGAAATGAGAAGCAGAAATCGGCCCCCATTTACTGAGGGATTTGGCATTTGTACATGAGTGTGTTGAATATAATGTCATAGTATAAAGATAAGGATAATGCTTAAAGTAATGTATGAGAATTCTTATACAATATCCATGCAAGTAGATTAATATTAATGGAGAGTTTGACAGATTAAATAACTGATTTTTTTTCCTCATGGTGATGTCATTTCTGTCGTTTCTGTGGCATCCCTTGGGCCAACACAAGTTTAAGTGGTCAAGCTCAGAATCAAGTGATGGAGAAGTATACTTTGCCTGTGATAATTCCTTGGCAAATGTATGGAACAAGGGAAGAATGAAGAATTGAAACCAATAGATCAGTCAGTCACATCACCATTTCCTGTCATGTTTCTATTTCTGGCCTGCTATTTTGATGAACAAGCGTGATTAGAAAACTCAGTGTTTGATTTAAAGTCATACTTAAGAATAAGGAAAAATACCTATTGTAATGGTTCTCCAAGGGTAATATAAGGTCCACTGATGGGCTACATGGAGCCTCTTGAAAAACTGCAAACACATCCACCATCTCAAGTCTTTTTTTTTCAAGTGTTACTGGAGTGTGACTGCAACTCTATAAACTTTTAGTTTTGAATAACATTAAGAGAGCACATATTGGCAAGCCATCAAGTGGGTTCTTAAAGGTTACTAAAAGGAAGTCTTCTGAAACACTGTGGTGCATGGTTGATGTTTTAAGTTCAATGCTAAAAGCCTGACTCTCATGCCATATTAGCCTTGTGAAGCTCCAAACACACAAAGGGAAAATAAGAATCCCCACCATTTGGGGCAAGAATGCTTTGATATCAGTACTGTTTTGAACTGAAAATGGTTTTAAATTGCTGCTTTCCTTTTCAGTTATAAATAAGTGTTGATGTATCTCAATCATCTTTAACTTTATTGTATGCTTACCATTGGTAAAACTTATTTGTAGCAATAGTTATATTTTAGACTTTTAAAAACTCTGTTTTAAGGTACATAGATATCGTGGTTCAAATAATGATCACATATAACTTTGTTTTTATTGTAATTCTGCTCACACACAGACATGCCACAGACACACACACATACCCCTGGAAGATAAGGTACAAAATGACAATTTTCATGATAGAGTAACTTTTCTGATGGAAGGTAGGAGTGGACTGATTAGAATAGGGTGCCATAGAATTGTCTGTGCAGCCTAATGGGAGCAGTTGCAGAGTTATTAATCTAAATCAGAGTATATCATATGATTAGGACTAAATCAGGGAAGGTTGTATTGAATAAATGAAGCTCAGTATCTGAAACTGCCTTTATTTCTCTCTACAAAGTGGCCCTCATTTGACCTCTCTAGTCTCAGGTACTATAGGGAGCATTCCTGATTACGTGTTTAATATTCCAGTAACCTCGTAGTATGTAGCATTAGAGGGTATTCTTTATCCAATTCCTAAATTATTAGTGAGAATCCAATCATTTGGTCAGTTGTCCAGATGTTCCTAACCAGACAGATGCTTCTAAACCTATAGATGTTTGATATAAGTGGTTGAAGTTTTCACTTTTGATCCAAATGTTTTGGTGCTGATTAGTTGTCATTGTTATTATGAATCTGATTTTTCCAAGTGCTGTGTGGTATGTATATTGTGAAATCATATGTCTTCTCTCTTCTCCTTCTTTTACTTCAAGAGTAGGACACCCACAAAGATTTAAAAGGATAAACTGAGATTTGTAGTTTCTTGACAAAGGCAAAGAATGATGCTAACAGTATATAATAGCTTGGATATTTATTTATCTTTACATTTTATTACTAGATACTACATAGTATATTTTGAACTGACTTGGTAAAGAATTTGAGTTTCTACCTTAATTCAAGTCTTTCAAAACTTGTGTGGACTGGTAAGTTACAAGCATAAGGTTTGCTATGTTGAAGTCTCAGAGCATTAAATTATTAGAGTAGGTGGGTATAATGAAAAAAAAAAGTCCCAGGCTTTGGAGTTAGGGATTAGTTGTTCAAATATCAGTTGTAGAATTGCGTATTGTATAATGTGGGCAAGTCACTTAGCTTTGGTAAAACATAGCTTCCTCACAAATGACATGGGAAAAAAATGTCTACCTTGTAAGATGGTTGTAAAGATTAACGGTGGATATGAACAATGATTTTTATTAATTTCCCTTAATAAACAATTGTTTAAAATTGATTAATTTTGCTTCCTTAAGTTGGGAAATGACTAGATGTTGCACAGGAAGTTACCACATCAGTTCCATGAATAAAAGAACGATTGAATTATGTATTAGAATGGCTGCTTCTGCAGTTTGCTCCCTGCATGGCTTCCAGATCTCAGTCTTATAACAGTTAGCGCAGAAAATGTCATGATGATGACAGGTGGATTATACTAAAGAGAAATAAAAAGATAATGGGAGATGGAAATGAAATTGGGTATGTAAGCAATTAGAGCCATTATTGGAAGGGAAAATTTTGAGGTTATCCATAGTAAAATCACTGGGCTCTAGTGACTACTCTCTTTTCATTCCCAGAAAATCATAGGTTAATTCTCAAACCTTTGAGGATGGGGGCTCACCAGTACAAAAGGGCTAATTTTTTTTTTTTCCACAAATGTGCTGAATTACTAGTTTACAACTGGAGGGAGTTTAAACAAAAGGTTAACATTGGACTCTATCTTTTTGTAACAGAAATATCTTAAAAATTCCTTTTATGTGAAAAAAGATTTGATATTAATTTTCAACTTTTTAATGTTTTGCATAGTGAGGAACTACTGTACAGTGGGTCATGAGGGACAAGTTATGGTGATTGTGTCAGTGTTTTTGAATTTTGCTTTCTGAAGTTTCACAAACAGTACAACTAAAAGTAAAAATAATCCCACCATTATTTTAAAAGAGTGCTGAGATACTGTAGTGATTGATACCATATCACTGTAATTGATGAAATGATTTTAATCAACTGACAAACTTATAACTGGTTACTAATGAGTTAATGAAGTTAATCAGGTTGACCCAGCCTTTGTGTTCTTAATAATATTTTTATAATTATATATAAACACTCATACATGCATATACACAAATGCATCTACAAATACATATAAATAGTATTTATGAAATAGAAATACATATATTTATTATATGTCTGTTTTCCTTCAATAATTTATTCATTCAGCTGATGTATCCAGTGAATTGTGACTTTACTCTGTTTTCCTAGAGTATGATTCTCCTTTCAGTTATCTAGTGCCATGTAACAACACACTCCAAAACTTACTGATTTAAGAAACAACTGTTTTATTTGTTCATGATTATTCAAGCTGACCTAGGCTTCTGTTTTATTTTGCTTTATCTTTGATGGTAAGACAGGGGAACATAAATGCATGGACACTCCCACGCGAATGTTTGGTTGAGAGTAGGGTATGGGGAGACTGGAGACATAGCACTCAGTAATTCACAGAAATTCTGAAATCTAGCCAAGTATATGGCACCATCTCCCATCCTCTCTTCTGGAATGGGGGATGTAAGTTGGTTGGGACCCATTTCTGTTCCACTTCACCTAAGAGTGATTCACTTCTTGGCTTGATTTTGAAATCTGGACCTTTGACTCTTAATGATTAATTTTCCATAAGAAATGGTTAATGTTTGCATCTGGGTAGTTTTCTCGACTCTGCTTCCTCACATTAGAAGTTTTGGAATCCAGAGGCTCATTTGTGTTTTGTGCTATCTGTCCCTTTTAGACCAAGCTATTCTAATTCCTTTAAAAACTTTGAGGACCTTTTAAGATTTAAATTGCAATTGACTTCATTAGACAAAAGCCATGCCCACAAATCTCTCTTAAGATGGGCCCAACTCCACCTGGACCTAGAGTCAGGAGGCCGTGTAACAATATAATTAGAATTTCCAGAAGTTTTCTAGGTGAGAGTGTCTATGAGGCATGCTTTTAAGACCATTAGAAGTCCCTTTTTCTGTCTAAAGGGTCTGAGAAGCTCTACTATAAGTCCTTTTGAAGTCTTTACAAAAGTCTTATAGTCACATCTTTGACTTGATTTTACTCCTAAGTCCACATTTGGTTTTTGTCTTGAACTTGATTTTTGCCCTGGAGCCATCTCTATTTTGAGAACCTTTTGCTAGATGCAGACACTATGAATTAAAAGTTTTTATCTTCCAACCCAGCAAGTCCAGATTGGAAATGTTTCCTGTAGATTCTGTTGGAAAAGGAAACAGTTCCTTCTTTAGCTTATTTCTATCTGTAATTTCTCATAAGAAAACAAAGAAGCCAGTAAACACTTGCAGAATTCGCCCTAGAAATCCCCTTAGCAAAATTCTTTAGCTTATTAGGAACATTTTCTAATTACCATAGGTGACAGTTTATCTGATTATTCTGTCAGTAAATAATTCAGATCTCCTTTCTTCAGCCTCAAGTTAGGTTTCTTATTGCTTTCTCAGCCTCCAATAATACTCTCCTTGGAGTCATTTGTAGGGGAGCAGAATTTGCCACCCCAAAAGATGCCTTTGGGATAAGGATTATTTTAGGCTGGTTATATTTAAAGATAGAACAGACCTAGGAAGAGCTCTGAAAACCAAGCAGAAGTTACCCGTTTTTAAGAGACATTTACATGTCTAAGGAAAATTTTCATTTGTAAGGGTAACTTTCTTGCTGTGTAGGTGTACCTTGGAGATATTGCTGGTTTGGATCCAGACCACCACAATAAGGGAAATATCACAATAAAAAAAGTGACTAACATGAATTTTTTGGCTTCCCAGTGCATATAAAAGTCATGTTTACACTATATTTTAGTCTATTAAGTATGTAATGTATTATGTCTAAAAAAAAGTGTACATACCGTAATTGAAAAAATGCTTGATTGCTAAAAAATGCTAACCATCTTCTGAGCCTTCAGCGAGTTATAATTGTTTTGCTGGTGAGGGTCTTGCCTTGATGCGGACGGCTGCTGACTGATTGAGCATGGTTGCTGAAGGTGGGGGTGGCTGTGGCAATTTCTTAAAATAAGACAACAGTGAAGTTTGCTGCATTGAGTGACTCTTCCTTTCGTGAACGATCTCTCTGTAGCATGCAGTGCTGTTTGATAACATTTTGCCCACAGTAGCACTTCTTACAGGATTGAAGTCAATCTTCTCAAACCCTGCTGCTGTTTAATCAACTAAGTTTATATACTCTTCTAAATCCTTTGTTGTCATTTCTGCAGTGTTCACAACCTCTTCATCAGAAATAGATTCCATCTCAAGAAACCACTTTCTTTGCTCATCCATAAGAAGCAAATCCTCATCTGTTAAAGTATTATAATGAGATTGAAGCAAGGCAGTCACATCTTCAGGCTCCAGTTCTAATCCTAGTTCACTTGCTATTTCCACTACATCTGCAGTTACTTCTCCATGGAAGTCTTGATACCTTCGAAGTCATCCATGAAAGTGAGAATCAGCTTCTTCCAAACACCTGTTAATGTTGATATTTTGACCTACCCATAAATCAGGAATATGCTTAATGGCATCTAGAATGATGGATCCTTTCCAGAAGGTCTCAACTTACTTTGCCCAGATCCATCAGAAGACCCCCTATCTGTGGCAGCTATACCCACATGAAATATATTTCTTAAATAATTAGACTTGAAATTCAAAATTACTCCTTGATCCATAGGATGCAGAATGGATGTTGTGTTAGCAGGCATGAAAACAGCATTAATCTCATATATCTCCATCAGAGCTCTTGAGTGACCAGGTGCATTGTCAGTGAGCAGTAATATTTTGAAAAAAATCATTTTTTTCTGAGCAGTAGGTCTCAACAGTGGGCTTAAAATTTTCAGTAAACCAGATTGTCAATAGATGTGCTGTCATTCAGGCTTTATAGTTCCATTTATAAAGCATAGGCAGAGTAGATTTAGCATAATTATTAAAAGCTCTAGGATTCTTAGAATGGTAAGTGAACATTGACTTCAACTTAAAGTTACCAGTTTCATTAGCCCCCTAATAAGCAATCAACCTGTCCTTTGAGGCTCTGAAGCCAGGCATTGACTTCTCCTCTCTAGCTATGAAAGTCCTAGATGGCATCTTCTTCCAGTAGAAGGCTGTTCTGTCTGCATTGAAAATCTGTGGCTTAGTGTAATCACTTTCATTAGTTATCTTAGCTAGATCTTCTGGATAACTTGCGATAGCTTCTCCATCAGCACTTGCTGCTTCACCTTGCACTTTATGTTATAGAGATGGCCTCTCTCCTTAAACCTCATGGACCAACCTCTGCTAGCTTCAAACTTTTCTTTTGTAGCTTCCTCACCTCTCTTAGCCTTCTTAGAATTGAAGAATTATGCTTTGGCTTAAGGGAATGTTGTGGCTCGTTTGATCTATCTAGACCACTAAAACTTTCTCCCTATTAACAATAAGGCTGTTTAACTTTCTTATCATACGTGTGTTCACTGGAGTAGTAACTTTTAATTTCCTTCAAGAACTTTTCCTTTGAATTCACAACTGGGCTACTGTTTGGTGCAAGAGGCCTAGCTTTCAGCCTGTCTTGGCTTTTGACATGACTTCTTCCCTTAGCTTAATAATTTCTAGCTTTTGATTTAAAGTGAGAGACATGTGACTCTTCCTATCACTTGAACACTTGAAGATTATAGCTTAATTTCAATATTGTTTTGTCTCAGAGAATAGGGAGACCTGAAGAGATGGGGGAACATCCAGTTGGTGGAGCAGTCACAACACATACATCATTTATTAAGTTTGCCATCTTATATGGGTGCAGTTCTGGGTGCCCCAAAGCAATCACAATAGTAACATAAAAGATCAGTGATCATGGGTCACCATAACAAATATAATAATATGAAAATGTTTGAAATATTGCAAGAATTACCAAAATGTGACACAAAGTCTCAAAGTGAGCAAATGCTTTTGGAAAATGGCTCTGACAGACTTGCTGGAGGCAGGGTTGCCACAAAACTTCAATCTGTGAAAAAACGAATATCTGTGAAGCACACCTAAGGCAAGCACAACAAAACGACATACACCTATACTGGGATTACAGTGGGGGGTGACCTTATCTCTAGAAACTTATCAATGGAGAAGGCAAGGACTCACATCTGCATCACAACCTTACCCTTGTTTTCTGTGCTTTTCCTGACAACCTTCCTTAACTGACTCCTCACCCCCACCATCGTCTTTTGTCTTTAGCTGAAAATGGTATTTAAGGTGGTAACTTTGGCCATTTTGGCAATTTACTAAATTTTCCTGGGTCTCTCCATGTATATATTTTATTAAACTTTTGTTTGGTTTCCTCTTGTTATTCTGTCTCATGTCAATTTAATTCTTAGACCAGCCAGAGGAACTTAGAAGGGTAGAAAATTTCTTCCTCCCTAGCACTTTCGGTCTTCTCCTTGGCTGCTCAAAAAGTCAGTGCCACAAGTTTTAGGTTTTGTTTTGACAACCCCTTATTGCCAAGTACCAACTTTCATTTCAATTATATATTGGTACATATCTAACCACCCCCAAATCAGTGGTTTAAAATAACATCATTTTATTCACTCACAAATCTTCAATCAGGGCTCAGTCCGGCTAGGCATTTCTTTTGATGTTCTTGTCAGTGGGCTTTGTGTAGCTTCATTCAGCTGTCAGGATCCGGGTTCTGGGCTTACCAAGAGGGCTAGGATTGGCTAGGTCTCTGTCTTCCTCTCCCTCTCTCCTGTCCTTCCCCCCCTGCTCCCCTCCCATTCTTCCCACGCCCACCCCCACCCCCACCCTGTAGTACATAGTTTCAGGAACTCTCCCTCTCCATGTGACCTCTCCATTTGTTCTAGAGCAGAATAGCCATATTTCACACTGGACACTCAATGAGTCAGGACCTAAGAACACCACATGGAAGTGTTGGGAGGAAAACTAATTTTTTCTCTACCTTTCTAAGTCCGTGGCTGAGACCCCGCACTCCCACCACATAAGGACAAATTACAGGATAAAAATAAACACAAGTTTAATAATGTGTATACTTCGTGTTTACATGGGAGAGACCCAGAAAAACTGAGTAAATCCCAGAAATGGCCCAAGCCATCCCCTTAAATACCATTTCCAGCTAAATATGAAAGATGTTGGAGTTGGGGGGCACCAGTTATAGGAGGCTATCGTTGGGAAATACAAGGTAAACAAGTAAACAAGGGTGAGGTTGTTATGCAGATTTAGGTAATTTCCTTCTCTGTTAATAAGTTTCTAGAGCTTTAGTGTCATCCTCCGTTCAGAGAGGGAGACACCCTTACAAACGGAGATTGCCCTTATAAATGTAAATGTCTCTTACTGTTGACAAAAAAAAAAAATCAGTCAATCTAAGAAAGAAATGGAAAATTTTATTTGAGCCAAATTGAGGACTGTAACCCAGGTTTAGCCTCTCAGAGAGCTCTGAAAACTGTTCCATTAGTTAGAGGTCAAAGCACAATTATATAAGTTTTAGAGACAGAGGGCTGTATATTAAATGAGGTATTATTGACAGGTTATACGGTAAGTCCCCTACATACGAACGACTTCCATTCTAAAAACATGTTCATAAGTCCAGTTTGTTTATAAGTCCAACAAAGTTAGCCTAGGTGCCCACCTAACATAATCAGCTATATGGTACTGTACTGTAATAGGTTTATAATACTTTTCACACAAATAACGCATAAAAAACAAATAATAAAACACTTTAAATCTTACAGTACAGTATCTTGAAAAGTACAGTAGTGCAGTACAACAGCTGGCGTACAGGGGCTGGCGTTGAGTGAACAGGCAAGAAGAGTTACTGACTGGAGGAGGGAAAGGAGGTGGGAGGTGGTAGAGCTGAAGGATCATCAGCAATAGGAGACGGAGGGCAAGCTGCAGTTGCACTCGTACCTGATGCTGATGGAATGCATGTTCACATTTTTGAAAGTTTGCAACTTGAAGGTTCGTATGTAGGGGACTTACTGTACAATCTAGCGGGCAGTGGGTCATGGGGAGGTTTGGTCAATGCATAACGCAGATACACAATGTACAGTAGAGGGGCAAGAGGAAGCCAAAGGATGGAGAAAATTTTTTATGTTTGAAACTTTTTTTGTCTTCCCATAAAATGTGAATTTTATTTCACACTTACAAAAGGGTAATTTCTACTTTTTTTTAAATAACCAGCTCAAAATAATCCATATTCTGTTCCCTTTCAGATGCTTCCAGGCATTCTTTCAGCTTAGTCCTAGAAACGGCACAACATCACTTCTGCTTCAATCCATGCCTAAAATAAGTCCCAGGATCAGTTCATATTCAGGAAGGATGTGAATCCAGGAGGCAAGCTTCATTGTGGGCAACCCAGGTAAGAGAATGTCATATGTCTAAAGCAAAACCATTCTTTTTCCTCTGAGTTGGAGCCACTCTTCTAAAATCCTCTTCCCATATTTGGTGTGTTGTTAGTCGTAGAAAAATCTGTGCTTTGATGGTTTCTGTATATCCTCTCAGGGAACTTGAGGTGTTTGGACCACCATAATCCAAACAAAGAAGAGTCTTGTGAGATGCCTCTCAAACTGTCAAAACAGAGCCATTCAAGTCTAATTTACATGACAGTGAAAGCTGCTTGGGGGGTGGGTAACAACCAAGGACAAGAAAGATTAATTATCCTTTTAACATTTAAATAGCTGAGAACTACAGCTGCTCAGACATCCCTCCTGAGTAAATATTGGTCTTTTCACCTGTAAGTATGTGTGTGGGGGTGGGATGAGGTGGGAGTAGTTAATATTGATTAGAGGGTAGAGGAGCAGAGCAGAAATAGGAAGAGAAAAAAGAGGGGTCCAAGAAGCCTAGAGTCCAAAGAACTCTTGTCTATACAAATGTTCTAATTTTGAGATACTAAAGCACTTGTGCAACTTTGTTTTAAGTTACAAAATTTCTTTTAAGTAAACCAAAATAAATTACTAATGTTTTAAGTATACTATTTATATACTTAATTTTAAGAATGATGGCAGAGATTGTAAAATTGTTTAGGACCTATTCAAACTCCTTCCTTCCTCCATATACCTCTCTGGTTCTCCCCACAGTTCCCCACAGCTTCAAGATTTTGGAGGAGCAGGGCTGAGGTCAAAAGGAGAACTTGGTAGTTTCTTAGTATCATGGCATACATGTGGTAGGGTAAAGTCTATAAAAGTAATTGTAGTGTAGCAAACAGTTTTTTCCTGGATAATTTAGATGCTAGTGCAGCAAATACAGATATAGAAACTCTTGATTATACAAGTTTGGGAACGATGATATTAGGAAAAGAAATTCCCTTCCAAACTTAGTCAAGTCTTTTGGCCTAACTGAAGTATTAAACATATATTTAAATAATTATATGTTAAGTTTTAGAGGATATTACCAAGGATTTTATGGCTAATTCAATGTTCCTCTGATGTACAGATGCATATCCTAACTGGATACTTCTGGTTTGGCCATTTACACGAGAATGGTGTGTGTCTGAAGGCCTTACCTCAGCTATACCTTTGAACAGTGTCATTCATATTAGTTTCACAGAGCTATTGTGGTTTGGGGAACTGAATGTCTTAATTTATAGTTTGCAAAACAGGCTTTATTTTTTCCCACCTATGCTCTAATTGTTACATTTTACTGTTTCATTTGGAGGTAGGTTTTACTTTATAAAATGAAAATTTAATGTTTCATATTTTGTCCATATTTGTATAGATTTCAAAATTATGTTAATATGTTGGTAAAGCTTAAATACACACTTACCAATGGAGTAGGGTTACCTAAGCTACTTCGTTTATAGAATCTTAAGGATGAGCATCCAGAAATTTTTGTAGGAAGTTATAAATGGAAGAAGAGGGAAGATATTGTGGCCCCCAGACTTAAAAAAGAAGGAAAACCTTTGCCAGATTTAAAGACATTATTTTGAGTCTTTCAGTATTTTAAATATCTTTTCAAATAAAGTTCTTGAAAAGTACCCAGTATTGTTGGATTTAATGTTTTATGCCATTACTGATTCTTGATATTCAAGAATTTTGAAGTTAGCATATTTTTCTTTTTTTCCCATCATTAACATTTCATTTGAAATGCATATCCTTTCTGAAATACTTTATTTTTAGCATAAATGTTGTACATTTTATCTTAGTGCTTGGATTAAACCATTTGTGTTATTTAGCTTTCTTTTATTTGTTTGTATATTAATGTACCTTTTATTTTCCAGTATGCCTACTTTTTTGTATTGTACAATAAATTTATTTTAAGCTGCAAAAAAAGGAATGATGGCAGATGGAAATGATAGAAACAATTTGAAAATATCAGGTATTTCTTTTCCCAAATGATCTGACCTGTACTCTGTTATCAATAAATTTTTATTGGAATAAAGACACACTCATTCACTTTTGTGTTTTCTATGGCTGCTTTCATGCTACAATGGCAGAGTTTTAGTATTTACAACACAACCGTATGGCTCACAGAGTGAAAATATTTACAATCTGGCCTTTTACAGAAAAATGTTGCTGACCCTTAATCTAGTCAAAGTTGTGAAAGAGAAAGAGGTCACTTTTGAAAACCTCACTTATTGAACCATCTTCATACAGCTCAGTTGACTAAAACACAGCTCCATTTTTATATGATCTTGTTATCCAACTAAAAAGTATTTAGATGACAAACCAATCCAGGAAAGTGTACCTCTTTGGTATTTGGAAATTCAGTCTTTAATTCAATAAAACAAATAGAAAAAGACTTTCATAAATACTGTGGGTGATAGAATGTCCCAATTCATAATTTCATCTAGGAATCTTAAAAGAAGGTTACATTTTAGGCACATGGCCTTAAAACAGCTAATACTCAACTCCATTTGTAACAGGGAAGAACAAAGTCTGACTCCATGTTGGGTTTGTTTCTTTTACTTTAATCTTTGCTCTCTGTTGCTTTTTGTTACTACAATCGCTAAAAGGATGTTGTCTATAGCTATTGGCATACATAGTGGCCTCCCTTGGGGAACCCTGCCCCTCTGCCTAAATGTTAAACTAAAGTGCCTTTGTTCAGCTCACAGGGCAACGTTCTGATCCTGCCCATCTGTGAATGGCTGCAAGAAACAAGAAATTAACACATCCCCTCCTTGAGGCTGGCCAAACCAAGAGATGTTTTGCAAGACTTTTTACTTTACTTCCTCACCTCCTCCCCCTCTCTGTTTCATAAAAGAAACTAGCATTCAGACCTCAATAATATGGTACTCAGGACATTAGTCCGCCATCTTCTCGGACACCCAGCTTTCCAAATAAAGTCACTATTCCTTGCCTCAACACCTCGTCCCCCAATTTTTTGGCCTGTTGTGTGGTGAGCAGAGCAAGCTTGGACTCTGTAACACATTGGCAAATTAATAGAGTTCATTGAAAATCTGTTCAAAATCTAATTCTTACTTTCTTTTCTTCCTTTCTTTCTTGGCTGCATTGGGTCTTCATTGCTGCACTTGGGCTTTCTCAAGTTGCGGTGAGTGGGGGCTACTCTTCGTTGCAGAGCCTGGGCTTCTCATTGTGGTGGCTTCTCTTATTGCGGAGCATGGGTCTAGGCAAATGGGCTTCAGTAGTGTGGCTCTTGGGGTCTAGAGTGCAGGCTCAGTAGTTGTAGTGCATGGGCTTAGTTGCTTGGGGGCATGTGGGATCTTCCCAGACCAGGGCTCAAACCTGTGTCCCCTGCATTGGCAGGCAGATTCCCAACCACTGCACCACCACGGAAGTCCCCTAATTTCTTCTTTATTTTCCACCTTTAAACTGATAACTGACTTCCAATCATTAATAATTGAAACACCCAAAACACATATACAAATATCATGGACATAAGAATAAGTACAAGAATAGCTTTTATCATCTTGCCAGTTTAAAAAATATATACTTGGTAGCGAGACAAACTTGGGTCCGCTCGCCCTTGCACAGTAAACCCAATCTACTGACACCAGGTTTGGTGAAGAAAAGTGCAGCATTTATTGCAGGGTGCCAGGCAAGGAGTCCAGGGCAGCTAGTGCCCAAACACCTGAACTCCCCAGTGGGTTTCAGGAAAGCATTTTTAAAGGCCAGTTGAGGGAGGGGCATCTCAGGGTTTGTGATCAGCTAGTGCACAATTCTCTGATAGGTAGATGTTGAGGTAACAGGGTGGTGTTACAGGGGTTAACATTATCAACCCTTAGGTGCCAGTAGGTCTGGGAGCTATGTGCTCATGGTCATCAAGTAGTTAATTTCCATTTGGTGGTGCTTTTAGCATCTGTAAAACAACTCAGGAAATGTGCGTCAGATACTATTAATCTAGGTACTTCAGGGAATAGCTAAAGCAGAGGATATGGGGGAGTGGTCTGTCCTGGGAAGGCCCCATAGGGTCCTGCTCCTTTACATACTAATGTTTTCAACAACCCCAATAATAAAAATAACAGCTGCCAATTAAGTCATTACATTTTCATCAGAATCATTAGTACAGGCAGAATTTCATAAATAGATCACCATTATTCAGCAGTAGAGAATAGACTTACATCAGCCAAAATGATGATCATTTATCTTGAGAAAACTTGATTTAAAAAAAAATCTGTGGTAATGGCAACACTTTTTGAAAAGTTGCAATGTGCTAAGCGCTGTGCATGAAGGATATATTTTATTATTCCACTTTATAGATGAGATTTATGGATCATAAGAAATTAGACAAAAGTCAGAGAATTACTGCTAGATCTGAATTCAATATCTGTGCCTTTAACACCCAGTTTTGCTATCTTTGGAATTATGTGAAGAAAAGAATGAAGATACCTTGTCACAAAAGGGTATAATCATGTTATGAGGAAATTAGAGTATTTGTTTTAGAACGTAGATTCTAAGAGAGAACCTCAGTATGTTTATTTTTGCTTTCTCATAGCTTATTTTATTATACCTCCTACCAACAGGATGGTTGATAAGTGTTTGCAGAAGTGAGGGAGTCCCTTTGGTTTTATATTAAAAAATTGTATTACTCTACAACCTTTCAAGAATTCACATAAGCAGTGAGGCTGAAGGGGAGCAAAATTTGTCACCCCCAAATATGCCACTTTGGCATAAGGATTATTTTGAGCTAAAGGTAATCAAAACCCAGCAGATTCAGGAAAAGCTCTTTAACCTCCCCTTTAACTGCCAAAATTTACAGTGGAAAAGGAGCCTGTACCAGGAATAGAGCTATTACCAGAGACACCTTTTTCCTAAGAAACATAACTACAAAACAGGGCAACATTTATTTTCTAAACAGTTCTGCCTTCCTGTGAATGGCTTTCCTCTCCCTTGTATCCCTAGAACCCTGCTCCTTTACTTAGCTCTGGATGTTATATAACATTCAATTGCCTGGCTGCCTTTTGTGTCTTCTTATTTTTATGGGGCTCCCTTATGTATGTAATTTTCCGTGTTGTTCTCCTGTTAATCTGTCTTATGTCAGTTTAATTATTTGACCAGCCAAAGAACCTAGAAGGGAAGAAGGGAAATTTTTTCCAACCCTACAAGGCGTATTTTGAAAAGGTGTATTTTTTCTTTTTTTCATTCCGGATATTTCACAGTTATTTTAAAAACATATTAAGTTATTAAACTGTTGAACTTATTTTACAGGCATTGTGTAAGGATCATAGTTCATATGTCTTCTTCCTTGATCCTCATTAACCTGGGTGATAATTTATACCTGAGGTGACTGTCAGCTCCCTTGTATTTCCGGACATTTTCCTGTGCCAGCCTAAGGTTTATAACACCTCTTTGTAATAATTTTTCCTTTCATATATTGAATCACAAACTATGCGAGGGCTGAATACTGTCTGTATATTAATTGGAATAAAGTTTGACAATTCCGAGGCCAGACCCAAGGAGTTGTCTTTGTCCTTAAAGTTGCAAAACCCACATCTGGAAAGGTTCCTCTTACCACTTGGTCTAAAAGACATTCATGGATGCAAATTTTATGATTGTTTCATAAAGCTGCTCCCAAAGCCCAAGGTTGCATCTAGCTCTGCACTTTTCAGTCAACTTCAACACATGTTCCTTTATCAAAATACATAATCCTTCACCTCAATCCTTTAGTTGTACCTTCTTCTAAATAAAATCTGTGTCTCCAGATGGAGTGATGAGATCAGATGATTGAGTCTATGGGAGAGACTGCTAAGTACACACCAAAATGATTTACTCTTATGGACATGTAGCTAGATTACATTTTCCAGAATCCCTGTGGGTAAGGGTGGCCATATGTAGAGTTCCAGCTAATGCAAAGTGAGTGGAAGAATGTATGCCGATTCGAGGCCTGGTTTATAAACACCTTCCTGTGTGATCTCTCTTCTGTCCACAGGCTCTGGCTAGTTGGCAACACCTGGGAAACCTAGGAAGGTGCATGATGAAGATGGCAGAACTTCTGGCAGCTTGGGATACTGAATGATTGCAACTGCGTGGAACAGGAGAACACCATGCTTCCGAATGGATTTAACATGAGTAAGGAATAAACTTCTGTGTATTAAATACGGTGTTTTGTTATTAGGAAGTTAAAATAAGCATTACTTTATTCAGAGACTTAAAACAGATTTTGCCAAATTAAGATTTTTTTCCTTTGATATCAAAGGAAAAATTTAGGGAAATATTAATTGGTAAACATTAATGGCTAAATTAATCAAATGTATGCATGAATAAATAATTAGTCCTATCCTGATTTATGTTGCTTCTCAATCTGGATTCTTATTATTTTTTTTAAATTTTTAATTATATTTTTAGTGTAGGAGAACATAAACGTAAGACTTCTTTTTTGTTGTTGTTGTTTTTTAACATCTTTATTGCAGTATAATGGCTTTATAGTGGTGTATTAGTTTCTGCTTTATAACAAAGTGAATCAGCTATACATATACATATATCCCCATATCTCTTCCCTCTTGTGTCTCCCTCCCTCCCTCCCACACTCCCTATCCCCCCCCTCTAGTTGGTCACAAAGCACGGAGCTGATCTCCCTGTGCTGTGGGGCTGCTTCCCACTAGCTATCAATTTTACATTTGGTAGTGTATATATGTCCATGCCACTCTCTCACTTTGTCCCAGCTTACCCTTCCCCACCCCCATGTCCTCAAGTCCATTTCCCAATAGGTCTGCGTCTTTATTCCCATCGTGCCCCTAGGTTCTTCATAACCTTCTTTTTTTTTTAAGATTCTATATATATATATGTTAGCATAAGGTATTTGGTTTTCTCTTTCTGACTTACCTCATCCTGTATGACAGACTCTAGGTCCATCCACCTCACTACAAATAAGTCAATTTCATTTCTTTTTATGGCTGAGTAATATTCCATTGTATATATGTGCCACATCTTCTTTATCCATTCATTTGTCGATGGACACTTAGGTAGGTTGTTTCCACATCCTGGCTCTTGTAAACATAGCTGCAATGAACATTGTGGTACATCACTCTTTTTGAATTATGGTTTTTTCAGGGTATATGCCCAGTAGTGGGATTGCTGGGTCGTATGGTAGTTCTATTTTTAGTTTTTAAGGAACTTCCATACTGTTCTCCATAGTGGCTGTGTCAATTTACATTCCCACCAACAGTGCAAGAGGGTTCCCTTTTCTCCACACCCTCTCCAGAATTTATTGTTTGTAGATTTTTGATGATGGCCATTCTGACCGGTGTGAGGTGATACCTCATTGTAGTTTTGATCTCCATTTCTCTAATGATTAGTGATGTTGAGCATCCTTTCATCTGTTTGTTGGCAATTTGTATATCTTCTTTGGGGAAATGTCTATTTAGGTCTTCTGCCCATTTTTGGATTGGGTTGTTTGTTTTTTTGATATTGAGCTGTATGAGGTGCTTGTAAAATTTGGAGATGAATCCTTTGTCAGCTGCTTTGTTTGTAAATATTTTCTCCCATATTGAGTGTTGACTTTTCATCTTATTTATGGTTTCCTTTGCTGTGCAAAAGCTCTTATGTTTCATTAGGTCACATTTGTTTATATTTACTTTTATTTCCATTTCTCTAGGAGGTGGGTCAAAAAGTATCTTGCTGTGATTTATGCCATAGAGTGTTCAGCCTATGTTTTCCTCTAAAAGTTTTATAGTCTCTGGGCTTGTATTTAGGTCTTTAATCCATTTTGAGTTTATTTTTGTGTATGGTGTTAGGGAGTGTTGTAATTTCATTCTGTTACATGTAGCTGTCCAGTTTTCCCAACACCACTTATTGAAGAGGCTGTCTCTTCTCCATTGTATATTCTTGCCTCCTTTATCAAAGATAAGGTGACCATATGTGCGTGGGTTTATCTCTGGGCTTTCTATCCTGTTGCATTGATCTATATTTCTGTTTTTGTGCCGGTACCATACTGTCTTGATTACTGTAGCTTTGTAGTGTAGTCGGAAGTCAGGGAGCCTGATTCCTCCAGCTCCGTTTTTCTTTCTCAAGATTGCTTTGGCTATTCGGGGTCTTTTGTGTTTCCATACAAATTGTGAAATTTTTTGTTTTAGTTATGTGAAAATTGCCATTGGGAGTTTGATAGGGATTGCATTGAATCTGTAGAAGGGAAGCCAAGAATCCTAACAGGGCTTTCTCCCAGTTTATAATACCTTACTCCTTAACCTGTCATATTCCTCTACAACTGTTTACTCTTCATCAAATCTGGCATAGAAATACACATGTCCAACTTTTTCTTTGGGCTTTTATTTCCTTATAAAGCCTTGTCATGTAAAACTTACATTAAATAATTTGTATGCTTTTCTTCTGTTAATCTCTCTTTGTCAGTTTAATTTTCAGATCTAGGCAAGGATCCTAAGAGGATCCATTTCCCTCCCCTGCAAACTCAGCTCTGTTGAAAGAAATGGTGGGAGAGTGTTTAAGAGCTGAGGTGAGCTAGTGGAATAGTACTGGAGGACTTGAGGAGGGCTGATGAGGGGGGTGATTAGGCCATCTGTGTTTGCTATTTGATGTTTATCTAAATTAGGCTCCTACCCTCTCATGACTTGCAAATCCTTGAGGAAGACATTCCTGAAGTGTAAAATAGGCAGGAGGCTGAGAGAAGATTTACATCTCAAAAGACCAAAGACAAAATTTACATTTTCAAGTTTTCTAACCTAAGTGATCTAAGAAAAGAGGTTAGGATCCTGTAGTGAAGAAGAAACCTATCTAAAGTTTAGGAGAGCTGAGGGGAATGTTAAGGCCATCTTGCTCAATATAATGTACTTTGTTACAGATGGTTTACATTATGCCAAAATCTAGACTTATTCATAAACATGAAGATGATGACGATGATGATGATAGTGACGACTTTGAGTAGGCTTGCTTTCCTTCTTAGGTTATTTAGTTTCAAATCATATGTCAAATGTTGTGCAATGTAGACAAAGAAACAACAGATATTTAGAGGAGACCTAGTTCAGTTGCCCTATTGTGTAGTTGAGGAATTGATTATCTGTTACAACAATGTTGAGTAAATACATCCTTGAATAGAAATTTTGACACACAAATCATTTCTCATGACAACACCTCCCGGAACATCAAAACAAAAATTGTATTGATGAAGAAAGAAAGCAAGTAGAATAAGTGAACTTGGAGAGCTGTGCTGGTGTAGTCATGTTTAAAAATTAGCCTAGTATGAGTTGCTTGGTTGCATTCCTGTATCCAAATTGAGTGGCCTTTCAGATTAGTGGAAATTTATGTTTCAGAGGGAAAAGAAGTTTTTGTACTCTGGTCTCTTCTCAATCCTGCTGGTAGCCCCTGTTTAGAAAAAGCCGGGAGGCAAAATTATAGGCTAAATAGCCAACTGCCTTAAGTCCATTTAACTTCTTTGCAAAATGGAAATAAAACTTCACAATGTCATTTTTTCTACCAGTTACCAAAAAACAGAGGATTTGGGCTGTTGGTTTTACTAAATCACAGTATAACTTCTGAGCCAAGAATATGACAATATCATAAACATGTGAAATCCTTTTCATTTGAGACATTAATATTTGAATGCTTTTCCCATGCAGCATTATTTGGCCCTGAATAAGCCTTTGCCCTTTCCATTTTCTTTTTTTAAAATTATCTTTTATTCTCACCTGGAATGCTTCCTTTCATGACCTGCCATCCAGGTATATGGGAATAGGAAGAAGACCATCATTTGGAGTTTCACTTGGAATTGAGCAAACGGTCAGTTCAAATTATGCTCACAAAATATCAGAATCATCCAGTGGATATTACTGTCATTATTTTCATTTTGCATTTGAGGAAACTGAATTTCAGAGATATTAATAATATGTCTATTATCCTTGACACCTCAATAACGATAACACTCTGGACCAGCAAGCTGTTCAGTCTTCAGTTCATCAGGGTTTAATTCAAAACAACAGGTAGGACCAGAAGAAGCCAATGGCCCTTCAGCCATTCTACTTTCTCTTCCCAGCAAGGCTTGCCAGAGTGCCCTCCTTGTCTTATTTGGGAGTGTTTTCCCCCTTCCACTCTCATGCATAAGTCAGGTGAACAAAGGAAGGGCGTGAGAGATGCTCCAAGCCCAGTGGTTCTCAGAGCTTTAAGAAAACACCAGAGAGAAAAAGAGGAGCTTCCAGATGGCGGAAGAGTAAGACGCAGAGATCACCTTCCTCTCCACAGATACATCAGAAATACATCTACACGTGGAACAACGCCTACAGAACACCTACTGAACGCTGGCAGAAGACCTCAGACCTACAAAGGGCAGGAAACTCCCCACGTTCCTGGGTGGGGCAAAAGAAAAAGGAATAAACAGAGGCAAAAGAATAGGGACAGGACCTACACCAGTGGGAGGGAGCCGTGAAGGAGGAAAGGTTTCCACACCCTAGGACGGCCCTTTGCGGGTGGAGACTGCGGGTGGTGGAGGGGGGAGCTTTGGAGCTGCGGAGGAGAGCGCAGCAACAGGGGTGCAGAGGGCAAAGCGGGAAGATTCCCAACAGAGGGTTGGTGCCGAACAGCACTCACCAGCCAGAGAGGCTTGTCTGAATAGACTGGCTGAATGGATACAAAAACAAGACCTGTATATATGCTGTCTACAAGAGACCCACTTCAGACCTAGGGACACATACACACTGAAAGTGAGGGGATGGAAAAAGATATTCCATGAAAATGGAAATAAAAAGAAAGCTGGAGTAGCAATTCTCATATCAGACAAAATAGACTTTAAAATAAAGACTATTACGAGAGACAAAGAATGACACTACATAATGATCAAGGGATCAATCCAAGAAGAAGATATAACAATTGTAAATATTTATACACCTAACATAGGAGCATCTCAATGCATAAGGCAAATACTAACAGCCATAAAAGGGGAAATCGACAGTAACACAATCATAGTAGGGGACTTTAACACCCCACTTTCACCAATGGACAGATCATCCAAAATGAAAATAAATAAGGAAACACAAGCTTTAAATGATACATTAAACAAGATGGATTTAATTGATATTTATAGGACATTCCATCCCAAAACCACAGAATACACATTCTTCTCAAGTGCTCATGGAACCTTCTGCAGGATAGATCATATCTTGGGTCACAAAACAAACCTTGGGAAATTTAAGAAAATTGAAATTGTGTCAAGTATCTTTTCCGACCACAACGCTATGAGACTAGATATCAATTACAGGAAAAAACCTGTAAAAAATACACACACATGGAGTCTAAACAATACCATACTTAACAATCAAGAGATCACTGAAGAAATCAAGGAGGAAATCAAAAAATACCTAGAAACAAATGACAATGAAAACACAACAACCAAAGCCTATGGGATGCAGCAAAAGCAGTTCTAAGAGGGAAGTTTATAGCAATATAATCCTACCTTAAGAAACAAGAAACATCTCAAATAAACAACCTAACCTTACACCTAAAGCAATTAGAGAAAGAAGAACAAAAACAGCCCAAAGTTAGCAGAAGGAAAGAAATCATAAAGATCAGATCAGAAATAAATGAAAAAGAAAAGAAGGAAATGAGAGCAAAGATCAATAAAACTAAAAGCTGGTTCTTTGAGAAGATAAACAAAATTGATAAACCATTAGCCAGAGTTATCAAGAAAAAAAGGGAGAAGACTCAAATCAATAAAATTAGAAATGAAAAAGGTGAAGTAACAACTGACACTGCGGAAATACAAAGGATCATGAGAGATTACTGCAACCAACTCCATGCCACTAAAATGGACAACCTGGAAGAAATGGACAACTTCTTAGAAATACACAACCTTCTGAGACTGAATCAGGAAGAAATAGAATATATAAACAGACCAATCACAAGCACTGAAATTGAGACTGTGATTAAATTCTTCCAACGCACGTAAGCCCTGGACCAGATGGCTTCATAGGTGAATTTTATCAAACATATACAGAAGAGCTAACACCTATCCTTCTCAAACTCTTCCAAAGCATAGCAGAGGGAGGAACACTCCCCAACCCATTCTATGAGGCCACCGTCACGCTGATACCATAACCAGATAAAGATGTCACAAAGAAAGAAAACTACAGGCCAATATCACTGATGAACATAGATGCAAAAATCCTCAGCAAAATACTAGCAAACAGAATCCGACAGCACTTTAAAAGGATCGTACACCATGATCAAGTGGGGTTTATCCCAGGAATGCAAGGCTTCTTCAATATATGCAAATCAATCAATGTGATACACCATATTAACAAATTGAAGGAGAAAAACCATATGATCATCTCAATAGATGCAGAGAAAGCTTTCGACAAATTCAACACACTTTTATTAGAAAAACTCTCCAGAAAGTAAGCATAGAGGGACTTTCCTCAACATAGTAAAGGCCATATATGACAAACCCACAGCCAACATCGTCCTCAATGGTGAAAAACAGAAACCATTTGCACTAAGATCAGGAACAAGACAAAGTTGCCCACTCTCACCACTATTATTCAAAATAGTTTTGGAAGTTTTAGCCACAGAAGTCAGAGAAGAAAAAAAAAAATAAAAGGAACCCAAATCGGAAGAGAAGAAGTAAATCTGTCACTGTGTGCAAATGACATGATACTATATATAGAGAATCCTAAAGATGCAACCAGAAAACTACTAGAGCTAATTAATGAATTTGGTAAAGTAGCAGGATACAAAATTAATGAACAGAAATCTCTAGCATTCCTATACACTAATGATGAAAAATCTGAAAGTGAAATTAAGAAAACACTCCCATTTACCATTGCAACAAAAAGAAAAAAAATATCTAGGAATAAACCTACCTAAGGAGACAAAAGACCAGTATGCAGAAAATTGTAAGACACTGATGAAAGAAATTAAAGTTGATACAAATAGATGGAGAGATATACCATGTTCTTAAATTGGAAGAATCAACATTGCGAAAGTGACTATACTACCCAAAGCAATCTACAGATTCAATGCAATTCCTATCAAACTACCAATGGCATTTTTCACAGAACTAGAACAAAAAATTTCATGGAATGAGGCTCCATGACTTCAGACTATACTACAAAGCTACAGTAATCAATACAGTCTGGTAGTGGCACAAAAACAGAAATATAGATCAATGGAACAGGATAGAAAGCCCAGAGATAAACACACGCACTTATGATCACCTTATCTTTGATAAAGGAGACAAGAATATACAGTGGAGAAGAGACAGCCTCTTCAATAAGTGGCGCTGGGAAAACTGGACATCTACATGTAAAAGTGTGAAATTAGAACACTCCGTAACACCATACACAAAAATAAACTCAAAATGGATTAAAGACCTAAATGTACGGCCAGAAACTGTAAAACTTTTAGAGGAAAACATAGGCAGAACAGCCTATGACATAAATCACAGCAAGACCCTTTTTGACCCACCTCCTAGAGAAATGGAAATAAAAACAAAAATAAACAAATGGGACCTAATGAAGCATAAAAGCCTTTGCACAGCAAAGGAAACCATAAACAAGATGAAAAGACAACCCTCAGAATAGGAGAAAATATTTGCAAGTGGAGCAACTGACAAAGGATTAATCTCCAAAATTTACAAGTAGTTCATGCAGCTCAGTATTAAAAAACCAAACAACCCAATCCAAAAATGGGTGGAAGACCTTAATAGACATCTCTCCAAAGAAGATATACAGATTGCCAACAAACACATGAAAGAATGCTCCACATCATTAATCATTAGAGAAATGCAAATCAAAAGTACAATGAGATATCACCTCACACTGGTCGGAATGGCTATCATCAAAAAATCTACAAACAATAAATACTGGAGAGGGTGTGGAGAAAAGGGAACCCTCTTGCACTGTTGGTGGGAATGTAAATTGATACAGCCACTATGGAGAACAGTATGGAGGTCACTTAAAAAACTAAAAATAGAACTACCATAGGACCCAGTAATCCCACTACTGGGCATATAGCCTGAGAAACCATAATTCAAAACGAGTCATGGGGCTTCCCTGGTGGCGCAGTGGTTGAGAGTCTGCCTGCTGATGCAGGGGACACGGGTTCGTGCCCCGGTCTGGGAAGATCCCACATGCCATGGAGCGGCTGGGCCCGTGAGCCATGGCCACTGAACCTGCATGTCCGAAGCCTGTGCTCTGCAATGGGAGAGGCCACAACAGTGAGAGGCCCGCCTACCGCAAAAAAAAAAAATAATAATAATAATCAAACATACAAAGAAAACCGAGTCATGCACCAAAATGTTCTTTGCAGCTGTGTTTACAATAGCCAGGACATGGAAGCAACCTAAGTGTCCACCATCAGATGAATGGATAAAGAAGATGTGGCACATATATACAATGGAATATTACTCAGCCATAAAAAGAAACCAAATTGAGTCATTTGTAGTGAGGTGGATGGACGTAGAGTCTGTCATACAGAGTGAAGTAAGTCAGAAAGAGAAAAGCAAATACCATATGCTAACCCCTATATATGGAATGTAAGAAAAAAAAATGGTCATGAAGAACCTAGGGGCAAGATGGGATTAAAGACACAGACCTACTAGTGAATGGACTTGAGGATATGGGGAGGGGGAAGGGTAAGATGTGACAAAGTGAGAGAGTGGCATGGACATATATACACTACCAAACGTAAAATAGATAGCTGGTGGGAAGCAGCTGCATAGCACAGGGGGATCAGCTCTGTGCTTTGTGACTACCAGAGGGTTGGGATAGGGAGGGTGGGAGGGAGGGAGCTGCAAGAGGGAAGAGATATGGGAACATATGTATATATAAAACGGATTCACTTTGTTATAAAGCAGAAACTAACACACCATTGTAAAGCAATTATACTCCAATAAAGATGTTAAGGAATAAAAGTTAAATAAAATAAAAATTAAAAACAACAATACATACCTACTATGTGCCAGAAATAGTGATTGGAGCTCTGAAATAGAGGGATGATTTTCTTTTTGTTACTGTGATAACCTTGTTCTCTATTTCACTGTCTCAGCTTATGAGGGTTTTTCTAGTTTATTTGTCTTTCTGACTTCCTGATTCTTAGTTATCTTGAATATCAATTATCTGCATGTCCTTTGGTCACCCAGGTTTCTTCCTTTGTCATCATGATCACTGGTATATTGTTCTTTTCATTCCTTTCTGTTTATATAGACTCATATATATTTTTGGCCTACTATGCTGACCAATGTGTATCATCCATGTTACTGGTACCATCTCCTAACTTGGTCTTTCTTTTTGCGGGACGCGGGCCTCTCACTGTTGTGGCCTCTCCCGTTGCGGAGCACAGGCTCCGGACGTGCAGGCTCAGCGGCCATGGCTTACGGGCCCAGCCGCTCCATGGCATGTGAGATCTTCCCGGACCGGGACACGAACCCGCGTCCCCTGCATCGGCAGGCGGACTCTCAACCACTGCGCCACCAGGGAAGCCCCTAACTTGGTCTTAATATAGTGCTTGATATACTCGTTCATTAATCAGTATTTACCGTTTGGAAGGAGGAAGGAAGAATATTCTTATTGCTTTTTTACTGTGAGTTTTTGGACAAGTACACTTCCCTCTGAGAATTTCCTCCACCTTCCTTTTCCTGCTCACAATCTAGGAGACAAACAGAGCAGTTTGCAATTCCCCTACTGAAGCAAACCACAGATCCTTTTGGCAAGTATTAGTGATAGAATATAGAAGAAAGCATTAGCTTAGAAAAGTCAATAACGGTATGCAAAATGAGCCTCAATTTTTCTTTCTTCTTTTAAGGTAATGAGAGTAAATTTAGCCCAGATGGGTGCCTGATGTCTGGTTTATTTTAGGGCAATTTAAGCAATAATTCTCTACTGTAAGGCTCATGTTCAACTTTGAAATCATTAGTTTAGCAATGGTGAGCTGTTATCTGCAAGTTAATTCAGATTCAATTTCAGTGGTTAAAGATACAAAGTAACCCAAATTGCCATATTCCCGGTTCACAGATAATTCTGGGAAAATTGGAGGCTAGATGACAGGAGAACATTTTTCTCTAAAGTTAATTTAAATTAACAGATTCAATTTCATATGTGTTATGAGTGACCTGAATTTCCAGATGAGGACTGCAACATTTTTTTGTTTGTTTTTTAGTGAGGAAAATTTCTGTTGGCATTTTTTTTTAACATCTTTATTGGAGTATAATGCTTTACAATGGTGTGTTAGTTTCTGCTGTATAACAAAGTGAATCAGCTATATGTGTACATATATCCCCATATCTCCTCCCTCTTGCGCCTCCCTCCCACCCTCCCTATCCCAGCCATCTAGATGGACACAAAGCACCGAGCTGATCTCCCTGTGCTATGCGGCTGCTTCCCACTAGCTATCTACCTTACGTTTGGTAGTGTATATATGTACATGCCACTCTCTCACTTCGGCCCAGCTTACCCTTCCCCCTCCCCATATCCTCAAGTCCATTCTCTAGTAGGTCTGTGTCTTTAATCCCATCTTGCCCCTAGGTTCTTCATGACCATTTTTTTTTCTTACATTCCATATATACAGGTTAGCATACGGTATTTGTTTTTCTCTTTCTGACTTGCTTCACTCTGTATGACAGTCTCTAGGTCCAACAACCTCACTACAAATAACTTCAATTCCATTTCCTTTTATGGCTGAGTAATATTCCATTGTATATATGTGCCAGATCTTCTTTATCCATTCATCTGTTGATGGACATTTAAGTTGCTTCCATATCCTGACTATTGTGAATAGAGCTGCAATGAACATTGTGGTACATGACTCTTTTTGAATTATGGTTTTCTCAGGGTATATGCCCAGTAGTGGGATTGCTGGGTCATATGGTAGTTCTATTTGTAGTTTTGCAAGGAACCTCCATACTGTTCTCCATAGTGGCTGTATCAGTTTACATTGTCACCAACAGTGTAAGAGGGATCCCTTTTCTCCACACTCTCTCCAGCATTTATTGTTTGTAGATTTTTTGATGATGGCCAGTCTGACCGGTGTGAGGTGATACTTCATTGTAGTTTTCATTTGCATTTCTCTAATGATTAGTGATGTTGAGCTTCCTTTCATGTGTGTATTGACAATCTGTATATCTTCTTTGGAAAAATCTGTATTTAGGTCTTCTGCCCATTTTTGGACTGGGTTGTTTGTTTTTTTGATATTGAGCTGCATGAGCTGCTGCTATATTTTGGAGATTAGTCCTTTGTCAGTTGCTATGTTTGCAAAGATTTTCTCCCATTCTGAGGGTTGTCTTTTCATCTTGTTTATGGTTTCCTTTGCTGTGCAAAAGCTTTTGTGTTTCATTAAGTCCCATTTGTTTATTTTTGCTTTTATTTCCATTACTCTAGGAGGTAGGTCAAAAAGTGTCTTGCTGTGATTTATGTTGTAGACTGTTCTGCCTATGTTTTCCTCTAAAAGTTTTACAGTGTCAGGCCTTACATTTAGGTCTTTAATCTACTTTGAGTTTATTTTTGTGTATCGTGTTATGGAGTGTTATAATTGCATTCTTTTATATGTAGCTGTCCAGTGTTCCCAGCATCACTTATTGAAGAGGCTGTCTTTTCTCCATTGTATATCATTGCCTAATTTATCAAAGATAAGGTGACCATATGTGCGTGTGTTTATCTCTGGGCTTTCTATCCTGTTGCATTGATCTATATTTCTGTTTTTGTGCCACTACCATACTGTCTTGATTACTGTAGCTTTGTAGTATAGTCTAAAGTCAGGGAGCCTGATTCCTCCAGCTCCGTTTTTCTTTCTCAAGATTGCTTTGGCTATTCGGGGTCTTTTGTGTTTCCATACAAATTGTGAAATTTTTTGTTTTAGTTATGTGAAAATTGCCATTGGGAGTTTGATAGGGATTGCATTGATTCTGTAGATTGTTCTGGGGATTATAGTCATTTTCACAATGTTGATTCTTCCTATTCAAGAACATGGTATATGTCTCCATCTGTTTGTATCATCTTTAATTTCTTTCATCAGTGCGTTTGCATTTCTGCAGTGTCAGTTGTTACTTCTCTTTTCATTTCCAATTCTATTGACTTGAATCTTCTCCCTTTCTTTCTTAGTGAGGCTGGCTAATGATTTATCAATTTTTTTTATCTTCTCAAAGAACCAGCTTTTAGTTTTATTGATCTTTGCTCTCATTTCTTTCATTTCTTTTTCATTTATTTCTGATCTGATCTTTATGATTTCTTTCCTTTCTGCTAACTTTGGGTTTTTTTTGTTCTTCTTTCTAATTGCTTTTGGTGTAAGTTTAGGTTGTTTATTTGGGATGTTTCTTGTTTCTTGAGGTAGGATTGTATTGCTATAAACTTTCCTCTTAGAACTGCTTTTGCTGTATCCCATAGGTTTTGGGTCGTCATGTTTTCATTGTCATTTGTTTCTAGGTATTTTTTGATTTCCTCTTTGATTTCTTCAGTGGTCTCTTGGTTATTAAGTAGTGTTTAGCCTCCATGTGTTCGTAATTTTCCAGATTTTTCCTATAACTGATAGCTAGTCTCAAGGGAGTTGTGGTTGGAAAACATACATGATACGATTTCAATTTTCCTAAATTTACCAAGGCTTGATTTGTGACCCAAGATATGATCTATCCTGGAGAGTGTTCCATGAGCACTTGAGAAGAAAGTGTATTCCATTGTTTTTGGATGGAATGTCCTATAAATATCCATTAAGCCCATCTTGTTTAATGTATCATTTAAAGCTTGTGTTTCCTTATTTATTTTCATTTCGTGTGATCTGTCCATTGGTGAAAGTGGGGTGTTTAAGTCCTGTACTATTATTGTGTTACTGTTGATTTCCCCTTTTATAGCTGTTAGCATTTGCCTTATGTATTGCAGTGCTTCTATTTTGGGTGCATAAATATTTACAATTGTTATATATTCTTCTTGGATTGATCCCTTAATCATTATGTAGTGCCTTTCTTTGTCTCTTTTAATAGTCTTTATTTTAATGTCTATTTTGTCTGATATGAGAATTGCTACTCCAGCTTTCTTTTTATTTCCATTTTCATGGAATATCTTTTTCCATCCCCTCACTTTCAGTGTGTATGTGTCCCTAGGTCTGAAGTGGGCCTCTTGTAGACAGCATATATACGGGTCTTGTTCTTGTATCCATTCAGCCAGTCTATGTCTTTTGTTGGGAGCATTTAATTCCTTTACATTTAAGGTAATTATCGATATGTATGTTCCAATTACCATTTTCTTAATTATTTTGGGTTTGTCACTGTAGATATTTTCCTTCTGTTGTGTTTCCTGCCTAGAGAAACTCCTTTAGCATTTGTTGTAAAGCTGGTTTTGTGGTGGTGAATTCTCTTAGCTTTTGCTTGTCTGTAAGGTTTTAATTTCTCCTTTAGAGGAGAATGAGATCCTTGCTGGCTAGAGTAATCTTGGGTGTAGTTTTTTCCCTTTCATCACTTTCAATATGTCCTGCCACTCCCTTCTGGCTTGCCGAGTTTCTGCGGAGAAATCAGCTGTTAACCTTATGGGGATTCCCTTGTATGTTATTTGTTGTTTTCCCTTGCTGCTTTTAATATTTTTTCTTAGTATTTAATTTTTATAGTTTGATTAATATGTGTCTTGGCATGTCTGTCCTTGGATTTATCCTGTATGAGACTCTCTGTGCTTCCTGGACTTGTTTGACTATTTCATTCCCCGTATTAGGGAAGTTTTCAACTATAATCTCTTCAAATATTTTCACAGTCCCTTTCTTTTTCTCTTCTTATAATTCAATGAATTCCCTATAATTCAAATGTTGGTGCATTTAATGTTGTCCTAGAAGTCTCTGAGACTGTCCTCAAGTCTTTTCATTCTTTTTTCTTTATTCTGCTCTGTGGTAGTTATTTCCACTGTTTTATCTTCCAGGTCACTTATCCATTCTTCTGCCTCAGTTATTCTGCTATTGATTCCTTCTAGAGAATTTTTAATTTCATTTATTGTGTTGTTCATCATTGTTTGTTTGCTCTTTAGTTCTTCTAGGTCCTTGTTAAATGTTTCTTGTATTTTCTCCTTTCTATTTCCAAGATTTTGGATCATCTTTACTATCATTATTCTGAATTCTTTTTCAGGTAGACTGCCTATTTCCTCTTCCTTTGTTTCATCTGGTGGGTTTTTACCTTGACCCTTCATCTGCTGTGTGTTTCTCTGTCTTTTCATTTTGCTTAACTTACTACATTTGGGGTCTCCTTTTTGCAGGCTGCAGGTTCATAGTTCCTGTAGTTTTTGGCATCAGACCCCAGTGGGAAGGTTGGTTCAGTGGGTTGTGTAGGCTTCCTGGTGGAGGGGACTGGTGGTGCCTGTGTTCTGGTGGATGAGTCTGGATCTTCTCTTTCTGGTTGGCAGGACCATGTCCGGTGGTGTGTTTTGGGGTGTCTGTGAAGTTATTATGATTTAGGCAGCCTCTCTGCTAATGGATGCTGTTGTGTTCATGTCTTGCTAGTTTTTTGATATGGGGTGTCCGGCACTGTAGCTTGCTGGTCGTTGATTGGAGCTGCGTGTTAACATTGAGATGGAGATCTCTGGGAGAGTTTTTGCTCTTTGATATTTTGTGGTGCCTGGAGGTCTCTGGTAGTCCAATGTCCTGAAGTCAGCTCTCCCACTCTTAGGTGACACCCTGCTGGAGCACCAAGACCTTGTCAGTCACACGGCCAGGTACGTGGGTAGTTTCTTGCCTTTGGGAAGTCTGAGGTTGCCAACGTTCAGTAGGTGTTCTGTAGCAGTTGTTCCACTTGTAGATGTATTTTTCATGTATTTTTGGGGAAGAAGGTGATAGCCACATCTTACTCCTCCGCCATCTTGAAGGTCCTCTGGGGACTGTAACATTTAAACAGAAATCCCACCCAAAAATTATTCTCTGCACTGGCACACAATCTTGGTAAAATCATCTCTGAGCAACAGGTCAACACAGGTGCAATGGAATATAACCAGCATAATTTTCCATGACAGATGTGACTTTGCTAGGAATGTAGGAAGAAAAGAAAGGCATTACTGAAGATTTCAGAAGTAACAGTATTCAAGCAGATTCATTCTGAATGAGAGCAATATTTGACAATATTGCTATTGGATGAAATCAAATAAATATATTACTAGACAAGACTAAAGCCAGCAATCCAATGTGAAATAAAGAATGTCAAGAAACCTCTGAAGTATTTATAAATATTACTTGATATATAGCTTCTGAAGAGGTTCCTTTACCTCACTTTTACAACTATTTTATAACCTAAACATAGCAATTTTTTAAATTTTAGAAATGGGGAATTCTAGATTTGAAAATATTTGATTATCTTGGAATAATTGAGGCAAGATTTAGGTGACAATAACAGGAGAGGCCACCACAGAAACAAAACAAAACAAAAAACAAAAAAAAAACTCTACAGAGCATTTAGTGAAATCAGTGTTGACATACATTCTTTGTATACTTTTAAAGCTCATCAGTCACATAAGGTATTTATGTGAAACTTGAATAACTGTTAAGGTCTAAGCAACATTGGTTCTCAGAAACTGTTAAGGTCTAAGCAACATTGGTTCTTACTTTTCATAGCAAAGAAGTGGGGAATAGTGGGGATTCTGTCATTCCCCACTGTCCTGAAAAAATATAACTCAAATTGAGGTAGCCCTAACAGAAGTACCTTGCTAACACATATGTAACCCTACCCCCAAATGTTCCCTTTAATATATAGCCATTTTGACATATATACACTACCAAATGTAAAATAGATAGCTAGTGGGAAGCAGCCACATAGCACAGGGAGATCAGCCCCATGCTTTGTGACCACCTAGAGGGATGGGATAGGGAGGGTGGGAGGGAGACACAAGAGGGAGGGGATATGGGGACATATGTATATGTATAGCTGATTCACTTTGTTATACAGCAGGAACTAACACACCACTGTAAAGCATTATACTCCAATAAAGATGTTAAAAAAAAAGCTCCAGTTAAAAGTGTAAAGTGTTGCTCTCATGATCAACCTTAATATCTTATTATGAGTTTATCAGTTGCACAGTAGAATCGATTAAAATTCTATATGTGACAATTCTCTGTAAATTTTTGGGCTCTAAAAAGATTTTGTCAGTAGTTCTTTGCCATTTGAACTTCAGAGAGGATGAGACACAAAGAAATTTTGATGTGGTGATTGTAGTAAAATGATGATTTCATTAAAATCAGCTAATTCTCTTTATACTGAATGGAGCATCAGCTGAAAAACTGGGTAGTGGAAGGATGTGGAGGACAAAGCTCTAAACAGAAAGCTAAGACAATGGAAAAAGATGTGGAAAGTAACTAATAGGTGCCTCATACATGTCTATTTCCCTTTGCCCTACTTTATAATTTTGATTTAAGTCAGCAACTGTCAAGATCAACATCTTTTATATACTTGTCTTAAGAAGGGTTCATGAAAATCAGTGAAGAAACCTTTGAAAAATGAATATTGCTTCATAATACTAGTAATATGGTGTCAGTCAGGAATACAGTGTCCTTGGAGTCAACATTATATACTCAGGTTCACCTTATCTTGCTGCATTCTACATATTCATAGTCCTTTTGGTACATACTCACCACTGACAGCTCAACTCATTATAGCAATCCAAGGCAGACAGAAAACATAGTGCAAACATATATCTCAGGCCCTGCACTGTTAGTGAAGGACAAAGTAATAACAGGGAAATTTCTTCTTGCTCAAGTTGGGTAATATTCAGCCCTATGTGTCCAATTCTGTTTTAAGTTACATATCAGCATATAGCATTCTGAAATTTTGAGTCCAAAATTTAAATAATTTTATATAATACATAAAAGTGAATAGAAAGTAGAGCTCAAATGGAAGGATATAAAAGGCAAGAAGAATTATTAGTTTAAAAAGGAATCTAAAATCATTATTTTGGTGTGGCAAAATACAAAGAACAGGAGTCTTTCACAGTTAGATATAACTAATAATAATAGCTAATGAAATAATAATAAATTCAATTAATATCTTCTTTAAGACTCACGATAGGAATATTAGCAATTAGCTCACAAGAGGCAATAGACTCACACCACACTATTGTCAAACACTCAAATTGAAAACAGTGTTTCTTGGGGGAAACAAACAAATAAGCAGAGAATCAGCAGAGTACACATGGAATCCCAGCTTTCAGTATACCATGGAGAGAAAAGCTTATGCTTGGCAAAGCCAGGCTGCATGTGCCATGGCCAGGATTCCAGCAGAAACTACATCTGTTTTGTATTTTTAAGGATGCAAACAAGAAACTTGGGTGTAAATCTGAAATAATGGAAGTTCCCTAATCAAGGTCATGGAGGATGTGGCCTTGTTAGAAAGGGAGGTGTTTGAGGCTCAGGGGCTTGTTCTTTCACTGAATGTAGACCTCATCATTTCTACTGACTAAAGTGGGGAGAGGAGCCTTCAGATTGTGATTTGTCTATCCTCAGTAGGTCTGATAAGCACTTTTACAGATGGGAAAATAGACACTCAGAGGTTAAATAACTTACCAAAGTTAATATAGGTATTTAATGATGGAGGTGAAGTATTAATAGAAGATGGACCTATAATTTTGTTTTATTCATCCTTTCATGTAATGAATTGGGAAGCTTTCTTTGGTATCTTCTGAAATCATTTGGGTAAGGTAAGAGTTTTTAGTTTCTTGTGGGTTTTGTAAAATTCATATGAGGAAAAAATTGAGAATTTTTTTTTTTTTTTTTTTAGTTTTTGTGTTTTATTTCTGCTAGGAGGTGGTGGAGGTAGTCAAGGATTAGTCGATTAACAATTCAATTTCTTTGTTATTGGTTTGTTTGGGTTTTTTATTCTTGAATTAATTTTTATAAGTAATCTTTCTAGAGAAATTTTCATTTTAATTATTTTTTCATCTGTATTATTATAAAATTATTTTTATAATTAAAAATCTCTACTGATCTGTATCTATGTTCATTTTTCATTCCTTATAGGGTTTGTTTTTATCTTACTTTTTGTTGATACATCTTCAAATTTGTGTTTATTTTATATATCTTCTAGCCATGTCCTCATTATGATTTCTTTAAGTCTTAAACATATTTTTAATTGTAGTTTATAACTGTTTTAAAGTTCTATTCTGTTCAGTCCACCATCTTGCTCTTTCTGGGTATATTTCTTTTTTATTTTTAACTTTATTTTATTAAAGTATGGTTGTTTACAATTGTGTGTTAATTTCTGCTGTAAAGCAAAGTTATTCAGTTAAACATATATATACATTATTTTTCATATTCTTTTCCATTATGTTTCATCACTGGATATTGAATAGAGTTCCCTGTACTGTACAGTAGGACCTTGTTGTTTATCCATTCTCTATATAATAGTTTGCATCTGCTCATCCCAAACTCCCAGTCCGTCCTTCCCCCACCCCAACCACCCCTTGGCAACCACAGGTCTGTTCTCTATGTCTGTGAGTCTGTTTCCATTTTGTAGATAAGTTCATTTGTGTCATACTTTAGATTCCACATATAGGTGATATTGTATGGTATTTGTCTTTCTCTTTCTGACTTACTTCACTTAGTATGATAATCTCTAGTTGCATCCATGTTGCTGCAAATGGCATTATTTCATTCTTTTTTATGGCTGAGTATTATTCCATTGTATATATGTGCCACATCTTCTTTATCCATTCATCTGTTGATGGACATTTAGGTTGTTTCCATGTCTTGGCTATTGTGAATAGTGCTGCTATGATCATAGAGATGTATCTTTTTGAATCACAGTTTTGTCCAGATGTATGCCCAGGAGTGGAATTGCTAGATCTTATGGCAACTCTATTTTTAGTTTTTTGAGGAACCTCCGTACTGTTTTCCGTAGCGGCTGTACCAATTTACGTTCTCTGGGTTTATTTCTGTTGGCCAATTTTTCTACTCTGTTTGGGTTATATTTGCTTCACATGTCCAGTAATTTTTAGTGGATTTCTGACATAATGAATGATTCGTGCTTGAGTGTATGGGATTTGTTATTTTCCTTTATAAAGTGTTGAAGTTTGTTTTGTTCAGGTTTGATCCTTTCAAGACTTGTTTTTAAGCTTCTTTTAGGGCAAGACTAGAGTGCTGGGGCTAGTCTAGTTTTACTCTTTAAATTGACTCTTATGCAGTTTCTGTTGATTGCCCTGAATGTTCAGTGAGATTTCTACAGTCTGGCTGCTTGGAGTTTAGAGGTCTCTGCATTTGTTATTTGCCTGGATTCATAGACTTTCAACTTTACATGCACAAATTAGTAGGAAGTCAAAAATTCAAGGGGACCCAATAAAGATTTCAGGAGTTAAGTCTCTGCCCTGCCAATTCCCTCTGCCTCAGCCTCCTCATAAATATGCCTCTTCAAATCAGTAATCCCATCATTCTCTGCTTGCCCTCCACATTTCTAAGCCTAGGTCCAGAAATTGCCTCCAGGCAGAAAGCCAGAGCAATTGTAAAGCTCACTTGGTTTCTGTTCTCTTGAGGAACACAGTCCTGTTCTGCCCATTGTCCCATGTCTGAAAACAGTTGTTTCTTACATTTTGGCCACTTTTCTAGTTTCCTTAAAGGTAAGGAAAGTTCTCTTTTAGTTATTCCTTCATGATTGGGAGTAGTACTACATCCCACTAGTTTTGATAAGACTTGTGCATTTTTGTGGTTTAATTTTTAAAGGCCATGTAATTTTCAGTATTTTTTTTAATATGTAATTATTTAGAAGTGGAATTTTTAGTTTCCAATGGTATATTTGTGCTTTTGAAAGGTTATCTTTGTTATTGCATAGTAAGTGTATTTCTCTCTTATTGGTATTTGTTCTTAGAGATAGCATCCAAAATGTGGGTGAAATAATGCATTTTACTTAACTATGTTTGAAAGGTTCTGTATATATTAATTATATATATTACTATTGAAATAATTCAACCTGCAAAGATTTGGGTTATTTATTCTGTCAGTTTCAGATTGAGGAGTTTAATAACCTTCTAGTATGATTATTTGATGTGTTTATTTCTCCTTTGTATAATTTTTTCCAAGTAGTAAGTTACATTTAGGTTCAGAATTGTAATATCTTTCTACAGTATTAATTGTCTTTGGGCAATTAATTTTTCCCTATATTTATTTTTTTTTTCTGTTACTCCAAAATCTTTTTATTTTCACCCTAAATGAAAAAAAGTTAGAATTAAAAAGAGGCTAATACATTTTCTCTGCCCCATTTTTTTAGGTGAAGACTCTTTGTACTGTTAAAATAATGTTAATTTACTTCCTGAAAGAATTTAAAGTAACATTAACACATCAATAGATAGATCTTGTAGCCTTCACTATTCACATAAGAGGTGATAGCAGGTGAGCAACAGAATTCCAAGATCTCCTGCTCAAGAATTAGTCAGTTAAATTCTCTACTGAGAGAATGTGTATCATTTGGTTTCACTATTATGTTACTTATATATTTACCTCTTTTTTTCCTGCTAAAGTTTCCAATGCTAATATTAAGCGAGTTCAAAGAAAAAGTAAAGGAATATATAAACTGAAGAAATATTGTGGGGATTTACAAACTAGTTGCTGCCTAATTTTAACTTTCATTTTTATTATCAGAGTACCAGAGACTAAGTTCAGTGGGAAAGTTGGAATAACAAAGATTGAAAGTAATAACTTAAAATTTTGCTTAAGACCGGAGAGTAATAATAGCATTTCAGCATTTTTTTAATATATTCGACCAAGATTTGCAATTTATTGGCATTTAAAGAGATCTTACTAAAAATCACCTTCCCATTTTGGGAAAATGATTTTATATTTTACTCCTGCTCTCAGATTTAGTTTTAAAAACAAAAACCATAGTGGAAAAACAAGAAAGACAGCTTTGCAGTATACTGGGTCAGGAGGAATAAAGTTTTATGTGGGAGCATGCTGTTAAAACCAAACATCTCGCCACAGTGTTGGAGTCACAGAGTAAAGGCATAAAGTCACATTTAGTCATGCTGACTAAAAAAAAATTGCACAATGTGAGAGTTGTGAGTTAAGTTTTATTTGGGGCAAAATGAGGACTATAGCGTGGGAGACAGCATCTCAGATAGCTCTGAAAAACTGCTCCAAACAGATAAGGGGGAAAGTCAGTATATATGTGATTTTGGTGAAGGGCAAATACACGCAATCAAGCACATATTTTTTGTGGAAGGTTTCTGCTAGTCTCGTGAAGGTTACTGCTAGCCACGAGGAGCAGACATCACCATGAAGGATTTTAGTGCTTTTCTAGATATGAGGAGATACAAGAATTGGGCTTGTAAATCATCTGGGATTAGCAGATTCAAACTATTATTAGTTAGTTGAAAATAACTAACTACCTGAAGACGTGTTTTGCCAGTTTTTCCCAGAGCACAGAGTGGCTCCTTTCTGATCTCCACCCTGAACTCCTTTCAGGGGGTGTTGAAAGTCAGCAGCTGCAGTAGCTCATGATTTAATCCTTGTAGAGGGAAATGGCAAGTGCCAGTGGCAAGTGCCAATTTTTAGTTGACAGACATTTCTTCATTCATTCAATTCACAAAATGCATGCCCTCGTGGTTACATTCTAGTGGGAGAGGGAGTCAATATACAAGTTAAAAAAAAAAGAGGGAAATAATATGTGTTATATAGGGATACATGCTGTGAAAAAGTATATAGTTGCAAAGAAAAGCTGAAAGGAGTTGAACTTCCATATAAGTTGGAGGTGTCACTGTCACTGAGATGTTACAGAAACCATCTGAAAGAAGTTCTTGAATGAGCCTTGTAAATATTTGGGGATGGACATTTAGAAGAGCAGGTGAAAATGCTCCGAGGTAGGAATATACCCACTGTATTCACAGAACACCTTGGAGACCAGTGGGGCATTATGTCAGAAAGCAAATGGGACAAGAAGAAGGGCAAATTATACGGGGCATTGCAGGTATTAATGAGAAATTTGGGTTTTACTGTGGGTGAGATAGGAACCATTGGAGGGATTTGACCAGAGAACTGACATAATCTTTTTTTAAAGGGATGTTTGGATGTTTCATGAAGAGTACACTGTATGAGGGCAAAGGTAGGAACTGTAAAACCAATCGGGGGCTGTTGTAAACATCCAGAAGGTGGTTGCTTGGACCCTGGTGATAGCAGTAGAAAGAGTGAGAGGAAATCAGATAAGTGATATATTTTGAAGAGTGTGTTGGCTGCATTTGCTGATAAATTGGAAGTAGTATGTGAGAGTCATAAAAGAATAAAGGTTTTGAACTGAGCAATTAAAAGGATAGAATTATTTCTCTAAAAAGCTTAATCTAGATACATGGTAATTCAAATAATTCAAGCCAAAAAATTAGTGTGTGGAGTTGGAATTAATTACAGTGGTTATTGCCAAACCTGGTTGGACAACTGAGTCACTGCGGGGCTGTATAAAAATATAGATTCTTGGTTGTGTTTCTAGAGGATCAGATTCATTATGTCTGAGGTACAGTTCATGAATATCTATCTATCTACCTATCTATCTATCATCTATCCATCTATCTAAACAACCAGGTTGACAAGAGAAAGAAAGTAATATTAATGGTGTTTTATTTTGGATACCCACATATAGAGGTATTCTGTGATAGCCAAACTATTGCTTACAGGCCAACTGCCTAGTTGTATAAATAAAAATTTTGGGGGGAACACATCCATACTTGTCTATGTATTGTCTATGGCTGCTTTTTTGCTACAAAAGCAGTTTTAAGTGGTTGAGACAGAAACCATATGGCTTACAAGCCTAAGATATTTATCTGGTCCTTTAAAAAAAAGCTTGCTGACCTCTGCCCTAGAAAATGGTTTCCATAAAAGAACTGGTGCATTTACATGGTAAAGAAAATGATTTGATGGATTAAATTGAATAACTCGGAACTAGAGATGAACATCTGAAGCTGGATAGTAGATTTTACTCCCTGATTTATTTGAATCGAATGCAATTCAATAAATAGGCATTGATCGCTTACGTTGAACTTGTTCTCTGTTAGTTGGTCTAGTCTCATGGGCAACATGGCTGCCATCAGGACCTTCACAGATGTACGACCATTTAGATTGTACACTGAACAACTCTGGGGTGCTGTTTGCATATTACATTATGATATGATTGTCCTCTATCCCTCAAGCGTTCCTCACTTAATTCAGTGTAACAACCTCAACATTTGAAAATAAGCTTGAATTTCTGGATAACTTCTAAATGAAAACTTCTCTTACCATCACTCAGAAACTTCAATGAAACATCATCCTCTGGGGCTATGATGTATGAAAAACTTCTTTCTTGGCCTTTTCCCAGGACCTCCAGAATGAGCCTGCATTAAAATGACTTTTGTGACCTAGAAAATTCTAGACTGTGGTGTTTTGCTTGGCCTACCTTTACATAATGGGAAAATAAACACTTTGGCAGGAATCAGATCAGTGAATAGTTAGTTATTTCTCAACATAATCTGACCACTTAATGTGGTTCACCAAAGCATTTTTGTCCTGTAGAAGAAAATTGCAAAAACAAATCATAAAAGCTAATGAATAATCTGTGGCTCTCTCAAGGTTATTTACGTAATGTTTACAAATAAAATAAATCTTTTAAATCCAAATAATTCATGTTCTTTTGTTAGCCAGTCAGTATCCATGCTAGATGAATTAAGGAGAGTAGGTGTAAAGAACTAACTTGATTGAGTGAGGGAGCTATGCCAAAGGCTGCTTTATCCTGTGAGCTATGTAAACAAATAATGTGTCAAGCTCTAAAATCATGCTCATTTCATGAAACCAGTAAATATAAAGGAAAACAATTTTTTTTAGCACAAACTCTTAAGAGTTTATTTACTCTCCTATTGCTTAGGCATGCACACCTGAAATGCACAATCCTTATAAGCACCTTACCCTTTGGATGAATGGATAAAACTGTTTCTTCAAAAGAATGTAAAAAACAATTACATGCTAACAGCTCATCTTGAAATGCCGATTACGTTCCAGTCACACAAGACCTTGAGACCCACAGCATGTGCCTCAGTCAAGGTCCTCTCAGGAAAAGGATTCAAACTCAGATGGTACAAAAGACTTTTTCTGAGGGACCCAACAAGAAAGGGTGAGGCAAGGCTCTTAGAGACTAACAATAGCAGAAAACAATTACCCCTCCTGTGCTGAAGGCTAAGAGGAGGAAATGGAAGTATCAGGGGGGCTGCCTTTAGAAGCTGCAAACTAGAGAACACAGCCACTGCCATCAGCTCAACACCAAGTCAGAAAGGATCCAGGGAAAAGCATACTGGTCCTCTCTCATACTCCATCCTCTGAAAAGTTTCTAGTGTCTCACATTTGACAACACCAACCAGAAATCAGATTAAAGGATCCTGGGGAGGATGAAGTCCCAGGCAGAAAGCAGGGAGGAGAAGGGCGAAAAATGGATTGAGAGCGATGAGTGTGTGAAACAAATGGAGAATAAACAGCACATCAAGGTTAAAAACAATGGGGAAAACACTTCTTCAGTTGAGTATTTTCTTTGGTGTATATATATATTTTTTACACTTTTTTTTTCCCTTTTTTTTTCTAATATGTACATTGTAAAATTTTGAGGGAAAGTTAACTAACACTAGAAATTCATTTAGTTTCTTATAAAACATGCATACTTAGAAGGTCTCAACAAGTGTGACATAACATTTACAAATCACTATATTCTGCCTGCAGAACATCAGGAAGCCTGCAAAATGAAATATACCTGGTGAAAAGTGCCTTGAGTAGAGCCTAATAAATCTTAGACTAGGAGACGGTTGAAACAGGAAGACCTGCTGAGCACTGATGTGGGAGAGTCTAATCCCCTGGATAAATTGTTCCAAGAAGAACTCATCCTTGTGAAAATATATTATCCTTATCACAAGACCAAGGCCATCGTCCAAGGCAGTTACTGGCTGTGCAAATGCCAGTAACAGAAGTGAAATATACCAGAGAAGACTGAAGGTGAAGAAAGAAATAGGTGATCAGATAAAACACACAGAGAGAGGGAAATGCCTACATCAGTTCTGCCAGTCTTATCTCTAAGACATGACATTCCTGTGATCTGCCTTGGCTGGTACCACTAAACACTGTGTTCAGATGTATTTAAAAGAGAACTTAAGAGAATTTCCTCAATGTAAGTTAATAACTGTATCCTGGGATAAATCAACTCAGAGGCCACAAGAGGTCTTGAAAGGAATGACAGTAGCAATAATAATAACAATAACAATAACATAAAGATCAGAGAACAGAGTTTATCATAGTCTTGCAGAGGAAATCTTGCCTTTTGCTTTATTTGGTTAACAGCTTTAAAAAATTACTTTACTAAAACACTTTATAAAATTTTAATTTACTTGAGTTACTCCTGCATATATAAAATAAAATATAAGCCTAGTTAATTTTCTGAGTGACTCAAACAAAAGAAAGTTGAAGAAAACAATTTTGCTTTTGGTGGGTGAGGGCTGCTACTGACGAAATCAGGTGAGAGACCTATAATCACTGATGCATCTAAATATTCAATCTTCCTTTTACCAACCCAGATACAGTTTTAGAACCTGTAGTTTGTCAAAGCAAGGAGATGGATAATCTCATATTAAATTGAAAATTGTAGTAACTCTCTGGATATCTTCAGTGAAAATATCCACAAAGCAAATAGCTGGGGCTATTTGTCTAACTGGATATTGTATTTGTGTTCATAAAAACTTGTAAACCAGTCCCCAATAGCTGATGAACATGTGTCACTTGAAGGCAGGAAAGGATTCCACCTTGAGAGTGTGTGCTCAATAACCCATCTCGGAGGCAGTATCAGTGATGCGGTTTGTCTAACTCTGTAGTAATCTCAATGTTATATTCATTGGCCTCTTTCCTCTAAATCACTGCTTTTCAACTTTCAGGGCATTTTCATGCAACAGAATAGTAGGGCGGTGGTTAAAAAGGCACTTTTTAACCCTGGTTCTGATACCAGTTCTGTTACTGTATGGCAGATCTATGTTATATCCATGACAACTTGTTTCATCAATTTATGCCTCATTTTATTTATCTGGAGATGATTTATCTGTATTTCATTACTAGTAGGGTTCTGTGGATATACTCTAGTAAATATATCAAAGGGTATTTTTATAAAGACTAAATAATTGGTACTAAAGAGGAAGAGTCAAAATCTTTAAAAGTCCTTGACTATTTATTTACTTTTTAAGATAACATTATTTTTTCTTTCATTTTTTACTAAAAGCACAACACTTTAAAAAATTTTTGAAGTAATACATGTTCGCTAAAGATGATCTGTAAAGTACAAAAATATGAGGAGAAAATGAAACTATGAATACATAGTCTGGTAGATTTAGTACTTTTCTAGACATACACATTCTCTCACACACACAGAAGATACACATTTTAACAGAATAAAATTATGTTATTTCTCATAGCGCTCTATCACATGCATTTTCAAACATTAAAGCTTTTTAAAAACTATTTTGTTAATCCCTATCAAACTACCACTGGCATTTTTCACAGAACTAGAACAAAAAATTTCGCAATTTGTATGGAAACACAAAAGACCCCGAATAGCCAAAGCAATCTTGAGAACGAAAAAAGGAGCTGGGGGAATCAGGCTCCCTGACTTCAGACTATACTACAAAGCTACAGTAATCAAGACAGTATGGTACTGGCACAAAAACAGAAAGATAGATCAATGGAACAGGATAGAAAGCCCAGAGATAAACCCACGCACATATGGACACCTTATCTTTGATAAAGGTGGCAGGAATGTACAGTGGAGAAAGGACAGCCTCTTCAATAAATGGTGCTGGGAAAACTGGACAGGTACATGTAAAAGTATGAGATTAGATCACTCCCTAACACCATACACAAAAATAAGCTCAAAATGGATTAAAGACCTAAATGTAAGGCCAGACACTATCAAACTCTTAGAGGAAAACATAGGCAGAACACTCTATGACATAAATCACAGCAAGATCCTTTCTGACCCACCTCCTAGAGTAACGGAAATAAAAACAAAAATAAACAAATGGGACCTAATGAAACTTCAAAGCTTTTGCACAGCAAAGGAAACCATAAACAAGACCAAAAGACAACCCTCAGAATGGGAGAAAATATTTGCAAATGAAGTAACTGACAAAGGATTAATCTCCAAAATTTACAAGCAGCTCATGCAGCTCAATAACAAAAAAACAAACAACCCAATCCAAAAATGGGCAGAAGACCTAAATAGACATTTCTCCAAAGAAGATATACAGAATGCCAACAAACACATGAAAGAATGCTCAACATCATTAATCAGTAGAGAAATGCAAATCAAAACTACCATGAGTATCATCTCACACCAGTCAGAATGGCCATCATCAAAAAATCTAGAAACAATAAATGCTGGAGAGGGTGTGGAGAAAAGGGAACACTCTTGCACTGCTGGTGGGACTGTGAATTGGTTCAGCCACTATGGAGAACAGTATGGAGGTTCCTTAAAAAACTACAAATAGAATTACCATATGACCCAGCAATCCCATTACTGGGCATATACCCTGAGAAAACCAAAATTCAAAAAGAGTCATGTACCAAAATGTTCATTGCAGCTCTATTTACAATAGCCCGGAGATGGAAACAACCTAAGTGCCCATCATCGGATGAATGGATAAAGAAGATGTGGCACATATATACAATGGAATAATACTCAGCCTTAAAAAGAAACGAAATTGAGTTATTTGTAATGAGATGGATAGACCTAGAGTCTGTCATACAGAGTGAAGTAAGTCAGAAAGAAAAAGACAAATACCGTATGCTAACACATATATATGGAATTTAAGGAAAAAAAGGATGTCATGAAGAACCTAGGGGACACAGACCTACTGGAGAACGGACTTGAGGATATGGGGAGGGGGAAGGGCGAGAGAGAGTCATGGACATACACACAATAACAAACGTAGTAAGGTAGATAGCTAGTGGGAAGCAGCCGCATGGCACAGGGATATTAGATCGGTGCTTTGTGACAGCCTGGAGGGGTGGGATAGGGAGAGTGGGAGGGAGGGAGACGCAAGAGGGAGGACATATGGGAACATATGTATATATATAACTGATTCACTTTGTTATAGAGCAGAAACTAACACACCATTGTAAAGCAATTGTACCCCAATAAAGATGTTAAAAAAAAAAGATATATGATTAATATGGGAAAAATAAATGACTTAAAACAAACAAACAAAAAAAACTTTTGTTATGACGTATTGTGCCATTCTATTGACATACCACAATTTAATAAATAATGCCCCTATTTTTAGAAATTTATGCCTTTAAATGTTGTCTTTTACTTGTTCTTAGAAGCAATACTGTGATGAATATCAGAGGGGGGTCAGGCACCTATCTATGTGGGCACCTCTGTTAATTTTAGGGCCAGGTTTTTTAAGTGGACATATTGAGTCAACACTTAAAGACATTTTCAGGTTTTGATGCATTGAGCCAAATTGCTTTCCTAATGATTTTCACTAGTGTGTGCTCCCACCTGCATCAGATATTTGCTAAGATTTCCAACAATTATACACGCTTTCCCTCCTGAGATCCTTATCAACCTACCATTCCATTGGTCTTTTCTTGATCTTGCAGACTTCCCTAGTGAATAAAACTATTTTGAACTGGTTTTCCTATTTTCATTTTAGCTTTACTCATCTTTTAGAATGCATGTTCTACCCAACACCTGCAATGATCTTTTAAAATATTGAATTAGAATATCCCTTTTCCATTCACACATTGAAGTGACTTCTCATTTTTTCTAGAAAACAATCCAAATTTGTTTCTATGGTCTACAAAATCCTGCATGATCTGGCATCTCTGACCTCATCTGCTATTCCTCTTCCTGTAGTCATTAAGCTCCAACCATACTCACTTTTTTCTTCTTTGGACATAAAAAGTGTGTTTATTCCCCTGACCTTTGCACCTTTTTACCCCCTCTGCCTATTATAATCTTTATTCAGATCTTCATATGAATGGATTCTGTGTGTCATCAGTATATCCCATCAAATGTCATATCCTCAGGGAACCCTTTCCTCACTATTGTATCTTGTCTCCATTCCATCCTTTATTCTCATGGTCTTCATCATTATCCCCAAATTTTTACTTTTATACTTGGCAATTGCTTGTCTTCATACTACAATGCAAGCTCCATGAAAAAGAAGACCATGGTTTTTAAAAAATTGTAACCATAGTCACAAGACTGAAAAAGTGTCTGGCATGTAATTGATATTCGATAAATATTATTGATTGAATGAATGAACGAATGACTATATGCTCTCCATGCCACTGAGCAATGCCTGATACTTTTTCAAGTTGATTCTTATCTGATTCACTAACACAACTATTTCAAAGCTTTTCTGGTTCCCAAAACTTCCAGGCCTGACTTTGCTTCTCTCATTTTCAGATAATCACTGGTTTGCCTACTGGACTGTAAACATTAGGCCATTTAATATTTTCTCCACTTCCTCTTACATGGAATTCTCCCTGTTTCATCCTTTATATTCCCTAATTTCCTGTATTTCTCAGGAGGACAACTTTTTTTCCCCACTTTGCATAGGGTTAATCCTTCCATCTTCTGCATGATATTACAAGTCTCTCCATCTGTCTATTCTTCAGTTTCTTTGTACTGTTTCCTATCCCCCAGCAAAGGTGCTAAATTGGCTATGTCCCAAACAAAACAGTACAACAACAAGACCTCCTCTAATTCTGTTTCCTCCTCAAAATAATGTTATCTTTGCTTCTATCCACCAAAAGTTTTCTTAAGTGAATAATTTTCTCAAGCTGTATTCACTTCCTCTTTTCTTATCCATTTTTCTTTCCCTTGCAGCTTGGATCATCTCTACTACCCCTACTTTCTCAAAAATCTTATTCCAAGAATTACCAATTACTTACAGTCACCAAATCCACTGGCTGCTTCTAAGAATTTATACTGCTTGTTGGTTAATACTAAGTTCCATCCCCACCCTTCTAAACCAATCCCTGAAACCCGGGGGCTGAATGTCTGTGAACTATACCTCTACACTTCCTTGGTTCTCATTCATTTCTGCCAGAGAGAGACAATACTGTGAGCTTTGGAGGACTAAGATAAAAAGAGACCATAACTTTCCCGAGGCAGTATGGAAGTTAAGACATGGAATTCTGCTCTTGTTTTTAGGTGAGTAGCCTTTTGAGAATCACCCATATCCTTGGTGCAGGTAGCTAAGATGTTTATCAGTGCTTTTAGGAGCTCTGGACATCCCCTTGAAAATCATCCAGACTTTACCCAGCCTTCCAAGGATTGCAAAAGCCTCCAATTATCAGTTTTAAACTCTTTACTACATGAGATAATTCATGCAGGTTATTTTTTCAAGGCTGAATTTTATGGATACAGTCACCATATTTTTAGAATTCTCTGAAATATTATAAAGTGTTGTTGTTTCCTTTCTCTCAAAACTGTCTTCTCTTGATTTCCGAGCCTTGTCACACTCCTTTATATTCCTCTTCCTGGTCTTCATGTTATTCTTTCTCATTAGCTCTTCCTTTTTCATTTACTCCTGAAGTGAGAGCACTTTCTATAATAATCTTCTCAGTTCCTTCTTCTTATTAATATATGGGCATTCCTCTGTTTACTTCATGCAGTCCCATAGCATCACTTCTCAAAAGTGAATCAAAAATTTAGGCCTCACCTTGCTTCTGAATTCTGGACTTTCACTGATACCTGTTATTAGATATCTTTATAAGCATATCTCACAGGACTTTACACTTTAACATATCCACCAAGCCTTCCTAACTCCTCCTAGGCTTGTGTTCATTACTGACACCAACATTATCTCAGTTATTCAGGTTTCATGTTGTTTATACCTAAACTCTACTTAATACTCTTTTTTTTTTTTTTTCAATGCATCTTGCCTCTATCTCTTTACTTTCTCATGTTACTGTTTAGTTCATTTACTCATTGTCTTTGGTCCTGAATGGTTTTCCTACTTTCAGTTATCCCTTCCTACACATTGCTCTAATAGCCCTTCTCTCGAAGCTTCCTTCTGATCGTGCAACTACCAGGCCCAGTCTTCTAAAGCATTACATGAATGCAAAACAAAATTTCATATCCTCTGCCTGGAGTTTAATGTCTTCTTACATTAAGGACTCAACTTTTTAGCCATACTCTTCTTCATATAATCTTCCCTGCTAGATGTTCACTCATTTGTATCCTATCCTTCAAGAGCAACAGATTATTTACCATTCTCCCAACATTTACCATTTTTGCCCTTATAAATTTGTGCAGTCCAATCTGAAATACACGTTAGTGGCAAATTCATATTTCTAAGTCAATTTAAAAAGCCTGTTGCTGTATAGAGATACTTTTTAGACCTCCCAGTAACAGTTAATCTCTCCTTTTGGCTAGATTCCAAATTCAATGCATTTTTTGTTCCTTTGGAAAATCTATTTCATTGGTTTCTTTAAATTTATGCATTTTCTTGCCTATCTTTCTTACCAGATTGTGAGGACCAAAAGCTTAGAGCTGATTTATCTTAGCTTCCCTCTTTAGCACCTCAAAGAGTGGCATGCACATTGCAGGCATTCCATAAATGCATGTTGGATTTAATTGAATTCCACTGAAACTTTAATCAGTGAACACTCTATAGGACAGTGATGATGACACAGTGGACCTCTTCCTGTCAGCAGCCAGGCCTTGAAGCACCTTTTCTGGATCACAGCTGGATGATAGCAGCCCAAAGGGAAGTAGATGAAAGGAACCAAAGGGCTTTCCTAAGTGGCAGGAGCAGCACACAGAGGGCAAATATGTGTCCTCTGGGTGTGCTCGCTGCCCTGAGCCACTCCTCCAGTGCCTGAGATGGGGGTGGCAGGTGTAGAATTACCAGCACTTGAGTATTTGAGCGTGTTGGACAACAGCCTGCTTTGGGACCTGGCTGCTCTGATTTTTTTTTTCCATTCACTTTAGGCTCATTGAAAGAGATACAAACGATCAGTGCAGTCAGCAACATCCAAAATGATGATTTCCCCAACCCTTGGAGACTGCCTTATGTCGGTGTGAATTTTGGATTTTGAAATTTATATTAGGTAGCCAACAAGTAATGAGCAAAATATCAAACAGAGCATATAAAGAAACTTGTAGTTAGCAAAACACTTTCATGTACATGGCTTCATTTAACTTTCACAATTCCCTTAGGGGGCTGAGAGGGCATATGGTTTTATATTTTTATAATGTGCTGCTTAGTTGTGAAGATTGAGGGTTTTAGAATCAAATGATCATAGATTTAAAGTTCATCTTTGCCAGTTACTAGCATGTACCTTTGGACATATTACTATACGTCTGTTTTAGTTAGTTTTATGTCAATTTGACTGGATCAGGGGATGCCCGGATATCTGGTTAAGCATTATTTCACTGTGTGTCTGTGAGGATGTTTCCAGATGAGATTAGAATTTGAATCAGTGGACTTAGTAAGGTAGGTGGCCCTCCCCAGTGTGGGTGGGCAGCAACCCATCCACTGAGGACCTGAATAGTACAAAAAGGTGGAGGAAGAAGGCATTCTTTTCTTTTTCTGCATCATTGCTTGATCTGGGACATCTCCTCTCATCTTTTCCTGCCTTTGGACTGGGATCCACGTTGTCTTTCCTAGTTCTCGGGAGTTAGGACTCTACTGAAGTAACACCACTGGCTTTCCTAGGTGTCCAACTTTCAGACAGTAGATCATGGGACTTCTCAGCCTCCACAGTCATATGAGACAATTTCTCATAATACATTTCCTTTTATATCCTATTAATTTGCTTTTTCTGAAGAACCCTGACTAATAAAATATTCTCCATCTCTTTCTCCCTCTAGAAAATAGATACTAACAGCATTAATTGCCCATAAGGATGTCTTGAGGATTAAATGACTAAAGATATTTCATAAGGTTCACTTGGCTACATCCAGATAGTAGAGGAAGTTGGGGATTATGAAAGAAAACAACTTTGTGGTGAGAGTTATGTTAAATCATGACTCTGATTGTGGAAACTTGAGTATATCACAGACCATTTTGAGCTGCATTTTCATTATTTGCAGAATTGGGGTTGGTCCTTGCTGTCTTGGCTTGTATGAAGATTAAATGATGTAATAAATTTGAAAGTTACTACCTGGTAGGAGGCTGTGCTTGCAGGATTCATTCAACAAATAATAGTTTCCTTCATATTTCAATAAACCTCCTTTTATTTTTCATTTGTGAAATAAGAGATAAATAATACCTTGCCTGTCAGTCTCAAGGATTTATTTTTGAGGTCGAATTAGATAATGAATATGCTTTAATGAAATTTTAAAGTGCTTAGTTTATATTAGGTTTTGGTACTTCTTTGATCGGTTTTTACTTACCTATCAATACACCCGTTAGGAAATTTTGACTCTCTCTTCAAAATATGCCAAGACTTTTGTCACTTCTTACTTTCCCCACTGCTCCCACACTGTCCAAATCTCTTCCATCTTTCACCTGGGTGACTGCTTCCATCAGTGCCTCTCATAGGCTCTTCTCATCTCCGCCGTGGGGGCGAGCCTTGTACATTATTGTGCATGTCATGTCACACTTCTGTTCAAACACTTGAAAGATGCTTTTCACTCAGGGAAAGAAAGAGACTTACAGTGCGATGCTTTAAGTGATCTGTCCCCCCACAATCAATTATTTCATTATCTTTCTGGTCCTTTTAACTATAGTTTTCTGCCTTGCGCATTCCATTTAATTTATATCTGCCTCATTGATATTCTTTGATTGTGTCCAGCTAGACTCCTGGTTTGGACCTTTTATAAGGACTACTCCCATTACCTGGGACTCTCTTCCCTCAGATATCAGCATGGTTAAGCCCCTCACCCCTCATTTCAAGTCTTCATGGAAATGTCACTATTTCAATTAAGACCATCTTGACCACACTATTTAAAATTATATCCCCCTTCACCCTTGATCCCCTGAATTCTGCTCCACATTTTTGTCCATCATACTTATCAACTTATTTATTTGAAATGTTTTACTGTCTCTCTTATCCTATGGGAGTATAGTTTCAGCTAGAAATTTAATTTTTGTTCACTGATGAATTCCAAGCTTCTGGAACAGGCCATCAATAAATATTTGTTGAATTGAAATGAATTGATAGAGACAGGGGTACCATTTTTCAAAGAATTCAATTTGCAGATTATTGTCAAAGGACTCAGTTCCTAGCACAGCATTATGCACACATGGAGCCACGATCAGACCATTATCACTTATATTTGCCACATTAATTTCTGGTCCTTACAGAAGCAGCCTCTCTCTCCTGTAATTGGAGTTGCTGTTCACAATTGCATTGGCGTCTCTAGAGAGAAATAGAAACTTGGAGCTGACTTCTCAGAGTTCTGATAAAAAATGCATTGCTCCATGGCTGAGTGCACTTAATTTTCTTATATATTAGAAGCTAATGTTTGCATCCCACATAAAGGTAAAAGCCATATGCCAAGTAGCTATATATCCCTGGAGAATGGTCCCCCAAATTGTAAGCTAGTTTGCATTTTAAGGATGCTAAGTTATCAAATTCTACTGACAGAAATGTATTGAATTTTTTTTAAAAGGAAACAAACATACTGAATTCTCAATAGGAAACTAGTCTGGTATATTGCAGTTTTTAATAATTAAAAATCAAGCATACCTTTAGATATATTTTATAAGTTGTGTTAATGATGATTGTTTGTGAAGCATTTCTGACTTGAAATACATACGGTTTTGCCATATCTGGATATTGAGCCTACCCTGAGGTGCTTAGAGTGAAGAAATATAAAAAAAGAGAAAATTAGGGGATTCCCTTTTAGCCATGAAGCTCCTCTGTAAGGATTATAGGTTGAAAATGTCAGAAGAAGCACATAGTGAGACATTAAGCTACCCAGGGTATAAAGAACAAGACAAAGGATGAGCACATTGACACTGGAAGGGATTAAATACAGGAATCAGTGACGGGATTCGGAACAAACACAAGGTCTTCTGACAGCTTTTTTTTTCTTACTCACATCTTAAGGTGATACTTGCATACTATTTGTCCTCTCCTTTCCTCTTTGTTCTGGTCCAGTTCTGTGTGCATGTTTACGGGAGTGTGAGTTTGTGCTTCTGTGTGCACGTGTGTGTGGGGATAGGAGTGGCGGTAATGATCAAGTGTGAAGACAAGTAGGAAAAGGAAGTATTGACAGTGATTTATGGAATTGTGGCAGTATTTTTAATTAAAACATCTTGATTCTTTCCTCTGCCTCTCATTTTCTCATCTTCTCATTTCCGTATTCTCAGGACTGATCTGAATTTTCTTAATAGTAGAGAAACGTGAAAACCATTGATATGACAGCATGTCATTTCTTCCTCTCCCAAAAAGCAATAATCCCAGTGAACAATTTTCAGGAATCTTTGGAAAAACAACTTGTTTTGATTTCTTATATCTTCTTGGACCAGAATTATTTCAGAAGAAATAATTAATTAGACATAATAGGAAAAATAAACTACCATTTTTTAATCCTTTATATCAGGTTAAAACAGACCCATAGACCCACTTTTATTTTATTTTATTTTTTGGCTGCGCCTCACAGCTTGTGGGCTCTTAGTTCCCCTACCAGAGATTGGCCCCTGGTCACAGCAGTGAAAGCTCTGAGTCCTAACCACTGGACCGCCAGGGTATTTCCCCAGGCCACTTTTAGAAGTAACCATAAGCATTAGGGAAAGCTGTTATCTTCAAAAGCCATAGGCCATTTAGTTGATGTTTTTAAAACAATAACAGTGGAAGGGAGGTTACAAATGCAGATGGGTGTCACTGCTGACATTGTTTTGGAGGTCAGAAGCTCAGAGAGATCTGGAGCTGCCTCACTGAAGCCAGCAGCACAATAGCACTGTCAGTATGACATACATAGGTCTCTATATAAAGATGAGCAGAGGACAGAGGTCAGCGTTACCATGGGACTTGTCTCACCATAGGCAAGAGACCTCTGATAATATCCATAGATATATTGTTTTAATTATCTGAAATAAGACTTTGTTTCATGTTACTCATTTTCCTACAGATGTTTAGAGAGAAGGGGAAAAAATGAAAACAGAGAAGACAGGGACAGAGAACAAATACAAACATGCCCTTAGTCAAAAAAGGATTCTTATTAGACATCTTGATTAAAGAAGTAGTAAACAGATGGTGGAATCCATATATTGGAGAATTCTCAAATCTATGACCAACAGTGCAAGTGACTGTAGGGCATGTATTTACGAAGTAATATAGCAAATATTGCTAAATGTCATCTTTCTTAAATAGAAGGAGCAACATTCTCATTGCCATGGCAATTTAAAGAGGGTAGAAGTAGAGAAAAGAAAACTAACTTGTGTATCAGATGTATTGATTGCCAAGATGAGAAAGCTGAGATGAATTACCCAAATCTCCATGAGAAAAAAAATTTCTAAGAATGAGATTTGTAGGATTGTGGAATGATGCTATAAGTCAACCGCAGCTAGGTATTTTCCAACTCTTCTCACTAGAATAATTAAACCATGTGTATTTGCGAATTAAGGTGATAGCTCAAATAAAATGCAGCCTTGAAAAATCCATATTTAAAAACATAATTAAAGGACTGTCAATACACAATGCAAATTGCAAAGCATAGTGCATTACTCTGAATGTTTGATGATTTGCAAAATCTTGACAGAATTGAGGGCAACATTTCAAAATAAATAAGATGGAACTTCACTTAAATAGACATAAAATAAAATATCTGTGAAAATCTAATGGGAACTTATTCCCTCTGAGTGCCTCATATATCACTACAAATTCTTCCTCACCCATAGAATCTAGTTTAATGAGGAGGAGGAATTCAGCTCTGTGGTTTATTTATAAATTCCTAGAAGAAAGCCAATAACAATTAAAAAAAAAAAGCTTTAATATTTTATTGAACTTTTTTTTTCTGTACTTGTGAGATAACATTAGCACCAGTTCTTTAAGCCAAATAACTTCTGAAGTAATGATGGACTTTAAGAAGATCATGGAGGATTTAACTACTAGATACTAAAACTCAGTTACTCCACCTGCTTCTCATATATACATGTGTGTGTATGTGTGTGTATTTGTATACATATGTAACACTATTTTTCTTCAGGTAGCTATAGTACATTTATAAACCATTTAATCGAAATATTAGCTCATAGAGATCATGACAGTGAGATCAAAATTAAGGTAATGGCTTTGACTGTAGTTTAGACCAGTAAAATTAATTATCTTCCTCAGTCACTTAAACTGCCATCTCTTCTTACAGCATCTATACCTATTTATACCTACTATAGTTACTGAGCATATGCTATATCCCAGGTACTTAGTATGATTTACATGCATTATTATGAAGCTTAATGACATTTCTGTATTGAGTGTAATTTAATCTAAGTTTTTCACATAAGGAAATTGAATCTCTGAAACTAAATATTCCATCTCTTTTAGCTAATATTTGGCAGAACAAGATACCTAAGCAAGCCTTCTTTTACTATAAAGCCTACACTTTACCACATTGTCTCTTGAAACTGTTCGTCATAAGTAAGATTGTACCAAATTTAGGATTAACTCAGAAATTATTTTTACATCTCTTCGATAAGTAAAATGAAATTCAGAACCAATGTGTTAGATGTAGATTTCAAGAAATTGGCCAGACTTTTTGGAGAAGGCTAGGTCTGCAAGCAGGTGAGTTGGTGTTTCAGAGTAAAGTTCTGGGGTCTCTAGTCTAAACAGATTAAAAAAGGTAAAGAGACGTTAAAGAAAATGAGAGAAAATATGAACAGATGATTAATCAAGGCTATTTGACTATAGGAGTTTTACCAAGAAGGAATAAAGAAATGGGAGTGAGATAATAATAAAAGTAATGATTATAGAACGTATACTAGAGATAATGAGCACACAAATTATTTATTGAAAGCACCCATCAAATGTCATCAGATGAATGGGGAAATACTTCAAGAAACTTCTGGCTAGAAGGAAAGAAGGAAGGAAAGATGCTGAAAGTTTCCAGAGAGAAAAATAATTTTATACAGAGGAATGAAAGAGGCTTCAGGGTTTTTTGGTTTTACTCTGTTTGCTTGTTAGTGTTTCGTTTTTTGTTTTTAGGAGCAAGAGTGGAGGCTGGAAAAAATAAGGAAATCCCCTCAAAGTTCTGAGGACATATAATTTTGAATCTAGATTCTATATTAAGCTAGAAAAGCAGTCAAGGGTGATGACAAAGCAAATGTTTTAAGACATTTGCGAAGACATAGTCTTAGATTTAATGAATGTATTTTGAGTTACTACTGTGTGCCAGGGATTCTTTAAGGCACTGAAGATAACGTAGTGAGTAAAGCAGGCAAGGTTCCAGCTAAATGAATCCTAGGTTTCAGAGGTAGGAGTTAGGGAAAAAATCAACAGGAAATGGTGATGGATAAAAGAGAAAACAACACCTCAAGTTCTCTATTGATAAAAATATCAATATCAAAGGTCTTGCCTCATATCATGGCTGTTCTTAACATCCCAATTCTATTTATAACACCAGGTAAGTCAAAACTTCTCTGACAGGTTTGTAATATACTTGGAGGTGGTTTGTGTGTGTCTCTCTCCCTTTTTCTCTGTTCCTCTTCTTTGCTTCTTTTCCATGTTCAATTTCTTTGAATGTGTGAAAGTTAAAGTAATATAAAATCTCTCTTAAACGAGCCTCTCTTTTTGTGTACCATTAAACAGCTGTTCTATACTCTTTGCTACTATTCTCTCTGAACAAGTCCTAGGGTAACAACTGACTTTGTAAGTAAACCATTTTGTATTACCACGTCTCTTCCTGAATTTAACTTTGTTACTGTTACTATGAGATTTTCTTTACCTCATTATTTCATCCTTAACATAATTTGTGGTCTACTATTTTCTTTTTAAAAATTAGTTTCTTTTTCTAACTCTTCATAGTTCTCTCCCATTTTAGGGTCTGTTTGCTATTTTGGGCCATGCATGCCCTTGTGCTTCCTGCTGAGATTCATAATGGTTACTTGGCAGATGAATCTTGGCATGCCTAATCATTACTCCGAACTTTCCACAAGCCCAATTAACAAACAGTAGTAGTGCAGGGGGTGCTTCTCAAGCAAACCTCAGAGCCACCCTTCATGAGGTTTCAAATTTGCAGTGACTCACTATAGATATAGTTTTTCATAATTATAAATCATTTGTGTCTATGGAATCTTTAATGATATTATATTATCCTTATTCCTCTGAACATAGATGAGGCCAGTGCTTATTAAGGAGCATTGACCTAACTTGGTAAATATTTGCCAGAGATTAGTTAGTGGAATTTTTAATATTCCAAGCAAAGACATCTTTGATTCAAGGGAGATGGAAACAACAGAGGATTAAAACTTACCAAAAGCCATTTGCAAATAATATCTTAATAGAGAGTAATTTACCAAATGAAGAATACAACAATGAAAGGTTATCAGATCTATTTTTCTCTTCCCTACATCACACTGCTATCTATGTGTGAAAAGTTCTATTTTAAAGATAACAATTCTATATGATGTATCCTTCTCAGATTACCCTGAGGGTTGATTTTCCAAGTATGGCTGAGTTGTTTTGGGTAGTTTAATTTCTCTGTATCAAAGTATACTCTTCACTTTTGATGCTTTATCTGGCAGGGATACAGTGTGATATAGTGTAAAGTCATAGGCACAGAGGTGGAGAAACCCATATGGGCATCCTGACTGTGCCATTGATAGCTGGGCATTCAACCATTGGGGAAATTGCTATTATAAATCAGCTGTAGGTACCCAGTATAGGAGTAATAGTGTTTGCCTTGCAGGACCTTTATCGGGGTTGAAGATGATGTGAGTAAAGCTCAGTGACACTACTATGTAGTTAACAACTGGCAGTTTATTTTGGGGAGTTTGTTGTTAGAAAGCAGAGGTTCAAAGAAAAGGAGAGAGAGATTTATTAAGGTTTTGGTTTATTTCTTATTTGACTCTCAAACAGTTAAAGAATTTAAAGACTGCAGATTACTATGTGTAGGAAAGCAATATAGTGTTTCACTGTGATCCAGGAAAACTTGCTGCTCTAAACTTGTTTAAGCTTTCACAAAGATGGAAACAGCTAATAGTAATTGTTGATATTTGGTAATTACCTCTCTTTAAAATTTATTTATGGCTGTGTTGGGTCTTCGTTGCTGCACGTGGGCTTCCTCTAGTTGCAGCAAGTCGGGGGCTACTCTTTATCGTGGTGCGCGGGCTTCTCATTGCGGTGGCTTCTCTTGTTGCAGAGCACAGGCTCTAGGTGTGTGGGCTTCAGTAGCTGTGGCACGTGGGCTCAGTAGCTGTGGCTCGCGTGCTGTAGAGCGCAGGCTCTGTAGTTGCAGTGCATGGGCTTAGTTGCTCCGCGGCATGTGGGATCTTCCTGGACCAGGACTCGAACCTGTATCCCCTGCCTTGGCAGGCAGATTCTTAACCACTGCACCACCAGGGAAGCCTGGTAAATATCTATTGAAGAGACATTGATATAGATTCAGTGCAATCCCAGTCAAAATCTCAGCAAGTGGGGCTTCCCTGGTGGCGCAGTGGTTGTTGAGAGTCCACCTGCTGATGCAGGGGACATGGGTTCGTGTCCCGGTCCGGGAGGATCCCACATGCCGCGGAGCGGCTGAGCCCGTGAGCCATGGCCGCTGAGCCTGCGCGTCCAGAGCCTGTGCTCCGCAGCGGGAGAGGTCACAACAGTGAGAGTCCCGCGTACCGCAAAAAAACAACAACAACAACAACAAAAAATAAACAAACAAAAAAACGCAGTATCTATGAAGTACAATAAAGTGAAGTGCAATAAAATGAGGTATGCATGTACATGACATTTAATTTGACGTCCAAATATGTGACAGGTGCTAGGCAATGCATACATATTCTTGATATGCTGTGTCAGATTTTGTGAGTTGCATAAACTAGCCATGAGTTTCTTTGAGCTAAACTGTGAGTAATTACTTTCTGGGTTAACTAAGGCAATATTGACACAATGTCAGAATGAATGATTATGGAGAAAAGTAAAAATACATTTAAATTCTGTATTTGTCTGAAGAGATGCTATATCTAAATAAATATTTTAAATAAGTAAATATTTTATTTTCATTTTTTGAATTTATACTCACTAGTTTGTGTGTGTGGATATGATTGGACTAATGTAATGATAAAACTGACCAGCATTTGTGTGTGTGTGTATATGTATATATATATATATATATATATATATATATATATATATATATATATATATATATATATATATATATATATATGCCAGACACTAGGATAAACACTTTACATGCATTAACTTATTCAATCTTTTTTTATGGTTGAATTTGTTTTTTATTTATTTTTTTATTGGGGTACAGTTGCTTTACAATTTTCTGTTAGTTTCTGCTGTACAACAAAGTGAATCATAGCATGGGGAGCTCAGCTCATTCAATCTTACGATAACCCATGAGTTAGGTAAAATTACTATCTGCATTATACAGATGAGAATATTGGGGTTTTAAATTACTCCTTTCTAATCATTCATTTATAACATCTGATTAATTTTCTCCCTCTCACTATGATGTAAGTACCATGAGAGCAGGTGTCATGTTCATTTTTACTAGTCATTGTATTTCTGGCACATATTACAGAGCCACACACATAGTATATGTTAAATACACATTATGAAAATTACTTATATATTTCATAGTTATTGTTAACAGTTTTAGTTGTGAATTCACTAGAGGTGTTGGCTTAATATTACTGTTTAAAGTATAATCACCTTTTCCCAAAACCTTGAACAAAAGGTGGGTGATTTTGGAATCTATGTTAACTTTTTGTGGTGACAGCCTACCATTTATTGAATTGAACAAGTTATTTAATTAAAGGAACTAACAGTTTATGTTTATTACTTTTGATGGTTTTCAGTGTGATTTTTTTTTTTTTTGCGGTAAGCGGGCCTCTCACTGTTGTGGCCTTTCCCGTTGCGGAGCACAGGCTCCGGATGTGCAGGCTCAGTGGCCATGGCTCACGGGCCTAGCCGCTCCGTGGCATGTGGGATCTTCCCGGACCGGGGCACGAGTCCACGTCCCCTGCATCGGCAGGCGGACTCTCAACCACTGCGCCACCAGGGAAGCCCTATGGTTTTTCATATTCTGATATATTTCATGTACTGTGTCTCTGGCATTAAATCTGTGAAAAATATTTGGTGACCTAGAGGACCTGTGTGATTTTAGATTGATCCTTAGAATAAATGTGCATGAAACTTTCTTGAGGAAAACTGGACGATCAGAAAGGCTGAGGAGAACAAAATTTCACCTTTGTTATAGTGACTCTTGCCACCTTTCTCAGAGGTACATAGGATTATAAAATATACTGATGATAATCCAGTGTCCTTGGAAGGCTTCCAGAATGAGACTCAAGCAATGTTGATCTTTAGGACATATTGCCCCCAAGCTCAAATAATAGTGCCTACCATACCTAATTCTCACTGTGATCCAGTTGGTTCCTGTGATTCAAAGTAAGGCCCATCAGGTTGTTTAACTTCAACTGCCATCAGTGAGGTAGCTTAGTACTACGGAAGGACGTAAAGCTAAATTAGAACCTGGGTTTCTGAGTCAACCTTGTGCTGGGAGCTTATTTAATCTTGAAAAAGGTACACATATCCTCATCTATAAATAGAAGTCTTGCCTTGACTGTCTCAGACTTTGTTAGGAGAATTGAAAGAAGTGTTCTATCTTTAAGCCTTTTGTAAGCTATCAGACATTATCCAAAGGTAAGGCAATTTTTCTTTTTTGACTTTCTACAAGACATGTAAAGGTTTTTTGTTTGTTTGTTTTTAAATTCTGTGTAACATAGGCAACATTTTTAAGTCATTGAATTTTTAAGAAGTTTCACGTTTTGATTCCTTCCACTGCCAGTCACCTTAGTTCCTCCAATGTTTGAGTCATAATCTTCAAGATAGCCCTTTCAAAAAAAAATGTTGCTCAATCCACAGTTGTCAGTCAGTCCACAATTCTTCTAGTTGTGCTTCTTTGGTCTCCAATGGGATATGGATACCCTTCAAAAATTCCCCACCTGTAATCTTCGGGATCCAATTTCCTCAAGCAGTTTTCTTTGGGACCACGTTTAGGGTCAGAGGAGATGGATCTGCCTGGTTCTGAATTTTAGACACACCCTAAACATACATTAAATCTAAATCATATTCACTCCTAAGCTATCACACCTTAGAACAGTACAAATCATTGGGATATGTCAATACCTAAGATTAAAATAAAAAATTGACTGTTAGGTTTTTCATAGTTTATTTAGCAGCTCTGCCTTATAGTTCTTTCCCACAGATCTAACATGTATTTCTGTCAGTAAAGGAAACCATAGTTATTCTTTGAGGTGTTTCCAGTGATGTGGGTCTACAGAAAACAAAGGTAAGGCATTTTTTAGTAAGTGTGAGTGCAACAAATGGACCTAAGCACAGAACAAATGTGGACAATTAAAAGGAGAGAGAGAAAATAATGGGCTGGGCAAGAGTGGGGTGGTAGTGGGTGTGTGGGGGGTAGAAGAGGTGTAGAATAGAAATGCATAGATAACCACATCAGGGACCTTGAGTTCCCTTTTCTAAGTATTTGTAACTTTATATTAACCCTTTAGTGAAGAAAGGGCCAGTATATGAAAAAAGAATCCAAGTCCTAAGGATGCCTCTTTGACACACTGTCTTATTATCTTCAACTAGCATTTCTTAATTGTTCACCCTAGCAACATGTTGTGTTCAGTATGTCCCTTCCATTATAAATAACCCCAAACTTTTTAAAAAGCAGAGTATTTGGAAGGAAAGTTAAATACTAGAGAACTTTCTAAGATTAATTGCCAATTACAGAGAATGCTCTTAGAAAAGAAAATTCAAAAAAGCACTCCATTTCTCATTTATGGAGCTGTTTGAACATAGCTCCAGCAGGTCAGGATCTGTTGACCTAAATTCAGGATATTCTCTGAAGATAGAATCTTCAGGGTAGAATCTCTACCCTGCAGAGAAGAAATCAAGAGAAATGTCACATTTCAAAGGAGAGAATGAGTTCTGTTTTTCCACTCAGTTTATTGCTAAAACTTTGGTTGTGGCTGGTTGGAAGAAGCAAACTTGCTATTGCATATCTATCTAATATTGTTTGCCAGTTACGTATTCTAAGTGCTTTAAATGACTAGTCACTAATTTTTAAATTTTTACATTTTTAAATAACTTGTGTCAACCACTCTTAACATTCTCTTGTGTTTCTTTCTGGAAATGTTCTCTGAATATATAGATACACATGTCAGGGAACAGATAGTACATGCTCATTTTCACTTTTTTCTTACACTTATCAAAATATAGTCCCTATAAATCTCACTCCACAAATTCAGATTTTCATGAAATGTAGCTTTGTTAACATGTCCACTCATGTTTTATTTAAAACATCCATTCTGCCTGGTTGCAGAAACAAAATCTTGCGAAACTTAGGGACTCTTCATTGTTTCCCCTGAAATGGTATCTCAGGGACATAGGAAGTGTTCAGCCTGAGAGGTGGGAAGGGAGTAGGCACTGGACTTTCTTCTCTATGTGCACTATGTTGCTACCTATCATCTAAGAGATAACATCTCCACAGGTCACTACTAAGCTATCTCTCATTGCTGTTTGCCAGGCTTCTTTGAGTCAGGCTCTATGTATCTCCCGAGGTCATAGGAAGCATTTTTCTGTTTTACCATGCTACTTTAGTGTGGCCAGTGATCACTGATGCTGTCTAAGGTGATTTTCTCTTCTTTGCTACAACTTGCATGCACCAGAAATTATCCCATTGATCCCTGGGCCATGCTGGGGCTTGCAGAGGTTTGCCTCTGCAACACCTGCCCAGATGTATCATACAGTCATTCTTTCTACCACTCCTTGGTCACTCCATGTGAGCATATGTGGCGATGGAATGGAGAGGCTGAAACTTTGATGTCTTAATGGCTTTGCCTGGAAACTGAGACTCAGATCTTGTGTCTTCTTGGTTAACCTCAGTTATCTTGGGGTGCTGTTGTTCCATAGCTGATGGGTAGTGTATTAGAGTAGAGGAGTGAGAGTCTTTCTAATGCAAAATAATTCGCATCTCTTGTTATTCTCATTGCTCTAGGGAAGGAGGTATATAGGCCTTGGCATTTTAATTGACTTCTTAGTTTCTTGTGTTCTCCCTTCCCTGGAACCAGGAAGACAGAATGCCTTACAACCTAAATCTTGAGAAGGTAGGGGAAGTAGGAAATTTGGGGTGGGGAAGGGGATGCTGCATGGGTAAATTTAACCAAAGAATGTATGTCCACAACTGTATGTTGGAGACCTTTTCATAGACATACTATTTTAAAGCAGTTGATAGTATTGTAATAATTGGGTGTACTGTATTTTATGTATTTAATACTTTTTCTATTGAAAGACATTTATTTTTTGCCGATATCAATAACACCAAAAGAAAAGCCTCATGCATTCATCTTTTCTCACATATGTAAATATATCATTCTAGTTAAATCCATAAAAATGGTATTCCTGGGTCACTAGATAAATGCATTTTGCATTTTAAAAGTCATTGCCAAAATGCCCTTTGAAGAGGTTGTATCAATTAAAAATCTCATTAACAAAGTGTCACCTGATATTATTTTAAATGCATATTTCATGCTATTGAATTAATTATTGCTCATAACCTTGATTTTATAGAAGGCATAGAATTCAGGGGATAAATTGGACATATATGTTCAGTTACTTAAAATATAAATGATGGTAAGAGTAATCATTGTATTGTGTTTGTGTTTTGCAATGAATATCCCTACACAGTCTCTTTTTTCTGTTAGAAAATACATAAAATTGTTCTTAAAGATTAGCTAGACTAGAAAATCTATGAGACAGGGAGCTGGTCTGTCACTTCAGCTTATGGAGAGGATCTGAATATATAAATATTTGTTAAATAAATAAATAAATACCAAATTGATAAACAGTTTTTCCACCCTGATCTTCAGAAATGTTATACAAAATAAAAGCATTGATGATTCACTTCTCCTTATAGATAACTGTGTAGACATGATTACCTGAGCAATGAACTTTTTAGATTTCTCTTCGTAATAGCCTTTACTAATTCAAATTAAGTTGAAAACCTTAGGACACATCTTAGCAGGAGAGATGAGGAGATATGGGGAGTGAGGCATAGTACAGAATTAGAAATCATCTATAATACTAACCTTACCTCCCATTCCTGAATATATTCTATTGATAACTTCTGTTACTCTGTAACTCACAGAGAAGTAACTGCAGAGTATTCTATTTTATTTTAGGAGAGCAATGACTGTTAGAAAACTTTTATGTGTATTAAGATGAACTCTGTCCAAATTTGACTTCTCCATTGGTCTGCAGGATTCTTGTAAAGACTGTATTTTACCTTTTCTATATTTGAAGAAATATTTGCATTTCCCAGATTCTCCTTTGGTTCTATCATCCAAGTTAAATAAACCCATATCCTTGTCTCTTTCACCATGGTCGTTTCCATTTACTCTCATTGTGTTCCTATCTTCACTCTTTTGAGTTGGTAGGAAGGAATCTCCCATAAAAATAATAACAAAGTAAGCTCTGCATTTTAAGTATGTCTGTATTATCTTGAGATCTTTGGGAGAGGAGGATAGATAAGGCCTAAATAAGGACTTGGGTTTTAATACCTATACGGGAAAAACAAGAGAGAGCATACCATCCAATTGAGCTGGAGTAGTGTGTTAAGAATGAGCATGTTTCAAGCCAAGAGACTCAAAATGCCTTCTCCTGCAAAATGCCTTCTCCTTCTTATTCAAGCTGGTGTCTGGGTAGAAAGTGAACTCTCCTGAGAATTTATAATTACATTTCTCCTAGGATTGAATTGTAACTTATACAGCCCATGTGGTCTGGGAACCCCCAAACCAAAATCCTTACAGATTAAAGTAAATTAAAATGGTCCTGGCCAAGGATAAACCTGGAATCCTTGTCAGAAACAGAAACAAAATTAGTGTTGAAGTTTTATATTCTCAGTTATTGACACACAGATAAAGGACTGCTGAAGATAAACTGAGTCTGAATTAACTTAACAAGTAAGGGAGTGATGCAGCATGCATGGGAGCCAGGAGTTACAGTAAACAGTGGGGAGAACCTCAAATGATAAAACTATAATAGGGAGGCTATAAAATAAGTATGTTACAGGGGACTTCCCTGGCGGTCCAGTGGTTAAGACTTCACCTTCCATGCAGGGGTTGTGGGTTCAAACTCTGGTCGGGGAGCTAAGATCCCACATACCTTGTGGACAAAAATCCAAAACATAAAACAGAAGCAGTTTTGTAACAAATTCTATAAGGACTTTTTAAAAAATGGTCCACGTCAAAAAAAAAAAAATCTTAAAAAAAATAAGCATGTTACAGTGATTGAAGTTATAAAAGGAAATAATTAAAAACTTCAACAAAGAACAAAACATTATCAAAATAAAGACAGTGGAATTTTAAAGAATCAAATATAATCCTTATATACAAAATGTTAATGTTTTCTAACGTTTAAAATAAATTATTTTAAATGTGTTTTAAATAATTAAACTGAAGAAGAGATTACTATCTTGGAAGAGCATACTGAGGAGATTCTATGAAATGAAGCATAGGAGACAGAGCTGAAAACTATAAAAAATGATTAAGGTATCTGGATGAGCAGGTCTCTTGATGATTCAGAGTTCATTTATTATGAGTTTATTATGAGTTACAAACGGAAAGGTCAGGAAGAATGCTAGAGTGGTAAAAATGGAGTAATGACTCATGAGAAATTTCTACACCTGATGAAGGTAATTCTTAGTTCCTAAAACCATAATGAATTTCTAGCAAGGTAAATACATGCCCAATGCATAGTGTATTGGTTATCTATTGCTATGTAATAAATTACCCCAGATTATCCCAAAACTCAGTGGCTTGAAATAATAGCATTTTTTTTCACAATGTTTGTGTGGGTCCATAATTTGTGGGCTGGTTCTGGCTTAAGATCTTTCAAAAAGTTGCAGCCATTATATCAGTCAATGGCCACAGACATCTGAAGACTTACATGGGAGCTGTATCCACTTCAAAAATGGCTGCTCACATGGCTGGCAATTTCTACTCCACAAGAGTCTCCCAGGAATGCTTGTGAATTCTCATGACATGAGGACTGACTGACACCAGAACAAGAAAGAGCTGTTTACTTTTTATCATCTAAACTCAGAAGTCACCTAGCATCAGTTCTACCACATTCTAGTAGTGAGAATTCAGATACAAAGCCTGTTCCACATTCAAAGGAGTGTCAAAAATTTGCAGACATATTTTAAAACCACCACATCTAGATGTGTTGAAATAACACTGCAAGTCACCAAAGTAGACCAAAGAACCAAATACCAAGATACGTTCATAAAATATTCAAAAGTGTATATAAATAAATAATAGACAGACACCCTTAAAAGCAATAATAAAATTTGGGAGGCAATTAAATGTCTTCAAAGAGTTGAGAAAACATAATGGCCAACATATAATTCTAAAACTAGATAAACTATGATTTAAAAATGAGTAAATAAGATAGAAGTTTCAATCAGAAAATGAGCTTGAACTAACTTACCATCATAAGGCCTTTCCTGAAAATACTAAAGAAATACTTTGGGAGGGAGAAAATTGAAGTTAGGAAAGGATGGCAAATAGAAGAAAAAAATAAGTAAATTCATGGTTATGTCTGGATACTTACAGAGTGTTCAAAACTAATTTGGTAATTACTAATTTGTTATGGGTGAAACCAAAGGAAAGTTAAATACAAAAATAAGACAGAGGAAAGGAGGGACTGCTCAAAGTTAAGGTATTCTAAGATCTTGGAATTGTTTGGAGATGGCTAATGATTTTTATTATTTTTGGTGATAACTTTATGAAATAAAATAATTCAAACAGAATACAGACATTGAAATTAGTGTAGAAAGAAAAGGAAATAATATTCTTAATATTTGTAAGAGAGGGCAGCCTTAAAAAAACACATATCTAAATACTATAAATAGAAAACACAAAATATGATGGAAGAAACTCATATTAATATATAATTATCACAATCAATATAAGTTGACTAAATCTGCAAATTAAGATCATCTAATGGACAATCTCCATTTATAGTTTTCATAAGTAAAATCAAGGAACAAAAAAGTAAGAAATAAAATGATTAGAGGGATATCAAGATGATAGAACAGGAGGATGTGGAGCTCACTTCCCCTACAAACACATAAAAAATATGGAGCAATTCTCACTGACAATTAACTGGAGACTGGCAGAAAGACTCTTGCACAACCAAGGCTGTGAGAAAAATCCATATGGAATAGGGTAGGGAGGGAGAGAAGTAATCTGGTAGAGACCTGTGCACCTGGAGGGGACAAAGAAGAGGAGGGGGATCACACAGGCAATGATACTCTCTGTGGAGTAATTTGAGCCATATATTGGGCTCCCCAGTCCTGGGGCCCAATATCAGGAAGATGAGTCCTCTTTGCTGGTTTGAAAGCCAATGGGACTAACAATGGGGCTGTAAGAAAAGAAGCCTAGACTCCACTCGTAAAAGCAAACACACACTTGTTTACTTCCAAAACTAGGCAGAGGAAGCAGATTGAAACTTCTTGGGACTCTGGCTGGTCTCCCACAACTGCCCTGGCACGAGCACCAGCCTGAGCCAAGTGCCTGCTCCAGTCCCCACTTGTTCCATGACACAGTTCCACAGTGGGCTGAGTGCAGCCATGGCCAAGGGGAGTGCTCAGTTGTGAGGAATATAGCCTGCCTGGACCCAGAATGGCATCTGAATGGGTGAGGGCAGCCATTACTGGTACATACAGCAGATGCGCTTCAGAAGTGCTCCAGGACAGACTGGGGCTGGGACAACCCCAGCCAATTCCCAGACCCACATTGAGTGCTCACTCCAGCCCCTCCTGCTTCAGCACTGCACCCCTCTGGGGCAAGGATGCTGGTGCTGGGAGGGGGAAAGCACACAGATAGAATGGAGCCAGCTCAGACCCTACCCTCAGGGCTTCTGTTCCAGCAACTTGGGACCTGTCACTATCCTTGCTTGGGTTATGTTGGCTACTGTGAAGAGGAGAAGCCCAGCCACACCTTACTCTGGCTCTAGCCATTCCATCAACAGCCCCACTTCCTACCGTGGTGATAGTTGCCAGGACACTGTGGGGAAAGATGTGACTCATGTTCATGTCAGATCTATCTCACCCACAAAGCCACTGTGCACATGCAGATTTTATAGGGACACTGCCCCACAAAAACTACCCTTTCAAGACCAGAATAGGTAACAGAGTCACCCACTTTAATAAAGACAGAGAACTAAGCAAAATGAGAAGATAATTTGTTTCAACTGAAAGAACAAGAGAAAAGCCATGGAAAAAACAGCTAATGAAACAAATGAGTAATGTACTAGATAAAAAGATCAAAGCATTAGTAATAGGAATGCTAACTGAATTAGGAAAAATAATAGATGAACATAGTGAGAATTTTAACAAGGAACTAGAAAATATAAAAAAGAACCAGTCAGAACTGAAGAATACAATAACTGAAGTTAGAAACAAGGAAGCAAACAAACAAGAAACACTAGAAGGAATTAACAGCAGACTAGGTGATACAGAAGAACCCATAAGTGATCTGGAAGATAAACTAATGGAAATCACCCAATTAGAACAGCAAAAAGAAAAACAAATCTAAAAAATGAGAATAGTTTAAAGACCTCTGGGACAACATCAAGTGTACTATGCATAAGATAAATAAGCAACAAGGGTATAATGTACAGCACCAGAAAATATAGTCATTATTTTATAATAATTTTAAATGGAGTACAATATATAAAATATTGCATCATTTTGTTGTAGATCAGCTATACTTCAATTAAAAAAATAAAATGATTAAAGAGGTAGACTGCATATTAAGCAACAGAACACTGAACAGGTGACAGTGATATGAGAAATAAATAAACTTTAATACAAAATTATTTGTTAAAAGATGATTGTTATGTGATGGTGAAAATTTCAATATATCCAGCAGATATAAAATTCTAAATTTGTATTACATCTTTAAATAATCTCAAAAAGCCAGTACTTTTTTCAAAATTACCAAGAAAAACTGACAAATTGTCAAGCATAGTGAAGGATTTCATCATCTCTCAGTAATCAATAGGAAAAAAATAGAACAAAAAGTTAGTAAAGCTACTGAATATTTGAACAAGGCAATTAAGAATCTTAACCTTAAACCTATGTGGACTCCGACACCAAGCTATTGCAAAATATGTATTTTATTAAATTACACTTTGGAAACTTTACAAAAATAAACCAAGTATCATATAATGTAGGAATTCTCAACAAATATCTAAGAACTGCTATTGTTTTTTCTATGTACCTAATTCAACTCACAATGAAATCAGTAATAAGTTTAATATAAAAATTAACAAGGAAAACCCCATATATATGGATATTTAAGAATCATTCTACTTTTCAGATAATAAAATATATTCTAAAATTCTGTCATTTAATGTATTGCTGTTTTGGAATTAAGTTAGAAAACTGAACAAAGGAAATACAACTGAAAGCCCAGGAACAGACCATGCATATGTGAAAACTTGAAATATGACAAATAGGACATTGTAAGTTAGTAAGGAAAGAAAAACCTATTCAACATGGTGATGAGACAACTATTTATCTATATGACAAATAAGCTGAGAAATAGCCAATAAATATTCATTTGTTATCATAAATAAAAATCATTTCCATATGAATTAAAGGCATAAATCTGAAATGAAAATTTTATGCTTTTAGTGGAAAATAAGAAATTATAATCATGGCCTATCGGTAGGTATGGAATTCTTACACAAGAAGAAGAAAGAAAAAATAAATGCAGCTTAATAAATGTTACTGTGTCAGCATTTAAAACACCAGTATGAAAAATGTTAACATAAAGAAAGGAAAGGAAGACATTGTAGAATAGAAAAAGAAATTGTCAACATATATAAACAAAAATGCATTATTTTTACAATATATTAATGACTCCTACAAATCAAAAAGAAAATAGAAACAACTACAAAAATACACTGTAACAAAATAGACATTATATATGAAAAGAAATTCAAATGGGAACAAACACACAGGTACATTTCAATATCATTAATACTCTGAACAATGCAAATTAAAACAACAAAGTAATATCATTTTCACCCTGTAAAGCTGTCACAAATTCAACACACATATACCAAGAATAATGTAGAAGAATGTTCTTTTCGTTATTGTTTATGATAATAAAATATTGAAGAAAATCAACAGTAGAATGGACATACAAACATTTTCTGTGAAGGATGATTGGCATTAAAGACTGGATTGATCAATTTAGAGCAGTAACATACAAAATCTAAAGTTACTGGACAGAACAATTTGTTAAGGTGTGAAGTGTACACATGATCAATTCAGTTTTTATAGAATATTAAGATTTACATAATGTCATTTGACAAATCTATGCTTATTTACATTTTGATATATTCACTACTCATGTAGGTGACCTATTATGAAACATTACAACTTGACACCCTCTCTGAAATCATTTAGCTTTTTATTAGAGTTACACTTTTTCTTTTATTCTTGTGAATTTGTCATTTAAAATTTTTATTACAATTGTTTTCACATGCCTTCTATTTCTAACAATTATGTCTTACAAATCAATAAAGGATTTGCCCTCAGATTTTCTTTATAGTCCAAAGCACTTTTTACAAAGTAGATACTTTAAAAGTGTTTGCTGGAGGACAGGCTCTCACTCCCTCTTTCGAGAACACCAGAATCACAACTAACTTCTGAACAATCATCAGAAGGAAGACACTGGAACTCACCAAAAAAGATACTCCACAGGCAAAGACAAAGGAGAAGCCGCAATGAGATGGTAGGAGGGGTGCAATCACAATAACTCAAATCCCATAACTGCTGGGTGAGTGACTCACAAACTGGAGAACAATTATACCACAGAAGTCCACCCAATGGAGTGGAGGTTCTGAGCCCCATGTCATGCTTCCGAACCTGGGGGTCTGGCAACGGGAGGAGGAAATCCTAGAGAATCAGACTTTGAAGGCTAGTGGGGTTTGATTGCAGGACTTTGACAGGACAGGGGGAAACAGAGACTCCACTCTTGGAGGGCATACACAAAGTAGTGTGCACACTGGGACCCAGGGGAAGGAGCAGTGACCCCATAGGAGACTGAACCAGACCTACCTGCTAGTGTTGGAGGATCTCCTGCAGAGGCAGGGGATGGCTGTGCCTCACTGTGAGGACAAGGACACAGGAAGCAGAAGTTCTGGGAAGTACTTCTTGGTGTGAGCCCTCCCAGAGTCTGCCTTTAGCCCCACCAAAGAGCCCAGGTAGGCTCCATTGCTGGGTTGCCTCAGGCCAACCAACAGGGAGGGAACACAGCCCCACCCATCAGCAGACAAGCAGATTAAAGTTTTACTGAGCTCAGCCCACCAGAGCAACACCCAGCTCTACCCACTACCAGCCTCCCCCATCAGGAAACTTCCACAAGCCTCTTAGGTAGCCTCATCCAGCAGAGGGCAGAAAGCAGAAGCAAAAAGAACTACAATCTTGCAGCCTGTGGAAAAAAATCACATTCACAAAAAGATAAGACGAAAAGGCAGAGGGCTATGTACCAGATGAAGGAAAAAGATAAAACCCCAGAAAAACAACTAAATGAAATTGAGATAGGCAAGCTTCCAGAAAAATAATTCAGAATAATGATAGTGAAGATGATCCAGGACCTCGGAAAAAGAATGGAGGCAAAAATCAAGAAGATGCAAGAAATATTTAACAAAGATCTAGAAGAATTAAAGAACAAACAAACAGAGATGAACAATACAATAACTGAAACGAAAACTACACTAGAAGGAATCAATAGCAGAATAACTGAGGCAGAAGAACGGATAAGTGATCTGGAAGACAGAATGGTGGAATTCACTGCTGAGGAACAAAATAAAGAAAAAAGAATGAAGAGAAATGAAGACAGCCTAAGAGACCGCTGGGACAACATTAAATGCAACAACATTCGCATTCAAGGGGTCCCAGAAGGAGAAGAGAGAGAGAAAGGACCTGAGAAAATATTTGAAGAGATTATACTCAAAAACTTCCCTAACATGGGAAAAGAATAGCCACCCAAGTCCAGGAAGTGCAGAGAGTCCCATACAGGATAAATCTAAGGAGAAATACTCTGAGACACATAGTAATCAAACTGACAAAAATTAAAGACAAAAAAAAAATTATTGAAAGCAGTGAGGGAAAAATGACAAATAACATACAAGAGAACTTAACCATAAGGTTAACAGATGATTTCTCAGGAGAAACTCTACAAACCAGAAGGGTGTGGCATGATATACGTAAAGGGATGAAAGGGGAGAACCTACAACCAAGATTACTCAGCAAGGATCTCATTCAGATTCGATGGAGAAATCAAAAGCTTTACAGACAAGCAAAAGCTAAGGGAATTCAACACCACCAAACACCACCAGCTCTACAACAAATGCTAAAGGAACTTCTCTAAGTTGGAAACACAAGGGAAGAAAAGGACCTACAAAAACAAACCCAAAACAATTAAGAAAATGGTCATAGGAACATACATATCAATAAGTACCTTAAATGTGAATGAATTAAATGCTCCAACCAAAAGACACAGGCTTGCTGAATGGATACAAAAACAAGACCCATATATATGCTGTCTACAAGAGACATACTTCAGACCTAGGGACACATACAGACTGCAAGTGGGGGGATGGAAAAAGATATTCCATGCAAATTGAAATCAAAAGAAGGCTGGAGTAGCAGTACTCATATCAGATAAAATAGACTTTAAAATAAAGAATGTTACAAGAGACAAGGAAGGACACTATATAAGGATCAAGGGATCAATCCAAGAAGAAGATATAACAATTATAAATATATATGTACCCAACATAGGAGCACCTCAATACATAAGGCAACTGCTAACAGCTATCAAAGAGGAAATTGACAGTAACACAATAATAGTGGGGGACTTTAACACCTCCCTTACACCAATGGACAGACCATCCAAACAGAAAATTAATAAGGAAACACAAGCTTTAAATGACACAATACACCAGATAGATTTAATTGATATTTATAGGGCATTCCATCCAAAAACAGCAGATAACAATTTCTTCTCAAGTGCACATGGAATATTCTCCAGGATAGATCACATCTTGTGTCACAAATCAAACCTCAGTAAATTTAAGAAAATTGAAATCATATCAAGCATCTTTTCTGACCAGAATGCTATGAGATTAGAAATCAATTACAGGGAAAAAACGTAAAAAAACCACAAACACATGGAGGCTAAACAATATGATACTAAATAACGAAGAGATCACTGAAGAAATCAAAGAGGAAATCAAAAAATACTTAGAGACAAATGACAATGAAAATACGATGATCCAAAGCCTATGGGATGCAGCAATAGCAGTTCTAAGAGGGAATTTTATAGCTATACAAGGCTAGCTCAAGAAAAAAGAAAAATCTCAAATAAACAATCGAACATTACACCTAAAGGAAAAAAGAGAAAGAAGAACAAACAAAACCCAAAGTTAGCAGAAGGAAAGAAATCATAAAGATCAGAGCAGAAATAAATGAAATAGAAACAAAGAAAACAATAGCAAAGATCAATAAAACTAAAAGCTGGTTCTTTGTGAAGATATACAAAATTGATAAACTATTAGCCAGACTCATCAAAAAACAGGGAGAGGGCTCAAATCAATAAAATTAGAAATGAAAAAGAAGAAGTAAAAACGGAAACTACAGAAATACAAAGGATCCAAGAGACTACTACAAGCAGCTCTATGCCAATAAAATGGACAACCTGGAAGAAATGGACAAATTCTTAGAAAGGTATAATCTTCCAAGACTGAACCAGGAAGAAATAGAAAATATGAGCAGACCAATCACAAGTCATGATACTGAAACTGTGATTAAAAATCTTCCAACAAACAAGTCCAGGACCAGATGGCTCCACAGGTGAATTCTATCAAACATTTAGAGAAGAGCGAACACCCATCCTTCTCAAAGTCTTCCAAAAAGTTGCAGAGGAAGGAACACTCCCAACTCATTCTATGAGGCCACCATCACCTTGATACCAAAACCAGAAAAAGATACTACAAAAAAAGAAAATTACAGACCAATATCACTGATAAACATAGATGCAAAAATCCTCAACAAAATACTAGCAAACAGAATCTAACAGCACATTAAAAGGATCATACACCATGAGCAAGTGGGGTTTATCCCAGGAATGCAAGAATTCTTCAATATATGCAAATCAATCAATGTGATACACCATATTAACAAAGTGAAGAATGAAAACCATATGATCATCTCATTAGATGCAGAAAAAGCTTTTGACAAAACTCAACACCCATTTATGATAAATACTCTCCAGAAAGTGGGCATGCAGGGAACCTACTTCAACATAATAAAGGCCATATATGACAAACCCACAACAAACATCATTCTCAATGGTGAAAAACTGAAAGTATTTCCTCTAAGATCAGGACCAAGACAAGGATGTCCACTCCCACCACTATTATTCAACATAGTTTTGGAAGTCCTAGCCATGGCAGTCAGAGAAGAAAAAGAAATACAAATTGAAAAAGAAGAAGTAAAACTGTCACTGTTTGCAAATGACATGATACTATACATAGAGAATCCTAAAGATGTCACCAGAAAACTGCTAGAGCTAATCAATGAATTTGGTAAAGTAACAGGATACAAAATTAATTCACAGAAATCTCTTGCATTCGTATACACTCATGATGAAAAATCTGAAAGAGAAATTAAGGAAACACTCCCATTTACCATTGCAGTATAAAGAATAAAATACCTAGGAATAAACCTACACAGGGAGACAAAAGACCTGTATGCAGAAAACTGTAAGACACTGATGAAAGAAATTAAGGATGATACGAACAGATGGAGAGATATACGATGTTCTTGAATTGGAAGAATCAATATTGTGAAAATGACTATACTACCCAAAGCAATCTACAGATTCAATGCAATCCCTATCAAATTACCAATGACATTTTTTACAGGACTAGAACAAAAAATCTTAAAATTTGTATGGCAATGCAAAAGACCCTGAATAGCCAAAGCAGTCTTGAGGGAAAAAACAGAGCTAGAGGAATCAGACTCCCTGACTTCAGACTATACTACAAAGCTACAGTAATCAAGACAATATGATTCTGGCACAAAAACAAGCATAGATCAGTGGAACAGGATAGAAAGCCCAGAGATAAACCCACACACCTATGGTCAACTAATCTATGACAAAGGAGGCAAGGATATACAATGGAAAACAGACAGTCTCTTCAATAAGTGGTGCTGGGAAAACTGGACAGTTACATGTAAAAGGATGAAACTAGAACACTCCCTAACACCATACACAAAAATAAACTCAAAATGGATTAGAGATCTAAATGTAAGACTGGGCACTATAAAACTCTTAGAGGGAAACATCGGAAGAACAGTCTTTGACATAAATCACAGCAAGATATTTTTTGATTCACCTCCTAGAGTAATGGAAATAAAAACAAAAATAAACAAATGGGACCTAATGAAACTTCAAAGCTTTTGCACAGCAAAGGAAACCATAAACAAGACGAAAAGACAACCTTCAGAATGGGAGAAAATATTTTCAAAGAAATCAATGGACAAAGGATTAATCTCCAAAATATATAAACAGCTCATGCAGCTCAATAGTAAAAAACAAACAACCCAATCCAAAAATGGGCAGAAGACCTAAATAGACATTTCTCTAGAGAAGACATACAGATGGCCAAGAACCACATGAAAAGCTACTCAATATCACTAATTATTAGAGAAATGCAAATCAAAACTATAATGAGGTATCACCTCACACCACTTAGAATGGGCATCATCAGAAAATCTACAAACAACAAATGCTGGAGAGGGTGTGGAGAAAAGGGAACCCTCTTGTACAGTTGGTGGGAATGTAAATTGATAGATCTACTATGGAAAACAGTATGGAGGTTCCTTAAAAAACTAAAAATAGAATTACCATATCACCCAGCAATCACACTACTGGGCATATACCCAGAGAAAACCATAATTCAAAATGACACATGCACCCCAATGTTCCTTGCTTCACTATTTACAATAGCCAGGTCATGGAAGCATCCTAAATGCCCATCAACAGATGAATAGATAAGGAAGATATGGTACATACATACAATGGAATATTTCTCAGCAATAAAAAGGAATGAAATTGGCTCATTTGTAGAGACGTGGATGGATCTAGAGACTGTCATACAGAGTGAAGTAAGTCAGAAAGAGAAAAACAAATATCGTATATTGACGCATATATGTGGAACCTAGAAAATGGTACAGATGAACCAGTTTGCAGGGCAGAAATTGATACACAGTAGAGAAAAAACATATGGACACCAAGGGAGGAAAGCGGCCGAGGTGAGGGTGGTGGTGTGATGAATTGGGAGATTGGGACTGACATGTATACACTGATGTGTATAAAATGGATGACTAATACGAACCTGTTATAGAAAAACATAAATAAAATTAAATTAAAGAGATGTTTTGTTTGAAATTATGGCACCAAAATGTGTTTCCACTAGGATTTTACAAAACAAATGCTTTGGAGATTTGGAGAAGGGTACAGCTAGGAAAGAAAACTTTCAAATTTTATTTTAACATTCAGTTCTCTGTACTAGAGGAATTCGGTCCCAGTACACTATGACAATCACATCTGCCAAGCCCCTTTTGGATTCATCTCAGTCTTGAATGCAACATTATAAAATAGGCACAAGGGTTTTGATCCTCTCAAAACTGTGGAGATGCTCCTTAAAACATTGTTACTTTCTTGAAATGTTACTAGACCAAAATGTATTATGAACTATACCTTGGACTCCCTTGTTCAAAAAATGTAGAGCTACAGAATTAATCAACTAAACAAAAATGTATTTCCAAAAAAAAAAAAAGTGCTGAATAAAGTACTTATTATGTCCTTGGATTGTTTGCAAGATGAATGCTTTTTCCTAACACAGGTGATTAAGAAAAACTAATTAAATGTCCCATCCATTATTCAACCACTTTGGAGACAGTAAAAATGGTAGAGGCCCACTTTCCAATCAAAGCAGAGTTATAAAGGGCTTTCTTACTTTTCTGCTATTCATCTTAATTACCAGATAGAATTTGTATAGGATTTGGAACACCTCTCTGCACTTATCTATCATTAAAAACATTTCATAGGTTTTTCCCCTGAAATTTAGCCTTCAAGAGTTATCACTAGGGAGATTGTGATAATCATCTCTGCCTTGATAATATGCCCTAATGTTTTTCTCAACCAACTGTACATTTTATTTTTGGTTCATAAAATTTCCATTCGATAACTTGTAATGACTTAAAATAGCTTTATGTAACAGAATTGTGAGGAAATGTTATAATACTGAAGTATTCTGAAGATTCTGAAGTGATGAAAAGTAGTTTGGTAAATCTATCTGTTATCCATTTCTTTTTATTCTCCTTCCAGTAACACTAAGAAAAACGAACTTTTTTTTTTTTTGCGGTACGCGGGCACTGTTGTGGCCTTTCCTGTTGGGGAGCACAGGCTCCGGACACGCAGGCTCAGTGGCCATGACTCACGGTCCCAGCCGTTCCGCGGCATGTGAGATCTTCCCAGACCCGGGCGCGAACCCATGTCCCTTCCATCAGCAGGCGGACTCTCAACCACTGCGCCATCAGGGAAGTCCACGAACTATTTTTATATATTTTTTCTTAAATAGGTTTAATAAGCCAATTATAAAATTATTGTACTTACTAGGCAAAGAAGTTAGGAAACTTCAGAAAAAAGAAAAATAATTCACAGTATACCAGAAGATAAAAGATTGCTGTTTTTAAGTATATAATCCTGGTAACAAGTAGACACGTTTGGGGCTGTTCTCACAACTTAATATACCACTTCATCTTGGAACTAATCTTGCCTTTGTCTCCTTCTGAGAATCATAAACATGTACCACTGGCAACTGTGTTTTCTCTGTGTGACACTGTCCATTGCCCTGTTGGCCTGGGGTGTGAACAGCTGACTCAGGCAAAGCCAGTCATATCAGTTCTCCAGGAATTTGGAACTAGGTCAGAGATACTATATCAGGTTCTCCATGTGGTTATAGACTAGAAATTAGAGGGTAGCTATATTATGGTCTTGTTTCTTAATGGAGCCTTCCAGTGAGTCTCAGAAAACTAACCTCGAAAAATAAGAGTACAGAATTAATGCAAAGTAAAATTGAGGTTAATGTAAAGCTAGACATTTATTTTGTGGAATTTTCTATAAATATGTTATATTTAATGATGAAAATTTATAAAGCAGTAAATAAAAACATTTTATAACATTTTAAAGTTGGAACTTCTAGATGAAATAAACTCTTAGAAAAAAAACCTTACAAATACAAAAATAAAAATAAATAGAAATTCTGAACATATATAGTAAAAAAAAGAAAAAAAAATGCATCTGAAATAAAATTCCTTTCCACAGGTAAAAGTCCAACTCCCAGATAATTTCATCAGTGAATTTGATCAATCATTGTTTAATAGAAAAGTATTTTTTTATTTAAAAAAAATTTTATTGAATGAAAGATTCTTTAGATTCTATAGTGCTTTACAATTTTCAAAATTTTCAGACAGATGACTTCATATAATCCCATAATAACCCTTTTTCCCCCCTACCCCTATATTGCCCCTCCCCCCTTCCCTTTCCCTGCTGGTAACCACTAGTTTGTTCTCCATATCTGTGAGCCTGCTTCTTTTTTGTTTTATTCACTGGTTTGTTGTATTTTCTAGATTCCACACACAAGCAAATCTTATTTGTCTTTCTCTGTCTGACTTATTTCCTTAGCTTAATACCCTCTGCAAATGACAAAATTTGATTTATTTTTATAGCTGAGTAGTAATCTATTGTGTGTGTGTGTGTATATATATATATGTATATATATATATATATATATATATATATATATATATATACACCACATCTTCTTTATCCATTCATCTGTTGATGGACACTTAGGTTGCTTCCATATCTTGGCAATTGTAAATAATGCTGCTATGAACATTGGGGTGCATGTATCTTTTCAAATTAACATTTCTGTTTTTATAAGGTATATACCTAGGAGTGGAATTGCTGGGTCATATGGTACTTCTATTTTTATTTTTTTGAAAAATCTCCATACCATTTTCCGCAGTGGCTGCACCAATTTACATTCTCACCAACAGAATAGGAGGGTTCCCTTTTCCCCACATCCTTGCCAACATTTATTATTTGTGTTCTTTTCGATGACAGTTATTCTGACTGGTGTGAGGTGATATCTCATTATGATTTTGATTTGCATTTTCCTGACGATTAGTGATGTTGAGCATATTTTCATGTGCCTGTTGGCCATCTGCATTTCCTCTTTGGAAAAATGTCTATTTAGTTCTTTTGCCCATTTTTAATTGGTTTTTTTTGTTTTTTGATTTTGAGTTGTATTAGCTGTTTATATATGTTGGATATTAACTCCTTATCAGTGATATCATTGGCAAATATCTTCTCCCATTTAGTAGACTGTTTTTTCATTTTGTTGCTGGTTTCCTTTGCTGTGCAAAAGCTTTTAAGTTTAATTAGGTCCCATTTGTTTGTTTTTGCTTTTGCTTCCTTTGTTTTAGGAGACTGATCCAGGAAAATTATTTCTATGTTTTATGTCAAAGAGTGTTTTGCCTATGTTTCCCTCTAGGAGTTTTATAGTATGTGGTTTTACATTTAGGTCTTTAATCCATTTTCAGTTTATTTTTGTATATGGTGTTAGAGAATGTTCTAATTTCATTCTTTTACATTTAGCTGCCTGGTTCTCCCAACACCACCTATTGAAGAGACTGTCTTTTCTCCATCATACATTTTTGTCTCCTTTGTCACAGATCTATTGACTATAAGTGTGTGGGTTTATTTCTGGGCTCTCTATTCTGTTCCATTGATATGTACCTGTTCCATACTGTTTGGATTACTTTAGCTTTATAGTGTAATCTGAGCATGGTTCCTCCTGCTCTTTTCTTCTTTCTCAACATGGTTTTGGCTATCAGTCATTTAAGGAAGAAATATACTCTTTTCAAAAATTTCTAAAGTTAAAAGAAAAAGGATAGTATTCAACATTTTATGTGGCCAGCGTGACCTTGATAATAAAACAAAAATAGAATTACACACACACACACAAATACAGGCCACCTTTTCTCATGAACATAGATGCAAACAAAACAAGTCTAAACTTAACTTTGACAAACCAAAATTAGTGATACATAAAATAGAGCACGTTTTGTATATTCCATGAAGGAAAGAATGAAAGTTTAGCAGTCAAAAGTCAATATCAATGAAATAATGTATTTTAAAAGTTATTAAAATAACAGAATGAAAATGTATAATTAATAGATAGTTCCAACTGATTATTTATTGATAATATTAATAAAATTTATAAAGTGGAATTTCTACATTTCTACATTGAAGAATAGTTGGTTTACATTATTTTATTAGTTTCAGGTTTATGAAATCTTATTGTCCATCCCAATTAACTTCAGTGAATTTTATAAATTTTAATGCTCATTTTGATTAAAACAAAAATCTCTTAGCAAAAAAGAAATAGATGGAATCGTCCTCAGTCTAAAAAAATGGTTTTATGAAAAATTACAAGAAAAATCATAATTAATGTTGAAATATTAAAAGCTTTATCTCTGAAAGCAGAATAGGATCAGAATTCCTAGTTTTTTAATTTTTCTTCAGCATTGCATTGGAAGTCCTAGTCAGTGCAATGAGGCAAGGAAATTAAACACATTTATTCTTAAAGATTTGAAATTAAATAATAGGTCTTCCTCTAAATACATATAACATGGTTATCAATACAAAATTTTTAAATCTACATATTATTTAAAAATTTAAATGAATTTATCAAGAATTCTGGTAAAAAAAGACCATGACATAAAAATTAATTATACTTCTATATAGCAGCAACATACAATTAGAAATGGAAAAATATTAAATGATTCCATTTTAATAGTATAGAATTTGAAATTCTTAGATAAAAATTTTCAAAAAACCACCGCTTCTACACAGACAATTATAACCCATTACTGAAAAACATATGAAAAATCCTATATAAATTGAAGGATACACCATGTTCTCAGTTTGGAAAGCCAATTGAGAAAATATCAGTCTTCCTCAAATCATTCTGTAGATTTTATGTAATCGCAATAAAAAAATATCCCAGCAGCTTTTTCTCCCTTTGTGATGATTAATTTTACGTGTCAACTTGACTAGGCCACAGAGTGCCCAGGTAGCTGATAAAACTTTATTTCTGGTTGTATATGTGAGGGTGTTTCTCAAAATGATTTGCCTTTGAATCAGTAGACTAAAGATGATCATCATCACCAATATGGTTAGGTATTCATCTAATCCATTGAGGGATGAATAGAACAAAAAGGTGGAAGAAGAACAAATTTGTTGTCTGCTTTAATTAGAACATCCATGTTTTCCTGCCCTTGGATATCAACACTCCTGATTCTCTGGCCTTCAAACTTGGAATGGGATTTACACCACTGGCTCCCTTGGTTCACAGTCCTTTGGATTTAGCCTGGAACTACACCACTAGCTTTCATGGGCATTTAGTTTTCAGATGGCAGTTCCTGTGACTTCTCAGCCAATCACTCATAATAAATACATCTCTCTCTCTCTCTCCCTCTCTCTCTCTCTCTCTGTATGTTGATAGATCGATAGATGTATATATCCTATTGGTTCTGTTACTCTGGAGAACCTTCACTAAACATTATTTTTTGATGGGAATTGAAAAGCTTATTCTGAAATTTAGGTGGAAGCGCAAAGGGTCCATATATTTTTAGCGATGAAGAGCAAAGTTGGGAATACATCCACCTCCACATAGAAAAACTTCATGTGCTGGAGTACTATTACAGCAATGAAAATGAATAACCTACTGTTACTTGCAGCAGCAGAAGGAGACTCACAAGTATAATGTGGATTGAAAAAAGCAGAGATTTTGTGTGATAATATAATGAAAATTTGATTGAAAATATATACTTTCAGGTTCCTGGTTATGTTAGGAAAGGAGAGAGAGGGAAGTGACAGAGAGGGAATGAAGGTAGTTTCTGGAACTAGTAATATTCCATTTCTTCAACTAGATAATAGTTATGTAGATATATTATTTTGTGATCACTTGGTGATTTATAATTTGCCCTTTTTTCTGTATGTGTTATGTTTCAATTAAGAAAATGAAAAACAATAAAAACAATCATATATTTCCCTAAGCCCCTTTGGCTTAAAGTCTCCATTCCTAAGCAAAGAATACCATTTAACACTACAATAAATATAGGTGCATAGACACATTATACCCAAAATACATAGAGACTAATATACCTCAAATTGCTTGGGAGTCAGTAACTAAAGAGTGCCAATGTAGAAACATGGCCACAAAGCCAGTGAAAGTGCATCCTTCATTGGGCTGTTATATGACTGCCTTAGTCTTTGTTAGAACTCTTTTCCCTGCCAGGCTCCATAACTGAGAAGTGGCAAAGCTGGCAGTGAAAATGGACTCTCTCATACCCTAATTCCTGTGAATTTAAACAGCCACACAGGTCATCAAATCATTAGATTTTAGAGATGTACATCAGAAATCATTTTGCCTATTATTTATGCATAATCAGGAATAAGAAAAGAGTTTAACCAATACCAGGAGGATCAGACCCTCTAAATTATTAATTCCTATGACAGCAGCTGTAAGTATTAGGCATCCAACCTAAAGCACTGACATTTTTGTTAATTTATTTTTGTTGTTTTATTGTGTTTGTCTTGCGAGCATTGCTGATTGCCAGTAGACCCTGGCATCCTCTCAGGGCTTTGAGCCAAGGTTTCAGTTCCAGGAAAAGTGTGCTGATTTTACAGAAATTAGATGGAGAAGCTTATAGAGAGTTAAAATGAAATAATTGGTCAAGTAAATAGTTTCCCTTTACACAAGAAAAAACAAAGTAAAATTGAATAAGATGTGCCCCTTCTCAATCACTCGGGAAATGCAGGCATGTCCACATTTGGAACAGGTGTTTCAGAACCATGCCATCTGTTTTTCATGTGAAGCTGCAAGGGAGAAAGGAAAAAAAGTGGACACTGATTTATTCATGAAGAGGTTCTGATTTCCCTCCATATACTTAGCAATGAAGGAAAATACTGAAAGACAAAGCAGTAATTCAGCAAGTATCCAAGAGTATCTCATTTCATCCCTCCCTGCTGTTGTTAAGTTAAGGCAAAGAATCCAAACCCACCATTGGCAGATTCAGGACACACTGATAGAAGCTGAACATCCATACACTGGCTTTCTATCTAGTTAAGTGCTATCTTAATATCTGATTGTAGGTAACTAACTTTATTTATGCCATTTCTATCTAATACAAAACATCAATCACTATGGAAAGTAAAATGTCAGAAATAGTTATTAGTGGTAGTATAAGAGTCACATTTGATGCTCTCAATTACTGGGAAGTACTTATGGACTGTATTAATTTTAAATTTAGATTAACATATGTAAAAATAGCAATGACATATATTCTTTAATGCTTTTGTAAGTAAGGAGAAAACAGAAGCATTTCCAAGAAGGTTTTTTGTTTGCTTGTTTATTTTTAATATTTGAGAACTGAATCACAAGGGGAAATTTAAAATGTGTAAGTATCCAAGCCTTACACTTATCCAGTGTTTGGCAAGGATCAGGTACTTATCCTACTAATTTTTAAAACTAAATTAAAACAATCTCTGTAAATATCACAACTTACTTTGTTGGGGTTATAAGAAATAATACTGAAATCAATTTTAACTTAACATCAACCTCACGATGAATAATGAAACATGCTATTTCTCAATAATGCATTTTTCTTACTTTAATTTTTGGAATCATTTTTGATTCTTTCTATACATCACTTCTGAATACTACTTCATTTTCAAATCCTATCTGTTTGAATTTCAAACACATTCTATTTTTAATGAAACCATCATTGTTTGAACCCTCTCATACAAGAGCTCTCATACAAGAGCACTCTAATTTCTTTCCTCTCTTTAGGGCTCTTATTTAATCCATTACACCATCCAGAATAATCTTTGTGATTAAGTCACTCCACAAATAATAGGTAGAATTTATTTGGAAATTATTGTATTCCAGACATGGAAATGTTTATTAAAAAGTATTATTTAGTCCACAATCACTTCAAAGTTAGCACTAAAATTGCTACCATTTTAGATTATTAAAATTAGGTTTAGAGAGGTTAAGTATGCTTGAACCCAGGCCATTTGGCTTCAAAGAGCATGATCCTAATTCCTGCTTTGCGCTACCTCTGCACCATCTTCTTGCAAAAGGATGATATAACAAACTCCCGTATATTCATCACCAGCTTCAAATATTTTCAACTCATCGCCAATCTGATTTGATCTATAACCCCAACGATTTCTCTCTTTTCACACTATTTTGTAGGAGATACTAGACATCCTTTAATTTCATCTGAAAATATTTCAGTGTGTATTATAACTCCACATATAATGAATCATCTTAAAACAAAGCTATAAACCATTTTCACAAAAATGTCTTAATATCAGCAAGTAATCAAACTTTTTATTGCATCAGGATCCAAATAAATTTCAGTCAGTTAACATTTGCCTTGCCTCTTTAGTTTGTAGAATCCCCTTGCATATTTCTTCTCTCTCATTCCCTCTCCAATTTTTGATTTTTTTTTTCTGTCATCCTCTTTCATCTCCTCTAATTTGGTGACTGCAATTACATATATATTAGACAATTTAAGTTGTTCTGCTGTTCTCTGATGCTCTTTTTTTTTTTTTTTTTGTGGTACGTGGGCCTCTCACTGTTGTGGCCTCTCCCGTTGTGGAGCACAGGCTCCGGACGCGCAGGCTCAGCAGCCATGGCTCACGGGCCCAGCCGCTCCGCGGCATGTGGGATCTTCCCAGACCGGGGCACGAACCCATGTACCCTGCATCGGCAGGCGGACTCAACCACTGCGCCACCAGGGAAGCCCATCTGATGCTCTTTTAATGTTATTGAATTTTTATTTTGTACTTCCCATTATTATGTCTTCAAGCTCACTAATATTTACTTTTGCAATACCTAATTGTTCATTAATTCCATCCATTGTATTTTTTATCTCAGACATTGTAGTTTTATCTCTAGATTTTTATTTGTATAGTTATAACATCTTGATGTTATAAGAACTGTATCATAATACCTATATAAATTCTTTGTCTGCTACTCCTAACATATATGTCTGTTCTGGGTTTCAACTGACTTATTTTTCTCATTAGGGATCAAGTTTTCCTTCTTTTAATCCCTCATAATCTTCGATAGATACCAGACATTGCAAACTTATGTTGTTGGATGCTGGGTATTTTGGCATTGCTACAATATTTTTTTGTAAGTCATAGTTAAATTACTTATAAATAGTTTGATCTTTTCAATCTTGCTTTAAAACATGGAACCAGAGCTGTGTTTAATCTAGGGCTAATTATTTTCCACTGCTAGGCAAAACTGTTATAAATACTCTACCCAAAGCTGTGTCATTCATGAGGTTTTCCTATCTGACTGGTGGGAACATTCACTATTGCCCTGCATGTGTCTGGGTACAGTTCCCTCTAATCCTTTCAGAAGGTTTTTCCAGAGCTTGACTCACTTCCCCACCTGCATGTACTGATCAATATTCTATTGAATACTCACATGGAATCCTCTGAAGATTTCTGGAGTTCTTTATGTAACTTTCTCTTCTCCAATAGTCTGTCTTATGAACTCTAAATGCCTTGGTCTCTGTCTTAGTTTCCTTGGGCCACTGTGATGAATTACTAAAATTTGGTGGTTTACAATAACAGATTTTTATTCTTTGGAGTTCAGTTCTAGAAGCCAGAAGTCCAAAATCAGAGTATCAGTGGCCAGTTCCTTCTAGAGGCTCTGAGGGACAATACATTCCATGTCTCTCTCCTAGTTTCTGCTCTCTGCCTGGCAATCTTTTGAATTCCTTGCCTTGAAGATATGTGACTCCAACTCTGCCCCATCTTTATATCATCTTCTCCCCTGTGTCTTTGTGTGTCCTGTCTCTTATGAGACCAGTGAGATCTCACCTCAATCCTTAGCTTACTTATCTATGCAAAGACCATATCTTCAAATAAGGTCACATTCAGAAGTTCTTGGTGGACATAAATTGTGAGTGACACCACTCAACCCTTTATAATCTCCCAGGACTCTTAACTCTGTCTCCTATACTCAGGGGTTCCTCAGGACTCTGCCTGAGTTTTCATGCCGTACACTTCAGTCTAGAATCTCTTGAGACAGTAAACTGGAACAATACTTGGGTTCACATTATTTGTTTCCTATTCCTTGGTGACCACTGTTCTTCATTGCCTGTTTTCTAGTATCTTGAATATTTTCTTATATTTTGGGAGGAGAATATTTTAGGTGGGAGAATAAATATATTCCCTATTACTCCATCTCAGCCAAAATTAGAAGGTTTTCTGTTGGTTTGTTTTTTAGATTTATCTTGTGATTAGCAATGTGACCATATATTCTTTTAAAGGCACCTGTATATTTTGCATTAACTAAATTCAGGTGACATTTCTTTTTTTTTTTAAATAGATTTAATTAATTAATTAATTTATTTATTTATTGGCTGTGTTGAGTCTTCATTGCTGCTCAAGGTCTTTCTCTAGTTGCGGCGAGCTGGGGCTACTCTTTGTTGCGGTTTGTGGGCTTCTCATTGCTGTGGCTTCTCTTGTTGCAGAGCACAGGCTCTAGGCGCACAGGCTTCAGTAGTTGTGGCATGAGGGCTTCAGCAGTGTGGCTCACAAGCTTTAGAGTGCAGGCTCAGTAGTTGTTGCACACGGGCTTATTTGCTCCACAGCATGTGGGATCTTCCTGGACCAGGGCTTGAACCCGTGTCCCCTGCATTGGCAGGCGGATTCTTAACCACTGTGCCACCAGGGAAGTGCCAGGTGACATTTCTTGATTACGACTTTGTTAAAGCCACTGGATATTGAAAAGTTTTTTATGATTTTTAATAGACAAAGAGTCAGTATCAGAAGAGGCCTTGACAGAGATGAAAAAAGGAAAAAGAAAGAAAGAAAGATCCTGTGTCCATAAGGCAACAACAATGAAATGAAATAACATTATATATGTGTATATACATATTCAAGTTTTAAAAGTTATACATCTTTTCAAACAAAAGTTATTAAAAAGTGTTTCATGTTTAAAAAGAAAAAAACAAAACAACAAAAAACCAAAACCAAACAAACAAAAAAACCTTCCAACCAGTAAAGTTATCATTCAGAAGTGAAGGAAAAATAGAGTTTTCCAGACAAGCAAAAGATAAAAGAGGGACTTCCCTGGAGGTCCAGTGGTTAAGACTGCACTTCCACTGTGGGGGCATGGGTTCAATCCTTGGTTGGGGGATTAAGAACCCGCATGCCACGTGGTGTGGCTAAAAATAAATAAATAAAATGTTAACAGAATTCATGATGATTATACTGGCCTTACAAGAAATGTTAATGGAACTTCTATAAACTGAAAAGGCAGGGCACTAATTAGTAACAAGAACACATATGAAATAATAAATCTCACTGGAAAGGTAAATATATAAAAAAGGTAGTGAATTAATAACTTATAAAGCTAGTATGTAGGTTATAAGACAAAGCAGTAACAATAACTATAACTACAATAATTAGTTAAAGGATATACAAGATACACAAGATAAAAGGATATAAAATGGGACATCAAAAACATAAAACATGATAGGGGAGACTAATAATGTTGAACTTTATAATGCAATTATAAAATTATAACTTAAATTGTCATCAACTTAAAATGGACTGTTATAGGTTAAGTTGTTATATGTAAGACTCATGGTAACCATGAAGCAAAAACCTATATTAAACACACAAAAGAGAAAGAGAAAGGAATATAGGTATAGCACTAAAGAAAGTCATCAAACCACAAAGTAAGAAAAGAAAAGAAGAAACAGAGATGAACTGCAAAACCAGCCGGAAGACAATGAACAAAATAGCATTAAACACATACCTATTAGTACTTACTTTAAATATAAATCGACTAAATGCTCCAATGAAAAGATATAGATTAGCTGAATGGATTAAAAAAAAAAATAGACCCATCTATATTTTGCCTACAAGAGAGTCACTTTAGATCTAAGAACACACAAGCTAAAAGTGAAGGGATGGAAGAAGATATTCCATGCAAACAGAAAACAAGAGAAAGCTGGAGTAGCTATACTTATATTAAATAAAATGGACTTTGAAACAAAAGCTATAATAAGAGACAAGGTGTGATATACTGATAAAAGAGTCAATCTAACAAGAAGATATAACATCTTTAAATATTTATGCACCCCACTAGGAACACCTAAATATGTAAAGCAACTATTAACAGACTTAAAGGGAGAAATAGACAGCAATACAATAATAGTAGGGGAGTTCAATACCCCATTTACATCAATCGATCGATCGTTCAGACAGAAAGTCAATAAGGAAACTTTGGCCTTAAATGACCCATTAGACCAGATGGACTTAACAGATATTTATAGAACATTTCATTCATTCAAATAAGTCTTAGTAAATTGAAAAGGATAGAAATCATATCAAGCATCTTTTCTGACCACAACCACAACTAGACATTAATTATACAAAGAAAACTGGAAAATTCACAGATATCTGGAAATTAAACAACATGCTACTGAGTTTCTTTGACCTGTGGGTCAAAGAAGAAATCAAAAGAGAAATTTAAAAAGTACCTTGAGATAAATGAAAATAGAAATATAACATACCAAAATTTATGGGATGCAGCAAAATAAGTTCTATGAAAGAAGTTCATAGTGATAATTGCCTACCTCGAGAAACAAGAAAAGTCTCAAGTAAAAAATCTAACTTTACACCTTGAGGAACTAGAAAAAGAGGAACAAACAAAGCCCAAAATTAGTAGAAGGAAGGAAATAACAAAGATTAGAGCAGAAATAAATGAAATAGAGACTAAAAAGACATAGAAAAATTAATGAAACTAAGACCTCTTTCTTTGAAAAGACAAACAAAATTGACAAACCTTTAGCTAGACTCACAAAGATAAAAGGGGACTCAAATAAAATTAAAAAAATATTAAAGAGATCTTATAACTGATACCACAGGAATACAAAGGATCAAGAGCGACTACTATGAACACTAACAAACACACTGACAAATATACACTAAAAAATACACTAACAAATATACACTAACAAATTGGAGAACTAGAAAAAATAAGTTCCTGAAAACATACAATCTACAAACACTTAATCTTGATGAAACAGAAAATTTGAACATACTGATTACTAGTAAGGAGATTAAATCAATAATCAGAAACCTCCCAACAAACAAAAGTCTAGGACTAGACAGCTTCACTATTCCACCAAACATTCAAAGAAGAATTAATACCAATTCTTCTCAAACTCTTCCAAAAAACAGGAGAGGGAACTCTTCCAAACTTATTTTACAAGGCCAGCATTAACTTGATACCAAAATCAGACAAGATGCCACAAGAAAATTATAGACCAATATCCCTGATGAACATAGATGCAGAAATCCTCAACAAAATATTAGCAAACCAAATTCAGCAATACATTAATACAGGATCATACACCATGATCAAGTGGGATTTATTACAAGGATACAGGATTGTTTGACATTTGCAAATCAGTCAATATGATACACCACATGAATGAAAGGAAGGATAAAAATCATATGGTCATCTCACAGATGCAGAAAAAAATTTGACAAAATTCAACATCCATTTATGATAAAAACTCTCATCAAAGCAGGTATAGAGGGAATATACCTCAACATAATGAAGGCCATATATGAGAAGCCTACAGCAAACATCATACTCAATGGTGAAGAGCCGAAAGTTTTTCCTCTAAATCAGGAACAAGACAAGGATACCCAGTTTCACCACTTTTATTCAAAATAGTATTGGAGGTCCTACCCAGAGCAACTAAGCAAGAAAAATAAATAAAAGGCATCCAAATTGGAAAGGCAGAAGTAAAGCTGTCACTATTTGCAGATGTCACGGTATTATATATACATAACTCTAGAAAGTCCATCAAAAAACTCTTGGAATTAGTAAACAAATTCAGTAGAGTTGTAGGATACAAAATCAATACTCAAAAATCTGTTGCGTTTCTATACACTAATGATTAATTATCAGAAAGGGAAATTAAGAAACTAATACCATTTATGATTACATCAAAAAGAATAAAATGCCTATGAATAAATTTAACCAAGGAGGTGAAAGACCTGTATATTGAAAACTACAAGACATTAATGAATGAAACTGAAGAAGACATAAATAAATAGAAAGATATTCCATGTTCATGAACTGGAAGAATATTGTTAAAATGTCCATACTACTCAAAGCAGTATACTGATTCAATGAAACCCTCATCAGAATTCCAATGACATTTTTCACAGTAATAGAGCAAAAAATCCTAAAACTTGTATGGAGCCATAATAGACAAACAGATGGACAATATGGGCATGAAAAGATGTTCTATATTATTAATCATCAGGGAAATGCAAATCAAAACCACAATGAGATATCACCTCACACCTGTTAGAACGGCTGTTATCAAAAAGATTAGAAATAACAATGTTGTTAAGGATGTGGAGGAAAGGAAACACTTTTTCACTGTTGGTGGGAATGTTAATTGGTGCAGCCACTATAAAAAGTAGTATGGAGGGTCCTCAAAAACTTGAACTACTGACAGAGGACCTTCAAGATGGTGGAGGAGTAATATGTGACAATCACCTTCCTCCCCACAAATACATCAAAAATACGTCTACATGTGGAACTACTCCTACAGAACACCTACTGAATGCTGGCAGAAGACCTCAGACTTCCAAAAGGGCAAGAAAATCCCCACGTACCTGGGTAGGACAAAAGAAAAAAGAAAAAAAAGAGAGACAAAGGAATTGGGATGGGACCTGCACCTCTGGGAGGAAGCTGTGAAGGAGGAAAAGTTTCCACACACTGGGAAGGCCCCTCATTGGTGGGTATGGTGGGGGGAGCTTCAAAGTCTCAGAGGAGAGTGCAGCAACAGGGGTGCAGAGGGCAAAGCAGAGAGATTCCTGCACAGAGGATCAGTGCCAACCAGCATTCACCAGCCTGAAACGCTTGTCTGCTCACCCACTAGGGTGGATGGGGGCTGGGAGCTGAGACTCAGACTTCGGAGATCCGACCCCAGGGAGAGGACTGAGGTTGGCTGCATGAACACAGCCTGAAGGGGTCTAGTGTGCCACAGCTAGCCAGGAGGGATTCTGGGAAAAAGTCTAGACCTACTGGAGAGGCAAGAGACCATTGATTCACAGTGTGAGAGGAGAAGAGCTTCCTGCTGCATGTGCCCACAGATGGCAGAGCACTGCCTAAGTGAGCTTCAGAGATGGGTGTGAGCCACAGCTTTCATCTCAGACCCCAGAGGCAGGCACAGACCACTACCAGTGCCACTGCTGCTACCAAGGGTCCTATGTGCATGCACAGGTCACTACCCACACCACCCCGGGAGCCTGTTCAGCATGCCCCTGCCAGGGTCCCGTGATCCAGGGCCAACGTCCCCGGGAGAACACACAGCATGCCTCAGGCTGTTGCAACTTCATGCCAGGCTCTGCCCCTGTAGGCATTCCCTGCAATCCAACTGTGACTATTGTACCCCTCACTCTCCCCTGCCTGAGTGAGCAAGACAGCCCTAATCAGCTGCTGCTTTAACCCCCTCTTGTCTGGGCAGTGAACTGCCACCTGAGGGCGCCCTACACGCAGAGGTGGGACCAAAACCAAAGCAGAAGCCCAGGAGCTCCGTGAACAAAGAAGAGAAAGGCAAATCTCTCCATGCAGCCTCAGGAGCAGCATTGGCTTGGTAAACCCTGCCTCTGTGGAATACCTGAGTAGACAATGCGTGTTCCCAAAATTTAGGCTGTGGACTTTTGGGGCAACTATGGACTTGTGGGTTGGCTTTCTGTGTTTGATTTGTTTTGGTGTTATGTTTATCATATTTTAGCTTTTAATGTTTGTTTTCATTTGTGGGTTTGTTTATTGGTTTGGTTGCTGTCTTCCATTTTTTTCTCTTTTTGTGAGCGTGAGTGTGTATGTTTCTCTGTGTGATTTTGTCTGTTTAGTTTTGCTTTTAACATTTGTTTTGGGGTTCTGTCTTCATTTTTGTTTTTTTCTTCCTTTTCTTCCATGCTGTGCAGCTGGCAGGGTCTTGTTGCTGCAGTGGTGTGTCAGGCCTAAGCCTCCGAGGTGGGAGAGCTGAGTCCAGGACAGTGGACCACGAGAGACCTCCCAGCCCCATGTAATATTAATTGGCGAGAGCTCTCCCAGAGATCTCCATCTTAACAATAAGACCCAGCTCCACCCAACAGCCAGCAAGCTCTAGTGCTGGACGCCACATGCCAAACAATTAGAAAGACACAACCGCATCCATTAGCAGACAGGCTGACTAAAGTCATACTAAGTTCACAGACATCCCAAAACATACCACCAGATGCAGCTCTGCCCACCAGAGGGACAAGATCCAGCCCCACCCACCAGAACACAGGCACCAGTCCCCCCATCAGGAAACCTACACAAGCCACTGAACCAATCTCACCCACTGGGGGCAGACACCAGAAGTAAGAGGAACTACAAACCTGTAGCCTGTGAAAAGGAGACCTGAAACACAGTAAGTTAAACAACATTAGAAGACAGAGAAATATGCAGCAGATGAAGGAGCAAGGTAAAAAACCATCACACCAAGCAAATGAAGAGGAAACAGGCAGTCTACCTGAAAAAGAATTCAGAGAAATCATAGTAAAGATGATCCAAAATCTTGGAAATAGAATGGAGAAAATATAAGAAACGTTTCACAAGGACCTAGAAGAACTAAAGAGCATATAAATGATGAACAACACAATAAATTAAATTAAAAATACTCTAGAAAGAATCAATACCAGAATAACTGAGGCAGAAGAACAGATAAATGACCTGGAAGACAGAATAGTGCAAATAACTGCTGCAGAACAAAATAAAGAAAAAAAGAATGAAAGGAATTGAGGGCAGTCTCAGAGACCTCTGGGAAAACATTAAATGCACCAACATTCAAATTATAGGGGTTCCAGAAGAAGAAGAGAAAAAGAAATTGTCTGAGAAAATATTTGAAGAGATTATAGTCGAAAACTTCCCTAACATGGGAAAGGAAATAGTCAATCAAGTCCAGGAAGCACAGAGAGTCCCATACAGGGTAAACATAAGGAGAAAGATGCCAAGACACATAATAATCAAGCTCTCAAAAATTAAATACAAAGAAAACATATTAAAAGCAGCAAGGGAAAAGCAACAAATAACATACCAGGGAATCCCCATAAGGTTAACAGCTGAACTTTCAGCAGAAACTCTGCAAGCCAGAAGGGAGTGGCAGGACACATTTAAAGTGATGAAAGGGAAAAACCTACAACCAAGATTATTCTACCCAGCAAGGATCTCATTCAGATTCAATGGAGAAATTAAAACCTTTACACACAAGCAAAAGTTAAGAGAATTCAGCACCAGCAAACCAGCTATATAACAAATGCTAAGGGAACTTCTTTAGGAGGAAACCGCAAGAGAAGGAGAAGACCCACAGAAACAAACCCAAAACAATTAAGAAAATGATAATAGGAATATATATATTGGTAATAACCTTGAATGTATATGGATTAAATTCCCCAACCAAAAGATACAGACTGGCTGAATGCATACAAAAACAAGACCCATATTTATGCTGTCTACAAGAGACCCACTTCAGACCTAGGGAAACATACAGACTGAAAGTGAGGGGATGGAAAAAGGTATTCCATGCAAATGGGAATCAAAGGAAAGCTGGAGTAGTAATACTCATATCAGACAAAATAGACTTTAAAATAAAGACTATTAAAAGAGACCAAGGGCACTACATAATGATCAGGGCATTAATCAAAGAAGAAGATATAACAATTTTAAATATTTATGCACCAAACATAGGAGCACCTCAATATGTAACGCAAATGCTAAAGGACACAAAAGGGGAAATTGACAGTAACACAATAATAGTAGGGGATTTTAACACCCCACATGAACCAATGGATAGATCATCCAAAATGAGAATAAATCAGGAAACATAAGCTTTAAATGACATATTAGACAAGATAGACTTAATTGATATTTATAGGACATTCCATCCAAAAGCAACAGAATACACTTTCTTGTCAAGTGCACATGGAACATTCTCCACAATAGATCATATCTTGGGTCACAAATCAAGGCTCAATAAATTTAAGAAAATTGAAATCGTATCAAGAATATTTTCCAACCACAACGTTATGAGACTAGATATCAATTACAGGAAAAAAAATCTGTAAAAAATACAAATACATGGAGGCTAAGCAATACACTACTAAATTACCAAGAGATCACTGAAGAAATCAAAGAGGAAATAAAAAATACTTAGAAACAAATAACAATGAAAACACGATGACCCAAAACCTATGGGATTCAGCCTAAGCAGTTCTAAGAGGGAAGTTTATAGCAATACAATCCCAACTCAAGTAACAAGAAAAATCTCAAATAAACAATCTAACCTTATACCTAACCAATTAGAGAAAGAACAACAATAACAAAAACAGTTAGCAGAAGGCAAGAAATCATAAAGATCAAATAAGAAATAAATGAAAAAGAAATGAAGGAAATAATAACAAAGACCAATAAACTAAAAGCTAGTGATTTGTGAAGATAAACAAAATTGATAAACCATTAGCCAGAGACATCAGGTAAAAAAGGGAGAAGACTCAAATCAACAGAATTAAAATGAAAAAGGAGAAGTAACAATTGACACTGCAGAAATACAAAGGATCATGAGAGACTATTAAAAGCAACACTATGCCAATAAAATGGGCAACCTGGAAGAAATGGACAAGTTCTTAGAAAGGTACAACCTTCTAAGACTCAACCAGGAAGAAATAGAAAATATGAACAGACCAATCACAAGCACTGAAATTGAAACTGTGATTAAAAATCTTCAAACAAAGAAAAGGCCAGGACCAGAGATTTCACATGTGAATTCTATCAAACGTTTAGAAAAGAGCTAACACCGATCCTTCTCAAACTCTTCCAAAATGTATCAGAGGGAGGAATACTCCCAAACTCATTCTACAAGGCCAGCGTCACCCTGATACCAAAACTAGACAAAGATGTCACAAAAAAAGAAAACTATAGGTCAATATCACTGATGAACATAGATGCAAAAATCCTCAATGAAATACTAGCAAACAGAATCCAACAGCACATAAAGAGGATCATACACCATGATCAAATGGTGTTTATTCCAGGAATGTAAGGATTCTTCAACATATGCAAATCAGTCAATGTGATACACTATATTAAAAAACTGAAAGATAAAAACCCTATGATAATCTCAATAGGTGCAGAAAAAGCCTTTGACAAAAATTCAACACCTACTTATGATAAAAACACTCCAGAAAGTGGGCATAGAGGGGACCTACCTCAACATAATAAAGGCCACATATGACAAACCCACAGCCAACATCATTCTCAATGGTAAAAAACTGAAACAATTTCCCCTGAGATCAGGAACAAGACAAGGGTGTCCACTCTCACCACTGTTATTCAACATAGTTCTGGAAGTTTTAACCATGGCAATCAGAGAAGAAAAAGAAATAAAAGGAATCCAAATTGGAAAAGAAGAAGTAAAACCATCACTGTTTGCAGATGACATGATACTATACATAGAGAATGCTAAAGATGCTACCAGAAAACTACTAGAACTAATCAATGAATTTGGTAAAAGAGTAGGATACAAAATTAATGCACAGAAATCTCTTCCATTCCTTTATACTAACAACAAGAAATCAAAAGGAGAAATTAAGGAAACACTTCCATTTACCATTGCAACCAAAAGAATAAAATACCAGGAGTAAATCTGTCCATGGATACAAAAGACCTGTATGCAGAAAACTATAAGACACTGATGAAAGAAATCAATACAAACAAACAGAAATATATACCATGTTCTTGGATTGCAAGAATGAACACTGTGAAAATGACTGTACTACCCAAAGCAATCTATATATTCAATGCAATCCCTATCAAACTACCAATGGCATTTTTCACAGAACTAGAACCAAAAAATTTACAATTTGTATGGAAACACAAAAGACTCCGAATAGCCAAAGGAATCTTGAGAAAGAAAAATGGAGCTGGAGGAATCAGGCTTCCTGACTTGAGACTATATGATGAAGCTACAGTAATCAAGACAGTATGGTACTGGCACAGAAACAGGAATATAGATCAACGGAACAGGATAGAAAGCCCAAAGATAAACCCACACACATGTGGTCACCTTATCTTTGACAAAGGAGGCAAAAATTACAATGAAGAAAAGACAGCCTCTTCAATAAGTGGTGCTGGGAAAACTGGACAGGTACATGTAAAAGAATGAAATTAGAATACTTCCTAACATCATGCACAAAAATAAAATCACAATGGATTAAAGACCTAAATGTAAGGCCAGACACTATAAAACTCTTAGAGGAAAACATAGGCAGAACACTCTATGACATAAACCCCAGCAAGATCCTTTTTGACACACCTCCTAGAGTAATGGAAATAAAAATAAAAGTAAACAAATGGGACCTAATGAAACTTAAAAGCTTTTGCACAGCAAAGGAAACCATAAACAAGATGAAAAGACAACCCTCAGAATGGAAGAAAATATTTGTATACGAAGAAACTGACAAAGAATTAATATCCAAAATATACAAGCAGCTCATGCAGTTCAATGTCAAAAGAACAAACAACCCAATCCAAAAATGGGCAAAAGACCTAAATAGACATTTCTCCAAAGAAGATATACAGATTGCCAACAAACACATGAAAGGATGCTCAACATCATTAATCATTAGAGAAATGCAAATCCAAACTACAGTCAGAATGGCTATCATCAAAAATCTACAAACAATAAATGCTGGAGAGGTTGTGGAGAAAAGGGAACCCTCTTGCACTGTTGGTGGGAAAGTAAATTGATACAGCCTATGGAGAACATTATGGAGGTTCCTTAAAAAACTAAATATAGAATTACCCCACGACCCAGCAATCCCACTAATGGGCATGTACCCTGAGAAAAACCATAATTCAAATAAAGACATGTACCACAATATTCATTGCAGCACTATTTACAATAGCCAGGACATGGAAGCAACCTAAATGTCCATCAAAAGATGAATGGAAAAAGAAGACATGGCACATATGTACAATGGAATATTACTCAGCCGTGAAAAGAAACAAACTTGAGTTACTTGTAGTGAGGTGGGTGGACCTAGAGACTGTCATACAGAGTGAAGTAAGTCATAAAGAGAAAAACAAATACCATATGCTAACACATATATATGGAATCTAAAAAAAGAAATAGGCTTTTATGAACCTAGTGGCTGGACAGAAATAAAGACACAGGTGTAGAGAATGGACTTGAGGACACAGGGAGGGGGTGAAGGGGAGGCTGGGATATAGTGAGAGAGTAACATTGAGATATATACACTACCAAATGCAAAATAGATAGTGGGAAACACCTGCAAAGCACAGGGAGATCAGCTCGGTGCTTTGTGACCACCTAGAGGGGTGGGTTATGGAGAGTGAGAGGGAGATGCAATAGGTAGGGATATGGGAACATATGTATACATATAGCTGATTCACTTCGTTATACAGCAGAAGCTAACACAACATTGTAAAACAATTATACTCCATTAGAAATGTAAAAAAAATAATAAAGGTACATTTTTTTCACTAAAAAAAAAATAGAACTACCGTATGATCCAGCAATTCCACTCCTGGGTATACCTGAAGAAATGAAAATAGTAATCTGAAAAGATATATGCCCCCCCCAAGTTTATTTTAGCATTATTTATAATGGCTAAGATATGGAAACTACCTAGCGTCCACCAACAGGTGAATGAATAAAAAAATTATGGCATACATATACACACAATGGAATATTACTCAGCCATAAAAAATAATGAAATCTTGCCATTTGCAATAACATGGATGGACTTCAAGGGCATTATGCTAAGTGAATTAAGTTCAACAGGGAAAGACAAATATATATTTTCTCTTATATGTGGAATCTCTGTATTTATGTGAAGCTCATATATATATGGAGAGAATAGATTTGCAGTTGCAGATATGTGGGGGTGTGGTTGAAAGAAAAAAATGAGTGAATTTCTTTTTAATTTAAATAAATAGAATTTAAAAAATAAAGCTGTGAGCTACTGGAAAAAGTTATATTCATGAATGGATGTGTCAAAAACAAAGTGCTTCCACCTGAATTGATTCTATATTCCAACTATAGCATATATAATGTAAATAATACAGAGAGAGATAGAGAGAGAATATTCATCCAAAAACATTGTTTTTCACACACATAGGTGCTACTAGAAGTTCAGAATTATAATGTATTTTAATCCCTCTCAGCTACTCTTTTCTTTTTCCAAACTACAAAAAGTGAGCTATATTCTTCACTTCTCATAATGTTCATATGTTCTCTAATTAGCATAGATAATTTTTTTTTTTTTCCTCATATGGTTTACAAGCAGGTCCAGTTGTGAAGAAGTCTCTTCAGTCTTTTTCCCTCTTCTCCTTCCCTTTTAAAAATACATGTTTTGGTTGTGTATTTTTGTGTTGATAAAATGTCCAAGCATTGAATTACAAGCATACCTCATTTTCCTGTGCTTTGCTTTATTGTGCTTCACAAAAGGCACTGCATTTTTTAAGAACTGAAGCTTTGTGGCAACCCTGTATCAAGCAAGTGTAGCAGCGCCATTTTTTCCAATCGCATTTGGTCACTTTGTGTCTCTGTCACATTTTGGTTAATTCTCATGATAATTCAGACTTTTCCATCATTAACATATTTGTTATGGTGATCTGCTATCAGTGATCTTCGATAATACTATGACTTGCTGAGGCTCAGATGATGGTTAGCATTTTTTACCAATAAAGTATTTTTTAATTAAGGTATGTACATTGTTTTTTAGACACAATGCTATTGCACCCTTAATAGACTACAGTGTAGAGTATACATAACTTTCATATTCACTGGGAAACGAAAAAATTCGTGTTTATTCGTTTTATTTTGATATTTGCTTTATTGCTGTGGTTTGGAACCCAACACACAATATCTCTGAGGTGTATGCCTCTACTGTATCAATATCTTCTAAAAGTCTGGATTTGTTTTTACATTTTGAAAAATATTTGAATAAAGCTCCATAATCACTGGTTTCCAAGACAAAAATTATCCTCAAAAACGTCTCGAGAATTAACCTATATGTTATAGTATACTTGTGCCATAACCTGTGTTGGTAGACACAGCTTTGTTGTTTAACAAACATAAATGTAAACTCATGAGCTCACCTCAGCAATTTTTTTAAGACTTTTTTTTTTTTAAATGTAGACCACATTTTAAGTCTTTATTGAATTTGTTACAATATTGCTTCTGTTTTATGTCTTGTTTCTTTGGCCACAAGGCATATGGGATCTTAGCTCCCTGACCAGGGATCAAACCCACACCCCTTGCATTAGAAGGCAAAGTCTTAACCACTGGACCGCTAGGGAAGTCCCTCACCTCAGCAATTTTGAGAGGCTTTAACATAAGCATCATTTCACAATTCGCTGATAAGAAGAATAGTACTTTTCTTACCACTTTAAAGCCTCATTATGTGTCATTTAGCCAATGCCCTCTCACTTTACCATATGCCTAAATCATCATGGAATTTATTACTCTATTTTGAAATCATCTCTTCATCATATCCCCTGTATTTTTGAGCCTCATTCCTTAGACTAAGCTCTTTGAAAGCAGGACCCATATGTTTTTATTTGTGTCCTTAGCACCTGGAACATTGAAGATGTATGTGTAACGTCCTGAGAAGACATACTACTTCTCTAGAAATTTGTCTTGTATTTCACCAGTAATGAAACTATATTTAACATAGCAGGGTTTGTCTCTTTAAGGTAGAATCAAGAACACACCTTCAGTATTTCTCAATCTTGTTGTTCGCTTCTTTATAATATTGGAAATCATTAAAAAGTGGTTTCTAAGAGAACTTAATTACATGTGGGGAATTAGAAATAGAGAAAATCATATGTCAATGACACCAGAAAAGGGCAATTATTTTCTCTATTCCAGTTCTCATATAGAAGCAAAATGTTCTCTTCTCTCCTTCAGTAAAAGAAAACAAAACAAAAATGACAAACACGGGAACTCCAATTTCTAACTGTATGGAACAGAAACTAAAATTATAAAATATTTCTTAAAAGCCAGGTGTGGGGTGCTTCAGTTTGATCTCATGAATCAGAGAGAATTTTTGTATTAACTTAATATGGCAATAGACTCTGTGACAGAACTGAAAAAAATCTAGCTCACGTAGTGTTATTTTCTTCTGCATTAATAGGAGGCATTTTGACTGCAAGAGTATTGATGAATGGATTTCTGTAAAAATATGTATGCACACATCAGCAGTGATACAATTGGTCTTTGAAAATTAAGAAGTTCACCCTATTCCCCATTAGAATGGAAATCTGCATGTAATCATAATACACATCATAAAACTGAATGTATAAAATCGGGTCACAGAGTCTAATAGTAAACCTTTTTTTTTTTCGCGGTACGCAGGCCTCTCACTGTTGTGGCCTCTCCCGTGGCGGAGCACAGGCTCCGGACGCGCAGGCTCAGCGGTCATGGCTCACTCTGCGGCATGTGGGATCTTCCCGGACCGGGGCACGAACCCGTGTCCCCTGCATCGGCAGGCGGACTCTCAGCCACTGCGCCACCAGGGAAGTCCCAGTAAACCTTTTTTGTATAATACTTAATTCAGATAAAATTAAGCTTTTTCACTCAGAGTGAGATTAGAGTACAATTACACGTTAACCCTTCACTGCTCTGTTCCATTGCGGAAAACCTTTGAAAGTCCAACTGACTTTTATAATGACAGATTTGGAACTCTGGATTTCATCACTTAGAGATTTATTTTATTTCATGCAAAAGTTACTGAGACATTAAATTAAGTGTCTTTATTACGTATTTAGGTAAAACATCTAAAATAATTTCAAGATATTTGTCCCAGATTTTATTTTTTGTAATACTTTTCTTAACCACTCCAACTCCACCCCAAACTTCTTTCTCATTCAGTAACTCTTTTATTAATATTGTGTCCACCATAGTCCCAGAATATAATCACATTTTTTATCACACATATTTTTATCATCATTTTGTAGTTTAAGGCAGATAGACCAATGAAACATTAACCAAGAAGGAGTAGGAGTGGCTAATATTTTTCATCCAGTTGACAACAGAAAATCCAAAGCAAAAAATACTTCTCAGAATATGTTAACCTGTTTTATGCCACTGTATACTCTTATAGCATATGGTTATGAGCAGGTACTCAGCAGTCAGACCACCTAGGGATGAATCCGAACTATACCAGTTAATGGCTGCATGACACTGTGTAATTTACCTACTTTATCTATCCCTCAGTTTTTTCACCACTGAACTGGGGATAATAATAGCCAGCTATGCCATTATGTTGTTTTGAATATTAAATAAGTTAATACATGTTGACCATTTAAACTAGTGGTTGTTGCATAATAAGCTCCCAATAACTCTTAGCTGTTACTAGCCTGCCTTTGCTTTGAGTATCCCCCGATGCATGCACTGTCCTACCTTGTACATTGTCAGTATTTTAGCAACTCAAGATCTGGGAAAATGGTTTTTCTACACTTGCGTATTCAACACCTTGTGTTAGTCCTGTAGCAGTCGCTTAGGAAACACATGTTTCAGACGCAATCAAATTTCATGAACCAATCTACAGTGACTTCTTATTCATCCTAACAAGAAGATTTTCTAACCTCTTCCTTTGTGCCCACCTTACTTGCCACACTGTTCTCTTATAGTACTTTTAGCACTTTATTTGTCGGTGTATTAGTTCTCTATTGCTGTGTAGCAAATTATCCCATAATTAGGAGCTAAAATCACAAATTATTAGTTCTCAGTTTCTGCATGTTAGGAGTCCAGGTACAGGTTAGTTGAACCTTCTAGTCAGGGCCTCACCACACTGAAATCAAGGTATTAACTGTGGCTGCAACCTCATCTGAGGCTCAGCATTCTTTTCCAAGCCCACTGTTTTTTGGCATAATTCATTTCCATGCCATTGCATGATTGATGCTATGAACCATTTTCATGCTAGCTCTTGGTGAGGGGCTGCTCTCAGTTTTTAGAGGTCACCCTCAGGTCCTTGTCATATTGTCCCCTTCTCTCACAATATGGCATCTTACTCCTTTAAGGTCAGCAGAGCAGTGCCACTGCTGCTGCTGGTCTCCCTTAACTAATTAGATGAGGCCCACCCAGGATTATCTCCATTTTGATTAACCTGAAGGCAACTGATTAAGGGCCTTAATTACATCAGCAAATTTCTGCCAATTAAAATATCATGGGAGTGATATTCCATTATATTAAAAAAATGCAGTCTACATTCAAAGGGAGGGGATTATACAGTGTGTGTATAATCTTGGAGCTCTTAAAATTCTGCTTATCACACTCAGTACCCTGGGAAATAATGAAATGGAGACATCACATGCCATTTTTCTCTGTATCTCCATCACCTAGTATAGTATACAATGAATATATGTTGGACAACAGCAACAACAAAGAACAGCTGAATGAATGAATGGATGAGTGAATATTATTCTTATGGCAATTTGCGTATGCTAAAGATAATTTAGATGTTGCCAACATGCATTGAAACCACTAATTTTGTTGAGATTTCGGACATTGAAGTATGGTAAAAGTAGCCATTTTGAATTTTTTCCTGGCTTGATTTTAAGCAGCTTGTTGCTGTCCTATTTTTCCCCATAAATCAAAACTAATCAGAATTTTTATGGTTTCTCTACATAAAAATTTACTAGAACCAGTTTATTTTTTCAAGCACATCCTCAAACTATTATCATTGTCTGAAAACTCATGTCAATCTGCCCTCACAACCCCTTTGACTGAAAGTAGGGTTCCAGCATGTTCTAGGAGGTGGCTGGTGTCTAATTGGTTTCCCCTCAGAGCATAAGAACTAGACATCTATGAATTTTGGTAGATGGGTTTGCAGAAATACATAATTATTATTTATTTAAATATTTCCTAAGAAACATCAAAATGGAACACAACTGAATGCAACTATGTTGATAATTTAAAATAGGAAAGGACTAGTTGCACCATATAAATGATACGAATTTCTACTATGTCCTATACTAGGTACATGTGGCTGGAATCAAGCCTATAAGTTTTAATGTTTCCTAAATTCAAAAGAGCTATTCTAAGTTTTTCTTTTCTAAGTAGTCAGAATAGCTTTTACACATAAGGAGAATGGAGTATTTTAATTTCCCAGCTGTTCTGATCACCTACAGGAGATTTCAGGAAAGTGCTAACTCCCTTTTCAGTTTGACCCTCTTCTCCCTGAGACATTTCTTTTGATCTGGTTCATAGGTCAGGGTCACTATTATTGTTTTATATGTTGAGGGATATTCTGAATCTAAATACCAATGACATAGACCAAACCAATTTGGAACAATGTTAAAAAAAAAAACAATAGCACTGTAACACAAATAAAAGAAAGGGCAATAGTGCATGAAAGTGCTTTTTATTCATGCTTTTGCATATTTTTTCTGCATAATTGGCAATTAACCTTTGTTATCCCTCCAGTCCTTTACCTTCAAACTTATTTCCTTTCCGAATGGGGGGAGGCACTGGTTGTTTTTTACAGTGCGTCCATTTTGGCCCTCTTAAACTTTTCCCAGTGAGAATAACTAGTATTTCCACTGAAGAATATGCATTAGGAGTTCATTCATACTAATTTGCCTGTAGAAGAAGCCACTTGGGTAAAAATCAATTTACTAGAAGGGTATAGGTTGCACCATGACTTTTGCTTTAGGATCTTTATCTAAACGAGTTTTTAAAGAGGGACAGCTATGAGGTTGCCTGCAATACTTTTAAGAACTGTGGATGTTTAGAGAGATTGAGACTCTGCATCTTCTTATCCACCTTTACTTATTTGAAAATTTTGCTTCCAGTAAACTCAACACTACATGACAAATAAGTGTATCAATGTTTCTTGAAAATCCTGCAAAATTATTTCTTAGGTCTTCCCTTGAAACCTTAGCAAATCTGGTTTAGAATAGATCTTTAAATAAGCTTGGAAGCTTGAAGGAGTAATCTTTAGTTATCCCAATAATGCATATATGGGGCTAATCCCATTTCCAAGTGATTCTTGAAATGATTACTTAATCTGTATTTTTTTTTTTTTTTTTTTTTTTTTTTTTTGCGGTACACGGGCCTCTCACTGCTGTGGCCTCTCCGGTGCGGAGCACAGGCTCCGGGCGCGCAGGCTCAGCGGCCATGGCTCACGGGCCCAGCCGCTCCGCGGCATGTGGGATCCTCCCGGACCGGGGTACGAACCAATGTCCCCTGCATCGGCAGGCGAACTCTCAACCACTGCGCCACCAGGGAAGCCTGACTTAATCTGTATTTTTGAACTGCTTTGGCAAACAGAAATACAAGTTTGAGGCATATGGTAACTAAGAAACATCTTACTAATAATACAGCTTGTTGCATTAGGTCTTTTTTTTTTTAATTCTTTTTTAGGATTTCTCATGACTAAAGCAGTACTTCTAAACACTAGATGCACATCAAATCACTTTATTATTATTATTTTTTAAACAATGCCTATGCCTAGTCTTTATACCATACCAATTAAATACGAAATTCTGCAGATAGGACTAGCTACTAGTATTTTTTTAAAGTTTCCCAGAAGATTCTAATATGAAGACAGGATTTATAATCATTGGAATAAAAAGAATGATTTTTTTTCACATCTTTATTGAAGTATAATTGCTTTACAATTTTGTGTTAGCTTCTGCTGTACAACAATGTGAATCGGCTATATGTATACATATATTCCCTCCCTCTTGAGCCTCCCTCCCACCCTCCCTAGCCCACTCCTCTAGGTCATCACAAAGCATCTAGTTGATCTCCCTGTGCTATGCAGCAGCTTCCCACCAGCCATCCATTTCACATTTGGTAGTGTATATATGTCACTGCTACTCTCTCACTTTGTCCCAGCTTCCCCTTCCACACCCCCATGTCCTCAAGTCTGTCCTCTACGTCTGCATCTTTATTCCTGCCCTGCCACTAGGTTCATCAGTACCGTTTGACCAACAACACATGAAAAGGTGCTCAACCTCACTAATCATTAGAGAAATGCAAATCGAAACCACAATGACGTATCACCTCACACCTGTTAGAATGGCCATCATCACAAAATCTGCAAACAATAAATGCTGAAGAGGGTGTGAAGAAAAGGAAACCCTCCAGACTGTTGGTGGGAATGTAAACTGATACAGCCTCTATGGAGAACAGTATGGAAGTTCCTTAAAAAACTAAAAATAGAACTACCATATGACACAGCAATCCCACTACTGGGCATATAGTCTGAGAAAAACATAATTTAAAAAGAGACATGTACCACAATGTTCACTGCAGCTCTATTTACAATAGCCAGGACATGGAAGCAACCTAAGTGTCCATCAACAGATGAATGGATAATGGATAAAGAAGATGTGGCACATACAATGGAATATTACTCAGCCATAAAAAGAAATGAAATTGAGTTATTTGTAGTGAGGTGGATGGACCTAGAGTCTGTCGTACAGAGTGAAGTAAGTCAGAAAGAGAAAAACAAATGCCGTATGCTAATGAATATATATGAAATCTAAAAACAAGAATGATTTTGATGTGAGTGCACACACAATTGGAAATCACATTATAATCTATATGTCCACTTTCAGGTAATGCTTTTATCAAAAATATCTGTAACATTTTCTAAAATATATTAACTCAGTGAATCCAGGAAGACATTGGGAGAAGGTAAGATGTTTTATATGCAGCCACAAGGGCGAGGCATGTCAAGAACAGAGTCTGGGGCTCATATGACTAAGTTATGAGAATCCTTTCTCAATATTATCCAAATACAATGATTTATCGTAAATAAAACTACAGGGATCCACAAAAACTAGATGCAATTCAATACATCTAGCTTGGTGATCTTCCAACTGGGACGCACGCACTTCTGAAAGTACACAAAGATTTTCCATGTAGACAGTCTTTAGAAAATAATTTCCCAGACTGTCAGCTTCCATGTATACCCTTCCCTAAAATGTATCTTCAAGAGAATAGCATTTGCTGCTTCTCCTTTCACACCTCTTCTCTTATTGTACTAAAGACACTCAACCTCCCACACAACCTGAATCTTGCTTTCACAGTGCATTGACCCAGTGTGTGAAATACCAAGTGTCAAAAAAAAAAATTGCTATTCAAGAATGCAGATCTCCTGAGTGAGAGTTCCTGGAAGTAAAGCAAAGCAAGGAGAGGTTCTGCAAAAATAGTAACTGGTTTTATACAAGAAACACTCATGACAAGACTGTGTCTAATTCTGTTTATTTTTCTATCTATCTATCTATCTATCTATCTGTCTATCTACCTATCTATCCATCCATTAGATTTATATTTTAGAAGTGAGATGACTGTCATATAGGGTTGTATTAACTCATTTATTGTAATTGAAAAAAAAACTCATTAGGGTGTATTTTCTACAGAAAGTCTGATCTAATGGCTTAACAATGAGGTCTAACTTACTGTTGGAATTATGTGGCAGCAGATGTTCTCCATAAACTGAATTACCTAAATCAGCCCCTTCAAATTTTGATGAAGATATATTTAAATTAATATACAAACAATTCATCAGACAATCATATTTTATTATAATCTTATGAAAATTGTTAAAATGCCAACCGAAAGCTGTTTGAAGACCACTGGTCTAGTTCATGCTACCTTGGGAGACTGATTGAGATGGAATTTCAGGGTGTTAATAAAATGTATAAATAAATCCAAATGAGATGGACTTTTGCTAAAAATAAGAGATTTTTTTAAGTTTTGAGCTTGTTAAAGACTATCTAGGGTGTTGCTGACATACAAGGACTGGGAAGTGCAAATTATTGAAATGCTAGTCAATCAACATAGCCTATCTGTTCTAGTTATTTGCATCTGCAAGGAAGGAAACATCGAAGCTCATTTTCCTGAGTGAATGCCTTTAAGAGTAGGTTTGTGGATAGCAATTGAGGCAGACTACTGGGCGGCAGTGTTGCCCTGTTGGAGCAGGCAACACGTTGGCTTCCACTGGGTACTTTGCTCCCACTAGAATCTGCTACCTCTTGCTTAACAGTTTTGCACAAAAGTTCTTAAGTGCCAGTGCTGGGAGTTTGTTCGGGAGCTGGGGCAACTTTCTCTCTCCCCTTTATGTTAATGCTATTAAAACTGTTCAGCTTTTTGCACAATTTTAGAGAAATAGTACTTTGCTTTTATTTATTCTCTTCCCATTTCAACAGGCTGTGGAGCTGGGCCAGGATACACATTTGAGCAATAAATATTAAACTTTATTCTGAATCATCCCTGCTCCCCAGTAGTCCCTAAGATGAGTTCTCCTGTTGTAGCTTCCTTAGTCCTTCTTGCAAATTGGCTCACTGGTAAGGCTTGGCTGCTGGAAGACTGTTAGACACATACCTCTGAATCTCAGTGATAGACACAAAATGGGTATGAATTGAGAGCCCCATGACAAACATAAAGAATCTAGAATAGTGGATGGCATATAGTAAAGGCTCAACAAAATTAGGTTTCTTTCCTTCATCATTTCACTTTTCTACTGCGAATTCAAAAATATTTTAGGAAAAAACTTTCAAAATTAAGCACATATATAACAGCATTATTTCTAACAGCAAACATCAAACACATAGTAAATGTTCAACCACAACTGAATGGTTAATTTTGGCAAGACATAATTTTATCCTTTAAAATGATGTACACTGACCTTTTTTTTTTTTTACACTGACCTTTTTAATGATAGGAAAATACATAGGCATACATAGGCTATAATTCTGAGTAGTAAAGCAGGATTCTGAATTACAAATATGTTATGATATCAAATACATGTATAAAAAATACATGGATGGAAACATGTTTCAGTTGATAATGTTTCACTGGGTAGTGAGATTTTGCATGGCTACTGTTATCTTTTTAATTAATTTATTTATTTATTTATTTTTGGCTGCCTTGAGTCTTCGTTGCTGTGCATGGGCTTTCTCTAGTTGCGGTGAGGGGGGGCTACTCTTCATTGTGGTGCGCGGGCCTCTCATTGTGGTGGCTTCTCTTGTTGCGGAACACGGGCTCTAGGTGCGTGGGCTTCAGTAGTTGTGACACGTGAGCTCAGTAGTTGTGGCTCCCAGGCTCTAGAGCACAGGCTCAGTAGTTGTGGCGCACGGGCTCAGTTGCTCTGTAGCATGTGGGATCTTCCCAGACCAGAGCTCAAACCTGTGACCCCTGCATTGGCAGGCGGATTCTTAACCACTGCACCGCCAGGGAAGTCCCTGTTACCTTCTTGTAGTACTTGAGAATATCTTCCAAAAATTCTGGAAGGAAGGCATGTTATCTTTGTGTTGGAGAATGAATAGTTTGATTAAACAGACATCCTAAAAGCAGCCTATTTGCTGGTGCTCTCCAGAAGGAGGAATTTTCCTGATGATAAGTTCTTAGGAAGTCTTTCACTGAAATATTCACCTTTCTGCTAACTCCTCAGCTATCTTTAGGACAAGCGTAGTGGATATATTATTTTAAAAGTCCTCATTCCCTTAGCCCATGCCTAATTTGGGAGAGGAAGGAACTTCTTTCCAGTCTCCTCAAAATCTTGCTTCATCAAATAAGCTGTTTTTCTATAGGACTTTCTATTTCTTTTTTCATGATTAGAAGTCTTATCTTGATTCCTAGGTATCTCATTATTATTTCTAAACAAATCAACTTCACTGTGGTACACAATATTTTACAATCAGGGCTTGCTTAATTTAAACCTTGTTTTTTTCTTTGTTTGTTGTTTTACAATAAGCCTTATTCAAGGACATTTGAACTATTCACTAATTATACCCTCTTGTGGAAGGAGGCTTCTTCTTATTTTGAAATCCAGCTCCTGAATCTAATAAATTCTGTCTCTTCCTCAATAAGTAATTGACAACTATAGTTGGAGAGATACATATTTCACTCATCTTGGTCAAAAGCAAAATTAAACTTGGCTGCCAAATGTGATCAATGCAAGCCTGCCTGCCAAGGCACAAAGACTCATGACAGGCTACATGGTTCTCTAGGCCCATCCTCACTTCCCTAGTGTATATAGGCAACTCTCTGCCTCTTTCTTCTCTTTTTTCCTCCCTTTTAGAAATCCATCTATTTATAATAAATCTTAAATCATTATGAATTTATCTCTGAAGCTCTCAATGTCTGAGACTTAGAAACAAACTAATTTCCTGCTAAGAAAGCCATACTGCATAATAATGGCTTTAGGTTAATAACACAGTTTTTGTAGTCAATGTTCCAAAATGTTTAAACACATTCACTAACTAAAATTACAAATGGCATCAATTTATGAATAATGTTGCATAACCAAGAATTATCATTTTTTATTGAGTGATTCAAAAATATGTTAGCCTGTAGGTCAGCTGGGTCTAAATAATATAATGTCTCAATTGAATGAAAACATATATTTTTGTTTCATTTTACAGGTTATCAGTAGAGAAAGGAATGTAGAAAGAGCTTAAGTGGATTTTTCTGGGTTTTTGAAACTCAAAGTACTTATCAACATGAGGGGTTTATGTATGGTCTATGGAGTGGAAATTTTACATGGTTGCCTGGGGAGTAAAGGCAGAGGAGACATATTGAAGGGGAGTAGAGTACAGATATTGTTCTCTAGCCCAACTACAAGAGAGAGAACTGATGCCTCACAGAAAGAAAGGTGCTTCTGGGATAAATGTAAGGGCTCTCCATTCTCTAGAATCCACTTAAAACTCAGAGGAAAAGGCGATATTGCTTCGAGACAGAGGTAAATGATACAACACATTGCTTGCTGGAGAGATGTTCATTTATGCATGAGATTCAGCATCACAGTGAAAATGGAAAATAACCCTGTAACATTTAACAGCTATGGTATGGCAGCTTTGGTGGCAATGGGAAGCAGCTCCTTAGATGGGAAGACAAATAGTGTTCCCTTGGAGAACACTCTTCCCTTGGAGAGCAGCAGCAGCAATGAACTGTGCCAGCAAGCGAAAGAACATGGACCAATGTAGCTGGCCGCAAGGATGTGTGAGATAAGCCTGGGCTTCTCAGAAATGCCTGATGAGGCTTCATCTTCATGGATATTTGAAAGCTTGTGGTATCTTACATAAAAACCTTATTCTTATTCGTAAATTCCTGAGGCTGATGGGCATTGATTTTCCACAAATATCTGCTAAAAACCTGATTTTTTTCAATCATCGCAGTCCTATAGTGAATGCAATAGTGTTCTCACGTTAATACAAATGAATTTTATCTCAGAGAGACCAATAAATTGCCCATTCTCACCCAGCCAGCAGTTGGTAAGACTGGGTTTGAAACTCAGCCCTTTAATCGTAGATCCCAAATGTTTCCACTGCACATACTAGATCTTAAAGTTTTTCTGACTGAAAGACAAAGATGCTATATTTTCATATTCTAGGATTATTTCTAGGATTAATTCAGGCCTATTCCCTTCTTTTGCATGAATAAGCCCTTTACTCTCTCTGAAAGGAATAGCAGTGGTGGTTATAATGCAGGTAAGTAAGACAATCATACATTTTCAAGGTCAAAACAAGTAACCAATGTAAATGGAGGGAGGTGAGGAGTTACACGTGCAGTTCAGCTCAAACATAAGATGCTTGCCAGTCACTTCTGTTTGCCACTGTGCTTCATGACCCATGCAATAGGACTGTTCTCTGGTCCATCAAGGCACCTCTGATTTTCAGAACCTCGTTCACTGACAACTCCTCTGAGACTGAATCTGGGGAACCACTGAAGCCAAATCTTTCACTTTCCACAAATACAGGAATTTCACATATTTTAAAAAGTACAATTATATTATGCTGAGCCAGGGCCAGAATTTTTTTTTTAAATTAATATACAACTGAAGAAGCTGAGTCTGAAATATGATGAGTTTGGTGCAAAGTCATACAGCCAGCAAGAGACAGAGTTGGCAATATCTCTTAAGGTCTAGTCACAGCCTTCTGTATCTTCCTGGACAGCAACTTTCAATTGAGTCAAACTACCCATCTAGCCAGAGAAAAGTAATACATTCAGGGAAGTTCTTTCTGTATCCCATTAAGTCATTTCATTAAGGAGTTTTTATTAGCAACATCAGTACAAATCACACACCCAAGAGCTTCCTGACTTAGAGCACCACCGTTTCTCTAAAATTCAAAGTCCAAGAATTGTGGCATGGTCTTCTGATTCTTTCAATACTTAGAAAAGTTAGCATTCTTATTCATACTTTGCTTGTTTACTTTTTTGTGTTAGTAAAGTCATAAGTACAAGGTTGATATTTTCTCAAAGAATGTTGCAAGGTTCATTTAATTGAGAAACAAGGCATTAACTGTGATGATCTTTTAGTGGCTCAGTAGGGTCAATAAGAGTCCTTGATGAGGTAAAAGGAAGTCATCTATATTATTTATTTTGCTTTAAATACTCATCAATTTTTAGGGAGAGGGGCTATTAAAGAAGTATAATAAATGTTTGTAGTTAGCATTCCCAACATCCATTGCCACTTTTTTTGGCAAGAATCTCAATTTTCACTTGAGAAATCTACCCCCTTCAACTCTTAACTCAAGCTGTCTAAGTGGAGTTTCATCCCCACATGACCTAGGTCAAGTCAGGAAGTGCATTGCATTTTCCTGGCCAGTGATTGGCTTAGGCATGGTAGCGACATATCCCAATTCTATCAAAATGGCTAGGAATTTTGAAATGGCTAGGGTCATCTTGAAAACAGAAATATTGTTTGTTGATGATATTAAACATGAGAGAATATGAGACTGGGGCTGTTATAATAGACACATTATCATCGGGATGCAATAGTCTATGGTACTGGGGAACCGCCAAATGAAGCCTGAGAATGAAACCAACAGAGAAGGCAGACTCATGCGAGAACCTAAGTCCTAGTGGCTTTGCTTGAGCCCTGAACCAAGACCCTTCGATTTTCGTGTATTTGAATTAGGATATTTTTTTCCTAAATCAATCAAGCATGTGTAGTGTGTGTGTGTGTGTGTGTGTGTGTGTGTGTATGTTCTTGTTAAAAATAAGTAGTCTTAACTCATAAAATAAGGAAACTAAAGTTATTTACAGGTTGGATAAATGTGTGCTTATCCATCAAGGCAAATACGTCATACCTGATGGTTCTTCCTCCTCTGAAAAGAGTATTGTAGTTGTTGAATATTTTGGATAAGTGGTTGTCATTCTGAGATACTCTAATCTTGTTATACCATTTCAGGTTGTCTGGTTTGGAATAGACATTATAATTTTTATAAGATTTTATTTCTCAGTTTTATTAACACTGGAACAATTTATTAAAGGTATCACCAGCAATTTTCAGAACATTTGAAGAAATAATTTAATTTTTTATTAAAAATTCTACATCAAGAGAGTAGGAGTAACTTATATTTGCCAAACACTTATAAGGAACTCTCATGATAAACATTTCTCCCCATTCAAAGAATAAAACAATAAGTAGGCAATTTTAGAATCTGCCAAACTAGATATGTAGTAGATGTTGCTTATATTTATAAATTCACGGAATATATTTGGTTGAAGGACTGTTTATATGTTCTTAGTGGAAAATTACTACTAGAGTTTTGGGAATTCTAGGTGAATGTGAAGGAAGACAAGAGAATTTGATATAATTCAGGTTATTTTCTGTAAGTAGCAACTGTGCAATCTATGCCTAGGTGGAAAGGGATTGAATCATGCACTCATTGCCAGCTTTAATCCTAGCAGCCACAGCATCATTAGAGCTCAACAGTCTTCACAAAAGGTAGCACTAAAATTAACTTGCTTACCTAAATGTCCATAGACAGATGAATGGATAAAGAAGATGTGGCAATATATATACTGGAATATTACTCAGCCATAAAATGAAATGAAATTGAGTTATTTGTAGTGAGGTGGATGGACCTAGAGTCTGTCATACAGAGTGAAGTAAGTCAGAAAGAGAAAAACAAATACCGTATGCTAACATATATATATATGGAATCTAAAGGGAGGGATGGTTCTGATGAACCTAAGGGCAGGACAGGAATAAAGATGCAGATGTAGAGAATGGACTTGAGGACACGGGGAGGGGGAAGGGTAAGCTAGGACGAAATGAGAGAGTAACATCGACATATATATACTACTAAATGTAAAATAGATAGCTAGTGGGAAAGCATCTGCATAGCACAGGGAGATCAGCTCCATGCTTTGTGACCACCTAGAGCGGGGGATAGGGAAGGTGGGAGGGATACACAAGAGGGAGGGGATATGGGGATATATGTAGACATAGCTGATGCACTTTGTCATACAACAGAAACTAACACAACATTATAAAGCATTTATACTCCAATAAAGATGTTAAAAAAATTAACTTGCTTGTTTCTTATGTGCTTGAAATTGGAATATGATGTGATTCTAAAGAAAAAACAAGTTCTATACAACACAAACACACTTCAGGTGAAATGTACCCATGGATAATCAGTATAGATCTAAAAGAAACAGGAATCTTAAGGTAATTCTCCTAAAAAGAAAAGAAAAATCTCTACTTGCCCCTTGGAAAATTGTCTCTTTTCTGTGACTCAGGTTAAACATTTGATGCTTCAGCAGTTTCAATAATTCTCAAAGCTCTTTATAATACGAAGTACAAGAACCACAGAGAAGGTAGTACATTGCACACTTCTTTAGGATGAAGCAACAAAGTGCCATGATCTACTTGAGGTGTTACAGCTCTGTCACCATGTTAGCTCTGTGATAGAAATTTTCTGAATTTGAGGGCATGTGGGAAAATCCTTTAAAAGCCTTCAAGTGTAGTTACTAAAGTGTTCACAGATCCAAGATAAATTAATGCCCTTGGAAATGAGAACAATACTTATGACTTGAAATATATTTTTGCCATTACTATAAAAATATTTCTTATGTGCACTTCCTTAATTTCTAAAACAATAAATAATCTCCGAAAACACTGAAAAACTCCAAATGAAAAAAAAATGTTTATAATCTCATCACCTAGAGGGAAATATTTATAATATTTTCTAGTTTGGCCTCAGTCTTTTTCCTGTTGTACCTCCACATAAATGAGCTTCTCTGTGTGATGGCTTGTATGTAAAAAAACTAAAGTGATATATGTTGTGCATATTATTTTGTATTCTGTTTTTCTTATTTACATGAGAAGGCCCAAGTTAATGAATATCAGTTGATCACATGATTTTTAATGGATACTTAGTACATATACACATGTATTCAAACAATCATATATTGTTGTACGCTTAGACATTTCCAAAGATCTCCATAATATGGTAAACCATATTAAGCATCCTTCCTTTTGCTGATACTGAAATTCTTTTTATAAATTTTAAATCTGAATCTTACAACAAGTCAGTTAGAGATCAGTGATGTCGAATTTCAGTAGGAATACCCCAAGAATATTTTCACTCTTGATTTGTGGATCAGTTTGCTTCTCCTATTACTATATAGTAACTGATTATTTGCTTATCTCCTTCACTAGGCTATAAAGTCCTTGAAGGTAAGGACTATGTTTTCTTCAGCTCACCATCATATCAGAAGCATCCCTCGCAGTATATGGCACATTGCAAGGGCTCAATACTTATTATTAAGTGAGAGAAACATAGACTAAATTTCCTGAGACAGTAAGAAATATGACAATAAGAATGTTTCAATGGTAAAATCATGTGTTGAAACCTATTTTTCAGATACTACAATGTTTTAAGTATATTATTGTATTTAACACAAGTCAATGATGTATTACAATTCATATTATAGATGAAGAAATATAATCAAGCATGTTAAGCAACTTGTTTAAGTTTACAGAGACACTAAGCGGAAAATTCATGATGCAGCACACAGTCATCTAGTTCAGAGTCCATGTTCTAAATGACCATGTTGTAGTAATGGTTTCCAACTGTATTAGCATACCTATTCCCAAGCTGCCTCAAAAGATCTAAATTGATATTTTTTACTAAATGTTTCTATATGCGAATAATTTTTATAAACAACTAATTAAATGAAAATTTGTCTAAATTTTTGTCTTGAGGAGCACTGAAAGCATTTCCTACAATATTGTGCATAGTAAACCATTATCCCTCCTCTTTCTGCACCTACCCTCCTGGTCCCCCAGCTCCCACCTTTTGAAGATGTGCTATAATGGTGCCATTACATATCTTATTAAATCTACATTTTTTGGCAGATATAGTCTTGTTTCTGCAAGGCTAGAATGTAACAGAAATGAAATGCTAACCTTCTTTGTTGCAATTTTTTTCTTTCTCCTTATCTCCTTAAAACTTCTTTCATTAGAGCATAGGGTATATAATTTAAGACTTTGTCTCTGGCTCTGACCGCACATGAGGTCTGCCTCCAATCCCATTGAGAATCTCTACATTTTTTCATTTGTCATTAACATATTAGGGTTGTCAAATTCACATAACTGTAGGATCTACAGCCAAATGGGTGAAATTAGCAGAAACAGCAAGTGCATGATTCATATCAAATCAACATATTGGGGAATGCTTATTATCTGCATATAGAGGGTGAATATCAACACCTCTAGAAAAACTGGTCACAGATAGGAATTTCCCACAGTGCAATATGAGAGCCATGAGCTTTCCGTGTCTTGTGTTACTGCTCCCACTGCAGGGTTTTAGGTTGCCTCTGTACTCTCTTAAAATTTCAAGATTTACTCTAATGAATCCTCTGGATTTTTCTCAGACAAGGGCCTCTGGCAACAAGATCCAATCAACAGCATTGGCCTAGGAGGTTTCTTGGTAAAGAAAAATCATCCACAAATGCAAGGTGCCCAGTGGACCTAGCCAAGTCAACTGATGGTCCATTGCAAGCACATACCTTGAGATTAAATTCTGTGGCTTTTATTTATCCTTACCCTTATCCCAAAATAATGTGTGTGTAGGGGGTATTAATAGATGGTTTAATCAAGATTTATTAAATAATTTTATATTGAATGAAGTTTATGTTGAAGAGTCCTGTAAAAAATGTTATTTGAACAAGTTGCCTGTGATTAGTTTCCACTTATTACTTCAAAGCTAGCAGAGTGAATGCAGTGCAGTTCACTGTTGGTTCCTAGATCCCTATAGTTTGACCTTAATATGTCTAGTAGTCTAGAAGGCCGGGTAAAGGCAGTTCTGGGGCTGAAGTAACCCGTCTCTGGAGGCCCTCATTATTTTGTAAATGTGCTAAGCATTTTGGGAGACCACCTCCACCTCTCCTCAGGGGAAAGCTTCAGGTGGGTGACTCTCACTAGCCCCTCTAAGCAAGTAGGTAAAAGTTCTGCTGCTGGGAATTATACTTGTCTCTTCCCACAGACTTGCAAGATCTAGACCGGACTTAACTCATATAGGAAAGTTAAGAACAATTTTGTTGGTGGTTTCAGGATTGTGTGAAACACTCAGAATCTCACTTTTGGACTGAAGCACTAATTTCCATAGCTGCTGAGAGGGTTGGTTACCACAAGCTTGTGTCTGGGTCCAGAGGTTCTCCTTCTGGAGATTATTATCTGAGTTTGAGAGAGCCGTTTTGCCCAAGGTCATGCCCCCTTCCTGGAGTCAGGTCTCATTCAATGACTGGTTGATATGGGGATGGAGGCCTAGCATCCTTACACCAATTAAGCCACTCTGCAATGCCATCCAGTTTCAGTACTCTGTCCAATCTCTTTCTCAGAGTCTGCTTCCTGGGGAACCAAACATGCTCCAAAAGAAAGCAATAGGTTTCCTTTGGTTCTACAAAACAAGCCATCTCTCAATTAGTCAGAAGACTTCTCTAAATTGGCCAACCTACATGAGCAGTGATTTATATTGGGATTTGGGTCCAAAGACTAAGAGTCGTAGATAGAATTCATTTACTAGCCAATGTTCACTGCACAAATATTTTCCCAGTAGATATCATGAGAAAAAAGTAGCTGAAAAAAAGAGAGAGAATAGAAAACTTTTGGCAGTTATAGCAATGATGGGAATTTTTTTTTTTTTTTTTGCGATACCCGGGCCTCTCACTGTCGTGGCCTCTCCCGTTGCGGAGCACAGGCTCCGGACGCGCAGGCTCAGCGGCCATGGCTCACGGGCCCAGCCGCTCAGCGGCATGTGGGATCTTCCCGGACCGGGGCACGAACCCGTGTCCCTCTGCATCGGCAGGCGGACTCCCAACCACTGCGGCACCAGGGAAGCGATGGGAAGTTTTAATGTTACTTTTAGCACATACACTCACCCCCCACTCACACACCCCGTTCCAGTAAGAGGTACTATTTGCAGCAATCCATTTTTTCTCTTCAACTTTGTACTTTTCTGTTCTCTCTTTATGGAACATTCTCTACATCTCAGCACCATCTTTCCTTTAAAATCTGTCCCATTGTGACCACTTCTAAGATGCCTTTCATGCCCTGTCCCTATATTTCCAGAGCATAATATACTCCAAGACCTCAGTGTAAATGTGTTGTTACATCTGTTTACTATATCTCCTCCACTAGACTATGATCTTTTGCCACATAAATTTCTAGCCCCCTATACCATGCCTGAGAGTAAGCATGCACTCTTTTGAGATAGACTCTTTGTGAAAGTCCCATTTGCAGTTCCTTATATATTCCCTGTAGATACTGTGAATTCTGCAGGTGATGCTTACTGACTAGTATTAGCAAGCTCTAAATATCTAAAAATATGATACCATGTGGTATATTCTCCAGCCAAATATTTTGAACATCAGTTGCTTACTATTAAAATAGTCATGCTGGGGCTTCCCTGGTGGCGCAGTGGTTGAGAGTCTGCCTGCCGATGCAGGGGACCAGGGTTTGTGCCCCAGTCCGAGAAGATCCTACATGCCGCGGAGCGGCTGGGCCAGTGAGCCATGGCCGCTGAGCCTGTGTGTCCGGAGCCTGTGCTCTGCAACGGGAGAGGCCACAACAGTGAGAGGCCACAACAGTGAGATGCCCGCATACCACAAAAAAAAAAAAAAAAAAAAGTCATGCTTTTCTATCCTTGTGTTCACAACTATATCATTGAACAGAATTATAAACTGTTGTTTTCTTCGTGTACTTTATTCTTCAAAATAGATTGTAAGCTTTTTATGGGCAAGGTCAGAAATTTATACTCCACTTTCTTACCCCACTTGACTAGTACCACGTTAAATCCATAGCAAAATTTTCATTTCTTAATTTGTTGTTTGACCAGATGTAATGGGATATCTTTTATTTTCTTTTGTAAATATAAATATCATCCAAATTACCTGCACTTTTAGGATAACTAAGAATCTTATTTTTGTTGTTAACAAAGGGAAGGTGGCTTTGGTATAAACATTTTTCTTAAGTTTCTACAATCTCCATTTATTTCACCGAGACAAAATAGTCATAGATAAAAGCTATTTTTTTTTTACTAACATTTGCCAAATTATTTCTTGCAGCAAAAATATTGCTAATTGTCTTAGTTTTTATGAAAAATCTCATTAGTAATGATTTTATTTTGTAATTTACCTAGAAGTCTGTCTATGAATACTGAAATGTGAAGACTTTAATATTCCTTTAATTTGCTTCCCTAATTACAGTAAATATCATTAGCTGTGATTTCACATACTCAGACCTTTAAGATAGTTATATGTGAGCTAGCCTGATCTTTATTTTGGCACCACTTATAAGGAACCATTGTGATGAGAAAGTATAAACAGGTTGTAGATGCAACTATGCATACTATCTGTTATGAAAGAACAAGTGTTTTAAGGGTCTTACAGCTTTCAGTTACTCTTTACTTGTATGAAGGACAGATATTACCCACATACAAAAGAACCAAGAACCTGGATAAAAGCAAAAACAGACTCTGAGCAGCCAAATTAGAAGTCACATATTTTCACATTTGTAAGTCACCTTTTAAGATAATCACAGCAAGTCTATTCACACAATTTAAAAGGCTCCATTGCTTATGGTCCCAGTTACACAACATAGAGGACACCACGACATAATGAACAGAAGTACCACTAGAAGCAGGTGAATCAGCAGGAGACTAAAAATTCCAGCTGGCAGGTAGACACCAAGTTGGGGGATCTCAAGTAAGAAAAGGGTAGGTATAGGTACATGAATCCAGGAAGAGTCATTGTGTGCTGTTAATGTAGAGGAAAACAAATATATAAACATAACTGTTTCTTTATTTGATAAAATACCATATATTTGCCTAATGGTAACAAACAATTACTAATGATAGAATTTTACATTTAAAAAAGGGATTTTAGTAGATGTTCAGAGCTGATGGTCAGTGTCCATTCTGATTGGGTATTCCCATTTCCCTACCAGTTTTGGAAAAGTCTTTAGTATTATCACTGCTTATATTAACTCTTTTGACCTTTAAATAAAATCTCTACTGCAGTTGTAACAGGTTGCTTTCTGTTGCAAATAGAATTATATACAAAGCAGATTATCTGGGTCCTCATGCTTATCATTCCAGCTACCACATAGGGTGACAGGATAAGTTCTAACCCAACAAGAGGTAGTATGTCTCACATGTATAATGTGAGAGATAGGTAGGTGTTCTCCAAAGACTTGTGCTCCCAGTACATTAGTAGAATATTTGCTAGGGAACGGCTGCTCAGCCAAGGATTCTTCCCCCTCTCCCTGCTTTCAGTACTTTCCCCTTCCCTGACCTGACCCCCTTCATATCTTTTTTTTTTTAATATTTAATTTTATTTATTTTTGGCTGTGCTGGGTCTTCGTTGCTGTGTGCGGGCTTTCTCTAGTTGTGGCGAGTGGGGGCTACTCTTCATTGCGGTGCGCGGGCTTCTCATTGTGGTGGCTTCTCTTGTTGCGGAGCACAGGCTTTAGGCATGTGGGCTTCACTAGTTGCAGCAAGCGGGCTCAGTAGTTATGGCACGTGGGCCCTAGAGTGCACAGGCTTCAGTAGTTGTGTCTCGTGGGCTCAGTAGTTGCGGCCCAGGGGCTCTAGGGCACAGGCTTAGTAGTTGTGGCACCCCCTTCATATCTTGCTCCCTCATTTGTGTTACTTCCAGGCTGAAGTGTACCCAGGTGTGCTTGCTTCATATCACCTTACTCCCATTTCCTATTCACATTCCTAGATACATAGAATACAGTAGAAGTACCAGTGAATACTTGAGACACACATAGAAAGGGTCTGGATATCTCAATCTCCATGTGGCAAACCAAGTGCCATGCAGAAACAGAGGCAAGGAATATATTCTAACATGTGAGTAAAGAATATATTCTATTGTGTCAACACCATAAGTTTGGAATTTACCCCATAATGTTTTGGACTTATTGCTTAAAGTAGCTGGTGTTTAACCAATACTTATTCTATTTAATTAGATTGCAAACCTTTTTTCAGAAGCTGCTAGCGGACTTCTTGTAAGTAATTTGCAAACACAGGAGTACATGCCCACACCCGTAGGAAGAAAAATAGAATTATAGATTTAAAGCTCATTTATTTAGCACCGGGAAATAGGCTAGAGATAAGTCATTTCTAACATTCACTACAGCTTCTAAACCCTCCAATATTAAGTTAGGTCTACTCTTGTCTTTATGGATAGAACAACTAGCCCAGTAGAGCCCAAACCCCAGTAGAGTCCAAAATCTAGTTAAAGCCTGTTCTAGATTTTAATTATCCTACACAACATCTCCCAGTTGCAGTCTCCAGAAACATGAATATAATCTATAGGACTTCCTCTTCATATTAACTTTTATTTTCCTGCAGGCCTTATAAAAGCATCCCTGAGTTTTCTGACTTTCACAAGTTCAATGATATTTTTTTCTTTCATTTGATACTTTCAGATAGTCTTCCAACTCTGTCATTCTCTAGCTGTGACTTTATATGGACATGTTACTAAAGTTCTCAGGCTTTTGTCCTTACCTACAAAATAAAAGAATTTGATCCAACTATCTCTAAATTGTCTTCCAGCTACAAGTAATAGAGAATATGTTTTTTAATGTGTGTGTATTTGTATATAGCAAATTTACAAAATATCAGTCCCCTTTCCATTTGTGTCATGTTGATAAATGTCATCTAGCTTTTTAGTAGGGATACTTTCTGCTCTAAGTATTCCTGGATAATGTGTAGATGGTTTTTATTTTCTGTTCCTTTTCTCTTTCACTGTACTCCAACCTTAATCGGAGGCAACTGTAAAACTTTCATGGCATTCACATGTGCATTTCCAGCAATGTAAAGTGTTGAGCAAGGTTAAGAACAGTATTGTAGCCTACACACATACTTATATGCCTCCACCCTCCACATACACACACAGATCCATTTGGAGTGTGTGCTCTTTCTATTTTGCTTTAGAGTAGAAAATTTTAAGAAGGACTAAATAAAGTTATTCAACTTCCTCTGTCATAAAAAGATTAAATTATGTTAAATCTCACCTAGAAAATTAAAAAGAACACCTTGTTGCCCAAGCAACAAAATGCCTTTTTAAAAATTTGTAATTGGTTTGAATAGGGCTCTCCAGAAACATGTTGCATTGTTTAAGTGGCTCAATCCAATGAAATTCCACCATTGAGTTCTTGAGAAAATAAAATGCTCAAAATACTCAGACCATAGAAATGAGTGTACAATTGCTTTCTAAGAATGAAAAACTTTGATCTACTGAGACAAGCACAATTAAGCATTCTATCTAATGCATAACTCAGCCGAAACTGAAGTGAAGTAGCCACCCAAGGTAAACCATTGTTAGCAGTGTTGATCATAAACGTTAGTAATGAAGGATTATGAAAGGCATGAGGAAACTTTTGGGAGTTATGGAAATGTTAACCATCTTTCTTTTGGTGATGATGATCATGAGTGCAGATATATCATAATTTTTTAAATTGTACACTTAAATTATGTGTCATTTATTGTATTTCAATATTCCTGAACAAAGATGTTAAAAATAAGGGTAGAGAATATTGTAGAACAAAAGATAAAATGAATTAATTTAATTTACTTTAGGAAATTATCAGCAAATGTTTCTTATTTTATGTTTCTCTCATTTACCATACCAAGCAAACTATTCTAACAGACTGACATTTGGGATCCAGAGGATAAATAACAGAGGCCCTATAATAGGGATTCCAACCCAGGAACTTTTGCTTCAGTGTCAGTGAGCAAAGGGCATTGCTCACTACTTAATGGCAAAATATCTCACCTTACATGACTCAATTTCATTTTATATAAAATGGGTTACATTCAAGAACATGAAGGACATTGAAATTGCCCTAAATATTAGCTCCTGTCCATGCTCTGAATTGTTAGGAATTCATACACATTATAACACTATTGCTTTAATACATACATCTTAAAACAAATAACAGCACTTTGTAATAACAGTGTAAACAAGATCTTATATATGAATTTGCACTTATTATTCCCTGCTGTGTTTGAACATCAAGTTTACAACTCATCTTTGTAATTATTATTCATTATTGTAATCACAGTAGTGCATGGGATAGATAATCCCAAACAGAATAATGTAAAAACCACTCATATTTGATTTTAGACTACTGAGGAAGCAAGGGAAATATGTTTAGATTAAAAATGGAAATCCACATGTAGACAATCACAATTAGCTGTGTCTAATCTACCATAGAGTTCCTAACCTAATGTTGGGCTTATTGAGTTAACTAATGAAGCTGCAATGAGGGAGTCTTAGTATATCAAAAGCATATTTAAGACTTTATTAAATAGGCCCAGAAATGGAGAAAATGCACAATTTTCCATATTTCTAGATTCTTTAAGTACAACTTTGATATGGCTAATGAAAACCACTTTGACGAGTCAAATTGTGCAGTAAGTTTCAAATAAGGAGTAAATAATAGTTTTACTTTATTTTAAATGTTTAATTATTTCATACACAATGTTAGGCCCTGGGAATACAAAATTGAGTAACATGTACTTCCTGCCATGATCTCCTGGTTGAGCACTGGTGATGCTATTATTCATGAGAAGATAATAATTTAGTGCAATTTAAATTATCTTTCTATCATGAAAGGTAAATTTTTATATAACTAAGGATGTTTGTCTTTATTAGGAAGGGCACTTAACAGCTGAATATCATTTGAATTTCCTAGTCTTTTAGGGTAAAATTCATGACCCTTATTATGTACTTACAAATGTTAGGGCAGCAAACTTTATTGTTATAAGACTCCTATTAAAGGTGAAACCCATATTTAATTTCATTGGCATGGCACAATAGAAGAGTGAATATATACAATTATTGGATATGCTAATAAATTTTCTTACCCTTTAAGATCATTGATTAGGTAAATACCTTGTTCAAAAGTAGAAATGAAAGAAAGGCATAGAAAAGATACATCTTGCAACCATGCTCCATATGCTACCCCTAACCTAACCTAACTCACATTCTCTCATTCTCTCTCTCTCTCTCTCTCCCTCTCTCCCCCTCTCTCCCTTTCTCTTTTTCTCTTGCCATGTAACCATTCATTAGTTTTTGTGCACTGATCCAAAGATTGCTTATAACAATATAAGCAAATAGCACACATGTACTTATTTTATACAAAAGAAATAGTGAACTTTGTTGTCTGTCTTGTTTTCACCTGATAATACACTTTTAAGATCTTTTTATACCACTGCATAGAGGAATCCTTCACCTTTAAATCTGAATGTTATTCAGTTATATATATACATATGCAGTATGTATATATAACATAAAACATTCAAATAACTCCTATTGGTGGTCTTGTTGGTCATTTTTAATCAATATTGTGAAAATGACTATACTACCCACAGCAGTCTACAGATTCAATGCAATCCCTATCAAATTACCAATGGTATTTTCACAGAACTAGAACAAAAAATCTTAAAATCTGTGTGGAAACAGAAAAGACCCCAAATAGCCAAAGCAATCTTGAGAAAGAAAAACGGAGCTGGAGGAATCAGGTTCCCTGAGTTCAGACTATACTACAAAGCTACAGTAATCAAGACAGTATGGTACTGGCACAAAAACAGAAATAAAGATCAGTGGAACAGGATAGAAAGCCCAGAGATAAACCCATGCACCTCTGGTCACCAAATCTATGACAAAGGAGGCAAAAAAATACAATGGAGAAAAGACAGTCTCTTCAATAAATGGTCCTGGGAAAACTGGACAGCTACATGTAAAAGAATGAAATTAGAACACTCCGTAACACCATACACAAAAATAAACTCAGAATGGATTAAAGACCTAAATGTAAGACCGGACACTCTAAAACTCTTAGAGGAAAACATAGGAAGAACACTCTGACATAAATCACAGCAAGATCTTTTTTGACCCACATCCTATAGTAATGAAAATAAAAACAAAAATAAGCAAATGGGACCTAATGAAACTTAAAAGCTCTTGCACAGCAAAGGAAATCATAAGCAAGACAAAAAGACAACCCTCAGAACGGGGGAAAATATTTGCAAATGAAGAAATGGACAAGGGATTAATCGCCAAAATATAGAAACAGCTCATGCAGCTCAATATCAAAAAAACAAACAACCCAGTAAAAAAATGGGTGGAAGGCCTAAATAGACATTTCTCCGAAGAAGACATACAGATGGCCAAGAGGCACTTGAAAAAATGCTCAACATCACTAATTATTACAGAAATGCAAATCAAAACTACAATGAGATATCACCTCACACCAGTCAGTATGGGCATCATCAAAAAATCTACACACAATAAATGATGGAGAGGGTGTGGAGAAAAGGGAACCCTCTTGCACTGTTGGTGAGAATGTAAATTGATACAGCCGCTATGGAGAACAGTATGGAGGTTCCTTAAAAAAACTAAAGATAGAATTACCATATGACCCAGCAATCCCACTCCTGGGCATATACCCTGAGAAAACCATATTTCAAAAATACACATGCACCCCAATGTTAATTGCAGCACTTTTTACAATAGCCAGGTCATGGAAGCAAACTAAATGCCCGTTGACAGATTAATGGATAAGGAAGATGTGGTACATATATGCAATGGAATATTACTCAGACATAAAAAGGAATGTAATTGGGTCATTTGTAGAGATGTGGATGGACATGGAGACTGTCATATAAAGTGAAGTAAGACAGAAAGAGAAAAACAAATATCGTATATTAACGCATGTGTGGAATCTAGAAAAATGGTACAGATGAACCTGTTTGCAAGGCAGAAATAGAGACACAGACATAAAGAACAAATGTATGGACACCAAGGGGGGAAAAGGGGGTAGGATGAATTGGGGAATTGGGATTGACATATATACACTAATATGTATAAAATAGATAACTAATGAGAACCTGCTGTATAGCACAGAGAACTCTACTCAATGCTCTTTGGTGAACTAAAAGTGAAGGAAATCCACAAAAGAGGGGATATGTGTATACATATAGCTGATTCACTTAGCTGTACAGCAGATACTAATACAACGTTGTAAAACAACTATACCCCAATTAAAACAAAATTTTAAAAAATAACTTTTCTATTACAAACTGATGTATATTTGCTAAATATAAAATAATATATAATTTTGTATATGGGCAATTTCTTGAAAATGAAGAAATATTTGTAGGGTAAACATGCAGAGGTAATACCTTGCTAAATTGCCATCTATCCATGTTGCATGGATTTAAATTACCATCTGAAATATATAGAATTCTGGTTCTTCCTAGCATGTATTGTTGAACAGAGTGTGTTTTCAAACCTGAATCTTTGCCAGTATCCTAGTTTAAATAGACATCTTAATGTAGTTTTAATTTGCATTTTTTTTTCTCACAGTGAGAGAGGTTGAGCATCATTTCATAAGGAGCCATTTGTATTTACCTTTCTGTGAACTATTTGTTCAATAGGTCATCATTATTTTTCTTTTGAGTTGTTTCTCTTTTTCTTATATGTTTTTAGTATCACTTTATATGTCAGGGATATTTTCCTACTGTGAAATGTGGTGCAAATACTTTTCACAATTTAACTTTTTCTTTTGATTTTGCTTATAACATTATTATGCCATGTAGATTTTTCATGTTATCATTTATATAATTACATGTATTAGCATTTTCTTTAGTTTTCTCAATATGAAGGTGTAACAACAAAAGTGTTCTTATATAAAACATATAAAGGAATATTACTATGGTGTTTTGTTGCTTATTAATATTATATCGATTTTTACATATAAATATTAATAGTTTTAATATTTGAAGTATTATAGAATTCATCTTGCTATACAATATAGAGCCTTAACTTTTTTTGTCAGATGGCAACTTAATTTTCCAACATCATTTAGTAAAAAGTTCTTCCTATCAGCTGGTTTAACATGCAACTTTTATCATACAGCAAATTTCCATATGTATTTGGATCCACTTTGAACATTTTTATACTTTTTAATTTTTTTGTGAAGCATTTTTTTCTCTCATGGGCCAGTACTACATTTTCTAATTTTTTTTTTTTTTAGCGGTACGCGGGCCTCTCACCACTACGGCCTCTCCCGCTGCGGAGCACAGGCTCTGGACACGCGGGCCCAGGGGCCATGGCTCACGGGCCCAGCCGCTCTGCGGCATGTGGGATCCTCCCGGACCGGGGCACGAACCTGCGTCCCCTGCCGATTTGTGGGCATTAATGATACCTTTTAATCAATATACATGTCCAGAGTACTCCACGTGGTAGGCTTTTCTTATTGGCCTTACAGATGTGTAAGTAGGCAGTAGTTCTCAGCATTTAGAATCATAGGATCAGAAATCAGATTACACGAGTTCAATTCCAGTGTTGTTGTTTTCTACCTTTGTGATTGGGAAGAGCAACTTGATCTTCCAGAGTCTCTGTTTCCTCTTACGTAATTTTCCCTCTTTACAGAGTTGGAAGAAAAAGTAAATGAGACTTAGCAGAGTGGCTGAGATAAATATTAGCTCTTGTAATGAACACCAGGTACTGGAGGGTCTAGGGGGTTAGCAAAGATGGCACCCACACACTTCCCTCTTTTTAGCAGTATCCAGTTTCCTTTTGGGGAATTCTTTTGATGGTCGCCTTACCACCAATAATCTGAGGGGTCTCTGGTAACTTTTGTTCGGCTGATTTTATTCTGACTGGCACACCAAGGAGGAGGCATGTCACATAAGCAAGTGAAATAGATTCTTCCAGCTTGCCAAAACTGCCAAGTAGAACCAGGGGCAGAGGAAGTGGGCCAGAGGGAAACAACAGTTGGAATAATCATTTCTAGTGGCCCCTGGACAGGAACTGTGACTCTACTTTTAGTACCAAGGATATATATCACTTCCTCTCGCCTACCTCTTCCAAACCCATTTGTCTTCCTACCTTTTTATCCTATGAATTTCCTGTATCCTTCAAATAAAATCCTTTTTAGATTAATTTAGCCAGAATTGGTTTCTTTACGATGCAAAGATTAAATAATATTCCCCAGTTCACACAGCTAAGAAGTATACTACACTCTACCGTTAAACAACAAAACCTAAGTTGATGTTTAAAAGAGATGATTTGTAAGTCACTTTTTTAGAGGTCTCTTCCAGGAAACTGCTCTGAACTCAAGGTCTTGAATTCTGCTACAGGTCTGGCTACAATTCTGTTTTATTGAATACTCTTGAAGGATATCACCATAACTATTTTTGTTAAGAAATACATATGTGGGGCTTCCCTGGTGGCACAGTGGTTGAGAGTCTGCCTGCCGATGCCGGGGACACAGGTTCATGCCCCGGTCTGGGAAGATCCCACATACCGCGGAGTGGCTGGGCCCGTGAGCCACAACTACTGAGCCTGCGCATCTGGAGCCTGTGCTCTGCAACAAGAGAGGCCACGATAGTGAGAGGCCCGCGCACCGCGAGGAAGAGTGGCCCCCGCTTGCCACAAGTGGAGAAAGCCCTTGCGCAGAGATGGGGACCCAACACAGCCAAAAATAAATAAATACATAAATTAATTAATAAAATACATTAACAAATAATAAAAAAAGAAATACATATGTATTTCTTGTCAAGAGAGCTATTTGCTCAGAAATACTGTATGGAAAACCTTCACAAGCAAATTTTTTCTATTTCTGTTGTTGTTAGATTCTGGTAAATTCTTAAACATTTGACTGGAGTTGATCTTCATTAGTGGATTTAACTTTTTTTTTGCCATATCTTCACCTGCCATTTCCAGCACGACCATTCAGTATGCCCAGTTACAGGCACTCTATTTAAAATGAAGTCAGAGTCCCATTAATTTACTAATGAACTGATATTGACTTTATTTTCTGCAAGCTGGTGATGCTTCAGAAAGCAGTTATCTCGTTTTCAAAATGAGCCCTGATGAATTTTCTCTGCTGCAGAAATGTAAAAAAAAATCAATTAAAAAATCTAATTGGTTCAATAATACCTGGTTTTAATTACTATTCTGGCTTGGAGCCAATGCTCCTGACCCTCAGGAGGTTTGACTGTATGCTTCCCTCCAGAGAGGATCTCTCCTGGTGCAGGTGAATAGGAGACCCACAAAGAAACAGGACTCCCTGTTTAAGGAGTAGTCAGCAGTGGGTCCCCCCACTCTGCGTTTCCAAGTACTGCCTCAGGTCATTGGGTTTTGATGCTATAGTACAATTCAATTATGTAAATATTTTGGAAAGCCTGCTAAATAAAATTGTGAGGAAATAGCTGGGTAATTTTTCCCCTTGAACATTGGCTGATTTCTCTTGTGGGTAGTCAGATAAATTATCTAGATAATTATGGTCCTGTTGACATCTCCCAAAGGTGCCTTTTTCTCAGCTGCCTAACATTTAATTACTGTCAGGTGTGTTAACTGGTGAGGCGAGAAAGTTAAGACAACAATAGAAAGAAGGCCAAACATCAACCTATAGAAATGCTTTAATTTTTACTTCTGTTACATGCACATTTGCAGATGCTACATGGCAGTTCTTGAAGTCAACGATTTTCCTTACGGGCCACCTGGGACTATGGTAGGTGATGTTTATAGTAAAGATCAGAATCATCAGGGGCCAAGTTTAATTCTAAACAGAAATATACTATTTATGTTAGAATCAGCCTGATCCACTCTTGAAAGCTTTCCAGGTGAATTCTCTGCCTAGCTCTGATTGAAGAACTACCCATTAGCAAAGAGAACAATTTAAAACTCCCTATAATGATAACTTGAGGGGAGATGAAATAAAACCCCAGGCATAAAGCCCCATAGAAGCCAAGTCAGTCACAGCTCTACAAATTAATAATTGTTATTTAATTTCTATGAGCCTCCATTTTCTCTTCTGTAAAGTGGAGAATAAGATCTGCTTTGAAGGACATTTTTGAGGATTAAGTGAAACATTTGTAAAGCACCTAAAATTGTATCTAGCTCTTAGATGTGCTTGTAGATATTTTTCCCACACAGTCTCATAATTTATTTTAAAAAGGAAATAGAAAATCTACCATAAATATTTCAGACATAATAAAATAGGTGCTGTTGTTAATTTCCTAAAAATTTAAATCTTTTACTGAGGATGGCCCTTCCAAGTTCAAATCTTAAAAGACCCCCAGTCCCAGCCACTTGCAGAATTATAATGCAGTTTAGTCTCAGAAGATATACAGATGGATGAAAGTCCAGGATAGGAGAATGTTAATGGAAACCGACAAGTAGATTATTGACTTGTTAGTCTTCTTTAAAAAGAATAATGCTTATATATTTTGTTGTTCAGTCAGATACAACTTTTTCTGAGCAAATAATTCAAAATTTGGTTGTAAGGTAGAAAAGGGTCTGCAAACTCCTATTTTGCTTTTATACTAATGTTGGATTTAGAAAACATAATGATTTGAATTATTCAACACTGCAGGTGTCCTCAGATATTCACAATTGTTATAACCCAAAGACCCAAACAGAGTGAAAATGAGACTTCAGGCTCCAAAGTAATTACAAAGATAAGTCACAAATATGTAATGGACAGATAGCAGGAAAAGAGTAGGATGAGCATGTGATAGCTGGCATGTGGCAAGACAGGATCTGAGAAATGAGTTTCATCAAAATGAAAGATGAAAAAGGTGATATATTTTATAGCTACCTATTTTTGCTTTGAAAGATTGGATGGGGAAAACTACCATTTCTTGGTTATATTAGGATGCAGGAAGTAGATATTCATCTATGAGTTGATTCAACCATTCGTTTAGCAATGATAATAAGAGGTGCTACTGACCAGTCGTTAAGAATGTAAGATCTTGAATGAGAAAAAAAAGGCTGTATTTAAAGGTGTTTCTTCCCTTTCTGGTGTTTCTTCATGACTATTCCTTTGTACCTTTTGACCAATATTTCCCCATTTCTGTCACTGCGCACCATTCTACTCTCTGGTTCTATGAATTTGACTTTTATAGATTCCACATATAAGTGAGATCATATAGTATTTATCTTTCTATGTGTGGATTATTTCACGTAACACGATGTCCTCCGGATTTATCCATGGTGTTTCAATGGGCAAAAACTCTTCATAAAATGTGACAACTGTATATTTACATGCAAAAGGATAAATTTGGGCTCCTACCTCACACCATATACAAAAATTAACTCAAATTGATATTGATTAAAAATGAATAACATAGAAGTTCTGATGAAGAAACTCTCCCAGAAGACTCTAGCAAGTGATAGAAAAATATAACAACAGAAAAGAAAGAAAGATGAAGAAGAATAGAGTAAAAGTGGTAATGAATATTAATATTCCCAGAAGGAAGGAGGGGAATAAGTAAAAAAAAAATCGTGATTTTTTTGGGTCTTTTTTACTTTTGTTTTCTGTGATTTCATACTTCTTTCACTGACAAATTGCTTCTGCTGAAATATGTATCTGTACCTCTAGATTTGTCTTGAAACCTTAGAAGAGCACCACAAGGCATAAGGGAAAGGAATCTGAATTTGAGAAAGTTGTCAAGACTTGAGAAGGTGCTTTGCACCCCTGGGCTCTCAGTGATTAACTGAGCTGTTCCTATGCCCTATATGTGGATGCTGGTCACACCCACATTTTAAATGTCTTTGTCATATATTTAAGCGCCTCTGTGTATGAAGATGTATCCTTTATGCAAATCTGTGGAACTGCTATCATAATTCTCAATCTAGATTTTTTTAGCTTTATTCAAGTGTAATGGCCAATTAAATATTGTGTATATTTAAGGTATACAACTTGATGATTTGATATACATATACATTGTGAACTGATCACCACAATCAAGGTATTGACATATCCATCACCTCACACAGTTACCTTTGTATGTGTGTATGTAATGAGAACATAAGATTTAGTCTCAGCAAATTTCTTGTTTTTTTAATATTTTATTTTATATTGGATTATAGTTGATTAACAATGTTGTGTTAGTTTCAGTTGTACAACAAAGTGATTCTGTTATACATATACATGCATCTATTCTTTTCAAATTCTTTTCCCAATTACCTTGTTACATAATATTGAGTAGAGTTCCCTGTGCTATATAGTAGGTCCTTGTTGTCTATCCATCCTAAATATAGCAGTGTGTACATGTCAATCCCAAACTCCCTAATTATCCCTCCCTGCCCTACCCTTCCCCCCTGCTAACCATAAGTTCCTTCTCTAAGTCTGTGAGTCTGTTTCTGGTTTGTAAATAAGTTCATTTTTATCATTTTTTTTTTTAGATTCCACATATAAGTGATAGCATATGCTATTTCTCTTTCTCTGCCTGACTTACTTCATTTAGTATGACAATGTCTACATCCATCCATGTTGCTGCAAATTCCATTATTTCATTCTTTTTAATGGCTGAGTAACATTCCATTGTATATATGTACCACATCTTCTTTATCCATTCTTCTGTCGATGAACATTTAGGTTGCTTCCCTGTCTTGGCTATTGTAAATGGCGCTGCAATGAATATTGGGGTGCATGTATCCTTTTGGACCATGTTTTTCTCCAGGTATATGCCCAGGAGTGGGATTGCAGGATCATATGGTAGCTCTATTTTTAGTTTCTTAAGGAAACTCCATATTGTTTTCCATAGTGGCTGCACTATGGAATTTACAGTCCCACCAACAGTGTAGGAGGTTTCCCTTCTCTCCACACTCTCTCCAGCATTTGTTGTTTGTGGATTTTTTGATGATAGCCATTCTGACTGGTGTGAGGTGATATCTCATTGTAGTTTTGATTTGCATTTCTCTAATAATTAGCAATGCTGAACATCTTTTCATGTGCCTCTTGGCCATCTGCATGTCTTCCTTGGAGAAATGTCTATGTAGGTCTTTTGCCCATTTTAGGATTATTTTCTTTGTCTAAATTAATATATTTATTTGATGCTCTTGTGCTTTGTTCCTCTTTTTCCTTTAGCCTGGCATTTATTCTACTGTCTTGTCTGCTAATACCTTTTATTTTCTAGGTCTACTACCATTGAAAGCTGGAAGATATCTACCTAGTTAAAATTAGGTGTTTGGGCTTCCTTGGACCTTTTCATATCTCTTCACTGAGGCTGTGATTTTTTTTTTCTGTAGTATTGACCTAGGGTATTATTTACATCATTACTTTTTACTTTTGAAGGTAGGAAAAGATTTAATCATCTTACATCCAAGACAGGTAACCACAGTGCCTTCAAAAGTTAGGTGTTTTATTGTACTGAATGATGGATTCCCATTTATTAATTATTTCTCAGGATTCTATGTGAATAGTATAGCATATACTATTTTCTAAATAATGTCTAATCCTAAAGGATTTTTAAATGTTTGTACTATGAAAAATGATATTAAAACTAAAGTGGATTATTTAACTTAAATAAAACATAAAAGAAATTAAAACTTTCCAGTTTCTAAAGTAAATTTAGAGGACAAAATCATGAGATATTTTAAAATAAATACATTGATATGAGAATAAGAATGTGAAGAGTTTCATTATATATTATAATTCTAGGAAAGAAAGCCAAATGTCAAAGTTAGAATACATACTTTCAGGACAAATTAAAAAAAGAGTTTGCTATGCTAAATAAATAAGCATGTAGCATAGGTGACATAGCAGCTAAAATATGTGTAAGTTCTAGCAAGATTTAGACAAATTTTATGGATCATGAATTCATGTGTAATTTAGAAATCAATTAAGAAAATGTATTTAAAATCATTTTTGATAATATTAAGGATATCTACAAAAGTAATGTAACATTGAAAGAAGCCTTAATAATAGTACTAATATTAGTATTTAGAAATTAAACCCAAATTACTAGTAATCAATATCATAAATGGGATAACTCCCAGGGAGCCCAAAACAATGGCAGCCTAAATCCATGCCTCCCAATATCCTTCAAAAACAAAACAGAACATCAAGAAAAACACATAAAACTACCAAAAAAAAAATCAAAAAACCCATAACTGGAATGTAACTGGAAAATAAAAGATGCCTAAACTTTAAATTACCTGCATATTAAAAGAGCAAAACAGCAAATCCCAACAAGCAATCTTTCACACTTTTGTCACAGCCTTTGTTGTGAACAAGGATAGTCCAAGAAAAACTGCACATAAAAGACAAGAAGGGACCTAGCAGCATATCTCAAATTGCTCTATAACTTCTCCATAAAGAGACCTCCATCCTATGTGTGAAAATACCAAAAGAGACAAAAAAATGTTCTGGTAGGTCAGATCACTGCTTACAGGGCTTAAAACATGCAATTTGAGGTAGTCGTCTTTGAAAAGTATAATTTTGGGGAGATGGGAGGAATGTATAAATAGGTTCCATTGGAAGTTGAATGATTAAAAGTAAAAGAAGAAAATGTGGAAATTTTAGGGCACTGAAAAATTCTTTCAGAAGAACACAAAGAAATGAAGTAAATGCAACTCCTGTCCCCAGTACCAATTAAAATAATATAAATTAAACAAATTGGGCCATCCTATACTGACAGAAGAGAAAGTGTCAAAGAGACATAGGAAATGCTTTTGCTTCTGGCTAGACTGAAGTAACAAGCAACTGGATTTAACTTCCTACCTTAAACAATAACAACAACAAAACAGACAATCTATGAAATAAATAATGGTTTGAAGATACTGGATATGGGGAAACGAATGACAGTGACCCCTGATAGATGGGAAGTAAATGAGGTGAGTACTACAATTGCCCCAGCTTACTACCTTGAAATAGTTTCCAGGCCATAGCTGAGGGAGGGGAAACTTAGAGCTCACAAGCCTCCTAAAGTTAAGGATATGCAGCTGAGAATCTAGGGCAATTAAGATGGCTAGAGATTACAGAGACTATTGCTGATGGATCTGTTTGAGGGTTAGGGAATGCATTCAAGGTCCTGGCAGTATACAAGCACTCCCCAGCTTTGACTTTCTGCTGAGCTGTCCTCTTGTCTTCTCTGCTCTTGCACATGGTCTCACATTCAGCCAGGGATGTATGGATAACACTCCCAAATCTCCCCCAAGAGTGTGTGCAATCTTGCTCATGACCATAGTCTTCCAGACCACTGCAGTTACATGTGAGCTCTTCAAAGCACAGTATGCCTGTCTCATTCCCCAGAATACCCTGATCAATTTCGGACTATTCTGCCAGCTTCTCGCTTTTCCCAGTCAGGATTGCAACCTGCGGATAGCTGCAGCACTGACCTTCTCCATTCATTTTCCATTGGTATTGCTATGGTTTCTAATATCCAGGGGCATGGAGTATTTCTGCTCCACTCCAATTTCAAACAGCTCCTTCCTACAGCAAACTCTGGTTTTCAACACTACTTAAGCAAAGTAGAAGTTGGTGGGGAGGGTAGAGGGAGAGTATGGAGCAGCCCCAGGCTAAAACTCAACAGACACTCACCATTCTTAACTGAATTTCAGTCATCTGTCTTGAATAAATGCCTCTCAACTTGTTTGCCTCCAGACCTGTTTTATATCATTTCATTTAGTCTATCATTGATTTGTGAAGGAAGTTTTTTTGTGTGTTTCTCTGCCATTCTATAATCCTTTTTATCAGTCACTGTTTTCTGTTTCCAGATTGTTTGGCTGAGATGGTCTCAGAGAACTCCCTGGCTGCTCTTTTCAGTCATCATTGATAATAAAACAATAATGGAAAAACCTGAGATGCCCTTAATTAGGAGAAATCCAACCATCAAATTATTTATAATAAAGTCTTTATGTATACAGCTTGAGAGGGATCATGTTAATCTGTAGATGGCTGTATTTTTTAGTCCCAGCTCAGCTCCAAATGATATATGTGGCATAGGCCATTCATGTTTTATCTCCAAATCTCAATTTCCTCATATAGAATAGAGGTATTTGCCTAGATTTTTTAAAAGCTTCTTTCATCTCAGAAATTCTATGGTCCTGTGAGAAAATAGCTAGGATGTCAGTTTTACAAGAAATACCTGGCAAGATTAAAGTAAATGTGGTTGATGAGGGAATTGTCCCTAATCTAGGGAGGCAGAAAATGGAGTTGAACACCTATTGCTATATGTGAATATTACTATTGTAATCAGTGTTTAATTTGAGATATATGTTGTTGTACATAATTAGCCTTAGATGTCAATCATGAAAAAGGTTGTACTTGCCAGAAATATTTTTATTCAAGACATTTTAAAAGATGTGGGAGAATGTGTGGAAAGGTACTGGGATTATATGTTAGATGTAATGACATTGAACTGGCAGGAGACAGGCTTTTGGATGTTGAAACTCAATGCTCCCCAGGCTGGATACTGTGAGGCTCGAATATCATTAAGTTGAACAATTTTCCTTCAAAAATTTCCTGAAATGAATTTAATTTTCTTAATTAAAGTGACTAAATGTAAAATCATACGATGGCTCAAAGGTCAAATGCTTGCTCCATTTTAAGACATGTAAAACCTGCCAAATTGAATGATTTATTATAAAGGAAATTAAATTCAATTATTCATTTGAGGAAACTGCAGAAGATTATCTTTAGTATTTGTAGGCACTCTTAAATACTGGCACTTAATACAGAATTTGCCCTAGCATTGGTCTCTTGACAGTGACACAGTGTGATACACGAACATAATTTTTATTGTAAATGCCCAAGACTGAAAGAAGTCAAAGTTTCCTAAATCAGATTCCAGAAGTGGCTATAATGAGAAATAAATAATATTTACATATATTTATATTCTGCATTAAATCTCTAATGACTACTTTCCACAATAAAGAGGAAAAATATTACTGTGTAAAAATATAACGTAAGCATAAAATACACAAAGGATCAATACAAGTCAATGGATAAAGTGAACAGATCATCTTAACAAGCTTTTTCAGTAAACAGTCAGCAATTATTATTTGGGTTCCTAATGAATATTTATTATTGGGCAGTTTTTTACATACCATTATAAGATGTAAATGATACAAGAGTTAAGTTATTTGTAGTTTAGTTAAAATCAAGTTAGGATTTGTAGTTTGTGTTTTCTATCCATTGACTTTAATGTGCATATTAATTATCTGAGGATTTGTTAAAATGCAATTCTAATTTAGTAGATCTGGAGTAAGGTCTGAGATTCAGCATTTCCAACAAGCTTCCAGGTGATGACAATGCTGTTGGTTCAAGAACCAGACTGTAACAGGAGCTAAAAATGTCTTCAGTGTTCTTACACAAGATGTCTCAAGTAGTCATTTTTAGAATATATGAACTGATGATCATACTTGTGTGGAAACTTTACTCTCTTATACCATATTCTTAATGAATGAATGTTTTAGTGAGACAAGAAAGGAAAAAATTAGCAATAAATTATTCTTCAGTATACTTTAATTTTGTATTGTTTAATATTTGTATGTTTAGTTTTGGTCTTTCCATTTTTTTTTCTTTCTTCTTTTTTTTTTTTTTTTTTTTGCTGTACGCAGGCCTCTCACTGTTGTGGCCTCTCCCGTTGCGGAGCACAGGCTCTGGACACGCAGGCTCAGCGTCCATGGCTTACAGGCCCAGCTGCTCTGCAGCATGTGGGATCTTCCCGGACCAGGGCACGAACCCGTGTCCCCTGCATTGGCAGGCGGACTCTCAACCACTGCGCCACCAGGGAAGCCCTGGTCTTTCCAATTTTGAAAATGCATTTTACTGTTACCGTATTACGTTGTATTTTTTTATTTCCCAAATAACTAACTCATTGTTTTATTGTTTATTGTTTTATAAATAAGCATTCTTTGAGGGGTTCAATGCCCACCAAATGCAGAGGAGTTCCTTTGCCAAAATAGGCATGAGGAATGTTGGAAGGGACATTAAATAAACCAAGTTCAAAGAAATTATTTTTGTGCCAAAAATAAATCAATGTAGACATTAAGAAAAAGTCATTAAGAAAATGTAAAAAATAGAGTGTTTTCCTAATCTGAAATGAACAACTTTAAAAAGCTTTAAAAATGTTGGATGTGTATCCCCTTTAATGTTTGTCTCGTTAGTTTCTTATGTTAAGAATGGTATTTCTGTTGAGCACTACTTTGTCATTGCTTAGACTATATTTTTTCCTTCTACTCTTTCAGGAACATTTAAAATTTTTTCTGAATCCAATCAGTATTGGCTTTTACCTTTAACTCCCATCTCTTTTCTTCCCTTCTTGCTGGCTTGGGCACTTTCCTATGGTATTCCAAATCCTAAATATCACCAGGCCATTCATGAAAGGATTTTCCTCTTGGATTTCATCTTGATATGAAGTATTAGGAGAGCAGACACTGAAGAAAAAGAAAGTAATATGAAAATCAAAACTTCATTAGAGTTAGTTTTTCTCTGGGGATGGGTAATCACTTCACAATTTGTAATCATTGCAAATCACTAAAAATGTTACTCTTAAACAAGTTGATTATAGACAACAGGAAGTCATGGGGCAACTTCCCTAATGAATGAGTTCACTTTATGTCCCAGCCAACCACAGGTCAGAGGAGTTGTGGGGAAGTAACCCTTTCCTGGCTGATTAAAAGGCTGACTTTATACTTAAGACCCCCTGAAAGATCTCATTAAAAGAAGCAGGTGGGGGACCCCAAAAATGCAAAATATCACAATATGGAGTGGAGCAAGGACTACTGAGAGAAACAAATCTTCTTTGGGAAAAAGAGGACAATTGTTTGAAAATGAATAGATTTTTACAGCATTCATTACTCAAATTAATTGTTTTCAGTTTTCAACAGTTTTTAATTCAGAGGCATGCTATAAAATTTTTTGTGCTTCAATATGCAAGATGCAGGATACCTGAGGAAAATGTTAAGCCAGAAGGTAGGACACTCAGGTCAGAAAACCCTATATTGGGGTGGAAATTTTTTTTTTTTTTTTTTTTTTTTTGCGGTACGAGGGCCTCTCACTGTTGTGGCCTCTCCCGTTGCGGAGCACAGGCTCCGGACACGCAGGCCCAGCGACCATGGCTCACGGGCCCAGCCGTTCCGTGCCATGTGGGATCTTCCTGGACCGGGGCATGAACCCGTGTTCCCTTCATCAGCAGGCGGACTCTCAACCACTGCGCCACCAGGGAAGCCCTGGAGTGGAAATTTGTTCCTTCAGGCAAAGAGGCATTTTTTATTGTTTGCATAGATCTAACAAGGCATTGAAATTCGCTATTATGTGGAAAATCTGCTTGGTTTAATGAAATCTTTAACACATACTAATAAAGAGACATATACAGAGAGAAATTATTCTGTCAGTCATCAAAAAAACATAATGCTATTATAGTCTTTAAATGGAAAGAGAAGAGCAAGAGGTGAGATCTGAGTGAGCAATTTGCATTACTGTTTATGCAGTAAATGACAAGGAGTTATAAGAAAAAAAAAAAAAATGCAACTGATATTTCAGGTGAAAGCAATGTGTTTTCTTCCTCTAAGCGAAAAGTACCCATGGAGGTTAGGCCAATTTGACAGAATTAGGTCAACAACTGGCTTGATTCAAATGTCTGCAGGGTCATTCAGGTGACATTAACCAGTAAAGCAAGCCAAATATGTTAAGGCTTTGTTCACATATGAAAATATCTGTATGAATGTTATTCAATTCCATATTACTCATTGTTTATTGGGGGCTGGCAGAATTCTGAAATGTTCCACAAAATTCCCACCTTTTTGCAGGCTCTGTATAATCTCCTCTACTTGAGTGTGGGCAGGGCTATGAACATCATGGATTTCATACACATAATTAGACTATGTTTTATGTCAACGTGAAGAGATTTTGCAAATATAATTATGGTCCTAATTCAATTGATTTTAAATTATTCAAAACTGAGATTATCTAGGTGGACCAGATCTAATCAAATGAGCCCTTCAAAAGGACTGGCCTCTTTTCGAAATCAGAGACATCTGAAGCATGAGAGAAATTCTCCTGCTGGCTTTGGAAATAAAAACAAACAAACAAACAAAAATAAAACAGCTAAGTTGTGAGAGGGTCTGTAGAGGAAATCCTGTGTCAAGGAGCTGTGGGCAGTTTCTTGGAGCTGAGAGTGACCCTCAACCAACAACAAACAATCAAAATGGAACTTCTGTCCTACAACTGCAAGGGAATAAATTCTGCCAACCATCTCAATGAGTTTCATGAGAATATTGAGCTTTAGTTGAGATCCTAGCCAGGCCAACATATAGATTTTTCAGCCCTGTGAGCCCCTAAGTAAGAACACAGCTAATATATGCCAGACTCCTGACCTATAGAATCTATGAGATAACAAATAAGTATTTTTTTAAGCTTCAAAATGGCATTACCATTTTGGATGACAGTTTAGCAGTGTCTTAAAAAGCTGGATGTAGTTTTACCATACAATCCGGAAATTGTGCTCCTTGGTATTTACCTAATTATTTGAAAATGTATATGTACACGAAACCTTGTATCCAAATGTTTATAGCATAGTTATCCATAATTGTTAAAATGTGAAGCAACCAAGATGTTCTTCTATAGGTGAATGGATGAACAAACTGTTATGCCTTCATATGATGGACTATTATTCAACAATAAGGAGAAACGAGCTATCAAGTCGTGAAAAGATATGAAGGAACATTAAATGCATATTCCTCAATGAAAGAAGCCAATCTGAAAAAGCTAAATAATGTATGATTCCAAATATATGAGATTTTGGGAAAAGTAATAGTCTCGAGATAGTAAAAAGTCCAGGGGTTGCCAGGGGAGGAGAGGAGAGGTGAAGAGGTGAAGCATAAAGGATTCTTAAGGGGAGTGAAACTACTCTGTATGTGGATACATGACGTTATGCATTTGCTAAAATCCAAAAACATAGAACTGAAGAACACAATGAATGAACCTTAACTTAACCTATAGATGTTAGTTAATAATATTGTCCTAATACTGATCCATCATCTGTAACAAATGTACCACACCAATGCAGGATGTTAATAATAAGGGAAATTGTGTACATAGGGAGAGGTATATGAGAACAGTATTGTCTGTACTATCTGCTCATCTTTTCTGTAAATCTAAAACTATTCTAAAAACAAAGTCTATTCATTTCAAATGAAAAGTAACATTTCAAATGGAAGAATTTTGGCCTCAGTGAGAGGGCGTGGTGAGCATGTGACAAACTTTTTCTAAAGAATGCTCCTGCACTCAGCTCTGGGATTTTTGACACAGGAAAATGAGACCAGTATCTCAAGATATTCTGATTTCTCAGGAAAAGCAAAAAAAAGTGGATTTCTCAGTAAATATTCTGATTTTGAAATGTTAGAAATATATTCAATTAAAAATTTTTAAACATTATTTTGGAGTTAGATCTAAACCAAATAATTTCTACCTTTGATATAGAAAATTCACTGGTTCGTAAAATGGCAAAAAATTAACAAACGACTGTGGCAGATTTCATTTTGTTTGGTACTTTCCACAGGTGAAAATTCAGTGCTGAAAAAAATCAATGTATCATGTGTCAGTGTCCTGTCTTACACAGGCTAATTCTCTATAGGTTGATCACCTTTGAAACAATGATCCAAGAATGCTGTCTGAGTATTTTTTGTGGGGGGGAGGGGGCGGGGAAGGGAGATTGTTCAAAAAAAATCTAATTTAGTGGCAAGGAGCCTTTTCCCTAAGTACAAGAAATGCCCTTCCTCTGTCACACAAGTAACGAGTTCAGCAATTAAAAAGGATATGTTGTAGCTGCATTAGTCAAATGGTAGGTATAGTGCAGACTAAAGAGACATTTCCAGAATGTATGGTGGCCTTTAAATCACTTAATGTCCATCTTTATATCAGTTAAGCAATAGTGCTATAGTGCAGCCTACCCTATTACTGTATTTTTCTGGCTACAGAACTAATAAAAGAGAAGTCCAATCTCAATTGATGAAAATCCAAATTGCAGACTATTTTTAAGTAAATGAAATTTTACTTCCAAGCACATAAGAGAATTGTAGGCAGTAAAGCAAGGATTCTTAGCCTATAAGCTGTGGTGGACAGGTAAACATGAATTACAGAAAGTCATGGACTAAAATGTGTGTAATTATAATAGATGATCCTTAAAATTTTGAAAATATATGGTACTTGGTTGCACCTTAAATATGTACTTATGTAAATACAAGTAATTCTAAATTAATAAATCCCTTAACAGCAATCTTTAAAATGCTTATAATTTGATCCCTAAAAAATGTTTACTGAATATTTATTGTGAAAAATAACTGGGTGAGTTTTTAGCTAATGTCACAATAAGATTTGATACCTTTTCTCAAAGAACTTGTATTTTACAGAAGAGACAGGTATGTGCACAGTTATGTTAGGACAGAAGTTGAGGAAGAAACATGCTTTGGGGACCCCCAAGGTGGAGGCACTAATTCCAAAGAGAGATGAGAGAAGGCTTTCTTAGGAAGAGTTAGCATTTGAGCTTCAGTAAAAATGAATGGGGATATGGGAAGTACTTAATACATATTTAATACACTTAATAGATGAGATGAGGAGTGAACACAAATAATTACATAGAGTTTGGAAAATACAAAGTTTTGTGTCCTAGACAGATAATGTGTTTGGTGAAGGCAAGAAGGTACATTCAGAGAGGAAACTGGAATTTTATGTTGTTTCAAGGTAACATTTTGTTATAAAATAAAGTCCAATTCTTTAGCGTAAAATTTTACTGTGTCTTTCCTGATATCTATGAGATCTTGGGCATTTATTTTATGTATTTCCAAAGATGGTGCCATAATTAAACATACATGACAAATTTTAACAGAGAAGTTTCATCATCAATACGAGACTAAGATGATGCTTTCTGGGAAGTCCTGGGTACAAGACTGTCAAGGTTTTGAATGGTATATATTTCAACAAAATCTAACCCAAAAAGGACATGCTATTTTCAGATGTACAAGAAACCTAAGAAATTATCTCATCAGAATCATTGGCAAGGTCCTATCTGCTCCAGAAGCTTGGGGACCATAAAACTGGACCCCTTGGCTAGTATGAAATGTTCTTGATCAGTCTAGGAATGAATCAAGTGTGGACACATTTGTGTACTGTAAAGATTATAATAGCATACTCTTCTTCCTCACCATTGTGGCACTTAGCTGCTAAAGTCAGTGTTATGCCAAACACAAAAGTGTTTCCAGATGCACATCTGAAAGCATTTAGTAGGCCAAAAAATCAGATTTATAGTAATGAGTAGATTCTGAGAAATAAAAAGGATGCAGATAAAGTTCCTAATATTCAAAATTTTCTATTTAAATTCTTGTGTTTTTCATACTACCTGCATATAGTTAAATGACATCTGTTAAAATGTTACTAAAGTTAGTTGTAGTGGCAGGATAAATGGATTCCTTGATTTATATATTTATTTTAGAATAATGTATACAATCAATATGTGTTTACTACTCTGCTCTGAAGAATACAAAAAGGTACAAGAAAGGAAGCAAGAGATTATTGAAAATTCTGTTACTGTAAAACAACCAGTATTAAAATTTAGTGGTCATAATTTTAGACAGTAACTGTTGCCAAAATACAAAAAGAAGGATGAATGGCAGGATAGATGCAAAAATAGAAAAATACTTTTAAGAATAGGATCAAATATCAAATATTATCAAAAATACCATATATTTTACTAAGTTAATTTGAATTTAACCAAAAAAACAAAAAGAAGCTAGATTAAAATGGAGGGAGTTATCATACTACAGATTAAGGTTTCATGACATAATAAATATAGTTGCTAAAAAATCCTTCTAATACTTAAAGACTATTAAAAACTTAGAAATGTTTTCCTTTTAGCTAAATAATTCAAGTTATACAGTATTAATAAACACCCTGTCATAAAAGCTAATTTAATTTGCTCTTTTATGCTTCTTCTCACCACATTCCTTCTGCTTTTCCAATTGTTAATGAAGATATTATTTTTTAATTTGTCAAGGACTTTAATATTTATATTTCTTCTCTAATCACATTTTCACGGCTATTTAATCTTAATTTTATATTTAAGTTAATTTGTTGTTTACACCTCTTTTATGCATCGTCCTTCAATTACCTACTTCTTTTTTTTTTTTTTTTTTTTTTTTTTTTTTTTTGCGTTATGCGGGCCTCTCACTGTTGTGGCCTCTCCCATTGCGGGGCACAGGCTCCGGGCGTGCAGGCTCAGCGGCCATGGCTCACGGGACCAGCCGCTCCGCGGCATGTGGGATCTTCCCGGACGGGGAACGAACCTGCGTCCCCTGCATCGGCAGGCGGACTCTCAACCACTGCGCCACCAGGGAAGCCCTACCTACTTATTTAAATTCATCTCTTGTTTGACTTGATTTTGATTTCACCTTCAAACGGCTTTCTTTTTTTTTTTTTTTTAAGATCATATGACCCCAGTGGTGTAAATCCTCATTCTTATTTTTATGATTTGAAATGGCTGGCTATTGACTTTCTTTTATAAAGGATGCTTGGCTGAGTATATTTGTAGGTAATCCATTTTCTCTCACCAATCTTTATAGCTAGACTTTGACCTACTGTGTCCTGAGTGTTGATATTACAGAAGAGAAGTCTCAGGTTAGTCTGTTTTTTTCCTTTGCAGGTGACCTGCTTTTCCTGAGGCTTCAGCAAATACATTCATCCTTTGTGAATTTCAGTAAGTTAACCAGGGTTTACCTCAATGCTGAAGTAAAGCCCTAGAGTATATCATACTCCTTTTTAAATACACTATCTCTTTTCTTCTTCCTTGATTCCCAAATACTGTTTTTCTTATGTTTATCTGTGAAGTTCAAAAACTACAGGATGTTTTGATGTCTAGTATTTTGAATTGTTTTTTTGCTGTTATATATACAATATGTGTTTTTACCATGTAGACTCAATTACTGATTTCATAATTTTTCTGTATTTTATTTCTGAATAACTTATCTGTTAGATATTGTATTAGTCTCCTAGGTCTGTAGTAATAAAATATCATAGACTTAAACCATAGAAATTTATTTTCTCACAGGTCCAAGATCAAGGTCTAGCAGGGTCCCAATTCTACTGAGGGTTTTCTTCCCGGCTTGCAGACTGATGCCTTCTCACCGTGCCTCACATGGTGGAGAGAATGTCTCTTCTTCTCAGGGCACTGATCCCATCATGGGTGCCCCACTCTCAAGACTTCATGTAAACTTAATAACCTCCCAAAGACTTCATTCCAAATGCTATCACATTGGAGGTTAGGGCTTGAACATATGAATTTTGAGGGGACATAAACATTCAGTCCGTAACAAATATATTGAGCTCTCAGTTTCAGGAATACAGGTGAACTACAGGTTACATGTTCTTGTATAGCTTTTATATGTATTATCTTCTCCATACTTTATTACTTTATTATTTTTTCCTCTATGTTTTCACAGGGGTTGTCTCAAACTTTTCTTCCATGCCATTAATTTGGTTTTTCATCATGTCTGTTTTATTCTTTGTTTTTTCTATTTATTAGATTATTGTATGCTCAGTACATTTCTTTAGTCTGCCTTTTTAAATCTTATTATGCTTTTTCATAAATAACATTTTTGTACCCATATTTTGTTGAATTCAAATTATCACCAAATTCTAATCAAATTCTATTATCTCAGGGAGCTCTTTTGCAGAATTTGTTTCTACTCCTTTGGTTATGTCTATGTCAGACAAGTTTTGCCGAGTTGCCAGCTCATTTATTTTTCACCTTGTTCTTAATGTGGGCTGTTGAGTTTACATTAACCATATGCTCTGAAATAATTTGGGCAATTGTTTTTGACTCCTCATCTAGTTAATCTGGCTGGAACAATAGATATGGTTCCAGCTTTCCAAGTTTGTGAGATAATATCACTCTCCTTTATTAGATAGTTACTGATGAAATTATGACTTTTTAAATATTTAGAATTTTTTCCTACTTAATTATGAATTGAAGAAGGAACTATTTGTGAGTGAGTCAGCTTTTTTTTTATTTCTTTACCCAGCATCCACAAGGCCATAGAATTAAAGGACAGTTGTCAGGATAATATTTTCCAAGACCCCAAGAGAAGAGAGAATAAGAATATATGTCCTATATGTGAAGGTAAGTTAACTAAGCTTAAAAGAAAACGATAAAACCAAGGTCTTTTTAAAGAATTTGGTATGAAGAATTTATGCAATTTATTTGGACGTATTCTTCAGACTTTAAAAAACAATAGTAAATGGCCAACTAAGTGGATTTCAGTTGTGATGACGAACGCTGATGGATTATATTTCTGCCTATGAACTGAAAAGCATGAGTGAATAAGAAAGACATGTTTGATTAACTACATGTGAAAGATTCAAACACATTTTACACATAAAAGTGTATATGCGTTAATAATCCATAATAAACTATACGAGTATTATCTTGAGGATATGGGCTTAATTATTAAAAGAAATGACATTCATGAACTATGTAAATTGAGATCCAATTAACTTGCTGCAGCTATCTTATTAAATGCCAATTAAGTATATTAACATTCTTTACAATTCATATTTCAATATGAATTTAACTGTACCTTCATTGCCATTGTACTGTTGAGTTAATTACATAGCTAGATGATTTATCTTTTGCATAATTATTAAGCCTTACCCTCTGTTCTTCAAAAAACTAAAATTGATAGCTTTATAAACTCTGAAGATAAGTCCCCAAAGCATCACTAATTTCCTGGCTTTGTACAAATCTTTGTTTTAAAGCAAAATGAAGATTTCACATGGTTTGTATTAGCTGGATAGCGATTCAAATTCTTTATTTGAAATAAAATATGAAGCCATATAATGTGCCTGAAAGACATTATTAGGTCTTTCACATTATTTTCTTTTCTATTATGATTTTGGTTAATGTCTGTCTAATTATAGAAAGGTTTTCTGACAATTGAGAGGGTTTTTTTTTTAATAAAATAGAATAAGAAGTAGCCTATTAGAACACAAATATTGATATTTTAGATCCTTTTGGTGAGACAGGTTTTATTTTGCTTCAACAATCCCCTGAATATCTAGCATAGTAACAGGCACTTACCAAGTTTGAAGTAGTTGAAGGGATCATGGGCTTTGTAGTCAGATAATTTGGGGTTCAGTGTCTCTCCCAGTTTCTGTTTCTTTGGTGATAGAAATTGATGACATTTATGGCATTTAGCCTATTTACTCATTAGTAAAATGTGGATGGTAACAGCTCCTGTATATGTTTATGTGAATATTAAATATAATTAAATGCATATATACATGAAAACATAATACCATGAATGGAAGTCCATACTCAGTAAAAACTAGCTTTTGTTCCTGTCATTTATATATTTTTGATTTTTGAAACAACTTCATTGATTTGTATATAACCTACTGCTAAGTAACTTTATATATGATTTATGAATGGGTTGCATCTCAGGGCATCTATTAGTCTTGAAAGAAAGGAGTATAAAAGAATGCATTCACATGAAAGACAATTTGGTTATTCAAATCTGAGTATACACAAGATTATTGCCTTCTTTCATTTACCTCATTAAGATAAAATTTTAATGGTTAACTCTATATTTATATAAAGAGAACCTATTTCCCATATATTTACTTATGGCTCAAGAGTCAGTACACTGATGAATCTAAATATGAATTATTGAGAGCAGGGATGCCAGAAAATCCATCCTGATTCCATGCTGACAGGTGACCATTCAGTGGAGGCATGCAAATAGTTTGGCTGGGTATATTTTGCTTTTTTCCTTTAGTTCCACACAGCTCAGTGCTCAGCAGATGTGGCCTGTTCGTCACTGCATTGTTGTGTGATATTCAGATGTAAGTTTCAAGTGGAAAGGAATAACCTTTTCTATGTATTATTCCTGTGAACTCCGCCCAGCACCCCTTCCCTAGTCTTCTCAGCCCTCACTTTTCCTCTGTGTGGAAAGACTGATAAGTGGAAGCCAGACTACCTCCATTTCTTCTCTTCTTGCCTAAGCAGTGACGATCACTTCCCTTCTTGACATTGTCACTTGTTTCTTTGTCAATCTGTGCCTGTTTAAGTCTTCCATAAAACCACCAATAAAATCACCTATAAAGCCATCAGGTGTCAGGTACAATAACAAATGTCTTGGAAACAAAATCATCCTAATGAAATGGAAGGAAACCTAAAATCTTTGTCCATGTGCTTCCAATTAGAAATGTTTCCCCTAGCTTGCCATTATTTATAGCACTGTTAATGACGGAATTCACACGGAAATAAATGTCTTTCTTGTTGGTGATCATTCGTGAGGCCCATGTGCTTATGAGTACCTCAAACAGAACATTCTAATATGGTAGTTTGAGACTGAGGGTCACTGGGAATTAATGTAGAAGTCTGAGAATGGATTTTACCTGTAGCTTCACAACAATTTCATTGAGCTCTGGGTCTGACTGATAAGGATGAACAATTATGACCGCTAGAGGAAGTTTATGGAAGGTAGTTGAACAATTCCAATGTGGCTCTGGAATATCAAAATTGCAATTTGTACAGGTGGTGAACTTTTAGTCAACTAAGCAATGAAAATAAAGCTGCTGCCACTTGTCAGAAAGCTAGCATTTGGATAAAAATTCTTGTAGCAGCCCTAGACCACATAGCAGGTAGGTTGCAGGCACTAGCTTCAGTTGAAAGTTGCTAGGTTTTCTTTTCTAGGATTTGATAGCCTACTGTCACATTTTATTTCTCTCTAGAGTTCTTCATTTAGATAGGAATTTCAAGGATCTTCCCCCATTTCATAACTGCAAAAGACACCCAAGGAAAGAGTAGTCCTAATGATAGATTTCATCCATTGACTACTCTTCAGACATTTTACATACTCAGTTCACAAAACAGTGCTGCAATGGAGGCAGTTTTTACAGTGATTTTACATGTGAGAAAACTATACCTGAAAGACTAATCACTGAGTAAGCTATTATCCAAACAGACTGATTTATCCCTTGAGCTTGTATTCCTTAACTACACCATTCTGCTTGTGAGTTAATTGACTTAATTGAATGAACCCATGAGTTCATCATCACAGATCTCATTCCTGCTAACATATATCCTCAAATCCCCACATTTTTTTGCATAATTACTTTAGTACCTTCTTCTGAAGGAGTCTGTATAGGTTTAGTCACTAAAAGTATTTCCTCCTGTGTTGTCAAGAGTATTTTGTTGTTTGTATTTATAGTCTGTGTGTCCTCTAATTATCTGGTCTTGAAGGATTCTGCCTTGTAACTTAATTCTACTAGAATTAATGTAAAATGCTGTGGTGATTTAACTTAATCCTCTGTGTCTGACAGTGCATGCATGATATGAAGTGGTGAGGTAAATATTCAGTGTCTCAGACGCTTTGTTTCCTGTATTTTAAAATGTTTCATGAGTTGAAACTTCCATGCAGTCTGCACACTTTTTTACATATTTTATTTTTCATTTTTCCCCATGGATAGCATAGACATGTATGAGTAACTGGCATTCTACACTCTTGATATATTGAGAAATAATTATAACGATGGTGATTGTGCCAGCAAGAAGTTGGAATTTAGGTAAATATTCTATTTAAATCTGTTTTATTAATTCAAACATCCCTGAAAGCATTGTAGGTATACCTTTTCAAAAAAAATTAATGATGTTCCCTTGGAATTTCTAGAGCTTGCTCAATTTATGCCTCAGGATCCACTCAAATTTTCAACATTGTCTCTGTCTTACTTTTCACTATTTTTGAAATTTTTGTATAGCATTTCAATTTATAAACTCCTTAAATATTTTTCTTAAACAAAATTTTTATTCAGTAGTATTTAGTGACATGTTCAGGATTTCCTAACAATACTAAGTGTATCTATACTAATAGAGGCCAGTATCTAGGGTTTCTTGTACTTCAGGATTCTACATAAAGTTCTTGAGTATCTTGCAAAAGTCATGAACAAATTATTTTTTTCTCTTCTATCAAAACTTTTATCTATTGCAAGAAACCATTGCTGATCTTGTGGGATGGCTTAAAAGAATTTCCTTTATTTGGTCTAAAGCCACCATCTTTCTTTTCTAAAAGTTATTTCCTATCCCCATTGAATGATACAATCACTCCTGTCCTTTTTAGTTTGCTATTATAGCACATTCCTGGAATCCAGCCTTCCTACATTTATAGACATACGATATAGATGCAGGAGATTAAGTCTAGGAGATGAATTTGTCATGAGAGTGAAAGTGACTGGTAAAATCTCCTCACTCACTTTTCCTATAGATTAGGGAGAAGGTTTATAGTTTTCACCATAAAACTATAAAACTTCTTTAACATTTAATAGTGAAAATAATAAATCTCTCAGAGGAGGGTATAGGAGAATATATTCATGAATTGGCATGATCAAATGTTTCTTAAATAGACCACTGTTCAAAAAAGAAATGTTTGTTAATTTTCGTGTCATTAGAATTCAAAATTCCATTTCATCAAAAGACAGCATGAAGAGAAAGAAAATGTAAAACAGGGAAAGATGTTTGCAGTACATACATCAGACAAAGGACTTGTATTTAAAATACATAAAGAATCCCAGCAAAGCAAGAAGAAAAGGATAGATACTTTAGAGGAAAACACAACAACAAATAAATAGGCAGTTCACAAAAGAATATATCTAAATGATCAATAAGTGTATGTAAAGTTTGACAAAGTCATTCTTCATTAGGGAAGTGCAAATTATAATCTCAATGTATCAATAATAATATACCACTTAGACTCATCATAATGGCTGAAATAAAAATCTGACAATACCAAGTGCTGACTAGCATGTTGAATGAACGCAAATTATACAACTAATGGGAATATTAATTGTTATAAACACCTCACAAAATTTCTTTGCCATATCTATTACAATAACTCATGTATACTAACATTCTATACACACACACACAGGTGCTAGATTACAGTGTATGTGTATGTGTATATGTGAATCAGAAGACATGTGCATGTCTGTGCATCAAAAGAAATGGACAAGAATGCATATAATAGCGTTGTTCACAACAGAGCCTAAACTGGGTTAAAAGCTTCCAATATTCATCTCTGATAGATTGAATAAACTACAGTCCTACAGTGGAATACTGTACATTAATGAAAACAACAAACTACTGTTACTTGCAAAAACAGAGATGCATCACACAAATATGATTCTGAGTGAAAGAAGTCACTTACAAAAGAGTACATACTGATGATGTCAATATATATTGGTATAAAACAGGGAAATTAATTTACAGTGTTGAAAGTCAAAAGTGGTTATTTTCCTGTGCATGGGTAATGACCATGAGGGGGCATAAGGCAGGTTACTGAGCTATAGTAATGTTCTACATCTTAATCTGAGTGGAAGTTATCTGATTTTATGTGCACGTGTACATTTTGTAAAAATTAATCAAGCTATACAAGAGATATTTGTGTAGTTTATATTAAATTATAAATTTAATTTAATAAATTTTATATTAAATTATATATTAAATTTTATATTAAATTATAAATTTAATAAAATAAATACCAAAGGCCAGACACATGAAAATACTATATCTAACAATGAGGATAGGAAATTACCCCAGGGAAGAACTTTTTTTTTAGTTTTATAATTGCTTGATAGAACCAGATTAAATATGACTGAAACTATTCTATTTATAGCTTGCAGATACCATTTTGTAAAAAAACAAATATATTCATCCGGGCTTCTTCTGCTATATACTTACTTATTGATTATTATCTTTTCCTGATCAGTAAAGTTGTCTAATATCTGTTATAGGATTATTTAGGAGATTCAATGAAATAACGCAATAAAAATTCTTATCGCAGTGCATGGCACGTAACACTCACATACGATAGGTAGTCTTATTATTAGTATCATTATCATTTTTTTTAATTTATTATAAGCACTTGGCTCGTTTTGCCATATATATATATATATATATATATATATATTTTTTTTTTTTTTTTTTTTTTTTTTTTTTTTGTGGTACGCGGGCCTCTCACTGTTGTGGCCTTGACCTTTCCCGTTGCGGAGCACAGGCTCCGGACGTGCAGGCTCAGCGGCCATGGCTCACAGGCCCAGCCGCTCTGCAGCATGTGGGATCTTCCCGGACCGGGGCATGAACCCGTGTCCCCTGCATCGGCAGGCGGACTCTCAACCACTGCACCACCAGGGAAGCCCCCCAATATATATTTTAAAAGTCTATTTTTATTTTTAAAAAATCATAAATCGTTAAAATTAAAAACTTTTGCTGTGCCAAAGACATTGCCAAAAGAATGAAGAGACAAACTGCAGAGTGGGAAAAAATATCTGCAAACCGCACATCCAGCAAAGGACTTCTATTCAGATTCTATAAAGAACTCTCAAAACTCAGTAGCAAGAAGATAAGCCACCCATTTAAAAAATGGACAAAGGACTTGTGCAGACATTTTACCATAAGGATATAAGGATGACAAATGAAGGCATGAGAAGATACCTAACATCATTAGCCATGAGGGAAACACAAGTGGAAATCATGATGAGATACACTGCACGCCTATTAGGGTAGCTATAATAAAAACTGTTGACAGAACCAAGTGCTGATGAGAATGCAGAGGAACTGAGACCCTCATATACTGCCGGTGGGAATATAAAATGGTACACGCACTTTGAAAAACGGGATGCTAGTTTTTTTGTAAAGTTAAACATATGCTTCCCATAGGACCCATCAAACCTGCACCCACGTATTTACCCCAGAGAAATGAAAACTTTTCTTCACATGAAAGCCTGTTCATGAATGTTCATAGCAGCTTTATTTATAATAGCCAAAAGCTGGAAACAATCTAAATGTCCTTCAGTGAGTGAATCGTTAAATAAAGTGTGGTACATCCAAACAATGGAATGCTACTCAACAGTTAAAATGCACAATATTGAGACATGCAACAACTTGGATGGATCTCAGACATTTATACTCAGTGAGAGAAGCTAGCCTAAAGGTTACATACTGAATGACTCATTTATTTGACAGTCTCGAAAAGACAAAATTATAGTGATGGAAAACAGAAACAAAAATCATAAGTCATATTATTTTCTTGGACAGTCCCATACTTATTACAAATTACCATTTAAATGTATTAAAAGAAACAATTAGCAAATTATTTTGTGCTCTGTAAAACATAATTAAAATTAATTAAAATATCATAGACTTTTTTGAAAAACACATATACATATTTCTCATCAGCAAAACAACTATATTCTTTTTATTAATTCCTCTAAAAATGTAAGCATCCTTGGACCAACCAACTGTTTAGAATAACCAAACAGTTGTAGTACTTTTACCTATTTGGAGCATTTTTTTTAATGTCATGAAAGCCAATTCAAATATACTCTATGAGCCTATTTTGGTGCCTACATGTAAGAGCAAAGTGAAACAATAACTCCCATGTAGTAACATAATTCATCTGTAGCACCTGTGTGTTTTAAGAATCATTTGTATTTTGTAAAGTGGTATGGTCTTTGGACTTCAAATTTGCATCCTTTGTTCTTAGAAGATGGATTTTTAGGATTTCAAGGATAGTAAAGATGATAATATAATGGCTATCCCTCATGTCACAGAGGAAAAAACTTGGGGTCTAGACATGCTAAGAACTTGCTTTGGGTCACTCAGTATAAGACAGAGATGACTATAACCCAGGTCTCCTGACTCATGCTGCCCTTGTATAACCTCTCTGAGATGGCAATAACAGGACAAATGTTTAAAGAGTAAAATGGAAGGGATCCATCAATAGGTTGCTTTCTTTGAAATAGACTAACTCACAGAGTTCTTTTTTTAGCACACTGTGATCATAACACAAATTTTCAGGCTAAAATTAATGTATCCCACTCTTGCTTTAGATCATGAATTAGCCTACAGCCACATAAACATTAGTGTTGTTAATCACGTACATAGCCCCATCTTCTCCTCTTATGAGGCCCTCTCATTATCAGAAGGTTTTGCTAGTGACAATTTGGATGATGATTTTATTTCTGGGTAAAAGTCAAAGGCGTTGAAAGGAAATATTTCATATAATTTCCTGAGCTCTGTGTGGTTTGTGGTATTTCTATGCTAGAAGAGGTAGAAAGGATTTTCAAAATAAATACATTATGCAGTAGGCAATGAAGGGGTAAAGCCACTTTTTCTGTAATCACAGTTTTTTCTAAAGTCATATAGTCCCTATAAATGAGATAATAAAGTAGCTCCACATTGGTTCCTTCAGTTCCCTGGAGTTTAAAGTGTATTAATGACTATTGGATTCAGAATAAATAAACTGGATGGAAAAATCATTATGTGAGTTCTATTTTCCAAATGTCAATTTGGTTTCTAAGCACTCCAATAACTTACCCTTAATTTTCAGCTTGATGCTTCTGAGAAAAAATAGTTGAAGTTTGGGGCATCATTTATTTTTGCCCTCTTATAATAATGGGATGTGAATTCAGCGGCTGAGTTTATTGAATTTGGCATTAGAAGTTGATTCATCTCTTAAAAAAACACTTATTTTACATATTGAATTTCATCCTTTGGGGAATAGCAAACAATAAAAAATGCATTGGAAAAATTAGTTGGAATGGCTGGATGAATAGACCCTTTCTTCTCTTTATTGAATTCAGTAGTATCATGTGAACCCCAGTTCTCTCTACTACGATTTAACATTGAGAATTAGTGAACAGAGCTGTTTAACGGAATTATATCTTTCCTGGGAAAAATGTTTAAATTTCCCTGTTTGCAATTTGCATACATTGGGACCTTTATATTTTACAATGCCACAAACAGGAAAGGTCAGAAATGGCAGATCACAGTAGTGGGATATCTAGCGTAGTGTGTGATCATGCAAGCATGTGGATCTTCGGGATGACCTGCTGACAAAAATTCATATTTTTACCACTGAATCTCTGTTTCATAGAAATGGAAGCAATTAGTTGGCAAGAATGACAAAAAGATAAACTGCAGCACGCAACAATAACAGACCAATAATTTATAATCACAGTCCAAGGTCTTGTAAAGTGGTCAAAATATTCACATATGTATGTTTCTACATTCAACAAACTGTTGAACACTTACCACTTGGGTAGTTTTCTCTTGTAGTTAATTTTCTTCCCCAAATCTCCTCCTTTTTCACTTGGCAAATCATCAAATAATTCAGTCTTAATCCCCTTCTGCTCCTTTTTTTTCACTTCAGTTTATTTCAATGTAAAAAATTATTATAGAAGAGAAACTACAGGATATACAAACACTCTTAATATATTTTTACCTTCTAATTCACAAACTCACTGGCTGTTTCCTTCCTCCCTTCCTCTCTGCCTGCCTCCCTCCCCTATTTCCTCCCTTTCCTTACTTCTGTGAATTTTGTAATTGTCTCACTATTGCAAAGCTAGAAGAATTGAATTAGTTCTCTTAACTTCACCTCCTTAAGACAATAACAGAAAATATTTTGATATAATTACTTTCCAAATTTTATATATATTTTAAATGCTTGCTGAGTATAGAAATATAAAGGTATATAATAGTTAAGATCATAATATATACAAAGTTAATGATTTATTTTCTTACAGTAAATATGGTTTTGGATTATAAAATTATAAATTATTTCTAGAAGTTAATTTGTCAGTTCCAAAAATTGAAATATTGATTTACTGATGTTCCACGTGATTCCTCAAGTATCTTGTCTTGTTTGGAATCTAAGGTGAGGACTGTAAACAACATGTTACTTACATAAATATATGCATTAATGCTGCACATCGTTCTATAAATGTTGATTTAACTCACTTGTAATATTGATAACCTTGAGCTACTAAATTAAAAATAAATTTTACAGTGATTCGGGTGGAATATATATTTCCTCCACTGCTTCTGTATTTATCGAGGCCAGTTTCTAAGTGCTTTCTTTCTCCATCTTCTATACAGTGACCAGATCTGATAGAACCCTTCTCTAGATGCCTCAAGTTCATTTCAAATTGGAACATACATACATTGTGTTGTCTAATGAAGAGTTGTTTTCACAATTTAAGTTTTCTCTGTTGGCTCTTTCTTGCCTCTTGGATACTTCTTAAAGAAAAAGGAAAATAACCTTTAACTTCCAGTTGTATGAAACTGCTCAAGATTTCCTAAACATGCCAAGTATTTGCACATCACCATATTTTTCTCAAATTCAAGCCATTTCAACATAAAAAAACCCTGATCTTGTACCCTCCCCTAACTTTCTACCCCCTTCCCACATACACACACTGACATACAAATTTATTTTCCTATTTAGTGGGATGTACTCAACCATTCATCAGAGCCCAAACTCTGTATGACTTTATCAGAGATGGCTATCTTGCCCAAATGCCCCAGACAATAGGAATAGCTCTCATCTTTGGGAACATGATATTATATGACATTAATCACAACAAGTTTTGCCACCTCTTAAATTATATGCTTTTGGAGGGCAAGAACTGTACCTTACTTACCATGTATCAGGCATTGCAATAGGACTTAGAGCTTTTATTGAATGAATGAGTAAATTATTGTGATCAATGTTCATATTTAAGACACAGAACAAAAAGCCTTTTACTTCCGTGTGAGTCAGGAGAATTGCTTTGGATGGATAAAATGATGAAACGCATCAAACTAGACTAAGCTGAAAGAAAATAAAGGACAACTATTTGAATAATTTGAAAACAATTTAGTTTATTCATTGAAATCTGTAAGAGAGCAATAAACAGTGACTTCTTGTATAAGGGGAAGGATCAGGGCAATGGTGAATGTACTGGTTATTAAGAGGTTAATGAAAAATCCTGACCTGCAGTTAAGTGGCCATAGATCAGCTGCTGTCAGAATGTATCTAAACACCCCCAATTCTGCAGGCTTTACTACTAATTCTTTTAGTAAGTTTCATTTTTTTATCAACAAATAGTGTTCATTAGAGCCCAGAGATTTTACGGTGATACGAGGTGTTTTTTAAAAATAAGTATTCACGTTAAAAAGTAAGACATTGAATTAGGATATCTGTCTCCCCAGAACTGGTATTTTTCAGTTTTCAGAATGCTAGTGATTACTTTCTCAAGGAAAAAAAAAAAAAGGTACATTTAAGCAGAAATGATTAAAACTGAAGAGAAGAAAAATAGCCGCAAGGTTAAAAAGTTAGGAAAAAGCTGAAGGGAAACCAACACAGCTGCCCAGAACCATGCAGAAAAGCCTTTTGGGGATCCATAATAAATGAACACAGGTGATTAAATTTAATTCAGTAGTTGATGGTTCCCAGGGGCCAAGCCTCCCTCTCAGTATATAAAATATATAACTCTATGTTGGCTTAAACATTCCTCTGCTATAGGAAACACACTTAATTCTACCTCTAACCATCTTTCACATGAAAGGTAATTTATTGAAGACCTTGCCCTTCCCTTTGGTGTACAGTTCAGATTACCTGTTTCTGTTCCATCATCATTGTACTTTTTCTCCCAGAAATGGTGGTTTTGTCAGGGAAATTTCCAAGGGCAAGGGATGAGGCAGTTTGCTTCATCATTATTTCATTATTGTGGCCTCCTAGATACATTGAGAAAGGCCTTTTGCATCTAAGTTGAAGCTACATAAAAATAAGAAGTGCTGTTCTTTCATTCAGCCAACACTTTTTGAGCTCCTGCTATGTGCCAGGCCATAGGGCTGTAGGACTGAATAAGGCAGCAACTGAACCCTAGTCAAGCTTACATTTCAGAGAGAAGAGTGACACTGAAAAAAAAAAAAAAAAAGGAAAAAAAACCCCCAAAACTGTAAGGTAAAAGGATAAGTTCTTTCTTCTGGTGCTAGATTCTGAGTGACCATCCATAGGATGGTTTGGTTGGCTTCATTTTGTGTCTATTGTGTTCATTATTTGTTTTTATACAGATACATGGTGAGAAATGGTTAAAGAGTTTACACTGCCCAGGTAGTTTGGGAACCTAAATCCAAAAGACATAGCCAGTTACTGTCATCAAAAGATAAGGATGCTTAACATGCCATTGATTTTCGTGTTTTGAAGACAGGGCAGTGCTTCACCATGACATGGTCTATGGAAGCACACCCAATTTCTTGGGATTTAAATAGTTTACATAGATGGCAGGGAATGATTAACCACTCCATTACAGAATAATTCACTGATTGATAATTGCCCAAATCCTTGCCCATATACCTCAACATTGAATCATCTGTTTTTTTTAAGACTTAGGGTAAGAATTTCCAAACTGAGTTGTTGATCTATAATTAATATGTTACAAACAGTCATGAAAACTGCAACATACGATTGCAAATATCTGAATATAAAATGAGTTTATTTCATCTGATCATATCAAAATGGCTGTGCATGTTTGAAATTGCATAAATTAAATTACCTTTCTCCTTGCCTTGTGGCCATTTGTTGTAGATTTAGCTCAAATTTTTCCTGAGTCTTATACATTTGGGTAACATTATATGTGCATATCAGAAAAATGTATTTTGGCTCTGAGAATCCACAATATCAGCCCTTATCTACAGTGCCTCTGTTTATATATCAAATATGAGGCATTCGTTTTAAGATGTACTTTAACAGTGTAAATGTCCAAAGATTTAGTATTCTAAAAAGTGATTATACCAAACCCTCAAAAATCATCTCAATATGTTAATTTTAAACATTGCTATCAAGTCTTATTTAATATCTCACCCAAGGGTCTTTACAGAGCGATAAATCACATTTTCACATTTATTCATATAATTGTTATATCAGTCTAATTTTTAGGCTCAATGCTATCTCATATTTGCTCGGCTTAGTTCTGTGTTTCACAGATTCTCCTCTCTTGTTCTACCTTTATAAAGAGAATAAAGGGTAGAACACAAATGTCCTTCAATACTGATTCAATAATTTTTCTTAAAATCTTTCCTGTCAAGTCTTTCTCTCTCCTTGACACCTCTATTAATTCCATCACCCATTTTTGGATTTACAAAAAATACTGATACGCTTGCTTTTGTCATAGAAAAAAATGAGGCTCACCATTGAGTGATGAATGGAAAATTTTACTGCCATGCAGCATGCCCAGTGCAGGAGAGAGTTAGGCTCTGGGGAATGAGGTTGAGAGGAAGAAAGACTTTGAACTGTCCCTGTCCCATATTAGGAAAGCAAAGTCTCTGATTGTTGCTAATTGGCTGGCAACATATGGGCTTTTCCAAGGGTAAGCACTGAGCTGTCTGGAGGTGGTCTGCTGCATATATGATGGGTATATGCTTCATACATGGGTTATGGCATCCAGCTGCCTAAATTGAGATTATGATGCCCAGTCAGTTATGCACTGTTGACAGGTTAGATGGCCAGGTTAAGGTTGGTCTGTTTCTTTCATATAAGGTGAATAAAATCAAACGTTTAATTGACCATATAATTTTCCTTGTTGCTCTTAACACTTTCATTTCATGTATTCATTCTGTGAACAAATAAAGAGATTCATTACCACAATTATATACATTTGGGAAAAGTGATTGATTTTTAGTTCATAACTCTTAGCTTAAATGTATAACAATCAAATGTGAGTGTTTGTAAGCTACTCTAAAGCTATCTTTTTATATCTACAATCTTGAGTGAGGAGAAAATGAGATATTTTTTTCTTCCCCCCTCCTTTGAAATTAAGCCAATCTTAGAAAACTTTGCTTCTGGGGCACCAGGATTTCTCAAGATCAACACTATTGAAATTTTGGGCCAATAATTTTCTTTTGTTATGGTGGCTGTTCTGTGCATTGTAGGATATTTCACAGCATCCTTAGTCTCTACCCATAAGATGCTAGTAGCAACACCTTGCCCCTAGTTGACATAATAAAAAAAAAATGTCTCCAGACATTGCTAAATGTACCCTGGGAAGCAAAATCACTTTCAGTTGGGAACTACTGGGCTAGACTGGTAGAAATACCAATTTTCCATGACTATTTGATTTCCCTTCTATTTCCTGTAGGGTTATGGAAAGGTCTAAAAAACTTAAGAGAGTATACCGTTTGGAAGGGTATCCATAGTCTTGGGTGGTTATCATTAAGACGTTTGCATGAACTCTGTTAAAGTTCAGTGACTCTGTTTTTGGATTATGCTGGGGACAGAATAAACCCTGCTGAGCTGAGAGCCCCATGCCTACAATCACTCCCTCTGGTCCTGCTCCACAGCTATTCCCTCTGAGTCCTGTGCCCTCCCAGGTTTCTGCCCTGAAACTGTAAAGCGATCTAATACTTAAGGAAACTGCCAACTCCCTCATCTGTGAAAATCTGTCTTCTCTCTTCTAGCTCTTCCAGCTCTGACCTTCCCTCTCTCTTTCTTCCTGAACAGTTTCAGTGTCTAATCTTGGCACTAGTTGTACATTTAGGAATGAGGGATGAAGGCAGTTAAAAGAAAGCATTTTCCTCTTGCAAAGTACTAAAGTTCCAAAGCAAAAGATTATAAAGGGGGTATTTTCAATACTTCAGAATGGGAAGGAGGGAAAAATATAGAGACAAAAATGGTTCTAACTTGTAAAATTTGGAGCAAGAATAGAAATCTGTGGCTCAAGAAGTCATATGTGATCCCCAGGAAACTGAGTTTCATATTCTTGAATAATGTCATGATCTCTATTCTTGGACACAAGCCTCTTCTCTCCATCCAGTCAGTGGGTTTTAAGAAACCCACTTACACCAGCCCATTAAGCAATATGAAGGTAGTGGATTTCTCAGTCTAGTCAGAAGTTTTGTTTTGTTTTGTTTTTTTAATGTGAAACAGATATTGAAAACTCTGATGTTAATGAAATAAGAAAGCAACATGTTTGGATATGCGCTTTGGGGCTAGCCTACTAGGTTTCAATGCCCAGTTCCACTTCTCATGCAACTTCACTAATTTCTCTGTGATTCAGTTTCCTCCATTTAGTCTAATAAAACTATCTTCTTTTTAAAGTGGATTGACAGTTAAATAAGTTAATATGTGGAAAGTTTAGAATGGCTCCTGATCTGTAGTTAGTATTCCATAAGTATGTTATTAACTGTATTATTTCCTTGGTAAAAAGGATTATGCCTTCTTAAAATGAATCAGGCCATAAGAAAGGGCTAGAGAAAAAGCAACCCAGGAAAGATCATCCAGAGAGACATGTAAGAATGTCCTCAGAGACTATTTGGAATCTATCCATGCCTCTGCCCAAACCTCTCCCTGGTTCATTTAGTCAAAGCCTGGGTTATATCTGTGTCTAATCCACTGCTCTGACTGTCCATGGCCTGATATGTCAGAAGTAAAATGCACCTAATATGCAACACCTAGCTTAACTTTACTATGGGCTGACCTCAGATAATCCCGGTATCTATTTCTTCCTGACTTCAGCCCAACGAAATGTCAACACCAGCTGTTCCTTGGGCCTTCAGGATGGTAGCCAAGAAGTTAGGAACAATAAATGCTTAGGACCTAGTTAGAGATACTTTGGAGTAAAGAATCCTTTTAAACTTTATTTCACTTGAATTTTTCAAACCTTATTTCACCAAAGAGTTATTTTCTTGAATTTTTCGTTGAGGAACTATCAACACCTTGTGGAATTGTGGTTCTAAGGAATACAGTTTACGTTCATGCAGTTTTAATGTACCCATTCACATCGATTAATACATGCTCGGTTCTCTGTTCATTTTTGTGAATCTGTCAGTTACTCTTTTATTAGCTTTTGGCCAACCTGTGCTTATTATGGTTTTATCTCACCTCACATTAATTTAATTGTCTCCATTGGCTCCATATTTTATAATAATGTCCAGTCTTATTCACTGCTTTTGCAGATAAGCATCCTAACTCAGAACAGGTGCCACCTTACCTGCCACACGCACACTTTTTTAGCTAACTGCATGCAGCTCCTTCTCTCACATGTATCTACTCCTGAGACAGAGGACATTTGGAGACAATTAGTGCTTCACTATTTAATCACCTTGGCTTTAATAATGGTTGAACAGGAAAGGTTCATATTAAATTATAACAAAATACTAATGTGGTTTTCTGAAGCTAATGAGTCACTTGTATCTCAAGAGAAGAAAGCAAAAATACTGCTGGTTCTGTGAAAGAATGTTCAGCAATCTCAGCAGTTAGTACTTATTTATGGATCAGATACAAATAGCTCAAATGTACTCATTCTTGAGATATTTCAGGATGCACATGTTTTAGTAGCTCTCTTCTAGACTAAGTTCATTTGGTTTGGATGGGGTCAGCCACTTGGGTATATAACCTGAACTGACAAATTAGAGCAGCAGATCCTTCCAATCACACCAGAGTGTTTTGGGATGTTACATATGATGGAAGCCAACCCAATGAAAGGCAGCTCTGGGATTTTGCTGGGAACTATTTCAAAATAAACGGTCTGTTTTGCTGGAGTTGCTCAGTTGATAAGTAACAGACTTACAGCAAGAATCCATTCCTTGAGAGAGCTTGCATCAATGTGAAGCCAATCTTGGGTGGAGAGCATAGCTAAAATATGTAAAGAGACTGGGTTTAAAGAGACTGTTTGAACCTCTGAAGCCATACCTCACAAGAACTATTGCCTGGACTGATCCAGTACGTTTCCATTTGGCTTCATCTAGTTTAAGTCAAATATTTGGTCACTTGCTCATAAAAGTGCCTGGCTATACAGATTCTAATGTACACAATTTATGATAAAGCCACCTCTTGAAATGCAAAGCAACAGAACAATGAGGCAAAACTTATAAGAACAAATCTAACAACATTACATGTAAAAGCACCTTCTAAAAGATTTGTTTTTGTCACCTACATCTCGGCCTGTATCACCCATCAGCAGATCCATGCCATTAGATAATGGTTAAGTTTTGATACACAAGGGTTGTTGTATGTCTTTGAGCCCTTCTTTTTAGCATGAAAATTATTGTACTGGGCATAGTAGGAAGAAAATGAACTTTTTTGAATGCAAAATATAATGACATGATTAAGTGATGGGAGTTTTTCAATTAAAATTATTATTTTGAATGAGTTTTAGAGACGACAATATTCATATAATGGACAGTTGTTTTCCAAAAGTGAAAACATTAAAATTGGATATTTCTGAGCATTTTGCTCAAATTTAGGTTGATATATTTAATTCACATTTGTTCCTCTGCATTATTTTGCTATCATCTACATGTTTTGTTAAATTATTTCATTTTTCTAATAAAATATTATTGTCAATCTTTCTATAAAACTCCTCTTGCTGCCAACCACATGACTATAGCCATTAAATAAATTCTGTTCCTGAAAAAGTTAATTTACTGTACTTTACATTGTTGGCTTTTGGAGAAAAAACATCTATTGTCACCCAAGTGTGCAACATTATCTGCTTCATTATTTTAGACCCAAATTCTCCAATCCTTCTCGTACCCATGGGCCACCGATGCCATAAATATATATTGTTTCTTCTCTATGGGAATTTCTGGTTATAAAGAACATATAGACCAAATAGAAGATTTAGTTAGAATACGTCACAAAATGCCAGAGAAGTGCTTTGGTGGGGGAAAGGAAGTAATGTAGTAACAGTGGGAGATTATTATAAGAGATGTATTACTTAAATTATACCGAGAAATTGAGTACAAATAAAATCTATATGATAGATGGAGCTATAGAAAACGAGGCAGAGCTAAAAACAAATGACATATATACCCCACCTCCCCACACACACACGCCACAAGTGAGCAAAAGTCACATTTCCTCTTGTTTCTTACTTTAAACTCCACATTTATTCCTACTCATTCTTCACTCTTATCAGAAACATATACTGAAATATAAATGATAATCCAATTCCTAATTGTAACTACATACAAAAAAATAAAATTTTCTTGAAAACTAATAAGAGAAAAGCACCTAACTATAAAGAGAGCTCATCCAGACACGAGTGCTTTTTTCACTGTTGTCTTCACCATCATCATTATCATCATCATTAACCATCTTTCTCAATGAATAGCTTTTTGGCTACATGACAACGTCAGATGCTTAAAGTTTCTGTATGGCAATAACAATGCTGCAAGGTAGATGGAGTATAGGAGCAGTTTTTTCTTGAGTTAATTTTAGTTAATACTACTCAAGAATAAAATGTGATAATGGACATCATGGACTTAGGCTTCATCAGACATTAAGAAGACATCACTTACGGAGTTTCTCTTATGTTGGTCTTTTATCAGATTCACACTCATGAAGATAATAATTATCTAATAGTTATATGCATAGGGTTTCTCCCTCTTTAATAATCAAATGCATATGAAAGCATTAAAATAATATTTTTTTAGTCTGACAAACATCAAACAAATGGATAGAATTGTTGAAAAGTTTTGATGAAGTACATATTCTTATATACTAGTAATAGGAGTCATTTTATACTCTTTTATATAGAGAGCAACCTGGAAATTTTTATTAATTTTAAAATGGGTATGCTCACTGATACAGCTATTTCACTTCTAGAAAAAGACAATAGTATGATGTGTACCTGCAAGAAATTAAGAATTGCAGCATTGCTTATAATTGCAAAAAGAAGGAAGCAAAATAATCTCCATGTTACTAAATCCAAAGAATACCATCATGTGCTCATAATATTTGACTCAGTAGAATGACTGACACTGTTGCCACTTGCATCCTTGAAAGTCTTACAATAACTGTGTGCTATTGCACCTTCCCTTTTGGCTACTGCTTCTCTCTCCTTTTCAGGGTTATCTTTATCCAGTTAAGAGGCTTTGGAGCCAGATTGTCTGCTCTCCACTCTCTAGACATATGACATTAGGGAAAACATTCTTGCCCCTCTGTAGACTCAATTTGTTTATAGCAAAAATACATACAGTATCTGTCTCAATAAATATAAGCTACATTATTTTTAATGTCAAAAATTGTTGAAATTCTCCGAGACTGGGTCTTTTTATCTTTACATTCTTTACTTCATGTACAATTTTACAGTGTCCATGGATACAGTTTTTGTAATGGAACTATTTAAAATGAAGAGGTCGTAGACAGGGAGAGTACAATTCCCCAGACCTAGTGTCCCATCCTTAGGTCCGAAGGGGAAAATAGGAAGGACATGTACCAGACCCAGAAAGAGGGAAGAGGAGTGGGCAAAAAAATAGGAGTTACAACTTTTTGTTAAGTGATCTAGCCAGTTCACAATGATCCATAGGCAGGAAACAGAAAGTGAATACTCTGACCTCACTTTCCTCCCTCCCTCCCATCTCTTACTGGCACTCCCCTTTGGTTAAATCAAGTCAAAACCGGAGGCCAGCAAAATCCCTTTCTGTTATGTATACAGATCAGCCTTTAGGAGCACAAGGCAAGGGGAGAGAAGGTAGAGATTGGATCTGAAAAGAAGGATGGAAGATTTTTAGCCCAATCCTTTATATCCCTACTTGCTAGTATCCTTCCTGAAATATCCTCATTTGAATGAGTAAATAAAGTAGCACATTCCTCATGGGCACGTTTTTTTAACCTCCATTGCAACTCCTTTACCCTTTGTTTAATCTACTTTCTTCTTTATCTTAGATTACTGCAAAAGCTCCTCAATTAGTCTTTCTGCTTTTTCTGCGTATACTCAGGATTCCTTCCTTCCTCCTTCTCTCTCTTCCTTCTCCTCTCCCTCAAAGAGGGAAATTTTCAAAATGCACATCAAATTCTGACACTTCTTTGCCTAATAACTTCCCATTTGTTTTAGTCTTCTATTTCTGTGTAAGTAATTACCAGAAATGTAATGATAAAACAATGCCCATTTATTTTCTCACAGTTCTACTGTTCGATAATCCAAGTGGACTCAACTGGGTTCTCTGCTCCGTGTCTCACAAGGCCAAAATCAAGGTGACGTTAAGCTGGAGTCTTATCTGGAGATTCTGAGAAATGATTCACTTCCAAGCTCATTCCTGTTATTGGCAGAATTCAGTTTCTTGAATTCTCCAATCTCCCCTCACATCACGTTCTGTATTTTCTGTGTGTGCTGGCCACACATGTCAGCTCTCTCAGGGTCTCTACTGGATCTAAGCCTCTCAAATATCAATTCTATAGGACAGCCTTTTCTAATACCTCCCTATTAGTCCCCAGGCCAACAGCCACCCATCCCCATATACAGTACACAGTCAGTCATGCTTTGGAATATGTATTTGTGTTTGTACATTAGAAAATGGTTTGGAAGAATATACTCTAAAATATTAGAGATTATCTATGTGGTGGATTAGTTGACAATTTTCAGTTGTTGGTACAAGCTTTCTACATGTCTAATCTGTTTTGTAAGCATAAATTACTTTTATAATCAGTTAAATGCTTATTTTATTTTAAAGTATGTAACAAAACCCCAACATATACCAAATACCTCAAAGATTGTCAACATTTGTGAATTAGCAATAATTAGGTACATGATATGATTTTAATATAATTTATATTATTCAGCTACCAGCAAGTTCAATGATATGTATATAATAAAAATTAATAGGTTAATATTGATAAACCATCGAAATGCCAGTCATTCTAATATTAGAGGTTTATCCCATACAGTCTTAGCTACAGGAAGTTGCCTTTCATTTTAAACTTCTGTTTTCATTTTTATTATCATAATTGCATGGTGACCATCAATAAGCTCAATTCATTGTATCTTAGAACTTTTTTTAAACATAAACAAGTCGACGTACTTGGAATTTCAGTGAGCTTTATACCATGGTTTTATGTAACCATGTGGGGCTTATTATGGATAATATGAGTATTAGTTGACCCAGAAAGTTTAAAAATTAAACAAAACATGTAGAGATACAGTCATATCACATTAGATTTAACAAAGTTTTCTGGCCATTAAAAAATCTCCTTTTATGTTACAGAATATTATAAAGACAGATAACTTTTCTCTTTGTTGAATTGTATAATAGACACAAAGTTCTTACAGATCTTCCTTAAAGGATGAGAGATAGGAATGGGGGTGGAGAAGAAAGCTATAATTTTAGTTTCGCATTTCTTTGTCAGTTTGATTACATATCCGTAATAGAGAACTGCAGCACAAACAAAATATATTTCAATTGCTGGATCTAATGAGAAAGAGCTAATGGTGAATAGAAATCTTAAACACACAGTGAGATTTGATGTACTCCTGACATATCTGACATATGCTTATTTATAGAATCAGAATGAAGTTTAAAAAACGTTTGAATTTGAAAGGACAATAAATTTGTACTACTTTATATTATTCCCCTGTATTATTCTCCTCTCTCCCCAACCCTCCTCAATCCTCTCTCTCTCTTTCTCTCTGTCTCTCTGTCTCTCTGTCTCTCTCTCTCTCACACACACACACACACACACACACACACACACACACACTACAGGATAACTTTCCTTGATGTCCTGTACTCAGAACACATTTATCAAGTGTCTCCAATGTGCTAGGTATTGGGCTGGTTCCTAGATCCCAATGCACATAGTTTATAAACTTGTGCTCAGCACTTGCATATGCATAGTCTTGTTAGTCATCAGAGAAGTCTTGTCAGGTAGGTATTTTTCCTATGCCATGGCTGAGTAACTGGTTCAAGGTCACTTCAAGAACTGACAGTGGTCTTCCAACTCAGATATTTCTAGAGATACAAGTTTTGAAGTCCACATTTTTCTTTACCATATCACATATATAATTAACTTAAAGGAAACCATTTTTAAAACCTAAAGTTTGCTCTGTTGGTTCAGTTCTTTCAATACTTTGTATAGAAAATATTTTGATCTATACATCACAACATGGCATTTGCTTTTTTCATTCACTTGTTCATTCATTCATCTATCCTACTTTTATTAAGCACTTACCTGGGGCAGATTTTATAACAAGATAAAAGGAATTATAAGTTGCTAAAGTTCAGATGCTTACTATAAATAAACTGGAGAAGTAAATGAAATATTCATAAGCCAGATGTCAATCATTGCCACTCTGCTCTTAAAATCTAAGTCAAGATAGACTCTGTTTAAACCTTATAAAGGACAATTGCTGTTATTTTATTATTTATTTTATTTGCCATGAAGCATTGACAACCCTTCTTTAGAAAATAATATCTCAATATCTTCTCAGTCTTCATCTTTTTTCACTTGTTTCAATGTGAGATGACTGTATCTCTGGCTCCAACTATGAGTATACTGCTCAGGTCTGGACAATCAGAACAATTTATTTCTCTATATATTGTCTCTATATATTGTCTGGTTTGAGTATATTAAAAATGTAATTCAACTAAAACCAAAACAATTTAATGAAACTTCTCTACAGCTGTGTGAGAGAATGGCTAAGTTTTCCTGCTCAATTTAAACATGAGAAATGAAACAAAGGAAGTGTCCCAGCCTTTTTGCCCTCTGGAGAATGGACCAAGTTCTGAAGAAATAGAAAGAGAAATAAGGACCTAGTGACATTGTTTGTACCCCTGATTTTAGCCATGCTGAGTTCAGGACTGCACATGAGTTTTTAATTATCGCCTTAATCCAGTCTTTGCTTTTCTTCTTTCCCCCTATAATTTCCTTTATATTAAGTCTTCACACCATCAAACCACTTAAATAAGCTATATGTAGTGGATGTTCAGTGAAGTATGAAGCTCTAATTGAAAAGGGGTATATTATGGCACCATATGGCATTTAGTTTAAAACTGTACAGATTTCAGTTTTTAAAAAATTTCTGTGGTCAATATGGCCTACTACCATGCCACATGTCTTCTCTTTCCTCTTCTCCACCAACACTCATTTTTGCTTTTTCCTACCCAAATTTTAATCGAGGTAGGGTTGTCAGGTGAATATAGGTTGCCAAGCCAAGTTTAAATTTTAAATAAATAACAAACACTTTTTTTGGTTAAGGTATATCCAAATTATTGCGTGAGACATAATTATGTTAATAACATTTATTTATTTGAAATTCAAATTTAATTCAGAACGCTGTAATTTTTTTTTTCTGTAATCGGGCAACTCTCATTCTAGAGCCATTTGCTGTTTCCATCTAGCCCTTCATCTGAGGGCATTCCTTATCAAAGCATTTTTCCAAATTGTGGTTTTTCTATTTTAAAGATTAAAATAAATATTAAAATCTCTCACTTAGTTACAGAAGTAAAGTTTTTGCATTACATACATGCTAAATTAATTTTGTATTTCCCTTTGTTTTCAGGCACAGGAAAAACTTCTTATAAAGTGGGGAAGTAGGTGAAACCTACACCTATAATTTCCCTTTTCCCTTTTCCTACCTCAGTGGGACTCCTTACCCTCTTCTGTACTCCCCTCTGTTCCCCAGCTCACCCAGCCCCCCAACATACAACATACACATTAACTCTTCCATTCAGCCACTGTGTCCAGTGCTTTTCCAACTTCTCCCACTTTGACTATATCAAAAACTGTTCTCAGAAAAAGATGTTTATAAACTGTTCAGTCAAAATGGAACCCTACCGTTTCCATTCTTATACCTGAACTTTCTCCAAAAAGATATTCATATCTTATAAAATTAGTGACTTTTCCCCAAACCTGAGTATCACATATACTATTTTTAATGGGTCCAGAAGTCTGAACATTTTCTTTCAGGCTAGTTTGGATTGATGTTGAAGCAATCAACAACTTTTAATATCTTTGCCTTTTCTAGAGGTGGAATCTGCTGTCCTTCACTTTCTGCTATCTCATATATAGAAAATTTACATACTTATGTACCTTTCATGCTCACCCTAAATCTAATCCTCTGCAATCAGCTAAAACAAACAAACAAACAAACAAATAAAAAATCAAAAACAAACTCACAAAAATTTTCATATCCACCATCTCTCAATTATTTCGATATATATTTTTTTAGTTTGGGTTCTTATTCTGCAACTGTTTGCGTGTTAAGTTTTTAGCTGAGAGTTAGATCCAGCACATTCCACCTGTATACTGAGTAGTTCTCTGTGAGATATTATTGAAAGTTCTCAGAAAATGATGTTTGCAGCCTCTCACACAGTGCAATTCAGGGTACAGCATTTCATTTAAAGAGAGTGGTTTTCATGCCTCACACTTGTCTAACGCCTTTCTTTTGATGTGCTTGGAGTGATTTACAGGTTTCTTTCTTAACAGCTAAATATCCCTAGGAGCCAAGCAGGATACAGGTACTAAAGATTGATATCTGCCTTAAAGAAAGACTTTCAAATTTTCAAAAGAGACACTCATTCAGTAAGTCTTTACATGATTATACAGTTGTAGGTGAATAGATATGTCTGGAGAATGTGTGACAATTGCAGAGGCTTAGCTAATTCATTTCCTGTGGACATTTTTCCCAGACTTTTTTTTTTTTTTAACATTTTCCCTTAAATCTCAAATCTGTTGTGCTGTTTGTTTTAAGGCTTTTACATTCGTTGCCTTCTGGTGACTTAAGAGTGGAAGTGGATTTGGCAGGGCAACAATAACTCATCCGTTGGCATGGGTTCTCCAATAATAAATGACCACTAAGTGTGCACAAGGTTATAATCCTCTCCCAGAGACTTTGTGGAGGATGATTCTCCATGTCAGGAATAAAGGCAGTTTGCTCTGAAAATGAAGTACTATCATGTCTGTGGACTTTGGGTGGTCTGTTATTACTAAGGACTAGATTATCTGGATTCCTTTTGAATGTTCTGAGAGCTCAAAAGTGGATGTCTCTGGGATGTGTAAATGCAAAGACGAGTTTGTGGTGTCAAGGTGACTAAAGGCCTGATTCTAGGAAGTAGCTTTGATTGACAGCATTTTCATGATTCTTAACAATAAATAAATAAATAGAGCCTAGTTTCAACGTGGCTTCCAGTGTTACAGTTGTTTCTTTTAAAGCATTTTCACACCTAGTAAAATTGATATGTTAAATACCAATACCAGTCATTTGAGATTTAATTTTGTAAAAGCATTCTGTATCATTCCAAAGTAGGCAAGGCTGGTTATCAAAGAATCTAACATATAGAACCTTCTTTCTTCCCCCTTCCCAACCCGTTCACATTTCTTTGCCAGTTTTAGAAGTGTAAAGATTTTATACGCTACCTCGTACCAAAAGCTCCTCTTTGAACAGCATTCTAGGAACTTATACTTACTTAATGCCATAGATATTTACTGAGCACCTATTATATGAGATATGTGGGGAAAAGTATGTCTTGTACTTGAAAGGATAGGACATAAAAGGTTTTATTTTCTGTAACAACTTGCACTTAAATACGTTCAAAGACCTAATTTTGTTTATGTCAAAATGATGATGTTCAAATTGCTGCACTTTAGGCATTGGCACACCATGTAGAAGATCGTTTTGTGTGACAAGGACTCTTTTTGCTGATGACACAGAAATCATGCCAACAGTGGGAGCATAGAAGGTTGCAAACAGTCTATAAATGCACTGGGATAGCATTAGGATCCACTTGTGTGTGGTCAGCCCAGGGAAACTCAACATTTGTACCCATATCTCTGTTCTTGTCCAAACCCAAATGAAGAGGTACACGTTTTTTCCCACATTCTTTTTTTGCCCACCCATCCTCAGAAAAATGACTGTATTTTGACAGTATTAATCACTACCCATTCTCTCCACATGATTTAAGCTCTCCAGTTGTCATTGAAAGAAATTGAATAAAAAATTTAAATTTTAGGGCCTCCCTGGTGGCGCAGTGATTGAGAGTCCGCCTGCCGATGCAGGGGACACGGGTTCGTGCCCCGGTCCGGGAAGACCCCACATGCCGCAGAGCAGCTGGGCCCGTGAGCCATGGCCGCTGAGCCTGTGCGTCCAGAGCCTGTGCTCCGCAACGGGAAAGGCCACAACAGTGAGAGGCCCGTGTACCACAAAAAAAAAAAAAAAAATTAATTTAAAATCTTATTTGAAACTTCATTAGAACAAAAATTCTATAGAAATTATTTTATTACTTTTTGACTTTTTCATATATTCAACCAAAATTTTTTAACTTTGTAACATGTGTCAGATGTCCAGCACTCCTCTATGCCTTCAGCATATAAAGAAGACAAAGTTTGTGCCCTTTGGTACAACTTTTTCACAGGAGGAGTCATACAGTAAGGAAGTATATAACATATTTTATTTTTGCAATATAATAAGTACAATGAGAAAAATAAATGAAGTTTATTATTTTATTTATTAAGCACATATCTATTAAGGATACATTACTTTAGGCTCTGTTCCATACTAAAAGACTAAGAATAGCCTCTTTAAATCTTTCATATCTACCCTATGTACTAGAACTTATAGGCATCAAACTAATATCATATGATAAATCTTTTCATAAGTTCGCAAGAAGGAAAAAAGTTATTTTGCTGTGTTAGTTGAGGGATTGCTTCTTTAATCAAATACTTAGCACTGTGTATTCTTTTATTAAGTCATTCATTAAAAAAAATCAAGACAGTATTTAGGAAATAAGTTGTTAACTGTTTCAAATACTACTGAGAGAGCTAAAGAGTGAAAAGGATATTTTACAATGCAAAATGTTCTCACACCAGTCAGAATGGCCATCATCAAAAAATCTACAAACAATAAAGGCTGGAGAGGGTGTGGAGAAAAGGGAACCCTCCTACATTGTTTTTTTTTTTTTTTAAATTTTATTTATTTATTACACAGCAGATTCTTATTAGTTATCTATTTTATACATATTAGTGAATGTATGTCAATCACAATCTCCCAGTTCATCCCACCATCCCCCCAACCCACACTTTCCCCCTTGGTGTCCATACATTTGTTCTCTACATCTGTGTCTCTATTTCTGCCTTGCAAACCAGTTCATCTGTATCATTTTTCTAGATTCAACATATAAGCGTTAATATATGATATTCTCTTTCTGACATATGTCACTCTGTATGACAGTCTCTAGTTTCATCCAAGTCTCTAGTTTCATCCATGTCTCCTTTTTATGGCTGAGTAATATTCCATTGTATATATGTACCACATTTTCTTTATCCATTCGTCTGTCGATGGGCATTTAGGTTGCTTCCATGACCTGGCTATTGTGAATAGTGCTGCAGTGAACATTGGGGTGCATGTGTCTTTTTGAATTATGGTTTTCTCTGGGTATATGCCCAGTAGTGGGATGACTGGGTCATATGGTAATTCTATTTGTAGTTTTTTAAGGAACCTCCATACTGTTCCCCATAGTGGCTGTATCAATTTACATTCCCACCAACGGTGCAAGAGGGTTCCCTTTTCTCCACACCCTCTCCAGCATTTGTTTGTAGATTTTCTGATGACGCTGATTCTAACTGGTGTGAGCTGAAACCTCATTGTGGTTTTGATTTGCATTTCTCTAATAATTAGTGATGTTGAGCATTTTTCCATGTGCCTCTTGGTCATCTCTATGTTTTCTTAGGAGAGATGTCTATTTAGGTCTTCTGCCCATTTTTTGATTGGGTTGTTTGTTTTTTTAATATTGAGCTGCATGAGCTGTTTATATATTTTGGACATTAATCCTTTGTCCATTGACTCATTTGCAAATATTTTCTCCCATTCTGAGGGTTGTCTTTTCATCTTGTTTATAGTTTCTTTACTGTGCAAAACCTTTTAAGTTTCGTTAGGTCCCATTTGTTTATTTTTGTTTTTATTTCCATTAGTGTAGGAGGTGGGTCGAAAAAGATCTTGATGTGATTTATGTCAAAGAGTGTTCTTCCAGTGTTTTCCTCTCAGAGTTTTATGGTGTCTGGTCTTACATTTAGGTCTTTAATCCGTTTCGAGTTTATTTTTGTGTATGGTGTTAGGCAGTATTCTAATTTCATTGTTTTACATGTAGCTGTCTGGTTTTCCTAGCACCACTTATTGAAGAGACTGTCTTTTCTCCATTGTATATCCTTGCCTCCTTGGTCATAGATTAATTGAACATAGGTGCATGGGTTTATCTCTCAGCTTTCTATCCTGTTCCATTGATCTATATTTCTGGTTTTGTGTCAGTACCATATTGTCTTGATTATCGTAGCTTTGTAGTACAGTATGAAGTCAGGGAGTCTGATTCCCCTTTCTCCTTTTTTTTCTCTCAACATTGCTTTCACTATTCAGGGTCTTTTTTGTCTCCATACAAATTTTAAGATTTTTTGTTCTAGTTCTGTAAAAAAATGCTGAAAAGTTTTGAATCTATAGATTGCTTTGAGTAGTATAGTCATTTCACAATATTGATTCGTCCAATACAAGAACATGGTAAATCTTTCCATCTGTTTGTGTCATCTTTGATTTCTTTCATCAGTGTCTTATAATTTTCTGAGTATGGTTTTTACCTCCTTAGGTAGGCTTATTCCTGGGTAATTTATTCTCTTTGTTGAAATGGTGAATGGGATTGTTTCCTCAATTTCTCTTTTTGATCTTTCATTGTTAGTGTATAGGAATGCAAGAGATTTTTCTGCATTAATTTTGTATCCTATAACTTTACCAAATTCATTGATTAGCTCTAATAGTTTTCTGGTAGCATCTTTAGGATTATCAATTTATATATCATGTAATCTGCAAACAGTAACAGTTTTAATTCTTCTATTCCAATTTATATTCCATTTATTTCTTTTTCTTCTCTGATTGGCATGGCTAGGACTTCCAAAACTATGTTGAATAATAGTGGCAAGAGTGGACATCCTTGTCTTGTTCCTGATCTTAGTGGAAATGCTTTTATTTTTGCACCATTAAGAATGATGCTTGCTGTGGGTTTGTTGTGTATGGTCTTTATTATGTTGAGATAGCTTCACTCTATGCCCACTTTCTGGAGAGTTTTTTAATCATAAATAGGTGTTGAATTTTGTCAGAAAGCTTTTCTGCATATATTAAGATGATCATATGGTTTTTCTCCTTCAGTTTGTTAATATGTTGTATCACATTGATTGATTTGTGTATATTGAAGAATACTGCATTCTTGCGATAAACCCCACTTGATCATGGTGTAAGATCCTTTTAATGTACTGTTGGATTCTGTTTGCTAGTATTTTGTTGAGGATTTTTGCATCTATGTTCATCAGTGATATTGGCCTGTAGTTTTCTTTCTTTGTGACACCTTTGTCTGGTTTTGGTATCAGGGTGATGGTGGCCTTGTAGAATGAGTTTGGGAGTGTTCCTCCCTCTGCTATATTTTGGAAGAGTTTGAGAAGGATAGGTGTTAGCACTTCTCTAAATGTTTGATAGAATTCACCTGTGAAGCCATCTGGCTCTGGGCTTTTGTTTGTTGGAAGATTTTTAATCACAGCTTCAATTTCAGTGCTTATGATTTGTCTGTTTATATTTTCTCTTTCTTCCGGGTTCAGTGTCAGAAGGTTGTGCTTTTCTAAGAAATTGTCCATTTCTTCCAGATTGTCCATTTTATTGGCATAGAGTTGCTTATAGTAATCTCTCATGATGCTTTGTATTTCTGCAGTGTCCATTGTTACTTCTCCTTTTTCATTTCTAATTCTATTGATTTGTCTTCTCCGTTTTTTTCTTGATGAATCTGGCTAATGGTTTATCAATTTTGTTTATCTTCTCAAAGAACCAGCTTTGGATTTTATTGATCTTTGCTATAGTTTCCTTCATTTCTTTCTTTCTTTTTTTTTTTAAATAAATTTATTTATTTATTTATTTTTGGCTGCATTGGGTCTTCGTTGTTGGGTCTTAGTTGCTGTGCGTGGGCTTTCTCTAGATGTGGCGTGCGGGGGCTACTCTTCATTGCTGTGCTCAGGCTTCTTATTGCGGTGGCTTCTCTTGTTACAGAGCTTGGGCTCTAGGCATGCAGGCTTCAGTAGTTGTGGCGCACAGGCTCAGTAGTTGTGGTTCATGGGCTCTAGAGCACAGACTCAATAGTTGTGGCACACGGGCTTAGTTGCTCTGCAGCATGTGGGATCTTCCTGGACCAGGGCTCGAACCTGTGTCCCCTGTATTGGCAGGCAGATTCTCAACCACTGCAGCACCAGGGAAGTCCCATCTTTTTCATTTATTTCTGATCTGATCTTTATGATTTCTTTCCTTCTTCCCTCTTTGGGGTTTTTTTGTTCTTGTTTCTCGAATTGCTTTTTGTGTAAGGTTAGTTTGTTTATTTGATCATGGTGTAAGATCAAATTTATGTTTCTTGTTTCGTTTTTTTTTGGGGGGTGGGTGTTATGTGGGCCTCTCACTGTTGTGGCCTCTCCCGTTGTGGAGCACGGGCTCTGGACGCGCAGGCTCAGCGCCCATGGCTCATGGGCCTAGCTGCTCCACGGCATGTGGGATCTTCCCGGACCAGGGCACGAACCTGTGTCCCTTGCGTCAGCAGGCGGACTCTCAACCACTGCACCATCAGGGAAGCCCTGTTTGTTGAGGTAGGATTGTATTGCTGTAAACTTCCCTCTTAGAACTGCTTTTGCTGCATCCCATAGATTTTAGATTGTCGTGTTTTCATTGTCATTTGTTTCTAGGTATTTTTTGATTTCCTCTTTGATTTCTTCAGTGATCTCTTGGTTATTAAATAGTGTATTATATAGCTTCCATGTGTTTGTATTTTTTCCAGATTTTTTCCTGTAATTGATATCTAGTCTCATAGCATTGTGGTCAGAAAAGATACTTGATAGGATTTCAATTTTCTAAAATTTACCAAGGCTTGATTTTTGACCCAAGATATGATCTATCCTGGAAAATGTTCCATGAGCACTTGAGAAGACAGTGTATTCTGCTGTCTTTGGATGAAATTTCCTATAAATATCAATTAAGTCTATTTTGTTTAATGTATCATTTAAAGCTTGTGTTTCCTTATTTATTTCATTTTGGATGATCTGTCCATTGGTGAAAGTGGGGTGTTAAAGTCCCCTACTATGATTGTGTTACTGTTGATATCCCCTTTTATGGCTGTTAGCATTTGCCTTATATATTGAGGTGCTCGTATGTTGGGTGCATAAATATTTACAATTTTTATATCATCTTCGTGGATTGATCCCTTGATCATTATGTAGTGTCCTTCTCTGTCTCTTGTAATAGTATTTATTTTAAAGTCTATTTTGTCTGTTATGAGAATTGCTATTCCAGCTTTCTTTTGATTTCCATTTGCATGGGTTATCTTTTTCCATCCTCTCACTTTCAGCCTGTAGGTGTCCCTACTTCTAAAGTGGGTCTCTTGTAGACAGCATATACATGGGTCTTGCTTTTGTATCCACTCAGCCAGTCTATGTATTTTAGTGGGAGCATATAATCCATTTACATTTAAGGTAATTATCAATATGTAAGTTCCTATTACCATTTTCTTAATTGTTTTGGGTTTGTTATTGTAGGTCTTTTCCTTCTCTTCTGTTTCCTGCCTAGAGAAGTTCCTTTAGCATTTGTTGTAAAGCTGGTTTGGTGGTGGTGAATTCCCTTAGCTTTTGCTTGTCTGTAAAAGTTTTAATTTCTCCATCGAATCTGAATGAGATCCTTGCTGTGTAGAGTAAATTTGGTTGTAGGTTTTTCCCTTTCATCACTTTAAATATGTCCTGCCCCTCCCTTCTGGCCTGCAGAGTTTCTGCTGAAATATCAGCTGTTAACTTTTTTGGATTCCCTTGTATGTTATTTGTTGTTTTTCCCTTGCTGATTTTAATAATTTTTCTTTGTATTTAATTTTTGATAGTTTGATTAATATGTGTTTTGGTGTGTTTCTCCTTGGATTTATCATGTATGGGACTCTCTGCACTTCCTGGACTTGATGACTATTTCCTTTCCCTTATTAGGGAAGTTTTCAACTTATAATCTCTTCAAATATTTTCCCAGTCCATTTCTTTTTCTCTTCTTCTTTTGGGACCCATATAATTCGAATGTCAGTGCATTTCATGTTGACCCACAGGTCTCTGAGACTGTCCTCAATTCTCTTCATTGTTTTTTCTTTATTCTTATCTGCAGTCGTTATTTCCACTATTTTGTCTTCCAGGTCACTTATCCATTCTTCTGCCTCAGTTTTTCTGCTATTGATTCCTTCTAGAGAATTTTTAATTTCATTTATTATGTTGTTCATCATTGTTTGTTTGCTCATTAGTTCTTCTAGGTCCTTGTTAAACGTTTCTTGTATTTTCTCCATTCTATTTCCAAGATTTTGAATCATCTTTACTATCATTACTGTGAATTATTTTTCAGATAGACTGCCTATTTTTTCTTCATTTGTTTGGTCTGGTGGGTTTTTACCTTGCTCCTTCATCTGCTGTGTGATTCTCTGTCTTCTCATTTTGCTTAACTTACTGTGTTTGGCGTCTCCTTTTTGCAGGCTGCAGGTTCATAGTTCCCGTTGTTTTTGGTGTCTGCCCCCAGTAGTTAAGGTTGGTTCAGAGGGTTGTGTAGGCTTCCTGGTAGAGGGGACTAGTGGCTGTGTTCTGGTGGATGAGGCTGGATCTTGTTTTTCTGATGGGCAGGACCGTGTCCTATGGTGTGTTTTGGGGTGTCTGTGAAATTACTATGATTTTAGGCAGCCTCTCTGCTAATGGGTGGGGTTGTGTTCCTGTCTTGCTAGTTGTTTGGCGTAGGGTGTCCAGCACTGTAGGTTGCTGGTCGTTGAGTGGAGCTGGGTCTTAGCGTTGAGATGAAGATCTCTAGGAGAGCTTTCCCCACTTGATATTACATAGAGCCGGGAGGTCTCTGGTGGACCAATGTCCTGAACTCAGCTCTCCCACCTCAGAGGCACAGGCCTGACACCCAGCCAGAACACCAAGACCCTGTCAGCCTCAAGTCTACAAACTCCGAACACCATACTCCGGAGGCCTCCCTTTGGATGTGCTTCCTCTCCCCTTCCACACAGGTCCTAAGCCTCAATTTTCTTAAATTTACTGAGGCTTGATTTTGTGACCCAAGATGTGATCTTTCCCAGAGAAAGGTTTGTGTGCACTTGAGAAGAAAGTATAATCCGCTGTTTTTGGACGGACTGTCCTATAAATATTTGTTAAACCTATTTAGTCAATTGTGTCATATAAAGCTTGTGCTTCCTTATTAATTTTCTGTCTGGATAATCTTTCCATTTGGATAAGTGAGGTGTTAAAATCCCCCACTATTATTGTGTTACTGTCAATTTCCTCTTTGATAGCTGTTAGCAGTTGCCTTATGTATTGAGGTGCTCCTATGTTGGGTGCATATGTATTTATAATTGTTATATCTTCTTCTTGGATTGATCCCTTGATCATTATGTAGTGTCCCTCCTTGTGTCTTGTAACACTCTTTATTTTAAAGTCTATTTTAACTGATATGAGAATTGCTACTCCAGCTTTCTTTTGATTTCCATTTGCATGGAATATCGTTCTCATCCCCTCACTTTCATTCTGTATGTGTCTCTAGGTCTGAAGTGGGTCTCTTGTAGAAAACATATATATGTGTCTTATTTTTGTATCTATTCAGCGAGCCTGTGTCTTTTGGTTGGAGAATTTAATCCATTCACATTTAAGGTGATTATCAATATGTATGTTCCTATTATCATTTTCTTAACTTTTTTTTTTTTTTTTTGTGGTACGCGGGCCTCTCACTGTTGTGGCCTCTCCCGTTGCAGAGCACAGGGTCCGGATGCACAGGCCCAGTGGCCATGGCTCACGGGCCCAGCCACTGTGCGGCATGTGGGATCTTCCCGGACAAGGGCACAAACCTGTGTCCCCTGCATCGACAGGCAGACTCTCACCCACTGTGCCACCAGGGAAGCCCATTTCTTAACCTTTTTTGTGTTTGTTTTTGTAGGTCCTTTTCTTCTCATGTATTTCCCACTTAGAGAAGTTCCTTTAGCATTTGTTATACAGCTGGTTTAGTGGTGCTGAATTCTCTTAGCTTTTGCTTGTGTGTAAAGATTTTATTTTCTCTGTTGAATCTTAATGAGATCCTTGCTGAGTACAGTAATCTTGGTTGTAGGTTCTTCCCTTTCATCACTTTAAATATATGGTGCCACTCCCTTCTGGCCTGTAGAGTTTCTGCTGAGCAATCATCTGTTAACCTTATAGGAGTTCCCTTGTATGTTTTATGTTGTTTTTCCCTGTTGCTTTTAATAATTTTTCTTTGTCTTTAATTTTTGTCAATTTGATTACTGTGTCTTGCCATGTTTCTTCTTGGTTTATCCTGCCTGGGACTCTCTGAAGTTCCTGGACTTGGGTGGTTATTTTCTTTCCCATGTTAGGGAAGTTTTCGGCTATAATCTCTTGTAATACTTTCTCGGGTCCTTTCTCTCTCTCTTCTCCTTCTGGGACCCCTATAATGTGAATGTTGTTGTGTTTAATCTTGTCCCAGTGGTCTCTTAGGCTGTCTTCTTTTTTTTTTTTTTTCATTGTTTTTTCTTTATTCTGTTCCATGGTGGTGAATTCCACCATTCTGTCTTCCAGGTCACTTATCTGTTCTTCTGCCTCAGTTATTCTGTTATTCATTCCTTCTAGTGTATTTTTCATTTCAGTTATTGTATTGTTCATCTCTGTTTGTTTGTTCTTTAGTTCTTCTAGGTCTTTGTTAAACATTTCTTGCATCTTCCCGTTCTTTACCTCCATTCTTTTTCTGAGGTCCTGGATCATCTTCACTGTCATTATTCTGAATTCTTTTTCTGGAAGGTTGCCTATCTCCACTTCATTTAGTTGTTTTTCTGGTGTTTTATCTTGTTCCTTCATCTGTTACATAGTCCTCTGCCTTTTCATTTTGTCTTTCTGTGAATGTGGTTTTTGTTCTACAGGCTGTAGAATTGTAGTTCTTCTTGCTTCTGCTTTCTGCCCTCTGGTGGATGAGGCTATCTAAGAGGCTTGTGCAAGGTTCCTGATGGGAAGGACTGGTGGTGGGTAGAGCTGTGTGTTGCTCTGGTGGGCAGAGCTCAGAAAACTTTAATCCACTTGTCTGCTGATGGGTGGGGCTGGGCTCCCTCGTGTTGTTTGTTTGGCCTGAGGCAACCCAGCAGTGGAGCCTAACCGGCTCTTTGGTGGGGCAAATGGCAGACTCCAGGAGAGCTCATGCCAAGGAGTGTTTCCCAGCACTTCTTCTGCTGCCAGTGTCCTTGTCACCACGGTAAGCCATAGCAACCCCCTGCCTCTGCAGGAGACCCTCCAACACTAGCAGGTAGGTGTATTTCAGTCTCCTATGGGGTCACTGCTCCTTCCCCTGGGTTCTGATGTACACATTACTTTGTGTGTGCCCTCCAAGAGCAAGAGCGGAGTCTCTGTTTTTCCCAGTCATGTTGAAGTCCTGCTATCAAATCCCACTAGCTTTCAAAGTCTGATTCTCTGGGAATTCCGCCTCCTATTGCCTGACCACCAGATTGGGAAACTTGATGTGGGGCTCAGAACCTTCACTCCATTGGGTGGACTTCTGTGGTATAATTGTTCTCCAGTTTGTGAGTCACTCACCCAGCAGTTATGGGATTTGACTTTTTTGTGATTGCACCCCTCCTACCATCTCATTGCAGCTTCTCCTTTGTCTTTGGATGTGGCGTATATTTTTTGGTGTGTTCCAGTGTCTTTTTGTTGATGATTGTTCAGCAGTTAGTTGTGATTCCACTACTCTCACAAGAGGGAGTGAGCACATGTCCTTCCACTCCACCATCTTGAACCAATCTCCCTCTTACGTTGTTGGTGGGAATGTAAATTAGTACAGCCACTATGGAGAACAGTATGAAGGTCCCTTAAAAAAACCAAAAAATAGAGTTGCAATATGATCCTGCAGTCCCACCCCTGGACATATATCTGGAGTAAAACATGTTCCCAAAGGATACATGCACCCCAGTGTTCATTGCAGCACTGTTTACAATATCCAAGACATAGAAGCAAGTGAAATGTCCATCTACAGATGAATGGGTAAGAGGATGTGGTACATATATACAATGGAATATTACTTAGCCATTAAAAATAATGAAACAATGCCATTTGCAACAACATGGATGCACCTGGGGATTATCATCCTAAGTGAAATAAGTCAGACAAAGACAAATATCATATGATATTACTTATATGTGGATTATTAAAAAAATGATACCAGTGAATTTATTTACAAAACAAACCGACTTACAGACTTAGAGCATGAACTTAACGGTTACCTAGGGGAAGGGTTGTGGGGAGGGATATATTGGGAGTTTGGGATTGACATGTACACATTGCTATATTTAAGAGATAGCCAACAAGGATGTACTGCATAGCACAGGGAACTCGGCTCAATATTCTATAATAACCTAAATGGGAAAAGAATTTGCAAAAGAATAGATACATGTATATGTATAACTGAATCATTTTGCTGTAAACCTGAAACTAACACAACATTGTTAATAAAAAAAAAAGTACCCATTAGATATGACAATTTAGGGGCTTATGGTGATTTTTACAGAACAAATTCAGTGGTGTTTTGGAGAGAGGAACCATGTTGGAATACAACATGTTTCAGGTAACAATAAGATATCATTACACCTTCATCAGATTAATAAAAGTACAGAGATTGAGACAAAACCAAATACTGATGAGGATGTAGAGACACTAGAATTTCCCTACACTGATATTAGGCATATAAATTGGTACAATTTGACTATCTAATATAGTTCAAGCTATATTCACATTTCAAATCCAGGTATTACACTTCAGAATATAAACCCTAGAAATCTTTTAAACATGTACATAGGGAAAATATATGTATAAATATTTATTGAAGAATCATTAGTATAAAACAACAAAAATACATCTCAAAATATGCTATTTAGCACAAAAGGTAAGTTGCAGGATTATATTATTTACATAGAGCTTCAAAAATATACAAAATAGATGCATACATAGTAACAGGTTACAAACAGGCATAAATATGATAATATAAATCTTAGGATAGTTCTTACAGGACAGAAGAAAGAGAGCGGAATTTAGGAGAACAAGAGATTTCACTGTATGTGAAATGTTTTACTTGCAAAAAAAAGAAGGAAAGAAGGAGGGAGGGAGGGAAGGAGGGGGGGAAGACAGAAAAGAAAACAAAAGAAAGAAGAAAAACAGAAATGATGTTGATAAAATGTTAAGATCTGTTGAAACTGGTTAGTTGTGTACATGAGTTAGAGATATACATACATAGACACATGTCATTCTATTATATATCTTCAGATATATATGTCATTCTAATACATATGTAATATCTTTTATACATATATGGCATTCTATTATTCTCTAACTTTACCGTATTTTTGAAATAATTTATTACAAAAAGGAGATGAAAAACCAGATGCAACAAGTGAAGACATTCTCTTTTAGACCCCTTTGACCTGGGACCCAGTGAATGATAGACCAGAGAGAATGATGAGGGAGATACAGCATTAAAGGAGCAAGAATTAACAGGTCAAAAAGGAGGAGATTAATGCTCTGGAGTGGGTAATCGGTTTCTGGGAAAATATCTACCCTCTTTCCTGGTCATGAGGCATGTAAAACATAAGAAGAAAATATGGTCTGCTCCATGAGGAAATGTCATTTTCAGGGGATGGCTGTTTTAGGTAAGAATATGTAGATCAAGCATTTAGAGAAGATACTGAGGATATGGGATAAGTGACATGCAAGTGATTAAAATATTTTCTGAAGATTTAGCCATTGTAATCACTCAAGACAGATTAGTTCACAAAACACAACATTTGTCAGGAAAAAACTGCCTAAGAAAATGGGTGAGAGGTAAAGCAAAGCAAAACAGTGCACAAAACACACACAAGATCAGGACTGTTATTTTTTCCTAACATAATTTTGAATATTAGAGTTAAAATAAAAGTTAGGGAATGTTCTTAGACAATTAATAGACACAGTCAACAGACAGTAAGCTCAGCTATCTTCAGCACATTTTTGGTCACTGTTATAAGACCATTAGGTGTGATTCTCACTATCTTTGTTGTTGTTTCTCCTATTGGAAAAGGAAAACACACCAGGTAAAGTTCAATTTTAATAAAAGATGAAACAACTTACATGAAAGTAAATATGTAACACTTTTCCATGACTAAAATTTGAACATAAAACAATACATGTGCAGATATTAAGCAAAATAATATGGCTGACAGTCTGTAGGTATTATGATCATTAAAAGAAGTCTGTTTGATTGAACTATTTTGATAGGATTAGATGTCTTGGGAGCCTTTTCATCAAGCTATTTGATCATAATTCTTTACCTCCTAAGCTCGGTTGGACCTCTAGGAAAGTATACTCTCAAAATAGTCATAAGCAGATAATAATGGAAACCTATGTGTCCTGGAGAACCAGTGGCCTAGAAGATGTTCCAAAGTATCTCACAACCTAGAATTGTTGTAATTATTCCACAAATTAAGTGGAGATAATGGTAACATATCACTAGCTATAAAGTATTGAATGCCATGCTAAATGTATTGCACATATCTTATTGAATCCTGTAAACCTACCTGGTATATGCAATTCTTCCAATTCCCAAAAGACGCAAAAAATAGGTATAAGCACATACCCAAGATGGCATAGCTAGTAAGATTCTGAGTTGGGAATAAACGCATGTTTTTTTAATTGAAGTATAGTTGATTTACAATGTTGTGTTAGTTTCTGGTGTACAGCAAAGTGACTCAGATATATATATATATATATTTTTTCATATTATTTTCCATTATGCTTTATTACAGGATATTGAATATAGTCCCTGTGCTGTACAGTAGGATCTTGTTTATCTATTTTTTATTTTTTTATTATTATTTTTTGCAGTACGTGGGCCTCTCACTGTTGTGGCCTCTCCTGTTGCGGGGCACAGGCTCTGGACATGCAGGCTCAGCGGCCATGGCTCATGGGCCCAGCTGCTCTGCGGCATGTGGGATCTTCCCGGACCGGGGCATGAACCTGTGTCCCCTGCATCGGCAGACGGGCTCTCAACCACTGTGCCACCAGGGAAGCCCCTGTTTATCTATTTTATGTATAGTAGTTTGTATCTGCTATACCAAACTCCTAATTTATCCCTCCCCCACCCCCTTTCTCCTTTGGTAACCATAAATTTGTTTTCAATGTCTGCAAGTCTCTCTGTTTTGTAAATGAGTATATTTGTATCATATTTTAGATTCCACATATGTTATCATATTATATTTGTCTTTCTTGTTCTGATTTATTTCACTTAGTATGATAATCTCTGGGTCCATCCACTTTGCTGCAAATGCCATTATTTTATCCTTTTTCATGGCTGAATTCCGTTGTACATATACCACACCTTCTTTATCCATTTATCTGTCAATGGACATTTAGGTCACTTCCGTGTCTTGGCTATTGAGAATAGTGCTGCAATGAACACTGGGGTGCATGTATCTTTTTGAATTAGAGTTTTCTCTGGATATATGCCCCGGAGTGGGATTGCTGGATCATATGGTAGCTCTATTTTTAGTTTTTTAAGGAACCTCCATACTGTTTTCCATAGTGGCTACACCAATTTACATTCCCCCCAATAGCATAGGAGGGCTCCTTTTTCTCCACATCCACCCCAGCATTTATTATTTGTAGACTCTTTTGATAGCTATTCTGACTAGTGTGAGATGATACCTAATTGATTTGCATTTCTCTAAAGGAGGCAATAATATTCAATGGAGAAAAGACAGTCTCTTTAGCAAGTGGTGTTGGGAAAGATGGACAGCTGCATATAAATCAATGAAGTTAGAACATACCCTCAGACCAAACATAAAAATAAACTCAAAACGGCTTAAAGACTTAAATATAAGACATGACACTATAAAACTGCTAGAAGAGAACATAGGCAAACCATTCTCTGGCATAAATTGTAGCAATGTTTTCTTAGGTCAGTCTCCTAAGGCAATAGAAATAAAAGCAAAAATAAGCAAATGGGGCCTAATCAACTTAAAATCATTTGCACAGCAAAGGAAACCATAAACAAAACCAAAAAAACACCCTAAGGACTGGAAGAAAATATTTGCAAACAATGTGACTGAAAAGGACTTAATTTCCAAAATACACAAATAGCTCATATAACTCAATAACAACAACAACAACAACAAAAAACAACCCAATCAAAAAATGGGCAAAAGACCTGAATAAACATTACTCCAAAGAAGACATACAGATGACTAAACCCATGTCTTTCTAATGCTAAACCCAACTTGATGATATTCTATACTCTGTTTTTAGTCTCTGAAGCAAGATAAGTGAAGGAAAAGTACTTAACATTTTATATAGATAATTAAGTAATTTCTGCAAACTGTTTTCACTGACCATTTCAACAGTCAGAGGTAAAGTTACAGACATTGTTAGATATGTTGATGAGATTGTCTGGTAGCTCTGTAAGGAAAATGAGAATACATAATCCTAAATCGAAATGCTCTCCCTGGCTCTACTTTCTTCTTTGCAATTGATTTTGACAATTTTATAAGTATCCCTTGTTCTGTAATTACTGCAGCGATTATTGGCCAAAAGTAATACAATTTTGACTGGACCTCTGATAAGAAAATAGTAATATTCTCAATATTAGGGAACTTTTCCAGGGATACCAACCAGCTATGGAGACAATCTCCCAATGGACATAGTTAAGGGCCAATTCTCTCAATTAAAAACAGTAAGCAAATTTAAAGACAATAAATTTTCTCTCCCTCTCTCTCTATGAATATGAATTGGAAGTTAAGTGATTACTTCTTTCTAATTTTTATAATTTGATAATGCAGGCATAGTCATGGTATCACTAAAAGGAATCTGATGACACACATACTTAGCTCCCTTACAAAACTATTGCAAGATATTTTCAGGGCTTAATTTTTACATAACACTGCTTAGCATGTAATGTAAACTATGCTCTTTATTTAGATCCTGGCAGGTAGAGTCTGTGTTGAGAAGGCAGAAGAGTTAAAAGCAGGACAGAAGGTGTGAATAGCTACATTTAGATTCACATCTTATACACAAACTCCCCAGAATGCTCAAATAAAAAATTCATCTAGCAAGAAAGAACATTACAACTATGCCCAGATATTTCAGTTATGAGAACCTGGAGAAAGAAGACAATTTTGTTCAAAGTAACAATGACTGCAAAACTAAGATCAAGAGCTTGAGCTACTGATAAACCTCTCCTAAGTAGATTCCAGATGTCAGTTGCTGTAACTTAGCCATTACCAAAGGCAATTAAAAAGAGTGAGTAGTGAACAGTTCTTTACACCTGAAAACAGACACATGATATATCCTTTATAGCAGCAGTAGCAGTTAGAATGGTCATAGTATTGGTAATAATAATGATATTCACATATGATGCTTTTAAGTGGAAAGTGAATATGTCAGGTCCAAAAATATTATCTTTAATAACTGTAATCTTCTGGGATTAGACAGCAATACTCAAAAATGCATGGCCCTACGTCCTGGGGATTTACTATTGATTATGCTTTTTAATCTTCTGTGGCCCATTTTCTTGATCTATCAGTGCCTAAACTTTAGGCCCCAGAGTGTTGTAATGTTGTGAAGGGAGTACTTTGTTTGATTTGGGAAAAATAGAAACCATTGCTCTTCTTATGTTTTGTAAGCATTAATTTTTACTGCTTAGTTGGGAGAGTGATTCAGTTTTTGGTTTGATTTACATATTTTATGGGCTGCTACAATGGGGAACATGTTTTCTAGTTAGAGATATCTGTATGGTGAGTTAACCTTCTTCTAAAATGTATTCTGAGATACCATTCTGATCTTGAACTAATATCTGAGTCCATAAATTGGCTCAAGGAGATAACAATAAAGGGAGGGCAATGAAATGGCAAACATATGGCAAAAACTGTGCCTAAATAAAAGTAATATTTTGGCATACACTTTAAAACTGTTTAGCAATTATATAGTTCTATTTTTGCCTGATGATTACTTCCCAAGGACACAAATGTTCTGTTAAGGACAATGTTGGTATCCCCCCTAAAATTCATGTGTTGAAGCCCTAACTCTCAATGTGATGGCATTTGGAGATGGGGCCTTTGAGAGGTAATATGTGTTACATGAGGTCATGAGGATGGAGACCTTAGGGTAGGATTAGGGCCCTTGTATTGTATACTAGTGCCATATATAAATCAGGAAGAAAGCTGTCACCAGAACCTGATCATGCTGACACCCTGATCTCAGATTTCCAGCCTCCAGAATTTTGAGAAAATAAGTTTATTTATTAAGCCACCCAGTCTATGGTCTTTTGCTATGATAGCCTAGGCAGATTAAGGTATGTCCTTAAGTGGATAAAAAGAGTTAACTAATAAACTATATATTTGAATTTGTGGCTAGCAGATATTCTCAATTGAGTTCACTTGATGGTGGATCCTCAGAGTATACCTGTTGCCACCAAAACCTTCATCCTCCCCTCAACCTATTTCCTCATACTGTAACTGAAGTTTCTGGTTTCTGAAAATCTATTTTCCAGGTCTCAGAGGATTTAGCATATAATATGCTCATAAATTTAAATAACCTTTGTATTTAGGTAATTAAGATGTGCTCCCTTAGATTCAATATTTAACAGTTATATAATCAGAGGAAATATTCACATTGTAGCCACCATAAAACTATCTGCCTTGCTTAGTAAATATTATATAGTATCTCTGAATATACACTTACCCTAAAAATTTGAACTATAAATGTGTGCCTGCTACTTTGAAATATACCTCTGAGCCTCTGCTAATGGATTCTGAAAAATACATCTCAATGAAATAAAGGATAACATCACAGCACAAATTCAGTAAGAAATCTCAGTTACTGGATGAATTCAATGATTTGTCCTTAAGAAGAAAAAATAAGATCCTATTGCCAAAGTTGAAAGATGGCCCTTTAAGTAACAGGTTGTGGGCAGAAAAATCTATCGGTATAAGGATGGAAGTTGGGAACGGTTTCCTTTAACATGTTGAGAAAGAAGAACTGTTTCTGAATGTATGTGTCTGATGTAAATGTATCCTTATTAAGAACATTTCAAAGAACAATCATATTGAGGTGCTTTGCATGAGCCCTAGTCACTTCCTGATAGTAGAATTTGTAGGTATTTGAGTAATTCATGATTAAAATAATAATATATTTGGATTGGATTCAAAGTGAAGGGTCAAAAATTAATTATCCACTAGTAAATATAATCCATTGTTTTTACCAAGAACTACAAAACAACTTAATGTTAATAATATCAATGAGTACTGATAAGCATGTTTAGTGTAACGAGAAAGTCAAATAGTACATTTACTAGAATAAAATTGATTTTAAACATTAATTTTACCCTAGCCTAATCAATGGTCAGAGAGTAGGAAACATAATTTTATTTAAATAGAGAGAAACTGATCTAAGGTACAATCAATAATGCTGAAATTGTGAACGATAATAGAACATGTTGAAAAGTAACACTAGGATCACTGTTACAAAGCAATAATATTAATAAAATATATTAAGCCAATGGTGTTACCAGTGGTATTATCAGCAGCAATTGTGTAGCTGTTGTATTATTTTATTTTTTAAAATTCCATCTTATAAAGAACAGAAGAAGGTATTTTTATTGGAGTTTTTATTTATAATAAATAGAATCAATTTCATATGACATTACAGGGAACTGAATTACTTTTTGAAATGATAGTATTAACAAATGAGTGAATCATTTAATAATCATCTATTGTTTATAAAACATTAAACACTCAACGGAATTTTAGATGCCCTCTTCACAAATAAAAGTGACATTAAAATCGATGAATGGTTGCAGTAGAGGGTGTTTACCTTATTTGTGAAATCTTATAAAGGACAAGAAGAGTATGATGTATATTTGGAATTATTATGTTAGTTATGTAGTGAAAGTTGACAGTATATCAAAAGACTAGTCCAGTGTATTAGGAAAGTAGTATGACAGTCAATTCCTTGCTGTTTCCCCTAGAAGTAGGAGATCTGTTCATGACAAGTGTAAATGGACAATAACTGTTATCAGCTGTGTGAACATTCATCAAGGGGATGATCAATTCTTGTAGTTATGGTTTTGCCGTCATTTGCATACTAGACTCATAGAGGTTACAGATGAAAGAAACATGTTAAGTTGAATTTAGTGTATTTTCTTTAACTTGCTTGTCTTGGGATATTCTTTAAGATTTTGTCCAAGCATATTTTATGTAATTCACACAATAAATGTGCCACTTCTTAAGATAGTTTACTTGATGTCATAGATTTCAAGGATATTAATTCCTTTCTGTAGTAGTCTATTCTAATGTGTTTTAATTAATATCATCTGCAGTTACATGTTAGGATTAACACAAAATTGGCCCTTTAATTTTTATATTTTGTGATCATATCTGTTTTCTGTATATATTTTATTAGCAATAAATTGTTTATTTTGGTTGTTCTGGTACAAGATACAACATTTAATCCACAACCCTTTCACTGTATGTTTCATTTACCACATATAAATTTTCTTTCTCTATAATTCCAAAATAAAAGTTCTCGAGGATGACATAAATACCGGAATAAAATAACTAGAAATTGTTATAAAAGGTAAAAATGATGACATGCTAACTTTTATCTAATAGTTTATTTTAATCTAGTTAATATTTCAATTTATAAATATTATATATTGTTACATAATATCTATACATTTAAATTTTAAAATTGTTTAATATGAAGAAGATAAGTGTGTATTTTTGAGCATAAAAGTTAAAACTTTATTTGGTCAAAATAATTTGTGTTGTAAACCACTTTAGGGAGGAGATAGTATAGTTTCTTAGTTCCACAAATTGAAATACTTAACTTCTTAACCACCGTTCATCTTTTTAATATTGTAATCTTTGCACATTCTAGAAAATATAAACCCATTAATCAATAGGAAAATCACTTTTTGTGATGTAAAAAGCACTAGAAGTTCAGTCCACACTAAAAATGGCACAAAATGTTTAAGCCTGAAAAGTTAAGATGCTACAGCCAGAGGGGATATTTAAGTCATACAGAAAGACATTCATGTTGACCCAATAGGAAATAATTTTTAGTTCACATCTATCATAGGTATTTAATCAAGCAGAAAGAAAAACTCAAATATACAGAGTAAAACATAAATGCTATGAAATAGAAGCTATTATGGCATAATAGTAAATTGGTGGCAGGCATTAACAGAGAACACTGGGAGAACAATCCCCTTTATGAATGATATATTTTTAAAAATCTATTTAAAAATTGGAATTTTGGGCATCATGTTCAGGATGGTAGACTGAACACAGACAATTAACCTTCCTTGCTCTCAACTGAAATCACAGCAAATATGTTTTAAAGAGAATATATCCAGTATAATGCACAGAATGAATGGTGGAAACTAGCAGAATGGGTATAGAATTTCAATACATGAAAACCTGAACAGACAAAATCACAGCCCAGAAGATTCTTGGAAATTTTCTTCACTGTCCAAAAAAGTCCTGCTAGGCTCCAAACCTATGTTCCTGTTTTGACAGCTGTAGAGAACAGCTATATATATAATATATATATTATATTATATATAATTTTACACTATTATATATAATATACAATGTGTTATAAAGAAAGTACTCATTAACTGTTGGGTTGACTATGATATCCAAGGAAGAGCTGGGTTAGTTGACTCTACCCCCATCCTCTCCCACTATACTTACAAATCTGCCCACAGATTACAGTCTTATTTGGGCCTGAGCTAAACACATAGTCATATTCTAAAGATACTGAATTTGTTAGGGCTGGGAATTCCTTTTGTTTTTCAACTGAGAAAGTACAAAAACTTTCATGCCTGCATTACTTTCCACAAATTTGAAAGTGAGGACAGATGGCATTGAAACAAAATCTCCACCATAATCAACCAAATTCTTCAAAATTATGATGGACAAATATTTGAGAACACCAATAGAACAAGGGTAAAGGACCACAATAAACAAATAGAATAACCAGCCACAGAGACCAAAGGTTATCAAAGAGCTAGAAGATACTTTAAAAAAAATCCTAATGAATATCCTCAGAGAGATCCAAGGTGATGTTTTATTCTGCTAAATCAGTAGTGCTCTGCTATGGAAGAAGATAAAATAAGAATGTGGCGGGGGGGAATGAAAATTACATTTGTAAATTAAAAAATTTATTTAAAGGTTAAAGAAGATATGGTTCAGAAATAGCCCAAATTATATTTTATAAGTTAAGGAATTTCCTCTCCCAACCATGATATGGAATAATAAGAAAAATTTGATGTTGAGTTGAATTATTGGAAGCTGAATGACTCCCAGTTCACACAGGGTAATGAGGCATTAAGTTCTAGCCAGTCCAAGTGAAAAGTCTTGATCACTCAGGACATTTAGTAGAGATCCTAGAAGGGCCACACCTTAGTGGTGGAGCTCAACTATGCTATGCTACATGTGCTATAAGGTATGCTAGATCTGGCTAACAAAGCTTAAAAATAAACCTTGAAAGGAAAAATTGAACAAATGTTATGGACTGAATGTGTGTGTTCCCATATGTTGAAATCTAATCCCCAGTGTGATGGTATGTGGATATGGAACCTTTGGGAGGTAATTAGATCATGAGGATGGAACCCTCATGAATGAACTAGTGCCCTTATTAGAAAAGATGAGAGAGCTAGCTGGTTTTCGTTACACCATCTACCAAAAAAATAGCTCAATTTCTTTAAAAAGATACAAGAAAATTCAGCATATAACACCATAAAATTCACAATGTCCAACATCCAGTAAAACCAGGGGAAAAGTCAATTGATAAAACTAGCTCCAGAAATGATTGGGTGTTAGAATAAATAGACAAGTTGTTGAAACAGCTATTATTACCATGTTCACATATTTAAAGAAAAAGATGAACAAATAATAAAATAAAAGATTAAAAAATCCAAAGGAACTTCTAGACACAAAAAGTGAATTATTTTTTAAAATTAACTGGATGGGGTTAACAACAGATTAGGCAGTGCACAAGATTGTGAAACTTGAAGACATAGCAATAGAAATTAGCCATAGAGAAGCATAGAGAAAATTAAAAAATAAATGAAAAGTACTTCTGAGCCAATATAAAGCATTTTAGTGTACATGAAATAGGAGTCACAGAAGGTGAAGAGTTAGGAAATATATATCTGTATAGGTATGTGTGTGTGTGTATGTGTATATATATATATATATATATATGTAAAATTTCAGGCCGTGTTTTCTGAAGTTTGATTAAAACAATAACCCCACAGATCTAAGAAGCTCAAAGAAGCCAAGTAGACAAAAACAAACAAGCAAACAAAAACCCCATGAGACAGTTTCTAACTAATTTTCTGATAACCAAGGAGGAAAATATCGTAAAGATAAAATAAAATCTAAAAAATACTCAACCCATGTCATAGAGTGTTCTGCCTATGTTTTCCTCTAAGAGTTATATAGTGTCTGGACTTACATTTAGGTCTTTATCCATTTTGAGTTTATTTTTGTGTATGGTGTTAGGGAGTGTTCTAATTTCATTCTTTTACATGTAGCTGTCCAGTTTTCCCAGCACCACTTATTGAAGAGGCTGTCTTTTTTCCACTGTATATTCCTGCCTCTTTTATCAAAGATAAGGTGACCGTATGTGCGTGGGTTTATCTCTGGGCTTTCTATCCTGTTCCATGATCTATATTTATATCTTTGTACCAGTACCATACTGTCTTGATTACTGTAGCTTTGTAGTATAGTCTGAAGTCAGGGAGCATGATTCCTCCAGGTACGTTTTTCTTTTTCAAGATTGCTTTGGCTATTCGGGGTCTTTTGTGTTTCCATACAAATTGTGAATTTTTTTTATCCCCACCTCCTAGAGAAATGGAAATAAAAACACAAATAAACAAATGGGACCTAATGAAGCTTAAAAGCTTTTGCACACCAAAGGAAACCATAAACAAGACAAAAAGACAGCCCTCAGAATGGGAGAAAATATTTGCAAATGAAGCAACTGACAAAAGATGAATCTCCAAAATATACAAGCAACTCATGCAGCTCCATATCAAAAACACAAACAATGCAATCCAAAAATGGGTGGAAGACCCAAAAAGACATTCCTCCAAAGAAGATATACAGATTGCCAACAAACACATGAAAGGATGCTTAACATCACTATCATTAGAGAAATGCAAATCAAAACTACAGTGAGGGCTTCCCTGGTGGCACAGTGGTTGAGAGTCCGCCTGCCAATGCAGAGGACACGGGTTCGTGCGCCGGTCCAGGAGGATCCCACATGCCGCAGAGCGGCTGGGCCTGTGAGCCATGGCCGCTGAGCCTGTGCGTCTGGAGCCTGTGCTCCACAACGGGAGAGGCCACGACAGTGAGAGGCCCGCGTACCGCAAAAATAAACAAAAAAACAAAAAAAAGAACTACAGTGAGGTATCACCTCACACCAGTCAGTATGGCCATCATCAAAAAATCTACAAACAATAAATGCTGGAGAGGGTATGGAGAAAAGGGAACCCTCTTGCACTGTTGGTAGGAATGTAAATTGATACAGCCACTATGGAGAATAGTATGGAGGTTCCTTAAAAAACTAAAAATAGAACTACCATACGACCCAGCAATCCCACTACTGGGAATATACCCTGAGAAAACCATAATTCAAAAAGAGTCATGTAACAAAATGTTCATTGCAGCTCTATTTACAATAGCTAGGACATGGAAGCAACCTAAGTGTCCATCGACAGATGAATGGATAAAGAAGATGTGGCACATATATACAATGGAATATTACTCAGCCATAAAAAGAAGTGAAATTGACTTATTTGTAGTGAGGTGGATAGACCTAGAGTCTGTCATACAGAGTGAGGTAAGTCAGAAAGAGAAAAACAAATACCGTATGCTAACACATATATATGGAATCTAAAAAAAAAAAGAGGCTCTGAAGAACATAGGGTCAGAAACGCAGATGTAGAGAATGGACTTGAGGACATGGGGAGGGGGAAGGGTAATCTGGGACGAAGTGAGAGAGTGGCACAGACATATATACACTAACAAATGTAAAATAGCTAGTGGGAAGCAGCCACGTAGCACAGGGAGATCAGCTTGGTACTTTGTGTCCAACTAGAGGGGTGAGATAGGGAGGATGGGAGAGAGATGCAAGAAGGAGGAGATATGGGTATATATGTATATGTATAGCTGATTCACTTTGTTATATGGCAGAATCTAACACACCATTGTAAAGTAATTATACTCCAATAAAGATGTAAAAAAAAATTGATATCCTAAAAAAATAAAATAAATTAAAGCTTGAAAAAAAATAATCCAAAAGAAGGCAGGAAAAAAGAACACAAAATAATAAACTGAATGGGAAGTTACTGATTGGTGCGAACAGAAATTCTGGCATTTTCTTTTAATTTGTACCTTTCCCAGGAGTTGGCTGGGGCTTGGGTAGCAGAACCTCTGTTCTTGAGGGACCTGAAATACACTAATGATTGATTTGAGGCTTTGGCATTCAAAATAGAGTGTGAGACTCAATGCTAGGGAGGTTCTCAGCATAAGCAAAATTTAGTAATAATACCTCAGAATGGGTGAACCACAAAGGGTTCCAAAGCTTAGTGTAAATAAGCACACATGATCTTCGATACTTATTCTAACTTCTTTATTTTGGAAATTTCCCAAGAACAGGCTCTTCTGGGAGATTACTAGCATTTACTAACTCAGTAGTGGTGAGAAAAATCATGAGAATCTGATTGCCATGTGACCTTCTTAGCTGTTAGCCCAAATTGTCATCACCACAAAGTTTTCCAGAGCATTCACAGTAACTCAGGTTTCAAGTTTTTCTATGATTCTGAAAATAATTCAAGAGTCTTCTTTGTAAATTTATTTTCCACTAATATGATGTGTCTTAAACTACTTTTCTTCTTACTGTGCCTGTTTTCTCAGTAGGAACTGTTCTGTCAGACATCCAACAAAATCATTTTTTAATCATATTTATAATGCCTTTCTGTAGTTGGGGGAATAGCAGACATTGAACTGATTGACTTCAAGGTAAAGGGGAAGCCAAGGCTCTGCTTTCCTTATAGCAACCATAGGGTACATTCCTGACATAATGATATTTTCAGATTTTCTGCTCATGTAAATAATACTGGTTCACACCAGGCATATGCACTAGGTATTCTTTCTCCAACTGAGGAAATTCTTCTCCACATGGCATTCAGTAATCCAGCATCTTAATTATTTATTTCTACCGATATACTATAACTCAGACTTAGCAATGTCTGTGAGGAAAAAAACTAGGGCTTCAATTAGTCCCTTTGCAAAGGATCTCTTTGGTAGTATAAACAACGTGGAACATATTTAACATATTTGTGTTAGATGCATGATATAGAAAACAGTTTAAGGACAGAACTCATTTTGTATGTTAGCTTGAGTTAAAAAATATGAGAGTGAAGTAAAGATAGATAGCTGGACGGTTGGATGGATAGATAGATAGATGATGGATAGGTAGATGGAGAGAATATAGAGAATAAAATTTAACTGGCAAACTTTGACTCTGAAATTTAACATATGATGAAGGACTTGAACTAAGTGAAAGCAAGCTCAAAAAATTTAACTTTTTGGGGGCTTCCCTGGTGGTGCAGTGGTTGAGAGTCCGCCTGCCGATGCAGGGGACACGGGTTCGTGTCCCGGTCCGGGAAGATCCCACATGCCGTGGAGCGGCTGGGCCCGTGAGCCATGGCTGCTGAGCCTGCACATCCGGAGCCTGTGCTCCGCAACGAGAGAGGCCACAACAGTGAGACGTCCGCATACCGCAAAAATAAATAAATAACTTTTTTGTTAAAAAAATTTATTATTATCCTTGACACTGAGACTTTACTGACATTGCTAAATTTTGATATTCTGCAAAAGAGAACTAGAAATTATGGAAGGCTGACTCTTCCCTGGACATGATGAGAGAGGAAGGGGTTGAGAAGACAGATTGAAGGAGGAGCACTAGAGGTTCAGGAAACACTTAGGAAATTGGGAACCTCAGAAAGGAGACAAACTCTAAAGTCCATGGCATGGAGAGCAAATTATATTCATAGTTTTTATTATTTTTTCACAAGTTCCTGATACTGAAAATTCTGATCAATATTGAGGTTCATAAGTGAGCAATTACTTGAAGTTTGCAAGAAAGGAAAAAGGGGAGTGCTATGTAACTCATACATCCACTGTTGTATACCAGAATAGTTATATCTAATTTCAGAGAAAAAACCCAGTAGGATTAAATATTAAGATCCAGACTTCAGTTTTACAGACTATTTATTTATTTATTTGTTTGTTTGTTTGATGGACTGTTCTTATGATAAGCTATTAGTCTCCATTTGAAAGTCAATAACAGACCTTACAATTATTATCATCAAGGCTTTTAATATTTATTATTCCTGTAATTTCAGCATTAAGCTTTTCATAGATACAGAATTTTAGAAGCAGAAAATAATACCAAGTTGTACTATTGACCCATACATACATTAGGATTTATAAATTAAATACTCACTTGTGAAGACTTTATAGTAACTAATAATTTCTTATGTATCTTTACCAATACTGCAAGTTGGTGGGAAGTAGTAATCACATTTTACAATTGTTCATTGTTTCCATGACACACTACATAGTGCTAGATGGAAAGTGAAGATTTACAAAATTTATATTGCATTTATTATTGGAATTAATTGGAGTGAGTATTTATTCTTTACCAATTTGTATTACAACAAATTGGTAAAGAATAAACTTTGATATGTATTTCTTGTTGAATTATTCATCAAAAATACATTTCTGATCTTAAAAACTAAATTATACTTACACATCCAACCAAGATGGAATAACAGGGTATGGATTTGCCTCCCCACATAATACAATTAAGAAAAAGACAAAATTATGAAACAATAGTTTTCAGAAACATAACAATTCTTCAAAATGCAAATTAATTTAGAGAGATGGAAAGTAGGTCATTGATTTCCTAGGTTTTAGGGGTGTAAGGAGTGTGCGAAAGAGATATTACAAGAAATAAGGGTGACTTTTGGTGATTGTGGTGATGGTTTCCAGGACACATACATACGTCAATACTTACCAGATTCTATGTTTTAAATATGTACAGTTTATTGTATGCCAGTAATATATCAATAAACCTATAAAAAATACAGTTCTGTTAACCTAAATTTATGAATGAGGAAATTACAGAGAGTTATAATTCTGGGCATACACTGAAGTAATAAGAATTTTTTTAATTAAGAAATTTTAACAGGACTAATAAAAAGGAATACAGACAGTATATAGACAGAACTGATACTTCTGGTATTAATACTTTTTTAAAAATGGATTTTAAAATAAATGGTATAATAGCCCCATCTCCTTTTGCACTAATACATGGGAGAAAACTAAATGCTTTCCCTTATCTCCTTCAATGTTTTATGAACTCTTTATAATCAGAGATCATTCAATATTAATTTAATTATTTTCACTCTGGGCCAGACAGGTACTATCCTCTGTCTTATGGGATATAGGTTGTTGTACAGGCATATAAGAAATGATAAACCAAATGGTAAGTGATAGTTCCTAAGCTCTCCATAGGACTTATATAGTAGTGGCAAAAAAGACATGTGAACTAACCATACCACAATGCAGAGTGAAATACCTACTAATAGATGTAACTTTTCATCTTTAAAATGTTCTAAGGCAGTACAGCTATAGGACCCATTAATTCTGAAATGAAGCAGCAAATGGGGACTGGGGAGGTTTTACAGTCAGATGTGAGGGAACTTATTTACATACATACAAGGATGCACTCTGATGTATTCGCACAGTAAGGACTAAAGTAAATTCTTGCCCGCTTGTGATAACTCTTAGAGCTGCTGCCTCTCCTAGGCAGCTCTCAGTCTCTATTTGTTCTTGCTTTATGCATTTCTAAGGAGTCACTGAATAGAAAAGTCTTATGCTTAAATTCAAGCTGGGTGTTCTTTATTAGCTGAACTTTGGAATAAGAGACAGCAGAGGAGCTGAAGTCATGTACTTCAAGCCAACTCCTTAAATCATGTGGGCAGAAAATATTTCAGAGATCTTAGTAGTTCAAACTACACATAGCAGTAACTCACCAAGTCAGGTTTTTAATTACCTCAAAAACTTGAATCAACATTGGATTCTATCAAAAGCAAAATGAATGTACATTAATCACAGAACATTTTAGTCACATGACATCTTTCATCCCAGAAAAGTTCACAACCTCTGGGTCTGTTTCTCATCACATTTAACATGAGGAAACAGGATAGCAAGTAGCTTTGAAGAGACTGAATGGGAGAAGGTTGAGTGTTTAATTTAGACAGAGCTATACAATAGTTGCAGAAAGCAAGCACTTTTTTTTTTTAACATCTTTATTGAGTATAATTGCTTTACAATGTTGTGTTAGTTTCTGCTGTATAACAAAGTGAATTAGCTATATGTATACATATATCCCCATATCCCCTTCCTCTTGAGCCTCCCTCCTACCCTCCCTATCCCACCCCTCTAGGTGGTCACAAAGCACTGAGCTGATCTCCCTGAAGCACTTTTTTTTACTGGTTTTCATTTCTAGAGGTGCTGTATTATTTTATCCCCAATGATGAAAAGGTGGACAGTAGCTCATTTATATATTTATTAATATTCTGGGCTAAAAATAAGTCTTGAAAGGAACTTCTAATACCCATCTAATAGAGGTCTCACTTTTGGAAAAATGTGATAGTTTTTATAATGAAAAATTTATGACTATGTTTATAATTACTGAATAATTGGTTTATTAATATCCCTGGCAAATAAGATTATGGGAAAGCAAGCACACAGAACTATGTTTCACCTTTGGTATTGATGCTTTAGACTAAACAGACCAGAAATTATTCCTGCTCTTCAAACCAAGATATTGGTAAAATATCCTTTTTCTCTTTGTTCCCCATGGAAAAATGGGCCAAAGGTAGAACTGAAGTCATAACAGAAAAATTATAATTTCCTGAAGCATCAATTTTCTATCAGTAACTATTATAAAATAAACTTCTTTTATGAAAATAGCAATTTTCAAACTATACTCCCTTGTACTCTTGAAGATTTATTCCAAGACTTCTGCAAATAATGAATTATTTTTCTTCAAAGAATCAGATTCTCTGAGGAATTTCTGAAATACTTTTATCACTTTTCTATATTGGGAGTTTTTTAAAGATTTCATTGTAAAAAAAGTCATCTACTAAATTTTAAGGCTATTCTATTAAAAGAAAGATGTGTGTGACTGGAAAAAAGAAAGAAGTTCAGTTGACATTTATAGATAAAATGAGATTTGAAATAAATTGTGTGCTTACTAAATTATTTCCAAGATAATTAGTCTACTCTTCTTCACCTTTTATTATTCTGAGTGAGACTTGGTTTGAACAAATTGTTTCTTTTATAAAAGCAGAGTTGAAACTCTGATTCTATAGTAAATTCAGGAATAAAACAAGATTTATTCATTCATTCTGAAATATTTAATGGACTTTTAACTCTGATCTAGGCCCAATACTATAGCAGGATTGGCTCCGTATCTGTTTTCTAGTGGATCTCAGGCTGTGGAGAGAGAGATATTCATGTAAGTAAGTGCAGCTGTGACATTCTCTGCCAATCACTCAGACATGATGAAATGTACCTTTCTGATTTTAAGTCAAACTTAATTTAATTTTTATTTCAGATCCTTGCTCCCCTACAGAAGCGGTAACTTCATAGTGCTTATTTGTCCTACCCCACCAAACAGCAGCTTTACTTGGGTTTCTATCTTGCTTTGGTAACTTACACACTGCCAAAATATTAGGGAGGGTGTAGGTCCACCAGTTACCCCATATTTTATCCATCCCCATAGGCAGTTAAGGGAATATTTATTCTTTCTCTTATGAGAATTTTTCCGCATAGGTTTTGTTATATTGTCCCTTTTTGCTGTTCTCAAGGGCTCATTTGACACAGCAGCTTTCTCTACTCACTATGTGTCCATCTCAGGTACATTCAGGGTTCAGTTTATGGTACTCAAAAACCAGAAAGTGACCTGCTCTCAATTTCAGATAAAGGTTAAGGGTCAATTGCAGATAAAGGTTAAGGGTCAGGGCCAGGAAATAAAAGTAAGTGACACGTGAAATAAGTAGCAATTGGCTAGTTATTTGAGTCATATTATCCCAATACAAGGAATTGCAATCGAGTGAGGTAAGAGCTAATAAACAAAAACAGTGCAAGAGTGGCATGCACACACACACAAAAACACACACAAATCAGCATTCATGGGGTCAGAGGAGGAAAGTAGTACTTAGAGAAGTCTTCCTAGAGGCAAGAATAAATGATGTCTACTTATTCTGTGACTTCTATTCTAGCTTATTCCTCTTGGTTTGATGTCCCTGCATCATGCATGCTTGCCTAAACTTTTCAACAGAGAAGATCATTCTTAAGAGAAAATTTTACTTAGGCTTATTAGTCTGTCCATTATAGAAAGTCTGAAATATTATCATATATTCCTGAAAAATGTTCTCATGGATTATTCTATTGATGTGGCAATGTGTAGCTGGGAAAACATGGGCATTGGAGTCAGGTATGTTCTGTGGGTTGAAATCTTAATTGTTGTTTAGTAACTGGAGAATTTAATGTAAGCTAATTAATTTCTCTGAGATCTAAATTTCTCATCTATAAAATCCGGATAAGAATAAAAAAAAAATGGTAGGGTTGTTGTTAGTACTCTATATAAAAAACCATACAGGGCTTCCCTGGTGGCGCAGTGGTTGAGAGTCCACCTGCCGTTGCAGGGGACACGGGTTTGTGCCCCGGTCTGGGAAGATCCCATGTGCCGTGGAGTGGCTGGGCCCCTGAGCCATGGCCGCTGAACCTGCATGTCCGGAGCCTGTGCTCCGCAACGGGAGAGGCCACAACAGTGAGAGGCCCGCATACTGCAAAAAAAAAAAAAAAAAAACATACATTGTCTAATATAGTAATAAAAATGGTAGTTTAGCATTATGGATAATAATAATGAAATGAAAAATAATCCCCTCCAATCGGAAGATACTCCATGAATGTGAACCACTTTGGGTATTATGAATTTTTAAATAAACCACAATCAATCAAATGATTTTATGGTCTCATAAAATCATAAAACTGGAGAGGATCCAAATATCTCACCTTTAGTAGTAATTCTAATAATTAATAGGCTTTTTTCCCATATCTTAGAGCAATCCAAAATTTTAAGTGCAGAATGAACTAGCTATTTTTCACTTTTGGAAAGTTGACATTTAGCCTTTTAGCTGAATGATCAGTAGAAATGTAATTTGTTGAATTTAGAGGAAAAAAATAAATTTCCCTTTTCTGCATGATATATAGTTCAGCAGCTCTACTCAGAATTTTTTAAGCATACATAAAATAGGTATTTAATGACAAAGTACAAAATTAATTTGTCAATATTCTCTATCAAATTTCTGTTACTTCTACTAAGTAGGCTAATTTATGAAACAGGCAAAATGCCAATATTTTTTACTTTATGTATATCAAACTCAATAATTCTCTTGATCAGTTCCTAGTGTAAAACTTAAATACCATGACCTTATCACAGATGGCTGTAATCAATCTCAAATTAAATACTTTATAATGAATGGGGCCATAGAACAACATCTTGGAAGAAGATGAGAATAATCTAAAGAGCTCTAAATTATTCATATTATAGCCTCAGACCCATAGGTAGAAAAAGGCTTAGAAATCTTCTAGTTTGACTCTATTTTTTTTTCCAAAAAATATCCCAGGCATTGATGATTTTAAAAATTGGGTCCAGACACCAGAAGTAGTAGATGTAAATAAATAAATGAGATAAAATAATAACTAAAAAAATAAAGGATTATATAGAATTTCAATCCAAAGCCCTATACTCAAGATAGTGGATAGTCATACTCATATACTTCAATTCATTCTCTAATCATACCCTTGTTATAGGAAAACTATTTTTTTGTGTTTTATTTTATATGTGAACTCATGTTTCTCCTAGCATCCTTATCAATGTTAATCCAGCAGGGAGGAAAGCAAAATGAAAACCTACTAGGAAGATGTGAGTGACTACAAGGTATGGAAAATTTTATCCAGATAGAAGAAATTATGTAACTCTTGCCCTTCAGTCCCAATAGACTATGGGAAGAAAAAGTGATATAGGTTAAGGAAGCAACCGTGAAGCACGTTTGTCTAGATTTCACTTCTTTGGGCTCAAACTTAAGTGTCTGTGTAGGTACATTATTCATCAGCAAAATGCAAATCTAAATCATAATAAGATATCATCACACACCTGTTAGAATGGCTATTATCAAAAAGATAAGAAATAACAAGTGTTGGTGAGAATTTGGAGAAAAGGAAACTGTTGTGCACTGTTGGTAGGAATGTAAATTGGTACAGTCACTGTGGAAAACAATATGGAGGTTCTTCAAAAAATTAAAAATAGAACTATCATATGATCCAGCAATTCTACTTCTGGGTATTTATCTAAAGAAAATGAAAACACTAACTTGAAAAGATATCTATCTTTTCAAGTTAGATAAACACCTCATGTTTATTGTAGCGTTATTTACAATACTTAAAATATGGAAACAACCTAGGTGTCCATCTGTGGATGTACTGATAAAGAAAATGTGAGATGGCATTATTCTAAGTGGAATAAGTCAGACAGAAGAAGACAAATACCGTATGATCTCACTCACATGTGGAATCTAAAAAACAAAAACAAAAGCAAAAAAACAAGCTCATAGATACAGAGAACTGACTGGTGGTTGCTAGAGGTGGAGAGTGGGCATGAGCAAAATGGGTTAAAGGGGTCAAAATGTACAAATGTCCAGTTATAAAATAAATAAATCATGGGGATGTAATGTGCAGCATGGTGACTATAGTTATAGTACTGTATTGCATATTTGAAAGTTGCTAGGAGAGTAAGTCCTTGAAGTTCTCATCACAAGAAAAAAAGATTTTGTAACTATGTATGGCAATGGATGTTAACTAGACTCATTGTGGTGATCATTTAACAATATATGCAAATATTAAATCATTATGTTGTGGCCCTAACATATTGATAATATTATATGTCAATTATACCTCAATTAAATTAAATAGGAGTGTATGTGTTAGATACATTGGGTAGAAACCATGAGAGAGTTTGATCTGATTTCCATTTCTAAATTTGAAGAGAATTTCACTTTTCAGAAGACTCTGTGGTAACCTGGGGGCACAGAGAGTGCGGGGCATGGTTGAGTAAAGAGACAGCTTGAAGTAGCGCTTCTTGCCCAATCTTGATTCCTATGTGGCATGAAAGGAGATCACAAGATCCACATGTCCTGAGAGGAAAGTATAAAGTAACTAATTTATTGGAGGGGTTGCCAGGAAGAGAGTTCACATATATACAAAGTGAGTATTTGTCCTAGAGCTATAGAATGAGCCATCAAGTCTTGAAGCTTAATGGGAATAACAATCAGATCTTGCAATAGTACAATGCCAAACACAGCTGAGATAAATCAGTCAGACAGGAGAGAGGGTCAACTTCCTGGGTTGCTTGCCATGCTGAGAGAACAGACTATGAGTTGAATCCTACCAGGAGCAAATATCAGTGTAGATACCATGAAAGAACCAAGACAGAGACCCTGGACATTACACATGGGGATCAGAAGAGTCCAGAATCCCACTGAAGAGTTGTCTGGCTCACTGAAGGACGAATAGCAGATCAAGACCCCTCTTCCACCCTATTCACTCTGCCCTCCAAAGCCCTGACAGCCGAATGCTTTCTCTTGTACTGGGAATTCATCTTGGGGAGGAAAATAGCCCCACTAGAGACCTTGTATTTGAAGTGATTAAATATTTATTCAAATGATACTGTGTGAATCAGAAAAGACTCATATACCATTAATTGACCCTTTTAAACAGCATTTCATCCTATCTCCTCCTGCAACTCAAAAGATTAAATTACTGGAGATGGAAATGCCATGTTTTATTTATCTGAGTTTTATGAGTAAATATGCTATTCAGCTAAATTATAAATGTTTATTTTCTAATTTAAAAGTAAGCTTTGTAAGGACAGAACTTACATTTTTTTGAATTGTATTTGTACAAACCTTTATCACAATATTATTTTAGCTATTTCCCTATATGCTTCTTGATTTATTCAATAAATATTGAATTGGAAATAAACTTTGTAATGGTTAAGATTGCTATTGAGTGCAAAAAGGGCTTAAACCTTTTAATATCTAACTGAGAAAATAAGATAATACCTGTGAAAATATAGAGCAAAAAATAACAGTAACAACAACAAAAAAACCCTGAAGAAAATTAGCAAAAGCAAAAACCGTAGGCTCCACAATTTTTTCACTTAATAAACTTTGTCAATTTTTTTTTCTGGAATATTATAGAAACATTCTGAAAATTTCATCAAATATAATTCAATATTATTGTTTTGAAAATAGATTACTCAATTTATCATCACAATTAGAACAAGTAAATTAAAATTATGAATATACTCATTCATTTCCTTTATCCTGCACTTTGAGCAATTCACAAAACAATTAATTAATTAATTAATTACTTTAGCCAATACTTTTAAGATAATTATTATGAGCCAAGAAAGGTCAGTCAGTAATACAAAATCACAAGGTTGAACAGAATTCTGAACTAAAATATGAAGGACTGGCATTCTGGAGAGGAAACAGAGAATGTTAGCAAATAACTAAAGCAATGTAGAAAGATAATATGAAAACCCATACAGAAAAGCTCAATGGAACAGACAGGAAAAAGCCCTTGACTACCAATATTAGGAAAAATTTTTGGAAGAAGAAATATGAGTTTGAACTTCAAAGGCAAATCAAATTCCTCATGCACCAACATCAGAGCACCTAAATATACAAAGCAAATATTAACAGATCTGAAGGGAGAAATAGACAGCAATTCAATCATAGTAGGGGACGTCAACACCTCATTTTTAACAATGGGTAGATCATCCAGACCAAAAATCAATAGGGAAACCTTAGGCTGAAACTAGTTACTTAGAACTGATGGACCTAACAGACATATACAAAACTTTCCAACCAGCAGCAACATAATACAAAGTCTTCTCTCATGCACAAGGAATATTCTCCAGGATAGACAGCATGTTAAGCCATAAAACAAATCTTAATAAATTTAAGAAGATTGAAATCATATTGAGCATCTTTTCTGACAATGATGATATGGAACTAGAAATCAATTACAAGAGGAAAACTGGCAAATTTACAAATATGTGCAGATTAAACAATATACTCCTTGACAACCAATGGTTCAAGGAAGAAATCAAAACAGAAGTCAAGTAATATCTTGAGACAAATGAAAATGGAAACAGAACATAATAAAAATTATGAGATGCAATAAAAGCAGTTCTATGAGGGAAGTATAGCAATAAACACCTACATTTTAAAAAAGGGCTCAAATAAATAATATGACGCCTAAAGTAACCAGGAAAAGAAGAACAAACTAAGCCCAAAGTAAGCTGAAGGAAGGAAATATCAAAGACCAGAGCAGAAATAAATGAAATAGAGACTAGAAAGACAGTAGAAAAGATCAATGAAACTGAGTTGGCTTTTTGAAAAGATAAACAAAATTCACAAACTTTTGGCTAGACTAAGAAAAAAAAGAGACAAATAAATAAAATTAGAAATTAAAGAAGAGACATTATGACTGATAACACAGAAGTATTAAGATCATAAGAGACTATTATGAACAATTATATGCGAATAAATTAGATAACCCAGGTGAAATGGGTAAATTCCAAGAAAAATACAACCAACCTTCATGAATCATGAGCAGAATCTAAACAGACTAATTGATAGTAAGGAAGCTGAATCACTAATCAAAAACCTCCCAAAAAACAAAAGTCCAGGACTAGATGGCTTCACAGGTGAATTCTACCCAACATTTAAAGAAGAATTAAACCAATCTTTCTTAAACTGTTCAAAAAAATAGAAGAGGAGTTAACACTTTTAAACTCATTTTATGAAGCCAGCGTTACCCTGATACCAAAGCCAAACAAGGGCACTATGAGAAAAGAAAATTACAGGCCAGTATCCCTGATGAGCATAGATGCAAAAATCCTCAACAAAATATTAGCAAACTAAACTCACCAGTTCATTAAAACTGTCATAAACCATGATTAAGTGGGATTTATTCCTGGGATGCAAGGACAGTGTAACATATATAAATAAATCAACGTGATACACCACATTAACAAAATGAAGAATAAAAATCATATAATCATCTCAATAGGTGCAGAGAAACATCTGACAAAAGTCAACATCTTTTCACAACAAAAACTTTCAACAAATTGGCTGTAGAAGGAAGACATACCTCAACATAATAAAGGCCACATATGAATAAAGCCCACAGCTAAAATCCAACTCAATGATAAAAATCTGAAAGCTTTTCCTTTAAGATTAGAAATAAGACAAAGATACTTATTCTGCTACTTTTATTCAACAAAATATTGGAAATCCTAGCCAGAGCAACTAGACAAGAAAAGGAAATAAAACACATCCAAATCAGAAAGGGAGACAAAACTGTCTTTATTTGCAGATAACGTGAATTATATACATATAAAACCCTAAAGACTATACCAAAAAACTGTTAGAACTAAGAAATGAATTCAGTAAAGTTGTAGCATACAAAATCAGTATGCAAAAATATGTTGCATTTTTTATACATTTTTATTAGAGTATAATTGTTTTACAATGTTGTGTTAGTTTCTGCTGTACAACAAAGTGAATCAGCTATATGTATACATATATTCCCATATCCCCTCCTTCTTGAGTCTCCCTCCCACCCTCTCTATCCCACCCCTCTAGATCATCACAAAGCACTGAGCCTATCTCCCTGTGCTATGCAGCAGCTTCCCACTAGCTATCTATTTTACATTTGGTTGTGTATATCTGTCAGTTCTACTCTCCCACTACGTCCCAGCCTCCCCTTCTCCCCCTGTGTCCTCAAGTCCGTTCTCTATGTCTGCATCTTTATTCCTGCCCTGCCACTAGGTTCATCAGTACCATTTTTCTAGATTCCATATATATGCATTAGCATATGGTATTTGTTTTTCTTTTTCTGACTTACTTCACTCTGTATGACAGACTCTAGGTCCATCCACCTCACTACAAATAACTCAATTTCGTTCTTTTTTTTGGCAAGTAATATTCCATTGTATATATGTGCCATGTCTTCTTTATCCATTCATCTGTCGATGGACATTTAGATTGCTTCCATGTCCTGGCTATTGTATATTTTGCATTTCTATACTCTAACATGAACAATCTGAAAAAGAAATTAAGAAAACAATTCCATTTATTAATACAATAGCATCAAAAATATTAAAACACTTAGGAATAAATTTAACCAAGTAGGTGAAGATCTGTACACTGAAAACTATAAAACATGGATAAAAGAAATTAAAGAGGACACAAATAAATGGAAAGATACTCTGTGGCCATAGATTGGAAAATCCATGGAACGGAAGAGAGAGCCCAGAAATAAACCTGTGTATATACTGTCAATAAAGTTTTGACAAAAGCACCAAAATATGCAGTGGGGAAGGATAATCTCTTCAACAAAAGAGGTTGGAAAAACTGGACAGGCACATGCAAAAGAATGGATACAGACCCCTGTGTTACACCATACACAAAAATCAACTCAGAATGGATTAAAGACTTGAACGTAAAACCTTACACTGTAAACTCCTA